>NC_133014.1:1533635-3933635 GCF_048564905.1 Vicugna pacos | reverse complement strand
GGGTGGTGGGTAAAAAGGCAGAGAGAAGATGGGGTGAGAGCAGGAGAGAAGGGGGTTATGCCTTATACAACCACTTGACTCAGGGGTAAACTAAAGGACCTTCTGTTAGATGGACCAATTTTCCTGTTTTATTACTCTCTGGATTCTAAAGCTGAAGGTGAATTTAACCTTCCCCAATTTTCCTGCCGCAGGAGGAGCACCAGGGAATAAGGAGAAAGAAAATGTAGGTTTGAGTAGCCTCTCCAGGAAGCAATGTGACCTCCTACACTTCATACAGAGCCACAGAATTAGATAAATGTGTGTTTGAGTCTCGTTTCTGAAAGTTTGCAAAGGAAAACTCACTTCTAAAGTAAATGGGATTGAGTGCGCCTCTTAATCTGATTACCTTGGGAGACATGACTGCTTCCTGCGGGTGGGTAATGATTGATAACTTCGTGGGGAGAGGGTTACTGAAAAACCATTTGGACACCAAAAACCAAGGTTTATGTTCTAAATGAGGTCCTCCATTAAGTTGAACAGGAATTTCACTCATTCTTCGGGTACTTTTCCAAAGATCCCCCCAAAAAATCACATTTTCTCATCATTTATATAGAAAGAGAAACCAAAAGCTCACCTTTCAAACTGTGGGAAAACTATCCACAAACAATATTCCAGAAAGGACAAACGCAAAATGGACTTAACAATGAAAACGGAGCAATGGCGGGGGTGGGAAGTAAAACAGGGGTGTGGTGGGGGTGGGAGGTGGTCGTTTCAACCTTGTAACCTAGTATTTTTTGAATCCAGAACTGATTTTCAAAAACATACCCAAATGCAGAGTTCCCCAAATCTTGTGCTGAAAATGATACTAGTGTTCACCTTAAGAAGGAGCAGCAGAAGTTTCTGTTCTCTGGGACTCTGAAGCAAAAAAATCCTTTTCAGCTAACTAACGACCTTTATTCAACAGTTTAATAGTACTTCTGTTGCTAGGAGAGATTTTAAAAACAAAGTTGTATTGAAAAATAAACTTGAAGGGTGACCTGAAACTGATATTCCTACAGACTTCTTATGGTGCAGTGTTGAGTATTCTAAACAATTAAAAAGACCTTGGAAATCACAGCACATCTCTGTGATACTATTACTCACAATTTCTCACCTCCTATTGTTTAAGGATATGTGAGTGTAAGGTTCTCATTCCCTCTTGAGTGCGTTTCCCATCCGCTAAGGGGAAGAACTAGGTACACGTCTGGATTCTTCAGTGATTCCATTCAGTTGTTCCATGTAAAAAGCTTGAATGATTCCTCCATTCCCCACCTACTTGCAAGTTGTTGAAATAATGCATTTCAAAAAGAAAGAGAAAAAAAAATAGAAGCAGAGATATTATTATTCCAACCTTGTCCTATAGGCACGTCACGTGTTCTCAAAGAATCGCTCACGGAGTGAAGGAGTAACAAAACGTGACATGTGGGAGAAAGAAAGCACAGCCGAGGGGCCCAACTGCTGAGTGTTCTCAACAATAGAGGACCTCTGAGGAGTCCCGCCTGCGAGCCTGGCGCCGCCACCAATTCTCTGCATGCCTTTGGGTAAGTCACTTAACCTTTCTGGGTCTCAGTTTCCCCATGGGCAAAATGGCAGTTATTATAATAACCCTCTTCCCAGTATTTTGCAAAGAACAATGATTACAAATGAATGCAAATCATCCTGTGTGTGTGAAGAATGACATACAAGGGCTGAGAAATCGCATGAGCTTGTAGCTCACAATGCACTTTTCCAGAAACAACAGGCGGATGTCGCAGGCATGGAGTGATAACAGGGATTCAGGACCACCAGGCAAATTCGAACCGAGAGAATCCTCTGGCAGGAATTCGTGATGAGTCACAGGGCCAAAGTGGGGAAGTGGGAAAGGCAAGTTACCTCTCATTTTTCTGTGTAAATGATTGTCAAAAGTGGTTTTGAGATTTGCAAGTGCTACCCGCTATCTATAAAAATAGATTTAAAAAAAACAAATTTCTTCTGTAGAGCACAGGGAACTATATTCAATATCTTGTAATAACCTTTAATGACAAAGAATATGAAAACAAATGCATGTATCTATACGCATGACTGGGACATGGCACTGTGCACCAGAAATTGACACATTGTAACTGACTGTACTTCAATTAAAAAATAATAACTTAAGTGATTTTGACATAACAAACCACAAGATATACTTAGTATAGGCAATCTAAAATTGTTGCAGGAATATTGGAGGATGCTGTATATTTACATGTGGAAGACAGATACACAACTTAGAGAGGGGACTTTCTGTTGAAAACAACAGAGGTCTTCTGAGTCCTTATAAGGTGTGTCTTGTCCTGTGATCAAGGAGGGTTTTACATGTAACTTTGGAGAACATATAATGATTAACTAAATGTTCTATAATGTTTTACTTTAGTTTACTTCTGGAGAGCAAAAATTACCAGATTTAAAGACAAGTTTCATTTAAAAGCACGATTAAAGTCGTATATGTCTATTTTTATAAAAATTTCAGTTTTAAAGAAAATGACAAATTTGAAACATCTAAAATATGTATGATAATTAAAGGGTAACAGCGGGCAAACAGACAACATTCTTATAAAGCAATTTTTAAAAAGTGAACAACTTAGGAGGGAAGAAAAAGGGCAATTGACATGAACAAGCAATTAACAAAATAGTAAGTATATAATTGTCCAGCTCACAAATGAAAAACTATTTAGCCTCAATAAGAAATTAAAATCCCTTGAGATCTGCTTCAGATGGTGAAGGAAGATACTGATACCAGCAAAGGAATCAACCAGAAGTCATTATTAAACACTATAACATTATGCTAAACACTGTAATACTATAATAATATAAAACATCAGCTAAGAGCTTACGTCAAAAAAAAAATCATTGTACCTTAAGATTCAAGGGTAAGGATGATTATTCCAGCACTGCTTGTGAGAATGTATCACTGCAGACAGCTCTAAACCTGCAGCAGTGGGACAGTTGGTTCAATAAACTATGGTAAGGGAGTAAAATACACTGTTACAGAGCAAGTAGAAAAGATGCCACGGTGAAGAGCAGTGCGTCCTGAAGAGTAGGAGACCCAAAGTGCGTTGTATGCAAAATTGGCCAGAAACGATAGAAAAGGTGCAATTTTATTTTGCGGAAAGAAGGGAGGAGTGTCAGGCGGGGGCGGGGGGCGGGGAGCTGGTTGACGGTGCACTGTAACAAATGCTCCGGAATTTGAGTAGCTGATGACAACAGAGGTTTAATCCTTGCTTATATTTCAGGTTCCTCTTGGGGCCACAGGGAGCTCTGTTCCCTGCGTCCTCACTCTGTGTCTGAGAGAAGCGTTCACCATGTCACACATCACCGTGGGGCTAAGTGACAGAGCACCAACTGCTCAGGACAGGAGCCACGTGTCACACGCAGCCCCTGGGCCCCTGACCTGGGGCCTATGTGAATTACAGGCACCTGACGTCGGAGACTCTGCAGGAAGGACCCTAGGGATGGTACAAGAATGTAAAGTATCTCAATCATTTTATGTTGATTCCATGTCAAGGTGAACATAGTTTGAATATCTTAGGCCTAAAGAAAATGGATGTTTAAAGTTGATTTTAGGCTGTTCCTTCCCCTTTTTAATGCAACGCCTAGAAAATTTTAAATTTTGTATGTGATTTACAATTTGTGTGAGCTGCGGTGCTCAAGTGTGCTGGCAAATTAGATGCTGCATCTCACCTGATAGATAGAATCAGTCACACGACCCCACACAGTCACAAAGCCAGAAAATGCAGTCCTACGATGCACCCCGAAGGCAGTGCCCTGGAAATATTCGGTGGAGTCCTAAAAAAAATCCCCCAGAAAGAAAGATAGAGAGAGGGAGAGTGCATGCTCTCATTTTGGGTGTGCACAGATTTGAGTTTAATTTGAGTTAAATAAATACAGGCTACTTGCAATCAGAGATTTTACTTGTAACCCTTGAGAGCACCTTCAAGATCTAAGCAGTCAACTTCTAGAGTGACTAAAAAGGAGTTAGGAGGTGGCCCTAGAGTGGCTGCTGGAGAGAGAAATGTGATGTATCTGGAGACACTGTGGGCAGAGAAGAAAGAGGAGCAGCAACAATTGGAGGAAGCACACACACACCACATCACATGGGCGGACGTTTGCAGAACACACGCAGATTTGCTATCGAGCTGCTTCTTCACTGGGCAACTCTACGTGGTTTGTCCCACGATGAGGAGCAACAAGGACTGTCTGGTTGACCGATGGCTGTGGTTCTCCCGTGGAAAGGTGGGGGCTCAGCAAACGTACGTCTGTGTGCTGATGTGTCCGAACATACTGAAAACCCTGGAACCCCACCCTCCAGAAGCCTTCTCGTCTTCACTACTTGGTACTGGTATCCCATGTGATTTCAGACGCATTCTTTTTGCTCATTTTTATTTTCAACTTGTCTTCAAGAAAGCAAGAATATTCAAAGCCATACCCTTTGCACAGGGCTCCAAACAATACGCAGTCTCACTAACGTCAACTACAGGAAAGCAGAGAAGACACTGCGTACTCGGAGGCAGACCACATGGGTTCGGACTGCTGACAGAATGACCTTTGACGGTTCTTCCTTTATTAATCCACCTGCAAAAGGGGGCTAACATCCACATGGACTTCACAGGGCTGTGTGTAAAACTCCAAATCTATAAAGAAGTGAAAATCCAGTTTTCAGTTCTCAAATCTAAAATAAAGACAAAAATCAGTGAGCTACACTCCCATCTCCAGCTGATGTTTGGAGAAACGCTGGTACTATTTCCTGCATCTTTTCTCATCCCTTCCTCTGGAAGAGCTCTCACTTGGAAATTTCTTCTTCCCCTCCCCCCTCACATACCTACACAAGACACTGATTTGTCAGGGTTAAAAATACAAAGACTTTCACATTTTTGCAGCTCGGTCTTCTGGATTAACACTCCACTCCTGAATTTAAGGAAGCAACGCACCACTCAGTGTTTTAAAAGTGAATAAAGTCTATCAAAAGTAAGATGGCTTTGACAAGTTAACACCAACTTGAACGAGACTAGAGAAATGAAATTCCGGAGATGAGAGCTTGCGTTTTCAATGGTTTTACCAGTTATCAAAGGCTTAGACAATTTTGTTTCATTCCCTCCGAATTTACAAATTAGTATTTTTAAGAGATAGAGTTAATAACCAGTTGCATTCAAACATATTAACAAAAAATTATAAAGGTTTCCTCAATTGAAGTTTGGAGCTTTGCTATAGAAAACTGACTTAGAGTTACCATAAAAATAGCAATATCGTGCAGTACTATATTTGCATTTCTCAGCTCAATTGCTTTTTATTTTCAAATCGTAGGCAACTGAGACATGCCTGAGTGAAACTTCCTAGGAGCCAAATAATTAATTCAACATTTGTCCAAAATTCTGCACTAACTTACACAATTCTTCAAATGAATATCGCACCTTTGATGGTGATATTCGAATTGTTTTCAGCCTTAGGCTTAAAAAGGTGTGTCAGAAAATACTCTGATGAATCAAGAAGAACACCTTGTAATTTGTTACATTTGGAATGTAGGCACCTAACTCCCTGAATATTTTTAACAAAATACTTGTAAAATTGCACCACCAAAACCGTACCTCCACGGAGCGAAGGCAGAGGAACAGTGCCAACACCAACAGAAGGTACGAGAAGGCTGAGTCTCAGAAGGTTCTAGCTGTTTCTGGACCCTCTGCACCTCAAAGTGAAATCAAGAACTGAAACGGATTATGGGCTTAAAATTCAATTAAAATAAACACTTTAGACTCAATTATTTTACAATGTGGAGTAAAGAAAAAAATCTGGTCAAATGTTTTAGTTCTTTGACTCTTTTTTTGTTTTTTCATACGTGTGGTCTTATTTCAAAGTTCCATTGCAGCCGTACACGTATGCCAGCCAGAAAATGCAAATATTAAGGGACATTTTTCCTAACAGGCTAAATTTGTCTCTTGTGAAAGATAAAAAATACTTTAAAGTTGATGAGTCTATGATTTTAAGTAAAATCCTCATTCAAATCTGATTGCTTTATAGGTTTGGCTCTGGTCAGAGTAATTTGTGTCCTTTCTATATATTGCTCCAACGGTAATAAAGCTATTTATGCAAATGTGAAATTGGTGCTATTGCCGAATTTTCCAACCATGCAAGGTTGCAATGTCAAACTCCCATTCAGGATCAAAATTCCACATATTTACAACCAGCAAACATCCAAAATTCACACTTCAACATCTGTGCAGCTGCCAACTTTTCCTGCAATCCGTATCATGCTTTTCTTCAGAAGTGGAGTGAAAAAAAATCGAGGTAAGTACAATCCAACAATTACAGTAAATATTTACCAAATGTTTGCTATGGCATACATTTTATTAATTGATAACACTTAGAAACTGCATTAGGGGTGCCAAAGTCTTAAAAGTTTGCAGAATTCTAACAGCAGACTGTGTTTCACGTATTAAAAGCCTGACAGGACCCCACAAGGTGCACAGTTCTCAGACGCAAGCCTTCCAGGGTTCTTCATCCACAATTATGTAGTGCTTCTATTGAAATTTTGAAATTTTTCTGATAATATATATGCTTGCACTCATAAGAAAACATTTATTTTTCCGTATCTTTTCCTGTGGAAAAGTCAAAATTGTCTAGGACATCGCCTATACTAAACACCTTCAAAGTAAAGAATTTTAAAAGACTGCATTTGTAAACTTTTGTTCTCGGATCTCTAAAAACTAGTCTTTTAAATCTTCTTTTAAAACGAATTTTTCATGTTTCTGCACCAAAGGTGTTGACTTAGTGATGAATTAGTATGGCTTTGACCATGGCGCCCAGGGCAGCACCGCAGCACCGGTTCTCCGCTGATCGCCTTCATCCTCTCTAGCGCTCCTTCAGTCATGGTGTTCTGGTCCCTCCAAGCCTGGAGATAACAAGGGAGGCCACAGGTCCTGCAGGAACAGTGAGTAACAGGCTGCTCAGACATGGGAGCCAACTGCTGACCTGCGGGAAAGGGAATTACCAGCTGCCTCAGGGCAGTGACTCAGCGCCTTCTCTGCCCGTACATCTGGTCACCCTCAAGTGTCTTACTCTCCTTCCATGCCTGAGCCAGGCATACGAGGTACCACGGTCCTCTACCCTGGAATTCTGTCAATTCTCTTAAGTCTGTTCACTACCAGATTCAACTCATGGTGCCTCCTCTATCAAAGCTTCCTCAACCAACATCTCCTCCCTCTCACTGTATTTTGAGAACCTCAGTCGCTTTTACCATCCGTAGAACATGTGGTAGTTCTGAGTTCTGCCATTAAGTCTCTGTGTTGCCCTTAATCATTCAAGCCTTTCTGAGCCTTAGGTTCCTTATTTGTAAAATATGAACCAATTACAGGCATACCTCCACGCAACTTTTATTTGCACTGGGAAACCAAAAAATTCATGGGACTTACCTGAATGTGACATTCCATTTATTGTGGTTGTCTGGAACCTGCTGTATCTCCACCATCTGCCTGTGTAACGAGCAGCACCTCCACTGTTATTTGTTATTTGGCCATTGTTACTTTCGTGATCCCACTGCCCCTCATTCCCTGAAGTGAGTAAACTTTGCACAGTGATGAACTGCACGAAGACAAGCAAGCTGCACTGCTGTGTTCTGCTGATGCACAGTTCTGCTTGGTTTGGTTTTGACTTTTTGTCACGATCTCTTCCAACAAAGTCACAATAAGCATCAGGGGAAGTTGAGGCCCAAAAGGTAAAATGCCAGAAGAAGAAATATGAGGCTATGCATTGAAGTTTGAAAATCGGTTCCAGAAGTGAAGGATTTATACATTTAACAGACATTTTTATTGAGCACTCACTAGGTCCAGGCTGGCTCTTATAACACAGATTTGTTTAAAAGCCCCCATATTTGAAAGCTCACAGGCTCACCATCCTGACAAGTGGAGGGAACGGACACTTAAACAAATAAACAGAATATGCATTAAAATAAATAGTATGATAGACTTGAGTACATATACTATGAGAGCCCAAAAAAGGGAGAAATTAACTTGACTGGAGTGGGGTGTGGATCACAGAAGCCTGAAAGAACTCTGAAAGGCAAAAAGCTATCAGGTATTTGACTGTTAGCATCGATTCACCCAGATTCTCAGCTTCCTGTTAAGATAACTATGAAGACGTGATAAGAAGTCATGTGACCACCAACTAGTAAGTTAGAGCTAGTAGGCTGCCGAGCCCGCCCAGAAAGCCAGGGGCTTCCTCCTTCCAGCCACCCAACTCTGCGCCCTCCCGGTCTAGTCAACAGTAGAGGTCTGTTCCAGCTAAACCTGTTACACAAGTGAGACACTAGGAGAACTAGGAAATTTAAAAAGCACTTTTTCTTCCATGAAATTTGTAAATCAAGTAATAGAGTAAGCACTTTTATTGCCAAAAACTTGAGTGATGGTTTATTGCACCTTTAGAAGAATGACCTAAACCTTTTGGGATTTTTTTTTCTTTCATTGGTAAAGAGCTCTAAGGGGTATGTGTTATCTGTTGTCATACTCGCCTCTAGACTCTTCTGTGTAGAACCTGTAAAAATTCCTGGGCCAGGTATCCTTATAGAGCAGTGCAAACAGTATGCTCCTTATGTATGCATGGGGGGAAGAAAGATTCTAAAGAAGTACACTGAAGTGCAGCGTGAAATTCCAGGACAATTCTTCCCTTTGGACTTCTCTACATTTTTCACATATTCTACAAAGAGCACACATTGTTTACTAAATGAATAGCATTTTTTTAAATATCAGAGGATTATGATTTTGCTTTTAAAATATTTAGGGGAAAAAATGAGATTAGCCAAAGTGGTGTGTAAAACTACAGTGATTTTCTGCCTCACGGTGATTTGTTTTCCCATATTTCCTAAAATGAGCTTTTTTCCTTAGTATGTTAATTTTCATATGAAGAACAAATGTCCAGGGGCAGGAACGGACACACAAAAGGGAAGGGAAACCATGGAAGCATTCTCCACGCAGAGGGGTCGTGGTCTGAGCAGCCCCAGCCTGGCACTGGGGTCCCGCCTGCCCAGAGAAGGGCTCGGGGTCCAGCTCAGGGTCCAGCGGGACCGGAGGGAGGGAGGATCCGCCTCTGGAAGGGTGCAGAGGGTGGGGCCAGGTTTTCATAAGGCATCTCCTTAGAGGGGAATCTGGCCGCCCCTCCCAGAGAGAAAGGGCAGATGGTGGGAGAGACCCTGCTGAGAAGCACAGAGTAGAAAGCCGGGGAAGTGTGGCTCAAGGGAAGCTGAGAGGCAGGAGTGGTGTGGCTGTTACAAACGGACCACGAGAGGGGCTGTGTATAAAATTAAGGGTCAAGATGCGACGAGCCACATGTGATACAGCTAGAGCTGGTGTGGCTGGTGAAAGGTTGCAGAATTAGAGGCAGCATCTGGGCTGGTCCAGGCTAACCAGACCACTAACCAGAGATGGGAACGTGGTGAAGACCAGGCCCGCCGCATGGCAGCCTCTTCCATGCCAGAACCAGGCACTCTCCTTGAGTCCGCGCCTCATCCCCTTGCTCGGATTTATCTAGTGGTCCTCCGAACAATGTCCGCGAGCATCCCCTGTGGACCGTGCGTGGTGCTGAGAGTGGGGCACATGCAGTGGTCAGGATACCCCGTCTCCTGGACCTAACAGCTGCCTCACGAAGTCATGGTGGGTGGGAGAAGATCGTGACAGTCTTGAATTCCACAGGATGAGCAACAATCCACGTGAGTTCGTGAACTCGGGACAAGTCATACTTCACACACCCAGTGTCTCCTGGAGACACTGGAGGAGATCCTGTGACAGCTTCCGAGGTCAGTGTCATAAAAGGTTCATCTCCTCTCACTTTTCAGGGAGATAGTTGCTGAATTTCACCCACAAGTGTATTGATTTTTTTTTTCTTTTGGTCAAAGAAATAGCTCACTTCATTTCTTTAAGTCAACTGCTTATTCTAAATGTACCTGAATTTTCAAAACAGCCTCTAACTGAACACCCCACTGTAGCTGGTAGGAACGGGACTTCCTGAGAGTTTTGCCAGGAGTGCTTGGCCTCAGACAGACCAGGAATACCATAGTGCCCTTTATTACTAGGTTTCAGTATTTCCATTTCAAGCCCTGGTAAATACAGGGCTGGGAGAGGAAAAAAAAATTAATGGGAATATTTTCAAACCTTCGGAAAACTCAGGATTTGATATTTGGCAGGAAAGCGAAGAGGGTGGTTAAAGAAAAAAAAAGCGAAAATGCTCAAAACTTTCTTTAAGGTTGAGTTTGAGTCCAATCGACGCCATTCTTTTTTCACACTGGCACTAACAAGGGTGCATTTTTTTTCCCCCTGCTAACAACTCTTCCTTTCTTCTTTGGAATGTTTCATTTGCCCTTTAAAAGAAAGTATGATTTGTTCCATTTTTCCATGTGCAATTTCTATGCTATTTACAGACTCAGATAAGAATCAAGAAGGATTCATGCGCCAAAAGCACAAAATTCAAGGCTGAGGGAGGAACGATTTAATCCTGAGTCCCCACTTGAACTGACTTGCTAGAATTCTCCTCCCGGGGCTGGCCTCTCACAGCCTCGGTGGCACACCGGGACCACTGCCCCAAGCAGCCATTGAACCCAAGCACAGTCTAAATCAAAATCAAAGAAGGTTTTTGGCAAAGCGTCACATCTTCTAGAAGATGTGCTGAACAAAGCTACCAGAGACGTAGAGAAATCACGGTGTTAATCTAGTCTCTCCTCATATTTCAACGATATGTGAGTTGACACTGTGATAGCAAAACACTAATTATTGTGCTTTACAAGTACAGCACCAAAGGATCGACGTTAAAATTAGTCCCTGTTGCTATAACAGGCAGTATCTCACAGGGCGACTTTATTTTAATAAAAATATGTACACTGAAGAAACTCACACCTGTGCCCAAAACAACATGATAAACCCACCAAGCGAGTCATGAAGGAAACCAGTGAAATCTAACTTAAAAGCACCATTTTGCTTAACCAGTCCATTCCCCAGTTCTGTTTAGAGGCGTTCTGCCTGTTTCTCAGCATCTCGGCGACGAGCTGCCTGGAGGATTTTCACCATCCGGAGTGATTTACTTTCCGGTCCAGCCTCCCCTCAGCTGCCTGGCCCCACACAAGTGCTGGCAGCGCCCTCGCCCGCCGCCCCAGGCCCCCGCCCGCCCGCCCGCCGCTCCGAGCAGGAGTGCGCTAATCGGCTCTCCCCAGCGCCGAGAAGCGGCTTCGCGTTTGCTCAGACAGACGTGTTAATTGCCAACACACTCAGAGGCAAAATGAAGGACTTTCCTTTTCGCCCTACTCAGTACACAGGTCCAGATTTAATACAAACTACAACCTCCGTCTCACAGTCGAGTGTCAGTCCTGCCTCTTCCAAACAGCACACACTCTTTGAGACAAACAAACGAGAAACCCATGGCTGAAACACACTCAGAGTTCAGATACATATGTGTGTAAAATGCACCATTACCATGGTGGTTGTAACTTTTTCTATTAGCCTTATCAGGTAAAGAGCAGGTGGTAAAGGGGCTGAAATGCGTGCGGGTGTCCACAAGTATTAAGTCCAGCATCGTCTAATGGGGTCAGCGTTCCTGAACTCAGTATCCCATCCAATCATATCACCAATTTCTCTCTCCACCTTGGATGCTCAGGAAGTAATGCATTGTAAGGTTAAAAAAAAAAAAAAGAGGGGGAAGTGGGCTTTTCTTTGATCCCTATTTAAATTTCAAAAGCAAGCTCTCAGGCAAACCCAAAGGCATGGACCTGGTGGAACCAGAGTTGGTACCCAACTATGAGAGAGGCTAGAAGGGGGTCTCAGTGTGGGAGAAGCCATGGCTCACTGGGGACACACCACCATCCTGCAAGTTACAGGAAAGGTGGAGCTGCTGGGGCCAAGGGATGCAGATTAACTTCCAGATCAATAAGATCAGTTTTATCAACACTTAAAAGATCAGAATAATAATACCTGTCTGTGAAATGATTGCTGAGAGACGTGTTTAATTTTTCCTATTTAGACATTAAAGACTTTCAGGATCATTTTTAGTACTCCGGGGTAACTACCTAAAGGAAATCTGTCCGAGAGGTCTTTTCTCCTAACATCACCCAAATCTCACTCCTGTAACCAAAACTCACGAATGAAAAGCGCAGTAAGTTGTCCCGCTACTAATCAGCTAGCAGCCCCCAAAATGAGACACTGTGCGTTATTCACCAGCAGTCAAGGTGTGATGGAATAAAAACTCCTACATACTGCTGCAGAGGATATAAATGAGGACAAACTTCCTGGAGGGCAGACTGGCACGTGGATCAGGATTCTGACAAATGTTCTGATCCTTTGACCTAATAATTGCACTTCTTGGAATCTATCCCAAGGAAATTATCAGAGAAACAAAGAATGATGTACAAGGATGTTCACTGCAATGCTATTTATAATAGCAAAAAAATTGCTGCTGCCTAATTAAGCAACAATAGAGATTGAGTTAAGTAAATTATAGTAAATCCGTGGACCAGAATGCTCTTCCCACCATTAAAAACCCTGTGTTCCACGAATACAAAATAGCTCAGGGAAATGCTGACAGGATAATGTTAAGTTCAAAAGCAGGCCACCGCACGTTAACTGCAAGGTGACCCCAGTTTTGTACCTACTTACCCGTATATAGGATATGTAACAAGTACATACGAAACTTGGAAGCGAGGACAAAAACTACATTGATTGAGGTTACCTACGTGCTAGGAAATGTGCTAAGGCTTTTAATAAATTATTTCATTTAGGCATCAGAATAATTCACAGAATGAGTGCTGTTTTGATTTTGGTTTTAACAATGTTGAGACTCGAACACAGAGAGATTCAACTGTCTGAAGTCACGCAGCTAATCAGCAGTCAATGTTTCATCCCTGACAATGAAAGTCCTACAGGACACTGTCCACCCTGTGTTCCATGGGCTATGTTTTCTCTCATATTACTTTAGGGTTTTTTCTTTTTGTTTGTTTGTTTTTAAGACTCTCTTTTTTCTTTTTAACTAGAGGTGGTGGGGGTTGAACCCGGGACCTCGTGCACGCTAGAGCACGCACTCTTGCCCTGAACTGTTCCCTCCCCTTCTACTTTTGTATTTGTTCAGATTTTCTTCATAAACATTTTACTTCTGTAAGCCAGATTTTAAAAGGGTTTTAACACTGCGCAGAGAGAGATTAATTGACATAATGATTGAAGTTAATCTATTCTATTCTCTCTGAAATGAACTGGTTATTTTCTTTGTTAAAAACCGAAGACAGTTTTATTTGAACCAATGTGTTAATGATCTAGATTTTGAACAGGAACCACTTGTTTTGTCTCTTATGTAAGTTGACACTTTTATAGTTAATGTGACATCTTCTAAAGCAGGAGAGGCGCACTGACCAGAATCATTCAGATTCTTTCCCATTTTACGTTATTACAAGAAACTGAATACAGTTCCGTGTCCTATACAGTAGGTCCTTGTTGTTTATCTATTTTATATACAAGAGTGTATATCTGTTAATCCCAAACACCTAACCTATCCCTTTCCCCTTTGGTAACCATAGTTTGTTGAGTCAGTGTTTGATTTGCAAATAGAATTTGTTTGTTTTGTTTTATTTTGTTTTAGATTCCACATATAAGTGATACCATATGATATTTGTCTTTCTCTGCTTTTTCTTTTTCCATCTTTTCTCTGCTATGATTTTCATCAAAATTTCTGGCAAAGTATTTAAATCTCAATACTTAGTTTTATTTTCCTACAACCATTGCCTAATCTGGTTTCTCCACAATCAGACCTTAAGCAACCTGTAGCCAGTCCATTTGCAAAGATCCCAAGTGGGAAAATTTCATGGATCTTTTTTTTTTTTGCCTACTATTTAAGGCATGTAGAAATACATCCCCAACATCTTACATTGTCTTGCAACTGCCACCAGGAAGGCTGTTTAACCACAGTAACATTTTCCTAGAGAGCTACAGTTTTAACATGGAATACCTATCCATTCTATCCATTCATCATCGCACACTTACACTCGTGGAAACTGATGCTCCAGGAGTAACCAGACTTAAATAAAACTTTAATTATAAACATTATACCTCTTCATTCTTAAGTAATTTAATCCAACAGGACCCATTACCAAGAAACAGAAAACACATTTTTGGCTGCTTCCCCTTACAGAACAAAATAAAGAGGGAAGTGAATGGTTTCCACGGCAAGGACCAGCAGGGGGCCTCGTCCTCTCCGCGTTTGGAGGTGGACTTTGTAGATGAAAACTCTGATTCAAGGCCAATACCATGTGGGACAGAGAAACATCTAGAAACTCAAGGAGGTGTGTGAACATGCTTAACTTTGGGCTTGTGGGTGAGACCGGGAAAGGCTCAAGGAAGCTCTAACTCAGCAGGTCTGTCTAAATGTTGACCTGCCCCAGAAATTATTTTCGTGGTGTTGGAGAAGGGACAGTCCAGGCCACTCGGGAAGGCAGTCCCTGAAGCTGCTGGCCCCCGTGGCCCAGCTGCACCCAGGTAGCCCGCCGCAGAGCCGGCCTGGCCCAAGGTCCAAGTCCCTGGGAACCCTCAAATGCAGTCTGAGCTGACTGCTGTTGATCTGGAGCACTTGAATAGTGTGCAGTTGTGGGGGGATGTTAATTAACTCGTTGGATGATTTGATGTGACGTGGTTGTGTTCACACATAGAAAACAGGAATCCTTGCTGCCGATTGAGGAGACTGACTTTTTATTGCAATGGATTTCCTCTCCCAAAGGCTGTTTTCAATGTACTTCCATGTCTACATGTTCTAATCCAGTCTTTAGTAAACTAATTACCAGCCTGTTACCATCAGACTGGTTTCTTCCTTTCCCATATTGGTGGACCCGTCACTGAGTGGCCTACCCGCCACGCCCACAAACACTGCAACATTCACGGAGGACAGATAAGCTCCGGAAACACAGGGCTCTGTTAATCTCATTGTTATCAGTTTTTCAGGCAGAGTGTTTATGCCGCATCATCTAGTTTCATTCTTGCAAGATCTATAGATCTATCCAGTTTAACTGTTTGAGTTTTGTTTGGGTTTCAGTTTTTGCTTTGGGTCCCAAAAGTTTCACAGTACTTTTTTTTTTTTTCTGGAAGTGCGTGTGGAAATTTCTACACGTGTGTTTACCACGTAGGGATTTGTTTGTTTCTGCAAGCAGCCGGTTTCCAGGAGCAGGTCCCCTTTCAGTTTGGGGGTTCTGGCTTCGGTGAACTTCCGCGGCTGGGTTGTCCTTCCAAGTTCATCTCAGGAAGGGCTTCCTCTAGGCCTGTGATGGGACGAGTTCTAATTACCGTCAATACAACACTAACATCATCACATTGAGTGACACGGAGCACAGACAAGGCTTTGAACATTTCTCTAAACTTTAGGCAAAGAGCAGTAAAAACTGTAAGCATTGACTCCTGGCCTTGGTGCTTTGGAAAGTAGTCTTCAGTCAACACCCTACGACAGTGTGTCTCTTCTGATTGGCAGAATCCATCAAAACATAATGTTTAACACTGGGCTAACTACAAAATTGAAATTGCTAATATTTATAACGTGGCTTGTATATAGAATGTAAATATTTTTTAAAAAGAATGTAAACATTGTAAAAGCAACAAAATTCTAGCCTTTATGAAATTCACCATGTAAAGAACAAAAAGGTGTTCTCTCACCAAGGCAGATGGGGACGTAGCTAATGTCGGGGCTGGGACTTAACTGAGAGGGTCTAGAGAGACAGACCAGGTTTCAGCAGGATTTGGAGCCACATACCAACCTCCAGATCGCTTCCCTTTTCTGTGGTTGCTGTAAGGTACCTGGTGTTTGCCAATAATTTTGTGACGAGGCAAAAACTAAAATCCAAGTCCCAAGTGACTCTCAGTCCAAAGGGGTGAGGGGACTACTGAAAAGCAGTGTGGGAATCCCTGAGTTAGAATTCAGAAAACTGGGGTCAAACACTTCTTCAGTCCTAACTGTCCACCTGAGAAATCCAATTCCTCCATCTCAGTAAGATGATGTCACTTTGGGAGCAAGAATTAGCGCTTAGGCCTGGACCACGGTCATGAGCAAGTCAGGTCCTCTCTGGGCCTCCAGCTCCTTAGCTGAGCACCTGCAGCTCCCCAGGCTCCATGCTCCGTCCAACAAGGCAGTCCCTGCAGGACCCAGGTCTGCAGGGCGCGCGTGGGGAGGGGGCGCTCGCTGGTGCACATGGGAGGCTGTTTCAGACAGGCTGCCAGCACCAGGGAATGACCCTGAGAGAACTAGAAGGAGTGAGGAGGAGAGCACTTTAGATCCCAAAGTAGACACAATATTGATGGATGAATAAGGTACTGAAAATAAGGAGAGAAAGGGGTTCCTTCAAGATCCAGGACCGGGGGGTAGGGTGTAGCTCAGGGGTAGAGCAGGGCTTAGCATGCACATGGTCCTGGGTTCAGTCCCCAGTATCTCCCATTAAATAAATAAATAAACCTAATTACCTCCCCCCTCCAAAAATTTTTTTTTATTTTAAAATATGAACTTTGAAAAAAAATCAGAATTATTACATGTACATTTAAGAAAAAAAGAATTTAAAAAACAAACAAAAAGATCCAGGACCTCCTAGTATCACAAACTGTCCACACAGTGAGAAAAATTAGCAGCAGAATAATGGAAATTGAGACGGAACTCTTGCCCTCCCTCTGTCATTGTCTGCAGAGCGTCTGTATGTAAGTAGCCTTTGCTGTCGGTAATGATGAATTCAGCCCAGCACTTTCCCCATAAGCAATACATTCTTTTTACACAAAAGAAGGGTGCCTGTGGGACTGAATTTGACTCCACTCATTAAGATTTAAATGTATCTCACCTTCTAATATAATAATAGTCAATGTTTACTGAGCACGTTCTATGTCCCAGGAATTGCTTTAAAGGCTTCCCAGGTATTAATCCGCACATCCCTATGAGTAAGCTGTACCCCCCATCTTGTCCTGCAGCAGCCCAGAGAGGGTCAGCAGCTTGATCAGCATTGCCCAGGCAGTGAGTGAAAGAGCCAAGATACAAACACAGGCGGCTGTACCCTACACACTGAACTTTTTCACAGCTACATTCTTGTCACACATATCTGCTTATATTTGATTTCTAAGTGAATCCTGGGTGTAAGGAAACGGTTAACATATGCAGAGACTTTCAAATAATACACGAATTAAAAATATAAATCTTTACCCATGAAGCAATCAAGAAAAAAAATTGAGGGAAGAGGGAAGTAAGTTTTTAAATGTACTATCTGCTAAGTTTGAAATCAAAGGTAAAATTTTCGAGAATCCTCCCGGAAAGTGTAACTCAAGAGTGTTGTTATCCCAGTGCGATCACCTACCTCTTGAGGTGCGTTGATTCTGGGCTTTTTATTCAGTAATAAATGGATCATATGTCTGGGGAGCAAACTGTGTGACATTGTTAGATGTAAAGACAAAAGACTGAGAGATTGAACTATGGCCCTTCAACCAACTGTGGTATCTTCACGTCTTCTTTCAGAGGTTCCTTGCAGTGACACAGGATATGCACCCTATAAAGACACACCAGACCGCCCTCTAAAAGAACCACTTACAACTACATAGTTCAATATTTTTTAAACGACACCAGGTTACTGTCAGCAGTGAGGCATGCACCATTTCCTGGAAGGGTGTGATTTCATTTGGACACATTGGTTTTCTTTTCCTTATAGATCACGTAATAGGCGCTCAATAAAAACTAAATTAAGTTGAATTGATTTGATAAGCAAATCCCAACTCAAATAGAAAGAAAGAAGCATGTCTTACAGGAATTATTATCCACAGACTTCAAGGGAAATTTTTTAAGTGTCTTTCTAACAGATGAATTTTTTTTTCTTTTATTTTCCAAATTTGTTATCTGTTACTGATCGCTCATTTGTGCAACTATAAATAAATCAAGTTATAGAGATCTGGGGAATTGTTCTTGGCCGTACAAGCCTACATTTTCAGCCCATGAGAAAACCTCTAATAGGTAATGATTTTTAAAAAGGTAATTTTTAAAAAGTTCAATTTAACAACAACAACAAAAAATCTAAATTCTGATTTCATTCAGAAAGAAGAAAGCAGAATGAAAATTCTCTTAAGGTAAAAAAGAATCTGATAAGTGAAATTTTTCTCCATTAATATAAATGTAAGAGAAGGACGGAGAGGAAGGAGCGGGGAGAGAGGGGGAGGGAGGGAGGCAGGGAAAAAGAAAACAAAGCAGAATGGAAGCAACAGAGAAAGAGGAGCAGCAACTGAGAAGAAAGGAGGTTGTCCTGAGTATGTTGACTGTGCAAACACGTGCTAAGCTTTGTCTTCAGTTTTCACTTGTCTCACCCAGTAACTCTGGCAAAATTTCATCCCATGTTAATTCAAGTCCACCAAAAGAATTTCAGAGCCTCTTTACCAAAGGAGGATGAGTCATTTAAGATTGCCCTTCAGCCTTAAAAAGTCCCGTTCGAGAGTGGGGCGAGCAGAGAGAAATCCCTTCCGAGAACCCAGGGTAAATCTTTACTTTGAAGCAGAAACGCCATCTCTTTTTGTGATAGCGTTGTTGCTATGAACTGATTTCAGACCGTAAGCATTTCTCCTAGCCCAGCTTTGTCTTCTCACGTCCGTAACTGGACATCACTGCTCCCGAGCGTGTGCTGGGGCTTCTCATTCTGCTCTTGTGCCCAGGTTTGCAAAGTTCCTCATCTCCTTGTTCATTTTCAGGCCCACAGAAATCCTATAGGGAGGAACAAGGGAGCATGCCCACTGAGGAGGTGACGTCTTAAAAATAAGAGTAGTTGTTACCAATCCAGAAAGAGAACTCGACTGAAATGGTGTAACAGAGATTACGCAAAACAAAACAGATCAAAAATGGAGGCAGACAGAGGAGCCGGGTCCCCCCTGCGAGCTCCCATTGGTTGGAATGTGCCTTCGCTGAGCATCTCTCTGTCTGGTCTCCAGAGTTAATGTACCATATTTTCCACGGTTTGATGAAGACTCCAGAGCCCTTAAGATATGAATTGCTATAATTCCTAAATCAAACAGCATTCAATTCAGTTCCAGACCACTGCAGGGTAATAAGACCGGTATTTCTTATTTTAATTAGTCATTTTATACTTCTAACAACTTCTTTGACAATCTTGGATTACTCGTTTGTTTATATGTGATAAAAGCCATGTTTGGCTAAAAATATGAATGCCACATTTGAATGTCCATTTACATTTTTGTAGTTATAGAAATAAACGATCTAGGCCTTTAGATTATGGCTTTTTATAGACCCCGAATACAATCACCTAATCTATTTTAATATTATCCCTTTCATCTGTCTCATGAGTATCTCCTAACACAGCAGAGATATCAAGTTGATAATATGAATTCAAGACAAAACGCCTGAAGGCTCATCAGAAACTGTCTTTTAGTTTGCAGAGAAATTTGCTTGTGACATTTGAAATCTTCAAGATAAATAAAAAAAAGACACAAGGCTTCATAAAAGCATTGTGTCTTGTTGCCAGATTTTATGCTCCCGAAGTGTGAAGACAATCTCATATTCTTGCATCCTGAATCCAGTGTCTTTAGTCATGATACTTGTTCAATAAATATTTATTAAGTGAATAAATAAAGTTCATATCATTTTTCTCAAAGCATAGTTTTTTCCTCAAAGAGCATAAGCTAAGTAGAGCAACCCTCAAGCACACAAAACGACCTCAAGTGTCCCTCAGTGTCCTCAGGGCATTGGTTCCTGGGCTGGCCCCCGATACCAAACTCTGCCTATGTTCAAGGCAAGGCCCACAGTCCACTCTTGGTATCCTTGGGTTCTGAGTCCATGGGTTCAACCAACTGTGGACTGTAAACATAATGTACAATACCGGATTGGTTGAATCTGTGGATACAGAGGGCCAACTGTAATAGAATATGAAAACTTGTATAAACACAAGTGTGTGTGCAGATAGATGGATATTTATCCTTCCATCGCTGACAGAATTTATTTACAGACTTCCCATTTATTGTATATCCACTATGTTTTCTATTTCACATCATATTTTTGAAAATTCTTACCATAAGCATATGAAGGGGATTAAATTCCCCATATGACAGAAGTTAAGCAAGATGGACAAATGACGTAGCTTACATGCCTCAGAGTCGAATATCCTATCTGTGTGTTCATTTTAGGAAACTTAAAAGCAGTTTTACCTCAATACATAATAAATGGAAGGACTCATTTCTTGAGAATGTGGTCCTAACAATAAGCAAAACCAGTATAGAAATCCCTTAAAAACTAATGAACCCTATAATCCGGCAGTCTCACTCCTGGGCGTATATCTAAAGGAAACTCTTAATTCAAAAAGACTCATCCACCCCAATGTTCATAGCATCACTATTTACAACAGCCAAGACATGGAAGCAACCTAAATATCCATGGACAGATGACTGGATAAAGAAGATGTGGTATATATATAAAATGGAATACTACTCAGCCATAAAAATGAACAAAATAATGCCATTTGCAGCAACATGGATGGACCTGGAGATTGTCATACTAAGTGAAGTAAGCCAGAAAGAGAAAGAAAAATACCATGTGATATTACTCATATGTGGAATCTAAGGGGGAAAAAAAGGACACAATTGAACTTATTTACAAAACAGAGATAGACTCACACCAAAGGGGAAGGAGGTGTCAAGGGATAAATTGGGAGTTCAGGATTTGCAGATACTAACTGCTATATATAAAATAGATAAACAACAAGGTCCTACCGTACAGCACAGGGCACTATTTCAGTACCTTGTAATGACCTATCATGAAAAAGAATATGAAAAGGAACATATATATGTACAACTGAATCACTATGCTACACACCATAAATTAAAACATTGTATAAATCGTCTGTATTTTAATAAAAAAAGAAAAAAATTGTATTTTCCAACTGTGTTAATATAAAAAGAAATATATTAATATTATATATTAAAGCAGTTTATTTGGCTCCAAAGTTCACTTTTTTTTCACCTGAACTTAAAAGAAATGAAAACCTTTTCGTGAGCCCCCAGAAGCTTTGCGCGCCGTGGACACTGCTTCAGCCCGCCGCCACCATGCACCTGGTGGGGCAGCCGGACCTGGCCTCAGCGACTCTCATGCTCTAGCCAAAGTCCCTGTTGTAATTTGCCACTAAGTTTCCATCCTCCAAACAGATAACTAATCACACTCACGTCCTATATAAGCTCAGAAAAGGAAACCTTCTATTTCTCCGCCGCGATGTCAGAGAATTCTCAAATCCCTAGCTATGATTTTAGTCTCCCAGCTTTTGTTAAGCGTCCAAGAGTCTGAGTTGTCACCAAATCTGTTCGGACTACAAAATATCTCTACGCTGGCTGAGCTCACCCTTCCAGCTGTTACAATAAACGGACAAACAGGAGGAAATCCAGAACCCCAAGTGGTTTTAACAACGCGATGACAGATGATTGATTTCTATTTCTTTTTCCTCCTCCCCTGCATTTGGCTGCAAACTACTCCCCACCTCCCCAGTGTTTTTGGCCCTTGCGTAGGAGTGTGCCCTTGCCAACGTGGAGAAACTGAGCTAGGTTTTCATGCCTTGGAATCCACCATGCACTCAGCCCCCAAACCCCCTGAGCTTCAGCCATAATTAGTTGTAATGTGTTTGTAGGGCCAGGAGAATTTAAAACATGCAAGACATGAGTCAGGAAAGAATGATATCAAAATCCTTATTTACTCTGGGTTTTAGTCTAATCTCCCTGGGTCTCCACACACATCATTGTTTTTTTTGAATATTAGCAATGAAGGGAGAGACAGGGAAATCCCTACAGCATTTATACGTTCAAGCCCGTACCCAACTGATTCCGATTTCCATGTGGAAGAGTTTATGTTCTTTAGATGCACATCCTAGAGATGGGCTCAGCCCTAGAAGGTCATGTGTTGTTTTCCTTTCATTTGGCTAATAACCCAGTAAATATTTGCTCTCAAGACCAAAAATTGTCTGGAAATGTATGCAAGCACACTGCATGCCAAAAAAACATGGGCGCACTGTGAAAAGTGGTGATGCAGGAGGCAAGTGACGTATGAGGAAGCTGCCTCTGCTCTCTGCAGCCCTTGGAACAGCCTGGAAAGAACTCTGAGCACAGTGGTTCTAAACCTATGCTTGCTCCAAAGACCCCTTGTAAATTCGTCCATTTTCCATAGCTCATAAATTCTAGGAATACCTTTTTCTGAAAACCAAGCCTGGATTGGCTTCAGAGAGCAGCAAAATGGGCAACTAATTCCAGGGTGTGATTCGTGGACCTCCAAGGAAGCATTCTCTGCCCGGAGAGGTACCAGCCTGCACTCACCTGGGGCACTAGCCCTCAGACTCACCACTATGTCAAGATTTTCATTGTTTGGAACATTACTCAGTCTGAAAAAAGGATCAGATTCTGGCACAAGCTACAACATGAATGAACCTGGAAGACATCATATGAAGTGAAATAAGCCCATCACAGAAAGACAAATACGATATGACTTCACTCACAGGAGGTCCCTAGAGAAGTCAGATTCAGAGACAGAGAGGGGGATGGTCATTATCAGGAAATGGGGGAGGACAGCTCAGGAGCTGGTGTTCAGTGGGATGGAGTTTCAGTTTGGGAAGATGCACACATCCTGGAGGTGGATGGTGGTAGCGGTTGCATGATGATCACCTTGCCGTGAGTTTAAGAACATTTCATCCTCTCTGTGAGCTGCCTGCTGAACTCTTTTGCCGACTTTGCCATCAGATTATCCACCTTTTTCATCTCAGATTTCAGAAGCTCTTTATTATGAGCAGTATCAGCTGTTTACAATACAAGTGTGCCATGTTGGTCTTTTGAATTTGTGATTGGCAGGTTTTGCTTAAATGGGTTTTTGAGGTGACACCCTCTCAAGGTTGTGAAGACATCCCTGGGTGACCAGTCCTCCTCCAGCTGAGCCCTCACACCGACAAGTTTCTGTGGGAAAGCCTGAAAAGTTGCTAGCTGATAACCTGGCTCTGCTCTGAACCTCGTGGACCCCATTTCATAAGACAACCTAGTCAGAAATGTCTTGGAGAAAAGAGGGTGATGTCAGGTCCCTGTGAACAGTGGGGATCATCCCTCAAGTCCCTGTCACCTGCCGTCACTCACCAAGGTCACTTTCCTCGTTGCTACAAGACGTGCCGTCCTCCACGCCGCAGGGACCCTGAACAGCACGGTGTTGGCCTGAGTTGTTGCCTGAGTTGCCTGACTCCAGGAACTTGGAGTCAGCTGTGTCTAGTTGGAGCTGAGCTGGTGAAGACTGGATAGGACCACCAGCCTCCAACTGGGCACTCGGTGACCTTTGGATGTCAAAGGGCTGAACACTCCACCCTCAGATCACACTAAGCTCCTCCACTTCTGAACATGTAGCTGATTATACCTGCTCAGAATGACGATGACGACCCCACCTCTATCCAGTCCCCTTTCTCCACGCCCCCGCTCAGACCACCCTGATGCTTTATTATTCCCACCCCTCCACCGTAAATGCCCTGAGCCCCTCTCACCTTCAGGGCGGTGGATCTGAGACTTGCCCTCCCACCGCCTCTCTTGGCTGCCTTGAGAATCAACCCTCTCTCTGCTGCAAACCTCTGCATCTCATCATTTTGGCTTGCTGCACATCTGTCAGAACGACCCGGGTTTGGTACCACTTTTGCCTTAGATGTGATGGAAACTTCCCTTCTCGGGGAGCCCTCCAGCCAGGGGCTGCTTCAGAAACCTTCCGAAGGAAGCCAGGGACCACTGAAGTGCCCCCACTCCTGCCGAGAGCTGTTCCTCTCAAATGGGAGCAGTGGCTGTGGTTCCCAAAAGAAGAATTATGGTCACATCACCAGGCATGTCCCCTGCCTGGGTCTGAGTGACAACCATCTGTTTTTTCTGATGTAGGGAAGGCTGGACTGGGGTGTTCATGTTTCTGCTATTAGGACTCAGAAAAGTGGCTCAAAGGACTTTGTTGTTTTAGATTCCCAGGCACACAGTCAGCTCCATCAAGAACATCAAGAATATAAATATATCATTTCATATCAGAAACATAAATATCATGTCATAACACGCCATCTCAAGAACACAACTGTCACGTCAGAAACATAGACATTGTGTCATATCATTACATATACCAAGAACATAAATTCCTGGTGAGCAGTGACTGGGGAGGGGGGTGAAGCCCTAAGACGATCCTTGTTTCACGGGAAGAGAGGACGTCGTGGTCATGTGACATGGAGCCCACGGAGGCTGAGGACCATCACCAAGTCCTTACTCTAAAGTCAGGGAGGAAAAGGTGGATACGATGTTTGATTCTGCCGTAAGTGTGTCCAATCCCAACCCGACTCACAATCCCACAGTTTAAAAATAATAATGGAATAATGAAATCACAAGACACGGTTTTGTATTCTGCTTTAAAACTCACAGAGCACGTCCCTTTGATAACACTCTTTGGTGTCTAAAACTTATAGGAAATAGGTGCTTTGTTATCTGACCCAGGCCATCTACCTTTTAAAAACAAACATAGTACAAGAATTTGTTTTTAAAGAAAAAATGTTTATTTTCCTGGAATTTGATTATACTGAATATTGATTCAATACGTAGACCCCAATATAGTGCTATAAAGTCTTTTTTTCTTTTTTTATAAAGAGATGTATATGAAAGCTGTGCTTGTTTTAATAACACTTAATCAGCCACCCCCAGTGAGCTGGGCGCATTCTTGTCGCTCTCAAAGCTACCTGACATAAAAGGCTTGTCACCCAGGATCATAAAAGGCTTCTGCTTAAAATGCATCTTTAATTTTTTTCCCAAAATATAAATATATATGTATATATTCACAGAGTAGTTAAAGGATGCTAAAAGACGAGAAAAAAGGAAAAACGAGCACTGATAGCAAAAGATAAATAAAACAGCCCAGTCAATGTATATTTGCTTATCCCAAAAGCATTTTATACATCCTGGGCCCCTCACGAAGCACTGGGATTCAAAAAGAAAGAATATAAATGTAAAATATTTTCTAGTAAATACATTGCATGGATCCTAAGGACTTATGAAATACATTAAAAAGCCCTTTTTTTTTGCAACCATGAGCAATATGCTAAAATGGTGTATAAATCTGAAAACAGAGAGAAATGGCTTCCTAACAGCCATTAGTTGAAGCAGCGTGATGACCAGTTAAACCAGTTTCTTAAACAAGTCGATTAGAGAAGATCTTGACGATATCCAGTTTGACTTATTATCCACTTGGGGATTAGCAGAGAATGGATCTTGATATAAATTCCTCTAGGTTTTATTATATTGACATGTTGGTGGACAGATAATATACAGAACCCCTGGGCGTGTTCCTATCAAAGATGATATTGATTCTATCAGCAGCATTAGGCTGCAATTTTCCCTCATAACTATTTCTGCCGCTCTCCGTGATGTGTAATCCGGCCGTAATCACTCTCCGGGGCTGCTGCGATGTTCTTTCTGCGGAGCACCTGGGCTAGGTACCGGCACGAGGCTGGACTTTAAGGCACAAAGATTTGGGGTTTCATTTTAGGAAAATGGAGAGGCGATCAAAGGCGTTTCAGAACTAGAACTAATTGTTAAGGATGAGAAGGAGACATTCATCTTTTATTGGTTTCATGAGGTGGATCAGAGATAAGCAGGGGCAAAGTGGGAGAACACAGATAAAATCAGCGGCGTTTCCAGGAGGGGAGCGTGAGAGGAAATTAGCAGGAACCTGATGCTGGAACAAAGTTGTCTCTGCTTTTCCTTGATCTCGGTGCCTGCCGGCCCCCTGGGAGCTGCTTCTGAGTGCTCTGCAGGCAAGGAGACCGTGAGAGCCGGCGGGGGGAGCAAGGTCAGGGGAGAGGGTGGGTTTCCTTGCTTCCTTAAAATGGTGATATCAAGGTGATCCCGTGCTCAGTTACTTTTCTCCATCTGCAGAGAGGAGAGAACGAAAGGAAAATGGACTTGGAGAGACATCGCGGCACCCAGCGTCAAGGGCTCAGAATTAGCGAGGAGTGTCCACAGCTCAGGGTGTGTGCCCAGAAGTTCCAGGAAGCTCTCAGGGACGGGACGCGCATGCTCTGTTTAGGTCTACACGGCTGAAGGTCACTAAACTCACAGAGCTGTAACACATAGCATTGCTCGAACTTAGCCTCTGACATAACACGCTCTCAGTCACGGAAGCCCATGGGTGTATTTAATGCAAAGGTAACTTGCAAGTCGGCCACCGCGTAGCACCAGCCACCCTTCCACAGGGGCCTTGGTCTCCTGCAGATTCAAATCGTCCAACAGCAGTAATACCTGCCTTGGACCAGCACCTGTTTGCATCTCGGAATCCACCTGGACCAAGGCTCTCACGTGTCTGCCCTTTGCATATGGTGGAGACTTCCTGGCAAAGTCTCATGGGTGATGTTACGTCCCCTCCCCCACATTCGTACTAAAACAGAGATGCCAGGCTCCCTCAACGTTTGCTTTCTTAGTCTAGGGCGTGCTCGGAGCCTCTCGCCTTGTAATACACAGTCTGCCTCATTCATAAAGTCTTGTCCTGGGAAATGCCTCATTCATTCCTGCAGGAGACCCGCCGTTGGGCGAGCTTGGGCATTCAAAACCTAGGGATATGGAAGACAATGGTGGAGGGCTTGGCAGAGGCTTCAGGGCTGCTCAGGCAACGTGCGCCGACGCCAGGGAGAGGATAAAATGCTGCGGCTGTTTACTTGTCTCTCCAGAGCAAAAGCATCTCTTTGCCTGGAATATAGATGCCAAATCCCTGGGACGTGAGCTCAGAAGGGGTGAGCTTCGCGGTGCATCCGCACGAAGGCGTGTCCTCCAGGACAGCGGGGCGTCCTGCTGGAAAGCAGTTGCGGATTAGAGAGAAGAGGGGGTCTTCCATGCGGTCGGGGTGTCAGTTGGGGTGGGGGGCGAGGCGGCTGCCTCTCCCGCCGGGCAGTACCCAGCCTGCCCACTGTGCGCTCCCAGGCCCGGCTGCCAACCCCTTTGCCAGCAAAGGCTCCTGCTTCCTTTTCAGAATCTAATCGCAGGCAACTTAAATCTGCCCAACTGTCCACATTAGCCATTGCAAAATAATCAACATGACAAAATTCAGAAGAACAGGGCATCCAGCCTAACTCCTTCGGCGGAGGGAGCCCTCTGGAATCTTAAGCGTCATAGGTCTGCGTGTGTTTCTCCAGCAGCCGCGTAATGTGACTGATTTACAAGAGTTTAACTCAAGTGTTAATCTGACAGTGACGGAGAACTCCTCGCTGGCGCAGTCACTTACACTGTCATATTAGTTGTCTCCTCTATTAAAGCAGTGTGGTCGATAATTGGAATGCTTTTATGTCTAGTGGTTCTGACAAGCCGCTCTGCAAGTCACGTAGGGGCGGTCCGGCTCTCTGCGCAGCCCAACGGCGGCAAAGAATTTCAACTGAGAAAGTACTGTTCTCCTCGGACCGAGGAGCAAGGGCGGTTCAAGGAGAGTGAGCCCTGTGCGCGGCTACCTGCTGGTGAGGAGTGAAAAAGACGGACATGATACCGGGTTGGGAACACAATTAAATCTATTTGGCACCAATGTGCTGCCGGACAGATGAGTTTCCACGTGGGAGAGCTTTATGGTCTTTAAGGTAGACTGAACTAATAGATTGGTGTGGAACGCACTGGAGTTACCAAGGATGAGAGAGCCAGCAGTAGTACATTTGAACTACAGGTTTCTCATATGCTCCGCGTCCTGCTGGGTTTTTATAGCTCCTGGCTTTCAAAAAGCCTGTTTCAAAGAGGTTTGCGCTAGACTGGGCATGCAGTTTTGCTCTGCAGATATTGTCACTACCGATTTAGTGGAATGCAATTAGGAAGCCTAAATTAAGTGGTAATGGAGAACCAGCTCTTGAAACTGGGGTTTCCACGGCAACCACTGCTTACAATACCGCCTTCAGTGAGTTTTCCCACTTTATCTGCAAAATGCACAATTGAGCTTTAAAACAGCTCGGCGCTGGAAAACGCACTGTAAACAACTGTTTGCGACGAGAGTTTTACACTGTCTTTAAATACAATGAACTACCACGTCAAATGGGCTTGTCCACATTCATAAAGCAAAGTCTGCGTTGCCAGTAGGTGAGTGACATTATTTTTAATAGACTATTCTTTTCCCCATTTGGGGGTTTGTTTTTAAGGGACGATGTCATAAGTCATCCCGTCTCCTAACTGGTCCTTCTCAGCATCTGACAATCTGCGGATCCCACCAGGTCCTCACTAGAACGCATTTTTCATTCCAGCAAATGCAGTGTTGTCTTAGAGAAATGCACAACGCACCCCTTCCCGAGGTTCTTGTCATATTTTGTTACCACTTCACAGATTTTTCTTCTACATCCTCTTTATAACAGGTCATAGACCCTCAGGACTTCCACGTTGACTGACTTGTGTTTAAATGACTACCTTATTTGAGCCTTTGAAAGCTCACGTTCCCTTTCTCCATCCATTCAAGGGTTAATCAACTTGGAACTTCTTGTACCAACATACATAAGCAGAATGAGACAGAGTTTAAAGACGATATCAAAATAAGTGTATTTAAAAACACATAGGTGTTTAAAATAACCATGGAGAGTTTGGACTTGGGTAAAATTCCTCTTCTTTCATGGTAGGGAATCTGCCTTTTTTATCGCACATGTGCTCAGGGGCATCAGAATTACACAAACACACATATCAACAGCTGTATGAATGTATCCAGTTTTTTAGCAGAGAAACTAGTAAGATCGGGTTCTGGGAGGAGGAAGAGAGGATGGAATCAAATCCAGGGTCTCCTAGCTAGAACAGTCTGTTTAATTGCCAGTCGTAACGGAGGAGTACTGAGACACGTCCAGACAGGTCCCTGCAGCTGGTGAGGACTCATGAGTCCTGCACGGCACAGGAGGTCACGTTGCCGGCAGTCCACGTTTCCTCCAGGCTGTCGTGTTATATGTGTGCTGTTTTCACTGTGAGCACATGCAAAGGGGGCAGGAATCACAGGTGTGTCATTAGAGCACTGCCCATTTATGTGGCTTCTGGGGCCGGCGGTCCCATCTGAGTCTCCATCCAATGTGGCCACCGCAGCCTTGCTTCACCGGGAGGGGAGCACGTCCCCTCCCGGCCAGCCCGGCCCTTCTGCCCTGAGGCCTGGCTCTTTGAGTTCCAATTTATTGCAAAGTCTTCAGTATTGACCTAAAGCAGATTTAGGTGATACGAATGCTTTATAGAAAACTCCATTTTCCTCCCCCCCTCAGTGCTGCCGATTTCCATGTTTTTAGAATGTAAATGTTGAAGAAACCAGAGATTCCCATAAAAAAAAATTGGGGGGGGGGCTGATATTTTTACAAAGCTTGCAGTATTTTGTAAAGGGTCTTTGCTGCCTATCTTGGCATTGATCTAAACTCAACCGAAGATTTACTGCAGCTCTTTGTTATGAAAATATGTCTGTCAACTTAAATCTTTAAGAATTTAAACTAGGAGAAATTACACGCATCCCTTTGTTCAGCAATTGATAAACCTGAGAGATATTATCCAGTCACATCCCAGCTACCAACTACCCATGAGACACTGTTTACCTTTCCCATGCCTTAAACTAAAATGTTAATTCAATGAGTTCTAAATTTAAATCTTCCATGGGAAGAGACCTGGAGTAGTCACGTGCACGCAGCTCTTGGTCAGCCTCTTTCAACACTGCTGGCAATTTCCCCCAAATGCAGGACACACTGAAATGATCCTACTCTGACAATAATGCACACATGGACGCATAACCCCTTAGTTCCATTGGACAAACCTTGGGGTCAAAGGGGAGGTTCTAAGGAAATATCTTAGCATATTCAAAAACTACATTTTTTGAAACCTGCATTTTTAGATTGAACGTATCTTCAGTGATTTGCCCTCTCCAGGGAGCAGATTTTAATTCAGACCACTGACAGTTTCAGAAGCTGAGTCACAGAGGAGGCCATGCAGGATCCGAAGTAGGTCCCCAGGAATTTCGCTACGGAGCCCTCCTTCTAACTGTACAAAGAACTCCACACACCCTGGGATCAGAGTGCGGGGACCACCGGGGACCACCAGGGACAGACTCTCCCCCAAGTGCCTACCTGTGAATGCATGCCCCTCCTTCCCTGTGGGGACTGGCAACCACAACTGCTCAGCTAAGAGGAAGAAATGCATCACCACCGAATTCTTCTAAAGTTACAATTATCCCCTTAACTCTTTTAATTTCCTTCTTCTTCTACTTAAACTTTCATTTCAGGTAGCTTCTATATAACACAGAAGTCACGTTCCGGATAGAATTAAAAGAAAATTAACTTGAGGTATAAGGTGGACGTTTTTTGCCTTATATTGCACCTTAATAACCCGAAGTCAGGCTGAATGATGGAAATATTATTAATCCGTCTCCGTTTTTCTACTTTAAGTCACAACTTACATTTTGGTTCCAGTTGGTGTTATTTTAATTACAGTAATGAGTATTCCATGTTTCATTATGAGAGAAGCACGTATGAAAGCGTGCTGGGAAAGTTCCACTGGATTTTTGTAGTTCATTTCAGTTTCGAGGACCAACTGCATGTTTCATCTTTAAATGAATACGTTAGTGCTGAATTCCTTTCTCCATGGCTAAGTTATTAAGTTGAAATTATTGTATTTCATTCTGTCTCCAGGTAGGGGGAGGCGGGAGCGCAGGGTGGGCAGGTGAATTGTTTCTTAAGCCACGTTAGTTTCAAACAGCTAAGAAGCCCGAAGTTTAAAGTGGATTAAAATGCTGCCTGCCCTGAACTTCAGAAATTGAAATAAACGTGGTCAGGAAAAGAAGATGATCTCTGTTTTGATTACAGGCACATGCCTTTGCAGTCCTTTTCTTCCAGGTGAAATAAACATCTATGCAATAAGCATGATAAATATGTTTCTGAGCACTGGGCATTGTGACTGTAATTAGCTCGTCCTCTTTGCTAGGCGGCGTGCACTAGATTACGTCTAATTACTCCCAAGCAGTTTGCTGGTTTCCTATTTTTGTGAAAAGTCTCACAATACATCTTTACAACTATGCAGACACTCATTTGCTTATACTGAGGGCTTGGTGGACAACTTGCCTCCCATTTATTTGAGGGGGAAAATTAAAGGTGAGCATCGTTACAGCTCTCCCTTTAAAGCCAGCAGTATGCGCACCCGGAGGAATCGATGCCCGATAGGCTGGCTGATACTCTGTAATAAATTCTTGTGTTTATAGACTTTTCCTTGGCGAGGTAGCTGGTAATGCCACAGGAATTGATTACCTGGGATGTTCTCATCACTGCTTAAAATGTCTAATTACTTTTACTCCACAGATTTAGGTTTGACTCGCTGAATGCAGGGTGACGAACTAAGGAAGCCCCTTAACCAGATAGACTGTCCCCGCGCACAAGGTGGTGTTGGTAGCAAACCTGACCTGAATGAATCGCATCAGATGTGATTTCCATAGAATGTAAGATTTCAGAAATTCAGATGCAACTGAGTTTTCTGTGCTTCAAACGCTTCTTTTAATAAACCCTTCACATCCTACAGAAACTGCTCATAGCATACAGCTTTGCTTAAAACACATGGACATTGATAAACATATTTTCCATGGATATAACACATCCTGTAATGTTTATTTTGACTAGCACACGGTGACATGTGACTTGGAATTCTAGGGATGATCTTAAATGCTTAATCCAGAGATTAACACAATTAAAAATGAAATTAAAATAAAAAGCAGGATGGTAGATGTGAAGGACTGATCCTCCAGAAAGGCACAATCTTAGAACAAGAATCCAATTGTACCTGAACTTAACTCTATGCGTGCAACTACTTCTGGTTGTTACTTGGTCTACTGATTACACAGAAAAATATCAATTCATGACTAAATATTGTTTCAATACCTTTTCATGCCTTTAGACAAGCCTTGTTGTTAGAGCAGCATACGCTAAAAAAAGGTCAGGTACCCCAATATTGAAGTGGATGGCCTTGCTAATGCTCTAACTGTTTGGGGTTGAGTTGAACCAACTGTACTTCTGTCCTGATTGGACATTGTTCCGCTGGTCTCCCAGCCTGAGCTCTCCACCTTCGGTAAGCTCAGGTGAAAATTTTATTCTTGCTAAAACTACTACATAGACAGATTTCTTAGGTGAGTTTTCCCAAAGCATCATTCCAGGCTGAGCTAGTTCTGTCCTTCTGAAAATACCAAGTCTGTAGGCAGTGCCAAGGTCTCCCTGCTGCCAGAGTCCCACGTAGCCACATGGCTTTTCCAGAGCACGGCCGTTTCTAAAACTGCAGTTTCTTTGCATAAGGTTGACGCTTAATAAGCACTCTCTGCATTTAACTTAAAGAAACTGAATTAAAGTGTTTAATAAGCATCACTTTGACATATTTCACACTCTTTTAATTGTTTGCTAAAGTAACTGTCTCCGAACCAGACTTATGAGAAGAGGGATTCTGTCTGATTTATGTCACCGACATCTAAAAGAGCACTTAATGGCTCGGTGCTGGGTGAGACTCAGAGGGAAGATGGGTCAGCGGAGGATGTGATGCGTGTGCGGGTTCAGCCACTAGTCCACTTCGACCAGGAGCAGAACGGGGGATTTTTTCATTATGCAAGACCATTGCTTCAAGAAGACAAAACTATGATATATTGAGAATGAATCAAGTTCCTACTGTAAAGCACAGGGACCTATATTCAATACCTTCTAATATCCTATAACGGAGAGGAATATGAAAAGGAATATATATATGCATAACTGAATCACTGTACTGTACTCCAGAAACTAACACATTGTAAACCGACTGTACGTCAACTAAAATTTTTTACTGTATTTTCTTCTCATTCAGAAAAATTGAAATTAAACCCAATCTCTAATAAAGGATGATTCCTAGATAAACAAGAGAAATCTACGCAATCAAAATCACCCAGACATGTTAGAGTGATATTCTCCCTTTCAGCAAAGAAGAAAAATCTTGTTGGATTTAGAGTGAACACACGCTTCTCAGAGGAAAACGCAGTCCTTGAAGGTGTGTAGCTTAGTGTTTAACTTTCCATAAAAGGTTATTCTTTCATCTTGTGCTTTGAGGAGGCGGGAACCGATAACGTACAGCCGGCAGGACTCGAACGCTTTGCATATAATTTGCAAGATTTCTGATTAAAAACAAAAAATAGTCATTTTTTTTTTTACAATTTAAATGATAGAAACTAACATCACGGGGCACATTTTGGTCATTGTTTATTTCACAACCATGTGCTGAGTGCCCACTCTATGCTGTAAATGCCGAGAAGACCAACGTGAAGGACAGAACAAGGTCTGGCCCTCGACAAGCTTTGGCAAAGTAGGAGGGACCGAACTTCATGGTTAAATGTCAAAAGTTGAACCTGTTGAGCCTGCTGGTCTCTCCTGACCCTCAGGCTTTCTGCCCCTAAGACGTGTCACCAGGGAGCCACTGTGGCCTCAGAGTCAGGTCACATCGCAACCAGCACATATGACGAATGTCTCCAGTGATCCGCCTTCTGCCACGTGTTAGATTCAGGGGTGCTGTCTCCTAAGAACTTGCAACTGTCGTCCTGCTCTGTGGTCTTTCTTTTTACAGCCAGGACTTGTTTCTGCCTGTCCCCTCCACCCTCCCCCTTGTCGCCACCAATTTCAGAAGTTGCCCTCCTTGGCACAGAAGAAATGTTGGTGCAGTTTGCAGCGCGTCCCACCTGTGCCCTCGGCCCCAGCGAGCCCGTTCCAGTCGATGGGCGACCCCACTGTCGTGGCCCATTACCCACACTCTCCATTTCCTGCCGTGCCTGAGGCTGAGCCGGGAAACGCGGGCTGGTCCACCTGTGCGTGTGACGGCTCAGAGGACCGCGATAAATAAGCCTTGCTTTACCCAGTCCCCGTGAGCAGGTGTGGAAAGCTTCCTGGGTCAGCTCTCCTTAGTCACTGATTCACAGCCGCCTTTTTATGAGATGAAGAAAAGAACAATGTGACCGACTGTGTATTTGGATTTTTAAAAAAAATCAACACCCAGCTGTCAGGATATATCAGGGAAGTCGCTGGTGCCGCCCACCACGCTCTCGCCACATGAATTTGGGTGCTGCAATTTTTAAAAAGTACTTCCTCTAAATTCATAGCTCCATTTTTTAAAGGCCACCCATCAGTATTTAGTTTTCCCATAGCCTGAGCCCCACCACGTCCAAGACATGGTCCCTCTGCTCAAAGACACCATGGCAGAAAGCGGAGGCGGGAGACATGGATGCAAGCACTGGGTTCAGTTACTAAATCTAAGGTAGGGGAGCTCTGTCCGGATGAGACACAAAGACAGAGATGGGGAGAGAGACTGAGAAATCGGGGGTGGGGGGGCTGGAGGGAAAGGGGCTGCAGGACAGAGAAGATGAAAGATACCCCAGGTGGAAGGCGGGCAGTGACCCCACAGAGGACCCCAAGCTGAGAGCAATGCAGGGAACAGGGGAAATAAGGCTGACAAGTTTCTTCAGAACATCTAGCATCCAAGTTCATCATACAAAAACAGCCAGGACTCTCTGGTTGTGCCTGTCCCTGTGTACCGTGTTTTACAGTTCTTAATCCCCAGAACGACACTTGGAAGTTGGCCTTATTCCAAGAGGGAGAACCTGACACTCAGGGATGGTAAGCAGATCGATAACCAATGAGAGGGGAAGTTAGAGCTGAAACCCAGGTCAGTCTGGCTCTGCATCAGGGGCTGCCCATGCTGCCTCCCCGGTGGCAGCCTAACCTTCCACGCCCTAAACCCAAGCGCAGGAGGAATCCTCCTCGGCTCTTCTAGCTGAAATCAGAGCCACCCTCATTTCCAGAATGCTCCAGGGCTCCGCACGTGATGGACCCTGCTCACTTCCCAAGTTATCCGAGGGCAAACCCTGCAGGAAGTACACTTACTGAGGAGGGGCTAATTGGTTTCTAAGGCTGAACCTGTGCCCTCAGGGCTCGATGGGGAGGCTGGGGGCAAACAGCCCTGCCTCCGCCTTCAGAGACAGTGCCCTTCAGCCCTCGACCTGTCTCCGCGGGCACTTAAAGCAGCAAAGGGACTCAGTGATCATCACCATGGCGGGCATTGTGGAGGTAGCACTGAGCGCCCAGCCATCACTTTGAGAACTAACGCTGATGTTTGCTTAGGATCTCCGTGGACCCAGGGGACTTCGTCTCCTCATGGGTGTCAGAAGGGAAAACACTATTGCATAGAGGGGACTCTGGTATGTTTAGTCAACCTGTCACTTGCCTTGAAAGTGAGCTCTAATCCCTACCTTAAAAATCTGCAAACTGAGAGAACCGAGGAGAAATTGATGAGCTTTCTGCTTTTAGCCAGAGCAACCGAGTGTCTTGTTCAAACTATGCACTTCTCAAAGTGACAAGGGACTGCCATTAAGAAATGCACTGTAACAACAGGTAGGAAATAATCTTCCTTCTACTTCTCAGACTCTCTGAGAGACTAGATTTTTTTTTAATTGTATTACTTGTCCACCTAGTAATAGCTATTAAATGCATTATTTGTGACCCATAAGAATGGGAAGGATCTGGATAAAGAAAAGGGAAGTAAGATGATATTTCAGCCAAGAGATGCAACCGCCCTGAAGTTATAGCTAACAGATAATTAAGTATGATGCATTGGAACAGTTGTAACCCTAATGTGTACTAGGGACACTTGTAAACACGGAATAATCAATAGCATTATACAAAGAAGTATAATTTTACCCAAATTTCCTCACAAAGAGAATCTATTTTCATAAGGAACAGCAGCTCCTACATTTTTGCATTTTCATTATTTGAAAACAATTCAGCAGTAGGATTCCAACTGTATCTGTCAGTTACTGCTGCATAACAAACTTCCCCAAAACGTGGTGGCTTAGAGCACAAACATTTATCATCTCACAGTTTCTGAGATTCAGGAGTCCAGCAGTGAGTCCGCTGGGTGGTTCCAGCTCAGGGTGTCAAAGTGTCAACACTTTACTTTGTGTTGGTAATTAGCAACAGACCAAAGCTCAGAACGAAGACTTTGGGCCTCAATCTGGAAGTTAGTCTGTCCACCCAAAAGGACAGAACTGGTCCAGTTGAATGCACACATGACAGACCAAGTCTGTGGTCCCACAAAGCCTCAAGTTAGAGACATAACCGCGCAGGCTAAACCATCTCAAGGTACCAAGGGCAGGAAAGTGCCAAGACTGAGGAATAATGGGGGTGAGGTTGAGTCTTTAAATAGAACTTGTGTCTATGATAAATGTAGACATTGAAAAAAGCAGACTTAAAAGGAAGAGTTTCTCATCTTGGCTGAATTTTTGTGTGCTTTTGAAGGATGGCATAACAAAGACCAGGAGGGCTTATACTTCTGCTCGGGGTCACAGAGGTGAATCCAATCAAGATCAATGGCTTCTCCTCCTCCTGTTCTTCACCATCTGGGGTCTTCACCATCTGGGTCACTCCCACCCCCCACTCCCAATCCCATCCCAGGACAGACAGACTCAGCCCAGGATGGCCCTAGGGTCCTCAGACAGGCCCCCTCCTCTCACCCCTGTCCCCAGGGATGCCCCCACCACCCAAATGGACCTGGAAACCCCTACTCCCCCAGTTCCAAGAAGCCAGAGCCAAAGTGAGCTCAGCATCACCTTGGCAGTTTATTGCTGAGAAATCCCCCCTCCCAAAGGAGGCTGAGGGCACAGGAGTTATAATTCAGCCCACAAACATGCTTGACAAACCCTTCAGCTTTTCTTAATTCGGACACACCTTGTTTCAAGCAACAGGTGTGTTTCTTTATAAAAAGAAAAAGGAATGAATTTTAAAATGCACACACACACCAGTAATTTAAAGTCACCAGAGAGTTAGCTATTTAGAGGAACCCTGTAGTAAATCCTTTCACAAACTGAAGAACATTTAAGTAATTACCCTCTAATTTATGTGCTCTGTAAGGTCAACTATTTAAATGTCTGGCTTTCTTAATTCGAGGCACACCCGCATTGATAGAACCTCTTTAGAACTCATTATGGCTGACAAATGGATTTCCTTCTTTTCTTTAACAGGAAAAAACCAATATTTTGGTGAAATAGGCAGATGATATCTTTTATCCTAGCAAGTGTTGTAACACTAGCTTATTGCAAAGAAGATTTCTAGCTGATCTAGGCTTACTATGATCTAGAATCAGATTGTCTTACATCTCAAAACATATTGTGAGCACAGACATCTTAAGTCCCTTGCAATTTGTATTTAATCTGTGAATGCTTGTAATCTGTATTCAACCTAGTCCTAATTTCTAGGATGGTTAAACAAGATGTGTTTTGATCTCCTCATAAGCTTAACAAGAAAGTGATTGACTGGACTAAGTTAATCATAAAAATATTAAAAATTATTTGAAAGATTCAATTCAGTAAAATCATATAATTGAAATATTTGGAAAAATTCATATATACATGTGTGTGTGTGTGTGTGTGTGTGTATATATATGCAACATGTTATCTCTCACATGTCACTAAGCCAAAATAAAAAGATTCAGTGACCATGTAACTTTCCAATCTTGGTCATTATCAAATGGAAGCAAGTATGCTGCAGACAGCTTACCAGAATATACACCCTGAAAGGAACAAAACACTGTCTATAATTAGGAATTGAAGTAGCTTCTTGGCCATTAAAGTGAAGAGCTTGAAAGAATGAAAACAGAGGACAGAGAGGGCTGTTGAGTCCTGTGGGTGAAGCCACAGGGGCCCATGAGAGCTCACCTGTCTTGGGACCTGTCCCGGCGCGGAGCCACTGTGCATCTCCAGGGACTCCTCCACCTAGAGTCCAGTACACAGGGCGCCCCCTAGAGCACAGGTCAGGGACTTCTCCACACACAGGTGACCCTGGCCCTGGAAGTGTGCCAGGACCCCTACTATTCTCTCCTCTCTCCCAGCTAATCCCACAAGGCTCTGGGCTCAACACAGGCTGAGGGAAGGGCATTGTTTCAATCACCCCAACTCACCCAGGGCATACTCAGAATCAAATGGCATCTAGACACCCCCCAGACAATGGAAGCTATTAACTCATCTACATTTCCGGCCCCAAATGCCCAGGACTGACTAGTGGATGTTCAGTGGGTGAACACGAGAAGTAGCTGTAAGGGTAGAGAGCCTGGTGAGGGCTGTACTCAGATAAGATGGCACAGATTCAAAGCCATGCAGAGGGACACAGCTTGGGGACCAGGAGGGCAGGCAGCCTCGAGAAGCTGGAGAAAATGAGGAATGGGTTCTCCCCTGGAGCCTCCAGAAGGGGCCTGGCCCTCTGACACCTGCTGTTCACCCTGCAAGACCCATTTCAGACATCCTACAGTCCAGAATGGTAAGATAACAAATGTGCAGTGTTGTAAACCGCTTAATTTCTGATCCTTTGTGACAGCAGCTGGAGGAAATCAAGTCACCCAGTTGACTCAGAGATACTCAAAAACAGAGATAATTTACAGCCATTTATTAGCCCTGGTAACTCTCTCAGTATTGGGCAGAGAGGAGGAGAACCTGAAATGTTTGCTGAATTAAGTCAAAACTAAATGTCCATCGACAGATGACTATATAAAGAAGTTGTGGTGTATATATACAATGGAATAATACTCAGCCATAAAAAAGAATGAAATAATGCCATTTGCAGCAATATGGATGGACCTGGAGACTGTCATTCTAAGTGAAGTAAGCCAGAAAGAGAAAGAAGAATACAAATGATATCACTCCTATGTGGAGTCTAAAAAAATGACATAAATGAACTTATTTACAAAACAGAAATAGGAAATAATAAAGATCAGGGAGGAAATAAATAAAATAGAGATTAAAAAAACAAGGGGAAAAAATAAATCAAACCAAAAGCTGGTTTTTTGAAAAAGTAAATAAACTCAACAAACCTCTGGCCAAACTCACAAAGAAGAAAAAAGAGAGAGCACAAGTAAGCAAAATAAGAAAGGAAAATGGAGAAATTACAACAAATAACACAGAAATACAGAATAGCATGTGAGAATATTATGAAAAACTATATGGAGCCAAAATGGATAACCTAGAGGAGATGGACAAGTTTCTGGAAACATACAGTCCACCCAGGCTGAACCAAGAAGAAACTGTCCACTTGAACAAACCGATCACTAGAAATTAAATTAAATTAGCAATAAAATAAAAAAACCTCGCTACAAATAAAAGTCCAGGATGGGATGGCTTCACCGGAGAATTCTACCAAACATACAAAGAGGAACTCATACCAGTCCTTCTCAAACTCTTCCAGAAGATTGAAAAGGAGAGAATACTCCCAAACTCATTCTATGAAGCCACCTTCACCCTGATACCAAAACCAGACAAAGACACCACCAAAAAAGAGAATTATAGGCCAATATCACTGATGAACATAGATGCAAAAATCCTCACCAAAAGATTAGCAAATAGAATCCAATGGCACATAAAAAAAGATTACACATCATGTTCAAGTTGGGTTCATCCCAGGGACACAGGGGTGGTTCAACATATGCAAATCAATCAATGTAATACATCGCATCAACAAGAGAAAGGACAAAAACCACATGGTCATCTCAATAGATGCAGAAAAAGCATTTGATAAAATTCAACACCCACTTATGATAAAAAAAATTCTCACCAAAGTGAGTATAGAGGGAACATATCTCAACATAATAAAAGCTATAGATGGCAAAACTACAGCCAGCATAGCACTCAATGGTGAAAAACTCAAAAGCTTCCCACTAACATCTGGGACAAGACAAGGATGCCCACTATCACCACTCCTTTTCAACATAGTCCTGGAACTCCTAGCCACAGCAATCAGGCGAGAGAGAAATAAAAGGGATCCAAACTGGAAAAAAAGAAGTAAAAGTGTCACTATATGCTGATGACCTGTTACTATATATAGAAAACCGTAAAAGGCCCACATAGAAACTACTAGAGCTGATCAAAGAATTCAGCAAGGTAGTAGGTTACAAGAAAATGTTCAAAAATCAGCTGCATTTCTTTACACTAACAATGAATCAACAGAAAAAGAAAGTAAAGGAACAATCCCCTTTAAAACAGCACCCAAAGTAATAAAATACCTAGGAATAAATCTAACCAAGGAGTGAAAGAATCATACACAGAAAACTATAAACCATTGATGAAGGAAATTAAAGAAGACTTTTAAAAAATGGAAAGATATCCCATGCTCCTGAATTGGAAGAATCAATATTGTTAAAATGGTCACACTGCCCAAGGCAATCTACAGATTTAATGCAATCCCTATCAAATTACCCAGGACATATTTCACAGAACTAGAACAAATCATAATAAAATTTATATGGAACCACAAAAGACCTAGAATTGCCAAAGCATTACTGAAGAAAAAGAAAGAGGCTGGAGGAATAACTCTCCCAGACTTCAGACAATACTACAGAGCTACAGTCATCAAGACAGCATGGTGTTGGTACAAAAACAGACATATGGACCAATGGAACAGAATAGAGAGCCCAGAAATGAACCCACAAACTTTTGGTCAACTAATCTTCAACAAAGGAGGCAAGAATATACAATCGAACAAAGACAGTCTCTTCAGCAAATGGTGTTGGGAAAACTGGACAACAGCATGTAAAGAAATGAAGCTAGAACACTCCCTTACACCATACACAAAAATAAACTCAGAATGGATCAAAGGCTTAAACATAAGACAAGATACAGTAAACCTCCTAGAAGAAAACATAGGCAAAACATTATCTGACATACATCTCAAAAATGTTCTCCTAAGACAGTCTACCCAAGCAATAGAAATAAAAGGAAGAATAAGCAAATGGGACCTAATTAAACTTACAAGCTTCTGCACAGCAAAGGAAACCATAAGTAAAACAAAAAGACAACCTACGGAATGGGAGAAAATTTTTGCAGATGAAACTGACAGAGGCTTGATATCCAGAATATATAAGCAGCTCATACGACTTACTAAGAAAAAAAAACAAACAGTCCAATCCAAAAATGGGCAGAAGACCTAAATAAGCAATTCTCCAAGGAAGAAATACAAATGATCTTTTATCACTAATTATCAGAGAAATGCAAATCAAAACTACAGTGAGGTATCACCTCACTCCAGTCAGAATGGCCATCATTTAAAAGTCCACAAATGACAAATGCTGGAGAGGCTGTGGAGAAAAGGTGGTGGGAATATAGTTTGGTGCAGCCACCATGGAAAACTGTATGGCGATTCCTCAAAAGACTAGGAATAGACTTACCATATGGCCCAGGAATCCTGCTCCTGGGCATATATCCAGAAGGAATCCTACTCCAAATGACACCTGCACCCCAATGTTCATAGCAGCACTATTTACAGTAGCCAAGACATGGAAACAGCCTAAATGTCCATCAACAGATGACTGGATAAAGAAGAAGTGGCATATTTATACAACGGAATACTATTCAGCCATAAAAACCAACAACATAACACCATTTGCAGCAACATGGGTGTTCCTGGAGAATGTCATTCTAAGTGAAGTAAGCCAGAAGGAGAAAGAAAAATACCATATGAGATCACTCATATGTGGAATCTAATAAATAAATAAATATATAAATAAATAGATAGGTAGATAGATAAATAAATAGAGGAGTAAATAAATACAAAATAGAAACAGGCTCATAGACATAGAATACAAACTTGTGGTTGCCAAGGGGGAGGAGAGTTGGAAGGGACAGACTGGGATTTCAAAATGTAGAATAGATAAACAAGATTAGACTGTATAGCACAGGGAAATATATACAAGATCTTATGGTAGCTCACAAAGAAAAAAATGTGACAATGACTATATATATGTTCATGTATAACTGAAAAATTGTGCTCTACACTGGAATTTGACACAACATTGTAAAATAAATGTTAAAAAATATTTTAAAAATAAATGTCCATCGACAGATGACTATATAAAGAAGTTGTAGTGTATTTATACAATGAAATACTACTCAGCCATAAAAAAGAATGAAATAATGCCATTTGCAGCAACATGGATGGACCTGGAGATTGTCATTCTAAGTGAGGCAAGCCAGAAAGAGAAGGAATACAAATGATATCACTCATATGTGGAATCTAAAATAATGACATAAATGAATTTATTTACAAAACAGAAATAGACTCACAGACATAGAAAACAAACTTATGGTTACCAGAGGGGACAGAGGTGGGAATTACAAAACAGAAATAGACTCACAGACATAGAAAACAAACTTATGGTTACCAGAGGGGACAGAGGTGGGAGTTTGAGATTTACAGATAGTGACTACTGTATTTAAAATAGATAAACAACAAGTTTCTACTGTATAGCACAGGGAACTATATTCAACAGCTTGTGGTAACCTAGAATGAAAAAGAATATGAAAAGGAATATATGTGTGTATATGTATGACTAAAACATGATGCTGTGCACCAGAAATTGATATATCATTATAAACTGACTATACTTCATTAAAAAAAAAACATAATGAGATATCACCTCACACCAATTAGGATGGCTATTATCAAAAAAATGAAAGATAAGAAGTCTTGGTAGGGATGTGGAAAAAAGGGAACACTGGTGGGAATCTAAATTGGTGCAGCCACTATGAAGGACAGTATGGAGGTTCCTCAAAAAACTAAAAATGGTCCAGAAATCTATGATCCAGAAATCCCTCTTCTGGGTATAAACCCAGAGGAAATGAAATCAGTACCTCAAAGAGAGATCTTCACCCTCATGGTCATTGCAGCATTATTCACAATAGCCAAGATGTGAAAACAACCCAAGTGTCTGTTGACAGATGAATGAATCAAGAAATGTGGTGTAGCTATACAGTGGAATATTATTCAGCCTTGAACAAGAAGATTCTGTCATTTGTGACAACACAAATGAGCCCGAAAGACATGATGCTAATTGAAATAGGCGAGACCCAGGAAGAAAAGAGTCTTCATGATTTCATTTATATGTGAAATTGAAAAAAGTCAACTCAGTGGAGGTAGAGAGTAGAACTGTGGTTACCAAGGGTGGGGAGGTAAAGGGGAGATGCTGGTCAAAAGTCAAAGTCAAAGGTTGGTCAAAGGGTATAAAGCTGTAGTTACATAGAATGAGTAGGTCTAGAGATCCTACTTACAACATGATGGCAAGAGTTAATGGTACTGGATTAAATACTGGAAATTTGCTAACAGAGTAGGTTTCAGGGGCCCTCATCACATACGTCCACAAAAAATGGTAACCATGTAAGATGATACATCAACTTGATGGCAGTGATCATTTCACTACATAAATCAAATCTCCACTTTGTACACCTTAAATGTATACAATATTTATTTTTTTTAAAAAAATATGTCTGCTGAACTGAACGAAAGTGGCCATGATTGTACACTAACTTTAATTGGTTTCACTGCATTCTTCCCTATTAAATGTTGATACAGCCTTACTGGGGAGGAAGGTGGGTCTACAATACATAGGAAATTATAATTCAAATTTATTCAGCAATTATCAAGTGGAAGATTAATGCTATTTTCTTCTTTTTGAGTCTTTGATTTTAAATTCTCTTACCTTTATATCCTCATATTTCTGTGCTTTTAGATTTCGGTGTTTCAATTCGCTAATAACTAAAAAAAAACCCTTAAGTGTTATTCTCAGATCACAAACACTGTCCCTCTTCAACCTACCTGAAAAGTATCTGAAATGAGTGAACCCTTCATCCCCTAAAAACCAAGCCTGGAAGTGTCAGTTAAGAGGCACAATCTTATGGAAGTTACAAATAAGCAAAAACAGGAGTTCTGCTGCACGTGACTTTAAATTTTTAAATATTAACCAACCTTGAGCTTTTCTAAAAATTAACCTGAGAACCAAAAGGGCAAGTTGCTGCTGAAAACCCAAATCTAATGTAGCCAGCATGAGAAAAAAAAAGGAGGAACGGAGACCACAGGCAGTTCCGTGATTTGCCAGAATTAAAACTGAGAATTAGAATAATAATTGGAGTCAAGATTCCTATTCCCAAAAATGTACCAGGGAATTCTGCCATTTCACTATAGCGATCACATTCCAATAATGACCATGCAGTGCTCTCTCGCCGCGGGGCAGTTTCGGTCACGAATCACTCAGACTGTAGCACGTGACAACACACCTGGCTCTTTATCACTGCCTTCTGCTCAGTGGCTGTATATTTTTATCTAGCCTCCACCATCACTCCTCCTAATTCATCATGCCCTGGACTACATTGCGCCAATCAAATACGATGCACAGCATCAAACCTAAAAACTGAAATAATGTGAAAAATACAAAAATAGACAGCATGTTTTATCTTTTGTGTTTAAAGACATCTTAATTTTCCAAGGTCTTTCAGAGCCTGGGCCCATCTTGGTTCCTCCAGATCCTGGAGAACGCAGAGTCAACCTCAAAGTCCAGCCGCAGCTCCTTCACAATCACGGAACCAGGATGTTGGCTCTGCCTCCACTACCCACACCAGGGAACCTCGTCCGCAGCAGGAACACATGAGAAGTCGCCACCAGCCTCAGGACATGGTCACCGGATAACATACAGACGTCACTTCATACAACTTGTCAAGCATGGAAATGAATGAGGTGGGTCTCATCACTGCTGTTTGAGTTTAGGGAACTGAGGCCGGGCCAGGAGAAGGGATCCACCCAGACCCCATGGGATTCCACCCACCACAGCCTGGGCGCCCCCGCCAACGCCTGCCCCCCAGAGGTGGGCAGTGACAGCCGCTCCCTGACCGTCTTCCCACAGGGAAACCTGTGCTCTTGGCTCTTCACTGGTATCTATTCACACTTTCACTAAAAAGATGCTTTTCTTCTTTTTTTTATTTAAGTATAGTTGGTTTACAATGTTGTGTTAGTTTCTGGTGCACAGCATAGCGATTTAGTTATGTATATGCATATATATATAAGCTCCATCATATATATATGTATGATTATGTGTATATATATAAAATGATCTTCATCATTAATCTGATTTTTTTTTATGTTTCATTGAGTCATGTTTTAAATGACCACCAACACAGAGAAGAAAAAAAGACTTCCAATGTTGAATAAACATTCTTTCTGAATCCAGTATCATGAGGCCAGATAACCAGACGGGCCATTTTTTCCTGAATGGACCTATATATTTTTTGTTCAGAAAACTGATTTCCCCTTGAATCCATGTCAGCACCGTCTGCAAGTCTATCTTGGTTCTGTGCAGAAAAGGATTTCTTTTCCTTTCATTGTGAAGCAGGAGCCCTGACATCTACATATGATTTTAGGGTAAAAACCTGATTTTAAGGACAAAGAAGCTTTTGTTTTTTCTCCTCTCTAACTCAGCATCTCTGCCCCCTCCAGATATGAGGGGACTTGGATTCCTTCCACATGCCCTGGGATATTGTCAGCATCTGCACGTTCAAAGCTGCTTGTAGACTGTTCTGTGTTTTACTATCAGGAAGGGCTGTGTGTTAAGGGTAGACCTGGAAATCTCTCCTATCATTTCTGCTCACGTTTCACTGGCAAGAACTTAAACACAGTTCTGCAAGTGAGGCTTGAAACACGGTCCCTCGCCGAGAGGCCACACGTCCGCCGACAGCTAGATTATCACCTTGAGAGAATGGAAGCATAGATTTGGTGGGCATAGATTTGGTGGGCAGCCAACCGCCTTCACACGGGGGTGTGCTCACAGTCCTGGGTGTAAGCGTATGCAGCGCAAGTCCACACTACACAAGAGAAACAATGAACCAAGGAGAGAAGACCTGAGGAACTCAAATACGCAATAAACAAAATGCAGTTTTCCCCACGCGTGACTGTGAGCCTGAGTCTTCCAGCCGCTTACTGCCAATCCCTGTTTCCTTTGGACCAACCTTTTAAGAACGAAAGGACACAACACCTTTCTGAGCATATGGAAATAGGATTCATCTCAGAAGAAGAGTATCAGATAATAAAAATATTGCTGCGTGACCCAGAGGGTCGAGGACATACCCAGGATGCTTCCAAGTCCTACAAATGATGCTGAAATCAAAACGAAATCTAAGACCCTTCAAACCCAAACATACGGGCCTTCGACACACATATGGTTTCCATCTCCAGCTGAGAGAGCTGGATCTAAATGGAGTTTCAAAGCACATATGCAGTTTCATAAATAGAATTAGGTAGATCAGGATAATTTCCAACCCAATGTCCTTTGCACAACTAAAGAGCTGCTGTTCTAAAATCTAGTCTTTGTTAAAGTTTCCTGGCTGGTCTTGGATTCTCATAAAATTTGGTTTTCACATGTGCTGGGGAAGCTTTAAAGGTTTGCTCTGTGAGGAGGCTGATGAGAATGCCAGAATTTTCATCTTGGGGATAAAGTACATAACTAAGCCCTCCACAATTTGAACATTTGAAAAGTGTTTCAGTAACTCAGATTTGGGGGGTTGACCTTTCAGTAAAAGGTACAGGCCGTTGAAAGAGACTGACCTACAGAACAGTGATCAAAGTTAAAGCTAAGGTATTTCTGTGGGCAAGAGGAATTTACAGAATCTAGAACTGTACCTCTTTCTGGTTCCTCTGTTAAGAGGCAGCAGTCAGCCTCATCTAAGGACCATAAACATGAAAATATAAAAGAAAAATCGAAAATTATGAATCTAAACCGAGTAAAGGAGTTGTGAGGATGTATCCTGGGGACCTGATGGTCCCTATTGCTTCTAAAATTAAACAGCCACAGCTTAACTCTCAATTTTATCAAGGCAATGGAGACATATGTCAGAAAAGTCCCAGCTGAGGGATTTTGTACATGGAAATTTTATATCCTGTCTATTTCATTTCATAAATGTGCTCTTTTAACACATTGTGTTCCAGGAAGCCTCTGTTTGATTTGGGGGAGCGTGGTTTAACGGTTTGATTCTCCACTGCCTTTGGGCTGGGGGTGGCTGATTTAGCATGCCTGGTTTCATGATATGACTCCTCTAATTGCTATGGGTCTAGAAAGAAGAAAAAAAGGCTAGAATGTTACTTCCGCTTCCCATTGGTAAACTGACAAACACTTTATCATTTTAATAGATTTCTATCCATCCAGCATTATCTAAATATAATAGTTATGAAATCATTAATGAACATATTCCAAGGAGGTCTCTCACATTAACCATATCAACTGTACAAAAACAGGATTTCTCAGAGAATTTCCAACCTTGCTCCCTTGCTCTGTGATACAGAGGCTTGACAGTAATTGTCTGGGTGAATTAATCTACTTTGTTCAGAGAAGGCTGGAAGCCAGCCAGTGTGCGTCTTACAGGTAAGTGATTGAAATTGTGTCTCCATATGAAATTAAGATGGTGCAACTACCAGGTGAATTCAGAACGCTCTCAAACTAGTCTACAAAGTCAGAGCGGAAGAGTGGACAAATGCATGTCTTGCAATGTGCGTTCTCTCCTCTAGAGCACAGTTTCTTAGGACTTAGAGGACCTGGTAATTAGAAGCATGTTCAGTCCACCCTCTTCTCTATAGTTGGTGAGAATGAGGTTCAGAGAGGGGAAGCGACTTGCCCCAGCTCACAGCCTCCTCAGACGCCCCTTCCAGGGCTCCATTCTCATCACATAACCTGCTGCCGAACCTTCCTGACACACATCTGGAGGAAAACTCATTGTGCCAATCCTGAGAGCCCACACTCAATGCTGCAATAACCTCAGTTTCTAGTCAACCATTTCCAAAGCTAAGAGGAGGTCACGGCAGTGGAAAATGTGGCCAGTCACCAGGCATCATGGAAGGAAGAGAAGATTCTCTTCCTTCCATGATCTTCTTGGAGAGTCTCCTGGAAAGAAAGAAAGAGGGAAGACTGCATTTTCTCTCTCTTTTCTCAATAAGACAAGTCAATGTTGGCAGCCCACCCGCCTGGAAAACGGGATTAACAGCCCCAAGGACCCGTGAGCATCCTTCTTCCAGGGATGGGGTCACTGAACCCACAGACAGCCCTAAAGCTCCATGTTGAGGGGATCAAAACCAGCCTTTTTGTCTGGGAGAGGTGTCAGCTCAGGGTGATCCTCCCCTTCTTCAAAGGTGGAACTCCAAATGCCAGCTTAGAAAGGCAGAATTTAGTTAGACAGACCCTCGGGCTCTTTGTCGGGCAGTTGGAAGGAGGTTTCCTTTCTCACGAAGTAATCCTCCTCTATCCCAGCGTTACTTCTGCACTTCCGTCTCTGTGAAGGGGTTTCCTAGAAGCAGGACAGACGACACAACTGAGTAGGGTCACCCACCTGCTCTTCACCCACAATTTGGCTTCGTTACTGGAATGAACACATCCAGGTGGCGCCAGCTGCCCCTCTGGTGGGATGTCCGAGCCACAGGAGCAGCCTCAAAGGACAAGGGATGGAGACTTAGACATGGGTCACCGTGGGGAGTCACACACAACACACAGGACGAGCCGTCGCAGACCTTGTGGTTCTCGATGCCAGCGGGTGAGCTGCACTGAGCAGACGGTGTTGACCAGGACCCCCGTGCTTTTCTCCACTGCCAACGCGACTTTCCAAACAGCAGTCTCTATGACTAACTGGCATGGTCCTTCTTAACTCATCGTCACCATTCAATCAAGATATAAGCACTTAGTGCTTTATTCTGCACTGTATTCAGCACTCTTTAAGCTTCCAAGAGCAAATATGGGAATTCTCTACACCCTGATCTCCCTGGAGACTGCCTTCCCCCCTCCTACCTCTCTACCAGCAGTCCCACTTGGCCAGCATTCAGAGCAGACAGTAGACCTGACCAGAATGGACACACGGTGTCCACGGCTTTCCTGGGCTGTTGTGACATGTGTTTAATTGCTCTGTTTGATGATGACTGTTAGAGGTGGAGCCTGGACTCCCAGTCGCGGGAAAGGTGGACAGAAACACATGGACTTCACACCACCTCTCCCTTCCCGCTAGCCTGTGGGACCCCTGTGTCAGGCAGGAGGAACTGTTCCAGGAGAGTGTACCTGTTAGGCACCAGACGCTTGGGGAAGTAGGGGGCGGTAGGGTGCTCAGAAACCATCCTTCTAGATGCTTCTCTCCAATTCTCTCTGCTGTTATTTCTGTTCCACACCTGTACCCTTATCACCTAGACTCTTTAAAAGGATAGCCACTTAAGATAAAAAAAACAAAGCAAAAAAACAGAAATACTTAAAGGATACAGAAAATCCTTCCTTTCATCTAATTCCAAAACATCCCCTGAGGACCCTCTTACACTGCTCGTAGGAATGTAAGTTGGTGCAGCCACTGTGGAAAACAGTATGGAGATTCCTCAAAAAACCAAAAATAGACTTAACATATGATCCAGCAATCCCACGCCTCGGCATATAGCCGGAGGGAACTCTAATTTGGAAAGATACATGCACCCCAATGTTCACAGCAGCACTATTTACAACAGCCAAGACATCGACAGATGACTGGATAAAGAAGCTGTGGTATATTTATACAATGGAATACTACTCAGCCATAAAAAAGAATAAGATAATGCCATTTGCAGCAACAGGGATGGACCTAGAGATTGTCATCCTAAGTGAAGTAAGCCAAAAAGAGAAAGAAAAATGCCAAGTGATATGACCCATATGTGGAATCTTAAAAAAAGAAAAGAAGGGGGGAAAAGACACTAATGAACTCATCTACAAAACAGAAACAGACTCACAGACATAGTAAACAATCTTACGGTCACCAGGGGCTGGAGGGGGTGGGGCGGGCAAGGGGATGGGAGGGGATAAATTGGGAGTTCTAGGCCGTTATCCTCCGGGACAGAGGGGAGGTCACCTGACAGGGGTCAGGCCCTCACCCCGGTGACTACCGCTGCCGGGCACCGGAGTCTGGCCAGGGGATTCCAACTCATCTGTTGTTTCATTGGCAGTGATTTAAAAAAAAAAAAACACCCGTACGTTTATGCTGTTTTCTTCCTTCACCCGCCTTAACAGGTACTATTGCATTTACTCTTCAGAACACCTTTTAGAAAGGAGCTGTGAGCGACAGTGCTGTTGCCTCTCCATCCAGGAAGACAGCGCGCTGTCCGGGTAGCTGGCTGCAGAGGTGGGGAGTCCTCCGATGGGTGTGGGATTGTCTGACCCTGCAGACGGGTGTGCTCCGGTCCCCAGACGTCCTGGCTGTTCTTTTCCCAGGGGCATCAACAGGCAACGTGCAGCAAGCCACGTGCTCCCCTCTGCTGCGATTTCAGTGCTGAAGCGCTGGGGGAAGGTCACCATCAAATTAACAGAGCAGGGTGACCTGTGGTGGGGTTCACCTGCCAGGGCAGAGGCGGCCGTCGGTCAGCATCCTGGCTGCGTGTACAAGGCAGCGGGAGGAGGGTGTGCCGGGCCTTCAAGTCAGCCAAACGAAGCAGCGCAACCATATCTAGGCAGTGTTTTCTCTTCTAGAAACTAGAAAGGTCTTTAGAGACAGATGGACTTTCGGTTTCCGAAAACGTATGTGAAGCAGGGAGACAAGATGCAATCTGCACGGAAAATCGGTGTCATTTGTGTTTATGCCTTTTTTTTGCTTTGCCAAAAAAACAGTTAATTCACTCTCCTTGTGTGATGAAGGCTATGCTCTGTTTTCTTTAAAGTCTAATAATACTTTAGGTAACAAAGTAGAAAAATCTGAACCTTCCCTCTTTTTTTTAGAGAATTGATCAGAGCTGATTCATAAACACATTCATTTATCATGTTAAGAAAGCAGAATTGCTTGTTGGACAGCCACTCAGTGCCAGGAGTCGACTACGTTAGCCTTTAATCTCTTCGCTCTGTTCCTCCTGAGGTGGGTTGAATTGGAACCATTTTGCAGATGATGAAACTGAGGCCCAGAGAAAATGAAATAATTTTGCTGAAATCACACAACTAATAAGCATTAGATCTGAGATTCAAAGGTTGTAAGGACAAAGCTCAGGGCAGACCCCCCACGGCCCACTGCGGTATTGATAAGAATTTTACACACGGCTAAGGTAACAGCACGATAAATCCTCTAACCGTTTGTGAGGGTTGATTCAGTGCCACTGTCACATTTGCACTGTTTGAAAGTGTCCACATTAAATCCTTACTGTGCCATTGATCCCGCCGTCTACACTCCACGTGTGCTGGTGGAGGTGTTCCTTGTGCATCAGTCCTGGCACCCTGCCTCCTGCTCACGTTCACACCCATTGTAGAGATGAGGAAAGTTGAGCTGAGTCCATAAATCACCCAGTGTCTCACACATCAGTAAATAGTGCCAGAGCCAGGAGAAGCCCCAAATTCTCTTAAATTCCCAAGTCCATATCCCTTCTGCTACTTCTCATGTTTCCATCAATAAAGATAGGAAAGACCCTCCAAACCCCTTTATGTGCTTATTTTAAAATGGAGCTCCCATGGAGGGGGCCGGCCAAGGTCGGAGGTGGGCAGGGAAGAGCCCGGCGGGGGCTTCTGTTCCTGGGAACTGACCATCAGGCAGGTTGCTCTGCAAATAGGGTTGGAGATGCCAGGGCCTCAAAGGGAATACACAGCGTTTCATTTGGAAAATGACCCAAGGACTCAGGGAGAGAAGATTTGGATAAAAAAGGATTGGACCTTTTACGGGAAACATGAGCTCAGAAGCTCTGGCGTGTGACCAGCGTTACTAAATAATGAAACAAGAGCAGGCGGGCGTCAGTTTGAAATGTAAATGGGTGGATGGAGGTGTGATGCTGTGGTCCAGGAGCCATGACGTGACTGGAATGGTGAGCCCGCCCCCTCACCTGCTCCGAGAAAGGCTCAGGCACAGAGGCCGGGCGAGGCTACCAGACAAGGGACCCAGAGCCCCAACCCCGGACTCCGGCTGCTGGTAGTGTTCATGGCCCTGTCCCCTGGGGGCCCTGTCCCCATGAGATGGTAAAAAATGATGAGGAACTGCGAGGCATGAGGGGAAGAGGGAAGCCATCTAAAGAAACGTTCCCTGACCAGGCTGCAGGGGACACACTGGAGAAGACCTTTATCCTCCTGTGTGTCCCTGCTTCTCAGGGGCTGGTGTGGGGAGTACCTTTTGTCTCTCCTCCCTTCCTTCTTCCCAGACTCTCCAGCACTCTTCCTGCCAGTGGATTCCTGTCGCTCAGAGACAGACAGCATCTGCATGCAAAGGAGCAAAAACTACTGACCACCCAGAGGAGCGAGGCAGGGAGGGGAGCCCCCACCTTGTCACTCCGGAGACGCCGGGGCCAAAGACACAGATAAGTCCGCTCTGCAGAAGGCAGGAGGTTTCTCCTCCAATGAAACTCTGATCAGAAACCTCTGTTCTGGAAAAATCTGACAGCTTGGAGTGCACACCACAGCATCTTAGATCTGGAACACAGCCTGGTACACAGTAGGTGCTCAATGTATGTAGTTCTCTTCTGCTCTCTTCCCTTCTCTGATACACTTTTCCACATGGGCAAGAAGCCTCCTCGGTCCTGGAAATTCCCTGGAAAATGGAGGCCATCAGAGCCCCCCACACACACACACTCTACAGATCTGTTGTTTTTCTCATTCCTGACTGAGGCAGTGGCCTGGGTAACTCCAGGGGAAAGCTCGGTTTGTTTGGGGAAATCACACACATTTCTGTTCAAGGTCAAGGTGGCAGGAGAGGCAGGGAGGCAGTCAGGGGCACCTGCTGTGTGCTTTGGGGGCTTCTGGGGCCCAGGAGACCTGGGTCTACAGTGGGATGGGTTAGATGGCAGGGCTGGGGTGGGGCAGGTGCCTAAGGAGGTCCTGACCTAGCCCATCAGGGTGGCAGTGAACATGAACATATCCAGGATGCAGATGAGCACAGTGTCCTTTGTGACCCTAATGCCACCCTCAGTGCCTGGACAGCTTGAGGTTGGGAGTGGTGGCTGCCCGGCCGTCAGCTGGTTTAGTGGCTGAATCCACCAGGCAGGCTTTTAGCAGCCCTGGGGCTCCTCTGCCCTGAGACAGCACTGTTATCTTCTGCCACTTTTCCCAGAAATTGACAGCTGTGGCCCCACGGCTCTCCCCACTCCCTCTGCTTCTTCCCCTTCTGTCTGCTCCTCCTCTGCCTCTCCTCCACTTTGAACCTCTCCTCTCCTCCTCATCCTCATTCTTACCTTCTCTCCTTTGGACCCAAATCAGAAGTGATTTCCTTCCCCTGTGCCCTCCTTATGGGCCCCTCTGAGGTTTTCCCATCTTCCTCAGGCTTCTTCATGTTTTTCTTTTTCATAGTAGATTGTATTCCTTCCCATCATTTGCAAATATTTTCTCCCATTCCATAGGTTATCTTTTCATAGCCCTTTGCTGTGTAAAAGCTTGTAAGTTTAATTAGGAGCTGGAGGAATTACGCTCCCTGACTTCAGACCCTACTACAAAGCTGCAGTCATCAAAGCAGTCTGGCACTGGCACAAAAACTGACACACAACACACAAATCAATGCAACAGGATAGAAAACTCAGAAATAAAACCCACACACTTATGGTCAATTAATCTACGACGTACCAGGCAAGAATGTACAACGGAGACAATTAAATTATGCATCATCTATGGCGCCTTCAAACTTCAACGCCAGAGTGAAGTTGTGAAAAGAACATACAGCCTGCAAAGAGTAAAATATTCACTACATGACCCTTTACAGAGAGCCCAGAAATAAACCCACACACTTGTGGTCCATTAATCTATGACAAAGGAGACAAGAATATTTGATGCGAAAAGACAGTCCCTCAACAAATGGTGCTGGGAAAACTGGACACCTGCTTGTGAAAGAATGAAATTAGAGCATTCTCCAACACCATACATAAAAATAAACTCAAAACGGATAAAAGACCTAAATGTAAGACCAGATAATATAAAACTTCTAGAGGATAAACAGAATACTCTTTGACATAAATCGCAGCAATATTTTTTGGATTCATCTCCTAGAGTAACAGAAACAAAAGCAAAACTAAACAAATGGGACCTAATTAAACGTAAAAGTTTCTGCACACCTCTGCGTTTTGCTGGCAGTTGTGACTGCAAAGGTCAGGGCCCGGAGCAGAAGGGAACAGAGCGGCCAAGAGGAACAGGGACGTGGTGCTTTGTCCCCAGGGATGCCTCCTGACTTCCCGCCACCCTCTCCTCGCCCCCACCCACCCCCAGCCCATTGCTTCAGAAAAGCAATGGAAAGCAACTTGTGCACTTGGAGAATCCCGGCTCCTTTCTGAATAGAATCTCATAAAAATGCATAAAAGTAATCCACAATGGAAACCAGAACAGAGTCAAACACCAAACACTGTCCTCTTAGAAGAAACTGCCTTGGAACTTATGCTTGGTCTTGATGCCTTAAGATTCAGGGAGACAATATGACAAAACTCTTCAGTTTATGGACACTTTCCTTCCAAAAATGCACTGTCTATGGCGTGTATTTCTATAGGAAGATATTCCAGCTCATAATTTCAAGTTTATCGGCAAGACTCTAAAACACCATAATTTAAGGAGCCACTGTTCACTGTAAATATACATATGCAGATTGTATCCACTAGGAGATACTATTTTTGAGAAATTGAAAGTTAATTTATATCTAATCTGGGGAATGTTCTCCGAAGGAAAAAAAAAAAGCATCCTAAAGGCAGAACTCTGAGCTTGTGACTCTTGCAGCAAAGGCACGTAGAGGATCTGGGGTGTGTGTGTGTGTGTGTGTGTGTGTGTTTTCGTTTCTCAAAGAACTGTGTGTTTACACACAGGAGATTTCAGCCAGCTCTTCCTTACTCCATCTAGTAGGGAGTGAGAAGTGAGTGGCTGAAACTCGAGGGAGAAGGATTTGAGTTCAGTAGGAAGAAAGGAGGCCCTGACAACAAAGCTTGTTAGGACATGAGGGGAGGTTGCCAAAAAGTAGCTTTGACATCATTCCAGGAGGGCATCACCCATCCTTCAGACCCTCATCTCTCTACACTAACCATCTTCTCAAAGGAGTCAGATTAACAGGAAAGCAGTGAGGCAGTTCCCCGAGGTCCCTCACCCCACATCTTCCCAGGACCCACTCCTCATCCTCATGGGTGGGGTGGTGAAGGGGGGCCCTCCAGGGGCAAGGGCCAGCTCAGCCACTTGCCAGTCATGAAATTTTGGGAGAGTCACTTGACTGCCCCATCTCAATTTTTCAGACTCACAATTAGCATGACAATAACCACACATCCCTCCTAGGCTTGTGATGAGGGCAGAGCAGCTGTAAAATGCCCATTACTGTGGGCCCCCTGGCTTGGCAGGCAAATTCTAGAGCTCCTCTGGGACTGGGAGTGGGTGCCCCGTCCCCAGGCATCCCCAGGCTGCTGGGGTCAGCACAGCTGGAGGGCCAGCTATGCTTGAGCTTGAATGAGCTTGTGTGCATTCATGAGGTTGAGTTTTTGTTCCTGCAATTCCTAGATCAGGGGTGTGTTGCCACGGCTTGAGGACTGTGCATTGCTCCTCAGTGTTTTAGAGGAAAGCAGCCCGGGTGGGTGGCGTGTGCCCCTCTGGGGGGGGGGGTGCATTGGGTTGACCAGTAGCCCGTGAATTTAGCACTCGCCTCCCTCCACTTCCTCCTCTCCCTTGAGCATCCCTTATGCTCTTACTCCTTTGCCAAAGTGCCCAACAAGAGTAGAAAATAAAATTCTTGCAAATCAAGAAATGTAGAAGGGAGAGGGTGTAGTTCAGTGGCAGAGCACCTGCTTAGCACGCAGGAGGTCCTGGGTCCAGTCCCCAGTACCACTATTTAAAAAATAATTTTTTAAAGACATTTGTAATCTTGCAGATTTATAATATATAAATATAATATGTAACATAATTATACGGCAAGAATAATATAAGGTAACGAGTCCTGTTCTCAGAACCCAAAGATCAGGGTTCAAAAGCCATCTCCTTCCGCGTCCAGCTGTGTGACCGGGAATTCTCTGAGGTCCAGTCTCCCCCGCCTTCAGTGCAGACATCCCCAGACAATTCCTGCCTCGTGGACTCCGTGTGGGACTGAGCGGAGGTGAGGCCCCGACGCCCGCAGCGCGGGCCCCGCCGCCACCGAAAGCGCTGGATGAACGCAGACGGCGGGGCAGTGATGGAGCGCAGACTAAAGTCACACCAGCACCGGCAGAAATCACTGGGTTCCACTTCTGCAGGGTCTGCACCCACCTGTGGAGGAGGCGGCCACACCCTCGTCTCTTCTTTGAGGCCACACTCTTCGCATTTCCCCAGGAACCTGTGTTTTGTGGGAAAATCCAAAAGCAGGTCCCGGGGACCCTGGAATCCGAGGACCAGAGAAGCGCCACCGCGAGGCAGAGCAGTTGTGGCTGCAAAGCGGAGGACGAGCCCCTCCGTGGTCTGCAGTCACAGCCTGGCCCTGCCTGGACCACCTGCACAGGAGCGCGGGCCCCTCGGGCCGCGCTTGGAGAGAAGGGCTAGACCGCGCGGGGTGGGGGACGGGGACGCACCTGCCGGGACAGCGCCGCCCTCCGGGGCCCGAGCCCGGCAGGAGGGGCTGCTCTCTGAGGACCGATGACCGCGGGCGGGCAGGAAGGACGGGACCCGTGGCACCTGGAGGCCGCAGGGCCCCGAGGGGAGGAGCAGCGCCGCAGGGGCGCGTGCAGCCTGGTGACGCCACGGTCCCCATCCCAGCGGAGCCGCACAGTCCGCCCTGCGAGGTCCCCTGCTCACTTCAGCCCCCAACGCGGCAGTACTCCAGGTTCAGAGGTCCCGGCCCATGTGCACCCTCCGAGCCCTGCTGACATCCGGGCGCAGCCCTCAGGAACTAGGCCGGGTTGGGGGCCGCAAACGGGACCCACCTGGGCCCCGGCTGCCCGGTTCCGAAGGGAGGTGCCGCCTCCTCATCCCTTTGCTCCCCATCTGCTCCTCCTTTATCTTCATGTCAAAGTCGTCACCATAACCTCATCACCGAAACCCCCGTCTTCCCTCTGCCTCTCTCCGTCTTTTCCTGTTTCTGTCTCTCTCCAGTCTCAGTTCTGCCTATTTTACTTTAAAAACGTGTCTCCGCTCCGTCTCTTCCCCTCCCCCTCCGCAGCTCAAGGTGGTCTTCACAAGCACGTGTCCGTCACCTTCAGCACCCGCTTCCTGCTCGTGCTCCAGGACCCACATCTCCCACCCTCCACTCCTAATCCCGGAACCAAAGCCCTTCCCAAGGGTTATGTGTCTTCCCCCTGCTGAAGACCCTCGGTCACCCCCACAGCCCCCGAGGGCTCCCTTTCCCCCAGTAACATGGAGTTCCCACCATCTGCCCTCACTACAGCCCCAGTCCCCCGCTAAGGTCCCCCACTAAGCTCTTCCCACAAAGTTTCCCAGTGAAGCATCACGACATCACTGGGAGGAGGCCCTGCCCTCCCGGCTTCACAGGTGGGGAGACCCAGACTTTGCCCGCTGCCAGGAAGCAGCCCAGCCAGGAGGCCCGCCCAGACGGACCTGGTCCCAGAGGCACTGCCCTCTCCCACCTCTATTCAGAACCCGGTGTCACTTAGGAATTTTCAGTCCTCCCCCCTTCCCAGGGCCAACTGCAAAAGGTTTCCCCCTCCCTCTGAGGGGCCCTTATAACTAGGGTGTGTGTCGCTCAGTGGCTTAGTTCCAAGTGTCTGTCCTCCCTGCAAGACTGATTCTTTAAAGATAAAGGTCATTTTGTGTCCCCAAGGCTGAGCACAAAGCTGACACTCTGGGAGGTTTAAGCAAATCAAGTGACCGTCAGATAAACAAGTGAGTGGATGGATGACTGTGCTGAATTCAAAGTGGTCACACTCCTCCGTGTCTTCTGTAATAAAACTCAAAGGGTTGGTTTTGCCACCTTAGAAATTTTGGAAGTGAGTTTACTGGTGGTGGCGTGTCATCAGGGCAGGACCCAGCTCCCCCCGCTAAGGGTGGGGTCACCCTCACGACAAAGGCGTTTTTGTGCTTTTTCATTGTTCTCGCGGTCCTTGTTTACTCCGGCTTGTCACCGCGCTTGAATTTTAAGCAGATGGGTTTGGGTTCCATTCATAATTTCCCTGATTTAGGAAAAATCATCATCGCAGACGGGGACAGTGGCACCTGCCAGCAGCCAGTGCCCAGCAGCCTCTTCCGTCTTGGCACATGTGGCTGAGATCTTCCTCTCCCGGTGATCTCTCCACAAGCTGCCTGTGATGTTGGTCCCGACGACAACGGGGCGAAGGAGGAGGCCTGGGCTCACCCTTCTGGGGGGGACATTGAGATTCCTGGGCATGGTACCAACTCAGCCATATGTCACCCCAGAAAGTAACTGCTTTTTCCATATATGATCATAACTAATGTTGCAAAGCCTGTTTTGCCTGGATCCTTTTACAGGACCTGTGCAAAATATGCTGTGAGCTTTCACTCCAGATTTCTTTCTGAGGATGAATGGCTCTGCACACACGGAAACACGCTCCTACTCTCTTCATCGGGGGTGATAATTATTCCACCGGCTAATTCCCCAAGCGTTAGTTATACAGGGTGACGTTCTGGCTCAGGAGCTGATGGAAACAGGGAGCCTAATGGCCAAATACATCCTGACGTTCTCCTTTCAATTCTTTTTCATTTTTTTTCTGTCTTTACCTTTTAGAAAATGTTAATGTATTCCTGATGAATTCAGTGTGAAAAAAAATATGTTTATCAGCTTGGGTTTCAAATTTTTATTCATAATAAGAGAACAGTAGCACTGCCAGCGCTTTCCAACGTCAGTCCGGGAAGCTTTGCCAGCAATTTGGGGCGTCGCAAATAGGATGACCACATGGAAGGGTTGCAGGTAAGGAGATGGATGCCCAGATGATAGCCAGCCTGTTTTAATCAGGTCCTGGTGCCTCGCTCTTGCCAGGCGTGGGGTTCAGGAAAGCGTGCTCTGGGAGAAGATAACCCTGCAAGTTGTCATTTGGTGACTACAGAAGTTACGCCTTTAGCCAGGGCCAAATGGATGATAAGTTTGTCACTGTTAACAGGTGCTGGTTATTTGGAGCAAACCAGGCTTTCTCTTGCAAAAATCAAGCTACTGAGTTTCTTGCCTGCATTTCCCCCCATCCATCAAATGGGAGCGAGGGCAGGTGGGCGCTGTGAGCCTCCCATCCTGCCTGCTTGGATTTCCAGAAAACCCGCGCCCCCCTCACTCTCCTGAGAAGCCCACCATGAACCATGAACCACCTGCACACAGCATCCATGCCGCCTGGCCAGAGGGCGCCCCACTGGACACAACGTGTCCACCCGGGGGACTGAGCTGTACCCCAACCGAAATCCCAGCACATGAGAAGCCTGCAGCTTCGCAGGGCTCCACCCAGCACCATAGCCAGGTTCTGTATTTTTTCTTCTTTATTTATTTTTCAATCGAAGTAGGGTCGATTTACCACATCGTGTTAATTGCTGGTGTACAGCACAGTGGGTCTGTTATATGTGTGCTGTCTCGTTCTAGGTTATTACAAGGGATTGAATATAGTTCTCTGTGCTATACAGTAGGGCCTGGTTGTTTATCTATTTCATATATATAGCAGTCTGCAAATCCCAAACTCCCAATTTATCCTCCACCCCCGCCCCCAGCTCCTTCGGTTTTCGTGAAAAGAATTCCAGCGTGACACAGCTCCTCTCAGTACAAAGAAGGGCTGAAGCCCTGGGGAGGGGGCAGAAAAAAGGCCTCTGAAAGCCAGGCAGTGGAAAGAGAGGCAGGGCTGGATCAGCATCCTCCTCCCCACGCCGGGGCACGGCCTGCTGGTCCCCACTGTAAACAGTGGGGAAGCCCCAGGCCCAGAGCGCAGGTCCCAGCCGCTGGGCGCCTCCAACACCTCCCGGGCATCTGGAGCAAACACTGCCGGCCGCTCTGCGGTCAGATGGGGACAGCAGCCCTCCCGTTGTTTGGTTTCTAAACTTGCCTCCACCTCCCTGAGGCCTCAGAGAGCTCAGGGCTTGCAAATCAACACAACGTTTAATTAACTGCACATTAAAGTTTCCATCTTCCAAAGGAGGGAATTGGGGACAGTGCACTTTCGGAAGCATTCATTAATGAGAGAATCAATTCTCCAGCTTCCTGAGTCCAGGGTGGTCCTCCCCTCGCTAGAGGGTTGCCGGCCCTAATTCCCAGAGCTGGGCCCATTCCCCACTGGAGCGGCCGAGTCCCGGTCCCCTCCCAGGCCCGCAGTGTTCACCCCCTGAGGCCCAGTCTTAGTTTCACCACACCCCAGAGCACCCTGAATTCGCCTCCTGAGTTTTCGGAAATACTCAGAAATGTTTCCAGTTATCCCAAATTGAGGATGCTTTCTTCTTAACATTAAAGGTGTATCCACAGCCCTGCTATGAGAGGCATGAATAACAGAATTAAGTGTGCCGGTGCTGCCTCTGGAATGGGTGTGAGCCACTGTCAGTCCCTGGGCTTGGGAGGCACCACCATGGAGCGGGGAAGGACACAGCACAGTCAGCTTGGCTTCAGGGAGCAGCAGCTGGGGTGGAAACACCTGCGATGGACCAGAAGACCCCCACGGCAACTCCCCTCCAAAAGGCTGGCACCTGCCCCATGACACCAGTTACCTGCCACTTCAGGCTGAAGCCACACACACACACACACACACACACACACGCTGACTGGAGCTCGAAACCCAGAGAGTGGAGAGAGCATCACTCAGATGTCAGTAGACGTCGGTCCTGTTTCTACCTAAACCCACTCTGCTTCTCTGCTCATCCTTCTCCTCACCGGAGGAAGGGCAGGATGTCCCCCCACACCTTTCCTGCTAGAGTCCCTGTGGTGTCACTCGAGAGAGGAGCTGTCCTGCGGTGTCCTGAGCGCACCCGTGTCTACGGCCGCTCCCAATAGTAGGACGTCTTTGAGGAAAGGCGTGGGTCACGCTCTGTTTTATACAACGCGTTATGCACGTTTAGTGAGTCGTGCTCCCGTGTCATTTCCATGGTGCGCCAGGCTCTGTGCTTCCTTCAGGACGTAGAGGCTATCTTTCTCGAGGAGGCAAACAAGTAATTAAACAGGTAAGCAAACAAATTACGAATTATAATTAGTGTTAGCAGGGAACGTAAGGAGAGCACAAGATAGGAACTGACGGAAGGGAGGAGACCAGCCCCAAATCGGATCTCCAAGGACAGCTTCCGAGGAGGGGGCCTCCGGGGGTGGGGAGGGGTGCAGAGAAGGAAGAGAGTGGGGCGAGGATGCAGCCAGCGGGGAGGATGGCATTCCTGGCGGAGGGCCGCTGCTCGCGGCAGACACACAACCAACGCCCCAGAAGAGTTGACAAAGTCGATCGACTGCATTCAGATCGGTGAGAAAATCTAGTCAAAATATGCTTGGGTATAAACAAAGCGAGCAGTAGGTGGATTCCTCGCTTTGCAGGAGGATGTAGGACTTAGCATCACAGGCTCACCTAGGACAGGGTTCCACACTCCAGCTCAGGGCTGTGCCACCCTCAGCTCTCTCCTTTGCCCCTCCCTTCTGACCAGCACACTAACCAAGACTCTTGAGAATTGTAGGTCCTCATCCACAATCCTTTTAAATGCATCATCTCTGTCCAGACTTCAGGTTTTCTCACCAGCGTGGCATCATGGTGGAGACAGCAACTCAGTTTCTCACATTTTCTTCCTCGAAGTCGCTCATGTGATCATCCCACATCATGAGAATGCAGAGCTGGCTGGACACCATCCTCAGACCCCATTAGCTTGTGTTGTGGGTCACCAAAACGTGTGTCCATTAAGCTACAGGCTTCCAGCCACCTGTCTCTCGGGGTTGCATCACCAAGCCACTGTCTGCCCTTCTCCCTCTGCTCCCGAGCTGTGGGGCTGGGACCCAGCCAGCCACATCCAGAGGGGAACTTGGGTGGAGACTCTGAGTGGTAGGGAATGTCTAGTGATGAGGACTTTCCTGGCTGGACCCTGACTGAGACACTCACATTCCTGGCTGGACCCTGACTGAGACAAGTGCCCCTCTTTGTTACTGATAATCACCACCTATGTGCACAGGAACCTGGGCTGCACGCCTCGAGGTGGAGCAGGCGAGGGGAGGCTGAGCATCAGTGTCTGTGTCACCTGATGTGGCTATGCTGCCTGCCCCTCAAAAACCCCTTCTTCCTTTCTCCTCCCCTCTGCCTTTCACCCTTTTGGGGACCCGGCCCTGCATTACAGCATCAGGACCACACATATGATGATAAACACTTGCTCTCAGAATCCCAGTCTAGCAGGGACACGTGAGCAAGGTGCTCATGACTGCGGTCATATTCGAGGTGGACAGGGGTGGGAGGGAGCACAGCCGATGGCCCCGTTCCCCAGCCCTGGGGGCGGGTGAGCCTGATGGAAGGCTTCTTGGAGGAGCACAACACGGGGTCAATCTTTGAGCTGGTCAAGTGGTAAGACTGACACTCAGCAAACAGCAGGGAATTTTAGGAGGCGCTGCATCAGGAAGCACGTTCATGAGCGTGTGATCCTTTATGCTGGTTCCCTCGCAGGTCCGGTGTTGGAGAACTGGATTTTGCTGGCCACGCCCAACTCACAGAAGACCCTCCCCTCCACCCAGAGGGCCCGATCCACTAGGGGTTTGTATTTTCCCAGAATCCATCTGTTTGTTTTACTTCTCTAATGAGGTATACAATAGGTGTCCAATTATTTCATTCCCAGAACATTTCTTCGAGAGCCAGGGATCTACTCCGCCCCATTAAAACCATTTGCAGCCCAGTAAGGCTGGAACCTGTAAGTCACTCAGACCCAGGAGTAGCACAATTGAACCCCCACCGGTAGGCCAAATGCTTCCTGCTGCGCCGTTTTGATGAATGACGCCTCTTCTTTAGCCTGGGCCAAGATTTCATTCGTGTGGCAACGGAACACTTTCAATTGTCAACAACAAAAGGCAATATTTCCAATATTCCTTGAGGATAGGCTTCAAAGCGTTCGGCTCCTTTTTCAAAAGCTCCTCAGCCTGATTTTGACATGGCAGAAAAGTTTTGCGTGCATCCTCGCATCCAGTGTTGTGACAGCTGCATTTAATGAGTGCAAAATGATCAGAAAAACAGCCCTTGCCGTGGGTTGCTGCTTGCTGACAGGGGAGAGGGGGTGCTGTAATCGGAGAGGGAAGTCACGCACACATCTGCTGAGGTGGATTTCCTGCCCGTCTGGCCTGGACCAGGCAGCTCAAGGCGCGGCCTCGAAGCCAAATTAAGACCTGCAGACGCACATTTCACGGACCCCGTCTTCAAACAGCAGGAAGAAGGCTCAACCAGGTCGTCCCAGGCCATTCACGCTGGAAGTTAAACTGTCTAAATTTTCCATCTTCCTGAGAGAAGTTCTTTCTGGCTAATCTAACACACTTTTGATTAACAAAGTCATGAGAGGAAAACAAAAAAGGAAAGCTTCACATGATGCATGTATAAAAGCCCACATCAGAAAATGAAGACATTTTACGTGGAGGTGGTCACGGCAGATCATTGTTCAGCAAATATTCACTCCCCCACCCCCACCCCGGACACACACAACGCTGATTTCCATGGGAAGAATTTACTCTCTCATCCCATGGATGTTGAGTTTCACCTGGAGACTTCCTTTAGCCAATAAAATGTGGGCAGACATGATCACGTGCCAATCTGGGGTCTAGACCTTAAGGCACATGTGCTCACTCTCCCAACTCAGAGAGTTTCCATCTCCAGCTTGAAAAGATCATGAACCAGACACTTCTGAGACCTCAGAGGACCCCTGAAGAATAAGAGGCAGGTGAAACAGAGCAGAACTCCTGCAGCCCGTGGCAGAGTTGTCCCAACTGGCCCATGCACCTGCAGACGTCCCTGGAGGTGACCTGCCCAATGGAGCCAGCCTGGATCAGCTGAGCCGCAGATGACCCGCAGCCCAGGGACATAAGCCAAACTGGAGATTCATTTAAGTCATTGAGATTTAGGGCTGTTTGTTACTAAGCATCATTGTGTGGCTTTGTACACTTCTGAGAGAAAGCCCCAACAGGGGGCAACAGTTAATGGCCTAATTATGCCACAGGAAAAAAATTTCAGCTACACCTCAGGCTTCTAGCTCCATGAGCTTGGTGTACAGGATGCAGATGGAGCAAGTACTCCAGCCATTCAGTCCTACTTATGTCAGCAAGGTGACCAACAGCTCCTGCATTTTTCACCTTTGGGTTCCATGTTGGGGTCAAGGAGTTGCACTTAAGAGTAACATTTCCAAAGCAGCTCCTGGTCCCAACATGCTTCATAGGTTGCTACCTTCTCACACCTTACAGGGGAAGCCACAGGGACCCACCTGTGTCTGCCTCTTTCTCTAGAGTCAGTTTCGTTTCCACGGCTCCATTTCTATCCCCTCTCTTTCCTCCATCACCGAAAGACAGCAGAAGTAAGCCATCACACTGAACCATCGTGACAACGGACTCTTGAGGGGAGAATCCTGTGGGTGTCCAAAAGTTTACTCTAAGTCATATTTGTTTAATTTACGCTTCTACTGATGAATAATTAGGGCAGCAATTAATTTTAAAATGCAAATGTGCAGTGGGTCTCCCTTGTTCTGTTTTGTCTCAAACATCCTTTGTCCTCAGTTCTACTTGTGTGAGAGTCTTAGTGGATTTAGTTTAGCAAAGGAATGAAATTATGTCTTCTAACACTTTATTTACTTGATTGAATCGGACTTTTTATCAAATATTGACTACAAATGTTTGTTCAAGATCATATGCCATGGAGTTTAATAGAGATGAAAACCCATAGAACAGAAGCATCATTTTTACGTGGCCGGTGGGTCATCTATTCAACCAGCAAATACATGGTAGGCAGAAGTTGTTTATGGCAACGTATCTGTCTGTATGAACTGGTGGTGGTTTTCTACTCAGAGGGGAAACTCCCTATGATCTCTGAAAATGCCACCAAGATGTCCTTTGAGAAGAGAAATTGTTCCACCCCTAAAGATGTTAAAATTAGCTTTTTTTTTTTCCTTCTCCGGTGCTGCGAAGATTGAGAAGATGGCTAAAAGTCCACCAAATGCTCCCTTCGACTCCTCATCCGTTGGCCGCCTACCGACACCTCTCCCACGAGAGTGCTCGGGTCCCTGCTGAATCCCCCAGGACCTGCTCCAGGATTCAGCGGTCTGGGAGAGCCAGACAGGAAGGCTTCTGCCTATTTCTGTCATTGCACTACCTGGCGTCATTTCACACGTGTGTTCACTGTTCCTCCTGCACTGGAATGTGACCCAGGGGGGCGGGGATTGTGTCTGTATTCTCAGCATCCAAGCAGGGCCAACTGCAAGAGAGGCCCTCAGGGAACATCTGTGGCTATTGGAAGAAGTGTGGTATTTTGGAGACGTGAATAGGAGGAAATGAGAGTCCAGAGGATGGATGCTCTTCTCAGCACGGGGCCCAGTGGAAGGTGGGTTGGTGAGAAAGGCACCAAGGAGAAGGTGAGGATGGAAGCCCAGGGCTCCCATGAGGGCACATGCAGGAAGCTGCCCACAAGAGCAACATCAGGAGCGTACCCCAGCCGTACAGCCACGGAGGAGGAAGTGATCTGGACGGGTCTGGGGACACCAAGGAGGTTCCACTGGAGCACGAGACCCCCTGAGAAGTGACCAGAGCTGGGACTAGACAGGTAGGGGGATCCAAAGCGGGAGCATCTTGTACCCAGATGGGAACATTCGTCTTTCTCTGGGATCAGTGCTGATTACTCATTGATGGACACGTGTAAATGCCACATTCCTTATTAGTGCGAACACTGAAGAAAAACAGTTGTCCACTTTTGGCAGAAAGCTGAAGCCCTTTTATAACAAACATGTGATGTTTTTCCACTGATAGGCGGCTTGGCTTGAGGGAAAGGACAAGGACTTATCAACTAACCCCAAAGGGTGCCCAAACCACGCGCATCAGACGTGGCTACGTTTTTCTTCCATTGTCCACATACGTAAAGGAAACTCGGCATTTTGGTCTGAATTATCTAAATAATGCCACAATTCTTCATTTGCTTTTAGTAGACACTCAAGGCAAATAAAATGTAAGTATAAGACTAAGCATTATTCATGTTAAAAGTCTACTTTAAAATAGCAAAATTATTTGCCTCTGTCTTCACCCATGTGAGAAAATATTTCATACACCAAGAGCTAATAAGAGACCAGGGTCTCTATTGGAGGGTGGTTTTCTTTTGTTTCCTAGACTTTTCTGTGTTGTCAGAGAAAAAAAACCACTAAACGGAGCACGTAAGCAGGGACCACCACCTGCCTCCTTCCTGCTTCGGGTCGAGAGCGTCAGTGAGCGGGAAGTAGCCACCTCTGCACTAATTATGAATTCCTCTCGTGTGCACAGACTTCAGCCCATGGATGCCAAGGATTTTTGAACTTCAAAAAAAAAAAAAAGAGGAGGAATCACAATAAATATTTCATCGTCTAGTCAGCCCACTTTGCTAAGCCCGGTGATCTGGCTCAGTCTCCGGGGATGACTACAGGAGGCCGTCCCAGATGCTGTGGCCAAACTTACACTTGCATGTCGGGGAGGTGGCCCAACAGCTGTATTCGGGGAACTCGGCTGTCAGGGAAGAGAGAGAGGGTGGGGTTGCCCCTACCTACGACCCTCACCACCCCTGCCAGGACACGCAGCTGGTTCCTGAACTGGGCTAGTTGACCAGGGGTCCCCTGAGGCTTCATGTGCGCAGGGTTACACTCTGAACGTCAGGAACGTATGGATGGAGAGTTCTAGCAGCAGCAGGGAGCTGACCGCCCTCACTTCCCTGGGCCAACAGAGATCCTCCAAGGATGGTGCTTACTGAGCAGACAGTGGGCAAGCATGCGACAAGGGCTTCAGGGTCCTTCGTGGGGGCCCAGACGTTCTGGTTCCTCCATCAGCACAACATGGCCCTGTGGTCGTCAGGAACGCACGTCTCCATGTGCTCGTGTTCTCAGGCGTCTGCCTCATTTTCAATGGCTTCCTGGAAATCCATCGTATAGATGTGTCACAACTTACTTTATCAGCTCCTGCTGGGAGAGGGGAATGGAGAGGTGATGGTCCAAGGTCCCTGAGTTTCCATTATGCAAGTCAAATAACTGAGATCTGCTATACAGCACAATGCCTTCAGCCAACAATTCTGTATTGTGCGCTCAAAATTTGCTAAGAGGCAGCTCTTATGTTAAGTGTTCTTTCCAGAAAAAAAGAAAGATCCGTAATAACAATGAAGGATCAATAAAAAATTTTTTAAAATAATAATAATAATAATCAAGGAGGCAGGAGGAACCTTTGGGGGTGATGGGTGTCTGTGGCCTTCATGTTGGGGATGGCTTCGTGAGCGTACACTTACCCCAACTCACCAAGTTGTGTACATCAAATATGTTCACGTGTCAACCTCACCTCGATAAAGGGTTCTTAAAAAACCACCTGATGAGAATTGAGGTGGCTTCCAGCTTTTCAGGGCAGAAAGGAACACCTTTGGTTTCTGTTTCTGGCATTTTGGGTGCTAGTCTTCACTCAGGGGGTCCACAAGGAACATCTCTACGTTAGTTTGGTATATGTTACAGGTCCAGGACACCAGGTCGCTGGACCTGAAGGTACTGGCATTTATAGGTGTGCCCTGCGTTGCCAAATTTCCCTCCAGAAATACCAAAGAGTCCTTTCCGCCACACCCTTAACATCACTGGAGATTCTTAACTTCTTTTCATCTTCATCAAGCAAATAAACAGCAACAAAATGACATCGAGTTTGAATTTACTTTAATTACTGGCAAGGTTGAATGCCCAGAGAGACATGCTTACAGACCATTGCATTCACTGCATCCTTGCTAGCTGGTATATCTCCCCCTGATTTATTTTGTGCTTTTCATATTCTTATTCATTTGCCAGGGGTTTTCTACTTTTAGAGACAACAGCCATTTGTCTATAACCAAAAAAAAAAAAAAAAACACCTTTTCCCAGGTGAATTTTGTTCTATCTTTTAAGCTTTACTTACAGTATTTTTGCTGTGCCAAAGGGTTACATTTTAGCCAGCTTTATTAAATTCATCCACTTTTGCATGACCGTTTTTTGTCAAGCTTAAAACAATCTTTCTACTGCAAAATTATTAAGGTAGCCATCAGTCTTTCCTTCCAATATTTTTAGTTTCCTTTTTGCACATTTAAATATTTATGCCTCTGGAATTTGTTTGGAAAGAGAAGCCCCAGCCTCACAATGTCTACGTGGCTGGTCTCAGGGAGAACCAGCCAGCACTGCCTACTGAGAAATCCATCTCTTCCCCACTGGCCTGGAAAGCCACCTCATGTGTCTCTGTCTGGGCTTTCCCAGGGCCTGCCTTCTTCTGTCCCTTAGCCATTACAGCTGTGACATTTTATGTCCTCCTCTAGGGCATCTCCCCAACTACTCTTCTTTTTCAAAATTTTCATGGCCTTTCTATCTTTTTTGTTTATCCAGCTGAACTTTTAAAATATGTCCTGATAAAAAATAAACTATGTTGAAACTTCAGAATTTCCATACACAGTATTACAATGAAGTTTTGCAGGAATGTTATTTATAACAGAAATCAGCATTTCTTTTCCTATAAAGGATCAAATAGTGACAAGTTTAGTCTTTGCAGGCTTTATGTTCTCCTCACAATTTAACTCTGGCCTTGAAGGTCAAAAGCACCCTAGATAGTATGTAAATTAACTGTCTCCCTTGTAAATTCTTGCCTCCTCTGTCATAGATTAATTGATCATAAGTGTGTGGGTTTATTTCTGGGTTTTCTATCCTGTTCCATCGATCTGTGTGTCTGTTTTTGTGCCAGTGCCATACTGCTTGGATTATTGTAGCTTTGTAGTATAGTCTGAAGTCAGCAAGCGTGATTCCTCCAGCTCCTAATTAAACTTAAAAGCTTTCACACAGCAAAGGACACCATAAATAATATGAAAAGACACAAACAGGATGTCCGTTTTTGTGCTGCATCCAGGAGAACTGCGTTTACAAAAGCAAGCGGAGATGCGACGGAATATTGCTCAGCCGCACAAAGGAAGGAGGCACTGAAACACACTACAGAGGGGATGAATCTTGAAGACATGATACAAAGTGAAAGAAACCAGATGTAAAGGTCATTGTATGTACAATTCTATTTATATGAAATATCCAGAATTGAGATACCCACAGATAGGAATCAGATTACAGGTTCCAGGAGCTGGGGGGGAGCCGGGAATGGGAGTAACTAACACCCACAATGTGTTTTTTTAGGGCAATGAAAAAGTTTTGAAAATAGGCCAGTAGTGGTCACACATCATTATGACCGGACTAAACGCCCCTGATGCGTACACATGAAAAGGGTCATTTTCAAGCTGTGTGGTTTCACCTCAGTTAGAAAACCCTGTACACTAAGCAAACCCCTCTCCGGGTCAGCGTGTGGGTGTGGACAGGAGGGAAGAGGCCTGCAGTCTCAGGTATGTGACTGCACCCTCTGCCGTGGTGCACGGGCCAGCAGGAACGACGCTCGTATTTGCCTCCCAGACCGACGCTCCTTCCGTAAAACGGTGATGTTTGGAGCCACAGTGACACTGTGTGGGAACCTCCACGCCCTCTAAGTGATTTGCAGTGGTTGAAATGGACATTGACGAGGAACCAAGCAAAGAGGGGAAGAAAGCACGGAGGAATATATGTTCAGTAAACACTGTGGCCCCAGGTGATGGATCTGGAGCCAGGACTTCCGGGGCAGAGGCACCCGTTTCTCCCCACCAGCATCCCCCCAAGTCTCTGCCTGCCTCCTGCTCGCACAGCCGCACGGGCCCAATGAGGCAAGCGGCCAGATCTGCAGCCAGACCCTCCAATCCAGTCGGAAGTAAAACAGGAGATGGTGAGGATGTGGCCCGGCCAAGGGATCAGGAGGCCATGATTTACCTTCTCTCTGAACACCTGCAGGCTCCACTGATTCCAGCCTTGCCAAGCTGTGCACTCTGAGCCGGGCTGGGCCGGGGTCCAGGGCTGAGCAGAGCAGACCAGCCTCTAGGTCTCACTTAGCTTCTTGTCTGAATCTCATCTTTTAGGAAAAGCAACCATCAGAAAAAATATTCTCTGTTCCAATGTCAGAGGCTGCGTTCAGGAGCCTCTCATGCAGAGAACTCAACTAGGAGCAGAGTATTTCTATCCTTTAGCGACTTAGTGTCTCTCTCTCTCCATTTGTAGATTGGAACAATATATAATTTTTGTTAACTTGACAAACCGTTTTTCCCGTGATTTTTTTTTTTATCCTTTTGTTCCTGATGGTGCTTGACCCAGCTGATCGTACGTCCGGGCTGTGGGTGGGTAACGTGAAGTTGGTGTCCCTTCTCTCCTACTTTTGGGACAACTGAGAAACCTCAGGGCACTGTACTTCCAGAGCCCTGTGCTTGTTTCTCAGTCCTGCTCCATCGTCTGAGAGCCGCACACAAGCAGAACCTCAGCCCCCAGCTCAGACCCGCTGAGCCAGAGGCTTCACTTTAACAGGGTCCCAGGTGATTTGGACGCACATTCGAGTTTGGGAAACGCTGGTTTGGATGTTTGTTCCCACGAGTGAGACTCAGAGCAGGGACTTGGAAGATGCGTAAGGAGGGCTCCCCGCCCCTGACTCTCATGAGAGCTGGCGTTGGAGGAAGTAACTCTTCCGCTTTTAGATCTCAGAGGATCCAAAATCCCATCTAATTCAACCCCCTCATTTTCCAGATGATGAAATCGAAGCCCAGATCGGATGTGCTCAGGGTAAAAGCCAGAACTGGAACCACAGATTTTGCTCTCAAGTTCGGTGTTCTCACTGTGGTGCTGAAGGAAGCCAGGGAACAGTGTCCGTGAGAGAAAGGGGGACAGGAATGAAACAGGCAGGACAGGGGGCCACACTGCTGCAGACTTGGGGGTCCCCCAGCATGTGGGGGGCGATGACTTCTGCTACCCCTTCCAAGGCTGCTGTTTTACACCCTGAAAGCTGATCCAGATAAAGGAATCCTGACCCCCTGTGGCTTCCCAGCATGGACGTGCCTTTGCTGTAAGGATGATATCCTGGTCCGTGAGGTCGACCGAGGCACAGGACAATGGATAGCAGGTGTCGTTCTGTCTGCATCCCACCGGCCACACTCAACAAGTGGTCCCCAGAGTCTGAGACACCCCGGTAAAGTTTACCCCAAGGCCCTCAAAACCTTTGGCAAGAGCGCTGTAAATGCAGCAATATACTCTCGTGAGGATGTGTGTGGATTACAGTACACTGTGTGCAGACAGGCTGCCCAAACGCACTGCCCCACCAAAAGCTCCACTTTAAGTCTAAGCTCTCGAGCAGAGATGCTCAAGGAAGCTGACAGCCCTCTTCCTCCTTCCCCCAGCTCATGATATACATTCCGCACTGGGCTGCTCTCAAATGGCAACTGAAATCGACTTGTAAGATTCTCCCCAAGAACCAGCATTTTTGTCAACAGCCAGCTACGTTAAAAATGAGCACAGCAGCCAGTGGACCCCCACAGTAACCGAGCCCAGTTTGCTGAGCACTGGGAGCGGGAGGCTGGCAGGTCTGGGCCCGGGGTGAGTGACCGGCCGTCTGCAACCTTTCCTTACCACCCCAGTAATAAATAATCAGTTTGAGGGAGCTGATGGAAGGAGACAGGAGTGAAAAGTGGCCTGACACGTTTATGACAAGGATTTGTCCTGGGCTTCGTAAGTACAGTGCCCTGAGTTTTTTCAACTGTACTGGAAGTAGGAGAGAAGGGTCGCCTGCTTCACGTTGCCCGCCCACAGCTCCGATGTACGATTAGCTCGGTCAAGCCCCATCAGGACGAAAAGATAAATGAAAAATCATGGTAAAAACCAGCTTGTCAAGTTAACAAAAATTTTATATTGTTTCCAACCCACAGATGGAGAGAGAGAAAGACACCAAGTCACCAGAGGATAGAAATGCTCTGCTCCTAGTTGAGTTCTCACAAAAGGCTCCTGAACACAGTCCCTGACGTTGGAACAGAGAGTATTTTTCTGATGGGTTTTCTTAACCCTTTTTCTAGAAGATGAGATTTGGGACCACAGCTTGCTCTGTGGTCCCGATCGTAGCGTGATGGCCAGTAGAAAGATTATCTGCCAGTTGCACGAGCTGGTGTTTCCTGGGAGGTGAACGGCGGTGAGGACGTGTTCCTTGATCTAACAGCAGCAGCTTTCCAATCGCCAGACACGCACGGCATCATTGATCAGGTGCCCTCTCCTTGTTTGCATTGGAACGCAGCTCAATTTACACCAATTAAAGAATGCTTGGTTTGGGTATTGAAGAACAATTAAGGGGTGCAAATCCCCAAGGACTTCTAAAGATGACATCTGACTGGAATGGTGATTAAGGCGTGAAGGCGGCATTAGTATTTGAACAGTTTGACTGATACATGAAATCATTACACCGTCTCTCCAGGAAGAGTGACATCAGGTCAATGTGTGTACTCGCCTGGTCACCCTAAACAAATCTGACAAGTCTAATTTTAAGTAATTGCTCAGACTTGAGTGGCTGCCTCTGTCCCTACAAGGGCAGCTGCCTGGACCACGTCTTGTAATTGAGATGTGTCTTTAAACTCCGTGTGTCAACCCAACATGCAAATGAGCTCTCAGGAAAGGTTAAGGGTTGGTGATGCTCTGGCGAATTATTTTCCAGTCAAATTTCCACGTGAAAACTTGACTGCAGCCGGAAGTCAACACATGGCCAATTCCTCCTCATCCCATTAGGAAGGACGGGGATTCCTAGCGGCATCAGACCCTCCCGTTCCTCTAGAGACCATCTGAAGTGTGTTCCCTGGACCAGCCGCACCACAATCACCTGGAAACTTGTTAGAGATGCAGTCTTGTCCCCACCTCCCCGCAGGCCTGCTGAATCGAAAACTCTGGGTTTCCAAAACTCTAGGTTAGGTTGCCTGGGCCGGAGATTTAACAGCCAGTGTGAGAGCCCAGAGAGGTACCGTGTTCTGTCCGTGAAGACCACGGCTGCACGCGTGGAGAACAACCGGCCCTCCAGCACCACCTCCATCACTGCGGTTCCTGAAGGACCGTGTGGAGCAGAATCTCCGGGGATCCTCACTAGGTGTGCAGTGAGGACCACAGAGCCGCTAAGCCACCAGCACATGGTGAACGCTTGTTACTGCTTTACAACCCGGCATCTCATCGGACCCTTCAGGACTTCTGGACGGTCCTCTGGCACCGTTAAAAGTGAGTGATGTGTTGGACAGAGAGGAGGTAAAGAAGAAGTGTCTTCTCCATTTAGAATATAATTGAATGTAATAGGATTTCCTGGAGAACGCAAGGAGGGGACCAGATTTGGATTACTAACCGGACAACAGGTTTCTGATTTAATCATTGTAACGAATCCCTGTATCTTCTGCAGTCATATTCCAGTCTGACAACCCTTGAGCTGCAAGGAACCGATTTACTTAATGACAAGGGAGGAAATCCAATCAAAAGTGGAAAATAAGAGCAGTCTCATTTGAGGGCTGCAGGAGCCCCAGTCCCCGTGTCCCAGCAAGCTGCCCAGCCAGGCGGCTACAGTGTAAGAAAAATAAAAAGGGCTATTTCCAACTTGCCCGCCTGCAGCAAGACGGACAGAGCGGGTTCACACTGCCTGCTCCCCTGTCCTTGCTTCCCGGACACCCGGGCCGCCCAGGTGAGCCTGTGCACCTGCGCCCGGCCCCGCCCCTCCCCGCCCGCCCCCTGCCCGTCCCTCTCCCCACAGTGATGCGCAGCCATTCAGCCTTTCATCCCGGCGCCCTGTGCGGGGCAGGGTTAAAATGTGCCTCTGAATGGGGAGGAGCAGACAGGGGGGATTAATGGCAGCGGCAGAAGAGCGATACAGCCCGAGCAGAACAAAACGAGGGCGACCCGGACCAAACAAAGCAGCACAATAGATCATTTCTGAAAAGTCACCGGGCAGCTTTGAAACCCAGGCCTCCGCGGTCCCGGGCAGTTTTCGCCGCCACGGGCTTTCAAGACACATGAATGGAAAGGGAACAGTAACTCTTTCTCCTCCCTCTTTTCAGGGGTCTTGTCGGCAGAGAAGGATTTACCATTCAATTCCCATACTTTTATGTGGGAAATTAGGAATTGGCCCCTTAAAAAGAAATTGCCTTTTTCAACTCTCATAAATTGTGGCCATTTTATAGATGGACCAACACTTCTTTCTTCTCCTCCTTCCCCTCGGAGTTCATTTTTTTTTAATATTCATAAACGCACACACATTTTCATCTTCGTGTTTCTCAAGAATGTTTTCTTCTGAGAGTCTCCAACCAAAGTGGTCTCTCCTCTTTCTGCTCCCCGGAGTGGCTGGTTTTCGTCCTTCGCTGTTTCTGCATTTGACCATGCACCACCATAGACACAACTTCCTTTTTGAGTAAAAAGTCCTCGCCTAGAAAACATGAATGTCTGTGTATTTGGAAAGGTGGCAAGCGAGGGGAAAAGCTGGTGCAAAGGTCAGAAGAGCGATAACATAGGATGTTGTACTGATTCCGGGACTCGGTGGCGGGGCTGTTTAACTGAGCAGCCGCTGGCCTGGCCGGCCCGGAACACATGCTACTTTTGAGCTGCCTCAAAAGTCACGTTTTCCCGGAGGAGGGCTCAGTAAAAGTCCCCATCTGGGAGGCCTGGCGGCGTGTTCGCAGGGGACAGCACGGATCAGGCTCTCGCCTTCTCCGCAGCCTGCACTGTTTGGCCACGTTAATCTCATTAACCTTCCCCATCAGTTTCCAGGGGGCAGAAAGGAAGGTGTGAGAATCCAGAGCTCCCGGCCCGAGCCTCAGGCCCAGAGAAGCCGAGCGCGGGCTCCGGGCCAGCACATCTGACCAGACTCCCCAGGCTTCTTCCGGGGGCACGCACCGGGAAACCTTGCCCCGAGAAATCCAGCCACGTCTGACCCCACTCTTCCCTCCCTCCTCCAGCCCCCCAGGAGGGCCCGGCTCCAAGGCCCAGCCCCGGAGCAGCTGTGCTGACCGCCGGCCACTCCGCGGAGCGGTCAGGCGGACCCAGCGTCCTGGGAGAAGCCTCCGGGGTGAGTGATGGACAGGAGAGGGGGTTGGGGAGAAGGGGAGGTTTCCCTCCCCAGCAGGTCTGCAAGGCCAGGCTGGGCCCACAACCATTTCCGGATGTGCAGACGCTGAAACCGGGGCTTCCGGTCTCCTTGGACTCTTCAGATATGCAAAACACTCACCCTGCAAAGGAAGTCTCGCAACACACTCAGCTGGGACTCTTCCAGACCCTGACATCACTCCTCTGAAGAAAGAGATAAATCAAACAAGTTCCTATTTCTTAGGGGAGGGGGAGGTAATTAGGTTTTTATTTACTTATTTATTTCAATGGATGTGCTGGCGGTTGAAGCCAGGACCTTGTGCGTGCTAAGCACGCGCTCTACCACTGAGCTACACCCTCCCCACTAACAATTTCCTATTTTCCGGACAATATTAAAAACCTTAGACACTTGCAGTAAGTGTATCAGACCCACACATTGTAAAGCTAAATTGACACCAACGTTATGTCCACGTATCTCAACAAAGCGGGGGGAAATGAAACCTTCCGAAGAAAACCCCAGGAATAACGGCGCTCACATCAGCGAGGCCGGGAGCTGTGTCGTTCCCTTCCTGAAATGACTTAACTTGTTCAAAGTCATGTCCCAAGGAGTCAGGATATTGCTCATTAAGAGCTAAAATCTCACTTAGAAAAATTAATCTTGGAAGGGAAAGGTGGTCCTTAGACACGGACCTGACTTGCTGAAGAGAAATAGGTAAGTAGCTTTAACGGTCTGGGGAGCTACTACAAATTCACTTTTCCATTTCCTCCTTCGCTGTCTCTAAACCAGAGGTAGAAATTCCGAAGGCCGGGCCCCTCAGAAGCCTTCCAAAGCCCCAGCACAACTCCTGCAACCACTTTCAACAGCCTCAGCCACAGCCCCGCACTGTGAGTGTGGCCCGCGGGGCAGCAGCGCCGAGTGCTAACCAGCCTTCCCCAGCCTGCCTGCAGCTGGACAGATGTCCGCTAAGAACCCCTCTCGCGGCTTAATTCTTCCAACTACTATTTGATGTTACTACGCAAGATGGAATTGCTTCCTCTTTCACCTCACTTTCTGGAGTTACGGGTCCAGGCTGGTGGATGCTGCGTTTCACGCAGTGGCGAAGAGACCCAGAAATTCTCTGCCTGTTGTCGCCTCTCGGTCCTGTAGGGCACGGCGCACCTGCTTGGCTTTATGGGGCTTTCAGCACATGCCGGCTCCAGCCCACGGGGAGACAGAGGGGGGCTAGGAAGAGTGATGCCCTGGGAAGACGTGAAACAGCAGTGGCCCACGTCACTTCTGCTCACATTTCATCAGCAGAAAATGTCGTCTCATGTCCTGAGAGGGCGGTTGGAAAGTCAAGTCTCCAGCTGAATGATTTCATGTCCAGGGAGAAAGGAAGACAGATTTGGAGAAAACCGGCCATCTGCTGCGCGTTCCTCGACTCCTCTCTCAGTAGAAAACATTCCGGGGCCTGTCCAGGGGGAGCAGAGCCTGTGTGCGGACTGTCTTTGATCAGAGGAAGAGGACCTCCCACCCAGGACCCCCAGCCACACGGCGGAGCTCCGGGGAGCTGGAGGGGGCAGGACCTCAGGGGTGGCAGGCGCTGCAGGAGATGCCAACATAGTCAGCCCTCCCCCTTGTTTTCACACCTGAATTTTCCCATTCAGCTCTTCACTCACCAGGCAAGGACAAGCAAACAGCAGGGGACCAGGGCGCCCGCTGCTCTGAATTGAAGGGCAGGAAACAGACTGGCAGACCTCTTCTGTGTCCTGAGACAATCCTGGCTTAGCACCCCCCTTCCGTGTGACCTTGAGCAAATTACTTAATATCCTTAAGACTTATTTTGCTCACCTCTAAAATGGGAGCTAACGCACCTTGTCACATGCTCATTTTTAGAATCAAATTAGCTCACACGAGTAAAGATCTTTGTTTTTTAAGAAACACCTGTAGTATAGATATTTGATTTCTTTTTTTCTTCTGGTCAGTGGCTTTTTTTCTTGCCAAGTTCCAGCCTAATAAGCCATCTCTCTTCCTCAGCCTATTCAAATTCCCCCAGACCACACCCCGTTGCTTAAAGTCTTCTCTGAAAGAGTCCAGGAGCGTTTGTCTTTCTCCTCTCAACTCCCATCGCATCCTTCTATTGAATGCCTCGTGTTATCCACTGATTGTGTCCTAAGTGTGTGTCCAGTCCCACGGCTGGATTGCAAGCTCCCTGAAAGCTCTGGGTACCATGTTGGATCCCAGTGGCTCATAACATCTAACACAATGGGACTGCACAATAGTCACTCAGCAAATGTAGAAATGGAGAGCTGAGCAGATCAAAGCTAGGTCTGCCTGACCCTGGAAAAAGACATTAATTCAGTCCCAAACGTCGGTTGATTTAGGATTTCCTTTTCAAACAGAAAGCTGGTCTGCTGATGTGGACTGAATGGCTGACTTACTATCCCCGTGTAGACGCTGAAAACATGGCCCAAAATTATATTGCAGACTGGAACTTCTGGTAACTCAGGATACCACCTCCTGGGGTGTTTATTCTATGCCACAAACACCTGAATTACTGAAATTGAAATCCATCCGGATTCTGTGTCTGGGGTTCCAGCACTTTGTGGACTGGCACACGTGCCTGAGAGGTATCTGGGGAATGCTCGGTCCTTCAGTCCTCTGAGAATTATGCCACGTTCCAAGAAAAGCTAAACAGCTCATTCCTGCTTCACCCTCTCCTCCTCCAGCCTGGTTTCCTGAGGATACTTTTTAGCCAGACTGGTTGGTGTGTGTGTGTGTTTTTTTTAATAAGTTGCTGGAAACTAAGAATTTTCAACTTAAACATCTATGGAAGGATGCTCGAGGGCGTCATCAAATGAAGAATATGATCCTTATTTCATCTCTCATGGATGAAAAACACATACACAGGAATGGCAGCCACTCAGCGTCCTACGCCGACGAATTCCCCAGAGCACAGCTCAGATCCACCTGGACTCCCTCGGCGTTCTCCCTGCGGGAAGCGAGCTAATAAGTACCACCACGTAACGAAGCTGTTCACTTTTTTTTTTTTTCTTTCTGCAATGCTTTTATCATCCAGAGAAATGGGGAACTTCGTAGTTCGAGGGCTTTTTGCATGGGAAATCCTAGCATGGCTTTAACACACACTGACGTCTCCAAGGGGGGAGCTACGGAGCAACCCTGGAAAACTTGGACAGAGCAGCAGCGCTTGCCCGGATGGCATCCATCAGGGCCTTCCAGCAGCAGAGTGATGAGTGTATAAACCACCCACCAACATGGGCGTGCTCCAGCGCATCGGAATCCTTGGGCCCTGTTTCCAAGAGGAGGCGTCGCCGTGGGCTGCAAAGCTCGGAGCCCAGATTCACTCCCCAAACCCAAGCAATGAGCTTAAAGCAGGCAAGGAAAATGCTTGGTTTGGCTTCAGTGGACAGTTCAGGCCAGCGTGAACTGGGCAGGCAGGAGAGCCCAAGAATCCAGTGAAATTCTTTAGAAAAGACGGGCTCGGGGCAGCAGGGGTGACCTGGCCAGGGACAATGTGCTCCTCCGACAAGCTAAAGACGAAGACCCCGAGTCTGTCCCAGTTGTTTGTGGTGCCGATTCGTGACAGTGAGACACATGTCTTTAACTGCTGTATTTCATGGTCTCTATGGTCAACATGCATTTTTTTTCATAAATAAAAAATTAAAATTACAACCTTTAAAAAACGATAAAGCCCCGCCTCCTTCTTCAAAATGATGAAACCGGCGACGGTTCCCAAGAGGACTGCTGAACTCGGCCTTCATCAAGGAGGAATGAAGGGGGTAGGGGGTGGGCTGGGAAGGGACAAGTGGTCCCCTGAGCACCGAGCAAGGGGAGGGCTGACTGGGGGCATGGAAGGCAGGACTGCGGGGAGGGGTCTCAGCGAACCCACAAGGATGCTGGACCCCTCGGGGCGGGCTGTTGGGAGCTCGCTGAACTGGTCTGCGGCTGGGCGGGCCCCTATCGACCCCGCATTCGGTGAGGCCCTGAGCAGTGAACAGGCAGGCGGCATCGGAGGACACACCGGGAGGTACGCTTGTCACAGCAAAGGTGGCTTGGACACGTGCTCATCAACGAGTAACTGAGTCCTGCAGGAGCAAGGCAGCTTGAAGTCCGAGGACGTTTGTCCACAAGTGTGCGGCTGGCCACATGCACCACTGCGGGCGTGGCAGATATGGCACTGGCCAGGGCACTGCCTCCTGACCATGGTGGAAACAGAAGGCACCTTCAGATGGGTGCCTGGGGAGAGCACAAGGGGCGGTCTGTGGATGGAGGGGTCCCTAGGGTTAAAGAGACCCAGACTGGGGTGAGCTGTTATCACCCTGGGCTTGAAGCAGCCCTGGGGAGGACTGAGTCCCACCCAACAGAAAAGTAATGGTGTCACCCTCGGGTGTCAGGAGGGACGAGGGCACCAGCACCCTGACCCCACCATCCTGCTCCCCAGTTTTGGCTCCAGACCCAGCCAGACCCGAGCGCAAAGAGGCCATTGATGCGCTTTTGCTGACCCCCCTCCCTAGGGCTCCCGAGGGGCACACGGAAAACATCCAGTCCGCACACTGTTTACTTTCTCAGCCTCTTCCTTCCCTACTGGACCATACGCTCCCAGAGGGCCGGGATTCAGCTGGTCTGTTCCCTGCTGTGTCCCAAGGACCCACACACAGTCGGCACTCGGAGAATATTTGCCAAATAACTGAATGGGAGCAAAGAAGAAAACCACTTGCCCAGGATTTAACAGCAAGTAAGCAAGAAGACAAGCAGCATTTTATAAAAAGGTAAAAATAGTCCTTAACAGGGCGTTTCCCTCCGGTAAACCGCTTCTTATTTTGGTCATTCTGCCTAAAGCAAAATCCAGCCAACACATATCAGAAGGGGAATATGGGAGAGTGTAAGATTGGCTGAAAAGATTGTATTTATACTTTGCTTGGAGTGAAGAAAAGTTTGGGGAAGGGGACCGAAGAATTTTAAATTGCCTTGAAAAAAAAAATACAAGAAATACATCTTTCTCCTGCCTTTCAGACCTGTGGTCTAGGAACGAGGGGACAGTTGCCAGAATTATTAAAGAAACCCTGTGTTCAGCGGTGGAAAGATGTCAGGTTGTGGGTTTCTCTGCCACGGGAGGTTTTGGAGACCAGCGTTGTCTGGATTTGATGACAGGTAATGACATTAACTAATTACGAAACTAATCACATTTGGAGCGGTGGAAGCTGAGACCACGATAAGCGTGGTCACATCCCTGACTTCAGGGCTTCAGGAATCACAGGCTACGTTCTCTACCTTTGCAAAGCTTGACCAGAAGCCTTGCAGAGTCCTGTGTCTGGACGTTTTGGAAGCTACAGACACCAAGGCGAGTCGGAACCAGCGTTCTGAATGGCAGCGCCCAGTGACCCTGCTGGCACTCTGGAGACCCTCTGAGGGTCCCGACTGGCTGAAGATGAGTCTTGCCCACCCTGTCATCAAGAAACTCCATCAAGGTCAGTGCCTGGCCCTCCACCCAGCTTTCTCTGCCCCTAAAAGCCTGAAGACCCATTACCCACCCCTCTGGGCCCCCATCACTGGTTGGATCACCTTTGACAAATTCCAGTCCATTGGAGCCCCAGTTTCTTCCTCTACAAAACAGAGAAGAACTATCAGCCCCATTTGCCTTAGCAGATTGACGGGAGAATCAGCTGAAATAGTGTTCACTTAGCGTGTTCACGACTGTACCCGTCAACAAGGAACGTGTGACGGCATCAAGCCAGGTGACAGGCCAAGTCCCCGCGACATGAATGCCTCACTCGTCAGGCAGCTGGCCACCTTATTCCCAGGGCTCAGCAACCCCCCACCCCGCCGCTGCCTCTGCCCCTCCCACTCTCCCCAGCCCCCGGGGGTGGGGGTGGCCCACCTCCTTCAGAGCATTCTAGCCCTTCAAGGAGATGGCAGAGCCGGGAGCCAGGGCCCTGGAAAGGCCCTGGTCATTCTTCCCATCCAGGAGCATTCCTTAAGCCCCAACGCAAAACGTGAAAGGAAATGAAATCCCCAAAGTAAACACTCTCTTTCTGTCACTTGGAAAATTACCTGCATCTCCTTTCTCTTCTTAACTCACTCTCCCCAGTTAAAGCCATCCTTTGAGCTCGGCCTCACTCTGCCGAAGCCAAGCCATCACTTCAGAAAGGGAAAAACATTAAGAGATCCAGATTTCAATTAACTTTGCCATTGATTTTTGTGTCATTCTGGGGGACACATTGTTCTTTTAGCAAAGTGGGGGAAAGAACTCAAAGAAGGTTCTACTGCAGGCAGGGGACCAGAGCTGAGCCCCACCTTCCTGGCCCCCAGGACTGGCTGAAAAGCAGAAATATTAGGAAAATGGCCCAGAAGGGAGACCTGTGGCTGGCCTGCAGGTGACGGTGGAGGGCCTGGAGTTTAGGCGGAGAGCTGGGGCAAGCGCGCTTCCATGCTTCATTCCAATGTAATTTATGTATTTGGTGCTTCGTAAAACTCTCCTCTTTTAACTGTTAAAAATATACATATCCAACCTTTTTTAAAAAAACTGCGATTGTTTCATAACTGTTGAATACACGTCAGTCACAGCAAGGGACCGATGGCTCACACGCCTGCACACGCGGGCACATGCATACACACACAGGCACACGCGGACAAGCACATGCACACGCTACACAAACACAGTAGAGGAAGGCACTGATAGATACAATGTGTCACGTGTCGTGTCATTGGCTATCTCCTGGAGGGAAAGAGTCTCTGGGAAAAGAGATTTAAAACAACAGGCAGTTTAATCAGATAAGTACACAGCATTCATCTCTGTCCCCTGGAAGTATGATTTCAACGCAAGGCATGAACACATCTCTTCTGAACGGTGGAGTGAAACCCGCTGTCATGAGTGCTCTCAGGGGTGGGGGCGGGCCTGCCGGTGTGACGACAAGGAGGAGGAGGGGTTAACTGTTAGAACCGAGCAAAGGCAATAAGCTGTCATTTATAAAGGATGCACTTGGGAGTTTCCTTTTGGAAGGTTGATCCTGGCTATACTGGACTATCCTGAGGGCCTCTGTTCCTCCATCCTTGTCCTGTTTGGGTCTAAGAGACCCAGAAGGCACTTCATGAATAGTTGTAGGTCCGAAGACACCCCTGTGTTGTGAGCCCGGGAGCCTGAGCCTTGTGTCCTAACATCCGTGACACTAACCAACACTATCTTTAGTACAACTAAAAATGATATGCTTGTCAAAAAATGAAATAAAATAGAAACCATCTCTGTCTACCTTCGTGATGTAAGAACCCAGGAGGCAAGACTCTTGTGTGCTTGAGCAGACCATACCTGAAGCTGTGCTGCATCACGTACGCTTCCCAGTGAGGCAGAGGGTGACAACATGCCCAGAGGAAGGACTGGTGTGGCCACCAGCCACAAAAAGAATATTCTTCCACAGCATCAGAGTTGAAGAAATGGAGAGTGCTTTGCCTGGTAAGGGAAAAAGAAGAAAACCTGTCTTCAACCATTTGGAGAGTGCTTTCAGGCATAAGAATGAGCCCTATTTTATGTGCATCAGGAAGAAAAACTAGAGCCAGTCATGGAGTCTACGTGAAGATGGATTTGGAGTCAACTGAAAGAAGAGGTTTCAGTTACTGCATTTGAAGGTAAGACGTACAGCCTGGAGCCACAGTGAGCTCCAAACGCTGACAGTGTTCAAGACTAGGGAACGGGTTCCTGCCAGGGACGCCCTATCACGCCTGCTCACGGGGCTGTGATGAGGACCAGGAGATCGTGGCTTCAGAACCCTGATATGCACGTCATGGGTGGTGCCTTGGCCACCCTGCTCTGGGCTGCCCCCACCAGATTCAGCTCAACTTCCCAGCAACAGACTTCCAAGAGAGCAACCAACGGAGCCCCTTTGTGTAGTTCATGACTGGGCTCTGCCCTCCCACCCTGGGGCTCCCCTGGGACCCCTGGAGCATGGGACACTCCAGCAAAACTGAGCAACCATGCTCAGCCTGGAAGTCAGAGGCGGAAGAAAAGGGGTATTCATGTCCCTGGGAGGAAAACCATCAACCAGTTGGAGCTTGGTGCCTGCAGATAACTGTTTTCTCTTTCTTCCTCTCCCTCCCTCCATCCAGTCAGTCTCTCCCGAGACCTCATAGTTGGCACTTTGAGAGGATGGTCCCTGCATTATTGCCCTGTAGCTGCTGCAAAAAATTCCTGCAAACATGGGGGCTTGAAACAGCAGCCGTGTATTGGCTTATGTTCTGGAGGCCAGCAGTGAGCACTCAGCATCGCTGGCCCACGTGGAGCTGTCAGCGGGGGCTGAGCTCCCCCCCAGGGCTCTAGGAGCGGGTCTCTTCTTGGCCACTGTCAGCTCCCGGGGACGGTCCCCATTCCTCGGCTTGGGACCCCATCACCTCTGCCTCCACAGTCAAACTGCCTTCTCCTCTTCTGTGCATCAAATCTCCCTCTGCCTCCTTCTTATTATAAAGACAGTTACATAATGGGAAAGAATCTGAAATATATATATATATATATATATATATATATATATATATATATCTGAATATATATATATTCATTTATGTATAACTGAATCGCTTTACTGTACACCTGAAACTAACATTGTATATCAAGCACACTTCAATAAAAATTAAATCTAAGAAAAAAGGAATAGTTACAGTTAGATTTAGGACCTACCCAGATAATCCAAAGTAATCTCGCCATCTCTAGATCCTTAGTCACATCCTACACTTGGATTGCACCCTCCACTGAGGAGACAGCACGGGAACCCTTCCTCCAGCTCTCTGTTCTCCCACAAAGTCGTAGATGTGAACCATTAAGAACTCTGCACACAGGCGTGGTGGTGACAGCAGTGGTAACAACACAGTAAGGGTTCCCGCAGTTTTCGGTGAGATTTAAGTTTTTTCCCCAGAGCGTTGCTTAATCGCTTAAAAACAGGCTTATACGCTGAGGAATTGGAAGTCGTCTGTTTCAGTGGAATTTTACGCTGTGTTGAAAGATTTATTTCCCCTCTACGAAACATTTCCAGTAGAATACCTGCTCAAGGATTAGAATCAGAAAAAGAAGGGTTTTCCCACAGCAAACGGAAGAAAACTCACTTCACTGAAAGAAAGTTAAATGAATTAGTTAATGCTTACAAATTTCTTAGAGATGAGAAGCATTATCTGTAGACCTGCAATGAACACACGTTTTGTGCTGAAACAAGTTACGTTTGTTACAACAGCAGCGTCCTGGGTCCTGGACCTATCGGAGAGGTAGCACGGACCCAAAGCTGACTCGCAGAATCAGATGCCACCACCTCCAGATTCAGTCCGCAGGGTCGTGACTGACTGACGCAGGAGAAGGAAGAGAACGAGGCAGAATTTTCTAGTGTACCTCCCAGAGGGCTTTGCTGGTGACAGCTGTATGATGGAAGGTTCTGGAAGGTTTTGTTTTGTTTTGTCTTTAGGAGGCCACTTCACTGGTACCTTGTTTCAGGGAATCATATGACTTTCAGTTTCACAGAATTTGAAGAGCTTAAGTAGCCAACGACATTGACTTTGAGTGAGAGGGAAATATTGGCAAACTTCCCCATGAAATGGGCAAGTGTCAAACACAGAAACTTTCAAGAACTTCCCCTTCCCCTATCACGACACGGCAGGTTCAGTATTCTGGTGGAAGCTGCTTCCTCTGGGCACATTTGATAATCATCACTTCCAAAGTTACAAGAGACATCATTGAAAGAATATAATCTGAACGAAGACCATCTGGAACAGTATAGTAAAGGAAATCACAGCTGGCAGGTTTAATAGACTCGATTAATTTGACAGTTGATACTTGAAAATGTCTCTGATGTGGATTCCCTTGGACTTTCTGTACAAAAGCCTAACTTTCAAATCTTCCAAACCTAGATTGTCTCCATCCTTTAGCTGCTGGTACAATCTGCTAGTGACATTTCAGTATCTCTCATCCTCTTTCTTGGTACGTACGTGCATGCGCACACATGTGCACGCACACGCACACACACACTACCCAGAACAACATCTCAGGCAACAGTTTGTTGAGTGACAGGATTACTCCCCCTCCCCCACACCACCTACTCTCTTTCTTCGTGTCACAGGTAAGGGCCAACCACTTGGGCAGCACAGGAGAAATCTATGTATTTCTGGAGGACGGCAGCCTTAGGGGTCCAAGAACAAAATTATTCTGAGTCTTCCAACTCTTTATACACTCATCGCTCTCCCTGAAAAATTCAGCCCTTTTTCCAGTTCACAGCAGGCTCTTAGATAGTGTTGACTAGTGAGTGAAGGAAGGAAGGAACATGTGGACTAAAGAACTGAGCATTCCTGACGCCGTGGAAAGAAGCATGACTTACAGAATCACACGGTGCCCTGGAAAGAGCAGCGACTGAAACCAAGAGACTGAGCTTCCTGTTCTGCCACTGGCTTTGCTCTTTGATATTGGATGGGCTGCATGTCCTCATGTGCCAACAGAGACAACACTCATCCTAATGTTTTTATAGATAATGTCTAGGCCACAAACACAGCACCTTGTGGCCCAGAAAACACTTAGATTCACATCCTCTTGCTTGACCCACCCAACCACCAACTGGTGGAAGAAGGTGCCCATCTTTTGGCCTGGAACCAGAAGTCCACATATTGGCTGTAGGTCTTGAAGTAGTTAATAAAGGTGCACCCCAAGACAGAAGTTCCAGCCGTGTCAGCATCTCCTCCCGGTAGCGGACAAAGGAAGAGCCCAGCCATGATCCGTGACTTGCCACCAAGACAATCACGGCAGAACATTTTCTCAAACCACGACTTCTTCCACCAAATCCTTCTTACTCCCTGATACCTACACACCTGTCCTGGACACCTGTGACACAAGCAAGTTACTAAAGACCATCAGCCTCCCATCCAATGAGGGCCACTCTGAGCATCCCTGCGCACACGTGTCTCAGCGTGGAGTAGATATTTAGCAGACACTCAGCGCATTCACTGGATGGCTTATATCAAGAGTCAGCAAACTTGTTCTGTAAAGAACCCGAGAGTCAACCTCTTTGGCCTCTTGGATGGTACATTCTGTCACTGCTGCTCCACGCTGCAGTGCAAAGGCAGCAGCAGACCACATATGCACAGGTGGGCATGGCTGTGGTCCCATAAATCTTAACTTACAAAAAGAGGCAACAGGTCAGATGCCCCCTGTGGGCCTTTGTTTGCCAAACCCTAGGACTGGAGAAAAGCCTTAATGTCAACATGATTTCAGCCCTTCCTCTTAGAGGCCGGGTCCTGACAACTCTGGATTCCAGCTCTATCCAGGCCCTCATGTCCCTCGTCTTCCACTGTCCCCTGAGAAACACCCCCTGGCAGCAGGGATCTGGAGCACTCACCCTTCACATGCAGTTGTTCTGAAAGACAAAGCAGGGGCAGAAATTAAACCCAGACCCCAGTCCTCATGCCAGTCCCAGCACATCAAGGGCCCCTCTTCAAACGGGACCGAGGTCGCTGCACACCTAATGAAGAAAATAGAACTATTCTGTGGCTTAATCGTCTTTTAGTAAGGGTATGGGGGGCCAGGTTTACTAAAGGCCCTTATAAAACGCCAGCTGAAAGGAAAAAAAATGCTTCTTGGCACCGCAGAACCTTTTTCATGTGAAGCTACATGATCACTTTTCATTCTGTTTCCCAAGCACCCCAGGGCACCCATCCATGTATTAGGCTCCTAATGGCATGAATCTAGTTAAAAGGAACCAAGCAATTATTTTAATTAGAAGAGAACAAAAAAATAACACTCCTGGATTCTGTTTTAAGGGACAAGAAGGAAGTAGTCGGGGTTCAAAAAGATCCCACAAAATATTTTTGTGAAAGGAAAAATAATTAAGGCCAAATTTAGACCGTACTTGTGATAATGGGCCAAATAAAATGAATGGCACCACTGTGCAACTAAAACCCATTCATGGCCAGGAGCCCCAGAAAATCCATTTTTACGTGATACCATTCGGAGAGCAGAGCCACTCTGACAAAGTGAAGTGAGCGTCGAGGAGAGACTTGAAGATCCCAGTGCATCTCCTACACAAATCCTTACAGCGTTTCTGTGTAAATGCTTTGATTAACCAGAGAAGAGGGGGAAGGATCTTGGTCCATTTGCTTTTTATGTAGGATTATTCTTTTTCCATTGAAATTCTGAGAGTAAATTGTTCAAATTTGCTACTCTGGAAAAATCTATCTCTATAGAAAACCCTTGTTGCTAATCCGTCTACAAAAAGCCGAGGCCCTCGTTAGAAAATTCTAACCACTGGAACGGAATTCAGTCACAGAGGAGGAGATTGTATCTGTGGATTTGCCAAAACCTTGGCCTTCCTTCTGGTCACAGCATTTTGGCAATTTTAGTCCATCCCAGGCTTCCAAAAAGAAATGAAACTCAAGCCAGCCAGCCGGTCAGTGTTGTCCCGTCTGTTCAAGTCCATAGGTGTTTTCTGAGCACCTGTAATGCAGGGAACACAGCAAGCCATGGATACATGCAGATGGCTGAGACCCGGACCCTGCCTGCAAGTCTCATCACAGAGAGATGCATGGGCAGGAAGGAGACCACGCAGCCCCAGCTGGAAGGGGTCAAGGCTGTCTGGGCTGAGCTGACTGTTAAAGGATGGATTCTCCAGGAGAAGGACCAGGACAGTCTATTCCTGGGGGAGAGAGCAGCACACACTCACGCTGGAGCAGAGAGCCCCGTGGTGCCCGGGGGGAGCCACCAACAGCTGAAGGTGGTGGAGTTTGATGCCAAAGACCAGATTGGGGAGGAAGAGCCCGGTCACAGGGACTCCATTGCATGGTCATGAGCCTGGACTTCACCTTGCACAGCGACGGAGAGCCACCAAGGAGGTTTCAGCAGGGGCTAAGGAGGCCAGCTTCCCACTGTAGAGTGAGCATGTGGACAGCTGAGAAGAGGATGAAATGAAGGTATGTCCCACAAATGCCACAGCCCAGAGGACAAGTGGGAGTGCAGAGACGGGCAAGTCATGAGATGTGTACCATTGAAGGAGACTCTAAAAAGCAACCCTGTGGAACAGTGAGTGACTGAGAGGTCAAAAGGAGGAGATGAACTGGCTTCAAAGAGTCTCACTGGGGTCAAGTGTTTTACCCGAACGCTTGCCATCTGTCCAGAAAGTTCGCATCTTACAGGTTCTCCTTTAAACCCTGGACGGGCCTTGACCACGGGTCCCGGGATTGAGACGCAGTGGCAGATTTCAGCCTTAGGCACGTGAGCATATGACTGCTGAGCGCCACACAGAAGTCCTGAAGAGGGCCTCACTTCCATCTACCTTCCCATGCAAAACTCACACAAAACCAGATTCCTGCCCTAAGTTTAATGTAAAAACTACAGGAGCCTGGAATGAAAGACGGTTGTGGTGAATTCTTACTGTGATGGTTGAATCTATGTGTCAGCTTGACTGGGCTAAGGGAGTTCTGGGTGTGTCTGTGAGGATGTTTCTGGAAGAGGTGAGAATTTGGACCGCTGGGGTGAGACGAGATCACACTCACCACTGCGGTGGGCACCACCCAATCCACTCAAGGCCTGAATAGAACAGAAAGGCAGAGGAAGGGTGAATGTTCTCCTTCCTTGAGCTGGATGTCCATCTTCTCCTGCCCTTGGACTTTGGAGCTCCCGGTTCTCAGCCTTGAGAATGCAACCAGGTGTATTATATTCTCTTGTGATAACTTTTAATGGAGTATAATCTGTAAGAATACTAAATCACTATGCTATACACCTGGAATTAATATAATATTGTAAATCAACTCTATTTTTATTTAAAAAAAAGAATCCAACCAGGACTTACACCACTGCCCCCACCCTCTACCCCCAACCCCGCCACTCTCAGGCCTTCACACTTGGGCTGAGTCTCATCACCAACTCTCTTGGTTCCTAGTTTGCGGGTGGTGGGACTTCTTGGCCTCTAACTGTGCTAGGTAATAGGCTTCCTCTTGTACATCTCTGTGTATTCTATTGGTTCCATTTCTCTAGAGAACCCTAATATATGCAGGACAAATGACATATATGTTTAATCACTATATGAGATTAGATTCATTTGTGTTTTAATTTCTTGAAGACTATAAAGAGGACACTTCTCACCTCATTTTATAAACCAAGTAAACCCCAGTAACACACCTGGCAAGGACATTGCACTAAAGGAAGATTACAGGTAAATTTTATTCATCTGTATTGTTGCAAAAGTTATCAAAACATGCAGTAACACATAAAATAAATAACACATCATAACTGAGTTTAGCCTAGTCCAGAAACGTAAGATTGGTTTGACATTCAAAAACCTAGTGAGTAATTCCCCACATTAACAGAACAAAGAGAAACAGTCATGTGATTCTTCTATAAATAAGTGAGTACTTGATTTATGACAAAAGTGTGACTTCAGAGCACTGGGGAAAGGAAATCTCTTCTATTAATAGTGTAGAGTCTGTGGTTATGATGGAGGAAAAAAACAAACCTGATCCCAGCCTCACACCATATACAAAAGTCAATATCATGTGGGTTGCAGATCTAAATGTAAAAGGTGAGTCGGTAAAGCCTCCAGAAGGCAACATCAAAGACTATTTTGTGGCCTCAGGACAAGCAGAGCTCCTTAAATAGGACATAGGAAGCACGACCTATAACGGAAAATATTGGTAGATTAGACTACACTAAAATTAAAATCTTCTGTTCAGCCAAAGACAGCATTAAGAGAGTGAAAAGTCAAGCTCAGAGTGGTATATGATATTTGCAATATACATAACCAAGAATCATATTCAGAATATATCAGTGTCTCCTATGAATCAGTAAGAAAAGATGAACATTACAAGAGGAAAATTAGTAGGACCCTTGAGCCCATTCACAAAATACCCAAATGTACATGAAAAGATGCTCAACTTACTAATAATCCAGGAAATCAAATGAAAACCACAATGAGATTCAACTGCACACCGTGGAATGCCCAAAATCAAAAAGACTAAGAGCGGCCAACGTTGACAGGGACGTAGAGAAACAGAACTCTCACCCACTGCTGGTGGGAATGGAAACAGACACAACCTCTTTGGGAAACCATTTGCCCTTATGAAAGCCAATCACAGCCACACCCTAGAAAGTAGTAAGTTCCCTTCTGGTCTACACACCCAGCAGAAGTGCATGCACACGCCCACCAAAGATGTCCACAAGAAAGCTGACAGCAGCCCTCACTGAAATAGCCTGAAACTGGCACAACCCGAACGTTCATCAAGAATAGAATGGGTAAACTGTGCTATGGAACTGATACAATGGAAGGAAATACAAGCAGGGGGAAGTACCATAATTCTACCCAGCAATGTAGGTACAGCTCACAAAAATAACATTGAGAGAATAAAACCAGGCACAAAAGAACAGCTGCCATGTGATTCCATTTATATTATGATCACCCCCCCATAGAAAGAGAGAAAGAAAGAGAGGAAGGAAGGAGAAAGAAAGAAAGAAAGAAAGAAAGAAAGAAAGAAAGAAAGGGAGGGAGGGAGGGAGGGAGGGAGGGAGGGAGGGAGGGAGGAAGGAAGGAAGGAAGGAAGGAAGGAAGGAAGGAAGGAAGAAAGAAAGAAAGAAAGAAAGAAAGAAAGAAAAAGAAAGAAAGAAAAGAAAGGAAGGGAGGAAGGAAGGAAGGAAGGGAGGGAGGGAGGGAGGGAGGGAGGGAGGGAGGAAGGAAGGATCAATCTATGGTGTCAGAAATCAGGATGGTGTTATCTTTGCAGAGGAGGGAGGGGACCCATCACAGGGGCAGTAGGGGACACGGGCTACGTTCTCTTTCTCCACCCGGGGATGGTTACAGGGATGTGTTCACCCCAGGATAACACACCGAACCGCATGCTTCTTCATTTGCAATCTTCCATATGTGGAACTGCAACAAAGCTTCAAAAAAAAGTTTCATATTTTGATTTCCATTTCTGAGAGGAAGTCAATGGAGGGACTAACAGAAAATAGTACAGAATCTCTTTATTAAAATCGATCAGTGACTTGCTTTACCTGGGTTCAGTTTGCTGTCCTGAGGTCAGAGCAGAAGATGGAAAGAAACCGTGGGTATGATCATAGGTCAGTGGGGCTGGGGAGAAGAGACTGCCAGAGAAATGAATAAACCCGGGACCCTCTGCAGTTTAGCTGAGAGGTGAGGAATGCACAAGTGAAAAAAGAAAGAAATTAAAGGCTCAATGTATAAACTAATGGCATTAATGAAGGACCCCGGGGGAGTCTCATATATTTCTAGCCTTATCATATAAAGCAGAATTAAAAGGTAACAAATTTCGGCCGTCTACAAGGAAATAAATACTTTCTTGCGAAATGTATAATTAACCTCTACCCAATGGTTTAGTCAAATCCCACTCCTCCCTCAAAGAAAAAAAAAAAAGATTAGCTATTTATAGCAGCCGAACCAGCATCCGCAGTTACACTGACTAATATTGTGTTACAAAGTCGCCCCTGCTTCCAGGCAAAAACAGATAGCCAGCTGGGGTCAGGAAGGAAGTTCCCCCTTTGGTGTAGTACCTCACCGCTCTGTCATCTCCGAGTGAACCATCCAGGCGGTGCCTGGCGTGTGCACCCCGGTTCCTGGCACCTGGCTCTGGGATCCCGGTGGCTGCACACAAACCAGCTATTGTCTCCCTCCTGGATGACAACACCTGTAGCCCGTATTTAGACAACACCTTGTGTTTCCAAAAGGTAAACACAAGGAATATAATCAAATTGTTCCTAACACTACTGTTTTTACATCAACAGTCTATAAATATATGGAAGAACTCAATATATGTGTGAAATAAACAAGGCAGGGATGCCTCCACGGAGGTAATTCAAAAGACAGCTCAGTAATTTAGCAGCTTGGGTTTTCAATTGTTGTAGTCTTCGGCACAAAACACATAGATATTATTCATCAAAGTGATTGTCCTGCACACTTGTATACCTTCTATAATTTATTTATTTCAGGGCTTTTTACTTCAAAGAAATCACTAGCTAATGACATTTCAGACTTTAGAAATTTTTCTGATAGCACGCTGGAATTCCCTCAGGGACAGGGTTGTGAATAAGTGGATTTTTTTTTTTTAAAGATCATTAACGGATATTACAAACCAATTCAAACTGAACATTTTCTTTGGAAATTATCTTTAACTTTTAAAGCCATTGGAAAAAAAAAAAGAGGCAGTGAGTGATTTAATTTACTCAACCTGTCTACAAATTGCCGCTTTGCACTTCAGCGGTGATTGCATTTTTCAACCCAAAAAACATCTCTAACTGTCTCTAATAGAGATATTTTTCTAAATTATCACACTCAATGAGTGATATTTCAAAAGATGGTAGGGTTTCATTTTTTATCATTTAGCAAGTTGCCCTGGAATGGAGATATCTCTTTTTTTTCTTTTTTTTCTTTTTTCTTTTTTTTTTGATTAATATGGTTAAAGCCAAAAGAGCCCTGCACTGTCTATATCTGTTGCTTAATTAAAACTCTCAGGTAATTAGCAGGTTTATCATTTTCTGAGCAAATGGACGGTGGGCTTTGGTGGTAGGCTGCGGGGGTTTTGAGGTGGGGAGGGTCTCTTTTATTTAATGATCAAACTGTAGTTTCTGGGCTAAAAAGCTAATACTTGGGGTGGGAAGCACCCTTACTCTCCCGCGTACATCAGGCCTGATTCCTACTTCCATCACACCCCCCGTTGTGTGTGTTTTCCATTCAAAGAGCTCCCGGGGACTTCAAACGGGGTTGCCTGCAAGCACGGGCTATGTGGGAGTCCTGAGCATCTCCAGAGCAGGCCCGGAGCCGGGAGAAACCATGCCAAGGCTGGCTCGCGCTCGAGCTCCCAAACCACGCCACAAAATTAGAGGGTGTCCCCTGCCTACACCACCCCACAGTGCATGGGGGACTGTCCCCAGGCTTGCCAAGCGCTGTGCTGGCTTCTCAGGCTACTCCTTATAAATATTTGATGAGCAGTGCACTATTTATGACAGGATGTTAATAAGAATATTCTTTGAAATTGGAGTCCAAGGTAGGTTTAAAAGGGATCATTGTTTGAGGGACCGCAGGGTTTTTTTTTTCCCCCATTTAAAGTGCAAAATCCATTTACCACAAACCAAACAAAGGACTCCTGCACCTTTTTGGATGTCCCATCAGCATAAAATGGATCGGGGTCTACTATGAAGGATGTTCTGTTTTGGGAAGGGTTCATTACATTATTGAAGATAAAGAAACATAAAAACTAATATTTCGCGTGTCCCGTGTGCCACATATTTTAATTCTCCTCTTTGCGTCCTCGCCAAAATATTATGCTTGTGTTAGATTGCACGATCCCTCTTCTAAAGATGGAAAAACTGGGCCTCACAGAGATCCTACAAATTGTCCACTCCGAGTCCCACAACGGTCCGTGCAGAGCTGGTCTGGAACCCAGATCTTCCCAACCCCACAGCCCTTGTCTGTTTCTCCACCTGACACCAACTCCCAGATGTCAGCCAGTTTCAGATGTCATGCTCACCTCTTCCAGCAGCTGCCATTCTCCAGAGCTGGAACTCAGAGCTGATGAGTTCCATCCAGTCAGGCTCAGGCAGGGAGCGCTGTAGCCCACGTGCCGATGATTAAGTTGCAAAAGAAAAGTTTGGCCCCAAAGAGTTCCCAGTGGGATCCTGCCAGGAAGTGTGGAACCCAAGGTGGCCAGAGAGCTACACGAGCCTGTCTGAGTGCCACATGTGTGTCCCCCCAAAAGCGGGTGCACCCAGATGGACCTCAGACAACAGGGGTGGTCCTAGCCATCATTGCCAACTCCCTGGGAGACAAGTTCAAGGAGCAGGAGGGGAACAGGCAAGGACTCCAGGAGGACAGAGGACCCAGATGCTAATTTGTAGAAGCAGCATGTCCACAGTCATCACAGCCCACATTGTTAAGTGTTGGGACAGGAGGAGGAAGCTGGACCGTCCATTGATCTCCCTGGCTGCTCCCAAGTCTCAAGATGTGGGAGCCCTGGTGAGGTCCGAGATGTGGATACTCGGTGGTCAGAGAGTGAGATCGGGGGCTGAGCCTGTCTACCTGGTGGGAAGACACAGATCGGGGGCCTGGCTGCCCCACAGAGTAATAGGAACCCCCTGACCACCCACAGGCTCCTTCCTGTTCCCTGCAGCAGGAGCCCCCGGGAGCCAAGGAAAAGAGCCCAAGCAACTCCCTGAGGTCACTGTGGCCATCACTGTCCCTGGGCTCACGGAAAGGTCACCAGAACAGAGACAAAGGTCCCAGGAACTGCGCACAGGGAGGTGGCTTTGCCGAGCGTCTTCCACTTCTCCGAGGCTGTCTCCTCATCTGGGCGATGGGCGATGGTAAAGACTAGGACCCCACTTCTGAATGTTCTTCATACAGTCCCTGGTGTGGAGACAGAGTCTCGTTAACCTTTCCTTTAATTTCAGGCATGTTTCTTAAGCTCAGACATTTTATTCTCATCACTGTAGCTTGGTCTTCTTGTGAAAAGAAATCTAAATGGGAGTGATTGTTCATGTAATAGAAACTACTGCATATAAAACAGATAAACAGCAAGGTCCTGGTGTACAGCACAGGGAACTATCTATATTCAATATCTTGTAATAACCTATAATGAAAAAGAATATGAAAAGGAATATACATGTATGTGCATAACTGAATCACTATGCTGTACACCAGAAACTAACACAACATTGTAAATCGACTATGCTTCAATAAAAAAAAATAGAATGAAATGAAACAGGATGTTTTCCAAGCACGAAACATCAATTTGTTTATTTGCATTCACTCAAGAAATCTTTACACACGCCAAGCTGAGGTTTCAGTCAGGCGTTGTGATTTTGGATTTCTAAGAACACTTTACCTTGCCTTTGCATTTAGGATAAAAATCAAACTTCAAAACATGAACCACGTTTGAGCCCAGGCATGACCTGGCGGCCTCCCAGACCTCAGCTCGACCAGCTCACGGCTCTCCCGTCACTCTGGGGAGAGGCTGAGCTGAGTCCCACCACCTCTGGGGTCTGCTGTCCCTCCTCTGCTGGCCCATCTCCTCATTCTTAAATGTGCTCTCCTCAGAAAGACCTTGTGTTGCCTTGGGATCCAAAATTCCCAGCCTTGATCGGCACCCCTGTTTCCACTTCCCTCAGAGCATCGTTTCCATGTGTGATGCACTCTGTTTGCTTGGTCCCTTGTGTGCCGTCCATCTCCTGAACTCAGCTGAGCCTCTAGAGAGTCAGAGATCATCTCAGTCTACCCCCTACCTTGTCCCCAGGCCCCAGCACAGTGCCTGGCACACCAGGGACACAGGAAATGGTGTTGCCTTAAGGCAGGTCTACCTGGTGCGAAACAACATAACACCCCAGGCAGACATTTGCAGACACATGGATGGACCTGGAGATCATCATTCTAAGTAAAATAAGCCAGAAAGAAAAAGAAATATACCATATGATATCACTTATATGTGGAATCTAAAAAAAAGAAAAGAAAAAAGATGACGCTAATGAACTCATCTACAAAACAGAAACAGACTCACAGACATAGTAAACAAACTTATGGTTACCAGGGGGAAAGAGGTAGGAAGGGATAAATTGGAAGCTCAAGATTTGCAGATACTAGCTGTATTTCAAATAGATGAACAAGTTTCTTCTGTCTAGCACAGGGAACTGTATTCAATACCTTGTAGTAACCTATAATGAAAAAGAATATGAAAAGGAACATATGTATGACTGAATCACTATGCTGTACACTAGAAATTGACACAACATTGTAAACTAACTAGGCTTCAATTGAAAAAAAAAAAAAAGGTCTCTACCTGTGTCATCAGCTGCACGGGCTGCCCTTGAACTGAAGGAGGGAGGATCTCATGTTTCCTCCTGCACATGCTCAAGTTCTTTCCCCTGCAATTAATCCCTGCCTCCTCCCTGCCAGGTGGCAACATCCATCTGATCTGGAAGGAAGGCCAGTGTTTACTCCCAGCCTGGGAACGTCTTACCTGTTCTCAGGGTCCTGTCCGCCAAGAAGGCAAGGCTTCCCCGTCATCTAAGTGTGAGGTGGCGATGAGCTCAGTATCCTGCGGGGCCCAAGTGTGCTCTCAGGGGCTCCCTGGGGCTCCTCTGTCCTAGTCAGCACGGAGGCCAGTGACAGCCCAGAACTCAGCTCCGGTCACCTGGTGAGTTGCAGACTCCTGCTGCAGGGTGGAGTGTTGCAATTTTGTTTCCTTATTAGATCATTTTCAAAGTAGAGAAAGTATATAGTTGTAACAAGTGAATATGCAGTTGTAACAAGTGAAACAACACTTAGAAATGTGAATAAAAACAAACATAATTGTTTCTCCTCATCCCGACTCACTACCACTCTCCGGAAATGACCATGGGCAGGCTTATGCCTACATTCATGTGTTATATGTGTAACTGTACAATGCATATAATATAGTTATATTAATACATAGCTATATTATATATAATTTTACAGAAGTGGGGTCTACACACTGGGGGAATTTTAGTGCAGAATCCTGTCTTCAAAGGATTACTTCTTATCTATGTATATGGTTTGCCTGTCTTAAGCGTGGCTACTCCAAGTACTTCCTGGAAAGCACAGGTGTATTCTGGTCAGAGGACCACACCTGTGTGCGGCAGATTCCATCTCCCTTTTTGTTCTCAAACACACCTGCCTTGGTCGCACTGGAATGCAGGGGAGTCCCCAGAGGGGCGGCACTGCTGGTGTTTTCTCAGTTGCTGGTTTGGGGACATTGGGGAAGATGCCTGCCCCAACACCCCCCGCCCTGGGGGGGACTCAGACCAGCCCAGAGCAGGGTCTCAATTTCCTGTTGCTCCCTGGTCCCTTCTGCTCGTGTTTCGAGGTGCCAGGCTCTGGATTGCCTCCAACCTTGTCTACTTCTGGTGGCCTTCTCTCAGTAACAAACCTCTAGGCCAACGTCTCTTTCCCTTTCTCACAGGCACCTCTCCCCATCCGTCCATGGGCAGAGCTGCACAAGCCTTCACTGGGCACCCACTGACTCCAGGTAACCGTTCCTTCTGACCCTCCTGGGACAGGTCTGGTCAGGTCACAAATTTGGTCAACATATTTGTTTCTTGCCATGTAGGCTTCAAATGTATTCAGATAGGTTATTTCAACTAATTCTTACAATAGCCCATGAAACAGACATGGGTCTTCAAAAACATTAACAAGCAATTTGCAAAGAAGACATTAAAATGATCACATGAAAAAATATTCAGTCTTGCTATTAATAAAAGAAATGCAAAGTATAAGGACACTGACATACTTTTTGCCTATGAATTAGCAAATATTTATAAGAATGCCAATTCTCAGTGTTTACCAAGGGAGGACAGTGGACAGACGCTAACCTGCTGCTGGTAGGACTATGTATTGGTGGCACTTCTCTGACCAATAACTTGCCAAGAACATACAATGAATTAGAAAAACATGGAATTATGCGATTCCTCTTGTAGGAACTTATCCCCAGGAAATAAATGAAATGATGTGGAAAGTTTAAGCTACAAGGATGTTTAAATATGTGACAGATTAAGTCAAAATCAAGTCATACAATAAGATACTCTGAAAAAATAAAAATAATCACGTGTAAAAAGATATAATATTGTGCAAAGCTTTCTGGCATAACTCTAAAAAGTTACACAAGAATATGTATTGTCTGAGTCCCACATATATGATAGATCTGCATGTGGATATAAATGTCGTGTACCCCAAAGTGTTAAGAAAGGCTATCTCCAAGTAATGCATTATTGGGGGGCGGTATTTTCTTCTGTTCCACACACCTCAATTTTCCAAAATATTTTTAATAACCACATATAATTTTCTAAAGAGAAAAGCAATAAAATGGTAACATTAAAAAGTTGCCTTTGTCTACATGGAACCAGAATTCCATTCTGGTGGAATTCTTTCATCTACTCACTCATTCAGTGAAGATTTACTGGACTCCTACTGTATACAAAGCATTCTACTAGGGGATAAGGGTACAGAGATTTTTTAATTTTTCAACTAAAAAAAAAAAAAGAGAGATGTGGCCTCTGCCCAGGAGAAGGCATTCTTGGTAAGCAGGAGGAAGCTAGTGAGGGTGCTGGTTTAGACTGGGAATGCCACCAGGCACAGCTGAGGCCATTAGGCATTATTCCTTCCTAAACCCAAGAAACAGCCTCAGAGGACGTTGATGCATCTGGCCCTGCTTGGGTGAGATTTAGCCTCAGAATGGACCCGGACTTGAAAAAAGTGGTTTCGGAGAGTGAAAAATGGAGAGAATGCTTGAGTGTGAGAACCCCCCGTGCTCTGAAAGCTCTTAGTGCATGGGTCTCCTGCCAGCATGAGACAAGTTGGTGGAGTGGCGTAGCTGCCGGAGAAATGGTCCCAGGGGGTGCCTGATGACAGACAGTAATTGGCAGGCCCAAAATGATCATCTTTTGAATAAGTGATTAGTGAAAAATTCAACAAAATTCCCTCTAAAGTGTCCCTCCCCTCCCCGAGTCTCCCTCTTGAGCAAGCATCCTGCCTCCCACTGTTCCCAGACGACACTTCCCTTTCCTTGCAGGATGGAAGCTCCCACACACACCAAAGCCGGCTTTCCCAGCATGGAAGCCACCCCAGGAAGCATGGCACTTGCAGCTGCAAGAAGTCTTTGCAGCCTCTAGGGTACCATTTTGTCACCCCGTGGGATCATTGCCATACTCCAAGTCAACTCAAGGCATCTGCTTTGAGCTGTTTTTTCCCCCAAATAGTGAAGAATTTGTTGATTCTTCCCCAGAAGCCCACTTGTGACCAGTGTTCATTTGGGGTCCTGGCTGGGGTTCCAAGGGGGACCACAGAGAAGTGAACCAGCCCTCCTGGGGACTTACCTGGTGACCTCATTAGCACAGGGTTCTAATCAATGGAGCCACCAGACACATACCTCATTTCAGGCACTGAGGCAGTAATTTGCTAAATGTTAATTCTTAGATTAACTACAGATGAGTAGAATTCCTGGGGGAAAAGAATGAGAGAGATTTGTTAATTCTTGAAAGGAAATTTGGGTCATCATCCTTTTGGTGAGTTTTAAGATATGATTCCAACATCTGAAGATGACACTCATCAGGAACCATGCTGCCATGACTTTGCAGGGGACGGGCAGTAGTTACATTGATTGATTGACTGATTGATTGATGGAGGTGCCGCGGATGGAACCCAGGACTACGGCATGCCAAACACTCTGCCACTGAGCCATACCCTCCCCCTGTCCCACCATGATTTTTTTCAGTCAATATCCGATCAGGAGACTTTCAAGGAAAAACCAAAAGATGTCACTTCCACACTTGCAAAAACACTGCACCATGAATCTGTACTGACTCCTTCAAAGTTCCTATTTCAAACTCAGGCACAAAACTCAGGTGGCAACGTGAAGGAAAGGTACCCGTATCCAAGGCAGAGATGGTCCTTCCAGAGTGGGAGTGGCTGGACCCCATTATCTCTCCCCCCACCTGAGAACCCTAATTCCTATGGAGAGAAGTCCCTCCCTCCAGGGGGTGGGAGCCCAGACCCACAGCCCTGTCTCAGCTCACTCCCCACTTACCTTATCCCCATCTGGTCCCTGAGGGGCCAGTTTTACAAACAGCAAATATGGTTTGGAACAAAGTTTAGACACCGGCTCAGCATCCTGTGTCATGTTACGTTTCTATGAATATTCCACTGACTATTCAACTCCCAAGAAAAGTTTCCACTTTCAGGCCATTTCAGCTTCGGTGGCTCCCACCCCAACAGCGAGCTTTGAAAATGACATGGCCCTGAAAGAAGCCAGAATAACTTTTTTAAAAGATTAATAATGAAGGGTGAGTTTCCCAGCCTTTGTCATCTTGTGGAAGAGCCCCTGGGAGAATTGAACGTGGGCCCCTGAGAGCTCTTCTATGGAAAAGCCTGCTTGAAAATGCACAGATGTCTTGCGGGAGAATTTCTATGAACGGGGAAAGGACAGGAAGCCAGCCTTGCGTTTTGCACAAAAGGAGCTTGAAGATCACCTTTATACCCAGGCGTCTGCCCGCTGTAAGTGAGGAAGCCCCACAGCATCCGCGGGGAGACCAGCCTGACCTCTGGGGAGCAGCCCCACCCTGCCACTTACCAGCTCGGTGGGAGCGGCCGCAGGACAGTCAGTATCTTCTCTGAGTTGTCAGTTTCCTCACCTGTGAAATGATGAGAATTACAGTTACTGCAAATAGCAACTGTCTCCACATGATATAATGGACGTGAAATTCTTCAGTTGGTCGCCTGGAACCTAGCAGCTAGTCACTGAAAGTTAATTGTTGCAGTTACAACCTGTCTCCTACACATGGCGCTCTCCATGCCCGGGCCTGCATTCCAGATGGCCTTTCCTTTACAAACCCAAAATAAAAATTAAGTTGTCCTACAGCTGTAGCTGTCCACCCATGAAGGAGATACTGACGCTCAAGCTGACCACAGGCAAGCTGAAATAGCGCACTCTGATTCAAGCAGCTGAGAGGTGGCAGCCTGCAATGAAAAGAGCTACCCCCGGTTTCTAAATGATGCCTTCAAAAATGTTTCCTCGTGGAATACATTATAAAACGGCAGAAGGAACTTTCCTAACTGGCATGATCAAAATACACAATCTTACATGTATTTCTACAGCTCTCCAGCACACCAAAATTTTAGTCAACCCAGAGATTCTCAAGAATTTCAAATCTTGAATGTATTATTAAAAATCCACCCATTCAAATCGAATTAGGCTAAGTATATTTTTATGAAAACACAATCTGAGACAACCCCATTTTCTATTCAAGGAGCACTGGTACAAACACTTAGTAGGTTACAGTTTAAAACTTCTCCCCAAGTTCCAGTTGACCATTAGGAACTAAATAAATAGAAACAAAATTGCTGAATAGTATCTGTCTGACAGTCCTGGGCTCCATTTGCTACTTTAATCTCCAGCGGGGAAAATTAGTTCAATAAAATAAATATTTTTAATTTCCTCTATGCATTTCCTCAAACCATGCCAATGCACTTATCTATGGCTCACTTAAAAGATTTGTTAAGCAGAAACCCCCCACACTTACTTAAAAGAGGATGTTTGATTTTCTTATGAAAATGGAGCAATGGACGTGAGTGCTCATTGTTTTAATGCACCGAGCCCTTAATCATTTCCAGCTCTGATTCATCAGAAAAATAGCACTCTTGAGGGATTTTTTTTTTTGGGTCACTAAATATTGTCTTTCATTTTGAGGTATTTATTTCTTGCCAGAAAATGATACTGTATTTTTTTCCTAATGATGAAGGATGAAAGATGGAGAGAATTCCATTTGGTGATTATTGGACCACAAAGAAGTAAACCGATTCAGAAAACAAATCCCCGAAAGAAAAATAAAACACAGTATGTGAGGTGGAAGCATGGAATTCTTGGCGTATATTCAATTGGAGCAAGGATTGGTAATTTAATAACATCCTTGTTTTGTTAATATTTGGATGGGGGGGCAGGGCGGGTAAAGCTCCAGGGCTTTAGCTCTGGGCCGCATTCCCTGTACACTCTCCACCATTACTTCAGCCAGCAATGGTGTTTAAAGGCACAAATCCTGGAGGCTTTGCAAGGGATTGTTAAGACACAGGCCATGGGCAAGGGTCCAAGATGCCATCTTTGCGACATAAGCCAGAGACTACAACAGAGAATTGATCTCCTCAGTGCAGTGGGCAATGGAATCACCTCCAAAGAAAGCCCGCTCTGAACACTGCTCCCAGAGGCCCAGAGCATCACACCCAAATCAGAGCAGACAGGTGAACTCACGAAGTGAAACCTGCCAATTGCAATGATTCTGCCAAATCATTCTGGGTAATGGTGCCACTTTCCTTTGAACTGGTCCTTCTAGCTTCCCCCTGCTGGTTGCTGAGCAAAGTTTGGCAGGAAAAATTGCCCCAACTTTGGAAATCCTGGCCACACCTGTGAACTTCAAAAGGATGTACCTGAGTGGCCTGCGCAGTGAAGGAGTTAAACGGCTGCAGTGATACCACCCTTCCTGGGACCTGAAGGTCATGGATCATGTCATTTTTAGCTCTGGTTCTCTTTCAAGTTTAAAGGAGGAGAGAAAGTATAACTGGAAGAAAATGGAAGGGAAAAACAAAAGTCAAATTGAAGAGTGTGATAAGTTTAATCCAAACTCAATCCCGAGGACGGTTCCTTTCTTCCATGATTTTTTAATTCCTAGATTATGCAATGTGTAGAAAAGAAAGCAAACTTAATTACTAAAAAGCTTACCAATGTCATGGTCCTCATGATGGCTTGAAGAGAAACATGATATGCATCGCACAAGTGTGTGTTTATGATAGGTAGTGGTGGTGGTGGTGATGGTGATGATGGTGGTGATGATGGTGATGGTGGTGGGGATGATGGTGGTGGTGATAATGGAGGTGATGGTGGCAATGGTGATGGTGGTGGTAGTGATGGTGGAGATGGTGGTGGTGGTGGTGATGGTGGTAGTAGTAATGGAGATGGTGATGGTGGTGGTAGAGACAGTGGAGATGGTGATGGTGGTGGTAGTGACGGTGGAGATGGTGGTGGTGATGATGGAGGTGATGGGGATGATGGTGGTGATGAGGGTGGTGATGGAGGTGGTGGATGTGGTTTTGATGATCTGTCAAATCCCCCCAGAATGAATTAAACACTTGAACTCATATATTAGAGACTTGAAAGGTGAACTCTACCTGTCTTGTCTGAGTTGTAGCTTCTTTATCCATTAATTGCTGATTAGTCTGATCACAAAGATGTTCTTTGATTAAGACCTGAAAGGCACTTTCAAAAGAAAGGGAAAAAAAGTGGAGTTAAATCATCTTAGTGAGAGAAGTGTTTCTCTCTGCAGGTGAGTTTTTATTCTTCACTATTATTTTCATTATAATCATTGTCACTGAAAGCATTTCAAAGTATCATAAGATTTCAAGGACACAGAACATTCAATGCATGGAGACAGTTGTGGAGATATGGGATACTTTGTTTGCAAGGCTCAAAAATGTCTAGAAATGGGCACTGGCAGTGCTAGTTACCATAAACGTAGAGAAATCCCCTCCCTGGGTGGTTTTGTTTAATCAAGGGTGAGGTCATCATAGGCAGGTTATTTCTATTTTTCTCCTTCTCCTTTTAGGCTCAGAATAGGATTGAAAGTCCCTGACACAAACTCACAGGCATGGTCATGTGACTTTTTGACCAATGAACTGTGAGAAGTGACAGGTGTCACTTCTGGACAGGAGCTGTAGAAGCCTGGACAAGCTTTACCAGGTTCCCTTCCCCCAGGTACAAAGAATGGTCTCCCTCGTTCTGAGTCCCTAAATGTCTACAACTGGCACCTATTCCAATCCAGGATGGACACAAAATGGGATCAAAAAAAATTCTTCTTATTTTAAGCCACTGAGAGGTTTTCCCCCTTTATATATATATGTATGTGTGTGTATATATACATACACACACACACACACATACACACACACACACACACACACATATATATATATATATATATATATATATATATATATATATATACACATGTATTTTTTTTAATGAAAAGAAACTTATGGTTACTGGTGGGGAGGGGATGGGAAGGGATAAACTGGGAGTTCGAGATTTGCAGATACTAACTACTGTATATGAAATAGATCAGCCACTGAGGTTTGGATGGTTAATTTTCTATCCCAGCCTCACCTTCTCTATCCGAACAGACATAGCCAGCAAGGAGCCAAAACAAGAGCATTTACAGCCACTGCTGGTCACATGGGAAAGGACTCTGCATCTTTCTGAGAATAAACCAAATCCTCAAGGCTTTCTGTTATCCAATCACCAACTCTGAGACATACCATCTTTCCCTGGCAAAGGTCTATTCCAGCAAAAAGCGCCAAGGATAAAGGTCTGACACGACCCATAAGCAATTGGAAGTCGCTGTGACCCACACACACTGCAAGGTACTTTAGGGTCACTTTTGCCTGAGGTTTACTTCAAACAAACCACCTTCTCACCAGGATCCAGCAGACACCGACTCCTTCTCATTTTCAGAACTGTTCATTTAAAGACTGCACCGCTCAGCGGTCTAAGCCTCCTTAAGGAACTCTACTTTTAAGAAAACCAAGTCTCACAAAATTAGTACATTTCCACATTCAAAGTGAGGTGGCAAATGTGAAAAGCCATCTGTGCCCACCCTCCCCTCCACCCCACAAACTTCCCCACCACCCAGAGCTGTAGCTTTGCACGAAAAATCTAACACATGCAAAGCATAGAGGCTCTTTGAAAATTTGGCCCAGGGTGCCTTATATGTGAGTTGCAGTCTTACAGCGTCTTGCCAACAACAGCAAAGAGGAAAGAAAAGGAAAGGTTTTCTTTTCTCTGAACTTGGGAGTGAAACATAAAACTCCTCTTTTCCACGAGGCTGAATGGCTCCAATTTTCTACACGCAGGACCATCTCTTTGTCACTATTACCTTCATCATATCCACGTGACTTTCTAGTGGGCATTTCTTTCCTCTGAAATGAGTCAGTGGCCACAGTAGCCCAAAGAGGCCCCTGTTGAGGGGCCTGGAGTCCGCACCAGCCCTCAGGGTCTTTGTAAAGATGAAATGAAACGGATGATACGAACACACTTTGAAACCCAAGAAGGGCTACATTCAGGGCGTTATTTCTCCCACCACATCCACCGTGTTTGCTGCGTCTAACTGACATGCTTTAAGTTCTCTGCAGCCTCTGAGTACAGAGGAAATTAGCATTCACTGGAAATGCTCCAAGTACACAAGTCACACAAAAACCCTATGAGTTGGGTGTTATTATCTCCAAGAATGCAAAGAGATGAAGAGAATTCAGCCTTGACCCAGGTTGGGGCCAGCCGGGGCATAGGGAGGGCCCGTCGTAATCCCTCCAGTCTGTCCGTTGACTCAGTGCGCACACACAGCGCCACCTCCCATCTGGGTGGGTGGGGGTGGTTTTCCTGCAACCAGCCAAGTCTGTTCTGAAAGGATGGGTCTGTTCGCACCATCTACTTAGTGGATGAGAGGACTGTCCTAAACTGCCCACGTGAAGTCGGCTCCGCAGAACTCTCCACCTGGAGTCTCCTACGTGTCACCAAAGCCCACCGGACAAGGGAGGACCCAGGAAGGTAAGGGATGAAGCAAAGGCAAGGTCTGTGCCCGCGAGGCGGAGGGGACAAGACTGAGCAACCGTGGAAAAGAAATAAGGGAGCAAGGCCAACTACAAAGTCAGTAAAAACTGGATGAAAATTAGTTGTCCGTCAACATAGACTGGTTTACAATCCCAATAGCTGGGGATATCTCTGTAGGAAGGAGACAACGTACCTTATCTATGGAAGCAACGAGAACTGGAGGTGACAGGACACTGGGGATAAAGGACAGTCAACAACGCACGAGGGACATTGAGCAGAAACCTGAGAGTGGGGCAGGGAAGAGATCCAGCAATATCACTGAGAAGAAGAGACCCACGGAGGAGAGCAAAGGAAAACAAACATGGAGATGGGAGATGGACTGCAAACAGTAAAAGGGGGGCCAGGGCCAAGGGGAAGAAAAGCCAAGGAGCCAAGTGAAAAGAACTAGAACTAAAACTAAAACCAACGGGGTTGAAATGTCTGCCAAAAAGTATATACAAACCGTCTTCTAGGAAACAAGTTGAAACAGGCATCAGAGGCACTAGAAAAATCACCAGGGGCCAGATCATCTGACTCAGGTTAAGAATGCTGATAAAACCATCAGCTACTTAAAAAGGCATAACGGGGGAAGGTATAGCTCAGTGGTAGAGAGCCTGCTTAGCATGCATGAGGTCCTGGGTTCAATCCCCAGTACCTCCATTTAAAAAATAAAAACAAAAGACCTAATTACTTCTGCCACCTGAAAAAAAAAAGCATAATTAGAAGAAGAGAAAGGAAAGCACTCTAATATTCAAAACACATGCAGTTTTCTTTAAAAAATATATATATTTGTTGTGAACCTCCAGATTTTTAGCTGTCTTTTTCTCCACTTTCTTTCCTACTTTACACATCCCAAAAGTTACGCATTCATCTCAAATGATTACCAAAAAAAAGTTTGTGATCTCTTCCTTCACCTCTTTGCAAATGGCATCACAAGAAATTCCATTTGGGGGGCTACATCCCTCTTCCTTTCTAGTGTTCTTTGATTTTGACCTACTTGAACCATCCAATTTATTTTTTTTAATTTAGTTCTACTTAATTTATTTACTGAGTTAACTGGTTCACCACCTCAATTGGAATGTAGAGCTGAATTATCACTCATTTTGGTCCAACCAGGTCAACTGTTTAAGGTTATAGACACCCGGTGTCCTTTCCTCAATATTAATTAATTTGCACCACCTCTGGACAGCACATCATTGACAAAATGGCTTTTCTTAAATTCTGGATCTACAACGTGAACATTCAGTGTTGCACAGTGAATGTGTTCACCCCTAAATTCTCAAAGTTGAAAGGATAATTTAAGAGTCGAGGCCACTTTATTTGGATAATTTGTAGCCCATGCCTTTTCGGTTGGGGAATTATGCCTATATAAAGCACATTTTCTGATCTCTTTTACTAATCTTTTCCATCAGAAAAATCTTCCTGGTTGATAATATGTGGAAAAGCTGAAGTTTAAGACCTTGCGTAGGATTCTTTGAACAACTTGTAAAGAAGGAAATGTTTCTTTATTCAAAATGATAATGTTTTCCATCCCAGAACATAAAAATATAATTTAGGAAACTGTCTTGGTTATCTTTGTAACGTCACGGTCCTGTTTTCTAAATAACACCTGTAGAAGCATCATTTAGATTTCTGGTGTCAGTGCCTCACTGGCAAGGAGCAAGGTGGCAGGACTATTTTTCCCTCCATCCAGATGCCTGTTTCATATTCACTTAGCAAAACTGCTCTGGAATTCACATACATCATTAGTTAATTAAATAAATACAAAGGCCATAAGGACATAAGAAAACATTCTCTAGGTGGACCCCAGATGCAAAATCCCAGCAGAAAGGTCTCAACTGTCATCTGTGCAAATGCATAAACTCTCCAAGGTGAAATTCCATCCCCAGTTCTGAAATATACTATCCAACCCCAAAATTACCATGCAAAACCAACGGTGTTTCCAAATCAAAATAACGTGGGTACTTAAGCACAGTGAGAGCCCCCGGAGCCTTAGGGAAGGGACTCAGGAAAGTCTGAATAAGGAGCGTCTCATGAGTGTCAGAGATCTTTTTCCGTTGTTTGTTCTCCATCACTTTCCATCTTGTGGAATGTCTCCCATGCCCCACGGACAGCAACACTGAGTCACCGTGGAGGTAACAATACTTTTGACCCATAAGGTGGTTTCTTCTAAGGAGCCTTGGACATACTTTAATTCACTTCTTTGAAGCCCTTATGATACGGAAGTCAAATATTGAACACCTATGAATAAACAAATACATTGTTGACGGAAGGGGTTAGAGTTAACCTAAACCAGCTAAGGTTTTCTGACAGCTCACCATTCCGTTTTTTTGTGCTTGCTTTATCCATGTGCTCAGAGAGTTTGCCAGGAGAATAATCCAAGGTAGAAAGTTCAAGTGTCCTTCAGCAGAGCCAGGAGGGGCTGGGAGAAGTGGAGGCGACAGGACATGGATGTCTTGGGGACAGCATGGTCACTCAGATCTCTCCCAGTGGAGACAAAGGGACAGCAAACACTGGTAGTCTCTTACTTCCCTTCCTCCCAAAGATGAAAACATGACATTGTTATCCAAATTTGCTCTTACCTCCCACCCTCTGGGGTCACTTGGGACTCAGGTTGGGTCAATGCTTCTCCCCATCAAGGTGAATAATGGTTAAGAAGCAGATCCTTAACTGAACTGCCTAAGGAAACACTCAGTGCAGGATGTATTTTTGGTTTTACTGATGCTTCAAAGCATTACAGTTATGGTCCTTTAGGGAAAAAATACACTTTTGTTTCCTTCGCCATTGAAATCTGGTTTATGTATCTCAATCCTTAATCACGTCTTTTGTTTTTGTCATTTCAATTGGTCATGAAACATTCTGTCAACCATTCGAAAGATGAATTAATAATAAATAAATCCCAATGTTCTCAGATTTCCTAGTGTCATCAGGATACGTCATCAAGTGTGTGATTTGTCAGACTTCATATGAAGCTCGTGACTTCAGACATCTCACTAGAGGACCCTTTCAAACCGTCTGCCTGAAAAACAGTCTCCGTGGGGGTCTGAACTCCAAAAAAGTTATCACCTTTTGTTATGTCAAATCAGTTGTTAATAAGTCTGCAGGATAGAAAAGTATCTGGGGAATGAGAGTGAAGGAAGGTGGGGTGGGTGCCGACCTCTGAGGTTGGAATCTGGCTTGCAGCGTGCACGTGGAGTTAGCCCGCACGGGCCCTTACCAATCGTACGGGCTCAGAAACAGATGAATACATCTGGGGGAATCTATCCAACGAATACCTCTCAAATTAAGAATTTTTGCACAACAGATCATGTTGTCCTTGGAGGCTGGGTTTATAAGACACCATAATAATTAACTATAAAGTGAAAATCTAAGAAGCCTTTTGGATTCAGAGCTACACCCTGTGAAACATACGGAGATTGAGGCCAGCAGTGCCCACTACCACAAGGGTCTCCTCGTAAAGGTGGGTCTCTCCTCGCTGACCGCGTCTCCGCAGCCTGGTGGGGTGCTCCTCCCCTGTGCTCCCACTGGGATGCCCTGGCCACACCTCCCTTCTTCATTTATCCTCCTCCAAGGAAGTCCCTCTGACCTTGGGGTTGAAATAGCGAGCCGAACCTCGTGGAATTTATCATCAGCCTGGCATCTGTGCTCAGCAGCAGAGCCTCTGAATTCAAAACAGGACTGTTCCCTGGCTCAGAACTCCAGCTCCGAATTCCTTCGGCTCAAAACTGATGGGAAAACAGATCTTCAGCATTCTTCTGATTTAGAAATCATTCAAACTGACAACAGATAAGAAATTGACGAGGAGACTTTGAAACCCTTCATTTACATAGCTGCCTCTCTCCCCTTCTACACAGGAAAGAACAGAGCATCCTTAACCTTGATTTTCTCACTTCTCCCAGTTTAAAGCGCAGCCGATAACATTAATTAAAGTGTGTGTGTGAGCTGGAGGGTACAAGTTCTGTTTCATATGCTGTGCCACGTGGCATTCTAGAAGCACTGTACAATTTTTAGGTGTGCTTTTTTTCCCCCCAACTTGCTATGTATGCAGCCGTGCACACTATTCAGCAGAGCCTCGCCTAGACGCCACACAGAAACGCCACAGTGACAACCTAAAAATGAAGGCAGGATAAATGCTGAGGGCATTGGTGACTTGAGCACTTAGGTAGATGGCGGCAAGTTTGACTCGGAACTAGAGAATGCTGGTGCTGGAAGGGGCATCTGAGATGGTCTGGTGCAATCCTTTTGTTTCACAGGTTAAGACCTGAGAAGGTGGATTAAACAATTAGTAAGGAAGAACCGCAAGTATTTCTTATGATGCCAAGTCTTTCCTCTATGCGGGTCATAAACCCCTTGGAGATACTGGTATAAGGCAGGTCTTTTCCAGAGGGGGGAAAAAATATCATCTTCCTGTATACACACACCAGTGTTTGCACACAAACTCAGGAGGGTCACAGAGACCCCAATGTCTACTTCTGGCTGCCTGACGGGCCATAGTCCCCAGATTAAGAACTCCTAGCCCTTCAGAAGCAAATTTTCTAAGCAGAAAGTGCTCCTTTCCACCCCTTTCAAAACTTATCTCCTCTAGGATGTAAACTAGAGTGAATGATGTCATCTACACAGTTCAGGGGGGAAGCGATCCCAACAACTCAAAGAGAGGAATTAAGCCTTCATCAACATTTCCATATTTTTAACGTGTTAAGTAAAAAAAAAAAAAAAAGCCTCAGAGAAATTTCAACCTACATGTATTTTACTACCAATTTCACATATGGACCTGGAAGATGGTTTCTCCTAATACGGAGATGGCTCAGCAGTATTTAAATGATGCCTTATTCCAAGTCATATAAATATACACCAGATGTATCTTTTGTAAATGTTATGTTTTTCAACTTCTCAGCATTTGCAAGTAGTTGAAAGCTATGTCAAGCATGCTTTAATGGGGCATAAAAGTGTATTGTATTCAAAGAGATGGCACGGCTCTGTAATAGGTGGAAATACAAATGTTGTCAATGGATACATTTTCACTTTATTGATTTACACTGCATAATAGAATGCCCTGCGTTCTCCTTTCCATGCGAGTTCTGTATCAACTGAAATATAACTAGGTATTTAAAAATCATGCTTACATTAATGGTTTCTCTGAAGGACAGAAAATCCAAAACACAGAATTTTGTGACTAGAAGGCAACTCAAAGATCAGCCAGACCCCGTACCCTGATTTATTAGACGAAAAGCTGAGACCAGAAGGGCAACACTGGGCAACCATGTCACTAACCTACTTGCGGCTTCGCGCATGGATTTATAGACCCTGAAACAGAAGAAGCCTTACTGACCTCTGTATACTTTCTGACTCCTGACTACCTAAACAAAACAAACAAAAAAAAATAGAAAATACAAAAACATGTCATTTACTGATTTCCAGAGACTTACCGGGAAGAAGCAGACGTGATCTATATTTTGCAAACTGTCAAACTATCTTATGGGAAGTAAAATGCCAATTGCTATAGCATTAAAAATTGTCCAAAAATATCACAGCGCTATTTCTCCAGTATAAAATTCTAATAGACTCGAAATTTGCTTTTATATTTTTAATACAAAAGATAACGGTAGTAAATTCTTTTCTGAACATTTTCTTTGAGGTAAAATATTCTATCAAAGATGTTTAGGAAATATATTCAAGCCATCTGTAATTGACAGTTCATCTTGAAAAGAGTGCCTTTTTAAATAAAAGTGAACATAGACTGAGAGCTGACCATAAAACTCTTGTTTGTAATTTTTCTCTTTTTTTTTTTTTTTTGCCATGGAGAATGCAAACCCTATTGGGTATCATGTATGTGACCTTCTAATATCTCTAAGCAAGCATTTAAGGGGATGCAACTTCATCCTGGCTCATTTCTCCCAAATTCATTTCCTTCTGTCTCATATTTTTATAAACTGCCTCAAATCCTGTCTTGGAATGAGGCAGAATATTAACAAATTAATAACCAATTAATTACTGGGTGAAAGTCATTTTCTGAAAGCCTTTGACCTTTACAAATAACATCTCACCCTTTGGGGGCCAGTGGCCGCAAGGAAGATTTCGCTTAGAATAAAATCACTGCAGAGGTTTTTTCCAACCTTTATGTCACTGTCACGGTGGAGTCCCGGTGTTTCTCAGAGTTCCACAGCTGACTGTCTTTCCTCCTGGACCCTGAACAAAACCCCATCCTTCCCCGTCTCGCCAGGAACCAGCCTGCCTGCACACACTCTGCTCTCAGCCCAGATGCACGGCACTCCCGGGGGCACAGAGTGCAGCCTCACTGATGTATCCTGGACTCCCTGGAAACAGCTCCATTGTCTCCAAACAGCACCGGGACGAGGGAGAAGGTTAAAGACAGTGGCTCTGCTCGTAGCTGTGAGGCATCGCCCAGCCCTTAGGAAGGCATCTGTGATCTGAGAGCAGAGTGAGAAGCAGAACTAGCCCCACGGCTCCTCCATCAGCCTGCGGGCAGACAGGATCTCTGGATGCGAGAGCCAACGTCACGTTTAGGGACAGTGCTTCCTCCCCAGGGTGCTCGGATACAGAAAAATGGACACACCACCGTTGTCTACTTAGTGCAAGATTTATAGACTGTCTGACAGCCTTCCCCCTGCTCTATACCTCAGTGTAAGTGGATCACCCAAACTAAACTGCAATACTGATCGCAGGTTTATCTGTGAGCCTTACTCTGTTCTCATCATCCCCGAGGGCTGGGAGACGTGGCCACCTCTGGTCCTGGTGTAGACGGGGCTGCGAGAGCCTGAACCACCCTTGTTTTGACAGGAGACTGGCGGGGGGCACTGCACTCACAAATGCCACAGGATGGCTTTGCAAGCAGGCGTAGAGGCATCCCTAAACGGGGGACATCTGGGGAGCTCCAAGAAGGGGAGAAAGCAACAGGGTCCCCAGAACTGGGAAAACAGTAAGGCACCTCTGTTAAAAGCACACTGTCCCCAAGAGATATGACCAACGTTCAAAACTGGGTGCCAGCACTCGTGACCTTGGTCACGTGACCTCGCCCCTGGAAGCCTCGGTTGGTTCATCTATCAGACCAGAATGTATGGTCAGACTGGATACAGGCTACACCTCAAAATGTGTTTTTTTTTTTTTATCTTAATGGAGGTACTGGGGACTGAACCCAGATCCTCGTTCATGCTAAGCACGTGCTCTACCTCTGAGCTATGCCCTCCCCAGCAGAGAACGTTTAGAGGCTCAAATAGGACAATGCACTCAAGGTGAATGTTTCGCTATCTGGTACTTGATTAGTCCCTAGTAAAGCGTGGCCATTATTATTACTGCTGTCTTTGTTGTTGTTGTCATAGAAATTCTCTTTTGAGTCTATGCTTGGAAACAAGAAAAGATTTGCTTGTAAGAGCTCACCTTTTCTTATCTCCCCAAACTCAGAGATGGAGCACAGGCTGCTGAATCCTGGTGGACCACCCATCCTCCAGCCCATTCAGAGGAGTTCAAAATGGAAGACAGAGAAAAGGATGCCCAGGGCCGGGTTCTGACCCGCTACTACATCCCCAAGCATGGCTACCTCGCTCCCATGACAAAGTCCAGGCCGAGGGTGGCAAGAACATCTTCAGAAGGAGATGGGGGCAAACCTCACAGACAGGCCCTCGCCCCGGTCGCCCTCCCAGTTTATTGTGAGGACAGTGGAATCCCTTCTGTTTCACTTCCCTGAGGTCAAGAGGGGGAAATCCTGTCAAACTTGAAGTGATGGACATTAGGGGTTGGGCGTGGGGGGTCTGTTCTGAGCAATCTCGCTCACCTCCAGCGAGTCCACGGTCCACCCTCCGTAAAGACCACGCCCACACTCAAATTGATCGCCAACAATGGTTTCTTCCCAATTTCATCTGCCCCACTGCCACACCACCCCTCCTGTCCCAGTTTCTCCAGCGCTTTGGGAAACCAACTCAAGGCTTTCTCCACCCCCCAGGGTATCCTACCCCATCTTCAAAGCCCAAGCCGTGGCATAAGAAAACTTAAAAACAGACAACAACCCTCTATTCGATGCTTACTTCAACCATCCCTTAGGAAAATGTAAATCTCCACCAATTTAGCTGTTAACCGATGCCTCTGAGTTGACTAGGACTGCAAGCAAAAATCAGCTCACCGCCACAGCCAAAGCAGGTGCCACACTGACCTCTCAGACACAGAATGCAGAGCCTGAGTGACTGGGGGAGCGTCCAGTCTTCTTGGAACAAGAGGAACTTACTTTACTTGTAAAGCAAGTTGCCCTCAGCAGTCCCTCACCTCACCCCACCACATACACACACACACACACACACACACACACACCCCGTGTGAGAGCTGGGCCCGGTGGGCTGGGCCTGTTCAACAGAGAGGAGTGAGCCCCGTGGGGCCTGAGAGAAAGGAAGAGAGAAGGACGTGCTCCTGCCCCGGCTCTTTGAAGGGCCATTCATGTTACTGCAATTTACTTCCTGTTGTCCGCTGATTTCACGTCCAGGGCAGCTCATCAGATGGGGCCCAGAGCCTCACACATTAGACCTTTCCTTCCGGCTAACACAGTGGTTGCTCACGTATCTAACGCACCAGAGTCAGTGTTTCACAGCAGCGCTGTTCTCAAGATGCTTTTGTATTTATTAGAAAGGATATTTTTTTTAAATCGCATCAAAACTCTTTTGACATCTTGGTTGTTTTTTTTTTTTTTTTCCTTTTCTTGAAGGAGCCTGCATTCTGGGCTAAGGGCGGTTAACAGTAGCCAGTCCCAATGGGCCAACATCTGCTTCTTTATGGGAACCTTACTTGCCAAGTGGCTGGACAGCAGTCCCCACTTGGTATTCATGGGAAGTGCTTGCTGAACAATAATGACAATAATTGCCTCTGATTCTTGTGTTTACAACACTGCCAAAGTATCATTAGGGCCTTATTTATAGATAATAATGCTTATTAATCACAAGTATTTGAATTTTGGAATGTATTAGATTAATATTCTTTTGTACCTCAGTTCTGTACTAATGCTGTGAAAGACATTTACTGAATGCAACTCATTGGGAATGCTTATTTTGAGCTGCAAAATAATGTGTGTAATTTGCAGGTGAAAGATAAAGAAATTACACGGCTACCTCTCGGCAGCCTCCACCGTGATCGATGACCAACATGGAGAGTTAGGCCCTCACTATAAAACGGGAAAAGAAAGAAGCAAAATAAATGTCGCTGCAGGACTTACTTCCAAAAAAAAAAAAAAAAACTTGTAAATTCTTATGACAGGAGAACTTCCTAATAATAATTTCTGTTATCTTGTTTGGCCATAAATGTTCGGTGATGGTGTGACTTCGTTGACGAGGGTCTGGGGTGAGGAATAATTAGTGGTTCTGTAACAACTCCACGTTGTCTAAGTTTTTGGAAGCTCAAGGGAAAAAAATCCTGTACGGCTAATAGTTGTAAACAGCAAAAGTACCATCTTCAGTTTAACTGCCCACTTGTTAAACAGCCTTCACTTATTTATTCATTAAATCTTTCTAGATGTTTAATTTCTGAACAAGCAAATATTATAGCTATTAAATGCTTCCTTATTTTCATGTGCATCTAGAAATAGCATATCATTACAAATTTCAAAAGATGATCGCACTTTTTCTAAGATTAATACAAAGGACATAATTTCCATTAATGTACCTGAAACAACTTTATAAATAAGTGTAAAAGCATTACTAGCCCAGAGTTTTCACCTGGCCACTCCCTCCTGCTATTACAGCAAATGTGAAATCCTCAGTGTTTCTTTTTTATCTAGCCTACATTTTTATTTGTTCTTGGAGGAGTCATGCTTTATGCGTCAGAACAATACTTCAGTTGTTGAATTAGATGAATGCAAGATGTCGTGACACAATTTCCCAGAAATTTTTGAGAAAGAAAGCCAAGCTTATTCATATAGATTCTAGGTGCTATTTTTAAAATAATATTTGCAACTAGATATCTTTTTAGACATTGCCTGTAATTAATGTTTACTAATGTCCTGTAAACTGAACCCAAATCATGCTCAAGCTTATCCTCTTCTACCAAAGGCTACTGTAAAATTGTCTACCACCTACAGCACGTAACACTGTCACATCATATTTTTGTCCCCCAAGACAGTAAAAGTGTTGCACCTTTCAATTTGCCCAATTGCTCTGAGCAAATGGTCCTCCCTAAAAGACTCCTGAAAATGCGTTCAGCAAACGTTCCCATGTCAGAGCACACAAGGAGACTCCCATTCTAATTCATTAAATGTACAATGCTAACATTTTAATCCATTGCTGAATGTAAATAACTTTAGCAATCCCAGTTGGACTATTTAACATTAATTTAACGTATTTTATAATATGTGTGTGTATCTCCTCTCGTGGGGCTAAGTAGAAAGGTGAACAATTATCTAATAACTTCAATCAATGTTCTCAGCCAAACTGGCAAGTCAGGCCCCTCCACTCTCTTATTTAAATCTAGTAACTGTCACCTGGAGGGCCACTCAGGGGTGTGCTCCCCTCTCCGAATTGGTACAATGAGGGCTCAAGTAATACCTTACAGAATTAGTTGCCAGCTTACAAATTTAATCACTACAGATAGCCAATCTACACTGCTCAAATTTCACTCTCTCTCTCTCTTTTTCTTAATAGCTAGGCAGAAAGGAAAACAGCAATGCCTGAACTCTTCAAATAATTAATTAAATTCTCCAATTTATTTTGCCTTTGGTAGACATCACCCGGTTCTCTTTTTAAATGATGCTAGTACTTGGATAAGGAAAGAAAATAAATGTTCTAAGAGCACAGATACCCTCTCACCTCGATGGGTGCCGGTCATAGTGTCTCAACAGTGAGGCTGAGTGCCTGAAATCCCCCTGGGGGTCCCTCTGAACCTCACTAGAGCAGCCTCACCCAACTGCTTAGTCTAAGAAAGAGAGAGAGAAAGAGAGAAAGGAAGGAAGGAAGGGAGAGAGAGAGAGAAAGAGAAAGAGAAAGAGAGAAAGAAAGAAAAAGAAAGGAAGGAAGGAAGGAAGGAAGGAAGGAAGGAAGGAAGGGAGGGAGGAAGAAAGAAAGAAGAAAGAAAGAAAGAAAGAAAGAAAGAAAGAAAGAAAGAAAGAAAGAAAGAAAGAAAGAAAGAAAGAAAGAAAGAAAGAAAGAAAGAAAGAAAGAAAGGAAGAAAGGAAAAAGGAAGAAAGGAAGAAAGGAAGAAAGGAAGGGAGAGAGAAAGGAAGGGAGAGAGAAAGGAAGGGAGAGAGAGGAGAGGGTAGGTGAGAGGGCGGGGGTTGGGAAGGAGGAAGAAAATGGTTAGTCTATGAAGTTGGAGTTTAATTTGGAAGTATTGGGAAGAGAATTCACTCTGAAAAGTGGTTTCACAGAAGAACTTGCTCTCTACCAACATCCGAGCAGTTTCCTAAAAGCCTGGTTGGATATGAAACTTGAGATCTGCCAACATTTTATAGTTGCCCTGAGTTAATAATCATTTCTCCTTCTTTTCTTTAACTGACAATTTTTTTTTAATAAAACTGGATCTCAGATACCCACACTCTGGGCGGGGGCCGGGAGGGGGTGGCGGTCATTTGCTATATTATAGTTGTGTCTGCTTTTTGGCCACAGAACACCAAAGTATTTATTCTTACAAATCTTTCCGTGTGTAACTTGAGCCTACTAAAATAGTCCTTCACTCATTTCATTGATTAAATCAACAGAAAAGATTCTTTTACACTTTTGTAGTAAATGACGCTTCATCCAAATTTTTGAATCTACACTGTGCATTTTTAGATTATATAGCCTGCTTCCTAGTATCACACCACACCATTAGATAGAAAACTTTCTAAAATAGAAGACTAGCTTATTTTCACAGTTGATTTTAAACCCCGTCTAGAGTAAAATGTTTTTACTTCTTTCCAAGTAATATTCTTTTTTTTTTAATTTTTCATTTGCGGTATTTCCATCATGTTAACTTCAAATTTTTTAAGAGATTAAAAAACAAACCTCAAAAAACAGTTGGGCTAAACTGATTTTTATTTTCTCAAGCTCGGCACTAATATTTAGACACTACCAATGAGTCATCAGTCTTTGAAATACTCTCTCTGAAATAAACAAGCAATAAATTATATGTGGGAATAAATGTCATCATAAACATCGTATATGTTTTTTCAGTAAAGAAATATACATTTACATAAACATAGAAAAGCTAACAAAATATTTTGTAATATTAGTGAAAATAACTCTGACATGAGACAGCTCCTTCTATCATGGTCCTCAAGAAAAATGCAAAACTTATCATTTTGATTCTTTCTATCAATAAGGACAAAGAAGTTTTCAAGCATAACATTCAGGTATAACATCTCTTTACATTTGCGCAGCACAAATGGGCAATTGGATTGTTGCCAGTCTATTCATTTTAACTGTACTTCTTACTTTCACCCCCCAAAAAAGTCTTTGAAAATGGAAAGATTCAAAATACTACCTAAAAAGAAGCCAATAAGTAACATGTCATCCCATATTCTACAAATCACTTCAAGGATAAATATATGCTTACAACTTGCTTTTACATTTTGAATTATCACTCGACGACTGAATGTCTTTTAATGATACAAAGGCCCATAAAATTAAACTACTTAAAAATGTTTTCTTGACAGCAGAAAAGGAAAATAAAACTAACGCTCTTTTTCACTGCGTGCCGGATTTAATTTTGGTTCTAAGAGAACAGTATTTAATTTGCAAGGGAAAAGAAAAAAGAAAAAAAGTAACTGAATCTAGATAGATGTTTACATTCTAAATGTACCTTCTGAAGTATGGTGCCCTTTTCATTTTATGCAAAGGAAGTTAGGTTCATAGTATTTTTAAATGAGGTGTGCTGAAAATATTAATGTGTGCACGGATTTTTTTTTTTTTTTGCTGATTTCTGTGGTGTCATTTACAGCTGGCACAATTCAGATTTCAAAAGAAATTTTGACTTTTTTTTCAGCAGGAATAAAAACTCTGCCTCTTATTTTAAGACTCTTATAGAATGTATTGTTAATCGTGGAAGTTTGGTACATTACACATGGGCATGTCACATGCAAATGTATTCAGTGGGGTATGTATATATTTTGTTACGTTATGTACATAAACATCTACCCTCGTGCATATGCATATTTACATCATGTGTAAATATGTGCATATTACCAAAGGGTCCTATACTGAAGAGGAGGAGTTTCTAGGGACTGCCATACAATATTTTAGTTAACTGTTAACTGAGGGCTGTTTTCTATGAAAGTAATTAGGTTTTCTTTTTTCTTTTTTTTTCACAGTCCCAAAGGTGGGCGTGTATAGACTTGGTTTAGTTATTCCTGTTTTCCAAAAGGCTAGTTTTATCATCTTATGTCAACATATGCTTTAAATAAATTAGTAATGCCCTCGCCTTCACCTTGTCCTTCTCTTAGGAAGGCCTATGGGCAAATAGCTTGATAAATAATTCAAAGAAAAGCTAAACTTTGATTCCAAAAACAAAAGCTCGTCTGGTTAAACATTAACATTTTACCATTAACATTCTTTACAAAGATTTAGCTGTCTATACATTATCTTATGAAAAGGAGTGATTGAAAGAGTCTGAAGACACTGGCTGGTGAGGGTCTCTTGAGGTGAGTGTGTATAAATTTCACTTAGAGCCTTTCGCCAGCACAGAAGAGCTTATAAAGGATCATGGCTAACAGTAAAACCATCTGATGTCCATCTAAATCCAAGAAACAAAAAATATGTGTATCACTGGGCTTCCCAAGTTATTGAAAGCTCTCAGATGCAAACATTAGGGCAAACGGAGGACAACTAACAGTATTGATGAAGTTTATTTTTAGGATCCTCTGAAACTCATGCCATCAAAAATACAGTTGGGCGATTGGGTTCATATTCTGTGATGGAAAGAAATGTTTAGCCTTTTTCTGAATTCCCTCTGCCCTGTTCTCCCCTCCAGCGTTGAACGGTCTGGATGAGACTGGTTCATGTTGTGAGGAGGGATTTCATTCGGTCCAAGTTTTCTTCTGCTAGTCTGCTTTTCTTTTTCAAATAAGAGATAACTGACAGCCCTGTTTTGTATGAAATTATGGAAACCACAGACTGGGAGAAAGGCGAGTCATTATTTCAGAACTGAAAGGGTGCGAGTGTCTTCATTCCGCCCCCTCCCCACAAATTTCCCATCACTGGAAAGGAGCCAGTAAACTGGCTGGCTGGTCAGCTGAAGAGACCCAAAAAGTGGTTTTCAGTTGGTTCCTATCTCCACCCGACGCCTCCCAAACTAAAAAACAACCTCCACGCAGGCCATTTTAAAGCCCAGGACAGAGAAGTAGCAGATACATAAGCCCCAGAAACGCGGCTTCCCGGTAGGTGGAATCCAGTCTCCAGGGCAGACTGGGGGCTAGAAAAATGCTCTCGGGCGCATTTGTCAGCGAACATTGTCCCTGTCGGCTCACCCTCGCTCACGTGAGTCCCGGTGTTCGCCGAACAACCTCGGGCCACAGAGGGAGCTCTCTGGGACGAAGATGGGATGAAGGCGAAGGAACGAGACTCCCGCGTGGGGGCCGGGGGAACTCTGGGTGGCCGATTTAGATCTCAAGGCTGCACCAGAGCATCCCTCACCGCCTCCCGCCCTGCCCTGCGCGCGCACACCGCACTCCCACGTACACACCACACACACACACACACACACCCGCACATGCGCGCACACCTGCACACACACACCCGGACGCACACACACCGCACGCGCACCCCGCTCCAAGCCGCTCTCCTCGCCAGACGCGGCGGCGGGAGGTGAGGCGGCCGAGCCCCTCCCCGCGCCCGGCACTGCCCCGCGAGCGGACAGCGCGGCTCTCGGGCCTCCGGAGCCCGCCCGCTCGCGGGAAAGAGGCGCGCGTCCGCCGGCTCCAGCGGGGGCGGCCCGACGCCAGCCGGAGAGGGACGCGAGCGGGGCGGAAGGGCCGGGGAGGGGGGACCGGCCGCGCCCCCGCGCCTCCTCCCGCGCACTCTCCCTCCCCCTCCTGCGCCACAGCCGGCAGCTCGCGCGCGGAGGGGGCGCCGGCTGTGCGCGTGCGCGCGGGCCGGGCGCGGCCGTGGGCAGCGCGGGGAAGCCACCCGGCCTGGGCCGCCCGCGGGCGGCGCGCTGGCTCCTCCGGCGCCGGCCTGCAGGGGGCGCGGCGCTCGCGGGGCCCCGAGACTCGGAGGAGGGGCCGAGGAGGCCGGCACCGAAGCGCGTTCGGCCGCGCATCTCCGGAAGGTCGCGTGGAGCCCGGAGGCCGATGCTCGCTCGCCGGACGGGGACGGCGTTTTCACACTTGTCACCAACTAGTCGGGTCCCGCGGCCGGAGGGATTCGGGAGCTGGCCGGGGGAGGGCGCCTCCTGGCCGGTGGCCTTCCTCCCGCTCGGTACTCCGGGTGGGGAGGGGGCTTTTCTTCTCGCTCTCGCACCGCCGCACCCGGCGTCGGAAAGTTTCCTACCACTTGGGGGACGGAGGCGGACGAAGTGCGAGCCTGCTGCCAGGCCTGGACGACCCGAAAGTACCCGAAGTGTCGCCGGCCAGCCGCGCCCCCGGCTTCCCCGGCAGTCACCGCCCCCCCGGCCGAGCGGCCCCGTGGACGCCGCAGGCCCTGGGCCGGGGGCCGCGGAGACCTGGGAGTCCGCCGCCCGCCCAGTGGGCTCGGCGCCTCCACCCGCGGGGATTGCCCGCTCTGCGGCGTCTCTAGAGGAGGACGATGGGGGCTGCGATCCCATAGGAATGGAGTTTGCGTCCTCTGGGGGCACCTAGGGGTTCGGTCCCGCCCAGGGCCTCTGCAAATCCTCCAGGAGGGCGCCGGGGCCGAAAGTGCGTTTGGAGTAGAACCTCGGACTCTGGGGTGATTCAACGTCCCTTTCTCACTCCAGAAGTTCAGCTGAGCTTGGGGTGGTGACTGTCCCCCGTCCTGATCTGGACCCAGCACCCAAGGCCAGAAGTGTGCAGATTTTTTTTTAAGACTCACATCGTGTAAGTGTGAGATTTTTATCAGGCCGCACAGATTACTTAAAGCGTACCATTTCTCCGCGATCCAATTTTATTAGGATTTACTCTCATTTGTGCTTGGCTTCTCTAGGGAAATAATGCTTTGATTAATGTAATCCTGGCCCGGGATCCGCCACATGCCCCTCGCCCCTCTCCCAAGAGAAAGGGGCCTGTTTGACAAACAATAACAGAGCAGCAACTCTTGCAATCTGCCCACACCTTCGGGGGGTGGCTGGAAAGAGGGTGACACACGATCACACGCCGTTTGCTAAATGCAAGGGTGAGTAGAGGGAGCGGGCTCTGCAAGGGTGAACTTTCCAGACGCAGAGTCCTGGGCCCCGAGGCTCGGCGGCTCACGGGGAGGGCCCCCAGGCGCGGGCCCGCGTGGGTGCCTGTGCGCGCCTGCCCTCTGCTCGCTCTGGCGGTCTGCCTCTTTGTCCCTCGCCACAGGCCTCGGCGACGGAGATCTGCGCGCTCCCCGGGGGCAGCGCCCTACCCAGGGCGCGTCCACAGCGCCCACGCGTGGCCCCAAAGCACCTCGAGAGCAGATCTTAGGGGAGAACTAGGCACCGACCCGAGGCGCCCCGCAGCTGCCACAACCTCGGCCGGGAACCTAGAACGCAGGGCCAAATTCAAGGGCTCTCCTCATGCATAGATGCATGCACCCACCCAGCCGTGCACACAATACAGATCCGCCGGCGCAGGCCCCAGGAGCTGCGCTCGCCCCTGCTGCGGGCTGAGAGCGGGAGCCCCCTTCCCGCTCTCCCTCCTCCCGCACAGCCTGGCCCCCTCCCCGAAGGAGAGCAGCTCCATTACGAAAAGGAGCGCAGAAAGGAAATCCCAGGCTCCGAGGCGCCCGCCGACGCTCCTCTGGTCCCCAGTCCCCACCCCCACCGTCCCCAGCTCGGGGAGGGCGGGGACGCGGCGGTGCGAGGGGTCCTGCCCTGCTCCACCAGAACAAAGCCCACCGCGGGAGCCCGCGGCCGCGCACCGAGCCGGTGACAAAGGCGAGGCGGCGGCGCCGAGCTCCACGTCCGCGCTCCGGAGGCGGCGGCGGGCGGGAAGGAGGCCTAGAAGATGGGGCAACTTGTACCGGGTTTTCCCGGGCGGCGGCATCTCGCTGCTGCGTCCCGGGTGACCTGTTAGGGTGACTCAGCGTCTACCTCGTGCGTCGTCCCGCACCCCTGTCTCCCTCTCTCCGGTGCCTCTGGCCCCGCTCTCCTCCCAGCTTTCTCCACCTCACTCGCTCTACGTTACTCCTTCTCCCCTGGCCTTTTTTTTTTTTTTTTTTCCTTTTAATCTCTTCCCATTTTTCTTTTCTATAGAAAAGCAATGCTAATTCGAATTCTGAAGGCCGCTCTGGGTGTTCAGATTAACAGCTCGGAAGCCTTGCAGGGCAGTGCGGAAGGGAAAAAGCAGAGTAATGGGCGCCTCTTAATTTTATTATGCAAACTGTACTCTGTAAAATAAAATGCGGTCTAAGGAAGGGGAGTCCGGCCCTGGGACCTCCACAAGCCACCGCCTAGTTGGGAGAAGCTGCTTCTGGGGACCACAAATCACAGGAGAGGTGGGCAGGGAAACCCCACCGCTGCAGAAGAGAGACCCCCAGTGCAACCTTTCCAGGGAAAGTTCCAAACCTCACTTCCTAACCCTGGAAAGGAATCGCTTGCCAGACCCTAGCCCTGAAATCATAGTGCCTCCGAATTTCAGATGCTTACTTGGATAGTCCGTATTTTTCCTAGTCAAGTTTTATCTGTTTTATTTTTGCGATGTGAGTTTCAAATAAAGGGAGCACGGCCTGTGCCATTTGGACAATACATGCCTGCACTTCTGGAGATTTTTTTGCACCCTGACATAACATGAAATGAAGATTTGACGTCTGCCCAGCACCACTGTAAGCCTGAGATCCTCCCCTTGGGCTTCACTGAGTAACCAGGCTCCCTATGGGAAATTCAGGAGGAGGGTGTGAGCGTTCAAAGCTACAGCGGACACGTAACTTTTAACTTGGAGCAAGCAAGCCCCAGTTGCATGAAGTTGCAGTGAGCAAGGTCACTTGGTTCAACCACCAAAATCTCTTTGCCAGATATTTTAGTGTTGAAATTCTATTGCTGCAAACCATGGAGTAGTTGAGGTATCAAATATCAGTGAATATTGGTACTGAATTTTCAAAGTGAACAAAATAGCCACATTTTCTTCAAGACCACCCCACCTCCAACTCTGGGCTGCTGGTCCAGGATGGGCCTAGGGAGGGAGCTGGAAAGTGAAGTGGGAGCTTCAGTATTCACAGGAGAAAAGACAGCACAGGAGCATCATTTGGGAAAAATACCCAAAAAAGAGCAGCCTTCAGCCTGAGCTGCAATCTGCACCCTGCTCCTCTGACAATAGCTAAGTTCAAGTGTCAAAAATCTAATAATAATAATAATTAATAAAAAAAAAACAGAGGTCTGCAACAAAGGCTCTTCTCTATCAGGAGACTAGCCAGTTTCAATCCAGAAAGGAGAAGCTGTATAGAGAATTTGGGGGGTTTGGAGCAGGAGGGTGTCATCCCAGGTAGAAAGGAGAGTTAATTCTGTTAGGGCCATGAGCTTGGAAAATCCAACCACCCCTCTGGCAAAACTGAGTTAATATTTTGTTTTTAAAAACACAGATGCAAAAACACCAAGTTGACCTTGGAATATTTGTCTAGCTAGACATACCCACATGTTTTTGTTAATAAATCATCGTCATCCCTCTGGTCAATCAGCCGGGTTCTCAGTTACCTCGTCCTGTGAATTTAAATTCCAAGAAGACCATTGTGTTGGTGGGGGGTGAGGGGAGCAGGCAAGAATAGTTCATCGGTTGTGCCAGCCACGACTTCCCCAGCGATTGGTAGCTCTCATTACCAGACTTGTCGGGTGTACAGATGCAGCTACCGCGGGCAGACTTGGAAATGGGTCGTTTTTAAAGCGTCCACTTGATGACCAACTTATCGGGCTTTCTTAACTCAAGACGCCACAATCTGAAATGGCCTGTGGTTTAAAGCTGCCCTCTACGCATCAGATGTGAAGCTTCTTACTTTCGGGTGAGAAATCACAGCTGTCTGAATTTATAATTGCTCCTTCAAGCCCATCTGAGACAACGAAGGGCTCGCTCCTCTCCTACAGATCAGATAAACCAGTTATCAAAGTGATACAAAGAATTGGGAGGAACCACCGGTACGCTCCAAAAAACTTCGCGAGACTTAAAAACAACTTATCCACTGCCAAAGCAACAAATTCTCATTTCCACCCAAAAGCTACCGTGCAAGAGCCCTTTCCTTTGTGTATGGCACACAGTGATCATATAGCCCATGTACAGTGGTCACATAGCGCAGAGATCAGAGAGTGTACCCAGCACACAGTGGGCTGTGAGTATGCCAAACACTTCCATTTGTAAATGCGAACAGCAAATCTGAGCTGAGCTGCTACAGTATCAGACAGAGCACCTTCTCGTTCTCAAATGGACGCAAATGAAGACCACTTTGTATTTTGTGCATTTGACCCAGGTAATGTTCTTCATTCTCTCATTTGGCAAAAGCAATTTCACCATCCCCAACAATTAAAAGTCTGTAGCTTTGCCCAGCTCTCTGGATCTTAATTCATACACAGCTTGATTATTTCCACCTCCAAATCATTATAGAATATGCTAACTCGCTCTCTATAATAATGTCAGTTCTGAAATTAACTTGTTGCTTTACCCAGAATTATTATTTTTGGTTTCCTTTACTTAAGATAACCTAAGACTGTAGATATCAAGAGAAGCACACTCTTTTTTTTTTTTACTTCAGGGTTTTTTTTTTTAAGTAACTTTGCAAATAAGGAACGTACGTACGTAGCAGCCAAGACAGTAACAATCCCAGATCTCATGAAAAGTGATACCAAAAATGATGCTCTATATATGTACTTAACTATTGCTTTGCAAATTGCCTGCCTAAATTGAAAAGTTCCTCTTCTTCTTCATAATTTTTAAATGCATTTAGCAGCTCGGGGCATGCAGACTAACCTAGAGCTTTGAGGCACTGGTCCAGTGCATGTGGACCTCCCCCAGAAGTCTTTTGTCCGAAACATCCAGAGAGCTGAAGAAAAAGTGATGTTTGGACTCAAATTACACAGTTTCTTCCATTTTCCACTTTGTTTCATTAGCACAAACCTGACAGTTACATTTCCCGACTCTGGATGTGAGAGCTCGTGGACAAAAATCACGGAGTGAGAATGGTTTTCAAAGTCTCCTTTGCTTATGTTACTCTAATAATCTTTCCACCCTCCTAGATGAAATACCATTTAAATGCAAACCTTGTCTTTTTCAAGTTAGTTTCAAAGAAAAACTTCTGGCTGGCTTGGAGTCGAGTTGGAAAGAATAAGGTGTCTTTCCCCCTCCTCCAGAGGACTAGTGGAGCCTCCAGCCCTGGGCCCTTCCCAGCAGGCGCTGTGACACACTCACAGGTGCAGGGAGCTGCTGATCCACGAAGTCGGTTTCTCCCTCCCAGCCTCTCCCGGCTTCTCTTAGTCAGGCTCTCTAAATCTCCTTGGGAAAATTGTGAGTGACAAACTGACTAATTCCTCAGAACCAGGAAGGATTTGCCCTTCACTATTTTAGGAAGCTTTCCACATAGCTTTTCATCCTTCACCACAATCAAGTTCAGCCTTCCTTGGCAGCATCCAAAAATCTCTGAGGCGGAAACCCAGTGCTCTCTCAAAACTTTTCTTCAACCGTGTTAAGTCACATTGTGCTAAAAAGTTTCCAGCCCACAGTTACCTCTACACCATGGCCAGTTTGTATTTCCTTTTCCCTAACAAGCCTTTCAAGGATAAGTCCAAAATCCTTCTACAGCCAGAGCAGGTACCAAGAATGAAAGGAACCACTAAATATCAAATGGAGTAAAAGAGAGGTCCAAGATGCTGGGCTAAATGTGCAGGAGCATGAGTGTTACTGAGAAGTCAAAGCATGCATCGAATTGAAAAGCATTCACTATTTAACAGATAATACCTTTAGGGCGGATTTTGTCTTCTTGACTGTTTCCAAAACAACAATCACCACCTGCAAGGTAGCTTCTGAAGTAGCCAACTACATAACCTTAATGATTTTTTTGAAAGCGTTTTTGCTTTCACAGCCCAACTCTGTTTTCCAGACTTCTATACACTGCATGGAAAGAAATGGAGGAACACTTTTGGGGACTGTTTTTCTTTCAGGGCCATTTCACAGAAGGGGCTGGGTGGGAGATGGGGAGGGCATTGTCCTCCTATTTTAAGGCCCTGTGTTCTGCAATGAATTCACTCCTCTAGCTGAATATGCATAGAAAGGTAGGGGCATTTGTTCCTTTGGCAAGTTTGGGGAGCAGATTTGCTTTTGAAACAGCTACATTTTACTCAGTACCTGCTAAGACGAGTCAGTGCGCCCCCTGCTGACAAGTCAAGAGTGCGACTCCCGGGCACTTCCAAAGTTTATTTTGTTCAGTAAACCGTGTCATATAAAATTAACAACAACCAATAAAATTAGCTTATATGTTTCAACTGTAAAAGTCCAAAACAAAATAAAGCTAGTTTTGGGGGCGCTAGAAATCTCTAGCTTGGCTTCTTCTCTTTGGCTGAACCAAGGTCCTTTTATCTAAAGCCCAGTGCACAAACATATAGCTTAATGTGACTAGTGTTCTTCCTTTTCTTTCTTTCTCTATGGCAACCAATATGCTCTGCTCAGAAATGTTCCCCATCAAGGAAACAAATGATCTTCAGGGAGCGGCTCTATATGGCATCTGGTCCAATGGAGCACAGAGAGTTAACCTCAGTCAAAAGCGACGCTGCCAAGCAGGCAAACAAGGAGTGGAAAACCGGCGATTCTTACCACCCACCCCCTCCCCGACCAAAACCTCTTCCTCCCTCCTGACAAGCCATTTCATTGATTTGGCATCAACTGTTTCCAAAGAAATTACAAATTTTAAATTGCAAGGTGTTCTGGATACAAAAGGGCAATCATATCCCAGCCATTTGATTCTACCCCTCAGCGCCCCAGACGCGACTTCCTTTGAAAAGAACAAAACCAAGAACCTTTGAGAATCCTCTCCAGCCCCGTTGCACGAAAGTAAGGTGCTCACACGGGCTTGGACGTGGCCTAGCTATTTCCTCCAGCCATATTCCTCCAGTTAACTTCCCCTAGCAAGCAACTGCACCCTTAATTTGTACAAAACCCAGGGACGGTGGCAAGGAAGGGTGGGGGTTGGGGGGGCAGGGCGGCTGTCAAAAATAGGAAACAAAGTAAAGCAGTTTGCGATGCTAAAGCCCCAGCCTCCTTTGGGAATAAAGTGTAGGATGTCCTGGTTAGTTTTGATTGATCACCCTCTTTCTGACGGACTTTCCCTATCGAGCTGGGAGGCTGCAGCCAACCGCCTGCTCCCCAGACACCGCATTAACCAGGGGTGCTCCGACTTCCTGCCTCTTCCTCCTCCCCTCCTTCCTTCTTCTCCCGCTCTCTGCCCTCCCTTTGCCAAGCCCCCTCCCTCCCTCCCTCCCTCCCTCCATCCCCCTGCTCCCAGCAGGAATCCCCCACCCCAACTCCAGGCAGGCACACACAGTTCACATCAGCCCTGGCTACAGAAAGGGAGTTTCTTTCCTTCTAGCCCTGATTCTCCAGAAAAAGAAAGAAAGAAATCCAAAAGCAAGAAATATTTATAACAGTGCTTCATAATCACTTCTTTTCTAGGGCTTTTATATTTCCCTGACCATCAACAATTAAAATTAATAGCACTGTCTTCAACCCTCCACCCAACCCCGCCAAAAAAATAAGTGCCTTGCTGTGGAGAGCTTTGGAATGAGTCCATCTTTTTATGTAATATTTTAGCAGGGCTGGGTTTTTTTACTCTCTCCCCAACGCTCTTTCCCTTCCTTCCTTCAAAACAGTTGCTCTGTGAATCCTCTCTTGTCCCAAGCCAGGAAAATAAGCTCCCAAACCTACAAGAGCATAAATAAACCAGAAAGGAGGGGGAGAAAAGAGAAAGCAGGGAAAGAAAATGTAAAACACTTACCGAGCAAACTTCCAGGGTTATACTTTAAAATAAATGATGTTTTATTGTTTTTTTAAATAAGATGACTGAGGGGGAAGGCATGGTCTCAACTCCCCAGAACCAGAACGCGGCCGCCTTAGTCTTCCCCTTACACTGACTCCTCGAAGCCTAGCTCTCCGCTGGTCTATTATTTTCACCAAAATATATGAAAATGTATGCAAATGAAAATCAGCACTAACTGTTCTCCCCTTGTTATATACTTTGGATTTTTTTTTCCAGACAAAACAATCACAGTCGGCAAAGGGAGGGGGCGGATGGGTGGGGCTGGGGAGCGAGTGCAGAACTAAGTACGCGGAGGGGGAGGACGAAGGGGACAGACCTCGGAACAGAAGGATATTTCTGATTTCGAGGAGCACGGCGTTTTGGGGGGCTTCCCGGACGCGCACACACCCTCCCTGAAAAGAAAGAAAGAAAGTGAATGTGTCTACAGAGGCACTGTATCACGTTTCACCAGGCCACCTGAGGCTGTTTTTGAAAGCGTGTACTGTGAAATTCATAGCAGTAATTTAGACAAAATCCTCACTGTATATTAATGAAAGGGCCCCATGGCTCTGTTCCTATCCTCCCCATTCAGTGTAAACAAAACCACGAGACTCTCCCGGTTTTTGAGCCGGATCCAAGCAAAGTCGGCAGGAAAGGAAAACACGGGGTGCTGGCACCGACGACTCAAACGTCTGCACCTGGAGATCTCGGATTTATTCAATGAAATCTGTGTTCCATCTTTCATCTATACATATACGCATACATAAATATAAAAAGGAACCTTGGAAGGGGGACGCAGAGGGAAAAACCAGTTCTAGCTGGCGTTTGGTTGCCGCTGCCCTTCGGGTCTGTATCTTAGCAGTAATGGCTTGGCCAAAACCTACCCAACCAGGGCATCTCTCAGCCCGCACGCCGGAGCTGCCCCGGATCCTACATGAACGCTACGCGTCTGCCGCTAACCTGGAGATCTCGCCAGGGCTGCACACAGCGGCTGGGCTGCAGAGCTCCGGCTCTGACCGAGTGCCCCTAGTTGCGCTCGGCAGAGGAACATTCGCGGGAGAAGGGCGGCCCCGAGCACCCCGGCGGCTCCGCGTCTGCGTCCGGGGTTGGCGAGCGCGGCGGGAGCCCGGGACCGCCCGCCGGAGCCGAGGCCCAGGCGGCGGGCAGGGCGGGCGCCCCGCGGCCGGGTGCGGGGCGCACGCACACGCACATGCACACTCATTAGGGACGATGTATTTATTGAATGTCCGAGTCGGGTTAGTTCATTGGAAATCCCCGAGGAGGGTTCAATTTGCCCTTGTTTTCGTTGCCACTTTCTCTTTTTTCTTGGTTCGCTGAGGCTCCTCTGTGCCGCGTTTCCGCTCGGCCGCGTCCCCCACCCCCGCTCCTCCCGCCCACCCCGCGCGCTCCCCCTCCCGGTCCCCTTAACTCTTTCCGCCGGGCCCGGCTGAGAACCCTCTCGGCGCCGCCGGCCCCATCCACTCCGCAAACCAGCTGAGGCAGGAAAGAAAGGAAAAGCACCACCGTGCCTAAGAATAGCGAGCCGGCGAGACGCCACCAATACCAACCGCACCGAAATAAATAAATACACACCCGCACCCGCACACAATGTGAGCGGTGGAGGGCGCGGCTGGCGGATCCGGTTCCTTAGGCCGCTCCCGCGGCGGCGGGCTTCCTGACGCCTTTGGGGTGGACACACTTGCGGTGTGTCTATGGGGGAAGGTCGGCCGATGGCTCCGCCGCCCGGCACCCCGGGACTCGCCAGGGCAAGCACGCTCCTCGCCGGAATCCCAGCGGAGGGGGCGGGAGGAGGGAGAGGCGGGGGTGGGGAGCTCGCGGCAGCCCGCGGTCCGTCTCGCACGCGCGGGCACCGCGCTGGTCCCAGGCTGCAGGTTTCCCAGACGATGGCATCCGAGAACTTAAACAAAGGGGGCCGCCGCCGGCGCGAAGCGGCTGCGGAAAGTTGCGGTGGCGGATTTCCAAGGAGCGTGGCCGCTACCCGAGCTATGGGCGCCGCGAGCTCCCCCTTCCCACCCCCGCCGAGGCAGGGACGGGGGCCGTCTGGCGAAGGAACAAGGAAACTTTGAAACCACTGGGGACACATCTGCCTATAGGTATTAGCGTGAATGGCGCATCCGTGCCGCGCGCGTTACAAATCTCTGGGATGGGGTGGGGGGCGGGGAGGGCGGCGACACAACGCAGTACCAGGTGGAGTGGGTAGGTCGCTATTTTTCATGATTTTTCCCTCTATGTTCTCCTTCTGACCCCCCCTCCTTCTTCCCACCCCACTCCCTTTCTCTCCCCTTTCTTTCCCCCTTCCCAGACCTATTGCGATGCCCAGCGCCACGAAGGGAACACCAACGTCTCGGCCGGACACTAAGAGTTAAGATGTGGCGGAGGGGGTGGCGGGGGAGGGGCGGGGAGGAGAAAGTGGCGAGCGGGAGGGAGGCGTAGGGGTTGGGGGGGGCGACAGATTTCCAGCTTCTACGACGCTCTGCCTAAATTAAAAAGCAACCAATCGGAACGGCCGGAAGGGGGGCCGCGCGTCCTAAGCCAGTCATTCCGGGCCTGCCAATCACCCAGCGGGTAGCCAATCAGCGGGGGCCCTGGTGCTCGACTTCCTTGTATTTGGGAAAGTGTGGTGGTGGGTGCGCGCTCGCGGCGAAGGGTAAACATTCGACAGTCCCCGCTCTGAGAGGGAGGGACAGAGAGCGAACTGTCAGATCCGAGCGGATCGGGCGGGCGAGAGAGGGAGAGAGAGAGAGAAAGAGGGAGGGAGAGGGAAAGAGAGAGGGCGAGCGCGCGAACCAGGGCGGAGAGCGAGCTCCCGCGGCAACTCCGCTCCGGCACGGCCAGCGCCAGCGCCGTCGGTGCACCCTCCGAGCCGCGCACGGTGCCCACTGGAGTTGGTTGTGTATCAAGGATCCCATATATGCACACACACACCTCCACCAATGCACTCTTCTTCCTCCTCCTCCTCCAGACCTCTGCTGGGAAAAAAATAAAACACCAACCCCAACCGTCAGCAGCAAGGTAACAGAGAAACTCGACCTCGTTTTTCTCCTGTTCAATTTTTTTCCTTGTTATATTTGTTTCCTAATTTCTGCCCAAAAGGAAAGATGTCGCATCAGGCTGTGACTGTTGCGAGGAGAATGAAAAAGGACTCTTGTTTCAGAGGCAGCCAAGAGCTCCAGCAATAGCAACTTCAGAGAAATGCACCATCGAAAGAAGTTTTCCTAGGACACAACAAAACTTGAAAGGAGAGGACCAGAGGGGGAGAGCAGGAGCCAGCCTCTCCTCTCGGCACGCGAGCAGCCAGCATCACCACGCCTTCAAGGACGGGAAAAGTTTTCCTACTCTGAGGGGAGCCGAGTGAGCTGCGTTCCTGGGGAGGAGGCACGGAGCGGCCAGCCGCTGGTCGTCCACGGTTTGGTTAAGAAGAAAGGAGCGGCTTCTTTCTTTGTGTTTCCCGTGAAATCTCCACTTAGCAGGTGGACCGAGCCCCGGGCCCGGGCCGAGTCCGCGCTTGGCCGCGGACAGGAGGAGGAGGAGCGCGAGCCGGCGCGCCCGGCCCGGAGCCCCAGCGCAGGCCCGCGCCCCGCCCGGCGAGCCCCGCTGGAGCGAGCCGATCGCGCCGGGGCTGGGGGGCGGCCACGACCCCCCCTGAGGGGGGCGGCCACGGAGCGCGCCCCGAGAAGCGAGACCCCCTCCCCAGAGCGCGGCTCCTGCTGCGGCTGCTGCTGCTGACCAAGGCCGGCCGGCGACCCCCGCGCCCTGCCCAGCGGCCTTGCAGCTGCAGCCGGCGGCGGCGGCGGCGGCGGCGGCGGGGGCGGAGGCGGCGGCGGCGGAGGCGGCGGGGCCGGCGGGGGCCCGGGGCGGGGGCGGGGGCGGAGCGGGGGGAGGCGGCGGGAGGCGGGGGGGCGCGGCGGCGGCGGCGGCGGCGGCCGCGGCCGCTGCTGCGGCGGCGGCGGTGGTGGCGGCGGTGGGGTGGCGGGAGCGGAGCGGCATGGCCACGGCGGCTTCTAACCCCTACCTGCCGGGGAACGGCCTGCTGGCGGCCGGCTCCATCGTCCACTCGGACGCGGCAGGGGCCGGCGGCGGCGGCGGCGGCGGGGGCGGGGGCGGCGGCGGCGGCGGCGCGGGGGGCGGCGGGGGCGGCATGCAGCCCGGCAGCGCCGCCGTGACCTCGGGCGCCTACCGGGGGGACCCGGCCTCCGTCAAGATGGTGCAGAGCGACTTCATGCAGGGGGCCATGGCCGCCAGCAACGGCGGCCATATGCTGAGCCACGCGCACCAGTGGGTCACGGCCCTGCCCCACGCCGCCGCCGCCGCCGCGGCCGCCGCCGCCGCCGCCGTGGAGGCGAGCTCGCCGTGGTCCGGCAGCGCCGTGGGCATGGCCGGCAGCCCCCAGCAGCCGCCGCAGCCGCCGCCGCCGCCGCCGCAGGGCCCCGACGTGAAGGGCGGCGCCGGGCGCGACGACCTGCACGCGGGCACCGCGCTGCACCATCGCGGGCCGCCGCACCTCGGGCCACCGCCGCCGCCGCCGCACCAGGGCCACCCCGGGGGCTGGGGGGCCGCCGCCGCCGCCGCCGCCGCGGCCGCCGCCGCCGCCGCCGCCGCGCACCTCCCGTCCATGGCCGGGGGCCAGCAGCCACCGCCGCAGAGCTTGCTCTACTCGCAGCCCGGGGGCTTCACAGTGAACGGCATGCTGAGCGCACCCCCGGGGCCGGGCGGCGGCGGCGGCGGCGCGGGCGGCGGCGCCCAGAGCCTGGTGCACCCGGGGCTGGTGCGCGGGGACACGCCCGAGCTGGCCGATCACCACCATCACCACCACCACCACGCGCACCCGCACCCGCCGCACCCGCACCACGCGCAGGGGCCTCCGCACCACGGCGGCGGCGGCGCGGGGCCGGGACTCAACAGCCACGACCCGCACTCGGACGAGGACACGCCGACGTCGGACGACCTGGAGCAGTTCGCCAAGCAGTTCAAGCAGCGGCGCATCAAGCTGGGCTTCACGCAGGCCGACGTGGGGCTGGCACTGGGCACGCTGTACGGCAACGTGTTCTCGCAGACCACCATCTGCCGCTTCGAGGCCCTGCAGCTGAGCTTCAAGAACATGTGCAAGCTCAAGCCGCTGCTGAACAAGTGGCTGGAGGAGGCGGACTCGAGCACCGGCAGCCCCACGAGCATCGACAAGATCGCGGCGCAGGGCCGCAAGCGCAAGAAGCGGACCTCCATCGAGGTGAGCGTCAAGGGCGCGCTCGAGAGCCACTTCCTCAAGTGCCCCAAGCCCTCGGCGCAGGAGATCACCAACCTGGCCGACAGCCTGCAGCTCGAGAAGGAGGTGGTGCGGGTCTGGTTCTGCAACCGGCGCCAGAAGGAGAAGCGCATGACGCCGCCCGGGATCCAGCAGCAGACGCCCGACGACGTCTACTCGCAGGTGGGCACCGTGAGCGCCGACACGCCGCCGCCGCACCACGGGCTGCAGACGAGCGTGCAGTGAAGGCCCGGGCGCCGCGCGGAGCGGGCCGCCACCGCCGCCGCCACCACCGCTGTCACCCCGCCGCCGCCCCCGCCGCCGCCGCATCGGGCCGGGCCGGGCCGCCCTCCCCTCCGCCCAAAGACAGGCATGCCCGCCCTGGGAGGAACGGAGAGGGACGCACCGAGGAGACGTGGTTTGAAGTCCAAGGAAGGAGGGGCAAGCAAACAAACCAACAAACAAAGCATCACAAATGCCCAGACTGTTTTATATACGCGTACATGACAAAACCAGAAGAGAAAAGGGGGCGATCATGCGATCTCGTTTATACTGTGGTGGTGGTTCGTTTTTGTTTTGCTTTCTAAAGAAGGGTGAAGATGCCTAGCGCACCAAAACTGCACTCGTGAGGTTTTTCCCACCCTGAGAATTCCTACATGGCGACGGTGGATAGAACCTAGCACCTGCCTCGTCTTCTCCTCTTAAAAATTGAAAGAAAAAAAGATTTTTTTCTTTATAAAGAAAAGCATCCTCCTCACTTCCACCCCCTCCCTCCAAAGGGCCCCCGCCTCCAGAGAGCCAGAGAGCCACCGAAACTTTGTTTCCTGGGAGCGACCTGAAAGCAAGCAGAGGCACTGGGTTCAATCAGGGGTGACTCTGCGCTCCCGAACCCTGTTATTCTTGTCCATGTTAAAGTCACTTGGGGACAAACTGACTGTGAAACGGGAAGGAGAAAAAAGAACAGTTTCCAGAAAACAAGAAATATATATATATATATACATATATATATATGTACTCACAGCTTCTGAAATTAACAGACTGATAGCAAAGCCAAAAGAAAAAGAATACGTATCCTCAACGTAACCTTGGAAATAAAAAGCATCACGAAAGAGCAGAGGGATGGGCGAGGGAGCAGGAGACGTCCACCGGCGAGTGAGGGAGGCCCCGGCCAGTCCAGGCGCGGGCAGGCGGACTGGGCGTGGAGCAAGGCCCGGCTGCCAACCCCGGCTCATCGGCGGCCGCTCGGGCGGACGACGCCTAGAGATGCCACCGCTAATATTTTTTTTATTAATATTTTTTATTTTTTATTTCTGGACTGACTCAGATCAAGGGAGTTAGAAAGACAGCACTTCTCCGGACTCCTCTCCTCAATCCGTTGCCAACTTTGATCGAATGGGTGCTGTGGAAGTGATTATATAATACTGCCCTTTCCAAGCAGTGTTTTTGGTAGGTTTTAATAAACAGACTTTTCAAAAGACGGCAATATAGAATTGTTAGATCCGTTGTTGATCTAAAAATATTTGCTTTATATTTTCATTAAATGACTTCTTTTAATATTTTATTCAGAATACTTATGAACTGCTGCAAAACGGTAATTTATTTTTCCCCAGATCTTGTATTACGTGTTTTTTTCAGACGAGCACAAATCAAAATGAAATGAAAAAATATGGACAGTTGTTAGGTAATAAGGGTATCTTTTGATGTGATCATTTGATTGTAATTTAATTTGAGTAGTGATTCCGTAAGAGCTGATCGAGAAAATAAATTTGTTAGAATGAAATAGTCTGTGTCTGATGCATAAACACTGTGTGGGAAGAAAAGAGTCCTTTAGAAAATATTTTTTTACTAATACAAATCCTTAAGGGATAGTGCTAAGTGAGGAAGTAGGACCCTGCTCCACTTAAGATATATTTGCAAACCTAGAGTAAAGGTCAATGACAGAAACCGCTAGTAATTGACATAAATAGTCACTCCTTGTTAGTCCATTAATTTCACTATATTCTTCTCTCCCTTAATTTTAGTGGGTGTTTTTAGTATTTTTCGGTGAGATTATCTCAATGCTAGTCTTTTCCTCAGAGATACCTGTGTCCTTTCATCATCTTTATCAGAAAGTTGGACTACATCACCAGTAAAAAAACATGCCAACTGATTATTAATGGTTAATACAGAGTGCCCCCCCAAAGTTTAGCCTCTCTTTTTCCTCTCATCCCCCACCTCTGCCATATCACTACGTCTCTTTCCTCTTCTGAAGATTAATACTTGTAAAGAAGTAAGCTTACAAGTCGATGAAATATTTTTATATCAATTACTTCTGGCGAATAATTATCTGTAATTAAGTTTAAGTTATTAAGCTGTTTTTTTTGGGGGGGGAGTGTTTTGTTTTTCCTATCATGAAAGTAGTTCTAAAATCCTGATTATGGTCCACACTGCATTCTGTCAGTGTGATTACCAGTTCAGACTTAAGCTTCTAGGTTTCTGTGTTTCGGTCTCTCCCCAGTATGATTCTAGATCTTCTTTACTGGTGCTGGGGTTTTTTGCTTTTTGATCACTCTTTAGACACACCCTGCAGAGCGGTCACATTTATCAAGTTAATGTATCAATATTTACAATGTGGGAAAGTGAAAGTGTCATGCCTCAGGTTGTAAGTAACAAGACAACAAGACGCAAGAGGCTCTGCCTAGTTGGGTCCGTTGATATTCTACTTTTAAAAAAAAAGGTTTTGGGGTGAGAAAGCAATGATTTTGCAGATTAATTTCCCCCAATCTCATCGAGCTGTCACTCACTTTTTGCATCTTCTCTCATCTTCACTCCCTCTCTCTGTGATATCGATGCAGGGGTTAAAAAACCCAGAAAACTGTGAGAGCAACAAGGAACAGTTATTTCTTCCAGACAGACCCTGTGTCACTTTCATAAATCAAGCCCAGCCAGATGGCCATGTATTGGGTTGCATTATTTTAAACACCAAACCGTACTAAAAATCACAATCATTTTGATTTGTGAAATCTGAAAAAGGCCATATTTATTAAACAGAGAGCAGGGGGGAAAAATGAAAACAAGAAACCACAATTTACTTTTCTTTGCCTCCTTGTGTTCTGTTTCTCTTGCTATTGTAATCTCTTTGCCCAGCAAATTTACAACCTGGAGTGGGGGGTGGGGACCAACTTCATCATTTTTCCAGGGTCCGCAGGGGCAAGCACAGAAGGCCCTATTGGAAAGCTGGGGATTGGGTGTGGTTGCTTTAATATGGTGGACGCTCCTGGCACGTGAGATGAAATATTGTTTTCCCTACGGGACTGGCAGTGGTTGATCAGACAGGGAATGGGTCTATTTCACACTTTAGGAGGTATCTGCTTACCTATTTGGCTGACAACAAAAGAACTGACATTGGATTTCACACTGTTTTCTATTAAAAAGGAACCTTTGCTGATTACTCTGGAAGAAGCCCTGATTTGGGGGTAGCAGAGTAACTTAGTTCAAGAAGCTGGGAGAGCTGGCCCACTTTCTTTCATTATTTTGTATTTTTGAAAGTGAGCTAAGGCTTGAACTCCATTTTTTTTTTAAATCAACCCTTTGAATGTATTTACAAAATGAAAGTCATGGCTGGAAAACAAAAGAGGGCAGAGATAACTGAGAGGTTTTGTGCAAAGGCTTATATTGTTACACATGTAAATAATGAAAATATTGTTATATATCACCAGATCTTTTTAATGAATTTGGTCATTGTGTTCCTTTGCAGCGCAAGTGTCTTGTGCTTCGTCAAGTGTCCATTTGTTCCCTCCATTTCAGCCCACCCTCCTCCTCCCCTCCCAACCCAGTGACAAAGTTCTGTTCCATCAATCTGGCTAATCCCAAACTAGGCCCATTTATAATCTGCAGTCTCCTGTGGCCCCTGACCAGTTGTCCAAGCCACAGCCATCTCATTCACCCAACCCTCTTCCCCTGCAAGTCTGGGCGATAAATCATTCAAGGTGTATTTAAAATAGTCACTTTGCTGTTGTTGCTCTGCTTTTTTTTTTTTTAAGGACTTAGCCAAGGACTGCTTCTTTGCTCCAAAACAGAACTATTCATTATTAATCTTAGAGATTCCTTCTGCTTTCCCTGTAGCCTCAGTGTTTGCGTATTACCACATCCATAATCTGTTTTGTATGAATGGTTTTCAACATTCAGAGAATACTTGGTTCTAATATTAAATGCAGTCTATGCTATGGATAGTTTTATCGATAAGTGTAATATTTTAAATAATTTTAACAATTAAATTTGTTTTTTAAATTATATATTTGTAAAGTATTTATCCTGTTGGAAGCAACAATATATTGTTGTATTTATTCGTTTATTTTTGTAATAAATGATCAACCTCTTCAAGCTAAATCAAAAATGACACTTTTATATATGTATACAAAATGCATTTTAAGAGATGGGCCTATTTGCACCAATTTGTATGTAAATAGAGGAGGATCCATCAATAACTTGTAGCTTTCAGAACTAAATTGAAGGAAGAAACATTCTCTCCACATGGAGTTTAGTTTGCCCAAGTTCCAGGGTAATTAATCAAACTCTAAAATGGATGCAACAAGTATTAGCACTGGATGCAGACTTGAAATTAATTATTTAGGAGGTGGACCTGGTTTTTTTCAAGGCAGAAGGATAGAAATGAAAGAATTCACTTCTTTCATGATTGCACGTGGCTGGCTGGCTGGACTGATTAGACTAGCTGCTAAGGTATCAGTGATAAAACCCCGTACCTGGCTATTCTCAGACGTCTGTGGTGGGGAAGGGTGTTGAAGGAGAGTTAAGACTTTGGGGTTATCAGTGACCCAGAAGCAAGGTGATGTAGGAAAATGAGTTGTGTGATGTTTTTTTAAAAAAATAGATCCCCTAAAAATGTCCCTGAGTGAAGACCCAATTTCTCCTCTTCCTGTTACCGAAGGCAGGAGCAATCTGTACAGGTGTGGTGGTGGTGGTGGCGGTTGTTGTAAGAGTGATACGTGTAGGAAGTGTGGGGGTCACCTCTCCAGCTTTCCAAGTTCTGTAGGTCACTTGGTCATCTCCGTTTCTCAGGGCGGCTGTTCCGGGGGCCTGAAGGTCACCCACGTGACCTCCCGGCTGCTAGAGCCCCACCGTGGGCTTGATCTTGGTTTCAATAAGGAAATCAGAGGGCTCTGGGTTTGCCTCCTGAACTTTCCAGTCTAGGAAAGGAAACAGTGCGGAGGCTGGAAGGGATGGGTGGGGGTGGGGGCGGCGGAGATGGCAAGAATACTTGTGTAATCAGATTCTTTGATTTTGTTAGCCTGGCTCATGGCCTATTAATTAGATTACTCTCTCTTTCATTCTTGATTTCACATCCGTGTTTGTTCCTGTCTCCTAAAATGTGGGCGCGAGCGTGGCGAGCGCTATGATGTCACTGCCGGCCAGCGGCGGCCGCCTGGCCTTCTGGAGGGCCGTGGGCTGCGTTCTTGATGAGTCGGGTCTTCCTCGAGGAAGAGTCGTTCTGGAAGTGACCTCAGAGGGGTCTGGGAAGAGGGCAACTGGCCTTCTCGCGGCGGCTGGGTGCGCGCGCGCGCCGCGTGCCCGTGGATGCGGGCGCGGGGAGGGCGCCGCGCAGAGTCGCGGCCGGGCCTCTGCACCCCCGGGTGCCGGCGGCTGGCTCAGGTGCAGGGCCCGGCCCAGGTGGAGGTGGGGGATCGGAGGAGCGGAGGAGGAGGGTGCCGGCGCGGGCCGCGGGCGTCCGAAGCCCAGCTTCCCCCCGGGGTGCCGCGCGAGGCCGGGCGCCCAGGTGGGGCGGTAGCTGTCGAGGGGGCGGGGAGGGGGGTGTCCCGACCCTGCCCGGCCCAGCTCTGCCCGGCAGCCGGGCCGGAACAGCTGCGGACAGTCCCACAAGCTGTTTTCCTCGTGGCGACCATTCAGCAAAACGCACGATCCTTTCTCAAAGATTTAAATTTCGCGGATGAATTACCATACACCGGTTGCTTAGCAACTAAATTCAAGCAGGGCTGAGAATATGCAAGCTTTTTGTATTCTCATTAATAAAAATGCCACTCTGACACAGCAACCCGACTTTGGATCACTGCAACTTCTGTAAAAGCCGTAGGAGAATACAAACCGGTCCTGCCATTTAATTACAGATCAGAATGGCTTGAAACGCGATGTTTTGTTCATCTATCTTCCTAAAAGCGATGTAAAAAATAACGGCTTTTCAAGAGCAGTAGTAAATTCTTCTTCTTTTTTTTTAATGGAGTTGTCTATCGGGGTTACTGATAATTGTCAACTGAAACTTTTGGAAACAGGTTGAAATTTCCCCCTTCGTCAACATTAATGCTCAATCCCTCAGCCCACAGCCTCTGACCCTGCGCTCCGTTCACAGCCTAATAATTACAATTACTGCCCTGATTCTGGAACAGCACGGGCCTCGGGAGCCCTGGAACTTAAAGGACAGTTGGCACAGCAATCAACAAGGCCCGTGGCTGGAAAAACACCTAAGAACTTGAGGACTTGTGGGAGTTTCGTGGGGAGGCTGAGAGGTCGCCTGAGCGGCTCAGGCTCCGGGCTTCCAGAGACAACTTCTTGGAGGGCACAGGGGAGAAAGGGCAATCGCCCTCTGCTCCACGTTTGCTGATTTTCCGTCCTGGGCCTGGCCTCCTCTGCCGGGAATTTGGTCGCCGCCTCCCCGTGCGGACGGTGGAGTGGAGAGGGCTGAGCCCCGGACCTGCTGGCCGACCGTCTCTGGGCCCCAAGCCCGAGGGCCCTGGAGGAAGAACGCAGGTGGAGCTGGAGCCACGGGTCTCCAAGGTCAGGGCCTGGGGCTTCCATCGGGAACGCTGTGTGTCCCTTCCCGCAGGGTGCCGCGCAGGGAGGGGACGCACTGAGTCGGAACAGGGCCCAGCCCTGGGCTGCAGGCCGCGGGCGGGGGAGCAGGGGTCAGCGGGGCCCGGCCTGGTGCGCGGCTCGCTCGCATTGTTCTCAGCGCGCCGAGGCCGGAGCGGGTTGCGAGCGGGGGCAGGGCGGCGGGAGGCCGGCGCTCGCTGGAGTTTCGGGCACCAGGCCCCGCCACCGCCCCGGGCTGGAGAACTGAGGCGCCCCACGGACGCTGGGGTCGGCCGCGTGTGCCCGGCCGCGTCGCGGTCCCCGCCCGGGCGACACTGAGCGGGCGGTGGGCGAGCGCGGCCGCAGGGCAGGCAGGGGTGCCCAGGCCACCCGCCAGAGGACTGCGCGTGCACCGCCTCCGAAGCTGCCCGAGGAGGCCGCGGTCAGCTTTAGAAAGATGCGGGGCCAAAGTGAAACTCCCTAGATTGGTTCCAACAGCGTCCCCCCGGCAGCCGAGCCCCTTCCTCCCACTCTGGCAAACCTGCCAGGACTTCAGAGGTTACTTTCCCCCTGGTCAGCCTGGCTGCGTGAAGACCGCGAAGCCCCCAACTGACTCAATTTAACTCGGTTTCTTTGCAGAGAATACCAAAACCAAAAACCCAAAACAGTGGCTATTAAACCAGAAGTTGAATGTTTGCCACATGAAATGCTCAGAGGCACCGGAGTTCTCAGGAAAACCTACATAATAAACAGGAAGCCATTTATTTACAAATACAATCGCTCTAGACAAGCCGCATTCCATGTCCGTAATTCATTAATGGAATTCGTTCCTTTTCTTCCCTTTGGAAAGGGAAATTTTAGCTTTTAAAAATATCTGGGTCTTGGGGGCAGGGGAGGAAAGTGGCTAATTTACCTGTTCCTAGAAAAAGAAGCAGTGGTGTCTGGTGAATTCCTGCCTGTGGGGACGTTAAACAGTATAAAATAACCATTTAAAAGATATTGAGAGGTTTTGTGTTTTGGGGGTTTTGTTTTTCTTTTTTACTCTTCAGAAAATAAGTTTGTTGGTAGTCGTTGCTGTCCCCAGAGTTACCCAGTGAAACTGCATTGGTAACATAACCCTAGTTGGAGAGCATGTGTGTGCATGTGAACAAAACTAAAATTTAAATGACTTGAGCTGGCTGGGAACACAGCAAAATTTTATCGTAAAACTCACTTCGTTGCCACAGTTTTAGAAATGTCTGTGGCAATGTGCCTGCTGCCCCCCCTGTTTCCTGAGTCACACCTGGGGTGATGCAGGCTCTTGGCTTCCTCGTTACCAGTGTAAGCCAGTATCACTTACCTGGAGAACTTGAGTCTGGTCTTTATTAATTTGGGAAGTTTTCTTGAAGTGAGGCGCCTGCCTCTGCGAGTTGGGAGAAGTGCATTGTTTGGGAGAGAGGTCACATCCAGGGGAAGGTAGAATCAAGTATGAGTCTCTGGGCGACCCAAAATGAGTAAACATCAAACGCACAGGACACACCTGAAGTGTGTTTAGAGCCTCGTGAAGTCCCCAAAGGAGCAGGGTTTACAAAGGACAAAAGGAACGCTAACTGTTGTCTATGTTTCATTGTTGGAGCTACAAAATAGCAGGATGAACACTGAGAGGAAAGCAAACACATCTTCTTTTAATTCAAAAACAAAAACAAAAGGACAAGGGATGTTGTGACGAAGAGCTTCCTGAGAAATCACACATTAGTTCTGTCCTGCAGGGCTGCCTCCCTCCCGGCACAAGGCAAGCCCATTTAGTAGGCTGGAACTTTGCACACTGAAATAGAATAGATATTCATTTCAAAGAGCTCGCCTTGACCCAGCCCTGAAATAAAAGGTGCCCAAACCTACCACCCTCAGCCCACCCAGTTTCAGGCAGGACCACTTAGAGGTGTGAGGGGGAACCAGGCATGGTGCTTCCATTCGGCCCCCTGTAAGAATCTCAGAGAGAGTCTATTTTTCATTGACATCTCCAAGGTTGAAAACTCTCCAGCAGAGTTTAAAAAAATAAATTAAATAGGTCCAATCAGACAGGACAGCATCACTTGCTCAGGCAGTCCTACTGATTGTAACTCGTGCTCCTCCAAGATTTCTTCCAAACAGGGCTTTAAAAATGTTTCAGACCTGAGAGATGTCTGACTCTTCCAAGATCTGTTTAAGAGTTGTCCTGGAGGTTTTTTATGCGAGAGGGATGCTAGGCAGGTCCAGTGACATCTGGAGGAGTGGAGGTGTGGATATTCAAGGCACTGAGCAGCCCGCACTTAAAACAGGGTTTCTGATTTTCCATGAGGGGGCCTCACAGGGTAGCACTGCTTACCCGTGTCCCTGATCCCACAGGTTTTTCTCAGTGTATCAAAGAGGAGGGCCTGCAGGTGAGGGGGTGGAAGTGAAGGGAGAGACCAAAAGGCAGATCACTTAACTATCCCCTTTGTTCTGGGCCTTGAACTGGGGGTTCCAGGAGGGGAAAAAACAGCCCCCCAGGAGTGAAGCCTCTGTGTGCATGACCCTGACACCCCCACCATGGCCCCACCCCAGCCAGGAAACCAAGTGCTGGCTGATTTGGAGCAAATGGGTAAACTCGAGGAATTCCTGTGTGAGTGTTACCTAACATATAGTACTTTCTGCAGGGAGAGGGGCTCAGCCTTGGTTTTTCTGCAAATGACTACGTGCAGGCAGAAAGGCCTAGAAAGAAGAAATAAAGACAAGTTAAATAGAAAAACCATGGGGAAATGGGACTTGCGTGGCCATATACGCCGATGCACGCAAGCTGAGGCACATGTAAACAGCCACTACTGGTACATCCTTTCTGGGCCCTGGGCATCTCTAAACATCCTGCCTCTAGCTGTATGTGGCTAAAGAGGAGTGGTACCTAACTTGGGGGTTGAGGAGGGCAATCCTATCCAGGAATACTGGGCCCTGGTTGCCCTGTAGGAGCCAAGTTAGTGAACACCTTATCCTCACCTTGCTCTTTCTGTCAGAATCCTCAAATCCTCACTGTGGGGGGGGGCAGGTCACCCCCTGGCCACGGCCCTGCTGTGCACACCCCAGCCACCCCGGCCTGAGGCAGGAGAGCTGTCCTTTCACCAGCAGCAGGAGGAGGAGGGCGCCGCTGCAGCAGCCCGAGGTCACATTCAGGAAGCCTGTTCTTCTGGGAGAACCTCGCCCCAAAGGCGCAGGCGTTGCAAACCGTGTTCTTTTGCCCCCAGCGTGAAGGGGAGAGGAAGCCAAAGGACAAGCATTTTGCAGGAGGGGATCTGGAGCGGGGCGGTGGTTCCCAGCAGATCCCCAGCGACAGGCCCCCTCCGCATGGGGTGGTGATTGGGAGTTGGGGGGCCAGGAAGGCGCACCAGCTGACAAAGCTGTAACAAAGGATTCCAGCGAAAGTGGTACCACGGATCTTTACAGGATCACACACCTTCCAGGCGTGTCCCCAGCTCCTCAGGACAGAGAGTCCGTTGATTGTTCCCCAGGGCTCCGCGGACGTGCCCGGGCTGTCAATGGTGCGGGGTTGCTTCGCAGCCGCGCCCCGCGCTCCTGCAGGCCCCCGCGGGCAAGGGTGGGTGGCTGGGCCCCGGCCCCGGGCAGCCCAGCGAGGCGCTGGTTTGGTTGGGCCACACGGGTCACCCTCGGTTGGCCCCGGGAAGGTGGTGGGCAGCGATCTGGCCTGGCGATACCTGGTGGTGCGGCCCCGGAGGACTCCCCGCGCGTCCCTGCTGGGCGAGAGCGAGCGCACTGGAGAAGGGAGCTTGCGGGGCTGGCGGGCATCTGAGTCACCAGGGCCTTGGCAAGAAAGCAAGCAGGAGACAGTGGAAAGGACGCCTCCCACGACGCGATGCTGGGGCGCTGGCCGAAGCAGGTGGGCAGCCCCAAGGCCTCCGCCTGGGCCCTCCATCCCGCACCCCAGACCCGCTGCCACGGAGCCCTGGCGTTGACCCTGAGCTCCAGCGCAGCCTCGGCCTCCAGCTGCTGTGTAGCAATTGGCGGCTAGGAATTGGTGCCCTAACACAGAGGTCGGGGTCGGGAAAGGTTGAGACCTGCACAGGAGGGAGAGGGAGTGAGGATCGGGAACCCCAGAGAGATCTATGACTTCACCCTCACGCTCCTACTGGGTTCCAAGTTTCCCAGTGCAACTCCCACCTGCCTTTCCCAGTTTCCCTGGGAGCTGGAGGCCCAGAACTGGGACTCAGTGAGGCCAACAGGAAGCGAGAAGCTAGGGTCCAAGTTCAGTAGGTGGAAGAACCCATCAAGCCGAGGTGACTCTCCGCCGGTGACAAAGTGGGTGACAAGGACAAAACCTTGGGAGAGCAGTGGAAGTAGGTCTAAAGTGTGGTCCGTGATTCTCTACTTGGCAGTGTCCCCTTTCTCTGTTTCAATCCGGGGGAGGCCTCTGGGAATGGCTGCTGACCTGGGCTTCCAGCTGCCAGCGTCCACCCCGCTGGGCCTCCCAGCTCCTGAGCTGCCCAGAGCGGAAGACCTGCCCAGGCTGGCCCCAGCCCTCAGGCCAGGCCTCCAGACGCCGCTGACTCCCCCACCCCCACCCCTGCTGGCCTGAGCTGGGCTGGGCCTGCGACCCCACCAGGGGCCCCGGCTTGGAAATTCCAGCCAGTCAGCCCAGCATGGCAAGAGGGCTGGAGGCCCTGAGTGACACTAGCTCCTACCCCTGGCGACATACAAGTGTAAATGAGATGCATTTTGGCTGATCAGTCCACTGTATTTTCTGCAACTTAATGTGTCTACGTCTTGTCAACTCCTCCAGTCTGGAAGAATAGCGGAAGATTTTAAAGAGAATTTGTGTGTGTGTGTGTGTGTGTGTGTGTGTGTGCGTGTGTGTGTGTGTGTGTGGTTTCCAACTCCAATTCCATACAGGGAGATGGGTGAGAGTAGAGACAGAGAATTGCTGACATGAACAACATGATATAAACCCTCCTCAAATGCAACTTTAAGCCACAAAGAAGGAAGGAGAAAGAGGTGGGGGTGGGTTATGGCGGCTGGTAAGAGACCCTGGTGGAACCGGGTGAATCTAACTGGGAAAAGTTTCAAATTGTAAGTTTCTTTTCAAGAACAAAATTCATTTGTATTTACTTGGGTGTAGGGGAGAGACCAGACTCCTTCTCCGGCTAACCTAACATCTAAGGGGCCGTTTAGGGGGGGTTGGGGGCCTCATTGGGAGGGGAAAGATTTTCTGCCACCGCAGAGGACCCAGCTGGGAGCATGTCCTCTTCATATGTCAATTTCCAAACAAGTTGTAAGGAAATTGAGGAAACTTGCCTCCAAGGCTCACCAGATTCCCCACCGGGATTTCCAAGAAAGCAAAGTCTTCTCAGGGATGATGGGGGCCTTCAGTAAGGAAAGGGGAAGGACCGCACGACCTCTGGTGTCTGCCCCAGGTGGCCTGGTAGGGTTCACTGGGGAGCTTTCTTCCAGCACGGAGCCTGGTAGGACCCAGGGCCAGCTCCAGCCTCCAGCCCTGCCCCTCTTCACAGCCATGTGTTGTCTCAGGTTTGTCTACAGCTGACCCAAGGAAGGGGGACAACAGATATTCGGAGCCCTGGTCCCCAGCCCTGGCTCTCTCCCCACTGCCAGACTCTGGTGTAGGCAGGGCTCCCACTGCCCTGAGTTACGGGAGCTGTGTACTGGCCTCTAGTGCCCTCTTTCCTGGGAGTCTTAGGGTCAGCAGGGAGTTTGTTGCCGAGTATGGAGCTGTTGTGTTAAGATCTGCGTCTGGGGTCAGCTGCCCACTCAAAGGAGCTGTGGCAGCTTTACCCGCAGGATTATAGGGTCTTCTGGGGCTGCTGAAACCCTGACCCTGCCTCAGGGGCCTCTGGTGGGAGCAGAACCCAGGCCCATCTCATTCAGGCGAGGTTTTTGGACCCCTCGGGTGTCCAGGATGATCCCGCCCCATCCAATTTGGAAGACTCCCTTCTCTGCTGTATCCCTTGGCTGAGGTGTGAGATACCCTCACTGCAGGGCAATTAACTCCAATAGACTGGAATGGGGCGGGGTCACGTGCTTCCCGGCGAGAGCAGCGGCCACCCAGCACTCTGAACCCATGCAAACTTTTCCGCCGCTGAGCAGAGGAGTTTGCTGGTCGCAAGTAGCTCAGGTTTCTGCTGTTCAGCCTGGGCACTTCCATACCAGCCTGGTAAATGCATCAGATCCAGATGTGCGCTGCTGCCCTGGGCTTCCACCAAGAGCCAGCCGAGGTGCTGGGGAGACATTCCGAACACATTCGCTGCCCCGCTCGCTCGGCTCACCCACAGTCCTGATAGGCTGGTCGGGAGGGCTGAGCTCTGGGGAATGAGCAGAGGGGACACCTCCAACTTGCCCGGTTGCTTAGCCTGACTGCACCACGGTGTCTGTCCAGGGCTCCTGCAAGCTGCCCTCTCCTTTTTTCTTGCTGTGGATTCCCAAAAGCAATTTATTCCCTCCCTCCTTCCCTCCATGCCACCTCCTCCCATCCCAAAGCTGAGCATGGATTTCCATTTGGGATGAGAAGGGGTACCACTAAAGAGACAAGGAGGGGTGGTGAACCACCTTCAGCCACAGTAACCTTTACACCAACAGACACAAGTCTCACTAACCTCCTCTTTTGAACAGTCGCTCAGCTTATGACAGGCTGAAACCATCTGAACTCAAGAGCAAAAAGAAAATTTAAAACCCAGACCAAGTAACTTATTTCTCCTCTGCTCCCTGAGTTCACCATCCCTCACTTCCTCAACTCCCAGCCATCCCAGTCTCCATTACCCCATCTAAAGATTTAAAACACTTGTTTCTTAAACTCTTCCAGGGTTTTCAGCATTACCAGAGTAACTGGAGAGAGAACACACCCCACCTTGAGCCCCTCAATTCTGCATCCAAGCCAAATAGCCACCACCAACAATTACACTTTGCATAACTTGACACGGCCAGAAATGAAGACTCCGTTATTTACCAGAAGTAGAAATAAACTTCACTGAAAGAAATAAACGCAACTTTGACCATGGGATACCTACTGGAGAACCCTCTGAAAACATCACCTCTGTCTTCCCACCCCCTTTACTGGGGTGGAGTGCTGTAAAAATCCAACGCAGCAGAATTTTGAAAGAGCCTGATCACCTGGAGCGGGTTGGGAGTCCTCAACTCCAATCATTTGTAATAAAGTCTTTAATAGTCATAATTGGTATTTAATTGCTTGATCTGATTGGTGCTTTATTCCTGACCCGATTTAGTTTCACCCGGAGGTACAGGTGGTCCAGGATCAGTGGAGGGAGGCCATTTGCAACTTTTTCAAGCAAAAGGGAAAGTACTTCTGTTATGTTTGCAGACATGTGTCTCACATATTTTCCCCCTGCCTTTTGTAAACTAAGAATAAACATTACAGATCTGGGTTTTAATTTATCCAGATGGAATCATAAAGTACCTAGGAGGTTATACATACATATACACATACACACACACACTGGAATTGAGGACACACGGCTGCTCGCACTGAAAGGAAGGAAGAAACTCAATACTGAAGCTGAAAGAAATGAACCGCCAGCCGAATCGAGTAACTGAGCAAGTTCACTTTATTCCTTCGTAGGAAGAGGGTGCGCGGCGGCGAGGGCAAGTTGCCCCGGGTCTTTGAACAGGGACATCGCGAGGCGGGTCAGACCTTCCCACCAGCGGCCCCTGGACCCTCATCACCCCCTGGTCCCTAACACACACACACGCACACACACACACACACTCGAGCGCACACACTCGCTGCTCTGTGCTGGGGTCTTCGTTCCGCCTGGCTCCCCTTCTCAGAGCCCGGCCCGCGGGAGCACCGGCGGCCCTCCCTCTCCGGCCCCGGCCTGCGGCCCGCTCCCCGGCGCCCCGGACTCACCCGGCGCGGTCCTTCCACTCCGCACACAGACAGGAAACCGGCCTCAGTCGGGGCAACATTTGAAACCACACTTTGTCGATACCATCGGAGACGAGAGCGCACACTTGGGGCTCTGAGCTCCCGAGCCCGCTTCTAGCAGAAAGCCGGGGGTCCGGGGGAGGGCGGCCGGGCGCGAATCCTCCCTCCAGCCGCGCGGCCGGCTTTCTTATGGAAATGAACGCGGCAGGCCGCGCGCCCCGGCCCGCGGTTCCCGTCCTGGCTGCGGGGACCCGGGCGCGGGGCTCCCCTCCGCCCGGGCGGCCGGCGCCCGGCATTAAATATTCATAGAGATCGCTACTTTCTTAAAGGAGAACCCACCGCGCGGGAAAGTTCACAGCCAAGGGCAGGCACAAAGGAAGGGCTCGCTGCTGTGGGTTTGAGGTCCGGGAGGCGCACCCCTCTCCGCGGCGGGGCCCGCGCAGGCCACACTAAGGAGGGGACTGGGGAACGGGAGCGCCTTATCGAGTCACTTTCCTTGGAGAGAGAGGAAGGAGAGCTGAACTTGGTGGCGGAAGGAAAGCTCGCTCCCTGATCGCTGAACGGTTATTTAGAAATAAGCCCTCGCATCTGACGCCCTAGAATCCTCACGAGCTTTTTTTTTTTCTTTTTTCTTTTCTTTTTAAGGAGGCCGCTTGACTTTCATTCGAACTCCACCGGCATCGGGGGCAGCAAGAAAGTTTGGCGTGTGTTGGTGGAAACGTGAGCGCGCGGACGAAGTTTATTAAAACCTTGCAACGAATAACAATTTCAGCGAAACTGTTAAAACAACAAAACCCGCACCTGCCCGCTTCCCTGCAAAGCAGAGACCCGGCTTGTGCAGAGCCGGGCGGCCAGCGCGGGAGCAGCGGCCGGCTGCGGTTTGGAGACGCGTGTCTGCGCCCTGGCTCTTCCGATCCCAGGAGCGCGGCCGGGCCCGGGGCTGACCCGAGTGGGTGTGGGGCGGGGGGCGAAGAGATGGCAGCGGCGGCCGGCGTGCCGCGGCCTCCAGGGAGCGCCCCGGTGGGGCCGGCCTCGCGCGCCCCGACAGGCCGGCTCCGTCCGCTCCCGGCCCGGGGGCTTTGTGTTCCCGGCCCGGCGCACTTTGGCGAGTGGTCGGAAAGTCTCGAGCGCCATCTAACGGGAACAGCAAAAGCTGACGCCGGGTGTAGGTTAGGACGGGCCGCGTGGGCCGGGCGGGCCCTGCGCATCTCCTCCCACGCCGTCTGGACGCCACCCCCAACGCGCGCACCGCGCACACCCTCGGGAATCCGCGGAGCCTACCTTCCCGGGGAGGGGACGGGAGTGATGCGGCGCCCGCCTGCCCGCCTGCGTCCGCCCCCTGCGCCCCTGCCCTCTCCTCCCTTCCGCGTGCCCCCAGGCCACGGGAGAGGAAAGATCGTCTTGCACCTGCCTTAATGGGACCCTGGTGTCCTGCAAGCGCTCCCTTTTTCCTTTTGGCCTGCGATGGAAATTACCAAGAAATCCTGAGCGGGAGCACCTGTTTTCCGAAAGGAACAGCCACATAATGAAGGGGTGTGCAGCCAAAGCAGCTTCGAGAGGGATGGGGAAAGGCAATGAAAGAGGATAATGGTAACAAAACAAAAAAGTGCCAGTGGAGACAGATTTGGTCCTGACGGGCTTTGGGAGAGCTTCAGGGTCTGCTATTTGCAGGAGCCTGAGGAGAGGGGAAGCCCAGCTGGGGCCTAAGGGGAGGCAAAGGAAGCAGGGCCCAGGAAAGGATGGAAGGAGGGACCCAGGACCCCAGAGGTAGCCTGCAGCCTGAGGGTGCTCAGGCCTTCCCAGGGTTCCAGGCCACCATGAGGGCCAGGGACCATGGGTGATGCACATGGTGCCATGTGCTCCTGTCAGCTCAGGGGATTTCTGCAGAGGTGGGAAGTTAGCAGAAGGGCTGGCGCCCCGACCAGCTGTGAAAGGAGGACCAGAAGGGAGGAGAGGTGCTGATCAAGGCCCTAACCACCCACCCTCCCCAGATCCCACAGCTGCTGTCTGTCCTGATGCTTTGAAGAGTGGGTGACCTGTCTCCGTGCCTGCAAACAAAGGGCCAGAGACAGGAGGCCGGCGGGCAGCCTGAGACAGCAGGTGCTGGCCCTGAGGATTCTGGGTGGGTAGGACAGAGATCAGAATGCCTGTTCCTCTCTCAAGTATGTCATGAGAGTAGAACATGATGTCAGGTGGACAAATGGTTTTTATTGTGGTAAAACATGCATATGGTTTACCATCTTAACCATTTCTAAGCCTACAGTTCAGTGGCATTAAGGACATTTCCACTTTTGTCCAACTATAATCCACCACCATCCACAAAACATTTTCATCTTCCCAAACTGGAACTCTGTATCCATTCAGCACTAACTCCTCACTCCCCTCCCCCAGCCTCTGGCACCCATTCTCCTTTCTGTCTCTATGAACTTGATTCCTTTGGGTCCCTCATATAAATGGAATCAGACTGCATTTGTCCTTTTGTGACTGGCTTATTTCACTTAATGCAAAGTCCATGTTATAGCATGTGTCAGAACTTCCTTCCTTTTTAGGACTGAATCCTATTCCATCATATGTATAGACCACGTTTCATTCATCCATTCATCTGCTGAAGGACGCCTGGCTGCGATCAGTTTTTGGTGACCGTAAATCATGCTGCTTTGAAAGTGAGTGTACACCTATCTCTTGGAGATCTTACTTTCGATTCTTTGGGGTGTGTACTGGATTGCATAGTGATTCTACACTTAATCTGGGGGGAGCCCGCATTACCTTTCTCCATGGCAGCTGCATCATTTTACGTTTCCACCAACAGTGCATGAGAGTTCTGATTTCTCTACATCCTCACCAACACTTGTTATTTTCGGTTTTGGCTTTTTAAATAACAGCCATCATAAGGGGTGTGAGGTGGTACCCAGTTGTAGTTATGAAACATTTTAAGTGTAAATTTATAAACGTAGTGGAGTAACACTAAGAAGGCAAAGTGGGCACCGGTCTCAGCAGAGGGGAAACATCCTGTTGATTATTTCAAATCTCTGCTCTTTAATTTTTGAGCCCAGTCCTACCAAAGGGGGAGAAGAGAAACGACTGAGGAGGGGGCACACAGACCTAACACTGTTTGATGGTCCTGTTTTGGCCTCTTTCTAATCACAAGCTAGAAAATTGAAAGGCTTTCATATTAACCAGCCCTGTTCCTGTCTTTGCTGCCAGAAGGAGACCAGAGATTCAACATCTCTTGGGAAGAGAGAAGAGAAGGGAAAAATATATATACCGTGCTTGTCTTCTGCCTGGATTCTTTGATTTATTCCATTTGGAAGAGATGCTAGTGTCCCCAATGTTGACAGTGTGTATAGACTGGTGGGACTCTCTGAAGTCCTTTTTCCTAGAAAAGAGCTGAAAAACAGCAAGTGTGCGAGCGGAAGGGCGGCCGTCCCACCCCGGCTGGGAGCCGTCTCAGTGCTGAGCACCCCTCTGCTCCCTCCCGCGGCCTCGGCTGCTGGTGAGCTCAGCCAGCCTTGTGAGGAGTCACTTGTGGTAGATTTCCAGAGCGCTCCGTTATCCTTTCCTCTTCTTTTTAATATTACAGCCTGCGGAGACAGGTCAGTGTTTTTATTGCCCACATCTTAAGTGAAAACGTCTAGAGTGGGCACAAGATAATCAAGGGAAAAGACTGTGGTGCCAGGGTCGCACCCAAGCTCCTAGCCCCAACTTGGCCTTGGCCACTGGACCACACTGCTGCTTTCATCTGACAGGAGGGCTGGCACCGGACACAGATGAGAGAAACCAGAGCAGCCAGCCTTGGCAGAGACCTCGACCTCCCTTCTGCCGCCGGGCCAAGTCTGCCACTTGCTGCACCGCGGAAGCTCTGCGGTGTTTCGGGGGGGCGTGGAGGGAGGAGGTTTTGGAGGCACCTCCCCGTATCTCGGCTCCGTGGGGCCCAGAGCTCCCCTTTAATTGCTGCGAGGGATCCCCAGAGAGGAGGCTGCACTGCACATCAGGAGCTCCTTACCTTAAGACAAAAGAACACAATCGTGAGGTGCCACCCTTCCCTCTTCCCTTGTTAGAGCGACTTCCAGGTGAGAGAGAAGATGCCAGAGGGTTACGTTCCAGGGGCGCTGAGACTGGGAGGCCTCTCAGCATTCTGAAACGGCTTTGTAGTGTTTGGATCCAAGCCATTTGCTTCTAGAGAGAATCACATTGGGTAGGAGCTTGCCTTTTCCATTTGCAATGGCTTATTAAGTATAAGCATCTCTCTTCTCTGTTTACTGAGCGATTAGCTCTCCCGCCAATGACCCTGCCGGGGAGAGAGCCAAAGTGTGTCCTGAACACACAGTTACCCTGCAGCACGTCCTTCCCCCACACCCAGAGGCCACCCGCAGGACTCGTGCTTAACACTGGGATCTTCTTTTTACAGTCGGCAATGAGCATCTCCGCCGATGGTGCAATGTCACCGATGCCACCCGTGTTTCCCGTTCCATCCCAGTCCCAGCGGAGAGAGAGAAGGGGGACCCGGCATGGCAGAGGCGGGCCTGGGCTGTGCCGCCTGCACGTGGCGTGACGGGGAGGCCACAGCCTCAGGGCTCACGTGCCATCGCTGACTCTTTGCTGTGTGTCCCACGGACGAGTGTCCTTCCTGTCCCCGCGGGACAGGACAAAAAGAACAGAAAAGGCTCCTTCCTGCACCTGCGTGCAGGCAGTTGAAAATTCTGGAAACCTGTAAGCAGTAAAGATTAACCAGATTCTGGCTGATTAGTAGCCGGTCGCCTGGCTGAACGGGCTGGGTTTGAGTAGGTCAGTTTAGTGGGAGGTCAGCCCACCGGGAGTCAGCCCGACTCCAAAGGTCGCAGTGAAAACAAAATCATGCCATTTACCCACATTTCAGAGACTGGATTCGGTTGTAAGGCTTGGTCTGGAAAGAAGGATTAATTATTTCCAACTAGGTGGATTCTGCGTCCTCTCAGCCAGTTTCTCCCTTGTGCTGTGGAGAAAGTGTAAGATACATCATGGATGTTGTGATATAAACACTGTCTCCCTGCCTGTACCACGGGGCAGACTAATGAAATAATTCAATCAGACCAGCTTCCGCCTCTGCCACGTTCTCAGCGGAAGCTCTGTGCTCTTGCGCTGCTGTGCGCAGGCTGCGCCCGTGCGGTTCCGCAGTTAGCATCCCGACGTGAGGGTGGTGTCTACTGAGTCTAGCACCCTCTTACACTTACAGGACACAGGACTGCCGCGGGTGCCGGCTATAGGAGCTGGCATCTCGTCTAAGGGCTGGCACTATTTCGTCTGCCCCTCACCCCAACCTTACCAACCACAAAAGAAAAGCAGACTTCTCAGCTCGCACTGCTGGGGTTGGGGGAGGGTTCTGGGGTGGGCGGCAGAGACAGACTTGAGCTCTGCTTGAGCTTCAGTGCTCAGAGTGCTTCCCACATTTGTGCTGGAACACTTAAAGATCGCTGCCTAGTGCTTTGGCGAGCGGGACAGGGCAGTGGTCGTGGGGTGAGAGGTGCCCTGGGACCAAAGGCACCGAATCCTTCCTCTCCCTGGGACCTCCTCCTGTCCCTGCAGCCTCAGTGCTTTGACTTCAGGCAGAGATGCCGTTCCCAAGCTGCCAGGGTTCCCTTTGCACCTGCTGAGGGTGCAGGTGATGTGGCCGCATCACAGGATGAGCATGGCCTGTCTTCCTGGAGCATCAGAGCACCACGTGATTCTTTAGGGGACAAGCTAAGTAATTTAACCAACTGATAAGTTCAAACTCTATCTTTGTAGAAACACAAGCATGAATCTATCCTCCAATAGCACATAAAATCATCATATAATTTAAAAGCAAAAACCCAGACTTCAGATGCTTTTGGTGATTGGAGCCGATGGCTTTGGACCAATACCTGGCCCTTCTCCTCCAAGCACATGAGGTTTCTTCTGACATTAGTGGTATTTTGGTGGAAATTTTTGAGAATTCTGCCTTATAGCGTCTTCCCCCTCCTTTACGTGGTTGGGAATTTAAGTTTCAGGACATTATATTTTAAGATTCATCCTCTCCCCACCCACCTCCACCCCCCACCACATAGACAGATTTGGGGCCACCTGTTCACTCCTCAGCCAGGAGGATGGAAGATTCCTGCTGCCAGATCCTTGCCTCCATCCCGCGGAGTCTGCAACAATGCCCTCCAGAGTGACGGGAGGAGAACACGCCCTTGGCTCCACTTCCAGGTTCGGGCTTGGACAGCATGTGGTCTGTGCAACCATTAAGCCATGGGACTGGCTGGAGGGGCACCAGGTCCCAGGGGACACAGCCCAGAGGCCCCCTGTACCTCCATGTCCTCTGCCTGCTCCAGGGCGTGCTCTGCACCTGACCACGCTCCCTGCCGCGATATGTGGCCGTGTTTGTAGTCACTGCTGATGCCGCTGATTCCTCCCCTTCATACGCGTCCACGTACATTTCCTCTTGTTCTTTCGGGCAGCGCCACCCATTCCTTTCTGATGTGTTCGCCTCCCCGCACCAAGGGATGGAGGCAGCGCCCAGAGAAGAAAGAAAACCTTTTCCCCTGCTTTCCTCTTTTCTCCTGAGGATCAGGATGCGCTGGGCTGGCTCAGTCCCCTGAAAGCTGCAGCCACCCCTGTGCTCCCAAGCGATGCCCATGCACGCAGAACCCACCTCTTCCCACAGCCATGTGCTTGGCAGAGGGTCTGTCTGTTCTGGGCAGGGGTGGGGTGGGTGCTTTGTTCCACTAGAGAAATGAACACAAGCTGCCCTTTGCCCTGAGCAGAGATGGTGAAATTAGACCCAGGTGATCATGCAAATGCTCTGAAAAGTCAATGAGGCACAGACAGTGTATCAAAAACAACGTATTTGGCGGAAATTTTGTTTCCTAGAGGTTTTAGACTCTTAGAGGGTGAAGACAGCTAGTTTATGTCACATATAACCTTTCAATTTCCCATCTAGTGTCTTCCACTTACCGTCTTCTTTCATTCACATCCAATCCTCTTTTTCTCCTGTACAAAGACCACACTGAAGTTCACTGTGCCCTCTCTGTGTCTGTCTGTCTCTCTGTGTCTGTTTCTCTCTCACGTGTGTCTCTCTGGTACCCACACGTCAGGGTACAGTCTGAACAAATATAATATTTTATAGCAGTTTCTCAAACTGGCTCTTCCACTGGATGCCTTGACTTTCTACTGACATAGAGCCTGAGGCATGTCCAGAAAAATCAATAAATTTTCCTGAATTCAGTAAAATAAACTTGATTCAACTTGTGAGCGATAGTGATTGGCTGGGCAGCTGTGCGTGGGGGCTCCCAGAGCTCCCCTGACGCGTGGTCGATGCTGGGTGGGCCTGCCCTAAAAGCTTTCTTATAGCTGGTATATCTGTCACCACACCACCACTGTCCCCTCCCCGCCACCGAATCTCCAGGTTGCTTTTTTTTTTTCTTCCTTCTTTGGAAATGAGAGAAGAAGAAGAAATAAAACCCACATTTATGGGGAAAATAATGAAGCAGGTTGATATCTTGTTTGTTGCCTCGTTGGTGGATGTGGACTCACTGAAAGATTAGGAGAGCCGATGAAATCGACTGCCAGGGAATGGGTATCTAAGAAATCACAGGGTTTCCTTCTTTGTATGGTTTCCCAGTCTTATCTGAGTTTAAAATTTCAGATACTGGTCTGACTTAATCAGCACACTCCGTGGGAGGAAGGAAGACCTGGATGTTTTTATTTATCCTTTTCTTCCTTCAGCCTCCCCTGGTCTCTCCATGGAGTAGATGTTAGAACTAAAACGGTGTTCGCCTCGACTTTTGAGATCCTGCGTGTTGATGGTCTGAGTAACCCCGTGAGTTCCCCCCTACCCCCGCCTGGCATTGTGTGACCGAAACACTCAACGTCTGACTTCAGAAACAAACTCACATTCCAAGTTGTGCACACCTTTGTCCAGGATTCTCCTCTCCTCTTTTTAAATTTCAACTTAACTTTCTTCCTCTAGGACAGAACCATGGAGAAACACCACAGAATAAAATGAAAGCTTTGCAAAGTGAATTTAGGGTAAGAATTGACTACCAGAACAACAGGTGAAAATGACAGGGAGCAGAAAGCAAGAATATTGGCTATCAGAAAATAACAGCATTCAAATGTAATTCTGTGCCTGGAGAGGGCCTGGGAGGGATATTAGCTCCTACCCGTTTCCAGGGCGATGCTGCTCAGAGAGGAGGGATGGCCAGCGTGGCTTTCTCCTCGTGGAAAGCAGGTCTTTCCTGGGGAGAATTGCAGGGGTTACCCCTAAATGGATTAAGGGGAGGCACTGGAGGAGAAGAGCTTGTGTTTTCTGACCCTCGAGCAGTGAGAGGCCCGCCCCTGGTGGCCTGAGTATTGGAGATGCGGGACACCCTGGTGGGTGACGCCCGAGCCACGCGGCACCAGGCGACCAGCACCTGCCCCCGACCGACCTGTGGTATAGCCTTGGCCTTGGGGCTCTGTGAAGCAGTTTAAGACTCTGGATTAGCTCTGGACCATAGGAGCTGCACACCGACAGCATCTTTTTTTTTTTTTTTCTTCAAATTGGGCATGAAGGCACGTTGCTCCGTCTTCAGGCAGGGCTGGAGTGAGCCATCTTCCTGCGGTGGGAGCTCGTGTTGTGCACTGTCACTCGCGGAAGGTCTGGCAGAGGACAGCTGGAGCCATCGCACAGCAGCTTTGGATTCTGTCCAGCCCCCTCCACTCTCAGCCCAGCTCTCTCCCTTCAGCATCTGGGAGACTGACAATTTCAAGTCTCCGCTCCCAGAACAGAGGGGAAAACACATTTCCAGGACCCTCCCATCCCGACTGCATGTTTGATGTCAGAAAATCAGCATGTCGTCTTGTAAAGATGCAAAAGTTTCGGAACAAATATCCTTAGGGTTCTGACTGCAGGGAAGGATATGGATGGTAGGAGGGGGGCTGTTTGTCCCTCCAGCAACAGAAAGTCAGGACACACTTGGGGTTGAGGGGAGCCCTGTTCCTAGGGAGACTTTCTCAGAATTGCAAGGCTGGCCATCAGGCTTATGGTCAGAACTAGGAAAGGAGCGGGGCGGGAGGAGGGTGGAAATGATGTCTTCCCTGGGTGACTCCTCAGTGGCCTGTTTCAAATCCACACAGGTGACACAGACATGCTGTTACCTGTGGGGACTGAGAAGAAGAGAGACCATGCTTGTTATGTTCAAGATGACCCCCGTCAGATCGGTGGGGAGGGGGCTGTGGAAGGGACCACAGGAAGGGTTGAGTCCAAAGGATGGCACACAAGTCAACTCGAAACTAGTTTGAAATAGTAGTGAAGACCCAAACACGCTTGTTTGGAGGGCAAAATCAAAGAAATCCACTGGGAACAAATGCAGAGTAACTGGAGGATGGAAACAACCAGAGATGGAGAAAGATGGGTCCCGTGTAAGAAAACGTGTGGATTTCAGTTCACCATCACTCGCTTCCTACCAAAGAGCACCCGTTTGCGACGTCCCGTGCCTTCTGTATAAACACCCCCGCTCTTGAGAAAGACACGTTTTCCTCTGAAAAGCGCACCCCTGGGTCTTCCCGGGGGCAGCCTCGCTCTGTGTGTGAAATGGGCATATTTCTACAGTCTCCGAGAGGGCAAGCCTGAAACACTCTGCAAAGTGTGAAGGTTCGCGAGGAACAAAATGAGTTTTTCCTGTTGTGCGAGAAATCAAAGGGCTAATACGGGAGAAAAACACTCCAGGGGGAAGGGCACCTGGGACCCCAGGCGGGCAGCGTGTTGGCATCTCCGCCTCCTTCCCTGCGCTGTGATCTGGGAAGCTATCCTAGTGTGGTGAGTACATTGTGTGTTGTTGCTCAAGGATTTCTGCATCTTGGAAGGGAGGGGTCCTGATTATGAGCAGAAAGAGTGAAGTGTCTCTCAAAGAATGGTTTTGTTATCTGGACTCCAGAAAATGCGTATGTGAATATCACCCCCAGGAGAAGGAAGGAAACACGGAGGGGAGATGTGCTGAGCGTCATCGGATGGAGCCGGGGGCTTCCAGCCCGATTTTGCCGCTGCTTCCCCAGCCATCCACCCACCCATTCCCTCTCCATCTCTGGAGAGTCTCAGTCACCAGTTTGGGGTTTCCGTTTACCGCTTGCAAATCCTGGCCCAGGGCCCTCCCTTGTTTCTGCTTCATCGCCTGCCTCCTTTTCACCATCCAAACACTGGGAGTCAGCGTCTCCCAAGTCACGCTGCTGAAGAGAGGGGAAAAACTTTCTGCATCAATACAGCAAAGCCCTAAAATGCTTGTGTGCAGTGGTCCTACTCGGTGACCATCATCAAACAGTGACGGTGCTTTTCAACATAAGCTGCACCTCGCTCCTAGTAAGCGTGCTGGGGACTCTCTCTGCCTGACAGTGTGGAACTCAGCGTGAGAGGTAGGAGGGCCCCACCTTCCTGGCTGCAGTTGTAACATTAGCAGCGCCTAGGAGCAGAGACTCCACTGCTACTAAATATTTTCCACACACGATCGTGACAATCTTGTTGAATCCTGAAATGTGCATTAAAAAAAAAGAGTGAGAGAGAGTATGTACTTTATAAATAAGAAAAGTGAAGGTCAGAGGAATTTGGTAACCTGGTGGAGGGCTCCCAGCTCGTCCCTGGGGCCTGTACCTTCCAAGCCTGGACCCTCTCCTCAGGTTGACCCCTCCCCTCCTGTAAAGGCCTCGGTTCAGATGAACCACGATTCTGAGCCCGAGACCCACACTGAAAGGTCCGCCATCCTGGTTCACCTGCCCAGCAGGTAACTGCCCTCCTCCACTCAGTGTTTCTGGCCAGCGCCGTGCAGGACCTGGAGCAAGCGCCTGGGAAAGTCTTGTGAAGTTGAATTAGTTTTCAACTTTTGCAAAACTCTTAAGTCCTTCGTGTGAAGAAGTCCGCCGTGTCTAGTGAATAGAGGCTCCTAATACACAGCAAATGTGTTATCAGGTCATCTCGAGCTTTGCTGTTTACTCACTGACTTATCAGGATCCAAAGGGAAGGTGACAAGCCGGCCTGGGTGGCCTGCTGGGTGTGATCGGGAGCTGGTTTGTGATGGTACCTCCCCTCCTCACCTGGATCAGGTACGCCCGTTTCTCCAGGGGCACCCCTGTCCCATGGTACCCTGGTGGCTGATTCTTGTGGCTCTCACCCCCCAAGATCACCCTCCCTCCCTCCCTTTCCTCTCGTGACCACAATCGAATATCAGAGGGGAGGGACCTCATTAGCCAAAGTCCCTGTCTGGAACAGCCTGAGTTTGATGAGAGACAGGAAGTGACACCGAGCACCCGTGGAAAGGACACAGTGCCATCCAGGACTATTTCTAAGCTCGTAAGTGCCCAGTGGAAGGCACCTGGGGTTCCTCTCGTCTCGCTCTCTGGCTGTGCTGGGTCTCCTGCCCCCTGATTCGGTGCCTTTCAGTTACTCTGGGAAGTGTGCATTTGTCAGTTCCAACGTCTGGGTCTGGGTGCGTGTGCCTGGTGGGACACAGCCAGCGCAGCCAACGTGCTCCGCCGCAGCCACCCTGCTCCTCCGTGCCCAGGTGCAAAGACAGAGATGCCCGCCCCACCCGTTCCATCCTCAGGCCACCGGGCCGTGCTCACCGTGGACTCCCGGAGGCCAGGCCGAGGGAGCCTGCCGTGGAATTTCCAGAGCAGGGCAGCAGCGACTGCCGGGGGCTGTGAGAGAACAGGTTCAAGGGCGCCTAAGAGGGTAAAGGGGGGACGGGGTGGGCGGAGCCAGACCGGCTCAGTTCACTCCCAGGCCCCTGCAGCCTCCAGCTGTGCAGCCTCGAGGGAGTTCCTCCCCTTCTCTGAACTCGAGGGTCCCACCCTGTAAGCTGAAGAACCTCCACCCTCGAGTTTTTTGCGAAGCTCAGATGAGACTGTTTGTAGAGCATTTAGCGTCTGCGGTGCGTCCCGTGAGCCTATCCCGGTTGCAGGCTGGGCCCTGTGGGGCTGACTCATCTTCCTTCCCCGTATGCGCTTGCCCCGAGGGATGTCATTCAACCCCATTTAATATATTTTATCTTATTAGTTATTTATTATTTTAGACGGCTATTACTTTACTACGTAACATATTGCAGGTTAATATTTTAGTGTGTTGAAAATTACTCCGTGTTTTCTAAGGACCGAATATACACTAATGAATAAAGGCTGGGTGTCTATCACACGCAGGGCATGAAGATAGGAAATGGCCTGTTGTTTGCCGCTCAGGTGACTGAAGCAATTTGACAGAACGTTCAGGACCACTTACTTCAAACTGTGGCAGCAGGGGTGGTAGAGCACGCGCTTGGCATACAGCAGGTCCTGGGTTCAATCCCCGGTCCGTCCGTTAAAGTAAATAAATAAATAAACCTAATCCCTGCCCACCTCCCCCCCCATAAAAAATACTTTAAAAAAAATATGGTAGCAAAGTATCATAGATGTATTTGAAAACCGATTCCAAAATGGGATGGAAGGGTTTGGTGACAACTGGATTCTGAAGGATTTTGGGGCAGACCCCCAGGGTGGGAGGGTGTGTCATGACTTTGGGAAACGAACCTCTAGCTGGCTTGTGGGGAAACATTGTCTCGTCAAGCAGAGTTTCTGCTCAGAGTCATTCAGTAAACTATAACGTATTTATGGGAAAAGAAACTTGATGCAAATCTTTTGTTTCCTCAGAGAACTTTAATGGTGCAACCTCCCCAGCATCAAACATTTCTGTGAAAAATTAAAAATTCAGCCAATCAACCAGCTGTTTCTAAATATACAAAAATCTGGTACAAACCACCAAAATTTTTCACTCCAGAGTTGGAGAAAAACATCCTTCAGACACAGCCAAAAGCACATCGTGCACAGAGCTCATGAGGAATGCAGCCTTCCTGAGGAACGGAGAGAAAAACATCACGGGCAAGACTTTCCCATCGGGCGACTCAAGTGCACGCCTGAAATCAGAGGAAACCCACGGATGACGTGAGCCCAGGCTCCGAGGTGAGGTGGGGGCCTGGATGGGAGGCCCCCCCGTGACTGGGACCACGGACTCTTCGCTGACCAGATGGCAGGACTAGACGGAGTGGTCCAGACGTTCGACGTTCTGACTCCATCATTTTGTCATCATCAGGTTCAGTGATGAAGGTGGTTCCCCCGAGAGAGGGACGACTTAGAAACGTCTGCTCACCTCCCCTGGCACCAAGAACAGCCCACTTCCTGCCCAACCTGCCTCCCCAGGTGCTTCGTCTTCTCAGAGACAGAATTAGAGGAGCTGCAGCTTTTGAGCATTACAGGTCATTTGAGTGCTTGATAATCTCAGCGGCGAAGACCTGACCATCTCAGAGATGCAAGCTTTAGATTGATACGATGGCAGGTGAGTGAGTGATGGAGGTCAAAGAGGACAGTCTCCTCAGAGAGGTTTAGCTGCACGTATAACCTGCACTCTGCGGTCAGATTCAGGCCATCAACATTAATGCTATTACCTTAAACTAGAATGGCTCGCTTATTCACAGAAAACTCCAAATGCATAAGGACAGGGTGGCTCTGAAGAATTAGGTTTTACAGGCAATGGACAATGTATACACACACCAGCATACAGTGTGAATTTCATGACCCTCTGAATCACTCAGCGATCCCAGGTTCACCCTCGCCTTTTGAGAATGAAGTAAGCACAGGTTGGCAAAGATGAATTAGAAACATCCCTAAAATATTTATGGTCCCCAGGGGTAGGTCTGTCATTGGTGGGGTGGCTGGCTCACTCTGGGTCTGATTTTATCCTGAAAAAGTCGGGTCATCACCCTGAAGAGAGAGATGTTCAGATCAGCTCTTTGGACTGGAGAGAAGACAGTCCACCCAGGACAGAGCCGCTGGGGTGAGGTGACCAAGGGAAATCCAGCAGCCCTGGGGTAACCTGCAGAGGGAAACGGCCAACCTCTACTTGGTACCTTGGACCAAAATTATCCCTACAGACAGCCTGCACAGCTTTCAACAGGGATGATAATTCCCAAACTGAATGAGAACTGGAAGATGTAGTGCGTGGGAAGGAATTTACACCAAGGAGGTAAATGAATGATGCTTAGATCATCTTAGCTCTCGTGGCTCTAGAGACAACTTATCAATGTATTATATGAAATGACATGGTTGTAGGTACTAGCATATTGACTGTGCTAAATGTTTGTGGTGGAGGATGGTGGGTCACTGGGTGGACTCCAGATCTGACTGTCTGAACTGAAAATCTTTTCCTGCCAATTAACTCCGCAGCCTTGAGCCCATCTCTCAGCATCCTTCTGCCTCATCATCCTCGTGTATCCAGTGTGGTTTTGCGGAAGTTTTTGTGAGGGTTAAAGGAGATCAGATGTGTGCAGGCAGTGAGCAATAAATACCCAGCACCCAGCAAGCACCCAATGCATGTTCCGCATTGTTAGTAAATTAATAATTTGACAAGGACTCCTCCTCAGCTGCATTCACCATATTGTCACATTGCTTTCATCTAATGGCTTCACTTTTAAAGCTGCTTTTATGAAAAGTAAAATTAAAAAAACAAGGACTTACTGGATAGCACAGGGAACTATAGTAAATTTCTTGTAATAAGTTAAAATGGAAAAGAATCTGAAAATGTATGTACATGTATATTAGCTGAATTGCTTTGCTATATACCTGAAACTAGCATTGTAAATCAACTACACATCAGTCAAAAATAAACTTAAAAACAAACTGCTTTTATACACTTCTCTGAGATGATTCATTTATTTTTCTCTCATGATCCTCTGGAGGCATCCGGGCCAGGAATTTTCACTGTCAGGTGAAAACTTGGGCCTGTGAGTTCCAGTGAGTTCATGGTCGGACAGCTCATGGTGACAGTCCCCTCCTGGCCTGCACCCCGCGTGGCCCACCCCTGGGTCTGCATCCACCAGGGGCAAGGACAGCACCTTCGTCCACCGCAGTCAGCCCAAGTTATCCCTTTACTCAGGGCCCAGGGAGCCGGCTGCGAGCTGGGCCGAGTTCTTCAGGACGGAATTAACATACAGGTAGATAAGGCGAGTTACTTTCACGAGAGCATCTGGACGTTTCAGTGAAAAGCAGTGTCTGGAACATCTACAGAGACAAGGGTCCCAGGGCCGGGCAGCAGGCAGGCTGCGGGGAGCTGGCCTTTCCCCCCACCGGGTGTCATCCGGGAGCCGCACGCCCCCACCCCTACCCCTGCCCCGGGGGGCTGGAGGAGCAGGACACCAGGGCTCCCAGGCCTCCCCCAGAGCTGCTGGGTCTCTTTGTGGCCTTGGGGTTTCCTTTATTTCTGGGCACTTGCCCACCTCTCCCCTTACAAGTGCTGTTTTCTGGAGGGACTCTGTCTAGCACGTGACCCCAAAATCCCACTCAATCAGTTAGACCCACTGGCCTGGCCCATGGTGAGTCCCCCGCAGCCCCTCACTCCAAGGTCTCCCCTATCACTGGCCACCACATCTCAGAGGCCCGGTTTTGCCTTTTTCTCTGCATGGTTTTGACCATTTCAGAGCCAGTCAGACTGGGTGGAAACTCAAGGGTTATTCTTCCTAAAAACGTCTTCACTTCCAGTTGCCCACGTATTTGGGGGAAGAGCACAAGCAGCCGGGTCCCCGCACATCTCTTCCCTGGTTCCGCTCCTTCGCATGCTGCAATTCACAGGATTTTACTCTCTACTTTCTGGTTGTTTATTTTCCTTAATAGTCTTTCATGAGGAGTCTTATCAGAAGCTTTCTGAAAAGGACAGTAAATTACATCTACTGGGTCAAATTTGCCTGCAGTTTTATTAAGCTGGAAATTGTTCCTGTAATGTTTCCTGAAAACGTCGGATACTACGGAAGCCACAGACGTGGTAATTAACATGCAGTTCGAAGAATTCAGGCCCAAATACCCAAACACACGGGAAAACAGCAGAGCCACAGGAGACAAAGAAGCTTGAGTCCTGCCACCCTGCTCCCGCCTCTGTGTCACCTGCCGCTTCCCGTGCCCAATGCTCCTCAGAAGTAAAGGTTGGGTCCAGAGGATAAACACACTGGAGAGAAAGCTTGTCTATTGCGGGGTTTGGAGCATTTTCGTAACCACGTAGGGTTTGCTGTGTCTGAAAAGAGCATCCCCAGGCACTGAAGCCTCTGGTCCAAGACACTGGGCCGAAGGCCGGGGAGCACAGCTGCCTCTCTAGGAAGTTTTCAGAACAGTCCCCCAGAGACGGAGCAGCTCTGACCCGCAGGTGGGCAGCTGAGTGTATGATGCCAGGTCGTCACAGGGACAGATATTCAGGGAGAGGGGCTTGGGAGGTGGACGGTCAGCAACAGGAGGCCTGAGCAGCAGGGAGCTCAAGAGCAGAGGCGAGAGGCCAGTGTCCCAGAGTGAGGCGGGAGCAAGTACGAGGTGCTATGTAGGGGCGGGGGCAGGCCGGGGCCTCAGGGATCTCAGGACTCTGATTTTCCAGCTGGGTGTCTCCCAGCCCTCCTGTGTCCTCATGTAGGTTAGACCGAAACCTGGCTGGAGAGGGCGGCCCTGAATTCACCTGCTGCCTCAGCCCTGCAACTGGTGGCACAGCTGGTCCGCGTCTCCGGCACACCCACCCCACCTACGAGTTCTCTCAGGCTGGTAAGTTCCCCAGGCAGCACGGCACAGTCCAGAGGTTTAAGGCCAGACCGGGTCTGAGTCCAGCTGGAAGAAGGAGCCCTGTGTGACTCCAGGACAAGGACCCCGCGACCCCAGCAGCTTGTGATGAAGGTTACACGAGATAGCGCTGTGTCTCAGAGTCCAATCCACTACATGACACCTGCGTCAGTCCCCAGCTCTTTGCATTGAATGTATTCTGCTTAGTTTTTAAAATCATCTCACAGCCTCATCCATCAGTGACCCAAGAAACACCCTTTAGGGACAATGAGCTTGTGCCTGCATCCCCAGCTCAGAGCCTGGTTGAGCGGGGAGACCCAGGAGATGCCAGCCCCCTGCACAGCCCCTGCCCTCCTCCTCATCCCTCCTTAGACCTGGCTGAAGCCTGTTCACTGCTCCCTGCCCAGAATCTCCTGGAAGGTGCCTGTTTCAACCAAGATGAACCTGGCTGGATTTATGACAACCTCACACCTGACCACAGGCTTTGCCCACGAATCCAGCACCTGGACCAGCCCCCCCAAAACATCCCTGTTTCTTCCTCTCTCCTTACAAACTCACCATTAAAATCCCAGCACACCTGTGATGGGAACTTCAGAGGAGACTGAGGTGGAGACAGAAGTGGGGCTAACTCCCAGAGGGTTGTGGGGTTGGAAGGACTTCACTGGATGCTGAAGAGAAGGGAACCAGCAAGGGAACAGGGCGCCCTGAGATCGCACTGTCGGTAAGAGTGGGAGCGAAAGCCTGGACCCTCTGCCATTCTGAGTCTCTGTATCTACAGAAGCTGCTGGGAGCTCCTTCGCCCAGGACTAGAGACCGGGGCCTCGGCTCCCAGACACAGCAAGTGCTGGGAGCTACTCATCTTGGTAGAACCACACCTGGGAGAGAAAAAAGAGGCTCTTCTCCATTTCCCTCTCTGCCCATTTCGACCTGGGCAGCCACCGCACAACCACCAAACCAGCCCCTGAGAACCTGCAGTCAGTCCACGGACCACGCGGTGGAGAGAGCCTCAAACTCCCCTGAAAGGCCAGAACCCACCCAGAGCTGGCCTGGCCCTGCCAACCCAGAGGTCACAAGTATTCCGTGGTCTCGGGCACTAGAAAAACACCGAGGATCAGGCAGTGAAGACTCTGAAAACAGCCTTTTTTTCTGCACTCTGCCGGAACACTGAGATAAAAGTGAACCACCACCTCATGTCAGATGTTTTAAATGCATTTCAGCCACTGCTTAATATTCGGGAACACTGGACGTGAACTGACATTTCAGCATCCCTGCAAAGGACAAGCACAGAAGCCGATAAAAGCTCCCCTTCTGAGGCCTTAAGAAGATGGACAAAGAGAGAAAGTGGCTGGATTTAAAACTCTGACCCATGTGGCTACTGAAATGTCTGAGAACATGCATGTCTTCCTTCATCACGGACCAACTGGTTGTAGCCCAGCTCTGTATCCCCCAGTGTGATGGAAAGTGGAGGTGGGGCCTCCAGGAGGCGACAGGTGATGGGGGTGGCGCCCTCATGATGGAATCAGTGCCCTCGTGGGATGAGGACTGAGAGCTAGCCCGCACCCTTAGCATCTTCCCATCAGGTGAGGATGCAGTGGGAAGCTGGCCTGCGGCAACCCAGATGGCAGCCTGAAAATATTGCTGTTTAGACTAGAGACATCCAAATATGATTATAAAATAATAAATCTTCATACCATTGTGATAGATTATGCCGTCAATTTTAAAGGCCGGATTTGTTAAGTAAAATTTCAATACGTAGTAGAAGTTCTAGTATCAAAAATGTTACGTATTTAGTACTACAACCTCCATGATATGGAGGTAGTCTAACAGAGACGGCTGGCATATTTTATGCCAATAAAATAAAGCGTGTGCTAGTGGTTCTTCACGTAGATCTTGCTAATAAAAGGTACAGATAAAAAGTATTTTTAGAAAATGAGAAATTTTGACTTTTTTCTACATGAACTTTTGAATGTTTTCCTCAGGTGTTAGATTTAGGATAAGACCATTTCCCACACTTTGTGTACCTTTCTCTGCCTGTTAAAATTCTCACTAAAAGGCAAGCATTTTGAAGGTGAATAACCACAGGGTGTGGAGAGAATGTATTCCAGGAGTCCACTTGGGAGAATCAACATTTTTTTTCCTGTTAAATTTTTCATGGAATTCCTGCTAATAGCATGACAGGTATCTGAGAGCAGAGTCAGAGGATAAAACAGATACAGAAAGTTATTCAATTAGTGATTGGAAGGAAAGAGGCAAGAGAGCATTCAGTGACGCCTGAAAATTCTCCTTGCAGAGCAAACGCAGGGGGGTGAAAGCAACAGTTCTGTCCAGGTGAAGAAATCGGAATTGTAACATGTGAGCATCTGATGCCGATGAGAGGCCGCAGATGGACCCCTCCTCGATGGGAGGGAACTGGAGAAACCGACGCACAACCCGTGGGTCCAAGGTATCGAGGTGTGTGCCTGAGTGTGTGTGTGTTTGCACTTGGAGGAAACTCTGCCCCAGCCCCGCAGCAGGAACCTGGGCAGGCTTTTCGGGATGCATCCTGGTTCTTCCCTTTCTAATAAAAGGGAGAAACTGGAAAAAGACCCATCTCCCTCCTCCATGCCTGGGGACCCGGTATTTTCGGCACGATGGAGAGAATCAGATGCGTAGGCACAAAACACAGCCCTCTCCATAGAAGGTATCTCTGTGTGGCGTGTCACAGTCTATTATGGGTTTGCGTGGGGCTGGATCCGATTAACTACCCCGAATCCAAGTCAGCCTTCAGCATAGGAAAATATTGGCTTGGAAAAGACTTCTCGGTAATGAATGTAATGCAGAATAGTGAACGGTACCCAAAAAGGTGCAAAGGTGCAAAGCCAATCAAGGAAGGGCAGATGTTTAAGATGCCCTTTGCTATTCAGGATTGTGATCCAACAAAAGTAGGTACGTTTCTGCTTTCTCAGTTTCCAAACGGGAGGCCCTTGGAGGGTGTCTGACGCTCTTGCTCTTTCTATGCTCTGTGCGCCCGGCAGGGCGGGGGCAATGACGCCGCAGCTGACAGCAACCAGTGCCAGCAAGGCTCGGATATTGGGAATTTGGGTGAGGAGAAGGCACTCCAGACCTTGCAGGTGACATTCAAAGACTGCCCGTGTGTTTCTGTGCGAGTGTGTGTGTGTGTGTGTGTGTGTGTGTGTGCGTGCGAGCGCACGCGCACGCGTGTTTGTGGAGACACACATATAAGAGGCCAGTCTGGGGAGGGTATAGCTGAGTGGTAGAGCATGTGCTTAGCGTGCACGAGGTCCTGGGTTTGATCCCCAGTCCCTCCATCAAATTAATTAATTAATTAATTAATTACCCCCTCAAAAATAGCAAAACAAGACAAAAATATTCTAAAAAAAAATTTTAAAACAGATGCCAATCAAGTTCTGCTTTCCAACGGATGAAAGAATCACAAAACCAAAGCCATGTGTCCACACACAAGCGGGGACGAAATTAGGTAGTTTGTCTACAAGCCGAGGTCGAGAGGGGCCCGGGCCGTAGTCCGACGTGAGCGAAGCAGCCAGATGGTCTTTGTTCCGCCTCACTCAGTGACCCCCGGGCTTTGCACCTGCGGAGGGCTCGATAAAATAAAAATGCCATGGTTTGAGCATATCCCAGACGGAAAGCCATAAAATATGTATCCGCAACGTTGGGTTACACATTAGCAACTGACAACTGCACATCAAAAAAAAAAGTGTCCTTATTCTCTGCACACCTGATAGGAAAACCCGGAATGAGTTAAGAAGAAAGAGCCGTGCGCAGGAGAACCTTTTCATTTCTTTCCTTCTATGTACAAACATGAATAATTTGACATGATGTTTAGACAGTTTCTCCCTAACTTAAGTCTTTTAATTAAAATGAAAGGAAGGAAGGATGCTTTAAATATGAATGCGGGAAGGTGTGAGCTGGCAGCCACAGCCCGCCTGCCCCGTGCTCCGTCACTTGAGAGTACAATAAACTCTCATCTTCTCCCACTGTTTTTTCATAATGTTTACGGTTGTTTTTGGTAACACGTAAACCGTGCGGGGTGCGATATCCCCCCTATTACACGTCAGGGGCACATATTAAACGAGAGCCCGTCCTTCCTCTGCTATTTACCTTCCTGGCAAATCAGTCAATGTATTTTCCTCGACTCCACCAGGCAATATTGCAGGGCTGCCTGCGGCTGGGAAGGTAAATGCTAACTTTTCAGCCGGTGCCAAACGGGCATGCCCCGGACTCAGCACTGAGTGAATGAGAGCAGTATATTCTGGGCTGAAAAATGGGCTCGGATGTCGGCCCTGGTAAATTACGTGATGATTAAAATGTGGCGCGGTCCAGCCCGTATTATTTCATTTTGCCTTTTGCCGGCTCCCCACTGACTGCCCCACCTTGCCTCTGGTTCCTGTGTGCTTAACTTGTAAAAATGCTAAACAAGTTTTGATATTTACCTGTTTATGATGAAATTGCAAAATGATCGGCTTCGTTCTGTTCTAAATTAAGGTCTGCATTAAATGTCATAGCATTTATCTTTCATAAAATGAGACAGCAAGGACACTAATTTCCTAGGTATTCAATCACTGCCCTGGACCGCTTGAGAGACAGCGCAGAAGCGAGCCTGCCCACAGTTCACAGCTCACTGACAGCCCTGAGATAGAATCATAAAAGTCAATTAATCATTAAAAGCTGTTACAAGCACATATCGAACCAGTCTGGCACAAAATGTTAATCAGTCCAATATCAATATAATAAATTCCTGCAAATTGGAGCGATCGATATGTTTAGGGCCTAATGAATCAATCTGAGGGCACCAGGCCGCTCCTTGGGGTCCCTGTGACATAGCAGCCGGCCGAGTGCTACATCTCCAGGCTCCCTGCCAACAGAGGTCACCCATCCTAACAGGCTGTTCACTTCAGCCGCAGTTACCACGGTGACAGCATGTCACCACTGCCCTCATGTCCTTCTAGGTAAGGTGGAAACCAATGCATCACTGCCTTTGATGGATTTGTCAATAATACTTAGCTGGGGAGGGGGGCAGCCCACAGAACCCTCGCAGGTCTCAGTCCCTGAGCAGTTTGGTGTGATTTAATTGTCTGAAGAGGTGTGTGCTTCTGCATATATGCAGGGACTCAGCAGTGGTTACAGGAAGAGGGAGTCGGCGGTCTGGCCGACTGTGTTCGGAAGCCTTGGGAAAAGAGCCCAGGAAAGAGCAGGCGGCCTGAGCGACGGCCAGGCTGGTGTTACATTAACCGCCGTGTAAGTAAGAAGTACCCTGCAGCCTCTCAGATTAAGAATTTATTAGCTACAAAATTTTAATACATTACTCATGAGTGGAAATGGAGTCGGCCTTCACTCCTCCCAGGCTGAGGCTCTGTAGCTAGACGCCAGCACATGAGCTTTGGATGCTGGCCAGGAAGAGCCCGTCAGGATAAATTTGGGGCAGCGGGAATAGTGGGTGGGGGTCTGTCTGGGGTCCTCCTCCTCCCTCCCCACCTTCTCCTCACTGCCTATCACCTGCGACCTCCCTCTTTCCCAAGCGGATCCAGGACTCAGAAAGCTTGGCACAGGGAGGACCCACACCAGTGGGATTTTTCCAGCAGCCTCTGCATCGTCTGTTTTTAAAAACCAGAGTTTGCATGTTTCCAACCATTTTTATCTTTCACTCTGCCTATGAAAACTGACCAGTGAAGGGAGCCAGGTGCCGTTTCCACACTGCAGAGTGAAATGAAACCTCTTTTGAGATAAAAGAAATCTCAGCTCCTGGGACTCAGGGGAATCATCGTGTTCCAGAACCTTCACTGTCATTTAACATAAAACGTAAAGGTTAACACTGAATAAAATAATATCCTGGCTGATTATTTTAATAGTCTCAAAGTACAGCAGTTTCCCCCTGGATTGCAGTTCTCGAAGGCATGGACGATGCACTCTTCTGAGGATTTTAAGATACTTTTATGCCACACCAATGGGATAGTCCAGCTCGGTTTTGTCCCCAACAGTTACCAGGTGCGCCTCTCTCGCGGTCACCTGTCCCCTTACAGAATGATGGAAGCTGTGCCCACCCAAAGAAATGTTCATTTCTACTGGCCAGTTATTTTAAAAGATTTTTTTGTTCTTACCTGCATAAAAAAGAGAGGAAAAAAATCATTTTTTATAACGCTGGTCTGAATTATGGGAACCATCAAAACAAATTACAAATTCTACACTAGAGAAATAACTATTCAACACATTGACGCGGGGATGTTCAGGGTGTGCAGACAAAGGTAACGCCGTGCCTCTGCTTAATTGCCCTGACACCGCGCTTAGCTCCTCCAGCGACTCTCCGAGAGCTCAAAATCTCTCATTGTTATTAATTGTATTCCTTTCAGAATGTAATGTCACATCGCTGCAGGCTGAGCTAATGAAACATACCCGTATTACCAAAATAGGCATATTTCTTTTTGTTCAACGCATTCTATCAAAACTGTCTACTAAAGACATTGTGTTAAAGATCCTTTCACCGAGTAATATAAAGAATCTCTCAACTACCTCAACATTTCTATTACACGATTACCAAAATGCCCAGGAGGACGGAACAATATAGTGCGAATCCAGTTAGCCTATAAGACTATAGAAATATTGCTAATTCCTGCCTCTGATTTATGTTAATATTAACGCTAGATTACGTGCTATGGCTTCCGCACGGCCACTGCATACCAATTCGCACAAAGGCAGGGCGCCCCCACACACCGCGGCTCTGCGCCTCTATTCTAATGAGAATCTGAATTATTTATCTCTATTTATCCTACAGGAGTTCGCTCGACCCCAGTCCCGTCTTCCTTTCCTGCTGCACATCAATGCGTGTAAACATGACTTCATAGCAGCTGCACGCTTCACATGTCCTGTCCTTTTCCAGCCACAAGGATACACACTTGGCAAAAATGTTGCTCCGCTAAGAGAATTCGTTTAAGCATTTATTTGAGGCAAACTCTCCTAATTAAGTCAACTTTAACACAGACACGCAAATGGCAGGGTGCATTTACGTCTGGCGCCTAACGCAGTCTGCTGAGCCCAAAAGTAGTCAGTTGCAGCAGGCCAAGGAAATGGCTAATAAATCCCACCTCTCCTTTCTGTAACCTCGCTGCTGGAAAGCCAGTTGTCTGTTGGGGGCTCTGAGGGTCTCAGGGCAGGATTTTCCATTCTGCACCTTGCCCCTTGGGTCAGCTCCGTGGAGATGTTTTGGTGGTTCTGATTTTGCACTGATGCTCCAGTGAATGACAGAATACTTCTGCATCCCTCTTGCTCAAGGACTTGGCAGAAAGGCTGCGGTGGGTTGGAGCGACTGACAGTCTTGGGGAGGATTCAGCCTATGGCTATGGAATGGTGTATAAGTCACGTTCTCCAGAGAAACAGGACCAGTGGGACACATATACATGTATATAAAGATGTATTATAAGGAATTGGCTCATGCAATTATGGAGGCTGAGAAGTCCCACGACCTCCCGTCTGCAAGCTAGAGGCCAGGAAAACAAATGGTGTCAGTTTCCCACCTAAGTCCCAAGGCCTGAGAACCAGGGAAGCCAGTGGTGTCAGTCCGAGGGCAGGACAAGACTGATGTCACAACTCAAGTCGTCAGGCAGAGGAGAGCGTGGATTCTCCCTTCTTCTACCTTTGGGTTCTATTCATGCCCCCAGGAGATTGGATGAAGTCCACAGACACTGGGGAGGGCCAGTTACTTCCTTCAGTCCAGCAACTCAGTTGCTAATCTCATGCAAGAACACCTTCGTGGACACATCCGGAAATAATGTTTTCCCAGCTGTCTGGGCCTCCCTTAGCCCAGTCCAATTGACAAATAAAATTAACCATCACAAAAGCCTTAGCTTTTCTGGGATGGAAAAGATTCCAGTGGGGGGGGGGGCGGCGGAGGCTGGGATATGAAATAGGGTGTGGCGGGAAACTGCAGGAAAGCATTTACAAAGCTTTATGAAACCGGTATTTCTGTTGGAAAGAGTGAGCTGTCCAGAGTTGGAATTCCCGTGTTTTAGGGAGCCTAACGTGGCTTATGAAAGTCACACCTACTATTCAGTTGCTGGTGAGGGTCTGTTAGAAGGTCAGCTACTTGGGGCTGCTGATCGGAGGTTGAACAACCATCTGAGCCTGCTGCAGTGTAGTGGATCAGATGCCACTGACAGGCCCAGTGTGAGGTTACAGTAAGTAGAATTTAAATAGATAAAGCAAAGATTTTGGATTTATGTGTAAAAATGTACCCAAAAAAGGTAAAGTTTTAATAAGCATGTAAGGCAAGTAGCAGTACAGTGGAATTAATCCAGTTAATAACCAATACATCATGGAAAGCAAGTCTCAAACATTAGAAGAGTGGGACCGGAGATGTAATCATTCGTTATTCATTTACACTATTCCTTATACAAGTCAGGGTACAGTATATAACACACTGCACACACGTCCTGGTACACCCTGCAGAAATTCAAACTCTGATGTGCACTGAGATTGGCTCGTGGTCCCTGACTTTTATGATTCCGAGTTCCCAAAAGGGAGAGGCTGAAGTTCTTAAGACCATGGGGCATACCGTTCTGGAGAGGGACTGGGAAGCCAGGCAGACAGGCGGCAGCAGCCGTGCAGTCTGGGGAGGCGAGAGGTAGAGGCCAGATCTCTGCGTTGGCCAAATTCCTGAAGCCCAGTCTCCCCAGCTGGACCCGTGAAACAGGATGCCAAGTAACTGGGAGATTCTGGGAAGGGAGCCACGATCCCAGGAATCCTAGCCAGCCCCTAGACCTGGAATCAACCCCAGGGATATTTAACCAGCACAGACAACCAGCATCACGGCCACAAGGCCAGACTGGGACCAAGATGGGTCTGGAAATGAGCAGCCGGACACCTGGCGCTCTGGGCTGGCTAGCTGCCCACGGTCACCCCCGACACCACGACCTTTCATTTCATACAGTTGAAGGTTTGGGATTCCGCTGATGGAATTACGGAAGGCTTTCACTGTACCTTTTCTTTCTGGGAAACTTTCATTCTATTATAAAAGCAATACATGCAGTTTGTGAAATGTTCAGACCATACAAATACAGATAAAGCACAAGTCCTTTCATTCTGACTCTCCAGAGTTAACCACGGTTACTGCTTGATGTATGTTATTCCCAATTTTGTATTTATGTATGTGTCAATATGTAACTGAGGAAGAGTTTTGTTCTAACAAAGTTACATTCAATGTGCCCTAATATTAGACATTCATGTGTCTTTTAGTTTCTTAGAGCTGCAATAACAAATTACACATTACACATCAGGGGGCTTGAAACAGCAGCAGTTTTCTCTCTTACAGTGCTGGAGGCCAGAAGTTCACGGTCAAGGTGTTGAGAGAGCCATAGGGAACAATTTGCCCCGTGCCTCTCTCCTGGCTTCTGGTAGCTTCCAGCAATCCTTGGCATTTAGATGATAGCTTCATCACACCAAGTTCTACCTCTGTCTTCACGGGCTGGCTTCCTTTTGTGTGTCTGTGTCTAAATTTTCCGCTTCTTATAAGGACACCAGTTATTGAATTAGGCTCCCCCCTCCATCCAGTATGACCTCATTCCTAATTTGATTACACCTGCAAGGGTCTTATTTCCAAATACGGTCATGTTCAAAGGTTCCTGGGGTTAGGACTCGAGCAGATCTTTTGAAGGGACACACTGCAACCCACAACAGTGTGGAAATATTTGGCTGGATATATCCTTCGAAAGTCAGGAGCAAATAGGATTTAAACCCCCAGAACTGAATGAGTTCAATTTTATTACGTTTGGGGGTTTCCTTTGCTTGCTTGCTTCTTCAGCACACAAACAATTGTTTCTATTTCTGGAGTCTGAGTTGGCCCTTATTCCTCACCTGGATTCAAATATTCGTAATATGCCTAAGAAAGTCCTCCTCACTCCAAGATTACAAGGTGTTCATTTCTTCCCCTTTATATCCTTGATTCATTTGAATTTATCTGGGTGAGGAGAGAAAGAGTGATTCGGCTTCATCTTTTCAAAGGGCTGGTCGACTAGCCCAACAATATGTTTTTAGTCTAACTTTTCTGCATGGATTTGCCACTTTCATAATATAGAAAATATTTGCATATATGTCCATCTGTTTCTTCACTGCCCGCTGGGTCCTTTGACAGAACAGTGTCTCCCCATTTTCATTACTGTTGTCCCCCCCCCATTTTATTTTATTTTATTTTTTTGGTGGTAGGAGGTTTATTCATTTATTCGTCTTTAGAGGAGGTACTGGGGATTGAACCCAGGACCTTCTGTGTAAACAAGTGCACGCTCTACCCCTTGAGCTACACCCGTCCCCTCGTCGCTGTCATTTTATTTGCGTTTTTGTAGCTGGTAGAGACTGTTTTCTGCCGTGACTCTGTTTTCTCTCCCAGCGGCTATTCGCAGCATAACTGTTCACGCCTCTGGATGAACTTGGTGTCATTTTGTCACGTCAAAAAAAAAAGAAAAGTCGTGTTGGGCTGGCCGAGGGGAGAAGCGATTTTAACGGCTGCCGTGTTTCCCTCTCTAAGTGTCCCCGCTTTCAGATCTGCTTTCCTTTTTTCAGTGATCCCTCGGCAGATTTTTATCGTTTTCTTCACATAGGTTTTGGATGTTTCTTGTCTAATTTATTTTTAGACATTTCCCGTTTTTGTTTGTTTTCTGTTGTGAACGGAATCTCCGGGTTACACCCGTTTCTCCTCCTACTCATCTCCCACATCAATCTGTTGGAGCCCTGGCGGTTCTTCCCGAATCTGGAATATGTGTCAAACCGACTCGCTTCCCGATTGCCAGCCCCCCGTGCCCCCTCACCTGGGTGGGAGAGGACTCTCTCCACCCACACGTCCTGCAGTCCCGTCTCTGCGTATCCGCTGGAGTTACCTGTTTCCACGGTACATTAAGTCCCATCAGCAGCGCTGCCCCTTGAAGCCCTGAGCACATCTCCGTCTCCTGCAGGTGGGCCTTCTGTGTGATGCTGCCCAGGCCCTGCCCTCCCACCTGCCTCCTCACCGCCCCTCTAAGGCGCCCAGCTCCTTCCCTCAGGCTCCTTCCCTCAGGCTCCTCCCCCTGGCTCTTTGCTGGTGAGCTGCATCTCACTCCTCCTGTCCCAGCTCAGATCTTACCTCCTAGGAGACGCCATCCCAAACCCCTCTGGGTCACAGGAGGCTCCCCCAACCACCGGCCCCTGTCTCTCTAATTCCAGGGTCCCATCACTTTCCCCTCTTGAATTCCATCACGGCCCTTGCCACCGTCTGAAAGTCTTTATTTGTCCATTTATATTTCTGTTTTGCGTCTTCCCTCTAATGGCAGGGCAGCTTCTCGGAGAACAAGACCCTGAATGAGAACATCTGTGTCTCCGGCTCTCAGCACTAAAGGCTCTCAAGAAAAAGTGTGTTGAACAAATTAAGTGTTGCCTCCCCTCTTCCCCCCACTCTCTCTTATGTTTGTATGAGAAAACACTATTAATTTTTTCTTTAGTGAGTGGCCACCTATTTCTTTTGCTTTTAAGTAAGATTTTATCGAACTCTCATGGGGTTTCCCAGGTCATATCATATCATATCAATCTGCAAATTATATCATCTCATCTCATCATTATATCAAATCACATCGTATCATTTGCAAATAATAAAAGTGTTGCCTCCTTCTTTCCACTACTTACAGCTCTTTTCTTGTCATTTTATTTCCTTTGACTAGTACTTCTGGAACATTTTTTAAATTATAATTTTTTATTTATTTATGTATTTATTTTACAATATGATATTTTAAAAATTGAAGTACAATTGTGTACAGTTGTATGTTACTTCTGGAACAATTTTAAACAACATTGATAATAATGGGGACCCTTGTCCTGGTACTGACTTTCAGAGAAATAGTTCTCTTCTGGGGTTTTACCGCAAAACAGCATTCCATGGCACGATGCTGGAACGAATATGTGTGTATGTGTGCACGTGTGCAGTTTGATCATGTTAAGAAAGTGTAGATCTAGACTCAATACAGGAAGACGTTTTTATAACTCAGGATTGGATATCTTTCAGACGTGTTTTAGCCTTTATTCGGATCAACAAATGATTGGTGATTAATTTAGCAGAGTGGTGAATTATATTAACTGATTTCTTATCATGGAACTGCTATTGCATTCGGGAATTAACTCCATTTGGTCTTTCTTTTTATCTTTTCTTTCTTTTTTTTTAGGAGAGGTAATTATGTTTATTTATTGTTTTTTAATGGAGGTACTGAGGATTGAACCTAGGCCCTCGTGTGTGCTAGGCACGCTCTCTACCACTGAGCTACACCCTTCCCGCTATGAGCTCTCTTTTTAATATACTGCCATTTCCCTTTGCCAATATTTTATTCAGGATCTTTGCAGCGATAACCATGACTGCCCCTACATGTAAGTGTTTACTCACACACTGTTCACCGCCTAGGGCTGTAATTGATGAACTTGAGAACAAGAATATCTCTAGAAGTGAAGCTGAGGGAGAGAAGGAAGAAGGCAGCAGGTTTCCACACTCTCATCATCACACAGTTTCATAACATGGCAAAACATTTCGATCATTCTGTAAAAACACCTGGAGTTTAACCCCAGTTGATAAAATGCCCTGCAGGACTCGTGTGGTCACGCAGAATGCAGTTCCGGATCAGAAGATGAGAGGGTACCATCATTCTCTAACAGTAGAAGTACAGTATTGTCGAAGTGAGTGACCTTTCAAGAGCATGTGACCACCCCGTCCGAGGAGAAAGGAGGAGCCAAGGGATCTCCCACTGGCACAGGTGTCCCCAGGGATGACCTGGGTCCACTGTGATCACATGATCCTTGATGAGCTAATGGTGGTTCACAAGCAGAGCAGAAGCAGAGATCAACTCCGATCAAGCAGAAGTGAGAAGGAATTCCCTTTCCCCCAGCAGTGTAACCACACGGGTTCACTTCGACCTAACTTAAGTGTGGTTTCACTAAGTATTCTCCAACAGTCTGCAGCAAAAAAGATAAAAACTCACCCCTAATCTAAGCAATGCATAGAGACATCAATTATGCTGAAATATTTAACTTATAAACGATAACTTGTTAAGAAGAGATAATGATGCTTAATTCACGACGGCCTGCTGATAATCCTAGAAAACATTTTGTCTGGCAAAAGGGACGTAAGTGTATCTTTTGAGACATTCCTTTTTTCTTTCTTTCTATTTCTTTTTAAAGTACTTGCACTTTACAAAGATTCCTGGGGAACCAGATGGATGATGGAAAGTCTCAAAATACCAGGTTCCACACATGATACTAATATTGGGAGAAAAAAGAGATGCTAGGAATTATTTAGTCATTCTGAAATCTGTCACTTTTAGAAAAGAATGAATCGTGTCACACTGTGTTCTTACATTTTCAATACAACTAGTGAATCACTGAATCACGAGGCAAAAATCCCTTACGAGGGTTAGTCCAGGCCCCTGCCTTCCACGTGAGAAAGAACTCCTAGCCTCCTGCTAAGGGAGGAACTGTCTAGAGGATCCCCTGAGAATCCAGACAGGAGCCCAGGAGTCACAGGGGAGGATGACACACCCACATCAGCCTGGAACACAAGGAAGACCAGCTAAGGGCTGTGTGAGTCACTTCAAGAATCTGGCGTCAGGAGCCCTTGATCTCGGAGTCACCTGAGCGGACGACCCGCCCTCTGGTCCTGCTGGACCTGGCCCTGCATTCGTGTCTGCCCTGAGGTCTTTGCCACCCTGGCTGCCCCATTGTAGCTGCCCAAGCCGGTTTCCCCATGGCCACCACCTGTGTTGGCCACACTGGCCACAGGCTGGGCCGGATCCCAGCCTGCTTCCCAGCTGGGCCTCCAGCAGCCACAGTCAGCTCCCATGTCGGCATGAGGCCATTTGAACGGAAATCCAGTTTTACAAAGCGCAAGCGACTGGTAACGAAGACGTGAAGGATGCTTACGAGGGCTTTATTTAATTTGAAGTCAATTGTGCACTCTAACTCATTAACAAAGGGAAGAAGGCAGAATGCAGGAGTGCTTAATCTCAGGTCATCGTTCAATGAGAAGAGAGCCCTTCTTCGGATGAAATTCTTCGGGAAATTGTCCACTTCCCATTTTCCCTGAAAAATCTACTTTTATGGAAGGACTTGGGCCCATCTCGTCCTGTAAGAATTAGATCTGACTTCATTTGGCATTGTGTAAACAAGACAAAGAAAGGTCCAGCCAAGGGCTTGACTTTTTCATAATCCATTTTTATTTTGTAGAGGGGGTCTAAAAAGGACATTAGATGCAACAGAAAACTCTATTTTGGTAACAATGAAGTATGTGAGGAAAACCTAGTAGCCCTTATGGTAGAATTAAAGGTCCAAAAAGCGCTGTGAGTGAGGGACCTGGAGGTTCTTTATGGACGTGGAGCTCTTCTCCTCCTCAGGCTGCTCTGCTTTCTTTGGGGGTTACATCAAGGTTAAGGTTGGGCACCGGTGGGGGCTTCCCTGAGACGTAGAAGAGCAAAATATCCACAGGTAGCCTCTGTTGTGTGAATTAGGTGGGAAGGAAACAAAAGGCACCCTCAGGGGCTCCCCCAACCCACTCAGAAGGCCCGGGGGCCGGCCTCCCCCCTCACTCCCAGCCACGACGGGCAGGCGAGGTGCTTCGACTCTCTGGGCCCCGTTTCACTCAGCTTTCTGCGTCACATCTCCAGCATGACAGGATGGGGCAGAAAAGTGAGACTGTCCAGTCTGCTGGGGGCGCCCCGTCCCTGCCCCAGGTGGATGCTCGCTGCTGCTCACAGGGCGAAGACAGAGTGATGTCGGCATCCTCTGCTTCTGAGGGGTAGAATAGCCTCCAAGTCGGTGCCACCCTCCCCTTGCAGGCTGGTCTGGATCTGCTCCGGATGGAAAGATTCTGGAACGTGTTCAAGTGTCACTCATCTTCAGATTTGCTTTCACCCAGTAAGCTTTAGTACTTGAATTATGGCTCCTAAGATCCATGGTTTGATTTACCTAAACTGAAGAGGGAAAAAGCAGTGGCGCTTAGTGAGCGGCCTTCCAGAGGGTCTCAAGCATCCCAGACGCCGTGCAGTTCAGATGAGGCTCTGTCCAGCTTGCCCTCTGGCCCCCAGGCCAGCAGCAGGGCTTCGTGATGCTGACACGCAGAGCAGGCTTGTTGGGTTTTTTAAAGGATGGAGTCCCCGGCTGCTGTTAACGCTGCTGCCATTTTTCCCCACGCCTGTTACAGCTGGGAAATCACATCCTATCGGAACATCCAGGCTGCCAGCTCTGAAGCCACCAGCCGGTCCAGGAATTGAACAATCGGAGCTCTGCTTCAGAAGGTCGTACGGAAGGAGCACCTTACAAAAATCTATGTGGATCTAACATATAATAGAAGAGAGTCTGAAAATATCTGAAAATATATATGTATGTATGTGTGTAACTGAATCACTTTGCTGTACACCTGAAACTAACATTGTAAATCAACTACAGTTTAATAAAATAATTTTTTTTAATCTATGTGGCTCATGTTGACTTACCAAGGTCTAAATGAGAGCTGTGATTGCCCGTGTCGGTATTTTTAAAAACTCTTACTTGAGGTATAACACACACACAGAAAACACACACATACCTATGTGTCCTAAGTGTACAGCCTGATAAATTTTCACGTTATTTTATTCTTATTTGGATGAATAGACCTTTATGCACTTCAAGTATAAACAGACGCTAAGCACGTTTTGATTATCCATCATTAAAATGGAAAAAAATTGCCCCTATATACAGAGCCTCTGTCTCTGGGGGCTCATTAACAGTGAGGGTCCAGTTTTTTAAGCTGGGAAAACTTGGTGCAGAAATGATAGCTGGGTTTTCCCTGGTCCCTTGGTCTCTGCTTCCATTCCAGCTCTTCTGTCAAAGCCACATATTTACCCCTCTCTGCACATGCTCTCAGGATAGTTCTGTGTAGGAGGAACACAGTAGCAATGAGCATCTCTGTTTTATTAAGTTTGTCCAACAACAGAATATTGGGTCTGTTGGCCAGAATCTGTTAATCTGTTATCACGGCTCTCTCCCAATACATCTTGGAGAAGCTGTTTTCCAGCACATTCTTGGGTTCATACTTGTCCGTGGTGTTAATCCACTTGGTGACTCAGCAGAGGGCTAAACTGATGTCAAATCTTAGTGGCCCTTTTCTGGGTTATTATTTGCATGTTGGAGGAAACTGTCTCTGCTCCACGTTGGGTTAATTCATGATACGAGCTGGTCATCGCTTCTCAAGAGTTGGAAGTCCACACTGCAGAAGCTGAAAGAAGAAGGAATTGGAAAAAATCGGTTTGTCATGAAGAAAAACTATGGTGAAAATTCTCTATCTTTGCGTAACTTCTGGACCTGATATTTTTAGAGTCATGCCAATCAAATCAGACTAACGAAGGGGCAGAGATGTCAGCGTGAGCCTGAGCTGTGTCTCTGGGGAGGGTCCAGGTTATCTGGGGATGTTTGGCGACTAGAAGGAGGAGAAGATGAAGCAGAGCCAAGCTGCACGTGGACTTGGCTGGGCTGAAGGTGGGGGCAGAGGTCTGTGCCCTCCGTGTGATGTTCCCTGGGGAAGGGATGGAAAAGAGATGAGAGGCAAGACCATCTTCTGCCTCTTCTCCCATCAAGGGTGAGTTCCCAACCCTGACTCACTGTCATCAGCTCAAGCTACAAATGGGGAGAAACTCCCTGAGACACAGGCACCCGGAGGCGTCCACACAACCAGTGCTCAGAGGGGCAGCTGACCCGGCCCATGGCTAGTGGACGTGCAGTGGGCAGTGGACATGACTGAGGGCCATGGTCAGCCAGGAGGTCAGTGGGTCAAGCTGAGGTCTTGCACAAAGACAGAGACAGAAGAAGCCATGGAAATCTGAGTTATTTCTAGCAAATAAATCCCTACCAGGATTCACCATCTGAGCGAACCAAGGGCAAGCTGAGTCAATTAAATCAGAATTCATTTGTTTTTCCAAAAGTCACCAGTCATTAAAGTATTGACAGAGTGCCCTGTTTCGGGGAGCGGACTGCGGTCCAGGTGACCCTGCGGTTCCAGCAGGCCATACCCAGGCTCATTTTTGTGAACTAACCGACGACAATTCAGTGGTTCAACACAGCGTCAGGGCCTTAGGGTGAATTTGAGTGGCGGCCAGTGGTTGAAGGTAGAGAAAGGCTGTTGTCTCCTGCCCACAATCCTTTGGTCCACAGAAAGCAAGACTCATGCAAAACGCTTATTAAAACTCAGGATGAAAAAGTATGTCTATCATAGAGCTTAGGGAAGTCCCTGTCCTCTGTCCTCAGCTCTGAGTGAGAGGTTCCACTGTGGCCAACACGTGGCGTTCCCTGCAGCCCCACCAGCCTGAGAGAGAGTCCTCCCTGGTGGAGACCAGGGCTCAAACCACTCCAGAGCCTTAATGACACAAGGGTGATGGAGATCCCCCCAGTCCTTCACGTCAACCACAAACTTAGATGCTGCTCATTGGACAGAACCAATGATAACTTGTCTTTAGCATCTATTGTGCTAATTGGCAGACCCTGGAGAGCAGGTTTAGACCACAAGATTTGAAACCTTTGCCTCTGGGGTGTGGGTTCCTGATGAAAGTCCTCCACCTTATGGATAATCACCCCTGGAGTGTGACTGTCTGATTAGGGTCTTTTAAATGCTAAATAGCCACTCCCAGGGTTTTCATTGAAAGCACATGTGCGCCCCAACCACACATCACGTGGTGGACACTGAAGTATGGAAAGTAAGTGGCCACTTAGCTGAGGCGGCAGAGGGTGCGCTGACCTCAGGGCGGCCCTTCACGGGAAGCAAAACCACCTGGGCCCCAGCTCACTCCCAGAACATATAGAAAATGCAAAGAATTAAGTAAATCCAATGTTTGTGCCAACTCATATAGTTTATGAGACACTGGCTTGCAGGAGATTAGATTTAATCCCCATTTTCAGATAAATAATAACTCATTTTCATAATGAAGAGCTCAAGACAGAGAGAGCCTGGGGCTGCACACGAGCTCCAGATCAGAGGACCCATCACTTCATCCATCATTCAATCAACTGGCGTTCACGGACGCCGCCTCTGTGCAGACAGGTGCCGGGAGGTAGGATGAGTGGGTGGGTGACTCACCTGTTGCTGGACCATGAAGTAACTTAGAGCTTATCAATTCAACACAACAAATGTTTATTTTCTCACAGTTCCTGGGCTTCAGGAGTCTAGGCGAGGCTTACTGGGGTGTCTCTGGCTCAGAGTCTCCGGCGAGGTTGCAGTCGAGCTGTCTGCTGAGGCTGCGGCCATCTTGAATCACAAAAGGGGCCGGAGCACCGGCTCCCATGCTCACTCTGAGGTTCTGTCTCCACAGGGCGGCCTCAGACCTGGCAGCCGGCTTCCCCCAGAAGAACAGACCCAGGAGGGAGCATCCAAGATGGAAGCCACGCCTTCCTGTCGCCTGATCTCAGAAACCACCTCTGCACCTTCGATCATATCCTGTGAGTGCGAATCAATGAGTTCAGCTCGCACCCAAGGAGGGGGGATCCTGCAGGCACGTGAGTCCCAGGTGGTGGGACCAGCAGGCATCAAGGAGGCTGCCCAGCAGAGGAAGTCATCCTCCGCCTTCCTTTTAGGAACTTAGAATACGGCTGCAGAGACAACGATTCGTGAAATAATCATGTACAACTTCACCTGCATTTAGCTGTAACGGACGTATGTGCTATAATGTAGACTCAGAGGTTGTCACAGGACATAGGACACTGGTCTAAACTAGCCTGGGGAGTGATGGAAACGGCGCTCTGCAGGGAAAATGGACATGGACATGGACGCACACACACACACACACACACACACACACACACACACGCAGAGAAAGTCATGTGAACATGAAGACAGAGAGACGCCGCTGTGCCTAAAAGCCAAGGAAGCCAGAGATACCAGCAAACCTCCAGAAGCCAGGAGACGGGCTGGAACCGACCCGCCCTCGGGGCTCCAGAGAGACCCAATCCTGCTGCCATCCTGGCCTCCAGAAACAGGACCCAATAAACATCTGTGCTGCCACTTTTTAGGGAGCCCAGCAAACCGGTAACACACGGCACCTGTAAAAACACCCCCTAGACTTGAAAGAGACAGGTGGGAAATTCTCAGTGGTCACTTATGGATAAAAATTCCTAAACGGCCTGCCCTGCCATGAGTACAGCATGCGTGTGAGCGTGCACACACGTGTGTGCTCACAGGCGCGGGCACTGTCAGTCCACCTAGGGGAGCCCATGAAGCAGCAGAGACGCTCCCGGGCCCTCACACCTCACTTCCTCCCATGCCCTTTTGAGGGCCCAGCAGTGGCTTTAGGGGCCGAGAGGTTTTGGCCACCTGGACATCTGACTTCTTCGGCAGTTCAGGGACCTCAAAACGCTGTCGTCTTTTGGTTTATTTGGTCAGACACTCCAGCCCTGTGTCACCTACCTGCGGACTTTACATACAACTGCCTATGGAATTTAACCCAATTTCCCTGAGGGTGTCTTTTTCACATGTGCATCGCGTCCAAATAAAACAGAATTTGGCACCAGAGGTATCTAAAATACACACCCAGCCTTCATGGTGGACGCCAGTTTCAAGAACTCAGAAGCTGCAGGCTGGAGGGCTGGCGAACCATCCCATGGATGACAAATGGTCCCTGGTGATGACCTGGGAGCCAGATCACAGACCAGTCCGGTCTCAGTTCGAGGGGAACGTGGGTGTGGAAACGGAGAATTACGATGGAGATCGGCTACTTCCTGCTGCTTTTAGCAGAGGCCTGAGAGAGCGCGATGACCCCAAGCTAGCGGTAGTCAGTGGTGAGCAGGGATGGGAGGGGAGTCTGTTTCTGCGAAGCGCAGGGCTCGGTGTCCGCAGCACAAACTCTGGGCTGATGGACAGACGGAGGTGAGAAGCCAGCTGTCGCTGCGCCCCTAAATGAAGCCGTTGTAAGAAACGCTGCAGGCTTAGGAGGAGCTACTGTCACCCTAGTCTTTTCCAGGCACCTCTGTTTATTATAATTACTATTATTTGGGGGCAGCCTTGATGTCTTTGTCCAAGAACACGTTTGGTAACTTGCATATGGGATCACTGTGTGGCAATAAGTCGAGAAGAGCCTTCAGGGAGCAGAGACACATTCTATTGGGTGTTGGGAGCGTGTGCTGGAGAGACTGGAAATAAGAGAAGATGAGGGAGGGACAGTGAGAAATGCCCAAGGTTTCTTCTGGGTCCCCTGGGCTCGACTTCTTACTCTCATCCTCAAAATAGAAGCAAAAGAGAGCAGGGCGGACACTGTGCACCGACCAAACCCTCCCTAGAACGTGCAGAGCTGGGCGTGTCCTGCCGAACCCACAGAAGGCACAGGGGACAAGCCCTTGAAGCCCCAGTTAACGTTAAAACTGCCCAGAGGAAGGCCACGAAGGAAAGCTGATTGCTTCGTGATGACTCAGCCTAGAATTAAAAAGAAACAACTGCTACTTTTCCTTGGATTAGAGGGAAGAGCGGCTTCTGACAGCAGTTCCGAACCTCCATTCTGACAGACTCAGAGTAGAGTAGCCCGGCCACCAAGGGCTTGGACTCCGAGGGAGAATTTCCAGATGGGGAGTTCTGTTTGTTTGTTTAAAAAAAAAGTTTGGATCAGGTGGGAGTGTGCCCTTTGGGTAGCTTTAAGATACACACGAACAGAGAGGAAAGGGCAGAGAAAGAGAAAGAAAAAGTGGAGGAAGGGAGTGAGAAAGGGACTGAACGCTCGCAGATATAGCATGTTTTTAAATTAAAAAATCTTTTTCACAGGTAGACTGGACAAGGGGTCAGGGAGAGGTGGAGGAAGACTAGATTTCCTGACTTGCCCCGTCTCACTTTACAACGGAGCTGCTGTAATAAAATCAACACATGTGGATGTGGAGAAATGGAGGCACGAAAAATATCCTCCCTGGCTATTTTTTTAAAAGGAAGATCATTTTTAAGTGATCCTCCTTTTTAAGGGATCCTCCCCAAGAGCACACAGTTTACGGGATCCAGACATCAGGTCTGACTGAGCACCGATCCTATGTGCTGTGTTCTCTGGATTAGGGCACGTGGAGGTCAGGGGTGGGGTCTGGGGCCCAGAACTGCTCCAGCGGCACAGCGTGTCCCCTCCATGTCCCCGGTGTGCGATCATTTACATCACTCTTGTCTCAGAATCCTGTGCTCTGAATAGCTGACCTGAAAGTGCATGTCCACTTTTGCGTTCATGTCTGATCCTGCGAAGTGAAATACACACCCGCGTGCAGCTAAAAGCCAGATTCTCCTGAAACTTACAAAAGATAAAGAAAGATTTCCCTTCCTTTTCCCAACCTACTCCTTTCCCCAGAAGAAACCACTGTCAACGATTCTGTGTGTATCCTTCCAGAAAAATGTCCTAAGCACAGAACCAGGTCTTTTTTTCTCATTATTGAAGTAAAGTCTATTTACAATGTCATGTTGGTTTCTGGTGCACAGCATAGTGATCCAGTTATACACACATATGTGTTCCTTTTCATATTTTTTAATATAGTTTACTACAAGATATTGTGCATAGCTCCGTGTGCCATACAGTAGGGCCTTGTTATTGGTCTGTTTTATACACTGTAGTTGGACCTTCTGCCATGCTGTCTTAATCCAAAGGAGTGATCAAGATTACGAGAATTTGAGGTATAAAAATCATGAGGTGATCATACATTTTTGAGTTTTTATTATTATTTTTTAAATGTAACATATTGAAGATAACAGCTAAGGCTTACTTTTGATCCTGGCACAGTACAGATTTCCTTATATCTGTTCCTCAATATTCACCACAGCCTTATGCAGTAGATATTGTTGCAGTTTTACAGATTGGACCCGTGGGGACCTTGGAGAGGGTCAACCTCTCAAAGTCCTAAAGCCAGCACCAAGGGATAGAGGCAGGAATCGCCCCTGGACAGGGTGACCCAACACCACGGCCCATCTTGCATTGTTAAGCACAACAGATCACCTTCATTCCAGAAACGTCACGGGCATCTTGGAATACAGAGAAAACAAAAAAAAAACCCCACTCGGAGGTCACTGCCCCAGTAAAATCCATACTCTGGTTTATTTTGACATTTCCTGCAGTGATTTGCTTTCCCGAACTCAAAATCTAGCCATGGAACCCCACCGTGATCTGGTTGCCTGTCCTGCGAGTGTATTTCACAGGCAGAAAGTCCTACAAGAGGAGAGGAGCTCAGATGCTGTTGGTTCGACAACAAATTATGAACTTGTCTGAAGGCAGGACTGTCCCGAAAATCTAGAACGTGCTCTGTAACTGAGGTTACAGAGGGGGAGAGGTGTGATGTGATTGTGTGGTCTTCCCACAGGGGCAGCCCCAGAAGGGGCTCCAAGTTGTGGGGGTGGCAGCCGCCTGGAGGCTGGGCAGCAGCATCAGAGACACCCCCAACCCCCACAGCCCCCCGGCAGCCCCCAGCAGCCCGCAGACCCTGCACACCTCCCAGAGCAAGAGGACCTTTCAGTTTGGGTGGACACCGAAGCACAGGACTGTTGTGAGGATGAACACCTTAAAATTATTCTTTGGGAAGCAATAAAAGGTGACAGTTTGGGGAGACTCTAGGGTGACAGAAAGACACGAGGAGAAGTTTCCAGATCAGAAGAAGCAAGTTGAGAGTGAAAGGGTGCTGGGGCAGCTGCAGGTAAGGGGTCTGTCTGCATGGAGAGAGTGGCGAACAAGGCAGATGAGCCAGGAAATAAGAGATGGAGGAAGGAGAGACCCTCCATCAGGGGGATCGCTCCAGGGGCCGCCGGGCATTGTGGTCCCCGAGTTTCCCCATCTCCATCCCTCTGGCTTCCTGTATGTCCTCGCTGAAGCCACTTTAAAGCCAGTCGCCCAGACCAAAGGTGCTTAGAATTGAGACACGTTATAATGATGTGTGTTCAGCCTCTGCTGGCAGGACCTCCAAGCACAATAACTTAGTGGAAAATAAACAGTCATCTGACATATACGGAGGAAAAAAAAGCCAAGCGCTAATTTCCATTTTAAATTTCCATTCCCCTCTTGGTGGATGTATATGAGCAACCTGGGCTGCAGTCATCGGAGGCCCCTGACTGTGTCTCCGGTTACCGACAGAGCAAGGAACGCTGACCAGGACCACGTACAGACTAGCATGTTTAAGGGTAGCTTTTCCATCACTTGTATCTGCACATATTAGGTACCCAGTGAATTGTTTTCGAACAAAAGAGATTATTTTAGTTCTTTACAGTGTGATTTGTACAACATGCAAAGAGAACTTCGGTGACACATCGATTAACCGGGATGGTTAACGGATGAGAGCCTTGCTTTCACAAGCCACACCGGGAACTAAGGTGACAGTTCGGAGGTGCCTGGGCAGCCCGGTGACCAACCCTCCGCAGACCAAACACGCCTCTATATTGTGTGTGTGTTTCCATTTCCGGACACAAGAAATAGCTCCCTTTTGTAAAATTATAGAATTGTAAGTGAAAAGACCAATGGATGCTGTTAGAATTTTGAGATCCTAATTTGCAAGTATCCATTAAAATTTTTCGATTATGAAACCCAAGTATCCACGTGATTTTTATTGTGTTCATGTACATTTTTGTGTTGAGAGATCATAACGTTTGGAAATAAGGGTATTGCTGGAGAAATGTTCTTGGCTCTGTGAATGCTCAGATGACACTTACCACTCGTCCCGCGGAAGGAATACACTTGAGCCTCTGGAAGTAACTGTCACGCCACAGGGAGATGAGAATGGTCTGTTCTGCGTAACAACTCCAGTACTTCGATAATGAAGGTCTTAGCCCAACGGAGTGAAAGGGATGCGTGGCTGGGAGCCTCACCCGGAGTCCCGTGGCAGATGGAAGGATGGACAGACTGACGGACGGGCAGGGAGGTTGACGTTCACACTTTCAGCAGACTTCTGGGGAACAGAAACGTGCTGTAAAAAGGATGCTGTCTTTGCTGAAGAGGCTGATGGTTTCCATCATTCCATAGACAGAGGCTGCGTCGAGGGCTGCTCACGGAAGTCCTATCTCTAAACAGGCTTCAAGTCCCCGGTAGGATTTTAACCTTCGCGTGCCTTTCCTGGGCGTGTTCATTGGGCAGCTATTCTCAGCTTCATCACCTACCATCCGGTAATAGGCCGATTTTGACTGTGCCTTGGGACCTCCCAGCCCTGAGCGGGCATATAGAGATGCTGTCATTCTCACCTTCAGGGAACTTAGTCTTCCTAGGAAGACGACGCACACACAGCCGTGAAGAGACAAAGCACCCACTTCCCAGGCAGGAAATAAGTCATCTCCCCGTGAGCCACCAGGGAACCTCAGAGAAGGAGGAGCTTCCTTCAGGCAAGAGGGGCCAGGGCTTCGTAATGGTGCAGGTGTGCTGCTTCAAGGTGAGTGTGATGGGGAAGGAGGAGTAGGTCTGCAACCCAAGCCCGGCTTCTTGGGACGGGATATCCCACCCGCCACTCACACTTGTGCACGTGGCTTTGGCTGTCAGAGGGGCCCCCTCCGGGCAGCCCCAACCCCCTTTCTACCCCCATTTATTCGTCTGCTGAAATGACAATCCGCCCCAGCAGCGTGATGCTCACAGAGAGAAGCAGAGAGCCAGGCCAAGAGCAAATTTTTCTACCTAATCTCAACCTTCCTTTTTTATAAACTGATTCGCAAAACAGGCCTTACATGAAAGCTCGCATTAGTTGGTCACGGCTGTTTACAGGGGCAGGGAACCATTTGCAGTATTTTATTATTATTATTATTATTATTATTAAAATGTAATCTTATGTTCCTGTCTTTCCAATGGCATCTGGACAGTCTTTTCGATTCTCGTCTGGCGATCATGAAATCATTAAAAAATGTACCAGAACCCTTTTTGCTTATTTCGGTGCCATTTGGAACATATGTGATTAAATTGAACACTACTTGCTCATGGGTTTTCTGTCTTTTCTCTCTCCCCTTGTTTTTAAAAGCCCTGTTTGAATTCAGCCCCTAAAAGAGAGCGGCGTCTGAGTCAGGCTGATGCGGGGAGGCGCCTGTCCACGTCCTGCACAAGGCCTTGATCTTGCCAGCTGAAGCCACCCAGCACATTTTTGTGGCTTCAGTCCCCTAGAGTCTGGGGCCTTTTTTTTTTTTTTTCTTTTTCTTTAGATTCCAAGTTGATTTCATAGCAATAATAGCCACCCAGTTTTGGCGTTTCACAAAGAGTTTGTAGATGACCACGGGGAAGGCAGCTCTGCTGTGGGGACTGGGAGCTAAAATATCTTCCAGCGCCTAACAGACATCAAAGAACATCTTTCCTCGCGTGGAAACCACATTGCCAGCCTTTCCAGCCGCGGGGCCCGTGCTAAGCAGGAAGAGAACAGCCCGGCTCACCCCCAGAGGGGCTTCGCGGGAAAGAGATGCGAAAGGCTTTTCCAGAAGGGGCTTGCTCCACTGCATGAAAGGTTCAGCCTCCAGCCTCTCATTCAAAAAAGTTTGTAAAGCCTTTTTCAGGAAACAATTTAAACCCAGCTGCACTTATCGATCAGTGATTTGATTTTGCTTAGTGAGGAGGGATTTGTAATCTGCTTTTAAATGCTTTTTGTTCCTGGCCTTCATTGATAGCAAGTTCTGCCTGAGGCGACATCTCAAACCTCGTCACTGGGGCTTTCGAGTTTCTGTGAATAACAAGAGTAACCTGAATCTGTACCCCGACTCCGCCCCACCCCCTGCCTTTCCCCCTGGGCCCAGGAGGAAATGTTAGGGAGGTGTAGCTACACCTACAACCTATGAGAAAGGAGTCATTTGTCTTTGAAAGAAAAGGAACAGAAAGTTAGCAAATTCCGTTTACAAAGTCAGAGAGCCAAGTAGATTTCATCTCTCGAGTCCTTCCCATTAGTCTTAAAAAGGGTCCAAATTTTCACCTCTGTCTCTGCCCAGTGTCGGCTGCAATTACAGAAACAAACTCCAAAAAGACCTGAATTGCAGCAGAACATTCTATTTCTGCAAGAAATGGATTTCATAGAAACCTTTTTATTTACAGCTTTCAAAAGTGGTCGTTGCGCCTTTAACGGCACGGCAAGCTGTCAGTCTTATATTCTCTAAAACGCCATAAAATCGTGGCCGCTCTATTATTATAATATGAACTGAAGAACAGGAACCAAGCTCTTAATTTAACTAATCACTTCTGATATTTCCCATCTTATGGAGAAACCAAAAACACTTACACGACGTCTGTCTTTTGATGTTTTTTAATGAAACGCACACACACGGTATTTTTTTTTACAACGTAAGCATATGCTTACACATGTATGATCTTTATGAGTTTATTTAGCAAGAAACCAAACATGCGAGGAAAACATACTTTTCAGGGGGGCCTTAATTGTCCTTCCTGCATGTTCCACAGATCGTTACTGAATGTTTGCAGGTCCTGCGCGGAACGACTTTCCACCAAAGTGGAGGGTAACGTGTCTCCGTTGTTTATAAAAACGACAGCCCCTAATGGGCCATATCAGCTTTAACACAAACGATTAAATCCCCTTGGTGAACGTCGCTGTGCTCTGTTTCGGCTTCTTGTCGGCTCTGGGACAGAGGTGCAAACTCCGAGGACCCCCCGAGCGCACATTGAGACGATTACAGATGCTGGTTATCAGATAAGGCTGAGAAGGATGTTTTTCTTGGGCTGCTCACAAGCAGTTTGAAAGAGTCGGGCTCCGGGTTTGAGGTCCCGTGTTTCTTCCTCTTAAACTATGAGCAGCTGTCGCACATGACCCACTTCTGGAGGGCCCTGTAATGATTTCCTTCCTTCGGAGGCTTCGGGAGTCCTCCTTCGGCCCTGTGAAAAAAGGGACAAATATTTTAATCCAAGCAAAATGCTGGAGCAGGTCTTGTTGGTTTCAGGGAAGAAACTCAATCCAGCTCCAGCACCGAGTAGAGGCCTCAAATTGGAACCATCTGGGCGGCAGAAGGGCTCCGAGACCTTTGGGAAAGGCAGGGACAGCCTGGCCTAGGGCTGCGGCCCATACACCTGCAGAGATGCCCGGGACCCGGTGGGCGGCTGGACGCGGCCGGGCATCGGCCTTCCCCAGCGCAGAGCGGCCTGGCTGCCAGCTCTCGAGAGCAAATAAGGCAAGGTGACCCCTTCCCAGGGGACGGGTGATGGAGTAAATGTTCCTCCTAACAGGCAGGATGCCTCGTTTTCCTTTTGGAACCCCTCTGACACAAATGAGACCGAAACACACATTTGCCCACCCTTTCATTTTGGAAGTCAAGGGGGAGAGTCTTCAGACTGGGACGTGCAACAGTCTGGGACTTCTCCTTAACGCCGGGTGGATGGCAGTGGGGAACGCACGCGCCTGTTTCATGCTCCCTGCGTTCTATTTCTTTCTTTCTTTCGTTTGGTTTGCAGGGCTGAGCGGCTACTGTCACTCTCCCATGAAGTGACCGCACTTTCCCAGTGGGCCCTAGTGTCCAAACGGGGAAGAGGCATGCCAGCTCCTGGGAGGTTCTCTGAAGCAAAGTATTTTTGGAATTTTTGTCTTGCTCCTGCGTCCACCCACTTTCAAACAAAAAGGGCTAGGATCTTGGCTCCGTCTAAGACTGGAAGTCTTACCGCTTATTTTGAAACCCAGCTCATCATATATCTTCCAGGAAGAAAATGGGACACAAAGAACAGATGGAAATTGAACATAAGTTGTCCATTTAATATAAACATTTTCCAAATATTGGTTGATGAGGAATATGTCCTTTTTAATCTGGGTCTTAAATTACTGACTGTGGTTGGAAGCGTAATGATTACGGGGTGGCCATCACAGAACCCTAAAAAAATATGACCAGACAGGACACACCTCAGCCCAGAGGTCAGACGGCGACACAGCGGGAGAGTCGGTCACTGGGAAAAGCAGCCATTCAGAGAAAATTTAGGAAAGGTGGCTGAAACACTGAGTTTAGTTAAATTTGTAGATGTGTAAGTTCACCTGGCTTCTTCTAACAAACCTTTCCTTTAGGAACCAATGGATCACACATTTCTGCTTATTGTCATTAAATGTATTGGTTTCTTGTAATTAAATTTACTGACCGATGGAAATTACACAGTTAACATGCAGATACTAGACCTGAGGTAAACATTTTGTACAGTTAAAAAATAACAAATTGTCAGCAAGGATCCTTTTTTTTAATCCCCAAAGGGAAAATAAACATTTCAAAATAATAATTGGATAGCAAGGCTCACAGAGCATCTTTCATTTTGACGAAGTTCTGAGACTGTAAAGGACATACACAGTGCAACCTTCCCGGACCCTTCATAAGGCAGTTTGGCGGTGCCAGGCTCGCCCCTCAAGCACCCTCCCTGGCACCCCTGTCCCGAGCCCCTGGGAAGACTGCAGGAGTGTGTGTTGGGCTGACTGCTTTTAACCCTGTTCCCAGTGTATACGCAAGAACATTTAGATGTTCAACCAAATCTTTTTTTTTAATTGAAGTATAGTCAGTTTACAACACTGTGTCAATTTCTAGTGTGCAACATAATATTTCACTCATACATATACACTATATATTTCTTTTCATATTCTTTTTCATTGTAGGTTACTACAAGATATTGAATAGAGTTCCCTGTGCTGTATAGTAGAAACTTGTTGTTTGTCTATTTAACCAAATCTTCGTCCTCTTTCCACCTGAAAATGCTTCACCGTCCTGCCCAGCACCCAGCTACACCCAGACAGACCTTCACCCTGACTCCTCGGCCGGCACAGCTGACCGCCAGCTACGGGGCCAGGCTCAGCAGACCGAGCTTCTGTGGAAAACAGGTCGGCTGAGACCAGGAAAGGCCCTGTGGAAGTAGCAGGGCGGCCAGGCATGGGGGCAGCTGGCCCTTTCAGGACATTACACTGGCCCTTTGAGAGCAGCTGGGGTTTCTCCGGGAAACACTGGCAGCGTCCCGTTCCTGTAGCGCCGAGGACGCCTGTGCCCTGTGTCGGGCCCAGCGGGTCAGCCGCTCCCATGAGCTGTGGGTTTCTGAAAAGCATCAGTGCCTAGACTCAGGAAACTGAGAAGTTCGGTGGGTGTCTTTATTCGTATTTTTACATACAGGGTTTGATGTCATCAACGTACCCCTAAGTTAAGGCAATGATTGTAACAATCAGGCGGCCAGGAAGTTAGTGTTCTGATGGTTGTATTTGCAAAGCACATTTTCTACAAATAGGAACTAATTTGACAGAAATATATTTAATATATAAATACACATGCATAATACACACACACAGACGCATACATTTATTTAAGAGAAAGCCCACCCTGTTCTCAGGAAAGGTGACAGTTGAAAGTGAGTGATTTCAGATTGATTTCTGAGCTGGGAAAGTCCTTCTGATTTCAAAAGAAAAAAATGTCTTTTTGGCCAAAATGGTCAGAAGGTGATGGGGACTGACCCTCCCCCCACCCCCACAGCCCTTTGCTGCCAAATCTTAACTGCCTGAAAACTTACGGAAATCTTGATTAAAACTAGAATAAAAATCTCCAGTCGCCTTCAGCAAACCACAGCGCACGGGTGGGAAAAGTCGTGCCAGGCTGCAGTCGAGTTCCTTGGCGCCCCCTGAAAGTCCTGCTCCCTTCCTGTTTAATAATTAATTCAACTTTAAAGCCCCAAGGATCTGGACTCGGCACCAGCTTCACAAAGCCGTACAGAAACAAAATGCTTCCAGAACTGGAGGAGGGGACAGAGGAAGAAAGAATCTAACATTTCAAGAAACATCACCACATGGGGCCGGCGAGCGGGGGGGGGGGGGGGGGGGGGCGGGGTTGGAGGTGGAAAGAACCAGGGTGGAGAAATTCAAAAGAAAATAAATATACACAAAAGCAAGGTTATTCACAGCCGCTGGCACCAGGACTGGGAGGGCACAGTGAGCCCTTCCCCTCGGGAAGCAGGCTGAGTGCCCACGGGCTGGGGGGGCCCCGGGGAGTGCGCTCCATCTCTGGAGACAGAAAGACCCAGCCTCTGCTCGTGAGTCAGAGCGACACGCTGGAAAAGGCATCAAAGGTAGGCCTGGGCCCCCTCATCCTCCACCCCGCCCCCAGACCCCCGAGTCTCAACCAGAGGATGGCCAGGAACACACGGATGGAGGACAAATGTGGACATACACGTGCACACACGCAGCTGAGAGGGGGAGGGGCCGGACTAACTGAGTGTGGCTGCCCTGTGCATTAAGAACATCACAGAAAACCACGCAAGTCACTAGACTTAAATATTCAGTTACAGAAGGTAACACCCACCCACCCCAGAGGCAAACTGCAGAAAACACCCGGCCGGGCACCCTGCATGGCGCTTTGTGATGTTTAGAAGTTGTTTGCTTTCTCTAAGTGGGTGAATCCGGCCCAGAGAGCAATGTCCTGGAGATGCCGAAAACAGGCAGAAGCCCCTAACAACTCATCAGGCTCTTACCACACACACGTGCGAGGAAGAGTTTCTCCAGAAAGAAGGCAGGCAGACCCACTCCACCTCACCATCTGGAACTGAACCACAAGGGCCGCGTCTTCGCACACGGGACATCACGGTGTCCCAGAGCATCGCAGAGATGGAACACACCAGCCACGGACAGATTAATTAAATGAAAGAAAGGCCCAGTGGCTGAAGAAAAGAGAAACGCTACTGAAGCACCAAACTGTATTTACTTTTCACCATCACTGCTATAAAGAAGACATGGCACAGAACCCCGCCCGTCTGTATCCACTGAGACCCCAGTCGGGTATTTTGAAAAAGACATTTATGTAATTAAATGGTTGAGTTGCACAAATAATGCCCTGGATGTTTTTCCTAATCCTTAAAAAGGGATAATCCTCCACAATTATCAAAATGATGTGGATTTCCTTTATATCTTACAATATACACCAAGTAGTTACAAAATGTTTAAAGACACCAGCTTCACGGCCATTTCCTCCCACGTCAGACCCGTGGCGTTGCCTTGAAAAGGCCTCAACTACTTTTTCCTGAATTCCTCTTGACCAAACCCTGGAAACTATGCCAACTCAAGTTGGAAACCAGTTTTTAGTTACTAAACAATTTCAAAACCAGAAGGTCAGTATGTTTGCTCTATTTTTGAGTCAGTGAATAGCTAGCTGCTGGTTTTCACTTTCTTTTAAGAACTTTATTGTTTTGTAGTTTTTTTTCTCTTTATTTGGTGGGGAGGTACTTAGGTTTACTTATTTATCTATTTTAACGGGGCACTGGGGATTGAACCCAGGACCTCGTGCATGCTAAGCATGCGCTCCACCGCTGAGCTATACTCTCTCCTGTTTTTTACTTTTCAATTCCAAGTTCAGGTTTAAGGGCATGTCCCTATTTTCATGTGAAGCTCATACTGCTTTGGTTCCAGGAGGGATCCGACCTCAAGTCAATTACCTAGTCTTTCTGTGCCTCAGTTTCCCAGCCTGTGAAATGGGGACAATCATCAGTCTTAGCTCACCAGGTTGTGATAAGATTTGCAGCACGATCACACGGGGTGTTCAGCACAGCTCCCCTCCAACTCAAGAGCAGTGGTGTGCAGTCTTTCCCTGGGCGCCAGTCACCCCCCTACTTCAGCTACACTCCCGGGGGGTGACCACTGAACCCACTTAGTATGTGCTGAGTCTCTGGGTGCCGCTTTCCCTTTCCAAAATTGGTGCATTTAAAGGGTTGCAAATTGAATTTCTGTAAAGCCAATCATATTTCCAATACACAAGGGAGGTTCCCCTTTGAAGGAGCCTCCACAGTGACTCCTTTCTTAGAGCAGCCAGTTCCTTCCTGGCAAGAGCAATCAGGTTATCTTTTCTCTTGTCTTTTTTAAAAATAAAGCTGAGTATTTGCACGAGGCAGGGTGTCATAGTGGGAAGAACACTGACCTTGAGACAAGCTGGTCTCTCGGCTGGGCCAGCTGCTCACCACGTAAACCCGGGCAAGTTATACACCCAGCTTCCCCTGCAGCTGGAGTGGGAGCTCACAGCCCTGCCGGGGACACCAAGAACCTGCAGTGCAGACTGAGCCCCGAGGGCCTGCGGAGATGCTCGTTTCTGAAGGGGTGGGGCTGCCCGGTGACACCCACAGCGCGGGCTCTCACAGAGCCATGGATTAAATCAGATGGACTGGAGGATTTACAAGGTCCACCCAGTGCCACAAAGCTCCGACTCCCTGTGAATCCTGGACTCACCACCCTCCGAGCTAGTGCCCCGTCACTGACCCCAGTCACTAAGTGTCGACCCTGCCCCGTCCTTTCTTTTCTTTTATTTTTTTTTCATTTTTAAAAGTTGAAGTCTAGTTGATTTACCATGTTCCAGGTGTACAGGAAAGTGATTCAGTTATACATATATATACATAAATCTATTCTTTTCCAGATTCCTTTCATTATAGGTTATTATAAGACATTGAGTCTAGTTCCCTGTGCTATACACTGTGGGTCCTTGTTATTTATCTCTTTTATGTATAGTAGTGTGTTTGTGTTAATCCCAAACTCCTAATTTATCCCTCCCCCACCTTCTACTTTGGTAACTATAAGTTTGTTTTCTGTGTCTGTGGGACTATTTCTGTTTTGTAAATAAGTTCATTTGTGTGTGTGTGCGTTTTAGATTCTGCATATAAACTATATCATATGGTATTTATCTCTGATTTACTTCACTTAATATGATAATCTCTGGGTCCATCCATGCTGTTGCAAAGGGCATTATTTTATTCTTTTTTATGGCTGAGTAGTATTCCATTGTATAAATATATCATAGCTTCTTTATCCGGTCATCTGGACATTTAGGTTGTTTCCATGTCTTGGCTATTGTAAATAGTGCTGCTATGAACATTGAGGATGCATGTGTCTTTGCAAATTAGAGTTTTCTCCAGATAAATACCCAGGAGTGGGATTACTAGATCATAAGGTAAGTCTATTTTTAGTTTTTTAAGGAAACTCCATACTGTTCTCCAGAATCAGCCTGGACTTTCAATGCAATTCACAAGACCTGGCAGGGTAGGTCATTTGAAAGGATATGAATGTGCCCTAAAAAGGGGAAGACATGACTCTGTGATTAAAAGAACAGGCATCCAGCCTGACTCTGGGTAGCCAACATATTTCTGGGGGCCAGTGTCTTCTGCTTAGAATTTCCCACACAGGTTAAAATGCTCTGTTGGAAATTTGTGTATAAAAGAGGACTCTGAAGAAAACACCAAGATGTCTCTACCGTCAAGCACCCTTTCTGCAGTCCTCCCCTCGACTGCTGGCAAGCTGACGCACCTCACATAGGGTGGCCTGTGGGCCCTGGAGTCCCATGCGGCGCAATGCCTCACCTCAGTGCTCTCATCTGGAAAGTGGGGGTGACAGCCTCAGATGGCTGCTGGGGTGCTTACACAGGCTGCTGTATGTAAACCCCTCGAGAGAAGACACAGCACGGACCAAGCTCTCAACTGGCATGGGCCTTCAGATTATGACAGCAGCTGTGCTTAACCAAAGATCAATCACAGTGGCACGACCAGTAGTGCCCGACTGAGGTCCTCGAGCGCCGGCATTGGTTTGCTAGGGCTGCAGTGACAAGTCACCGCAGGCTGGGGGGACTACACAACAGAAACCTACATCCTCACAAACCTGGAGGCTGGGGGTCCGAGGTCAGGAGTCCCCTCCCATGGCCGGTAGAGGCTGTCTTCTCCCTGTCTCCCCGGGGTCTTCCCTCTGTGCCTCGCTGCATCCTAATCTGTTCTTATAAGGACACCAGACACACTGGACTAAGGTCCCACCCTCACGACTTCATCTCAACTATATCCCAAAAGACCCGTCCCCAAATACAGCCCAAGGCTGAGGCCCTGGGGGTTAGAAACTCGACCTGTGAATCAGGGAGTGGGACCAGGAGGACACAACTCAGCCCATTGCAGCCTTTGTAACAGTCGAAGCATTGTCTACATTAAGTTTTCAAAAACAGCAGAAGTTCAGATGTGCACACCTGGATACACAAACAAAAGATGGGCAAGACATGGTCCAGCCACGCTGCCGCTATACCGTGCCTACGATGAAGCGGTAGGGGCTCACTGACCGCCCCCCCGGAAAGAACAGCCCCCCGCAGGCTATAGATCCTGACAGTTAAGCGTTGGTGGGGACCACGGAGACACCAGCAGAACTGACGAGGGGGTAGACCTGTTGAGGCAACTCATGAAGCTCTGATGACACAAACCAAGAGGAATCTTTTCGACCCAGGTCCATGCAGCCAGGAAGGGCCCGGAGAAGCTTGACCCCCGTTCCCCATCCTCCCCCAACCCCCAGTCACCTGTATGTTTTCCGTAGCATCTCTCACTTTGCCTCCTTAGTTTTCGGTAACCGATGGGCCCTAGGCCTCCCACCGTGTGCCCTTCTCCCTGAAACACCTTGCCCAGAGCTGCCCTCGACCCCTAGGCTGTCACCATGCAAGAGAGGGTCCGGCTCATTCATTAACTGATTTCTATTGTCCAATTTCTTCCCTCTGTCAGTTTAGATTCTGTTCACGTTTCTTTGACACTTGGTCTCTTAGGGGCTCTGTTAGACTCTTCTTTGGGGATTTGCTGAGCATTCCCGTCCAAGGAAAGTATCTGAGGGCATAGAATTCCATTAAATATTGGTCACCCCATTGTTTGAGTAGGAAGCTTTCAAAGAAAATTAAAGTGAAAAAAAAAAACCTGGTATTGGTTATTAACTCCCCCAGGGTGACTTCTCTTCAGGGGCAATTAAGTAGCAGCTCTGGGCTGTTAAGTTTACTGGTTTACTTGTAGATGGCTCGTCTTCTTCAAGGACAGCCAGGGTTCACATCCGCTTTGAGTTCACGTGCCGAGGCTACGGCTGCCTCCGCAAACCTGGATTTTATTTGAAATCATAGGTGTGACCACACGTGTGTGCGCTGACCTTTCTTCTTTAAGAAACAAGTTTTGCTTTACCAGGTAAATGCCCATTTGGTGGAATTTTCGTGGAACGCTGGTGACATCCTGTGGTCAGTCGGGTTTAAGGCAGCCAGTCTTTTTCAGCAGCCGTCTCGGAATAAAGATGCAAGTGCCCCCACACAAATCCTAGTCTGTTTTGCAAAACCAAAAAGGCAAAAGAAATGCATGCTGATTCCTAAACAGTTTTGCAATCTGGGCATCGCCTGTTTTGAGCAGTGCAATTTTTCGGTGAAGGTAGATACAGCAAATTCTGGTAATGAGTCTTTTTAAGGAGCGATCCTGCAGACACGCAATACAGCTTCATCCGGAAAGAGGGTGAGTGCCATGATGTCAGGGGTTGCCCTGCGACCATACCTGGTCCCCACCATCTGCTGCTGCCATTTCTCTCCTTGGCTCCACGTCTGGTCCTCGCAGGAGACAGCCTTCTGGCTTAAAGGGAAAACAGTGGGTATTTTGGCATTTTTACACCACTGACAGTGAATTGAAGCCATTCAGTTGTAAACGTGATGTTAACACTTGAAGGTTTCCCCTGGCAAAGCAGGAGCGGCCAGTGTTGACTGGAGGCAAAGACGGAGGTCTCGGGGAGCAGAGCCAGTCGCCAGAGCAGCCCACCGAAGGGGCTCGTAAAAGCATTTGTCTGTCGTTTAGAATCACAACTCGGCTCAACATGCGTGGTGCCGGGAGCAGCCAGCTCAGTGGAAGCCGTGGAGAGCGGGCCGGGGAGTAGATGCTGTTCTTCTGTTTATTAAAAACGGATGGGAGCACTTGACAGAAAAATCAAACTTCTGGTCATGGCTCGTTAAGCCCAGTTGTATCTGTCAGGGGTGTGCGTGCAGCTCCCACGAGCCTCGGGCAGGGCATCGCAGCTGAGCTCGGGTCTTCTTGCTCGTTTTGAATAGAGCGAGGTGCCAATCACCTTGAAGGGGGAGAGGATGGGAGGCTATTTTTAACCCACCTGCTTTGGTGGACATTAAATAAAAAGGATTATGGTAGAGAATTTTATTGCCAATATTTGTCATAAAGAAGCTGAAAGGTGAAAATGAATGCGGAATGAAGTCTACTATCACAGCTCTCTTAGGACTAGCTCAGCTCTCAGAGACAGACCCCCGGGCGAACTCTGCAGACTCCTTACATCTGCATATAGTCATAGAAACGCAGTCCTCCAGGAAGTCATCTCCAGGCATCAGTCTCCTCCCGGGAGATGGAGACTCTGGACAATGCAGACTGTTTACATCCAGCCAGGAGAAGGGACCAGCCGCGTTCCAGTCCCTCTGTCAGAAACCATGACCCTATTTAAGAAAATGTATGTTCACAGCCTTCCCTCTGCCTGATGCAGCCTTACAGGGGAGCAAGACCACAGGACCAGGAGAAACTCTGGTTTTCCTGCTGATTTGGGGCGTGAGATCTGAAGTCACACTTCAGACTCTCCCACAGCTTCACAGTCCTCGTGTGTACGAGGCAGAAAGACAATAATCTAACCTCTGCCCCTCAGGATGTCAGAAGGATGTCATCTCACATGACGCACGTCAGTCACTTAAATCCAGCACCTGGCCCATCGGAAGCCCTCAGGGGAAGCTACTCTCCAGGCTTCCTAGTGACCCCATCATCATCAGCTTTATGGACGACACTGTTTCTCCGAGGGACACGTCAGGGGCGTGTGAGTTGACGAGGGTAAGGATGGAGGAAAGTCCAGCTGGATCAATTTATTCCACCGGTTGGGGTGACTATTCAAGGAATCATCTTGAATTCTCCTCCGGGCCAGATACAGCGAACGCTACGGAGAAGCGTTCAACATAGCTTCGGCGTTCAATAAGCTTAACTCTACCCCGTGTTCGTGGACACAGCAAGTTTCCGTGTCGGCAGCCTGAGGTTAGCAGCTTTAAAGCAAAGTGGGTGAACCCTGAAGGGAGACCGTGCTGAGCAGAGCGAGGAGTCAGCAGGGAGCAGGGGTCACACCGAGCACCTGCTGTGACTTGGCTTCACCCCCCGGGAGCCCAGGACAGGCAGGAACCATGCCCCCCTGGGCCTCCAGAGGGGCCCAGCACCTCCTTGTGCATTCCCGGTTCTTTTTAGATTTGGTTTTTGTTTGGAAACATACACACTGGGTCCCTTTCTTTGCCTCTCTGCCAGCGGAGAATTGAAACCAAATCGTGTGGGTGGGGCAGGTCTGGGCTGGGACAAGATCTGACAGCCTCCACTGTGGTCTTCTCTTCATGCACCACCTAAACTGCCAGTGAATCCTTCCAGTTATCGCTCCTGACCACCCACGGTAGGTTAGCAGAAGCCTTGGTGACAGACCTGTTGGGAGATGCCCAGGTGGCTGGGCTGCTCCGTCAGGGACCGCACATGCCCGGCAGAAGGGAGCTTCACCAGCACAGAAGCATGCGATGGAAGACAGTCGGTGTTGGTGACACCGGAGAGGACCAGAAGGACAGGGCAAAGTTCAGAGCAGAGAGGAAGCCCTTCTCTTGGAAGCCAGCAGGAAAGCTTTCTGAATTAAGATGGGCCTTGGAGGGCCATTAGGTCTGGACAAGTGTGGTGGACAGAGGGCAGTCCATGTGGAGGGGCGAAGGGACCAGGAGCTGGGGCCAAGACGTCACCGTGTTTGTCCAGGAAAGAGCCTGAGGAAACCCACAAACATCCCCTGGAAATCTCCGCTCGGTGAGGACACACGAAACTCTTCCAAGGAATGAATGCTCTGCAGGAGAAACTTTTCCCGCTGATCTCATTGGAACCGGTTCATTCCACGGAAAGAGGTGAATCAGATTTGGGAATCTAATTAACCCTGGGGTTATTTATGCTATAACTCAAACCTGTTTACACCCCACCCGCTTCTCGCTGGGCCTGAGCGCAGGAACCCAAGGGCTGCGGCCACAGCGTCATAAAGGAGCATCGCGCTGTGAGCCGTATTTTCAATTTTTATTAGCATTTCGTATTTGCCCACAGCCTGATTTCTCTAAGGCTTGACGCAATTTGCATGATTGAGTTAATCCAAGTGTGAAATGCAGTCAGACCCCATTCAATGGGTGACCAGAAAGGCAGCGTTATTAGGACATAAAAGAGACAGCGCAGCGCTGCCTCCGCAACTCCAGGTGCAAACGGGCCTTGCGTGGGCACCTGCCCTGGGCCAGGAGCGCGCTCTGCGCGCCGCAGCTCAGGGCATGTTTCCAGGCTCTTCCACCCAAAATGTGTGTCCGGCGGCGAGGCGCAGCCTGATGGTTCCACTTCATCTTTGGACTCATCGGGGTGCAGAGCCCACTCCACACAAAGCTGGGCAGATCCTCCTAGCCCCACGCACCCTCTACGCCCTCCCCAGAATCTCCCTGGTGGCCAGGGTTTCTGCTCAGCTGTCCTGGAGCACAGAGAGGGCCAGGAAGCTGGCTCCAAGGACCAGCTGCTCACCCATCGCTGGCAACCAATCCATTCTGCAGCGGGCCCGCTGCCCTCCAGACCCAGAGGAGGGGCCCCGGGTGGAGGTCTGACCCGGCAGCGGCCTTGCATTTTTCTTTTTTTATTACAAACTCCTATAATAGTACTCTGTAACCCCTTACATACTCTTAGGTGTTTTTTCAAATAATTTCACTGTTTTGTGATTTTTAAGTCACAATCATTTCATATCAACATTTTTAAAACCATATCTTAGGGTTCATATTTTACCATCTTTAAAAAATTAGTACTTATAAAATATATCACATCTTCATTTCCTCAAGATGTAAGTGACATAGGGTATTTTACTCATTAACAATTTTAGAATTGATTGGTAAACTAATTCTAAAATGGTATATTTTCTCACCCTGGGAGACTAAATGTATATTAAGATGCAGGTGGAAATTTAGCCGCACATTCCTGTGCCTGATATACTAAAAATCCATTTTATGGGGTGATATTTAGAAATCTTGCATATTGCTCTTACAAACTTGACTGGCTTGTTTCTATAATTTTTGCTTTTTTTTTCCTCAGTGACAAGATAAGGGAGAACGTTTCACACGTTTCTTTGTTAAATCGTTGCACGCAACACATTGACTGTATAGATCATTTTACTTTTCTTAATTCCTGGGAGAGTAAAAGACAAATTGGATATGTTTTATGTTTTTAACATTAAATTTTGAAGTACCAGTGACACAGTTGGGTACAACATGAGACATTGTGCAGATCAATGCAGATACTAGTAAGAATTTGTAGACTCATTGCCGTTTTATGCTTCTCATTAATAATTATTTTGCAACATCAGCGTCCCTTACTCTCTTCTTTCCAGTCAAATGGCCAAATCTAAGTTTACACTACACAATACATGACTAAGAATGAAAGTGAGTAAAACCTGCCCCGGAGTGGGACATGGCCAGGTGGGCGACCATCAGCTGGGTGTAGACATACCTCTGCCACCCAGGTTATCCCCAGGCACCTACCCAAGGCTCACAAACTGTCTGGACAGAAAAATATTTCAAGAGTTATTTTCTCTATAGAATCCACTGAACCATGTGATGCCCTGGGACACACATGTGTATCTCAGACCTCAGGGTGTGGAATGGTCCAGGAGCGGACACCAGGGGTTGGATATTTGGGGTCTGGGTAGGAAGGACAGTGGAAGAGAAGAGGAACAGGGTGGATGTTTCCTCTCCTGCTGGTGACAGGCTTCCTTCAGTTTCATCCCCTCAACCCCCTTCTCTCCCGGGGTGCTTGTATCTGAAGGTCCTTGTCCCCCAAATTCATGAGGGTTTCCTACCAAAACTTCCTGCAGAGGGAGAGAGGGGAGGGAGAAAAAGAGAACAGAGAGAAACATATGTCCTCAAGGAAAACACATAATCTCTGCTCCAGCAGGGAAAGGTGCTTCCCCCGGCAGCCAAGGCTTGAGGACGTGGAGCGTTAACTGAACCACCCACTGTCACGCGCGTAATGCTGCAGCGGCAAGCGAGGTCGTAGAGGCTGACGTTTTGATTTTGTCTGTATTTTCAGTCTCTCAACAGAAAACCCTAGATCCCAATTCTGTTCTCTTGCTACAAGATACAAGCCCGTAACTGAATTTCCAGGTCTCACTGTGACCAAATGATTAAAACTACCTGGCCCGTTAGCCTGGGACACGATCGGCTGCAAAAGATACAACTTTTCTCACGTGACAGGAGTTAACCTGCAGTCCGCGGGGAGAAATGAGCGGGAAGACACCCATCTCGGGACCAACTGTGACAGGCCGTCTTCATCGTGTCCACTGTCTGATCTTCGTTTGATACATGACCTGGGCAAGCTTGGGTCTGACTGTCCGTTTCTACCTGGTGGTTGAGCTGAGACTGGCTCTGGGTAGGAAGACAAGTCGTGGGTCTGTTTCGGGAGAGTGACAGGGCCTGGGCTTCCCAGCACACCCCGACCCTGCTGTGCCCTCCTCACTCGCCTACCGCTTTGGGTTTGGGCTGTGGATTTTAAGAGGGCTCAGTCCTTCCCCGTTACCCACAACTGTGTTCCCAGGGGTAAGTATTTAACTTGTGCAGAGGAGAGACTCAGTAACTATTTATTTAACAGATGAATAAATCTATGAATGAAGGGAAGGGTGAAAAATGATGAAATCTGCACATCCATCAAGTAATTCCCACAAAGAAAGTACTATTAAAACTGCTGCCCCTTTGCCATGGCCAGTCCTAAATGCAGACCTGCAAATGCTATTAAGAAAGAAAAACACTCCTGCAGTGTATCTGTCCTGCTGACAGTGGATGGAAGAATATGTGTAGGAGACTATTTCTTTCTTCTGTTTTAAGTATAACTTTTTATCATGGAAATATTCAACTATGCACAAAAGTAGAAAAGGAAATGGGCTGGAACCCCCCATACCCATCACCTCACGTCAGGGTTATCTACATGAGGCTAAAAATCTGTACCCCACTCACTCATCACCCGTCAACCTGCACCAAATTGTTTGAAAGCAAATGCCAGACATTATATAATTTTGTCCATAAATATTTCAGAATACATCCCTACAAAATAGTTAATATTAATACATGCAGCAAAGTTAACAAAAATTCATTTATACTTTCGAATTCCCAGCCATCATTAAAGCTTTCCACATGGTCTCATAATTTTTATTAAAATTTAATTTATTTAAATCAGGATGGAAGCAAGGTCCAATATGCAATTAGCTGGTATGTCTCTTCAGTCTCTTTTCATCTCTAAGTCTCCCCTCCTCTTCGTTTTCTTTGCAAGTTATCTGTTGAAGAAACCACGTTGTTTGCTTTGTCAGAATTCCCACCCTCTGGATTTTCAGTGCAGTCCCATGGTGTCCTTTCATGTGCTTCTCTGTCCCCTGTATTTTCTACAAACAAGTAGTTAGACTCGGAGTCTTGATGGGACTTGGGTTTGTGTTGTGTAATTTCTGTTATTACCCCAGGAGGGGGTGATCATATCCAGCTGCCTCTCTCTTTTGTGATATAGATTTATTTAGAAGGTACAGGCAATGTCAGACTGACCTGTCCCCGATCTGGTCTCCATCACCTGCTCTACTGGTTTAACCGACATTCATGGTCATTGATTAGATTCATTCTTTTGTTTAGGACTGTAAAATAGTGCTATTCTATTTCAAACATTTCTTTCAAAGAGCACATTTCTTAAAAACAATGTACTAGTCTCTGAGCCTCCACATCTCATCCATAAAATGGGCGCAATGATACCCACCTTCCCTGCCACACAGAGATGCGGTTGGGGATGTACGAGGCATGTGATAGGCTGAGGCCACGTTCACATGTGTGGAGACATCATGGATGTCTCTGAACTGCCTGGAGAAGGTGCCAGCTAGAAATCCTACAGCCCCCAAGCAGAAGGGCTCAGCCCACATCAGCAGGGCTGTCAGAGTTGCCTGGATGGAGAAGCCTTGGCTGAGTGAATTCTCTCCGCCACACCGCAACGTAACTTCCTAACTCAGGGGAAGCAAAGACGTGGGAACCCATCAGAAGCAAGGCGGGGCGTGAAACTCGCGACCTGAGATGTGACACCTACTAGGTCTTGATTCTGTTGCAGGACAGTGTGGACATGTGATTAGGGGGAGGGGGCGAGGCCAAACCCCACAAGCAAAAGACAACCAGGAATCCTCTCTGGCAGCTAGTCGGCACCCTCTCCTCACCCCAGCCTGGTGGGTTTGTCTTGAGAAGAGGTCAGCCCAGTGGGGCGCAGGGCAGGAGAGCAGATGCTGGCGGAGGGGAAGTGCAGGTTCTGGGGCACCAAGCCCTGGCCCCCCTCTTTACGAACATGATCTTGTTTAATTCTCCAAATAGTCACCCAAGCCAGGCATCACCTCTGTGCTCTTGGAGATGAGGGAGCTGAGACCTGACTGGCCAAAGATCACCCAACTTATAAATATTAGTTCCCGAAACAGACACCGTGGCTTTCTGACCCCACCTCTATGCTGTGGACTTTCATAAGCTCCTGGTTAGCATGTCATTGTCCTTGTTTATAGATGAAGACGTCACGACTGCGCACACTTCCCTGAGTTCCACGGTGAAACTCTGGCCACAAGACATGTAACAGCTTCTAAAAGGCGTCTGAAGGCTTTGAGTCACAGTCACCCTAACCCAGAGCCTAAAATCCATTTCTGTCAGCTGCTCCCTTTGGGAAAGAAACTCTCTCTCTTCTCCGAGGTCAGCATTCCCAGCAGCGTCCAGCTGGAAGAATTGGCAGGTGCTACTTTTTTGGTCTCTCTGGCCACCATTTCCACTTTGCTTCTGCTGCATGGACTTTGTCAGCCTGTTTCATGTAAGCAGAGCTGGGCGGGGCCGGAGGTCCTCTGCCGGGCAGCATGCACCACCCGGGGCCGCAGATCCCCCCCCCACCGGTCCTGGGACTGTGATGTGTACATTTCAGGGACATCAAGCCTGATCAAAGTGGCCTTGGAATTCAGAAAGAGGCTGAAATCTCCAAGCCCCACGGATGTCAGTCCCTGGTAGTGGCCTCACTGCAGTTTCTGCATCTCGCTGAGCCCAGCCAGGACACCGAGACCCCACTGGCTATTTTAACAGAAATGATTCGACATAACGAACTGTTAATGAGACCCTGAGGAGCTGAAAAGGCGAAAAGGGAACACGAAGATGTCACGGAGCTGCACCTCTGATGGGGCGAGATGCAGCTGGTTTTGAGAGCGCTGGACCAACTACATTCAACTGCTCCTGCCTAAATGAACCGCAACCACGTGAAGGCAGAGACGAGGCGATCAGGGCCGGGATGACACGACAGGAACAGGAGGCAGACAGGAAGGAGCCTCCCTTCTCTGCCTCCAGACACCGCCTCCCTCCAGCAGCCCTGCTGGCAGAGGCCACTGGGGACGCAGCTGGCAAAGATACGGTGTGGTTGCAGAGTCCCACCCCAGGATCACAAATCAGCAGACACACAAGTGGGTTAAGGGACAAGAGCTTAGTCACTGGCACACTTACTGAGACTTTGAAAATAGCGTTGACACCAGAAACTGAAAAAAAAAATTTAAATTAAAAATCACACCACTAAAAGATATTCTTTTGGGGAAATGTTTGGAATTTAACCACTTGCTTTTTATATTAAGCCATCGCCTTGGTACTGGAAGGCAAAAAAAAAAAGTGTTACGTTATTATTGGAAACCCTGCATTCAAGTAATGCAAATCTGTCTTTGAGTTCATTTAACAAAGTGACATTTAAATTACTAAGAAGAATGGAATAAACTCTATGTTATTTGCACTCTCCCAATACACTGGGATGAAATTGTCCTGGGATCAGCAGCTGATTAAGCTGATTATATACCTCATACATGTAGGATGTGGTTTTCAACCGGCCACAATCAAAATACAATTTACTTCTGTTAGTCTAATAATGCAGATGCTATAAAAGGCACCTCCTGGTAAGTGTTTTTCATTTACATTCTCCTACTCTTACCGGGTATTCGCACAGCCCTGCGCTATCTTCTCCCTGCCTTCAACTCCAAGTTCTGACTGTGGAATCTGGGGGGGGGGTGAGTGGATTTTCCTGATAAGGAGAGAGGGCCAAGCTATGGCACTGGGAAACCACACACGCACACACACCTGCTAGCCTGCAACCTGGCGCTGAGAGGTGGGCGGTTCCTGGGAAGGTGTTGGGTAAATAGGTGGAAGCCAGCGCCCAGGGGCAATGGACCTATGAACCAAAGGCATCCTCTGTGTGTGTCTGTCCTAAAAACAACACGGGATTAGCAGGCACCTACTACTCTATATAAAACAGCTAACAGCAAGATCCTCCTGTGTAGTGCAGGGAACTGTATTTAGTATCTTGTAATAACCTATCATGAAAAAGAATATGAAAAGGAATATAGATAGATAGATACCTGAATCACTACGCTCTACACTAGAGACTAACACAACATTGTAAATCAACTATACTCCAATTTAAAAAATTAAAAATAAATAAAAAGAATGTAGGCGAGAGGTCAGTGATGCCCACGGGCAACGATCATCAAAAAGGCAAGGAAACCACTTACCCATTCGCCACTCAGAGGACTGAGCCAGTCAGTGCCTGCTGTCTCTCCTGTCCTCGGCGTGCCTTGCATACCCCGCAGACCCCAGAGGGGAGATGCCACAGGAAGTTATCCAGATGAAGGAAGTGTTTCAAGATGGACAGACCCACTCTGACAGGTGCTACTCCTTGGAAGAAAGAAGATCGCCACTGAAAGTCAGTGAGGCATTTAGCCAAGTAGAAATTTCTCTTGGCCTTGCCAGTAGAATGGATTTAAGACAGGACAGGAGAGCATGGGGCAAATTGCACTGTGAAAAAGAGCAGAAAAACAGCGCGTGGAGCCAGGGAAGAGGTCACAGATCTCACAGAGCCTTCGTTAGGTCTCGGGGAGAAGTTCACCCGGCATTCAGCCTGATCCTCTGACATCGGTGGAACCAAGAACTGATGGGCTAATAACATTTTCAAAGTAGACATTTTAATTTTTTGAGCAATTGTAAGCTTATAACAAAATTGAGCAGAAAGAGCAGAGAGTTTCCACATTCCCCCGCCCCACACACACAGCCTCCCCACTGTCAATATCCCACACCACGTGGTGGGTTCGCGGCCATGGATGAACTGACCTTGATGCAACGTCACCCAGAGTTCACAGTTTCCACTAGGGTTTACTCTTGGTGGTGTGCATTCCAGGGGCTTTTGACAAATGTACTAACATTTTTAATCATTGAAAATAAATTGATGCAATAATGACCTTTTATTGTGATGAGAACATGTGACGTGAGAGCCACCCTCTCAGCACATTTTGAAGTGCACCATACAGCGTGGTTACCTACAGGCACGACATTGCACAGCAGGTCTCTAGAATGTGTTCATCCTGAGTGACTGAAATTCACACCCGTTGTCCAGCAGCTCCCCATCCCCTCTGCCCCCGTGCCTCAGGCAATTACCATTTTGCTCTGTTTCAATGACTTTGACTATTATCAAAAAACTGAAAGGTAAGTATTGGGGAGAATGTGGAGAAATTGGACCCACCATGCCCTGTTGGTGGGAATGTGAAATGGTGCAGCCACTGTGGAAAACAGTACAGAGGGGTCTCAAAAAATTAAACATAGAACTTCCTTATGATCCAGCAATCCCATTTCTGGGTAATTTATCCCCAAAATATGGAAATCAGGGTCTCAAAGAGATCTCAGTCCTCCCACATTCATTGCCGCACTGGTCACAAAATCCAAAGTGTGGAAATAGCTTAAATGTCTACTGACGGATGAATGGAAACAAGGACTCTGCAAACAATGGCATACTATCAGCCTTAAAAAATAAAGAAGTCCTGCCCAGGGCGACAATATCAATGAGCCTCGAGGATACTATGCTAAGTGAAATAAGCCAGCTACAAGAAGGTGAATATTGCATGCTTCCACTTACCTGAAGTATCTAAAAATAATGACATCTTGAAGAATCATTTTTAAAATAATTCAAATTAAAGAATTTTAAGCAGCATTTTAAAAACCATCTAAGATAGCATTTGAGATAATAACATTTTTTAGAGTGGTCCTGTTTCATCATATACTGTTCTGTGGGATAGCCAGGGTAAATATTACCAACCAGAGTTTATAATTTTGAGAACAAAAGTGCAAGTGTCTTGCCTCAGAAGGCAGCTCCATCCCCAGGACACAGGACAGAGAGCAGACCAGGCAGTCAGCCGGGACTCAGAGCTCAGTCCCCCAGAACCCGCTTACCGTCCGAGTGATGCCAGCGCTGCTGGTTAAGGCGTTATCAGGAGCAGTCACATAATGTGCCTGTCAGAATGTGGGAACTAGTTCAGCCTGTAAACGAAAGGCTGTATACAGTGAAAGAACGTTTCAACAGCACAACTAAAAGATGAGCCACAGACATCAATCCAGACATGTCCTAACTAAGCCAAGTCCGACTGCAGTCATGTCTACTATTTGCAGCATCCCTACACTCCGCTCAGAAATTTACACACCTTGTTGCAAACTCTCACCAACCGCCTGCATCGCTGGGGCTCTTGCCCTGATTACGCAGACCCCAGAACTGAGGTTCAAGGAGGTTTGTAACTAACCATCTAGAAAGTGACTGTGATGTATCGTGGGTGTCTGACAACAGAGCACTTGTTTATTTCCTCTGCATCTTGATACCTAACCAAAAAAAGGCGGGGGTGGGGGTGGCTTTCTATTTACCACTCACAAATATCTTCCTGGAACAAATGAGAATTGTACATCTGACAAACATGCTACTCAAAGGGAAATAAGTAAAGGTAACCCACCATCTGCAGTGCTGAATGCATTCTTTTCCTTCTGGAGAATACCACACAGTCCAAACAGCCCCAGAAACAGTGGTCGATGAGAGATGCTCAAACGCTTTGTGAACTCAGCTGGTAAAGAGTTTAAGTATTTGAACAGTTCCCTTCGAAAACCACTATGAAGTGTTACTATGTTGTGGCCAAAAGAGCAAAGTGGGCCCTTGCTATATTTTTTTAAACAATCTGCACAAATCTGTCATCTGCCCAGAGAAGCAGGCATAGATAATACTCAGTCGGCGGAGTGCCGAGATCTAGACGGCAAGGTCACATTTCCATCATCGCATTGTACCACATTACGTGGCTACTCCAGCAATAACGCTGGTGATTATGTATTGGCCACGTGCCTAACTGCTGCTTCGCATCTATAATTTAAGTATATATCACGCTGAATAGTGTTGTCCTGCCAAAGCCAAGAGGTATTTGGTAGCTGGGGCTCTGCCCCGTCCCAGAGACACAAAGAAGTTTATTCTGTTCTCCAGCACACAGGTGTAACATCAGAAAACGCCTCGAAAATTCCACCCATGCATTTGCCTGGGAAAATAGTTGATTCTTTACGTTATAAAAATATACTGGCTTTTCCATTTGAGTGGGAGGCTGGGAATGGGTAGAAATGTATCATTTCCAGCTGATATGTTTATGTTCTTGAAACCTTGAAAACATTTCAAAATAAACAGCCCTAAATAGTTAGGGAGCTGAAATGCTTGTCATACAAATTGTTTTGCCCTGAACCTTCACCTGTGCACATGAAGATTAGATGAAGTTCATTTCAGCACATTGGGAATTTGTCTTTCCAAAAAGCCACTCGCTGTGGATGCAGGGTCAGGGAAAACTCAACTATATTCTTAGACTTAAGCACAGTGAATTTCTGGCAACAGATTTCAAAAATCTCAAGAACTGCGGATGGGAAGTGGTCATCATACTACGTACACCGCCTCCAGCCACACGGAGCAGCACACAAGTGTGAATGATCAGAGCATCTGCCTACAGTATGTGTAGTTGAACTTGAACTCCGTTGCCAAATGGCCTTGGCAACAGCTTGGGCTGTTTACAGAAAGCCTATTTCGCTTCTCCTGAGCCCAAATTAGAGTCTTAGAACGTGGTCCCTACACAAGGAAACAAAAGGAAGGTTTATTATTTGACACTGTGGACCAAAATGTGGGTGGCATTACTGCCCATCTTCCTGTTCTCACTTTCCTGATGTCGTATCTGTGTCATATCTGGGCATTCTTAGTTGTAAGTGGTCAGAGAGGTGATGTCAATGACCTCCCAGATGGACTGGCGTGGCTGCAGCTGGTCCCCTTTTTCTGTTATACATCTTGTCCTCTTGGGAAATTGAGGAGGCATTTAAGCCTTAAAACAGTGTGGTAAGTTACTAAATGTAGCTGCAAATTATTTGTAACTTTACTCATCAAGAGGTGGAAACTATTTCTTCTCCCCTCAAGTTTGGGATGCTTGTGGCCTGCTTTGCAGAAATAGCACAGTGGCAGTAAGTCACGTGTGTTCCAAGCCTGGGATTAGGAGGCCTTGCTGCTGGTTTTCCCACTGCCAGGTACCCTTTTCCCTCCATGTGGATGAGGCCAGGCTGGCCTGCTGGACGACAAAACACCACGTGGAGAAAGACCCTGCCTCCCGGGTGTCCCAGCCTTCCCAGCTGAGGTCCCAGACATGTGAGTGAGCCTTTCCAAGAAAAGCCAGGCTGGGACTTCACCAGCGGGCACCCCAATGAGCTCAGCCCAAATTGCCTAAGTTTGGGGCGACTTGTTACTCAGCAGTAGATAACTGTTACAAGCACTCTGTGAAAAAGCAGGGATGCTCCAGCCCAGCTCTCTTCTAGTGATTCCCTCTCCTCACTCAGCCTTTCCATTGATGGGAGCCGGGTTCTAATGGGTCCTTATCTGCCAAAGCGGTTATATCTGCAATGGCATTATCTGACTTAAGGAGACAGGCTCAATTGTGAAAATCAAAGGATTTGTCTAGACAAGGGATGCTGGTCAAAAAAAAATTAATTCTAGTCTACTGTACAAATTAAACCAAAAGAAAAGTGTTATCCTAAGTTGAAAGAACTACAGATGAATGGTCCCCAGTGACCAGAGTCTCCAAAGAATCAACAGAAATGCCTCACAAAGTAAAAAGTAAGTTTAAAAACTGCCGGGAAGGACCAGAGAGCACAAGGCTCCCTGAGGAAAGGCAGGGAGACCGATCCTCCGTACTCACCCTCTCTGCTTTGACAAATGATAGGGGCAAAGCTCAGAGGTGAAGAAAGCTCGTACCCTGTATCCTTGGCCTCCCTGCAGAAGACGCCTGTTAACAGTGAACTCAAGCTTAAAGACATGGTTATGGGAGAGGGGCCGATGCATCAGAGGGACCCAGTGCTCAGCTCGGAGCTGGTCCTCCACTGTCAGGCAGAGCGTCAAGCTAGTGTGGGTGACCACGAGGTGCGGTGTCAGTATCGTGTTCAAAAGGGAAAAACCGGTGTGCTAACCCCTTTGGCTCCACTTCTGCTTTTAGTGCCCTAAAATCGCCATTGAAAAAAAGAGTCAAAGAATCACCTGCCTCAGAGAAGGCAAACATTTGAGCTTAGTCGTCTCAAAAATGTTCCCAGGAGCTATAGCGAATAGATCACATTCCTACATCACATCGGCCCTATACGTCAGAGAGTGAGGCAGTACGAGGAGGATGGCGTGGTCAGCGACACCCGGTACGTTCTCCCCGCAGTACCAGCCGTGCTGGCTTCCCTCCACACCAAATTCACTTACCCTTAGAAAGAGCTACAGGTGGATCGCAGACTTAAATGTAAAAAGTAAAGTTTTTCACTCCAGAATATGGGCTGAGACTACTATTCTAGCAAAACAGACATAATCAAAGCCTGGGGGCTGGGAAACCCACACACCCTATTAATAGGCAGAAACCAGCTCTTGAATGGATTCTTTCCCATTCTAGGAAGAAGAACACACACACATACGTTTTGTGTACACACGTGTGTGTACATTAAATGCTTCCTCCTAGAATGTGTGTGTCCGAACACATTTCTTTATCGCTCATCAGGAGACGGCGAACATCATTTTGAAAAATTACAAGGAAAACCTGTTTCTGAAGATGACTCACTATAGAAATCAGAAGAAAGTTTAATTAACAATTAGGCATCTTTATTAGGGTGAAAAAAATCACGTCCTCAATGGCATAAGAAAAAGTCACAGACACAGAAAACAAACTTATGGTTACCAGGGGGAAGTGGGGAAAGGATAAATTGGGGTTTGGGATTTGCAGATACTAACTACTATACATAAAACAGATAAACAACCAGGTCCTACTGTGTAACACAGGGAACTATATTCAAAAAAAGAAAAAGAAAGTTATGATGAAATGCTATACTGAGATGAAAAGAAAGCAGGGAGAAATAAAGAAGTGTTCAGGGAACTTACGGTCAGTAGCACATCTATAATTTCAAGTTTTTTGGTTTTTGTTTTTTGTTTTCCAAAGGACTAACTAGTAGCTTTATTTGTGCTCATTAAAAAAATTGTTTTACAAATATACACACTTTTATATTTTAAATATTCAATTATCTGATAAAGCATGACCAATATATGAATTACCCAACTGCAGAGCAAAGCTAGAAATGACCCCACCCCAACTGCATAAGACAGTAAAGATATTGCGTTACCTACCCCTCCTTCTGAAGTCCTTACTCCCTCCTCCTGGACTGCAGTCACACAGTATCAGCTGACCTGAAGACTGAGGTCAATCCCATGGGTAGTCAATCAACCACGCCTCTGTGATGAAGACCCAGTGGGGACTCTGGACATTGGAGCCCAGCTGAGTGTCTCTGGTGGGCAAAGCTGCACACGCACTGTGGCTCATGGAGTCTGGGTGGGAGCGTGTCCTGACTCCATGGAAAGAAGGCTACAGAAGCTCTGTGCTCTGCACCTTTCCTGGACTCTGCCCTGTGTGCTCTTCCCGTTGGTTGATTCTAATCGGTACCCTCTCTCTGAAGTAAACCAACTGCAAATACAAGCTTGCGGCCAGTTCTGTGTATCTTTTTAGTGAATTATCAAACCTGAGGGTGGTCTTGGAAACTTCCCCCAACTTGCAGTTGGTATCAAAAGTGAGGGCAATCTTGTGTGGAGCCTTAAATGTTTTTGTGTGCAATGCCACTCATGATTCTTTTAGTCGCCGTTTAAAGGGAATTTGTCCAAATTTCTTCAAAAGAAGGCACACAAAATAATACGAGGGACACTGTTAGAACCTGAGATGCAAGACTTTGCCAGCTTGTGTGAGGGAAAGGCAGTCCTCCGGCTTCCCCAACCCCCGCCTTCGGAAACAGCGCCTTCGGTTGCTGCAGTAACGATGTTCAATGTAAGGTGCAGCCGCTGTCTAACCCGCAGACCGGAACTAGCTCTTTGATTAAACTGATAAACCTTTAGCCAGACTGATCAGGACAAAAAGACAGAAGGCAAAAAGCGAACAACAAGAGCAACAACAAAAAAAAACCCCAATATCAGGAGCGACCCCTTTAAAAACTAAAGAAATTATGTTTGAGGTTAAAACCTCCAGGCCCAGATGGCTTAAATTTTGGTGAAAACTCCCAAACATTTAGGGACAAAATAGCACCAATTTAAAATGAATTATTCCAGAAAATAAAGAGGAAGGGATACTTATCAACACATTCTATGAGTCCAGGATTACCTTGATGCCAGACCAGACAAAAACATCACAAGAAAACTAAGATCAAAACCCTTTGTGATTGTAGAGTGAAAACTTCCAGACAATTTTTTTTAGAAAATTGAATACAGCTTCTATCTATCTCATGACCAACTGGAGTTTAACACAGGAAAATAAGGATGGTTGAAAAGCCAAAAGCCAATCTAATTCAGCATGCTATCCAACTAAGATGGAAAACCATATGAACGTTTCCACAGATGAAGGAAAAGGACTTGAAAGAATCCAACATCCATTCCTGATAAAGTCTCTGAAGACTGGAGGTGGAAGGAACTTCCTCAGCCTGGTTCGACGCCTCTGCGAACAGTCTGCAGCTAACGTGAGAGACAGGGTGCTTTCCCCCGGGATCAGAAACTTCGAGGACGTCCAGTCTCAATCCTTCTATTCAGTATCACACTAGAGGTTCTAGCCCACGATACAACTCAAGAAAAAAAATTGAAGGACATCCTGATGTCCAAGGGGAAAAAAAAAAAGATTTGTGCACTTTAGAGAGAAATCAAAAATGCCAGATGAATGAGAAAATAGATCATGTTCATAGATCAGAAGAGCTGAGGTTACTAAGATATAAATAAAAACTCTCCAGAATTGATGTATAGAATTAACAAAATAGTCGAAATTTCTACCTGTCACAGAAATGGAAAAACTCATTGCAAAATTTACATGGAAATGCATGGGGCCTAGAATGTGATATTAAAAGAACAAAGATGATAGACTTAAACTATCTGTTTTTAGCTTTGTAATAGTTAAGCCACAGCAATCGAGATAGTGTGGTATTGGCGTTAAACAAACAGACCAATAGAACGGATTGTAGACATAGATTCACACATAAATGGTAAACTCGTTTTCAATAAAAGCATCAAAGCAATTCATCAGGGGAAGGAAAATCTTGTCACCAGACCATGCTAGAACAATTGGATAACCATATGCAAAAAAATAACCTCGAGCTTCACTTCACACCACCTAAAAAAAATGACTTTAAATGGATCATTTATCTACATAAAAGAGCAAAAAACTAAAAACACCCAGAATAAAAAACAAGTGAAAACTTTGTGACCTTGAATTCAACAAAGCGTTCTTAAATGTGGCACTGAAAGTATGAAGTACAAAAAGAAAAATCAAAACAATTGGACCGCATCCAAATTAAAACCTTCTGCTCTTCAAAAGACAACGTTGAGAAAATGAGAAAGCAAGCTACACACTGGAAGAAGTGATTTGCAAAACACATATTCCACCAAGGGCTGGTGTGTATAAAGAACTCCTACAACTTGAGAATAAGAAGATAAACCAATTTTTTAAGCCGGTGAAAGATTGAACAGGTACTTAGCCAAATAAGATATACAGATGGCAAGTAAGCACATGCAAAGATGCTCAACATCATTAATTATTAGGGAATTTTGAATTAAAACCATGAGACACCCCTACACGCCCACTAGAATGGCTCAAAGTGGAAGGATGAAGTGCACCAGGTGCTGGTAAGGTGGCAGAGCAGCCCTCACTGACTGCCGGTAGACAGATACAGTGTCACCACCACTTGGGAAAACAGTTGGGTGTTTTCTTAAAAAGCTAAACATACATCTACCATGTGACCCAGCCCTTCCACTCGTAGGTTATTTATCTAATGAGGGGAAATGAAAGCACTTGTCTGCGCAAGAACCTGCACACATGTGTTCACAGTAGCTTTATTCATAATAACCAAAAACTGGAAACAACCCAAGTGCCCACCAACTAGTGAACAGGTAAATCAATTATGATTAATCTATATCAAGGAATACTACTCAGATATAAAAACAAATGAACTATTGATACAAAAAGTATATGGATGCATCTGAGCGAAAGCAACCAGAACCTTGCCTCTGAAAAAAAGGGCATGTACTACATAATCCCATCAATACAAAATTCTAGAAAATTCAGACTCACCCATTATGACAGAAAACAGCTCAGTGGTTGCCTGGTGCCAGGGCTGGAGGGAAAGATGGCAAAAGGGCACAAGGAGACTTTTGGTCCTGATAGGTCTGTCCATTATGGTGATGGTGGTGATGGTTTCAGAGATGGAGACATCTATCAAATTTTATCAAATGACACTTTAAATAGGTGTAGTTTGTGTATGTCAATTGTAACTCAGTAAAACTAGAGAAAGAAAAATATTCATCACCATTGTCGGGTTAGAAATTAAACACATGCATCCCATACCAAAATCACAAGATTATAAGCTCGTTGTGGTGGGTGATAAAGGAAATGTTTCTGCCTGACACAACTCATCCTTGAGGACGGACTCGGCAGGAGGTCCCCTCCTGGTCTAGAAGACAGGGTGAAGCCAAGGCAAGTCCGCGTGTTAGAGCAGGTCACGGAGGGCCGGCGGGGTCAAGGAGGAGAATGCTGACCTCTTCCTGCAATGAGGGACAAGGTCGGCAAGAAGCAACGTTCAAAATGAACCCTGAGAGACTGAAATAGAAGGGGAATGAATACGTGATAGACTGACTGAACAAAGACACAGATGGGGACGGGCTTTCAGAGCAACATCCATCCTCTGGGTGGCATAAGCTTCGCTCCAGGGATATTCAGATCTGTGGTCCTACCACTAATCAAATGTAACCCTGTATTTTTTAACATAAGCCTATATTTGAGCGTCCTCATTCTTCGTAGGATGCTAATCCTTTCACAGGCACTGCAGTGTGCCTGTTCATGTATCTATAGGAACCTCGTTCCTAGAGAAGTTCTTTTTAAACCCAGGTCCTTTCAAGATAGTTAAGAAAAACAAGTGTTCCCTTTGGCTCTGAAGGTACATTTACGTATAGCTTCCTTTAAGTGCTCAAAGCATTTTAATATAACGTTCTTTTTTTTTTCAATTATATAAGAATGGCAGGGGTAAAGGGAATATTTACAACATAAGAGAAGAAGAAAAAAAATCTCCCACAGCCAAGCCACTCTGAACATCCACTGTTAATATTCTGGTGTTTACTTCAAGGATTTTAATGCACTCCTTAACGTTGTGGTGACTACAATACATATTCGTGTTGTTTACTTCAAAGAATATTTTTATGTCCATAAAGGTAGTTAATTAGGTGATTGGGTTTATTTCCACTTGAGATCTGGGAATTATATCTGCTCAAATACAAGGGATTTATCAGTGCAGTATGTCATTAGGAGACGGTTCTCACATAGATGTTTGTCTGATGGATAAAGAACAAAAAAATTAAGGCAGCAATTGTTACAGATAGCATTCAATATGAACTTATTCAATAGTAAATGTATTAACATGCTCCATTTAAAATCAGCTAATGGAGGGGAGGGTAGAGCTCAGTGGTAGAGCACATGCTTAGCATGCATGAGGTCCTGGGTTCAATTCCCAATTCCCAGTACCTTCAACAGAATAAAAAATCAGCTCATGGGGAGCTAAGCATTATCAAGGGCTGTTCCGAACTTAACAAGAGTCATCAGTTTCCTGATAGTCAACTTTGAGCCAAGAAGAGGTTTGTCAATGGAAGTGTGTGCATGTGATGAATGCTAATTACATGGTTCCAGGTCTCCTTTAGCCGATACCCTGGCAGCTGTCACTCGAGTTATTTTATAAACTTCTGAAGCAGCTGTCAACATTCTGAGGGGGAAGCTCTTCAATCAATGGATTGACAGAAATGCAATACTCAGATTTTTCTGAGCAGAAGGCAAGAGAACATAATATCCATCTATTTAGTGATATAGCCAGAGAGGAGAGGGAAGAATTGATACTGCCATTGTATTGTCAAGTGTCAGAGAACATTCTCACGCTCATGGGCACGGAAAAGAGATTACGAGAATGCACTACTTGGGGGAGCCCCACAAAGTCAAATGGGACATTGGAGTGTCCTAAGGCCACAAGCAGTGCAATCTTATTTTCCATCAATAAGGAAGCTTTGGGTGGTGCAGAGCAACATTGTAAATCATATTTTAATTAAAATTTTAGTACTCGTTGATGTTATTTGTTTATTGTCTCAATAAAACATTTTTAACAGATGACATCTGGATGTTTTTGCTTAATTTCTCTCTCTCTTTTTTTTTCTCTATGCAATTCTTTAGTAAATCTAATTGTCGAAAAAAGCATCAGACTGACAGGTCTGGAAAATGCAGCCGTTTCTTCAGTCTCAAAATCCATGTACTCAGGAAAGAACTGCCTCGTGCTGCTACGACCTCAATTCCAGGCTAGAGAGACGACCTCTTATGAGAAGGCTCAAGTCACTTTTGACCTTTCTAGCATTTTTGCTAGGGTTGCAGCCTTAAGTGAAAAAATGAATGTCCATCAGAGAAGTACTTTCTGGAGCTGAAATTAGGTTGAATTCACCATATCTTTCCATCTGCACATGGTTTGAAAATGATTCTTGAACCAGCACTACCTACTTAAAAGTAACCCAATTTTTCTTTCCAAGAATGGAGGAAAAGCCTTGCCTGCTCAGACTTTCGGTGTAACCATGTTCCTGTGTGGGTACGTCATAATTTGTCCTGTGCTGATGGCCAAAGGTTTGAATTAGGGAGGGTCTGTTTGCAGAAGTCTACCTGGTTAAGTCATACTGGCAGAATATAGAGACCCATCTCTGCTGATGATCGAATACATGAAAACATTTTGCTGTCAGTGCTGTTCCCTAATAGGTGGAGATAACAGTAGTCACGGCATGATAGCTGTGGGCAAATAAAGAGCCCAATAAATAATTTAAAAAATAAAAATACAGCTATTTATGTTTTTAGACACAATGTATAAGGATGCAGTTTGTGACATCAATAACTGAAAGGGGGCAAGGACAGATCTGTATGTTACTGAAGTTAAGCTGGTATAAATTCAAATTAGAGCGTTACAAATTTAGGATATTACATGTCATCCCCATGGTAACCACAAATAAAATATCTATAGAATATACACAAAACAAAATGAGAAGAGAATGAATATATTTCACTGCAAAAAGAAAAGAAATCAACCAAACACAGAAAAGACAGTAATGTGAAAAAAATGAGGAACAAAAATCTAAAAGGCATATGGAAAACAAATAGCAAAATGACAGAAATAAGCCTCTCCTTATCAGTAATTACTTTAAGTGTAAATGGATTAAACTCACCAATCAAAAGGCAGAGATCAGCAGAATGCACACACATGACCCAACTAGATGCTGTCTATGAGAGACTCGCTTTAGATGGAAGACACTAATAGGTTGAATAGAAAAGATGGAAGAAGATATTCCACACAAATAGTAACAAACTAGCAGCATTATTTGTAATAGCTACGATGGAGAAGCAATCCAAGCATACACTGACAGATGAATGAGTAAACAATGTGGTGTATCTGTACAACTCCACCTTAAAAAGGCAGGAAGCTCTGACACTTGCTATAACGTGGTTGAGCTTTGAGGATCTCGTGCTATGTGAGATAGGCTGATCACAAAAAGTCAAGCTGTATGATTCCACCTACATGAGGCTCCTTGAGTAGTCAAATTTATAAAGAAAAAATAAATTAAATGGTGGTTGGGGAAGAGAGGAGTGGAGAGTTACCGTTCTGTGAGTTTCAGTTTTGCAATATGAAAAGAATTCTGGAGGTGGATGGTGGTGATGGTCACACATAATACAAATGAGCTGCAGATTTCAAATAGTTCAGATGATAAATTGTATGTTATGCGTGTTTTACCACATTGAGAAGAAAAGAAATGTCACTAACAAGCTAGGAGAGAAAAGGTCTACATGGAGAGGACAGTAAGTCACTGAAGGAAATGGCAAGTCAGGGATGAAAGGGACATCTCCCCCGACTGTTCTCTGAACCCTCATTGACTCACTCTTACTCTGAATTCGGAGAGTAACCTTGAACCCTGGGCCAAGGGAATATTTCATGAAATGTGGATATCAATATTTAGGGCAAATTAGTATTTGTGGTGATGAAGTTATTTCAAAAATCACTAAAGGATTTTTTTCATCGTATTGAGGGTAATTTTTTTTGTACTCTGTGTTTGTGTGTAGAAATTAAGAACATAAGAAATTTAAGAAGTAATTCTATTTTCAGAACCGATCTACTAAGATAATGTTTTATTTTTCCTTTGAATTATGTTATTTTCATGGAATTAAAAGGTTTTTTTTTCTTTCTAAAGATAAAATAGCACTTTTCCATTGTTAATACTTGCTTTTAGCATTTAAAATATTCAAGCCAATGTATCCAGCCTTGACACAGTTCCTAGTATGCTTAAAATACAATTAGGTTGTTGTGAGAATCAAATGAGGTAAAATATGTAAAAAAGCTTTAAAAATAAATTATTGAATAAATATAAGGTATACATTTTATTGTAGATAAGGTTATAAATATAATTTTGGAAGGAACAAGTCTTATGAAGTGGAAATTTGTTTAAAAAATAAAACATAGAGTTGTGTATAATGTGCAATAAATTCACTTTAATTAATTCCTCAAGGTGCTGAACTTTGGGTTCTTCAATTAAATAATCATCATAATACTTCATTTATAGAAATATGCAGGCACTGGGTCTGCACATAAAATAAAATGGAGGTTTCTACAGATATTTGAACGGAAAGTGTAACACCAATGATTTTTTTATGAAAGGAAAAACCAGTTTTAAAAATAAGAAATAAAAAGAATAAATAGAGGGAGGAGAGTATAGCTCAATGCTTAGCACGCACCAGGTCCTAGGTTCAATCCCCAGTACCTCCATTAAAATACATACATACATACACACACACATATGTAATTATCTCCCTCTTGCCTCAAAATAAATAGAAAAGCCCTCTTGTGAGTGCAGGAATAGGGAGGGGGGCATGTGCCAAACCCCTGGCAGTCCACTTTATTACCCTCCCCCCCAACCCCAGTCGCAGAAATAAGGTCACAGCAAGGACATGATTTTGGCGCACTGATATGATCGTCATTAATTTCTGATTAATCAGTTTACATTTCCCTTGCTTCGAGAGCTAAGACGCTATTTTCTAAGGTTAGAAGACAGACATCTTCTGCAGGGGTAAAAATCCTCAATATTTTCTGTGCAATAGAAACAGGAAAGGACCCAGAAGACAACAGTACCGTTACTATAGCGGCCAGTCTTACTCTGACTTAAGCGAGCATCAAAGCAAATTCAGCTGACAGCAGGGAGAGCAGGGGTCCCCAGACACACTCAGAAATCCTGCACCCATACACACTCGATTTAGGGAAAGGAAATCAAGCGACAAAATTAGCAAACACAATGACGATATGACATCGAACAGAAACTGGAGAACAATCAGCTTATGAATCTTGACCGCTGAAGAACGGAGGAGACAGAGAAAACGACAACTTATATTTTACATATTCATTCATTCAGCCAACAAGAATTTATTGATCGCCTAGAATCAGACCAGCACAGTCGAGCTGGGGATACAATATGATCCAAACCGATGTGGACTCTGCCCTCAAAGGATTCGAAAAAGACTTCAAATTCATCTCATCTAAGCATATACAGATGGGTGAGGCATGGGGCACCCCCTGGGCTGGTACACATCGCAGCAGTGACAATGGAATTCTCAGGAGATGTTCCTCCAAGTTCAGCTACAGCTTGACCCACCTTCCCTTTCAATGACGTTGTAAGTTAGTTAATGCCAGCTAAAACATCCCAGCTACCACTGAGCACCAACTGACACAATGTTAGTAACACAACCTGTGCCCGTAGTTTAGCAGGAATCCCTCCCTGCTGCTCAGAAAGGGTGAACCTACAATATTAACTATACAAGTACCAAAAACAGAAGCTGAAAACCAAAATCTCATTTCTTTTCTACTGCTTTCTCTTTCCAACAATAGATCAAATGTATAAAAATTAAAATCTGGAAGTCGTGCAGACTCGTACTATCCATTTTATTTCCCTGTTATAAACTGCATGAGTTGTTGAATTGGTAAATTGAACTCTTGATTCTGACTGCGTGGAGACACATTGCTCTGATTCGAAGTTATAAAGAACATGACTATTTGACAAGTGTGGACCCTGAGGTCACTAACCTACACCAAAGAGTGTCGGACACATTTATAAAATGACAGGAAATCATGGATTTACCATATAAGCATAAATATTTCTAAGCTTCAAGGTTATTAAGAATGTAACCCTAACAGCTTCGTTTGAAAATTGACATGCTTATTTCAGGAATCTACATTTCCTGGAGTAAAGTGTTCATTTGAGTCTAAAGTTAAAATAACAGCACGCAGGTGTGTACAATCTAATCACAGCAAACTTTATTCAGAAAGAGATGTCGACAGTTTAATCACATACTAGGCTGTGATCTGCTCACTGAAATTGGACACAATTTCAGATTTCAGTTATGATACTTGATTTCGGAAAACACTTGGAAAATGGGCCAGGAATGTTTCCTCGGTAGAAATAGCAAAGGTGGCGTGCAAATGCTTGAGAGTCATTTAAGGGTACTGAAGAATAATTTTTAATCGCCTGATTTGATAAATTGAGATAGAAAATTCCACTTTGTAGGATTTATAAAATGGGGTGGGTTAATTGCCTTCAGAGAGAGTTCAAAAGTGGTTCTGCATAATGGTAAAGAAATGAGTTCGACAATTTCCTTATTTTGATTTGCAACTCTATAAAACATTTAGGAAATAAAACCATCTTGATCCATTTGGCAGGAAGTAATGTTTTCCTTCTCAAACTCCCAAATTACTCTGCAGTTCTTTCATGACTATGTCACAGTCTTTCCAGAACGATCAGATTTGTGCAAGTATCTTTTTCCCGCTCGAAGTTGATAAGCTCCTGAAAGACAGGTACCATCTTAATACCCAGATGCTTCCAATCACAAAGCCTTGCAAAGTATGTCTCAATAAATAATGGGTGATAAAGATGAAAGTCTTTGCGTAGATTCACTTCTTACTATAATTCATAAAGGACCAAGGGGAGGGTGTGGCTCAAATGGTAGAGCACACGCTTAGCACGCACGAGGACCTGGGTTCAATTCCCAGTACCCCCGTTAAAAAAAAATGACAATAAATAAGTAAAGTTCCATAATTCCACTTTCCAGCTGGGCAGCAAAGTCAGCAGAGATGCTGGGCAGGTTTTCCACGTCTCCAAGTCATGAAATATTCAGTTTTCTGAAAAGGTTGGCCTTTTGGTAGAATCCTCTGGGTCCTAGAGCCCGAACACCCCTAGCTATCTTTGAGCAGACAAAATCTGAGTCGTTTGGGGGTTCATGTTTGAATGGGGAAGCATCTATCTAGGATGTAGGTGCAGTGCTCACAGTGGGCACTGGAGAAGTCAGGGATGCAACACGACCCCGGGAGCAACCAGGAGCAGACCACTGAGAAGGGGGCAGGACACGGATGCAGGGTGTGTGACCAACCGAAAGCACCCACGTTTAAATTTCCCAGACATTGCTGTGCAAGCCAGAGAACACGTGTCTGACGGGCAGCCAGTTTTCGATCCTCTGAGGCACAACTGAGCAGCTGTAACCTCATGCTCTTACCCAGGAGGAGGAGGGGATGGGTGAGCAGCAGGCAGAGCTCCGTGGTCGGTGCTGAAGCAGGAGGACAAGTGGGCTGGTCCCTGAAGAGAACAGAAGCAGTGAGCAGGTGGAGTGGAGAAAGGCAAGAGCAAGGCTCTAAAGCCACTCTGGTTAACTCGCGGTCCTGCCCGGGACGGGCGTAACACAGACAAGCGTGGGCTCCAGGCATGTCTCCTGGCTCCATCTCTTCCTGGTTGTGGCACCTGAACAAGCCATCTTGCACGTCCACACCTCAACTTCCTTACACCTCATGTGAGGATAACAGCGTCTCCTTCATGTGGCCATTCCGATTCCATGAGAGAAAGCTTAGAGCAGTGCTCACTTCATGCCATGTTACAGTATATAATTCTCTTTCAATTGTTTTCCATACATGTGTGTTCCTGTGTGCACGCATGTATAATTTATATAATTCTCTTGTATTTCTTAGAACTGCATCCCACACTCCATCTAAATCCATACACTTCCTCTGATGGAAGCAGTAGAGGTTTGCTCTTTCCTTTACTTCTGCAGAAGAGGAAGAGTGAAAATTACACTTCGGTACATTTTTGAATGAGAACATTCTCATTCTTCAGATCACAATCTTTTACTTATTTACATTTTCAGGCTGCATCAACCATTTAGGAGCAATGCACTTTTTAAGTTGCCCCCCTGCTGTGTAAAGTGGTACTTCCTCTGTGGGTCCAAAAATAGTCTCTTTTATGCCTCAAGACGTTCACTTTAGCTCCAGTTTTTTGGAATTTGATGATTCAGTCTGATTATTTTAGCCATGCCCTTAGTGACTTTATTGACTCCAATTCTATTCCACTCCGCAAGGTCTAGCCTGTTGACTACATCCAGTCTATAATCTTGTTTATGTAGTTCTTTTTTTTTCAGATCTCCTTTACCTCCACTCAGCATCCTTCACAGGGGGGTCTCGACTAAGCCCAAATCCATGCTTAAGACGTAGGTGAAAGAGTCACAGAACATTTTCTACACAGTTATTTCAAATAGAGGAACCGCTCATGATCCTAGCACTCTGTGAGGATAACTCCTTCCACTGTCTAATCGCACTTTAAAAGAATGGCTTAATCTATGACAAGTAACTACAAATGTGGTCAAGGGGACATTGGCCGACGCACACTGCTCCTTGAACTTGTGTGTGTTTGAAGTCATTGCCAATGCACAGCAAATGGTGTGATCAATCTGCCTTTATGCTCTATGTAAATTTGTTTTATTTTTGATGATGAAGCCTGGAGGAAGGATCCTTGAAGCATCACAACAGCCCTGACTGACAGCTCCCTGAGTGCTGTCTCTTTCATAGCAAACGTAATTGACAGCTCGTAGGTAAAGAGCGTCTGTAGCTGGATTGGGTTCGCGTTGAACACAGTGGGGTAAGAAAGCAAAGAAGGCATTTGTTCTATTTCTTATTTATTAAAATTCCATTCATATAATAAAATAGATGCATCTTGGGAGAAGAGATTTACTTGTGACCTGAGACAGATTCAGGCTTTAAACTGTTTAGGAAGCCTAGATAGATAGATAGATAGATAGATAGATAGATAGATAGATAGATAGATAGATAGATAGATAGATAGGTAGATTATACAGATGGATGGATGGATGGATGGATGGATGGATGGATATTATGTACTTAGACTACCTCTACCTCTTATAAACACTTTTAAACCTCAGTGAAATGTGCATTACTCATCTCCACACGCCATACATTTTTATGTTTATTTACCTGGGAGTGGTCTATAAAACTAGAGTTTTTTATTGAAGTAGAGAAATTTTTATTGCAGATGAATATCAATGCTTCCTGCTGCGTGTATTCACAACTTTTAGATATTTTTAGAAATTCAAGAATAATAATATGATGAACACCTGTGTATCCACCAGTCACCTGCAGGGAAAGAACACGGACAGGAGCACTGACACCCCTCTGTGCCCTGCTCCTGACATCCCTCTCTCTTCTCCCTGCGGGTTGTACTATCCTAAAATTTCTGCTTATTACTCTTTTGCTTTTCTTCGTGGTTTCACAACACAGGAATAAATCCTTCAAAAGTATCTTACTTAGTTCTGTCTGCCTTAGAACTTCATGTAAATGGAATCATCCTATGGGTAGGTGACTTTCCATTTTTCCCTCAACCTGCTGAAACCCATCCACATTCTCGAGTGTAGTTGCGGTTCTATTGTCACCGCTGTAGGGTCCTTCTCCAACCATTCTCCGATCAACAGGGAGGATTTTCTGTGTGTTGTTACAAAAGAATTGACGCCATGAACATTTTTATACACAGATCCTGATGCACTGTTCAAGAACTTCTGCAGGATATACATCCAGAAATGTAATCGACAGATTGTAGGGTGTGCACGTCTTAACTTCAGATCATTGATTCGTTGATTTCAGGAAAATGGTGTCAATTGACACTCTCAGCAGCTGCATCTAACAGCTCCGTGTGCCGCCTCACACCTCAGCAACGTTTCAACTCTCCTGATAGTCACTTTTGAAGCTGACTTTGCAGAATGGCCATCATTAAAAAGTCTACAAACGATAAACGCTGGAGAGGGTGTAGAGAACAGGGAACCCTCCTACGCTGTTGGTGGGGAATGTAGTTTGGTGCAGCCACTATGGAAAACAGTATGGAGATTCCTCAAGAAACTAAAAATAGACTTACCATATGATCCAGCGACCCCACTCCTGAACATATATCTGGAGGGGACTCTAATTTGAAAAGATACATGCACCTCAATGTTCACAGCAGCACTGTTTACAATAGCCAAGACATGGAAGCAACCTAAATGTCCATTGACAGATGATTGGATAAAGACCATACTTCAATAAAGAAAAAATTGTTAAAAAGAATCTTTGTAACACACACAAAATACGCTGACTTGAGAACCAAACCCTCTCATTAGATGCGACTCCTCCATGTTGGACTGCTGGGACTTTATGATCCTGTTGTGGGACCTGGGATGCCTGATGCCTCCGACATAACAGGTGCTCAGTAAATGAGAGAAAAGTTAAATGAATGAATCTAAGCTTTAGCTGTTTGGTACAATTACAGATTTTTTTTTTCATATTTTAAATTCTGATCAGCACATTCCTTGATTTCAATCTTTCCTTCTGTCTCCAAATGATGCAACTAATGTCAACCCACAGTTGTGTATTTGTTCCCAAACTCTAAGGCTACACAGGGAATTCAACACAGCAGTCCAAGGGCTGCCCCTAGAGGTGGAAGATGTTATTACACTTGCTTTACCGTAATCTAGTAAAAGATGCTAACATGAGTTTCAGAGAAAAAATAAAAGTAAAAACCTCCACAATTCTTAACCTGAACTTAGGACTTATGTAGTTTTTATATGCATATTTTAACAATGATATAAATTCTGCTTCTATATACTTATTTGATTGTTTTACACTTGGTTAAATTTCCACAATTAAGTTAAAAAATTTTTTTACAATGTGTGGGAACTGCAGTTTAAAAATATCTATTTTAATGAGCTATAAAGTCTTGGTTCCCAAATGCTAGTTCATGGGCACATCTGATAAAAGGTTCCCTAGCCTAAAAGGTAATAATAAAAAGGACAGTGGAGTGAGCTTTGCATACAACTAAACGCACTCCATCTGAAGGACCGCGCTTCATTCCCAGATTATGTTACTTCTACCTTCTTAATGCTTAAGTGTTTTCTGTGTTTTAAGAAATAATGGTGATAGTAGATGGCATTTATTTGCTTGAGAGCTTGGTCTCAGAATTTCCGTGTGTGTGTGTGTGTGTATTAATTTTACTGATCCTTCAAATCTGTGTTTGAAAACCCTTTCGGAGCGGTTTACTACATCATTTTACACGTATTTCGTAGAAAGCAGGCCGGGAGTTACTGTCGGAGCACAGGGGCCTCAGAAGGGGAGGCGTGTTCATCTGCATTGGACACCTGCTTATTTAGTTCTGGCTGGATTTCCAGGGGGGCTGAGCCCCGATAGCACGGGGGTGACCTGAAAGGGCCTGTCCTCGGCGGCTGGAGGGCTCGCCTCAGCGTCCTGCACTTAGGAAGCGGGGGCTCCAGCTGCCCGGGTAGGGGAGCCCCTGGACCCGTTGCACGTGGAAGGGAGGAGATGGGGTAAAACCCAGGCCAGAAGTGGGTCAGCAGGGAGGGAGGCGCGGAGCCGGTCCCTGCCGAGCGGGAGGAGCTGGGTGATGCAGGCGGAGACAGGCGGCGCAGGGCGCAGGAGGCGAGGGTGGCAGACACAGCCACGTGGAAGCAGCTCCAAGGAGACACCGAGGGCGACGGACCTCAAGACAAGCCGCGGGATAAAGACGCCGGGAAGCGGACCTGGGGCGGGGTCGGACACGCCCCGCGGGCCCACGCACCCAATCAGCGACGAGCGGCCTCGGGTGGCAGGACACGCCCCCTGCTCCACAGCCTCTTCCCGACAGCCTCTGGGACCCGGCGGCCTCGGCGCCTGCGCATTCGGCAGGCCCCGCCCCTTCGCTCTCCTTCCCGGGTCGCCCGCAGCTAACATGGCGGCTCCCTGTGTGTCCTGCGGCGCTGCCGCTTCCTACCGGCTCTTTCTTACGGGTAGGGTTGGCTTTGCCCGGAGACAAGGCCTCTGGAAAGCCGTGGCTGCTGAGTTGCAGACAAGTACCCAGTGCCAGGTAGGACCTGGGGGAAGGAGGAGCGCTGGCCCCTGTAGCGCAAGGATGTGGCGCCGGCGCCGCCAGGGGCCCCTGGGGTCTCAGGCGCCCGGGAGAGGGCTGAGGTGAGAGAGGAGCGCCCTCTCCTGAGGGGCCGCCCTGGAGGGTGTTTCTGGTTCCCTCGGAGCAATGAGTTCTTCCTACTGGATACAGTCCAGAAGGGCTGTAATTTGGGGCACCTGACTCAAGGTAGCTCCCGTAGGTATTCGCTCCCTTGAGATCCGGAGCAAAGAGACGAGGACGATTGGAATATACCGTTTTAGCTTAATGGCCACGTTCTGACTTTGTTGAACGTGCTGTCGATACTTGGGGTTCCTGCTTTGTAACTGCCAGAGATGCTGTGGACCCTGCCTCCTTTCAAGTATAGTCCTGGTGGGGGGGGCCCTGTTAGCCTTCTAAGAAATGTCCCTTTTGTTTAAGTAAAGCAAAGTCAGTTTCTTGCTTGCATCCAGAGACCTCTAGCTGATAAAAATAAAAAGCTATCCAAGAGGGTTACTGTAATCACTCTCGTGGAATCCTTATACTATTTCTTTCCATCCGCGTTTTCTGTAGTCTGACTTCAGTCTTTACCTTTTCTTTTATCCCCCAAAGTTGTTTTTTGGGTTTTTTTTTTTTTGCTTTTCTATTCAAATTAGCAGCAGATTCTTCTTTGTTTCATTTTTGTCCGGTTGAACAAAAAGGAAACTCCTTAATATTCCTGAATACCATTTCAGAGTGTGTAGCACTGGCATTCGGCTTCTTTGGGAACCTGCTTGCTTGAAATTACAGTTGTCTGAGCCACTGATTATCTTTCACAAGACAGATCTGTCAAGTTATATCTGTACCATTCCATAAAAACAAAATTAGGAAAATTCTCTGTCACAACGTTTCAGCTGGAAATAGAACCTAGAAAATGCTAGGAATTGTATCTAGCGGGGGGCCAAGCAGACTCTCTCCAGGAATTCTTACTGTTCTTAACTAGAGAGCTGGTTGTTTCACACTCAGTCTCATCTTAGTGGGTTGTACTAATGAGTAATGGACTTCTTAGAATGTAAGTATTTTTGTCTATATTTATTGCTGGAATAGTTCAGAACATTTAATAAGTATATTCAGTAGCCTCGTACTGATGCTCTGATGGCCTGTAGCTTTAATACATACTATGAATTTACAAGATGTCAAAATCTTAAGCAGTGTGTACAAATGTTTTTGAAAAGAGCCTGAAGAGATTTTATGGAAAATAGCAAATTAAGGGTGTTTTTTTAAACCGCGTCTAAATAAACAACAATAAAAAAATTTTACAAATATTTTTAAGCCTCATTTATGTTATGTTGAAATCTTTCCTTTCAATTTGTTTTTTCTGCTAGATATTAAGGCTAAGACACACCACAGCTGTGACAACAAAGAAAAATGTTGCAGCCTTAAGACGTGAAACTTATACAATGGATTTTATTAAAAAGCAGATTGAAGAATTCAACTTAGGAAAGAGACACTTAGCCAACATGATGGGAGAAGATCCAGAAACTTTTACCCAAGAGGATATTGATGTAAGTACAGTTACTTTGTTGGAAAAGTCATCACCGTAGAGTTGTAGACACTGAAAGCTCTTGTCTTCAGCCTGAGCCTTTAGTTCTGTGTAAATTTTAATCAGACTGTCAGAATAAGGGAAAATGCCACAATCTGCAAGTTGGAACCATGGTTTCAGAAAGAGATGCTACTCTACTTGAAGCATTGTAAAGTAGAGTGAGTTTTAGATTTTATAGAAATGGATGTGTTTCCTTGATTCTGGGTCACAGGAGCCACTGTGAATGCTTGCACATGATTTAGAAACATTTATCCTGTTGTGTGTCTTAAACTCAGCTTTTTTACAAAATGATAAAACAAATGGTAAGTCTATAGGAAATCCCATAAGTAACCTCAAGCCCAGAGTTTTTATCAAAATAATTATATTTCTGTATTTTCAAAGCAGGGCATGCCCTAAGTGATTTGAGGTAGGGTTAGAATTCTATTCCTGTTTGACTCTTGAATTATTATAATCCTGATAAAGTAGTAGTAATCAATAATACTTTTTGCTAGATATCCCAGAGTGGCTAGCAAAGGAACATAAATTTAACCACTCTGAAGCTTGTCTAATTTTTAAAGAAGAAACATATCACATGGTGTTTTATATTTCCCCAAGGAATAACATCTTCATATAGATTTATTATTTTATATGACTTTAAATGTTATTCTTGTAATCATTTTATAACTTTATCCATTTTAATTTAATTCCCATCTTTTTGTATACCTTTCCTAATTATTTGTAAATGGCACTTCAGTATCTCTGTAAGGTACCATACCAACATTTTTGATTAAACCAAAAGAATTTCTTATTGCCACTCTGGTCTAGATGATTTGGAGTTATAGACCTTATAGCTGCTGTTCTGTTTTTGAATCTTATGGTAATCTGGACAGTACTGGGGGATATTAAGAAAACTACATTTTTAATAACACTAATTTTATCATAGGTAATGTAGATATTGCTCCATTTTTAGACAACAATACTGAGGCACAGAAAGAATAAGCATCATGTTTAAATATGTAAGTGTGGGAAACAGAAAAGCTCCAGCATATTAAACATCGAACCTAGTGTTCTTTCCTCATATCTGCCTCATTGTATATACTTTATAAACAGTAGACACCTGACAGGATCCAGAACGTATAACATGATGTTTTAGCTAGACAGATGCATACTCAAAAAGTTACGAGTTTTTAAGGAAAACTTGGAAAAAAGGACAAGAAACAAAACAAGTTCTTTTCCTTCCCCATTTCATAACATGTGTCCTTTATAAAAATATGGAATAATGAGCATCTTAGTACAATGTCATACTATAGATTTTTGTTCTCCAAATAGAATATAACCTCTGCTGCCTGAAATCGTCTCTGAGACAACTTCTTTGGCTGTTTCCATTTATTTTTTGGTAGCTGTTTTATTGAGCTGTAATTCACACACCATCTGAAGATTGCCTGCAGTTCACTGGTTTTCAGTCTGTTCGCAGAGCTGTGCGTGGTCACGGCATTCTGCCTGCAGGACGTCTCCCTCGCTGGTCAGGAACCTCCATACCCTGTAGCAGCTCCTCGCCAGTTCCCCACCCCCACCCCTCTGGCTCCAGGCAGCTGTTTCTACTTTCCACCTCTATTTAGGTGCCTATTCGGGACATTTTATGTGAACAGACTCATAAAACATGTGGCCTTTGTGACTGGCTTTTTTCACTTAGCACACTGTTTTCAAGATTCAACCATGTCGTATCATGTATAAGTAGTTGATTCCTTTTTATTGCTGAGTAATTCCCCGTTGTACGGGGTCCACTGCATTTCTTTTTAATCCATTCATCAGCTAACGAGCATCTGGATTGCCTCCATTGTGGTTATTATGGATAATGCTTTTATGAACGTGCTTGTAAGGTCTTTGTGCTTTCGTTCCTCGCGTGTAAATACCTAAGAAGCCATTGCTAATCCAAGGCCATGAAGATTTACACTGAAGTTTTCTTCTGAGAGTTTTATAGATTTAGCTCTTACATTTCAGTCTTTGATTCCTCTTGAGGTGGTTTTTGTATATGATGTGAGACAGGATACCCAGTTGTCCCGGCATCATTTGTTGAAAGGGCTGTCATTTCTTTATTGAATTATTTTGTCACCCTAACTGAAGGTCAGTTGGCTGTAAACATGGAGGTTGATTTCTGCATTCTTAGTTATATTTCACTGACCTTCGTGTTCATTGTTACGCTGTGTGACCTGTTTTGATTACGGTAGTTTTCTGTAAGTTTTGAAATTGGGAAGCGCTAGGACTCCTACTTTGTTCCTCTTCTTCAAGGTCATTTTGTCTATTCTCTGCCCCTTGAATTTCCACATAAATTTTAGGGCGAGCTTGCGTGTTTCTGCGGAGAGCCCCTAGGATTTTGCTAGGGATTGTGTTCAATCTCTAGATCAGTTTGGGGAGTATTTATCATCTTAAGTCCTCTCCTCTGTGAGTATGGGATGTCTTTGTGTTTATTTAGATATTCTTTAATTACTTTCAATGATGTTTTACAGTTTTCAGAGTTTGACATTTCTCTTAAGTTTATTTCTGAGCATTAATTGCTTTTTTATTCTATTGTAAATCAAATTTTTTTATAGTTTTGGGGTGGATATCTTAGGATTTTCCATATGTAAAATGTTATCACCAGCGAATAGAAATAGTTTTACTTCTTTCTTTCCAGTCTGGATGCCTTTTATTTCTTTTTCTTGGCTGATTCCCCCAGCTACTCCAGCAGTGTTGGCTAGAAATAGTGAGTGTGGGCATTCTTATCGTGTTCCTGGTCTTAGAGAAAAGCATTCGGTCTTTCACCGTCAGGAGTGATGTTAGCTGTGGGTTTTTGTAGCTTTTTATCAGATCCTGGAGGTTTCTCTCCATACCTAGTTTGTTGAACGTTTTTATCATAAAGAAGTGTCGGAAATTGTCAGATGCTCTTTTTTGCTTTTATTGGTGTGATATATCACATTAATTGATTTTTTAACTTTTTTTATCTTTATTAAATTAAAATAATAATGACTACCTCCATGTTATTCTTAGAACTAAAGAGACACAAACAAAAAAAAAGTTTGTGACATAATAAATCACAAAGTCAGTCATAAAGGACAACCTCGTTTTACCTGTAGATTTGCTCTGGAAATCATGGGAGCAAATGCAGAGTTTTGTTTGTTTGTTAACATTGTGCAGTGAAACATTGCTTATGAATAGCAAAGCCTTTAATATGACCTAGAACTAACAGTGTTAGATACCAGTTAAGACCCAGAAGAATCAGAGATCTTACCTCTGTCAAACTTGACTGATACTTTAAAGGATACAGGTTATTTATTTATTTATTTATTATCTTTGGGCATTAATTGATTTGGACGTCAAACCAGCCTTGTGTTCCTGGAATAAATCCCGCTTCGTCAGGGTAGGTCATCGTTTTTATGTGTTCTGGACATGGTTTGCTAGCATTTTGCTGTGGATTTTTGCATGTAATGGATACTGCTGTGTATTTTTCTTTTCTTGTCATGTCTTTGTCTGATTACCAGAGTAATACTAGTCTTATAGAGTGACTATTCTATTTTTGGAATAGTTTGTGAAAAATTGGTATTAATTCTTCCTTAAATGTTTGGTTGACTTCATCTGTGAAGCCATCTGGGCCTGGGGTTTTTGTGTGTATATGTGTGTTTTTGTTTTTGTTTCCTTATAATTACTGTTTGCCTTTAAAAATCATCCTCCCCTTTCTGCTTGTGATCCATGTGTCCTGAGTAACTGTTCTCAGTAACAGGACACTCCTGCTGCCATGGCAGCATTTTTGAGCATCTCTTTACTACCTTTTCAGATGCAGGCGAAGCATGTTTTGGTCACTGAGAGAAACGAAGTCATTCAGTAGTTCTGTAATCCTGTTGAAGGGATGAACATTTTCACAACATAAGTATTCCAAATGAATTACATTGTTCAGAGTGGTTAGTTCATTGCTTGGATGTTTAGTCAGAATGTTTGTTTGGGATGTTAAAATTATTTCATGAGGATATAATTTTTAGAGTAGACATGACCTATAATTTCATTCAATTGCCTAGTTAAAAGTCCAGGCTCACTGTATAATTTTCACGTAGGTAAATTAAATGTCACTGTATTCAGATTAAACCACTTGTTATTTTATGTATTTTAGAAACTGGTTTTTCCTTACTCCTTAACCAATTCCTAAAATAATGATATCTGAAATCATTTATGAAATGCATATTGGCAAAAATATTGTACATTTAAAACAGTTTTTTCACATATTAAAATATCTTTAATTTTTTTTGATAACATACTTGTAACAGATACATTACTGTCTCCATCTAGAATATCCTTTTTATATTGTTAAGAGAAATCTAGAAGATTCTGTCATTCAGTCCGGTAGAAACAATATGTTTAGTTCTGGTCCTTAAAATACTGTTTTCTAGAGAAGGTATGTTTAGCATCACTCTGTAAATGTGAGAAGTGATAGCTTTTCTGTACTTTTAAAACTGTGTGTGTATGTATGGTGGAAGTAAGTTGATGTTGTGTCATTGTGCTAATTAGAACGTAATAATCTTCCTTAGATTTAGCCAATAAAGTAATGAAATCATGAATTAATATAAAAAAACATCCAATTGCTTCTTTAAAATATGTAGTATCGTTTAAAAATGAAGCTGAATTTCTTGTGAGGAACAACAGATGCAGAACATGTAGGACTTGGTTGTTAAGTTAATCTCTTTTAAAAGATCAGTTTCATGTAGTTGAAGTGACATTACAGGAAGACGCAGAACGTGGGGTTGGGAGCTTCCTTGCCGTGTCACAGCTTGTGTTGTGATGTTCAGCAAGGCACGGCACTGCGCCATGGTTTTCTCGTCTCTAAAGTAATGATACCTGCCTGCCCACCTCGGGGCAGCGCTGAGGAGCGAGCGGAAGGTGAATGACCGTGTTACAGGTCCCGCTGCTGTTAACTGTGATTAGTGAAATACCCGTAACTTGAGTCGGCCACTAGTTTCCTAACTGCCATTGTCACACAAATCTTCTGGGCCCCCAAGATGGAGTGTGCGAAGGATGGTCTGCAGTCCCTTTGAGCACGTTGGTTTGTCACTGAGGGACCTAAGCCAGAGACGACTGTGTTGTAGGCGGTGCTTCGTCTCGCCCGGTTCGCTGTCTGAGCCCCTGTGCGCAGTGTGGGCCGCTTTCCTTGACACGGTGACAAGGTTGTGCTAGACTCTCCTGCGAGTGCTGGCTCTGCTTCCCCAAGTCTCATTTCATGCCACTTAACTCTTTTGGCATTTTATTAAATCTAGTGGCCCTTCTTTGGCATCTGAGTAGATGTAAAGGCAGGAAAGGACAGTGACAACCATCTGTTACCAAAGCATCGAAATTGTGTAGGAATTTATAGCTTTGTGGTTCCTGTTTTCATTTGTTTCTGAAACTATTATTTTTGTAAGAGGCTTGGCTCTGTAACCTGAGAGACGGTGCAGCTAATGAGTCTTATTTAGCATTTCCTTACTGATAAAATGTTTAGTTACTTCTAAAGACAAAAGTAAATAACTTGATATCCAAAATCAAGAAGATATTTTAAGCTTTCAGGTAATCTTCAGAAGAACATTGTGATTGCCGTTATATATTTAGCTGTCATAAATGCTTTTTATAATATTTTGGCTTTTAATATAGAAATTAAAACTAGGTACTCTAATTTTTCTCTTAGTGATATGATCAGGAAGTTCGATATTCTACAGAAGGAATTCCGCAGATGAGAGAAAATTATTTTTAATTGTTGTTTGTAATGAAAGATACCACCACTTGCTGAAAACCTCCCATATATGCGCAAACAGCTCTCTGGGAACCTGATAACATTCGAACATTCCCATGTTTAGCCCTAATGAACATTGTACGGGGTAGAGCTTTATTGTTGGGGGAACCAAGGCTGCGCAAGGTCTTTCTGTGTCCAGGGTCTGTTTTTCCCACACTTTCAAAGACTAAATTTCTCGTTAACATTTTCTATAATAAGTTGTGGTCCCCCTGGCCTTGTTTAGTAGAGGATAGTGAGTGTGATGTGTCGTTGCAGAGCCTTCAGATTTGCCTGCATGTAGTCATTGCACTGTGGTGCCCTGTGTGAATGCTGGCTGAGGGCCCCTGCCCCAACCGATGGCCTGGCTCTGCGGCTCCGCCTCCTGCCCCTCCTGTCCCGCCGATGGAGCCCTGCCTGCGCTGCTGCCGGGCTGCCCTGCTATGCCCCCCACCTTCCAGCATAACTGAAGTCGTTCAGCGGGTAAATTAAAACCAGGAGCCACTGGCCTGGGCATGAGGACCCATGTGCCCTTCCTACTGAGTGAGACCACGAATTCATGTCCGCTGCTTCAGCTCCTCAAAGGCTTTGCCACTGATTTCTAGGTTTACAGCTTTATTCCAGAAGATTGAGCTTGAATTGCAGTCTGGCCCCTGGCCTCGCTGAGTGCAGCGCATGGAACTTAGGTGTGAAACCTGCATCAGTTAATCTTACCTGCCAGTGCCTCCTTCATCTAACAGGCCTTCAACTGAGAGCGCTGATGTGGGTTAGTGCATAAGAAGGAATATGACAGACAGGATCTACAAATAAAAATCGTTCTGCTTGTCACTGTTGGTATTTACTTTAAGATTATATCATTTAGACGATTTTTTTAAGATTATTAACACTACAGCATTGTATATCTGCTAGGAATTGTTTTGCAAAGTATTTAATGCTCAATCAAGATATTAAACTTATATGAAAAATTACTACTTTTAGTTGGTGAAATAACAAATTAATTAAAAAGAAATTAGGCAGGTATAGATTTTCTCCATTTCAGAAGTTTAATTTTTGCCTAATTTCTTAAGTTATATTGAAAGGGAAGAAACCGCCACCTGCTCCTTCCCCCTGAATCACGATTGTGCTGCTGGTAACTGTCTGAAGACCCGATAGGAGGGAAAACAGGTCCCTCTGCCAAGCAGTGTGGTGTATGGTATTTTCCAGAAAGTACGGACGTGCATCCTAAATATTTTGAAGATAGATCTTAATGCTGTCTCCTGTTCCTTAAGTCTTCCATGGGAGATCGAACGTTGATCAGTGTGTAAAAAGTATTTTTGTCTGTGATAATATTCGTTACTGTGGAGAGGAGTCTCAGATGAACGTTGAGCTGAATGGGTTTTGTAATTCAATGGAAAGCAGTTGTGGTTTGGTCTCTGTATGTGAAAGCTGTAAAGGAATAGCCCCATAGTGTGTAACGGGGTGGGCCAGGAAGGGTTTTCCTCCATTCGTGACCCAGGACTGGAGACCGGCCAGCTGAGTGGTGCGGGCAGGGACCTGGCACCGTGGGGACATTGTCACGTGCTGCTGTTGGCTGTTGCTGCTGCTTTTAATCCTTCCATGTGTACCATCAAAAATTCTTCTCAGCATCATACTGTAAACACACGAAACAGGTGAGGGCCACTGATACTTGAGTTTTCCTTTTTGAATTAAGCAGTATCAGTTACAAATCTTCAGTTGGAGACAGTTCAGTTATATTAAATGTTATGAGTACAGAATGGCACTTGCATTTGCTAATGTCTTTATTTGGGAATTAAAAGTTAAGTTCTGCATTACTCTCGAATTTCAGGAGAGAAGCCAGCAAATTGATATATAATACTGCTGAAGTCTACCAATTACTTTTTAATTGGTATTATAGACCTCATTCCGAAACCTGAATGTTTTATTCTCCTAAGTGTGAATATGCTGTGTGAAGTTTCTCTAATTGATTTGCTGTGCCCATTCCATTTGATGTATCATTTTTCACAATATTTCATAATTTGTGCTCACTTCTAATGAACAGAGTCGTTAGGACAAGCATGTCTAAGTACAACTGACAGCTAACATTAGGTGCCAGATGCAGTTTAGAAAGCTGTGTAGAACTGTAGAGAACAGTTTAAATAAATTAGCACCTGTACATTAGTCTCACTTGCTGGTAATTTATAAGCGAATCAGTAGAGATGACATTTAGGTAAGTCATTGATCAAGTTAACAGCTGCAAACCCACTGTCCAGCTGGGATGCCTAATTAATAGAGTGCATTCCTGACCCAGTGCGTCCTTCTCTTGGGTTGAGCCTGCAATTCTTTTACACTTTGACATCAGCCTGGGAATATAGTTAAATGCTTTGCCTTCGTTTTAGGAACTCTTGAATTTACTGGTATTCTAGTTAAAATCCAAAGATGTAAGAAACATGTATACAAGTGAGAATTACTCTACTCTGACTTACTTGGATGATTTTTTTTTTAATTTACGTTTTTTATTTTTGTCAGGACTTTCTTTGTCTTGGAGTCAGGTAAACCATGCCACAGTCTAATAAATTAAATGTATACTCCACTTTTTTTTTCCCTGGAAGAAGCAGGGAAGCTACTACACTGCATGAGGCTCTGGTTAAAGTAGTCTAGAGCTGTGTGTTACCACTAGCTGTGTGGGATTATGTGAATTAAAGGTAATTAGTATTGAATTAAAATGCAGTTCATCAGTAGCGCTGGCCACATACTGGGTGGCCATACTGGTTTCCGGCTGTCGTGTTGGACAGCACAGATGAGGACTGTTCCTGTCACCAGAGGAAGTTTGTTGGACGGTATTGGCTAGAGGATGGCTCCATTGCTTCCCCCCTCGAATAATTAGGAGTTTGTATTTGTTGCCTTCTGCTATTTAAAAGAAAGAGCACCCTTTGGAAGTACAAGTGATACTCTGCAATTTTATTTTTATATTGCCTGCCGCTGAAATGATCCAAAATACCTGAAGAGTTGGTTTTGCCAGCATCACTGCTCTTGCTCTGTGGAGGCCTCACTGAGTAAAATCAGGGTCACTTGCACACAAGCACTGCGCTGCCTGAGCAGTCCGTCCATAACCACGTCAGTCAGCCACTGAGTGACCAGCACGGGAGATGAGTGGACAGGGGGCTGGTGCGTGTCCCGGCCGGCGTGGAACAGGCAGCTCAGCGTCTCATTACTTGACTCACATCGGCACGTGGTGTGAAACTTACTGTTTTATCTTTTGAAATTTTCTGCTTACTGTTTTTGGAGTGTTGACCGCGAGTAACTGAAGCCATGGAAAGCGAAACTGCGGATGAGGAGGGGGGCGGCTGTACCTTATTTAATCGTCACAATAATGGGTAAACTTGATGTCCTTACAGATCAGAATCACTGGGACTGGTGGCACTTGAACACTATGTTTAGGGTTAAAAGATACAATAAGGATTATACGTTATTTCATCCTGTTTTCATGTTCACCACTCCCTTCTGAATTCTGAAAGGCAGTGAAAGAAAGGGTTTATAGCCCAAATGCTCTGCCCAAAACATACCTATCTGCCGTTAATCTTAACCACCAACACGCAGAATTCTCTCGTTCTTATGTTTACTGTTTGTTTCACAACAGTATTCACCTACTTGAGTTTTAACAGCTGTGTGTGTTAACTGGGAATTGAGCTAACACAGAGAGCAACAAAATTATGTTTTTCATAAAACTCAGGTATTCCTTTGTTTGCTTCAGGAGCTGTAAGAAATCTGTTCAGAGTGGCCACAGGAGATAAGTGGAAGTAACGGCTTAGGGCACGCTGTGCCCCCACCCACACGTTAGACGGTGGGCAGCGGGCTGGGAAGGCGCCGTTCTGATTTTTGGATTTTGTTAATTTGACTGATAACTGATTTGTCTTATTTACCGTTCGCTTTTTCATTCCTTTTTCTTCCATCCTTTATTTTTCATGGTTCTCACTGATTTGAGATTTTGCCGTTTATCTGACATGATAGCTTTTGCTCTGTGGCCCTTCTGCAGCAGTACTTGGCACAACACCTGGTATAGTTGGTACAGTACAGCATCATACGTTGTTATACTGTATCCATGACTAGTAATACATCATACAGTGTAATGTAGTTAGTACGCTGTAATGGAGTTGGCTGTGTTACAACCTCAAATTGTGAGGAATTATAAACTAGTAAATAGGTGTTAATTTACTTCTAGCAAAGATTTTTTTTTTTTAAGACAAAGCCGCTTTTCCTGATTCTTCAGTTAAATTTCTGGATACTTCTGTCACATTCTCTGTAAGCTGGCTTTCGTTGTCTTAAGATGTGAGACCGACATCCTTTGCCATTGATGGTTCCCTTTCAGGCTCTACCAGGTAACTTCCCTGTGACTTTTCTAAGTCTTCATTTTTAGGAGAAATCCAGCTGTGGGGTAGAATTCCTCCCATTCTCGTCTCCCTCTAGGACTCTATCTGGTGGTCACCTGAGGTAACAGTAATTTTCATGTTTGGAAATGATGCCAGTGACAACTTGAAACTGATGGGAAGTCGGTTGAACTTCTTGTAATTGTGGTGGTCTCGCTCCAAGGTGACGACTTAGTTTTCCACGCTGTCTCATGTTCTCATCACCTCTGGGTCTCGGTAGCCTCTCTGCTCAGACGTCTGACCAGCCTTGGAGGTGCGTGTGTGACTGAGAACTGGGCCTGAAGTCGAGCTGCCCCCCGGGGGCTGTGTGCACCTGGTGGCCCTGTTGAGACAGGTTGAGTCTGGGGAGACCGTATTTACTTACTTTAAAATTTTTAACATTTTCTTCTATCTTTTATTTTAAAAATTTTAAATTTCCAGAAAATTTCAATATTCAGTAAATACAACCACACACACACACACACACACACACACACACACATATACCTTCCACAAATTTGCGATTCTTAACATTTGTCATACTTCCTATATCTCTAAATAATATTTTTAAAATATAGTAAGAATAATATAAGAAACAATTTTTTAAGGATCATGAGTTTATATTTGTCTAATTCAGACTTAACTTTACTCAACATTACATTTCTTTTATATTTGTATCTCCTACAGTAAAATTTTGGTCACCATAAAAGTATGTTTACTAACTTGCTTTATGCTCCAATGTACCCAGAATATTTCAAAGTCATAATAGCAATATTGCTACTAACAATAAGCCTACCAGGTAAAGTTGAAGATTCCTTTGCGGTTACTTTTTGTCTTTAGAGGTTAGATTTGTTTCCGTTTGTATTAAGTTTTAGTTTCTTTTAAAATTTTTAGTCTTTAATATATAAAACATTTACATGTTTAAGAGTTCAAGTGTATAAAAACATACACCCAGAGAAGACTCACTCTTACCCCTGCGCCCCACCCCCAGCGTGGAGGGCTTCACTCCCCCCGCAGGACGTAGGGGTGTCTCGCCCTCACCAACAGTGCGCCATTGCACTTTGGAATTTTAGCTGGTCCCGTTAGATGAGAGGTACTATCTCAGTAGTTTTCATTGTACCTTTTGTATTATGAATACATTTGAGTCATATTTTTCTTTTTTTTTTTTAATGTCGTTTAATTGGTCAGTTTTTTTCCCCTTGCCTCTGAATTTTGGGTTATAGTTAAGAAAGAGTTTCCCATATCTAGGTTGTGAATGAATTCATGCATGTTGCCTTCTGGTACTTGTTTGATTTCATTTCCTGTGTTTGACTCTGACTCATTTGGACTTTATTCTGGTATATGGTGTGAGGTTTGCATCCATTTTTATCTTTTTTCAAATGGTAATCAGTTGTCTCAACATGACTTATTAAATAAAAAATCCACCTGCTCTCTTTCAGAGAAGGAAGGGAGAGGAGTCCCCAGTTTTTCAAAAAGAAAAAAATTCACAAAATTAACACTCTGACATTTGATCCAAGTTTTGTTTTTGTTTGGTGTCAGTTTTATTGCTGAATGAGTGACCCAGAGACACAGCTGGGCTCCCTAATATAACTGAATGTATTCCCCAGAATTATCAGCCCCTGCTTCCAGGGGCAGGTCTGGTCCAGCACGTGTACCGTGTGGCGAGAACAGCTCCCTAACCAGCAGCACTGTGTCGGCCTGAGCCCGGGGGGAGTTCAGAGAGGGGCGTTGTGTGGGGGTGGGGCGTGCGGGGCCTGCTCTTTTCCGTCTCTGTCTGGACGTCCGCCCACCCCCGGGGCTGCAGGGCCCGCACTTGTGGACGGGCTCCTGCCGTTTCCTTCAAAAAAGAGAGCAATTGTTTGTAGTATCGCCTTCATGTCTGACGCCGACACTGGAAAATTGTTAACACCCAGCTCAACAGTTACACGTTTTCTCTTCTGGGTGATGTGTGTGGTGATGTTACTTTCCCATTTAAAGGGTTATGATATGAGATAAGAAAACTCCTGGTTGACCCGGCACCAAGTAAGTGCTCGGCTGCGAGTCACCGCGTGACCGTGTTTCGTGGTGGTTGTTGATTACCCTTTTGTGTGTTTTCAGAGAGCCATCACTTACCTGTTCCCCAGTGGTCTGTTTGAGAAGCGAGCCAGGCCGATAATGAAGGTAGTTATCTTCATATTTTTATAGATTTCACTCAGGTTCATATGTTACAGCAATTATCTAAAGCATTTTTAATTTATTTTACAGCATCCTGAAGAGATTTTTCCAAAACAAAGAGGTAAGTTTGTTAGGTGAAGTGGACGGGCCTGTCTTTCCAGCGGTGGTGTGCAGTCACCCCTGTGTTAGGGAGCGGCACTCCTGTGTCGTGGTAGTCGTAACTAATAATGCCTGAAGTTTACGAACTGTTTCTTTTTAACTAAATAATGTTAAAATTAGATCAGGTTAGAGTTTATGCCTGCACGCAAATCAGATTATTTGCATTCTGATATGCTTTTTTGAAGGAGAGTTTAGTAGAGATCTGCTGGAGACTCCGTAACCCTGGAGGTTTCGTCCTCTGAGAACGTGCCCGTTCCTCCCTGTTGCCTTTGCGTGACTCTGCCTACCTCCAGTGCCTCATCAGAGCTTGTTAGTTTGATTTCCTTACAGTGGAGCAAAGACCTTAAATTTCCTAAGAAATCCGAGTGCAGAATATTTTGTGTTCCTACAGATTTTCCCCCAACCACACTGAAGTTAAACACACTTTTTGAAGTAACTTGCCTTTGACTCTTTCTTCAGCATTCAACTTAGTTTCCATAGAAGCGGTAGCCATCTTTTCTGTTTTCACCCATGTTTCATCTGTTTATGTCATACTTAATTCATGTGATTGTAGAAGTAAGTACCACTGCAGTAAACACCGCTGGCGCCTGGTCAGCGTGTAGCTCAGCAGCAGAAATGTGTGGGTTGCTGGAGGGAGCCTGCTGGCCGAGTGCTGTTTGCAGGAGGCCTGAGTCAGGATGTTTTAGAGTTGATTCAGTAGAGATCAGTAAGAGAGCAAGGATTTTTATTAAAAGTCTATTTGTTTTGTTTGCGCTGGTGTTTTTGCTGAGCTTTCCCTTTGTTCAAAGCTGTCATGCTTCTGCTCTACTTCATCCCTCAAATGATAACTTTTATTTTGAATCTTGCTGTAAACATTTTGAATGTTTTTATAAATTTTATCTGAATTCTCAGATGAGTTTGATGATAAACTGTAACATCAGTGGAATTAGTAGCTTTTGGGAAAATAGTAAATGAAGGCTGTATTAAAAGTGCTCATCAAATTTAAAGCCGCAGCTGAGTTTATAGTTTTGTCCCTGAGGTCTGTCATACCTTGAAAAAGTTTGTAACTTTTATTTCATGTAACCTTCTGCCAGAGCAGAGGAAAAATAATGTAAGCTTTCAAATACTCTTTAAAGACTCAGAAAATTATCAAATCTGGACACGAATTGCATAAAAAAGAAACCTATACTCTATTCTCACTAAATTAAATGATAGCAAATCAAATAAAGCATTATATTAAAGGAATATACCAGAGGATCCTTTTCCCCCAGGAATATAAGGATGGTTTAACATGAGGAATTTATTAATGTAATTCTCAGTGCTGATTGATTCAGGGGGAAATATTTCCAAAGATGAATAAAAAGTCATTAACACAATTTATATTTTGGTAAAAAGCTCTTAAACTAGAAATAAAAAGAGACATTCTTAGTTTGAGAAAGGCTGTCATGAGAAACAAAAACACATCAAATTAAAAAACGTATCGTTGGACTTCTTATACTAAGTTTAGGAATAAGACAAGTGTGCCCTCACTTGTCCCTGGTTTTCTGTGTTGCCTCGAAACTCTTAACCAGTGTGATTTAAAAAAGCAAAGAAATTAGGAATAAATCAGTTAGTATTCACAGATGTTATGAGTGCCCACTTAGAAAGTACAAAACCATAAAACATAAACTGCATTAGAATTTCAGCAGAGTAGCCTTATCTGGATGTCTGAATACCGTAAACATTCAAGCTATGAATTGTTCTGAAATTTTTTTAAGGGACTCTTTTGTGAAAACATGCCAGAGTATAGGAGAATCTGAAATGCTAGTCACACAGAGGTCCTGTGAGCCTCCTGCCAGTGGACAACAACACGGTGGCCAGATTCACACAAGGAAACCAGTGTGGGATGGAGTGTAATGATGACCTAAGTACATGGTGGTCTCCTTGGTAACAAACAAATTGTGATCTTTCTCTGCCTTTCTGTCTTTTTCCTGGACAAGAACCACTTTAGAAACATTGATTTCCAGTTGTACAGATACACACCTACACACACACACAGACACACGTAGGTGTGTGTGTGTCTCCAATTTTTTTCCAGCACTTTATTCTGTATACTCCTTGCTCATCTTTGTTCTGGTTTTAGATCTACAGTTAGGTTAGTAAATGCTGTCCGTACTCCTTTTGCTAAGGTTTCCCTGATTATCTCTAGTTTGAATGGAATTCATTTTCTAGTAGATTCTTCAAAAAGGGCTCATAGATATAAGTTGCTTGAGTCCTTATGTTTTTAAAATTGTGTTTTTATAGCCTTGATGCTTGAAGGACAGCTTGGCTGGAGGAAAAAGTCTGGTTCATACTTTCTTGAGTTTCTTGAGGCTGTGGCTCCACGGTGGCCTGGCTTTTCTGTCCGGTTTTGGAAGTCTTATGCCAGTCTAGTTATCTTTCCTTTTACATTATTAAATCTTCCCCCATGGTGGTCCTAAGGATTCTTAATCTATCTAAAGCTGTGTAGTAGCTTAGTGAAAATATGACATTGAGCTGATTATTAAGGGTCAGTTTATAGGTGCCAGTGAGCCCTTTCAATATGTAGGTTCAAATTCTTACATCAGAATATAGTTTTATTAAAAATCATATATACGTATAACTTAGTTATATATTTTTTGTTCATTAGTTGTATATATATATGTAACTAAAAAAGTGAATATAACTTTTTTGTATAAAAATGTTATAAATATTAGTTCTGTTCCCCTTTTTGTTTTTGTTCCTTGGGATTCAATTATAGAAATGTTATTCCTTCTTTGATTTTCTTCCACATCAGTCATTATCTCTCTCAATCTTTTTATTTCTTCCTTTAATCTCATTTTCATCTTTTAAGGTGTTTCCCTCATTTTTTATGTCCTTTATTTGTTTTTAATCTGTTCTTTTGGGAGTTACTTGTAAGTTAGTCTACATTTCTGATGATTTTAACTTTTTTTTTCCATTTCTCTCCTGAGTTTAATCAAGTTGTTTCATTTCTTTGAGTTTTTTTCATCCGTTACATTTTCAGTTTTTGAACTTTTCATTCCGAGTGTTCTCTAATAACCCCAAATGGTGCTTTGAGGATATTTAATGCAGTTTGTAGTATAGCGTTTCAGTTTCCTTCTGTTTCACCATTGGTTTTGGTGAGGATGCATTCTCATCAGTGGAATATTTAGATTCTCATTTTCTGTGTTAAATTTGTAGCAGCCTTTTTAAAAATGGTGGAAACATGCGTCTGCATTTCTGTGGACAGAACTCTCTTATTTCTTAATCTACATAATGGAATTTTAAAAGTAGATTGTATCCAGAAGATGGTAGAGTTAGGTCAGGATTTAAAAGTACATTATGATTTTGGAATTAAGTGATTGAAACTCTAAAGTAGAATCAAATAAGGTGGCTAGTTGAAAGATAATCATACAGCTACCAGTGTTTTTTAAATAACATATGATATTATGCCCTTAAGTCACAAAGAGGGCAAAGAACAATAAATCATGTATTTCAGAATCTAAAACTTGTCTCCAAAAAAAAAGATACTACAAATTTAAAACAATAAGCAACAGACTGGGGAAAATTTTGAAACACAGCAGAAGTCTGATACCTAGAGTAAATTACTTGTAAAGAAAAATGGGCAGAATGGAAAGTAGGTTAATTCATAAATCAGGAAAATAAAAGTAGGAAAATAATTTTAGTCAAATAGGACAGGAGATCATTATTACTCACAGACTGGAAACTGCAAATACCATGTGTCAGCAAAAAACCAGAAACAATGTGAATGTTCATCAACAGGACAGTTAATAAAGTGTCAGAGAATCCTGTGGAAAAATACACAGGTGAGAAAAAGAGTGAGACAGCTCTGCCTGCATTAGTACAGAGGGACGTGTTGTTGTGTGGGAATAGCAAGTGAAAATGGTTAGAACTGTCTCAGTCCTTCAAGTTACCCTATGCTGGGTGTCTTACAAACAACAGAAGTGTATTTCTCACAGTTCTGGAGGCTGGAAAGTCCAGATTAAGGCTGTGTATGTTTGTTTACGCCGTATTTCCTGAGTTCTAAGGCACAGTTTTTCAAATTTTACCATCTTTAGAAAGCAGTATTCATTTTACAATTAATGTAAACTGTTAGCGTTTTTTCTTTCCTTCTTTGTAGAATACATGGTGGAGCATCTTAAAATCTGAGATGTCTTAGCTCGAGTGAAATCATGTATTCACACATGCACACACACACGTAAACATCCATTGTGAAATCAAGTACACACAGGCTCCTACTCACACACATGGGATGAGACCCAACTCAAAAACCCTTCCAAGCTTCCAGTAGGTCTTACCTGCAACCAGGATGTTTGTCAGAAGATCCGTTTCTGACTGACTGCTTTTGTGCTGTAGTGAAAAGTGCATAGTAGTTATAAATACTGGAAAATAAGCGGGATTTCATGAAGTATTTGCAAGTGATTTGGAGAAACAAATCATCCATACGTCATTGGTAAATAAGAATCTGTTTTTATTTTTTAAGCCAAGTTCCGTATCTAAATTATTTTCTACCATTTATTATGAAATTTTGGTCTTCATTTTAAGTGTATTGACTTAAAGTGGCCTGTGTGTAATGCCACTTATCCCAGAAGAGAAAGATAACCTACATATTGTACAGGTGGTATTTTGAAAGAAAAGAGTGTATTATTCAAAAACCTGTAATGAAATGACTCTTTTTTTGTTGGACAAAATAATACATATTGAATTTCTGCCTCACAATAAATTCCAGATAAGTTAAATTTCTGATCACGAAAGCATGCAAAACTTCCAGAAGAAAATACAGGAAAATAGTCTTTTAGAAAGCTCAAAGACTTAAAACAGGTTTTCTCCACGGGGGTGATATTGCCCCCAAGGGGGTGTAAATTGATTCATAGGAGGTGAAAAAAAGCTATCATGATGTTTGTGGCCCTCCAAAGGGCCACAGCTTGCATCAGCCCGTGCGCCGTGTATCTGCGGCATTAAAATTTCATAGGGTGAGAGGCAGTTAAGGAGAAAGTGTCTAAAAAGATTCCTTAGTAGGGACGATAATGAAAGAACAATTGAGAGACACTGCCACAGAGGAAAAATGACAGCTTCTGCTGTACGTATGCACTTTAAACTTCTTGATTATGAAAGATGCCACAAACAAAATTAAAAGGCAAGTGACAGGTTGGGAGAAAAGAGTTTACCACTCATGTAATAGACAGAGGAGTGTCGCCTTACTGGTTGGAGTTCTTACAGGTCGTTAGCAGGGAAGCAGCTCAGTACAAATCCGGGAAGAGGATGTGGAGTTAGTGTTGGCTTTACTTCCTGCAGCAGCTCCGTTTCTGTCTGTTTGGTGTATATTAGATGCGAATGACCACCTGCACTTCAAAAGGGGTCCCACGGAACACCTGGGTGGGCCCCTTCTGTTGTAGACATTTTGAACTCTCAGGTGCGTCAGCAGAGAGTTGAAACAAATAACGAGGCACAGAAAAATCTGTTTGGTTTTTCTCTTTGTTACAAAACCTGTTTCTGATTTCTTCAGTATACACGTAACTGACTTAATCAGCTTTCCTTTTAAGATTATGGGAGTGCCTTGTATTTACAGCCAAACCTAAATTTTTTTTTCTAGCAAGATGATTTTGGTGTTTTGTGTGTTTACTTAAAACAAATCGTAGAAATTCTCATGGTGAAATATTTAGGAATGTTTTATCAAATGTAAACATTGTGTGTTAATTCATATGAAATATTAAATATTCTAAATATTTACATGTTAAAACATTCCAGACTTAAAATTCTAAATATAAATACTTTTTTGTTATTTTGAAACTTAATTGTAATTATAAACGGGTATCAAATTACAATTAAACACAGTACTTAATCCCCCTCTGTCTTTATTTTTATTTTTACTTGTTTTTATCTGTTTTTTATTAGCGGTCCAGTGGGGAGAAGATGGCCGCCCATTTCATTTTCTCTTTTATACTGGCAAGCAATCGTATTATTCATTAATGCACGTAAGTATATTACATTTGTGGTAAATAATACAAACTGTAAGCTAAGTAACTAATGATACCAGAGTTTTCTCCCAGCTTCAGAATTTAGTTGGTCTGTCTCACAATGGACAAAAATAAGACTTCTAGAGGTAAGACAGTAAGTTGAAAGGCTTTATGTTTTATTAATTCACTTTTGCTGAAGGGGAGCATTATGGAATTTCTGTCAGGGTGATTTGTCCTTAAAACGCTTTTGCGCCGAGTGGAGGTCGTGTTGGGAGACGGATGCTCAGCTCAGTGACTGTGTGTGGTCGCATCCCAGGTGAAACCTGAACCGGGCAGGCACCAGAGCCACCAGGCACTCACCTGGGGAAAGTCAGTGCTTCTCTCTGCTGCATTGTTATCACGTACGGTTTCTGCCTTTCATAGGCCCGTGCAGTGTATGAGTCTGGAATTTGGGACCAAGAAAGATCTAAGAAATGATTCGATTCCACTTTGACTCCCAGCTGCATTTGCGTGTTCTGGGAACAGGTTTTCTGTCTACCGGAGCTGGACGTGTTTGATGGTGAGCACACGACAGCTCCTGGTCACAGAGGGGAAAGGCCGGCCTCTGACAGCCAGTCTTGTTAAACGACAGAACCCACTTTATTTTAGAAGATGATGCCCAGTTTTGTTTTGTTCGTTATAAACGAACAAAACAAAATATATTCGGTTTTCACCAGTTACTCCCTGGGCCTCCCCGTCCGCAGTCCACGCTCAGGTTGCTGACGTCACTGGTACAGGGTCCCTCTGCTTTTTTAGAGCCCTCCGGTGTTTATTTGTGCTCCACCAACCCAGAGGACAGAATCCCCACTTGTCAGGTACATTTATTTCTTAGGGGGAAAAAAAAAAGAAAGCCTCCTTTTCACTTTTTGGTGACCTTGGGCAAATGAGCTTCTTGCCCTGGCAGAAATGAAATGAAAAATGCAGAGTGTGTCTTTGCTGAGTAATGGAGCCCGGCCGCTCTCCACGCACAGCCCGCGGCCGCCCGGGACCCCCGCTGCTCATTTAAATAGGTATGTCAAATCTGCCTCCCAAGGCCGCCGGTTTGATCTGTGGTAATATTTGTGAAGGTTCCATATGGACTCGAGCCCCCTGCAGTGCTGAGAAATAATGTACAACGCTTCATGGTGCAGACGCACATTTCCCCTGGAAAGGGGTGCAGCGCTGCGTTTAGCTGTCGGAGCGGATGATGGAGCGAGGCGCTGGGCCTGTCAGCTTGTTACACGGATGGGCTGCACGCAGCGAAGCTGTGAAAATCTGTGCCTTTTAACTTTTCTACTTAATCACGGTTGTAGCATTGCCTTTAGACTGTATGCTACATTAATTCTCTTCCTGCCTTCTGCCTTTCATCCCAAGTTTCACGGAAGAAAGTAAAGCATGCGGGTCTTGTAGAGGGGCCTTATCAAACAGCTGTCATCTGACAAGCCATTTGCATTTGTTTGGGCTGAAACTGAGCAACCCCAGGGCAAGGTACTTTGTGGCATTCCATCATCATGCACAAATTACACATGGTATAAGAGCCCTAACTTCGTTTTTAGTGAGTATGTTTTAAAAGGTAGTGCTTGAGAAACTCATCGGATTCTCGGTGGATAAAAGACTACCCCACTCGGATGGAAACGTTCCATTACATCCAGCTAATAAACAGTCTTCCTTTCTGAGTCATAGTTCTGTTGCATATAAGAGAGTTCTTCAGGCTTCTGTGTTTTAGTTAAATCCAGTCATTTAGGTTGGGCTGTTGTATATTTTGACCCCTAAACACTGTGGGTTTGGTATTTTGTTGCTCAGCAGAAGAGTTTACACATATGAATTACAGATATTTTGGCTTAACTTGAGCGTATTAATTCAGATAATAAAACCTCGTGTTTTCAAAAATATGTTTTGTGGTGCAGGTCATAGCTCAGTGGCAGTGCTCAGCATGCACAAGGCCCTGGGTTATATCCCCAGTACCTCCATTAACCAGAAAGTTTTTTAAACTCATTTTTTGGAATTTTAATTATAGGTATGTATAAAAGGGCAAATGTTTTTCTAAATCTATGCTGATCACTTGGGCATCTGAATGGCAAATGTTACTGATCACAGCTGTGGTCACTGCAGTCTCGTTTCCTGGATAAGGCAAGTCAGCGTCATGCTGGGGACAGTCTGACTGTGGAGCAGTGTGTGGCTCCGTATTCACTGTTGGGCTTACAGTGGTTTTGTGGTGAAGTCAGGCGTTGCATATAAAATAAGGCGGTAAACCTGAAACTGCTCCACATTTGCTCCATCCTTTGTCTTGCCACTTCCTGGTCGGGGGGTGGGGGTGCCCGCTCAGTCTGTGGGAGGGGGTCCCCCTGCTGCAGCATGGTGGGGACGGCCCCCCGGAGACTGGCAGGTGGGCTGGAAGTGAATTGTGTGCTGCCATTTCTTTCTGTGGGTGTAATTTCTTCCCCTGTGACAGAGGGAAGGACGCTAAGCCCAAGTCTGTTTCTCCCATGTCCTGGGCCTGCTGTACTTGTGAGAGACGTGGCCGTCATCCGCCAGGCTGTTAGACAGAAAAGCACGGATCTTGAGCGTGTGTGCAGTGGTTCAGGAGACCTTTCTGATGTCCATTAACCTTTTTATCTCCTGTAATCATGTCAAAGCTCTTTTTAGCGTTTGGCCGCTGTTTGCAGGTTGTATGTTACATGACATGTAACAGAGGGTGAGTGTGGTACGGCTCACAGCCAGGCCCGTGCGCCGGCCTTGGTGGACGCTCTTCCCAGTGCTGGTGATTAGTCCCTCCCGTTTTGGTGGAGGTTGGGGTGGGGCTAAGGGAAGAGGAGCGTGAGAAGGAGGAAGCAGTTTGTTGTTCCTGCCCAGGAATGAAGCCTGACAGGAAAGTGGAAAGTGAAGGAAAGTCCGCCGACCCAAGCGGGTCTCGGACCTTGTGAGTGTCACGTCCCAGAGGCTCCTTCCCAGGTTAGTTGGACGCCCGCTCCCCGCGGGCACAGCCGTGCACGAGTTTCCTGGGAAAGTCGATAAAACCCATTTATTTTACAAGATAGCGGATGGGATGCACGTATGTAGTAGTGACACGTGACAGAGGACTCACAGGTTAGTCCTCAGTGGTGAGTAGTCTAGGCAGAAGGAGTAAGCCTTACGGAGTTTCTCAAAGGGGCTTGAGGACTGAGAAGGCTCCGTGCTGGACGGTACCGCTCACCCGTCTTTTTACGCCCACACTGGGTGGCACTCCCACCCCAGACAGCCACAGAACCAGAGCTGTGTGCTCCTCGGACGTGGGTAGAATTTCAGGTCAGGGTTTTCAGGAGCAGAATGAAGAAAGAGAATGAAAGTGTCCTGAAACAGATGAGCGGAAGTGTAAAGGAGAGGGAAGAATTTGTAAGAGGACGGTCACATGTGTCTGCGGTGAAGCAAGTGCTGTTCCATGGGAGAGCTGATCTGGGGGAGCTCGCGCCTGGGTGCGGGAGGAGACCTGCCCGCGTGGCTGAGGGACGGGCTGGCGGGGGTGCCCTGGGGGTCCCAGCCGGCCCCGGCACCCTGTCTCCGCAGTGGGAGCTGCGCACGCAGCCCGGCGAGTGGGCAGAGGTTCCCAGCCTGGGTGCATGGTGGGCCATACACGGGTCTCCCATTGTATGACATGTGTCAGCTCCATTCACGCTCTGTTATAACATACATTTCTGACAGTTTTGAAACGCACTTACTAAAAGTGAATTGAAAACAATTAAAAACTCTTTGTGGGAGGTGACTGACTCTGAAGTGGAAACCCTTCTGTGAAATACTGTTGATTAAGACAGGGCACGGCTATAATGTAGCCTTTCCCAAAGTGCTTTTGGAGGAACCCAGGTTATAAAATCTTCAAGAAAGGGTCTGAAATGAAGTTCGTTTGGGAATGCTGCATCTGGTGTGCAGGGAGATCTCAGCACGTAGCACGCACCGTGCAGCCCTGCGGCCAGGAAACTTGTTAACTCCCCGCTCAGAGGTGTTGGTCACGGAACCCTTTCTGCCCAGAGCACCTTTTAACAGCCCCTGGAACCAGAGCTCAGGAAAGGCGGTGTGAAATACTGAAGACACCGCAAGTCGCCAAGTGCACGATGCATGTATTGAAATTTCACATCGGCTCCCCCGCCCGGTCTTCACGACAGGGTCCTAAGTGCTCCACGGAGTTCAGTGTCTCTTAGAGCCCCACTTGTATTATAATAGGACTAGTTTTACAGTAAGCTTTGGAGTATTTTCAGACTATTTCTATAAATTGAAGGAATTACTTGGCCGCAGATGAAATTTTTAGCCTAAAAGGTATAAAATTAAGGAATAAGTAAATCATTATATACTTAAACATTCCACTGAATTGTTTGAAAGTTTAAAATATGAAAGAAAAGTAAATGATTTGAATGCTAGTGTATAAACAGGATTCATTTACCTCTTGGAGGAAGCCCCTGGCTTACTTAGAAGTCCTCCAGTGTGTTTTACATGACTTGAGTACCTTCTGTGTTCCTGGGGCATGAGAACCAAACAGCGGCCCCGGGGCAGGGGGTGGGGGGGGGGGCGCTGCTCACTGCGCGCCGGGTCCAGACTCGGAAAGCGAGAAGTCTTCTTACTTCGTCCACTTTGTCACCTTGGGGTGAATATTTAAAACTTTTTAAGCAGTGCTCTCTAAAAGTGGAATTAAAGTAGCGACCCTTCCCACCATGAGGTGTTAGGACATACAGCGAGGCGGAGTGCCTGTTTTCCAAAGGCGAGGACCGATGCTGACACGTGTGCTGTGCTGTGCTGTGCGTGGTTTTGAGACCTTTTCTGACAGCAGGAGTTAGCTCAGTAGTTAATTCAGCAGTAGAAACTGCTGTTCTAGAATTATCCTTAATACACGTTTTCCTCATATGTGAATAATTACCCTTGTATATCTTGTCCTAAGTATAACACTTAGGAAATTTAATTTTTAACACCTGAATTAGCTTATTGCCTGGGCTGATTTTCATCAGATAACTTCTATTTTAGTGATATAATTGTTTTTATAATATATGATGGAGCTTTAAAATATACGGTATCTGAGTCACAAGCACTTGTATGTAAATTACTCCTGGGCGTGTACCTTCCCAGAGTACTTGTCTGTGTGCCCTGTTATGTTGGACAGCATTACCTGAAGTACAGACTACAGAGCACATGGTATTTACAGAGTGACAGCCCGCGTCTGCAGTAGGGGTGTGTCCCTTGGAACTTTAGATAAATAGTGTGATAAAAACCGTGATAGAGAGTTATAAATATGTAACATTCAGTTTTGTCTATGCCAGTAGCTGAAAAGTTGAGAAGATTGTTATTTAGGAAATTTAGTTTCTGTGATTTTTTTTTAACAAACATATATTAAGTCACTATTCTGTGTTGAACTCGTATCTAAGATGATAATTACTGTCAGTTTGTTACTGTATGTTTTGTTTATCAAAATCAGGTGGCTTTTTCCATACCTCCCCTCTAAGAAATGTTTTTTGTTTTTACCCTTCCTAATGTCAGGATCTCTGTGTGAGGAGAGTAACCAGGACAGATTTTGGAAGACTAAAACCAGATTTTTAGACTAAAAATCCTGCTGCTCATGCTCTTGAAAGAGTTTAGTTTAAGCATTTCTTTTCTCCAACCTGAGCATCTGGTATTTTCAAATTAGGCACCTTCTAAATTTGACTCATACATTATGGAAATCTGATGGCACGAGGGGTGGATAGACTTGCTTTGATTTTATGAAATATTAATTATAGCTGTGATTAATGATTCAGCATTTCACATCTGGGTTATTCCTGTCATATTTGAAAATTACACTGTTAAATACAGTAATATAAACTTAGTGTGGGTGGGGTCATGCTAATTCTCTGGTGTCCCTTAAAAATTAAGTGGGAATTTAACAATATACCAGAAGCTAGCACCGATCATCTGTGATGTTGACAGTTCCTGGCATATTTTCTCCCCTCAAGGATTTTTTTGATGTAAATTAGTACAGTCTCTTCAGGGAGTTGAAGATATAGAAAGTACTTTCCAGAGGACTGTTGTCTCCAGCTAACCAAGATAGACGCTCAGGAGTGCTTTTATCATCCAGCAGAAAAAGAAAAATGGCCGTGGTGCCCCAGTGAAACCATTTGGGTTATTTGACTCCAGAATGCCGTCCTTTACCCCGTATCGTTCCTTGACCATCACTGGCGGTCAAACACCGCGCTGAGTACTTACATGTATTTCCTATTTGAAGAAGTGTGTGAGGGGCTTACCCAGCCTTGCATCACTTGAGGGGTTCCACCGTCAGTAAAGGCATAGAACCCAGCATATTTGAGATTAGACGTGCAGTCTCCATGGGTGGTCATCTCACATCCCACAGCTTTCTGACGATGTTACTTACACTGTTTTTACGCTGTTACAGCGCTAAGTACAACACACAAAGACAGCAGCGTAGTGAAAAATTTCCAAGAAAAACGTGGACTTTAAGTTAAAATTGCTCCAAAGCCACTGGAAAATGATGACAAATTTAGCAGCCCGGACGTTGACCTGAAACTTACCTGTGAATCAGGTCAGTTACTGTTATTTTAGTTGCCTTGATTATTTCAGAAAGGAAATTAATAGACCCTCCTAAGCTGGGTAGGGTATCTTACTACTGTTGTTGGTGTCCTCTTGCATTCCTTTATTTTTAGCAGGTTTAAAAGATGCAACATCTCTGACTTGTAACTGTGGGAAGCTCGAGACTCTGGAGCCTGGAGACAGAGACCCTCCTCCGGCCGCAGTCCTGGCTGGAGCGGGCGCCCGGGGTCGGCCTGCCAGGCAGTGCGCAGGGGTATGCTATCTGCACGCGTCCGTCCACTTCATACAAGTGGGGGAGGACTCACTTTGTGTTAGGTTTTTTTCCTCTGTTTTACCTGTTCAGAGCACTTGAGAATTGCTCTCTAGAAACAGGTTCATAGAAATGTTTCTGATACACTGTGCAGTTGGGGTTGCCACCCACCCTCTTGGCCTTTAAATGTAAATTTAAAGTTCCCTAGCCACGGTCAAATAGGATTACCAATTCTTGGGAGATAACAGTACTTAAAGTTGAGTAGCAGGTGCGTGTTCTCAGTGCAGATGGTCCATGCTGGTTCTTGCTCTCTTCATGTAGACGGTTTGGTTTCAGTTGTCGGACACATGCTTCTGCACAGGTGGCTGGTTTGTACGTTGAACGGAGTTGCAGAGAAAGTTAGCGTGGACTCTGGAACTGAATCAGCTCAATTCGTCCCGTGGCTCCCGTGTTAGATCCAGGCCTTAGAGTGCAGCGCTCGGGGAGTCGTTGAAGCGGATCACTGGGCCCCACCCCAGTGGTTCCGACTCAGAAAGCCTGGGCTGGAGCCTGGGGCGTTGCGGTTCTGACCTGGGTCCTGGCGGAGCTGCTGCTGCTTCCCCGCCCACTGCGAGCTGAGCTTGCGGCCCCTGGCCTCGGGAGCGACTTTCACCCCGGCAGAGATGTTCTGAGGGCTGCTGCCTCTCATTGTCCCTGCTGCTCAGTTAGCAGTTCTACTACCGTTATTGAAAACAAGCAAAACAAAACACGCTGCTCCGAGTGCCCCAGCCCCAGGAGGTGAACTTTTACGTCCTCATTTCACCAAGAAGTCCTGGTCCGTGGAGCCTCATCTCAGCTCTTCTCACCTGTTTCTGTGTTTATGAAATGCAAAGCCGCAATCTTTACATCCTTTTTGCTTTCTCTTTCTTTCTTCCTTTTTTTTTTTTTAAACATTCTTTTTACCCAGATTCTGGTAAAGAGGATTCCTGTAAAGAGGCTGCAGAGTGAAGATGATAATAAAATGCAAGCTCTGGTCAGTGCCCAGGCGGGAGAAGGGGCCACCCCTTCTGTTCTCAGTGACAGGGCGGCCTGATCAGCGCCCACAAGAGGCTGTCCCCCCAAACTGGGCGTTATTAAGACTGTTTGAAATAGGGGAAGATGCTGTCAGTAACAAATTGTGTCTTCTTATCCAAGTTAATGATATTGGACAGTCGTGATTTAGCAAGAAAAAATGTCACCTGTATCACTGCTAGCACGTCCTTTGAACATGTCTGTTCCTAGTATTAGTGTGGCAGGTTATATGTAAACTACAAATGAATGCACATAGACTGGATGTGAGCTCTCAGGTTTGCTCAGTCAGAAACACGGGAGACAGTTGTCTTTTTCTGCTTGTTGTAAACTCATTTCCTGGAAAATGTATTTCAGTGATAACCTTTATTGCCAGGTTTTTGCTTTTTTGTAAATTCTAACAAAATGCCAAGTTTTCCCCTACTTGTGTTACAATTAAACAGTAACATTCACAGACTTTGTTAGAAAGTAAATTAATAGAAAGAAATCAAATAATGAAAAATAAACATTAGTAGAAAACCTGTTCTTAAGATACAAACTTCATGGTGAGGACTTAAATACTATATAAATGTTAAATATTAGGTAAGTGGTTCAGTTGTAAATACCATAGCTCTCACTCATAAGTCTCTTAAGTTTAAAGGCATATTGGTGTATAAATTATGATTCTCTTAAGGGAAATGTTTTATCCTGTTTGTGGAACTCTAAGAAAAATAGTTTGTAACTTTGTTTTTATTAACCTTGCTAAATGTAAACTTTTTATAGAGTTATTTAAAAATCAGTTGAAGTTAAGTGTGCTGCTATATATGGTACTAAATTCTCGCTGAACTTACTGTATGACTCTTCAGTCTGAATGGGAGATGGTATTGTTGAAGCCTTTCAGTAATAACTTGCTATGCAGCTGGGACTTGAAGAGGGTGCTTCTGAGATGAGGGGGACTCAGGGGACGTGGGAGGTGCGGTGATCATGCCCCATCTCGTGGTTTAGCATGTGTTTTGTTTGCCACAGGAAGCATATGGAAAGCTACTAGATGTAGAAAAACATCAAAACCAGTTGAAAGCCAAAGGTCTGTTTTCAGAAAAAACTAAAACCAAGTAAGTTCTTTTTTGCATTAAAATACGTGAAAAAATTAACTAGAAAATACCACTTATTATCGGTGTATTTTTAGGCAATACCTAAAGCCTAAAAAAATGTGTTCATGTGTCAGCATTAATCATTCAGATTCCAAACAACACTAATTTTGTTTTGTTTTGTTTGGGAGGATGTAAATACTAAGGTAATTTTTATGTTATTCCAGATTTATATATTAAGTGGCACTTAATTATTGTATTTGACTTTTACGTGTCCTCAGACTTTTTGTGAACGTAGCTTACGTTTGAAGGTTTGTGCTTCCACTTAGCAAGCAGTGCTAGGTTAGAGGTTAGACTTGCCAACCTGAGCGCCCAGTTTTAGCTTTTGGCCTGGTTATTCACGTAGTGCTTCTTGTACAAAAGACCCAAGTCTTTGAACACACCTAGTTTAAGTTGTAAATACTACACCAGCCCTGAGCTTGCATTTCATTACTGTTTTTAGTCCATTGGCAGATTAACTGTGTGGCCGTAACATCTCCTTTAAAGTAAATTGTGAAAAACAAGCACAGTTGTAATTTTTGAGAAATCTGGTGATTTTAGTATCAGTTGGGTTCCACGAGGCCGTATTTAACTCTGCAGATGAAACGTTTGCTAGCCTGGGTATCTTTTCATAAGTAGGTTGAGGAGATGAGACGCTGTGTCTCAGAAGTCCTGTCCTGGGCTGAATTTTACAGCCGTGAAATACAAAACTGTGTTTCCTGGTTAGGAGTCCCTGCCACCTGTGGGGTCTTCTGTGACAGGGCTGAAGTTACATATAACTGAAGAGAGTGTCTGCGCTGTTTTGACAGGGATCCGATTGGCAGCAGATGGCTGATTAAGGAGGAACTGGAAGAAATGTTAGTGGAAAAACTGTCAGATCAAGATGTGAGTAATTAATCTTTTTAATTTAAGGGAACCTGTGCCGTAGGATTACAGACAGTTGCTGTATTTCGGGCCCTAACAGTCAGGTTCCTCAGGGGCAGGTGTTCCTAAGACAGGTTTCCTTTTAGAACATGTCTAGTTGACCTCTGCCCGGGAGGGCCTGGTGGGCAGCGTGCCCGGTCTCCTGACACCCCTGTGTGGGCACCCTCGTGTCCTCTCCAGTCTTCCCAGGGGAGCCTGGCCCTGTGAGGGTCAAGCAGGTGACGGTATAGGGGACCAGCACCGGCTCAGCAGGAAAGGGGCAAAACCTTTCTGCTGCTGGCTACCCTCCGTGCTGGGGCCCAGGGCCAGCACGTGCGTCTCAGAATCTGCAGGACCGCCTGTATCAGAGTCACATGGAGTGCAGCTTGCAAAATGTACTTTCCCGAGACGCAGAGCCTGCTCAGAACTCTGCTGCTGTTCCCCGGGAATCCACATTCTCAGCAAGCTCCCCCAGGGCACGCTGCAGCCCAGGAAGATTGTGACCCTGCTGCAGGTCTTAGTTGGATCCTTAGTTTGCTGAATGGTCTGATCAGAGGAAATGGGGTGTTCTAAATTTAGATTCTTTCTGGAAATTTGGAGTGTAGGTGAATCTCACAAATTGTTCCAGGAAAGGTTTCTCTCCCGCGGCACTGGCTGCCATCATCAGCCTTGCCGCCGTGGGAATTTAAGCCACGCCCTTAAATCGCTCTTCTCCTCACATGACATGTGAGGAATTAACGTTTGGGGGGAAGTTGCAGTTTGCTTAACCAGGGTGTCGGGCGTTGGTGAGCGGAGGACCTGGAGTTAATTCCTGACATCCTAACTGCCGAGTCAGTATTGCTGCACTTGGATCAACTGGAAAATCTCTCTTTGCTCCTTCATTGAACACATTTCACTGGTATCAAGATGAGGGAGGCAGGGCAGTCAGTGACATCTTGACCATCATCCCCACTCATGAGTCCCCGGAGGTTCGAGGGCATCACGGCCTGAGTGGCGGGACTGAGAGCGGCCGAGGGAGGACAGAGGCCTGTGAATGGAGGATGGAGCTCTCCCAGTACCATGGGTGGCCAAGAGCTTCACCTTGACCGAGACAGTCGCCTTCTCTTACTGTAACATCACAGGGAGCAGTAATTGAAGCAGTCCTTTTAATCTTACTGCTGAGATTTTTTTTATATTTTGAATTATTAACAGCAGATTTTCACTATAAAGGCAAACAAAGACGAGTATGATTTTTAGGGTTGGCAGAAACACAAATAAGGTTATCAAAAGCTGGGTCTCCCACTCCCTGTTAACGAAAGATCTCAAGTGTTGTTTCCTTTTGCATAAACACTTTAGAGCGATTACTCTGGCTTCTAATGTTAAGGGGTTAATACCAAGTTGTTTACTTTCTAATCACATGTTCAAGAACTATTAAAAAAAATGCACAGAGTAGCAAGGATAATTTATTTCAAGAGGTTGCCCTTTAAGTCAAGTATCTCTTGAATTTTTAAATAGCTTGATTGTTCGGTTTTAAAGGAAATCATAAACATTAAAGTAACACAGCTTGAACAGCTAAAGATATATTTGCCAAATGTATTATGAAATATAATTTAAGAGATACATTTTCTCAAAATCATACTCTCTCTTTACTGTACGTAACTTGCTGGAAATTACTTATGAAGCCCCGTCTTGATGCAGTTCTAATAAAGGGGTAGAAATCACACTTGAAGATCATCTAAATAATTTTGGGAAATGAATTTAAATCTCACTCTCATGTACTCACAAGACAGAGAAATGGATTTTTGTTTGAATGATGAATCTCTTTGTTTCTTGAAAAGGTGAAGCCCTAAAGAGACACAGGGCTGCATCTGCACGCTGATTTAAAAGCAGCGTGAAGGTGCGGAAGTGTCATCCTGTCAAAATTCATCAAGAAAAGCAACATTGGAAAGATCAAGTATATAAAAATAGAAGAAATTTAGCAAATGCAATTACACTTGCATCTCCTAATGAATTTTTATTGTCTGCAGTACGCGCAGTTCATTCGGCTGCTGGAAAGGTTGTTGGCACTGCCGTGCAGGGAGGCCGAGGAAGAGTTCTTGAGCAGGTTCCGCAGAAGCGTGACCGTGCCGTCCAGGAGACAGCTGATGGAGCCACTGCAGTACACTGAGCAGGGCACGGCCTTCAGCACCGGCGCAGGTACCCGCCGGGGAGTGGGCCACTGGGGAGCGGGCCGCGGGACTCCTGCCCGCTCCTGCTCTCCGCCCTTCGTGTTGTTTGTTTGATTTGCTGCTGCTGGTCAGATGTCCTTATTTTGAAGATTCTGTTGACATTTTTAAAAACTGCCCCTTACAATGTCCCAAGAAGAAATGTGGACACATACCTACACCATCACGTTCACACTTTTTATTTTCACACATTTATATTTAATCTTTTCATTTTCACATTTTCAACTGGTGGAAACAACGAAATATTTATAATAAAGGTGTCTCCCATAAAAGAAAATGTTCGGTGAATCTGCACGTCACGTGCTAAAACTGTGAAACATGAAAACGTTAGACCCTCAACCTGCATCTTCGTTGTAGAAAGACAGACATTTGACATCATGTAACTTGAAAGAATTGACTTATTAAATGATGTATCTGTAGCTCTGAAAACTTAACATCATCCCTTTGTCCTTTTTTCAGCTATGTTTTGTAAGAGGTGTGACCTTCCCTGAGGATTCATTTTATTTCTACCAATTACATTTTATTATACTAGTCATATATTTTAAAAATTACATGATTAGATATAGTCTTACTGATTTTAAAAGAAGACTGTGTAAATTGGTTGATTTTTTAAGTAATATAAATAAGTATGAATTACTTTGTTGCAACAAACTTAAAATCATTGTAGTGTTTCCAGAGTGGAATTGAGAAACGCAGTTGTCTGACGAGAAGCTTTATTACATCAGGTCTAGTCTGCCTGTTCCATTTTTGTCTTGACTTGTCACACAGCGTTACGTGTTGTTATTCTGGGGAGATACGTTTAATGTAGCTTCACAGGCCTTGGAGCACTGCCCTTGAGGGTGTGTAGTAAGAGAGATGTTTTCTGTTTTCAAAGGTAAAAGGAAGAGCGCGAGGGCAGACGTGGTCGTGTATGGAAGCGGAAGCGGGGAGATCCACGTGAACGGGGTCGACTACCTGTTCTACTTCCCAGTGATGCAGGACAGGTGCGGTCTCTGTTTTGGGTTTGCTTTTGGTTCTTAATACACTTTATAATCATCACGATCAACTGAGACTTGTGATTTTCGGTTATATTTGCATGATTATTTCTCTTTGATTATGTATATATTGAGCGAGCAAAGGACCCTGATGTTTATGCCCTAAAGGAGGAGCCCCTCAGGCTTTGCGTAGTTCCCACGGCCGGATGCGGCCGCTTTAGTCTGAGCTTCGTACCCGTGAGAAATAGACCTTCATCCTAAGTGGGGATTACAGCCCGGACCCGCCGAGTATACTTGTCTTGGGTCTCTGGGAGACCCTACACAAAGGCCTCCTATTGAGATGTGTTACTTTCCCAGTCGCTGCCATCACCATCACCGAAGTTCTGTGTGAGGAGCCCCTCCCTCCCAGTCCTCCTCCTGTTTCTTCTGGTGGCATTTAGGGTCAGAAGGGCTAAAGCTTTTATGATCCCAATGCTTACGTAAGGAGAGAGGCCCCTAACGTAGTGCCAGCTTCTGGTTTAATGCAGACCTGACTGATCCGCTGTCGTCTCGGGGAGACGGGTGGAGGGAACCCTACTTCCCTTACCAAGCCAGAGACTCGGACTTCTGCATGGGAGCTGATGTGAGCAGTGGCGTTCCGTCTGTAACCTGTCGGTCTGTTTTCAGATGTAACTCCTGATGGTTTAACAGCAAGTCTCCACTGGGGCTTTATCTCACCGTTAATTTGTGTTCTTAGAATTTAGTCTTCTGTTTGACTCAGTGGGTGTTTTCTGAGGATTGTGTGTCCTGTTCTGGGCACTTGAAGACATCCGAGCTACTTAAGATGTGATTTCTATCAATAAGGAACTTCCTGTCTGACTGGGACCTGAGGCTAGTCGGGTTGGGGGCGGGGGCACCCAGAGCAGCTCACGTCTCTAAGTGGCTGTGGGCAGCTGGGCAGCCATGCCACCCATGGATCGGCCTCCACTGTCGCAGGCGCAGCTCCAGAGCTTCCAGGCCAGCAGGGAGGTGACCGCTGAGCCAGGGGTCCAGTGATCTTGGTTCTAGTTCTGTTTCCAAGCTGTGTGACCTCGGCCACAGCGCTTACAGGTCACTTCCCGAACGGGAGGTGTTGACCTGGTGACCTCCAGGGTGCTTGCCTGAGGCCGTTTGAACTGCTGCCTTATGTTCTGAGTCCTTTCTTTAGGCTGTTTTTACACAAACATAGCTAACAGGTAACTGGGAATGCGCCTGTGCTTTCTTCCTAGCTCCCTGAAATTCTGTGTTTGCTCCCTCGCCCCCACACGTTCACCTCTGTGTGCTGGGACTGGACACAGAGACTAACAGCCATTCTGATTCGGAGAGGCCTTTGCTGTGTCACTCAGCCAGTAAGGAAGGCAGCTCTTAACTGATCATCAGTACGAAAGAGATACATTGCCCACACAGCACTAACCATGTAACAGAGGAGATAAGGTTAACATTTTACACTGTTACAGAAGAATAAAAGCGAGCCTGTGACTGGCCTGTGTGCTAAGAACTGGTGCCGTGGGAGTGGCATTCAGAGAAGACAGAAATGAGGGGGGTTTTTTTTCAGTCATTTTGTTATGTAACAACAAAATCCAGCTGATTCTTTTAGCTGAGGATGTCATGTGAGATCCCTGAGAGGAGAGGAAACGCGTTCACGCCGCGGAGCTGCTTCTGCGCGGCCCCGTCTGCGGTCCGGATCAGAATCGTTGCCACGTAACCATTTCAGCTGTGGCCTGTGGGTGCTGTTTTACCTGTATATATGTTAATGCTGTACTCAGTGTGACCAGCGTCCCCCTGTCCAGATGACCTTGACCACCCTGACTCAAGGACTCTGATGTGTCTTGAGTAAATTATAATTTTTTTTCTGAATTTCAGCCTGTTTCTTTATATACGCATTTGTGAGAGAATCTTAAAATTTCAGGAATTAAAACAGATAAATGTTTAAGCCCCCAAACAAGTAGGCGACCAGAGCTTCTCTCAGTAGCGTCACCTGTGTCACTAACCTCCTGCCCGTGTCAGGCTGCGCAGACCTGCGACATGTGCTCATGTCAGTCCCACGGATTCCACCTCGACCGCTCTCCTTGCTGGAAGCGGTGGCATCACTTTATCGGTCTCTGAGTTTTCTTTAGCTGTTACAATACGGCGATTACTTACAGTTAACTCTTGAACAGTGGAGGCTGGAGGCACCCACCCGGCACGTTGAAATCCAAGTGTGAGCTCCCAGTCGGCCCTTGTATGGCAGTTCCTCTGCGTCTGAGGTCCCGCATTCGTGGATCCGACCAGCTGGGCTCCTGTGGTTCTGTCGTACTTACTGTTGGAAAATCCACGTGTAAGTGGACCGTGCAGTTCAGACCAGTGTTGTTCAGAGGTCAGTTGGAGTACTATTTTTGTAACATTCCAATTTTTTATTTGGCTGCTTTGAAACATTTGTTCAAAAAAACATACAGATTTATGTCATTTCTCACTTGTTTTCTGCTGTTGGGGTTGTTTCATTTCCATTGGAAAAACATCCCTGTTGAAATAGTGTGGTTACAATTCCAGTTCAGTCTGCCTTCTGGGGCCTTGTCCTGTCCACGCACATCTGCTGGGGGTTGTCTCACTGGGGTGGTCCAAGGAGGGACACTGCGGGGCCATCTCTCAGCGTCACGGGGTTACAATAAGCTTTGTTTGGAGTCCAGAAAGCTGCGGCGTCAGACCAGACGAGCATCAGCATAGACTTCTCTAAATAAAAACTCAGAAGAGACATCAAGGCAAAACAGCAAGGTCGGAGAGCTGGCAGAGGTGCTGGTGAGCGTCGCACCTGGAAACCCTCGATCATGAGCGAGAAGAAGCCCCAGGGCCCATCCGTCCGCCCCAGCCTCCAGGCCTTGGCCCTGCCAGCAGCACATGGGCACTCACTGGCCCCAGAGTGGGGAGGACCTGGTCAGGGTCTTGCGGGGTCAGCCGACGGGATCCTGCGGTGAGAGAAGTGCAGGAGGCTTGCGTGTTGCAATGGGAAGACATCCAGGGCGGCATCAGCAAGTTCAGGATGAGCACAGAGGTCCTACGGATACAGCGTGGACCCAAGTGTCATTTGATAGTTGCTTGGAAAGGCCTGTTAATATCATATTTGATCATGGAATCCAGAGAGGTTGGCTTCATTTGATTAAAGGCGTTTCCCCAGCTTGGCGACTTCTTTACGCGGTTATTTTGGGCCCTTATGAGATGACGGGCGAGCAGGCAGTGAAGTGGGGGTGCTGCCGAATCCACGGAGCGTCCGAGTCCCGGGAACGCCGGGTTGCTCCTCCTGGTGGGTTGATCAAGCGTGAACACTGGCGTGTGTGATAGTTTCTGTACGTGCTGTGAGTGTGAGCGCAGTGCAGGGTCCGTCCGTGTCACAGGCTGACCCCGCCCCCGTGATGTGCCGCAGGGTGCAGCTGATGTTCCCGTTCCAGTTCCTCGGCCGCCTCGGTGACCACGACGTGACCTGCACGGTGTCGGGTGGCGGGCGGTCGGCGCAGGCTGGGGCCATCCGCCTGGCGCTGGCGAGGGCCCTGTGCAGCTTTGCCACTGAGGACGAGGTCGAGTGGATGAGACAAGGTATGAGCTGGGGGAGGGGGGTGGGGGGTCATCCTCATGTGTTTGTCCTTGATGTCTGTCTGCTTCCTCCACGTGTGTCACAGATGAATAGTGGGTTTTGCTTTATCTCAGAAATTTTTAATCATTATTTGATTTAATGATGAAACCCTTAAGGTGTTTCCAAAATTATTGGATATGTATGTTTCCATTGCAATTTTCCTCTACTCACTCTGTGACCCTGTTGCCTATTCGTGAGGTCGGGAGTCTGCACAGTGCAAGAAGTAATATGCAGTTAATGCACCTGTCCGGGCGCCACATTGGCATCTGTGGTCCGTCAGGGCAGTCTTCCAACTGCCGGCACGGCCTGGAGGTCCCCCAGCACCTCCGGGTCCAGGAGCCTCTCTGGGCCGGTGAGGTGGTCTCTGTGCCCCACCCTCCCCTGCGCTGCCTGTGGCTCAGACTCATTAATTTTTTAAGGCTCTTAAAAATCCACTTGCTTATGAACAATTCACCATGTTGTGGGATTCTTACCTAGTCATCAGATATCTTAGCAGGACCTCTCTTAACAGTTCTGCTAGCTTGGGTTTCTGTGCTTACTGAAAAGTAATAAAGCATCATTACTTAGAATTTAGACAGGTCTTGTTTGCATTCTGTCCAAAACACTGTTGTCTTAGCCCCTTAAGTGCAAGCAGGTGAAGAACCACAGGCACACGGTGAGCGCTTGTAGCCGTAAGGACAGAAGAGCACCCAGGCACAGCACGTAAGCCCCGCGTGCAGTGAACGGGAGAGCCATGTGAGAGGAAGAGAGTCAGGGAGAAGCTGCCGTCTGTTTACATGTTTGTAAACACGGTTCAGGAGTTTTCCCGTCACGCATGTTCTGAGGTCGTGACGGCCGCTGTGTGGCCCCGACCGCTCCTGGGCGCCTCCCCCAGGGCCTTATGCTGAGAGCAGCTCGGCGGCCCAGACATCGTAATGGCTCCTGGTGGGGGGGGAGCAGAAGCTTCCCGTCTGAACCAACTGTAATTGCCTGAAATAAGTGACTTGTGCTAGGACCACAGCCCTAGAACTTAGTTTTTAGCTTCTGAAACAAAATAACAAGGGATGTGATCATCACACAAATCAGAGAAAGGTGTTTTCTCAGATGTGTGTGGTAAGCATTACGCATTACGTGCGTGTGGGCTCACGTGTGCTGTTACCATGGTGTATGTGCAATTCCGCACACCTCGCCATCAGTAAGTGTTCCTTTTCCACCCTTGTCTCCCGTAAAACCTTCACGTCTGGACTCGGGTGGGGGGGCAAGTCCCTTGCGGTGAGAAGTGACTGGCCACACAAGCACAGCCTTAATTTGAATGAGTTTCAAGGCCAAAAAAGGAATCCTAGTTGTGATGGGGTAAGGAGCGCAGACTCAGATGAGTCCCTGGTGTTTGTCTCAGAAGCTGGGAGGGTAACCCAGAGCAGTGAGAGTGGACTGCGGGCTGGCACGGGGCTGGTACCCGGCGGTGACCGGCCGCGGTCTCCTCCCCCGGTCCCTCCCCACCCACGGCCCCATCCGTCCGCGCGGTCCACTGCCCTGCTGCTCGGGGCTCATCCGGGCATCTATGTTTCTGCCGCAGCTGGACTGCTGACCGCCGACCCGCGGGTCAGAGAACGGAAGAAGCCAGGCCAGGAGGGAGCCCGCAGGAAGTTCACCTGGAAGAAGCGCTGAGCATCCCCGCGTGCGGAGCGCAGCCGGCTCCGGGAGACACTCCCGGGAGACGCGGGCCCGGGCGTCGGGGGTCTGGGGTGATTCATTTCAAAATGCTGCTTTGTAGAGGTTACCTTCTAATAATTTTTTAAAATGTTTCCCTTGGTTCTGCTGCTTCATTTCTTAAACTTTTTCAGAAGGTAGTTTTATTAGCACAGCTCATGGAATCGCACCACATTTGACCTGAAAGGAGCGATCAGCAAACCCGCATTTCATGGATGAGAAGGCCCAGCCCCGAAGATCCGACCTGCCAGAGCCACGTTGCTCATTTGATAACGAAACTAGACATGTTCCTCCTGATCCTGTTCTTTTCCTGGGGAGCAGTCTCTTTCAGAATCGAGGGATAAGGCCGCTTGTTCAGCAGAAGGAAGGAGGGGCGGCGTCCGGGCGGAGCTGGGCGAGCCCGTGGGCCCGGGCTGCCGGGTGTCCGGGTGGCTGCTTGCGGCAGCGGGCCAGGCCGCTCCCCGGCCCCAGCAGCACCATCCTGCTTTCTGCTTCTGTGAGTCGACCTTTTGTTTAAGATTCTGCACACAGGTGATAACCACGCAGCGTCCACCTTTCTCCGTCGGGCTTATTTCACTTCGCAGAATACGCCCCAGGCTGGGAACTGGCAGTTATGGGAGGAGGTGGCTCTGAGGGTCCAGCTTCGGCGCGGCTGTGAAAGCTTGCGCTGCTTTCCGGAGTTGTGTGTGTGTGTGTGTGTGGGTTTCCTGGGCTGCGTGGTTCCACTGCCCCCACAAGATGCCCAGGGATCCCTTCCTAAGACACTTAAGAACCACGGGCCGGAGGAGGGTGTTTTGTCTTTTCTTTTTTAAGGACAGTGAGGCTGGACCCAGCAGGTGAAGGGGACACTGAGGTGTGAGGGTCTGATCCAGGGGAGCGGGTCCAGGGGGTTGTGTCCTGGGAGGTGGGTGCACACGTGTTTACCTCACAGGACCTTCTGGACATGGTAGGTGATTTTTATTGTGAACCATCTTACGATGTAAGTGGGTGAAAGGCCCCTGAGGTAGGATGTGGGCTCCCGTGTGACCTCGGGCAGGCTGCCCTCCCTCCGCCGGCACGTCCCACGTGAGGCAGGAGCACGGCATCGCTCACTCATCCCGCAGGAGCCGCCGAGCCCTGGGAAGGGCCCTGTCTGTGCTGGTTGTGATCCTCACCGAAAAGTCCCTCCTCAGCCTCTGTCATTGGTTAAACCCAGTGCACAGCGATGCAAGTTTGGGAGAAGGGAGGAGTGGGGGTGACGGTGTGAACAGGCAGTTTTCCTGGAAGTAAATGCAGCTCATTGACTTGACTGCCCAGAAAAAGCAGACACGGTGATAGAGGTGGAGAAGTGGGATGTTGCGGACCAAGGGTTTCCCTGCCCGCTGAGACATCTGGGTGGGACCTGGCCCAGCAGCCCCTGGACGCAGAGCGTCCCAGCCTCTCACAGAGCAGGGAGGAGGCAGCCAGCGAGGAGGGCCAGCACGTTGTGTTCCACAGGCGCTGAGGTCACGTGCCTCTGCGGGAAGGCTGTGGCACCTTCGCCCAAATCAACAGTCAGGATCCGTGAAAATAAACACCACCGTCACCATCATCTCACAGCAACTCTGCCTCTTGGGTGAACAGCTTCGTGGGCTACAGAACATCTTCCTCTTAATCTAAACCTTTTGGTTAAAACACAATAAACTTACGACAAACTGAAAGTAATCTTTGATCACTAAGCTGCAGAAACTGTTGAGCTTCAGCACTGAGCAAATCTTGTCAGATTTTTTCTGTCATTTCTCAGAAAATATAAATGACTACTGAGGTGCAAAATGTGAAAAAAAATGTTCGAAGAGAAGAATTTAAGTCGTGTCACTGTATTACTTCAACACCGGCCACTAGTTAGCTTTTTAAATTAAATAATAAAATTCATATTACATATTTTTAAAAGGAACCATAGGTAGAATTAGGCATTTCATTAGAATTCGAAGACACTTGAAGATCACCATTCATGGAGTGAAGACCTGTATTAACTGCGTTTCTGAAGCTTTGACATCTCAGGGCCTTGCTGTCTGGAGGGCGGCCCCTCCCAGGTGAGCCAGTCCCTGGAGCTGGTCAGCCACGTGCCTGCCGCCTCCCTTCACAGCACAGAGCAGCCAGGGCAGTGCCCCCACGCCCTCTCCGGGCTCCCACTCCCCAGGCCCCGTCCACCTGCCCTGACCGCCCAGAGCACCAGACAGCTCGCGGCTGCCTCGTGGCCCAGAACCTGCCGACGGTGCTAAACCAGCCGGTCCTGACCTGCGCCCTGCTCACCTGCGCTTCCCTCGGATCCCACAACGAAGGACCCTCCCACCCTTCCACCTGCCTGCTCCCTCTGCCTCCTGAGCCGCCCTGGCGCTTCCCCGCGTGGCCCTCTCCCTTGGGAGCTGCGAGGAACAGACTGTCCTTCGGGCGCAATTGTTTCCCGACCTGTTAGTTGACCAGGCCCTCTGCCTCCTGGGCCCCTCCTGCCGCGGCAGAGCAGAGGGTCGTACAGCGGGGGGCGGTCTCCCCTGCCGTGGTAGTGCGCCCTGTTACTCGGATTTCACTCATCACACGCTCATTTATCAAGTCGTAACTACCCACCAGACTAGTTCCTTCCAGGAAATTTTCTCTAAGGGATGGGAGGAGACCCTTTTTATTAACGTGATCAATTCTTACTATTCATGAAATCAGTGCTACTTAACGCTTTAATGAAAGTTAGGGCCACATTTGGATCTTGTGTGAAAACTCTTCACAAGAATGCCAGACATGTTCCTTCTTCATTTCCCAGGACTTGATTGTACTTCTCCTACAAAAGATTGAAACCTCCCCAGGGAGCCCGCCTCACAGTGTGAGGTCTCTGTCTGTGTCGGGAATGAAGGATTCCTGAGACCTTCCCGTAGTGGCCTCCGCGAGGACCCATCCATCTTCACCGTGGAGCACGCTCTTTCCTCTCAGCCCCCACTATCAGGCTGGACTTTTCTTTTGTAATTTCAGGATTTTGCTTTGAAGTGAGGGGAGGAGACGGTGGAGGGGAGTTTTTTTTTTTCATGTTGGTGTTTAATAGAGAAATCAAGGAAGCGGATGACCGCATGTCAGTCTGTTCTTTCAGCTGTACTGGGACCCTTCCACTTGCAGGTTGCAAAAGCCCCAAACCTGGGCTGTCTCTAAACTGAAAAGGGGGAGCTGTCGGGGTACCTGACCTACTTGAGGGAGCCGGGGAACCCTCCTGCAGGAGGGGAGCGGCATCTCAGGTCTCCTGAAGCTCGGGTCCCAAATCCACCATCTCACTCACTCTGTTCTTCCCACAGATGCCAGGAAATGGCTCCTGGAGCCGGGAATTGGCTCTGGGAGCCGGGGTCCTGTTGGAACGAGGGCCGGTCCCCCGGGAGCTGTGGTTGGAGCAGGAGAAGGGACAGTCCCGGGAGACCACAGGGCCGACCTGTGAAGGTGGGAGGTGGCACAGAAAAGGACCCCGTGCCCCAGGGTCGGGCCTGGGTCATTACCGGCCTGTAGAGAGTGGTCTCTTTGCTGCAGTTGTTGGAGGTCCCTTACCATGAGTGAATGTTGGCCTCCACCCTCCTCTCCAGGCTCACTCCCCCCGCCTGCAGCCCCCCTGCCAGCCATCCCCATGGCCGACCCCACACGAGCCACCCAGTTACACCTCTGCCCCAGCCGCACAGCCCAGGGTCCCAGGAAGCTGGGGCTTCTGGAAAAGATCTGCACTTCGAATCCCAAATGGAGCTCGGGGTCAGCCTCCTCTCAGGACGTTTCTGCGGCCAGTACCTGGGGGGAGAGCCCGTGTGGGCAGTTTCACGCCGTCCGGTGGCTCTGCCAGTGAAGACTGACGCTCAGAAGCAGATTCTGTGATGTGTGAATCTGAAATTAAAACCAGAAAAGTGAAGGTTTCTTTTCTTGATGAGCCTTCCTGCGCCAGAGTTGTGAGCCTCGCTCTGGGAGGGGGGACTGGGGTGGCTGCCCGCCCAGTTGGCATCCTCACCCGTGTTGTGGTCAGTTGAACTGCAGTAGCCTGATCCCACGTGGAGGGGAAATTTTGAAAGTAAATAGCGAGGTGAAAGGCAAGGAAAGAAGGAAGAATGGGATGTTTTTGTCGATACTCCAGTGATTCTCAGCCACACACCAGGGTCTCCTGGAGGGCTGAAGACATGAGAGCCCCCGTCCCATCCCCTCCCTGGAGTTTCTTCAGGAGAGTGGGTGTCTCAAGCTGAGTTTGCATTTCTAGCCGGCTCCAGCGACACTGCTGGTCCAAGGACCAAGTGCTGGGAAGCACTCGCTCCAGCTCTGGAGTCTTCCCGGGGAGAGACAGCATCCTCACGTCTCAAGTGGAGAGCGACTTAGGGACCGGTTAGCCCAGCTGCTGTGAACCGGATACCTCTCCGGGAGACGACGTACACATGCTGGACGGTCAGACCCGGGGCACCAGGCGGTCAGGGGCCAGACTCGGGGTCCTACTGGTGTGCAGCCTCTGACACCCACCCCTGCCCATGAACAGAGGGGGATGCTGCGGCCCGCGGAGGTGGGGTTACCCTAACTGCTGTGAAAGTGCGCTGAACTTTTATTCCAGCCTGTGGACGTGGTCGGACATTGCCTGGCACTCATCCTGAATTGTGCTGACAGCGTGACTCACTCGAAGTGAAAAAGACAAACGGTAGCCATTTCTCCATCAGAGAATGTTCACGTACTTGTGCCTGGATTTGACTTACACGGTCTGGTAGCGTCTTCTTATCTGCAGGCAGTGAAATTATTGGTAATGTTTTGCTCTCTCCTTTTAGGCGTGGTTTGAACTTTTTAAAGCTCGTTCATAATTTTTATAGCAGAAAATAGTGATTTTTGCTGCGAAGAGTCCAGATTTCTAGCGATGAGTACCCTTGTCTGACCACAAGATGGAGCAGTTGACTACCAAATAAGCAACTGAATGCCCAGAACGGGGGAAATGCATGCTGAAATGCACCTTGAAAACACCAGGCGTGCTGGTTGCATTTTTGAATCCACCTATGGCAAATGAGTCTCTGAATTCTCATCTATTTTTCATGTGCTTTACACTTGAACTTCTAATTATTTCACTTGTTAAATCGATTCCTTTGTATTGTATTAGTTTCACATGTACAACATAACGAGTTGATATTTGTATACAGACACGCCACGTTGTATTGTGCTTCGCAGATGCTGCACTTTTTATAAATTGAAGGTTTGTGCCAGTCCTGTGGCAAGCAAGGCTGTCAGTGCCTTTTCTCCAGCAGCATTTGCTGTTTTTGCGTCTCTGTGTCACGTTTTGGTAATTCTTGAAGTATCCAACCTTTCCATCATCATGGCGTTTGTTACAGTGATCTGTCATCAGAGGTCGTTGATGTCGCTGTACTGTGATTGTTTTGGGCTGTCACGCACGAATCACACCCGTATGAGACAGTGAGCTTCAACCATCGATGTTGTGTGTGTTCCAACTGCTCCACGGACGGCTGGTCCCCGTCTCTGCCTCCCCTCGGGCCTCCCTGTCCCCTGAGACACAGCAGTATTGAAACCAGGCCAGTTAATAGCCCTGCAGTGAATGACCTCTGAGTGTTCAGGTGGAAGGAAGGGCCACACGTCTCTCACCTTAAATCAGTCCTGTACTCCGGCAATTCACGCAGCCTTGTCAGCTGCCTGTACTTCAATAACAAATATATATATATAAATGAGATTTAAATGGTGAAAAAAAAAGCTAGAAACGATTAAGCTTCGTGAGGAAGGCTGTCGAAAGCCGAGACAGGCTGGGAGCTGGGCCTCGTGTCAATTAGCCAAGTCACGGCTGCGAAGGGAAAGTCTCGAAGGAAACTAAAAGTGCTGCTCCAGTGAACGTGGGAATGAGACGAAAGTGAAACAGCCCTGCTGATGCGGAGAAAGTGTTAGTGCCTGGAGAGGTCAAACCAGCCACAACGTTCCTTTTAGCCAAAGTCTAATCCGGAGCGAAGTGCCGACTCTCTTGGAGTCCGTGAAGGCTGAGAGGTGAGGAAGCTGAGGAGGAAGAGCGTGAAGGCAGCAGAGGCTGAGGCTGGTTCACGAGGCTCCAGGAGGGACGCCGCCCGCGTGACGGCACAGCGCAGGAGGAGCAGCCGGTGGCGGGTGGGGAGGCCGCGGCAGGCTCCCCGGGAGACCTGGCTCAGGTCACTCACGGCGGTGGTCGCGCTGCGCAGCAGGTTCCCAGTGCAGACGAAGCAGCGGCCTCTGTGGGAAGCCCACGCTGCCCAGGACTCCACGGCCAGAGAGGGGTCAGTGCCCGGCGTCAGGGGCTAGTGCAGCTGATGCCGTAGCGCTGAAGCCAGTGCTCATTTACCATCCAGAAGTCCTGGGGCCCTGAAGGATGAGGCTGACTCTCTCTGCTCTGCCTGTGTAAGTGGAACAGCAGGGCCTGCACGACAGCACATCTGTTTACAACACGGTTGCTGGATATTCTTAATCCCACTGTTGAGACCTACTGCCCAGAAACAAAGTTCCTTCTGCAGCATCACTGCCCCCTGTCAGGACACCTGGTCCCCCGAGAGCTCTGAGGGGGACGGACAAGGAGGTCCGTGTTGTTCTCATGCCGGTGACACAGCATCCACTCTGCAGCCCGCGGACCCAGGAGTCATTTCGACTTTCAAGCCTCATTATTTAATGAGTACGTTTCCTAAGGCTGTGGCTGCCGCAGGTGGGGATTCCCCTGATGGATGCGGGCAGAGTCCACTGAAAACCTTCTGGGAAGAATCACCATTCTAGATCCTGTTTAAGAACATTCCTGATTCATGGGAAGAGGTCAAAATACTCACATTCACAGGAGTTTGGAAGAAGTTGACTCCAACTCTCCTGGATGACTTTGAGGGGTTCGAGCCTTCCGTGGAGGAAGCCACTGCAGACGTGGTGGAAACGGCAAGAGAACTGGAATTCGGCGTGGAGCCTGAAGACGGGACTGCGCTGCTGCATCTCAGGATGAAACCTGAACAGACAAGGAGCTGCTGCTCATACATGAGCAAAGAAAGCGGTTTCTTGACATGGAATCTCCTGGTGGAGATGCTGTGAAGACTACTGAAATAACAACAAAGGATTTTGAATATCAGGTGAACTTAGTTGACAAACCCAGTGGCAGGATTTACAGGGACTGACTCTTAACTTTGGAAGACGTTCTACTGTGGGTCAAATGCTGTCGAACAGCATTGGTGCTACGGAGGAACCATGCATGAAAGGAGGACTCAGTCAGTGCAGCCAACTCCCTGCTATCTTGTTTTGAGAAATGGTCACGGCCACCCCAGCCTTCAGCAGCCACCCCACGACCAGTCAGCAGCTGTCAGCATCCAGGCAGGACCCTCCAGCAGCAACAAGATTATGACTCTCTGAGGGCTCAAATGATGGTTAGGATATTTTAGCAATCAAGTATTTTTTAATTAAGGTACATACGTACATTGTTTCTTTGGACGTGATGCCTTGCGCGCAAATAGACTACCGTACAGTGTAAACACAGCTTCACATGCACTGGGAGACCAGAAACTCCGTGTGACTGGCTTCACTGTGACATTCGCTGTATTGTGGTGTCTGGAACCCAACCCACTGTGTCTCCAAGGTCTGCCTGTGTAAAACACAGTGATCCCCTTGGTTAACATCTGTCACCGTACAGAGTCACGAAAACCCTATGTTTTCTTGTGATGAGATAAATGGGATTGTTCTTGCGAAAGGCAGATTGTCGAAGAAACCAGAAGCCGCAGTCGGAGTACTTAGCCACGGCTCTTACACTGAAGGAAGGTTCCTGCAGACAGAAGTCCGGACCCCTGCCTCCACCTCCACCCCCAGCTGCTGCCCCCACGTGGACTGGCTGCCCACTGACGTCTAGTTGCCATTTCAGTATGTATATCTGTATGTTTTGAGTGTTAATGAGCTCTCTAAATGTTAGTCTACCAAAAAGAAGCAGGGTAGAGAGCATTTAACTCAAAATAGTGGAAGACAAGTATTAAGAGACTGAGACTCCAGACCAATGCATTCAGGACTGCATTCCGCTCCCCCGTCCCCGAGACTTGGGTGAGAGGGATGGGAGTCAGTGCCCCCCCCATCCACCCCTTTGTCCCTCTGTCCATCCACTGTCTCTGGGAGGCAGCTAATTAAGGGTCCGGCTCCGAGCTGCTTAGTGTGAGTCCTGCCTCGATCACCCATTTGTGTGACCTTTGCCTCCCAGGGCCTCACTTCCCTAATCTGTGATTGGGATAACTGTACTATTTGCGTCCTAGGACGGCTGGTTATAAGGAAGTGATCAACGTGTATAAATGCTTAGAACAGTGCCTGGCACGTCGTGGTCGTGTGAGTCTCCGATTCAGCACTAAATCGCGGGAGGGACACCAGTTCCGGAAGGAGTAGCACACAGGCTGCCTTGGAGACCCTTCATGAGCATTGTGCGCAGCTACGGTGACAGGTCTCGAGCGGAGGGGCCGGGGCTGCACAGCGTGGAGGGGTTTGCAGGCACGGGCGGTCTTCACTCATCTCCCCGCTCACCCGTCTCTGAATGTGAAATTAACTAAGATGAATGTAAGATGTCAAACAATATGTTGGTATTATGCAAATAAGATAGCAAAGTTTGCGCAAAAACATTAGCATAAGTAAAATGTAAAGTGCATGGGTTTTTCTAGTGAGAAAGGCAAGGAATAAAGCTGAGCAGCAATTTCTGCCGATTCATCTGAACGATCAGAGGCATTAGGACGTCGTCGAGGAGGAGGGCTGCTGCTCCTGGCGGGCCTGGCAGGCCCCCTGCACTTAAACCGGAGGGATTTCTCTCCACTTCTGCGTCTCCAAAGTCATCTCAGGACTTAGAAAATCTCACAATATTAATTATTTAAATTGAAAACTTCCCCTTTTATCATCCAAAACCTTTTCCTGATTACCCACTGATTTGCATCCACTACAAAACAGCAACGAATGTCATCAAAGGCATTTTTAAGGCGACTTTATTTTGTTCCGTGGCAGGAGGGGGTTATTCTGGTAAGCACTGATGAATATAGCTAATCTTTCATTGGTTCTCTGACTTAAAACATCTTTTCTCCAGTTTGAGATCAAATCCAACAGCTCTGAGCAAGTGTGCACTTGTTTTTGTGTGAACCCAAGTCTTCATGTCTCTGGGCAGGTTCTGAGGTCATTGCCTGCTTGGTTTGCCAGGGCGGCTGGACCATTTTACGTTCCCTCCAGCCATGGGTGAGGGTGCATTTCTCTGCACCCTCGCTGGCATTTGGTGGTGACGCCGTTTTATATTTCAGCCGTTCTCAGGGTGTGCAGCGTCCTCTCGGTGGCTTTGACTTGCGTGTCCCTGACGACAGACGACGATGACATCTTTCCACGTGCTTGTTTGCTGGCTGTGTACCCTTCTCCGTGAAGGCACGTCCTGTCTCCATCCATGTCTTTTTGCCCATTTTCTAGTTGGATTGTTCGCTCCTCACTGCTGAGTGTTAAGAGTTCTTTGTCCCAGTTGCAAGTCCTTTATCAGATGTGTGCTTTGTTCACATTTTCTCCCACTCAGTATCTCGTCTTTTCATCCTCTTAAGAGGATCTTTCACTGAGCAAAGGTTGTCCGTTTTGACGAGGTTGTTTTCCTTTGATGGACCCAGCTCTTAGCGTTAAGTCTAAGAACACTTCTCCCAACCTTAGATCCCAGAGACCTTCTTTTTTCCCTAAATGTTTTATAATTTTACATTTTTACATATACTTTTTTTTTAAATAATCTGATTCAATTTGAAATTTTCATTGTATAAGGTCAAGGATGTTGAGTCAAGGGTCATTGTTTTGCCTGTCGGTGTCCAGATTTTCCAGCATCATTTATCAGAAAGACTGTCTTCCTCCATAAATTGCTTTGGTACCTTGTCAAAAATACTAGGATTTGGAGATTAACATACACACATTACTGTACATAGAACAGTTAAACAGCAAGGTCCTACTGTACAGCACAGGGAACTATATTCAGTGTCCTGTAGTAACCTATAATGGAAAAGAATCGGAAAAAGACTGTATGTGCATATATTTATGTATAACTGAATCCCATTGCTGTACACCTGAAACTAACACAACATTATAAATCAACTATACTTCAATTAAAAATAAAAGTTTCTTCTTTTAATAATAGATGTCACAACAGTGTTTGTTGAGGAATGTAAGATTAGACAGGAGTTGTGGGGAGCCGGCAGCGCTACCCAGAAGTAACAGGGGATCCTCCACGGACGCGCCCAGCATCACGGATAAGCCTCAGACACATTATGTGAGTGAAAAAATACCATATGCAGGAACACATGCCGTCTGACTGGATTCATGTGAAGTCTGAGAAAGTGAAACTGCTCTCCGGGGTCGCCAGGGTGCAGAGCCGCCTGAAAAGGCAGGAGGAAGCTTCACCGGATGATGGAGCGTCTGTGTGGCTGGTGGTGGTCACGCAGGTGTGAGCCTTGGTCAAAACTGTCAAAACCGTTACCACAGGGCACTTTGTTTTCTGTAAATAATATTGCAGCGAATTTTGATTTTTAAAGACTAAAAGTAGCTGTCCAAGGATGTTGAAGGATAGTCAGTTTACAATGATGAGCTTCCTCTGGTCCAGTCAGGACGTTCTGAGCATCCAGGGGAATCATGACTATAAAATAATGAATAAATAAAAATCTAGGGGGAGAGAGAAGCTTGTCTGAATCTGGGGGTCTGTGGTACACGTAGAAAGAAAAGCAAGCCGAGGAGGCTGAAGTCGGGGCTGCGGGTCGGGGTGCCAGCACGGCTGGGCCTGGGGTGCTGACAGTGCCCTCTTTCTCGGTCTCAGAAGTGGTTACGCCCAGAGTTCAGTCTAGGATTATCCTTCACACTCGCACTTAATGTACGGATGTTCTGTCTCACAATAAAAAGTGCACCACCGTCTGTTTTCAGAGAAGCAACAGAAATCCAAGTGGCCCATTTAGAAATGCTATTTCCATCCACTCATTCCATTTCTCTAACCAAAGTGCCTATTATATTTGACAAGGGGAGACACGAATGTAATTTAAAACAGAACTAATTCTTACATAAATGTTATCCAGAACAGCATTTTTGAGGATACGGAGAAGTCGTCTTAGATAAGCCAAGAAGAGAAATACCAAGTTGTCAGCAGAGAAGCAGCTTCCTAATAATTTCTCTTTCCTCAATTTAGAAGGCTTCAAAAATTCCTCGAGCTATGAAATGTCTACTCTTTTCTAAAAATGGAAAAAGGAAGCGAATTGCAGAATCTCCCTCTTTTGAATTAACATCCAGCTCACTTGGGGTCTTAAGTGGGTGGCTTTCTCAGGCTTCCTCTGAAAATATTAATTAAGTTATCAAAAATTTGATTTTCATAAAAAAGGAAACTGACGAAGTCCTGGAGGACAGCTAATGAGAGGCGAATGTTTTGGAGGTCCGAGCCCTGAGCGCCGGGCGGGCTCCCTGGCAGACGTGTTTCTGGTCCCCTCCCTCCGCGATGTCCTGTGCTGCCAGATCATTACCGTGATAATAAAAGGCCACATAATGGAAATCGAAAGTAACGGGCAGATTCCATCTCTCCCGGCTCAGCCATGGGTGAAAACCTTTTCATCTTCAGAGGATTATTTTTTTCCCTTCATTTTAACGTATTTATCCAAGTTTGCCCAGAAAATTATTTTGGTCTCTGACAACACTTATTTATTCATCCCCAGGGACGAAAGCAAAAGCCTGGATAACGCAAAATGATACCAATTCAGAAGTCCTTTATATTTGACTTTCAAATGTGGGCTTGTACTTACATTTGATTATGTGGACGTTTAATACTCTGGGGATTCGATTCAGACAAAATAAACAAGTCCCAGGGTAAGTATCTAACTGGGAGAGCGTCGGCTGCTCCCGGGGCCCAGACCATGCTCCTTAGCTGACATCCAGCCCTGGGGGACCGGAAGGACTCCAGACTGCGCACAGACAGCCCCTCTGAGCCCACCCACTACTCACCCTCTTCCCCAAAGCAAGGGAAGCCAACACCGCCCCCTCCCTGGGCCTCCTGAGTACTCTGTGCTCCCAAACTGCTCTTCACCTTAGAGCGAGGTCTGGGATCTGGGAAGGGAGCTTCACCCTGGGGATGAGCACTTTGCACAGGTCTGCGGGATGCCCGTTGGGTCTTTCCCTCCTGGCCAACCTGCCTCCGGTTGTTGGCTTGGGTTCCAGCCACACTCAGGGCACCAGATGCTACCCCAGGAGGCGGGGGTCCTGGGGGCCACCCTGGAGTCTGCCCAGGACAATTACTGAATTATAACCAGTCTGCCCTCATGGGCACATCGGGTAACACAGACGCACGCGCAACAGTCCCGCTGTGAGAAGTGGCTCTGGGTTGGCTCCAGGAGTTCGTGGCTTTTACACAAAAGTGGAGGGGCACATGCAGGGGTGTGGCTGGTGTGTTAAACGAAGCTGGTGGACCGAAGGGAAGACCCGTCGGACTCGTTGGGCTAAGGCTGTCAACACTGGGAATCGGGGCTTAGGGTGTTGCCGTGGGCGCCAGCCTGGGTCTCCCAGAAGCAGAAGCTGGGATGGGAACTGGGGTGCAAGATGTTCACTAGAGATTGCTGAATCATGCCCCCCAATATGTGTAGGTTGAAGCCCTAACTCCTAACACCGCGGAATGTGACTTCATTTGGAGACAGGGCTTTACAGAGGTGACTAGGTTCAAATGAAGCTATTAGGGTGGAACCTAGTCTGACACAACTCGGGGTCCTTGTAAGGAAAGGAGGTTAAGACACAGACTCAGAAGATGACGTGGAGACACAGGAGGAAGACGGGCATCTCTGAGCCAAGGAGAGAGGCCTTGTTTTCTCTCCTAGTGGAAACAGCCTTTCTGGGACATTTGGAGAACAGAGTTGTGGGGGTGATTTCTCATTAAGGACTTTGGTACAAGGTAACACAGGTGGAGCCATCGGTCACTGCCTGGGTCCCCAAAGGGCCACTCACTGAGGTGGCACATCTGTAAACAAACAAGCCGTCTAAGGGAACCTTAGCAAAGTAAAGCCGTTTATCTGCTTCACAGCTCAGAGTGTTTAGCCGGTTTCCTAACAGAGCTTACTCTTGGCAAGAGATGCCTCTTGGTAAGAAACCCGCCCTGCCGACACCTTGATCTTGGACGTCCAGCCTGCAGGACTGGGAGGAAATGCACTTCCGTGGTTCAAGCCCCCCGACCGGGGCACGATGTTGTGGCAGCTGAAGGTGACTCACTCAAAGACGTGTGCAGGGAGGGGAAAGAACTGGGCAGAGGAGGAGGAAGGGGCAGCCCCAGGAAGGCCCGCTAACCCGGGCAGAGCCCTGGCGCCCTCGTGCTCTGTGTCTCTGTCGGTTTAGGACACCCAAGGAAGGGATGCTGGCCAGATCTCTCCTCTGACATACACTGTGTCACCATCAATGACATTGAATTCTACGTCATCTGAGAACCAGCTCTGTGCTTAGCACACAGGAAACATGAGCAGAAAAATAAAATCAATATTGCTGTTCTAAGACCAATTTAAAAGCCCTTGCCTGCACCCACGACGCGCCAGCCAGGCACCAGCACCTGAGGGACCGCACACAGCACGAGGTCCAGCGTCACCACGCCCGACAGACCCCCGGCTCCACCAGAACTCAGAACAGCCAATCAGGATGGAGACACAGTGGGTGGGTGCCCTGGAGGGGGGCCATGTCTAGAAAGCGGAGAATGAGTTAGATGAGCAAAGGGAAAAACAGCAAAAGGTTTAGGACAAGGAAACCATATAAAAATTATTATTTAAGGCACTGCTATTCAAATTATAAATGTCAACCATTTAGAAGGTTGTGAGATCAATTTAGTGGATTCTGAAAAACTAAATAGGACAGAATAGAATCCATCAGTGTATCGCACAGAACAAGGGCAAGTCTGATCTCACGAACATGTTAATGTGGTTTCATAGAGGTGGATGCTGGCGTCTCAGGTCACAGTAGGAAATGGTTTGTGTTTTTGGGTTTTTTTTTACTGTAGGTCATAGGCCAAAAAAGATTGTAAAACTGATTTAAACGAAGCCATGGTGAACTTGTTATAAAACCAGAGAGCCTATTAGTCAAATCCATTCCAAAGAGCAAAGCCTGCTCTCCTGGACACAGAGGTCCCCTGAGGCCACGGCCAGGTTCAGGGCACGGTCTCCTGCCCTGGGCGAGACAGCATGACTTGCGGATGGAGTGTTGACCACGCTCCACGTGCTTCAGGTGCATTCTCCCTTCACACCCCACCTGTGAAGCAGATAACATGGTTAACCTTTGTTTTATGGACACGCATGCGGAGCACAGAGATGGTCTGTCCCCAGGGCCACACAGCCAGGAAGGGCATGGGATTCAGGGAGCCTCAGCCTTCCTGTTCCTCTTACACCCCCAGCTCCTGCTACGACTGTGAGCTTTATGAAGACAGACCCTGGCTCAGTGCATCTGGCATATCGTTTTATAGTCCTGTAACCTGTCGCTGTATGACAATGACCAGACTTAGTGGCATTAAACAAGATTCCGTTATGTTCAGATTCTTTGGGTCAGGAGTTTGGGCAGAAGCCGGAGAGGATAACTAATCTCTTCTCCACGAGGTCTGAGGTCTGCGATGGAAAACTGGAGGGAACTGGAAGGCTGGGCTCTGGAATCGCTGGGCGGTGTCTCCATTCACAGGACTGGTACCTGGGCTGAGGGGGCTCAAGGGCTAGGACTGTTGACCCTGGCACCTCTCTGTGACCCCTCTGTGTGGCTGGGACCTCTCCCAGCCTGGTGGCTGGGTTCTGAGTGGGCTTATCCCAAGAGGGAGCCCTGGGGGGCTGGGCGCTCCAAACCACCTCGAGGGAAGCTGCATGCCTCTTAAGATCCAGTCCCAGAAGAGCACAGATGGACACTTCCGCCATTTCAGGTTGGCCAAAACAGCCCCAAGCCCACCCAGACTTAATGGGAGGGGACGCGGACCACACCTCACCCTATGTGATCAGCTCTGTTTTCTTAGTTTCCAGCGAGGGTTTGAAAGCTTCCTTGTCGGGACAGCTGGGTGTCCTTTGAAGCAGGAGAGTCAGCATCACGGTTGCTTGTGATGCACTGAGCCCTTGTGTTCAGTAACCTGCTGTTCATCATGGTGGTCCGTGGTCTCTGTGACAGTCAGAGGGCTGGAACCACAGGTACACTTACTGCCTTAATTTAGTGCCAGCATCAGGCTTATTTTCAAGTATTTTCTCTCCATCTTGGACTGCATGTCCTTTATCTAACTAAGCTTATCTTCAGCGTCACTAAGTTCAGTGTTTCACAACAGCCAGACACCCAGATAAGATACATCTCCCATCTGTTGACCTTCTGTAAGTTGATCCTTATGGCTGTGGAACCCATTTGTCACCGAGAGCTGTCCTTACACATCACTATGGTCTTCCATCTCACTAAGCCGAGCTCATTTCTGCACCATGCCTGAAGTCCTTTGTTATCTTTATAGTTCTCTCTTCGAGCTGGCACAGAGGGTCAGCTTGTCCACAAAGAATAGACAGGTGCCAGTAATGCTCTCTGTGGTGTTTTATCTCCACCTTGGGGCTCTCCACTAAATTTATGCCCAATGAGACACGTAAGGCCTGAGCATCCCTGAAAGGTCCTTCATTCTGCATGAAGACCGTCACTGGGCGGTCCCCCCAGTAGAGCTGGACGCCGTCTGTCTTTGTCCATCACATTCTACCAGAGCTTTAGTCTTGAGTTCGTTCGCCTCTGTCGTCCGGAAGTGATATAGGCAAAGAACATCAACGGTTTTAAAAGTCAGTATGAGGCACGTTATGAGATAGGAAAGGACAACAGAGAGTGGTGAGGGAGGGGAGGGGAGTGAGGACGGGGGAGGCACAGAGGGAAAAAGAGAGGTGGGTGCTCTTTAGAAAAAGGTCACTGAGGGGGGAGGGGGCAGCTCAGTGACAGAGCTCGTGCTTAGCATGCTCCAGGTCCTGGGTTCAGTCCCCAGCGCCTCCATTTTAAAAAACAAATAAATACAGTGTAATCTTGTTTATCTATTCTACAATTTTAAAATCCCAGTCTAGCACAGGGAAATACACACAAAATGTTATGATAACTCACAGAGAAAAAAATGTGACAATGAGTGTGTGTATGTCCATGAATGACTGAAAAATTGTGCTGAACACTGGAATTTGACACAACATTGTAAAATGATTATAAGTCAATAAAAAAGTTAAAAAAAAAAAGATGATAGACTGAGCATGGGGAAAATGCCCTCATTTCAAAAGCACATAGAAATCACAAAACTATTCTTGAAATAGCCACAGAGATTTAATAAAAATTAAAATTAAAAAGTAAAATTATGTAATAACATATTAAAATAAGGTAGAGAAATCTTAGCCACATCAGATACTAGGAGACAATGGAAGATCAGTCTCCAAGTGTGGAGAATAGATACCTTCTTTTTGTGATACAGTGATGTGATGACTTATTTTATATAAATATGAAAACCAACAGGCTATTCTTTACATCAGATAATTGTGCAACAAGGATAATAAATCACAAGGGGTTAAGGTAAAAAAACAAAAGAACATCATAAAGAAGGAAAAGCTACCCTGATTCCATTGTTAATATATAAAATCTATTACTATTTTTCTATGTATAATAATGCTTACATCTGTTTAAGTAGGACTAGATTAAACATGCTTGTTTTTCCTAATAAATAAATAAATAAATAAACAAACAAACAAACAAACCTAATTAGCTCTTCCCCGCCCCCCTCACCCAAAAGTCACTGAAACCTAGCACCACACAGGGGAAGCAACCCTGCTTCAGGGGTAGGAATACCGAGCAACCAGGAGATGAAGCGTCAGGAGCAGAGAGTCCCCACCAGGGAGAGTGGGACGCCCCCGCCCAGGGAAGGGCCGGACGGTGAGCAGGTTTGAGTCACCTGGGCTAGAGGCTGGGCTGCCTGCAGGACGTGATGGTCCTGGCCAGGGCCCAAGCACCTTGGGAGGATGGCCTGTGATCTGCGTGCATATCAGAGGAAGTACTCCGAGCACCATTGTTGATGGGGAGGTGGACAGACTTTTGGGGAATGCTGAGACCACTGATTACAATCCCCGCTCTCAGTGTGGTCCAGACGGGCTGACATCTCTCACGCGGCGACCCACAGCTCTAGTCACTGATGCAGGCCCGTCCCCAGGAGCTCAGACTGGGGAAGCCGCCCTCTGCCAGAGGCTATCAGGCCACCTCACAGAGGAGGTGAGACTGGGGGAGGCAGGAGAGGGAATGTCATGGTCCATTAACGGGGACCAGTTTGGCTGGGGCGGGTAGTAGAGAATGAACACATCCTTTCAGCATCTCAAAGATCATTTCCTGGAGCTGTGTCCAGGCGGACGCCCATGGCACTTAGGGAGGGACTCCACTGGGGCCTGTGGCGGGCACCTGCACCCCCCCACCAGCCTGCCTCTGCCGAAGAGAGAAGATGCACTTTGCGCTTGGTCGTACGTGTAGGCTACATCTGCGCAGCACTGAGCAGGCATGGACCCCTCCTCTTGGCTTTGAGTCAGGCTACAAATTTTTTGGAGCCGTGGTCCTTCTGGATTTAGACCACTGTGTTTCTCCCACTCAGAGGGTACAAGCAGTGAGAATGCACGCATCAGAGTGCCCGGCAGGCCAACCAGACAGCATCAAATGACAGCTCCATCCTTTCCCAATGAGGAGACAGGCACGGAGCTGTCAAGCACGTGGCCCAAGGTCACCAGGCTAGGAAGACGTGGAGGATTCAAAGCCAGGAGGTCTGAGTCAGAGCCTGCAACCTGGCGGTCTCTACCCCTGGACAATGCTCCCTAAGCTGGGGACCACAGGGCTCACCTCCACTCTGCCGTGGGGGGTTCAGGTAAGCTGTGTCCCAGTGCCCTCGGCACGGCTCAGGGCTTTTCACCCTGGAAGGATGCCCTTCGGAGGTACAGCTGAGAATCCATTTCCATCCCAGGCTTGCAGGGGACTTAAATACCACGCCTCCTCCCAGGGGAGAAAGGTCCCACACTGTAGCCCAACTCTCCTGCTGTGCTTGGGGCTCAGAACTCTGAGCAAATGAGAGGACCCCAGTCTCCCAAAATCCTCAGGACCCTGTCACGGGCTCCAAGTGGCTTCGAGGGCCACCTCCACGCAGCTCTGCACTTGGCAACCTGCCTGTGGGTTCAGACAGACTCTGAAGATGGGATTGGACCTCCTGGAATTTAAATTAAAATTCTGTGTGTGCATTTTTCTGGAAAGGTGGCCTTCAATCAGAATTTTCAAAAGGTCGGGACACAGGAAGGAGAGTCTAGGCCTTACCGGGGGCAGGGGTGGGGGTGGGGGTGGGGGGGTCGGGGTTCTGTAATTTCTGCTCCGTCAGCTACTGCAGGCCAGCAACATGGGCTTGCCTCCTGTGCCATCAGCTTTAGCAGAAGTCAGGGCCCGCCGAGGCTGAGCCACGCAGGGAAAGCACTGAACAGACCTGGCAGGTCACAACCATCAGCTGTTAATAAATCATGGTCAATGATACTGAGGAGTTATTCTTAACCTTGTAACGCGTGATAATGATATTGTGATCTTGTTTCTGAAAGTTCTTAGCCTCGGGCAGCGGGGGGGGGCAGGTGAAAGGAGGAGAAAATGCTGACCGTCTTTCCGGCTGGCACTGGGTACCTGTGCGCTCCCAATACTGTTTTCTTTTTCTTTTTAACACTCCATGATAAAAAAAAAAGTTTTTAAAATAGAAATAAATCAAAGCTACTATTCATAGCAAGAGGCAAATAACTGAGCCAAGCGCAAGTGTTACTTTTCCCAGAAAGGGACGCTTGCCCCTCTCCCTGCGGGCGCAGGAGGAGTTAGTGCCCAGACCCCACCCTCCAACCTTGCGGGGTCTCCAGGTGCCGGGCTTTGGGAAGGAAAACATGTAAGAGGTGGATCCCGCCCTTAAAGGGCTCGCGCCCCTGGCCTTCTGCCCAAGCGAGCCTCTCCCCGGCCCTGCGTCTTCGCGCATTTAACCTTCCCGGCCTCAGTTTTGCTCTCAGAGAAATGGCCAGTCAGCGGGAGAGGCGCGCGCCGCAAAGGTGGTGGGTGGGAGCGCCTCCAGGGTTGCCCAGGGGAGACAGTCTGGCGTTTTCCGCAGCTCGCTGGAGACGCGGGGGTGGATGGAGAGGATCGTGGTTAGGAAGGAGGAACACACACACGCACACACACGCACACACACACACACGCAGTCTCCCTCCTTCGCGTCCTCTTCCTCTCACTCCGCCCTCCGAGGGGCGGTACCCTGGTCCCTGGGGGGAGGTTTTCGGCCGAGCACCCGGGAGGACGGCGCCCGGGAGGAGGGCTCGGGCCTGGGCGGCCCCAGCCGGGTGGCCGGCGGCGCGGCGGCCCCTCCCCCGCGGCCCCTCCCCCTCCCCCGTCTCCTCCGCCCCATCCTCCTCCGGGTCCCCGCAGCCGCCGCTGCAGGAGCAGCCGGCGGCGCAGCGGCCGCGCAGCCTTTGTCTCGGGCCGCGGGGCGGCGGGCCCATCGCAGGCGTAAGTGACCGGCGGCCAGGCGGTGGGGCTCGGCGGGGGGCGGGCCGGGGTCGCGGGCGTTCCCTGCGGGGGATGCGGGCCGTGCGGGCCGGCCTAGTCCTGCGGCGCGCGGGGGGCGCCTGGAGGAGCGGGGGGCGCGGAGCCGCCGCGCTCGGAGTCGCGGTGCCGCTTCGCTGGGCGCCGCAGCCTAGCGCCCGCGGACGTGCGACTTGGGTGCAAATCCTGTCGGCTGTTTCTCCGGGCAGAGGCCACGCGGGGACGCAGGAGGCAGAGGACAGGCAGTGGTGAAGAAACAGGAGAGGAGCCGGCCAGCGTCAGCGTCACCACCACCACCACCACCACCACCACCATCTCCATCTCCATCACCATCACCATCACCAACCCCATCTCCATCGCTGACCGTCGCCCAGCCCAGCTCGCTCCATCCTCGCCTCCTCGTTTCTCTGTGTAACGCCAACTTTATCAGATCATTTCCTTTTCATGGGTAATACTTTGAAAAAGCGCTGGAGTACCTCAAATTAGGAATAAACGCGTCTGCAGGGGTCGTTCAGTCGTCTGTCCGTTGCCAGTTAGTGACCTCCGTTTTCCCATCAGGAAAAGGGGCACAGTCAGACCAACGTGGCAGGGGTGCTTTCAGTTAGGACGGCTAGGAAGCCCAAAGTGAGCAGCACAGGGGACCTTCTCCTTATGTAAAGTAACTTCCAGGAAGCAGGCGCCTGGGTCCTCTGCATTTTTGCCTACTGGTTAGAAATGAACCTTGGATGTCCACTTTTTGTGTTCTCACCCAAGACAGGCAACTAGATAATTCTAAATTTCTTGACATGCTTGGAAAATTTTGTTGTCCCAAAGTCATTACAGGACTCCTCTTGACTAGGGCAGTGTTTTGGTTCGCCCTGTGTCCTGTCCCTCCAGTTCTGGAAGAAGGAAGTGATCATGGCTAGCATACTGCGGACCCCCGGGCAGCTGCTCTCATTCCCGGAGTTTAAGACTCCTCAAACACCTAAGGCCCTTAGGTTTCTTAGATATGACAAAATGGGTGGATGCTGGTACCAATGGAAATAGGAGGGGGAAATCTAGTTTATAAAATCATTTTTTACATATATTTTGTTGTTAATTTCAGCTTGCCAGTTAGCTTGGGAGACATTTGGATAGAACTATCTACCAGGAAGTTGTAACCAAAATTTATCCAGCACATTCTATATGCCAGGCGTGCTCTGGCCACCTGGGGTGCTACTGTGGCCAAGACACTGAACCAGGCCCTTGTGAAGCCCACGTTTTATCAGGTGGAGCTGCAGCCTGGGGCCGCCCATGTGTACGTGGTGACTGAAGGCGTCAGAGTGAGGGAGGTCCCCTGGTACGACTTCAGTGAAAGTGCAGACGCTGAGGATAAAACCTCTCGAGGAACATCAGGATGCTAGAAATGCAGAAGAGGAGACGCAGCAGAGGAAGCAAGAGAAGTGCAGTGTTCAGAGGTCTAGGCGGTGGTCCCCAGTGTCATGGAGATGAGAAGTTAGGTAAGGTGAGGACTAGCGATGGTCTCTGGTGGTGCTTCTCGGAGTGGGGTCCCCAGACCAGCAGCAGCACCTGGGGGTTTAGAAATGCAGGTTCTTGTGCTCCACTCCAGACCTCCTGACTCTGAAACTGACTCTGAGTCTGAACCTCTGACGGGGACCCATCCGTGCAGGCGACACAGATACTCCCTAAGTTCGAGAACCACAGCGCTGCGGCACTAATGGGGAAGGAAGTCAGTCATTGGCGACTAGGAGACCAGGTGAATGTAATTTCACTGGAGCTACAGTCTCCGGAAATTTTAAAAATTATAATAGGCATGTTAAAGTGTTTTTTTTATTTAGAAGTTTTCAATATTTTATTTTCTTTTGCATGTTCCAGTTTTTTCCTTTTGTATATGAATTGGTAACAGATTCATATTTTGTTTCCCTCTGTCCTGTCTGATTTGAAGAGTTTGGTTTTTATCTCTTTTGAAACACTTCCATTTATATGTAAGGCCACCTACCTCATTGACAACTGGTTCACTGCCTTGGACTCTGAAACTGAGGAATTGAAATAGCGGAGTGCAATCATGGGTGGAAGTCAGTCTCAACTCTGAATGGCAGCCTGAGAAAACACCGAGATGCTTAAATTAGCTTTTGCAGAAAGTTCAAAGACTCTATCAGGGACAGATTTCTAATGATTTGAACTTGTTATCACGTGAAGTAATTGGATGTGCACCCTTTTCATCTAAGGTGATTCCACAACACAACCCTGATCACTGTACTTCTAATGCGCTTCTGAGGAAGGGGACCTTACTGACTCTGTCTTTTCCTGGTATTTCTGTTGTCAGGCTGCCAAGTATTTTATTTCATCTAACAGGGAGAATTAGATAGAGCACATTACTGTGTTTTGCTGTCATCATGGAAAATCTGTGGTCGATTTTGAAATGAAAAGAAGCTGATTTAGATACAAGCCCACCTCCAAGATACCGCGGCTTGGGGTCGAGACCACCACAATAAAGCAAATATTGCAATAAAATGAGTCACATGAATTTTTTGGTTTTCCAGTGCATATAACAGTTATAGTTACACTATACTGTAGTCAATTCAGTGTGCACTAGCGTTATGTCTAAAGAGACAATATGTATACTTCTATTTTAAAAATACCTTATTGCTAAAACACGCTAATCATCACCTGAGTCCTCAGCAAGTCATAATCTCCTTGCTGCCAGAAGGCCCCACTGTCAGCGCCCTTTTGCAGACCAGGTAACCAAGGCGGTGCGGCACTGTCAGGGGTCCGGAACACAGTGGTCCTTCAGTAAACTCAGCGCACATCAGTCTAGTTTTTTCTCTTCTCTTGCTGACTGTGTGCCAGCCGCCCTGGGCTTCACTGTCCTCATCATCAGTGGAGATGCTGGTACCTACCCTACTGCTCACTGGTCACCCCACTCGTGGGGATGTTCAAATAGAGCTTTGACGGAGACTTTCTGCTGGGAAAGTGCTTCAGAGACGCACACAGTCATGGTCCATCATGTCAGTGGGGCCGCTGGTGGTGCCCACTGCCCGCACCAGGCTGGTGGCACAAATGCCCGCAGAAAGGGTCTTCCCGTGTCCCACCCCTGATCTCAGCTGCCGTCCCAACAACCTCTCATCCCATCTTGTGAGTCTGACTTTGAGTGTCTCTGTTAAGCAAGACGTTGGAGCCCCGGCTGCATTTCAGAGCTGGGCAGGGGATGAAGGGGAGTGAAAAAGAGACAGAGAACGTTATCTTTGGTGAGAAATTTGCCTCCCAGTGGTGTCTGTGTCTCCGTGGAGGTGACGGCATGAACCTGCTTCTGCAGCAAATATTTCCAGCTGCCCGACTGCCTCCTGCCAGGTGGCCCCGCTGACCACCCAGGATGGCCCTGCTTTCACTAGAGTGGCATGTGTTCCTGCCACAGGCAGAATGTCCACGTCCATGTCCATCTCGTTGAGGTCGGGTTAGCTCCCAGTGGTAGGGGAGCATGGTCTTTTTTTTTTTCCTTCGGAACATTAAGAGTTCTCCCACGGTATTTTGTAAATTTTCATGCCACTTACATAACTGATGTTTTATCTTGTTATCATTAGATTGTTTAAAATTACCAATAGTACAGCCAGCATCACTTTGTGTCTGGCAGAGACTCAGAGGCAGGCAGGGGAGTGGCAAAATTTTATAGTGAAGGAAAGGAAGGCTCCAGGTCTGTTCTGATGGGAGGTACTTGGCCTAGCGATGCTGGAGGTGGGCCAGCTCCAAGCAGCGCATCTTGTTATATGACTGGTTGGGAGATCTGTTAGTTGGTCCTGAGTTGGAAGCAGAGGCAAAAAATAGGGAAACTGGCAGTTACTGACCAAGTCCTGACTCTTCTGGGCTGATTGCTGCCAAGGGTGCAGCTCTGTTTCCTGGTTGGAAACCCGTTGGTGGTGGCAGCGTTTGGGGAACAGAATTCTGTCTGTTTGTATATCCCATCTTTCAAGTTTAATGGTTTCAAACAAGAGCAAGTATTGATTATCTTCCACGGTTTCTCTGGGTTGGTGGGGGGCGGTGCGTGTTTTGTTGGGTGGTTACTGGACAGAGTGGGAAGGAGGAAGCCCCTGGCCCCAGTCCCTCCGTGTGGGCTTTCTGGGATTGAGGAGCAGAGGACAGAGTCACAGGAGCTAGGGGAGGGGACAGGCTCATGCTTTTGCCACCAGTAGCATCAGTGTCCCCCGGAAGGAGAACAGATCAGCAGGTGGACAGCTCTGGCTGTGGCTGTGTTTATGTTCAACACGCTGGGGGAAAAGTGTGCACATCTGTGTCATTCTGAACCTGGTTTCCAGGCTGGAGTCTGTCTCCTGGTTGTCCCAGGATGACTCTCACCTTGTTTCCTTAGGAAACCTGAGCCTTCCTTACAAGAAGCATTGATTGTCTGAGTTTCTTCCATGTAGTACCGGAGCAAATGGGCTGGTTTATGAGAGCACTGGCCCAGGGCCTGGCGTATCCAAGCACTGTTTCTGCTCTGAGTGGCCAGTGTGAGCAGACGGCCAGGCAGCTGAATCTCTGGGGCTCCTCGTAGCACTTTGTGGTAACAGCGGCCAAGTCTGTGCTCGGAAGGCATAGGATGGTCCTGCCTTCTCTACGTCCAGGAAGAAAGTGAACTGGCTGGGGAAGCTGCCCTTGGCAGGTCAGGCAGGTCAAAGGCAGAGTCAGCAGGACCTGATGTTGTGGGGTTTAAACAAATGCCCTGAAATCCTGCTTCAGGAAAGTTACTCCTTTTATCCTGAGCTTGCCTCTTCTGAAGCATCAGTGGTAACTCAGAAGTCCCCACCGCCCCAGCGAGAATTAATTTATTTGCGTGCTGAACTCTAAGACCAGGTGGAGCAAGGGCACCAAGGGAGCGGGGAGGAAGGGTGGGTTCAGACAGGCGCATCCCAGGAGGACTTCCTGTCCTTTGGGGTGTGCTGGGTTGGCTGAAGCACAGAGCTTACTGGATGGGCTGCAAGATTGGATATGGGCGGTCCCTGCACCCTAAACCGTCAAAGTGGCTCTTCTGCTAACCAGCAAGGGACTCGGGCAGGGCATTCCACTCCTGGACCGCAGGTCCTCATATGTTAAATAAGGATGTCGGGCTGGAGAAACCAGCGACCCTGCAGGCGGTGACGTCCCTGACATCACCACCAAGAGCTCTCACTTTGTGGGCCTGCCTATTACTACACGCTTGGCTTCCATGAAGAGGAAATGGAGCCAAAGGTTGCTTTAGCAGTAGAGATAGTCGGGCTGGACAAGTGGTCCCCCTGCTCCAAGGGGCCCATCTGGTTGTTCAGTCCTGTGCCGTCTCAAGACAGAATGGCCGAGCCCCTCCCTTCGTTTAGACGGGAGCACAGGTCTTCCCCACGAGCAAGTCTCCTTGCATCACATTGGCCCAGACTGGGTCACGTGTCCTGGAACCAGGCCCCGCCCCCTGCACGGATGCTGAATTAGGGACTGTTAAAATCAGTCCCCTCGGGTGTGAAGTACGTCAGGAACTCCTCTCTGTGGAGGTCACTGACCAACCCCCACCAACCCCCACAGTTTTGCTGGAGTGAAGGGAAGTGCAAGAGACAGAAAGGAGATTTGCTGGATGACGTCCTGTCACGGGGAGGGGTGGCCTCAGGACTGTGGACGGGTCAGCCATGGGGAACAGACACAGTGAGCACTGTAGGCTCGGGGCCTGCCCGGGGAGGCCCTCGTCCATCACTTCTGCTAACATTAAGTAAGAAGCAAGACACGCAGCTCAGGGATGACGAGGAAATGACCAGACTTGGTTCTAGGAGAGACGGCAGCTGAGTGGACGGGGAAGAGGTGGTCGGGTGCCTGGAGTCAGGGTCAGGAATTGTGGTGAGAGCCCCGCATCCCAGACTCCCGGGCTGGTCCCAGGGCTTCCCTTCCAGCCACGGCCCCTCGAAGCGTCCCGACCCGCCAGGAGCCTCAGGGAGGTTGGCACACCCCCAGCACACGCTCTAGACTTAGTTTCCTGACTTGAACGCTGCGTTCCCCTCCCTGCTCTTAGTGATTCAATACTGGCCGCTCAGATGATGGGGCCGAGGGAAGCGACGTCTGGTTTGTTGTTTCTGGAAACTGGGCCCCTCAGTCCCCACAAACTTCTCCCAAACGCTTTGCATTGACTTAGAAACATACCACGCCCCCACCTCCATCCACAGAACCGTCCCTCAGCCCTCGTACCAAACTACCAGTCTTGCAGCCGGCCCCTTCCCAGCACCCGGCTCACCTGCTGACCGTGCCCGAGGCCTGAGCCCCCCGCGAGGTGGGAGAATGTCACCCCAGCCCAGATCCCCCCACCGCCCCGCAAGGCGACGGGGACGTGACAGGAATGGGCTTGGAGGGAGACCTCACCCCCGCTGTGTCGCTCGCTCGGTGCTCAGCCCTCTAAGCCTGTGACCCCACTTTAGTTACTTCCTTTGCAAAACAGGTTAACTCACCGTCCCCATCTCAGCCAGACTCGCTGTGCAGATCACACGAAAGAGCAGCTGTCAGGAGCTTAGCCCGGCGCCTGGCGCAGCGATCCATAAATGATAGTAGGCTTTGGGGTGTTTTTTGGTTTTTTTTGGTTTAAATTTTTTTGTTTTAATTTTAATGGTGGTAAAAAACTTAGAACACAGAATTTACCAAGTACGCATTTTGAAGTGCATGGTCCAACTGTGTCAAATACACGCACACTGTGCAGCGCATCTCCAGAACCATCTTCACCCGGCAGAACCGTGGGTCCATGCCCACCAAACCGCTCCCCGTCCCCCCCCCCGCAGCCGTGGCCCCCCCGGGCTGCTTCCTGTTCCCTTGAGTTTGATTATTTGAGTCACTTGATGTAAGTCGGTAGTATTTGTCTGGTTGTGATTGGTTTACGCCGCTGAGCATAATGTCCTCGAGGTTCATCCACATTGTAGCCTGTCAGTCACTCAGAATTTCCTTTTTTTTTTTAAGGCTTGATTACATTCCGTTGTCTGTTTATACCGTATTTTCTTTATTCATTCACTTGTCGATCGACATTTGGGTGGCGTCTATCTTTTGACAATTGTAAATAACATTGCAGTAAACATGGGTGTGCAAATATCTCTTCAAGATCTTGCTTTCAACTTCTTGTGGGTACACACCGAGGAGGAGGCTTGCTGGATCGTACGGTAATTGTATTTTTAATTTTTTGAGGAGCCTCCGCGCTCATGTCCGTGGAGACCATTCCACATCCCCTGACAGCGCAGTTCCGGTTTCTCCACACCCTCACCAGTGCTGGGCCTTTTCTATTTCGTTTTCTTTGGTTTATTGTTGATAACAGCCATTCTAATGGGTATGAGGTGATGCCTCACTGTGGTTCTGATCTGCATGTCCCTGATGGTGAGCAGTGTGGACCGCCCTTTCGTGTGCTCCTTGGCCGTTTTGATGTCTTCTTTGGAGAAGTGTCTGTTCAAGACCTCTGCCCGTTTTCAGTCTGGTTTTTGTTGGTGGTGCTGCCGAGCTGTAAAACTCCTTGTGTATTTGGATACTAACTGCTTACCAGATGTTTGACTTGCAAGTATTTTCCCCCATCCCGTAGGCTGCCTTGTCACTCCGTCGACTGTTTCCTTTGCTGCACGAATATGTCCGTTGCCTGTGCTTTGGGTGTCATGTCCAGCAAGTCACTGCCTGGCTCACAGTCGGGAACCTTTCCTTCTCGGCTTCCTTTTAGGAGTTGAATGGCTTCTGGTCTTATGTTTAGGTCTTTGGGTCCTACTTATTCTTGTTGTTTTTATATTATTATTATTATTATTATTATTACTATTACTATTATTATTATTCCTACTAATGCTAACAGACACACGCTACTGTATATAAAATAGGTAAACAACAAGGACCTACTATACAGCACAGGGAGCTATAATGGAAAAGAATCTGAAAAATACATATATATACACACGTATGTATGTGTATAATTGAATCACTTTGCTGTACACCTGAAACTAACATTGTAAATCAACTACACTTCAATAAAACTAAAATTGAAAAAAAACCCAAAAACCTTCACAGACATCTAGAACAATGTTCGACCAATATCGGGGTGTTGTGGCCTCACCAGGTTGACACAAAATCCACCCTCACACCTGCATCAGTGAATCGGAAGGAAAGACCCACCCCCCCCCAGGATGGTCTGACCCACCTTCACCCCAAAGAGGGAAGGAGGGCCAGGTGGGGCCCTCATTTTCCTCACTTTCACAAATGTCTTTGAGAAACTCCCTGAGAATCTGCCCTCCAGCTTTCTTCGAGGAAAACAAACCACCTTTCAAAGCCGGGCGGCTGTCTTGTGCATGTTCCCTATTAAACGCCTGAGGACACACAGCCTCCCTCGCGTGGTCTGTATTAGCTTTCTCCAGCCTCCACTGGTCACCATGACTCTGAACAGAGCGGGGGTGTTGGATCTCCCTGGGTCCAGGGGCCTCGTTTCCTTCCTGGGAGACGGGGACCCCCCCGGGCCTGGGGTGCTCCAGCACATTCACTCAGACAAGCGGGACTCGGAGGCAGAGAGGGAGCAGCCAGGCAGGAGTCGCTCCCTCCTTTAAGTGGTTCCTCAAACTGACCTGGGCACCAAGGAAGGCATTGTATTGCCGGGGGCGGGGGGACGTCTGCTGGACACAGAGGCTCACAGGTACAGAAAGGAAAAAGACAATGAAGCCAGTGCAGGAAGTGCATCTCGTGGCTTCATGACGTTAACAAGTCCTGTTAGTCCCCTGGGCCTGGGTGTCTAGCGTCCCTGGTAACACCTTGTCAGCCCCGGGTTTGCGAGGCTCTCCTGTCCTGGCTCCCCACCCCCACTGGGGCCCCCAGGTGAAGGCTCCTGGGGTGGGAAGACCCCTGTTTTAGTGCCCCCACCTCCCGCCCTCATGGCCATTCAGGGTGCCCCCCAGTAGCCTCCTCACTGCAGCTCCTGCGTCCAGAACCTGCAGAGTTGACCTCGAAGTTCTGTTTGTCTTCATCCTTCCAACAAGCTCAGGCGAAGACGTTACCGCCTCTCTTTGTAGGTAAATAAACGTGATTCTGGAAGACTCGGTGCCCTGACTGTGGCCATTCAGGCAGGCGGGGTCGGGGAAGGGTGGGACCCAGCAGGTGCTGGAGGACCTCTCTTCTGCCCGTCTCGTCCTCTTCCTCCGTCCTGGTCTCAGGGGTTGACCCCGAGTTCCTCCCCTGTCTGCCCAACATCATTTTATTTCAGACAGGATTAATCCGGAGTGAATGTGAATGAATGAAGCGATGAGGTGTGAATAGCTGGTACGTATCATGTGTTCCTTCTCCCCCAGGTGGACGCAGTGGGGACTTGGCAAAGTCCCCGTGTCCAGCTTGGGCATAAGCAATGACACCTGGTCACTGCCCCCAAATATCAAAGTTCTGAGTAAACTACGGGCTTCATATCTATTCCACATGAAATTTTATATGGAATATAAATATAAATGTAATTTTCATATAACAATTTTATGTGAAACATAAGATTTCTGTGCTGGAAGTCACATGCTGAAGTCCAGCGTGTGAGCCGGGAAGGGTTTGCTTGATTTATTTTGGGCACAAAAGAATCTTCCTCCATCCTCTTCCTCATCCCATGGGATGCTCTGGTCCTGAACTTGCTCATCCTCAGGGAAGCAGCAGGCCCGCTGCAGAGGTCAGGGAATATCACCTCTGAATTCCAGGCGGCGATGTTTCCTTGTTTGTCTCCATATGACCGCAGGGTCTTGCGCAGCAGGGGGCTCAAGCAGCCCTTGATTCAGCAGCCTTGAGCTGATGAACGAGCTCGTGCACTCACTCAGCACGCGGCCCCTGAGCGCCCGCTTTAGGTCAGACACTCCGCTACGTGCCAGGGATTCAGAGGCAAAAAGACAGGTGTAATCCCCGCCCCAGTGGAGCCAGCAGTGAGACAGCAGACACAAACCACTGCACCATACTACCCTGTGATGTGTGCCACAAGGGCTCAGACAGGGTGATTTGGGGACATAAGGCAGGTGGCCTATCCCTGCCTAGGGGTCAAGGAAGGCTTCCATGAGGAAGGGACAGTTCAGCTGAGATCTGAAGAGTGAGGATGAGGCATGCAAGGCTGGAAGGGGCAAGCACGTGCAAAGGGCCGGAGGTAGCAGGCAGATGGGTGCTGGAGATGCTGCAGGTGACTAGAGAAACTTGCAAGAGGGGAGGAGGAGGGGCCTGGGGGGCAGCCAGGGCCGGCTCACGAATGGTCTTGTCCATCAGCATTTTTCAACCGTGTCTTCACAATAGTGCGCAGTAAGGAATGCATCTTACAACTCAGGACACACACGGGGGTATGACGCAACAGTCACCAGAGAGAAGTGGGTTGATTTTGGAGATTCTTAAGACAGAGGATAGACTGGAGGCATGGGGCGAGGGGAGGGAGAGGTCAAGGATGACCCCAGGATGCTGCTTCGGGAACTAGGAGGGCATTGAGATCGGTTGTTGAGATGGGGCAATGGGGGAGGGTCCCACTGGGGTGGAGATGCTGAGTTTCGATTCAGGCATGTTGGGTGGAAACTAACCAAGAGTTGATGTCCATGGACTTCGGAATTCAAGAAAGGGAGATGGGTTTGACTTGTGGAATTGGGTCCGAGCAGCATCTTGGGGGTGTTTGAAATCTTGGAAAAGAAGTGACCTCTTAGGGAGAATGTGTGAGAACAGCAAAGTCAGAGCCCGGGACACCCACCGCCCCTGCTCTTGCACCATCTTTGGCTCCAACAAAGAACCAAGGCATCGTTTTGTGCACACTCCAGACCTTTGGATAATGTTACTCAGCGAGGTTAACACAGAACAGGCTTGTGTCTTTGAGTGCATTGTTAAACACGATCTCAAGAAACCTGAACCGAGTCTCCATTATGGCCAACGAAGCTCTCCTGGCTGATCTAGGGGAAAACCCACATGGAAATCGCTGACCTGCGGGCCGGTCGCCCCTGTGGCTTGACTGGGTGCTTCACATGTTTTCCATCATGGCTGTGTTTGAACTAAATGTGTTCCTCATGCTGGAGAAGACATGTTTGATGTTATTAAAATCCTGCGCAATCAAAGTATGTTGGGAATTACTAGAACTCGGAGCAGCTGGTATTGAAATAGTTTGGCCTTAGGTTTAAATTAGTAAGTTGCCTTTCTTGATAAGGAATTGTATTAAATTCCAGCCCCTTGATTCAGCAAAGGATTTTCTTGCTGCCAAAGAAATGGCCGGAAATAGCAGATTCTGCATGTCCCCTCCCCTTCCCTCCATCTCACTGTCTATTTTCCATCCCTGCCTAGCACATCGGAGAATCCTTTTTTTTTTAAAAAAGTCTAGTTGATTTACAGTGTTGCGTTAGTTTCAGGTGTACAGCAAGTGATTCAATTATACATATATATATTTATATATATATTCTTTTTCCTATCTTTTCCATTATGGTTTATTATAGGATATTAAACATAGTTCCCTGCACTATACAGTAGGACCTTACTGTTTATCTATTTTATATATAGTAGTTAGTATCTGCAAATCTCGAACTCCCAATTTATTCCTTCCCACCCTCGTTTCCCCTGGTAACCACAAGTTTGTTTTCTGTGTCTGTGAGTCTGTTCCTGGTTTGTAAATAAGTTCATTCGTGTCCACATTCATTTTTAACATGTGCATTTTTTTAGTGAGGGTCAAATTCCGTAAGCTCTTCCTTCACCTTCGTTTTCCCCTGGTGTCTCATGAACGTCTTTGCGAGCCAGCGGACGTCCGTCTGCAGGGTTGATTTGCTGCCCGACACGGCCCTGCTGTCAGGCGTCACAGGGAAGCAGAGGGGCTCAGAGGGAGCCGCGCCCAGTGCACGTGGCAGGTGCTGCGCTGGTCCTGCCAAGGCAGAGAGGAACCTGCACGTTTTCAGAAGAGGAAACCTGGGGCCAGGGGCTCACGAACAGCAGGGTCAACATTTAACCCAAGAGCTACCCCTGCAGGCCTGCGTCTCCTCCACTCCTAAGAAGAGTACCAAAGCCCAGCTCGCGGGAAGTTCAGAAGGCCGGCCCAGGGCGCGCCAGCATCCCTGCGCGTGCTCTGTGCGAGCTGAGCAGCCCCGGTAACGGGGTCAAGGACGTTCCCCGGGGCACGAGATGCCATCCATTTAAACTCTAGCATATTCAGAAGCCAAAGCTGGGGACAGTACCCTGGAGCACCCCCGTCCCCACTGTTGGCTCCGACCATCCCCAAGCCCAGCACAATTGTGTGCCTGGAACTGACCCTGCCCTTGGCCCTGGCGGGGCCCCTTCCTAACCACGCCTCGTGATTTGCAAGGTGCTGCTCTCCACCATCCTGTGGGGTTGGTGCCACAAAGGAAACGGAGGCTGGAAAGTTGCAAATGTTCACGTTTCAAGGCTGAGAAGCAGGGCCAGACTGGGGTTCGGATCTTTGGAGTTCCCTGGCCGCCTCCTTCCGGCTCCCAGGCCTCCTGTATCTCACGGGCCCATCATGACTTTATGTTGGTCGGGTGGCAGTTTGGTGGACGCCAGGGTCAATGAGTTGAGCTTGCTCTGTTCCCTGCCCAACTGACACTGGTGAATTCAGAGTCACTTACATCAAGGCCAGGGCTGAAGGGCCAAAATGATTCAAGTGACATTTCATCTTTATTACAAAGGGAGCCTCTTCAGTACCACTTCCCTCCTCACTCAGGGCCCAGGTAGGAAGGTGAGGAGGTGGGGGCTGCTGCATGAACAGCCCTCCATCCAACTGTCAAGTTCTTAGGTGCTGTTAGGGACTCTTTTTTGGAAAATAAATTAAAAACACTATTAAAAATTCAATCAGCTGACGGCAAACAGACACAAGGAGTCCTCTTTGGGGTGATGGAAACATCCTAAAAGTGGTGACCGTGGCGCAACATTATAAACTGACTAAAAATCAGTGAATTGTAGACTTACACTGGGCAGGCTTTGTGATACATAAATTGTGTTTCAATAAAGCTGCGGGGTTTTTTTAATTAAAGTATAGTCTACTTACAATGTTGTGTTAGTCTCTGGAAGACAGCACAGTAAATGAACACATCCAGATGGCCAACAGGCACATGAAAAGGTGCTCAGCATCACTAATTATCAGAGAAATGCAAATCAAAACTGCGATGAGGTATCACCTCACAGCGGTCACGATGGCCATCAGTAGAGCTGTTAAAAACATTAAAATACCATCAAACATCATTTGAATTAAGTACATCACCTGTGTCTGACTTCCTTATTACAAATGAAAAAGCATGTTCTTACCAGATTTAGGGTTTTCTTTTTTTTTTCAAATTAGGGGCGTAAAATGTTAGAAAAATTGCAAAGGTAACAAAAGGAGTTTAAAAATAGTATCTGAGGAAGACAAGTTAGAGCAGAGGGAAGGGCACCTTCAGATGTGATTTTGGAGAAGGAAAAAGGTTTCGCAAAGCAGCAGGGATGCAATGAGGGGCATCAGGGTTTCTCAGATTTAAAGGGGCCACAGCTGCACTGGGAGCCCCAGGGGCCGTCTGCGTGCGACATCACATATTCTACCTGGAGAAACAGGACATTGGCAGGTCTCAGCTTTTTAGCATCTTGAAAAAGTGCTCAGTGTCTCGAATTTCTTTAAAACATCAAACTATACCTATTTTTAAATAAGTACCATATGCTTTGTGCCTCTAGCAAAATCTTCATATTTGGTTCAGGGACTTAAAAAACCCCACCTTAGTTGCAGTGCCTCTAAACTCGTTCAGAAAGGGCGGGAAATGTTGGCTTTTAACAGTGAAATGCATAAACACAATTTCCAAGGATTCACTTGGAAACCAATGTCCCTAAGTGAGCCACATGCGTCAGCCTCCTTTAAAGAAAGAGAGTTAACGGGAAGATGCAAAAATCAGGCCTTTGGTGAAGCTGGGTGCGTTCTCGGACTTTTCAGAGGGGCTTCTAACACCCACGGTTCCTTCTCAAAGCTGGAGCGAGGTGGGCAGTCAGGGGCTCTGAGTCAGCATCGGACTCTGTGGAAGGGAATCTGTCCACATGACGAAACCCACCTGCTCCCGGACTGGGCACTGCTGACCAGGCCCCCAGGACGGAGAAAGGAGGTCAGAGCCTGAGAGAGGTGAGAAGGGTGGGGGGTGCCATCCCTCCCCTTCCGCCCGCGTCACCCCAGCTGTAAGTGGGAATACTGATGTGCCGGCCAGCAGCCGTGAGAAGGGAAAAAGCGCATTTGGGGAATATTTTGTATGTTTTAAAGTCTTATCAAAAGCCTACGTATTACTACTGTTTCTTTGGTCAGAGCAAAACTTCCGTCTGGGAGGGAGGGTGTGGCTCAGTGGTAGAGCCCGTGCTTAGCATGTGCGGGGTCCTGGGTTCAATCCCCAGTCCGTCCTCTAAAAATAAATCAGTACATAAATCTAATTACCTCCTTCCCCCGGACCCCACCCCCGGCCAAAACAGTCTTCTGCATTGGACCCTGTACTTATGCAGAATCCTGGAAGTTGGCCCCGGAGACCAGTTTCCCAACAGGGGTGCCTGGCCCCGGAGCAGCGAATGGGCTCAGGGTACTTTAACCCTCTCTGGCCCTGAGCCTGGTCACTCCACTGGGTCCTGGGGATGTTCTTCATATGTGATCTGGGGGCAGCGCCGTGGCTCGAACAGACACTGGACAGCGGCTGGACCCTCGAGCAACCCTGCGTCTCCCACAGACCTCGCACGGAATCCGACCTTCTCTGCAGCCGACAGGTTTTAACTTGGAGTGGGCAAGGAGTTGTCACCCGCCTCGCTGCAGAAGCAGCTGTGAGTGTAAGCCGTGCCCGAGGGCAGCTGGGGGCCAGGGGCCTGACCACGGCTGCCCGCGGCCCCACTGCGCTCCGACCTTCGCTGGTCCTGCCGAGTCTCTGAGCCACTTTCCTCGTTTCCTCTCCGTTCTTGCTGAAAGTCACCGCGGCTCTTGCTCCAAAATACTAACTCTAACTTGCTGTAAACATAAAAGTCAGGCGTGCACTTCCATTTACATCTTATGGAAGTGGCACAGCCCAGGGTTTGTTTATTTTTACTTATTTAGTGGAAGTACTGGGGATGGAACCAGGATCTTGTGCATCCTGAGCACATGCTCTACCACTGAGCTCCACCCTCCCCAACCTAGGGTCAAACCAGACCCCCCGGGTCCTAGTGCAGGTGTCTCTTTCTAGGACTTTCTGGGTAAAGAGCTGCTGTCTGTAGAACTAGTCAGCAGTGGGGTTCAGTGGGATAAATGGTGATGTCAGTGGCTCTCACAGACAAGAACTTAAAATCCCCTGGAGCCCTTGTTAAAACACAGCCTGCTGGGCCTACCCCAGGGTTCTGACTCGGTCTGGGCGGCCTGGATAATCTGCATTTTTAACAAGTTCTACGCGATGCCCATACAGGCTCAGAGAACCACTGAGCTACGACAGGGCTGAGGCCTGCCGTAATGAGCACACAGGACATGGCAGGCATGGCTAAGAATAGTCAATCAAGATGTGCTTTGTTAAAAGCCTTCCCGATTCTGTTCTATTTGAAAAATGTCCCCCACGACTCTTGCCTGAGAAGAGAAATTCAAAAAAAAAACAACAACCTGGTCTTTCTCAGCTCACTTTTCTTAGAAGTTGAGACATGTGGCCCACACCTGCTCCTAGGCACAGCTACTGATGGATCAACCCTGGCAGCCCTTGCATATTTTTCATTGCCAATAGAGTTACTGAAATTGAAACATCCCATCTGTTTGAGAGTTTTATCAAAGACAGGTGACACGGCTGGGGGTAATGACAGAGTCAAGCTGCTTCCATGGCAAACTTCTCCATCTGCCCGAACTGAATTCTTGCCTCAGATTTGGCATTTGTGAACCATGTGTTCTTCTGGCATAAGAACTGGAAGTCCAATATCACAAACTACCCATTAGTTACCCAAAGCAATATCCACAGTTTTGGAGAATGAGTCCTTCAAGTTTCACACCTTTTGGCTGAAGAAGAACCAGCAGAAACAGCAAATTCTGCTGGAGAATATGCTTCCATTTTTTTCCATTTTTTTAAAACTGAAGTATAGTTGGTTTACAATGTTGTGTTAGTCTCTGGCACAGAGCATAGCGATTCATTAATACATATGTGTATACATATTATTTTTCATTACAGGTTACTACAGGGTGTTGAGTGTAGTTCCCTGTGCTGTACAGTAGGTCCTTGTTTATTTTATTATATACAGTAGTTTGTATCTGCTAATCCCAAATTCCTAATTTATTCCTCCCTTCCCTCTTCCTCTCCTGGTAAATATAAGTTTGTTTTTTATGTCTGTGAGTCTGTTTCTGTTTGTAAATAAGTTCATTTTTGTCTTTTTTAGATTCTACATATAAGTGATATCACATGGGATTTTTTTTTTCTGGCTTACTTCACTTAGAATGATAATCTCCAGGTCCATCCATGCTGCTGCAAATGGCATTTTTATGGCTGAGTAGTATTCCACTGTATAAATATACCACAACTTCTTTATCCAGTCATCTGTCGATGGATGTTTAGTTCTTTCCATGTCTTGCTGCTGTGAACACTGGGGTGCATGTGTCTTTTTGAATTAAAGTTTGAGTTCACTCTGGATGTATGCCCAGGAGTGGGATTGCTGCATCACAGGGTAAGTCTGTTTTCACTCTTTTGAGGAACCTCTATACTGTTTCCCATAATGGCTGCACCAAACTACATTCCCACCAGGAGTGTAGGAAGGCTTTCTTCTCCACCCCCTCTCCAGCACTTATTATTTGTGGACTTTTTGATGATGGTCATTCAGACTAGTGTCAGGTGATACCTCATTGTAGTTTTGATGTGCATTTCTCCAATAATTAGCAACACTGAGCATCTTTTCTTGTGCCTGTTGGCCATCTGGATGTCTTCTTTAGAGAAATGTCTATGTAGTTCTTCAGCTCATTTTTTGACTGGGTTCTTTGTTTTTTTGCTATTGAGTTTATGCATGTATCTCTCAGTCTGTGAATTAGAATGTAGGTGTTCCCGGATGCAGTGAACACCTGACTTCTCTTTTTTTAATGTTTCTGTAAAACAGTTCCCAAAGATGGGCTTGCTCCCCAGCACAGTGCTTTGAGGGTTTGTTCTCAGCAGTGGGTGGTGACCCCACCCCAGGGACACTCTCCATGCACCCAGGACACGGGCACAAGGAAGGCCAGTGTCCACCTTTGCTTAGAGGACACAGAGGTGCAGGGGAGCACCCATCCCATTGGTACAGGTGGCCGGGGAGCTGCTGGGAGATAGCAAGTGGGGTCTGAGGATAGGGGAGCCACTGCTGTGGCCATCGTGTGGGAAGGGTCAGTTATCTTCCCCAGAACCCACCATGATGCGGGCTCTGTGGGCTGGACCCACCTCGGACACGTGGTAAGGCAGTTGGCCGTCTCCACCAGACCTGCCCTCTGGACATTCTGTTGTAGCGGCAACGAGGAAGGACACATGAGCCCCCGTTGAAAAGCCACAGCGGTGCCCACTGCCCCCGATGACCAGGAGGTGTTCCTTCTAAGCCTGTAAGCTGCCCGCCGCCCTCCCTGCTCCTCCAGGTCTCAGGTCTCCCCGCTGCCCGGCACAGCTGTCCTCCCAGGCACCCTCTGCTCGGACCAGGGGCTCCGCCCGCACACTGCTTTCCCTCCTGCCCCCACCAACGGCCAGGTTCTGTCGGTCTCCGTGTCAACTTACAGGCCGGCTGGTTTTCTCATGTCTGACCTTGAAAATGAGATAGGATGAAAAACAGTTCAGACTTTGTCCCTTCCCATCAACTCAGAGCTACGTGTCACCAGCTCAAGAGGAGATCTGTAACCTGCATCTGCAAGTTTGCAACACGGATGGTGACATCCTCTCAGGGACTCAGCTCTGGCTGCAGGACCATCCTTCTTAGGCTGCTCAGATCCTTGAGGGGCTCAGAGAGGTCTGGAACCCCTCTCCTTGAGTGGCCCCCTGAAAGACGGGCCCTCTTTTGGAGCCTCGGCACCAGAAACCTGGTCTCAGGGCTTGTCCACTGTGCACTCCTTTCGTGAAGGTCAGAGGCCCACCTGGATGTCGAGAGGGGACGGCTCCCTGCACAGAGTGGAGCGGCAGGGCCAGGGGGTGGCTGAAGGAGCTTTAGAAAATGCCGTGGTAAATTCATGTACGGATGGCGGTGTTTCCTCCCTGCTCGTGGTCAGAACCCCCTTGTATACTTTTTGTAGACGCAGCTTATTGAGGACAGGGTCACCGGGCTTCTGCTCACACCAGAGCACAGCCGGTGCGCAGGCTGGTCGCCCTCCCTTAGCGCATTAACTAAACTTCAGTTCAGGATGCTGGTTCATTTTCTAACACCTGCACGACCTCCCAGTTCCCAGGTGGGATCGCTGGGTTGGGAACTACAGTCGATACCTTGAAATGGTTCTGCTCCCAACTTGCTTCTTCCTCAGTTTCCTTCTCCCACCCCGGGTGTCAGTCCTCTGAGTGAAAACCACTGCAGAGGCAGCGAGTGGTGCTTCAGACTAAAGAAAGGCCCTAGAACCCTTCATGACCGCCTGTCACTTCCTGCTTTGGTCTGCAATGTGCCCGAGCTCTAGGCAAGGAAAGTGCTGTTGATCTGGGTATTAACAGCAAGACTGTGACCAAAACGCTTGATTAAAATAGCTGAGACAAGTTGTCGCCCAGAAGCCCAAACAATTTTAATCTGATTCAACCTCAAGACACATATTAAAAAAGAAAAAATTCCTCGCACCATCTGTTCCTTCAGTTAAGCGTGAAATCAGTCCCTGTAATTCTTGTGCGGAAGGTGCCCTCTTACAGCGTGGAGAGGCGCGGGAGGACTGAGCACCAGCCAGGGCTGAAAGGCGTCTGGACCACAAGGGAATGACTTTCACTAGGTGGCCCTTTAGTCTCTGCTCCAGGAGGAACTCAGTCCCCTTCACACACGCCTGTACCGGTTCCTGCCCTTTCATCCAGGAGACGGAAATCCAGGAACTTGAAACAGCGCAAGATGCGAAGTGAGTTTATCAACGACTCACTGACTAATGATTTGTTAATGGCCTTCTTCGTACCAGGCTGTGCACAAGCCTCTACAACTCCAGGAGCAGATACGTGATTCTCTCCATTTCACAGATGGGAAATCGAGGCACAGAAGGACTGGATCAGGCTGACACAAGCATTTGTGGTCTGCAGAAAGCTATTTCTCGCTGTGAAATAACATGCCAGATCTCTGATAATACAAGTCCGACTCCAGGAGCATGGATAACTGCTCACCACAGCAGTGAGCCCGTCCTGGGCATGTGTGGCCAAGTCAGGGTCACCTGGAACACTGAGGGCTGAGGTAATGTCACCGAGACACTGCCGCCCGCAGTGCCTTTCGACTAGGTGGTCTGAGGCCTTCCGAATTTTTACATCACCCTCATCCTTTCAACTTGAGATCTCTACGATACTGACTATAAAGAACCCAGAACAGCACAGAGGAACACGTAGGCATTGATAAGGAAGCAGGAGGAAGGCTTCTAACGAGGAGCCCAGCAGCCGGTGTGTCCCTGAGGAGCCCAGCAGCCGGTGTGGCCCTAAGGTGTCTCCACTTTCTGGTCCCCCACAAGGCGGTCTGACTGGGTTTCCCGGGGTTGCGTGACAAGGCTCACTGTATCTGTGAATTCCCATGTCCCAAATGGTAAATAAGCCAGTCATCTCCACTCTGATGTTTAAAATACCTGTAAAAGGCAAAAGGTGCTCTATTTAACAGGTGCTTGCAAGGTCTAACTGCTTCTCTTTCACGCCCTTCTTAGCTCCAGGCCACAGACAGCATCCACGTAGGCAGCCGTGGACCCGGCTAGGGCTCCCGAGGAAAGACGGTTCTCCCAGCCATCCCAGTGCCCTCGAGATCCGAGACAGCCCGGAGGAAGATGCAGCCGGCAGACGGAACGCGGCAGCCACCCAAGCGCTGAGTCCCGCCTGTCCCGCCGCCCAGACTCCCTCCGCCATGGCCTGTAACGGCACGTCCTTGGAGACCCACCGGTACGCGCTGCTGAACGCGAGCCTCGGGGTGGACCCCGGGGCGCCCACGCCGCCCGCCCCGCTCAGGATGTCCCTGGCCGTCATCATGGCTCTGATGGTCGTGGTGGGCTTCCTGGGCAACGCGGTGGTCTGCGTCATCGTGTACCAGCGGCCGGCCATGCGCTCCGCCATCAACCTGCTGCTGGCCACGCTGGCTTTCTCCGACATCATGCTGTCCGTGTGCTGCATGCCCTTTACCGCCGTCACCCTCATCACCGTCCGCTGGCGCTTCGGGGATCACTTCTGCCGGCTCTCGGCCGCGCTCTACTGGTTCTTCGTCCTGGAGGGCGTGGCCGTCCTGCTGATCATCAGCGTGGACCGCTTCCTCATCATCGTCCAGCGCCAGGACCGGCTGAACCCGCGCCGGGCCAAGGTGATCATCGCCGCGTCCTGGGCGCTGTCCTTCTGCGTGGCGGCGCCGTCGCTGGCCGGCCGGGCGCTGGTGGAGGTGCCGGCGCGCGCCCCGCAGTGCGTGCTGGGCTACACCGAGCTGCCGGCCGGCCGCGCCTACGTGCTGACGCTGCTGGCCGCCGCCTTCTTCGCGCCCTTCGGCGTCATGCTGGGCTCCTACCTGTGCATCCTGCACACGGTGCGCAAGAGCGCCGTGCGCGTGCACAACCAGTCCGACAGCCTGGACCTGCGGCGCCTGCCCCGCGCCGCCCTGCGGCGCCTGCAGCGCCAGCAGCAGGTCAGCCTGGACCTGAGCTTCAAAACCAAGGCCTTCACCACCATCCTCACCCTCTTCGTGGGCTTCTCGCTGTGCTGGCTGCCGCACTCGGTCTACAGCCTGCTGTCCGTGTTCAGCCGCGGCTTCTACTGCGGCCCCTCGTTCTACGCCACCAGCTCCTGCGTCCTGTGGCTCAGCTACCTCAAGTCCGTCTTCAACCCCATCGTCTACTGCTGGAGGATCAAAAAGTTCCGCGAGGCCTGCCTGGAGCTGCTGCCGCAGACCTTCCAGATCCTCCCCAAAGTGCCTGAGCGGATCCGGAGGAAAATCCAGCCGAGCACGGTGTACGTGTGCGCCGAAAACCAGTCTGCGGTGTAGGGCGCGGGCGGGAGGGGCGGGAGGGGCGGGGAGGTGCCCGCACGCCCCCTGCTGCGCTACCAGGACCTCCGGAGGCGGCGGCGGCACTTTATCCAGGCTTCTTAAGCACAAAGGGACTCGTTTGTTACCAGGTGACCTGCGGCTCCCAAGTTTGCAAGGCAGGTTGTCCTCGTTTCTCGCTGCAGAAGGGCAGTGTCTGATGGAAACTGGATGGCACTCGAGACAAAAGGGGAAATAGGGTGGTGATGGAGGATTTGAGCAGAAGGTTAGGGAGGAGAGGGAGCAGGGAGAGAGGGGGGCTGAGGTGGGGCAGGAGGAAGGCTCTGTCTCTTCCCACCACTGGCCATATTCCGAGGTGGGAAACCCGTAGGTTCATCTCGTGGGTGGCTGTTCCCTGCACTGGGCTCCAGCATTTGGAGGCATTGTTTGAGGCGTGCGTTGTGGGCACAGGCAGAGTTCTTTCTGTTGGTCAGATGTGCGTTTCTGATGATGCCAAAGTGGCACTGGGAAGCAGAGGGGCCCCTGTGCTATTCAGCTCCCTGTGTGACACGTGGGAGGCCTTGATGGCTGGAAGCCCAGAGAATGTTCTGGGTCAGCTCAGCTGAAACAGAAGCCCCAGCCCGCGCCAGCCCGCGCCAGCCCGTGCTCATCGGGACCCTCCTCCCGGGCTGCACCCACCTGGCCCCTCCCCTGAAGCCTAGCACGTCACTAGCTGCTATGACACCCCCGCCCCTTCTCTCCTTCCCACCACTGGTCCCCCGTCCCCCTTTTCCTCTTTCCACCTGTCCCCGTGGGTGGGAACCACACTCCTCCTTCTGTGATACATCTTTTCAGGACTTGCTTTCAGTCTCAGAAGTGGTTGGGGGCTCTGTTTACACGTTTCCCACAATGCCCTGAGGCCGGGGTCTTAGCGAGCTGCACCGTCCCTCCCTCCAGCATGGGACCTGCCTCGCAGCGGGGGCAGAACAGACCCCCACCGCTGGGCTGCCCGCACTGACCTCTGTGTTCCTACCTCACTCAGGTCCAAGGGAGTCTGAGCACTGCTCTCTGGGCTGCCTCCTGGGACCTCGGTCCCCCAGCCCAGGCAGGACTGGGACCCTGGGAGGGAAGCAGCCTCGAGGACACCCAGCCTGTGTCCAGGGCCACCATAAAGCTTCCAGGGCTGGGCATGACTCTCCTGAGTTCAGGGCACGTGGCTGAGTCCACGGAGCTCTCTTCACAGTTTCTGATATGAAGAGTGAGAAATTTAAGGAGATATAGAAAATCTGATTCTAAGACTAAACTCTATCAGGAACCAGTCAGGGACCTTGCTCGTGCCACCCCACTTCTCTGGGCCTCAGTTTCCCCATTTGCCAAGTGAGGACGCAGGTCTGGATGGTGTCCGATGTCCCTGCCGTCTCTCAGACACTCTGATGCTAAATTGCGAATGCCTTGCAGTCACCAAATCTCCCGTTTCCATTTGTTTATCCGCAAGATGAGCATTTAGTAAGTGCCTGTGTGGTGCAGGGCGCTGGGGGGCAAGGGGGAAGGATGAGGCATGGCTGTGCCCAAGGGCTGGTGTCTGACTGTCTCCGAGTAATCAGAACTCAGAGCCCAGAAGCCCCCGGCATTTCTCCTCTCATTTCCAAGGTAGTATTAAGAGGCCAGCTCCTCATTCTCCTCCAGTGCCAGAGGCAGGAAAGAAACATAATATCATTTACGTTCATCTAAGCCCAGAGAAGGGCTTCTCCAGAAAATAACTGGCACCATTTCTCACCACCTTCACCCTCCTTTTATGCCCAGACCCAGACACCCCGGACCCTTATATACCCGGGGCAGCATATACTTCCATAAGCCGGGGCAGACTGAGGAGGACCGGCCTGTGATTGATGGAGGTGGGTCCCGCTCGTCCTTTGTCCTGGGGGCCCCCAGCAAGGCCAGGGTTTGCCTTCACTTCCCCCGAGGCAGAGCTGCACCGCCTCGGTGGTGTCCAAGAGCACAGCCGGGCCACCAAGGGGGCGGGCCTCTGGGCGCCTCCCCTCCCGTGGGCATTTAAGACAATGTTCTTTGGGAGCCTGAGTGGAAGAGAAATCACAAAGCTGAACGAATGAAGGTACCAAAAATTACATCAATCAGTGTTTCTATGATGTCTGTTGGACAGTAATATATATGTTTCAAAGTAATAATTTTGTACATATTTTAAATAAAGTATTACTGCTCTTTTGGTGGGTAAGACTGTGTTCTTGCCAAAATTGGCACCAGGGCCATGACTAATAAGCCAAGAACCTGGGGGCCAGCACCTCCCAAGACACCACCACTTCGGGAAGTGTAGAACCTGAGTCACTCGCCGAACTGCAATGAGTGAAGGACGTTACAGGTGAAACAGAGAGGGAGACTGAGGGGTGGGGGTCAGGAGAGGGCGCCCATATTTTAAAAGCCTCCCGACCCTGCTAAGTGACTCCAGCTCCACCTCTGACTTTCACTTTGCTACCTTCCTGATTGTCTCCAGCCTCGCGGAGAACTTCTCGGTCCTAAGACAGGGCGCAAATACCAAGTTCTCGCCCCACTCAGGCCTACAGGGCAACCGCTGCTTCTCCGTGATTGGGTTCCATCTTGCCCTGGGGTTCACCCAAACCCAGAGGGCAGTGCCTGGGCTCCATGGGAAGAGACTCGCCTCCGAAAAATGAGACCCAGTAAGTCTCAGAAGTGTCATCCTAATGCTGACCACCATGGAAAACCTACAAGCCTGTCATGTTGAATCTTGGTCCCTACTGGTGGGGTGAGATAAAAGCGAAAGTTTTCTAGGACATTAGCAGAAAAACTTATATTCATCCCTACCTGGCTACTTGGAGCCCTGGTGTCCTTTCTCTGCTGGTTCACACCATGGGCGGCCCAGCCCGCGGGGCCCGAGGTCACTGAGTGCCCAGGACTCAGGTGTCCGATCTCCTGGAAACGCCCATGCAGGGCAGAAGGATGTGTGCATCCGGGCAGCGCCGTCCCAGCCTCAGCAGCTTGCTCTGCGGGATTCCAGCAAGTGATTCTGCATCTGACTCCCTGCCCCCTAAATGATGGAAACCCCCAGCCCGAGTCCCCGCGAGGACCACATGAAAGGGGGCACAGGAGGACCTGGTCAGTGCCTGGGCCGCGGGAGGGCTGGACACACACAGCAACGACCTTCAGTCGTGCTGTCAGCCTGCCTGACGCCCTAGCTGTTTCCTTCGAGGGCAAGGATGGAAACGTGTCAGAAGCTGGCTGTCCACAAGTGAGGTCGTAAGAGCTCAGGGTCGGCTGACAAGAATGCAGCATCCTCTGAAGCCAGGAACTTGGCTTCGATGGCCTGGAATGACCACCCTCACCCCACTGTGCACACCAGTTGCTCTGGGCAAATGGTCAAAGTGGGGGCGACAAGACAGAGCCGGGTTAGTGGAGTTGGGCGCCAGGCTTCCTTCGCCTCCCCCACTGACACATCCAACGTCAGTCTCCCGTCTGGCTCTCTCCACCCCTTGGCCTGTCATCTTCTCACAGCCTCTCCTTCCCATCGGGTCTGTCGGCTGAAGCCCCCCTTTAATCTTAATGTGCTGACGAGCTGTCCAGGCCAACGATGCAGGACCAAGAAGGAGAGTGAAGTTGCTGCTCTGGACTGTCTGTCTGAACACAGCCGCCCTGGCTGGTTTCCAGCTTCCTCTTTTGTTCACGGTCGGCGCAACACGGGCGGGGAAATCTGCAGATGGGGACCAGAGAGCTGACTTGGTGAGACTCAGACTCCCCGAAAATCACCCCAACAATCTGCACCCCGGTCTCTCCAGCCTGAGACTGGGGTCACCCACACATATTTGGGACTGGCCTGCCCGATGGCTCGCTCAGTGGGTGAGAAGAGTCCGGGGCTCTTAGCTGTGTGCACCCCTCCCTCAGCTAGTCCAGCCCCAGGAATGAAAGAAAGAACACAAAAAAGGCTGGGAGATTCACTCAGCAGGGTTTCTCAAAGACCTGCTGTGAACGAGGTCCTAAGGGGTGAATTAAAATTGAGAAGGGGAGATGTAAACAAAGTCACCCGAGGGGGGCAGACTTCCTTCCGAGCATTTGGCTAAATGGTGATGTGAAAAGTGACCAGAAATCTCCTTCATTAAAGGAAATTCCCCGCAGGGCAGAATTCATCTGAAGGTAGCCTGAGTCACCTTAGGGCGATGCAGCAGAGGGTCAGAAGCGCATAGTTTCAAATTTAGTGCAGTCACAGCAAAGGATTCGAGGGGCGGCCGGTCCAAGCCCCTGCAGGAGCTGGGAGGCGCCACCAGGTCTGAACGACTCAGTTCTAGAACAACTTAGGTGAAATGCCCTGCGAGCAGAAACCATCACCTCACCTGGATAATTTTTATGTAAAAACGATGAAATTATTACGAGAAAAAGAATGCAAAGAATTTTAATCAAATCAACAAGTTTACATTTGTACATCTCGTGTATCTGGGAGCTGACCAGGGGCAGAGGGTAAAGACGAGGACAGAGGTTTCCGAGGGAGGGAAGCTGTGTGGCGGCGGCAATTCGAGGGTGCGGCCCCCGCCCCCAGAGCCCCAGGAAGCACGTTCCCGGGCCCCAGGCACAGGTGCTCCCGCTCTGAGCGCAGGCCCGAGGATCCGCAGCCCAGGACGTGCCCACATGGGCGCCGGAGAAACCAACAGCTCAGGGAGTTTGAGATTTGACCCTGGAATAGTCACGTCAGCTGAGTCTGGTTCCTGCTGTTTTAACGCAGACAGTTACACGGAACCTCCTGAGAGAGGAAGGGCTGAGCGGCAGTTCTAATCGCTCTATTCAACGGCTCGGTCACAAAACAGCCTTTTAAAAATACGATTTGAGAAAAGGGCCTTGAGGGAGTTAGAGAAAGGTTAGAGAAAGGTCTGGTTTTTAACACAGGAGGCAGTCCTGCACAAAGGCACAGAACTCCACCGCGTTATTCAGTAGAGATACAAAACTGGTCAACTTCAGTCCCCGTTCTTCTAAAGGATAACAAACACTGCAAAATACTGAACAATGTTTAGAGAAAAGAGAGGCTGGAGCCCCTAAGCTAGGAAGGAGCGGTAAGAAGGCTTTTCCAGGACTGCACCCACCTCGGGCAGAGAAACAGTGCTTTTAAAAGTGCGGTTTTGTGTGTTGCCGGTTCTCTGAGGAATGCACCCAGACTCCCAAGTGGTAACGAGAAGGGACTCGGTAACACGACCGCCCATCCGTCCACAGGCGTCCGCAGGGGGCACCCACGCGGCTCGGACTCAGCGGCTGACAGCACACAGCCGAGCTGGGGGAACCTCTTCACCGTTTATTCTTTAGAAATGGAGACACAGCAGGAAAGGGTGCGGGTGCCTTTGTTTCTGGCCCCCTTGGAATCACAAGAGGAAGGAGCACGCTGACCATTACTCGTACAGAAAACGTTTCTGCAGAACGGAGGGTGAGCTCCGGGCTGAGGGACAGGGCGCACCCCCGGTCCTCCCGCCACACACACGAGCTGCTGCAAGTCTTACGGCGGGGGGTATAGTGTCTTTCTTCTTAGATCCTGACAGAATCAGGAATCCCCACGAGGAGGTGCAGAAGAGGGCAGTGAAGTAACAACAGCGCCAGCTGCTCCGCGCTGCTGGGCAGAAACGCAGAAGGGATGCGGGTCTCGGGTGCCGGGCGGCGCCCGTCCTGTGCGCGCGGGAAGCCACGGCGCATGCGCGGCAAGTGCCGGGCGGTGAGGCCGCCGGCTGGGCCGCCCCGCGGGGGGCAGGCCTGCCCTGGGGAGGGGTGCCGTCTCCCTCGCGTGGGAGGCAGCCGCCACCCACCGTCCACCCTGCCCAGGGTGCAGGTGGCCCCCCGCTGCCCCTGAGAACACGTCCGCTTGTGGCCGGAACGTTTGTTTCCCTTTTCATTTCCCGAGTGTTCAGCAGGGGATGCGTTTGAACAGGAGGCAGCATCCCGAACGGAACATGACAGGTGAATCTCTAACCAAGAGAGAAACCACTGAGAGAATGTAACTTCAAATAAAACGGAGAACATGTGTGTTGCAGTTTCACGCCCACAGACCATGCGCCACGGGTCCCGGTCCCCGCCATGGACGTCCAGACACGCCGGAAGCATATCCCCAAGCGACCTCAGCTTCTCGAGGTTTTCACTCAAGAGGTGGCCAGAAGTGAATGAATTTACCCGAAAGGGAGTGCTTGGGTCCCCAAGGCAGAATCTTTTAGGAGTCGAGAGCCAGGCGGGAGGTGGGAAGGAACAAAAATACTTCCTAAGGTCGGCGTCCCCAAGGACAAAGGCAGAGCCCGCCAGGTGACGGGGTGGCCGGTGGCCGAGTGGTGAGGTCAGAGAGCGCCCCCGCGGGAGGGGGCAGAGGACTCAGGAGGTCCCGCACCCTGGCCGCTTACCCACCAGGACAGGGTTCCCGGTGCCCCCCAAGCAAACGTTTCCAGTGCAAATGTGCGCCTATAGACTAGGGCGCCGGGTGGGGGTCCGCTTCGTCTGGGTGGCACAGGGAGGCCCGTTTCCTTCCAGAGTAGACTTCTGTTCCGGGTTGTGATGTACCTGAATCGGGCCTGTCTCTCTTTTGGGGACTGTCCACTTACATCTGATGGAGGGGGTCAGCCGCCGAGAGCCATTCCCCACGGACTGAGGTCCCCCGGCTCCAGGTGCCGTCCCTTTCCCATGGCGACGTGGGCACCACGGCCCCCGCGCTCTGCAGCCGGCAGGCTGGGTCAGAGCCCTCGGCTGGTCTTTTCAAGTCCGAGTCCCAGGGCTGGGGGAGCTGGGGTTTGTGTGTCTGCCGGCCGCACAGTGGGTGTGGACCAGACCCCCGTTCGGGTACCTGACAAACGTGGGCTCACAGAAGGGGTTCTGGCACATCTGGCAAAGCTTTTTGTCTGAGAGCCGAACGGAGCTTCCCTTCAGTTTCATCTGTGAAAAGAAAGAAAGATGGGACACCTGTCACGTGAGTGACACTGGTTTTCAGAGCTGTTACCGCTTCTGATGGGGCTGTTTTGATACTGACCTCTCGAAATAGGCCCTAAGACGTGAAAATAAACAGAAACATCCTCAGGAAATGGAAAAGTGAAAAAAACAGCTACAAAACTGCCTGCTTCTCTCACAAAAGTCATGGTCGATTGATATCGACCTCTCGAAACAGGCCCTGAGACGTGAAAATAAACAGAAACATCCTCAGGAAATGGAAAAGTGAAAAAAACAGCTACAAAACTGCCTGCTTCTCTCACAAAAGTCATGGCGGCCTGGCCACGGCGCTTCTCACCGAGACCCTCTCAGACGTTCACGGAGCCCTGATGCCGTCAGGCACGACCTGTCAGGCACAACCTGTTACAAAGTCACGCCAGTTGGAGCTGACCAGACGTCTCAGGTCATCTCATTCCCTGCTCCCCTCGTTTGCAAACCAGAAAAGTAAGGCACCAAGAAGAGACTTCGTCAAAGTCATGGGGTCGATTGGTGCCCACTCCTGACGCCCCAGGAAACAGAATCTCCTTTCTTTAAAGGTAAATGATGAAACTAACAAACTCCATTCCTCCTTGTCTGATAAACGGGACTGAAATTCTGCAAGTTAAACGCCTCTCTGCACAATTGACCTGGTCAGCGCAGCAGCTCAGCCTATCGGCAGGGCAGGGTCCAAGTGTGGTCAATTCACCTAATTAGTTTCTTCAGTCATTCAACAAACATTTATTCGATGCCCTTAAGACGCCAGGCTTGGCTCAGGAACACTGACACAAACAGGAAATTCCTGCCCTCCAAGATCCCAAAGCCTGACGGTGAAGGGTGACAACCACGGCTGTGTGCGCACGGCACGTGGGTGGGTGAGTGAGGTGCCGGCCTGCTCAGAGGGACGGGAAGGTTTCACAGGGCAAAGAGACTCAGGCTGGGTTTCGAACAGGCATCCCCCAGGCACAGAGGAGGCGGTAGGAATGTCTCTGGCAGAGGGAGAGGTGGGTACAAGGCCGTACGTGTGAAATGGCATGTCCCTGGGAGGTTCCGCACATCCTGGGAGCAGTGAGGGGGGCAGGGGCGGCCCGAGGAGGGAGGCTGGCTCTTCCAGGGCTCTGGACTCCTCCACGGCAGAGTCAAGGAAGGCGGCTGAGCGGGAGGAACACGTCGGATTCCTGCTCCGGAAGGACAGTCTGCTGGCCTCGGGGAGCTCGGGCCTCACCAGAGAGAAGCCTCCGATGAGCCTGGTGCTGTCACAGACTGAGTGCCTGTATCTCCCCCAAATTCCTATGTGGAAGCCCTAACCCTCTGCCCCAAGTGGTGGTACCCAGAGGTGGGGCTGGGGGAGGTCATGAGGCAGGGCCCCGTGATGGCATCACGGCCCTCACAGAGGAGGCTGGCGCGCACTCCCGGCCGTGCCAGCACAGTGAGAAGGGGGCCGACTGCAGGCCAGGAGTAGGGAACTCAGCCAGCACCTCGACCTTTGGCTCCCAGCCCCCAGCCCCTGAGAACTGGACGTGCGTGGTCTGAGCCTGCTGACCTGCGGGATTTGTTACAGGGACGGGGGCCAAGAATGTGGAGTTCTTTATTTGGGGGGGGCAATTAGGTTTACTTTTATTTATCTCTTTTTATTATTATTAATTTTAATGGAGGTACTGGGGACTGAACCCAGGACCTCGTGCGTGCTAAGCACACGCTCTACTCCTGAGCTATCCCCTCCCCTCCATGGTTTCTGAATTGGCCCGCAATTCACACCTGGGTGCTTCCACGTTCTGTGTGACCTTCCGGTGCCAATGCTTCCTCTTCTGGGAGAGGAGACAATGGCAGCGGATTCTGCAGGAAACTGCTGTGCTGACGCGGTGGCGTCATGATGCACAGGAACGCCTGGCACCCGGCACGTCCTCGTGAGGGTCAGCCCTTCCCACACGCGCTCTAGACCGTCAGGGTCTGAAAGGGGAGGGAGGCAGCTCCAACGTCACACCTGCCGACCAGCTCCCGCCCCTGCTCTGGACCTGCTTCTGTATGAGCAGAACCGCGTACGTGATGTGCTGAACTTAACAGAGAAAAAAACAGACAGAGCATCTTTTCCCGAGAAAAGTCAACCTCAAACAAAACGTCTCTCCTGGGAGGGCCAGGCTCTCACCTTATCGTATTTGTAGATCAAGTTTTCAGACCTGGCCAGCCCCACGGCCACCTGCGCGCTCCTCCGGGCGTGCACGCTGTCCCTCACCGCCCCCATCAGGAATGGGCGGAGCAGCTGCACCGACCAGGTGCCGGGCAGCAGCTGCAGAACCTGGGCGGCATCGAACTCGGTGGCGTGGCGGTTCAGCAGGTCCACGGCGGCCACGGCCAGCTCGTGCGCGGAGGGGCCGGGCCGCAGGCAGAGGCCTAGCAGCAGGTGGAAGAGCCGCCGGCGGTAGGGTGGGTCCCTGTCCTCGGAGCGCCACAGGCAGTAGTCCTCGGCCGCCGCGAAGTCCCCCAGCTCGTGCACGAGGATGCGCAGCGCCTCCTCGTGCTGCTCCAGCCTCCCGTGCAGGATGGCCCGCTCCATGGGGAGCCCGGCACCCCGGATCCTGTCTGCCGGGGGAGTCGCCAGTTAGAAATGGCAGGCCCCGGCCACCCGGTGCCAGTCCTGCCAGGGGCCCTTAGCTTAAGTGTGAGCAGAGCAAGACTGGCTACCCAGACTCCCCCAAGCTCTGCCTCCTGGGTACCCAGACTCCCCCAGACTCAGGCACCCGAACACCCCAAAACTGCCTCCCAGACGATTAAGAGGCTTCGTTGTATTTTCATGCTTCGCCTCTAGGTGTGAGTAACACTCACAGGCACGGCCAGAACTCAGAGTGCACAACACGGAGTTTGGAGAATGAGTAAAACCAATGACCACGACCTCAGAAGCTGCGGTGGGTCACTGAGCATCACGGCTCCAGGCCCCCATCTGGCCCACCCTTACTGCTGTCTTCCCAGGAAGGTAGCTTCTGACGAAAGCAGAAAGCCCTCTACTCATTAAACTCAGACAGCAGCACCTCACCCCCAAGGTGTGCTGAACCCCTCTAGTCCAGATTACAATTTCCAATTTCACGGCTGACCCTGGGCCCTTGTCCGTCAGGTGGCCTGGGGGTGTCTGTCTGGGCACACTGCCAAGCCTGCCCCTTACAGCCTGTGAGCTGTGGGGCGGGGGCAGGATGCAACTCCCCAGGCGTCAATGCACCTTCCTGTGAAAATGGTGACAAATCACAGGACTTTGGTCACAGGCTTGTTGCAAAAGGAAGTGTCAGGATGTCAGCTGAGCCCTGTGACCTGTGCCTGGCGGTCAGTCCACCCTCAGCATTCAGGGTTGCTGTCTGCAGATTCGCCAAAACTCATTTGTAACCTGGAAGTCATACTCTAGGTGCTTCTGTGGTCCCTGTGGACACGCGCTCGGTGGCGAGAAATGTGAGCTGCCTGCCATGTGTTCCTGGCGGGGCTCATCCTATAAACAAGTGTACTTTCCGTGGGACCCCTGGTGCCCCGTTTCTGCATTTGTGCTTTTCGGCGGTGATTTCACCACTTGGGATGGCCCCAAGTGTGGTGCCGCCACGCCATCCCGTGTTCCTAAGCACAGGAAGGGCTGTGATGTGCCTTTTAGAGAAAGTACACGTGTCACACAAGTGTCATTCAGGCCTGAGTCCTGTGCTGCTGGCCGTGAGCCTGGGGTCAGCAAGTCAACAATGTACATTAAATGAGGCGTCTTTAAACAGAAACACATCCACAAGGTTACGTTATGATCAGTCAACAGAAACGTGGTGACCAGAGGATCTCAGGAACCCGACCCTGCATTTCTCTGGGTGTGATGGGTCTGGGTCCCGGATGCAGTTTGTGGAGACTTTACAGGATGTAACTACTGTGACCAGTGAGAATGGACTGGAGCTAATGGTCAGAAAGCAATGTTCAACGCTCCTAAGGAGAAATACGTTATTAGCCCAGCAAGGACCCCCCAGGAAAGTCTATGGGGTTCAAGGGAGCAAGAGACACATGGACCCCAGTGGGTGCCGCTCAGCAGTCCTCACATGACATAGAAACTGTGGTCTCTGTCCTGGGGGGACATGAAAAGCAGACCCCGCTCCGGGTCTCTGCCTGCTTTCCTGAGTCTGGAGCGGCCAAGCGAGGGCAGAGCTGTGATCAGAGCTGGAGGAACTGACCCGAGTGCTTCGAAGTCGAATAGGGAAGTTCAGACAAAGGTCTGCCCAGCAGACACTCAGATGTCCCAGGGCGGCCTCTGTGTTGTCAGCTGAAGGGCCCGTGACCTTTTCCAGAGGGTGAAGGACGGATGAGGAGCCCTGCCCGCCCGCCAGGAGGCTGACTTCATGCTGCAGAGGCTCAGGGAACATCCTCCCCACCCCCCAAATCAAGGCCTCCGCCCCGCTTCCCGCCCCTGGTGACATTTATCCAGACAGAGCTGTGGAGACACCGCTCACCTAGCAGAATGTGGACGCGGTACAGGTCGGATTTCTGGAGCAGGCGTCGCAGCTTCGCCTGCGTCTCGGTCACCTCTGCGCCCTGGCCAGTGGCGCCGGGCTTCTGCTGCAGCACCTCGTCCAGGTAGAGGACAGCTAAGTGCGTGTGGTACTCCTCCTTCTGCAGGACACGGGGACCAAGCGGACACTCAGCATTTGCAATGGGGTAGCCTGGAGATCTCCCCAGCCAGACCACACGTGTGACGTGTTGGGGGGGACCTCAGGATGATGACAGAATGCATGGGCTGGAGCAATGGCTCTAGAAACCACCTCACAGAGAAGCTTAATTTACAATCCACGGGAAAACAGAAAGAGTCACTTGTCATTTTGAGCAGTAAGGAACTTAGGTATTCTCCCAAAAGGGACCGTTTTCTCATTTCCTTTAAGAATAATCATGAGGAAGGAAAAGAGAAGAACGTGTGCTGAGGGGACAAGAGATGGAAAAAGTCATTACGTGGGCCTGGGGTCTCCTTCACCAGCTCCTGCTCGGACCACCCACAAGCCCCAGCGCAGACAGAGCGCTGGGAATGTGGAAGGTCACGGCGGCCCCGCGGCCAAGTTCAGGTCATGGTGGCGCATGGCAGCCCGCGCTCTGAGGGCTCACCTGCAGCCTCCTGTCCACGACGAGATGCTCCAGGTACTTAACCAGAGCCTGAGGGTATTTCTTAAGGCAAGCGATAACATCAGCCGGGTTAAAGCTGCTCTGCTGTGCGTCCAAGGGTCTCTTGGTGAAAACCTGAACTCCAACCTGGAAGAAGGGTTAGCAGTTTAGTCATCGTGCTTTTCAGAATCCCCGTCTTCTGTTCACTCCGAGTGCTGTCCGCTTTGGGGAACGTCACTGCCCAAAGCATGAGGACACAGAAAACAGTGCAGACGCCGCGTACAGGATGGCGGTCTGCTCCCCTCCACGGCTGCCGCCCCGCGCGGAGACACGGAGCCTCCCAGAGAGCTGGGATCCAGCCAGCTCGGGGCACTTGTGAAAGGCGGGGACAAAAAGGCAGAAAGAGGGGCTGAACGTAGCTTGTTTTCCCACTAAAATCTAGTTTTTTGCCCATTTTTACCAGCCTCCCCACCCCTTACTGCCGCCCCTAAAAGAACCCGTTTAGGCAGCACAAACCTCCTGACTTTTCTGCAAGGCCCAGTCGGCGTATTTCCACACCAGCTCCGGGTCGAGGCTGTAGGTGAGGAAGTCCACGATGTACTCGTACAAGTCTGAGCGGGTGGCGTCGTGAATGTCCCCGTTGACAATGTTCACCCAGAGCTACAGACGAGGGCAGAGCACAAACGCAGGGCTACACACCTTTGAGAACTCACTTAGAAAGGGCACACGGCTTTACTTCTCTGGCCTTTTAGTACGCAAACGTGGTAGAACAAAAAAATTTTTAAATAATATTCCATTATTTATTTTTAAATTAACAACATTTTCTAAAATTATTTTTCCATTTTTTGGCACGGGGGAAGTCGTTAGGTTTACTTATTTTAATTGAACCCAGGACCTCATGCATGCCAAGCATGTGCTCTACCACTTGAGCTGTACCCTCCTCCCAGTAAGACAAAATTTAAATGCTTAAATCTATTTTAATTTTTTTCAGAGAAAAAAAATAATACGGAGGTCATGGTTCAGGAAATCAAGAACATAGAGCACCAAGTTCTCTTTCTTTCCCTCTAAATGAGGTCACAGTCACACAAATAGTAAATATAATATTTGGGAAGACGTGGAGGCATTAAAAATGTCTCCATGAAATAAAAAAAAAATCACTGAGAACATGTGGACACGGAAGAAAGGTACCCGCATCCCCGCATCACCGGGCGTCTTGATTCTGAAGACCTTTCTGGACCTTGATGGTCTGATGTGCTCTCAGAAGCTCTGGGGTCCTGTCTCCTGGTGGCCCCACTGCCCTCTGCCCAGGGGCTCAGGACAGACTCTGGCAGCGGAAGCCCTTTGCTCTCTCTTCCCTGCTGCGTCACCGAGGCTGACTTTCGGAGCCTTGGGATGAGACAGCATCACGACGGGGCAGAAGAGATGGAGGCTGCCCGGGAGCCCGTCCTGCCATCATCCCCTGAGCTGCAGACCTCGCCCACCCATCCACACGGCACTTCTGAACCGCACCACCAGCAGGCGGCCCAAGAAGCTGGTGGGCAGTGTTAACACTAGCCTTCTGATATGAGCACACGCATTTTTTTTTTATGGTACTACGTTTTTCAACACAGAACTCCCCAAACTAAACTATTCACACAACCACTGAAATGTGTCATTTTTTAAAAAAAATTCTGCCCCTTTCAGAGATTTATTCCATATGATTTCAATTCTGTAAACATCTCTTTCTACAGCTCGGCTAATATTACCAATACCCTTATATCATTCTTAGAACATGGTGTTTTAAGAAATAAAAATGTGGGGGGCAGGGTATGGCTCAGTGGTAGAGCCCATGCTTAGCATGCACGGGTCCTGGGTTCAATCCCCAGTCCCTCTATTAAAAAAAAAAAAAAAGAAATAAAACTTAATCTTTGACCCCAAGTCTACACTCATGAAACCACCACCACAATGAAGACATCTAACATTTCCACCACTCCCCAAGACGTGCGATTTTCAAACTCCCAATTTACCCCTTCCCACCCCCTTTACCCCCGGTAACCGTAAGTTTGTCCTCTATGTCTATGAGTCTGTTTCTGTAAAACAGTATTATTTTTAAATTCTGTAAAAAAAAGGTGGTAGTTCAGACGAGTGGTCTCTATCAACCTGTGAGTTCTTTTTGAGCGGCCCTGAGTTAAGTGGCAGCGATTTGCAAATAATGATCGAATGCTCTGGAACTAACCTGAACTGCTGCGGCGTCCTGGTGGTTGTAATGGTAGAGCAGTCCCAGTGCAAAGTATCTAAAAGAAAACACGAGGTAAGGGTGCCGGCTCCCCACTCCGCACTGTGGGTGGCACCCCCACGGCGCCGTCCTCAGCCCCGGCCCCTTGTGCTCTATTCACTCAGCCCAACAGTAAGTCTCAAGCCACCAAAATATCCTCATTTCTGTTTATTCACTTCTGGTATTAAAATGTAGGCCCTCTCAATTTCCAACAAGGAGCATATTTCAAATCTGAGATCAGCTGAAAAAATAAAACTGTAATTATACTATGGAAAATCACAGTTGGAATTGCTTTACAATTTGCTTCAAATATCAGTACACTTTCTTCTCTCTCCAGTTAACCATTATTACCTCCTCACGAGGTAGTAAAAGAACGGTCCAGGAGGGACGCTGTCTGAGCCCCTGCGGGAAGAAGGGGTAAGGGGTCTGGAGTCTGGACGGCAGCAAAGGCCACTGTCTGCAGCATCGCAGAGAACAGAGTTGGGGGGGACCCTGAGGTCTAGGCCCCAAGGTTCAATTCAGGCTTCGTTACTTACGGACTGTATGACCTTGAGCAAGCAGATGACCTTCCCTGGCCCCGATTCCTCACTTAAAAGTGGAAAGGATCAGGGTCACACGGGCATTGCCTGGGCAGCAACCAGGGTCCTCTCCCGGACCCCTGCTCCCCAGCAGGTACCGGAGCAAGCTGCCCCAGGGGGACGACGTCAGGTTTCCTCCCCCGGAGAGCAAACTCTCCAGACACTGAACTATTCCTGGAGCCCTCAGACAGTGACACTGACCTGCCCACCCCAGTCACTGCGTTTTTAGTATCTCTTCTGGTTCCTAAATAAGTAACTCCATACTGCATTCGAGAAACTGAGGGGAACAGCTCAAGGAGCCACTTCCCACATGGAGACCGGACACAAGCCCCTGACGACACGCATCTGAGGGGGGTCTGGACCACAACCCCCGTGGTCTCCGCGGGATTTCACCGGCACTTCCTCCCTGTCAAGTGTGTAACGAAACCACAGACAGAGTCTTACTGCTCAGTGGAGTTCAGGGAGCACCCAGTCCCTTCATTTTTAAAGACCCCCCTCCAAGGCCTAGAAGGATCAGATCACTGGCTGGGAGGATGCGGCCGGGTCTCATCCAGCCATCCCTGCAGACGGACAGCCCACGTGCCCGGGCGAGGGGGTGGAGGCCGACCAGCTCACTCGGGCGAGGAAGGCAGAGTCTGAGTCTGCAACCTTTCATCGACAAGACCAAGAAGGCTCCCCTTCTGTCTGTTTATCCGATGTCCATCCATCCACTCGACCTGATCACCAGTGGCTGAAGTGCCCTATTCACTTTCCCAACACGCACGTGGTATCTCCCGCAGGGAATCCCACCCAGACGGGGACAAGGACATGTAATGATCGCTCCCGTGACTCTCTAGGCCTCTGAACACGTCCCATCATGAAGGCACTGGTACAAGAATCAGTGCCCCCAAGACCCCTCGGCTGGTCTGCAGACGGCAATGAGGTGCCTGGCGGTCACTGCGCTACGGCTGTCCCGTGACGGGTCCCCGGGACTCGGGCGTCACGCTAGCCCGTCAGCTGCACATCAGCTTCGGAGGGAGAGGAGGGGTGGGGGCATCGGGGGAAGGACACTCACTTTTTGTGCTTCTCCAGCCAGGCGGCGCTGTCGGGGAGCAGGCAGAAGTTCTCGGTGACCAGGAGGTCCAGCAGGCTCTCGTGGTTGGCCTCCGCGTACAGTTTGAGCAGGGCCGTGTCGATGTCCTCCCTGCAGCCATTGGCCACCTCCGTGCTGCGGACCTCATTCAAGTAGCTCATGAGGAAGCGCTTGCACTTGGCCACCTTCTCCTGGTCGCCCTGGGTCAGCTGGCTCAGGTCTGCGAACTCGTGCAGGGGAGGGTGGGAGCGGGTGAAGGACGAGGAGGCAGGCAGCAGGAAGGGGCAGAGGGAGATGAGCTCCCGCACGTCGAGCTGGCCGCTTCTGCAATTACAGTGTCGGACTACATGCGGCAGATGGAGAGAGAGCACGCAGACACACAAGACGCCGCCGGATGGGCATGCCTGCCTGCACACGCCCATGGGGAGCGGGCACTGCACACGCGTCCGCGGCTGCACGCACAGCCAACACCACTGACCCAGGCGCCGACCACCCGGCCCCAAGATGGAATGGGGGCACGGCAGCCGGAGGCCTCGCATAGCCGGTGCTCGGGGCACATCAATTCCCTGGAAACCCAGGGAAAGCACAGCCCAGTCTGATCAAACGCAGGCTCTGGTCCTTCCGAGGCCAGCGTGCTTCCTGGCACGACACTATCTATAGATTTGTTCAAGGTCCGCAAGGAGGGACTCGAGCACCTAACTGACAATTTCCTCGTCAGTGACCCTACAAAAGACACAGCCACCCGTGCTGTCTCTTCTGGGGCGAGTGGGACAGGGTTTCTGGGCAACCCATGAGGATGCAACTCAAACAGCCAGCATGGTGTCCTAACCTTGGAAGGCCCAGGAAGCCATCCTCAGGGACGTCCATCCTCCAAGTCACTGCTGGCCCCTCTCCCGTCCCCTCCTGCACAGCCTGCTCGTCCTCTCAACATGATCACAGATGTGGTGGCATCTCTGAGCTCCAGCTCTCCGCCCAGCCGGGCACTGAACCTCTCAAGGAACAGAGGCAGGGCCCCCTAGACTCATGAACGGGAACCTCTGGGGCAGGACGGGGATCTGCACTTCCCACAGTGTTCCCACTTCCACCCCTTGAAGCTCTGACGCCTCTCCTCCGTGCTCCCGGACTCCTGCCACTGGTCTTTCGTTTCATCTTTACACCCTTGCCCTCCCCAACCTTCAAAGGTTCCACGTGACCCATGGGATAAATTTCACACCTCTTAAATGGCCTCCAAGATGCTTCCTAAACCGAACCCAAGCTACCCTCCAACCCCAGCGCCAAACCCCTGTCCACACCAGATACTCGGCTCTGACTAATTATCTTGTCCATTTGCACGTTTTCTGCCTCTCAGCCATTGCTGCTGGTGCTGTTCCCCGGCCCACGGCACAACCACTTCTCCCCAGAGCACAGCACCTGCGGCTGCGCCACCATGGCGCCACAGAGCCACGCACCTCTGACCACAGGGACACCAGGCTTGCCACCCACACCTCCAATTACCTGAAGAGTTCCTTAGCTTCCAGGAACTGAAGCTGTGCAAACTGTATGAAGCCTGCCTGCTGCAGAACCCTCCTGTACATCACCTGCAAGGAAAGACAGGACGTGCCTTAGAGCCATCACGGCGGAGCAGCTAAGGGTCTCACCGCCATCCAGGCTGCGTGCTAATGATGACACACAAACCTGAAGTTACACGGTAAGGCAAAAACAAGGCTTACAGGAAAGCGTGTTCAGTACACACATCTGCATGCCCATCGACCCCTCACTCCTGGGAGACAGCTGTCCCCTGTGCACTAGCCTGCCTGCTTCTGTGTGCATTCGCCCAGCGTCCCATCTGTATTCTCCTCTCGAATTCCAGGGGCTTCCTGGGCCACCTCCATCTCCGGCTGCCCAGGTGGATTTTAACAACATCACGGTTTCGTATCGTCTGGAAGCTGCCCACCCTTTGCCACTCTCGTGGAACTGAATCTTCACAGCAGCATTTCTGAGTGTCCCTCAGAGCACAAGGTCGACCCCATTTAATAACAAGCAGGGAAAGAAACGGGCTTTCCTGCCCACACCGGAGCCACGCCGCCCCTCCCGCCCCACCTGGGAGGCGCAGCCTGCGCCGATCCGACAGTCCGACAGGCCCGGCACTGAGACGGCCATTTGCCTCTGTTTGGTCCAGTCCTACCCACACGACCTTGACCACAGAGCCCTCTGCTCCGGGAACGTCCAGAAATAGCAACACACTAACAGAAGATGCCTGTGGTGTCTTTAAACCCACCTGCGCCCTGTCTCTGCCTGACCTGGTCCACCTTTGTCTGAGGGGCCTTGTGCGCCTGTCTCTGCTCCGTCCTCACCGGTTCCCATCACCACCGCCCAGGCCCTCGTCGCCTCACAGTGGAAGACTCCAATTGTGTTTAAGACCCTCAGGCTTCAGTTCCTCCCCTTCCCAACCCAGCCTGCTGTTTTATAAGCTGCCAGTTCCCTGAAGGCCAGGCACGCCCACCATCCAGCTCAGCATGCTCCCCCGGACCCCCACACCCTGCAGGGCACCTGCCCTTTACCAAGTGCTGCTGACCTGAAGAGCCACCTGTCAGGTTTTACTTTTAAGCAACGAACTGCCTTTATTATTAATTTTTTGCTTTGTTTTTTGTTTCTATTTTTATTATTTTAAAAAAAATTTTAACTGAAGTCTAGTCAGTTTACAATGTTTCATCAATTTCTGGTGCACAGCACAGTGCTTCAGCTATCATGATACACACACATTCCTTTTCACATTCTTTTCCACTGTAGGTTATTGTAAGATATTGAATACAGTTCCCTCTACTATGCAGTATAAACTTGTTCACCTACTTCATATTAGTAGTTTGTATCTGCAAATCTCAACCCCCCAATTAATCCCTTCCCACCCCCTTTCCCCCTGGTAACCATAAGTTTGTTTTCTATGTTTGTGAGTCTGTTTCTGTTTTATAAATAAGTTCATTTGGGGCTTTTTTTTTATTTAAAAAAAAGAACACTATGAACAACTCTATGACAACAAATTGGACAACCTGGAAGAAATGGACAAGTTTCTAGAAACATCCTGTCCACCAAAACTGAATCAGGAAGAAATAGATCATTTGAACAGACCAGTCATCAGAAGTGAAATACAATCAGTAATAAAAACCCTCCCTGCAGACAGAGGTCCAGGGCCGCACGGCCTCACTGGGGATCCCACCAAACGTGCCATGAAGGGCTCACACCCGTCCTTCTCAGACACCTGATCCATCTCACAAAAACCTCCTCCACTGTCACTCGCTCCGCCCATTTAACAGATAGGAACCCTCTGCTCAGAGAGGCTAAGGTTTCTAGCCCAAAGTTACTAATGTGTAAGTGGTTGAGCCAGGATCGAAACCAGATCTTTCTGAGTCCACAGCCTTGTTCTTTCCACCCACAGGCCCGTCCAGGGGCTGGGCAGATCTCATGCTGTTCCCCCAGGAAGAAACGGGCTGGAGAGTGTGGGGGCACCTGAACGCCACTCCCTCCCTTCAGTTTCAAAGGGGCTCATTCTCAAAAGCCCAGCAGGGCCTCCCTGCCCCCAAGAAAGCCCTGTGAGGCCTCGGGAGGCACGGCTTGCTCATCACTTTCCTCCCCTAAAAACTGGCCTATCGATGAAGTGAGCAATGAGCAGACCGGAGCAGGGTGAAGTTCGGGCAGGAGGGAGGCCAGCCCCGCGTCTGAAAGGAGAGACAAGAGGCCAACCTCGCAGCATGAAGGATGGAAGGGACCCCCGTGGTGGGGAGGAGAACTCTCATCCACACCCAGGCTTGCAGGGAGAGACTCGCTGGGTGACAACTCTCCCTCACGGCTGGAGGACTCAGATGCCACCTACATGCCCCTTCTGAAAGGGGAACAGAAACTCCTTCTGCTAACACGCCCGATTCCCACGACTTGGGGGTCACCTTCTGTGCTCTGGTCTGGGGGCGCTACACGTAGACGTGGCAGGTGCACGCGGGCAGGTGCTCTCCTTTAATCCGAGCCCCACAGTGAGGCCTCCTGGCAAATCCCTCCCGAGTTCAGAACTCAGTGAAGCAAAGCCAACGCTTGCTCTAATGGAGAGAAAGGTGAACCGTGGAAAGCCCGTCTCCCGAACGTCTGGTCTCGTTCCCTCCGCTTTTCTGGTCTTTCTGAGCCTGGGGTCTAGCATCTCGTCACAAGCGTCCTGAAGTAAACCAAGCCACGCACCTGATGGTTGTAAGAGTCACATCTCACCCTTAAAATCACATACGTGTTCACACATATGCATGAGAAGTCATCTCCGAACCTCTTTTGTCAATACTGCCTTCTTTCTCTCTTACAGATCTATCTTAAACAGAACCTTCCTGTTCCACGGTTCACACGGCCCGGCTCCGTCTGAAGACCAGTTCAAAGCTCTGACTGCATATCCATCACTCCTCCGTGGTCCAGCCCCAGGCAGGAGCAGGATGCCGGGGGGAAAACGGGAGGCAACCATCAGGAACCGGGCCGGGAACGCCGGAGCAGAGGGGTAGACGGAGCGAGTCACGGGCTCACACACACCGAGGAAGCTCAGAGGGCCCGGGGCTGCCTGGAGGGGCGGGAAGGGCTCAGCAGAGGGCATGTCCGAGCAAGGAGGAGCAGCCGTGTTTGACGGAAGTCCCCTCCAGTGATGGGAAAGCAAGTAAATAACAGTAGGCAAGACAGGGAGGGCGGGGAGGGGGTGAACGGAGGCAGGGTGAGGATAAGGTCGGGGCTGGGGAGGCGGGCACCACATCAGAGGCCTGGCCCGGATCTACCCAGAGAATGCCCAGAGGCAAACCAGCCCCGCTGCGCGTCTTCCTGTCTTTGGGCTGCGGCCGTGGTTATTTTTGACTTGTTTTGAGGATTAAAAATGTCTTAAGACCCTGGCAGAGTGCGGTGCCACAGAGCTGTGGGCTTCCTTGGTCCTCCGCCCTCTGAGGCAGCCGGCAGCTCAGGCCCAGGTCACAGGGCGCTGGAGGCAGCGGGAGAGGCCGGGGAAGCGGGCAGGGCCAGACCACAAAGGCTGTAGGTGCAGACTTGACTGCGGGCACCCAGGCACCCACTAAGGGTTTCCAGCCAATGGTCAGGGGACACCTTGGAAAGATCACTCTGTGGCAGTGTGGAGGGTGGATGACAGACACACCGAAGGGAGGCTATCAAAGCAGTTCAGGCAAAACAGGAGAAGGGTCCCCAGCAGCCACCCGTGACCTTGAACCCAGAACGAGGGCCACACTGGGGGTGTGTCTCCAGGGCCGATGTGGGAGTTTGGAACAAAGGAAGGCAGGGAGTGTGTTAGAAGGAAAAACCCCACTGAGATATCAGGGAGGAGGTCATGTCAACCACTGACATCATCTGATGTCCACTGCGTGTCTGCTCTTGGCAAAATGGGGGGAAAAAAGCAAAGAACTCAGACAGCTTCTTTAAGAAAATGTGACACACCTGAGGGAAGCCTGCGGGTGTGCAAGGAGGGTCCACACACCCAGCTCCCGGGCCCACTCACAGGAGGGCGAGGGGGCTGGAGCAGCCCCACCAGGCACAGGAGGGACCCTCGGACCCCTCTCATGGGCCTGGGCCTTCTCAGCTCGGCCCCCACCCGCCCTGCAGGGACAGCAACGCAGGAGGAGGGGCTCTCGGAAGACACGAGGTTCTTAACCCACTGGTTTCTTCTTTTTGCTCGTGCTGCCCTCTGCTGAGCGCTCACAGATCATCTCACTTTGAAAAATGAGGAACAAAGATGCAAAATTTATCAATATTTAAATATAGACGGGATACCAGCTTCTACCCTGTGACCATAAATTACACGTCCCGACTGCTCTCAGCTTCCGCATCTACCCCCACGGAGGCCAGAAAGCACGGTTTCATCTGCAACCGTCACACGTCGTGAAAATCTGGCCGACGGGTAACAATGAGGGAATCTCTATGAGCTCATGAGGGCTTTGTTTTCCTTTTCCTTCCTTCCTTCCTTCTTTCCTTCCTTCCTTCCTTCCTTCCTTCCTTCCTTCCTTCCTTCCTTTCTTCCTTCCTTCCTTCCTTCCTTCTTTGAATTCATGAGAACTTTTAATGATCAATTCAGATGTTCATCTGAAGTGTGCACACACCAACACTATGTTTTCTATTCTCAGATACAAAGCGTGACTGATCAAGGGGCGATTTTTAGGGAAACATGAAGATACTTTGAGGTTGTTCTATCAGTTATATTTCTCATACCAACTCCATTCAGGTTAGTGCTTCTCAAATGCATAAGAAGATTTCTCCCTGGGAAGTTAATTCCAGCAATATGAGATGGTATAGTTCATGAAGCTTTTCCTGTAGATAATGCAAATCTAAACTTTAAAAATTCACCTGCATCCCAGCAAATCTAAATTCCTAACTGGAAGACGAATGAACCTGAGGTTCCTCCTGTGGTTGGTAACAAGCAGCCCTAATTCTCCTATGGAAGAGGAACATTGATTAGAGATACGGCTTGGAGAATTAAGCCCGGGATTATGTCAGAGGCTCCAAACCAGACTTCACCTCTGCCTGCAGCGGGAACTCCTCCAGCCACCGACGGGCTGCCCCTGCCTCCCTCCCCATCCCATGTGGACGGGCAGAGAAACTGAACACCCAGCACGAAGCAGTCTTCAGGGGCGGGCGCACTAGGACCCTGGCGTTTTCTAACTGGCGGCGGGGAGGCACGTTTCCTGAGGCCAGGCTGATTACACACCTGAAATTTCTCCTTTGGAATGTTCCTCCGGGCGCCTTTCGCCAGGACCAGAGCCTCTTCCACTCGGCGGCTGGCTAGAAGGTCCTGAATCTGCTTTTCCAGAGGTAATGGAACCAAGATGTAAACGCCTTTACTTGTGGCGACAATCACTCTTCCTGGGGAGAAATGTTAACACCGTTGGAAAGGGGAGAAAACACAGAGCCGGGAAGAAAACACGCGGCGAACCCCAAATGGGAGCACGGGCTGGTGTGCAGACCAGTTTCAGCACCACTCTCCCAAGAGCCCTCGCAGCTGTCATTGACGCTCCCCTCTTCTCCTTCCCAGGAAGTCCACTGTCTGGGAAGGGTGAACTCTCCACACATTTCCAAAGTATAAGATATAAAAATGTTCTGCCTCTTTTTACCCAAAAGTGTTGATAAATGGAAAACCAGCTGAGTACATACACAGTAGAGTCCAGTGAGGCTGGAGAGCTCAGTCATGGAAAATTATCAGTAAGATGGAGGATTTCCCCCATATAAAGCTTTTAAAAGAGGAGAGAATGTAGCTCAGGGATAGACTGCATGCTTAGCATGCACGAGGTCCTGGGTTCAATCTCCAGTCCCTCCATTAAGTAAATAAACCTAATTACCTCCCTCTCAAAAAAATAAAAACAAAGAGGAAAAAGATTTTTAAAAAAAGAAAAGAAACACCATCGCAAGAGATGGACAGCTAAGAGTGGTTAACATTCCATGTAAACGGGTACCTTCGAAATCCTGTAGGATGTGCCCTTCCTTAAAGGGCAGGGTCTGCTTCTGCTGCTGGTCCAACATGCTGTGCACCGTGATGAACTCGTCATCCAGGGCAATGACGTACGGGAAGCAGACGGCCGCCCCGATCACGTTCTCCGACCAGTGCACCGGGGCGCGCTGAGATATGCCGGCCACCGTGGCGAACATGCCTGCAGGAACAGGAGAGTCAGGCGGGCCTTACACAGCCATGGCTGCTTTTTGTTTCTTTTTGTAGATGTGTCTGGGTGCAGAACACTTCCCCCCTTCATTGCATTTCAAGGTGGGAGAGACAAGGTAATAACATGCTACGTGTGTGAGGACCCTGCGTGACTGTTCTTTGAAGAGAACCACCTCCCCCAGAATGTCGACCTGTCTCTCCTTCTGATTAGACACAAGGCTAAAAATTGTATATGTGTTTCCCATTATAAAAAATGTTCATGAAAATTGGAATTTTTTTTAAAGAAAAAGGTATGTAGAATAAATTTTTTTTCCCCAAAAAGTAAAAATCTGAGCTATCAAGCCATGAAAAGACATGGAGGAACCTTAAATGCATGCGACTAAGTGAAAGAAGCCAGCGTGAAAAGGCCTCGCCTTGTGATTCCCTCTACGTGTGCTCCGGACACATCAGTGGTCGCCGGGGATTGGGCTGGGGTCTCGGTGAGCAGGTGGAGAACAGAGGGCTTCAGGGCAGTGAAAACCCCCTGAACGATACCGCAGTAACGGACACACAGAATGGGCACTGCAAGAGTGACTCCGGATGTAAACTGCGGACCTGGGGAGAGCATAACATCTCAGTGTGGATTCAACAGCCATAACAAGCGTGCTGCTCGCAAAGGGTGCTCATGTGTTGGGGAGGGGGAGACACGGGAACTCTGTACTTTCTGCTCAGTTCTGCTGTGAACCTAAAACCGCTCTAGAAACTAAAGTCTATTTAAAAAATAAAAATCAAGTACATACTAGGTGGGGAGGGTGCAGTTCAGTGGTAGAGCGCATGGTCAGCAGGCACAGGGTTGGATCCCCAGTACCGCCATTAAATAAAAAATAATAATTAAATCCAATTCCCCCCCCCAAAAAACAAAAAAAAAAAAGGAAATTAAAAAAATTTGTTTTAAAAAGAAGCGTACACGACCCAGTTTATGACATCAGTTTTTGTCGTTCTCAGAAATACGTTTGTGCCATCACTGTGAAACGAGACGCCCATACACACACTCTCCCTGGCTGAAGACTGCGGGTGTTGGGGGGGCTCACTGTCATCAGCCCCCGAACGTCACAGACACACACACTGCGCACCGCCCAGACCACAGGCCACCGAGGAAGTGAGCGGCTCCGAGCGCTCTGAGCCGGTGCGGAGCCTCAGGAAGGCCACACCAGACGGCCGAAGCCCCTCCGAGGAGCTGGCCGCAGGGCACTACTCGTGGGATGAAATCACAGCCAGTAAGAGAAAATCGGGGCCACGACACTGGCGCCTCCACGTTTGAAAAGTACGTCTATGTGAGCTGCCTCAGATCCTTCTTAGAATGAAGAGTGAAAGCCGCCCAGTGAGAAACCCGCCCACCGGGCAGAATCTGACCCAGCAGCCTTACAGATTCTTGTTTTTTGTCATTACCCCTTCGGAGGAATTCTTCCCCGGACCCATCTCCTGGCCCCACTTTAGCTCAACATGAAAGTGATTCTACGCTGGTCTATCTTTGATTCATGAAACGACACTCAAAACCATCTAAGGAAGATGAAGGAAACACGCCCGCATCCCGCCTCAATGCTGGCCGACGCCCCCACGGGAACCCAGTTTTCGCCAGCACCCGCCCCCCACCGCCGCCCCAACTCTGCTCGCACTCGCAGCGCGGTGTCCTGCTCACCCAGGCCCCCAGGGCCCGCCAGCAGGAACTCCTGTCTCCCTATCCTCTTGACGATGGGCCGCCGCTCCTCCCCGCAGTAGGGGAACAGGTCCTGGGCGGCGCCCGTGCTGTAGTTGAGGATGATGTACTGGGTGGTGAGTGCCAGGCACAGGAAGTGGCCATCCACTGCCACGGCCAGGGGCTGCTCTGGCGTGGACACCTCCCGGACGATCTGCACGCGGTCCTCATACACCAGGAACACCTGGATGGTCCTGCGCTTGACGGAGATGATGCAGACTTCCACGCAGAATGGGTCCCCGCTCACCGGGTTCTCGTTCAAGGCGAAGGCTGTGGCGCCCTTGATGCGGGCGCCCGAGGGCACGGGCTCCAGGCTCAGCATGTGGACCAGGGTGATGGAGCTGTCGCACAGCACCAGCAGCCGGCTCAGCGCCGACGCCGCCCGCAGCTCGTTCACTGGCTTCTTGAAACCCAGGTGTCTGTGCAGCTGCTTGGTGGCCGTGAAGGTGGCCGTGCCGGCGGGCAAGACCTTCTCCTCCAGCAGGAAGTGGTGCACGAAGCAGTCGCTGGTGCCCAGGTACAGGTTCCTGCCGCAGCACTCCACGCACTCCAGCGAGACCCACTCCTTGTCGCCCTGCAGCAGCTCCCGCTCCACAGCGGGGACCAGGGTGAAGGCCTTGGTGCTCATCATGGCTGCGGCTGGTCTGCGGGAGACGGGAAGAAGGCTGGTCAGACTCAGAAAGGGGAATGCGGAATAGAAGGTATGTTAATCACTTAACTAGATTATGAAGGGGAAGAGTATTAAAAATGCAGCTACTCTAATGTGTTAACATACAATTAAAAAGAAGGAAAAAAAAGGCATCAAAAATAAAACAGGCGGGAGTGAAGGGTAAGGCTTTGGGGACGATCTCAGTTTCTGTCAGCTTAAAATGGACTGTTTTATCTATGAGATGCCCTGTGTAAGCAACAGGGTAACCTCAGAGCAAAACCCGAGCGCAGACGCACAGAAGGTACAGGGGATACAGAGAACCCCTCCACGGTACACAGGTAGTGAGAAACAGAGGGGGAGACAGTGGAAACACACAACCACCAAAGAACAACTAGTAAGATGACATCAGGAAGCCTCCCCAAATCAACAGCGACTCTAAAGGTAAACGGACTGAATTCACAGTAAAAAGGCACAGGATGGCTGGGCAGATTAGAAAAGCAAGACCCCACGATATGCTGCCTGTAAGAGACTCATGTCAGCGTTAAAGACACATACAAGCTCAAAGGGAAGGGGTGGAAATTGCAGGGATACTCCATGCAAAGGGAAACCAAAAGAAAGTGGCGCAGCTGCACGTACAACAGACAAAATACACTTTATGCCAGAAACAGTAACAAGAGACAAAGAAGGTCACTGCAGAATGATGACGTGCCATAGCAAGAAGGTATGACAACTGTAAATTTATGTGCACCCAACACTGGAGCACCTAAATACAACAAGTAAATACAAACAGATCTGAAGGCAGAGACAGACGAGACAGTAACAGGAGGGGATGCAACACCCTGCTGTTGGCAATGAATAGATCACCCAGACATAAAGTCAGAAGGGAGGACCTGAAGCCACAGACAGATAGCAGGACCCAAGACGGGGGAACTCTTTGGGAAAACCGAAAATATGAGTTCTAAGAGCCAAGCCTACAGGGGAACTAACGAAGTCGTCACCCTCCTGGGCAGGGCTGGGGGACGCGGAACCGCCCCTGCTTCATCAGTTGTTTTTGGCTCCCTGTCACCAGGGCATTACGTTGGTTCCACGAGGTCAGGAGAGAAAGCTTGGGCCCGGAGGATGGAGATGGGAGGCAGGGGCCGGACAGAAAGGGGTGCTATCAGCACCGCAGACACCTCGCCTTACTTCCTGGGTAAACTGAGAAGCAAGTGCGGGGGCTGGTTTTCTCCCAGACCCAGCGTTGAAGGCTGAGCAGGTGCTGGGCCAGGGGAGTCTGGGAAAGTCAGGGATAGACTCAGTCAGACGGAGAGTGCATCCTGGCATCAGCTCCACTCAGGTCAGCTTGCTAAATACAGCAGAAGCAGCGTGGCCAGTTACCAAGGGGCCTGCTGCCCAGTGTCCAGCCACTGTATTTGCACTCCCTCGACCCACACACCAGCCCTGACCATCCCCATCTCCTGACTCACACAGGTCCTACCCGACGCCGGCCCGTGCTCCCCTGGCCACCCTGCAGTGGGCACAGAGGAGGACAGGTAGGTGTGACTGGACACACATTTATTCTTTGGCCCAGAAACCTCTATGTCCTATGAATGAACAGCCAAATCACAGCCTCAAAATTCTTTCTGGGCTGTGAAGAGGCAAACCTTGCCAGCAAAAGTTCTTTCACTGCAAGCTACTTTCAGGGGCTTTCTTGGTAGTAAATTAGCAAAATAAAAGGCTAATGGTAGTCCCTCTATGGAAAGCAAGCTGCTGACCACCTCCAATTCCTGTAGTTCCTATAGGAGACCCCACGGGCGCTCTGACGTGGCCTTCACGGGCTGTAGGAATAACACTCTTAAATCACATCCGTGTCTCACAAACTTAGTTCACATCTGAAAGACGAATTTTTTTTTTAAATGGAGGTACCAGGGACTGAACCCAGGACCTCATGCGTGCTAAGCACGTGCTCTACCATGGAGCTATTAACCCCCTGCCCCTGAAATTTTTGTTGTTTAAACTGTAGTTGGCTTCTCCAGGGGGGGAAAGAAATCCCTCTTAACTCTTCAAGGTAAAATAACTGGGTAATTAGGAGCTGGGCCTGGGGAAGGGAGAGGAAGCACCCCTCTCAGGGGACAAGAGGACCACTGGCCCAGGCGCAGGGGGGACGGGCCAGTGACCGTCCCCAGCACGAGAGCCACCAGGATCCAGCGCAGTTTCCTCAGAGGTGCTCCTGCTGTCTGGGGGGACATGGAACACATCCCAACATTAAATTAAATTAAATGTCACTGTTGCCGCTACGGCATCCTTGACAAAAACCTGTCCCTACAACCTGATGGCGAGAAAACGCCAGACCAACCCGAACTGAGGACCATCTATAAAACCCTGCCTCTCCTCGAGGGTGTCATGCTCATAAAAATTGAGGGAAGACAGGACTGTCACAGACCAGAGGCCATGCAGGCACGGCCCTGGATGCCACATGCGGGACTGAGTGAGAAGCAGGACAGTGGCACGTGGTGAAAAAACCCACCAGCAGAGACCCGGGGCCTTTGGTCAGTGGTGCTGACGCTACCGTGGTGGTTCTGATCGCTGTGCTGTGGTCACACGGAACCTAATCACAGGGGAGGCTGGGTGGGGGCCTTTGTGAGCTACAGTATTAATGACTCTTCAGTAAGGCCAGTGACCGCAAGACAGAAAGTTACAATAAAAAGGTAAATGTTATCACAGCTTATTGCTGTATTAACTCGCCTTACGGTGACCAAAAAGAGAAAGGGGAGCTGGGAATCTCCTTTTCTAGCAGGAAGGGAGATGCGCAGAACCGTCTGAGTGTCAGCCCAGCCACCGAGGGGGACAAGACGGACCCTGGGAGGTCCCAGCTGGCTGACCCAGTGCCCCAGGAGTGACTTTATGGTCCTTCTTCATTGAATTACTTTTGGAGGTGATTTCTCTCAATTTGAGCATCCTAGCTTAAAATTACAGGCATGAACAATACCTACAAATTAAGTCTTTCCTCCTGAGAATGCATTTCAAGGAGGAGAGTTGGGGACTTCTGCTGATTTGAAGTATTTCCCATAGATAGGTTCAGGCTGCACTGCGATCAGAAGGAGCTGACTCCCTCCAGGCCCAGATCTGCCGCACACAGGAAGCCCCAGGAGCAGACAGGGAAGCCCTGCCCAGGGGGGAGAGCCCAGGCCTCCCCGGTGCCCTCTGGAAGGGCCAGGCCCCCGGAGCGAACCTGGCCACCCGGCGAGCCCCGGGAGTGGGCGCAGGGCAGAGTATGCCTCCACCTTGTTAACCTGGCATCCGGAGCTCCGGTGGCTTGGTCCCCTGCTTAAGACCTCGGGCAAGTCATTTAGAGCCTCTGGGCCTGTCTGCTCCTTGTAAACAGGAATCTAGCGGACGACACACTTCCTCTGTTATCCTCTGGCTCCTCTGGAGGACAGGGTGGTGCTAACACAACCCCAGGGAAACCACGGATCCTGGAAGGCTCCTCCCGTGCCAGGATCCCTGTCAAGGGTTCTCAGTTTCTGGGGAAACGGAGCTCTGGACAGGCTCAAGGACCATGGACAGCACGAGTCCAGCCAGGCCCTTAACCGCGGAGCCCACTGCCTGCCAAGGGGTCAGGCTGCTCCAGGTCTGGATGAAGGATGGATGCAACTGACTGTGGCCCTGACACGGCCGCCTCTGAGAGCCCATGCAACTGACTGTGGCCCTGACATGGCCGCCTCTGAGAGGTCCTGGGCCCTGGCTGTGGTGGGATGCTTCGCTCTGAGGGGTGGATATCATTGTGGACATGCAGAGACCTTGGGTGGCCTGCTCAGGGCTACGCAGACGCAAGGTGAGGAAACGGGGACCTAACCTCAACTTCTGTTTCTGAACCATGTTCTTTCCACTCCATCGACATGAGGGGACAAGTGTGATTTAAGACCCCCGATGAGAATCAAACAGCTCCAAACATGGGGGCCTGCGGTGTGAGGCCCACAGGCGAGGTCCTCCTGCAGCTCCTCCTGGGCGGCCCTGGTCACCAGCAGGGCCCCACTTTCCATCCTGAGTCTAGACAAGGACGCCTGGTACCCAACCTCGTCCTGCCTCATTAGATTTCTCTGCTGCCAAAATGCCTTACCCCTCCCCTCGCCCCACAGACAACTTCTGCCACAAATGAACGCTTTCTTCTCATGGAGCGCAGCGTCAGCCCTGCCTCGCTGAACTTCAGCTAGAGAGTGACATGCCTACACGCGTCTCCCCTAACCCGGCCATCTTACCAAAGCAGGCAGCACGTTATGTGACATCCGTGGCCCCCTAGCCCGGGCAGCCCCTGCTCTCCTCCAAGTCCTCACAGCCGTCTGCTCGACAACTCAACCTGGAACTCGGCCAGGAAGCAACCACACACTCACTGACTTGTACCAAGGACAGCCCTCCTCTCTTTTGAAAGTTAAGACACTGCTGGACAACCATTTCACTTCATCTTCTGCACCCACGTGACAGACATCATAAGACTAGTTCCATCACACAAACCTGTTTTGACGACCTGAAAGAGTATCTTACAAAAGAAGGAAACGCTACATAGCTATACGGCCATCTGGATCTCAGCACACACCTGTGGGTAACTGTTCAGAGCTGGTACCTTTTCTTGGGCACTACTAATCAGAACTATTGAAATACACACGTATGTACTTGCACACACAGCACACGTATCCACGTACCACATACATGCACACGGTGTATGTGTGCTGCTCTGCACATATTACACGCATCCGATAATAACGACATTAGCAGTTCTAACAGATGCCAGGATTGGGGAAGGGCAGGGGAAGTGGGCAGGGAGGAGAGGGGCGCATGCATCCCCAGGGCATTTCCTTTGTAACATCTTCCTCAACACTGGACCCTCAAACAGCCATAAAAATTATTGAGGGCAGACTGGATGCTAGGCAATTGTCCTCTTTTGCATCCGTTATTTTTCTCAAATCTTTAATTTACCCAACAGCAGCTACTTGACTATCCAGAAGACCTGGATCTCCAATCACCTGCAGGAGTTCACAGCACGCTCAGTGGCTGCTCCTGCTCTCCTGCACGAAGCACTCCAGCTCAGCTGGGGCGCCCCAAATTAACTTGTGACTTCTAGGCTCACTTAGTAGTACAGTATTTTTTTAAATAAAGATGAGTCAGGGTGGCCACAGAGGAGATGAGCTGTAAAGTCTGGGCCAAATTACTGGGCAGTATCCAAACACCTGGCCGCCATAAATGATCACTTTAATGTATTTCTAATGGGGACGGGATTCGGACCAAGATGAAGATGTTTAACCCATTAAATAAAACTTCCTAGAGTTTTCTTTAAGGATCACAAATTTTTAATATCAGCATGAAGGAATAAGCCATAATAATGACTTTTCTTTTCTTTCTTTCTTTTTTTTTTTTTCTGAACAGAAATGCAGCTGCAAATCAAGCCTGGAAAATGTAGCTTTTTTTTTTTTTTAAATGGAGGTACCAGGGATTGAACCCAGGACCTCAGGGATGCTAAGCACGTGCTCTACCACTGAGATATACCCACCCCACAGACTGAGCATTTTTTAAACAGTGAGCTAGGAGCTTTCAAAGCCTGCCAGCGAGGGCTGCCTAGGGGCAGATGGGCCCCCGCACATCCCTGTTGCTTGAGGTCTAGGCAAAGGTGGAGGTGTCCTGGGAGCCCACAATGGTGGACAGGCAGCCCCAGACTCCAGGCCCAGGGGACTGCTGCCCACCACCTGAGTGGAAGAGAAAAGGCAGAGTGCATACCTGCAGGCGAGGGCGACTACCACACCTCTCCCGCTGTGTCTCCATAAAATGCAGACAGAGATGCGCACAGCCTTGGAGCTCAGAACCCACGAGGCGGCTAATGTCAGAGGACAGCGCTCACCGGGCTATCAGCGACTCGGAGCACTAGACCCCTGCCTCCACGGCTGAGAGGGCTACAGCCCTGCATCCTCAGTGTATTTATTAACGATCATTTATCAAGCGCCTACGAAGTCCCAGCCCTGCACCAGGTGCACATTTTCTTAAAGGGGCGCATCTATCTTTTCTCGTATTTTCGCCTCTTTTGATTGAGGAAATTGAGATGCAGAGCGTCCAGCAAACTGCCCACAGCTCACAGCTAGAAAGGGGCCGGGTCAAAGTCTGAACCCACAGCTCCATGCCCACCCACACCACCAGCACGGAGCAGCACAGAGGAACCGGGCCTGGGAAGGCAAAGGATAGACACCTTTGGGGGTTCCAGAATGCACTGTTTCTAGGGCCACACGCCAGATGCCGCTTCAGTGACCGTTGGGCTGCGTAGCTGGCAGAAATGGAGGAAAAAAGAAAAGGAAGCAGCTGGCCAGATGTTCCTTCCTATCGGACCACAGGGCTGGAGTTTCTCGCTGAGCAACAGAGAAAGGCGGCCAGAGGAGGGGCTGGCAGATACGGCAGGGCCCCAGTCCTGGGTTCTGAGCCTGGGCTGACCAGCTCCCGCTGCAGAGACGCCCCTCACACAGCTCCCAGTGCCCTCCCCAGCCCTAGTGCCACTACCTGCCCTCGGCCAGCACCTGGGCCAGGACTAACCCTGATCCCACAGGTGCTGACCCAGGCACCGACACAGTCCATTTGCACTAAGAAGCACTGGGTGAACCCCCACTTCCAGCAGCCAGGTAGGGCCTGGGGGGCTTTGGGAGAGTCACCCAACAGCCCCCGGCAGAAGCAATGACAGGTGCGCACAACGGCAGACTACAGCCTCGGTCTTTAAATCATCCCTTTAACACTCGAGAGGCAGGTGGAAAACCCAACTTCCACCCGCACCTCCATGCCAGAGGAGGAGGCAGCTGTCCGCCGCCCCCTGGGCTGAGGACAGGGGCGCGCTCTTCCCTGCTTCCGTCACACCCTGCCCCCGTCACACCCTGCCCAGTCTCCCAGCTCAGGCCAGATATTCAGGCCCGAAAGTGACCCGGAATCGGCTCTTCAATCCCGAGAGCTCTAGGAAACGTCGATCACAGCGATAAAGCCGGTCCGCACATGGGTGGAGGGGCGAGGGGCCCCGGGGTGCCGTCCTTCTGAGCTCCTCCCCGAGAACACTAAACGCCTAGCCCAGTGGGGACGAGGTCCCCGGTCTCCCCTGCCCCAAACACGCGCGCCGCGCCCCCGCCGGGCCTGAGGGCGCTGTCCCCGCCTCGTCGCCCCGCGCACCTGCCCGCGCACCTGCCCGCAGGCCGCCGCCCTCCGGCCCCTTCCGCGCTCCCAGCCCGCACTCACCGGCCCGCGCTCCGGCCGCTCCGGGCCCGGCGCTCCGCGCCGCGCGCTCCTGGGCCCCGGCCCCGGCTCCGGCCCGGCCCCGCCGCTTCCCGTCACGTGTGCGGCCGAGGGCGGGAGCACCGGGCCCCGTCCGGCCTGCGGCCCCGCGTCGGCGAGAGACCCCGCCCTGGGCTGGCCAGCCCGGGGCGCTCCTCCGGCCACACAGCCCGATCTGCGGGGACCTGGCGCTCCCGCCCGGGGCGATCCTGCCGCGCGCTCGCCGCAAGCCTGCCCGGCGCGCGCTGGGGTCGGTCACGCGGCCGGGGGGCCCCCGCGGGCCGTGCCTTCTGCTCCCCGCCCGCTTCCAGCACCGCGGCCGCGCTGGGCAGTGCCGGCGCTCGGGAAGCTCGGCCCAACCAGCGAGTGAACGAGGCCCCGCGTCCATCAGGCCTGGGAAGGGCTGGACCGCGCTGCCGCCTGACACAGTCGGGCAAGGAGCTGACAGCTGGTGGCCCCTGAGGACCTGAGATGTCCGGCCACCCCGCCCCCTGGGCCCACAGCGGCCCAGGGTCCGGGGGTCCTTCCTGAAGCGCCGAGGCCTGGCACTGCTTTACCCCTTCTAGGAAAGAAAGCCCGTGGATAGCTATTGCCCTGGATCAAGCCGCAGTGCACAGTCCTAGTCAGGGTGAATCCATGAGCCTCGCTTCAATACAGTCAAAACCCAAAAGCTCCCTCCAGAGCTGTCAGAGCTCGATTATTAGCACATAAAAAGCCTATTTTCCCCAATGATTTTCCCTGACTTTGGAACCCACCTGTGGCCTCTGGGTTCCCCCTGCCCCTGGGGCTTACAAAACAAAGATGACATCCCACACCCGGAGGCAGATACCAGAGTCTACTCTGTGGGCTTCTGTCTCAAACACAGAAAAAGAAATCACCCCCCAAAAAAGTTGAATCAAGGAATTTACTCTTTCGTGGCCTTTTACCCACTTCCCTTCTGAGTTCATGGCCACACATGTGCCCCAGCCCCAGGTGGTGCATCAGCTCTGACCTAGTAGGGCCTGTGCCCCTTGCCCAGCCTCTGGGCAGGGAACGGGGTTCCTGAGTGTAGAGCTACCTGTGCTTCAAGGGCCTGTGACTGAGGTCTAAGGAGGCTAGCAGCCAAGGGAGCCAGGGAGCTGAGGACCCCGGGGTAAATTCAGCCATCTCCTCACTTGTCCAGGCCCCGGAGAACACGTGACTGGCCGTCAGCTCATCACTGGCCAGCTGGGCCTAGAATCCACTCTGCACTTTTTACCATGCCCCGGCGTGAGATCAGCTGCAAAGCTCACACCTAGCAACTGTTGGACACTGGGCTGAGCGCCGTACCACGGTAATCTCACTTAAACCTTGCTGTAGCCTTACAAAGTAGGCACTACTAATTTTCCCACAGTACAGGCGAACAGAGTCAAGAAGGGAAAGACTTCTCCCAAATTCCACGGTAGTAAGAACAGAGCAGTGATAAGAACACAGAGCCCAACAACTCCGTAAAATGTTTCACATATAAAGTTGAGTTCTGTTGGTCGCATGGTTTATGACCACATTTGAGTTTTGCTTTAAAAATCTAGGCGTGAAAATGTGTTAACCAAAAAGGGGACTGACAGGAGATCATTCAGAAATAACTATTTCCTTTTTGAAAGGATTTGCAGTAAGATTCTTAAAATGGCAAACCCCACCTGTATGTTATTCCATCTACAAACATTTCTCTTGCTGATCCTTCTGGGATGTCTATTTCACATATGTCAGGACCCTCCACGTTATTCTGTAAACATGCAAAGATCAGCAGCAGGCTGCTTCTAAATTCCTCGTTGTTTCAATTGGCTGCATTTAGGAATTATCAGTCATGTTTTTCAAAGGAATTATTAGTTAACTTTATTTATTAATATTTGTTAAAATATCCCATGGGCCCATACTATTCCTGTTAAGAGTATTTTACAGAATATGGAAAAGGTGTGTTCTAATAGACTAATGAGGATTAAGAGCTGAACAGATACAACAGAACACTTTAATAGTTGCCACCTTAAAACTTAACATCCTCACACTTACACTGGGTTCCTCACTTCCTTGGTGGCTCTAAGGTCCCGAGGGCAACAAGTGTCCATCAGGTTCTTGCTGTCTGTCTGCAAATAGGAGGTACTCAACTACTTTTTAAAATTTCTGATGCTCAATAAACTAGCTCATCTGTAAAAGAAGCTTTTAAGGCAAAGATTCTGTTACTTGAATTTTTAAGCTCTCTTATTTAGAGTACACATTTGGCACATCTGGGTACCATTTTACAAGATGAGGTTAAGCAAAGAAAGGTTACATTTGGTTTTTTTTTTCTTTTAAAGCAGACACATTTCACTACATGCCATGTTTTAAAAGCTTTTATGAGGATTAGCTCATTTAATAATACATACACATACAGTCATATACTTGTAATCTAGAGTCAGTTCAATAAGCTTTTGGAACTGTTATTCAAATCAACCACTTCTTGGGCAGCTCCATATACCAGGTGCCAGGGCAGAGGCTGCTTGAGATTCTGAAATGAGGAAAACACAGCCCCTGCCTTCAAGCAGCTTAATTTAGTGTGGTAGTTTAGAAAGCATGTTCCAAAATCAACAGTGTCAACATCACCTTAAAACTTGTTGGAAATGCAAATTCCTGTGTCCCCACTTCAAACCTCCTAAGTCAGAAACTTGGGTTGTGGGGCCCAGCAAACTATTTTTGCAAGCTCTCCAGGTGATTCTAATGCTCACACAATTTTGAGAACCAGTGATTTAATGAGATATGTGGAAAACATACCCACCTAATCAGACGTGTCTGAGGATCAGGAAAGGCTTACTCACATCCAGTGAGCACACACTTCCTATTCTTATACTGTGTGCCAGGTGCGGTGCTAGGTGCTGAGAACCCGAAGATGAAGGAGTCCATCACAGAGGTGAGCTCTGAGATGGGTTCCACAAGAAAACCAGTATTTTAAGTACATAAATGCATCTTCAGTATGATCTGATTGTAAAAGGAATGACAATAACAAAAAATACTATCATGGTACTGAAGGTAATTATTTGAAACTCAAAGCAGAACTGTAGTTTTAAATAGCTAAAAACACAGGTCCAAAATGTGAAGTGTTTTCTAAATTATTATATTCACTTTGAAGCTCCTTAATTTCATTTATGCTCAGATGTACTGTTGACAATATATCGGATAAAATATTCATAACATAAATATCTTAAATATTACACCACCAACTAGAAGAATCAACACCCAAGTTCTCAGTATAAATTTTGTTCATGATTCCCTCATTCAAGACACTTACTGAGACACTAAGTGCAACTTGGGGCATGCTAGGGACCAGCTGGGAGGTTCAAAGGAAGTGTACGGACCCTGTCCTAGAGGAACTCATAACCTAGTGAGGTGATGATGCCAGGTAGGGTAGTTTTTGTTGGTTTCCCTCAGCTTTGACTTGTCAACTACAGGTACCAAATCAAAGTGTTAATAAAAACCTTATGATCTTTGAGTGAAGGGAAAATTCGCATCATTAAACGTAAACATTTATGGTTACTATATAATACTCACAGGTAATACCGTAGCAGGAATAAAGTTTAATCTACAAACTCAAATGTGTAACAGAGTTTTTTTCTGTAACTGAGCTTTTATTCTACTTTAGCCCCCACTCCGCTACAGTGACAATAATCTTACCAGTGGAGGCCAGCCACTTTCCTCAGGGCTGTGCTTAGATTAGGGAACTTCTGAAGTCCCAGGATGAGGAGAAGCAGGAGACATCAGATCCTTATATTACTGGCCCCCACACGAAATCTGAGATGTTCTTTGTCCACTCTGGTGTTTGGTTTTCAGTCTTCTGGTTTCCGTGCTGACAAGCCTGGCCCCTCCAATCACTGCCTGGCTTGAGGGTCAGGGATATCTGTGTCTTTCTTGTCCTTCCATGTTGCAGGAGTCTCTGTGAGGTGGCCTCTCTACCTAGACGTATTTGAAAGATCACCTCGCAACTGGTTAGCAAATTCTCCCCCACCCTACTTCCTACTTGGAAACTCTGATTAAAATAGTCAGCATTAGGAGTTTGGGATTAACACACACACTATTGTATATAAAACAGATAAATAACAAAGATCTACTATATAGCACAGGGGACTAGAGTCAATATCTTGTAATAATCTATAATGGAAAAGAAACTGAAGAAGTAAATATATGCATATGTACAACTGAATCACTTTGCTGTACACCTGAAACACAACATTGTAAATCCACTACACTTCAATAAAAATAAAAATTTAAAAACCCGCACACACAGTCAGCAGACTGCATATTCTCTGAGGCTCCACTCTCCAAGGCACTGCCTGGGAAGGAGTGAGGGTAGGCGTTACCGAAGTCATAGTCTCTCCTTCCCCTGGAGTGGGGAGGGGTGTCAGAACCTTATTCTATTCCCTCCTCTCTGACTCTTTTTTTTTTCTTCTTCTGCCCACGGGGCATTGCCTCTATCCTGAGATTTTGCTTCAGCGGCACTAAGAATTATCTACATGGATTTAGTTTTAAGCAGGGAACTGATTTTAGTTTTAAACTGGGAAATACTGAGTTGGGGGGGACTACAGATCTTACCTGCCGCAAAACATTCTTGGTGATGAAGAGCTTGAGGCGTCATGTTAGGTGACTGGTCCTGGAAACCACAGGGAGAAGGAACACAGCAAGGACGTTGGGAGCCACGTTTCCAGGCTCTGACGAGCTCTTCCCCCCGCCCCCCATCTTGCCTCCTCTCTCCCTGGAATACCATCAACAGCTACCGCAAACCCCCAGATACTGGCAGCAGGGAGGCCGCCCCCTGCTTGGGCTCCCATCTCGAAGCACTGGGAGGGGCGCTGTCATCTTCCTGTCGCAGGTGCGGAACCCGAACGAGCGAGCGGCCGTGTCGGCGGCTCCTCGGCTGGCCGCTATCTCCCTACGTGAGCTGGTTCACTCGGAGTCTTATTTCAGGGAACACACACCTTACGGCCTACTACGTGCGAGGCGCCGGGGCGTCAGGGAGTCAGAGCCTCCGGCCTTACTTCATACCGAAGGAGGATTAGGAAACAAGCCATAAAACGCTCAAAGAGAAAACCAAGAAACTCCCAAAGGCGACAAGCGACATATTTGGGGTAACGTATCTCGGCCTCCCACACCTCCTTCCCGCGAGACCGTCCTCGGACTCCCATTGGTCTCTGCCCCTGACGTCACAGGAGGCGCGACCAGGCGCAACCAATCGTGGCCGGCTCGGTGGACGTCGCCTTTCCCTCTCTTCCTGCCTGACTTGAAACGCCAATCCGGTCCTCGGCACACAGCCCTTTTACCTGTTTCGCTCCCGGGGTGCTCCCCGGCGTGCGGCGCACCCGAGTGACGACACACCCGGGACCCCGCCCGGCTCGCGTCACTTCCGGGACGCTTCCTCGCGGGGCCTTGTGGGTAGCCGGCCGGGGTCTCCTGGCGACGACGATGGCGGGGGATGTGGCGGGCCGCGGCTGCGCGGATTCGGAGCTCCTGCTGCACCCGGAGTTGCTGTCCCAGGAGTTCCTTCTCCTCACCTTGGAGCAGGTGCGGCGCGCGGGGACGACGGGTCTGCTCGGCGGAGGTGCTTGGACTTGAGCTCGCCCGGGTGATCGGCGGCGGCGCCGGACACGCCCGCTGCCCAGCGCGCGGGGACCGGCCGGGCCGCCCCGCGCCGCCGATCAGCCAGGAAGGACGCGTCCTTAGACGGCCAGGAGCTGCTGGGGCCCTGACGGTTCGGGCAGGGGCGTCCCTGGCGACCCCCGCGGCCTGGCTGTGAGCACGGGCCTGCGGAGGAGAGGGGCCAGGGAGGGTCGTGCGGTAGGAATGAAGGGGGAGGCCTCGGAGAAGCCTCCCGTCCTCCGCCCTCACCGCGTTCAAGGAGGGGAAGCTGAATCCCGGAGCGGCGAGGTGACTACCTGAGGCCACACCGTCGAGGGGGGTGCAGCAGGACAGCTCGGGGCTCCGGGCTCTCCATGCAGCGTCTGCTCGTTTTCAGCCGACGTGGCTTCTGACAGCAGACAGAAAATGCGACCAAGAACAGCGATAAGTGCTGTTTAAAGTGGTAGAGAATTATTGAAAGCTTTTTGGGGCTTTTAGGTGGCATATTTTGTTGGTTTCCTTGTGTTTTCTCCTCAGTACTCTTTCTCTAATTTCCTCAAGCACCCCTCCCCCCAGTAGATTATTTTAGGGAATGTTCCCTTTCTCACCTCTGGTTCTCAAACTTTTTAATAAATCAGAATCATCCCAGGGCTTGTGAAAACAAGACTGCTGGGCTCCATCCCCAGAGTTTTGGAGTGTGGCCTGAAAGTTGCAGTTTTTAACAAGTTCTTGCTGCTAGCCCGGAAACCACAGTTTGAGAGCCACTGTCCTGGAGCAGTGCTTCCCAAACTAACGTGCCTGTGGATTCTCCAGGATTGTTGTCCAAGAGAACCCCTGGGGCTTCCCCATACCTCTGAGTGAGTACAGGGTGAAAACTGATAACAAAGAATGGTCCAGTATCAGAAACAAAACAAGTTTGTGCTTTTAAATTCTGAAGAATAAAAAGAACAGGGGTAAGTTTATCATAGGACGCAGATTTGATTTGCTTATGTTGTACTGAATGTAAATGTTTCCAACCTTCCTGAATTGCTGTTGAGCCTATGATGTCATTTCCAGCCTTATTTTCCTTCCCAAATCTAAATTATGTCTGTGACTGCTCCTGCGCCTTGTGCTATATGTCTTCTGTTACGTTGAGAACAAATTGGAAGATGAGGAGGAATGAGGTGTTGCAGAGAGGGGTGGTTGGGCAGGGCTGGAAGTTCCTTGAAAGAGCCGGCACAGATGTGAGGGGCTGCTTGTTCTGGCCATGTGCTGCTGTCAGGACCATTGTCAGTTCCCATCCACAGGGCTGTTTGAAGTCTGGGTGGTTAACTTCAGTTTAAGAAGCACTGTTGGGGGAGGAAGGGGAATAGTGTACAGGGCGAGTACCCAGCCCACTCATCTGGTCGCGGTGGCAGCACTGTAGGTAAGGTTTTCACAGAATGTAGTAATTGTCATCATTCGCTTTCTTTTATCTGGTTTCCCCAGACCCTCCCCATTTTTATTTCCCCCCAAAGCCTAAGATGACATTACTGGAGGTAGTCTTCGTGCCCAGTGTGTGGGCTGAGCGGGGTGGACAGCAGCCCTTGTCATACTGAGGACACGTGGCCTTGTCTTTAAGATGAGGCTGAACCGAGTGTGTGAAGAGCGTAGCCCCTTCGCAGCACTGCTCCTCGCCGTCTCCTGTAGGATCCTAGGCTCGTGTCCAGCACTGAGAGTGCTCTGTGCTGTTTGTCTCAGTAGTAGTATTTGTTACCCTGTTAGGTGTGTCATGGGTTTGTTCCTAAAATGAAGGATGCTGTTTTGAAATTACTTTTGTTTCCTTTTCCACAGAAGAACATAGCTGTTGAAAATGACGTGAGAGTAAACAAAGACAGCCTTACTGATCTTTACGTTCAGCACGCGATACCGCTGCCTCGGAGAGATCTGCCAAAGAACAGATGGGGGAAAATGATGGAAAAGAAAAGGGAACAACATGAGATAAAAAATGAGACTAAAAGGTACTTTTCGGTGGTTCTGATTATCATGTTACATTACTGAACAGTTTGCTTTCCTTTTTTCCCAGGTAAATGTAGGTAAAAGTACTGATTTACTCAGCAGCTATTTCCTGAGCACCAGGCACTGTGCTTACAGCAGGAATAAGACTGACAGTTCCCTGCTCATGTTTTGATTGGGGGAAACAGAATTAAAAAGTAAACTATATAGTATATTACCTTGTGATGAGTGCTAAGGAGACAAGTGATGCAGGGAGAGGGGTTACAGTTTTAGGTGAAGTGGCCGGGACCACCTCCCTGAGAAAGGACCCTTCAGCCAGACCTGAGGCAGGAGGGGGTGAGCTGACCCTCCTGGTGGAACACGGGCGCCCAGACAGGAGCGCATCCACACGGTCCACCAGAAACAGCAAAGAGGCCACCAGGGCCTAGCGAGAGAATCAAGGGAGGGTCCAGGAAGATGGGTCCGGGAGGTTGTGGCCTGGAGTGAGTGCAGAGGATTGTCCGTCTTGTAAGATCCCTGGCATGGTGCTGAGACAAGAGGCCATTGGAGGATTTTGAGCAGAGTGATGACACTGTGGCTGCTGTACTGAGAAGTGGTTTGAGGTTGGGAAACCACTTGGGAGGCTGAGCTGTAATCCAGACGGTTGACAGAGGTGACTAACTGAGGTAGTGGACTTGGTAAGCAGTGGGTGGCACGTGTTTTGGAGGTAGAGTCAACAGAGTTTACTGAATTGTGAGAAAAAAGTAGGATCAGGTAAGACTCTGAGGTCTTTGAACAAAACAGAATTGAAGACAAGGTCATACAGTTTCCGGTACACTGTTTAAAAGTTTTAAATTTCAGGAAATTTCAAAATTAAAATTACACAGATGTTACAGTTACAGTTAGTTTAGAAAATGCCTTGGCTTTAAAGGCCTTTAATGAATGGAATGGAATGTCCTGTCTCATTGTCTGCAGACTGCTGCTATAGTAGTTTGGTATAGTTTCATAGTTTATTACCTTCTCTAAGTAATCACTGATATGTCAAGATAACCCTATCAATAAATGGTGATTTTTAAAATTAAAACTTTTTAATTAGTAGGAAATCATGTTTTAAGTTTTGGGGTTAGTTGGTGGATTGATGTTTTAAAAGTACCTGCATCTTATGTGTACATGAAAGCTAATTTTAAATTTCTTGTAAATAAATATTTTAAACTTCAGAGCACTAGAAAAGTATCATTTCATTTAGGGTGAACACAGGAAATTTTATTTCCAGTGGTCCTACTGACAGTGGCTGAGCCTCACCAAGAAGTGTGTTCTGGTCATTGTTTTAGCTTTTGAGTTCCAGGGGACTGGTTTACCACCCAGACGGTATTTTTCAGGAACACGTCTCTTCAGTTTCAGGAGTGGCACCGTCGACGGTCTACGAAAGAGAGCCCTCGTCGTGCTTGAGGGAAGCTCCACGAGCGCGAGCATCAAGGTGAGGAGGACGGAGGACGCGGACAGCGGCCGGCCCAGGCCCCCGCCACCGGCTCGCGCCCCCAGCAGTGCCTTTCGGAAATTGTCAGATTCTTCTGCAAGTGTCTCACCCCTAATTTTGTCTTCCAATTTGCCTACGAACAATAAAATGGAACACAGTAATAATGACACTAAGCAGAACCATGACTTAACGCATAGGAAAAGTCCTCCGGGGCCCGTGAAGTCGCCACCTTTGTCGCCCGTTGGAACGACCCCGGTGAAGTTAAAGCGAGCAGCTGCCCCTCGGGAGGATGCCGAGGCCGCGGTGAGTGTCGGGTTTCCACGCCAACGGGAGACGTGGCGGCGGAGGCCCGTCAGTCTGCTCTGCCTCACGCCTTTCTCGAAGCCTTCAATGATCTGTCTCTTATTTTTACCTCTCGTTTGTCATGTGACTGAGGCCCTGGAATTTAAAATCCATGATGATATGCTAATACTTTTTAAAGTGCACTCGGTTTATTTCTGCCTAGAATGTGTAAAGAGAGTCTCTCAGGCACTTTTTCTCAGTTTTCCTCATCGAGATCCTTTACCTGTCTTGGAGCTGAAAGGAATGTTCCTTTGTTAGCGAGGCTCAGAATGTTACCTGAGGTGTCCAGGGTCACCCGTGGATTAAGTCGTGTTTTACAGCTTGACCTTGAGTCTGTCTGCTTGGCCCTCCCCTCCAAGCCACACCGGGGTCTTCAGCATGCGCCTCCCACCACCTGGGAGGACGGGGCGGCTCTGTAGGTGCAGCCCTGTCGTGCGCCCGCAGACTTCCGTGCTCAGCTCTCTCACGCAGACCCATGCGGGTCCACGGTTCCCTTTGATGATGAGGTTGTGTGTATGTGTTCAGTCTTTCCCTGGGTTTCTCGAGAAGTGTCTCTCTTTTAAACACCCAGCAGTTTTATAGCTTCTATTCCTTGTCGTAGTTTGTTCAGGCTGGTATAACAGAAAATTCCGTTGACCGGATGGCTCAAACAGTATACATTTTTTCCTACAGTTCTGGAGGCCAGAAGCCCAGAACCAAGGCCCCGGCAGAGTCAGGGTCTGGTAAGGCCCACTTCCTGGGTCACGGTCCCCTGCTTCTCACTGTGTGCTCGTGTGGTCAGGGGTGCGGGGCACTCTTGGGGTCCCTCGTGAGGGCACTAATCCCCGTCATGAGGCTCCACCTTCACGACCTGATCGCCTCCCAAGGGCCCCACCTCCAGACACCATCACTTCGGGGGTTAGGTTTCAGCGTAAGCGTCTGAGGGGACACGGACCCTCTGCCCATGTGCTGTAGTATCTTCAAGTTGTGTGTCAGAGGGATCGCAACTCAGAGTGGTTCAAACACTCAGAATAGCAGCCCCTGTGTGTGTGGCCCGCCCAGGGCCCTCAGCAGCTCCGTGACTCCTTTTGCCACCGTCACAAGTGGGCACAGTCATCACTCCCACCTCACGGGTGCAGGAGCAGCAGCTTAGCTGTTTAAATAAACTCGTGCGGGTTCCATGGTTAGCAGCAGCCAGTCTGCAGTTGAGTGTGGGCCTGTCTGACCCCGAGCGCAGCCTTGTTGTGACACCGGTCCAGCGTCGTCACAGTTGTGGGAGCAGGAGGGGGCCGGGAGCCGGCCAGACCTCCAGTATCGCTGGAAGTGAGTTTCCACGATTTTTTTCTTTTCCAGTCTCTTTAAAACATATTTTTCTACTTAGAAAATTACTACTCTTTCAGAGGTGTGGTTTTTTTTCCCTTTTAAGTCTTGTATTAAGGTCTTAGGTTGTGAGTTGGGGGAGAAGAGGGCTCGGCAGGGAGGGAGTGGTCAGTGGTTCTCAACTCTGATTGTACCTTAGCTCACCTGGGGGGGCTTCCAGAAAACCCAAACAGAGGTCAGAGCCCCTCAGCCACCTGCGGTGGGTGCTGACTGGGCTGGCCCTGGGAGAAGGCCCCGGCCGGGGCACGATCATCAGCGCCCAGCCCTGGGTGAGTCCGCTGTGTGGACGTCTGGGAACCAGAGCTGGAAAAGGGGGTGGGGCTGGGCCCCTTTCCTCTCTCCGGGAGCTGCCCCACCAGGTGCAGAGTGGCCAGCCTTGGTGACTTAAAATGTTCACTTCGGGCATCCTCTGACATTTCTGCAAGGCTAAGCTGATTTCTGTTCATGTCTTTTCAGAATAACCTGAAGCCCCCAGAAGCAAAGAGGAAGATACAGCATGTTACGTGGCCATGAGCGGAAGTTTCCAAAAATGTAAATATAATTGTAACTGTAGTTTTTCACACAAGTTCACATATATTGACAGTATTTACAGACGCTTACGCTGATTATTGTGGAATTTTCTTAAGAGGTTTAAATTAGGTTCAATAAAGTCCTTTGCTTTCTCTTTCTCCCTCCCTTCCTTCCTTTAAAAGAAAAAATTCTTGCCTTTCATGCCTTGATTAGGAAAGAATTTCTTTCTAAACAGTCAGTTTAGTAGAAGTCATTTATTTGACTCCAGTCTAATAATTAGCTGCTAGTCTGGTATAAAGCATTCAGTGAATTCTAGGAATTATTTTCATTAGTCTGTTTTGGTCTTTGGGGAAATTTGAGATTTTTTTAAAAATCAAATCTTTTAGAAGCTTTCTTTCGTTTCCCATGCAAAAGAAATAAGAGTTCATCGCAATATTTTAATAAATCCTGCCAAGCCCATCCTCGAGGCTCACCGCGGGCAGCCTGCTTGTAGTGCTGCCAGTCGCCCAGGCAGGACAGGCAGGCAGCGCTGCCGTCCTGGAAGTGCTCCCGTCCTTCTTTCCAGAAAAATCCAAAGGGGTCATCAGTGCCTGCCATTGCTCCTTCTGTGCAGTCATAACAGAGGTGGCTTGTTGAGAGTAGACCGGCCCCCGCACGGTCCTGCCCTGCCCGCGCCCCCTACGCGTCTGGGAGCTCCCTCAGCTCCTGGAAGCGTAACCTTTTCAGAGTGAAGCTGACCTTAAAGTCTCCAGGTGAAGCAGTCACGTTAGAGGTGGTCCCTGATGGCAGGGAGGTCACAGCAGAGGAACGGGGGTAGAATTCTGGGACGGGAGAGTCCAGGAATCCTGGCGGGGAGGGAACTCGGCGAAAAAGGGGCGCTGAGTCAGGTCCCCGTGGCCAGGCGGGCTTCCAGCACTGTCACACAAGGAGGTGTCGTTTGTGTCACGTGCCGTCACCCCCTTGGGCAGTGGGAGTCGGGGGAGTAGGGTCTTCGTGTTCACGGGTTCCGTGCCCACCTTTCTGCCGGTGTTTGTAACCAAGGGCGGGGGCAGCGTGCACGCCTCCCTGTGCGACTGCTCTTCTCATTGGGGTCTGGCTGCTCGGTACTTTTACAGCAATTCATGCCTTTGATTTGTTAAAACAAGCTTTTTGGTTCAACTGTTGACTAGCCTTACAAAAAATTAGTTCAGCCTTGCAGGTAAGTACTGTACTAAAACTTTAACCCTACAGTTTTTAGCTTTTCTGCCTTTATCCAGACTGTAAATCTGTACACCTAAGACAAAACTGACAGGCGCTAAGGCTGCGTGAACTGTTCATGTGATGGTGAAGTGTTAAACGTGTGGCTGTCTGCGGGGCTGGCGTTTGTAACATTTTTGAAGGACAGCCGTCATCCTGTACATACTGTGCACTGAAGAAGGTTGTGAAAGCGCAGGTTTTAGGGCAGAATGCCGAATTGTATTTTCTGTTCAGTTTTCTCTTCCATCTGCATTTCTCTCTTAGTTGAGAGAGAGTTAGCCATTTGACAGTTTTAAGTCAGTGGAAACTTATTTTTAGTTACTCAGTGAAATTAATTTTTAATTTGCGTATTTAACTTACAGAGTAGGTTGGTAATAACAGCTGTACTGTGTAACCTCGTTGCTTCAAATTGAAGTTTATCCTATGAACACTCAGTCAGTGCTCACGCAGCGCCTTCCCGAGCTATTCTGAGTGGGAAAAGCCTGTGTCAAGTGCTGTGTCACGAACTCCAGCGCCCAGGCACCAACCCGCCAGGGGCGTGGACACGGCTCCGCAGACAGTGGCATCTCGCGTGTCGCTTTGCAGGCTTTAGATTCCAGGCCTCGACCTGAGCAGCAAACACCCGGACGACTCTTCGCCTGCTGACGTGGGCAGATCTGGTTGCTTGGACTCTCCTGGGGGCAGAGCGTGGGGGGCCGTCGAGTCCCTTCCTCCCATGGCCCGTGCTCTCCTTGCTCCCTGCCGCTCCCTCTTGTCCCCGGGTCCCCCTTTTCCTGTCCCCTTTCCCGTGGTCTCACTCTCTGCTCCCCTCCTTCCTCCACTGTCTGCTCTGCAGACCCTCAGCCCCAGGCCTAGGTTTGCAGATTGTAATCCTTGGCCCGCTGGTCCCCTGGGGCTGGAGCCAGAACCACAGACGCGGCGGGCCTGCAGAGCGCGAGCCCCGCGGCACCAGGGCGCTGGCCTGCCCCCAGGCCGTGCAGCGCTGCACCTTCCCGGGCGGCCTGCTGCTCCGGGTGGCTGCCGGCACTGGGCGAGGCTGGTTCACCACGACTAGGAGCCCATCACGTTTCTGCTAGTATTAAAGTTCTTCGCAGCTGTAATCATTGCTCACAGCAGTGTTGTGGGTTGACTTCAGTTTTGAGCGATGATTCTGAAACTGATCTAGAGACTCATTCAATAGCAACGACCTTTTAAAAACTTACATTAAGTAAAACTGCCAGTAGATAAAGTCATATGTGTGTCAGAGCTTCCTCTGCGTACTACTGTGGAACTTCATCATTTTTAGAGGCTCCAAAATGGTCAATGTTTTCAAGTGTGCTCTTTTATTAAATGCTTGTGCAAGTTTTGTAACTCGGTACAGAAAGTTTAACCTTGTAATGTACATTTTTGTATGTAAAGTCTTTCAAGTAGCCTTATCCTTATTTAAATAAAATGAGTAAAATGCTGGAGTAGGTCTGTCATTCTTAAAAAATAAAATGGAGAACACTCTAACGCCTTGATGTCTTTTTATGAGTAGACTATATGGAAAGTGTTATTTATTCTTTATAGCACCACCTTCTGTACCTGGGTTGTTGGGGTCAGGCCTGATCCGGGCGGTCCAGCCGCACCTGGGCCCCTGCGGGAAGCGGTGGGTGCCCAGAGCCACCCCATGTGTGCGGGTCCTAATGGGCAGGGCTGGCTCACTGGGTGCGCCTGCACTTCCAGACAGGGAGACCTGAGCCCCCCAGCCTTACCCTGGGTGAGCTTTCCTGACAAATAACTGACCAGATTTGGTTGAAGGATTATTTGTGTTTGGGGTGATCTTGAAAAAGTTAATTTTTTAGTGGTATCTTCTTGTTGGAGACTGAAGCTCTGAATTAATTAAGTTGGAAAAGCCTCAAGTAACTGTCTCCCTTGAACTTAAAAAAGTAGATCTTTCACTTTTTTGTCTGGACAGGAAAGACAAAAAAAAATCTCACTTCCATTTAGATCATTTTTGCTCAAGTGCTTGTTGCCGAGTGAAGTGTTCTGCACCGCCCGGCTTCTGAACTTGGTTGTCTCCCCCGTTGTGCAGAAAAGATGAAGATGTGAGTTAACAAGTTCCTGCTCTGTGAAAAGGGAGCGTGAGGACTGGAAGAACCTGGAACCAGGTGGCGGCCCAGTGAGGTGGGGGACGGGGGCGAGGAGAGGCCCCGGGAGGAGGGGAGACAGGGAGCCGCTCAGGAAAAGCATCCTGTGTGGCGGATTGTAAAGGGCTACGTGGTTTCTGTTGTCGCTCTGTCAGAGGTGGAGTCTGCCCCCCACTGCTAAGTGGGGACCAGGAGTAACTTGCTTTGATCAAGCAGTATTTCTACTCTCGGATCCCAAGGAAGGAACCTGCTGGGGAAATGTGTCCCAGCCCCGCACCAGCGCTCACCCAGCCCGGCTCACCCAGGCAGCTGACTCAGAATCACGAGGGGCAGGGGGAGGGTTGCTGGAAGCCACTGAGTGCTGGGGTGCTTTGCTGCTGGCACTGGGTGACATGCCAGCCAAGGGCGGGGCCCGCAGACGTGAAGGCTCTCACAGCAGCAGGGCCCGGTCAGTGAAGGCGGCGGGAGGCTAGCATAGGATGGGACGGGGCAGGTGATGGAGGACTGAATGTGGAGGACTTTGGATTTGATTCTAAGAGGAATTGGAAGCTGTTAACTGTGTTCAGACTTGCCAAGCATTCCTGTTTCATCAAAAGACAGAAGTAAGACTAGTTCAATAAATACATAATAGCCCTAAACATTTTTGTCCTGTAGTAAGATTACTTTTTTCTGGCTTTTTTTTTTTGTTTTTTTAGTATATTTGAACTAGGATAATTATATTTCTTTGGCTAATAATTAAGCCTTAGGAGGCTGTAAAATACCCGTTAAGGTAAAATTTATTTTCCATAAATTTTATAAAAACACCCTATCGAGCTAATAAGCCTTTGGTTACGTCTATTCCACCTTGCTATTTAATTTTTTTAAGTGAACTTAAAAAAATAAAACCTTTTTTTAAGGTAAGTTTCAGATTCATGGAAAAATTACCAGATGGACGTCCCTTGCTTGTCTGTAACCGCCTCAGGAAGCCCCACAGATGGGTGTTTAAGGGCCATGAAGAGCACAGGTCAAAATTATCCATCATCCAAACAGCAGGGGAAATGCTACTGCGGGTGAGATGCAGTGGAAGCGTCAGGTGGCAGACAACCTCAGAGTTTTCATGTAAATAATCAGGTAAAATCAAGCAAGTTGGCTTGCTATGTTCAGAGAAAAAAGGAAGCTTTTTTTTTTAACATTTTACAAAAAAATTTTTTATTGAAGTACAGATGATTTACAATGTGTTAGTTTCTGGTGCACAGCACAATGATTCAGTTACGCATACATACATTCTTTCTCAACACAAGTTATTACAAGATATTGAATATACTTCCCTGTGCTCTACAGTAGGACCTTGTCGTTTGTCTATTTTATACAAAATACTTTGTATGTGCTAATCTCAAACTCCTAATTTACCCTTCCTCCCCTCTTTGGCAACTGTAAGTTTTTTTCTATGTCTGTGAGTCTGTTTCTGTTTTGTAAATAAGTTCATTTGTATCATTTTTTTTTCAGATTCTACATACAAGTGACATAATATGATATTTGTCTGACTTACATCACTTAGTGCAATCAACTCCAGGTCCATCCATATTGCTGCACATGGCATTATTTCATTCTAAAAAAGACAAGCTTTCAAATGACTGTTCAGTATAGGCAACTATAAAAAGTGTAACACATTTTAAGTTTTTTTTATTTTTATGAAGATATCACAAAATACTATAAAGCTTAAAAAGTCTTCTGCAGCTCAGTGACTTTACATTTATATGACTATATATTCATATATATATATATATAAAACAACTCCCCAAGTCAAGATACAGAGAAAAGTTGGCAAACTTCCCATAAAGGGCCAGATGGTAAAAGTTTTAGGGCTTGTGGGTCACGCCGTGCGTAAATGAGTGGGCGTGGCTGTGTTCCAATATAACCATTGTTAAAAACTCAGGCGGCGGGCAGGATTTAGCCCATGGGCCACAGTGTGCTAACCACACACAGAACATTTCCAGCAACCCAGAAGGTTCCCTCAGGTCCCTTCCCAGCCGGGGGGTAACCACAGTTCTGGCTTCCATCTCCATTGCTTAGTTTTACCCACCGACATTCATCTTGTGCACTTTTATGGGTGTTTTATTTCACAACTTAATTAAAGAGTTGCTTAATGACAAGGACTATCATAGAACTGTGTTACTTTAGAGCCAGCCAGAAATACCGTGTGCTGTGATGATCCCACGATCCCACCTGCAGACGCCTGGGGAGACGTGGGGAGAGGCAGGGGCACGTTCCGTGGGTGGTTGGACCTGGGGGGGTGTGACAGCCTGAACCTCAGCTCACTTCTCTCAAGATTTCTCCTTCTCTCTTTGGCTTTCCCCATTTTGACTGTGATGTGTCTGGGTGTGGATCTCTTTGCATTTTTCCTACTTTGAATTTGTCCTGCTTCTTGGATGCGTGTTCTTAGATAAATGTTTTTCATCAAATTGGGGGAAGTTCCCAGCCCTTAATTCTTAAAATATTTCTTCTGTCCCTTTTCTCTCTCCTCTGCTGGGACTCCCATTAGGCATATGTTGGTACACTTAGTGATGTCCCACATTCCTCTGAGGCTCTGTTCATTTTCCTTCCTTTTTCTCTGTTTCTCAATTTCATAGTCTTTATTGATCTGTCTTCACTCATTTTTTTCCTTCTCTCAACTCAAATCTACCATTGACCTCTCTGGTGAATATTTTCATCCCATTGTAGTTTTTGACTCCAGAATTTCCACTTGATTCTTTTTTGTCATGTTTATCGCCTTATCGGTTAGTCTCTGTCTGATGAGCCATTGTTCTCACCCATGTCCCTTCAACTCTACATGTGGTTTCCTCTAGTTATCTGAACACGTGTATAACACACGTTCAGCAGTGTTTGTTGGGTGGATCTGTGCGCCCAGTAAGCCCACTGCTCTCGGCCGAGGATCTGGTATGGCCTGGAGAATGCTTTCAAGTCTGTGCACATCCCACTCTGATTAAGCCTGCGCCCACAGCCTCCTGGACCCCAGGGATAAGTGGGGTCCCAGGAGGGCTCTTCTCGGCTCTTTCCTCAGTTCTCTGTGTTAGACTTTGGACTGGTCTGCCATTTTGATTTCGCTGTTAGCATCATGGAGCCACTAGCCCTCTCTTAACTGCTTGCCTCTAAGATCTTCATTGTTTTTGACAACCCTCTCAGGGACAGATCTTTTGGTACCAAATAAAGTCAGTGGCCTCAGGCAGAGCTGCTAGTTCACAGCCAGGGAGGTGCTGACGCCTCCTTTTAAGTAACAGTTGTGATGCAAACTCAGTTAACAGGGACCCAGCTCATTTACCTGCAATAACGTGTTGTTTACATTTAGACCCCTAATATTTCATCATTTCATACACCGTGCCTGACAAAAGATTTTGTTCTGATAACTTTATTATAAGCCATGTAATCTTGCTTTTGGACCTGTAGGACTGGAAGTCACACCACTGTAAATACCAACTCTTCGTTACCTTCCATAGCTTGGAAACGTTCAAGTTCATGGTACGTTAACTGCGCTTAAAAATCAAATACACGGTGAAAGAAAGATATGTTTGTAAAGAAATCATTCAAAAGGGTTTGGACACTTGGATTTGCCTTACTTGATTACAAAGACTGAAAACCATCTTCCCACCCCAGGTTACACGGGGTCTCCGCCTTCCCTGGGATTGACCGAGCACGGGGGTTGATTAAAGGGTTTACACAAATGTGAGCATCGCTGAGAAGCAGAGAGGAGAGTCTCAAGGTGGCCGGTGGAACCGGGACATGGCATGGCCAGGGGGAGGGGGGGTCCGTCTCTCACAGCACAGGCAGTGACCGCCGGGGACCTCAGATGTCCTTCCCGCAGTCCGGGCACAGGATGTCGTCCCTCTCCGTGAGGAAGCCCCGGCCCACCAGCGACAGGGAGCACTTCTTGCAGTTGAAGCAGTCGTTGTGCCACTGCCGCTCCTCAAAGGAGATGTACTTGGTGCCACCTAGCCCTGCCAACCGAGGACCAGACAGACAGGGGTGGACAGAGGAGGGAGGAGGGCGGTTAGAGCCAGGGGACTGGGAGGAGAAAGGGGCTCAGGCTGGACCCATTTCAAGGGCTGGCTTGTATAACACGGACAGTATGAGCTTCCACTGACCTGGTGCCGGGGCTCCACTTTTTTGTTATTGTTTTTTAGTGGAGGGACTGGGGATTGGATCCAGTACCTCATGCATGCTAAGCACATGCTCTACCACTGAGCCACACCCTCCCCCTGATGACTACTTCTTATCAAATATCTAAGGTATGTAAACAGCCTACTGCAGTACCGTGGGAGTGTCCTGCCACCAAGCCCCCAAAATAAAACGGAATCAAATACACAGAGTTATCTTTAATGAAACATGGATAACGAATTCCAATGACAAGTTCTTTCTGGAGGTAACGGTCCAGCCTACCACGTTAGGAGCAGGCTAACCACACTGCCTACTCCATTCATCAAGGTTTAGGGTCTCAGACTAGCACGTGACGTCACTGACTCCCCCAACAGTTCTTCCTTTTGTCAGTTCATTACTTGGGCTGACATCTGGCATTAAATCTGTTCACAAGGGGGAGGTCTCTGAGCTCATCCTCTGGGCTAGAGAGAGAGAGGGCCGGGCGGGCACCCAGGCCTCCAAGGCAAGTTCTCTTCAACCCTTAACCCTCTGCCACTGCTGGGGCTGCGCTAGCAAAGCTCCCCCTCCTTCCCTGAACACCTTCGATACTAAAACGCTGACTCCCCTCACCAATCCTAGACTCGCAAGGACCAGGAGACACCCTCGGGTCACACAGCCCAGGCTCTGGCTCCAAGGCAGAACCAAACCAGTAATTCAGGCCTGAGAGTCTCAAAGTTTTCTGCACAGTTGAATCACCTAGGAAGCTTTTAAAAATTCTAACACACAGATCACAGCCCAAAGCAATTAGATCATAGCCCAGGCAGCAGACAGGTCTAAAACTCCCCAGGTGTTTTGAATGTGAGCATTTCCAGGGCTGGAGTCTGGCCAGTCCGCTGCTCTCCACACTGAATTTTCAGCACAAGCTGTAGTTCAACCAGACTGGGGCCCTCACTCCGCCCAACCCTTGGGGGATGCAAAGGAACTACCCAGCGTGGGACCCCCTCCCTCCTAGAGCCGGACCTCAGGGGGAAAGTCTCTGTAAGATGCCGGGGAGCATCTTCCAGAGCCCCGCACAGCTGCTGAGCCTGGACATGCCGGTTCCCTGGGCCAAAGGGTCATCACAGACTCACAGCCTCCAGCCTGGGAGAGAATCCGACCGAAAGCAGAAATCAGCCTCTTGAGGACAGACCGCAGGGTTTGCAGGGACCAGGTGAGTGAGAGGGGAAGTTGTGACCTGCGGAAGTACTCCGGGTGTGACAAGGGGGAAAGCTGGCTGTTCCCAGCCTCGGTCGGGGGCCCTGAGAGTCAAAATCCATCAACAGACTCACAGCTAAAACCTCACCCCCGGGTCGACCTGCAAGGGCCCGTGGCACTGGGCGGGCGGACACTCACCGCTGATGGGGTTAGCGCACCCGGCACACTTCTTGGCGTACAGGTCGCAGAAGCAGCCCAGGCAGTAGGCGAACTCGTCCCGGGAAGTGAAGCGCTGGCCGGACAGCGGCTTCTTGCAGGCGGCGCACACGAAGCACTCCTTGTGCCAGGGCTGCTCGCGGTAGGTGACGCCCCCGCTGGTGATGGGCTGGGGGGCAAAGGGGGACGGTCAGTGGCCACAGTGGCCCCTCCTCACCTGGGCGGTCGCCTCTGGAGGATGAAGGTCCTGCTCATGTTCAAAGCCCCTGAGAAACTGCGGCCACCCTTCTGCGCCCCTTCCCCAATCTCCCCCGGCCTCTGATGGGACGTGGTGTCAGGACTCAGACGTCTGCTGGGTGTTGGGGCAGCACTGCCTCCTTGCTGGCCGGAGGGTGAGGGGTGGGGAGACTGCAGCTCAGAGACTGGGATCTGATCCTTCCCCTGCCAAGGGACGAAGGGATGAGGTGCAGATAAATGCACGCAGAGGAGGGGGACTCAGGAGCAACAGAATTCTAAACAGTAAAGAAAAGTGGAGCTGAGAGAGGAGACCAGGGAGAAAGCCTGGAGGAAAATCAGCAGCACGGCGCCCTGGGAAAGGTGTGCGCGGCAGGGCACCCCAGGCGCAGCTCAGGAGGTGCAGGGGACACAGCCCGGCCGGGTCCCTACAGTGACCCAGCGAGTCCTGCAGCTGCAGGGCCCAGAAGGTATGAGGGAGGGGACACTCTGGAGGGCGCGATGGGGACAGGTAGGCAGGAGGGAGATGCCTTCCCCGCCATCCCCGCCCCGGAGTTGGACCTTTCCTTTCTTTAACCCAACGGCCCCCTGGCAGTCGACTGGACGGATGGACGGCAGACAGACGTGCGAGGCCCGGGGAGGACGAGACACCCACCTTCTGGCACTGGACACACTGTAGGGCGTGCTGCTCCTCGTAGCAGGGCACGCAGAAGTTCTGGCCGTCCTTGGGGATGAAGCTCTTGGTTCCGATGGGCAGCTGGCAGCCGTGGCAGACGAAGCAGGTCTCGTGCCAGCTGCTGCCCCTGTACTCCATCTTGCGGGTGCCTGGCCGAGTTGGGGGAAGAGAGAGGCGTTAACCACTGGCGGGAGGCGGGGAGAACCTGTGGGAGCTCAGAGCGCTCCTGGGTGCTCCTCTCTGTGGGAATCATCCCTGTTCTGTGCGGGGCGGGGACTGGTCCTCGTGGGGCCCTGCCACACACCAGCTCCTGGGACTGCATCTGAACTTCCGCGGTATTTATTTGTTGGCCAGGGTGATCTCGGACATTAAATGAGGAAATATTTGTCTCTCCCTCAGCACTGCAAAATTACAAGGAGGCATCTGGCAGAGATGGTACTAATCCTGTGGAGCGTGAATTTGGAGCGCAGGGACCTGTGGATAAACACCCATCTGGTTCTCAGCGGGAGGGAAATGGGGGGTATACCTGAACCCAGAGTCTCACGCCTGCTTTAGCGTCACTCGCCTGACGCAGCCAACTGTGTGGACCATGCTGAGATGTGGACCCAGCTGGGCACTTGTGACAGACTGCTCAGCCTACTGAGCCCCAAATATTACCTGGCTCCTTACGGGAAAGTGTGGCCACCCCCTGGGCACACTTAAGGGACGGGTTACAGCAGGAGGGGCACAGAAGTCAGACTCAGCTCAGATCAGGGAGCGAGGGGGATGAGACCAGAAGCAGGGCTGAGGCCAGGTTGGCCTCGTGCTGGGACAGCTCAGGATGCATAGCACAGGCATCTGTACGCTAGTCTTCAGCGCCAAGACCGCGACTGAAAGGTAGAAACGACAGGCCAATGGCTGCATTTCCGCTGGTTGGAAGGCTGGTGAGGTGACGTCCGTCTCTCCAGGGTCATGACATGGTTGTTTCAGCAGATGTCACTTTGGGGTCACTTTGCCAGCTTCACGGATTTGCTGTTGCCAGTCACCACCTCCCACCGAGTATACAGAACACTCAGGGTATGTGTGCAGGTGCTGGGGGTGCGTCGGGGCGTTGGGGGGGCACACAGTGATCTTCAAAACTATGGAATTCAATCATGGGGCGATGAATCCTGAAAATGAGATAAACTTACACTGGGCAATTCAATTTCAAGTAAAACCGGTGGAAGGATTTTGATATAAATCCTAGAGTGATTTTCCTTGGTCTCCGGGGCTTGGTTCTCCCAGGCACACCTTGGTCAGTTGCTCTTTTAACCTCCGACCCCTCTGATCACGCAGCCCAGAAACCGAAGGATTTGTCAGCGAATACAGGACGATCGTGATTGTCACTAAAACCCCAAGCCAGATCACGTAAGTGCCTTCTGCATGTCCTAGATGACAGTCTTCTGTCGACCGCAGCGCTCAGGGATCGGTTCCGTCCTGGGGAGGGCGTGGGGCGCACACCTGAGGCGCCGTAGACCATGAGGTCATTGCGCAGCGTGGCCAGCAGGGGGCGGCAAAGCTCCTCCTTCTAACGACCTGCGGCTTCGGAGCCTCCCAGGAGTCCGCCTCCTGGAGTAAGGGGTGTCTTCTGATGTAGAGAAGCAAGTGAGGAGCCAGAAGCCCGGTGCAGGGCTGGTGGCAGCTGAGCCTGCTGGGGGCAGCGGGGCACCTGCGCGCAGGGCTCAGTGTCCGTAGGCGAGGACGGCGCGCGATGATGTGGGGGTGTGCGCGGCGGGCCAGCTGTCCCCTCCGTACCTGCGCCTGGGCCTCATCTAAACGCATCGCGCCAACGGTCAGCACTGCTTTCCACTCGGTTTGGTTGCAGCACCTTCGAAAATCAAACCAAGGAAGGAAGCTAGTGCTCTGGTCTAGCCTTTGTTCCTTTTTTGGTTTTAAAAAAGCATCTCGTGCTTGCATGCTTTTCCTTCTTCGTCGTCATCTTCTGCACACACCAGGCCTTCTCCTGACACCCTGCCTCTGGTCCACTCCCCTGGCCAGAAGTGCCCTCTCCTGACTCTCCACCCCGGGGTTGAAATCAGCTCATCCTCCGATGTGATCTCCCAAGGGCCCCGTTCCTGGCTGCGGGCTCTGAGCTCTGACTCCCTCCCAGCAGGTCCCAGCCAGGCTTCTCCACCGTTTGTACCTAAAAATCCCAAAGGCAGAGACCTTGCGACGCACATCCCTGGGGTGGAGGCCCGGTGTTGCCAGAATCAAGAAACATCTTGGAAATCTCAAGGATTTTAGGAAAATTTCACGTTCTACTCTAAGATATATTTGTCTTCGTCAAAAATGCCAGTTAACATTTTTCTTCCCAAACTGGGATTTCCAGACTGTTGGCCTGGGAAGCTGTACCTGTCCCCACACGCGGGGCCCACCACCCGGGGGCTGCGGTCAGTCTCCCCGCAGGCGCTGGTGCTGCAGAGGGGGGGCCCTGTCTGGCCCGACCGTCCACACCTGACAGCGTGTGTGGTTGAGCTGACTCTCCCCAAACGTTACCTCAAGAGGTTACCCCCTGGACCATCCGGTCATCTAAAGGGGCTCCCTGGGGCTCCTCGCTCAGTGACAGCGTCCAGGACTGATGTCTGCTGAACTGTGGGGCTGCAGCACCCAGCCACCATTTCCCAGACTCACAGACAACAGAGAGCAGGACTTCCTCGGCACAGGGACCTGGCAGCTGGAGACCCCTGCCTGCAGCCCGCCCAGCACCCTGCCCTCACTGTTGTCCCCCCACAAGGAGCCTCGTGCCCCAGTGTGTCTCAGCCCGTGACCTCACCGTGCCCCTGGCCGCTCCTGGCTCCAGGTCTGCCGTCTGCAGGCCACCCCATTCTAGGACACTATGCAGGTGGGAAGTTCACAGGTCCAGGAAACATGCCTGTTTCCACATAGTGGTCTCCTCGCCAGAAAGATGAGAGAAGGCAGTCCTCAAGACCCTCCCCAGTGATGACCCCCCCGCCCCAGGCCGACTTACTTTGAGTCCAAAAAGGTCCAGCAAACGAGACATCACGGGTTTCTCCCAATCTGTGTGCCTGTAGGACCACCTCCCCTCGGGGGTCCGAATTACCATCCTCTGCTTTGGTCCTGTGGCTGATGGCTCCACTGCGGTAGGGATGTGGGGCGACCTGGTTTGTTTCCCCGACGTCTCCTTCACTTGGCTCCACCCCTGCACCCCCACTTCTCCAGGAAAAGTGAGAAACACACGAGTTTTTCTTCCTGGCTTTCCTGTTTTGAGACTCTGATGCTTCACTGGTTCCTGATCCAGAGGGAGGAAGAGGCCCACATCTCAGAAGTTGGTCTGACAGTGACTCATGGAAATGACTTTGCCATCTCAGTCCAGGGCTGCTCAAGACTTGCCACACTTAGCACTGCCGTCCGCACCCCACCTGGGAGCCGTTGAGACCCATCCGGGAAGTCTCAGCCCTCGGCCCTCCGCCTGCCACCTTCAAAACCCCTGCTGTCACCGGCGGGCACTGAGGCCTGGTCCAGAGGCCCCTGGCTCAGAGCTGGAGCTGCGGGTTGGCTATTTAAACTTGTGGTTCTTCACCGGTGAGGTGAGTCAGGCAAACCTCAAGGTCATTTGGCTCCACACTGTTGATGCTTTTACAGTTTCCTGTTGTGGGTCTGAGCCCCGTTCTCCTCACAAGTGCCCGGGCTGGGCTCTCCTCGTGCAGGGCTTGTCACCAGACGCACAGCCACCCCCTTGGAGCCTCAGCGCTTCCCCTGCAGGTGTGCCATCCACCAGTGCCTGGGGCTCTAGTGGGCCTTGAGGCCTGGTCCTCAGCCCACTACCCCACCACCAGGAAGGATCCCGAGAAGCAAAGGGGGCAGGACCCCACACAGAGGGCAGGACACAGCTCAGGAGCGAACCAGCCACCCCGGAGGGGGGACACGGAGGGCTGGGGGGAGCAGGACCAGAGCCCGCCTGCGCTGCAGACGGGAAGTCCGTGTGCTGGGAGGCCGGTGGGAGAGAGGCTTGAAGTCACCAATAGAACTTTCCTGGGCTCTTCTCATGAAAAGCTGGAAAGATTTCATTTGTTTTTCAATTAATTTTGCGGTTCCTGTCCTGCCAGGACTGCCGGCCAGTCCAGCACTGTGTGGCTTTAGTTCTCACCATGCTGTGGCCACATCTGGCCCCCCGTTTCGAACACGCTCTGCATTAACCTGACTCTGGAAGAGACCTTCCCGCCTGGTCTCCAGCCCCGTCTTCCCCACACGCCCAGCAGCCCGCGAGACCTCGTCTGGGTTTTTCAGTGTGGCTGTTACTTTTCCGATGTATTAACCAGAGCAACGTCGTAGTGATAAGAAACCACTTACTGAAGGCCTAATGATCTCCCTGCCTTTGTAAAAATTATTATTTCTCATTTAATATATCTTCCTAAAATAACACTTCCCACGTGTCTGTCCAGTATCTCTTCCCTGCCAAAAACAAAGCAAACCAAAAATAAAATAAAACTCCGGAGCTTGGCAGTCAGTCTTCCACTGACGAGTCAGGAGTCTGCCTCTAAATTAGCCCTGAAGCCTCGCTCCTTCTCGGTGTGACCCAGCCCCTGCGTGCGGTGTGGGGACTCAGTGAGGTACCCCAGCTTCTAGAAACTGACGGTCCCTCTATTGAAGTCAAAAATTCAAAACTCTCACCTGAAGTCCCTCCTGCACACCTTGTCAGTGCCTTCACAAATACAGAGAATTTTAAAAATCGTTTTTAAGGGGCATTTCTTTGTATCCAGCTCCGTTCACCAACATAGTGAAATGAACTCCTTTAAAAGTACATTTGAAAACTTGATGTATTTGACATTCCTTTTAAGCACCTCAATAAAAAACCGGACCTCCGGTTCTTAAGGAATTGTTGCTGGAGTGAATTAAACTTATAAACACGATGAATCATGACATATCGTAACTGTCAAAACAGTTGACAGAGAAAGAAAATTCCAGTGTAAAACCACAAGCCTAGATCGCTTATTCAATAGCACACTTTCAGTCAGAATCGTAAGGTTAATTTACTCTTTAGACCAATGTTTTTTAAACTTCACTCATACTTTTATCAGATTATTTAACATAATATTATTGCTCTGGGTTGGATCCGCTATAAAATGTGCATCCTTAATTCTAAACCTCCCTGGGATTAAAGGAAGTGTATCTACCAGAGAAGTTGCCTTGAGGTTGGACACCTTCCCTGCGCAGCTGCGTCAAGCTTCCTGAGAGCTGGGGGCCCGGCCTGTGCCCCCCACCCCCTGGCCAGCCTGAGCCTAACTCAGGGTCTACAGCCCCAGAGACTGTCAGTGGTTTTAGGTGGCTCTCCAGTGGGGATGCCAGACTAAAGAGGCCCCAGATCAGACAGACACTAAAAAATGAGCTGAAATTCTGATTTACCTGGAAATCCTGAATTTTATTTGCTAAATCTGGCAAGTCCAAGGTCCGGGCACCCCTCACTGGTCACGCAGAGGACGTCCCTGACCCTGTGTGGCCAGTGAGCATCCAGGGTCCAAATCTTAGGTTCTTCTCATTGGTTACCCTTCTTGCCCTCACTCTGTGTCTAACAGGGTTTATTTTTTAAATCCCACCTAGTATTTTTGTCCACTCTGTTTTTTAAAATAAAACACTCCTCTCTCAAACCAACAAACTAAGGACCCCCCCCCGAAAAAAGCAGCCCCATCCTCCCCATCAGCAGACACGTCCCCATCCTTGGCACCCGCCCCGGCTGTGGCCAAGTCTTCAGGAACAGAGCCTGCAGCAGGGCAGAGGGCCCGCTGGGTCTCCGGCTCACTGCTCCCCAGCGCCCAGCCCAGCGCCTGCTCGCAGGAATTCCAGGAGTAGGGATCACACGGTGGTGCGGGGGGCGGGGCGGCCGCGGTCCCCACCTGGCGTGATGGTCCCCACCTGGCATGATGGCCTTCTTGCACTCCTGGCACCTGGACGAGTACTCCTGTGAGTAGCAGTCCGTGCAGAGCAGCTGGTCCTCCCTGGCGGCGAACGGCTTGTCCACGAGGGAGCCCCTGCAGCGCGAGCAGTGGAAGCAGGCCTCGTGCCAGTGTCGGTCCTTGTAGGACAGGTCCTGCGGCCCAGAGCACAAGAGACGGTGAGGGGGACCAGACCTGCCGCCCGCCCGCCCTCCCCGCCGTGCGCTTTCCCTGTGTGCATGTCTGTGTATGAGAGAGATGCTTCTGAAAAACAAGTGGTTTTCCCTCAGGGATGGTCTGTAAGACAGGGAAACAGCACATGGAACTCATCAGCACGTGTCCAGCACACAGACCCCAGGAGCCCTGTGACCTCGAGGAAGCTCAGCAAACCCAGCCGACCCGGCAGGGTGGCCGTGACCCCCGGGTGAGACACCAGCTGCAGGAACGAGCCTCAGGATGGGGCCCTGGTCCGCCTGGTGGGAAGCGGGTCCAGACGGACATCCACTAGGTGCCACCAGCTGAACACTGACCTGTAGGGGCAGTGAGCTAGGCAGAGGAAGCAGAGGCCTTGGCGGGGGGCAGGGGGCTGAGCCTGTGCAAGGGAGGGGGGCCAAGACCAAGGCCAGGGGGCAAGAGTTCCCGTCGGGCCAGACCAGGAGGCCCGCTGTCCGCAGGGAGGGCAAGTGCATCCTGGAGGCCGTGGAGGGAGGACGGACCTTAAACGGAGACAAGGGGACAGGGCATGGGAGGAGGGAGGAGAGGGCAGATGGAAGATGACACAGAAGCCCCTGCAGGGACGGGGACGGGGACATGGGAACAGGCACCAGATGGCGGACGAACTGAGGAGACGGAGTCCACGCCTCTTAGCGCAGGGTGAACCCAGGAGAGGAAATCACGCTGGCTCGATGCCACCGTGGGTCCCACCTGAGGAGTAACAGGAAATCTCGCTCTTGTCTTTTTAAAGGGCAGTTTCTGTGTGGGCGAGGGCACAGCTCAGGGGTAGAGTGTGTGCTGAGCACCCATGAGGTCCTGGGTTCAGTCTCCAGTACATCCATTAATATAAATAAATAAATAAAATAAAAAACAAAAACAAATTTTTAACGAAAATTTCAAAATAAGGGCAGTTTGAAAGTGCCGGTGTGGAAGCGTACTCACTATTTACCCCAGCTCTGTCTTGGACAGGGTTACTGATCTACTGCTCTTTGTCCTCCCAGCTCTGACCTGCGACAGTCACCCATCTGTGGCCGAGGCAGAAACAGCACTGCGGGCCCCCGCGTGGTCTCCCGGGCCGGCTTCCGGCTCCCAGGTGGCCTGAGCACCCGCTGCTCCCGCAGACGGTGGGGAGAACACCCTCTGCACCCCCGGGCACCCCTGGTCCCGAAACCGACCCCGGAGCTGGCGCGATGCCCGGGGCGGGCTCTGAGAGCACACGTCCTGGACCGGATGAGAGAGCCCCCAACCCAGCTCATCCCGGAATCCAAGCTGGAACACCAGTTCTCGCCCTGACACATCGTGTGTGTGTGTGTGTATGTTCCCAGGGCCTCAACCCAAACCACAGTTACCTGAGCCAGTGATCTGCTGGCAACTCAACTCAGTTCAGGGAATTTAAAAAAAAAATACGAACCACAAACACGGAAACACTGGGGACACTGTGGAGGGTGAGTGTCTGTGAGAAGCCTGCTTCGTTAAGTGTCTGGGAGCGGAACTCTGGCCGAGCACAGAACCTTCTCAGCGCAGGACTGAGGATCCCAGCCCTGCCCAGGGCCGCTGGTTGCTGTCCTCCCCAGATGTCAGCTCAGTTGAGTCACCAGCCACCCCTTTCCTTCAGGGCAGTGTCTCCATCCCTGGGGCTCACAGCTCCGAGCAGATTTCCAATTCTGGGTTTTAATACCACACTAGTCTCATCTGGCTTAATTCTGTTATGTGCGAGTCCACCATGTGGTCCCCAAAGCCCCCATTTAGATGCTGGAGGCACAACGTTGGGAAGTATAGACTTGCTGACTTACTTTAAGAACTTTGAAATGTCCTAGAAATATCCTGGTTTTAAGGTTCTCTAGAGAGACAGTGAAGGGGAGAGGGAGAAAGAAAAAAATCTTCTGACGTGTCCCAGAAAAAATACCAAGGCAGATCATGTGCACAGAAATGTCATAAATCGCAGGAAAATGTTGATAAACAATGCAAGCCGAGGCCCAAGCACTTCCTTTCTGATTTGATAGTTTTCCGGCTCAGAAACGCTCCTAATATGGGAAGGCTCCTGCTTTGCCCCAAAAGTGCCCTTGGGGAGACTCGGCTGAGCTGCGGGTGACTTGGTGGCCTGGAGGGACCCAGGGCCCTCCTCCAGTTAACGATGGCAGTTCCGGGCAGCGGGGTCACTCATCCCCGTCTACATCCTGTCCCTCCTGGGCCGGGAGAAGTTCAATTCCCAAACCAAACATTCCTCAAATCCACGAGATTCCACCCCATACATGGATTCGCCATGTCATTGCGCTCAGCCCTTTGCGAAGATGTCCTTCACTTTAAGACCATCAGGGTGTCATGTTTCCAAATGCACCTACTTCCAGATCCTCCAAGATCAACACTGGCAGAAGCAGCAGCAATCACTCCACGCGGCCCCCTTGACGGTGAGCCGTTTAATTCCCACGCAGTCCCGTGAGGTCGGCAGACCCAGTTCTCAGATGTGGGGACTGAAGCCTGTAGGTGGCGTGACTCACCTACATCTCACCGCCGGTTGAGGGTGGGCCCAGGCTGCCCAGCTGAGCCCTACCTGAGCGGGCATGGTGTCACCGCTGAAGGCTGTCCGCCTTTGTGTCCTGCCTGCAGGTGACCCCGTGGTTTTCATGCACTGGGTTTTTCCTGTATTGCCCACTTGGTCAGCTTTGTTGTAGGATCTGAGGATCCTGCTTTATTCAATTCCCTTCAGAAAAGATTTTTCCACTTACAGGAGTTTGTCTAAATAAATATGTGTATTTTCAGGGCTCGTTACAAACTCTGTGGACAAATTACACGGAGGCGCTAAAAAGGTGATTCACTCATTAAACACTTAAAAATCACCTGAACAAATAAAGAAGGGCCGAGCTGGCGTGCTGGACTCTGAGAACGTGTTGGGAACAGCAGCTCTTCCCAGAAGGGCCCAGGAAGGCCAGCGGGAGAGGCCTGTGTCCTGCTTGAGGGAAGGACAACCAGGTTTTCCAATCCGTCCTATGTCTCCTAAACCAGCCTTGGCTGGGAGCCTCTAAAACGGTGACAAGGCCACCCGGACTTAACCTGGGCGTGTGGACACCTTCGTCTATTTCAGGGTCTCCCAGCTGCTTTCTGCCCAAAGACCAGCAAACCCTTCTGTCTTCCTTCCAAACGTTGGCTGAGAGACTTACTGATCACAGACTCGATGTTTCCCACTTAATTCCTAGGAGGCTGGAGGAGCGGCAGACACCAACAGAGCGGCTTTTCTGGGCACAGTCCTCCCCGTCCCACGGGGCCCGGGAGACAGCAGGAGGCAGATGCCTCTTACCCACAGCACTGACCACTGATCAGACCCGTGTCTGACCTGAGAGCCCGGGCCAGGGTCCCCGAGGCTGTGGGGACTGTCAGGACCCACCGCACTGCCTCTCCGCCTCCTGACTCCGTAACCCTGGAAAGACCTCCCGCCACTCGAACCTTAGTCGCTGCTCCATAGAATGGGATGGAAGGGGCTCCTCCCCGGAGGACGTCACCTGGCGTCTGGGTCGTGCGGTTAGGGCATCTTCACGGGCCTAGGACACAGCCATCGCCAGTGTGCAGCAGCATTTATAGCTACGCTTGGAGCCAAGCCTGAACACTAGGTTAGGACCTGCAGCTGGTCCTTTGTCCGTTACTACCTCTTCCTCCTTGGAGCCCTCTCCGGACACATGGGTGGGTGGCTTTGGTGGCCCATCTGACTTCACAGCCCTGCCCACAGAGACGCAGAAGACCCAAAGTCTGTGCCAGGCACACGGCTCAGCGTTTGCTAAAGGCCCTGATCCGTGGATGCCGGGACCACCTCTGAGCACTGGCCCAGCCTGTCTTCTCTTTACTTTCTTGGCTTTTTGAAGCCCAGGACTTAGGTAGACCCATCCCCCAAAACGTCTATAATTGGGCTAATAATATATTTCACTAGTATCCACAGGGATCTAAGAAAAATTTCAGGAACAGCAGAAGGACAGAGAATCATGACATTTTGTTTGTATGACCTGTCGTCAACTAGTCCACTGGCCAGAAACATGAGTGACTTCTATCGCCAGAGATTACAGCATCTCCTTGGAGAAACTAAACAGAATTACAGCACGGAACGGAGAGTCTGCATAAAAATGAGACTTCAACATAGGTGAGCTGACCACGGGAGCAGGTCCTGAACTCCCGCCAGCACCCACAGAATCAGCCTGGTCCCCACAGGCTTGCTGGGATGTTAACTGACACACACACATCCTTCAGGGAGAGACCCGCATGGGGCGGGGGCGCCCCTGCCCTTCTCAGACAAGAGAGGGGCCCCGGACCCGCCAGCTCACTCGCTCTTCCAGGCCTCGGATTCACTTTCCGAAACAGGCACGACTGTCCTGCCGTGGCTTCCTGAAAGCCAAGAAAACCGTTCCAGATATTCAAAAGCCCCAGAGGGCAGGCTCTAACTTCAAGTTCACATCTTTTTTCCTTCAAAAATGGAGAAAAAAACCCATGGAAACCCCACAGACAGTGAACCGTTACCCGGGTTGAAAAGTTCAGCGTGATTAATGCCCGGCTGTGCAGGAGTCTTGTTGATTTTGGCCCCGTTTGGGGGCTTCTTGTTTATTTGCCCATAAAACATGTGCTGGAGGAAAACTCGTTTGAAGGGTCTTTACACGAAACCACGTGGAAGAAATGATCGGTGACTTCGGTTTTGCCTTTCCATTAGCCCCCAGCCGAGGATGACGACCTCCACATGTCCAAATGTCTCCCTTAACCCTGAGCTGTTCTTTGTCAGAACGGTATCTAAACCTCTCGCCAACTGATGCCTTTTGCAAGTAAAACTTTAATAAAATAACTTTTTTTTCCTGCCTCTTGGTTCTTCCTTGAAGTGGACTTTTTTTTTTTTGATGTTCCTCCAATGAAAAGTGGTAAATAGAGAGGGTGACGCGTGGAGAGGCATGGGGAGGGGGCCTGCTGCGGAAAGCAGGAGGCAGCAAAAGAGGAGGGGGCTGGAGTTCATGACACCATCAGCCACTCGTTCGAGAGCCGAGCCCTTTGTATCTACACACCCTGAGAACCCTACGAAGCCGGGTCCCGTGTTGTAGCTCCGTTTTATAAACATGCAGCTGGGCACAGAGGGGTCAAGCCATCGGCCCAAGATCACACAGCCAGGGAGATACACAGGCAGACTGAGACGGGGCAGTTGGGTGTCTGAGCTCTGAAGTATGGCCCAGGGGATGAGTGCAGAGGGACTAACCACACGTTGGGCAGGGCTGGAGGTCAGAAGGTGGGCACCTTTCAAATGAGCAAGATTAGCCTTTTTTTTCTTTTTTAAATGGAGGTACCGGGGATTGAACCCAGGACCTCGCGCATGCTAAGCACGTGCTCTACCACTGGGCTCTACCCTCCCCACTAGACCAGCTCCTTGTGGTTGTCCAAATCTCTGGATGTCTTACAGCCGACACGGGACGACCTGGGTCCCATTCCATGACACGTGGCTGCAGCTTGGGCTCAAGCGGCAGCCTCACACCCCCTTCATCTCTGCTTGGAGCCAAGGCTTCCTTCCTCACAGGATGGAAATTATCGCTTGACTGTCCTAGACACCAAGCAGAAACTGATGGTGTGGCCAGCTGCTGACTGCCTGTCCTCAGAGGGATGGGAGGAAAGACAGAGACAGAGGGGACAGGCCTTGGACTAGTCAGAACCGCCCCACGGCAGACCTGGACCCCACTCTGCCCACAGCCACAAATTCTGATTCTCCCACCAAGAGGAAAAGAGCCCCTATCGCTCCATGAGACCATCGGCCTGGGGGCTGCGCCGGGTGCCTCGTGCACAGTCACTCTGCAAATATTTACCGCACAGCTCCTGCCGGGTGAGTCAGCCCGGGAGCGGGAGCCCTGCCCTCGGGAAGCGCGGGACTGGGCGGCAGGTGGCTGCTGAGATTAGGACCCCGATCCTGGGACTATGAGAAGCGGACTGAGGACGCTCAGCACCCACATCCGGGGAAAGCCCTAACCAAGGGCAGCGAACTGGGATGGGCAGAGACCAAGCCAGCGGGGAGGGGGCGGGGAACGGCCCACTGCAGGCTCCCAGCCCAGCAGCCGGGGGTGTCCACAGGTGATGGGGACCGGGACTCAAGCACAGACCACGCAGGGAAGCACATGGTTCTTGGGGAGCCCGGTGGGGGGAAAGGTACCTTGCAGTCGCAGCCAATCAGCTTCCCGCACTCCTCACACGTGCTGGCGAAGAGGTCCTCGAAGCAGGCCACGCAGTAGGGCTGCTCCTCCCTCAGGACGTACTTCCTGCCGAAGAGGGAGCCCTCACAGTGGTAGCAGTCGAAGCGTTCAGTCATCTTGGCGCCACCGGCTTCTCAGCCACCTGCCGGGACAGAGAGAAAGGACCAGCTCCAGGCGAGCAATTAACACTCACCCAGGAAACAGTTGTAATTTTCAATGACCCTTTTCAAAAACTTAGTTGGGGGTAGTTTTGCGTTTAAGGGCATTCTACTCCTTTAAAAACCCCAATCCCTGGTGATTGTCAGAAAGTCATCTCGGTTCTGTACACAAGGCGGAGTTCGCATCACAGCCCTCAGCCCGTGGGGGCACCTGCCTGCTTCGAACAGGGGACGTAACCTCCCAGCTTCCACTCTCACGCGTTCCCCAGAATAGCAAGGCAACATGTTCGTGTCTGTAAAAAGACTTTCCGTGAGCTTTCTGTCGGTTACGACTCATGAATTCGATTAAGAAACTGCAGAGGCCCCGGAAGGGGGATGTCGGAGCTGCTTAATCGAGGCCAAAGGACCATTGTCATCTAGACGCCAGCCTCCCTGGGAGGCACACCCGCCTGGCACGAGGAGAGATTCCCCAGGGCCTCGTTCCTCCCTGATGATGAGATCGTCCATCCTTCCTCCGCCCAGGTATCCAGAGAGCAGGATAAAGGGAAAGGCTGCCTTCCAGGAACCAGGATTAGCCCAACGGGAAGAGCAGTGACTGTGGTCACCCATCTCTCCAGGCAACACCTCGCGCTGCATTTTTCCAGGATGAGTGTGGGCTGTGTTTGAGCAGGTGTGAGCAGGGCCAGAGGGAGACCGGAGGTTCCCCTCCCCTCTCCTCCTGTGCCGTCCCCACATGTCAGAACTGCCCCAGGAAGAAGTCCGCCCTGGGAAGACTAGGTGTGGGGGATGCGCCTCCCGGCCATGAGAAACACAGTCCACCTTCTGGAGAAATGTCTTCTCGGCTGGCAATATTCAATTTGCTCAAAGTGAAAAGTTCTATACACTGAAATCTGTAGACAGGCTGCCTCTGTAACTCTGAGCAGTGTTTCACAAACTCCAATTAAACTTGATTCCACTTTCAGTCATTTCCACCCACTTAAGAGTGAAATTCCTCAGTGATTCCCTGTGAAGCAAATAAAATATTGCTGCCTGGTTTAGGAGGACAGCGATTGAGTGTTTATTCATGTTGTACTCTTGTGTACACAAGGCCCTGACAACTGTAAGCAAAGAAATGAACAACTTTCAAGCATCCATACGTGGCTGCTTCTTTGTTTACAGGACGATTGTTTTCCGGTAAGTATTAAACATGCAGCTGGGCACGCGTGGCAAGACCCGTCCTTCTCAATCGCTCTGCCTGGAGTGAAGGAAAACACTGTCTGGACAGTCCTGCGATAACATCGCAAGACGAGGCTCTCGAGTGTTTGAATTATTGTTCTGAAACCCAACATATAAACATCCCTTATCCTAAGACCAAATCAGATCACAGAGGCAGAAGATTCAATGCTTTCCTGTCATTAATTCCTCTGTTATCGCCCTTGAAAGTGGCTACCGTTGAGTTCACCCCGATGGAGCGATGCCCTTCCAACATGCAGATTTTTCCAGTAAAGCTGCCATTTCCCTGTGGAACCAGAGGCTTCCTGCCTATTCGGGTCCCACAGATTTAAGAAAAATGAGGATTTGAAATAAGAACAAGGAAAGGAGAGAGGACCATCGCCATACGATTTTAAAAGCTGGAAACAACTCAGCATTTGATCTATGATTGTCTACCTCATTTTACGGATGGAAAAATGAGAGACCAGAAATATTAATGAAAACGGAAGATTCCCAGACGCGTTTCCAAACAGCCAGCTCACTTAGGAAAAACAAGCCCTGGATCTAAATGGAAAAGTGGTTCCTGGTGGGTTCGGACAAGCACAGGGCAGGCTGGGGAGAGGAAAGGCACCCAGGCTGCACCCGCCACCCCCACAGAGCACCTTCCGCTGTTCTCGAGAAAGGACCGGGGTGAGCTGTTCTCCGAGGTGATGCCTTACGGTGCTCGTGTACCTGGCGGGTGCTTGCTGCCTCCTCCAATTCCGCAGAACCGGAGCAGCAGTCATCTAAGAGAGTGAGAACAGGCAGGGCTCGGCCGGCCAAAGCAGGACCGAGGCAGCCCCCAGACAGCGCCCTCATCACCGACACCGACTCCTGGCAGGACCAGCAGAGCTGCGACCTGCCTGGAGGGTCCGATGCTCCCATTTCTGCAGCATCAGTTCTGATGCCGGTGAACCTCCCTCCCACCTCGTTTCTTATCTTCTCCAAGAAGTCACGGCAGTTGTAGGGATTAGGTGAGCACTTCTGCCTAACCCAGCAGGTGGGGGTGAGAGTGGAAGCAGAGCACACAGACACGACCTGAGCGGATTTCCAGAGACTTGCAAGAAACACAAGCCTGGAGAGTCAGAATAAGAAGCCCGAGGCTAATGAGGAAACGAAGCGGCTCCCTTCTACCGCAAAGGGCTTAAGACCAATTCTTCTTTCATCAAATGCTACCAAATAGAAAATTCTTTTACAAAACCATGTATTTAAAGATATACTATCACTCTTAAACCTCTTTCTAATAGGAAAAATTTAGCCACAGCCTTGCATCAGACGCCCCCAATAAGTCCATTTTTAATCTTAAAAAATGCCTGATTATTCATTTACTCAAGAAGCATCTGTTGAGCGGGAACTGTTATGTAAAATGCTGGAGGCACAAAGATGAGTGAGATCCAACCCCACCCCCCCCCCCAGGCAGGACTGCAGTCTAGTAAGAACAGATACACAGTGCATATCAAGCAGGCATTGGGCTCCACGCTCGGGGCAGGGATGGGAGCCTCACATGGCATCTCAGGGAGCCAGAGGAGGAGCTCAGGCTGCCTGGGGAGGTGTCATCAGTGCCGGGGAGGGTCCTCCAGGTAATGCTGTGGCAGAGAGCAGAGGCCCGGAGACGGGAAACGGTGGGGAAAGCAGACACCCCAGGAAGACGGGAGGGACCGCGGCCACTCCAAGAGCAAAGGTGAAGCTGAAAAGACAGAGGCCAAGGAAAGGCAGGCCCGTGGCCGTGAGGTAGACATGGATGAGTCCTGCGGGCAGTGAGTTGTGCATGATACAGTCCGCAGTGACGGAGATTTACCACGAGACAGCCTGGCCTCGTTACGTGGGGCTAGGGGAGACAAAACCAGGAGGCAATGACTCTGAAAATGTTTTCAGGGTGTCCAAGGCCATTTCTGAATCACGTCTTCAAATAAAAACAGGACACCTTGGTTCTGTAAGGATTTTTTTTTTTTACCTAATTGTGCACAGTGTGCCTCCCCTTTCGGACCCTCCGGACCCCTCCTGACGGGTTACAGGTCAGCTCTGCCCATCACCTGGTGCAGACGCTGACAGCGCTCTGGAGCTGCAGGCAAGGAGACACGTGGACTGAACCCAAACCCTGGCGTCTGGGAGTTGTGACCCTTCGCCCAGCTCAGAACAACCAGGGTATGTGAATGTGGGTGATTTTCATCTTGGGAGATTTAAGACCTGTCAAACAAATGGAACAAACGAACGGGAGGAATAAAGGAAGTAGAGAGGGAGGAGAAGGTAGCTGGTGGCTGATGGAGAGGTAGGCGTTGAAAGCCAGGAATTGCATGCATTTTTGTTTTTTTTAAACCGGAAACATTTCTCGGGAATTGAGGGAGGACGGAGCTCCAGGCCTTTGGCTTGCCCTTGCTGAACAGGAGGCCAGTGAAGCCACGCGGAGTCTCGGTGAAGCATCCTTCTCAATGCTCCCTTTTTTCAACCACCTGCTCGAACCCCCAATGTCACTTTCCTCCCCGCCTCCTCGAAACCCAAGCCTTTTTCCCCATCAGCGAGCCTTTAGGAAACTCCCCGGAAAGTCGAGCCCTCAAGAGAAATCTGCAAAAATCCCCAAAGCCTGTCCCCCCCCCCCGCCCCGGGAAGCAGCCTCGGTCAGTCAATCCCCGAAAAAGCCACCCCCATCTTTCAGTGCCACCCACTTACCTCTTATCAACAACCAGAGCTTTTTAGAGAAAGTGGCCTGTGGCATGTGGGCTCTTTCACAGAATGTATTTGAAAATGCAGTGTTTTCAGGACCACAGGACACTGTGACCACCTGCGCACCCCCATCCCCAGACCATCAGTGCTGCAAAAGTGGGCCCCAGGATTCCTGCGGCCTCACCAGGTGACGGATTCTTATAAATACCCAGAGAATGACTGAATGAGCGAGTAGACGGACAGCAGTGAATGCAAACATCTCAGAGCACAAACACACGGCGGCTTCCAGAGTGGAAAGAGCAAGGTTTTAGGTGAACAGCCCACTTTGCACAGCAAACCCAAAGTGTACCCAGGTCTGGCGTCCGAGGCCATTACAGTTTCTAAGGCAACAGATCCGAGCTCCAGTCTCTCCCCTCTGCCTCTGGCCTCTTCTCCCCTTCCAGATAAACTGCTGCTTCCACAGCGGGTAGAATTTTTCTGACTGTGTTTGGATCTGAACCCATGTGGACCCATAGCAGAGTCCAGGATGAGGTCTGGTCAGGTTGAGGACCACGAGCCAGCCAGAGACACCCCCAGCATCTCTGCATGGACCTGCTCACACTCAACTCAGGCTCCAGGTACCAGTGAGGCTGGCGTGTCCTGCATGGACCCGACAGCCAGGGAATCAGGGATGCGCCATCCAAAGGCAGGGCCTCTCGCACCCGGAAGGGAAACCAAGGGAACACTCTGAACCCGTTTGTTTTTCTGTGGACAGAAGGGTCAAAACGCAGACCAGCTCATACCAATGCTCTTTCCTTTAGTCCAGCTGAACTGCTTCTTTTAAATAAAAATTTTGGTGAAAGGGGGCAGGGCGCCAGCTCAGGGGATGTGCTATTTTAAGAAATATGATCATGTACTTAGAATCCATTTGAAATCAATCTGGGGGTCGTTGTTAAGAATGACAATGCCCCCTGCCATATGTTCACGGGCGGATTTAATGAGCCTTTACTGAGTGTACAGGCAGAGGATCGATTATAATTTGATATATAAACCGGTGACTTTCAAAAACTTTCAGGAAGCCTGATTTGTCTATGATCGTTTTAGAAAATGTTTTATATGAGAGACAATGGTTGAAGGTGAAGTGCTGTCTCTGGAATTATCTTTTGGATACTGAATAATGAAAAGACAGGGGAATGGCAAATGTTAGATTTCCAACCTTAAGACCATAAAATAAGAGGAGTGAGACTTGTTTTGATGTCCAGTAGACTTTTAAATCCAGTCAACAAAAATGTATTAAGTAAGCTCTATTTTCAGGCCCCGGGAAACTGAGATAAAACACAGTCTCTCAAGGAGTTTAGTCTAGTTCTGCCTCTGAAGAATTTAAATCAGCTTTAAGATACTATCTTGTAATTTGATCTCAAAACGTGTTACTTCCGTCTATGCAGGACGAGCCTAATTACGCAGGCGAGAGCGGGGGATGGCCTCAGGTCCACACTCACACGGATGTGGTGGGGTGGGGGACCCCACCCTCTCTCTTCTGCCTCCCTAGGAACGTGTGTTCCAGTTACTCTTGCTCTGTTTCCACAGGGACAAAAGGAAAAGCCCTCACTATACTTCATCCGTCTCCTCCCATCCTCCCATCTCCAAAAGGTGGCTCACTCTTTGCTCTTGTCTGCCGCCTTCCATCTGCCCTGACCCCTACTTCCACCAAAGACCAGCCCCACCCTATCCTCAAAATCCTGTTCCCCGCGGTGTTTCTCTAGCGCAACCATCAGGAACCCGTCACGACAGGTGTGCACATCTCCTGCCGCTCCCTTCACTGACCTGCTAATTAGGTCCAAAAGTTGTACCATCAAACACAGACAGAACTGTTTTCTTGAAACCAAAATATGTACAAACTTCAAGGGTGCCCTCTGACACTGGCTTCATTTACCCATAAAGACAGGGCAGCCGCTGCTCTGATTGGCACAAACATCACCTGCCTCTCTTAGTACCACACACCTAAAGGAGATGTTTAGGTCACAGACTGAATCAGGGCAGGACAGGTGTGGGCTACAGAGGACGAGGAGGGTGACACGTGATGTCCAAGTTCAGAGGAGCCCATGAGAACTGGAAGAGTGATGGAGAGACCAGGGGCTGCCCCAAACCTGTCCTCAGAGATCGGAGAGGGCCCCCAGATTTACAGTGAAAGGACAGGAGGGACCACCAGGAGCAAAGGAGCAATGGAAACTTCAAAAAGCAAGACGGGGAGGCGGTGGGGAGGAGTCTGAAGCAAAATTACTGGGGAGCCGTAGTAGTCAGGCTTCTTCAGAGAAACAGAATGAGTAAGATATATATATCTTATTATATATTATATATATAATAAGATATAATCTGTATAATAAGAAGAGGTTTACTATCAGGAATTGGCTCATATCTGAGATCTGGACTCTGGAAGCCCAAGAGAGCTACCCTGTGGTTCGAGTCTGAGTCTCAGGGCCTGAGCACTGGGGGCCAGCACTGGAAGTTCTACTCCAGAAGCTGACAGGCTCAAGACCCAAGATGCGCTGGTGTTTCTGTCTGCGTCCGGAGCTGGGAAAGGACATGTCCCAGCTCCACAGTCAGGGAGGCGGAATTCCCGCCTCTCAGCCCTTTGATTTCACTCAGGTCTTCAGTGGACGCTGGGAAGGGGGACTCGGTCTACGGATTAAAATGCTCATCACACCCAGAAGCACCTTCACAGACACACCCAGAGATAACATCTGTGTCTTGGCACCTTGGAGCCCAGTGGGGTTGACACAAAATTAACCATCACAGGGGCTCACATCGAAAGCCACCATTCAGGAAAAGAAGGGCCGTTCATGTGACTCACCCTGAGATCTCAGTGCCAGCTTGGTCTCCAGAAGACCGGGCTCTCGGCCACTAGAGAAGGGACCGTGCATCTGATTCAAGGTGGTCATTTTCAGGAAGTGGCCTCTCAGCCTAAACGCACGTGACAAATGTGGCTCTGATAAAACTCGCATAATAAACCACACAGGAAGTATCCTATGTCCCTGTTCGCCGGAGCTCAGAGAACTTGGTATCTCAGGGTGCTGAGTCAGAGCAGCTCACCTACCCGGCCCCATCGCTGATAACGCACCCTCAGTGCAGGAAAGGCAGAGGACCCAGGCCTCCTGAGCCCAGTCTGACTTTTTAAAATAACCTGCTGAGCCCTTTTGTCTACAGCTCAGATTCCTTTCAGCACTGGAAGCTTTTTAACCAGAATCTTGGGTGAAAGTAGGCAGCAAAAGGCCTCACTAAAATGTTCAGTTGAGGACCCCCCCCCCACAGCTTAATGGTTAGAACTCAGGCTCTCGAGTTAGTCTGTCTGGGGCCAGATATCGGGGCCAACATTCATAGGCCGGGAAACCTTGAGAAAAGCTTCTTTGATCTCTCTGTGTGGCAGTTTATCTATAAAAACAAGGCTCATACCAGATCTGCATCCCCAGCTTGTGATGTGCAGTCTTCACAGCGACCCTGCCAGGAAGCCAGCATCCCTACCTGTACTCTCCGGCAGTACAAACTGAGGCACCACAAGATGAGGTGACTTGGCCAAGACTGCACGGCTCGTGGCTGAGGGACATGGACGTGAGTCCAGCCCAAGCACGCTGGCTGGCAGGTCACGCCTGCCTCCAGGAGCGTAGGGAAACAAGGCAGCCATCTCGGTGCCTGGAAGTGCCTGGCCAGTCAGAAACCAACGTAGCCCTGATGAATACACAGCTGTGCAGAAGCGTGGGAAACATGCCACGGTGATAAACACTGTGGAAACCCAATTCTATACATTAGTTGATAATTCTGAAAAATTCAGGGTGAAAAACACTATGAAAAAATATATATAAATGCACAATGAAATGTCCTTCACTGTTTGGTTTCATGTGAGTTTCACTGTCAGAATTCCTGTACTTCCAGACTTGCCTCAAGTGTGTTTAAGTCTAAATCACTTCAGGAGACCAAACCTCCTCACTCTAACATATTATTACAAAGCTCACATAAGCAGGGTGAGCGCCAAAGTGAGGAGAAGTATTGGACACTGTGTCCTGATCGGGTTCTCTGGATTAGAAGCCCCAGTGGTGATTTACTGCCTTCCCAGTGCCTGCTGCAGCATCTCATTTAACCGGGTTATTCAGACTAGTGGGAATGGAAACCCAGATGGGGATCTGAAAGTAAATAGAACTGATTTTCATTTAAAGCCTAAACATTAACTCTTTCTGCGATTTCAAATATGCTATCACACGAGTGCAAAAGTGCAATTTAAGATGTGCACTTTTTTTTTGTTTAAAATACCCCCCCCTTTTTATCACGGTGGCTCAATTTTTTAATTTCCCTAGCGGTCCACGCCTGAGGCTACCGCAAGCTCACTCCTTTCTACTGCGGGGAAATGCCTGGGCGCCCACTGCGACCCGCGGCCAGTGCACGGGGACCGCTGGCCTGGACCCTCCTCTCCAGATGCCTATCAGACGTCTCTCCAGGATGGGGCGAGGGGAGGGGGCGGAGTCCCTCCCACCTAAGGTACCCCTGTGGTGCAGCTCCCCTCTCCTGGGTCCTCCTACAGCTCTGCTTCCCTGGCCCCAGGTGTCCCCCCCACCCACTGCCGGACTCCCTTTCCCACTCCCACCCCCCAAAGCCTGGCTCCCCCACTTCAGTCTAACCCACTGCCAGACTCCCCTCTCCTGGGTGTCCCCCTCACTGCACAGCTTCTCAGGTTCCGCACAGCCTGCTTCCCTGTCCCCTGGTCCCCCACCTCCAGGCTCCCCGGCCCCCTGGTCCCCCCACCCCCAGGCTCCCCGGCCCCTGTTCTCTCCCCTTCCTCCCTCCCCAGTCCCCGGAGGCCCCTGCCCCTCGCTCCCCTGTCCCCGAGCTCCCCCTCCCCGGCTCCGCTGTCCGGGCCTGGGCGGCGGGTCCCAGCCGGGCTGGAGCGCACTCACCGCGCGGCTCTCTCTCGGACGGACGGCGGCAGCGGCGGCGGGCGGCCCGCAGGGACAGGCGCGCCCCGCCCCGGAGAACCCCGCGTGTCATTTGACCAAATAAGGAGACGCTCGCTCCAGGCGCGGGCGGGCGCCCGGGGCTCCGGTCGGCGCTGGGACCCCGGCCCGGCCTTTGTCTGCCGCGGGCGTTCCCTGCGTCCCCGCGGCTTCCTGGGCGCGGGTCCGGGGCTCCGCGGGTCGGGTCGGCCGGACGTGCGGGCGCGGCGGGGGAGGGAGGCCACTTACCGGGTCTGCGGGAGCGGGTTGTGCGCCCGGGGTGGGTGTGCGCGGGGCGTTTCCGCGGACCCTCCCTGCAGCCCTCGGCCCAAGTGAACCGGCAGATGCAGGAAGAATGGGTAAGGCCAGGTCTTTGTCCCGCTGCGGAGGGGACAGAGAAGGTCCAGCCCCCCGCACTCCAGGCCAGAGGGCTCTCTGGGCGTTCTGCTGTCCCCTCCAGGGCGGGAGAACCCAGCTGAGGCGGAGAAAGCGCCTCCCACACGCAGAGCTCAGGCCCCGAGCCCCGAGCCCTGCCTGGTGGATGAGGGCACCGCCCGGCCGGGCTCGCGGCTGGGGGAGGGCGGCGGGGAGGGAATCGCTGCTCCGGAGTGGGTGGCCAGCCTCCACGTGCAGCCGGGGTGCGGATGGGCAGGTAGGCCGCGGGCAGGGGTGTCACGGCCAACATCAGCCGGCCTCTGAAAAGGAGCAGCTGTTCGATCGCTTTCTCTGGGTGTTTCGGAGGCTCCGCGTAGGTCTCTGTGATGGAGTCACAGAACCTGAGGGCCGTCCTGTTAGGTACCACCCACTGAGATCTAGCTCTCAGGGCGTCTCACTCCATCCTCGCCCCTTGAAGGAAAGGATTACTACCTCGGTTTTATGGTGAAGAAATTTCAGCTCAGCGAGGTCTGCTCAAGGCCCCTGAGCAATGGTTATGCAGCTGCGATTTGGCCTGGAGTCCGTCCAAGGCAAAGCCCTGCATCTCACAGGGCAGAAAAGGCCCCTGGCCCCATCAGTCACTCCAGGGCCCTCAGGGGGCTGACACCTAAGCCCCCAGAACTGGGTGTGGTGAAGCCAGGTCTCCCTCCGTGGTGCCCTCCCTGCACCTCGCAGAAAGGAAGTGTGGGCTCTGGGCCTGATTCCCCACCCGCAGTCAAATCAGCCCCACCGTGAAATTGAGAGCAAACTGTCGAAAAGCCTTTCCCCATTGACAGTGAGCTGGATTTGCTGTCTGTATGGCTGCAAATTACAAAATGGTCTTGTTCTCACGTGCTGAGCCTACTGCTTCAGTCTGTGAAAACAAGCTGAAAAAATAATGAAATATTAACTTCTGCATTTGTCTTCTTTCTGCTTTCTTTTGGCTTACTTGATTTCATTTTTTTAGCTTTCTGAATTGAATATTTAATTCATTAATTTTAATTTTATTTTTATTGATACAGTTATTTAGTTCTATATGTTTTCTTCTAATAACTATTTTAGTTGTGTCACACCGATTCTAGTGTGTTGTGTTTTCTTTATTATTATTTTAAGAAATCCTACAATTTAATTTTGCGTATTTCCTTTGACCTAAAAGATAGAGGAACATATTAAATGACCCTTTAAGGATGTAATCAGCAAAATCCAGACACTGGAAGCAAATTCACTGAGTCTCTACAATAATATTGCTAAAAAAAAAAAAGAAAAATCAAAAACAGAGAGGTGGAGGAGGAAACTAACCGATTAAAAGGACTTAACTAACTGCAGTGAATGGCTGGACCTTAGAATCTGAGTCAAAGAACATAATACTGAAAAAAATAAATTTTCATGAGACAATCTGGGGAAATGTGACAATAACAAATGATGACATTGAGAAATTAATATTAATTTATTTTAGGTATGATAATGAAATTACACACATATTTTTAAAGCCCTTACTTTTCAGAATAATACCAAAATATTTACCTATGTAGAAACACTATGTCTGGGGTTCTTTCAAAATAATTTGGGGTTGGGGGAATAGGAAATATGTATATTATACTATTAATTATACTATATTATGTATTATACTATATCTACAAATTATACTATTTATTATAAATATAAATTATGTAATTATTATATTATTTTATGTACATACCACATATATATGAAATAGTATCAGCATTATGTGTTATATTTCTGATGATGGTGACCACTGAAAGGGGCTGACAGGTAGGCAGAAATTCCTTATACTATTCTCTTTCCTGTTACAATGCTTGAAAAGTTCTGTAACGAAAATGATTTTAAATGACAATGCACGTATCACTTGCCCTTAACCCAGCATCTCCCCTTATAGGGAATCATCTTACAGGGGATCTTGCTCGTGTGTAAATGGATATACACACAAGAGTGAGTTGTCATTGCAGAACTATTTGTAATGGCAAAATATTGGACCATGTTATATGTTTGGCAACAGGGCCTAATTAAATATCACATGGTCCATTTTAGAATGATTTCTAAATGCAGCTGTTAAAAAGAACGAGGTAACTGTATTTATGGATTTGGCACTTTGTAAACAGTAACCAACTATTTGTGTTAATAAGGAAAGGAAGAGGGAAGACACACATGTAACAGTGGTTGCCTCTGGGGAGATCAGGGTGACTGGGGGTCAGGAGTGGAGGGGGGACAAATTTCACTCAATGTCCTCTGTTTTTTTGAATTTTGAGCTGTACAAATGTCCATTCAAAATAAAATATTTTAGAAGTTAAAGTAACACATGCTTCTTTTTTAAGAAAACAGGAAACAAATTTGTTAAACTGGGTTTTTAGAAAGTCAAAGATGGTTTGCTAGAAAACAAATAAGAGGAAAGAGGAATGCATTCTGCGCTTAATGACATAGGTTTTTTTCTGAACAATTTTAATTAAAGGACAAACTTTTAAAAAATAAATTTTCACTGGACATTCTAGGAAAACAGATTTTAAAAAGTTCTGTTTGTACAACATCGTGCATTCATCTCTCGGTATCCCAGGGGGACTGGTTCCAGGACCCCTGAGGGCACCAAACGCAAGGATGCTCAAGTCGCATATATAAAATGGTGTAGTGTTTGTATATAACCTATGCACATCCCCGGCATACTTTAAATCATCTCTAGATTACTTAGAATCTCTAATACAATAGAAATGCTATCTAAATAGTGGCCAGCGTGGCAAATTCAAGTTTTGCTTTGGGGAACTTTCTGGAACTTTTAAAAAATATTTTCCATCTGAGGTTGAATTCTCAGATGTGGCGCAGAACCCACTGTTCCAGAGGGCAGACGGCATTCCCAGGACCGGACTGTAGTGCAGGGCACAGAGAATGGGCTTAGTGCCTGTGGACATTGAATGAATGGATGGGCCCCAGAAGAACTGCTTAATATGTGACAAGTCTTTCATTTTGTCACTGATTATTTCCTAGTGGAGCAGATGGAATATTATAGAAAATATAACACTGTCTGCAGCGGTAGAGCTGATCTCTGGATTGAATCCCTGTCCTACCTGTGACCAGCTTTGTGGCCTCGGGAAACCACAGAACCTCCCTCTGTTTGCTCATATGTAAAATGGGCCGATGACGTAGAGCTCGCAAAATTGTTAGGATGGTCCTTGGACTTGACGCATGTAAACCGCTTATCACCAGTACACACTTGGCACATAGTAGGCCCTCATGAAATACCAGCTTTTATTCTTTGGGTAACAGGGAGATGAATCCAGAAGAAGAAGAAAATGGGAAGGTGGTTAAATGGTACAAACTTTTTTTCCCCCAGTTATAAGGTAAGTAAGCCCTGGGGATGTAATGGCCAATGTGGGACTCTAGTTAACAATACTGGTTTGTACACTTGACAGTCTCTGAGACAGAAGATCCAAAAAGTTCTCTTCACAAGAAAAAAAAAAGTTCTCAACTATGCAAGGTGATGGATGTTAACTAAACTCACTGTGCTCATCAGTTCACAGTACATACAAATCGCGAATCGTGCTGCACCCCTGTAGCTAACAAAATGTTCTATGTCAATTATATCTCAAGTAGCAAAAGGCAGGAAACAGACTTAATTCTCATCCGAAGGGAAGATTCAGGTTTAAGTCCTGTTCTGAAAAGAAAAGACTGCCTTTTTGAGAGAAAAATTCTCTGCTGTAGATAAAAGGTTAGTTCACAGAAGGAAAAAAAAATGAAGAAATTGTATTTCGCGAGAGAGGGATGGAGTGGGAACTCTAGCGGGTTATTCAGGTCTTCTCTGGTTGAGTTCAGACCTCCTGCACCAGCCAGCACTGCCCTACACCTCCTTCCTGCCTGGTTGGGGTTTTGGGAAGAGGGTCAGCTGGGAACAAGGAAAGAGAGGGAAGGCTTTATGGTGTCGGCCAGTGGTTCTCAACCTGAGATCTGGAACCAGAAGCCTTAGGGTCACCCAGGACTCATTAGAAGAAAATACCCTGGGGCTGGCTCCATGTTTGAACAAGCCCTCCAGGTGGTGCCGATGACTGATAGAGCTTCCAGTGAAATGCCGCCCTGGAGTCTACCTTTGGACTCCACCTCTGGACTCCGTAATTTACCAGAATCCCAGGGAATGTCAGTTTCTTTGAGGGAAGGGATAGACTAAGCACAGACCAGGCCCGGGGGCTCGAAAATGCACCTGATGGCACTTCTGAGGGGAGCACAAGGTGGGACCCTCACGGGCAAGAAGTCCCAGACTGCGTCTCAGTGATACAAACGCTGAACTGTAATTCTCTCCTCCCAACCCTGGAGGAAGGCCATCTTCCAGGAGTGGGGGCCCAACTGCAGACCCTGGATGGGTGGTGGGGGGAGGCCATCCTCCAGCACGGGGGCCCTCACACCACCGGGAAGAGAGGGTCCTGGGAGCAGACTTCCCAGTGACAGTTATCCTACCTGCCCATCTCAGCCGCGATCTTCAGAACACTTTTCCCCCGATTCCAGAAAGGCTTTCTCACTGCCAGTTAGTTCTGCCCACTCCAGCCTAGGGCAGGAAACTGGTGGATGGTTTGCCCTTGATTCAGAGGTAATCATTGGTAATTGCCTCGTGGTTGGAGAGTGAGTAAATGTCTCAGATCATAAAAGCTGGCGGGGAGAGGGTGAGTTCTCGCTGGGAGGGGAGGAGAGGGGAGGGTGGGGGAGCTGGCTTAGGAGGCAGGAGCCCACGTGGTGGCTCAGACACCTGGGCTCCCTTTTTTTTGAAAGCGCCTTGCTCCTATTAAGCAGGAATCCCTCTATGGGAGATGGCCCCGCAGGGCAGGAAGGGTGCTCACCCCTCCCCGTGCCCCTGAGCTTGGGGAGCAAATGGGAAGGACGTGGTCTGGTTACAACTAGATCCATCGTGAAGGACCTGGGTGTTGCCCCTTGGCCTGGGAGACTTTCAGGAGAAGCTCAGCCCTCACAAAAGGCAGAGCCTTCTTTCCCTGCCCCTCCCCTGGCCATGCTCTGGTTAGGAGGGCAATGCCTGGCTCTTCCTTAAGATGCAGAGTTCCCGTACCCCCAGCTTTGCTCTCTCTTTTTCAAAAACTGACTTACTGGGTGCAAACGGTCAGTGTCTACAGCCTCCAAACACGCCTGACTTGCAGCAAATCCACCAGCAGCTCCAGGACCCTGACTGCTGTCGCTGGGTTCTGCGTATGTGAGCATTTGACCCAAGTTTCCAGGGTGCCTTTGCTAAGTCAGTAAGAACATGCTGTCGCGGGGTTAACGCCCAAGGAAGGAAGCTGTTCACACTGTGGTTCCTTTGGGTCCGTTTCGGATGAGGAAGAGCTGGATTTCTTCAGATGAAACTGGACCCAGAAGAAGTCGTCTCCTGCTGCTTCTCTGAGATCACTTTGTCTCTGGTGTCAGTCCTCTTCCGCAGCAATCCACCCACTTCTCTGCTTGCCAGCAGTCGTGTGTTCTTTCGTTCCTGTCAGCTATTCCCAAGTCCGGCTGAAAGGAGTGTACGTGTCTGAGGTCTGTGCAAACCTGGCTGAAGCCTGTTCTGAAGGAACTCTGTTTGCACCCCTAAAATTCCCGAAGAACTTCAGCCTCTGACAGTCCTTCCCGGCATCTCCGCGAAGGGAGCTCTCCACGCCTCACTTGTTTCTCAGAATGTTGATTTTAAACCACGCTGAAATCGCAGTTACTCTTTGTCAAGGAACTTTCCGAGTCAACACTGCAACATTAAAATCCCAACATCTCTCCCTACTACCACCAAAGGCCTTTTGCACTATTTCCGCCTTGAATCAGGGCCATTAACAGAAAACCCAGTGGTCCAGCCAGAAAGAGCCTGGGAGCCAGGCCCCAGGAGGGAGAGGCTGGGCTCCGGGCCAGGAACTGCCAGGACAGGTAACAAACACCCTCAGACTCCCCTCACCTGTGAGACACAGGCTGAACCACCTCCCTTCTGACCTTGAAGTGTTAATTTTCTAGTTTTTCTTCAAGTCGTTTTTATGGCTAATGAATAGTGGAAAGATTTCTGGAATGTCTCCTGTGGACGTTTCTTCATCGTGGTGTGGATTTACGTGTGACGAAAGCTGTATTTCAAGTTGATTTAGGTTCTTCTAAAAATCAAGTGAAGGGCTACCTTCCACCTATTTCAGAAAGTGCACTGACACCAGACCTGCGGGTCATGACAGAGCTTTCTAGAACAGCTGGGCTTCCTTCTACGTCGTGGCAATGGTAGTGGACTGTTGAGATGCCAGGAAAAGATGTTCTGAAAGGTCCGACCTCAGCATCTCCTGGCAGCACGCTCTGCCTCCCAAAACATCTTTTAGAATTCTGGGCCATCCTCACTGCACAAATATTTTTGGAAACTTCTGCACAGTTAGATGCTGAGATCAGTCATGCGCCTCCAGCAGGATGGAGGGGGCTCCGGGCACAGATTACTGTCAGGTGTCCAAAACGTTCATCTCGCTGTCCTTAAATGCAAGATGTCTGTCCTTCCTTCCTTCCTTCCCTCCTTCCTTCTTCCTTCCTTTCGCCTTCTTTTCAGCAGTTTGTAATTCTGTGTTCACCTGGCAGGTGGCCCTCCTATCACCCAGCTCCCTAACCTCGTTAATATTCCATGGACTCAGCTCTCTCTCCCATCCTTGTGTGTGTGTGTGTGTGTGTATGTCTATTTCCCTATGTCAATATTGGTGCCTTGAGCTCTCTGGACGCGCTAAAAGCAGATGAAGGAAACGCATGAGAGGTGCCTTTTCCTAAGAATGTGTGTGGAGAGTTATCAGGTCAGGGGGCGGGAACTGCGCCCCTCAGCTCGGAGGTCTCTGAGACCCCTCCCACCTGTTCCTGCGGCCAGCGAGCAAGGCTGTCTCATCCTGTGGCTCCTGGAAGTCCTCTCCTCACTCTCTTCTGCCTGCAAACTCCCGTGCGTCCTTTAAAATGCAGGTAAAGCGTCCTGCCTAGGGCGGCTGTTGGGGGCGCGTCCAGAGCCTTGGTTCTGGTCATTCCACCCCGTCTCATCTCTCTTTCACGTGTACAACTAAGCATAGAGTGTGAGCTTCCTACGGGCAGGTACTGCGACGTGTATTTCTGAATCTCAGTATCTGCTGAGTTCAGTGCAGGTCTCCTGAAAAGGCCCAGGGCCGCGGCTTGCAGGCTCCTATGGGCAATCAGGCTCTGGTCCAGTAGGCCAGTTCCGGTATCAGGGCTCTGCGCTGACATCCAATTTGCAAACCACTAGAATCAAAGCGAAGCAGTCGGGCCTGCCCTTCCAGATTCTGCGTCACGTCACACGGAGGAAGCCCTGGGGTGTGTCATCTGCAGGGAGGTAGGAGGCTGCAGGGGCCACCCGTGGATGTCCTGGGGCAGCACTGTGACTGCGAGAGTCTGGCCCCGCCTGCCCTGCTCCTACCCCCACCCCTGCCATATTCCAGTTTTTTAATAATGCTTAGATTTCTTTACCTAATCATCTTTCAATGAACAGACTCACAGACAAAGAAAACAAACTTATGGCTACCAAAGGGGACGGGGCGGGGATAAATTGTGAGCTTGAGATTTACAGACACAAACTACTACGTATAAAATAGATAGTGGGGGAGGTTGGGAATGGATAGACAGGGTTTCAAAACTGTAGAATAGATAAACAAGATTATACTGTAAAGCACAGGGAAATATACACAAGATCTTATAGTAGCTCACAGAGAAAAAAATGTGACAATGAATATATATATGTTCATGTATGGCTGAAGGATTGTGCTCTACACTGGAATTTGACACAACATTGTAAAATGATTATAAATCAATAAAAAATGTTAAAAAAATAAAAAATAGATAAACAACAAGGTCCCACTGTACAGCCAAGGGAACTCTATTCAATACCTTGTAATAACCTATAAGGAAAAGAATATGAAAAAGAATATATGTATGTATAAAATAGATAAACAAGTTTATACTGTATAGCACAGGGAACTATATTCGATATCTTATAGTAGCTCATGATGAAAAAGAATATGAAAATGAATATGTTATGTTCATGCATGACTGAAGCAATGTGCTGTACCCCAGAAATTGACACAACATTGTAAATCGACTATACTTCAATTAAAAAAAAAGAGAAAAACAGGAAAAAAATCCCACCCTACAGCACCCCATGTCTGTCCTCCCCCCGGGTCCAGAGCGCCCATGGGTGGGACTGGAGGAGCACGGGCCGGGCTTGTCCCCGGGTAAGGAAGCCATGGCTCACAGGGCCTCCTGGGCAGGTCTGCTGTGAAGACAAGCTGACTCCTGCCTGGCTCCTGCCACAGGGCCCGAGGCCAAGTTAGCCCTGAGGAAGGGACATTCCAGAGGGGGAGGAATACCCGGAGCCCAGCCAGATGGATACCAGGCTGGGGTGGGGACCCGGACCACCCTCTGCCCTACGTGGAGCAGAGCCTGGGACTTGGGGGGCAGGACCCCCCAGGTGGGACAGGACAGCAGAAATGTGGCAGGAGGGCATCATCCCCCAGGTGGAGGCAGCTTGCCAGCTGGCAGGGGACCCAGGGTAACTTCACAGCAAAGCCTCCACCTCCTGGAAGGGTCTGCCTCCTTTCATCACCCTCGTGCTAAGCAGACACGTGCTCCAGTAAGGGAAATAACCTCCTAAACTGCAAAATGAATGATTTCCTCCTCTCTGCACCTGGAGGGTCCAGGGCCGATCTCAGCAGATGGACAGGAGAGGGTTAAGCTAAGTGTCAGCCTGCTTGAGTCCCTGCAGTGTCACAGCCCCGTAACTGAGAGTCCCCAGCAGGCCAGTCCTCAGTAGACACTGCTCTGAATGTCTGCGAGCCACCTGCCAGCGGACGTATCAGGGCGGTGCCTTTTGAAGTCATCTGACTGCTCATCTCTGGGGAATGCGTCATCTATTAGGTGGCGAGTTGATGCCGGTGTCTAACACAGCACTCTGGATGGGCTCACCCAGGCCAGCGGGAGTTCTCAGCCCTGGCAGCCGGAGGGGAGCGTGGGGTGCGCACATCTCCTTGAGTCAGCTTGTGTCCCCTCAGTAGAGGGGTCCACACAAGCGGAAAGACGCACCAAAGACTCCCCTGCAGAGCAGCGAAACGAAGGATCCTCTCCGGTGGGATTTAACAGCTTCAAAGCTAGAGACAGGAGGCGGCAGTCCTAGCTGTGTGCACTTAGGAACTGTCGGTGACAAAAGTGTGCTGAGCTGTGTCAGGAGGTGGCACACTAAATAGCAAACCAGCCTCAGGTGAGATGTCCCGGGAACAGTATGCAGGGTTTTATTTTAATTATTCCCAAGTTCCATTTCATCATTTACCAAGCGTTCACCGGTTTGGCCCTGAACCTGTGGCTTGTTAAATAAATCCTCACCAAATGTGAAGGACGGGGCAGGGCAGGCGAGAAGGAAGGTGAATCAACCCAAAAGAATTCCAAGTGGGCCTCTTGGGGCTCATGTGTTCACATTAATATCATCACTTTAGCTATTCAGACTCATTCATTTCAGTCAATAAAACCGGTCCAATAAACAACAAGGACCTACTGCATAGCACAGGGAAATAAATTCAATTTCATAACATATAACAGAAAAGAATCTGAAAAAATACATATATGTACCTAAAAAGCAAAATAAATAAAGCTGATCCTAAAGCTAAGGCAGACTCACACCCAGTCTATCCTAAACTGCAGGCAAAATTAAAGGGCAGAGCGTAACTTCCCTTTAATTTATCTTTGAATTAAAGTTTTAAAATGTAACTTTAAAATTTAAACACAAGTGGCACCTGTAGAAAGAGGATTATCAAAGATCCATGCTGCCACACTGGGAGCAAGTTTTTAAAGAAAACTGAGTATAACGCGTGACATTTCTTTCTCATTCTTTTCAAGCACAGCTTAATAGCCCTGGTCTCTTATTCCTGGCTTGAGTTAGAATCTTTTTTCCCTACTCGCCCAGAATTCTGATCTTTGAAATGAGACATTTGTGAACGGCCCTGGAACTTAGAGCTATGTTGATGTTAAAGGCTCAGATGACATCCTTGTGACAACAGCTGGTTTGGAGGGGTGGGAGCAAGAAGAAGCTGTACTGAGCAGGAAATTGCTGTTTGCTGAGTGAGTCATCCTCGCCATGCCACTAAGATACGAAACGCTCAGGCCACCTCCTCCAGAGCTTAAAGTCCAGTGTGACTGGGAGGGAGGCGGTCAGCCCGGTAAAGATGAAGTGCCAGTGAGAGCTGCTCAGGGTTAAGCTATGCAAAGAGTATCCCACCATATTCAAAAGAGTTGAAAGCAGAGTCTCAAAGAAATATTTGCCCTTGCATGTTTACAGCAGCATAATTCACACCAGCCGAGAGGCGGAAGCAACCAAAGTACTCATCAGTGAAGGAACAGAGAAACAAAGTATGGTATATGTGAGCAATGGACTGTTACTCAGTCTTAAAAAGGAAGGGAGTCCTGTCACGCGCTCCAGCACGGGTGAGCCCTGAGGACGTCATGCCCAAGAAATAAGCCAGTCACAAAAGACAGATGCTGAATGATGCCACTCATATGAGGTCCCTAGGGTGGCCCCATTTATAGACACAGAGTGTAGATGGTGGGTGCACAGGCTGGGGGAGGGGAGGGGGAGTTGTTTGATGAGTAGAGAGTTTCAGTTTTGCAAGATAGAAGCACTGTGGAGGTCAGTTGTCAACAACGTGAATACCCTTACCACCAATCATGGTTACACTTGGACACCCAGGTGGCGACAATGTATCTCTGTGGAGGAAGTTATGGGGACAGAAGGACGGCACTGAGCCCCACCTGGGGGTCTGTGATTTTACAGGTCAAGTTGCCTGGGCCACAGCGGGGTAGGGGCAGATACTTGGTTAATCACTGTTCTGGGTGTTTTGTGAGGGTGGTTGTGGATACCACCAGCTCATCAATCTGTAGACCCAGTAAAGTGGACAGCCCTCCCTCACAGGGGACGGAGGGGAAGCTTCCATCCAATCAAGTGAAGGTCTGAATAGAACAAAAAGGCTGACCTCCCCCCACCCGCCGCCCCTCACGTAGGAGAGAATTCCTTCCATCTGGTGCCTTCAAGCCCCGGGATCAATTTTTTTCCTGCTTTTGGACTGGAATGGAAGCCTGGGCTCTCCTGGGTGTCTCGCGTGCCCACTCACCCTGCAGAGTTTGGGACCCCTCGGTCTCCATAATCACACGAGATATTTCCTTATAATAAATCCCTTGAGATACATTTCTCTGGAGAACACTGACTGCCCGAGACAGGGTCCTAGGAAGACTTCCTGGAGGGGATGCCGTCTGACCAGAGCCTCGACAGACAGGCAAGACGTGGCTGGTTGGCCAACATGAACAGGGCACAGAGGCCCCCGTGCCACGCCAAGGCCTGATCAGGGCTTGGCACACATTTCAGGATTACTCGAGCCAGGGATGGGGCGGAGGAGCTGCGGCCAGGCCAGGGAGAACCTTGTGTGCCTGTAGGTTAGCGTCTGCCGCTCAGGCGTGCAGCCAGCAGTGTGTAAGGGGCGCCTCGCAGACTCACAGGAGCTGGCACACGAGGCTGAGCTGGGAGGGGCTGGCCGGTCCCAGGCTGAACAAGTTTATACGTTTCTTTCCCGCAGGATTTTTCAGAGCCTTTCAAGGAGCCAGTGTCCAGCACAGATCTTCAGGAGAGGATGTATTTTAACCCAGATCCCTCCCCCGTCTACCTCTGATTCCTCTTATGATGGGGAAGGATGCCAGTTTCCACAGAGTGCTGCAGGGACCCCGGAGCCCAGGGAAAGGGCCAAGGTGGGAAACAGCCCGGGCTGGCTCTGATTGGTGGGTGGCTTTGGCTCAAGTGTAGACATCTACCAGGGCTCATTCAGAAGGCGTAGGAGATCCTCTGCCAGGACCCCTGAGGTCCCATTAGGTCCCCAGGTGCAAGGGAGGATCATGGCTCCATCACAGGCATCAGGCAGCTTGTGGAAGGACCGGAAGTTGTAGTTTGACTTTCAGTTATTCAGAAGCCACTTGACATCAAAGGCATATTTCATGACCCTTGACAAGTAGAAGGATCGGCCTGTTACAGAAGAGATGGTGGGACAGAGAGAGGAAGGACTTGGGGAGCCCACGGTGAGCCCGCCGCTCCCTGCGGCTGGAAGGTGTTTATCTGCACGTCCGGCCCCTCCGGGGAGAAGGGCTACTTCCTCTGCGTTTTGTCACCGGGGCTCTTCCACAGTGGAGGCCGTGTGGTGCCACCTGCCTCTGTCAAAGTGCTCTGGGCTCTTGGAAACCGAGTCCTCTAGTGCCGTAGGAAAGAGAGAAATTCCCAGCCTTCTGAAAGGTGATATGCTGTCTGTCTTAGCCGCTGACCGCCATCCCAGCCCCGCCTTGAAAAAGTCAGCATTCACTTTTGATGCATAAAAGTCACTATCGAAGTTACCTTAACCAAGAGTCAGTGTTCCATAATTCAAGTCAAAAGTAAACAAACCCGAATGAAAAACACATGGCCAAGAATGGAAACAGTGTGTCTATTAAAATACCTTGGCCAGTTTGCTTTATCGCTCCTTCCAGGCATCCTGCTCCCTTCTGCTCTGCGCCGGGGCCCTCTTGGCCCTTCCCCTAGCCGGCAGTCACCAAAGGCAGCCTTTGATGTGGGGGGAACCAGTGAACCGCCCCCCACAACAAGGCCTTCTGCCAAATTACAGGAAGAGGCTGGGAGCCCAGCACAGCACAGAGAGGCTGAGACAAAGCAGAAGGGGCCTCAGGCTGTGGTGTTTCTCCTTATTTCGGGGCACGGAAGGGAGTTAGAACGCACACACAAACACGGGGACCTGGACACCAGACACAGTGGTGCTGGAGGAGATGCTGGGCCAGCGGGGTTCTAGGCTCCTCTGAGACCCTGCTCACAGGGCCTGCTCCCTCGTGGGTGAATGGCCAACGGTGCTTTGTTTTGCTTTTGTGTTTTCCTTTTCCTTTTTCTGGGAAGACTCGCATTTCTAGAGCTGATAAGAAGGAAACCATTTATTGCATTGGCTCCCGCCTAAAGGATCGCACTGAGCCGCCTGCAGAGAGAGAAGTGTCTGGGGGCTCCTAGGAGGAGGTAAGGACCCGGGCAAAGGGAAATCCCACACAGATTTCCGGCAGTGTCTCGAACGCTGACACCATCACAAACTAGGAAGTCCATGTTTCCGTCCCAGCCACTTCCCACGGCCCCACGTGCAGTGCAGACACACTGTCGTGTTGAGACAGGAGACAATTCTTGTCTCTATTATGTGAGATGCTTTCTGTTCTTTTTTATTTCATCTGTCCCCTAGTCAATTTCATCTTATTGTTAAACATGTGCAGGTCTCCATCCACTAGGTGGATTTTGTGGCTCCCTAAGAACTATGAAACGGACCCCGAGTTGGAAAAGCTTGAGTTTAGGGGAGATTCAGGCAAAGAAGAACTTCTGGCAAGTTCACGTTCCTTACGCACATGGGGAGAGAATGCAGAGAAGCCAAGCACCCGATTCAGGAAAACGTCTCAAAGGTCAACAGTCTGTTGGAGAAAGAAGGACACCGGACTTTAACATGGTGGCCACGGTAAGGGCCACATCCCAGATGTCCCTTATGAGAAACTAGACTTCTGGCTTCTTATCCTTGTGAAAGGAATAAAAATGTCTGCAAGAAGCTTATGGGGTGGGGAGGCAGGAGGGAGGGGTGTGATTTTCTTGAGGGAGAGCCTGACCTAGTGCACCAACAAGTGCAAAGGCCCTGGGGCAGGGTGGGTCTTGGCACCTTGGGGAGGAGCAGAGTGACTGGAGCTTCCTGGATGGAGGGGAGAAAGCAAGGAGATGAGGTCCGGTTTTGAGGACCGGATCGTGGAGGGCCCTGCAGGTTATGAAGTGTCAGGCTTTATTCTGACTTGGGAAGGGATTGGGGAATTTTGAGCAGAAGAGAGGTGGGTCTAATATCAGTTGGAATATGACATCAAAATTTAAAGAGACTTATAGTAAAATCAAGCTCATTTTGGCCTCTGGGGCTGCCCGGCTGCTCCTGCCTGAGGCTGGCTCGGATTTGCTGAGCTCCCCAGGAAAGAGACATGCAACCTCAAAGGCAGAAGCAGCTCTGGGCGGGTGCCAGGACTCCCTGAGCTCATCCACAGGGGCTGGAGGGCATGCGCCTTGCTTATCTTGGTGGTGAAGGACTTAACCGTCCTTCTGTCCAAAGTACATTATTTGCATGGTGTGGAACCTGCCACTGTGAATTCTGACTTGCAGAGAATTATGTTTTAATTAGAAGATGCTCACTTCACCCTCCTTGCTACCCTGAGAGTTTTCCGACAGTATTTTCCACATGGAACTGTGGTCGTGAATATTTCTCCCCTCACTTGGAGGGCTGCTCATGTTGGTGAATTTGATGCCAGCAAGTGTGCCAACAACCTGTTCATAGGATTTTTGCATTTTTCAACTTGCAGGAGGCGAGAGAGAGAGAGGTGCCTAAAGGGAGTTTCTCTCATGCACTTTCAGCATCTCTTTGCTGTCTGGGTGCTACACACACCTTGTTATTTTCTCGGGGAGCCTAACTGATTGGAAAGTCTTGTTGTCCTCTGTCTTGATTTAGGGGTTGGAAGGCATAACATCTGGTCTATAATTCAGTGTAATTAGTATCTCCATTCCTTCCCCATCCCCCATCACATACACACCTCCCCCCCCACATACAACACCCACTACACCCTCACATACAACACACATACCTACATCCAACACACACACCCACATACACACACACCACACCTCCGCACGCCACACACACACATTCATACCCACTGACTGTGGTGAATGAGAACTTCCAAGCCAGAGAATTTACTCCCTGGGGATACATTACTATCACATGTTAGTATTACTCGCCCAATAAAAATTCATTAAAAACACTATTACGATCATGAACCATGACCTTGTGTACCAAAGGGCGGGGAGTGAGTACCCAACCCGTTTCCAGGCCGGTAGTGCAGGAGGGAAAAGTACTGGCCACAAGGAAAACCTCCAGCCCCTTCCTTTGGATCTTAGCACTTCTCAGCCTGATTAAACCCCACGACCCGGCTCAGGAAGCGCTTCTGAGGCAGCTGCTGTGGGAAGGCCCTGCTGGCTCCTGGGGCTGTGACTAGGGGGCTGACGCCCGCCCCAGGCTTTGAGAGGGTGCTGGAAATGAGGGGAGAGTTAAACAAGCGCAGTGAAGGGCACATGGAAAGCCCTCAGTCCCCTTGCGGTGAGCTGTCCCTGGTCCCCCTCTGGTGGTCCCAGGGTGGCACTGCCCAGGCCCACATCCCTGCTGTCCGGGCCGCCTGAGCCCCTTCACTCCTCACCAACGCGAATGAAGAATGTTGCCTGTTACGTCAGCAAGCAGAGGGCGTCGCAGTGGTCAAGCTGTCACACTGCAGCTGCCCCGAGGGGACACAGGACGGGAAAGCACAGGACGCTGGCCCTGGAGAGCTAGGCGCATATCACAGGGCCGATTTCAATGAGCCCTGACACTTGCATCTTCCCAGAGAAAAGCGCTAAACTCCTTAACTTGGGATGTCTGGTTTTCTTTCTCTAGCGTTAATCTTTGGATGCTCCCACCTGGTCTTTGCTGCAAGAGCTCTTCATCCCGGCCCCTCCCTAACCTCTGCGGAGCTGTCCCTCAGAGCCACCTGAGAGGCTGCGTCCCAGGCTCGAGTCCTCAGAGAGTCCGCCGGCTAAAACACAACTCTCGACGTTCAGGTTGTGCATCTTTCTCAGTCAACACGTACAAACCAGAGGCAGTCCTCACGGAGCTGCTGTGTGCACACCCGAGTGTGTGTGCATGCGCGCGTGTGGCACTCAGAGCGGGGCCAGCCTCCCAAGCTCTCAAACACCAGCCACTGCTACCCTGGAACCCGGAGTTGCACGGTTCACATTCGGAGTTCGAAGCAGTCCTGACAGATCTTTGTGGGAGGTGTCGTCCCTGCTTCACTCTGGGGAGCCGGGACACCTCTGCATTTCCTCTTATAAAATCCTGGTGTTTAGAAACATCTCAAAGAGACCAGAGAGGAGCAAAGCGACCCTGTCCCTGAGTCGTCAGGGCTCCCCTCCCCAGCACACATGGGCACACACACGCACGCACGCACACACACACAGAGCATCTCTGCTCCCCAGGGCCACCCCCTCTACCTGGCCGGACAACCAGTCTACCTCCAGCTCCGTACTGTTCACGCTTTCCCCTGCCTCTCCACAATTCCTTAGCCTCCACACCGCTGTCTATGCAGCCTTTTCCCCAAGTCCTTCCTTCTCGTTCCCAGCGACACTCCTGCAGGAACACCAGCCGCATTTCCCGCAGCATTCCCGCAGGCGCTCAGACCCGCCTTACAGTTCCCTTCTTCTGATGCCAGCTGGGTCACCAAAGCTGAAACCAGACCTTGCCTTTCCCTGTGGCATCCGCTGGGGTGATGACACTTTTCTAAGCCTGTTTCTTAATATAATAATAATACCACCTACCTGTAGGGCAGTTGTGTGTTAAGTGAGCTGACACCAGCCTCCTGGATTTTGTGATCGATCTGATACATTTTTACCTCCTGCTTTAAGAAGCAAGCCATTCTGAGAGGCTACTTCCCGTTTTTCTAGTTGGCGGCGATAATTAGAATGCTTTATATTCGCATGGAGCTTTGCCGTAAAAATTTTTCATGATTAGTCTCAGCATAGGAAATTCATCCAACTATTTAAAATGTAGAGAAAATATAAAATTACTACTCATCTTTTTCCTTAAACACAATAATTTTGTGTATTTTGATTTCTCTTTTCAGCATTTATGTATTATATAAGTTAAGATTATTAATGATAAGCATATGGATGGCTTGATACCTGATTTTTGGAAAGTAAAAATTCCATGCAAACTTTCCTTTGGATGACGATACACGGTACACCATGGCTCTGCCACGATTTATTTAACCGCCTTCTAATGTGGCGTGACCTCACTGCTCATCACTTTAGTTATTATGTATAATGTGTTGTCAAATAAGCATTTGTACCTTCATATCATACACTTTATCTTCCTACAAAGGCCACAAATTAGACAGAAGTAGAATAATCAACACCCTTTATTTTTCTGTTTTACTTTCATGCTGACATTTTGAAATCAGTCTGGATTTATCACACAGACCCGAACCCAGGCAGGAAGTGCTCTGGTGGCCTTAACTTTCCTTGAAGGCAGCCGGTCCCCTCGCCCTTTAGATACACCAACCCCACCCCCGACCCCTTCATGCTGAGCAGACAGGTCCCAGGCAGAGAAAGAAGGCTCATGTCTTAAAAACCAATTCCTACACTTTCCTTTAAAACCTAATTATGCACGCCTTTGTAATAACATTCCTGCAGCATATTTTGTGTGTTGTTGGCTTGATGTGGTTTCACTCCAGTTTAACTTTTCCGTATTACTTTTTAACTACAACAAAACCTTCTGCTAAAATGAATTTTTATTCCTCTTCTATCTAAAATGTATCTTTTAAATTTAAACAAAGCCCCCAAATTGTAAAAATATCCTCAAAGTTAAACTGGATTTTATTTTTATAGACTTACACTTAACATTTAGTGATATTTATGAAATAGATCTGTTAAATATCCAATTGCTCAGAACTCATGTTCCTTTCTATTTTTTCATCCTTATTTTGGTATACTGGAGACTAAGTATGAAAGACTGACAGATCAATAATAATGAAGAAAATCAGTAAAACGAAATTTGGAGGGGACACAGATCCAGGTCCTAGGTGGCTGAGCTGTTTCTCTATTCAGTAGGTAGCATCAATAGTGTAAAAATCAGCAGATCATACTTGGAAACACGTTATATTTTGATAAAAGTTTCTTATCTATCTTATCTCATTTTATGATTTTTTTATTTCCCATTTATCTCACCATTATGGATATTTTAATGTTCTGGCTAAATGGAAAATGTCATATGTAGTATATATAAAAATTGAAAACCAGTTGTCAAAGAATGAGAGTTTGAATACACAGTAAAAATATACTGACTATAAATTGGACAAAAAGCAGATCACCAAATAACCTGTCATACATTTAGATATTTATTTCCTTAATTACAATTTATATTTCATATTAATCTGTACAACATAGGGGGAATTTTTTCCCTCTTTTAAAGCTGGTGTTAAATTAATGGTTGATGTTGCAATCAAGAACCTCTTAGAATCGAGAGATAAGACAAATCATGAAATGCTTAAAGTTGTTATTCCTGCGTAGTAGGACTACACATAATTTTCCATTTTCTTCTCTCTGCTGGTTTGTATTTTCTATGGTGAACACATCTTTGTATAGTAAGAAAAAAAACAAAAGAAAATATAAACTCTATGAATGTAATTTCTCCTCTTTCTTTTGTGGTGTTAAAAACAACAGGCCCAAAATGGAGTCGTGCATGCTAAGCCCCCTGTCACAAAACTGAGACTTAATTACAGGTTCAGCCCTCCTGGAAATGGAGTCTTAAACCAGTCAATCAGGAATCGCTTGACCAGGACTGGTGAGGTCATCTGCCTGGCGGGCCCCTGCCGTACCCTAAAGGAAAGTGACCTTTCCGATAACCAAGTCGTTTTTTGCCAAGTATGACTTCCTTGTTCTGCTCCCTTCTGCCAATAAGAGTCTATCACTGCATCCAGCTCCTCGGAGCTCCCTTCTCTCTGCTGGATGGGATGCTGCTCAATTCATGAATTGCTGAAAAAACCAAGATCTTTAAAATGTACTCAGTTGAATCTCTTTTTTATCAGTGGGGAAAAGAGAATTTAAAATCAGTGTGTCCTGGCCATCTGTTCTTAAATATGGAGTTTTTAGAGAGCAGCAGAAGTTGTGCAGGTGCTGGGGCGGCAGAGGGGGGATGCACAGGGAGGGGCGTGGCCTGGCCTTAGGGGTCTGAAGTCAACACAAGCACTTCATGAAATCTCTAAGTGCATGATGTCCTCGGAGACAGGCAAGATGAGGGCGAGCAGTCAGGGTACACTTTATGGGAAAATAGGCAGCTTTTCATGGAAGTGATAAATTAGTATTTTCTTAATATTAGAAAAAGCCTCCAAAATGTAATGACTTGAGTCGATTAGCTGGCTACTCCATTAAAAGCAAAAACTTTTTACTGTAGAATGGATCGCCCAACCCAAAAGACTGTTATAGCACATTTTGCTGTTATCAACCCAGCAGTAAGAACAAGATTCAAATAACATTTCTCAAGAAACAGACAGCAACAAACAACCCAGAGAAAACATGTAATAAAATAGCATTAACCTGTAACACAAGTACTAATCGATCTTTTGACCTCAGAATTATTTTTTTAAAAACTGATCTGATGGTTTTTTTCCTTTTCGACTGGATTTGGTAAACGCCCTGCATGGAGCCTGGCAGGAGGATGTTTAGACGTACGGTGCCCATTAGCACATATGCGTCATTCCATCAATATTAACATTATTACGCAGCTGGCCCGAGCATGAGGGCATTACTCGGGACTGTGTCTCTGGCGTATATCCTGCTCTAGAAATTAGTAAAATATTAATGCATTTCCTTTTGAAAGCTCGCAGCAGAGATCTGTACTTTTGAACCACCAGCCGTGACAGGTCATCCTGTGTGAACATACTTCCCCGGAGCGATCAGGCTCGCCAGTCATCTGCCTTTTACCCCAGGCCATCCGGAAAGCCCACGAGCGAGGAAAACTCAAGGGCACTGTGTTTTTCCCCACTTCCAGTGTTGATCTTATAATTTCTTTTCCTTGCCTTTTTTTTTTAAAGTTTTTTCCCCAGTGTCAAAAACTCAGTGTAAATTCCTGATTCCCACTGAGAGAGGGCAAGATGAACGAGGGTGCCCTGGGTTCCCAGTGTCCCTGTGGGTTCCTGCTGTAGCTTTGGGGACGTCAGGGGCTTTGCTGCTGGTGGGAGCCAGCCGCCCATGCCACCTGGGTCCCCGTCTGGGGTCTGAGTCCACAGTGCCAGAGAGCTCTCTCCGAGGGCTGGGACACCCCTCTGCACCACTGGAGGCAAGTCTGTGCAGACACGGGAGGGAAGATGGCAGGGAGAAGCAAGGAAGGGAGAAACTAGAGCCTTACCTGTCCCGCTTCTGCCTCCAGCCCAACCAGAGGGGACAGCAGACGGCAACCACCCCGGGGGTTCACCAACGTGTGAGCAGCTGTCGGCCAGTTGGACTATAAATAAGGTGCGTCCAGAGCATGGGAGATAAGAACCCAGGCCCTTGCTCCTGCAGGCCTTTTAAGGTATGCAAATTAAAGGCGTTCAGCCGTTCAGCCCCCGGATGGGAAGGGGCTGCCAGCTCCCCATCTGGCTGGCCTGCCTCAAGGACATCCTGGGCCTGGCCTGGAGCATTTTTTCCAGTGACGGAGGAGGAGCAGCGGAAGGAGGGGAGAGCAGGGCGCCAGGAAGTGTCAGGCAGAGCCCTGAGGTTAGATGCTGGTCATGGAGACGCAGAAGCCGGAGGAAACTTTCCAGGACAAACAGCACCTCTGTGGCTGGAGTGGATTTTCAGCTGACATCCCCCCTCACCCCCTCTTGGCTTCAGGAGCTTTTGTTTGGGTGAAGATTCTGGGGAGACCAGGGGATCTGCAAGCTAGGGTTGGGGGTACTTACAGAACATCCTCTCTCGCCACCCTCCCTGCTCCCGCCTGGCAATGAGGGTTTCTACAGCCTCAAGTCAGTTCCTCTAAAGAAAATGAGGTCTTACTGGAGCCGTTAAAACCTGCGTGCAAGACGGGGCAAGGGCTCCTGGTCGGCCTTAGATTCCTCACTTACCACACTTCTTTCGAAAGGCGTCTCCTCCCAGGGCCCCCCATCTGTGTAATCGCGGCAATTCCAGGTCTGGGAATGGATTCTAAGGAGAGAGTCGTGGATGTGGGCAGAGATGCAGCTGCGGGGACATTTCTTGCTGCTCTCTGCATCATTGGGAGAAGCTAGACACAACCTGAATGGCGAACCACAGAGGGCTGGTTAAAGAGGAAAAGTATGTCCATAAAGGAAATGCCCTGACACCTTCGGAAACGACACAGAAGAGGGTTTAATGATATAGAAACAGTATCATGATAACTGGGGACAAGAACGCCCCTACTTTAAGGGGAAGATGGGGGACTGGTAGTAAGTTACTGCACAGTCATATGTGCACCAAATGCGAAAATGTGGTTACGTCTGGATGACAGAATTATAGCTGATGTCATTTTCTTCTTTGGCTTATACACAAGCTCTTAATCATCTTGTATTGCTTTTGTATCAAGAAACTTCATTTCATGTAAAATCTACGTTTCTGAGGATCAGAGCCCTCCGTGTCTCTGCACTAAGGAACCCACATTTATTCCAGGATGACAGAACTCCCTGGGGTCTCCCTGGCCTGTGGGGAGGCTCAGACAGCGGTCAGCAGCCTTTCTTCACAGCAGTATCAGCACGTGATGTGGCAAGGCCAGCAGAGCCCCCAGGAGCCCCAGCCAAGGAGAAGGTGAGTCAAGAGGACAGAGAGGAAAGAACAAGAGAGCAAAGCACACTAGGAGAAAGAGGGCTGAGAAGGTGAGAGTGTAGGTGATGGGGTGACGGAAAACCCCCGCTCGCCCCTGTCGGACCTAACACGTCCCACCCCCACTTCTGCTCTGACCAGGACGTGACCGAGGCCGCTCTGTCCTTCTATGTGTAGGACTTGTATGTTCTGATGACTTCCTTTTTCATTGATTTTGACTGAAGTAGTCGAACCTGTATGGCAGAGCACATCTCAATGACAGGTGTGCCTGGGAGGGGCTCCCGGGGTCAGGGGTACAGAGGGGCCCCATCCTCTGACGGCCTTCCTCCAGCTGCAGAAGCCAGAGTGGGGCCGCCCCCTCTGTGGACAGGCCCTGGTCTATGGCAGAGAGCGGGTAGTTTCAAAGCACTTGTGTTGAGCTGCTGTCACGGGAGGAGAGTGCCCTATAACAGACTCCCCCCACCGCCTCAGGGCCAGAGCCTGGAGGCTGTGGCTGAGCAACCTTCCGAACTGCTCTTTGGAGCTTTCTGGGCCCAAGCCCCACTCGGACGGTCCCCCTGTCATCTACCTGACAGCCTGCCTCAGACTTCAGTGCTTCCTCGTGGGGTGGGGGGGCCTGGTGGGAAGGGGCAACTCCAGCCTCAGGCTGGTTTCCCAAACAAGGGGAGAGATCAGCGCAGGGACGGGCTGAAGTGGGGCTCCTCTTGGAGGGACCCAGGGCCACGCAACGGGTGACCTCTGTAAGGGCTGGTTTCACGGCCCTTCTGAGCTCCAGGGGCAGCGCTGGGAAGAATCTGGTGTGACATTTGCCCATCCACTCCGACTTACTCCCCTCCAGGGGGACACATGTGCACACACAGTCCTGGAGGTGGGGGGGAGGTGACAGACTGCTGCCCACCTCCACCCTGGAGCAGACCCGTGTCAGGGCTGTGGCCCGGGATCTTGGGGTGTGGCCAGGACTGGGGGTGCCGCGTGTGGGTGGGCACTCCCTCTCTTCCACAAGGTCACAGAGGCAAGGCCAACCAGGATATCTTGGTCCCCTGTTCAAAGCTCGGAGACCAAAACTAAAGGCCATCCAGGCCTGGGACATTCTGATTCTACCCAGCAGTCATGTGCTGAGCCCCCACCAGGAACCAGAAAAGGTGGGCATGAAGACAGAGAGGTGATGGAGACCCCCGTCCCAGGACCTTCAGGGCTCTGCCCCCGGCCACCACCACGGCCAGCATCTCGGCTGTCCGGCCCACCCTTTTAAGCCCTTTGCCACGAGGTCCTGAAATCCCCGTTAAGCCAGCTGTACTATTCGCTCTTTTTTTTTTCCCCAATAAACACTCATCGTGCTTCGTCCATGTGTCAGGCACAGGGCAGATCCAAGAGCCTTGGCCCTGAACAAAATAAATGACTCTCCCGTGTGCTGTGGTCACAGCTGGAGCCTCTCACCTTGAACCTGGAACATCTTTCTCCCCGCTCACTGTCGATGCCGTTTGCCACTGTGCCGCCACTGTCACCTTTCTGCGGGGTCACTGTCCCTGGTGCTCCCCGCTCTGGGGTGGGCAGCCCTCGTCTTTCTGTGGACCTGGTCCCTCTGCCCCTCCCACCTATCAGGGCTGAGCCTCCCCCAGCCACCTGACTGCAGCCCGGCCCTCCCTCTGAGTTTGGGTGTCACCAGAGCCCACCCCGCCTTTCTGGGGACAGCCTTGCCCCCGCCCTCCTGAGTGGGAAGGTGAGGGGACTAATGCACTTGGCCCTAGCGGGAGGGGACTAGTCTCTTCCACCCTCGTGGGCATAGCAGAGTCCCTGACAGATGAGCTGACCAGACGGGGAAGGACCAGCAGGGGCAGGAGGAGGGGCACCTGGTGAGGAGCGAGAGCCCGCAGAGAGCAGCTTCATGCCAGAGACACAAGGAATGGGGTCAACTCTTGCAGACTGAGGGGGCGAGGAGGAAGGGGGCCCTGCTCTTCCACGCCAGGAAGTCCTGGTGCAGCCAGCGTGTCGGGGCGCACAGGGCAGAGGTTCACGAAGTGGGGCGTCCGCTGACTGTCCATCCCCAGAGCCGGAAGGCCAGGCCCGGCATTTGCTGCTGTGTCCTGGTTTTCGTGGTCTGCTCTGTGTGCTAGGACCAAAATCTCTCCATAAACATTCCTTCCGCGCTTCCCAGAACAATAAACAGGCGAGCAGGGCTGCATAAACGTCCCACAGTGTAAATACGGCTGTGAGCAGCTCTGCAAAGTTTCAGCCTGGAAAACAGCATCACCATTTGTGGCTGAGACAGAACCCAGGCGCCCGTCCCGTGAACTCGCTGGGGTGTTGAAATGAACCACGTTCCCGAGTTAGAGCGCTAACTCGGGTCCTGTGAGCCACCACACTTGCAGGAAGAAAGCACGTGTGTACGCCCAGGACTGGACTAAGCTCTCCTCACTTTAAAGCCCCGGGATCCGACACGTGCCTCTGCTTCAAGTCACATGCCAAAGACAACCAAAAAACGCCACACAGGACAGAAGGCGTCACTCCTCCCCTCCACACACTGTGTGCTCTGCTGCTCTTGACCCCGATTCCCTGTCACAGTGCTGATAACACGCGGCGATCCTCTGCCTAAGGTTAGCCCCTGCTGTCGCTCTCAGCTACTGGCTGGGTTTGGCCAGAGGAAGGGACCAGCAGGGAGCAGAGACAGGAGAGAGGGGTCAGGTCCACAGTGCTCCCTCCTCCCTGCGGTCCGCTCTGCACCTCTGGGGAAGTCCTCTCTGGTCTGGTGACAGCTCCTTCTGGACCCTGAGGGCTGCAAGTGGGATGACTTCCACGGTCCCCAGCTCCGGGGTCCTGCATTCTCCCTTACTGATTTCTCCAAGTGCCCATACCTTTGGAGAGAGTGCCTTTGTTAAAACTCTCCTCCAGGTACCTGGGTGGGGAGTGGCGTCTCTCCTGCCCAGACCCAGACGGATGCAGAGGAGGAAGATGGAGTATCTTTAGGAGCAGTTAGAGAGTGGGTCCCTTGCCCCCCAGCCCTCACCCCACGGGGCTGTGAATGAAAGGGAGGGGTGGGGATGTGGCCGGGAGATTGTGTCCAGTGACGGGATTGCCTCACCCCTTGTATGGGGCGGCACTGGCTTCCGGATTCTAGAACAGCAAATGTCAGGAGGGAACCCAGTACTGGCTGGGGGAGACTTTCCTACTATGCTGGGGGAGTGGGCCCCCACGGTCCTCATTAAATTGTTTTAAGGGAAGCAGTATTTCCTGCACAGCCGTGTTTTCAGATGGGGATGCACGCTGCTCTAACGGCCAGTCCCCCGCCACTCATGGGGCTCCCACGACACGCAAGGCCCTGTTCTGGGGCCCGGCCGGCACGCCGCACCCCGCACCCACCAGCTGCACCGTCCTACTTAAGAGGCCAAGCCATCGGTCCCTCCCCTGGATGGGAAGCTGGAGAGGAAGCTCGGGCAGTGCGGGGAACGGCTGACGTTAGAACCCCGCGGTCCCGCCTCCCCAGAGGTGGGCGAGGGGACCTCCAGGCTGCAGGAGCGGAGGACCCAGCTGGTGCCCAAAGAAAGAGGGGCGTCCACCAGCAGGAGGCCCTGGTTCTCAGCCATCTGAGTGGGCTGACATCCTGGAGCCAGACTAAAGAAAGATGGGAAAGACTGCGGGAGAAGCTCACCCCGAACTGGAACGCCCGGAGCAAGAGAGGAAACACCGACTGTCTCCTGCTGGCCACGCTGTCAGGTGCGAGGCGCCCCTCACTCCTTCCCCGGGGAATAAAGTGTTTACTGACTCTGCTCTGATGACCCCTCTCTCAACGGAAGTCCTTCCAGCTACCTGCTCTAGGCCGGCCTGCCTGGCTCAGAGCCCAGCCTAGCGGCACCTTATTGCAAAAGGCCAAAGTGTCCCACTGATTGTAAGCAAGAGTTCTGTGAGTCACTCAAGGCACAGCTCCGTGACTCATCCTGCACCTGCAAAGGTACCTTCAAGTGTCCTAGACACCCAGATGTACGGGTACAGCTTGGGAGGAGAACCACAAGGTAAATATTTTTAAATGTTCATATTTTTCATTATGGTAGAATATATAGACATACAATTTACCATTTACCCATGTCAAGTGGACAGTTTGGTGGCATTAAGGACAGTCACACTGTGTGCAGCAGTTACCACCATCCATGCCAGAACTTTCCAACCGGAAACTCTGCACCAATTAAATGTTAACTTCCCCTCCTCCCCCGGCCCCTGGCAACCACCATTCTACTCTGTCTCTACAGTTTTGATCACCTTAGTTTCCTCACATGAGTGGAATCACACAGGATGGGTCCTTTTGTGACTAAAGGGAACAAAACTGTTTTTCCTTCATGCTCTCACACTTCACTTCTGACACCAGACCTGTGTTTCTCCTCCATCAACCAACTCTCCACTTCTCTGTGGACGCTGAGTGTCCGACAACTCCCTTCGGTTCTGACACTGTCTAGCTGGCTTGGCATCAGACCCCACAGGTGGAGGGCTCAGTCCCACAAGGCTGCCCCCACCTCGGACCCCAACCGCGAGTCTGGGCCCCCTTCTGACTTCTGACCAACCGGTTCTGATCAGTGGTTCCCACGACCCTCTCCTTGGAGGCTGTACTTTGCTAGAACGGCTCAGAGAACTCAAGAAAAACATTTATGCCTGCATCATACAAGGGCTGCAGCTCAGGACCAGCCAGACAGAGAGCTGTCCGGGCCAGGGCCTAGGGAGGGGCAGGTGCACCGCCTCCCAGCACCTCCCGGCTCTCCCAGCACCCATCCTTTGGGCGTTTTATGGAGGCCTCATCACATACGCGATTGAGTAAATCACTAGAAAAAGTCAATCTCCACTCTCTCCTGCCCTGAGGTCGGGAGTGGGGCTGAAGGTTCCAGCCCTCTAATCGCTAGGTTGGTTCCCTTGGCAACCAGCCCCCCCATTCTGGGGGGCTTTCCAAAAAGTCACCTCATTAACATAAACTCAGGTGTGGCTGAAAGTGCCTTGTCACGAGTAACAGGACCCGCCTCTCACCTTTACCCTCTGGAGCTATTTCAGGACCTGGGACAAAACCCAAGTATTAGAACAAAAGATAAGCTCTTTGTTCTCCTCACTGAGGAGACACAGGGGTTTCTGGCGATCAAGCTGGGGACAGCACACGTGACTGGACACCTCACCCGGGCTTACTTCAGGTAGTGCTCTGTCTCCAAGGCTCACCCACGCTACAGTTTGTGCCAGAATTTCCTTCCTTTAAGGCTGAATCATGCTCCATTGTATGCATATCCTGTTAGAAAGAAACCACTGGCCCCAAATGGACTCATTTGCCCCCAGGATGGCAACTGAGCCTTAACTGTAGTTTCAACCTCTCCCCAGAACTGGACCTTTAGATAGATAATCTGAAGTTTCCTGGTCAGCACTGGTGAGGTCGCCTGCAAAGTAAGACCTCTGCCCTCCCCCCAAGGGAAGGTGACCCTGCCTGAGACAGCCCTTTTCTTCTCTTCTGCTTCTTGCCCCCACCCCCCTTCCACCTATAAAAACCTTCCCTTTTTTTCACTCCTCTGAGGGTCCACTGGATAAAGCCAACTCCATCTTCCAATGACCTCCCTTGAAGCTTGTTTTCTAATATCCCTCTATCGGTTGAGGGACACTTGGGTGGCACAGGTAAATATCTGCTTTCTTCATTAGGTCACCTTGAACTCTTTAGAATAAATATATACAAGCATAGTTTAAGAATTGGAACAGCTTGGCCCGTGTGACTCAGTTAGGAGACACATCATGAGAGTGAGTGTTTCATGAATGTTTCCCTGCCTCAAAGTCGCCAGCACCAGTTTGGGAATCTAAGCTGCTTTGTTCAAAGAGACCCCTTGAGAGGCCCTATGGGAAGCCCCAGCCAGAGCAATCAGGCAAGAAAAAGAAAAAGCATCCAAATTGGAAGGAAGAAGTAAAACTGTCTCTGTTTGCAAATGACATGATCTTATGTACAGAAAACCAAAAAACTATTAGAACTAATAAGCAAATTCGGCAAAGTTGCAGAACATAAAATCAATAGGCAAAAGTGAGTTGAGTTTTCCATTTCATTTTGATCCCCCAGCTTCTGACAACTATCATCAGGGCCGTTCACCCTCTTCCTATATTTTTCTTTGTTTCCAACTAGAGTGCAGCACCATGGGCGAGAGACACGAGGGGCAGGGAGCCGCCAAGCACCAGGAAAAGGCTCTCAAAACTTTCAGGAAACAAATGCCAACAATGAACCATTAACATGAATGATTTTCCCCTGAATCAGTGAGCGAATCCCAGCGCTCTCCAGCCTTTGCCTTTCCTGTTCTTTCCGATGACTGCTTCAGAGGACAGAGGTTTGGCTGTTGGCTGAACCATAAAGGTGAGATTAGAGCACAAGAATGATCTTTGGGTTATCAAGTCAAAACCACCTGGGGATTGCCCTGGGCCCCAGGTCACACAGTAAAATTCCTTTCTTAAGATTGGAATGGTTGTGCTAGAAGTTACCCTTTAAAGTCAGCTTTGGGCCGTTTTGGGGTGGGAGTGAAAGTCATGTTGGGTTCAGGGATATGTGGGCGTAAACAGAAAAGTTCTACATGATGTGTGTTTGTGCCCGGGGCTGTGAGTGAGTGAGTGAGTGAGTGAGTGAGTGAGTGAGTGAGTGAGTGTGTGTGTGTGTGTGTGTGTGTGTGTGTGTGTCTGTCTACACTTGCAGAGAACCAAGGGATGCTCAGGAATTAAGAATGAACACTTTTGTAAGTGTGTTGTTGGTACACACGGAAAAGGAACATTTTGACCAGAATCACTTTCCACACATCTGGCAGCTGAGTGATCCTGGCAGGAAAACGTATCACTGGAGTAGCGCTAGAATCTTCTGGGTGGGCTTAGCTGCGGATACTCTGCCCTGTCCTAGCTCAGAGACCAGGTACCGATGGATGAACCATTTGGTCAGCTGGGTAATTTTTTTTTTAAATGGTAAAGATTGGATTCAGGTGTCTGAGGACATGGTAACACCCACCTCTACTTGGACTAGATGCACAGAAAGGCTCCAATTAAATTCCATATTTAAGAGAGCAAAGGACCACCAAGAGGTAGACTGGATGGATTGCTTCAGGGCTTTTCTCAAGGTCTGTGTATTTGATAATACATCTGCCTTTTCCTAATTATGCTTTTCATATTCTTTAAATACACCATGAAGGTTGAAATGGGGGTGGACATTTTTTGGACTAAGATCTGTATATCCAAGCATGAAAATAGTTAATTTGAGGTTTTAGGTACGTTAAGTGTTAAGTAACACTAACACGTTTAACAGGATCTAGGAAACACTGTGCAGAGACAGCGCTGAGCTTCGGAGCCTGCAAGGACTGACAGAGTGGACCCCTCGGCCCGCACATGGTCACTTACATTCTGCGGGGCGGCCCAGCCTAGCTGGAGGGAAAGTAACCAGTTTTATGAGGGCAGCAGGCATATGGCAAATGAGTTTTCGCAAAGCATTCAGACCATAAAAACCAATTTCATTAACCCAGTGGAGCAATTAGCTATAAAGATCTGTGAATGATATTCAAATGGAGGGGACTGGACACAGAGTGTCAGAATTTAGACAGCAATGAGGTCTAAGCACTGGACGTGAGAAGGCTTCAGAGCCTTCCAAGTTAGGCAATTCCTGATTTAAATGTTAAAATCTTACCACGTGTAATGCAAAACTCTTTATTAAATATGTTTGTATGCAGATTAAAGAACTATTCCTAGACCTTAGCATCAGAACTCAGAAGAAAGTATTCACCTAAAGGTATATAGTGCATTTATACCATATATTGATCATCTTATTATATATATGTAAGATTATAAACTTGTTAGGAATTTCATATCTACGCACTTTTGAACCAGAAGAAACAGAGATTTTGCCAAATTTAGGAGCCTCTTTAATCATGCTGGGCGCTTGGCGTGGAGCCACACTTGAACTTTGGAAACTGTAAAATCTGTTTATCCTTAGTAAAATACAATTTCCTGTTTAGGGGCCTGGGAGGAAGAAAGCCTTTCAAAAGAGGCTTGTTGAAATCTCTCAAAGTGTTTTTGGACATTAAGAAAACAAGAGCCGGTTGTATTAAGGGCCAATGTAGTGGAAACAGGGGTTATATTTCACCTAAAGTACACATGAATCTGAAAGTCCAGGAAGGGAGAGATTTGGTTTTGCTGAACTCACATAGTTGAAAAATAGTTGGTGACATTTGACAAAATCAAGATGTTACCATATTTGTCAACTTCCCCTTGAAATGAACTCTTACCTGCCTAAAACAAGGGGACTTGTCCTTTAAATTACTTCACGGTCCTGGGTCACTGTAATTTATGGAAACATGGTAGGTGTTAGGGCAACACAAATTTACCAGTAAGACTCTCCAGACACACAGGGAGGGACTCAATATTAACTGATTCTTTGAGGATCCGCTGGTGCTACAGTGAAGACATTTTAACAGAGGCACAAAGACTGACCCTCGAGGAGTCGTCGAGGTTAAGGGTGGTGAAAAGAGGTTAGCAACCCTTAGAGGCTGGAATCCTACCATCAGGCGGGGAGCCATGGGCTTAGGTTCTAAGGAGGAGGCAGGGGAGGGCCAAGAAAGGCTGCGGGAGGAGGAAGCAAGTGGGAGAGCTGGAGAGGAGGAGGGGCTGGGAGAGAGGGAGGGAGCTAGAAAAGAAAGAAATGAAAGATGTGCAAGCAGGAGGAAGGGGGTCAGAGCCCTCTCTTCCTGATTTAAAGATGCCCAGAAAATACAGAACTGGTGAAAATGCTACAAACTCTCCAACAGTTACCTTGGCAAGCAGATAGGGCTGCTCCTCCAAGAAAAAGTCAAAGAGAGAAAGTAGGTAACAAAACCTTCCTTCAGAAGCAAACAGAGAGGAGCTGAGCCAAGCGGCCCCTTCCCCGCCACGCACACGTATTTCCTTACACGTGGGTTTTGTACTGTCTCGGAAACAAAGATGGCAGCTGTGGAAGAGGTGATACCTGCTGTGACACCTGCATTCTTAAAATGTACAGTTTTTGCCCTGTTTTTCCATCGTCAGGGACAATCAAGAGGAAAAAGGCCTCCCAAATTACCCTTCTATTTTGGGAGGAATCAGAGAGGGCTTTGAGCAAGGAGTCAAAATCTGTCTTCTATCGTGAAGATATTTATTGATTTTAAAACAGTTAAGGTGTGCAGGAAGTAGGAAAAGATCAGATAAAAGCCAAAAAACAACAATGAAACTTCATGCCTGCTGACTAGTGACCACACTTAACCCCTCCCTCCAGCCCCCGGCAACCACCGCTCCACTGGTTGATTCTATGAATTTGACTATTTTACGATCACTCAGATAAACAGAAACATGCAACACTTGTCTTTCCATGACTGGCTTATTTCACTTAGCAGAGTGCCCATGAGGCTCATCTACAATGTCTCATACTGCAAGACTTCCTTGTTTTTTTAAGGCTTAATAGCATTCCACTGTGTACGTGTATCACATTTCCTTTACCCATTCCTCTATTGGTGGACATTTAGTGACTGTGAATAGCACTGCAATGAACATGGGAGAGCTGATGTTTGAGATCCTGATTTCAATTCTTTGGATAAATAAATATTCATAGGAATACTAGATCATATGGTAGTTTTATTTTTAATTTTTTGAGGAACATCCATACGTTTTTATAGCAACTGTGCCATTTTGCATCCCCACCAACAGTGCATGAGAATTCCGTTTCTCCACATGCTTGCCGACACTTACTTTTTTTGCTGTTGTTGTCTATAGCCATCCTGACAGATGAAGGTGGTATCTCATTGTGATTTTGATTTGCATTTTCCTAGTGATTAGTGATGCTGAGCATTCTTACGTACCAGTTGGCTATTTGTATGTCTTCTTCAGAAAAATGTCTATTCAATCCTTAGCCCATTACTTAAATCAGGTTATTAGCTTTTTAAAAATTGAGTTGTAGGAGTCCTTTATGTATCTTGGATATTAACCTTTATGAGATACCGTTTGCAGATATTTGCTCCCGTTCTTTAGATGGCCTCATCACTCTGCTGACTTCTTCCTTTGCTGTGCAGCAGCTTTTTAATTTGATGTCCTACTTGTTTATTTTTGTTTTTGTTGCCTATATTTTTGATGTCATAATCATGAAATCATTGCCAAGACCAATGACATGGAGGTTTTTCCTTATGTTTTCTTCTAAATTTTTATGGTTTCAAGTCTTATAGTTAAGTCTTTAAGCCATTGAGTGTTGATTTCTGTCCAATTTCATTCTTTTGCAGGTGGCTATCCAGTTTTCTCAATACCATTTGTTCAAGACACTACCCTTTTCCCTTTGTGTATTCCTGGCACCCTCATCAAAGATGTGTCAACTATATATGCATGGGTTTATTTCCGGGTTCTCTATTCAGTTCCATGGTTCTATATGTCTGTCTTTATGCCGGTACCATATTGTTTTGGTTACTTTAGATTTATAATATAGTTTGAAATCAGGAGGTGTGATGCTTCTAGCTTTTCTCTTCTTCTTTTTTCAAACAGAAGAATCAAATAAAAGTTAATAACGTGTATACATGAGAATGACCCAGGAAAACATTAACTCACTAAAAAAGCCAAATTTCACATCTTAAATACTCTATTCTTAGTATTGATTTGGCTATTCGTGGTCTTTTGTAGTTCCAGATGAATTTTTGAATTGCTTTTTCTAGTTAAAAAATGCCATTGTAATTTGGATGGGGATTGCATTAAATCTATAGATTGCTTTGGGTAGTGTGGACATTTAACAATATTAAGTCTTGCAATCCATAAATACATGTTTTTCCACTTGTTTGTGTCTTGTATGTTTTTCATCCATGTTTTGTAGCTTTCAGTATACAAGTCTTTCGCCTCTTCAGTTTATTCCTAAATATTTTATTCTTTTTGATGCTATTGTAAATGGAATTATTTTCCTAATTTCCTTTCCAGATAGTTCTTTGTTAGTATATAGAAAACAAACTGATCTTTTAATGTTGCTTTTGTATCCTACAGCTTTACTGAATTTTAAAATTAATTTGAACAGATTTTTATGGAGTTTTCAGTTTTTTCTCTATATAACATCATGTCATCTGCAAATAGCGGGTTTTACTTCTTCAGTTCTGATTTGGAAGACTTTCATTTCTTTTTCCTTGCCTGATAGTTCTGGCTAGGAGTTCCAGTACTATGTTGATAAAAGTGGTGAGAGTGGGCATATTTGCCTTGTTCCTGGTCTAAGAGGAAAAGTTTTCAGCTTCTCACCATTGAGTATGATGTTAGCTGTGGGCTTTTCATGTGTCCTTTATTTTGTTGAGATAATTTCCTTCCAGTTTGTTTCCTTCCTAGTTGAGGATTTTTATCATGAAGAGTGTTGAATTTTGTCAAATGCTTTCTCTGCATCTATTAAAATAATCACGTGCTTTTCTTTCTTATTCTGTTAATGTGGCGTATCACATTAACGGATTTTTCTCATATTGGACCATTCTTGTATCCCAGGGATGTTACCCCACTTGGCCATAGTGTATAATCCTTTTAATGTGCTGTCGGATTAGATTTCCTAGTATTATAATGAGAATTTTTGCATCTATATTCATTAGGGATATTGACCTGTAGTTTTCATTTCTTGTGGCATCTTCTTCTGGTTTTGGTATCAGGATAACGCTGGCCTCATAAAATGAGTTTGGAAGTATTACCTCCTCTTCAATTTTTTTTGGCAAGAGTTTGAGAAGAACTGATGCTATAAAGATCGTAAGTGACTACTATGAAAAATTACATGCCATCAAATTGGATGACATCAACAATATGGATAAATTCCTAAAAACGGATGACCTATGAAGGCCAATACACCAAGAAATAAAAAGCCTGAACAGACCTATAACTAGCCTAGAATCAAAACTTGAAAGCCTCCCAAGAAAGACCAGATGGTTTCACTAATGAATTCTATCAATTAATTCTTTTTTCTAGAACTTTCTCTCTCTCTCTGTAACCTCCAACTGCACCAGCAAATCATGGGTGTGTAGTAGAAGGTATCATGACCTTTCCTTCTTTAATCTTTTGTTCTGACCTATTTAAGTAAAGCCAGAAAGAGGATTTTTAATCCTGTGTCATTAATTCCACATTCTTTATGTGAATAATAACTTTTCTGCTTACTTCTGTCAGTGGGTCTGAAAGGATCATTGACAGCGAACAGCCAAAGAGCAAAATCTTTTGGCTTAAGGAATTCCGGTCAAGACTCCAAAACTAATGTGCAGATCCGAAAAGACTGTGCACACTGGATAATTATGTCCCCAAGAAAGTCAAACAAACAAAAGCAAATTAGAAATGTCTGCAGTTTTCCTGTTATCGTGCCCCTCATTTATAAATTGGTGTATTTATGGAAAGTACGCTTTTCTGAGTAAGCTATTTTCAGTAACATTCCAGAAGCAAGAAACTCAAGTCTGTTTTGCTTAAATTGAAAAGAAAAATGTAGGAGGGAGGGGGGGAAAGGGGAAAAAGAGGAGCAAACAATTGAGCAGAAAGGCTGATGAAAGTAACGTGATTTGATGGGGCTCATATTCTGCTTAAGGTTTTGTCTTTTGGCCAAAGCCTCCAATCCTGGCATGATTTGCCAGTGCCTTTACAATCTGTGTTGATCAGCCTGGCCTTGGACTCGCTACCAGGGCCACCCACCTGCAGCTGGAGGGCACGTCCTGTGCATGTGGTTCCTGAGCTTCAACTCGTCCAGCTCAGGGTCTCTCTCCTCACTTCCACTCACAGCCTGAAGCAGTTTGCTTCACCCATTCATAGACTTGCTTGGCTGCTGCAGGCATGAGAGTCTGCAATCCCTGGACGCTCTCCTAAAGGTGGTGGACTCAGTAGTGAATTCCTTCTGAGGAGCTTCGAAAGGGACCCCAAAACATGGACAGAAATCACCTGCCTCCAATATATCCCAGAGCCACCTTGGCACCTACCTGGCAGGCATTCATGTGCACACAGCCTTGATTTTATAACATAAAGTCTTGGTTCACCTCACCAGGCAGGCCCACCTGAGGGTGACTCCTGGCTGGCTACAGCCTCATGGTGAACATTTCAGATCTTCTGGAGGCTCCTGGGACAAACGGGAATAGTCCAGTCCTGAGCTAGGGCTTTCCCTGTGGCTCCTGTTGGAATCCCCTACCACAGCTACACACACACCCTGACCCCAACCCTGGTCTCAACTTGCCTGTGTTGATTTCTCTCCCATGGCCCATGGAGACCTTCCATGACATCCATCCTCCCAGACAAGGGTTGTTTCGAACTCTTATCAAGATGTGAAGTCCAGAGTGGGGACCACAGTACCCAAGAGTCAAAAAGTAGCTTATGGAAAAGCAGTAATTCAGAGCTTTGGCCTGTATCCATGACTGGGCGTGGTCTCCAAGCATGAGCTGGCCCTGCAGCTGGAGAAGGAAGGGTGTGGACTTTTACTCTGCTGCCCAGGTGTTGGCAGATACCTGTGCCTACAGCTCTCACCCATCCCTCAAGGGCTAAGACGATGTTTTCTAAAATCCCATACACTGAAAATTTAGTTCTCTTCCTGAGAAAAATACTGGTACCAGCTCTCAAGATGAAAAGGACATTTTTTCCTGATTTTGAGAGCGATGGCCTACTAATTTCTGAAATTAAAATACCGGTATTCTCACCACCCAGAATTGGCCTTTGTTAGCAATGTGATTACCTCTTCCAATCTTTTTTTCCAACTCAGGTTAGAACTAGATATATGACATGTATTAGAATCATACTATACAGCGTTATGTTTTGGATACTGTCATTCCACTTAACACTTAGTAAACTTTTTTTTTAAGAATACAAACTTCTATTTTCAAAGTAATAAGTTCAATGGAATGATGGCAAATGAAAAGTAAGGGAGTCTTGCTTCAACTTGAACCCTCCCCATACACACAGTAGTCCTCCCCAGGGAGACACACCTTTACCTACTGTCCCTCTAAAAAATTAAGAGCACATGTTTATTCCTCTGGTAACTTCTCAGATTTCGGCTGTATCTATTAACTTCCCATATTGTGGGTAAAGATTTTGGCTCAGTAACACTTCCCCAACTTCTCTGCCCTCTCCATTCTGTAAGCAGTTACTTGAATGCTTTTATCCTTACTTTTACAACTTTCAACAATGTGCTTGGACCTCTATTTCGTGTTCTGTTACATTCAGTCATTTCCTCCCAAGTTTTATCCACCAGGTAAGTGGAGGAAAGCAGTCACCGTCCACCACCTGCACCTGTTTTTGCCCGGCACCCCAGGACGCTTCGGCAATCCCATTACTTTCCTGGATGGGGTTTGTAACAGCTACGTTCTCTTCTTCAGCTGTATTGAATGGGTCTGTCCGTACTTGGCCTACAGGTTGACACTAAATACTGAAAACCAGGAAGTTTTATAGTGCTGTAAAGATGAAACATCATGAGTCAGGAGAACAAAGCAGTCAGGCTGGACATGTAAGAAGAAAACACTCACCTATACCACTAAGCCTGTGCCTCTTGGAGTGAAAAGAAAAAGACCTTGTGTTCTTGGTCTGAGGCCATGGTCCTCACACTGTGGGTGAAGCACCCCGGAGCATCAACACAACTCACAGAGCCTCGGGGATGTTTCAAAGCCCTGTGGGGAAGACTGCGCCCTGGCATCGGACTCTGTCCCCACCCTCGTCTTAGTGACCATCCCTTCTCATGCCCAGAGGGACTCTGCTTTAGCAGGCTGCAACATGAGTCAGCGTCTTGGAGAAAAGTGGGTGTGGTGGAAACTGAGATCAAAGACAATTCTTGACTTTTAAGTTCAAAAATGAAAACCAAACCAAACTCAACTACCTCCATCCAGTTTTCAGAAAGAGAAAAATCTGTGTGCAGCACAATTGGGCAGTACTGGCCCAACTGCTATTCACATGCCCACCCCCCAACCCCCGCCCCAAGCCTGGATAAAGTGAAGGAAGTGGTGGCAAGGGGCAGACACAAGGAGGTAGGTGCTGGAGTGGTGTCCTCACCTGTCTGTCAAGGGGACAACTACCCATGGGGCTGCGGTCCAAGTGCTCAGTCCTGAGGGATAACCCAGAAGCGCAAACAGGACCCTAGAGACCCTGCTCACAGAGCCATCCAGGGCTCCGGATGACAAAGAAATGGGAGAGCTGGTGGCAGGTGGGAATTAGAATTCAGGGTACTCCAACCTGGAATGACTGAGGAACATGCCTTACCTGGAAACGACTGCATGATCATCTCTATCATGTGGACTGGGAGCTCAAGTAAGAATTATAAGTCACATGTGAGAAAATAAAAGAAGATACATTTTTCCATGTTTGAGATTTTAGCCCCACTGCCAGCTCCATCAATTTATGAACTTTTCCTTTGTAAGAAAGATGTGACCTAAAAATCTTTGAGACCCAATAGATGGATCCCTAGAGGCTATTTCAGGTATTTATAAAATTTAAATGTCAAGGGAGAGCTAAACTTACTGTAAGCGGTTGAATAGAGTCCTCCCCCACAAATTCATGTCTACTAGGAACCTTAGATTGCCCTTGTTTGCAAATAAGGCCCTTGCATGTGTAATTAGTTAAGGATTTTGAGGTCCTGGATTTAGGATGGGCCCTGAATCCAATGATGGCATCTTTCTAAGAGAAAAGAGAGAGAGATTTGGATACAGAGAGACACAAGGGAGAAGGCAATGGAGACAAATATTGGGGCTATGCTTCCATGAGCCAAGGAAAGACGAGATCCTTCCCCAGAGCCTTGGGAAGGAGTACAGCCCCACTGGTACCTTGATTTCGGACTTCTGATTTCCAAAAAACTGTAAGAGAATAAATTTCTGTTGTTTTAAGCCCATCTGTGGTGATTTGTTACAGAAGCCTTGAGGGGCAAATATACTTATTAAGTGCTGGGTCATACACACATCTGTGGCCTGCTGGGCATTATTACACAACCACCTGTTTATTCATTCTCTTTTCTGCAAAAATTTCTCGAGTTCCAGGGAAGTCTGGAAGCTCAGGATAGAGAAGAAAGTGGCCCAGATCAGTCAGTGCCCATCTGCGTGGAGCTCCAAGCTTCCTTAGAGACCTAAATCTCAAGTCACTAAATCCTGTCATCGAAAGGGCCTCCTTCCTAACCTGTGTGTGGAGACAAAGACAGGGTAGGAAGGAGGGAAACCAGGGAAGATGGTGTACCAAAACCAAGTCCAGGGCGTGTTTCCAGTGGAGGGACTGATCAGGGATCCAGTGATGAGGGGGCTGGAAAATGCCAAGTGAAGGACATGGCAACCCTGACCAAGGAGTCCACAGAAATGGACTCATGAAGGTCTGATTGGACTTGCAGGTGAGGAGATGACAACTGCAAAGTCAGCCCTTTCGAAGAGTGCTGCTGGGAAGCGGAGCAGAACACTAGAGGAGTAACTGGAGGGGCCTTTTTGGGTGAGTTTGTCTGTTTTTCTATTTAAGGATGAAGGTATGACAGCAGGATGCTGACGGAAGCAGCCCATGGAAGGGAAGACAAGATGATGCAGGGGGTGGGGTGGAGGACGCAGGGTGGTCCTGGTCGGTGAGGGCTGCCCTCATCAGGGCAGGGCCTCTCCTGGGGACCAGGGTCAGGATGCAGCCAAGGGGACACGAGGTGTTTCTCCTCCTGAGAACAAGGAGGGAGAAGGTGTCCTGCTCCCACCTGGGACCCTGGGATCCGCCAAATCACCCCTCCGCGGGGCCATGTGACATGGGGGTGGGGCCAGCCCTGGAACCGCCCACCGCCCCGCCCCTTCCGGGGGAGGAGTCCCTCTCAGGCCCTCGGGGGCTCCAGCGTAGAGCACGCTGTGTTCCGGGCTGAGCACGCCCGCCTGCGAGGTCATGCCTCTCTCCTCCCTCCACTGACCCGCAGCCAACCCCCTGGAGGCGCTGAGCTAGGCCAGGCCTCAGGAGCCGCCCGCCCGGCCGCCACCCAACAGCGCGAACCCACCCTTGTCACCGAAGCCCTGTCAGGGTTCCGGGGAATAAGAATAGAATCTGGGAGAAAAGATAAAGTCTAACCTGTTTAACCCTGTGTGCTTAGTCTGGTTTCCCAGGCCCACAGTGCAGAGGCCTCACACGGGGAGCTTCAGACCAGAGTTCCCCGCGCCGGATGGTGGCGCGGACCCCTCGCTGGGCGGACGTGTGCAGAGACGCCGCCGCGACCCCGCGATTCAAGATGGTGGGGTGGGGCCGTGTGCAGAGACGACGTGCGGGGACTCTCAGTCCGAGGTGGCAGCGGGGGTGGGGGGTGTGTGCAGAGCCCTCACACGCCCCAGCGCCAGATGGCGGCACTGACACCTCGCTGGGCGAGACGCGTGCTGAGGCGCCGCCGCGACCCCGCGATTCAAGATGGTGGGGGTGGGGCCGTGTGCAGCTCCGCGCCGCGACCCGGGGCGTGTGCAGTCGTAGCCCCGCGAGAACCGGCTGCTGCGAGAGCCTGTGAGGCAGCCGCCGCGCCCGTCGTGGGAGCGAACTCCTGCCTGCCGGTCTCTGGTCGGAGGAGACAGCCTTCCTCTGCTGCCGCAGCCAGCTCCAGGTCTGGTGGCGGGAGGGCCCTTGGAGCCACTCGGGACGGAAGACGGAGGGATCCTGAGCACATGCTGGAGGCCCCGGGGGTCAGCCCGCTCACCTCCGGGCCCCGCTGTGGACATAGGCCCAGCATGTCCGGCGCTTCAGATTCCCCGGAGAATCTGGGAGACTCACTTTTACGAGGTGGTCTGGCTGTGACAGAAGTGTCCCACGCGCGGTGCAGCAGGGCCGTCTGCAGGCTGGGTCTGGGGGAGCCCCCGCGGGGCCGCTGCCCTGCGTCCTCTCCTCCTGGCGCCTGATGGGATACCCCGCCACCCGGACGTCCGCGGGCACGTGGTTGTCAGCAGCCGATTCTGGGGGCAGAGGCCCGGTGCTGACCCAGTTCTGTGGCGTGGTGAATAGGGAACGGGTTCCTCTTGGGAGGCCCGGGGCGCCCAGCCCACCTCACTCGTCGGATGGGCATCTGCCGGCACCTGCGACTGCTCCGGAGCAGCGGCGGTCTCCATCACCAGGGCTGTCACCACCCTTCTTCCTGGGCGGGGGTGACGGTCACACCTGGAGGAGGGCCTGACCCTCCCCCCCAGTGTGGACACGACCCCTCGCTCCCTCATCTGGGCCCCTTTCAAGGCTGGGCCGGAGCTTGGGTCTGTAGGATAGTGGACACCGCAGGCCGAGCAGACCAAGGCCCAGGAAGCAGGTCTGCTGGTCAGTGAATCCCTGAGACCCAGCCTGGCCCCTGGCGCGAGGAAGCACCTAGTGTTTGCTGAAGGATTCACTGTGACCCCGGAGCAGGTCTGTGAGGCAGGCCTGCGTTCTGAACTCTCCATGAGCGCTGGTGTCCTTTCTTCATGGCTTTCCTCTTGCAGGCCCTCTGCCACGCCCCCCGGGCGAGCTCTCTTCCTTCAGATTGGACTTGCAAGACTGCCCCGGCAAACTTTTTTTTTTTTAATTTCCAAACATTTTTGCAATTCTTTTGGGAGCAGATGATTTCCAGATAATCTGGTGCCAGACCACATTAGGCAGGAAGCAATCTTGTGCTAACTGTTCTGTTTTGGCTTTGAGTCATCTTCCTCTCTCCCCACCAGCAAACATAAATCATGTCTAAATCTTTGCTGGGAGGACCACCTTCTTCAACGGAAGCAGAGAAGACGGATGAGCAGTGGCTGGAGCGGGCAGTCTGCAGGGCGGACGGAGGGGAAGGTGCCCTGGTCCAGGCTGGGAGATGCACGCAGCAGGGGGCTCTGCTCCTGCAGGTCAGCTTTTCAAAGGGACGGGGATGATTTAGGGAACCGAAATGGAGACCAGGACACGTTCCAACCTGCCAGGCCCAGGGCTGCAGTTCGTGCCCTCTGCCTGCCTCCCCACGGTCACATGTGGACCAGCCACGTGAGAGCTTGGAGGGTGTGTGGGTAAGATTTGGGCCACAAAACCACCACAGAGAAGAGTTGGTCACCAAGTTCCTTTTCCAAAGTCCTGGCGTGGAAAGTCTGACTTGATAGTCATTGAAGTGGTCCCGAGATTTTGATTTTTACAAAAAGGACAAGCGTAGTTGCATCATTGTCCACATTCTCTGTCACTGGAGGGTGTGAATGTGGGGGTCCTGCCCCTGCATGAGGCTGAATGTGGGGTGCCCCTGACAGTTTCTGAACAGGTGGTCAACTTGGTTGTATTGGAGGAATAGAGAATCTGAGGAAAGGACTGGCTCAGACTTCAACGACAGGTCACGTTGGAGGAGTACACGGTCCAGCTGGTAACCAGGCCAGCTCCTTCCCTGCCCTAAATTTGGAAAGTTTGTGCACCAGTTCTGTCTCTGAACTTGAGTGCAACTGCTCTAAAGCAGGAGACACCGTCCTACTCACTCCTGTGACTGTGTCTGGAACATGGTGCATGGCACCCCTGGGGTTTAAAGAACCAGCACTGCTCCCTCATGCCAAGTAGATCGACAAAGCCAGGTATCAACTCTGCACTCACTCTGTTGTCACTAATTAGGTTTTAAAGAACTGTCCCAATTAAACCGTTTAATTTGCAGTGTCTTCATCAGTTGTAAGATTCCTAAGAAAATGGAACATGCCTCCCACTTTGCAGCACACACACCGTGCTTGGCAGAGGTGACTTGCTATTTAAAGGCGAGTTTCAGGTCCTGTATTATCTTTGGGTCCCCAGATCCCCTCCATCACCCTCCCTCCCTGTCTGTCCTCATGGGGGTTCAGGGCTGCTACTTCATTTTAAGTCTAAGTGACAGAAGCAAAGCCGAGAAGCTCCGTCTGGCAAAAACACATCGTATTTGGCAGTTAATGCAATTACACAGGTGTCTTTTGATCTTCAAGGGTTGAGATTTTTTAAAATTTTACTTTTTGTTGAAGTGTAGTTGATTTGCAAAGTTAGTTTCAGGTGTACAGCCAGGCGATTCTGTTATACATATACATACACATATATACATTTATTTTCAGGTTATGAGGATTGAAATCACGAGTCTAGACCACCGTTTCTCCAACTTTAATTTATACACGCATCTCATGGGGATTTTGCAAAAAAGTGGATTCTGACTCAGTCGATAGAACTGAGATTTTGTGTTTCTAACCAGCTCCCTGGTGATGCTGATCAAACTGACCTGGGTCTCCCTCCCCACGGAAAAGTTGGGGTCTAAGGCACCTCGCCCAGCACCAGAGCACATGGGAAGTGACAGCTGCTACAAACTTGGCTACAATGTCAGTGTTTTGCCCCAGTAGAAACCTAGACTCAGATTCACTTAGCAGTGTTGACTCCGTTATGGGGATGGCTGGCTGAGGCACACCCCATCCTGACCACACTTACTCTCCACAACAATTAGAGAACGAATCCTGTGGGCTCTGAATTTTTTCTTTATTTCCCCCTGACTTCGTATGTGCTAAGCACGTGTTCTACCACTGAGCTACACCCTCCCTGCTGGGCTCTGGAGTTTTGATGGCAGTGTTTAAGGCATGAGTTTGGGTTCCAGGGTCTGGTACTTAGAATTTTGTTCAGAATGTCAGACTAACAGTTCTGGCTCTGCTTCCCCCCACCCCTGTCCAGCCCTGCAATTTTGTTGCTTCGAGTCCTCACCACCTTGGTAGCACTCCATTGACTCCAGACAGACTTTCTCATATTACGTCCAGCTTCTCTGGTGTCAGGAGTAAGGTGGGCCTGAGCCCTCCTTATCTGCCCACCTGGAGAAAGCGGCCTCACACCCTGACGTCCGGAGACTAGTGCTGCTTGGGATGTAAGTTGTGCCTATGCATTTTTGAGGATTTCCTTAAGTTAAGTAATTATCCACTTTAACACTTCAGAAACCATCTGTATGAAAAGATTCTGTCTTTCCTCTCTCTGTGAATATGCAGCTAATGTGCCCCAGAGGGAGGGAAATAACTAATATCACTGATGGCAAGTATCTGTAAAAACAGAAGCGTGAGGGAGGCTTGGGGGCAGAAGGGAAGGTGACATTTCCAGCCACAGTAGAGGAGCTAGTATTGGACTAACCCTCTCAGTAAAAATAATAAAAGCTGAAAAAAGTACGTGAATTGTTTTGAGGCATTGGAATATAATCAGTGCAGGCAGGGCCAGAGGTGGGACGATTCCCAGAGAAGGGAGCACTTCAGGGTGAGCGCCACAGTGGTCCTGAGCTTCCCCAGACAGCACCTGCCTGCTCTCGGCTCCAGGGAGCCGGGACCCAGCATTCAAGAGAGCCTGCCTGGGCTGAGGAGACGTAGGCTGGAGATGAGGGCTGCAGCAGAGGCAGCTTGAGATGCAAAACTGCATAAAGGAGGGAACTGTGCAGAAATGAACCGAAAAGTCTACATGTGATTTGCCTCAAAACATCTGTCTGCTCTTAAGGTGGGAGTAAGAATCCAGCAGGAAATTGCAGCTTGGGGCTTAGAGAGGTGACTGGGGACTTTTTTTAGCCACAGGGCACAAGTGTCCTCTTTTCTCCATCTCCACACCAGCACTTGTTATTTGTTGTCTTTTTGATGGCAACTGATGTGAGGTCATAGCTCACTGTGGTTTTGATTTGCATTTCCCTGATGATAAGTGAGGTTGAGTGAGCACTTTGTCATGTGCCTTTTGGCCATCTGTATGTCTTCCTTGGAAAATATCTATTCAGTTCTGCCCATTTGTACATCAGATTGTGTGGTTTCTTTTGTTATTGAATTGTCAGAGCTCTTTGCATATTTTGGATATTAATCCCTTATCAGATACCGGATTTGCAAATATTTTCTCCCATTTTGTAGGTTGCCTTTTCATTTTGTTGATGGTTTCCTTTGATGTGCAGAAGCTGTTTAGTTTGATGTCATCCAAATTGTTTATTTTTGCTTTTGGTGCCAGATTCAAAATTCATCACCAAGACTTATGTCAAGTAGCTTACTGCCTGTGTTTTCTTCTAGCTTTCAGGTCTTACATTCAAGTCTTAAATCCATTGTGAGTTGATCTTTGTGTATGGTGCAGATAGTTTCATTCTTTTGCATGTGGCTGTCCAGTTTCTCTAATACCATTTATTGAAGAGAATGTCCTTTTTCTATTGTCTATTCTTGGGCCGTTTGTCATAAATTAATTGACCACAGCTGTGTGGGTTTGTTTCTGGGCTCTCTATTCTGTCCATGGACCTGTGTTCCTGTTTTTAGGCCAACACCATGCTGTTTTGATGACTATAGCTCTGTGATAATAGTTTGAGATCAGAGGATGTGATGTGTCCAGCTCTATTCTTTCTCAGTAGATTATTTTTATAGGTTGGAAGTTGTAAAGCAGCGGTCCATGAACAGAATCCAGCCGGTAGACTTTTCTTAGTCTGAATAATATTATTTAAAAAAAAAGTCTTGCCAATATGATGCAATTTTACATAAAATTGTAAATTTAGTCACTCTGGAAGCAGAAAAAGGCTGAAAAATAACAGGAAAATAAAAGGAGACCTGCCTTGAGCATCCTGCCGACTTCAGCACTGGAGAGGGCTGCCCTTTGTTTGGCATGTGCCCTGCCTGCTTACCCCGGGCCCACCATGCCCTCTAACCTCGGCTGGCTTCCATGATTTACACAACCCGCCAGACCCCTTGTGCAGGCACCTAAGTCCTATTACAGGGCTGGGGACCTTGTGAGGTCCCGTGGGGGCTCCTCAGGGGAGTATCCAGTGCCTGCCCCTTGTCGGCTTAGAAGTAGAATTTGTTCGAACGGCAGTCTAATGAGCGTCAGACGTTGGGCCGCCCGTCGATTGTCCTGCCTGACGGCGATCTTGGAGCATCTCTCAGCGCTCCAGCCTCGCAGAGGACGACCTCTCTTCAGACAGCGTCGGCTCCAAGAGAAGCAGGGGAAGCCGGGTAATCGGGTGTTCTGAGGGAATTGCTTGCCTTCCCGGAATCCGCTGCATTCTTCAGGCCCCCTGAGTCTTCTCAACCCTCGGGCCAAAGGATCCTGAAGAGATTTTTCTAACCACAATTATCCAAATCCTGTCTTGTTTTCCATTTCCTTTCTAAGCACGCAACTTGAGTCACTCAAGTTTTTTTTTTTTTTTGGAGGGGGAGGGTAATTAGGTTTATGTATTTATTTTACTTTTAGAGGAGGTACTGGGGCTTGAACCCAGGACGTTGTGTGTGCTGAGCATGCTCTCTGCCTTCCCCACGAGTCACTAAGGTTTTGCTGGGCAACAGAGCCCTTCAGGTCAGGAGGGGCCTGAGAGGTCACCACCAGCGTCAGAGTTCAGCCCCGACGAGGCCACCTGCCAGGATCAGCTTAGCACAGGGATCTGCCCGGCGCGGCGTAGAGAGGGCAACTGGACTGGTCTCCTACTGGCCACTGGGTGAAACTGGTGCAATGGTTCTTTCCGTCCCCAAGCCCTCAGTGCTTGCTGTGCATCAGAAGTCATCATTATCCGGGAGACCATGCTTGGGCAGAATGCTTAAAAGTCAGCACCCGCCATTAAGGGTAGTGAATTGGCACCCTTGTGTTTGGTGTGTGCTTTGATGTCCCGTTTCCAAGGCTGAAGTGAGCCTGGCAACCTCAGCTCTGTGATTAGAAGTGCACGGAACACGAGAAGCATCAGTGGTGGAGGAACATTTGGATGTGGCCCCGTCCCAGGAAAAGAGTCCAGCATCCTCCTTGTCATGCTGACCAGATCACCTCCAAGCCCCCCGAGTTCCCAAAACTCATCAGCCATCACCCCTGTCATCCTGCTGAGAGGTTTGTGGGGACCAGATTCTTTCTCCCACCTTTATCTTTTCTTATAAATATAAGTCTTTACCCCAAAAGGAGAGGAACCACTTAAAAAGAAAAGCTGAAAAGTAACAGGAAAATAAAAACAACAGAGGCTTAACCCATGTTGGGGAGGGGTGGAGAGGTGTATTAAAGGACACCTGTAATCACAGTTTTACAAAACTGCCCAGGACACAGTGAGCCTGCTCCCTGGGGCTCGTTCCCTTCGACGGCCTTCTCACTAGTCCCCTGAAGTCTATGTGCTTTTCTGCTTCTCCAGTGATGGAAGCTGCATGCGGCAGACCCCCACTCTGTGAAGCCATTTGGCAGAATGTGCTGGTTGTTGGTATCAGTCATTGAAGTGGAGTCTCTTAAAATAGGCTTTTGGGACTCTGGGCACTGATGTCCTCAAAGCTCAGTGACACCGCAGCCGAGTGCGGTGTAAAAATAGACAGGCGTGTGGATCGGTGCAGGCCTGATGCGTGCTCACCACCTCCTCCTGGCTGTCAGCGCCTCTGTCCTCTGGTCTCCCACCTACTCCCCATTATCCACCTCCCTCTTAACTCCACTTGCTCTCTTCCTCCGAGCTGGGGCCCTGAATGAGTTCCGGGAAGGGACAGTGAAGCAGCCGTCAGGTTTCCCAAGCCTAGCGTTTGGAGACTAAGGCCTATCCTGAGCTGTTCACTCGTTAGAAAGGTGTCACAGACGTGTGGTTAGCCCGGGTCTCCATGTACCATTGACCCCAAGGTTAGGACAGCACAATACAACTCAGAACAGCCTGGCAAGCGGGGAGACCTTAAACTTGACTGTGTTTGCATACAGTGCACTGCACACTTCTAGTACCACACTCTAAAACATCCTTTAAAATAAATATTCCTGGTTGACCTTTGTTTAACATTTTAGGCTTGAATGCCAGAGATCATCTTGTGAGAAAGCATGATGTTTGTTACTGTGGCAAAAAGGCAGTGTGGGAGAGGGAAGGGGAGGGAGTGAGGCTGGGGGGTGGGGGGGAGGCCCAGAAATTCACTCTAGAAACGGGGAGCGGGGCCCGCTTGCCTGGATTGAAGGCCTAGCCCCACGCAGGACTGGGGTAAGAGCTGGCACGTAAGTCTGGCTACGTGCCCACCTCTGTGGGTGAAATGCTCCTATTTGACCCTGTTTATTCTTTACGATTTTTTATGATTATATGTATATTTTTTGTTTTGTTTTGCAGATGAGGAGACTGACACTCAGGGCGGTGGAGCCAGATGCTTCATTTCACAGAAGAACTAGTGAGTGAGGAGTTGGCATCAAGCCTAGCTGTGCCTGAGGCCACACCCTGGGGCACAGTTGAGCCTGCAGGCGGGGCGACACAGTGGGCGTCCCTGCTGGCGCCTTCGGGAGGAGGACACAGAGACAGAGCGGCGGCGCTGTGAGTCTGATTCCTTCCCGGGAAAGTGCACTTTTACACCTTTCACGGCCCCAGTCAGGCCCGACCAGCTTTTCACAGAGTTGCTGAAACGCCACGCTTTCCCATTTAAGAGGCAGTTTTGATGGTAATTAGCTCAAACTGTCCTCTAAGACAGGCAGCAGCTTTTGGTCGCCTGTCACCTGGGCTGAGGCTGCTTGGCCCTCAGAGGCAGCTGGATTCTGGAAGGCGTCCATCAGCCGCTCTGCTGATGGTTCTTCCGAGGTGACGAGCTGGGCGTGAAGGTCCCCTTCAGACCGCGGTCCCGGGGTGGGGCATCGCCCTCCAGGGCGTGTGTGCGGAGGTTAGGAGCTTTCCAGGGATGTCACTTCTCTGCTCAGAGAAGTGACGTGTGAGCGTGAACACCCAGTTGGGCACAGTGCTTGCACTTTTGGCAACACCAGAAGCGGAAGGGCAAACCGGCTCGGTTTTAAGGGGTCTGTATTTTTGAATTATCAGGATGTGCCGTGTTCTCTGGGACTCTTTCACAGACTCAGGCTTGACAATTAGTTGCACACTGAGCCAAGATTAGAATTCCTGAATCATAAATGGCCAATGGTCAGCTGGCAAAGAAGAGCATAGTATGCCCCCTGCAGGGAATATGAGATTCCCTTTCTTGGGCTAGAGACACAATGGAAGCCTTCTTTTGTTTTATTTTGTTTTATTGAAGTAGAGTCAGTTTACCATGTTGTGTTAGTTTCTGGTGGACAGTATAGTGATTCAGTTATACGTGTACATAAAACCCCTTTCAGGTTCTTTTTCATTACAGGCTGTTACAAGTTATTGAATATTGTTCCCTGTGCTCTACAGTGGGATCTTGTTATTTATCTCGTTTGTATATAGTAGTTAGTACCTGCAAATTCCAAGCTCCTTGTTTACCCTCCCTTCCCCCCCCCCCCCCCGGTAACTACAAGTTTGATTTCTATGTCTGTGAGTCTATTTCTGTTTTGGAAATAAGTCCATTTGTGTCTTTTTTTTTTTAGATTCCACATATAAGTGATAGCATATGGTATTTTTCTTTCTCCTTCTGGCTTACTTCACTTAGAATGAAAATCTCTAGGTCCATCCATGTTGTTGCAAATGGCATTACTTCATTCTTTTTTATGGCTGAGTAGTATTCCATTGTATAAATATACTGCAACTTCTTTATCCAGTCATCTGTCGATGGACTTTTAGGTTGCTTCCATGTCTTGGCTATTGGAAATAGTGCTGCTGTGAACACTGGGGTGCATGTGTCTTTTCAAATTAGAGTTCTGGATGTATGCCCAGGAATGGGATTGCTGGATCATAGGGTAAGTCTGTTTTTGGCTTTTAAGGACTCTCCCATGAAGCTTGCTTTTGAAGTTTTAAAGGTCCAGGACAGGATCACTTTGTTGTTGTGCTGTGTTCTGCCAGCTCCTGCAGTAGAAACCAGCTGCTTCCCTGCTGTTGCTTTGAGGGCCGAAGAGCTCTCAGGAGCATCAGGGGTTTGCATGGTTGGATCCCCCGGAAGTAGAATTGCCGCCTCTTAGGAGATCATTGGACTCTTTCTTTCTAGAAATTCAATCTTTGCTTCAAACACCAGACCCTCAATTCCGGGGAGGAGTTTGCAGTTGGAATCTGTGGCCTCCTCAGGCTGCAGCAAAACACTCCCAGCCTATCTGGAGGGGCCCATGAAGTCCTGACCTTGCCACAGGGCCGGCCCTAGGGGAGGTGATGGCTGAGCCGTTAGGATTATAAATAGTCTGTCTCTGCTCTCCAAAGAGAGGCATGTGTGCTTATCTCAAGTTGCGTGTTAACAGAGTTCTAGAGAAAGCAGAGTTTCCAGTCGCCTTTTTGATAAACACATTCTTGGAAAGGACAGCTGCTACCTAGTGAGAGACCCTGGGGAAGATATATTAAGCAAGTCTGAGGCCATCTGTCTGCACTCTTTGTGCCTACAGTTTGAAGTTCTCTCTAGTTCAGTCCTCAAAAGTGATGAGTTAGTGTCTGCACGGCCACCCAACTTCGGACCAGGCGGGGCGCCGATCTCACGTTGAGGGACTTTCCATGGCATTTTCTCAGGCGGGGTGGTCCCTGCTACTATGACGCCTGCAGCCGCAGGGCTGTGAGAAGAAGGCTCAGAGGGTGGCTTTCAAAGCCCTCAGCACCGATTTCTGCCCTGCCATCTTTCGCTTGTCCTTTTACCTGAACCAGCCTATCCGTTGTCACCCAGCAGACACACAGTCAGGCCTTCCACTGGAGTTGGGAAACCCCGAGAATCAGTTTATGTAATGAGTCAACTGCAGAGCCTGGGTTCCACGTTGCCCAGGCCATTTCCGGGGGGCGCGTGTCTGCTCTCAGAGGCACTGGAGGTCCACTCCTCTGGGGATGGCATCCTCTCTTCTTCAGACCCCTCCCTTGAGGTTCAGGTGTTTCTCCCAGCCCCAAACCACTGGCACTCAGGGAATTTTCCTCCTGAGCCTTAGACCTGCCCTTCAATTTCAAGAGTAAACGAGTCTTCTGGAACTTTCTTATATCTGACATTTCCCACATTAGTCCCCAGAAAATTCCCAGGCTGACTTTGCCATAATTGTGAACCGATGATCCCCTGCCCATCCCAAGAGCAGTCGGAGAGGGCGACCATCGGTGTCTACAACCCTTTAGCCATCTTCCCTCACCCTGCTGCCCTCTTCCTCCCTCACCCACATCCCCCCCGTGTCACTTTTAATGCAATTATGTTGAATTACGTAAAACTGCCATTTCTGAGATTCGAAAGTTACAATATTGGGAATTTCATGTGGTTCAACTTAACATTTTTGTCAAATGGCAGAATGATCTCTAGAATTCCTTCCCAGTCTCCCAATTTAGACCCCCTCCCCCAGAAAAAAACACACACGTCAGGGTCTCTTCCTGGGGAATCATGTTTCTGGAACATTATCTAAACAAACATCAGAATAATGCTAACATCGTGATAACTTCGTTATGGTTCACTTCTGCCCGCCTCCTCCCCAGCCAGGCAGTAAGCACCCTTAAATCCAAACGGTATTTTAATGCCCCATTGTAACCTCAGAGACCACATGTGAATGGTTCTGTTTCTTCACTGATAGGTTTAAGTACATAAGAAAGGGGGAAACAGGCATGTTGGTAATAAAGCAAAATAAGCAATGAGATGGTCAAACAAAATAACCCTAGAACAGTTTTTATACTCAATATCTTTTTTAATAAAAAATAGTTTCTCCATAGAAAACTAGTGTTTTACATAGGAAAAAAAAAGAGGAAACAGGTCACCTGAAGAACACTTAGAAAATAACTGATTTAAGGAGGTGACTGAGAACCCAAATGAGCAACTCAGAGGTGGTGTCCTGTGCAGTTGCTGCTGGCGGGAAGATGGGAGTGCATGAACACTTCCACCAACGCCAGCCTGGTCGGAAGAACAGCCCTGAGAGCGACTCCTGGCTCCCATCCTGGGGAGGCACCTTCCTCGTCAGTTCTGTACTCTTGGAGTTTCTGAAATGGAAACAGAAGGGGACCCCATGCTACCTGGGAATGAGGGGAAACTGTTTTCTGTATTGTCTAAGGAAGGTGGTTGGAGGGCAGGAAGAGGCCTGGACTTGCAAGGTGACCAGCTCCCTCTGGATGACTGGGAGTTCATCCATTCAGCCCTCAGTTTCTGCACCGGAGTTTGGGTTGATAATACAGCTGTCACAGGGCTGTTCAGATATCGACAAGAATTAATCTGGGAAGCATTTGCTTTGGCGCCACATCAGTCATTAAAGACTCGTCGAATCAAAATTCAATCAGAGTAACACTTAATTGTGCTTAATGAAGAAAGATTTTGTTCTCCCTAAGGTCTGGAATTAGGCAAGAATGTCGTCTGTCACCACTGCTGTTCAGCATAGTACTTGAAGTTCTAACCAGTGCAGTAAGGCAAGAAAAGAAAATAAATTACATACAGGGAAGGAAGGAAGGAATAAAATTGTCCTTATTTCCAGATGACACAATCGTCTATGTTGGAAATCCTAAGGAATATTAAAAAAAAACACCAAAAACCCATATCTCCTCTAGAGTTTAGCGAAGTTTCAGGTTACAATATCAACATATAAAAATCAACTGTACTTTTTAATAATACCTTTGAATATGAGGAAACCAAAATAAAAAATAGTGACAATATCAAATGCTTGTGAGGATACAGAGAAACCAGATCTCATAGACTTCTGGTGGGTGTAACATAAAATGGTACAGCCCCCCTGCAGGCTTCTTCAGGCCAAAAACTAGGTTTTATGTTTAACGTGGACTATGTATATAACAAATTCTTATGGAGGTTTTCTGTCGTTTAGAAATAGTTAAGCCAAGGTTAATGCTTAAATGCCTAGATCTGAAAATAAGTTTTATTACATAACTTCATTGCTTTCTTTTGGTGGGAATTTAACACAGATCACCCAGTTTTTTATTAAGTGTATGTCAAACTTCTCCTGCCCTCCAGGCACTGTTCCTGGGTGCTGAAATCATACGGTGAACAGTGTATCCCAGGACTTTTCACAAAGGTGGACAGTGAAGGCTTACAAAGGACTGATGAGCATGGAGCCAGCTGAGCCTAGCCTTGGAATGACCATTAACCTGTCAGCCTAGAGTCCCCCACCCTGTTGTCCATTGTCACCACGCCGCCCAGGTCTCCCCGGCCCCCTGGAGCACCTGCAGGAGGCGTGCTCAGTGGGAAGCTGCTCCTGGTCCCACTATTCCTCCCGATTCTTTTCCTCCCTCCAGTTATTGGGGCTGGAGACGGGCTCTTGCCCCAGAACCCGTGTTCCCAGTAGCCAGCTGGCATTTCAAAGGCAAAAAGGCACAGCTCTCCCCCTACCCTTGGTTATGTGCTGGTGAGATGAAGGACCCAGCGCTTCAGGCTGAGGGTAGGGAGCCTGGTGACCTTTCACCCTGCAGAGCTTTGGGCGGGTGGAGGGGGGCATGGCTGTTGGGATCCAGGGATGTGCGTTTTTTGTTTTCTAAAACATGTTCTTCCGTGATGCAGCTGCTCCAGCAGTGAGCTCTCTTTGCCTGTGCGTCCATCGGTGTTCTGACTGACCGAAGATTCTCTCCTTTACTGTATTGGAAAACTGCTTTTTTTGGTTTTCCATAAGCATTTTGGCTTTAAGAGGTGAATGTGCCTCTTAAATCAGAAAAGTACACAAATTATAAATGCACACATTCCGTCTTCACCGGGGCTATTCTTTCACACCTGAATCAATCGACCGAAAAGTGTGCAGTGAGTGTCCATGTGCCCAGCTGAGTGCCGTCATGGGCTTATCAAGAATTAGCAAGTTGTGAAGACGTGAGAGCCTCCTGCCCTCGCCTCTGAAGCTCCATGTTACTTTCAGTGAGCCACACACAATATACCAATTTACTTGATCGTCTGATGGTCTTTGCTGGTGCTACACGCCTCAGCCGTGTCCTGTTAGCCGTGTCCTGTTAGCCGTGTCCTGTCCTTTCTGACCTGGGCTCAGATTTCCAGCCGTGGTCGGAATCTCTTAACTGCAGTGCCCCAGTCTGAGTCCCTTAGTACCCACTGACCTCAGCCACAGAGTCAGCAAGCTCAGGTTCAGGCAGTGACAAGCCTCGTCCGTGATCTGGAGGAAAACCTACCATGTCCCCATGGGCATCGCATGCCTGAAATAAGACACTGGAACGCTCATACATCAGCTTTATTTTTATTAACATTAAACGTCACAGCGATCTTTTTCCTGTTTCCTTTTCGTAGAGACTGGGGATTACACCAACCTGCATGTTTTCTTTTTACCACATTATACATTTATATAGTGTCAGCTGATGAATAAAACACGTGCTTGTCATCAGACAGTCCTGAGATCTGATTTCAGCTTCATCTCACACGAGCTGTGAGCATTTGGACAAATTACCTAATCTTTGTGAGTCTCGATTTTGTTCGTTGGTAAATGCAGATAGCAGTGTTGAACCATAAATTTGTTAGATGACTCATTGATGTAATTCCTGTAAAGCACCCACCCCATCATCATGATAGAGATTTTTCTGGCCCAGGTAGTTTTTAAAATAAATGCTTTTAGCAGACGTAGCCCTCTACTTACTTCTTTAGATCTTGGACCTACGCATGGACGTCCAGTTTCTAGAATCACTTTCTAATGAATATTTGCTGTGTATCCAGCCCTGTGCTGGGCATTTTGAGGAGTCAAACAAACTAAAACACAGATCTCTGACCTGAAGGAACAAATCATCTAGCACAAGAGGCAGTATTTATAAGGAGATGCTAAAACCATTTATAGAACGTTAAAAGTTGGGAAGAACTTTTGAGGTCACCTATTCAACCTTCTAGCCAATGAAGAAAGTCACTTATTATGGAAAATAAATGAATAATAGAAAAGCAAGAAGCTGGATGGATATCAGCAGCAGGGTGCCAGTAAAAGCTAATAATAACGCTGATTGAGTCCTTGTTATACGTCAAGCGCTGTTCTTAGTGTTTTACTATGTTGTTTATTTAATCCTCCTGGAAGCTCTATGGGACAGGTACTGTTATTAGTGCTGGTTTTTGGAAGGGGAGACTGAGGCACTGAGAAGTAAGTGAAAAGAACATAAATGTTAGAACAGCATCAAACAACATTTTTGCTGCTCTTAACATTTTTTCAGGATCATTTCCTAGTGGACTTTAGCCTACCTACTTGTATGGCTTCACACTAATTTTCTTTAAAAATGAGGTGTATTGAGGTATAATTTACACAGAGGAAAATTCACCTTTTTATAGTATACAGTTCAGTGAGTTTTTAACAAGGTGTGCTGGCACGTCCCCACCACACACAGCACAGAATATGTGTCACTCCAAGATGTTCTGTCGCAGCCCACGCGCTCCAGCCCCTGGCAGCCGCGGTTTTGTCTGTTCCCCTTGCTCTACCTTCTCTGTAATGTCATGAGAGTTGACTCATACAATATGTAGTCTTTTCCTCGGCTTCCTTCACTTGTTGTAATGCTTCCGAGAGGTGTGTGTAAGGCGTGCATTACTTTTACTGCCTGCTCGTCTTCTGTTCTGGAGTGAACGCACCACCGTTCGCACCGTCTGCTTATCTGCTCACCAGCTGATGGGTGCGTGCATGCCCCCAGGTGTTGGTGGTCGTGAATGGACATGCTGACTTTCTCCTGGTCCCTGCTTCCTTTCTATTTTAAACATGATCTAATCAGAGATTTTCTTGTGCTGACCCTCTGAGTCCTTTCCGTGCCTCCGTCTCCCTATGAATCGTCCTTACTTACGACTACAGGTTTCTGTGTTGGTGTCCTTGGAGGTGCGTCTACTTTGAGCACAGAACTCAGGTGTGTGTTTATCAATCACATGTGAAGCCCCAAGAACATGCCCGTTCCTCCCCCCAGCGTTTGCGCCCGAGAGCGATCTCAGCTTTTCTGTAACGTGATGTCTGCGCCTCCTCGACTCTCCAGAGAATAACCCGTTACAGTGCCCTTCAGGCGTTTTCTCCTTCCTGTGCGAATTGCACTTTGCATTTCCTGTGATCAGGGGCGTTCTCACAGGGGGCAGTTAGTTCAGCAGTGAGGGCAAGAAAGCACAGCGCAGTTTAACAAAATTCTAGGGAACCCTCGTTGCCTGGGTGTTCGGGGAAAGCATCGTAGATCATCAGAACTGCGCAAATTAACAGTTTTAGACAGAATCTGACATGCGTTTAGCAAAAAAAGCACACGCCAGCCTCTTGGCAGTGTGGTGAGTCAGACTCTGCCACTGTGAGCGGCTCTTCTGCTGGGTCCGCTTGTCCACGTAGCCTTAGTGAGTGTCTTTGAGACAATTCTGAGATACTAAAAAGAAAACTTCAAAAAAACAAAATACAAAGCCCCCCCCAAACAAAACAAAACAAAAAAACCCTTCTTTCATTATCATCCAAAGAAAATAGAACTTTTACAATATGTTTACTTTTTCATAAGACTGAGAAAGCGTCTCATCAATAAAGAAAGGAGGGCTTTTTGTTTCCTTTTAGGAGCTGCGTATGAACATTTCTGTAGTAGTCTCAACACTCATGTGAGTGTCTGGACTCCCAGTGCTGATTCAGTGATGGCTGTCACGGGCCTGTGGGGTCCAGACTACGACACTCAAGAGGGAGGGCCAGGGTGAGGTGTGAGCAGAGGAGAAGTTGCTCCAAACCCTCTGCACCTTCCCACGTGCAAGTACCAGCCCGGAGACAGTTGCCTTCCCCGCCGTGTTCCTGTCCCACGAACGTGTTACTGCTCCAGTGTATGTCACTGTCCCTGGAAGCTGCTAGACTGACCTCTTCCTTAATCTGAGGCATAACTTTATCAATAATAATAATAATAATAGTAACAATCGTAATCCTCATGTCCCTCGGGGTTACCTGGGCGGTGACCTCGCATCCCCTCCAGCAGCTGCAGACCCAGGCTGAGTGCTCCGGCCTGTGTCTCTGTCTTCGTCACATCTTTCCTGCATTATTTTCATTGTTTCAAACATGAAACAGCTTTTTCCATTATTTTAAAATCCTCTCTATTTTTAGTCATCTTTAATCGCAGCACTGGAAGCAGTGAACATGGAGAAACAAGTGATCTCCTTCACATCGCCCTTCACACCGTTTGTCCTGAGAGAGGCACCACTTCCCCCTCTCACGTGTCCAGGGTCCGTGTGTGTCTCCTTGACCACAGGAGCCCCCACTGTCCTCCCCCACCAGCCTGGCCCGGTGGAGTAGCGCCCCACGAGCCCCTCCCATGATTACAGTCCGGTGGACCAGAATGCCGGGGGCAGGGCTTGGAGGTCCTTGTGCGGGATCATCCTAGTCAGGGATTAAGGAAACATGTCTGGAAAGAGAAAGATGTCGCTCCTCCCATATTTGCATTTGGCGGGTATTTCCATGTATTGTAGGACTTGACTGACATCCCAGACCCCCATGCAGGAGGAAGACTTGAGGTAAGGAGGAAATTTTCCTTGCTTTATAGTGTAGGTGCGAGAAGTAAGATGTCACAAATTGGTCTGTTTTAGTCATTTTGTCAAGTCATTTTATAGGAAGGGAGCAGCCCTGCAGTCTCTGCATGATTGGGACACGTTTGGTTCAAGAGAGAAGCCAGACCCTGAGAAGGGAAGCGACGTGACGTCACAAGTGACAAGGGGAGAAGGGGAGTGGTCGCTGAGACCTGCCTCCATCCTGGCCCCCACCCCCAGGACCCCCCAACCCTCTTCTGGTCGTGAGCCTCCGGCATTATCTACTGTTTTCTGCATCTTTAAATTCTTATTCCTAATGCCCTTATCTTCATCCTGTGGTTCAGCTCACTCCTTCCTTTCCACGCCACCCGGGTCATGGGACACTTTCCAAGAGGCATACTTTCCAGGACGCACAGACGTGCAAGACCTTGTCCGAAGAGACTTTTCTCCTGGCAGGAGAACAGGGCCGCAGTCCCGCGGACGCACTTCAGGATCTCGGTGTTGCGATCGCTGCCCCGGAGCCACAGCTGGCCCCACTTGGTCATCGTCTGTTGAGTTGCTGTGCCTTGGTCTTTAGTGACACGTGAGTTTGACACACGAAATGTGATCTGAGCGCTGGAGAATGTGGATCTGGAAACTGTGCGTGAACTCAGTGAAAACCTTTGCAACTTTCCCCCATTTCCTTCCTCCTTACTCATCTCATTTGATTAAATGTGAATACATAAAATAACTTCCTATGCCACGTAGTCTTTGTGGGAGTTAGATTAAGATCTCTTCCTTTGGGCCTTGTAACGAGCAAGCCCGTTTGGAATGATCATTTTGGACAGTCCCAACTGTGCTGAATAGAAAGAGCTTGAATGAAGAGCACAGCCCCGTGTTGCTGGGAGCAGGGGAGGACTGGTTGTTGGCCTTCTTGACGGTGTGTGTGCCCACCTGATGAGTCCCGTGAAGCTGTCAAAGTACGGATGCTGGAAATCCACTTTCCCGCTTTTATTCAGATGATCCCAGCCATCCATGTCTCACATAGTTCACTGGCCAAGAGCACATCAGGACGGTGTCGAGGCTGGCCCCATGGGATGACGGACTGATCTTCCAGAGGTGGGATTTATACGTCACCCTGTGCTCCTGCCGCCCCGCGGGGTGGGGCTGACCCCGCGAGCAGGGCACAGAGCCTCGCAAGAAACTTTCACGGGTTTCCCTTTACAAAGTTGGCTTCCAGCTACGTCTGGTCTCAGAGTGAAGCTGCTCTGGGTCCTCCCCACACTGGCAAACCCAGAATTAAATCTTCTCCAGATGCGTCCATCCCGGCTGCTCCCGAGGGGCTGACCGTTGTCAGGTACGCAAAAAACAAACAAATCCGCTGCAGGCTGTCTCGTTTCCAAGGATTATTTTTAGGTGAGATCAGCACCTCCCCCAGTTTTCCACCTCTCGGAGGCTCCAGATTATCTCTCCTCCCTCCTTTCTAGCTCTGACCGTTTCACTTTTTCTGGATTCGCTGCCGAAGCAGTTTAAGGTCTTCCGATCACCCTCATTTCTCAAGTGCATGCAGAGTCCATGTTGAAATTTCATCTGGTTCTGGGGGCGGGCTCGGGGTGGCTCAGACCACGGCCTTCTGCCCCTCGGACAGCGGCAGAAGCCGTATCGGTCAGTTGTCATCAGCACATCATTTCTGGGGCACCGGGTCAGTCCACGCACCTTTCTCTGGGTGCTATTTGCCCTGGCATGTGGCACGTGCCCTGTTAAGGAGACTGGCACTGATAGCCTCTCCTGATCTCCAATAAGCATTTAAGGGCCACCCATTTGCCCTCGTCCCACCCACGCCCAGGCCGGCACCAGGGTGCTCCCAGGAACCTCGGTGCTTGGCTCGCAGGGTGTGTGGCCATTCTCTTCGCTCAGCTGACTTGGGGATGTGGTAGTTGGTATTTAGGAATAATTTAGGATTTTGCATATATTGCTTGATTTCACTTGAGCCTCACACGTTCTGTGAAGTGAGGAAATGAGCAGAAGCGTTTTCTAGAAGTGGATCCTGAGCCTCGGGTTTAGCAGGACACCAGTGATCACTGGCGCAGGGTTTGAACCTCAGGGTCCCAGGCCCTGCCCTCAGCTCCTCTCTGCCTGTTTATTTCTGTAGCAGGAGTCTCGTGCTGGGCGGCTTTGGGCTTTAGTCTCAGAGGTGCGTCAGAGCCCTCAGCTGTGCCCCACCAGCCTGGTGCTCAGAGCTGAGTGTGTGTTGACAGGCATAGCCAGGGTGACACTGGCCACCAGCCCAGGCCAGTCCCCGAACTCTGCTCCATTCCTGGCAGCAGTGGCACTCTCCACTCAGCCAGTGCGTGGTCCCCGTGCTCTGGGGTGGGACAGCAGCTCGGGCGGAGGGAGCCCCAGGCCAAGCCCCTGAATGTGGGTCCCCTCCCCCAGGGTCGAAGTCAGCTCCTCAACCAGGAGGCCAGACTCCTCACCAGCCAGTCCCGCCTCCTTCCCCAGACTCCCCACCTGCTGCCCCCTCCCCCGGCCTTGCCCTCCTCACACCTCTCAGCACCTGCTGAGCGCCTTTGCACCAATTGTCCTTGTCCTCGCTAAGCTGCCGGGGCCACTGTATTGTCTGCTCACAGTCCTGCCCCATCCCTGGCCGTGTTCCGGGAGCACGGTGGACCCCTGCCCTCTGATGGTGTCCTGGCCCAGGGAACAGCAAATGAGGGCCTGGGTCAGTTGCTCTGTGGGTGGGGTGTCCACGGGAAGGGGGGAGAAAGGACCCTGTAAAGAAACTTGGTCTCAGTGAGGAAGGACAGGGTGACCAGCCCTGGCTCATGGCTTGCTGTGCTGCGGCAGTGGGGCAAACCCGCCTCCATGTCCCCACACTCAGGGCCCCTCCTCTGGGGTGTCGGCCTCAGGTTCCCCACGGTTTGCTAACTTTGATTTCCAGGTAGTAATGCCACAAGGCAACTTCAAATGGAGACGTTTCCTGCTTCAGGGCAGGTCCGAGAGCTGCCTTTCTCTCCAGGCAGGTCTGGGCTCCTCTGAGGGCAGAGGCCTATCCCCTGGTCTCCATCTCTGCTCAGAGTTCTGGCTGCTGGCAGACGTGGCCCGAGGGCCAGGTGGTGTGGGGCGTGTGCCTGGGGCCCTCGCCATGCTGCCGTCTGGAGTGCTGTGTGGGCTTGAGACCCTCCAGGGGACTTGCTACCTCCAGTCATCAGGCAGGCCTGGCCTGAGGCTCCGCCAGCCTGTGTGTGCTAGGACAGTGGCACCGACCGGCTGCGTCCTGCTCCAGGCAGGACCCTCCTCTGCTTCAGTGCCACCTGCCCTAAGTGGGCAGGTGTGGGGAAGGGGATTCAGAAACCCCCTGCCATGATGGGCTCTCGGGAAGCATAGAGCGTGCAAGCCTGAACTTAGAATTAGCAGATGGACTTGGGTTTGAACCTGGCCCCCTGCAGCGGGGGTGAAGGAGGCTGGGGTGTGTGGGGAGGGCGGGAGGGGGCACCGTGGCCTCATTCAATCCTCCCAGCAAGGTAGGGTCGTCTCCAGGTCACACCTGAGGGAGCAAAACCTCAGCGGGCTCGGCCAGCCCCACAAGCGAGCAGACCCAGGCCCTCATCTGTCTTCTCATCTGCCCCATGAGACCCCAAACTCTCCTTAGCTCATTTTCCTCACAACTTCTCCTTGTCATCTGCACCCTCAGGCGGACGGAGTTACTTCCCGGCTTCAAACCACTGCTTACTTGACAGGATGAATTCTGAGCCCTTAGCGCAGCCCGGGGAGGGACCTGCCTCGCCCACCTTGTGCCTCCGCAGCCCCTGCTCAGCTCCACGGCCTCCCCACCGTGCAGGCTCCCGGCTGCTCCTTTGTGCTGCTGGGCCTGTCCGTCCCTCCTACTCCCGGAGCGCCTGGTTGGGTGTGCCCTGCATGGGGAGGAGGGGGTGTGGAGGCTGGTCCGTTTGCGCGTGGATGCTATGAGCTAGGAAAGAAAATCCAGCTCAACTAGGACTGATTGCTCCCTGCACAGTGGGGCTGAAAGGAGAATATTGTTCATAAGGTTTCTCTGAACGTTAAATGAGTTAATATAGGAAAAGTGCTTAGAATAATGCTTGACTCACACAAAGCGCTGATAAGGTTGGCTGTTACTAAGATTACACTCTCGGTAGATGTTAAATGAATACTTGAAAGTGGAATGAAAAGTCTGATTCAGACTTTGCCTCTCGTAGACTTTTGGCTTCCTTTCTTCTATATCTATTAAAAAAGATTAAGTTTAAATATCACAGGAAAGAAATGTAGCGTTCTCAGTCCCACCACATTACTTCCTGGAAGACGTCAGCATTTAAACCGCATGCCGCCACCAAACTTTAGTTTAAAACGAAGATCTTTACTTCTTGACTAACAGTAAAGGACTTGGCACTGGGAAAACTAGGCGGTTTGATGCTGGTGCAGACTTACAGACGCTTCCTGCTGAATGCGTTTTGGGCTCATTTAACCAAGTCAGCGACTGTTTTGGTGAGGTCGGATTTTCAGCTTTTTCAGCAGTGCGAGACACACAGCACTATATCGTTTATTTTATAGAAAATGAACCCGGGTTTCAGCGCTCTCCAGGGGTAGAAGAGACCAGAAGGCGTTCACATGATTAAGTTCTGGTCGGGCGCAGGCACAGAGCTCTGGGTTTCCATGATCTCATCCAGGATGTGGGATAAATAAGAACGTAACTGTTAATTACATAGGGTGAAATTTACGCACTTCAGGAATCTGCACTCAGCAGACGTGGCCCCTCTTCTCCCGCCGCCCGTCGTGCGTCCGTTCACCGCACGGGGCTGCTGGGCAACTTGGAGGTGACTCAGCCCAGCACGTCGGGGAGACTGGGGTAGGGATACCAGCCTTCAAGCTCCGAAAGTTTATACCTGATTGTAGTGCTGAGACGAGTTCCCAGACGGTACAGACATCACCATCCGATACGTCATGGTCCCAGCGTTTGGTCACAATCACACTCTTGAAATCTAGGGCTGAAGAAGCCTGGAATTTCCATGGCAGTGTGGCCTGCATGGGTATTTGTGTCTGCTGACTAGTTGTTTGTTGCTAGAACCAGAGAGAAGATCGATTTTTATTATCGCAAGCATGTTAAATGTTTATTATACTAGTTGTTAAAAAGGAATTTCTTCTGATTTTAGTTTTTGCTCTCAATTAAATAGGGAAAAAATAAGATGAAGATGATAACACACAAAAGGAGGAGTAAGATTGCACACTAGTTCTTCACCGTCGTTAACAGTAATGGACATATATTTTTACAGCGTGCACTTGGGGAGCTGTGTGGTTGAGGTTCTACAAACTATTGGAATGATAGGCCAGTAGGTCGTATAACTGTACGTAAAAATGTAAGAAACCACACGAGAAATTGTGTCAATTTGGAAGTAACCACAGGTGTCATTTAAACATGCTTATTCCTTTGACAAAATAGGTATGAACTAGCTAACATCACGCCTTTTAAGTTACCTGGAATTCTCCTTCTCCAAGAAAAGGCTTAGGGTAAAGAATTGCTAGTAAAAATTCTAGTGTGTTATGTCCTTGCGTGAAAAGGTGTTACCCAAACTGTATCAACCTGATACAGACCAACTTGTTATTTTGGAAGTCTGTTTTTTAAAAAGCCAAAGGAAAATCAACTCTACCATCTGGTGGAAACACTGGTCATTGCAACTTCTTCTTTCTTAAAACATGGCACCTAACCCAGCTATTCTTCATTTCTGAAGGATCCTCATGGCCTGGCGCTTTTCTAGCAGAGTGGTTTTCCCCAGATCACTGAGGCCTGTTACAGATTTTAAAAAATCGTTGATGGGAATGTTTCCAGGGCAGTGACTCTTACTGCCCATGGTGAACCCAAGGGCACCTTCCTTTGGTGACTCAGAGGCTCACTATGAGCTGTGAGTTACCTCACTGTCTCTACAACTCAGAGATAACCCCAGCCTTCAGGGAGACTTGGCCTTGCGCTAAGAGGCCCCAGGGATGGCATTTTTCTGGAATGCAGCCATCCAGGGAGCTGGCCGGGCAGCAGCACCTGGGTCAGCAGAAACTTGAAGGCACAAGGCAGAGACGGGTTTGATCGGAAACCGGTGGCCTCCAATGGTGAGGGAAACCAGAAGAGTGGAGCAGAAAGTCAGCAGGTCAGGTCAGCAGGGGACTCTCGGAGCACGAGAACACATGAGACACCAGAATAGTAAAAATGAGGGGAGGGCTGAGGGAGGCAGAAGAACTCTATCTTAGTCCCGAGTCCTGTCGCCTGGAAGACAGGCTCCCCTGTCCCGCTGGTCCAGCTCCCCTCTGCTGAGCTCACCCCAAATTCTCGTCGCCTGCACAGCGACTCCTAGACTTACTTCAGGAGAAAGACTTCTCAGCTGGGAGCAGCTTACAGACGCAGATTCCCTGCTGGGCTTCCCAGAAGTGGAGAATCGGTGGGTCTGACACGGTGGGCCTCCCACTCTCCATGTCTCACAGAAGACCCGGATCAGGATGCTGCGAAGGCCCCGATGTGAGAAACAAAATCACTTCCTAAAATCCTGTGATTCAAGTTGTTTACCGCAGGCCTAATTGAACAAACAACAGATCTGCAACATAAACGTTATTCACACGAATTGACCTCTATATGGAGAACCTTTTCTCATGACTTGTGCTGATGTCATAGAGAGTGCCCGTAACACTGTTTTAGTAAATATTAATCTGAAATACTTCTTTAAAATAAGAAGGCATTAAGGAAATCAATCTAGGTGTTAAGAGCTAGCTTACTGTCTGAGTAAGCCAGAAAGAGAAAGAAAAATACCATATGATATCACTTATAAGTGGAATCTTAAAAAATGACACAAATGAATTTATTTACAAAACAGAAACAGACTCACAGACATAGAGAACAAACTTATGGTTACCAGCGAGGGAAGGGGGTAGAAAGGGATAAATTGGGAGTTTGAGATTTGAAGATATAAACTACTATATATAAAGTAAATAAACAACAAGGTCCTGTCTAGCACAGGGAACTATATTCAATACTTTGTAGTAAACTCTAATGGAAAAGAATATGAGAAGGAATATATGTATTTAAATGTATGACTGAAACATTTTAGGGACCTTGGCAGTGCCCACTTTAAATTTACCTAATCCTGTAATGTATTAGCTGCTGAGTGACACATCCACTAGCGCCATGACAGTTGACAATTGCCATGACAACCACCGGAGAAGTCCATACAGGGACTGAAAAGCCTGTACCAGGACTGATTGGCTCCATCACACCGGAAGGAGGACATGATGACAGAAGCCTCCCATCAAAGTCCATGTGGCCCGACCCGGGTGGGAGCCATCCCAACTACCCATCTTGGCTGACGCTCCCCACTCGAGCACCTCTTCCTCGCTCCAGTGCTTTCCTTCCCTCTCCCCTTCTGAGCAATAAAGCAAGCGGCTGTTCACTTTGTCCCTCTGCCTCTGCTGTGCAAATTCTTTCACAGCTGGTGGCAAGAACCCACACTTTGGTGCCTCCTAATTTAGGGGCCCCTCCATCCGCTAACAAGACAGAGCTCGTGGACACGTCAGGTGCTGGAAGGACAAAAGTTGGAGGTCAGAGTGCACCAAGGAGGAGCACCTGTAAGCGCTCCAGGCTCTCACTTGGGACCCTTGAAAGATTGTCACCCTAGGGAACATCATGACCTTGAACCAGATCTGAGCTGTAAAACAGCCCAGATTTGAACCACATTAATTTCTGGGAGACAACAGAACAGTCTCTTACCCCAACTTACTGCCAGGAGCAACGGTGAATTCTCTCTGGTGGAAGATGACATCATCCAGACCTGCTGACTGTCTCCAAATTGTTTTACACAATGTCGGGCACCCAGTTAAAAATAACCAGACATGCAAAAAGAAGCAGTGAACTTAAAACCAAGAAAATAAACAATAGAAGTAGTCCCACTGTAGATCCAAATATAGGCGTTATCAGATACTAACTTTATAGTAACTATTACTGATAAGTTCAATCCATTTAATGAGTTGAAGAAATTCATCTGGGACCTGGAAGCGATAAAAAAAAGAATCAAATGGATGTTCTAGAACTGAAAACAATAATAATGAAATAAAGAAGGGTTTAAGAGCAAAAAATAAGAGTGAGATGGAGTGTAGATCATCTGAAAATAGCCAGACTGAAGCACTGAGAAATAAAAGAGTGGAATGTGTAGAAAATAGCTTAGGAGATATGTGTATTCAGGGTATATGGTGAAAGTTGTGACCGCGTGTCATATTGGAGAGCCAAAAGGGAAAGAGAGAATGAGGCTGAAGCAATCTAGAAAAGCTAACAGGTGAGGATTTTTTTTTTTTTAAGGACAAAACATTAAACCACAGATTCAAGAAGCGCTGAACGTGGAGGCGGGAGAACGTTTTAAGAAGCCCACACTCCTGTTACCACAGGAAAACTGCTGAAACCAAAGCTAAAACAATGAACGGTGTCCAGAAGAGTAAACGTATTACCTTAAAAGGAGCAATGACAGGACTGGGAGGTGAGTTTTTAATAGAAACAATAGAAAACAGAAGGCAACGATTTCTTCAAAATGGTGGGGAAAAAACCCCCTCCCAATATAGAGCTCTGTATCCAGTGGGCTTGTCTTCCAGAATGAAGGCAAGACAAAGGCACTTACAAATAAACAAAAACTGGATTTTTCCCCAGCCAGTCTGCTGTAAGGAATTAACAGTTTGACCAGTTTATCGTACATATAACCCTGCAATCAATGACTGAAAGTTACACATTCTTTTTCAAGGGCGCATGAGACATTTACCAAAATTGATCCTAAGCTGGTACAAAGCAAATCTAAACAAGGTGAAAAAGGTTGAAATCATGTAAGTGCATTATCTGAAAATAGTACCATTAAGCTCAAAATAAATGACAAAATCATATTTAGAAAGTATTTTCAACTGAATGATAATGAAACTATACCTATCAAGATTTGTGGAATTTAGCCAAATTTAGAGGGAGATACATAGTTTTAATGAAATATTTTAGGGAAGAAGAAAGCTAACAGTTAATGATCTGAGCATTCATTTCAAGAGGTTTGTTTGGATTTATTTTTAAATGTATGATTTATTTAGAAGTCAAAAAGCGATAAGCATTTAATAAAGTAAATACCCATTTATAATTTGTGGGAAAATTCTTAGCAAACTAGGAATTGGAGCAAACTTCCTTACCTCAGTAAAATGTATAACACACACAAGGTAAACATCCTACTTTAGCACTTAAAGTATCAGATACTTTAATATTTGATAAACTATTGGAAGTTTTCCCCAGGTGATTGAGAACAAGACAAGTTATCTGCTATCAAAATATACTGCTCAATGTTGTGGTGAATGTCCCAGTCATTGCTGTAAGGAAAAAAATATATATAAGGATTGTAAAAAAAGAGGTTTTACGTCTCACATTATTCAGCAATTACATAATTGTCAATAAAGAAATTCCAAAAATGTCTACAGATAAACTGTTAAAATTTTAAGTAAATTTAGGAAGATTTCTGGATGCAACGTCAATATTAAAAAATTAATTGTATTTATGTATATACATCAGTACAAAAAAATTAGAAAATGAACATTTAAAAATGATTCCACTTACAACTGCATCAAAAGTATCTTTTTAATTTGTTAATAAACTTAAAAAATTTGTAAAAGAAATTAAAGATGTAGTTAAATGGCAGGGCGTGACATGTTAATGGATAGAAAATCTCAGTTTGTAAAGATGTCAGTTTTCCCCAAATATATGGGTTTAATGCAGTCCCAGTTAAAATCTCAGCAGGTGTGTGTGTGTGTGTGTGTGTGTGTGTGTGTGTGTGAACTGAGAAGCTGACTCTAAAATTTATGGAAATACATGGGAAACAAATTCATGGAAAATAGAAAACTGCAACGTTGGGAGATTGACATCCCCAGATCACAAGACCTCTGATTAAGTTAGAGTCATTAAGACAACGTGATGCTGATGCAAAGATCAACAAATAGTCCAGGGGAACAGACAGAGGGCCCAGAGCCAGACCCAAACGTACATGGACGCCCCAAGACACAGGTAGCTCCACTGAGTAGCGGGGAAGGGTGGTCTTTTTGTGAGTGTTGCTGGGTCAGATGTTCATGCAGAAGAAGGGCACTTGACCCTTATGTCATTCTATACACAAAAAATCAGCTCAAGGCGAAAACCATAAAGCCTCTAGAAAATAGTGCAGGAGAATTTGACGTAGGCAAAGAAATTCCTAACGCAGGCGCAGACAGTGCTAACCCCAGAAAGAAGATGACTAAACTCTGCTATAGTAAAATTGGAAACTTCTTCCAACATGAGCCGCCAAGGGGAGTGTGAAAAAGTAGAGCAAGAAAAGACATTTGCAGCATTTGTCACAGACACAGACTCCGTATCAAAGCAGACTTTTAAAAAAACTCTCAGGATGTTGAACATTCAGTCTGTCTGTGGCTGAGTGTTGAGGGAAGACGCTCTGGGGTTGACAGCTCTTCTTGACCCTGGGGTTTGCCTCCTGCTGCCTTGTTGATTTCCTGCCTCACCATCCACACTGGGTGCGGCTGGGACCCGCCCTGTCTTCCCCCATTGACCACATCCCATCTGACACTGTTTCCTGTCTGTCTAACTCCAAGGGGTCTGTTGGTTTGTGCCCTCCTCCCTGTCCACCCTAAAAGGCTGGAGCCTCGATGTCCGTGGCCAAGCACTAGCCTGGGGTTCAACTCCATAACCCAGAAGCAGGGGTGATCGTAGTTTCTGCGCTGCCTGCTTTGCCAGAACTTGATGAGACAGACACTTTGAAAAGCATGACAGAGAACTATAGAACGTTGATTAAGGAAAGTAAAGAAGACTTAAAAAAATGGAAAAATATCCCATGTTCCTGGATTGGAAGAATCAATATTGTTAAAATGGTCACACTGCCCAAGGCAATCTAGAGATTTAATGCAATCCCTATCAAATTACCCAGGACATATTTCACAGAACTAGAGCAAATCATAATAAAATTTATATGCAACCACAAAAGACCTAGAGTTGCCAAAACATTACTGAAGAAAAAGGGGCTGGAGGAATAACTCTCCCAGACTTCAGACAATACTACAGAGCTACAGTCATCAAGACAGCATGGTGTTGGTACAAAAACAGACATATGCACCAATGGAACAGAATAGAGAGCCCAGAAATGAACCCACAAACTTTTGGTCAACTAATCTTCGACAAAGGAGGCAAGAACATACAATGAAATAAAGACAGTCTCTTCAGCAAATGGTGTTGGGAAAACTGGACAGCAGCATGTAAATCAGTGAAGCTAGAACACTCCCTCACACCATACACACACATACAAAAATAAACTCAAAATGAAAAGCACAACAGGAAAAGGAATGTAGCACACACCACAAGTGCACCACCGGGGAGGAAGTCTCCCTTTACAGCAACAGGGCTTGCTGCGGGTTACTCTGTAACAGAACAGACCTGAAGTTTCTGCCCTTGGAATCTTAGCTCATTTAATCACCACCCACAAGCGAGAGGGATGCTAATCACAGTTGACAGGTGAGGCTCCCTGGAGTTCAAGGCTGGGAGTCCAGCAACGGGGGTCCAACACGGGGTGACCCACAGCCTCACCCTTTCTCTACCTGTGCGCCGGCAGCGGGGCAAATAACCCGCGTGACGCCCGCTCCCCACAGCTCCGGCTCGCAGGATGCGCTTAAAATGATAGCATTGTTTCCGTCATCTGCTTTCCGCCTCTTCGTCTGTTGCTTTTCTTGTTAGCCTTGCCATGCCCCAAACAGAAGCAGCTGATGAGCTGTGGACGGGATCCTGAGACTTGTCCTGACACGCTCTCGTCCCGTGACTCGCTTCGATTCTTTCTCTCCCTCCTTTTTCACAGCTCAGTTTGGTCCCAGCTCAGCCGCCTTCTTTCAGAAGACAGTCCCAGCGTCCACGTGGGCGCCATCTCCTGGCATCCCGGGAAGAAGCAAATTCAAGTATTCTGCTGCAGGGTTTTCAGAGAAGTAGGCAGGGTGGTAGCTCAGTTAGATCCCAAGTTCTTTGTATCTTGGCAACTTTGTTTAAACTTACTGCAATACCCATGAGATGAAATTTGCACAATTATTTGTCTTTGTTTTCCAAAATGATGTTTATCTGAGGAGTTGAGCTTTTTAACATTTTTTTAAATTGAAGTATAGTTAATTTACGATGTTAGTTTCAGGTGTACAGCAAAGCGATTCAATTATACAAATACATACACACATAATTTTTTCTTTTCAGAGTCTTTTCCACTATAGGTTGTTACAAGAAATTGAATATAGTTCCCTGTGCTCTACAGTAGGAACTTGCTGAGGAGTTGAGCTTTTAAAAAGTGGTTCAAATGTTGTAGAAAGAAGCAAGTGACGGTTAGATCAGGAGCGTGTAATTAATAGGAACGTTTTGGACCAGGTGAGCACAGCAGTGATGTGGATGGAGGTTTAGTCCTCCTGGTCCCCAGCCCTCCCGGGGCAAAGCAGAACCCATCAGACAGGTCGGGGTGGGGGCTCTCTTTCCAGTGCTGATGTTGCCCCCCGAGCAATGCGTTTCTTCATGGAATAGGGGGTGGGTGAGAAGGGCACCCTCTTTGGAGGTTCCTGCTCTCTTTCTCCAGGGGACACTTGGCCCAGCCATTCAAACAAAGCAACTTCTGGATGCTTGGAGGGGCCCAGGTAATCACCATGCAGACCTCTTCCCCCACAAAGCAACATGGAGAAGAAACCTTTTGGAGGGGAGGAGGCTTTGGAGGGAGAGCAGATCAACATGGTGTGGATGAAGAAAGAAACAGCCTCCAGAAAGGCTGCCCAGCAAGGTGGCTGGTCCCCGGACAGAGGCTCGGAGCCCTGCTTGTGCTGGGAGGTGGAGCAGAGTTGCCAGCCTCACGGGGCCCTGGGAAAGCTGGCCATCTGTCATCAGCGGATGGGATGAGGCTGGAAGGGCTGAGACCCCTCCTGCAGTTCCCGTCCCCACGAGGTGCAGGCTGGACAGGACGGAGGTGTGATCCGCCCTGCCACCACGTACTCCCTTGTGCCTGCAGCTTGTCACAGCTGAAGGAAGCAGACGAGCCCTACGCACCTCTGAAGCTCAGGGCTGTGGGGCTGAGACAGAGGCCATCCTTTGGGCCAATGCTGTGTCTGGGCCTCTGGGGCTTTGGGGCTAAATGAAAGCTTGTGATGAGTGCACAGCCGGCTGCGCTTCATGGGAGTTTCCAAAGGCATAACTTGGCCATTGTAGCTCATCCATGTCCCCAGGGAATTGAACACTGATGAATCAGGGCTTTTTTCTAGAAATGTGCTCTGGGAATTGCCCCTGACAGGTCTCTTCTGTCAGAGGGGCTGTGCACGAAGGCTGGAGCTCAGGGCCAGGACTGCAGTGTCCAGTCAAGAATGTCTTTTGCGAAGAACAGAACGGGGGCGTCGCTGGGGGGCAGGGTTCCGGGGAGATCTGTCCAGCAGGGGGCAGTGGAGGGGGTTCTGCGTGGACGGAGGGATCTTTACCAAGCCTGTGTGCCCCGCGGCACAGTCCTTCTCCAGGAAGCTACGCTCAGGCTTGCAGAGGAACACACCGCAAGTTCCCATCTTTTGTCTCATTTAACCCACAGGACAGCCCTCGACCCTCTCTGTTCCATGGTGGGCAAACAAAGGCTCAGAGAGGTGTGACTTCCCCAAGGATGTACTAAGTTTGAATGGCATATTAATAAGCTTGATCTATTAGATAACATTGACTTTTACTGACTTGTGCCACCTGCATCAGGAAACAGGTGGCATCTTCAAACTAGGACATTTCAAGGAGGTTTCCTTACACAGACACTACGAATAAAGGTGTGGGTGAGCATATCTAATGCTTCCCATCAGCCAAGCTGCTACCCCCTGGGAAGAGGGGGAGCTGTCTGAGCCCAGACGGAGGAGGCTGCACAGAGCAGCTGCCCACACAGGAGACACAGACATGTCCAGGCTGCCCCTCGGGGTGGAGGAAGGGGTTGGGGGAGCCCCTGGGACAACCCCTGCCTTTGTCCTCCCAGCCCCCTCCCCAGTCTGCTGGACCACAGACCATCCCAAGCAGAAGCCCTGGGCACAGGACCCCTCGATGTGGTTCCTCTAGGTCAGCCCTGGGGCAGAGCATGGTGGAAAAGGCTGAGAAGCAAAACTTAGCCCAGACCCAGGACAGAAGATGGCCATTTGTTTGTCTGGAAAATATAAACAGACAAAGGCAGCTGAGAAGTTGAGTATTCCTCCCAAGGACGGGCTGAAACTGGGAGGTGTCAGAGCGACCTCCCCTCCCCTCACAGACTGACGGAACTCCGCTCTCCCAAACGCTAGTGGGAGGGGAGGCACCCAGCTCAGGGACCTACGTCCCCGGACACAGAGGAGCTGCAGGGGCGGAGTTTCAGATGCTGGCATTCTAGACACGAATTTCGTGGCTTCTTTCCTGTCTGATTTCCAAGAAATAGGACCCTGGACTCTGCAACCCAGACCTGGTCCAGGGAAGCCCAGACCTGCTTTGCTCTGAGCTGTGAAAATGCTGCTGCCTGTCAGTTTCGCCTCAGCCCCACCTCCCCCCAGTCCTGAACCTGCTCCCCTCCTCCCCTTCCTGGTGAACGCCCCGAGGTTCTGTATGCATTCTCCCTCCGTGCAAGGAGCCCGGAGACCTGGCTTTATCGGATTCTGTGTCTGCCTGGGGCTTGGGCTTGGCGTGGACCGACGGAGGACTCTGGTCACCCGCCCTCCACTACAGTGTCAGGCGATGGTCGCATTGTTCAGGCACTGGTTTATAAGCCTCTCTCAAGCTTTCAGGAAAGAGCATGGGCTGCAATCCTAGTAGTTAGGCTGCTTTTCAGTCTGGAAGATTCAGCACTTTTCTCTTTTTCATCAGAATTCTTGGTGGCGCTCCCTCTAATTTACGATTTTCTTCTTGTCTACCCTGCTGGGTATTCTGTGAGGCCTTTCATGTTGTGATGGACTTCTCCAGGCTCTCCACCCTCCAGGAGGAGGACTTTTAGTCCTTGCAAAGCCAGTACTGAGTGTGGAGAGACTAGACAGATGGTGTGAGGCTGCACCAGGCACACCTGGAACACTGGGGACCCGACTCTCCCCCGTGGTGATGGCTGGTTTTGAGGTCAGCTGGGATGGCTTGCGTTTTCTGGATCCCTCAGAGGAAGTTCTCAGCTGCTTTTCTGGTTCAGAAATTGAGCAGCATCTCCTGCGCACACAGCTTTCTCAGCAAAACCCCACTGACCAGAGGTGTAAAAATGTGTCCATCAGTGTGGGACCACGGGAGCAGAGGAAGGCAGCTGAGGCGCTGACAGTGCTCCTCCCAGGGACACGCATTGTACGCCAGACTGAGACCAGTCTGCACAAATGTCTGTGTCTTGTCTGAGCCACAGTCTCACTGCTCACTGGACCCACCAGGGGGTCACCAGTCCCCTTCCTCCTTCTCTCTGTCAGGAGAACCCTACTCCAGGTGTGGCCGGTCTGTCTCACTGTGTGATCGAGGCTGGTGTCCTGAGGTTTGCAGACGCCCCCCCTCCCCTCACTCCTGCCCGCAGTCCCCCCAGGGGAGGACTCTGCCCCCATCGTGCCCTGGCCCGGCCCTCGTGACTCTTTATAGATTGGTGGGATCCTAACTCCTAAATGCTCCGGGGCCCCTGAGGCCCACCATTCAGACCCACTTCAGTAGCACCACTTCAGGCATCGAGGTACCTACTCTGTTGAGCAGGTTGAAGCCCAGCTGATGACACAGCCAGGTGACAACTTTCAGCTTGGGAGTCACGGAGTGAAAACCCCTCCCTCTGCCCTCGCTCCTGTCCCGGGGAGGGGGCTGGGCACCCCAAACCCCGAGAATGCGGGGCACAGCCAGACCTCTCGGGGTGGCCGTGAGTGGACAGGAGGCCCACGGTGCAGTGCTGACCTTCTCTGTGTGGATGGCGAGTTTCCGATGGAGGATTCATCCTACTTTCCCCGTCGGAGAGCCCTGCCCTTATTTTGAGCGACTGAAGATGAGATGAAGCCGATTGTGAGATGACGACCCAGCGGGAGAGACTGGGGTGGGACGACTGACCCAGCGGCAGTGACTCACGGCCATGGCAGTAACCCCTCTGGGTGTTCTTTTCCTTCCAAACAGCCCACGACCCTGGGCAGCGGGCGTGGGGCCGCTTTCTCAGAAGCACAGAGTATGACAGAAAGTGCAGAGCGTCCGGCAGATCCTGGCTCTGACGGCAGATGGGGATGATTTCTCCGGGTGCTGGTGGGCTCTGTCGAGTGAGGAGAATCCCTTTGGGGGCGTCTGTGAACCCTGGGTGGGGTAAGGACTCCAGTCCCTAGGACAGCACCTGGCACCCAGTGGCCACCTGGCGCCTCGTGGCTCTGCTGCTGTGACCCTCCATGTGGTCCCCCAGCCCCCAGCCTGAGGTTCAGGTGCTGTTTCCCTATTTGTCGTCGCGTCCACGCCTTGATTCCGGCTGCCTGACAGTCGGCATCCCCTCTGGTGACAGACACAGCGTCTGGGAGCGCTCTGGGAGGCTACAGATGGAACTGGAGTACAGTCAAGCAAGTTCCAGTGCGTCTGGGCTGGGAACTGACTTCATCTGTCTTTTTGGTCCAATCCCCGCTGCCCCCAGCCAACAGCTGTCAGTCAGCTATGCTGAGACCGAGCCCTGTGGGGAAGGCTCCTCTCCACTCTCCCCGCACCCCAAGTCAGCACCTACCCTTGGTCGTGAACTAGCCGACCTCAGGGAAGCAGCCTCTGTGGCGTGGAGGACGGTGTCCTGCTGAGCATCCTTCTTGCCTGGATGGATTTAGACTCCCTGGGCACTCAGGCCGTGAGAACAAGACAACAGGGCTGTTTCTCAGGGGTGCGTGCCGGCTGGACCTCGGGAAAGGGTGTCCACACACCACACGGCCCACTGCACACTCCTTCTGAGGTTGGCTGTGTACATCAGGGCGCTACTGCTCAAAGGAATAACAGTCCTGTGTTTGAATCTCTACCTGGAAAACTAATTTGCTGAAGGCTTGGAATATTTTAAAATATGGTACGTGCCTCCCCCACCCCCAAACCCACCCCAAGGGAGTGTCGACCGCTGCCACCAGCCTAGCACTGGGGCCAGGAGGGCACGCCTGTGCGTTCTCTTGATGCGCTGCTCTTGTGAGTATCAACTCTCGGGATTCAGTTTCTTTCTGTCTTAGTAGAAGATCTGTCTCTGCTCTTGGCAGGGTACAGGGTCTCTTGCCCCAGCTGAGCTGAGGAGGCAACACTTTATCCTGAAGGTCATGGGGAACGATTCTAAGCTCAGGCTGGTCTGAGCAATAAGGAAGTTTATCATCTCACGTAAGCCAAATTCAGAGGGAGGGCGGGTCCAGGAACTCAAAGATGTCTCCACAGACCTGACTTCTGCCTGCTTCTCTGCTCTGCCAGCCTCCCTGTGAGCTTCAACCAAAGTCTCGCTTTCCTCGCGGTCACAGGATGGCTGCCTGTGGCAAGCAGAGCATATGCTGTCCCCCCTACACCCCACAGTGGGTGTCAGGAGAAGGGGGAGAGAGGCATGAGGAGGGAGAGGGGGAAAGAGAGGGAAGAGGGAGGCAGCCAGAGATAAAGAGAAGTTGGAGAGGAAGAGAGAGAGAAATTCTCTGCCAGGTGCAAACTCTTCCCAGTGAGTATCGGCCGGGAAGCCAGCTGTGTCCTCACAGCTGGTGCCCAGCCCTTAACCACGCCTGTGGGGTGGCTGTCTTTCTCAGTTCAGATGTTTTAGATCTCAGACAGGTAACAGCGCCTGTTACTCAGAACACATCCACCTCCTGAGGGCTCTGGGGCAGTGCCCCACACTCAGCCACGTGTGGTTCTGCCCTACACCCCAGGGGTAAAGACCATAAACAGCCTCCTCCCCGACCCACCCCGTCGAGGCAGGAGCAGACTGTGGCTTCCTCTCTGGGTGTGGGAGCCGCCCGGTGAGGGGTTGTGCTCTGTGGACGAGGAGGGGCCAAGGGCATGAGGGAGAGGCCGAGGTGGGCAGTGGCCGTGGGAATGGAGAGCTGGGTGGACAAGAGAGATTCAGGGGAAACGGTGCGGCGAATGTGAGACCAGACACCTTGGGAAACATCAGCGGGTCCTTCTGCCACCAGAGGTCATGAAGAATCAGGACTGAGCCACTCACTGATGGGGACGACTTCCAGGACAAGGACATGGACCTCCGTGGGACGACTTGTCTCAGATCCAGACAGTGAGACACAGACGTGCACTCACCTGTGTGTCCGCGGTTTACGTGGATCTGAACGTCCAGGTGGGAAAGCACACCTGTGCCCAGGTTCCCCTCCAGGCTCACATCCCCACCCAGGGGGTCCCGTCTCGAGGGGCACCTTGCCCGGGTGTCAACCCCACCACCAGGAAGAGGACGAGGAGGCAGATGGGTCAGGAGCATCTAGACAGGAGTGGTGGGGACAAATCCCAAAGAGGGGCAGTCCCTGCTGCCCCATCTTAGCACCATGACTGACTCCCCACTCGCCAGCTGGGCCCAGGGAAGGGGGTTCCGGGCCCTGTGGCCCATGGCTGAGGGCGCGGGCAGAGCAGAGAGAGGGCCCTGTGAGGGGGAAGGAGATGCTGCTTTAGACCCCCAGAAAGGAACGCAGCCCTGCCACCTTCAGTTCAGCGCAGCGAGACCTCTGCTGGACTTCTGACCTGCAGAAACGTGACCCGGTAAACCTGTGGATTTCAAGCCACTGCATGCATGGTACGGGGCCCAGCAGCGGGGTCGGCAGTGGGGCCCCCGAGCACCACGCCCCCGACGAGACGGAACTGCTGTCCAGGCTGCTTCCTGTGCTGTCTCGCTCCCTCGAGCGGCCCTCTTCCCCGTGGCCACTGCCGGCCACTTGAAATCCCGTGACTGCATGTTTGTGACCATTTCTGAGCCTCAGGTAGGAGGGATTTTGCTCAAAGAACACCTTTGTCTTTGCAGCCCTCTTTCTGCCTGGTTTAGAGTTTTGGGCTTCAAGGCGCCCCTTCCAGGGGACTGACCTCACACTGTCACCTTGTGTTAGGATTTGCCCTGTTGCTCAGTTAAAGCTGTCTGCTTGCTTGTGTAGCGTCTGTTCCCCCGGCTGGTGGCGCCTGGGGTGCGGAACGGGAGCGCAGCCTGCGTGTTCCAGACGTGGCAGCTCCCCGCGCCCCCGTGCACAGCGGCCAGGACGGTTGGAGGTGTTTGCTTGTCACAGCTGCCCCGGCCGCTGACTCTCTGTGGGAAGCACCGTCAGGGAAGGGTCTGAGTTCTGTAAGGTGTGGAGTCGTACACACGTCAAACTCTTGCTAAACCACGGTCAGTTACCGACGTGGGGATAGTTACTTCCTGGAGATTTTTCTTTTTCATGTTCTGGCAGCTTTGATTTCCTGTATCTCTTTTTTTAAAGTTTTTTTTCATTGAACATATAGTTGGTTCACAATGTTGGGTTAATTTCTGGTGTGCAGCATAGTGATTCAGTCACACACACACACACACACACATATATTCCTTTTCGTGTTCTTTCTAGGCCATTACAAGGTATTAAAACTAGTTCCCTGTGCTGTCCCATGAGACCTTGCTCCCGTGAGCGTGTTCCATCACCTCATCGTTCTGGACCGAAGCTTCCTGAGACAGATCAGAGTCCTCCAGGTGTGGTCTCAGCCGAGCCTCCGGGCCGTGAGGTCAGGCTTCTCTTCACAATGATGCCTTGTTCTTACCTGGCGCACAGAGGCGTGCGCACATGCACTCGCTCGCTCCCTCCCGAAAGCTGATTACCGGCTCCTTCAGAAAGCAGAGAACTGCCAGCCAAGCACCCCCCCCCCCATATTTTTTCAAGAAACCCACTAAATAGTACAATGTGTATCTAGCAGAAGCTAATCCTCTCACCTTAACAGTTTAGAGCTCCTTTACTCTTGGGTCTCAAAGTACAGGTGGAAACTTGAGTTTATCTTTATAACACCGCCCCCCCACCCCGGGAATAGCACCCCGGCTTTTGAAGGGGACCCGTTTAGTTTCAATGTAAGGTAGGAAGCTTTGGGGAAAAGATCCCCCCAGCGGGCAGGATTTTGAAAGTGTCTCCAGAGTGACATCCCTGAAAGTGTGTTCAGAAATGCAGCCGTTAGAACGGCATTTGTCCAAAAGATTCAGTGATTCCTGGCAAATATCAGGTGATGGGCAAATACCAGGCTTCCTGACTCTGAGGGTGTTCTGGAGTCGGGGTAGCTGACCACTTAACAGGACCCAGAAGTGTGCAGCCAGCGGCCTGGAGGGCGCGTGGAGGAGGACTGGGACTTGCACAGCCATTTGCAGCACAAGCTGAGGCGTCTGAGCTCAGCCTGGAGTGGGTGACACTGAACTGCTAAGGTTAGGACATAGTGAGAAAATTGCTGATGTAAATTCTGGCAGAAAACCTGAACTTGGCTGTCTTTCCTCTGGGTGTGAGGGCCGCCTGACTGTTGACTGACACCTGGACCGCATGCCAGATGTCCCCACAGAGTGAAAAACACCTGTTTCTGGGCTCCCTCGTTTGTCCTGCTGACACAGGAACACGACTGTCACTCGCGGAAGTCTTCCAGAGGGGCGCTTATTAGGATGAAGGACCCCTTGGAGGACACTTGAGAATGCCCCTCCTCGCCAGACAAGGTCACCTGCCAGACGCCAGCATGGCATTTAGTCTGAAAATGGCTCAGGCCGACTGGATTTAGCCCTCACGTCTTGGACTTTCAGGTACCTTTGCCTGATGAGCAAGTAGAAAATACGATTTGCAGCTTCTTGTGAATTTACAGCATCGTGCGGTCGTGGGGAAAACCAGGGTCACTGGACAGGCTGAGGGTGGTGGGTTGCACCCCCACCAGCCGAGCTGTGTTGGAAGATGAGTCCCAGGAGAACCAGTCACTCCCATCCTGTCTTTATGTGAAGTGGGGACACTGTGCTCATTGTGGACTTTTGCATTCATTCTGATTCACTGAAAGAGTGCGTTAAAGGAGCTGTTGTAGCCGCAAACACGAAGAGGCTCTGATGTGGGAGAAACATTCGAGGGGCCGAAAGAATCTGCGGAGACAAAGTATGATCGCTGAGATGTGAGGCCCAGCAAGAAAGCTGAATGATGACGCTGAAGAAACCTTCCAGGAAGCAGAGTGAGAAGACTGAGAGACTGGAGGGAGGGAAAAAAGAAGAAACTCAGAAACTCACTGTAGATGCCAGGAATCCAGCAAACAAACCAGAGGGGTGAGAGCAGGGAGCCATGGGGAGGAAATTATTTGAGAAGTAACACAGGAGTGTTTTCTGGAACCAAGGGGATATTTTCTAGATTAAAAAAGGCTCACCTTGCAGCTGGCCCAGAGTATGGAAATGAGCCACACCAAGGGACATCCCTGCAGAATTTTGTCTCCCTGGAGACAAGGAGAAAACCCAAAGTAACCCCAGGGACAAGCCAGCAGTTCACAGACAGAGTCTAGAACAGAAGGGCGCTAATGAGACGTCCTTGAATCAACCCCGGAAGCCGGACCACAGTGAAGCAGAGCTTCCAAAATCCCGAGAGGCAGGGACGCCTTTCCTGGCGTGTTGTACCCAGCCAGCAGATCAGCTAAGTGTGAGGGTGGGATACAGACTGTCAGGGCCCGCAAGACTGCAGGAAACTTCCCTCCAGGAGAAGTGGCGCCACTGCCGGGTGCATTCTCAAAGCAGGGGCGTGAACCGGAGCCGGAGAATCGGAGGACAGAGAACGAGGGCGGGAAGCGCCAGCCGACCGGTGCCCTGCAAGTTTGCCTGTAGAAAGAGTTGGTTTACACAAAGGAGAGAGAGTTTGAATGTACGTAGTATAAATGCAGGGAGTTCAGCGTGTGCGCGCACGCACACCCCTGGGACAGCGATAAGCACCAGAGAAAACAAAATGTTGTGCAAGAAAGGAAAGGAAAACATAATATTGTGCAAGAAAGGAAAAGCAAGCGTTGTCCACCGTGACTCAGCTGTGAACAGTGTGCGTGAGCATCGTTATGCAAACTCTGAACTGCAATCGCCAAACTCCGCGCTCGGTTTGTTTGTACTCAGAGGATGGGAAGGCAAGAAATGGAAGCCGATGAAGTCGGGGGATGACAGCTGGGGGAGGACAGCCGGGGGCTGTCCGAGGACAGACTCCTCGTCCTGGGAAGGGCAGCCCAGAGAGTCCAGGAAGGGGAGCAGAAGCCCGTGTTGGGAGACGGGAAAGGAAATGCTGAAGAATGTGGTCAGCCTGTGCTGCTCGGGTGCCCCTGGGGAGCAGAGGATGCTAAGGAGGTCCTGCTGCTTTGCATAAAAAGCCTCTCAAATAACGTGACTTTAAAACATGTACATATGTCATTGTGATAGGAAAAGGCCCCGCACAACTGAATTAGAAAAGAAAGAGGACGTTGCTCTCTGGGAGCAGTCAGCAACCTCAGCGAGGGCCGAGAGACGGGGTAGGTGACTCGGGGGTGGGCGCCCCGCGGCTGCCGGGCTGCGGTGGAGAGAAAGCTCTGTTCTCCCTGCACAGCAGCCCTTGCTCTTGGGAGCTTGACCTCCCCTTGGGAAACAGCTGCTCTCCAATCACACTGCTGCTCTGTGCTGTAAAAGATACAAGAGGACGGCTATTTTCTAGGGTAGGACATATAGATAATAATTGGGGTTTTTTAATTTTATTTTTTATCAAGTGCAGTTGATCTACAATGTTAGTTTCAGGTGCACAGCAAAGTGATTCAGTTATACATACACATATATGAGTATTTTTTAAATTCATTTCCATTATATGTTATTACAAGAAATTGAGTATAGTTCCTTGTGCTGTACAGTAGGACCTTGTTGTTTATCTACTTTATGTACAGTTATGTGTGTCTGCTAATCCCAAACTCCTAATTTATCTCTCCTCCGCCCTTTCCTCTTTGGTAACCATGGTTTGTTTTCTATGTTTTTTAAAATCTTGTTCTTGGGGTAATACTTTGAATTAATGAGTAAGGATTCCAGTGTTAGCCTGGGTAACCTGAGCATTAATTACAAATTTGATTAAAGAGATTCAAGTTCATTACCAGTTAAATGTTCTTATGCCTCGGAATGTTGATCTCAGTCAGCAAAGTGAGGGTCACGGTTCTGGAGTCGGTCCTGCCCAAGACCCTGAGCAGAGCCCAGTCTTCTCGAAGGCCTGCTGCGTTTCCATGAGGAAACCTCTTTCGTCCTCGCCGCCCGCTTCGGTCGGCTGTGCGCTCTCAACACTGTGGATTTTTAATTAAGCCAGAGGCGATGACATGTATGCAGTTCCCTGTTCCCTAAGATTCAAGTGGATTCCCTGCTCGTCTACGCTCGGCCTTTCCTAACAAGGCCTGAGGAGAAATTCTTCAGCAGGTGCACGCTCTGGTCCGCTGGCCTTGGCTGGTTCTTGGGCCCGTGACCAGCTGGAAGAGAGGCTGGGGGTGTGAGTGGCTGGTGTTTTCAGCCTCTAGGATGGAAGTGACCTCTACCAGCGAGAAAGAAGGGCTGTTGGATAAGCAACCAGGAGCCTCCGGAACGTAAACTGCAGAAGCCGAGAGAGCAGATTCCAGACTCGCTGACGGGTCCACACAGACTTAACTGAGAAACTTATTTTATAGACGTACTTCGTCCGTTTTCTATGTGGGTTGACTTATTTGAACGGAGAAACTCCAGGGGCAGAAACCACACTGACTTGTCTGTCCCTTCTGTGGGATGACACTGGCGTTGATGGCTGTGTCACAGGGAGACGCAGGTGACAAGTCCATGCTTCTGAAGGCTTTACGAGGTCCACAGATGAGAGCTGTCACAACCCTGAACACTCGCACACACCTTTGACCTGACACGCTTCTCACTTTTATGCCCAGTCGTACTCTCATGGTTTATTAAACTTACTTGCGTTTTACAATAAAGGCACCTGACACACTCAGAAAATGACGGTCAGCAGGCCTGCTGTAAGTCTGCTTGGGCCGAAGAACAGCTTCAGCAACAAAAGTTGTCTCTGGGTTAAAGCTTATGGTAAAACATCATAAAAAGTGAGGCACTGTCATTTTATTTCAATTAATTAAAAGATAAAACCTTAAGAAAACTGTTCGGAAAAGGAGAAAACAAATATTTATCAAGTTCCGTCTGTATGTACACTTTCTGTACAGAACTTCACGGGCCTTCACAGCAACGTTGTGTGTGTGATGTGTGTGTGGTGTGTGTGTGTGGTATGTGTGTGTGTGTGTGTGGTGAGTGTGTATGTGTGGTGTGTGTGTGGTGGGGGTACATGTGTGTGGTGTGTGTGTGTGGTGTGTAGGGGGGACACTGTGGCCCCTCTGGACAGTGAGGATGCTAACACCCAGGACAGCTTACATACTTCATTGGTGGGAGCACCCAGATTCCTAACTGGGTTTTGACCCCCATCCCCATCCTCCCCAGACAATGTGGCTGTTTCAAGGACTGTGTGGCATTCGTCAGAGAGTCTTGGAGTCCCTTATAAGACTGAGCCAAAGGGTAGAGGGCGAGTGTGTGTGTTGCTAGGGCGTCTGTAAGAAAGTCCCACAAACAGGGGACTTAGAGCAGCAGACACGTGTTCTCTGTCATGTCTGGAGACCAGACATCTGAAACCAAGGTTTTGGTTTGTTCCTTCGTGAGGCTCTGAGGGAAGGCTCCACTCCAGGCCTCTGCCATCCGGTGAGGGCGTTGATGGTGGGGGTGCTGTGTGAGTGGGGTGGGGGCAGAGGGTATATGGGAAATCTCTGTACCTTCCTCTCAAATTTGCTGTGACCCTAAAAGAGTTCTAAAAAGTAAAGTGTTTTAAAAATTAAACTGCATAAATTTTAATTAATAAAGCATATGGAAAGCAGAGTTAATACGCACCCGGAACACCTCACTTCCTCCTGATTCATCACTTACTACCACTAGGTCCATAAGTTTTCTTCCCTCTGTGGTGCCTGCGTAGTGGAGTTATTATCTGATGGGGCCTACGGGGCTCCTCTTCCCAGCTCTGACTAGTGGCCTCAATTTGGTAGCTTGAAGTTCAGTCGGCTGGAGGGGGAGGACTTCCACAACAGAAGTCACTACACTCCCGGCCTTGCCCCAGGAGAGTCCCCGGCATGCCTGTGCCGCTGTGGGCTCAGGTATCAGGACACACCGGAGGATGTCCCTCAGAGCAGGGCTCCTGGGAAAAGATCGCGGAAACACAGACCTTCATATATGGTTACACTAAGTTACTCACTCTGAAGTCACCCAAAGACCTCTTTAAAATGGTTCCAAGAATCCTCTCTTCTGGAAGCCAGGAGGTCCAACCAATCTAAAGAATTAAATCGCTCAGATTTGAAGGAGAAAAATACGCCTCAGGAGCAGCTCTCTTGCCATCAGAACAACTCCAATCCTGTTCTGAGCAATAGAATTTAATTGCCAAACTGTTTCCCGTAATTAAGTCTATCAGCGTGGTTTCCTCCTGATGAAAATAAAGACTGGTATATTACATCTCTTGCAACAGGAGTCTTTTATCTCCCTTAAATTATAAATCTATGATTCAACAAGCGTTCTCTTCAAAACATGATTTTTCCCCCTGCAAGAATACGAAGGACTTTTAAAAAAATTTAATATTGCCCAGGAGAGAGAAGCTGGCTGCAGGCACCATCATTTCACTGCAAACACTGTTGCGTCCTGGTACACCTCATCAAGACTGTCTAAGTGTGTCTGAAGAACGTGTCTTTCCCCAGCCTTCGCTTCCATTGACAAACTGCGTGATTTTGAAGTAGAATGGGGTCATCAATGCCGCTTTTCAGTCAGTGTGACGGTGCTTCTGGGGGAGTCAGAGGTGGGGTGCCACCCCCTAGCACGGCTGTCAGCACAGCTGCTTGCTCTCAGCCGGGCACCTTGCAGCCCAGGCTCTGCATGAGCACCACTGGATGAGGGCCAGGGCAGGAAGTGTTTAAAGAAGTCCCGAAGTTCAGCCTAACCCAGAGATTCTGGCCTGAGGAGGGCTGAGGGCATCAGTACGTTTTGAAAGCTTCTCAGGTGATTCTGACACGTGTTGAGTATTAAGAAGCATTATTTGAACCAATATAAAAAGCATTTGAAGAGGGAGGGTGTAGCTCGGTGGTAGAGTGTGTGCTTAGCATGCACGAGGTCCTGGGTTCAATCCCCAGTCCCTCCATCAAAAAATAAATAAATAAACTTAATCCTCCAGCCCCCCCACCAATGTCATAAAGTTTAAAAAGGCTTAAAAAATCATTTGATGTGCTTGACGTGAACCTGCTGTTTGTCTCCCTGATACACAGGGGAACAAGTCAGATATCCCTGCCAAAGACATGATTTCAGTGTCTTTTTGTCTATTGGTTAATAAAAATTGGAGTGGGTTGACATCAAAGATAGCCAATAAAATCGCCCTGTTTGGGGGCACACTCTGATGTGTGAAAGGCTGGTCCTATGAGGTCTGGTCAGTTATACCCACCGGGGGTCCATTCTGCAGCCACTGAGCGAGGAGGGGACACCCCTCCACCCGCAGGCCTCTCCAGGGCCCTGCTTCCTTCAACTTGGCTTCCCGACACTGTCTTGCATTTAACCCATTTTCCAAGCCCATCTTAGTCTCCTGCTGATTCTGTGAGACCTGTGTCTTCCCAAAAAATCATTTCCCCCACTTCTTTTTGCTTAAAATAGAGGCACTGTTTGTTTCTTGCTGGAGAAGGATTGCTAACTGATGCCCGAAAGGAAACAGAAAAATGTGACTAGTTTTTGTAAACATTCCTCAACCTAAGAACCTAAAAATTCAAGAAGAAAATTGTTGAGAGACTTGCCCTACAAAAAATAAAGAGTATACACAAAAAGATCAACAGAATTGAACAGAGAATCCAAAAAACGACTCAAACATATGGAAACCATGGGGTATGACAGCTGGTATGGTACACACTGTAGAAAAAATAGACTGTTCGATACACAGTGCTCAGGGAAGTTAGTGCCCAGTGCAGAATGCCGCCCTCAAGAAGCTCAAGGTTCTTTTCAGATGTCCTAAAAACTTTTAATGCAAACAACAAAAGTTTAAAACTTTCAGAGGAAAATATACGTATGCCACTGAGGTAGGAAAGAATACTTCAAAATGGGAATACCCAACATGGAAAGGGAAAGACTAGTGTACTTGACCACAGAGCAGGTGAACATTTTTATGTGAAAAGACAACATAAACTAAGTGAAAAGACAAGCCCAAAGTTAGAAAAAGACTTGCAATTTATGTAACCAGGAAAGGACTAGAATCTACCATATAAAAACAGATTCTACAGATCAGTAAGATATAAACAGTCTAAGAGAGAAACAGTCCAAGGATGTGAAAGGGGAAAAACACAGAAAAAGCAAAAGAAAGGAAAAACCTAAACGTCTGGCCACAGGAAATGGATAGATTGTAGCATGTCTGTAGAGTGGAATACTGTGTGTCCTCGAGAGGAGTGAAAATTAATGGGACACACTTCATGGAGAATGAATGTCAAAAACATAGTGCCAAGTTCATGGGGAAAAGGCAAGTGGCAAATCACATCACTTAAATCAACACTCATTGTTCTATACAATAATACCATTTGCAGCAACACGGATGGATCTGGAAATTGTCATTCTGAGTAAAGTAAGCCAGAAGGAGAAAGAAGATTTCCATATGATATCACTTACCTGTGGAATAATAATAAAAAAGACACAAATGAACTACTTATTATTTATAACTTAGATGATTGATTCTTGAATGTGTGTGAGCACATTTGACTGTCCTTTATGATTGGATCACTGCATTCTACTGATTTTTGTTTTGTGGTTGGCTTTACTCCTTTGACAACTATGTAAGTTTAAAAAGCTAAAGCTCTAAACTGTTCTTAGAAACAATGAAAAGTACATATATGTAAGTTTTAAAATATGTGCAGTATGTTATATATATGTATTTACATGCAATATATTGTATATGTGCAGTCACGTTGTAACAATTCTACCTAATAAAACTGAAAATGAAAGAAACACTCATTATTCTAAATGACTTTGGACAATATTTTCTACAGGAAAAATACAAAACCGTGGTCAGGAAGGACAGTCACTAAGTTGGGGGCTTGTTTCCCTCCAGGGTGGGGAGGAAGGGGATGAAAACAGGCAGCCAAAGGCAATGAAATTTTATCTGCAGTTTCTGCTCCGATCTGGGGACCGCGTGGTGACGAGATGTTATTTTCTGCACTGGTCCATCATATCTGAAATACTTTTGTTAATTAGAGCCTCAACTTGGCTTTCTTTCTTTTCACCTAAGATGCTGGTTGGAAAGTTCTCATGTCCAAACGTGGGATTATTTCAGTAACTGCCCTGACGGTCCTCTCCCTGTATTATTTCCCGCTTCAGGGATGTGGCTCCCGACCACGGCCCTGACCAAGCATCCAGGGGGCAGAAAGCCATCACACGACCTCCAGCCCCTTTCCTCTTGCTCTGCTGGTGGTCAGCAGATATGCGTGCACGTGTGTGTGTGTAGACAGCGGCCCGTTACCACCTTGTCGTCTGTCTGTCTGCTCTACCTTTACATTGCTCTGGGTGCGCACACTCTCAGGGATGTGCGGCCAGCCCGCCTTGTCCAGCGTGTCTGCACACAGTCGTCTTCCTTGGGTCCGAACCCACCTTCCTCCCTCTCCTAACATCACTGGCTCGCTCGTCTTCCGCCGCTGTGAACTCTGGTTTATCACCCATGTTACTGATGGTGCTTTCATATTGGGATGGAGAGCAGGCAGTACCTGTGTAGCTCCCTCTCCTCCCCAGTCTCTCTGACCACATGTCAGCCATCGCCTGCCGAGAACTTTCCGTCATCTGTGTACCTCTCCTAGGTGTGAAATGCGATCTGTTGCTGTATTTACGTCTCTACTCTCTGTCTATCTGTTATCTATTATCTATCGATTTAGTGCCCCACTACAGCAGCAATAAAAAGGAATTACCTTTGAGTGATCGGTAGAAGAAACAGCTTTATTTAAAGGATAACACCAATCACAGATTTGGGATGATACATTTCCAGATTTCTCACTGTGTTTGTTCCTTGACAAACACTGTGTTGTTCTGTATATGGTACTTTAAAACCTGCCTTTCCCCTGAATAATTTGGTCTGGATGTCTTTTTCGGGTCAGTGACCTTGGCTGCCATATTGCCAGCAGCACTAGAAGCTAGAACTGGCAGGAACGTCCCTAAGAAAGCATCCGGTGTGCCTTGTGGCCTGTGGGCCTCCCAGGTACCTCCCCCAACCCCAGCCTGGCGTTTCCGCCCGGTTTGGGCAGCAGCAGCAGGCGGGTGGTGTGGACGGGTCTGGATGGGCAGGCTGGGGCACCCTTGCGACGTACTCAGGTTTGGTCTCACCCAGGCAGGGCTGGGAGTCTGTCCCCGCACCGTCACAAGCTGGCTCAGACTGAATGGCCGAGGAAACCGAGCTCATGTGTCTGAAAGTGGCCTCCCAGGGTTCAGAGCAATAGAAAGGCAGGGCCTGCTTAACACTTAGCTTGATTACAGACTGAGTGTTCCGACGTGTTCTGGGTAAGCCTTGGCGTGCCTCCTGGGCCGACAAATGTTAAAGACAGAACTGCATCCCTGTGGGTTAATTTCTGTGCAACTAGCTCTCTAGCGATACTTGCAGATTGACTGGGAAATCACACGTTTCTGGTGCCAGCTTTCGGGTTTGCAAGTTCAAGCACAGCCCTGTACTTGAATCACACGTCTCAGATTGTGAAGGGTTTCCATATCCAGCTGGCCCTTGAACAACATGGGTCTCAAGTGTGCAGGTCCACATGTACTTGGACATTCCCCCTAATTCTGGGCGGCCGTGCGACACGCCTCGCGGTGGTCGAATCCAAGGGTGCAGCACTGCAGGTAAAAGGAGGCCAAGGGTGAAGGTACACTTGGGTTTCCACTGTGTGGGGTGGCAGCACCCCGAACCCTCATGTTGTTCCTGATTTCACTCCAAACTGTCTGTCTTCAAAGGACGACGGCTTTCTGTCCCTTAACATGGAAGGTGGCTTCGGGGTTCAGCAGAGATGGCGGGTGTGCCCACACCTCACCCACCAGGTCTGCGCCCCTGTCCCCTGCGTTCTGCTCAGCGTTCTCAGGTGCTGCACCTGCTGTGGCTCAGGGCCATCCTTCTCATAGCCGTTCTGGGGCCTGGTGATCGCGAGCGCTTCTGAAATATATTCTGGGGCGGCCTGGCGGGAATTGCTAAGTGCTGTTTCTTTTTTGCTTTTTCTTTCTTTTCTCTTTCTTTCTTTCTTTTTCAGGGGGAAGGTAATTAGGTTTGTTTATTTGTTTATTCATTGATTTATTCATTTATTGTTTTTTAGTGGAGGTGCTGGGGATTGAACTTAGGGCCCCGTGCGTGCTGAGCCCTGCACTGCGCTCCACTGAGCTGCACCCTCCCCGCCCGATGCTGTCTCTAATGCCTTTACTTCGCCTTATTACCACTTGTAGTTGGGTGACCTGAGCAAATTACCTTACTTCTGAACATGAGTTTCTTCCCCATGGTGGGACCGGGTTACCCTCTCTCTCCCGGATCCACTGCGTGGGCTCTGCTTTCTTGGAAGAACCTCTCAAAAGGCAGTTAAGAATCAGATGGACAATTCCGCTTGAAACCAGCGGCAAGACGGGGACACAGAAACCCCGTGAATTTCCCAGGGTCCAACAGCACTATTTCAATATTAACAAACAAATAATGTTGAGATCTAATCCCTGAGCCTTCACATTGTGCCAGGTTACAGGTAAGAGTGTTCCGGAGAGGCTGGTTGCAATTGCGAGCTTGCGGGGCTGCGGGGATCCTGGGGTTTCGTCTTCAGCCCTCTGTCTCCCCTCCTCCTTCCCAGCCAAGGCTCCTTCCCTCCTCGCACCCAGCCCCCCTTCCTAGGTCCCCAAGATCTGATGTCTCTTCATCTCTGCATCAGACCCACCGACCCTGTGTCTCCGCATGCCTGGGGCCCAGCTCACTCAGTCAGGACAGGAGGAGTGGCTGGTCCCCTAAGGGCAGCCTTCTTATTCCCCAGGGTCCCTCTCTGGCAGTGCCCCCTCTTAGGGACATGGGAGCTTCCGTGTCTGATTCTCTGAACTCGCGGGGGTATTAGTCACGTGGAGGTTTCCAGCAGGCTCGGGGCCCCCAGCGGCTCTCCCCTGGCCCACAGCAGGGGAAGAGACGCGGGCCCGCCCCTCCTCGTGACTCGGCGCCCAGCCCTGCCTCCTGTTGCTGGAGGAAGCCTGGACACGGCCGCCTGGGGTGCACTGGCAGGGAGGAGACCAGGAGACCAACACCACGCTTTTCTCAAGACGTTCTAGAACCCTCTGAGGTCAGGCTGCCCATGGCTGTCTGTGCTGGGAGCAGCCTCCCCGGGGGCAGGGCTGTCCAGGAGCGGGGCCCACACTGCCCGGTCCTCACCGCCCGCTGCCCAGGCCTCCAGCCAGCCCCCTTCTCCTGCCGCGCCCCCCGCAGCCGCCTCTTAGCAGACAGCTGCTTCTCCAAGTGCCTGTGACCGTGGGCCCGGAAGAGAGCTGGAAAGATGCTGGGGACATGCCAGGGGTGGCTTGGGAGCGGAGGGTCTGGGAAGCGGCCAGACTGCTATGTGAGTGGACGCTGTTTGGATGACTGGCCACTTGACCTTTGGCCCGAGCCCCTGGGAAAGCTCACCCTCCTCTCTTCCATTTTATTTCTGGCTTCACACAAGCTTCCTTTTTATGTTAACGTTCTGACAGAAGAGTGTTCCCACTGGGCGGACCCTGAAACCGCAGGACGTGGAGCCCTCTGCCCCAGCAGCTGCCACCCTTCAGGCCTGTCCCCTGCCTGCATCTCACCCGCTTTCCGGGTCTTTCCATTTGGGCTTTTAAATTGTATATAGGCTGAGATATCTCATGCACGAAACTTTCCGTGATTTGACTCCAGAAAAGTCGGAATCATAGCCGGTTTTTTTTTGAATTTTTTTAAATTAAAGCGTGGTCAGTTTACAATGTTTGTCAATTTCTGGTGCACAGCATCATGTTTCAGTCATCCATGTACACACATATATTCCTTTTCAGATTCTTTTCCATTATAGGTGACTACAGGATATTGAATATAGTTCCCTGTGCTGTACAGTAGGACCTTGTTGTGTATCTATTTTATATAGAGTTAGAGTAGTTAGTATCTGAAAATCTCAGACTCTCAATTTATCCCTTTCCACCTCGGTGACCATAAGTTTGTTCTCTATGTCTGAGTCAGTTTCTGTTTTGTAAGTAAGTTCATTTGTGTCCTTTTTTTTTTTTAAGATTCCACATATAAGCGATATCATATATTTGTCTTTCTCTGTCTGACTTACTTCACTTAGTATGACGATCTCCAGGTCCATCCATGTTGCTGCAAATGGCATGATTTCATTCTTTTTATGGCTGAGTACTATTCCATTGTATAGATATACCGCAGCTTCTGTACACTTAAAATGCAAATTTGTGTTACGTTTATTGTACCACAATACAAATATATGTGCAAGTGTAAAAACAAAGAAATCAAATTCATACGAGATGATAAAGGCTTCAGTTTGAAAGTGCATGACCTTGGCCTGAACTCTGCTCCAGCCCCGTGGCCAGAGGGGTCTCTGGAGGCACCAGGACTTGGGGGCAGAGGGACATGTGGACTCAGGGGTGAGCTCAGGACATCGTCCTCTGATGAACAAGCCAAGAGACCAAAGCAGAGGTTCCCACTGTTAATTTGTGAGAGGAGCCACTGAGCATGGGGACCAGGACCCAGGGAGGGAAGTGGAGACTTTGCAAAGGGCTGACCCTGCCCTGTAGATGGATGCTTGGGCATGGGGCGTGGTCAGGGGAGGAGAGGGTCCGCAGGCAGAGCCTTCCCGGCAGGCGGGCCTCCGCTCTGTGCCCGCAGTGGAGGGCGGCCTTTTCTCTGCAGAGACCATTTCCCTGACTTCGCGCTCATCCAGGAGCACTGGGCTCCCTGCAGGATGATCACCCATAAGCACTGGGATGGAAGATCCTCGAACAGCCTTAACTGGCCCCTTCAGTACGCAGCGGCATTTGTGCAAGTGATTTCAGATTTCAAACCCTAGCGCTGAGGTCCCCTAGGAACACAGCTCCAAATCTGGCTTTGAGAATCTGGCTTTGGAATACGACACATTGCTGCCTTGTCTTTGTGGGTTTTCTTCTCAGGCAATTGTGTTAAAGACGTGGGAGGAGAAGTCAAGGCTGGACGAACAGTTTTGTTTTTGGTGCTGCACTCGGGACGTTCAAAAGCTGTGCAGGAACCACACCCTGCTCCATCATGTGGGACATCCTTGGACCACAGTTATTCTTAAATGGGTCAAATTCTCCTAATTTCGGAGCCTCCGGCAGAGCACATGTGGAAAACGATGGGAATGAGCTAACGGGGTGCAGGCATCCTCAGATTTCCCACCTGGTAGAGGATGGACGGGGAGCAGCCATCCTCCTCCCCCCGAGGGCATCATCTCCCCCAGATCCCTCAGCGTCCCTAGACCGCTAGCCAATATTGACACCAGTAGACCCTGAAGCCCTGCAGTCCTGCCCGGTGAGGAGCCAGCCCAGGCGCTAACAGTGGTCTTCGGGGACGAGACAGCCCCATTTTCCCTCGGGAAACCGCAGTGTAATTCGTATAATCTGAACATTGAGATGTCACAAGTCATGGTTTATATTTTTCCATATAATTTGCAAAGATAGAAACTTAATGGAACTCTGTCCCAGTGGCGAGCAAGGCCGTCTCTGAGCAAGACTTCTAGATCGACCTTCGGGCTGTGACAGCCCTGCCCTTGGATGTGGGCAGAAGTCTGGGCTGTGCTGCTGTGAGGTTAGAGTCTCCATGCTGTTGTTGGGGTTCTGGGGCCTGGCACCATGCCTGCCCTGCACCAGTGTTTAATAGCTGTTCACACCACTGAACTGGGGGCTTCCTAGCTGGTCCAACTTGCTCAGTGTCCATCCTTAGGTCACCGCAGTGTTTGTCATCCAAAAACACAGACTCCTCCACCTGGCCTTGAAAGCCCCTATTCAGGCCTTAGAGGCCACTGTCTCTTGGATATGTTCTGTCATGAATGCCACAGGTGTTTTCCCAGGGCCTCCCACACACTTCCAGGGGAACCTCCTGAGGTGTGGCAGCACCCGCCCACAGGGACCCACAGGGAACCATGGACCTGACCCTGCAAACGGTGTGCAAATGTCACAGGATGGATGGGGGCGGGAAGGACGGAGGGGTGTCAGCTTGGTGACCGGTCTTCTTCCACCCACGGACTGAACCCACACGCTGGTCTCAGTTCCTGGCCTTTCAAAGCCTTTCAGAGAAGCTGTGCTGCTTCTGGGTACGGCTGTGGTGGAAAAGTGAAGCGGTGCCTGGATGTGACCAACATGAAGGATGAGACAGGCGGCTTCCTGCGGGAGACTGAGCAGAGGGACGCAGACACCCCGTGCCGGCAGGGATTTAATTGAAATTTCAGTGTTATATACACAAGCAAACACTGTATTACTCTATATACTGAGACTGTCTTAAATATCCACAATAAATATACTTTAGATTTTTTTAAAATTTATTTTTATTGAGGTATAGTTGATTTACAATGTGTTAGTTTCAGATGTACAGCGTAGTGATTCTGTTATACAAATACATATGCATATATTCTTTTTTAGATTCTTTTCTGTTATAGGTTATTTTAAGATATTGAATATAGTTCCCTAAACAGTAGGAACTTGCTCATCTATTTTATATATAGCAGTGTGTATCTGTTAATCCCAAACTCCTGATTTATCCCACCCCCTTCCTCTCCGGTAACCATAAGTTTGTTTTCTATGTCTGTGAGTCTGTTTTGGGTTTATAAATAAGTTCATTTGTATAATTTTTTTTAGATTCAACATATAAGTGATATCATATATTTATCTTTCTCTGTCTGACTTTCTTCACTTAGGATGACAATCTCCATGTCCATCCATGTTGCTGCAAATGGCATTATTTTATTCTTTTTCACGGCCGAGTAGTATTCCATTGTATATATATCACCTCTTCTTTATCCAGTCATCTGTCAATGTACATTTAGGTTGCTTCCATGTCTTGGCTGTTGTAAATAGTGCTGCTGTGAACATTGGGGTTCACGTATTTTTTCAAGTTAGAGTTTCCTCTGGATTTATGCCCAGGAGTGGGATTGCTGGATCACATGGTAGGTCTATTTTTAGTCTTTTGAGGAATCTCCATGCTGTTTTTCATAACAGCTGCACCAAACTGCATTCCCACCAGCAGTACAGGAGGGCTCCCCATTCTCCACACCCTCTAGCATTTATCGTCTGTGGACTTTTTGATGGTGGCCATTCTGACTGGTGGGTACTCATTGTACGCAGTATACTTTCAAGACGTCACTTTGCCTTCCTGCCACCCTGGGCTGCACGTCCTGCACCTGCTGGCTCTGCTGCTTTGAGAGGGGGGCACACGCCCCAGGCCCAGCTGTCTCAGCCCCTGCATTTTCTGCTTGGGCCATGTCTCCCAGGGACCCACAAAATACTCTTCCAGAAAATGAAGAAAACAGCAGCTCCTTGTCTTCTGCTCTCTGTTCTGACCTTGTCTGGAAGGATTGCTTTACAGTCTGGCCCTTCGACAGTTTCCAGTCACAGAATTCCCCAGCACTTGTAAGAAATCCTAGCCCCCTCCTGTCCAGACTGGAATCTGCTCTGGGGCATGGCTGGGTTGGTTTGCTGTTTGTTCACGTGGCAGCCTTCCCACTTCTTGATTCGTATCCAGATCATTTTCACCTCCACTATGTTTTCTTTAAGGCTCATCTTAGCTCAGGCCGCTGTAACAAAACCCCACAGGCCGGGCAGCTTAAACAGCAGACAGTTGTCCCGCAGTCCTGGTGGCTGAGTCCCAGATCACGGCACTGACAGATCTGGTTGTGGGGGGGTTTGCACAGGACCCTCTGCTGTGTCCTCATGTGGCAGAGAGAGAGCTAGAGCTCTGGAGTCTCTCCTTCTAAGGGCACTAATCCCATCTGCGGCTCCACCCTCATGACCTCACCCAGCTGCCGTCACCCCCAAAGGCTTCATCTCCAAATACCGCCACACTGGGAATCAGGGCTAAAAAGCACGCATTTGAGGGGAGACCAATTTGACCCTTAGCCAGGCTCAGACCACCTTGGAGTTTTACAGTTTCAGTTTGCAGGCTTTCACATCTACCTTAGCCAGTCACAGCACCCACATGGAGATGGTTTCTGCAGCCGCTTAGAGGAGGGAGCCACGCCTGTCCATGCCCCGTGCTATTCACCAGGCAAGGAGGTTACTGGGTAAGTGCCGCCAGGTCCAGAGTCAACGCTGGCCTTTCCTTTGCGTTCTGGACTGCACCCGCCTTTAAGCAGTGTGTTCCCTTCAGGGGAAATGTGGTTGTCATTTCTCAACCTCGCCAGCCCTGTGTGTGAGCCTAACCCCGGTAGCCCTCCAGTCACTTTCTCACCCAAAACCAGAGGCGTCAGGGACCCAAGTTAAAAAGAGAAACACATCCTGAAACAGTTCACGGATGGAGAGCCTTGAGAGGCTCCCGGGGTTTGGCAAGGTCGTGAACATCCATCAAAGGCAGTGGAACTTGGAGGCCCTGACACGCTTTAGAGGGACACTGCTGGTGGGATTTTCCATCCCAAGCAACCCAGGCTCCAGGAAGGGCTGCTCTGGGGGGAGCTGCGGGAAAACAGCATGTCATGGGGTGAAGACATTTTAAAGAGGAGGTTGAAATGGTAATAAGAAGGGATTTATTGTCAGCCAATGTACCGATGATCTGGGCCAATTAGGGAGGTTGGGGGCTGAGAGCAGCGTGTCTGTCCCTCAGGAGAGGATGTGGGGGAATCAGGTACGGTCCTGACTGAGCCGTGATCTGCCCGCCTCCCAGGCAGTGGTGGACCGAGAAATGGGAGCCAGAGAGAGGGAGATGCACACGATGCTGAGTGAGCGGAGAACCCATTCCCCTGGTGCTGCCAGCAGCATCTCAGGTCCATGTGATACGGGGCTTCTCGTTAGCGTTATTCTAAAGGAACCATTAAGTCTGATGGAGCTGCAAGTGGCCTTCTGTGGCCAGCAGGCATCAGTGAACCAGGGCCGGAGCGTGGTGACAACTCAGATTCTGCGGATGCCGGGCAGCCCTGCCTCCTCGCCCCCAGGGCGGGCATCGTGGCGTGGTGCTGGGGAAGGTCGGCCTGGCAGGTGGTCCCCCTATCTCGGGGGTGGGGCAGCGAGGCAGACTCCCAGGCTTGGGGGTCCTCGCGAGTCAGTGACAGCAGCAGACACTGAGGCTGGGGTCCCCTCCCGCTGTCGCTGTCGGATCCTGTTCTCCAGGAGAAGTTGCTCCAGGTCTTGGGCAATCTGCATTTTAACAGCCCTTTGGTGAAGTTGGAGGTTGAACCCCCCAGAGCAAGGAATTCAGAAGCAGTGGGGATGGGGTGGGGTTGGAGAGGCAGGGCTGTGGTTAAAGTTCTCCAGGCGAATCTCATTGCAGTTAAGGTGAGAAAGTCCTGACTCTGCCTTGAGATGCAGGCTGCGGCAGAAGCAGGGTTACAGGGAACTGTCAAGTGACCAGGAAAAGGAAAAGGACGCGGGGGAGGAAGCCGGGGAGGACAGGAAAGTGTTTTAAATGGACTCAGATTTCGTTCACAGCAGGCCTGGACATGTGGCAGAGACAACTGCCCAAGGAAAACTTATCACTCACAGTTCCTGGGGGGCTGGAGGCACATCAGGCGGGCAGGGCCCCCGGGGAAGCAGCAGGGTGGGTGTGGAGATGGAGGAGCGGGGGAAGGCGTGGGCCAGAGCCTCTGCTGTGGTTTTCCTGGTAAGGAGTGGGTGAGGCAGGGTAGGCAGGCTGAGTCAACTCAGGATTGGAGCATTTGAATAATTCCAGTGGGTTCTGGGCTGGTTGTTTGCAGATCAAATGCTTCATTCTCCAGGAAATAGCGAAGGCTGGGAGGGCAGTCCCTCCCCAGGTCCATGGAGTCCTGAGATGTCAGAGCATCCTGAAATATAAACAATTAAAAACATACTCAACACAGAAGAGAAGTCCGACAGACCCAGGCTGACGCTTAGCACCTGCAAACTTGACTTCTCGGCATCAGCCTCGTGCTTGCTAAACCAGATAATGTACCTGTTTCACAGGTTGTAGGAAGGATGTGAGATGGGGGACAACAATGTCTTGCCCAAGCTTTTAAGAAGCAAGAGGTGGAGGGGAGGGTAGAGCTCAGTGGTAGAGCATATGCTTAGCACGCACAAGGTCCTGGGTTCAATCCCCAATACCTCCATTAAAAAAAATAATAATAAATAAACCTAATTACCTACCTCCACCAAAAAAAAAAAAAAAAGAAGGAGAAGAAAAAAAGAAGTGAGATATAGAATGAAAATGAACAGCACAGTGGTGGACCTAGGACTGAGCTGCGGTGAGGAGGCGTGGTTCCGACGGCTCACACTTTCAGGCTGCAGAAAACGTTGGGGCCGTCAACAGAGGGGTGCAGGCAGCCTGGCTGTGGGTGAGAAGAAGATGGCCGGGCTCAGGCATCCAGTCCTGGGGGGCCGTCTTGGCCCAGAGCTGCGAGCCTGGGACTTGGCAGGCCTGGGTCTGCAGGTGAACTTGGCGGGCAGGGACCTTTGAGGGAGAAAGGGTGGGACGAGCAGTGAAGGCCACACTGGCAGTGGACCCCACTGGGGCAGGGGGAAAGGAACCCCAGCAAAGCAGAGATAGTGAGTGTCTGAGACCAAAGACCTGAGGGAGCTTTGGGGAGGTAAGGACAAAGCCCTCGGCCATGGAGGCTGATCACTCAACTCCTTTGGAACAAACTAAGACAGTCCCCTCCCCTCTTCTCAGCCCATCTTGCTGAACCACTCAAGGCGAAGATGATCCTGTCCGTCTTTGTGTTTATAAGGCCCCAGTGATGCACAATTCAGTAAAGGATTTTTCACTGAATGAGATTGAAATTCAGACCATCAGGCATTGTTCTGCATAGGAAAGAGGTTTAAATTGAGGGGCAACATTAGAGAAAGAATTTGTTCCCCTTCATTGTGTGTGTGTGTGTGTGTGTGTGTGTGTGTGTGGCAGGCGGTTACAGCAAAAATAGAACAGATACAACAGGGGACATGGGATGAAACAGAGAAGGCTGAGCCCACCTTTTCCAGAAACACTGTCCGAGCGAACCCACAGGCCCAGCTTCCGGAGCTGGTGTGGCCTGGAGCATGTGCCCTCCCCCGTCTTCATGTTGACATCTTCCCTAAAAAGATGGTCTGGGAACAGATAGGCTTCATTTGAGCTGCCTGGGCTTGGTGATGAAGAATTGAAATTGTCTGAAGCCGCAGCTCTTTGGGGAAAAAAAAAAACCCTCTTGTTGATGGATGTTATTAATTCCTTAGGAGGGGCGTGTGGGCTTCCTGCGGCAGCTGTAACAAATGAGTCCAAACTCCTCGTTACTCCCTCAGGGCCCGTGGGTGAGGAGTCGGCTGTGGGTCTCACCCGCAAAGAACAGGGTATTGGCCCTTCCTTCCAGAGGCTCCGGTGGGGGAGTCCTTGCCTTTTCCAGCTCCTGGAGGCCACCTGCCTCCTGGGCTCACAGCCCCTCCTCCACCCACACAGCCAGTGACAGGTGGCTGTCCCTCTAGCTGCGTGCTACCCTCGTCACGTCCCCCTGTGACTCTGATTTCTGCCTCCTTCCCTCCTCAGGATTCGTGTAATTGTCTTGGGCTCAAGCAGGATGGTGTCCCCACCTCCATGTCTTAAAGGACTTCATACCTGCAAGGTCCCTTTCGCCACGTAAGGTCCAAGCTCACAGGCTCTGGGAATCAGGATGAGGATATCTGGGGGTTAGGGGTGGGCGGGGGGTTATTCTGCCTTCTCAGAAGTAACACATGCGTGCACGCACACATGCACACGCGCGCACACACGCAGGTTTATGGGGAGCGCATCTGCAGGGACAGAGACAATCTCCTCGGACCGAACTCCTGCCTGATGGGGTGGGGACATGGGGGCTGCTGGGTTACTGGTGCCACTCTGGTCTTAAGTGAGGGAATGATTAGTGGGGAAAAAGCCCAAGGGAGTCACTGAGTGTGATGAAAACCTGGCAATTCTGATCCATGAGCTCCTGTGAACGGGGGTGGAGAAATTTTTCTGAGTCTGAGCAACCTTCTTTCCTGGTCCTCGCCCGGGACAGTCAGGAAGGCCAGGAGCTCAGGAATGCCCTCACGGAGCTCTCAGTCTTTTGACATAATCAGATCTCCTGGAGCCCAAAGGGAATGTGACCTCAGCCTCACGGCCTCATTGGGAGAACCAAGGCTGAGAGGTGGGAGAGGGCCGTGGGAGTGTTTGGAGAGGAAGGCGAGGCCTGCCGGGTGAGGGGCTGCGGATGGGGCAGAGAGAGCCGCGGGAATCACCTTCTGGGTTGGCAGCATCTGTGCAGAATAAGAAGGGATGAAACTCCAAACTCCATCTTCATGTCAGTCGAGTTTTGCTTTGCTGCCTCAAGCCATGTGTCCCAGGAAGATGGCCCGTAGATCTGTCCTGGTTCAGCCCCACCCCCCACCCCAGGGGACCCAAGGCCAAAGTCACGCACTCTCTGTGGTGGCGAGAGAGCCACCGATAGACAGAGCAGGAGGCCACCCAGTACACTGTGCAGTCTTGGTCACACGTCCCCCCCCCCTGCATCCCCGAAGAACCGCGGCTCTGCGCCCAAACCACATCCTTGGACTTGCTTTCCTTTGGGTCCTCGTGTCCTCTTTGGGCGGCACAGTTCATCTCCAAGTTCTCTGGAGAAGAAACTTTAAAACCAACTGAAGGTGACGGCCCTGCCTGGAAAAGGGATGGACGCCGGTCCCTGGGATCGGGGGAGAAGCACTGAATCTGGGCGAGGAGGAGCTGGGAGGCTTCCCCAGGGTCTCACACCTGCCAGGCACCTGCTCCACATGCCCCCTCGGTCCCTTCACTGCCCCGTACCCCAGGTGTTGTCACTCCCATCTTATGGGTGAGAACGGAGCCCCGGCACACGAGGAGGCTGACTGCCCGGTTCTGACCCAGCTCCTCCGTGGGAACGAGCTGCCACTTGCTCTCCCCCGAGAGCCTGTCCTACGTGAGTCCAAAGCACTTGTCCGTCTTGTTCCAGGCCAGGATGAGTCTCTGAGAGGTTAACAGACTCAGGGCTCATCAGATCCCAGGAATGGCCCCTCTGCTTTGGAACCTGAAAAACCCCTGTTGTAGAAAATGCAAAGGGAAGCTGGTGATTGGCATACACACCGTGGGTGGTGTAGGTGAGCGCCTCTCACTATTTGAATGTTATTCAAATAAGGGGTTGGGAACCATCCGGCAGCTTCCATCACCTTCTCCACATGCAAAGAAACAAAAAAGGGCCAGTGTCTAGAACAAGGGGTTTGTTATTTGACCATAAAGAAGAAAGGCCTCTTTCTGTTTTAATGGGAAATAGTGGAAACTCAGGTGTGAGCAGCACGGAAGAGGACACGCTAGACTGTTCCCTCCCTCGCGCCGCCTCCTGCGCACAAGCCCTCCCGGGGCGGCCGGCGCCTGCAGGCAGACGGCGGAGTAAGTCCTGGGGAACATTTCAGCAGCGTGGTGAGAGGCAGGCGGTAGGACTGATGCCCCATCCCTTCACTCCGCCCCCTCAGGAAAGGCGGTCTGTATGAGTCCCCATGGCTGCTGTAACCAGTTAACACGAATCTGGACGTACAGATTCGCTGTCTGACAGTCCAGGGGGTTAGACGCCCGTGTAGGTTTGGCCAGGCTGCAGTTAGGGCTCGCGCAGAGCTGTGCTCCTTCTGGGGTTTCTAAGCTGCCCCCTCGCCTTTGCCGGCTTTCAGAGGCCACCTCTGTCCTCGGCCCTTCCTCTTACTCCCAAACAGCAATGTCGCGCCTTCTAGTCTCTCTGACTCTCCCGCCTCCCTCCTTCACTCCCGGTCCTGCTGTCCCAGGAGGAGTGGTTCCGTTCTCACTAATTCAGTGTTCCAGGCAACTTGATAGGTCGTAAGTTCTGTGAACAGCAAGATTAGACTGGATCCGTGCTTAGGTGACCGGTCTTTGGGCTTAATTTCTACGCGACGCCTCTTTCAGATTTATGGCGATTTCATTTCCCTTCGAACTAGCTGTTTTCTCCCAATTCTTCCATATTTATGAACTTGTTTGCTGTCTAATTATGTGTCATACTAACATCTTTTTTTTCCCCATACTAACCTCTTGAGCCTCCCATCCCAGGATAGGGAGGGGAGGGCAGGACAGGAGGCAGGCACAGTCTTCCTGAAAGAGACATCCAGGGCCTTCCTCGCGGGTTAAAGAGACAGCAGGCTGTTCCCATCTGAGGAAGGCAGTCGGCTCAGCTCCCACAAAGGCTGTATTTCCCTTGCAAATGAGGTTGATCACCGGCTTTTTCATGACTTCCCTGGTAGCTAGCTAGAGTGAGCCTCTTCCTCCTGGCTCTGTGGTCCTCACAGAAACCTGCCTCAGTCCTGAACTATGTTCTCATCCACAACCACGTTTAATTACGAAGCTTGCCGGGAGGCTGTGTAAGTACACTGGAAGGAGCTGTCTGGTCCAGTGAGATTTCTCTACGTGCCCTGGATTTAGATAAAATATTCTTGAGCATATTTTATTTATCTTCAGTATTAAACCTGTTAATGCTCGGCTCATCATTACTTAGAAGCTTTATCAAGTAGCTTGGCTCAAATGAAAATCAAAACCAAAGAGTGGGGAAGGTCTGGGTCCCTGTGAGGCTCTCCCGGTGGGACCGTGTGGCTTGCTCGTTAATGCTCCGCTCTGGACGTGAGCCGTTTTACAGAGCAGCTCCTTTGCTCTGGGAGATTTTTTCCTGCAACTGTCTTGATAGAAAATTTGTCTTAAATTGTAGTATTTTCCAATTTCAAGCAATCTTGTTCTGTAGGCATTCACTATAAAAATGGGTAATAAGAACGTGTTAATAATTTACCAAATAAGAAATAATCAAAAAACATGTAGTAACAAGACCAAACTCACCCATGAGGAAGTAACATACAAATTTAATCAAGTTACAATCGCTCACCTATTAAATGGATAAATACTATTTATTAAATAATATGTAACCAGTGTTTGTAGAAGAGGAGGCAGAGCGACACTCAGAAGTTACTAGCTGGTGTGTTCTCCTGACAGGAACCCTGACGACGTGCGACGCTCCCTGAGTAAGGTGCGTCTTCGCAAGCTCATCCCTCTGACAGGGCTGGTCCTGGGAGCTCTGAACACAGGACCCTGCTGTTTCCCGAATCAGAAATTGGGCAAAGCCACTCAGATCTCTTGGACGTGAAGGCCAGAAGCATTTCCCAAGCCCGACGTCACTCTAAGGGGTCCGTGGGGGCACGTGGTTGCCGTGGATGCGAGGAACCCTCCGCTCCCACGTCCCAGCCTTGCCCCGTGGCTACGAAACCGCGAGCTTCAGACCCACAGCTCATCCTGCTACGCAGGCTGAGCCTTGAACAGATGATTCGGACCATCCTTAAGCCCTTTGCTTTGCAACGGTTCTCCACTGACCACCCTGCAGGCTCGGTTGCTCGTAGGCAAGGGCCTTACGCCGTTCATTTTTAATGAAATTTGCTTTATCCCCATTGAAGAGAAAAGCATCTAACTAAAGCATGGCCTTTCACATCTGCACGGTTTTCGAGTCCTCAACCTTGGTGGATGGAGCCTTGGAGTCATCTTGCCACCCTGTTCTTGGGTTTTTCTGGAGTGAACTCAGAGAGCAGGTCCATCTCCAGCACGGAGTTCATTTGCAGGACGGTCCCAGGAGAGGCCCAGGGACACAGGGCAGGAAAGAGGAGGACAGACCTTTAGCCTGGACATCTGTCCCCCGAATTCATCTGTGGAAGCCCCAACCCAGGACCTGGAGGTGATGGGGTCACCAGGGTGGGGCCCTCACACATGGGATTCGTGCCCTAGAAGAAGATGACTTCTTTCCAGCACGTCTTCACGCAGTAGGGAGATGTCTGTCTCGGGGCGGGATGGGGGCTCTCCCTAGGACAACGCTAACTGGCCAGCACCTTGATCTTGGATGTCCAGCCTCCAGGACTGTGAGAAATGAATGTCTGTCATTTCAGCTCCCTGTCTTTTTTGTTATAGGAGCCAGAGCTAATACAGTACATTGTTGTTAAGCAAATTACCAATGAGGGCACCTGCGTTCCACACATCTGGGGGCCCCAAGAGAGTCTGGCTCAGAGCCTCCCCTAGGCACGAGGGAGCTGGGTGATTATCCACTGGTTCAGTCAGTGGTGGATAGCTGGGTGGTGGTGCTTATTCTCTGGCCTTTCCCATTTCTGTCTGAGAGACGCAAGTGTCGGGGTTCTGGGCATCTCTGGGGGAGCAAAGCCATCAGTGCGAGGGGTAGTGGATGAATAGGGTCATGCAGGGCTAGGAGGGGTCATGGCTTTGATCTCTAGGTGAAGGGGCACCTCGCAGGGCTTTGGGCACAGCAGGGACATGTTCTGACGTCCAAAGGCACCACCTGCACTGGACGGGAGCGAGGGTGGAAGTTAGGAGGCCATTTAGGCAGCTGCGGAAATAATCCCCTGCAGACGAGGAGAAGGTTTGCGCCAGAGCAGGGCTGGAAAGGCCATTAAAAGTGGTCCTATTGTGGTTATAGTTTGAATACACCAGGAAATGCACCGCAGGACACACAATACTCTCCCAGGCAAACAGGCGCTGTTGCTGCTGGTGGGGCGGGGCCTGGAGTTCACTACCACCAGCCTTTAGGAGATAAGGCATCCAGTCCAGATTTGGGGGCAGTTTTTATTCTGATTTCACATTCTCTGACCCATGGATTTTTCATGATTTAAGAATCTGCTTAGTATTCTAGCCATTACAGGAGAAATTTCTGAATTTTCTGACTTAGATACTGAAATTCTAATATCAAGAGTTTTGCGCCTTTTTACCCTGGTAAATTGTCTCTCTCACCTTTTGGCTTCTGACCCGGGAAAACAGAAAATGTGAGTTTTCAGCATGTCAGCTCCTGGATTGATACTCGGTCCAACTAATCTTGGAAAGATTACTGTGAGAAAGGAGGTGAAGCGGTCTTTATCCTTTTCACGGTCCCACCTGGTGTGTGTGCGTGTGTGTGTGTGTGTCAGCTTTCACAGAGAACCTCCAGACTTGAAGATTCTGAGTGAGTTTTGACCTTCACGTTTTCAGGTCAGATCTGCCCAGCACAGAATTGGTACTTTTCCATCATCTGTGGAATTACCAAAGCGTAAAAGGTAATCTTTCTAGCTTCTCCAGGCTAAAATACTACCCATTAAAAAAAAAAAAAGAAAAGCTTGCTTTTTCTGTAAAAAGCAGCTCAAAACTACACAGTAAGTTTGGTTGGAAAAAAATTTAATTGGGAGTTTGTATGTAAAAACCAGTCACCTATGTCTTAATTTTCTAGTTTGCAAAATGGAAGTAAAGGAAAGATTACTTAGTATGTTAAGAACGCTATTAATTTTTTTCTGGGCAATTAGTTCAGAGAGAATTGGTGTTTTGTGGATGAGCAGATATAAAATTATATAGCATTAGGGATGGAAGAAATAACACAGTCTTTTAACGCAAGCCCTCCGCTCCAGCAGAGGGACCTAAACCCAGCGAGGCACAGAGTCCCCCATCCCACGGGCCCTCATCTGTGGACCCCACCCATCCCTCCACTCTCAGACCAGCCTGGAATCCAGCCAGAAAGAATCAGTACTTGTGAAGGCCTGCTATGGCTCAGATTTGCTTGCAAACTAAGCTCTCTGCAGATCAGCGACTCCTCCCTCCCCACAACCCACTGCCCCCCACTCTCCACCCCAGTGGATTCTGCTGGAGCAATTATGCCTTCAGCATCATGCTCAGGGCAAGTGGTACCTGGTAGGATGAGCACTCAGCTCTCCCGAGGCCCAATCGATGCTCTTTCCAAATCGCCTCTGTTGGGAAAACAGTACTGAACAGACATGAGAGCCTGGGGTGGGCAGACCCAGCGTTTGAAGGTCTTCTCACTAAAGAGCCGCTCTGGGGCCCCTGTCCCGGGAACGGTCAGAGGACTCGGGGTCTGCGGCTGCCTGACGGCTGTGCCTCCCTCCACGCCGCGTTCCACCAGTCCTGCCTCACAAACCAGAAACATCTCTCTTCTCTAGAAATCACAAATCTCATTTTGAACCAAACCGTTCTAAACACTCTACGATTCTTGACATCTCCCTGAAATGATGGGCCGTCTGCCTTTCCAGTTAGTTTTCGCTTGTATTCTGGGGTCTTGGTTGAGTGCAGGTACTTCTAAGGTCCTGCTGATGGCGCTGCGCCCTGGGAGGGGGCCCTCGGTCCCTCGGACGTCTGTGTGCATTGGTACCCGTGTCTCTTCCCAAGGGGGCACCGTCTGTCTGGATGCTCACATTTTAGAGCCGTCCGCAGTACAAGGATTGCTGCCAGCCCCTCGCAGGCTTCCTCCTGGCGCACCTTTGTGAAGCTGTCCGGAGAGCCGACGTCCCTGCCGCCCCACCCCCACTTTGTCCTCCTGTCTCGGCCCTAAGTCACACAAAAAGAAGTGGAGATTTGGCAAATATCCAACTGATTGGACTAATACAGATGGGTTACCTGAATAATTTAGACTGCAAAGTGGATTTTTTTAGACACTAAGCCACTCCACCTTGCTAGCTGGCTCCATTTATCAAATTAAATGGAAAAATGCCAAGACTCCATTGGAGGCTGTCCTGCAAAGTTACGGCCTGGGAAATGGATTAGATCCTGGGTTACTTGAGGGCTGTGGCAAGGACTGGACGAGAACTTCGATTCTCCATCCAGTCTTAAAATTCAGGCATTGTTTTCTTTTCCCCGGAGTTTTTCAGACTGCATCTCAGTTGTGAAATCGTTTATACAAGTCAAGTTTTAGGGGGAAGCCCAAGAGGCAAATGGACCCACTCTGGCCGTACACAAAGCACATCCCCCTGCCCTTGAAGTGCATTGAGAAATATACAGATTTACGGAAAATCTACCATTGACCCAAGTCCGTTATGCAGTTTGTGTGGGTAAGGGGAAAAGATGAGGATGTTCCAGGAGGGTTGTTTACAAGGACACAGCCCAGTGCAGGGAACAGAAGTGCAGGAGGAACTCAGGCCAAAAGCAGAGGACCTGCGGCCGTTCTGAGGTCTGGAGGGAGTGGGGAAGGGAGAGGGCATCGGAGTCTGGGCAGGGAGGGTCCGTCCAGAGCAGACACCACGTCCTGCTCTCCCGTCCCCTGCCAGAGCCTCACGAAGACCAAAAGCCTCTCAGAACTGAGCGATGTCAGGGGCTTCGTAGCAGGTGTTCCCACTGCAGCCTTTCAACTGTACCATGGTGGAGCTGATTGTCCTGAAACAGTGCAAGGTCAAGGCTGGGAAACTCCCAGGATGCTCTGGTTTATGTCACTGGCGATGACTGAGCTCTGCCAGGCTGCCCCTGCCGGTGACTGTAAAGCCAGTGCGTATGTACCTCTTTACGGTCCTGGGAACCCAGCTCAGCTCCGTGAAACTTGGGAGTTTGTAAGTCTCCTAACGACGCACCACAGTAAGTCTCAGAAACTTCTATTGTTTGCTGGAAATCACCCCGCACCCCTCACAGGAACTCAGACCCCACGTGCCCCTACGCGCTCGCCGGCACGGCCACAGTTCCTCAGTGTGGGATGAATGCATGGAATGAATCCATCCCATTAATCTGGTTTAAGAACAGACAGGCCTTTGTTCTTCAGGACGAGGACTTGCAGCGAGAAGGCTGGGCAGGCCAGGGTCAGGGCAGCGGCCGGGCATCACCCACTGCTCCGGCCATCGTCCGGCCCCCAGGGAGCCCCTGACCCCGCAGGGCAGCGTGCATGCGGGAAACCGCCGGCTTCCTTCTGGCCTTGAGCCACCTGCAGGTCTGCGTTTCCCCACTCACAGTAACGTTCCAAGTCACAGCAGCTGACACATCCCAAGGCTTCTAATCATGGCTTTCCTGATCAGAAGCCTCCAGGGCTCGACACGGCTCCCAAATTCAGGCAAGTTCCTCACAGTGCCTTTAACATGGTGCTGAGGATCCTCATCTGGCTCTCGCTCCCCACCTCCACCAGCCCAGCAGGCTCTGCCTCTGGGATTCTGGCCCCTGGCCCCCTGGTTTCTGGTTGGGTCTGGGCAGTGGGAAAAGCAGCAAGATGCTAAAACATGGGAAGAGACGGCTGTGTTTTCCTTCCCGCCCCCTCCCTACTCAGGGCCACACTAGGACTCCAGCCTCCTCCAGAAAGGCTCCTGCCTTCCCCAGCTCTCGGCTACATGGGCTTCCGTCCCTGCCACCACCTGGCTGCCCTCTGTCTCTTGCTCGGTCCCTGACCACTGCCCACAGCTTCATGACCCGGCTGTGTTGGATCCTGTTTCCTGCCGCAAACTGTCCCAGATACAAACCTTCTGGGAAAGATCCCAAAAGAAAAGATCTAGTTCACATCCTCTCTGACCTTCCCAACTCACACCCTGAGCTTTTACTGAAACTCTCCTACCTGCTGTACGAGACCGAATTACTTGGGAAAAAATGCTTTAAAACGTGTGTCTGGGCCCCATCCTCAGAGCATCTGGTTCCGTTGACCTGGGTCGGGAAGGTCCGCGCAGCCACAGACCAGGCAGGCGGAGCAGACCCGAGGCATCTGGCTGGGCGGGGTGGCGGGGGGCCCAGGCACCGCTTGTTTAAGGTTTTCTAGGTGATGCTGACACAGCGCTGGCCTGAGAGCCGCAGTCCTGACCGTTACACTCCCTGCCGTTGGCTCTAGCAGGTGCGTTCCCTTCTCAGGTGCATCCGCACCTGCCCTCCATTCACCCCCACATCCCAGAATCCCCCTTGGAAGCACATCCCATGTGGGCTTTTTCAGGAAGCTCTCCCCCCACTGCCCTGCAACCAGCACAGGTGTCTTGGTCATTCGAGTACTCCTGTATTCCTCCTTTGTGTCCTGCCTCCTCTTGGGCCGCGTATGACAGTGGTTGGCCTGTTGGCCTTGGTCACACAATGACCGCGTGTGTTAAGAAAGGAACCATGGTCACCTTGCCCAGCTTCCGGCTCAGTGAGGGCTCCAGGAACAGGCAGTGCTGGGTCTGGGGTCTCTGGTCTCACAGCTTGGTCTCCCACCACCACTTTTCCCAATTCAAAAGGCTGGAATTGACTCCAGTTGGAAATTCAGACCTTCCCAGCTGTGTAAGTCCACATCGCTTTAAAACGTTCTGTAGGAAATCAATTCGTAATTGTGTTGTAGAGCGGAAGTGTTCTCTCTAGATGTTACATCTGAGTATTAATTAATTGTTATAAGTCACAATCAATAGATACACACCCTGTGCACAAAACAATCCAATATTTTCTATAAAACCCTGACGTACTTGGATTTCTAAGGCTAATACCTGAAAGGCACTTTAAAAAAATAAATATACTGCTTATTTGCTTCTGGGAGATGAAGACACGTGGTGATTCCGACGCCAGGTTCGGGCCGTACACAGTCTCACCGAGTTTGAAGGTGAATCAGCAGCCGCACCGTCTTTCCTTCTCCTCCCCAAAGGCTTCAGGCCCCTTTAACCTTGCTCTGAAGTCTCGTGTGCTGACCCTGTGCTTACAGTTCACTGGCTGCTGCGGGTGTGGGCGACAGCCCCGGCTCCCGCACGACGTTCTCCAGGCCTCATCATCGGGACTTCAGTATTCCTACTTCAGCAAACCTGGGGCACCATCATTTTCTGTGCCATTGAGGATGAAAGGTCTGGGACAAATAAAACTGACGGAGCGTCAGTCGTAAGATGCCACCGACTGTGCTGCATGTGCGGACGTCAGAGGTGTTAACAGATGGGAAGCTGTCCCAGATCGTCCGGGCCATCCTCGCCTCCTCCCCGGAAGCTGCATGTTGACCTCATTTCCGCCTCCTGCCATTGTCCAGGGTGGACGCTGGCTTCCCCGTCCACAATCCTTCCCGGCGGCTGCCCCGCGGTCTTCCTCCTCTTGCAACTATCATCCCTTGTTAGGGTACTTTGCTCCCAGAGAGGCATTTCCATTCTTTAAGAGGGGAGTTTTTTTAAATTGGCACAAGGAGCTTTTATTGTGTACGGCGATAGCAGCGCCACGGAACAGGAAGACGCAGCCTTTGAGAGAGTCGGGTTCCTCAGCGTCCTCTGTCAGTCCTTCTGGGAGCCTTTCCTGAAATTCTCCATCTCTTCCATGACAGTAGCGAAAGTTACTTCCCGTGACAGAGAAGCTCATTACATTACACCATTTTGAAATGCCATGTCATTTCTCAGTTGAAAAAGAGTAATAAATAACGGTACATCCATTTTCATGTTACTCACAAGCTGAAATCATTTCTGAGGTTCGGTTGTTTGCATCTAAACTTTTTTTTTTTATGGTGCAGAATATAATAGGAAGTCTATTATTTTCAATGCCTGCTGGGTTTCTTTTCCCCTCAGAAGATTTCTCACCAGTTCTAAAATACTCAGAGACATGAAGAAATAACACGCAGGATACAGGAATGTGTTTTCTGTGATCCGCCGGGGAGGGGCCGCCCCCTGTGAAAATAGAACCAGATGCTGCTTCTCAGCGACACGATGCTGGAGGAGCCTTCAGCCCTGAGACCGTCACTGGGCAGCAAGTTTAGATTTCCCTTTCCTAACTTAGGTCAAGTTCTCTTTTGATGTTTAAAATAAACTGTTTCATTTGGTCTCTACAGTCCTGACTTCTGGCAGAGGAAATGTTTGAGAACTTGAAAATTAAGTCCTTTCTTTCCCCCCCCTTGTAGAATATACCAGAGACAGGACCCACAGTGGTGAGAAGCTGGGCCGTGCCCTCTGTTCTGGGCTCTTCACTTCTAGCTGGTCAGATTCCTAATGATCTCAGAGGGTGGCTGTGACCATCAGACAAGCTGGGTGATTGGGAACAGCTATCAGTGTTTTAAATGTACCTCTGCTTGCGGGGAGGGTACAGCTCAGGGGTAGAGCACGTGCCTAGGAAGCACTGAGGTCCTGGGTTCAATCCCCAGCACCTCCATTAAAAATAAGCAGATAAAACCTAATTACCTCCCTCCCACAAAAAAGCATATGGTGCCCGGTGTCAGTTATATCTCAACAAAATTGAAAGGAAAAAAGAGGATGATTGAAATACTCCTCCTCTTTAGCCCAGTCGATCCATTTACATTTACATCACAGGGATTCGTGTTACATACACACTGACACGGCTGTACAAGTGTGTGTGTGTTCACACCTGCTGACGTGGAAATACCTGATATACTTGCACACGTGACAATAACACCAGAAAGGGAAGTAAAAGGCCAACTACAGTGTGGTGAAAAGGATGAATATTCTTAACATACAAGAGCTCTTAACACTAATCAAGAAAAGAACACCATATTATAAAAATGGGCAAAGAACGTAAGTGTTCAGTTAATTAAAGAAGAAATTTAAATAACTGCTAAACATGTGATCACATGTGAACACCCCCCAGAAATAAAACACACAATAGAAAACAATGTAAGTACACACGTGCTTTCACTATAAAATGGCACAATTTTTAGAGGCAGTGAGAGTTACCACGGGACACGTGGAAATGGATTTCCCATGCCCTGTCGATGAGGGTGTAAACTGTGCAAGCTTTCTCGAGCATATCTGAACAGTATGTATCAGGCAGCCTAGCCTTGTAGCCCCTCTGACAAACCAGTTCCTCCTCTAGAAATTTATCCTGAAGAAATAAACACATACGTACTCAGAGATGCCGGCACCTTGGAACAGCGTTGCTAATAGGAGGGGATTTAAAGTTGCAACAATCAGAAACTGGCCCAATCAATTGTATAGAAACACTCTGCAGCCACTTGAAATCATGCAACAGACCGTGCTGGTTGACAGGAAATTCTTTCCTTGCCTTCTTAACATCTCTCCACTCCCCTCTGAGATCTGAGTTCACTCCTCAAAAAGTCCAGGAAAAAAATCCAGAAAATCCGAGCAAGCCTCCGCCACCCTTGTCGCACACTTGCTGGATTCCATGTCTTCTTTGAAGCCTGTTTCATCATTGTCATTAAATAATTGGTTCATTCATTGGCTGTTAGTCTGTGTCTCCCACTGGAATGGAATCTCTAGATGGACAGAGAAGCTGGGTCCAGTTTGTCCCTGGATGTCGCCTGGTACCAAGAACAGTGTAGACAAAAGAAGGTACACTTGAACACGATTCATTTTGGCGAGAAAAAAATATCTTGCTATGTACGTAGTCAGAGAATACTTCGAAATACGAATCCTTGTGTTTTTCTTTCTTAAAGTTCTTTATATGCATGTCTCTCCGAGTTTCATTTAGAGGTATTCAGATTGCCAAGAGGAAAATTAGAATGAGGATGGCTAGCCGTAGCAGGAACTGAGAGAGAGAGAGACCACCACTGTGACTTTTTGATCTCCAAATAGGTTTGGAAGGTGACATCAGAAGCAAGCGTTTTGAAATCCTTTTGGTTTGCAAGTATGGGCTTCTGTTTAAGAAAAGAGTCTTGAGACTCAGAAGGGAAGGCCCAGGAAGACGAAGGCCTTGAATTCGCCTCAATAAACCAGATGGAAAAATAGAAGACCCAGTTAAGAGTCACCTGGGAGCAAGCTTGACGGGAAGAGGAGCTGGCCTGGTGGCCACGCGGCTAAAGGGCCAGACGCGGGAGAGGTGGGCGGCGCTGCAGGTCACCTGCCCTGGGGACCCTTGGGTGACGAGCCCACCCATCTCCGCCTACGTCAAGCGGATACCCCAGGACACCTGTGTGCCGGGCTGAGAGCTGTTTTCTTGGAGGTCTGGTAAGCGAAACTTTGCCAAGTACTAGTTTTCCAAGACATCAAATGTGGTAAAAATGGCCTAACTTCTGGGGCCAATGTGAAGAGTTCATTCATGATACATATTTGGTGAAATGGATGGTTGCACCAATGAACGTGAGGGTTGTGTATATCCTTTCGACGTGTAGTTTTGATCAGTTTTGTATTCCCTGAGTAACTGTCTGAGCCATTGGATTTCCTTTGCAATTGTTCGATTTCAAGCTCCCTGAGGGTCAGAGTCTTCTTCCTCTCAACCATCCCTGGTCTGCAGTGCCACTCGGGGGGGGGGGTGTGTCTGGGTTCCCACCGCCTCTGCCCACGTGCTCCTCCTGCCTTTCAGAGGAGCGCAGGGGAAAGCGGGGAGCGGACCCTTCTGCTGCTGCTTTTGCAAGACGAATTTGTCAGAGGAGCAAAAAGCATATGCTTAATTAGTAGTAGCTGTATTTTATTTTGGGTTGAGTAATGTAATTTTAAGTGTATATCTGATACATTTAAAGATACTTGAGAGTCGGACGAAAACATGATTTTACTTCATCTAAATGACCAGAGACCACTAAAACAAGGAAGTACAGAATTTCAGCATCACAGAAAAAAGCAGACAGAATAAAATTCAAAAACAGAAATAAAACCAGGACAGTAACAAATATGCGTAATGGCCACAAGGTAAGGCTCTGTCCTCACAGCACTTGCCTTCCAGCGCCCTGCAAAAAACAGCCTTCCCTGAATCGGGAAAGTTATGGTGCTTTCCTTAGCATCAGAGACAAGTTAGGCATCCTTACCAATAGCCCTAAATGTTACTCTGGAAATTCCAGCAATGCATATGGAAAAAAAAAAAGAATTTGTCAGTAAAGTCATGTTATAGAAAGTCCAAAGACTCCCCATAGATTCAATTACATGGAATGGAACCTGCTGGAGAACGTAGGGAAAGTTGCTGAGCTGCATGGGGGCGAGAAGTGATTTAATTCCCAGCACCTCTGACAGCCTCCTTGGGTGTCCGTGGCCCTGGAGGACACTCTGGGGCTCTTAGTATAAGCCTGTTGGTTTCATCAGAACATTAGCGCTTCCTCGTGTAAGTTACTTCCTTCTGCTCTTTGTCTGTGGTGTGGATTTAAAGGGGGTCCCAGCAGCCTCCAGACGCCACAGTGGATCACCCCTCAGACTGGAGAAGAAACTTAGAAGCCGGTGCATCCAGTCTTCACTCGTTCTCCGAACTGATCCAGCGACAGCCCCGGCCCCGAGCTGAATGCGCTGTTTTGTTGTTGTTTAATTTTTTTTTTATTGTGGTGAAATACACGTAACATAAAAGTTACCATCTTAACCATTTTTGAGTGTACAGTTCAGTGTTGATAAGAACATTCCCACTTGGGGCCGCCATCCTTCCCACCATCAACTCCAGAACTTTCTCCTCTTCCCAAACTGAACCTCTGTCCATGAAACAGTCACCCCTCACCCTGCCCCCAGCCCCAGGCCCCCACCACCCACTTCCTGTCTCTGAGGGTTTGACTCCTCTAGGGACCTCATGAAAGGGGAATCACACGGTGTTTGTCTCTTTGTGTGTCTTCTTTCACTGAGCACCACGTCCTCAAGTTTCATCCATGTCGTAGCCCATGTCAGAGCAGCCTTCCTTTTTAAAGCTAATACTCCACTGTCCCTTTCGTAAAATTTTTTTGGGGGGAAGAGGAAGTAATTAGGCTTATTTCCTTATTTAGTTTAATGGAGGTGCTGGGGATTGAACCCAGGACCTCATGCATGCTAAGCATGCGCTCCACCACTGAGCTACACCCTCCCCGCTTCTCTGTCTGCTTAGACCACATTCTGTGGATCCGTTCATCTGTTGTTGGACACTTAGGTTACTTCCTCCTTATGACCACTGTGAGCAATGTTGCTGTGAACACGTCACCTGCGTTCGGGTGAAGATAGGTAAGCATTTGAATATTATTTTTAAAAAACGTCTCATTTGAGTGACTGGTGTTTAACCAGTTGGGACATGGAACTGACTGGCCTCCCAGGACGGCTGGGAGGGGCTCGGCCACGTTTCTGAGCCTCAGTCCTCAGTCGCTGTGCGTGACTCACCACTGGCCTGGTCCCAGTTTTCTGTTGGGAATTATCGTGGGAGGGAATTGTCTGGGGGCGGCTGACTCGGAGTTCTGCTCAGCAGGCCCCCACGCAGCCTGGTGCGACACCAGCAAACACGGGGATCAGCTGGACAAATTGGAGAGGTGCCACCCTTGAAGTACTGAGAACTTTCAGACCAAACTTTCAACAGGCGACACTTTGATAGGAAATTCTCTGTGTCTGTACTGGGGTCCCAGGCCACGGACCAGCAGGTGGGGGCTGGTATTGTCTCTCATTCTCTCTCTCTCTCTCTCTCCCCCTCGCTCGCAGGATGAAGTCAGTATAGCGCTGTAGCCTCCCAGGCAGTCCCGTCAAACAGCAACCAGAGCAAAAGGCAATATTAATGTAAGTAAGAGGCCAGGATGTCCCAGAAACAGATTCCTGTTTATCGGGTATGGATTAACACTTAGGAGCGAGCGTTTCGGAAGACTTTGCTCCTTGCAGTCAAGGCCTAGGGAGAGACCAGGTCGGGGGGCAGAGCCTGGGAGCTAATGCTCGGGGGGGGGGGGCCCTGCGGGCTTTGCATCCCCTAAGTCCCTCTGCAGGAACCCGTGCTGTCATGTCCCGCCGGTTAGGACACTGAAGCTTTCAGAAGATAAACAATCACCCCACGCAGCTGGTCGGTGGCCGAGCTGGGACTCAGTCCGCTCCCACCCTCCGTGCAGCTCTCCTGGATGTGCAGGAATTAGGGAGAACCCACAGTCCCTGTCACGGAGACCAGTGGTTCTCAAAGTGGGGTCCGTGGACCAGCAACGGCAGCATCACCTGGAAACTGTTAGAAACGTTAATCCACAGGCCCACCCTCGAGTTCTGACTCCCACGCCCTGGGGGTGCCCGGGCCACCTGTGCTTCACGCAGCTCCCCCCACCCGGGGGAGTCCGCTGTCTGCGCAAGTGTGGGAGCCCTAAGCAGGGAGGCGCCGTCGGGGGAGCAGGGCGGTCTGTCATCCACTTCATCCACGTGACAGGCAGAGGGCATGGCTAGGGGCTGGGGAGTGAGGTTCTAACAGCCAACACAGTTGTTTGATCCCGAGAGCTTTAGCTCACGTAAGATTGCATTGTGAGGTTTGCACAGGGGAGAGGGTTGACGCTGATCTAAATTTTAATTTCTCCAATTACACTCCTCCTCCTTACCCGCCCCAGCTGTCACTTCCTGCAGTGAATTACCTCCGGTATCCGGCATCTATTGAATAGACAGGAATGTCGGTGTCGTCAGTAGCAAGCACCCCGCCATCTTTTCCTGCGCTCACACGCGCTGGAATTTTGGACAAGGATTTTGGTTCTTTCCTTGCATGGAGCCTGTGGTGGATTCCTGGTGAGGGGGAGGGTGCATGGGAGCGTGCCATCCAGCCTGTGGGTTTGTGCTGCTTGCTGACGGATCTGTTGAGCATCCGAAACAAGGATGTGGAGGCTCCAAATGTTTGAACAAGATTCAAAGGCAATTTTCAGTCACTCGGATGTCAACAGATGCCTGTGGGGACTTGACATTTCAAAGCCCTAAAGATCTGACAGTCGCTCTTACAGGAGCCCACTGAGATGTAACACCTTCCTGCACAAAGCGACCCACTGACATCCTGACACCCCTGTCCTGTTGAAGGACCCCAGGTGTTGCCTCTCCTGTGCTGAGGGCGTGAGTACATAGTACAGGAGCTGGGGAGATGGTGGGCAGAGAGTGTAAGGGGTGGAATTTGAAGGAGAGTGTTTTCAGGGGTCACTCCGCAGGGCTGGGGGCTCCCAGATGAGAGGGAGCTGGGAGGCAGAGACAGTCCTGCTATAGTCCCAGCTTCCAGGAAAGCTTCGTTCTATTCCGTGTCCCATGTTTGCCAATGTCACTGTTGCATCGTCACCACACAGGAAGGGTGAAAATAGGCATGCTGGGGTCCCGGTGAATTAGGACCTTTGTGTGAGCCTCGCCAGCAAGGCTGACTCAGCAGAAGCAGCTCCTGTGTCACAGACACAGGAGCCCTTAGATAGGGACATTCACATCCGGCAGCACTGACGGGATAAACATTGCAGTGCCAGGGTGGTGCAGTGGTTAGAGCCTGGGCGCCCGGCTCAGAACCTGCCTCTCCAGTCACTGCCCGGCCTGGGGGCGTGGCCTCCCCTCTCCAGAGGCTTGTTCCTCCCTGAAGGGCTGCTGTGTCTTTTTGAATTTCATTCAATAACTCTTAAGAAAGCATATTATGGCCAAGGTTGTCAAGGGCCCAGGGCAGGTCAGGACAGGGGGCTCTGCTCCATAGGTCACCCAGGGACCCAGGTTCCTCCGCTATGGTCCCTGTGTCACCCCGCCAGGCTGTCTCCTCTCCTCATGGTCACTCCGTCTGCCGCCAGCTCTGGTCTACGGGCAAGAGAGAGAATTAAGAGCAAGCAGTTCTCTCTAAAGATGGTGCCCAGGAAGTCGCACCACATCTGTGCGCACCTGCTTGTCTGTGCTTTCTGTTACAGCAGGGAACAGGTACATTGACCTCAGTCATTTGTGGAGCAAGTGTCCACGAACTGTCAACTATTCTGTAATCTCCGTCGAAAAGCCAGAGATATGTTTTCACGGAAAGACAAATGTTCAGAAATTGCGGGGAAGACATTTGGTGGGGAAGAATGCAATACCTCAACACGAAATAGACTACACCCTAAAAATTATTCATGTTGGAGGTGTCAGTTTAAAAAAACTAATTCGTTATTTTGTCAATCCTGAAAATTTCAAGTTTGGCATTGCCACATTTATTCAAGGGGAGTGCAGTTGTATTAAATGAAAATGCTGTGCTTTTACTGGTTATTTATGATGAGTATTTTGCAACCTGAAGATGGGAAATGGAGACACTTAGGAATCACTTGAGACATGAAGGAAGCAACCCAGACGCCGGTAGCCTGTCCACACACCCTGTGTCCGCCTTCCAGGTGGCGTCACCCCTGGGACACGGGTCTGTCCTTTGCTCCTCCCCTGGATTTGCCCCTAAGCTTCTTCCTTGGGCTTGTGTGGCCAGTCTTCATTCCAAGTGGCAGATGTCACATCCCCTGAGCTTACAGCACGGGAGGAGGAGGGCGGGCTGAAGTCCGGAAGTCCAAAGTAACGCATGTTTAAGAACTTATTGGAGAACCATTCTGATGCCTCGAGGCTCCCTATTGAGAATCTGTGGCCAACTGTTTGCACCATTAACAACTAGTTACCATATTTCAGAACCCAACGAATTCTAGGTCAAGAGTGATTTCTACAGACTTGAAAAGAAGGCTTCAGACGCAAGAGAAGGAACCACCCACTTGCTCTCATCTTGGGTTTAAGGTAATAAACATTTATAAATTTGGGCTAAAAATACATATGCCTCTTTGGTTAATGGACAGGCCTTAAAATAGCTGCTGGCATAACTCTTCCTCCCTTGCAATCTGGGCTGAGAGGTGGGGCAGCTGGAATCTCAAGGAATCAAATTGCTACCCATGGCCACGGCAATCATTTGCACTCCGGAGAGCTCGGAAGCCCCAGCAGTCAGGCTCCGGCAGACTAGCAAAGCCTGCAATCCCAGCTGAACTTTGAGCAAAAACCAGTCTGTCCTTGGACCGAGTCTGGAACCATATATATATGTATTTTTTCCTCCAGCGTCTTTTTTTTTTTTTAATCAAAGTATAGCGGATTTACAATGTTGCGTTAGTTTCAGGGGTACAGCAAAGTGACTTGGTTGGAATGGGCGCATGCCAATTAACAAGCCCCAGAACCACCCTGGCAGCCGGTTGGGGCTCTTGAGGCTCCCAGTAGCGTCCCTGCTGTATGTCAACCCTGATTTGGGAAAGGAGTTCTTTTAACCTTAAAAAGTCACTTTGTATGCAGTGAGGCACGGTAACAACCTGACAGGTGAGGACAAGGTATGATTACAGAGGAGAAGAGGCACTCTGGGCATCCACGGAGCAGAGCTGGACCTGCATCTCCAGTCTCGGGGGGAAGGTCCGCTGTGAGGCCCTCAGTGCCTGTGATGACAGGAGTGGTTGTGCCCTTGATCACTCTACCACCAGTCCCTGTTCTGACCCAGATGGGTACAAAATGCTGGCAAGATGAGGACAGGGAAGCAGTTGTTGACTTTTCATTTCAGGAGCGGAGAGATGAGAGGCATGCAGACCACTGGCTGTGTGGTGTGGGCTCACTTGTGCTGGCTAGGAGCTGAATCTGCTGGGTTTGGAGAGTGTGGCAGAGGCAGGCGGATTCTGCATCACACCCTGGGGTGGGCAGCCTCTGAGATGCCCCCTGAGATCTGTGCCTCCTGCTGTTAATGCCCTTGTATAAGACCCTCCCCTTCACACCCCTCCCAGGGGGTGCTGGACTGAGTCCCTGGCTCCTAATAAAGCAGATATGGAAAGAGTGATAGGATGTCACGTTCAAGATTAGGTTACAGAAAGGCTGTGACTTCTGTCTTGGGCCCCCTCCTGTGCGTGTCTCTCTTGCTCATGTGGAGGGGAGTCAGCTGTTGTGTTGTGAGCTGGCCAAGGAGAGGCCCACGTGGAAAGGAGCCCAGGGAGGCCTCCAGCCAATAGCCAGCGAGGAGCATGGGCCTGCAACCCAACAGCCTGTGAGTCCTGCCAACAACCACGTGAGTAACATGGAAACCTGGAGGCAGCGCCTCCTCCCCAGTAGAGCCTTCAGATGAGACTGCAGCCCCAGACAACAGCATGATAGTAACCTCGTGAGGGACCTTGACTCAGATGCGCCCAGTCAGCCGCTCCAGGTTCTGACCCACAGAAACCGTGAGCTCATACATGCATATCACTCCAAGGGTTAAATTTTGGGGTAATTTGTTACACAGCAAGAGATAGCTAATACACAGTCTGGGGCACAACACCACCATCAGAGACACCGAGAGTTTCAGTTGTGTGATAGGAGGTTTCCCCAGAATCTTTCATCCTACAGATTTTTTTTTTTTACTGAAATGTAGTTGATTTACAATGTTGTGTTAGTTTCAGACGTACAGCAAAGTGATTCAATTATATATATACTTATATATATTCTTTTTCAGATTCTTTTCCATTATGGGCTACTACAAGATATTGAGTATAGTTCCCTGTGCTCTACAGTAGGTTCTTGCTTGTCTATTTTATCTATAATACTTTGTGTCACTAATCCCAAACTCCTAATTTTCCCTTTCCTCCCCTTTCCCCTTTGGTGACCATAAGCTTATTTTCTCTGTCATCCTACAGATATTTTCACGGGGCAGCATGAAAGACTAAACTACTGTCCCAGTTAATAATTCTAAACACTTACTGCATGAAAAGCTTCTCATTAGGGTTAGCAAACTACTCCAAATTACCGGCTTTCCCTTTTTGTTGTTGTTATTCATAAATCATTCCATCCACCGCTCAGCGGAAGTATAGATAATCAGTGACCTAGAGCGAAAGCAGCTCGAGGAAACAGAAATGAGGACAAACTGAATAATCAGCAAAGTTGGCACGTCTGATGCAGAGAGTGACTGGGCTGCGTTAGAGGAGGCAACACCGGGGCAGGGAGGCGAGGAAGTGTGTGTGTGTGTGTGTATCTTTCGGATATGTGTCAACTTGGATAATATGTCAGTCTTCTGGTTCAATAATTTTGGAAGATTGAGACATTGAAGTTCAGAATAGAGAAACGAGTCTCTAGAAATGAAAAAACAATCTTAACAAATTAATTACTCTAGGGATTTGCAAAATCTTTTCCTTCCCAGAAGCTTCTTGAAAAAATAAAATCTTAGGGGGAACTCCAACGTGTAAAACAGAAAATATGTTATTTTGCTAGCATAGATTTACTTACGCATTCAAATCTATAACATTTACTCATAAAATAAATCACTGAGAACTATAGTATGAGTAATATGAGTACAAAATCTAGGAATTGGGACTTAGGGATCTCGGGTGCACTTCTGTGCCCCCTCAGTGTAGCTGACAGAATTAAAACAATTATAATTCACAAAGACAGGCAGTTCCATAGGGTAAAATTTTATAAACAGCTTTTTAGCAACCGAGGATATACATCAATTAAGCTAAATCAGAAAATCAGTGGAGAAATAGTAAGGCAATCTTTATCTAACGATATCACGTAAGTGCTGTTGGTTATTAACTGACAGTTGTTAAATTTAGAGATGGTTGATCAAATACCTCAGCCAGTTTTAATGATCGTTGGGCAGGAAAGACTTTTTATATGTAACCTTGAACAATATAAAGCCATATTAATTTTTTAAAAATCAGAACAGCAATTCCGAGTTCTTTGTCAGCTAGTAATGTGAAGTTTCTAAATAGCTGAATTTGCTTTGTTTTGTGTGCCGAGTTCAACCTTCAGCTTTCAGTTTCAGTCTGCCCATTGTAACTGTAATTTAAGTCATGCTGACATGGGGGCCCTACATGCCAAATATAGTTCCTCAAAAACATCAGCAAGATGTGCAAACAGCTCAGCCCTGCTGTGTCTGAGAGTTTTAGCTCTGCTTCTGTTACGCCATAGGGAGGGTCTGCCCCAGTGAAACTGGTGAACCTAAGGATGAAAAGTAAATTCTGACTTCATCGCATTTATTATTATAAATGTCTGATAAGTTTGCGGTGAGGGAAGCAATCCTTTAATAAAGTTGTCAATTTGTATGACATTATTCAACACTTAAAAAAAAACAAAGGTGCTTTCTTTGTGACAGTCAGGTCTTGTTATGCAAATAAACTTGCCCTCAGGTGGGCAGTGACTTTTATGTGACGAGCTCTCCTACCACTGCTGTCACTCACTACACAGACATTGCCACATTTTTATATGGTTATTTGTGGTGTTATTTGTGTTCTAAGCAGTTGAGTTTTTCTTCTTCCAAAATGTCTGGGGTGAGTGTTTTACAATGTGGTAAATAACCCTCTTCTTTGCCTGCAAGGACACATACGAAACCATCAAAATGGGGAATCACCAGCATGCACACACTTGCCTGTTTGCAGTGCAAAGATTTTACTAATCCGCCTTCGAGCCAATTGTCTCAGAACCTCGGATCTGTACTTAGATTCTATTTCAGACTATGTTGGAGGACGATGGTAATAGTATGGTGCAAACCTTCCACCAACCTGCGTTTCACTGGTAACATTAATAGCACAGAATTCAGTAACACTTTCCAAATGGTAAACAGCGTGCGGGAGCGGAGATTGAATCTAACTTGGGCACTAAAAATTGAGCTTGCGTAGTTTTGTAAATGCTGCCAGAAGACACAAGATTCCCGGGTCAAAGACAAAGGGCTTAGTCCTCCCGGACAGCAAGTGGCAAGGGCTTCTTGTCTGCTTCTGTCCCCCCAGCCTCCAAATCTCACGGGGGTGACAGAGGAGCCGGGCAGATGCCCTGTGTGCAGGCGTTTACATCAGTGCCGAAAACCCAGAGCTCAGGGAACTGCAGTTTCTTACTCTGAGCAACGAGTAGTCTAACTGCTCGACCACTGTGCTGGAGGGAAGCACTCCTATACGGGACAGTAGACCAACCTGCCGCTGGCCCATGGGGAGACACTGCCCCTACCTCCCAAGGTTCTTTGTTCTCTGGCATCTTTGAAAGGACCATCTGAGATAACGCGGTCAGCGCCTCTGCTCGCAGGACGAGCAGAAACACAAGAGACATGGAGAATTGTCTCCAATACCCAGTGGCACACTCTTTCCCTTCCCCTGGAGGTTTGTAATTTAATTCAAATGACTCATGTTCAGATTTCACTTTTGTCTGGAGATCTGGAGAATCTTTACAGTACTTCAGCGGACTCCCACACTTTGAAAATCACTGCTCTGGTCCAGAGTCTTATTCTGCAATAGGGAAACTGAGGCACGTAGTGGTGAAGTGGCTTCTCCAGGTCACAGCTACCTATGTGTCAATCAGAGTAGTGACATTAATAAATCCAGGCAGTACCAGACGACAGCCAAATATCCTTTTCTTTAATCTAGAAATAGGGTTGTTCAAAATGTAGTAAGGCAGAGAACGTCCCAGGGTATCTTGATTTGGATTTCCCCGTAGGCAATCTCTGAGACTCAGTTTAGAGCACAAAGTCATTTGGGATCCCAGGAATAGCACTGGGGAAGCAGGAGAAGGAAGGAAGACGGTGTAGGGTTTATGAAGTGAATTATGACTGTGGACGCCTGGAGGTTCATCGCACTGGAAAATTCTGGGTGCCAGTGGAACAGACACCACAGCATCTCACCCAAGGGGAAGTGGGGTGTCTGCCAACCAGTTCTCATCAGTTGTTGGTTGAGAGGACCCTCATGTCCTAGGACTGCTGCCTGCACTTGGGGAGAACAGATGCTCTGAGCATCTCAGGACCACAGGCAGGGAAAGGGTGGGTTCCTGGGGTGAGACTGGGCACCAGCTAGGTCTGCTACACGGGTGTGGCCAACCTTTACTGATGAATATATATCTGAGCAAATCTTCTCTAGTCTAATTCTCCATCTCTGCATTTGGGTAAGTTCCTCACACATGATAGGGATACTTGTGGGTCGAGTCAAGAAGGCTTTTCAATGAGATGGTGATTAAAAGAATGGATAAGGAATTCACAAAGCACCGATCAAGGGGAAGAGGAAGATCTTATGTGAACAGAATTCAAAATATGGGCAGGAGAAGACAGCAAGAGAGAGGGAGGCCAAGATTTGCAGGTACTAACTATTGTATATAAAACAGATAAACAACAGATTTCTTCTGTACAGCACAGGGGACTATATTCAATACCTCATAGTAACTGCAAGGGAAAAAAAATAGGAAAATGAGTATATGTATGTACATGTATAACTGAAACATGATGTTGTACACCAGAAATTGATGCAACACTATAAACTGATTATACCTCAATAAAAAGAATGCAAAAAAAAAAAAAAGACGGAGGAATGAAAGGACAAGGACAGCTAGAATAAAGAACCAGGGACACAGGAAGTCGTGTTAAGGACACTACTCAGGGATGGGAGGCTGTGAACAGAGAGTGGATCACAGACTCTGTTCTTAGCCCTTGTCCATGGAGGTTGGCTGAGTTAGAAACGTGTCTCTGTTACAGATTATTAGAACAATGACTCCAAAATTTTGAGTAGGAGGATCCTTTTTTATAGAAACGTATTATTTTTCAAATATCTTCATGTGTTAGAGTAGCTTAAATGTCCTTTGATTAGGAAACCACATGACTAAAAGCTACTATGGATTCAATGACATCAGAAAATGAATTTGGATTTTTTTCAGCACCATGGCATCTGTACTTGAAAAATAGCAGTTAATGCATGTACGTGCAACAGGGGAGGTTTGCCCAGACGGCCAGTGGGGAGAGAGCGCTGGTCAGGGGCCCGTCCCAGTGACTCTCAGGTGAGCGTGAGCCTTGGTCTCAAAGAGGGTCATGTCGGGAGGACCCCGAAAGGTCTACTGTCACCTGCTTTAGACGTGTGCCCAGAAAGCACATCACACGACACCTTCCTGAGACAGACTCCCCGGGAAATCTGTCTCCTCCACCTCCTCCCATCCATCAGGATAGCTGTGCATCCAGTTTGCCTCTGTGCAGAGCAATGCTAAACAGAAAGGAACGGGTGCAGGAAGCACAAAACCCTACGAATCCATAGGCCTGTTCTTTTTTTTTTTTTTTTAATTGAAGTCTAGTCAGTTTACAATGTTGCATCAATTTCTGGTGCGCAGCATCACGTTTCAGTCGCACATATACATACACATATATTCCTTTTCATTATGGGTTACTACAAGATATTGAATATAGTTCCCTGTGCTGTACAGTAGGAACTTGTTGTTTACCCATTTTAAATACAGTAGTTAGTATCTGCAAATCTCGAGCTACCAATTTATCCCTCCCACCCCTTTCCTGCCTGATAACCATAAGTTTGTTTTCTATGTCTGAGTCTATTCCTGTTTTGTAAATAAGTTCATGCTTCTCTTTTATTTTATTTTTTATTTTTTTAGATTCCACATATGAGTGACGTCATACGGTATTCTTTCTCTGTCTGGCTTACTTCACTTAGTATGACGACCTCCAGACCCATCCATGTTGCTGCAAACGCATAGGCACATTCTTTTAAAGAGACTCCCCCCCAACCCGCCAGATTTTATTCTTCGATTATACAGTCCAAGTCTATGAGGAAACTGGCTGGCGATGCCCGATGCATTCTCTGATGTCAAGAACCCCCTTTTGTCAAACCAGGTGTGTGTGTGTCCTTTATAACAACCTTTTTCAAGGTCTAAGGCAAATTGGTATATGGCTGCTTTAATTTGGGATCACACCCTGAGATAATGATTTGAGTGCAGATAATTTACTTGGTACGTGTCACAGACCAGATTGCATCCCCACCCCCACCCCCACCCCCAATTCATACAGTGAAGGCCTGAGTCCCACTGTGACTGTATTTGGAGAGAGGGCTGGAAATGTGATACAGTAAAAGCAAAGCTCAGTCAGTGGGGCTGCACGAGGTTAAACAGCTTCTCTGCAGCAAAGGAAATCATCCACAAAATGCAAAGGAAACCTACTGAGTGGGAGAAAATATTTGCAATATCTGATGAGGGGTTAATATCCAAAATGTATTTTAAAAAAACTCATATGGCTCAATAGCAACAAAAAAAAAACCCAATCTGATTGGAAAATGGGTAGAGGACCTGAATAGACACTGTTCCAAAGAAGACACAGAGGTGGCCAACAGGTGCATAAAAAAGTGCTCGACGTCGCTAATCATCAGGAAAGTGCAAGGCACAGTCAGAGCCCACCTCCCACCTGTCAGAAAGGCTATTATCAAAAAGGCAAGAAATAAGGATGTGGATGAAAGGGAACCTTTGAGCACTGTTGGTGGGAATGCAAATTGGTGCAGCCACTAAGGAAAACAGAATGGAGATTCCTAAGAAATTAAAAACAGAGCTACCACGTGATCCAGCACGCAGCAATCCCACTCCTGGGTACAGATCTGAAAGGAGATGAAGTCACTAAGATATCTGCACCCCCATATTCATTGCAGCATTATTCACAAGAGCCAAGACATGGAAACAACCCACGTGTCCACGGATGGATGAATGGATGGATAAAGAAAATGTGACTCATATATATGAATATTACAGTTAATAGTCATGGGTAAGAAGTGAATGCTGCCGTTCGCAGCAATATGGATGGACCTCGAGAGACTACTTTAAGTGAAGTAAGGTAGACAAAGAAAGACAAATATCATACGATCTCACTTATACGTGGAAACTAAAAAGGAAAAATCAAGTTCATGGCTACAGCAAACAGAATGGTGGTTGCCAGAGACGGGGGGTGGGGGGAATGTACAAAATGGGTGAAGGGGGTCAAAAAGTATAAAAACAAACTTGAGTTAGAAACTGAGTAAGTCATGGAGAGAAAAAGTGAAAGTGAAATTGACTTAATGGGTAATTAAAATAAATGCAATTTATTCATCTCAGTTTATTTCTCAAGCACCTTGTGAACCAATATTTGTATGAGAGACCAGGAAAAAACAATTCACAACTGCCTATCAGCTTGTGACCTTAGATAAGTTTTTGAAACTTTTTAAGTCTTATCTTTAAAATGGGGATATTGGCTTCCTTCACTGGGTTGTGAGGGTCAGATAACACACTTGGCAAGTGGCAAGAACACAATGAGTAAGTAACTATAGCAGTAATAACAACTTACAATATAACTAGCTAAACATTTATTGCACTTAAAAAACACTATTTCTAAACAGTTGATTTTAATCCCACAGCATTCCTTCAAGAAACTGTTCTTAACTTCGAACTTTGTATGGTTTACTCTGGGGAATTCAAAGAGATCATTCTTGCTCTTTATCAGTTTGTCATCTTTGAAAATCATATGGACATAAATGACTACAAATCCAGGCATGTTGTTAAGTGTCCCAGCGGAGGTGTGGAGGTGCGAGGAACTCCATTGAAGGAGTTTACGGACTAATGAACAGAGGAGGACATTTGGAAGGGAGGGTGTCCCAGACCACCGGGTGTTCAGATGCACAGGCTTAATCCTCACACATGGCCAATTTCCAGGTTAAAATTTTCCATCAAATTTACTGAATAAAGAGAGAGCTGTTTGGAGCAGTGCACCACAAACAGCAGAGTGAAAAGGTATCTGATCATGGCGTTTCTGAAATGTACCTTCTCATTAACTTACTTGTGCTTTAGTGGACAGTGTGATTAATGAAACCAACATTCTATTCACCAATCAGTAAGAATTGCTGTATATTTCATTTTATTTTATTTTAAATTTTAATTAGAAAATTTAAAAATGTTACCAGTTTACAATGTTGCTGTGTATTTTAGAAGACTTTCCTTTTAAAATATCCCTATAAGATACTGATTACCAGATGTCAAGTAATTGAAACCCCTACTAACCGCATGTCACCCTACTCAGTACTCCACTTTGGGGGAAAAAAGTAGCAAGTGCAGAAAAACAAATACATTTTATTAACTTTTAAAAAGCAATTTGAGCACATGGCCTTGACTAAGTGCAGACTCCATCCAATCACGTATACATTTAGCACCGTAAAATGAGGATTTGTGTTCAGAATGACTTTGAGATATTAGGGTACCCCAACATTGATAAAAGACTCACGTCTGGAGGACAGAATAGCTTGGTGGTAGAGCACGTGCTTAGCATGCACAAGGTCCTAGGTTCAATCCCCAGTACCTCCATTAAAAAATAAAATAAAATAATTCATTTAGAAATAAATAGATTTTAAGATTCACATCACTTAATTATACTGCATTTTAAGGGTGAGATAGCACTTGCAATATATATTTTAAAATATTTCCACTTATGTTCCCGCTAAAGAGGCTTTCTGGTTAATCCTTACCCAAAATGAAAATGTAATTGAGCAGAACAGCTCCTTCCTGAGGCATCCTGATTAATTGAGGGTTTATTGTATCTTGCAGAAATGTTTCATATGTGATGTTCACCTACAGGCAGATTTCAAAATGGAAATGTGGGTAAAATCCTCTTAGCTTTTCTACAGTTATGGATTGACCTTAAAATTTTTCCTGTCTAAAATTAATTCTACCCCGACGATCATCATCAAAAACAATTGAAAGTTTGATCATTTTTTTATTTCAGAGCAAGCAGTCTTCAAGTTTCAAAGTCCTGACGTGATATTTATAATCACAGTAAGCGTTCCTTGACAAAACACATGCTGAAGATCGTGTAGCACGCTAACTGCTCTCTAAATTTCTTTTTACGCTAAATTGCACTCGACTTTATGGTGTTACTTCATCTGTTTTTCCTTTAGACAGTTAGACAATGCCTAGCTGTTTCCTGAAGTCCAGCTCGTAATTCAGAGCTAGAAGTAGAATTTTTCTGCCCAGACGTGGAGGACACCTTACTTGTTTTGGTTTGTACAAACTTGACTCTTTGTTTTCGTGTTTTTTTTTTTTTTTGAAAACTTTAACCCTGTCAGTCCCTGAGAGATGGATTTCATAGGTTTCTAACCTGCCCCTTCTCAAGTCAGAAGAGGTCATGGGAAGGCGCTTCGGAGTTGCGGTCAGAAATTATCATGCTATTTCAGGACTCAAGTTTCTGTCTCTTCTCTGTGTGGACACAGAATGGATAAAATGAAACACTGAAATCTGCAAGCCCACCAGCGTCTGTTTTGAAATTCTTGAACGGTGAGTTCTTAAAGGACTCTTTGCTAGCTCTTGCAGGCCCCTGTTCCCTTTGGCAAACTCATAAAGGTTTGGAACGTCCATCCATCATTAAAGATTTATTAAGTGTCTGCTGGGTCCTGGGTACCCAGGGAAAGATGCTAATGCTGCAGAGGAACATCAGACGTGGTCCCTGCCCGCAGGGTGTTTCCGCCCCTGCCGAGATGGAGGACGCAATTAAAAAGCAGTGCGGCTCACCACCCCAGTGGGACACGGGCAGCACTAATAGCCACTTTTCTAGCAAAAACGTCACTTGAGGGTAGGAACTGTGACCTGCTCGTTTCTGTGCCTCCTGTAGTGTATTCTCCAGGGAATAAGATGGCAATAAATATTCATTAAATGTATCTGACTGTGCAAAACCCAGAATTGTTCACCCCTCACAAACCTGTTTACCCCACTGCTCTATTTAGGATATCCGCAACATACTTTGGCCACCACCCACATCCAAACCCTGAGGTACCCAGGACACCTGTTCTTCTCTGCCCCTGCAGCCAATAAGTCAATTCTTTGGGGGCCTCTCAACTTCTCCTATTCCCTTTCCCATCCAGTCACTCCTCTCGTTTGAGTTATGGCCTCTCTCAGTGTTGCAGACTTCTAACTGCTCTTCCTGCCCCCAGCGATCTTTGGTACAGGCACCAGATGAGTTATCCTGCTGCCCAGCCCCATGATGTCCACACTTAAGTACCGTGTTCCTGGTCTGATCTCCCCGGGATCCTCTGCAGGCATCCTCCGCTCCCTTTAGACAAACGTGTCATTCTCCGTTCCCATGGGTCCTCCCACTTCCTCGCTCTGTCCTCAGGGTTCTAAGCTCCCTCCACTGGGAACTTCCTCCCTGTCTGTTTCCAACTTTCCAAATCCTAGCGTTTGCCTCATTCAGGGGTTTTGGTTGCAAGAAGAGAGAGTACCTCTGGCTATCTTAAGTAGAACTGGAATTTATCAGAATATCAAGGAGCCTAGGCTGGCGGGGCGGGGCGGGGCGGTGCTGGAGGACCTGGGAGAAGGGTGAGACCAAGCGGTGAATGACCTCTGTAGGGAAGTTCTGGGATCCTTCCAGCAAAAGCAAACTCAATCTCTTCCTCCTCGGTTTTCAGAACCCTCTCCAGCTTCAGAGTCCTGAGTGGGAGGGTTCTGTCAGGCCACCCCAGGCTGTTCGCTCTCACAGGGGTCAGGGAGTGAGAGACAAGATGTCCACTGCCTCCCACCAAGGCCAAGCTTGGAGAGAGGGAAGGAAGAAGTAGAATTGCAATGAGGTCTCTCCCAGGAGCGGAGATACCTGTGGCCTCTTGGCCAAGCCTGCGGTCATTGGGGGAGGAGCTAGCTTGGGAAGGAGGTAAGTTTCATCCTGAAGCTGGTGATACTGAAGAGGTGATGGGCTGCCCAGAAGGATGGCAGATGAGCTGGGAGCTTCTAAGGCTGCAGATCTCGGAGTTAATCCCTGAATGTCCTACTGGAAACATACAAAATATGATGAACTTTTTTTTTTAAGGCACATGTCAGAATAAAAACAAAGGGCCAACGTTTGCTTCAGAAGTAGGTACTGTTAGACGTTGGGAGGACATCATGCCCGGCAAGGACAGATGTGGGCAGGTCAGAAAGGTAGCTGTGTTAGGTTAATGAAAAGACAACCATGTTTCAGGAAACAGCAGAAATGCCACGGGCTTCAGAAAACCGCCTGGGATAACGATGGAGAAAGAGACTTTGGGTTTTACATAGAGAATGTCCTTGGTGATTTTACAAAAAATCAGAGAAAGAAGAGTTCAGCTTCTGATTCAAAGGGAGGTTACAAAGCAGACAAGTAGTTAAAAAACTGGGTCAATGTTGTTACACCTATTTTGAGTAAACTAATTTAAAATTAGGCCAGACCATTTACTATAATTCTGCTTTCCTTATTAGCAAGATAGAGTTTTCACCAAATGATGAACTGAGATAGCGTCTTTGTCAAGGTCATACGGCAGGAGGCTCTCGGACTCCCTGCTCTTGGACCCATCTAGGCTCAGGGCACTGTGTCCCTTTCCAGCTAGTGACCACAACCATTGTATGTCCCCTACGGCCAGAAAGTACACCAGAGATTTACAGAGGAGCTGGGTACCTATTATCTCCCCATTGGATAGATTTCAGATGGGTTAAGAAACACTTGTTCCACAGCGGAAGAAGCAGGTAGTCAAACACTCAGCTGTGATTTCATTGTTATACTGGTTCCAGGCACCCTCCTTGGGTACTTCTGTTTGGGAACAGGGCAGGGGATCAGCTGGTCAGAGATACACCTGGTCACCTTGGGTAAGTTGTCATTGCCTTAATATAACGAGAAGCCAGGAGCCTAAGAAAGAATCTCATTAACACAGATCCGGGTTATTCCACCAGGAAATCGGAATCATTTGAATAGTAGGATTTCCTTTTGGGAAGCCATCTGGGAAGGAGATTGGGGGACAGGCGTTTGAATGCATGTGCCTGTTTAAGGCACTTTGCTGCTTTCCCCCTCCTCTTGGGTTTTAATCTTCCAAGTCTGTTTACAGGGAAGCGTGTGGCCAGGTGACCGGACCAGTACCATAACCAGTGACAACTTCTGGGGCCCTCGTTCCTGCAGCTCTTTATAGGACTGCTGGGCGGGCGGGCGCGCTTGAGCGGGACCAGAGGCGAGGCAGGCACAGACTAGGTTCCCTCTCTTGCTTTTTAGAAGTGCTTCCGACGATAACGAGGGAGTAAAAAAGTGTCTGGTTGGGAAAGTAAATAGATACGAGGCAAATAAATAAAAAGGCCCAGAAGCAATTACGGAGAGGAAGTGACATTTTTCTGTAAGTCACTTTTCTGATGGCCCGCAGGCCTGCTCGCCAAGGGTGCCGTGGGAATGCTTCCGGGAGGGGGGCGGACGCGATAAGAGAATCAAACAAAAAGAGGATGGAAGACCCCCGCCCGCCCTCCGAGGCCCAAGTGGCTGCCCCTCTCGCCTCTCCCGGTCTCCTGGTCGCTCCCCGGGCGCGCAGGGTGGAGAGGAGCGGGGCCTCCCCTCCCCTCGGCGCCCGGCCCGGCGCTGCGCGGGGTCTTCCCGGGCCGGGCGGCGCCCCCGGCCGAGCCGCGAGCCGCGAGCCCCGAGCGGGTCCCGGCGCCGCCCGAGCCCGGCCGCCGTGCGCGCCCAGGTGGGTCCCGGGCGGCGGGCGCGCGGGCCTGGGCGGCCCCGGCGGCGTCACGGGGCGGAGCGGACGAGGAGGACGAGGAAGAGGAGGAGGAAGGGCGCGCGGCGGGCGCTGCCGGGGAGGGGGCGCCGCGGCGGGAGCGGCAGGCCGGAGCCGAGCGGGCGGGCGGACGGGCGGGCGCGGGGGCTCGGCGGCGGGGGTCGGCCGGGCCCGCGGGGTCCGCCCGGGCCGGCAGCGTCCGCCGAGCGGCGGGAGGAGCGAGCGGCGCAGACAAAGAGCGGCGCCTGGGCGGGCGCAGCGCGGCCGCCGCCCGGGACCCGCGCCGCTGCCCCGGCCTCGGCGGGCGGCGCGCGAGGTAAGCCGGGCCGGGGTGGGGGCCGCAGCCGGGGGCCGGGGGCCGGGGCGGGCGCGGGCCGCCAACTTGGGCGGCTCGGCGGAGTTGCAGCGCGGCGGGGCCGGCGGGGCTGGCGGGGCGGGGCGCACCGGGCCCGGGAACCGGGGGCCGGGTCCCCGCGCGGCCTGGCCCCACGGCCGCCGGCACCTATAGGCTCGCCCCCTCCCCGGGGCCTGGCGGGCGCGGTCGGCCTGCGCGGGGACCCCGGGACGGCGGACTCGGTGCAGGGGCGCGGGGCGGGGGCCGGGCGCGCCCTCGGGAAGGACCGCGCGGATCGCCGGCCCCGCGCAGGACCCGGAGGCGAGCGCGGCCCGCAGAACTTCTGTCCATCGGGACTGTAGGCGAGACCCCGCGCGGAGCTGCTGTCTCTCCGCGCCCAGGAGGGCTCGCCTCGGCGGGGGCGCTTTGTGCCGGGCCCGGGCTCCGCGTCCTGCCCGCGATTCGCGGCCCCAGAAACAAAGTTTCTCACGATCGCACTGCCCTCGGCTCGTTCAGGGCGATCGAACCACCCAGCGGTTCCGGAAGAATTCGGTGTGTGACTTTGCAGGACTAGACGGAACTCCTTCGGGAGCGCAGTCAGCCGGGGTTGTGTGTGGGGGGTGTGATTGCAAAACGGTTTCATCTGTAGAGACCGCCTTGCAGGGGCTGGCGGGCGCGGGGGCCACCGGACTCGGCATTGCAACAGCTTGGGAGCCGCAGCGGGAGCGGGCGCGCGCCGCCTGTGTCATCCAGGACAGGTCAGGTTGGCAGTGTCCCCTGCATTTGGCTTTGTTTATTTTGACAACAGGTTTAAGGCTGAACCTGGCAAGTTTGCGTCTGTACAATGGGACGAGCAGGCCGCAGCGCTGGGCCCGAGGAGCCTGGAACTGTGCGCAGGCCCACTCCTTCCCTTCACCCAAAAAGCACCTGAACCCTGAGAGGCCGGGGGCGTGTCCGGCGGGACCCACAGGTGGGGGAGGCCCTGCCCGGTGCGGCCCAGTCTGGCTTCTTTCTCCTCTTCGCCAAAGGGATTCTGGTAGGAATGAGAGTCATTCGGGGTGTGTTTCATCCCCTAGCATTTGGTGTCGTCAGCAACAGAGCTTTTCAAGGCTTAAAACGCCTGACAGTGAAATAACCTGAACTGTGGTAACTTACCGAAGCAGATGTAAACTTTGCTTCTGAACACGCCCTTAATTCACTTACCCAGTGTTCCCAGATAAAAGGGTAAATTAATAACAGGAATCAGAAGTGTGTAAAGAGGGGGTCGGTCCCTGGGCATGTGGAGATGAAATGGGCTTAACCAGAGGCTGGGCTGTAGATGTCAGTTTTTAGGTGTTTGGAACAGGGGTTTCCCCACACGTGGGTGTTAACCATGTTTCTGAAGCGGGGACTACGAGGGAAAATCCTCCTTTGATCTCCCCCTCCTCCAGGTTGGTTAGATGTAGTTTTGATTGAAGAAAGTGGCCAGATCTCAGTGGTTTGGCTGCAGCAAGTTAAGCTGAAATGGGGAACTTTAAGCCTGGGTGAGCTGGTGACCTGGAGGCCTCACCTGGGCCCGAAGCGTCTCAGCTGGTACCTAAGCACGGAACACAGGATGAGACTGGGTCGCAGGTTGCCTTGCGAATAGACTGACCTATGACCTTCCCTTCCCACTTGAGCTGGGACTTTCTTTCTCTTTTTAAATTGAAGTATTGTCAGTTTACAATGTTGCATCATCAGTTTCTGGTCTTCAGCATCAAGTTTCAGTCATACATACACATACATATACTTATTTTCATATTCTTTTTCATTATAGTTCACAAGATATTGAATATAGTTTCCTGTGCTATACAGTAGAAACTTGTTTATCTGTTTGATAAATGGTAGTTAATATTTGCAAATCTCGAACTCCCAATTTATCCCATCCCACCCCTTTCTCCCATGGTAACTGTAAGTTTGTTCTCTCTGTCTGTGAGTCCGTTTCTGTTTTGTAAATAAGTTCATTTGTGTCTTTTTTTTTTAAACATTCCACATGAGTGACATCATATGGTATTTATTCTTTATCTGTCTGGCTTACTTCACTTAGAATGATGGTCTCCAGGTCCATCCATGTTGCTGCAAATGGCATTATTTCATTCTTTTTTATGGCTGAGTAGTATTCAATTGTATAAATATACCACAGCTTCTTTATCCAGTCATCTATTGATGGACCTGTTACCCCATCTTGGCAACTGTAAATAGTGCTGCTGTGAACATTGGGGTGCATGTGTCTTTTCAGATTAGAGTTCCCTTTGAAATTATTAAGTTGAGACTTTCTTAAGGTGCATTTCAAGTAACTGTGCTCATTTGTCAGGCTCTGAGTTTTTCTTTATTGCATTCCTTGTGCTTAAATTCGCTCCATCCTTGACCTCTTTGAAGCTGCCATGTTCCCCACCTCCGTTGTTTGCAGTGGGAGATTATTGAGCTTTTCCCAACAAACAGCAGATCTTATGTGCACAGGATTTGAGAAATGCATTAGCATCCATGTGAAATACACCAGAAATCTTTCTTGCATGTACAGAAACTGGATAACCTTTTAAAATACCCTTAAAGACATCCTGGTTGCCCAGAATGATCTGGAGCTTTTCACTCCATCACTTGTATGAGCATCGTTGGCCCTGTGTCTCTGGGATACACATGCTTGTCGCGGTCCAGCGTGGCCTGCTGCATGTGCTAGGGGAGAGGGCTGTGGACGTGGTTCTCCCACTGAGCTGAAGATTGCTGGCTGGAACTGCAGGGGAGGGCAGGGGACCATGTTTGGAAATCTGGTAAGCGAACTTCTTTCACCAAGGAACTGGAAACTCCCCACAGCTCAGCCCCGAGGCTTACGAAATTAGTTCTCCCAGCCAGATGAGTTGCAAGCGCCCTCCCAAATTGCTTCTGCTTCCTGAAATGAGTGATGGAAACCCTTCATGGCATGTTTTCAAAGGGCCTGAACTAAGAATGATACCAAGTATATTGTGTTAAATGCTTGAGTTAAGGCAACTCAGAAGGAGGTCAGGCGGCCTTTTAATGGTTTCAAAAGTATGCAGCTGAAGTAAAAATAGTTTGTTATTTCTTACAGCCCTTTTAGTAACACAGTTTTAAAAACTGGACTGGTTTTTCCTTTCTTGCCTTTCCCGCTGAATGGATCCCACAGTCTGTCTATTTCTGAGGGTATAGTCAACATTAGCGAGGTAGACCCTCTCCCCAACACACACACACACACACACACACACACACACACACACGTCACAGTTGGCCCTGTGGTTTCTGGGTGTTGGTTCCTTGTACACACGGATGCCCAGCAAACTCTGCTTGAACACGTGAATGTTGAGTTCTGAGCCTCTGGGTCCCCCCTGAACTATGTGTCAGAAGAGATCCCCAGAATCCTCATGCCTTGCTCTGAACCCCTGTGACATGGTCGCAGGTTTTGTTTCCACACAACGGGAGAATTTGGTTTGGTGGCCTTATTTAGTAATAAATTCTCTGTCAAACGAATCATTTATAGTCCTGAAGGTAAACCTGAAGACAAACACAGAATCAAACCAAAAAACCCAGCAAAACGAAAAGCAAGTCCAGCTACATACATATCCCCCTGGTGGGTTGACTAAATGTTACCCTTTTCAGTAGGTTGTCCAGGTCTCCCTCGAATTGGAAACTCTGGACAGAGCATTTGTGTCCTGGCCTGGGCAGCCGGTCGCTTAGTGCCGGCCTTCTTCTGTTTCTACCATTTGTATTTTTAATGTTCTTTCAGAAAAGAAACTTCAGGTGCGCTCAGTTTCCCCTTTGGAGACTGTTCTGGAAAGTGGGGTGGTCTGGCTGCTCGGCGGTTGATGACGATGTGAAATGCCAAAGTCAGAGGAGAGTAGGTCCTAGTGCTTGAATGGCAGCTCGTAGTTTACCAGTTGCTCTCCCATCTCCCACCATATTTAATATTTGAAATAATGGGGTGAGATGGGCCCTGGCCCTTATGTTGGTGGGAGGTGCCTGGAGCCCAGGGACAGTGGAGGGTGACAGGGCCGCTGGCTGTGCTCAGTGGGCAGGACATAGCCCCCAGAGATGCTGGGCGTGGGGGCTTCCTGGAGGCCGCGGATCTGCTAGTGGGTCCTGATGAAGCGCGGCGGACCTTGTGGGAGCCCCTGCCCGGCTGCAGGTGGCAGCGGGTCGATGGATGAGCTGATGGATGAGCGTCTTCAGTGTCCAAGCCACATTAGCCTAGACGTTCTCTGCTGGTTAAAGAACATGTGTGCCTGGTTACAGGTTGCGCGTCTGCCTGGTGCCCGAACAGGGGCTGCAGAGGGGGTGAGAAGGAAGCTTGTTTCTCACGGTTCTGGGGGCTGAAAAGGGAAGATCGGGGTGCTGGCAGATTTTGGTTCTGTTTTTTTAAATTGAAGTGTAGTCAGTTTACAGTGTTGTGTTAACTTCTGGTGTACAGCACAGTGATTCAGTGGTACACACTTACATGTTCCTTTTCATATTCTTCTTCATTACAGGCTATTACAAGGAATTGAATATAGTTCCCTGTGCTGTACAGTGGGACCTTGTTGTTTATCTATTTGATGTATAGTAGTTTGTATCTGCAAATGCCAAACTCCTGATTTATCCCTCTCCCCCTTTCTCCTTTGGCAACCACAAATTTTTTGTTTTCTATGTTTGTGAGTCTGTTTCTGTTTTGTAAATAAGTTCATTTGTGTCATTTTTTTTTTAGATTCCATGTATCAGATTCGGTTCTTCGTGAGTCTCTTCCTGGCTTAGCCGGCCGCCCTCCCTCTGTGCCCTCACCTGCCCTTTCTCCGCCGCAGGTGGAGAGTCCTGGTGTCCGTCCCCCTCCTTGTCGGGACATCAGTCCTTTTGGTTTAGGGCCCCACTCCTATGACCTCACTGAACTTTAATCATCTCGGAGGCTCTGTCTGCAGCCAGGTTGGGGTCAGGGCTTCCACCTGTGAATCCTGGGGTCAGTTCAGTTCATCACAGTGTGAAAGTAACTGTTTAAAACTGGGCTGATGGGTTTGGGAAGCCCTGTTGCTTCGCACTGATCTGGAGCCTGGTGTTTGGGGTAGGAGGGGACAGGAGCGGGGAGGACAGCTCAGTGTTGGTCGTGGAAGCTGGACGAGGAGGGAGCAGGGTGCTGCCGGCGTTGGCTCAGCTGCAGCGTGTTTCTTGGATCAGGATCATGATAAAATATCAGATCTATGGAAGGTGTTGGATTTTGTGTGGGAACGAGAGTGCTTCCTGGCCGTGGACAGAGGGGCAGAGGGGCGGGTGAGGCCAGGGAGCTGGGGGCTGGGAGCATCCCCTGGGGCTGCTGCTGAGACCTAGGCCTCCAGCCCGTCGCGTGGCTCCCCTCGGCTGGTGCGGGCTGGGTCGATGACGTCCACCCTGATCACCGTGTCTGTGCTGGGCCAGTCTGAGCCGTGCCAGGTGATCACCTGGGTGACTGTGGCTCTCCAGCTGCAAATATGTTTGTTGGTGACTCAGGGTCATTCAAGGAAACATCCAGCTTCTCACCCACCCCCAACCTGCCTGCTCTCTCAGTTAATGTTCCATCATTGACGCACTGGGTCACCCTGGAGTTTTCCCTCACTTTCCAAGTCCCACTTCTCACGGATTTTACTTCTGAAAGCTCTCTTACACCTGAGCCCTGCTGGCCTCATTCCTCTGTCACCGGGACTGGCAGGATACCTTTCCAGCACCGCCCACCAGCCCCGCCCACTGTGCCCTAGGATTCAGGCCGTGGTCCCACCTGTGGCTCTCCCCTGCCTTCTGATCAACGTCCCAAGTCCTCAGTGTGGCCAGCGGGAGCGGCACCCCTGGGCTCCTCACTGCTTCACCAGCCTCAGAACAGGTCCCCGTGCCTCTATCCTGAGTCACCACGGTCACCTGTAGCCACACACTGAGTGACAGTGTGCTGGTTGTGATAATAAGGCACTAGAGTTTACTCAGTTTATTTTTGAAGACTGTGTGCTGGGACTGAGTCAGTGCGACCTTGTAATGACAGCATCACCACACGACTGCAGCGTTGCACCCGGCACTGTGCCTGACGCTTAGGGAAGGGGAGGCTGAGCGCAGACACCTTGTGTGTTTCACCTGGGCTGTTTCCTGCCAGCCTGAGCCACAGGTGGAGTTTCAGATGTTCTAGTGGCCACGGGAGAGATGCAAGAAGAAGCAAGACAACTTCCACGATGTATTCTTTCACCCAGGAGCCCTGCAGGTGTCCAGCACAAAGCAGTGGCGATGACATCATTCACGTTTCTTGTACGAAGTCTTTGACTGCACCTGTGGCTCCCCCTTCCCTCTACATTTGGGAGTTCAGAGGACCTGTATTATCAGGTACAGGTCTGTACACCTTTCATGATTTCAGCTTCGTTTGGTCAGTGTTTCCCTAACTTGAGATAGCTGACAAGATGTAGTGGAAGCAACCCGGAGTAATAATTGTAATGATTATTATTTAGTGGGAAGGGAGTAATCTCTGTAGTTATGAGGACTAATGTGACATTTCATGTGCTCAGCTTTACAGCACTAAAACCAGATTTGGCTACCTGTAATCAAAATACCTGTCCATTTTACAAACGTTTTAAAATGTGTTCTGAGTTCTAGACGTTAACTTACCAAACGCGAAATGACTTTTTTTGGATATTAGTAGTCCACACATTTCCAACATATTACATACTTAAGTCCTAAGTAAGGAAGTGAAAATCATTTCTTTAGTGATCATTAGTGCCTCCCCTAACACACGCACGCACGCGCGCACACACACACACACACACCCCGCGTTGTATTGACAGTGCTAACCACTGTACGCCACAGACAAGCTCATTGAACCCTCTCAAAAACTAAGTGTGGTTACTTTCTGTGTCTCCCTCTGTAGACAACTTGTGGAGACAGGGCAGGTGGGGTTGCCCGAAGTTCCTCATCTCGTAAAGCTAGGATCCAGAATTCTACCGCAGACTGTCTGACTTCTGAGCTGCATATCCGCTCAGCCGGGCCACTGTCTCTTCATTAAGTTGTATCTGAAAATACATGAACAGCTGTAAACCTTTATTATGGTGTGGGAGTGGAGAAACATAATGGAAAGTCATTGCTGGGGGGTGGAGCTCCGATAGCGTTCATTCTGGGAACGTCTTATCAGCCCAGTTGTGCAGGAGGCCTGGACTTTGGAAGGACACGGCGAATAGCCGCCAGCTGCTCCCGGGGTCCTGCGGGTGGTCACAGAGGAGCGTCAGCGAGCGCCTCCCGCCCTGCTGCACCTCTCCCCAGCCCTCCCCCTGAGTGCCCTGGCCGGCCGGTGGGCCCCAGACCGGCACGCCCTCTAAGCTCTGGGCTGGGCATCCCTGGGAGGCTCCTTCAGACTCCGGTGGCTGGACCCAACCCGGAGTGTCAGGTCTGCAGGTCTGCATTTGCTTTTCTTTTTTTTTTTTAATTTGGGCAAGGGGAAGGTAATTAGGTTTACTTATTTTTCGAGGAGGTACTGGGGATTGAACCTAGGACCTTGTGCATGCTAAGCTTGTGCTCTCTAACTGAGCTCTACCCTCCCCCCTGCATTTGCTTTTTTGTTGAGTTCTCCTGTGATCCAGTAGCTCTGGAAGACTGCTGTTCCAAGGTGGGAAAGTCCTAGGGGAGGTTTGTAGTGCCAAACCATCCCAACTCACCCCCTGGGGCCCTCAGAGCACCAGCAGCCTCCTGCCTCGGGGCGGATGGAGCTGACATGTAACCAGGAGTCTGGTGCTGTCGGAGAAACTTTTGGGTGTTCCCAGGCTCGGTAACGCTGGGGTCCCCAGTGGGTTCTCACTTGGGCAGGCTCTTGGAATTCCCAGGCTTAGATTTCCAGTCCGACTCCTTCTCCTGCGGCCAGCCCTGCAGGCAGCATGTTCCAGGAGGAGTGGCAGCAAAGATTTATTTACTTAAACAAGCTTAATAATTCTCCCAGCTGTGGTGGGGGCAGCCGGCTGGGGAGGCACGCTGGGGGACAGGCAGGGTCGTGAGATGCTTAGAAAGGCGCCAGTGGCCATCTCACTGGGCGGGGCCGCCAGCGCCCTCATTGATCTGCCTTAAACCACGTGCCTCAGTTTCATGTCCTGTGAGTTCTGGCTGAGTATTTAAGGATGTCGGCAAGTCAACGGGTATTTTAATTATGTCATTTGTGAGCCTGGCCACTGAAGAGAAGAGCGGTTCTGTCTTTTTCTCTCTTTCCAGCTGTCTTCATTTTAGGGACAATCACTTTAAAAGCTGTCTCCCTGTTTTCAAGTCTCCGTGCGTCGGAGGGTGGGGGTGGTGGGAGAGGTCTGGGTGGGTGATAAACAGCTCCCTTGTCACTCTGAGTGATGGGAACCAGCTTGGGGACAGGACATAAAAACTACAAGCCGCTTGAGTATTTTGAAGAGACCAAGAAAAACAAGGGATTCAGGGGGGTTACTTAGAACCAGTTTCAGGACATTTGATACACGTGAATAGTGATTTTTCATCAAACCGCCTTTTTAAAAGGAACATATTTAGGAGCAGAATCTGGTGAGACAGTTATAAAAGCAGATCTTTTTTCTTCCTTTCTTTGGGCTCTGCCCGCTGTGTTTCACATTTGTGTGTGATTCGCCCAGCCTGACCGTGACCCTAAGTCATGTGCCGTCACTCCCTGCCCTCCGGTGGTTTTCCTTCACCTGGTCAGTTGCCACAGTCTTCGGACCGGCCCAGCTTGGACGTACGCGTCTTCCTCCCTCTGTTAAGACGTCGGTGCTGCTTCGGGCCCCTTCTTAGTCTCCTTCGCTTCATGTGGCTCAGTAGATCTACAAAGAAACTGTGATTATCCTCAAAAGTGGGGGAAGGGACAGCACCCTCTGCCGTCTGCTGTCGTTTTCACTTGAAGGATCCCGGGTGGAACTGAAGTTCAGATGATGGAGCGTCGATTAGAGCTCCGGTGTCAAATTGCTGCCGCGACAGCTTGACAGTGCCTCGCACCTGGTGTGCTCAGCCCCACCTTCCGCAGGAAGGAGATCCCCTTTTCCTTAAGGTCTTGGTCCAAGAGGGTTGTTACAGTTGAAGGAAAAAATATTTTCAACAGACTCTGTACTTGCAAAATCCCATTCATTCTTGGATTTTCCTAGCTGTTAGGTTTGGATTAAGAGCTCAAAGCAATTCATTTCTGCACCTACAAAAATGCTTTTTAAAATGTTAATATTTACCCAACCCCCCCCCCCAAAAAACAAAAAACCTTGAGGCTTGACCCTCCATGCCTGTATGTAGACCAGTGGTTCTCAGCGGGGAGTGGTTTTGCCCTGGGGCTAATCAGTGATGTTGGTGGTGGTGATGTACTGTATTCATTGTGTTTTTATGTTTTCTACTTCTGCCTGTTGGACCCTGGAAATATGAAGTGCTGACTTTTGTGGGAAGCAGCTTGATAACCGGCTGAACTGTGACAGTGACATTTCCCTTAGAACGTCCACTGACGAGGAAGTAATGCGGTTCCTTATCAATGGCTTTTAATAAGTAATTGATTTTCAGAGTTTGTTGTAATCAAAGCCATCTGGTGACTTAGCTCAGACTCCTCACCACTGGTGATTGTCTGTAGGGAAAAAAAATTCTTTTTGTTGTTTTTACTAAAGTTGATGAGATCCTGCATTCAGCCTGCTAATCGTGTGAGCTAGTCACATCTGTTAGCTGGCGAACGTTGTATTTCCTCCTTTGAATAGTTCTAAAATAAACTCTCCAGCGGAGAGAGAACAAAAATATCACAAATGAGACCTTCTCCAGGGAAAAGGAAAGGGGAGAGGATAACTTGGCGGTTGGTCTGTGACTCGCGGCGTCTGGGTGAGAGGCAGAGCTGGCCGGGGGTGCGAGGGCCCGTCCACGCTTGAGTTTACTGGGGGAGCAGGCTCCAGCTTGCGCTGGAGAGGCCTCGAAATTCAGAGGGCTGTCCGTTGGAGGCTCCCCCAGCTCTGTCCCGATCTGCTTTCTGTGAATCATTTCCTGTTGTGTTGCTCTTTTTCCTGGGTTGCTTTTTATCTCCACTCTTCCTGTTATGTTATCAGGTTAAACACAGAATCAGCACTCTGTACGTTTCTGCCCTTTTCTCGGCGGAGATGGTTCAGCGCACGCTCGGTCAGTCTTTGCTCCCCTTAACCTCCCATCCTCACGTGGACTGAGACGGACCTCTGACGAGTCAGAGGGAGGTCTGTGGGCAGATTCGCGCCTGCTGCAGTTTGGGGCTGCTCCGCAGTCTGTGTGTCCCACTGTGCTTTGTGGGGCGCTGTATCATTTGATGCTTATGCACTGGTGGAGCCCCAGCCCCCAGGGAAGGTCACAGGGCTCCCGTGTGTGACTTGCCCCAGACCTGGAGCTGCAGACCGCGGGCTTTGTATTTCCATCACTGAAGTCCTCTCCTCCCTCGGAATAAGATGTTTGCCTTAGTGTGGTAGCCTCTTGGCTTTTCATTGTAATAGGGGCTGGATGAGAATGACATCCTTCTAAACTTCATTGGTGGCTGGTCTAACGTGAACTCCAGACACTTGGTTCCCTGTGAGCAGTGGAAGTGCACCTGCTCCTTCCACCTGCTGCTCCTTTGGCCCAAGCTGCACGCGCCTTTCTGTCTTTTTTTTTTTTAATTTGGACATTTAGGTGTTTTTTTTTTAATAATAACCTCATTTATTTATTTATTTATTTAACACCTTTACTGTAGTATGGTTCCTGTACAGCAAACAACACATATTTCAAATGTACAATTTGATGAATTTTGATAGATGTGTACAGCCATGAAACCACCACCACAGTCAAGACGGCTAACATTTCCATCACTCCCCCTGAGGTGCAATTTTCGAATTCCCGATTTGTCCCTCCCCACCCTTTTCCCCCTGGTAACTGCAAGTTTGTTCTCTATGTAAGTCTGTTCTGTTTTGTAGATAAGTTCGTTTGTGTCCTTTTTTTTTTTTTTTAGATTCCACATATAAGCGATATCATTTGGCATTTTTCTTTCTCTTTCTGACTTCACTTAGAATGACGATCTCTAGGTCCATCCATGTTGCTGCAAATGGCATTATTTTAATTTCTCCACCTCTGTCTTATCTTCTGTGAAGCAGGGATAATGTTCTTAAACACCTTTGATCACCCTGCATTCCCTGGTTAGAAATTGGAGCCGGGCACTTCCTTGTCAGAGCATTGTCTTCCAAGTGGGGTGGACCCAGCTGCCTGCCTGGTAAATTTCTGTAGCTTTCCCCCTTTTGTGAACCCGGCTGGAGGACCGAAAGAGTGTGTGTGTGGGGACAGAGAAGAAGCTGCCTTCTTCATCCTGATCTGGCCTGCAGATTGGGCCACTGTCCCACTTCGCTGTACCTAAGTTGTTACACAATTAATACTTTTGAGAGCTGGCCCGGGAGAGGCGCCATGCCTGGGGCTCAGGGAACACAAAGGCGGACCAGACAGAGAGCTGCTCTCTGGGAGCCTGTAAATCAGTGTGGGGTGATATTACAGGTTTGTGATCAACTTTCATCTCAAGAGTACAAGCTGAGTGTCCACTGCCTCTGTGCAGGGTCCTGGGGGGTGCAGGGAAAACTCATGGAAAGTCCAAGGCCAGGATTCATTTCAAATTTTCCAGGAGGAGAGAATATTTTCTTCAAGATCCTCAGGAATCCTTCAGTGTCAGGCAGCCCTGAGGGTCAGCCTCTGGGGCCAGCACCCTGTCCTCCACCAGCCCCAACTTCTCCCTTCCCAGGACAGTGCTGTCTTCCTGGACCCGCAGGAGGCTGGGTGTTGGTTTGCCTAGGACAAACACGTGCTTTTGGGGTCAGCTGGTCCACAATCCTCAGATCATATAAACTCTGCTTACACATGATTTATTTGCTTAAGAACTTTAGATCTTAAAAAATAGTAGAAGTACTTGTTGGTGCTTTTAATGGGATGCTGGCGCCAGGAAGCCCACTGATACTTCTGATTTCCTATTTTTTATTGAAAACAGCATCGATGCCTTATGCCATTCCATTTTAATCTAGAAAAGATTTATTTAGTCAAACTACTGCTTTGCTCAGATTAGTAACGAGTATTGTAAAGCAGTCCTGTTCAGATGTTTTGTAGGTTTATTTATTTATTTATGTATTTTAAATCTAACGAGAGTCTGATTCAAAGTATTTAGTTTGTTTCCTTTGGAATGTAAACTGTTTCTTTCCTCCATTATGGATGTTATTTTTTTGTATTTTTCAAATGCACTGTTTCAGGATGTTGACCTCTGCTGAATCTTGTACCCAAGTCATTGTGCCATTTTGACCGGAAGCTGGCAGATGGACCAGTTTCAGTGTTTCTGTTTAGCATCCGGAAGTAATTGAATGCTAGCATTCAAAACAATTAAAATCATAATTAGTGACTTGTCCTCTGTTTTACACTGAACCAGTTTACAGTTCCTTAAACTTCTGATGACGTGGATTTGTGTACAATAGTTTTTGTGACATACTGTAATTAATGTGGGACACACTGTAATTAATGCTTTGTGTTCAGATGAACTTAATTTGAGAATAAGAAGGCTTTAATTTGAGATACGAGTTTTGTGTTGCAGTTTGAAAGATTGATTGGAATACATTGATTCCTGGCTCTCAGCGGCCTTAAATCAGAGAGAATTTAATGCATGTGAAATAAGTTTGTTTTGGGTCTCATTCAAGGGAGCAAGATTTTTTTTTTTGTTTACAGACTCATGGAGTATAGTTATTATTTCATGTGTGTAAGTAAACGTAATGTGTTCTTTGAGGAATAGCAAAAATTGTACTGTTCAGCCCCCTAATATCCTTATTCTGTTGTGTGACGCTAATCCGCAGTGTTTGTCTCCTTCAGTTGAGTACAGCTTTTTACTAACTTTCCCAAAGCACAGCTTGTAATTGTTGAAAGGCATTCATGTTACACTTTGCATAGATGTCTTTATGTATAGTATATATAGTACATTATGTATTTTTAAATAAGCTTTTAATTTTAGAATAGTCTTAGATTTATAGAAAAATTCCAGAGCAAGTACAGAGAATTCCCAAACCCAGCACTCGGTTTCCACTGTTAGCATCTCACGTTGCACTGGAACACGGTCACAGCTGGTGGACCAGTACGGGTACTTGGTTCTTAATGCAAGTCCATATTTTATTTGGATGTCCTTAGTTTTTACCTGACGTCCTTTCCCATCCCGGGACCCCACCAGACGCCTCTTGGTTGTGATGGTTGTGCAGACTTTCCCTGCTCTGGTGACTATTTTAGCTTTGAGGAGCACAGATCCGGTGTTTTGTGGACCGTTGCTCAGTTGGGATCTGTCTGATTTTGCTCGTAGGTGGGCTGGGCTCCAGGTTTTGGGGAGAAGAACCAGGAGGGAAATTGCCGTTCTCATCGCATCCTGTCGGGGTGCATGACAGCAACGTGACTTGTCATGTTGCCCTCACCGTCTCGGCTGAGGTTCCGTGTGTCGGGCTGTCCCCGCGTGTCCGCCATGGAGTGACCTGGTCTCTCGTCTGTCTGTGCAAGGAGGCCTGGTGCCCCCAGGAGAGGGAGATGGTGGAGACACAGCCGGGAGCGCTGCCCTGAGGGTCAGTCTTGGCCAGGGTAGGGAGGTCCTCAAAGCCAGGCATGTCTGAGATGGTTTCATCACATGTGTGAGTGTGAGGGCAAGTGAGTGTGCATGTGTGATAGTGAGCGTGTCCTTGGACTTTGTCCAATTTGGGCAAATAAAACCACCAGCGGGTCTTCCTGGTTTCTGTGCACACCGGATGCTCCGTGCTCTGAGATGGCAGACCCCGGGGATGGGGGTGCTGAAATTGTCCTCTGGCTGGAGGAAGGGCTGGGCGATGATGGGGGCCTGCTGCATGGATCTCCGCTCAGGGAAGACGCGCTCCGTCCGCAGACATGGCCCCCACCGCCTGCCCAGGTGCCGTGACGCAGCTCTGGGTGTGCCTGCCAGCCAGCAGGGCTGGGCTGCGTGGGAGCGGGCTCGGGAGCTGACTGGGGGAGGGACTCGGGTGGGCCTCTTCTCTGGTGGCTCATGGAAGGTTCCAGAAAGTCTGCCTCTAGACAGAGGGGAAGAGTGGCTGGCCTTTCTCTGGGGAACAGAAAGGGTCAGGGTTTAGGCCAGTAGCCTGTTTCACTTCCTTGTTTATACCCTACCCCGCAAAGATGGTGTGATTTGAGGGTGTGGGGTGGACGGTGCCCTGTGGGGACACCGCTTACCCAGAGCTCCGTAGATTAGAGAGATTCATCTGGGCTCATCCACATGCATGTAACTTGCATTGCATTTTGTTTATTAAAATTGACTGAATATAAACCTCTGCAGTGGCTTTTTTGAACATTATTTTCTTTAAATCCAAGCCCCCGTGTTAAACTATGAGCTATGGTTTCTATTTGACCTGCGGGTTTCTGATAAGTTTTTAAAAACCTTTGTTCTGAATGTTTGTTTGGACTGAGGTTGTCTCTGCGAGTTTTGGTGTCTGTGTGTGGAAGGATGACGGTGTGAAAGTGAGGACTCCCGCTTTGCTGGAAAACGTTTAAGGACAGCGTTTCTGGGAATTGGCTAGTCTCGCCTTTTCTTCGTAGCAAGTCTGCTGGAAGCACGGCTCCACGTGTGAGAGCAGGGAACGAGGAGGTCTCGTAACCTCCTTCCAGCCCTCATGGTGGAAGAGGCCTCGTGGGGAAACGGGGAGCCAGGAGGCGGCAGAGCCCTGGGCCAGGGCGGCTGGTCCAGTCCTGGGCTCCCGCGTCAGCCGCCCCTCCCTCGCATCCGCAGGCCTTCCTGGTACAGCAGCAAACAGCCTCTGCCCTGACCGGTCCCTCCGGTGACCCTGCCCGAGTCTGGAATCCAGGGATTTGTTGAGTCTGATGGACCCGGGTCATGACATCCTGTGATGTTCTGAGCAGTTCCCCACAGTCGGTCCTTAACCCAGGGGCCCTGCCAGGAGAGGGTGGACTTCCCAGGGGCCATGACCTCGGGGTGAAAACTTACACTTTTATCTTCACTAGCTTTTAGCTGAAATCAAGTGTTTCCTCCTGTTGCCAGCGTAGGCAGCACAGCTTGTCCACGGTCATCAGAGAACTGCCCGGGCTTCCGGGGCGCGTGGCGGTGGCAGCAGGTGGGTTAGTATTTGGGTGACTTTCCTCTTCCTCTAGAATTACGGGGGCTGTTAGACCTGCTGCCTCCTGTTCACCAATAACTAACACAGAAGGGACATGTTACTGTATCTCAAATTCATCTTTTAAATAATACTTTAATAATTGTGTGTTAGTACAATTGCATACGATGAGAACCATGTGAAAGCATCCTGAGAAGGTACCCCTGGTCATCACCAGGCCGCTGGGAGGGGTGCGCGGCACCGGGGCGGGCCTGGCGGGGCCCAGGTGCTGTCTTGTCTGAAGTCAGAGCTGCTGGGATCCAGGCCTCGGGCCAGACGCCGTCCATGCAGGCGTTGCAGGAAAGTAATTTTGCTGCCAAACAGAGCTCTTTCCAGTCCTGCAGTGATGACAGAAAGTAAAATCCATTGACTGTAAGAAAAATCTAAAAATAACCTCATTCAAACTAGATAAAAAGCTTAATCACTGGTTTTGTACATTTAATTATTTAAGTGGTCATAGTGGGAAATATATCTCTCAGTTTATTGTCTTAAAAAAATGACTGTAAATAGTGTCCTGGGATTTGTGGTGAGTTAATATGGCAGTGACTGGGTCGGGCTGTGGATTTGGTACTTGGGGGTTATAATAACTTCCAGTATCAGGGAAATGTCAGTGAATTTTAAAAAATCTCTTGCATGATGGAGTTTGACTTTTTGGTTGTCGGGTGTACAGCAAAATGATCCCCAGAGGTTTTGACCCCAGAGGTAACAGAAGTATGTTATAAAATAAGAAATGATTTGGAAGAAGAATCGGTGCCCAGAGCTGCAGGTCCCGCCTGCTGGACCGTCCCTGCAGGTGAGGGGCCTTCCTCGGGTGTTACCAAGGTCGCGGTGATCACTGACGTTTACTTCACGTTTCGTCTGTGTCGCCTGATTTGGACTTCACTGCATTTGGACCTCAGCCCCCGCAGGCTGCCTCATCCCCGTTTAAACGCGGAATTTATCCGAACGCAGCCATGCAGCCTCCCTGAAGCATTTACACACGGGCGTGTTACATTTGCACACAAGTGCAGTGACCCTTGGTGGTGGCTGTGCATCCTTGCTGGGCAGGTGAGAGGAAGGGAGGCGGGCGTCCACATCCCTGACCGACTTCGCGCTGGGGCGCGGCCAGGACGGCATCCCCGCTGGGGCCGCACCTGCCGGGCTTCAAGGTGCCAGCACAGCTGCCTTCGGGCGTCCCCCCCTGGTAACAGGGTGACCCTACTCACTTGCTCTGGGCTTCCCAGGTGTGGTTGTCGGCACGGCCAGGTAAAAGGATCTTAAAGTGTGGACTGCACACACGCTTGCCTGAGACCTGGCTTCCTGAGACTTACCTCTTCCGGCACTGCTCTTTCTTTCTTTTTTTTTTTTTTTTCGGTGGAGTTTCCTTTAATGATAAAGGCAGCCTCCTAACTCTTACAGATTGTATCTAAAAAGGAAGCAGCCTCCTGTAATCTTACAGGTCCCCAAAGAGAAACTTTTCACGTCTGCAATTAGTCCTTGTCCGTGTGTGTCACCGTTTGTGCATTTTCACGTTCTTCTTAACATGAGCGTTCCCCACCTCACTGGCGATCTCCGCGGTGTTCTCTTGCTGCCGGAGGACATGCCGTAGAGTGACAGCTCTCTCAGGGCCATGAGCCGCCCGCTGACTTGGTCATTTAAGATCTTGCTCCGGTAGGTGAGGTGGCCGTGTGCACCTCTGATAGCTCTTTTCTTCTATGCGGTCGTTTCCGTAACGTAAGTTCCTCAGCGAGGGGCTGCGGGGTTAAATGGTGTGGACGTCTTCGTGGCTCTTCAGGTAGCATCTGTGATACATGACGCCCTTCTAAAGAGCCCCGAGGATTCTCAGCAACATTCAGCATTGGTTTCACCCGAACCACACTTAGAAGAGTGGAAGGGCCCGTCCGTACAAGCACTTGGCGTCGACGTGGTCTCGGGGCCCTGATGGCAGGACCAGGGCCAGTGCTCGTGGCTGTCAGAGCTCCTCCCGTCGTCCCAAGGCTGAGCCCCGTGCCCACGCTTGGAGCCGACCTCCCAGCTAGTGGCCCTTCTTGAAGGGACTCTGTGACAGCCTCAGGAGTGTCCTCAGCCCTCCCACGACTTGCCCCTCGGAGGGCGAACGTGGCCTTTTGTCTGTGTGTTGGAGCATGGTTTGGGGCGTAAAGGTGGTATTGGAGCTGATTATCCTGTGTGGTCTCAGGCCAGGTGAGACACAGGTCATGGGGCGACTGTTGTTTAAAAGGTAATCGGATCTCAAAGGTCGTTTTTAGAAAGAGTTGCAAATACTGTTAGCGTGTCTGCCACGCCCCAAGGAGGCGACGGGGCCTGTGTGTTTGAGCTGAGTGTTGTCTGGTAACTAATGAAGAGCTTGGGTGAGCCGTGCAGACTCAGAGATGATACACATACCTGTGTGGTTTTAAGCTGCTGTTGGTGGCAGTTTGTCACCATGTCCAGACCTGGCCGTTCTCCTTGCGCCCCCCTCAGCTGACCGCGCTCCCTGCCGAGCGGACTCCCTGAAGTTGTGGCCCTGCTTCTGTGCCGGGTTCCTGTGACCTTCCTCCCAACATACTGGCTCGAGACAGCAGAGACCCCGTCGCAGTGTACCCTCCAGAAAGATCTCCAACGAACGTGAAAGGAGGAAGGGGCACCAAGGGGGTGGGGGAGGGACAGGCCGGGGCTCAGGGATGCGGGCGCTGGGGGTGCCTGCCAGTGGAGGTGCTGGTGTCGAAGGAAGGGACGGCGGCCTGACTTTGTTTCTCCTTCTCCTCCGGGATCTGATACTCTTTTTTCCAGTGCCATGTGTGCTAGGGCTTTATCCACCAGCACCCCCCCAGGGTGGTCCGTGCAGAGAAGCCAGGGGGTGGGGGTTCTCAGGTGTGCTGCTTGGCCACCTTGGTCAGTCCCCACACCTCCTGCCCTGGCCTCCCCTCCACCTGGTGGGTGTGTGGGGTTCCCTGCAAACTGTTTCCATCTGTCGTTAACTCTCACTTAGATTTATGAGTCATTATTTTTGAAAGTTTTCAACTTAATGTAATCACCCAGCGGCGCCTTCTGGGTCCCTTTTCCTGCTGCGCGTAGTGTGTGGGTCGCAGCTGGGAGTCAAGAGAAGAATGACGTTGGTCTCAGGCCCTGGCACCTCCAGGACAGCTGCTCCCCCCTCCCGCCCCTGTGGGAGGCACCTGCGCGTGAAGTCTGCCGGGTCAGGACACACACGGGGCCCTGTGTGGACCCGCCTCTGCAGAAGCAGGGCCCACGCTGCCCGGGAAGACTGTAGCCCACCGTCCAGTCCCCTGGTGTGTTTTAATTTTGTCTTTGTCACGTGCAGCATCCCTGGTGACCCAGTGCAATTTGCTGTAAACTTAGTACCTCTCGTGACGGGACCCGAGTGGCCCTCTCGTGATGTCCGGTGAGAGTGGGCACGCCTGGCAGCAAGTCCCCTGGCAGAATTTCACTTCCCCAGCTCAGCCTGGTTTCAACAAAACCCTTGTTAGTGTTTTGTGGAAGATACCTTTGTAAGTTGGTATTTGGGGGCACCGATGAGAGATTCACGTGTTTGGGAGTGTATTTTTCTCTTCCTGGTGGTGTTAAAAAAACAAAATTCAGTGGAGTGGATGTTAAGATCTTGCTGGCTTTACTCAGTGATGCATGAATTGGGCAGAGTGCCCCCAGCAGACAGAGGGGCCCTCCGAGGAGCTGGGCAGAGCGAGGACTTGAATCGCCGGAGGGAGCTGGCCCAGGAGGTTACATCGGACAAAGCGGGCGGGCTGTTACAAGATTACTTTCCTGTAGGGCTGGCAGGGCCCACCAGGCAGAGTCCTTCATTGGTGCTGCTTCCCGATCGACTGGGTTCAAATTCCATTTCTGGGAGAGCAGAGCTGTAATTCAGTCTGTTTGGTGACATGGGACTTACAATAAGTGACTCCATTTGGGGGCTGTTGCCTTGTTGTTAACAGTGTAGAGCAGGGTTGGCAGACTCTGGCCTGAGGGCCGACTCTGCTCCCAGCCTGTTCTTGTGGGGAGTTTTATTAGGACATGGCCAGGCTCGTCCACTGACATCTGGCCTGTGGTTGTCTCCTGGATACAGGGCAACGTTGAGTCATCGCAGCAGAAAGCATTGCTTGCAAAGCCCGAGATGTCTGGCCCTTGTCCAGAAAGGTTTGCCCACTGGTGTGCAGGGAGGAGTGGGGGTGAGGTGGGGAGCCCTTTCTCCATCACTCCGCTGGCACCAGCTGAGAGTCTTTTCTGAGATGGGGGCAGGGATGCTGGTCGCTTGGGGTCAGACTGCCGCTTCCAAACCCCAGTGGTTCCCGGCCGGACCACTGCGCATACCTAATGTCCATCCGCTCTTTCTCCTCCTCGTTACTCACACCCTCCCGTCCGGAGGGCTGCTTTCTTTCCACGTGTAAGAAGTGGAGACAGAAAGGGTTTCAGTCCCTGAATTTCTAGAAATGAAAGCATTTATTCACTAGAACTGTAATAGAAGCCACACATGTGAGCTGAATATGGAACTTAAAATTTCCTGGTAATCTGATTAAGAAAGCAGAGAGATGAAATTAATTTTAGTAACGTGTTTATTTAGCCCAATATCATTTCGACTTAAAAATGGCTAGTAGGAGATGGGATTTTTAAACTTTTGTCCTTTTTCTTTCTGTGACGTCTCTGGGTGTGGCGTGTCCTCAGAGCAGGACACAGCCGGACAGGCTGCATCTTGAGTGCTCAGTTGCCACGTGTGGCCAGAGACTCACAGGTTGGACTGGTCTCTGATTCTGTGTCCTGTAACTCGGTTAAATTCGGACACCAGCTCGTGGGAGTTTGTGTAGAGCCCATAGGTGAAAGGCTCTGTCCCACAAGACTGTCACTTCAGATGCCTGTACTTGGAACTGACTGGCTGTGAATTGGGGATTCCCACCCCCTCCATTAAGTGTGCTAATTTGCCATAATGACTCAGAATCAGGAAAGCACGTCCCTCTCTCTGGTTTATGACAAAGGATACAGATCAGGAGCCACCAGAGGAGGAGAGGTGCTGGGGGTGGTGGGAGGTGGTGGTGCAGAGTTTGGGGACCCTCTCCGGGTGCCCCACCCGCCCAGCACATCATGGTGTTCATGAGCCCTGAGGCTCCCTGGATCTTGTTCTGGATCCTTATAACCCAGTCTCCAGCCCCTCTCCTCTCTCTGCTAGTTGGGGGCGGGGCAGGTTGGTCTTTCTTGGCTAGCCTCATCCGGAACCTGCAGAGGACCAGCCCTGGGCCACTTGGTCAGCATCACCGTGGGTGCTGGGTAAGGGGCTGGTTACTGGTAACAAGGGACGCTCCTGTCACTCAGGAAGTTCCCAGGGGTTAGGAGCTCTGTGGCTGGAATGGGGGACCAAGACTACGTGTCTTTGCTGAGCCGCAGCGGGACAGCCGTGCACTGCCCCCCACCGCCCTTCCTCCTCCCCAGCTGGCTGTGCCTGATTCCAGAACACTCCTCCTCTGCAGAACAGCTGATGCGTTCTTATTTTACATTCTTCTCTACCCTCCGGACTAATCATGCCTCTCCCTGTGCGGGTAACTCCCCCAGCTCGTGGTTCTCAGGAAGCACATGTAGGAAAAATATAGTAACATTTCTGAGGAGGCTCAGAGATACAGAGCTCCCAAGTGTGGCACAGAAATTGTGAGTGTGCTTGGAAGAACTTGGAGAAGGGTAACTAAGCTGCAGGGGAGCGGCGTCTGTGGCTGCAGGTTTTCTAAGAGAGGGGGCTGTGGGGAAGGCGCCAGTGGTGCGGAGCCAGGGTGGGTGAGATCTGGCCAGGAGGTCCCCAGAGGGCCGGGCAGCTCCCGCCACGGGAGTCGGGCTCTCCAGGCTCATCCCTGGCACGGAGTGTGTGCGCCAAGGCTCTGCCGCCAATAAAACTGGTTCAGGAGGAAAATCAGAGAAAAGCTGGGATTTTTGCTCCTCACGTAGGCTTTGGTCTCCGTCCCAGGCGTGACCATTCTGCATTTGTCATGTTTACCTTTTAGCTTTTTCCTGAAATTTTCAACCCAAGATCCTGGTGCCAGAGTGCCTGGTTCGGATTGTGGCTGACGGCGGGGACCGTGTCTCGGGCGGGTTACCTCGCCTCTGCGGGCCTCAGTGGCCTTCACCGGAAAATGGGTTGTGGTGAAGACCAAAATGAGGAGAAATGAGAGAAAGTGAAGTCCAGGAGCTGTGTGAGTGGGGCATGGTTGCTAAAGGAATGTCTAAGAACCAGAATTTTAAAAATGTAATAGTTTAGACATGGCTCTCTTGAAATGCTTTAAACTTTAAGGGCACGATGGGGATTTCTGTTATCGTGACTTGAGTTAGCAGACTTAGCCCCGAGCGCGATCTAATGTGGAAAATCTTTGAAGAATGGTGTTTTGTTATCTGACTTCGATCATGCTGAGAGATGTAGCTACATCAGTGATAAAACAGTGTCTTTCTGTAGCTCAGAAGTGCTGAAACTTCCCTGTAGAATGTGTGTACAATCAGAAATGCTCACATCTAAGATAATTTCCTTGGTCATAGAGGGCTACAGAGTACCTCTCATTTCCAAAGGGTGTGCTCTGGGGGCATGGGCCGTGGCTCGCCTATCCGACGGGGAGGCTGTGCCTCACAGCTGGAGCCGTGCGCTGAGCCGCGGAGGACTGCGCGCCTGCGGTGTGGGTGTTGACAGTTAGTGGTCTGAGTTAATATTTTTCATTATTTTACATCCAGACACCTTAATTTTAACAGGTCAAGAGAAGGATTTTTGGCAAGTCACGTTTAGCCTTTTTATTATTTCAGATGTTCAGGAGAGTCGTTTTGGGCGAAGTAAGCTGCAGTAATTCGTTTTTTAGATTTCTTATCCTTTCGGTTTCCAATGTTGACAGTCCTCTGCTGGCATCACTGTTTCTCCCTTTCCCCTTTTGTTCTGACTCTGTAGGAAGAAACATGAAAATAAGTTATATTTTGGACAAATATTTCAAAGTAATTGTCCATTCTTTCTCATCATGTGACTTAGGTGAGAACTAATGTTGCTTTCATGTGACTAAAGGGTAGTATTTTAGGGGGAGGGTGTGGCTCAGGGGTAGAGCATGTGCTTAGCATACATGAGGTCCTGGGTTCCAGCCCCAGTGCCTCCATTAAAACAAATAAAGAAATAAACCTCATTACCTCCTGCTTCAAAAAGAAAAAAAAAGAAAGAAAATTAAAACAAAAAAGGACAATTTTTTAAAAGCTAATGCTCCTTAAATAGAAGCTGTCTTAGCTGAAGTGGTTATAACAAAGCACCACAGCCGGGGAGCATAAACAGCAGGCCTTTATTTCTCGTGGTTCTGGAAGTCCACGATCAAGGGAACAGCTGGCTTGGTCCCGGGTGGGAGGCACTTTCTGGCTTGCCTTGTTGCTGTATCCGCACGGGATGGAGGAGGGTTCTGTCCTCTTCCTCTTCCTCTGGGAACATGCATCCTGTCAGGGGCTCCACTCTCTGTGAGCCCATGCAGACCTATAATTGCCAACCAAGGGCTCGCCTCCAAATGCGTCACCCTGGGGACCAGGTTTTCAATGTATGCATTTTTGAAGAGGGGAACAGAAACATGCAGCCATAACAGAAGCGGCTTTGACGTCATAACCTCTTCGAGGAAAAGCATCCAGCCTGGCTGACGTGACTTGCTGCAGGTCCGAACTTACTTCCTTCCCTCTGAAGTGAGAGCCGTCCTGGGGTCGCAGGCTCCCTTCGGCTGTCAGGCCCGCCTGTCGCTCGGATCTCTGCTTTCCCGGCCGCTGTTCCCAGAGCTCTCTGGCTGCCTGCCTCCCTCCCAGGGTGATTTGAGGTCCCGATTGTCTGTCCCCTCCCTGCCACCCTCCCAAACTAGCTGTCATGGAAGCAAGCAGAAGGGCTTCGGCTAGGAGCCTGTGGGAATGGCAGCAGGTGCGCACCCCCCCCCCGCCGCCCTCCGTCTGCAGATCTGCGGGGAGCCTGGCTTACCTGCAGCAGGTGTCTCCGTCGGGGGAGGTGGGCTGTGAGGGACACTAGAGGACGGACCCCTCCAGGAGTCTCTGTCTACCTCTTCCTAATGGCCTGTCTTGGGGACGCGGGGTCTCTCTGGCGCTGAGTTGGAGAACCGCTATTCAGACCGTCCATTTTAGCTTTCTCGAGTAGGGCCAGTCTTGCTCCATCTTTGTCCCCACCCACCCCCCCGACCCCCGTGTACCCACTAGATTTTTGTAAAGCAGATTCACGTGTATATGTGTATATATATATGCATATGTATCATTTCTTGATGTTACTTTTAACCATAGTGTAATTTTAAAATTTAACTTCAAATTTTGGTTTGTTTGAATTCATATTTCCTCCCACTTATTTATTCAGCTCAGTTGTCACTTCAGCCCCTTTATACGTTCGTTATTGCCTCCTTTGGGTTTTAAACGTTATTTGTGAGTTTAGGACTTAACCTCAGTGGCTTCTGCTGGAGACAGAGGAGTGAAGACTGACCAGCTGATCAGACCCTCTTCAAAATGAGGTTGTTTCCATCCTGGGCCTCAGGGCCTGGCTTCATGGCTAAGAGCCCACACCTCCCAGTGTATCTTTCAGGAGCTATGCTGATTCACTTGGATTCTTTTAACATGATTGTTTTTGTTTTTGTTTTGTTTTTTTGTACTCTAGTCATGCTCGTAATCTCCTCACCTGTGAGTGAGGTGGCAAGCTGGTTGTCAGAGTTCCCTTTTGGTTTTGTGGTTACCAAAGAACACAAGGGGAACAAGGTGGAGGGTGTAGCTCAGGGGTAGAGCGTGTGCTTAGCATGCACGAGGTCCTGGGTTCAATCCCCAGTGCTTCCATTAAAAAAAAAACAAAAAACCCCACCCGGTATAAGGCACAACTGTCCCCCAGTTCCTTAGCGGGGTTGCGACCTCCACCTCGGACTTCCTTTGAAGAAAGTGCCCCCGCTGTGTTTTGGCACAGCACCAGGATGTCCCTGACTGAGGCCGCTTCTGGGGAGGAGGGGGGTTGGAGAAGGCCACGTGCGGCCCTTGGGCTGCCCCCAGGGAACTCCAGGGTCTGCACTGCTGTCCCATGTCACCAGCAGCTCTCACTTCCCTTTCGAGTCCTGGGTGGGGGTGGGGGCGAGAGACCCCCAACTTTCGTCCCAGCTAGAGCAGTCACACACCCTGAGTTTTCTGTAACAAACTCCCTTTCCCGACTTCTGTCTCTTACTTCCATAAGCATGCCAAATATCCTGAAATTTCACCGTCACCTGGAAGCAGCCGAAGAAAGTTTGGGGGCAGGGGCAGGACCTCTGTCACCGTGCAGGGGTGTGACAGGTGCAGGATCACCCAGCTGTGCTCGGGGCTGCTTCCTGTGCCCTCGCTTCTGACCCACGGAGGGTAGCTACATTCTGAGTGTCCTGCGTGTCCCCTGGTCCAGAAAGGGATCTTTGACATTTGCAACATGACCAGGACAAAGAACTTGAGAATTGTCCACTAGGTTTGGTCATTGAGCAGCTGATGTAGGCTGGCTGCCTCCCCACTGCAACCTCCCCCATGCAGTCTCCCCACTGCAGCCTCCCCCCTGCAACCTCCCCCCTGCTGCCTCCCCCCTGCAGCCTCCCCCCTGCTGCCTCCCCCCTGCTGCCTCCCCCCTGCAGCCTCCCCCCTGCTGCCTCCCCACTGCAGCCTCCCCCCTGCTGCCTCCCCACTGCAGCTTGCCCCTCTGGTTCTAGTCCAGCCATCTCTCAGGGCAGTGTCAGCTCTGCCCAGGCTCTGGGGATCTTTAGCCATCAGACTGCAGGTGACAGGTGAGAAGTGACCTAGGGTTTCTTTCTGTTTCGATTCAGCTGGGAGTCAGCACTGCTGACCTTCTTGTCCAGGTGGCCTCTGCTCTACTCTGGCCACAGGGTCCTTCCTCAGGGGCCCTGTTGGAAGTGGAAACCTCTCAGGAATTTTGGACAGGCTGGATCTAGTGCATGGGTGCGCTGGGAAGTGAAGAAAGAATATCAATCTAGTCTTCCTCTGTGGCTCTCTTGGCTCGACCCCAGCTCAGCTGTGGGGCTGGCCATCCTGGAATGGGTGGGTCCCCCTGCTGTGTCACAGGTCAGTTGAGAGGCGTCACTGTGCTGCGCACGGCGTCTGAGAAGACCAGCCTCGTGTCTATTAAAACACGCTTAGCAACTCCCTCACCTATTGCAAATTTGCTTTAGCCAAATCCCTCCTCTGTAAATAAAGATGTCGCAGTGAGCACAAGATAGCTGGCGTGGGTCCTGGAGGGGTGGGAAGCGGGCCTGCCACCCCCTCCCCGGGCCGCGTGTGACCCTGCAGGGACACGCTCCTGTGTTTGCAGGTGCCCTGGCGCAGGGGTCAGCCCCCAGGGCGGGCTCCTCCCTCTCCTCTCAGGGCTCCTGTGGTGGCGGAGGGTTGGGGGGCGCCCTGTGTCAGTGGGGGGGCCCTTCGGACTCTCAGCCCTGGCAGCAGGCAGCCTGTGCGGCTCCCTGGGCTCGGCCAGCGGGGCTGTGCATGCGCTCCCCTGGAAGGCGTCCGGCAGGACAGTGGCCCTGCTCCAGCCCCTCCGTTCTTGAGGCCGAGCCCAGAAATGCACTGGGGTGTGTCTGCTGTCCCGCCCCGGACCTCTGATCACAGTGACGGTGACCATGGGGCAGCAGAGCTGGCCTCGCTGTGCTGTGTGTCTCCTCCTCCACTTTTCCTGCATTCGGGCGAGCAGCGAACGCCACCCCCCCACCCCACCCCGTGTCGGCTGCCTTTCTTATTCCTGGTAGGGGTACCGGCTCAGGAAGGAGGGCAAAGGGCAAATCCCCCAAAGATGTTTCGAAAGAAGAACTCGGAAAACCATAACGAGGGATTCACTAGGTGGGCTAAGGAGGAGAGAACAGTTTCTGGGAAGGATGGAGGCTTGGCTCTCGGTCTCTGTGTTAATGTGTTCCTGCTTAGATGTTACTGAGATGTGAGCTGTTTCCAGGCCGATGTGAGTTGGCTCTGATACAACTTTAGGTGAAAGACAGAGTTAGGGATAAGGGTGCCGTGTTCTGGGATTCTGCGTGTCGCTCGCGTGTGGCGTGCTTTTCTGTTCGGGGCGAAAGAGCTTTTGGGGCCGGGCTGGCGCTGAGCTGCCCCCTTCTTGCTGGTTGTGCGCTTTGCACGTCGAAGGGGCTCCCCCAGCGGGTGGGATTCCTGGGGAGGCAACTGTTAGAAGAATGGTGTATTTTTTTTTTTTTTACTTTTGCTGCCTTGAGTATTGTAAACTACGTTGGCATGAAGAAACTCAGTAAATATTCCAAGTCTTAGTCCTCCATAAATATGTCCGGGTTACGTTTTTTCTCTAGTAAAAGATTAAAAATGAAAACCTCAGCTCCTTTGGAGCGAGAGAAGCCAGGTAGCCTGCTGCATGAGCTGGTGATGTGGCCTCAGCAGAAGCGACGGGAAGCTGGTGGCAGGGACGTTCCCTCCACCCAGAGCAGGTGTCCTTTCTCTTCTTTCTTTCTCCTGTTGCCTTGTGACGGTTGGAAATTGGGCTGAATTTGGGACTTGCAGGACTAAACGAAATGCCTCTTTCCCTGCAGAAGACGGGGCGTCTGCATTTCAGGGCCACCTTGGGTTATCCGGACCCCTCAGCTCCGTCACAAGGGTGTTGCCTGCACTCCACAGTCCAGCGTGTGGCACTTGGCAGTGACGTAACCCATTTTTATTCAGGACAGTGCTGACTACGTTATTTGTGATGGACGTTTGTCATCTTTCTTCGCACCCGAATGGTCTACCCAGGCAGGAGGAGTATTTCCACCTGCCGACTGAGCCTCGGGGGGAGAGAAGAGGGGGGTTCCTTTGCTCACCTGGAAAGTTGTTTGAAACAGCCTTTTCCGGGCAGTGAGTGTCCCTACCTGTTACCCGTGGGTTTACGTGTATGTTTCTGTGGTGCTGTGATGTGCTCACTTGTTCTGTGTGGTAGCTATCTCTAGAGTAAGGAGCATCTCTGATTGGCTCACTGTGTGCTAGAGCTTGATCCCAGTGACCTCTGTGAAGAAGTGCTTACATTCTGATTTGTCTAATTTTATATTCAGACAAATCAGAGCTACAGACTCTTCCTGCAGCCCCTGAGCTGGGAGGGCGAGCAGAGTCCGATCGGTGTGGAGGTGACCCAGCTGCTGTTTGTCACTGTGTTTTCACAGGACACGAAATGTTTTAATATCTTGTATGTTGAGCCTTGGAGTCAGTTCTCAAGATTGTCGCATGAACTGATTTCATTTTTGGCAGGGGCGAGGTTCAAACTGCTAAAAATCTTTTCCTTTTTTTTTTTTCCGGAAGTGTGTTCAGAAGCAGAAGGAAGGGCCTTCGTGTCTTAGTGCTCAGCTGAATGTGAGCAGCAAGCTCACGAGCGTGTGCAGGCTCTGTAGAGAGTCCTCTGCGGCCCTCCCCAGCCTCCTCCCCTCCCCAGTCCGGCCCTGATCACCAGCGATGAGGCTTTGGAAGCTGGGGCCCCTGGTGGCCTCGCCAGTGACTGGCTCTGGGCCCTGGCGCGGCTTGGCTGGCCTCCGTGTGCGCAGAGTGGTGCGGGGCCTGGAGGCTTCCAGAGGTCTTCCAGCGATGTTTCCTGATGTTGCTGACTGTCGCTCCCTGGAAGGTGGGGTTTCTTAGTTAACGGGACAGTCATACTCAGGGTAGTTCTTTTAAGGCAGAGAGAGTCACAGAACGGCTAGTTGTGAGCCCCTCAGGCTTGGGAGTTACCGGTCCCTGGCCGGTCTTGGTTCACTGACCTCCCAAACTCGCCAGCCACTTCTTTTTAAGGTCGTTCCCCAGGTATCAATTTATTTCATCTGAAAATTACTTAGTAAATAGTCCAGTAACAGAAATTCCTGAATGTTACCAAGTAGACAGCCATTGTTCCAACTTCCAGCTAGCTCAGAAATTTTATTTAAAATTTGCTTGTTCAAACCAAGATCCAAATAAGGTCCATACACTGCAGTTGAATCATTTATTGATTCCTCCGCCCTGTCCTTTTTTTTTTCCATTGTGGGTTGATTTGTTGGCGCGGCAGGGTCTTTCGTCCCCAGTTTGGGTTTCCTGCTGCTGTGGTTTGCTAACTGGATCCCCGTTGAGCGTCCTCCTGTGTCCCTGTGTGTCCTGTAAAGTGCTGGCCAGATCGAGAGCCAGTTCTGGTCTGATTTTCCAGTAAGATGTCTCCGCAGGTGGTGTGTGTGCTTCCGTGGGAGGACGCGGGAGCGGGCAGGTAGGGAGATCACCGTCTCCGTCCGCGATTTGTCACCGGGGCCGAGGGATGCTGGCCCCTGAGCCTGCCTCCCTTCTGCGGACCGACCCATCGAGGGCGACCCACAGCTCTTGTCCGAGCCCCAGGGATGCAGGGAAGTCTGCCCTTTATGTGGCAGTTTTCAGAATAATTAGTGCCATTTCCCCAGCGTCCTCATAAGCCACCGGCGAGGTTTTTGTTTGTTTTTAGAGAAATCAGGAGCTCATGATTTCAGATGCTTCTCGAGCGCTTTCCTCCCTCGTAGCCGACGTTCCCTGCTGCTGGGCTACAGGGGGGCTTGGTTGTGGCCAGGGCCACCTGCCCAAGGTCGGTGGCTTCTACGTTCTCAGGCACATGCCCCTGCTCTTGGCCTGAGATGTCGTTACCAAAGTGGAGAAGCTGTGTGGCCTCAGGCCCCGTCAGCCCGTGTCTGCCCCAGGCCAGGGGGCCCTTCCATAGGAAATGGAATTTAGGGACCACAGTTTGGGAGTCAGGGATGCTCAGTGCTCCGGGTTGGCCATTGTGCCTGGGCCTTCTCGGTGAACAAACGTGGTTTTGTTTATGTTTGTTTGTTTTTTAACATCATCTATTATAAATTCACACTGATATTTCTAATTCAAAATTAGAAGTACAAGGTCGTTTATGTCTTTGATTTTTATATTTGTATCTCTGTTAGGCTGAAAATGTTTGTCCCTAGGAACATTAACATAATTACTTATTCACTTACTTTATTTACACACAACCCATATAAATGTTTAGAGTAACTCTACCCATATTTTTCCCAACAAAGTGAGCACTGAAAGCAGCTGGAGGTGTCTTCATCCTCAGGGCTTATCCTGCTAGGAAAATACAGTCAGGTTATTGTGTTCCGAAGTCTTTCGGGAAAATTCCTCTCTATGTTGACTCCATCACCTCAGTGTATAATTTAACTAATTTGTTTCCATGATGCTTTTGATTTTTAGGACTTTTAAAAATGAACATTGGTTTGTAGTTATGTAAACCATTGAGATGGTTCCACGGCCCAAAGACTTGTCCTCGGAGAAGTTGGCTTCGCGTCTCTAGCCCTTGTCTCTCCTAACCCCTTTGGTCATTGTTTTAAAAGGGTTATTTTTCTTTTCCCCTTTTACTTTTTGCTTTCTAATGCAAGCACGTACATATCTGCCTACAGTTAGATATTTGGGGGATTTGTGGGGGGGGTAATTAGGTTTGTTTATTTATTTGTATTTTATTTAGAGGAGGAGGTACTGGGGTTGGAAGCCAGGACCCCGTGCACACTAAGCACATGGTCTACCACTGAGCTACACCCTCCCCCACAAGATACTTGTTTTTAAGACTTCTCGTTTTCTTGATGACAGCGTGCTCCACACACTTACTGCAAATGAGAGTTTAAAGTTGTGTCCTAATCACGTGGCTTTATTGTTACTTGGCTAATCATGACGTTGACTTAAACGGAATGTGCCTGTTATTCGGTTATTTTGGGAGGGGCACTTATGGCAGCAGCCGCCTGGATAGTCTAACCATGTTCCAGATAGTTAGAAAATACATGAATATACATGAACGTTTCTGTCTAGTCTGTTCAAAAAAAAAAACCAAACTCGGTCTGATTTACATGTATTTCTAGTTCAGTGGTTCTCAGTCGGGTGGCTTCATCCCCAGGGGACGTTTGGCAGCATCCCCGTTGTCTGGGGACCTTTCTGGTTGTAGCAGCTCGAGGGAGGGGGACGGTCCCTGGGGGGCGGTCCCCCAGACACAAGTCATCAGGCCGTAGTGTCTGCGCCACCAGTCACAAACCCTCCTCAGTTCCAAGGGCCTTGAGAGCTTGGGTCCCTCCATCCCTTCCTTCTCCCTTTTCTCTCTTCTCTTCCAGGAGAACTAGATTTTTGCATCTAGGACTTTAGGAAAACATAAACCATTTCTGGCGAACAGACCCGAGAACATCACTGGTGTGTGTGGCACTGGGCTTGTGTGGTGTGAGGATTCAGCCCCAGAAAGTCTCCTCTGGTGTAAATTGTGTGCGCAGACCAGTTTTTGGGGGAGGCAGCTTCTGCTGTACGAGGGGGCTGGTGGTCCTGGCCGTGTGGGGTTCCTGTCTGGCCCGGGGGAGAGGGGCATAGAAACAGTGAAAGAAGACATCCTTGGATTTGCAGGGACTCCCAGCCAGGATGGGATGCCGTGTGGTTCTCCCCAGCAGGTGCCAAGCCTTTTGAAACCATCATCAATTAAACAAAGCGCGATTTGCAGATACTGACTACTATGTATAAAATAGATAAACAACACGTTTCTTCTGTCTAGCACAGGGAACTCTATTCAGTATCTCGTAGTAACCTATAATGGAAAGAATAAGAAAAGGAATATGTGTGTGTATACGTGTGACGGAAGCAGATGCTGTGCACCAGAAATTGACACAACGTTGTAAACTGATTCTAAATTCAATTAAAAAAAGCAGAGGGCCTTAAACTGTGGGATCCAATCAGCGCCTGCCTTCCCCCGGAAACAGGCTGCATCTAGAAAAGAAAGACAGTTGGGAGACTTGGCACTGAGCAGCTCTTTTCAGCGATTCAGTGTGGACTCGTTAGTTCATGGTTTCATAACTTTTTAAAGCTTCTGGCACTAACTGCAGGTTTCCAAGGGGTTTCATCGCCGTGAGTGAGGTCTGACTGCAGGATGACTAGCTGTGTTAATCTGATTCAGTTCACTTCCTAGGAGAACAAAATTATAACTACATTTTCATTAAATTACGGCTGTGACCCATCCATTTCAGAGCCAATATGAGATTATCTCCTACCTCCAGGAGATGTGGATTTGAACATAAGTGTCTGTGGAATTTAATCTTCTGTGAAAGGCTTAGGAGTCGTTAGCTTGTCCTGAGTTTTGTTTTGTCTTCTGTCATTACTTTGTTGAGAAATTTTTTTTAACTTTTTAATGCATAGTTTTTTGGTTTTGTTTTGTTTTCTTGAATAAAAAAGGCACTTGAAACCTGACATCGAGGGAAGCCTTCCTCCTGTCCTGGGCGCCCAGATGGCCCCCCGAGAGGCAAGGCCATGGTTTCTTATGTGTATGTCCAGAATGTTCTGGAAATAGCTAAGCACTGAGTTGCTCAAGTCGTTTTGTTTTTTCTTGTTTCCTCACTCTTCCTTCTTATAGTGTGAAGACATCGCTTTTTCGAATCCGTCATCAATTATTTTTTATCTACGACTATTACGTTCATATATACGCTGTTGGTTTGTCTCCTCAGATTTTTGCTTCTAAGGCAGATAATAGCAGATAGTTTAGATAGCAAACTATCCAAACGGTTGTGGAAGTTGTCTAGAAAAGTTGAACTGAATTTTTTTATGGGTGACTTTTCTTGCAGCAAATAAATTACAGAAGTACCGCCCTGTCATTTCGTGTTTGACCCCTCGTGTCTGAGGCTAAGTGGCAGCTCCACGTGGTCCAGCTGGTGAGATGCAGAGCTGGGCTTTGCATCCAGTTGTGTCCTTTCCATCACGTGCAGAGGCGTGGACGGCCCCATCGCTGGGGCGAGTCTTCCTTCAGACGAGCCTGGTGTTCGGATGTTGAGGGTTTGGAGAATAGGGGTTTCTTGACTGTACCTTTCTCCACTTTTCTCTCCTTCTCGGCGGCAGTGGGCCTTACCGGGGGTTGACATCGTAACCAGCCAGGAGCTCTTACCACCTGCAGGGGGTCCAGTTGGCAGGTCTCAGTGGGATCTGCGTGGACAGGCAGGTGGGGACCCTTTCCGTGTCTGGACCGCGCTGTTGGAACACTTGTGTTTCAGCTCCCATGTGTAACCTGAAGGTCCTCCATCTTTTGACAAGTTGTAAATCGAAGAACTAGGTCCAGGGTGAAGGGGAGATGTCACTCCTCCCGGGTCCATCCTGCCCCTCAGCCTCTCACAGCGCTTGTTTTGCACATCATTACGGGACAGTCACGTGCATCGAGGGGCTGGTCAGGGAAAGGGTGAGTCAGAGAAGGCTTGTCGTCTCTCTGTGCGCACGCCCTCTGCGCACACGGCAGCTCTGCGGAGCCCAAGTCTCACCTGCCGACGAGTGTCAGAGAACGGCCTACAGCTTTGCTTTGACCCCACACGGGACGAGGGTTGTCTGAAAAGGCCTGGCTGGAAGAGGAAGTGCGTTTTCTTCCCGCCAGGTGGTCACTGACACGTGTTTCCTTTATGCCCAGTTGAAAGCCTGGGCATGTTGGTTTTCAAGCTCTTGTCTGGTCTCGGCCCTGGAAGTGCTTACACAGCTAATCTGGCCTTTACGATTATTTCCACTTCGAGCTCGGCAGGGAGGCTCTTTGGGGACATTCAGACAGAAATGACTTAATTGGATTTCAGCCCAGACACGGTACTGAGGAGCTTTGGGGATGGCGCTAATTGGACAGCTGCCATAGGACGTCATCTGTATAGCTTTGAGCTGTAGGATTTAGAAGTGCTCTTTGATTTCGTCCCCCTTGTTGGCTCGTTGCTGATTTGTTTAATAGATGAAATACTCAAGAAAAACAAGCAATGAAAGGAAGACAGATGGTTCATCCACGGAACTGTCATTTGGTTTTGGCAGAGTCGCGCTGTGACCTGCGTAAGGGGTTCAGGGTCCTCAGATGGAAGTTTAGGAGAAGAGGATTCTGGAACGCTGCCCGGCACCGGAGAGTTGTAACAGGTCTCACAGGTAGGACTAAGGAAGCCAGAGTTTACTGGATGACGGATGTCTGCTCAGACTCATTTTGTCGAGAGCCTGCCGTGTGGCCAGGGCGGGAGGACGCCAGCACGTGCAGGTCCCTTCCCAGAGGCGCCTCCGGTCTACACGGCCTCTAAACGGGCAGTTGGATTATGAAAGAGAGATACCTGCAGGAATGGAGGACATTTATGAAGAACGTCCCAGAAGAGGGGACGTTTGAGTTCATCCCTGATCGATGATTTGGGTTGGGCTGGGCAGTGACTTTGGGAAAGTGGAGGTGCCAAGCCGGACCCAGGATGGCTGAAGAGTGGACACGAAGGCACAGAACTGTGACGGCGTCTCCATTTGGGGAAACCATGGGGAATACACTTTGACCATTTTAGATTATTTAGATTTAGACCATTTCAAAAGCAGTTAAATATACTTTAAAAACACAGTGAGAGGAGGGGTATAGCTCAGTGGTAAAGTGCATGCATAGCTCGCACAAGGTGTCCTGGGTTCAATTCCCAGTACCTCTGTTTAAAAAAATTAATAAATAGAGAAACCTAAAATTACCTCCCCCATTAAAAAACATTAAAACAATAAATAAATTAAAACAGTCATATTAAAATTTTTACTCAGTTGTAATAATCATAAATTTGTTCTCTGTAAGATACGTATTTATAACTATTGGCCTTTCTTTTTTCCAAATGGGAAAGTGTAATGCATTCCACTCCCTTTTCCTTCCACATTTTGTGGTTTTGTGGAGCCCCTTTCTGGGGTACTGTTGTATCTGTGCGAGCATCACTGCTACTCAGGAATGGGGGGACATCGAGCTGAATGGTTACCCGTCAGAAATGAAGCAGGAAAACACACAGTGAGGTGATTTTTCACGGTTTCTTAGAAGCAGATGCATTCTGTAGGAGGCATCTCCGTTACCAGTAATTTAAAGATTTAAAAAAAAAAAGCAACCTGAGCAACAACCAGCAACAGAATCCTTCCCAGCCTTTTGCTCCAGAGCTTAGATGTTTTACCTCTGGGGCTTTTCCCAGACGCCAGAGGCCACAGGCTCTTCCCTGTCCATCCATCACCCTCATCTAATTGCTGTAAAATTCCTGTCTTCCACCCTCATGTCTAGAGTCCTGCAGCTGACCCCCCGCCCCCGGCAAGACTGGGAGAGCCCCAGGTTGGGCTCGGACTTTTCAAAACTCAGTTGAGAAAAAGAAATCCTCAGTGTTGCAGAGAATTCCGATAATCCCTTGGATTTTGCAGTGGTGAAGTTTTGTATCATTCGGGGTCCAAATCCACGTGGAGGAAGAGATGCCTTTGGTGTTCGTGTTAGTCCCTTCTGCTCCTTCCTCCTCCCCTTTTATTTTTTCAGGGATGTGTCTAGCACTAGTGGAGAAATATCTTTATAAAGAAAAGTACACCCAGTTCCCTGTGTCCCCAGCGGGCTGTCAGTGTCCCTGAGGGATGACGGCCCCCACTGTCCCCGTGACCTTGCACCTGAGAGTGTTTGTAGTCGGGGGTGGTTTTCTGCACAAAAGCGTATGCTTTCTGATCAGTTAGATCCTGGTTGTAGTTAAGCGCTGATTTGAAACACTGTCCCTAACAGCGGGTTTGAATAAACTAAAAACCCCCGTTAAACCCTGCGGTGGGCAGACATCATGCAAACCCAGCAGGAGACAGGCTTCAATCACTGCTCATTCCTGTGTAAGATGTGAGCCCCGTGCACAGACGCTTTGTCGGAAAAATGCTTTTCTCAAGGGAAACACTGCCACCTCCCTTTCTCACACATGAATCTCTTGGACCCTGCAGCAGGGTCTCAGCTCCGATCCATCCAGCTTTCCCGCCTGGCCCACCGCCGCGTATCAGAGGACGGGCTTCCAGACCCCAGCCACCGTGCCCCTGTCCCGGGCGGGTGGATTGGTTCTCCAGCTCCTGGTGCGGTGGGTTTAGAGTTTTGAAGGCCTGTGTTCCTCACTCTCAAGCCTCTTAAGGAGAACCTTTAACCTCTCTGAGAACGTTAAGCCATGTGTCAAGTGGGTATAATTAACATCCCCGTGGAGGGCACGGTGCATGTGGAGGGAGGCCCCAGGCCCGGCCGCCCAGATGGCCCCTCGCACGCGTGCACCAGCCTGGGGAGAGCCGACTCCAGGCACGTTCACTTTTCAATGAAAATTTTAAAAGTATGGCTTAAGTCCAGAAGAACCCCTGAAAACCCTAGCACAGGGGTGGTGTTTGAGGGCCAGGCTGCATTGAGTCGGCGGCTTTCTCCCATAAGTGGTGTGTGTGAGGCCAGCGGTGAGGACTCGGAATCCTCGGTCAGGACCTGAGTTCAGACACCGAAACGCCTGTTTCTGGAGAAACTGCCATCAAGTTATTGTAAACGCGTGGCCGGGGTGGGGGGGGCGCCGTCGTCCTGGGGGACGTCTGACATGCTGTCCACACCCAGTGTTCCCAGCGTGTTTGCCCATCGCCCTGTCCTTGTGTTAAATTGTACATTTAAACAAAAATCATGCTCTAAAATAATGCCAGAGAATGCATAAAGCAGAATTCATTTTCTAATCAAAATTTATGAACTTGCCTTATAACATTTTCATGACAGCCCTACTGGAATTAGCTGCTTCTGTTTGACTGAAATAGAATTCGGCTTTTCTGCGGAGTGCTTCACGTTTCGGGTCATTGCCATGGTACGGGTGAATTAACAGAGTGCACTGTCAGGGCAGACCCCTTCTGGGTTTGAAGCGTAATTAAAGGCGTCGGTGAACTCACTTGGAGTCCACGGAGCTTCCAGGTCCCCTCAGATGTTAGGCAAGGACTGAAAATAGCAACCCAGGTGTTGGGGCGGTGGGGTGACAGCAGACTCCACGGCCGGGAGGGAGGGGTGGGGGTCATGCGGTCAGGCTTCTTGTCCTGACTTCTTGTGGTTTCAGGATGCTATCCTCAGATGCCAGCGGGGATGTTTGAGCACTGAGGTCTGGGTCCGGCAGGTGGCCCCCTCTGTGAACAGCCAGTGCAGGAGACGGGGCCTCTGACAATATCCACGCTCTGTGATTCTTCTCCCAGACTGGCTTCCTGAGTTCCCACTTGGCAACCTCTGTTTTGATTTTGGCAGCCTTTGAGGGCGTGGGAGGGGCTGGAAGAGACCTGGAAACTTAGGTCCCTTGGTTATGGCGGGGGTCCCCACCCTGCCTGTCCCTTCCCTCCGTGGCGTGTGTGGCCTCTCCCCCCGAGCTGATGCGGGGGAGGAGCTTGGAGCCGGGGGAAAGCGTGTTCTGTTTGGGTCGAGGTCAGTAAGTATTTTTTCTGTAGTCTGTTACAAATACTGGTTTGAAACAAAAAGAATGATCAGTTAGTTCTCAAGCAGTTACTTAAGCAAGCAGTCTTCATCTACAGATATTTCTGTTTCTTTTCAGATTTCGTCTGCTCCTTTTTTTATCAGTGATTTCCCAGAACCTGATTCCCTGCTGAGGTTTGAGTTGGGTTTGAGACCTCGGAGAATTCCTGCAGCTTCGTAACTCCAGGGCTGTGGTCCCTAAGAATTCACCTGCATTTTGTGTGTCTCTTGTTACTGAGGTCAAAGGTGAGTGTGCGTTTCTGCTGAAAACAGGTGGGAGGGGGGCTGCTTTTGCCTCAAATGCCCGATTTGCGTAGAAAGTAGGTTTTACATTAGTGAAACAGCAGGATACGGGGCTCTGATTTGTGGAGGCTCATGAAATACAAATTTCCAAGGGATCTGGTTCAAACGTTAGATTCCTGCTTTGTCCCGTGATGGCCTTGGGGCGCCTCCACCTGTGAAACGCCCCAGCCTCAGCTCTTGGGCCGGACAGGTCATCTTGGGTCTGTAGGAGCTGGGTTTCCTGTGTGCTGCGCTGGGGGGGTCCAGGGTTCATGGGAACCATCTTCAGGGTGAGTCCCATCTCGTGAAGGCTTCATTCCAACTTGGATGCTGGGAAGATAAGTCTGCAGCAAAACACGCAGACAGATAAGGATTCCAAGGACGGGTTTATCTCTATGAGACATGTGCCCGTGTGTGTTAAAATAAAATCGTATCTGTAATACAGTGTATGGATTGAGACCCAGGACTCCGGTAATAACAGATTCTGGACAAAAGACGGTCTCTAGAGGAGACATTTCTTAGCCCTAACAAATGGTTTGGGACATCTGATTTAGGTGTTAAGAGACGCTGTGTGGTGGTCCTGTCCATTGGGGTCCCGGCCCCGGCTGGGCAGTAGGCGTGATTTAACAGGAGGTCCAGTTTCACCTGCAGAGCGTTGTTCCTATAACTGTAGGAATAACACCCCATTTGTGAGCATTTCTTCAGAATCTCATTTTGCTTCTGTTATTCACAAATTGTGTTAAACTAGCCTTGAGCCTGTAACTTTGAACTATAAAAATCGCTTGGTTTGATTGCTGTGAGTTTATTAGTTTAATATAAATTAGGATTTTCTTTCATTTGGTCGAAAACTTCTGCTAAAATTTTTGTAATCAGTTTTTCCTCCTTGACCTTTTTTTTTTTTTTTTTGGAACCACCTCCTTGATTTCAGTTCTGTTCCCCTCTGATGCGTGGTCAGCAGAACTTCGTGGAACCGATGTGCAGTGGTTCATGAGGGTAACATTATGAATTCTCCTTTGTGATTTCTTTGACGGAAACGACACCCGCTCACACTTGTTTGGGGGCGTCTGTTACAATTTCTGCGTCTGGGTCCTGGTTTGGAGTCAGAGCTTGGATCTCATCCCTGCCAGCTGATGCAAGCTCTCCTTCTTTCTGTGTCCCCATAAACGACCCTGAGCTGTGCCCTCCCCCAGGACGGTGCTGGTTCTCACTGGTTTCACAACCCTCCGGCCGCTTCCAGGTTTCTCTCCCAGACCTTATGTGATCCAAGCGCCATTGGGTGTCTCACGTCCAATGCTGGGAGCTTTCCCGTACATAAAAAAACATCTTAAGCATCACCACTCAATATTTTTAATAGTCATTGAAGTGGAACCTTTTAAAACTAGGTCATTTATAAAGGCAGTCACCTATCAGTCAGTTTGTCAGATTTCATGGGAACGTAAGCTAGAAATTAGTGCAGGTCCTCAAATCTGGTCGTCAGAATTCTTGAATGATTCATCCGTGACAGAGTCTGACACGAATTCATTAGAAGGTCCTGGTCATAGGTGACATGAGCAGACTCTGAGTGACGGTCTGGGTCCTCTTCCAGAAAGTGGTGAGACAGAGGAAGTCGAGTGTTTAATCAGGGCAGTGTATTCTGCACAAGCGCCCAGTGAAAGCACAAGCGTGAGCTGATGCCTGGGTACCACTGGGTGGACAGTCAAATGTAGATTATCATCAAAGTATCCTTATAAGAAACGTTTATATGCATATAATTTTAAAGAATTACTTTGATAAGTTTTGGGGGCCACACCAAAACCCTAGTTTACTTACTAAAAATTATTTCCTTGGTTTTGAACAATGTGCAGCAGGAAACTCACTAGATCTGCCCATTTGTGTAATAAATGTTGACTGTGAGTAGCTGGATTCTAGGCTGTTTTTCCTGTGCAGGGACTGTTTTAGCAGCTGCAAAAATAGACAAGATACGGTTCCAGGCTCTCTCTCTCGTGGCCTGGGGAATGGGGCATGCCCCTGACCGCTCAGGGCTGTGGTCACTGCTGTCCTCGGGTTCATCAGTGGCAAGTCTCGGGTGCCCGAGGCAGGGTAACCTGAGTGAGTGCTAACGCGGGGGGATGTGGGCAGGGGGTAACGGGCCCCCCGCACAGGGGGTTCGCTGGTCTCCACATCAGGTAAGCAGTCATGGCAGGGGCAGCAGCGAGTCTGTTGGGTCAGTGGGCCTGATGTGCCCGCAGGGGACGGGATGGCTTGGTCCTTCCATCCCTGGTCCTGTCCTAGGAGGACAAAGGCAGTGCCGACCTGGTAAAGTGCTAAGCGGGGACCCAGCCCTGGAAGCATTTCCCGGGTCCCAGGCACCCCATGCAGGCGCTGCCTCAGCGAGCCTACAGCTGGGGCTGAGCCAAGGGGAGCAGTCCTGGGGTGTCCGAGCTGCCTCTTAGAGGGACCCGAGGGGTCCCTGAGCCCCTGTGTGTGGGGACTGCATTTCCCTGTCCTTATTCTCGTCTTCCCAGGAGCTCCCCCCACGTGGAAGTTCAGGAGCCAAGTCTTCGGAACTCCCTGGCCTTGACCCTGCCTGCGTTGGGGGGTGCGGAGACCACAGGAGGAGGATGGAGGCAAAGCCCCCCTTTTCCAATGGAATTAACAACATGTAGCCAGCACCTAATTCTCCCTGGGCAATTGAGCGCGGACTGCGATTCCGCGTTGTTAGGGGCTGGCTGGTGTTTACCGGGGATGGAGGTGTACGTTTGGAAGTGTTCGCTCCTCCTCTCTGCTTTGGAGGAGTCTGAGAAGGATTGGTACTAATTCTTCCTTGTTTGATCGAATTCACCGGTGAAGCCACGTGGTCCTGGACTTTTGTTTATTGGGGGCATTCAGATTATTGGGTCAGGCTCCTAACTAACAATTAGTGTGTTCCGATTTCTTACTTCTTTGTTACTCAGTCTTGATAGGTTTCATGTTTCTAGGGATTTATCCACTTAGAGGGTGTCCAGTTTTTGGTGTGTAATTGTTCATGGTAGTCCCTTTCAGCCTTCCGGTGTCTGTGGTAGCAGATGTAATGTCGCCTCCTCCTCCTCCTCTTCCTCCTCCTCCTCCTCTTCCTCCTCCTCTTCCTCCTCTTCCTCCTCCTCCTCCTCCTCCTCTTCCTCCTCCTCTTCCTCCTCCTCCTCTTCCTGCTTCTTCTCCTCCTCCTTCCTGATTTTCTTTGAGTCCCTTCTTTCCTAGGTGAGTCTAGCTAAAGGTTTGTCTGTCTTCTTTATCTTTTCAGAAAAACAGCTTTGTTTTATTGATCTTTTCTATTATCTTTTTAGTCTCTGTTTAGTTGATTTCTGCCCTGATTTCTGTCCTTCCTTCTACGGACTTTGGGCCTCACTTGTCCTTCTTTTCCTAGTTCCTTGAGGTGTGAAGTTAGGCTGTTTACTTGGGATCTTTGTTTCTCCTTAACGTGGATTCTTATCACTCTGAACTTTCCTCTTAAAACTGCTTTTGCTGCATCCCCTGAGTTTTGGCCTGTTGTTTCCATTTGTCTCAAGAAACTTTTTTTATTAAAGTGTGGTTGATACACAATATTATATTAGTTTCAGGTGTACAACGTAGTGATTTGATATTTTTATACATTATACTCCTTTTGAAGATATTACGGAGTAATGGCTGCTGTTCCCCTGTGCTGTACAACAGAGCCTGGTTGCTTGTATATTTTATACATAATAGTTTGTATCTCTTAATGTCCCATGGTATTTTTTTATTTCTCTTTTGATTTCTTTCCTGACCCATTGCTTGCTCAGTAATATGCTATTTAATCTCCACGTATTTGTAACATTTTCCAGTTTTCTTTACGTAGTTGATTTCTGACCTTACACCATTGCAGTGGGAGAAGATGCTCGATACGATTTCAGTCTTCTTAAATTTATTAAGATGTGTTTGTGGCCTAACTAATGACATATGCTGGAGAATGTTCCATGTGTGCTTGAGAAAGATACGTATTCTGCTGCCGTTGGATGGAATGTTTTGTCAATGTCTGTTAAGTCCATCTGGCCTCGTGTGTAGCTTAAGTACAAAATTCCTTATTGATTTTCTGTCTGGATGATCAATCCATTGTTGAAAGTGGTGTATTGAAGTCCCCTACTATTATTGTATTGCTGTCTGTTTCTCCCTTTAGGTCTGTTAATAGTCGCTTTTTATATTTAGGTGCTCCTATGTTGGGTGTATAAATATTTACAGATACTATTTCTTCTTGTTGGATTGACTCCTTTGTCATTATATAATCACCTCTTTTGTCTCTCATTACAGTCTTTGACTTAAAATCTGTTATGTCTGATATAAGAGTAGCTACCCCTGCTTTCTTTCAGTTTTCCTTTGTGCAGACTTTCTTTTTTTTTTTTTAATTGAAGTATAGTCAGTTACAGTCTGTCAATTTCTGGTGTAAAGCATAATGTCCCAGTCATACATATGTATACACATATTCATTTCATAGTCTTTTTCATTTAAAATTGTTACAAGATATTGAATACAGTTCCCTGTGCTATACAGTAGACAAAAGAAATTTGTTTTTTTTAATCTGTTTTTATATATTGCAGCTAATATTTGCAAATCTCAAACTCCTAAACTTATCCCCTCCCACCTCCTTTCCCCAGTAACCATAAGGTTGTTTACTATGTCCATGAGTCTGTTTCTGTTTTGTAGATGAGTTTATGAGTGTATTTTTTCTTTTTTAAGATTCCACATATAAGTGATATCATATGGTATTTTTCTTTCTCTTCCTGGCTTACTTCATTTAGAATAACGATCTCCAGGTCCATCCGTGTTGCTGCAAATGGCATTATTTCATTCTTTTTTATGGCTGAGTAGTATTCCATTGTATAAATATACCACAGCTTTATCCAGTCATCTGTCGATGGACACTTGGGTTACTTCCATGTCTTGGCTGTTGTAAATAGTGCTGCTGTGAACACTGGGGTGCAAGTAACACTTTTTCTATATCCCAGATACCAATCCTTTGACATTAGACATACCGGTTTCTTTAGTAGTATGTTTTATCATATTTCAATCTAGGAAGGTTGATAATTCCCACCTGAGAATCCAGACTCTTTAATGAGAACAGAGTCCTTTCCTGGGCCAGCAGTGGGTACCACTGTTTATAAATGTTAATGCTCTCCTATCAGGGGGAGTCTTACATTCTCAGAGCTCTGCTGAAAGGCTTATACGTATTCTGTTTCAGTGCCCAACAACATTTTTTTCAATGTAGGGGCTGATAAAGATAAAGTCACATATTTTAAATGCTGGAATTGTATTAACAGTACTGGAATTATTTTGGCCAGGCATGTAGTCTTGTCATATGGTGCCTTCTCAGGAGTTTAATGAGCTTTGCTCAACTTTTATCTTTCATTTTCTGTTGCCAGAAAGAGTTGGGAGATTCACTCTTTCTGATTGATCTGTTATTTCATGAATATTTATTCCTATTCCGTGTACTTTCACCCTTTTACTTAAAGTGCCTGAATGACATGGAAGTTAAATTTTTAATTGGGATTTTTCCATGGCTTCCATCACGAGTGAAGACCCCTTATCATGTCTGATAACAAGGACAGTATCAAAAGGTGAGACGGTTCTGCATGGAGTTCCTTAAATGTGGGTCCAGCTGCAAATCGGGACCTGGGCATGGGACGCAGTATCTCAGGGTCTTGTCCTCATGCGAGGACCCTGGTGGCCAAGGCCGCCCCAGCTACAGACACAGAGCATCCGTTCACTCCTTCGAGCACCACCTGGGAACACCCACGCTCAGGCCCTTCTCTGTGCGCCATGTGCCGGGAGGCAGGGTCCTTGTCCGCAGGGAATCACATCCAGCGGGAAAACAGATGATAAAAATATGTGTGAGGGGTCAGTAAGAGCCCTGGAGGGGAGCATGGAGGGCGGGATCGGGGACGGATGGGGCTTGGTGGAGACTTGAGTTTAAGGGGGGGAGAGGGGAGCAAGGCAGAACCTCTGGACCGAGGCCCGAACAAAGTCAGGGACCAGACGGTGAAGCAGAGGCCGGAGGCCAGAGCCCTCCTGGCGGTTCTGAGCAGCGGCTTTGGGACTATCTAGTCGAATGAGAACATCGTAATATATAATATTATATAATGACAGTGTCATAAGCCAATCGAATAACAATGTAAGCGTTTCTGAATCCCTGTAAAAGCTGCACTCAAGTCCAGTGAGACCTGCCGTTTGGTGTCGCGTGGACGTAGGTGTGTGTGGGGCCAGGGTGTCTAACGTTGGTCAAGCACAGACCAGATGCCGGGTGCTTCCTTTGATTGTCTGGTTTCATATCCTCACAAAACGAAAACAGAGGTCAGAGGTTAAGCGACTTCCCCCAGCGTCACCCACCTGGTGGGAGCGGAGCCTAGACCCTCATTCCGGCTCCCTGGCCCCTGGGGAACGTTCTCGGGCATGGCTCTCCTCCAGGTCCACGGAGGAGACCTGCACGGCTTCAAAGACAGAGACTTCACGGGCCACTGGGACGACATCCAGCAGAAATTTAAAAACCTCATAAAAAGAGCTTCTCGAGAATAACCCGTGGAACCAAGGTCACCCGGGTCTCAGTGACCCCGAAGCCTCTGGCCTTAACCGTTCAGCCACGCTTAGCAGGAGCTGCTGCGGGAAATGGCAGTCTGCTCGGGGTGACAGCCGTACAGGGTGACAGCCGCACAGACAGGCCTGCCCCCCATGAGCCCCCAGAGGAAGAGTCCGGAGGAACTGAGCTCCTCCACCCTGTGTTTTTGCTTTTTAAATTATTTCCTGGGGGAGGGGATTAGGTTTATTTCTTTACTTACTTATGTATTTATTTATTTACTTACTTATTTAATGGAGGGACCGGACACTGAACCCAGGACCTCGTGCGTGCTGGGCGTGTGCTGTGCCACTGAGCTGCACCTCCCGGCTTTGACCCTGTGTTTTGAACTCTGGAGACCTGAACCCTTCCACCTCGTCTGGCCTTCCCTTGCCCTTCCTCAAATAAAACACTGCACGACCACATGGCCCTTCCCCGATCATACCGGGAACACCGGGAGCTACTTCCGTTCCCCCAGGTGACGTCACAGGCCAGTTCCCCCAGGTGAAACTGGGATGCGGTCTCTGTGGGTGGGCGTCTCCCGTACCCTCGAGATTTCTTTTTTCAGCCTGGCTGCAGCATCCTGCCACCCGGGACGCTGCCAGGTAGGAGAGGATTCTTACCTGGTAAAGCTCAGGCTCTGTGATCAGACCGTTCTCGTGGGTTCAAATCCCCGCTCAGGCATTTTGTAGCCTGGATGAGAATATTTAGTATCTGTGAACCCCGGTTCCCACATTCATTACACGTATCTGTAGACCCTCTGGATTTCAGAGGGCGACTGTCAGCCTCTGAGGAGCTGACGCCTGGGAAACAGCCCCATGAGATGGACGCTGGCAGCTCTTCCTGTGACCTTGGGCGGCTCACCACTCAAGACACTGCCTGTGCCCGCACCTCCTCATTCATGGAGGAGGCTGCACCTGCTCGGCTGTTCGTTTTCTCCTGACATCCAGGATAGTTTTGTGCCTCAGGGAAGTGCTGAGACCCTGACTCTCGTCACAACTTAATTAACTTGCCGAGACTTGGAACAGCCCCTGGATTCCATATTGTGTCCTGCTTAAGGTGGACACCTGTTCCCTGTCATTAGTGATACTGCCTGGAAAAAGCTGCCAACGGGACTTCCTCTCCCCCCGCCCCGGTCGCCGCTGGTTCCTGCCAGCTCCCGTCAGATCAGTTGGCATCTGGCAAGCCTTTCATGTGCAGCACAACGTGAAACTGTAATGAAGAATTTATAAGGTGTTTTAGCTGCTTCTGAGACGGTCGCCTTGAGTAGGTCTCCTTGATGCAGAGGTGCCGTTCGAAGTGTTTGCCCACAGAGGAGAACGCCACAGCGAGTGGGGGAAGTCGAAGGACGCGCTCCTTCTTGGGACTGACCTTGGCTTTCCAGCCTTTCACCGCGTTGGTTTTTGGTGGCTCCTGGAGCAAGTGGCCATCAACTCAGTGGCTTAAAACAGCCCAAGTTGATTCTCTTACACGTCCGGGGGGCAGGAGCCCCACCTGGGTCTCATGGGGCTGAATCAAGATGTGGGCAAGGCTGAGTATCTCCAGGGGAGAAGCCGTTCCTTGCCTCCTCTGGAGTCCTGGTGCCCTCGTCCACCCTCACCTGCAGCAGCATCGCCCCCCCCCAGGTCCCTCTGACTCTCTGCCTCCTTCCCTGCTCACACGGGGCTCTGTGACCACACTGCGTCCACGCAGGCAACACAGGGTCCTCTCTCAGGATGGGCCAATCAGTAACTTAACTCCCCTAAACTCCCCCACGTAACCCCACGTAGCCACAGGTTGTAGGAAGGAGGATGTGGGCATCTTTGGGGGTCCAGGCTATTATTCCTCCTACTGCATCTTTGAGCGAGTTTCCATAATAATTGGTTAACTGCACTTACGCTGTGAGATATTACAGAGAAAATTCCTTAAGACCCATATTGAAAGTAGGTCATGTTATTGGAGTAATTCAGACTGTGTGTTGAAAATCAAGGTAAGGTGACTTTTTTTGTTTTCCCACGTAGTCAGTTTCTTCTCTTACCTGGTTACCCCTTAAACCAGTCATTTGCTCACAGACATGTATTTTAGTATGTGTGTAGCCACACGTGCACACAGGTATTTTTCTGAAATTCCGAGTCAATATCCTAGAGGTAAAATGTTACCCTTGTTTTGTCTGTCTGACCATCTCTCTCTATTTTGAATTGAAATTAGTCCACCATATTCCATCCAGATGAGATTTATGTCACACCGTGGGACTGGCAGCTTTTTAAAGCTGCGTGACCCTGTCCTTCTCGGTGGCAGCTGGATCGGTCAGTCCAGAGGAGGGGGAATGAGGTGGCTATATACTACCCTGGAGTCATCAGTCCACCTCTCCTTGAACTTCCTATTAAACAGGTTGGCTGAAGGCTCAGCAGCCTCTGCGGGCACAGAGCAGGGCCTCCTGGACAGTAAATGGGCGAACAGGTAACCTCCAGTGATGCTCTTGAAAGTCCAGCTGCAGGTTGTGCCCTAGTGACCTCTGGGGAGGAGACCTGGGACAGTGATGCTTAGACAAGGAGGGGAGGGGAGGGTTCTCTGCAGAGGCTCTTCTATGCCTGGGTCTGCGTGGTCACCAGGGAACCCTGGTGCCCTGGAAGGGTGCTGCATTGGAGGGGCTTCCTAGATCCTGACAGGAGGCAGGGAGGGCCCCTGAACGAGCCCACCTGGCGCTTCCCAAGCGCTCTGCAGCACACGGAGGCTTTCGGGGCGACCGGAGTTCCCGTTCTTGGTCTCTCCCGTGCCGGGTAGTGTGCTCAGCTTTCTTCACAAGCTCCCAAGTGACGTGCCCTGCTCGCTCCCCCAGGTGACGGAAGGGCAGCTGGGCTGAGGTGCACAGCAGGACTGCCACCCACGTGTGTATGACGCGAGACCCCGCCGTCCTCAACACCGTGCTCTCCGCTCTCCACGGTATCTCGTGGGGCGAGGCAGGTCTCGCTGTTCCCATTTTACAGAATAAGCTGAGGCCAAGGTGGACACACTGAATCCCAGATTCAACTCCCGGTTTCTGTTGACAGTTATGACCAAGTGGTTCGATGTGGTCCCCAGCACTTGTTGGCAAGGATCTGTGACCATTTTTGGGTGTCACGGGAACACTGACGATTGTGAGGAGCACGTAACCCAGCCATAAGCCAGCAAGATGCAGTGAACAGAATCCTTTTTAGAAAGAGAGTCCCAGAATAGCACTGATGTTATTTTAAGAGTTAGTGAAAACTAAGGGGCCAAGAAAGTTTTTGTAGCTATTCTGGTCTGTTGGGTTTTTTTTTTAAATCTTCTTCCACCTAAGACTTTAAAAAGCAGCTTAGCAAGTTAGATTTTCTAAGAGTTCCTTTTATTCAGTGTAACGTGGGATTCTTGCTAAGCTCTCGTCTAGACTGGTCACATGACACTCAAGACAGTGATCTGGTTATAAGACACCAAATTTGTGGTGCTTCTTCCTGTTGGCTGTAGCTGGGTGGGAACTAGCTTAGTCAACAAAGGCAGAAAAAAGGTTTCTTGAGCTGCCCGAGCTGGAGGTATGAATATGTATGTTGTTAGGCTCTGCCCTCCATGACTGTACCTTAGCCTAAATCAGAATCCCACTTCTGACTTAAAATTTCAGTGGTCAGTCAGGATATACTTTTTCAGACTTTCTTCTGGTGGGGCTTTTCCATGTTAGGAATTTAAGTCAGTTTGTATGTCTGGTTTTATTGCGGAGAAATCTTGGTTCAGCGCTGGTCTCTTAACCACTGCAGTGCTTCCTACACCCAGAGACGTACTCCTCCTGGAGAGTCACGGCTGCCGCTGGGCTCCTGGGGCAGCTTCCCGAGGCCTGAGGTGGAACCCCCACCCTGGCCCCACCCGAGGTCCCCTCCAGGTGGACGTCCGGCAGCCTCTGCAGCCCACAAGGCAGAGGGGGGTCCGTGTCCCAGGTGCTGGTGGGCAGGGCTGGGGGGGTCCCTTCCTGCACCTGGGCCTGCACCTGGTCCCTGACCGACACGGAGGCAGAGGGAGAGCATCTGCAGCCTTGTTCTAAGGGGCGTCTGGTCATACTCCACCCCCTGCTCAGCCCTGGCTCCCCGCCTGCCCTGCTCACACCCCGCATCCTGAGTGGCACCCCCACCATCCCACCCTCCTCTGGGCCCCAGCCCCCCCACCCCCACTGCAAGTCACTGCAGCTCTGTGGTCCTGTCTCCTGAAAGCTCACGCTCCCCTGAAAGGCAGGTGTTTTGGAGATGGAATGAGTGGCCCTCCTGCACTCGAGTCCTCCCCTGGACTGAGCGGTCATCTTCCCACGGCCCACGCTCCGGGCCCAGGAAGTGCACCTGCGAGGGGGCCTGTGGACACTGCAGACGCTCAGGCCATGCTCCTAGAGGCTCTGATATGATGGGCGGGGTGGAGCCAGGCACTGACATCTCCCATGGGATAGTCAATGCACACCGAGACGTATCAGCCTGGCCAGCTCATGTCCCTGCTTTTCTGCAGTTAAGTCATGCAGGAAATTAATAAGCTGCTTTGATTGGTCTTAAGTGGTGGGCAGTCCTTGTTAAAAATCTCTCTTCAAAACTGTGTCATTAAGAAAGAAGCCTGGTATTCAAGTAAACCATTCTCTGAGCCCCGTTCCTGTGTCTGCTCTGGCCCCTCCCATTATGATTGAAAAAAGAAACGACCTTCATGACTTTCAAAGATCTAACTGGACGGTAAGGTCAGCATAGAGTGAGACACGGGGTGAACTTGGGGTTTTCTGCAGTTGGAAATGGGCTTTGTGAGAGTCTGTCCTTGGATGCTGTGGACATCGTGCAGAAGGTCTGTTAAACATCTCCTCCTTCCCGAAAGGTTTGCCGTCTCTGAATGTGGGAGTCCGTTCACAAAAGAGGAGAACATGCATTATTTATAACTGTCTTTAGCATCGAGTGGAAGGTGTCATGTTATTTAAGAATGGTGTTCATGCTTCTGTGGAGTCGGTGTGTCCCCTCTGCAATCCTGAAGTCACCCCTGCAAATAATGAGAACTCCTCTCTGTCAGAAAAGGGGATTTTAGTCCAGAGTCTTTCCATTATTCATTTCTTCCTAGCTTTGAGTAAACATCTAGTCATTTAAAGGGCTAAGTGTTCGATTTTTCTGCTGAAAACATCACCGGCCCATCTTCTCCCTGAGATGTACGGAGCTGCTGAAGTAGCTCGTAACTAGATTCATGTCAGTCATTCACGTGTACCTTTGCCATTGATTACTTTCAGAACTGACTTAACTAGGTATGTAATATAGTGTATTTTTGGTTGTATTAATAAACTTCATTTATAAAATTCACTAATAAAATTCATTTTGGAATAATTTTGTATTTCGGTTCACTCCCGTTGCTGGACGTTTTATGAGTCTCGACAAATGTGTAATGACGTGTGTCTACTGTTAGCGTAGCATTCAGAGCAGTGTCACTGCCCTGAACATCCTTGCATTCCATCTGATCATTCCTCTCCCCACCCGGCCCTTGGCCACCACTGACCTTTGTAGTGTCTCCCTAGTTTTGCCATTTCCAGAAAGTCATGTCCCTGGAGTTGTTAAAGAAAAAAATGACACTTGTTAAAGAGCAGTGAAGCAGACTGTGCTCGGCCGGGCGGGGGGGGGGGGTGGTGGTACCACAAGGGAGTTCCGCAGTAGGGGAGAGAGGTGGGGCTCACCCCCACACGCAGAAGGGGAAGTGGGGATTTGCAGCCACAGAGCAGGTGGGAAGTCCGTCCGTGAATGGAAACCACTAAGAGGAACACGAGCCATCAGAGGGGACCGGGCCCTGCTGACCTAAGAGGACCCTTCCCGAGAGCAGGCGGGGATGGGCAGCAGGATCCATGCTGGGGCTGCGCAAGGCGGACGCAGACACGGGAGTTCAGGGCGATGAGCGTTCCGGGGAGCCTGACGGAGGTCTGGTCGCAAGACGGGCTTTGTGGGCGTCACGCCGTCGGCAGCCTTTTCAGATTGGCTTTTTTCACTCGGCCGTGTGCATTCAGAGTCCTCCGTGTCTTTTCGTGGCTTTACAGCTCAGTTCTTTTTCTTTTTAATTTTTTATTATTTTTTAATTTCTTTGGAGGGGGAGGTAATTAGGTTTATTTAACTTATTTATTTATTTAACAGAGATACCAGGGAATGAACTCAGGACCTCCCGCATACTAAGCGTGGATTTCACTAATTTTCTTTTCATATATCAGGATCCAATCCGGGACACCACATTATGGTTTGGATGTGGCATATACATTAAATATGTCCATAAAATCCAGCTTATCCAGAGAAAATGGCTGTAAGGGTATCGGCTGTCAGTATCTGGTGTTGCTTACTTCAGCGACCACGTTACTCATGATCAGGTTACTTAGATTTTTTTTTGGAAAGTTTTTTCATTGTTGTTCGTTTACAGCAGAGCACGCAGAACTCCTGCCGTACAAAATTCAGGGTTGTTTTATAAGGTCGCTGTTGCTAAGCAGAACACTAACGCGTGCTAAAAGAAGGTCATCCTAAGACCGAGTCTTCCGGGACCCAGGAGGGCCAGCCGCCGGGCTGTGATGGAAGCCGTCAGGGTGTGATGTTCCAGGTGGGTGCGCGGGGCCGGGGCTGCGGCCGGGTCTCTGACGAGCCTGTCCGCGTGTTCTGCCGGCAGGAGGACTCCATGAAAGATGACAGAGGAGGTCATCGTGATAGCCAAGTGGGACTACACGGCCCAGCAGGACCAGGAGCTTGACATCCGGAAGAACGAGCGCCTGTGGCTGCTGGACGACTCCAAGACCTGGTGGCGGGTGCGGAACGCGGCCAACCGCACGGGCTACGTGCCGTCCAACTACGTGGAGAGGAAGAACAGCCTGAAGAAGGGCTCGCTGGTCCAGAACCTCAAGGACACGCTCGGTGAGTGTCGGCCGCCAGGACCACCACTGTCCTGGGGGGGGGGCGCCCAGTGCTTTCCCGGGCGGGGGTGGGGTGCAGGGGTCATTGTTTTAGTTTGTGTTTGAGAAAAAAAAAAAAAAAGGTCTGTTTTAATATTGACCTCTCTCTACTTGTCTTTTTTGAAAATCTCTGAAAATAAGGAGACCCGGTGTAGAAAGAGCAGGTTTGTCGTGTCTAGAGATTGGAGTGTTACGTCAGCCGACACATGTGTGTGTTTGACCCCCGCACGTTTCTGCCTCCTGGCATCGACTTTCTGGAGGGTCCTGCAGTGGGATGACCCCTCCACGCATGTCGACAGCCCCGCATGTGTCGTTCCGTCCGATCTTCTGGCTCAACGAAATCCTGTCCTGTTGGCCTTCGTGTCTAGAGGAGGGAGGGCAGAATGCAGGCTGAACCCCATGACTTGTTTCCTCTTCTAAGTTGGTGACATTGTACCCCGAGTCATGGACGGTTGGGTTCACGGCAATGGGATGCTGTGACCGCCTGGGGGGTGGGGAGGGGGCTGCTGGGAGCACCCCCATCAGCTCGCTGTCTTCCTGGCTTTCTCCCCGCCTGCCTGTTCCTTTTCCCTGGTGTCCGGACGTGGGGAAGGCCACATGAAACACGGTTTTTGGGAGATGCTGAACTTTGCTGGCATGTTTGGTCCTTCTTATCCTTTGTAAAAAACACATTCTCAGGATGCTAGTGAAGAATGAAATACCCAGAAATTGACTGAAGTGGTGGGAAGTGAAATAGACAAAGCAGGAGCTCGGAGTTGCCTCCAGATTCCCTGAGCAGCTTGGCATTTTCCCCTGCAGTTTTTAGAACCAGAGAAGACAGCTGAACTCTGAGCTGCGTCTTTGGCTAGTGCTCAGTTCCGCGTGAGCTGCGGTCTGCCCAGTGCGCTGTGTCCCCGGGGCTCTCAGAGTAGGGTGGGTGGGGGTCCCTGCTCGGCCAGCCCATACATGCGCTGGGTGCTGGGCCCCCTCCCCCGCCCCGACAGATGGCCACCCAGCTCTGCTGGAACACGTCTCCTTCTGTGGAGCCAGCCAATTCCATTTTTGGAGAACACAGATTGTTAGAAAGCTCTTCCTTAAATAGACTCCAAGTTCACTTTTCTTTGACTTTCCCCCCCCGGCTCTCCTTGGCCCTCCTCGTCTGTGGCATGAACCCCCTTCTCCAGGTCTCCTGTCAGTCAGGCCCTTGTCTCCTGGGAAACGTTGGTACCCAGAGTTATTTATTGTAAAAATGCGAGTGCAGTTATGTCCTGAACGTCCACATCTGGCGGGAGCAGCTGCTGCTCAGGGTCTGAAGGCTCTTGGGGGTGAGAACTCCTCTCGCCAGGGAGACACGCCCCTACTTGCTGTCTGTCTTTTTTGGGCTTCGATGTGTTTGTTTATGGTGCTCACCCAAAGCCTTGCTTGGTTGGACAAAGAGAGACCTTGTCATCTTGGCGTGACTTTTCTGTTGGCCTCTGAGCAGGGTCGAGGAGAAGGGAGGTCACCGTGTGGAGTGACTTGTTCCTCTGCAGCCACGTTTGGCGCGGCTTCGTTGTCAAGGGGGAAGGGGAGAAAACTTCCCGCAGCCTCCTGCCTCCCACCGGGCTCTTACGGAAATGATGGGGGCTGAAGCATCCGTGGCTTCCTGCTTCAATGGTCATGACTGGTATGCTGTGAGAGTCACAGTGTGACTGTAGACTGATTAGGCAGAAATTCTCCCCAGTGGGTATTAGAAGGAGTGAGAACGTCGAAAACAGCCCCAGCGTTGACCTCCTCATGGTGCTGGTGACATCGTCCACACTGGTGACTTTACTGCTATGGAAATCCGCCTACTTGCTAAACCCACGGGTGAGATTTCCCCGGCAAACACCTGGTTTGGTGTGAAACAGCACCAGTCCCCAGCCAAGTCTCCATGTGCTGACGTCTCTAACTGCACAGAACCTCCTGCTTCCTTAGAGTCCTCTGCTCTGCCGAGGTTGGGTGCGGGTTTAATTTAATCACACATCATATTTTGTGAGAGTAACTTCAAGAAAGCAATACCTTCCCCCCAAAGACCTCTCTGTTAGGAAAGGATTAACCTTCTTTCTTTTCCTTTAATAATTTATAGTTAAACAAAACAATATGAGCCCTTATTTGCAAATACACTAGATCTCGTCTCAGCTCCGCTTCCATCACAGAGAACTCCTCCCGAGACAGCAAGGAGCAGTCGTTCAGAACCATTCCTGCTGGGGGAGCCCAGGCCACGTTGTGAAGGGCTCAGAGCCCTCCTGGGCTACGATCTTGCCTCGCGATTGTGACCTGACTCATAAAAGCATAAAGCCATGCTGGTTAGGCGTTTTAAAGCGTGTGCTAAATCTTTTGAGACAGGGAAGCCTCTCCCAGGGAGGTGCTTTACTGAAGAACAGTTTTTGTTGCCACTTCTTCACAGCGGCTGGAACCCACCTGCGTGCGCAGGACTTCAGCCAGCCTGGCGTTCACGGGCTCTTTGTACGATGCGGATTTCTGCCTAGGTGCCCTCAGAACCATGACCTCTGAAATGCCAGCTTTTTATAAAGTGGTTCATTGAAGACGGGCATACTTATTTTTAAAAATCTGGAAAATATGAAAAAGACACAAATCACCTGTGATCTTATTGCCCAGAAATAAACTGTGGGCATTTGCATCTGTTTTCTCAGTATTTACGCACACGAACACTCAGAGTCGGGTTGCACAGGTGACTTCTTGCAGCCACCGTGCAGTTAGTCCCCAGAATATCAGCCCTTCCTATGCGGGATCAGCCCTGAGCCCAGCGTCTGCTGGGAGGGAGGCGTTCCCTGTGCACGCGGTCCTTGCCTCCGGGCGCATCAGTGGTCCGATGCTCGGTGCTTCTGTATTTTCTGTAAACGAGGGAAGAGAAGCTGATCTTTTTTTGGTAATTTTTTTCATCTCAGTTTGATTTTAAAGGTTCAGCTTCTCCAGCAAATTAGCACCTCTTCCCTGTATTGCAGCGGGCGCTCTGGGGTTAACACTCGAGGTCTACCCCCAAGTCTCTGCTGTGCCGTCTACCACTGTCCAAACCCTAATTACACAAATTGCACGTAATGTACCACGACTTAGAACTCTCCAGAATCCCGCCCGGCGAGGTCGCTCACAGTGCATATGAATGACCTGCCGAACACAAGGCCCACAGAATAAAGAACCGTCTCCAGTAATCGTGGTGCCAGCCCCCCAGAATAAACTTGGATGTGTTTTTGTATATTGTAAGCTTCCAAGTATTCAGAACAAAAAAATGCAAAACATATTCACAACAGATGAGTGGGAGGATAATTAGAGAGAAAATAGAGACAGATTGTTCAAAAGAATGCTCACGGGAGAAGAGCCAGGAGAGGCGGTGGGAAAGGAGGAGGGTCCGGACCCTCGAGAAGGCTGGGGGCAGCAGACTGCACGTCCCGGGGCCCCTGGTGCCCGAGGACGGATGGGAGCATCACGTGAAGTGTTTCCCAGTTTCTTGCCCGGCAGCTGGCACCTGGGTTGCCTCTTGTTAAAATTATCATAACTTCAGTTTTCTAAAGAACACAGAGAACACCCTTTTCTGACTAAAGTTACTCAAAAGGGAGCCTTCAGTTTTAGACCAGAGAAGTGTGAACTAAAAATACCTAGGAATTAAGTAAAATCTTCTTGCTGTTTCTAGCTGCCTGTCCCCATATGGCGTGCTCTCATTTTTAGACCCGATCCGTGTGCCCCAAATGTTCCTTCTTTCTAGTATACTTTCCTGTCTGTCCCCCGGGGGCAGGTGCAGGCTGCAGGGGGTGTTTGTGGAGGGCAGACCCCCCTTGTTGCTGCAAGGCTGTTGCAGGCACCCTGTCTCCCGAGCCCCCTTGCCTGGCACTCACCGCTGCTCCCTGGACAGGAGGGGAGGGCAGGCGGGCGTCTGGAGGGCTTCGGCCTGACACAGGGGGATGGCGGCGACTTCGGGCAGGCCCGTCACCCAGCAGAGCATCACCTCTGTCTAGACGTCTGTCCCCTGACCAGCCCCTCCAGGCCGCCATCACTTTCTCTGAACTTCCTCTCTCTGCTTCTGAACAAATGAATTCTGTGAGCATCCGCTTGTCCCCAGTGGTCCTCACAGCTGGGAGCCGCCTGGAGGGCAGCTCGCCATGGGCTTCGGGCCGGGGCTCTGCCTGTGTTTCCTTGTGGAAGCCAGCCGTCCTGGGGTGGCTGTTGGCAGGGAATCTCTATTGATTTTGTAGTTTGGGTTTTTCAAGAAGCAAAGCAATTGAGTGTCTGCCTCGGGAAATTTACTGGCGGGCTTTCAGAGTGGAGCTCCAGTCGGCAGGGAGGTGGGAGGGGGCCTTGCGCGCGGATCTAAGGTGACTGAAGCTGTGCGGTCCACCCCGTGTGCTCAGCCAAGCGCTGGCGACAGGAGTGGCCGTAGGACCCAGAGGACCGCTCGGTTCTCCTGTGTTTGCTTTCCCACAGCCTGGCACGTGAGGTTGAAACAGTCCTCTTCACTCATCAGTTTGGGCTCTCTGGAGAATTCTGGAATCCTGGAAAGGGCCCTGGAGTTAACCCCGTGCAAAGCTTTTCTATGAAAATCAGGCGAGTGGAGTTACTCGTCCATAGTGGCAAGGTGCTTGCCAGCAGAGCCGGGAGCCGGCCTCTGAGCCCAGGCTGAGCGCCGTCCATGCAAGCCGTCGGTGGACGAGGGCCTGGAGGCCGAGCCGGGCTACACCCAGACCCCCTCCTGGAGCCAGCGGGGACCTGGCCCCTCAGTAACCAGCGTTTGCCTTGTCCAAGCAGCGTGTGGTCCCAGGAGCCTCCCTGTCCCTCCTTGGAGGACGGGCCTACATGAAGGCCCACTGTGCCCTGAGGGGCAGTCTCCCAAGACGCCCAGTGATGCTGCCACGTCACGTGGAATCCTCTCCCCGTTGCGTGCACCTGTCTGCAGACTCAGGTGCTCGTTCTCGTGGGTCAGGTATACCTGTTGAGAGATGCTGAATATATATTTTTAATTACGTTTTTTAATTTAAATTTTGTTTTTAAATTCTTTTCCTCGTCATCTGCGATACCGTTTGACTCTCACATTTGGTAGAAAGTCCTGCACTTCTCAACCAGTGTTTTTCAGGCTTGAACATTCGGTCAGGCCACTTGCCTGCCTGTTCACAAGGCAACAGGCTTTCTTAGGACCAGGGTGGAAATTCTGGTTCTGGGCCCTGGACACGAGGACCCGTGTGACTGGAGGCCTTTGCCCCTGACACCGCTCCCTCTGCGCTGGCTCCTGGCACGTCCGCCTGCTGGGAAAGGGACCATCTGGGCACGCGGATGGTGAATAGCCCCTTTGTCCCTCCTTCTGCTGGCAGCCCGACCCCATAAGGGTGGGTTTGCCTCGGGGATGGTGGCTCCCGTCCCTCCTACAGGTCTCCTTCCCCCTCCCCCCGTCCTGGGCCACTGCTCCCTGAACTTGGGGTTCCATTCAGCGCACGATACAGCAGCTCATCACAGGGCGAGGGGTGTGCACTAAGAACGTGCACTTATGCTGATAGCCTCTTGAAAAAATGTTATTTTTTTCCTTGAAGTTTTCCAGAGCTCCTAATTGAAGTGACAGAAATCAATTCAAAAGTAGCTAAAGCGATAAAGAAAGAAAGAAGTTGGAAATGGAAGGGGGGGGGTTCTCTCCCGTCACTGGGAAGGTTGGTTGGATTCCGCCAGCTCACGCTGTCTGGGTTCTGTGTCTGTGCCTCTGCGCCTCCACCCTGCCCACCCCGACCTTCCCTGGTCACACAGACGCGCCCGACTGGGGTGTCGTCCTGGGCAGTCCTGGTCTGAGTCACCCAGAAGAGAGGCGTTTCATTGAATAAGAGATGGGGGTGAAGGGAACTGAACAGGTTAAAACAGTAGCGAACTACTGCATCAATCCCAAACGGTCACCCTTCAAAACATCCTTTAGTCCAGTAAATTTGAGGTTTTTTTCCTCTTTGTTCAAATACTTGATTATAATTTCTGGCACTTGACATTCTCTGAGTAGTGGGAGCGAGTCTAAAAAACAAGACACAAATTAAATGCACAGGTAGTAACAAGAAAAGCTGTTGGAAGCCAAGCATTAAACACGTCCTCGTCTGTGAAAAGTCACTTCAGTCACTTGGTGCCTGAGTCAGATCTTGTCAGGTCTCCTTGGCATTTAATGATAAAAAAACCTTTTGTAATTTTTGGTTGACTTTCCTAACCCTCATGAGGGAAAAGCCCCACAGATTAATAACCCGTTTTCTTAACTTACTATAAATTATACATTTCAGGTATAAGGAAATTTTCTGATTAAATCTGGTTTATGTGACAAATCTGATTAGTAACAAAAATAAAGTGAGTTTGCCACAGAGCTCCTAAAACTCAGGTGTCCTGTGTCTAAATGGACGGGCTGGAGTGTATTCAGAGCTATGTCAAATCAGGTTGATGTTTTATTTTAAATCTGCAGAATTCCAGCTGGAAGATGACAGAGCATATTTTCAAGTTGTCTGTTCGAACATCCCTTCATCTTAAAAGGAGACTAGAAGAGATTTTGACTTTAAAATCACCGACATTAATAATGTAGGACATATTCAACCTATTACTGGAACTCACTCTTTAATGTGTGTAATTTTATGCAAGAAAGTGAACCTGTGCTTATAATCATCAGTGACAGTGTAACCCAGGTGCAGAGAGCCAGTAGCTCGACACCAGAAAACCGTGACAAGGGCTGAAATGTCTAATTCACCTTTAAATCCAGCTCAGGTGCTCGCCCCTTAAAAGATGCTGTCTGCTCCCGGGGTTGGAAACACCACTCCGGACGGAGCGCATGTAATTTTTTTATTATGGTCACTCAATGCAGATAAAGCCTGCTGCGCAGCGCAGCGCAGCGGGTGGCTGGGCTGTAGCATGGCTGTCGGGGTGGCCCGGCCAGGAGCTCGCCCACCTCCTCCCTCGGCTGCCCACCCGGTCCTGCCCAGGCAGCTGGGTGCCTGGGCTCAGTTCCTGATGGGCCGGGACGGCTGGGCAGGCAGTTGTGCGGGAGCCCCTGCCCAGGACCAGGTGGGGTGGTGACACTCGAGCTGCTGGGGAGGTGGGGGGGGTGCATGGGTTTGGGGGAGGCTCTCTGCCCCCACCCCCAGGGTCCCCTGGGTGGTCACTCCCCACGGCAGCAGCCCAGTGCCACCTCTGAAATGTTTTCTCCATCCTAATTACCACAACTTTAGGATCAGAGATTTAAGGAAACCGAGGGGCCCTCAGAGCCTGACCTTCAGAAGTTAGTCCTGACCACGCCCGAGCAGGTGCCACACAAAACAGCACCCTGCTTTTCTTTTTTTTTTCCCTCCGACAGCAATTTCCACTCCTTCTTTGTTCTTTTCTTCCCGTGAAGGTATTGCAGTCTATACATTATTGAACAAGCTGCAGAGAAAATCATTACTTTGCAGGGGGAAATAAAAGTTACTGAACATCGCTGAATGCAGCGTGCCGGCAGCTGGAACGGTTTTCTAACAGCCATGTTCTGGAAATTCTCATCCACAGCCTGACGGGTCCCATGCAGGCTGCAGGGAAACTGCCAGCCAAAGTGTCCCAACACCAGGCAGTCTGCACAGTCGGGGATTTTACGACTGACTCGAGAGCTGAAAGAAAAGCACATCGTTTGAGCTCATCCCAAATCCTGCTAACACATGCCTCTCAGGCCTCTATCTGTCCATCGAGGAAGGGCTGGAGCTGCCCGGGTGTCCTCCACCGTGTGGACTGTCCCCGAGGGCCGGGTGGGGGTGAGGGATGTGGCCGACTGCTCTGGGAGGGTCATCCTGTCCACGGCCTAGGCTGCCCCAGGAATTCACACTCTGGTCCAAGGTGAACAGGTCTTAGAAGGTGCCAGAAAGTGTGTGCTCCCGGACGTGGCACAGAGAGGGGGTGAGCATAGGTGCGGGCTGGTGAGGGCTTCCGGTCTGCCAGGTCATGGTTAGTTACTGTTTAGTCAGGAAAGATGGACTGAGACTGCAAATGGGTGTGAGGGTTTGCCGCTCCTACTGGGAAAAATGCAAAATCATAGAAGAGAAATAATCACACACATATTGGTGTCTTCAGGTGTCCCTGGGGCAGGTCCTCTCTAGATCTGTGGTCAGAGATGATCATGATGCAGCGTTTTATTCCTCTGACCTCCCCAACCCCAGACCCAGCAAGGTAGCAGAAGCAAAGGTTATTCTCAGGACCAAGCTGTCTCTACTGCAGTTTAAGGAATCAGGGGAGAAAGAGGCACAAGCTCCCCGTAAAAGTGCCCTGGTGTCATTTTGGAAAAAAAACAGAAATCTGCCAATGGCCACAGCTTCCGCACCATGAAAATCCCCACAGTGACTGAGTTGGGACAGCTGGTGGGGGAGCAGCCGCCTCTCAGGAAAGGCTGGGGACCCCGGCCAGCCCCCAGTCCAGGGGTATGGCCCCCGACATGCCTTCCTCCCCTGGGGTCACTTTCGACAAAGTCTCAGAATTCCATGCCGTTGAACCCGGTTAAGACACTTTTTTACCTTAGGGCTTTTCAAACTGTCTTCCTCATGCTCAGGAAGAAGAAAGTTTCACATTACAGCTCTGCGCTGACTCACACACACGTGTGTAACTGAAGGGGAGAAGACAGCTCATGTATGCAAGCGGGTCACACCCCATTAAACAGATTCTCCGACCCACCAGTGGGTTTTCAACCAGAATATGAAAATTCTGCCCTGGATTTAATGTTTCAGCTAATTTTTTCCAATTCACTCATCACCACCTGTTGTGGAAAGTGTCTGCCATTTTGAAAGAAAAGAAAGGAGAAGGGAGTGGATGTCTGATGCCAGGACCCTGAGTGTCCCTGTAGAGGAAGGGGAATGCTCGCCCCAGGGTGGTCAGGGAGGTGGGAGCAGGGCGGCCTGAAGGTCTGAAAGCTGGGGCCCGTCTCTGAGTTAATGTCCTCCAGCTTCCCCCTATACGAGAACCCAGAAGGCATCTTGCCTGTGTCTGGATGTGCTTTTATGTTTGTTTTTGGTCTGAGTGGTGCACGGATGCTCTAATCATTTTTTGACTTTACACTGTTTTATCATCTTGGTTTGCTGGTGCTCTGGCAGTTTTGGGGGGGGAGCAGAGCCATCAGTTTCAGTAACTCCCAGCTTTTCGGCATATGACCACTGCTGGGTGCAGCTGTCGCTTCCTCTGCTGGTGACTGGTTGGCTGCCCGCGCGCGGCCAAGCCGTCCAGCATCCTGCGCGCGGAGCCGCCCCTCCGCCCAGACCCTGCGGGGAGCCCTCGCCTGTCCGCTCCCTGAGCCCTCGCCGTGTCTCCGCAGGACTCGGCAGGACCCGCAGGAAGACCAGCGCCCGCGACGCGTCGCCCACGCCTAGCACGGACGCAGAGTTCCCCGCCAACGGGGGCGGCGCCGACCGCATCTACGACCTCAGCATCCCGGCCGTGGTCAAGTTCGCGTACGCGGCCGAGCGCGAGGACGAGCTGTCGCTGGTGAAGGGCTCGCGCGTCACCGTCATGGAGAAGTGCAGCGACGGCTGGTGGCGGGGCAGCTACAACGGGCAAGTGGGCTGGTTCCCGTCCAACTACGTGCTGGAGGAGCTGGACGAGGCGGCCGCCGACGCGCCCGGAGGCCCGAGCCTGCGGCCGGGCGCCGCGCTCAGCAACGGCCAGGGCGCGCGGGTCCTGCACGTGGTGCAGACGCTGTACCCCTTCAGCTCGGTCACCGAGGAGGAGCTCAACTTCGACAAGGGCGAGACCATGGAGGTGGTGGAGAAGCCCGAGGACGACCCCGAGTGGTGGCGCTGCCGCAACGCCCGCGGCCAGGTCGGCCTGGTGCCCAAGAACTACGTGGTGGTGCTGAGCGAGCGCCCGGCCCCGCACGCCGGCTCCGGCCCCGCGGGGCCCGCGCGCTCCGGCCGCTTCGCGGGCCGGGAGTGGTACTACGGCAACGTGACGCGCCACCAGGCCGAGTGCGCGCTCAACGCGCGGGGCGTGCAGGGCGACTTCCTGGTCCGCGACAGCGAGTCCTCGGTGAGTGCAGGGTGGGCGTGGCCGGGAGGGCGGCGGGGCGTGTGTGTGCACATGCATGTGTGTGCAAGCCTGTGTGTGTGTGTGTGCGCGCGTGTATAATGTGCAGCGTGACTTCCTTGTCCAGGACAGCAAGTCCTGGGTGAGTGCAGGGTCGGCACGGCCTGGAGGGCAGAGGGGTGTGCGTGTGTCTGTGTGCACATGTGCATGTGTGTGGATGCTGTACAAGGCTGTTTCCTCCTCAGGTGCAGCCAATCCTTGGTAAGTCGGGCAGTGGGAAGGAATCGGAGAGCATGTACGTGTGTGCACATACATGTGTGTGGGAGTGCCCTCCAACAGCAAGGGTATTTGGGGCTCGTGTTGGTGGGGGTGAATACAGTTGGTCTGTGCAGCCTGTGTCCCGAGGTCCCAGTGCAGTGGCTGCTGGCCTCTGATGCACTGCCTCTCCCCGAGACGCGCTCTTGCAGATGGGACGGTGAGTAAAGTGTGTTTTAGCCTCCCAAGGTCTGTTGCCTCTTGACAGATATTGCCCCGTTTCTGTTCTGCAGACTCAAACGTCCTTTTCTGCCCCGGTTTCCCTTGTGAATGACCCGTCTCGGCCCTAGAGGTTGACCTGGTTTCCTCTCTGGGTCTGAGACACACCAGATGTTCTCAGCAAGGTGGACACCGAGCTTCCAGCACAGCCTTTTGTTGGTTTGTTTTCCTTTTTAAAGCATGTAACCTCAGGTCACCTCTGCTGCAGGCACCCCCTAGTCTATCTCTGAAAAGCTTTTGAGGCACTTAGGAGCATAATTGAAAGGAAAAGACCGTTGTTAAGAGAGATGAGCTTGTGTGTGTCTGGGAGCACTGGGCTGGCATGACATGAGGCAGCCTTTTTGTGTTTTCATTATGGAAATACCTCTCAACCGATTTTGTAGATCCCTGAAAATGCACCTTCCACAGAGCGGGTCCCCCCAAAACCAGAGCTTGGGAGCTGGAGTCTGGTGTGATGACTTTGTGTTGGCTCCTGCAGGCTTCAGTTTAGTTTCTGAATTGCAGCCTCTCGGACTAGTAAGCACGCGCTGTGTGCTGTGACTGTTGTCCCCTGAACGGGTAGATATCCGGGTAAGTGCATTCTCAAGATTCCCGTTGACTGATCGGAGAGGAGTTCAAGGCCACAGAGAGAGGGGCAGCTGTGGTCCTGGTGGAAACCAGCTCCTTTTGTTGGCATAAGCAGCTCCAGGAGGTGGCGGCCACCTGAGATGCCGAGATGCACTGGGGCCTGGACGTTAACTGCATCTGAGGTCTGGGCCGTGAGGTTTTCTCAAGCGTGTCCCTGCGTCTCTGCCGACAGCAGAGCAGGGCCAGCCGTGCCGCCTCCTTGCTCACAAGCAGGTTGGTCCTCCGCGTCATCTGCGGCTGGTGAGGAACCGTCCGGATGGACGGATGGACAGCCCGTTGCTTGGTCCTCTTCTGCCGTCCACTGCCTCGGCCTCTCGCCAGCCTCCCTGTCTGCTTTCCCCTCCTCCTTTGTCTTTTCCCCTGTTCATTTTGGCTCTTCTGAGATGAGAGCCTGGCCTTCAAAGCCAGGGCCTGGGTCAGTGTTCCCGCAGGACCTCGTTCAAGTTCCTTTCCCTTTCTCGGGGTCTTTGGGCCCAGGGCTCGCCTTTGGTTGAGGTCCCCGCAGGACCTGTGCGCCCTCCGTACGCTTCCTTTTTAGAGCACGTCTTCGAGATGTCCATTATTTTAAAATATCCTGAGTGGCTCCAATATAAATAAGCTAGAGTCTTGCCTGATGATATTTTGCTTTTAAAAATATTTAATTTTTTTTTTCTGTTTTGAAAAGTAAAACATATACCCAACTCTGAGTCCTGGGAAAGCTGTGCATTTTTAGGGGGGAAGGGGAGGGTGATATGCATATTTCAGAAAAAACAAACAGCATCATTACATCCTGTAATACCCAGTGTCAGTGACGTCTGGGGGTTTCACAGGTGTCTGTTGGACGTGCTTTACCGATGAATGAATGAATGAACCAGAAGGTCCTCTCTTTCCTGTCCTGAATCTCACCACCCACTGTTTGTTCTTCCTTCATCCACCTGCCCGCCCCCCCCCCCCCCCCGTAATCTGTAATTGTCATTCCTCTTTAGCAGCTCAGGATGAAACAGTTTCAGTTCTTAGTCGCTGTGTTAAATTATCATACCTCCATCTGCTAATCCTTGGCTCGTCAAACCTAGTGAATTCAAAATTCCTACCTGCCTTTGATGCTCGTTATAAATCCTTACGTATTTGTTGAGACGTATTCTGTGGATGTGGTTAGATGGCGGTGCTGCCGTGGGGAATACCCAGGTGCTGGGCTTCTGTGAGCCGTGTGAGCTGCATTAGAATAGTTCCTTCCTATGTTTTTCAAATTGCATTTTCTACAGAAATTGTAGCTTTTAAACAAAACTCGATGTTTTTCAGGCGTTTTCATCACTCCATCTCCCTAGAGCAGTGATGCTCAAACTGAGGATGTATCAGAATTTCCTCGAGGACTTGGTCAAATAGAGACTGCTCGGCCCCAGCGACCCGCGAAATGCCCAAGAATGTGCATTTCTAGCACATTCTTTGGAGATGTGGCTCATGATGATCTAAGGACCACACTTGGAAAACCTCTGGTCCCTATTTTGCCATCTTACTGGTTTTATTCATATTTCCAGCAGTGAGTGGAACTCCATTTCTGCTTAAGACTACATTTCCGAGAGACATAAACGGGCTTCAGGGTGAAAATTATAACCATCATAGGGTTGAATTTTATGTAGACTCTTAGGTTCTGTTGGGTGGAACGCATCTCCTGAAAGTGTTTGCTGGTTTACTCTGTAGCTGTTTAGAGCTTGGTAACAAACCCTCTGAGTTTGCAGTGTGTTTCCGATAGGAGCTGGTGGGCATCCCGTGTCCCAGCAGAGCGGGGGCCGTGCCCACACAGCTCGGAAGGCGGGGAGCAGCGTGGTGAAGTCCTCCCTGCAGTGTGACCCCTGCAGGCAGCTTCCCAGGCAGGAAGAGCACGTGTCCTCACCCACCACCCAGCCTGATGCTTCGGTTCCCTCTGTCAAGATCATAGTGCATCCACCAGACTTGCACAGACCTTTTTGGAGTAGCCCCTGAACTTCTTATTTATGTTTCTTATTGTGGCAGAATATAAATAACGTACAATGTAACATGTTCATCATTTTTCAGTGTAAGTGCAGACGTGTAGGTCATTGTGCAGTCATTACCACCCTCCTCCTCCGCAGCGCTTCCTTTTCCCTAACTGGGACCCTGGACTCACTAAAGGGGAACTCCCCCCCCCCCCCAGCCCCAGGAGACTTGCTACTCACTGTCTCTTTGAATTTGACTAAGTACCTCATATGAGTAGAATCACACATGTGTGTGCTTTTGTGTCTGTCTCATTCCACTCAGCGTAATGTCCTCACGGTTCATCCGTGTGGTAGCAGGTGTCAGAATTCCCTTCCTTTTTTTAAAGCTGGATGGTACTCCGTAGTGTGGATGGACCATGGTTTGTTTATCCATTCATCTGTCGAAGGACGCTTGGGTTGCTTCCACCCTTTGGCTGTTTTGAACATGGGCGTGCAGACATCTGCTCTTTAAGGTGCATACTCAGTAGGGTTGGCTGGAACGAATGGTGGGTCAGTGTTTAATTTTTTCAGGAACCGCCATCTGCAGCTGCACCGTTTTGTCTTCCACCAGCTGTGCACAAGGGTTCCAGTTTTTACACATCCTCACCAGCAGTTGTTGTTTTGTTTTTTTGTGGGGTTTTTCGTTTTTCTGTTTTTCGTAACCACCATCCCAAGTGGTATCTCACTGTGGTTTTGATTTGCATCAGCACAGAACCTTTTAATCTCAGCTGCACTTCTTGCCTCTTTGAGGGTATTTCCTGCAGCCCTGTTACTAAGTGGTTCCCATGGATGGTCTCAGGGTCCCCGCAGAAGCAGCACAAGGTCCTAACACAGAATCAGAAAGCGGTTCCCTCATTCCAGGAGTTCACCCTCCCTAGTTGTCCAGCGTTGCCTTCTTTTAATCAAAATTGACTCACTGTTTGCACTTATACCACTAGCAGTCAACTGATGTGTGTGTGTGTGTGTGTGTGTATACATATATATAAGATTATTTATTGTTGCTCAGTCACACCAGGCATGACTTGGCAAAAAGACAGAGAAAGACAGGAACAGTGTTCTGAAAGTCTGCCCTCTGAGGCATTTACGTTAACTTCAGGAGATGCATTTTGGGAGGCGGGGAGAGAGAACACACACACACCTAGTGGACAGTAAACGCTCTCGTTTGGAGATGCGGCAGGGGGTACTTCGCAGGCTGTCCCGAGGCTGACAACTGATTTCTCTTTGTTTACTTAAGCAAGTTTATTTCAAAGGCTAAGGGGAACAAGAATATTTGATCGTGTCGCATAGGGACTGGCTTTAAGCCTAGGGAGTGACTGTTTCACAGATACACTTAGAGGAGTACGAAAACGCCAGTCAAAAGCTAAACTGGTATAAAAACAAAGAGTAGCTGTTGGCAGCGAGGGGCCTGCATATAGGCAGTGAGTCCATTTTGATGCAAAGCGGGCTGTATTGGATAAGTGGGGAGGGGGACCCAGCAGTGAGAAAACTGAAAGGCCGCTTTTCTGAGATAAGAGCAGAAAATATTCATCAGTGGGGTACAGTCTGCCTTTAGCCCATTGTCTCTAAGTTTTTTTGGCAAAGGAAATACTTCTCCGGACAAAAGACTACCTTCCTTAAAGAAGCAAAACGGAGAGAAAAACACCCATTTACTAGACAAGAAGGAAAGAATGATACAGCCTTTGATAGGAAACCAACAAGGTGACCTCTCTTTGAGGGCAGAGAGAGTGTTAAATATATGCATAAATTATTGGTGCTTGAAGACCTGCATGACCAGCAATCGATCCAGGGTCCACCTGGGAGGCTCGGTGAACCACACGAAAGGCATTTCTATTCTCAGCTTGCTCTTAAGTCCAAAGTGAATGATAAGTGGAAGTTTTAAGGTTATTAAAGACTCAGCAGTGCCTGGGAGCAAGTCCCTCCCTCCCCAGTATGTCTTCTTAGCCACGTGCTTAGAAGAGGTCAAGTGATGTTGCTGGTCTTGGGAGCACAATTTGAGACCCACTGGTCCAGTTCATCTACAGGCTCCATTGAGAATTATTTCGTGGCAACGTGTTAACAGTGCACTTGAGGGTACAGATTGGAAAGTGTACTCACGCTGAGGTGAGAATTCCCTGAAGATAACACATGTATACAGATGACCCGTGACGCCAAGATGTTAAATGAAGGAGCTTAGGTGAAAAGCAGACTTCCCTGTTCAGAAAGCCCTGTGTGGATCAGGGGCTCAGTTAAAAGGTCTGTCCCACGCTGGCTGTCACTCACATCCTCCCTCCACGCAGCGCTGCTTTACCTGTGAACTGATTAACGTGTCCATAAAACCAGCACAGAGCCTGTCCGGCGCTGAACTGTAACACTGAGATTGCCCTCTGTCTGCATCTCAAGGCTGGCAGCACAGAATGTGTGTGCTTATAAGAATTAGTAGAAGCCTGAGAGTAAACACGGCTTCAGGGAGACCTGAGCGGAGGATGGATGTGCCGTTGGACCCAGGTGCGCGGTGACGGGTGTGTCCCCTGACCTTCCAGGACTGATGGCCATGTGGCTGGGGAGGTGGTGCTGATGCCCCAGCCTCGCGCATGTGCAGACCACCTGTCCGGCAGCACCTGCTCTAGTCGGTTCTGTTTTCAGGACCGTCCACAGCACCTGCCTTGGGTTGGGATGTGAGGCTGGCTTGCATGCATCTGGTTCGGTCCTGGGAAAACAGAAGTGGCTGAGAATTGTGCAGGTGACTGCTTGGAATGTCCTTCTGTGCTGTGCAGAATGTTCTGTGGGTGGGGCTGGGGTGACAGAGTCATTGTGACATCAGGGTTCCTGGTGATACGTCTCTGTTCTGGCCCCTGCCACCCTGTCCCCCCACCCTCCTGGGCCGGCTCAGAAGATCTTCACCCTGTGCTGATTCATTTCTGAGAGACCTAGCTGGGGAAATCATTTTTACTTTCTGTGTCCCCCTCCCCACCCCATGCTGGCCTCCGACCCTCTAATGGCTGTGATTCTGAAAATGCCATGTAGCTCATGGCAAAATCAGAGATAAACCTTCCAGTCTCTTCCTAAAGTTTCGTCTCGCCAGCATTTCCCAGGTTTCCTCCGAGGCAGCCAGCCCCGGGTTTAGTGTGGAGGTAAGGGGACGCTTTTCCCTCAAAGGTTTGTTTTCATTTGGTCCGTTTCGGGCAGAGGGACACGTAAGTGTGAACTGTAAAGACATCTGTCTCTGATTCTTCTCTGCTGACAGCTGTGGCTGGTGGGGGCCCTGCCATCCTTCCCAGGCCAGGACTGTCTCTGAGCCCCATCTCCCTGAGCTGTCACTGGTTTCTACAGAGTTGTCTCTGGTTTTGCAAGATTTGTACACTTTTAATCAGACACTTGCAAAGTCCAGGTCAAAGACAAGGACAGGAACACTTGTTTGTCCCGATGGGGGGCTGGGAAAGCGGGCCGGGCTGCTGGACCTCGCAGCAGTGACTTCCTAGGCTTGGGAAAAGGCTGTTGTAGGAATTCAGTTAAGCGCTGGGTGACCCGGCTCCCACCACCAGGGCTCCCCGTGGACCCAGCAGGGGATTGGGCGTGGCCCTGCCTGGCCTCACATGTGATGGCGCTGTCTGCTCTGCAGAAAGCCAAGGCGGGGCAGAGCTCACCTGGATATGGAGTGGGGAGGCGTCTTCAGGGCAGTGAGCCTCTGAGCGGAGACTTACAGGAAGGGTTGACTGAAGGCGGGGACAAAGGATGACTCAAAAATAGGAAGCAGAGTGAAAATGGGCCTGGGGGTGGGGCAGCCTTTCGTCTCATAGATAGGCTCTGTAGGTGGGGGCTGCTGACCCAGCCCTGGTGGGCCGTGGTGGGCGGCTGGGTTTTATTCTGAGGTGTCCCTCCAACTGCCTCTCAGCTGAGCCAGCCACTTAGTGCCTCAGAAGAGGCAGGACCCTCCCTCCCTGCATTTGCCGACGTCCCACCTCCCCAGCGCTAGCCCTGCCGCCCCTGCATTGCTGGGGCCCAGCCCCCACTTCTGCAGAGGCCACCCCTGGCCACCCCCGCACATTTAAATGACCTGCCCTACCCCAGCACTCTCTCCTGTCTTCCGAGAACTCAGCACAGTTTGCAGCTGACCATATGCCGTTTCCTTATTCATCTGCATCCCTCCCCCCGCAACAGTCACTTCCACGGGCACAGAAGCTAGTGCAGAGCTATGTCCCGAGTTCACGCTCCCCAGGGCGTGGCCTGTCTGCTGCCTGGTCCGTGTCTAATAATTGCATGTTGAACTAATCAATACCTTTTTCCCCCAAAGAACATTTCTTATTCAATATCTCACCCTACGTATTTTTCAATAAATGAAATAAAAGACCAATTTTAACAAAAATACCATCTTTCTAAAATATCTTCAGATATGAGTAAGGTGCCGACATAATCACAGATCTAAACGTTTCGCAGTAAAACCTGCGCATGAAGCACAATACGCTCCCTCGGGGATATTATGAGCCATGTTAAAATGCAACCAGAATTCTCCACCGCTCTTAAAATATTTATTTGGAAATAGCTTAGAATTAGAAATCTTTTTAGATTAAAAAATTTTTTTGAAAATAAGTTACAGGTGTACAGGACAGCGAGTCACACTCTTCAAAGGTCAGACTCCCACATGTGTTGTGTTCTTGACGATGGCTTCTGGCGGGTGTGAGGTGACACCTTGGGGCTTCGATCTGCATTTTCCCGATGACTGGCGATGTTGACCATCTTTTCAGGTGCCTGTTGGCTATTTGCATTTCCATCTTTGGAATGTCTGCTCAGTTTTCCTGCCTATTTTTAAATCAGGTTGTTTGTTTTCTTGAGGTTGGATTGTATGAGCTGGTTATACATGGTGGATACTGACCCTGACTGGTTTTACCATTTGCAAATGTTTTCTCCCCTTCAGTAGGTTGTTTTTTGGTTCTGCCAATGGTTTCCTTTGCTGTGCAAAAGCTTTTTAAGTTTAATTAGCTCCCTTTTGTTTATCTTTGCTTTTCTTTCCTGTGTTTTAGAAGACAGATCCAAAGCAGCATCACTGTGATTCATGTCAAAGAGTGTCCGGTCTGTTTTCCTAGGAGTTGTATGATTTGGGGTCTTAACGTTTTGGTCTTTACCGTGTGAGTCTATTTTTGTACATGGTGTTAGAGAATGTTTTAATTTCAGCCTTTCACATGTAGCTGTCCAGCTTTCCCAGCACCACTTATTGAAGAGACTGTCTTTTCTGTCATATAGTTTGCCTCCTTTGTGGTAGATTAATTGACCATGAGTGCGTGGGTTTATTTCTGGGCTCTCTGTCCTCCGTGAGTCTGTGTATTTTTTGCCAGGACCACGCTGTTGGCTGAACTTCGAATAGCGGTAGAAGTCAGAGGAAGTGGGATTTCTAGCTGCTGCCTGTATGCAGACCACTTTTTAAAAATTCCAGAAACAGCTAAAGAAAAGAAAAACTCAGGTTAACACGGTTGCCGTGCCTTCCATAATGAGTCTCCCCATCTTCACGTGACTAAAATGCGTTTAGCACCAGAACCGTCCTAACCAAATTCCAGTGTCCTTCGCTCCAGAGCATCTGCATCTCGGGCTGCCCCCGGGTCGCCCTGGACAGCAGGCGCCGCGTGTCCAGTCGTAACCCCTGTTCCCTTTCCCTCCGCAGCCCAGTGACTTCTCCGTGTCTCTCAAAGCATCAGGGAAGAACAAACACTTCAAGGTGCAGCTGGTGGACAATGTCTACTGCATCGGGCAGCGGCGGTTTCACAGCATGGACGAGCTGGTGGAACACTACAAAAAGGCCCCCATCTTCACCAGCGAGCACGGGGAGAAGCTCTACCTCGTCAGAGCCCTGCAGTGACCTCCGTGGCCTGCGTGCCCTCGCGGGTGACCTGCAGCCCGGGCCCTGTCCATGGTACTGCTCCCTCCGCCCGGTGCTCCTTTCCGCCCGCCCCCTCGCCATCCCAGGCCCCGCCGGCCAGTTTAGGAGACGGGGCGGTGGAAGAGGGGCGAGTGTGTCCACTTTATTCCTTCTCCTTGGGAAACAGCCTTAGTCTGTTCAAACCGCTCAGGCCAACAGACCCCTCGTAAAGGAGACACCAGGCGCGGTTTGAATGCACCGAAGCTGCCGTTAATTCAGTGAACTACAGCACCTTCGAGAGTGGTGCCGGGGCTCTGGGCGGCACCGGCAAGGGTCCTGGCCCTGGTCCTGGCAGCCCCGGGCCCACGTCCTTGGCGCATACACGGCCCCAGACTCTCCGGGCGTGGGGGTCGGGGCCGTGTGCTCGTGGCAATACCGGAACCGCCGGGTGAGACAGGAGGGAGGATGCTGTCCAGTGCCTTTGGGGCTGTGCTTGCAATAAAGAAAAGATGTCCTTGAAGGTCGGTCTGCAGGAGAGGGGCCGGAGACTTGGAGAGACAGAGGCTTTGGAAATGTGCCCCCAGGTGTGCCGTCTGCCAGTGCTTTTTCCTCCAGCCCTGCGGCTCTGTTTCGATTTCACAACTATGTATTTAATTCTCAAAGTGATACGTATCTGTAGCCATTTGTTGACACTAATACAGATGATTAAGGAAAACAGCTGATCTTTGGGGAAGGGGAGCGACCAACACTTCGTGCACACACACACACACACACACACTATATATATATATATAAAAATATATATTATTTGCTTTACAGGGAAATTTTTCAGGGTTTACAAAAGAATATGTGATGGGTAGTAAGACACAGAATGTTTATGAAGAAAACGCATTTTCTTTCTTCTTTACATTTGAACTCCTTTATAGTTTAAATACACAGTCTTGAGATGGCGCATTCCTACAATTGAGGAAGGGGTCTTAAGACCCCCTAAACTTGCATACTCAGTTTTTTGGATATTGTAATAAAAAAAAGTATTAAGACAAGATGCTGTGTGTGTTCATCTCTGGCGAAGCTCTGACTCAGTGATGGGAGAGGAGTTAGTACAGCTTGTCCCGAAGACTCAGTGCCTAAGGGAGGGAGGGGGTTGCATTTTTTGAGGGGAGTTTTAACAAATTCCTTGTGTGTTTTCTTTTTCTACCACTGCATTTTTGTACCTTGAAATAATAAATGTTAATTAGTGCAACTCCAAGAGAAACCAGAATCTCAAGCTTGGTCTTAACTTTACTCTTTGGAAATTATCCTTTAAAAATCATTTCCCCAAATGGTTGTCAGCTGGCCTTCCCTCCTCTCTCTGCTCCTGCCTGCCTTCCACACGCCCAGGAAGTGTTTACCGCTCACCGAGCACCGCGCGTGCCCAGCACCGGGATACAATGCCGCAGAGCACGACGCTGGTGGCCCCGCGGGCCAATCACAGCATTCCTCCAGCCGGACACAGTGTTCTCGTCACAAGTCCCTGAGCTGGGTCCTGCTCTTGTCCCTGTCACACAGATGGCGGAGGAGAGGCACCCAGTAAACGCATGGGGGCACGTGGCTGGTGCATCTCGGAGCAGGTGGCCAACCCAGAGGCCTGGCTTCAGGGCCACGCCCTCTGACCCTGGCCTCTGGAGGCTCCCAGGAGAAATAAGGTGTTTTGTGAGAGTCTGCACTTCATCAGTTGAGTTCATTTATCTTTAGTTGTTGCTTTTGATATAAAGAAGAAGTCTGATGATAAAAGAGAAGTTTGGTGTCTGGTACCTGAGGTTGGGGGCACCCAGGTACATAATAGACCTGCAGGGGAGTGAGGCAGGTCGTGACCTTAGACAGAACACGTAGATTCTGGACCTTGTCCCGGGACTCACACTTCCTCCCGACTCTCAGATCTCCCTGCTGTGTGTTCCATGTTGACCTTGTGCAAGGATCCCTCCAGACTGTGAGCTCCTGGACAGCTGAATCCCTGAGTTACATCCAGCAATTAAGGGAGAAGTAATTAAAGGGCACACTACAAACACACTTTGGCTTCGGGAACTTCTTTAAGACTTGTAGTTGTAATTGACAATTATTTTTAATCTTCTCTCAAACCACCGTGGGGTAGATCAAGACCAGTGTTCATGAAGGTTCTGCACGCTAGGACGTCCCGGCACCAGGTGGACCGGTGGCGTGTGGACTGATGGTCCCAGTAGGAACCCGTTGATAGAGTGGGGGATGCAGAGGGATGTGAAGACAGGGTCCCTGTGTGATTTGGAGTCTGCCCCAGCAATGCTCTGTCCAGGTGACCCTTCTGCCATCACCTTCCTGCCCATCCAGAGATTTCCCGGACGGATCTCGTTTTGCTGTTCCTTTGCGTCTTTGCACAGACAGCAGAGGACAATAAAGGTCAGAGTTTTTGTAATTGTGCAACTCTGCAATTGTTTGCATTAGATGTGCCTTCATTTTCTGTAAACAGCCTGTGAATTACAGTGTTTAGCCACCCAGCTCTTCACAGTGGCTATTCCAAATGCCATCCCATCCTGTTTCTAGGGGGTGAACGTGTCCATCTTCTCTCCCAAAGCGCATCACAAATTAAAGTCTTGAATCATAATTAGAACCTTTATGTCTCTTCAAACTCTGACATTTCCAAACGAAGCATTTTTGGCGCCAGTACAGTTTTGTCTTCGGCTTCTGCATACTAACTGATTTACAATTTACTTTTCTACCCTCTCTCCTGCCTAGTGGCAGAACGCCAGAATAATTTAAGACCAAAGTTCAGAGTGAAAGAATGAAAAAGCTTGGAAGCATTATTTTAAAATACTGCTTTTCAATAAATACAGGTCTGGTTTTGGCCACTTTCTCACTGGAGTCCAGGAAGATTCGTCTGTTAGTATGTGACGAGTGTAATTTATATCATTTCCGCTCTAACACCTGCCCCAGGTGCTGTTGAAGTAATGAAACCAATGAACATATTTGCCCGACCAGAATGTGGACGTCCGAATAGATGTTCATTCATCACAGAGGTGAATGGGTGTCCCGTGCCACAGGGACACGCCCGTGCCTCCTGTGTTGTGTCGGAACAGAGTATAGGGCTGGGGTGCAGCTCAGTGGTGGAGCGTGCACTCGGCATGCACGAGGTCCTGGGTTCAATCCCCAGCGCCCCCACTAGAAGAAGTTAGATACACAGGGTGTAGTGACAGGACACCCATGGTCCAGTAGTGCGAGTAGTTGTGTCCAGAAATGTCACCTCTGCAGAAACGGGTTTAATATGAAAAGGGATGTGTATACATACGTATAACTGAATCACTCTGCTGCACAACAGAAACTAACACAACATTGTAAATCAACTGTACTTCAATTAAAAAAACAATAAATTTTAAAAAATGGGTTTAAACTTGCCTCTCTGCTCTAAGCTGCCCCTGAGTTTTGTTGAGAGTCTCAAGCACGTCATTGCATGTGATGACAATGCAAAAACAGAAATGCGTTCAAATCCTTCACTTGGTTAAAAACCATCACAGAATGCTGAGACCTTGCTGACCTCTCTGAGGCTTCAGACTTTCAAGGTCCTTTGTCTGAAAAGCCATTGAAATGCACAGCCGTGCCACACCCGCACAGGCCAGCCGTCCACGCAAGTTGTGAAACCGGCCCCCCTCTCTCGGGGGCCAGCCGCGCTCTCCGTGACCCCGGCTCCTTCCTGCAGGACAGTCTTAACACAAAGACCTCTCTCATGACTGTTCCTCTCTGTCCCTGGAGGTCCCTGGGCTGAGTCCCTGGGTAGCAACTGAAGCTGCAGCTAAAGGCAGTGACACAATGGGGCTATTGTGTGAGCTCTAAGTCATCGGGAGGGCAGCCTGGGCGCAGGGCTGAGTCAGCAGGCACACCTGCCGGCCCCATCCCTCAGGGCTCGGGTGGGCGGGGCCTCCTGGGCCTCCTTCCTCCCTGGGCCTCAGTCCACTCCTCTGGCCGCACCGGGGCTCCACTTCTGCCCCCTGCTGGCCCTGCTGCGTTCCTCCTGGCTCTGCCTTATCTCCACCAAGCAGCCCCAAGGCCACCAGGGTTCTGAAGTCAGTCACACCCCACCCGGAGTTAGAGCATAAACAGGTTGCCTGCCGTGTCTGGGACTCGGGGTATCAGGCATGAACCCCTTCCAGCCTTTCCTGAAACCTTCGGGTGTAGCATCTCCAGCCAGATTGCGAGAGTGAACGGCGGGGCACAGCCCGGGTATCAAGGCTGGTTGTTGTGGCCAAGCTGGGTCTTACATGCAGCCCAAGGGTGACAGTCAGAGAACCAGACCTGGTGGACAGACAGGGTGAGCCCTGGAGAACCAGCGCTTTCAAAGGGTTTAAACCCAGCGCAGATGCAGGACCACAAATGATGTCCAAGAGGGGGTGATGTCCAAGAGGGAGACTAATTCAGAAGAGGGTGGGGGCTAGCAAGGCCCTGCTGACAGGGACCTGGGACGGCGCCAGGGGCCGGGAGGGCGGCCAGAGTGCAGGGGGAAGGTTCCAGAAAGACTGGAGAACGTTCCTGGGGGACTCAGCGTGGCTTTGAAACGAGCCTGCAGGCTCTGTCCAGCTCCCATGGACCCGCACTGTCCAGCACAGCCAGCACCATAGCTCTTGAGGACTTGAAATGTCTGAATGTGCTTAAGTGTCAAACACATACCAAATGGGGAAGACACACCACAAAGTGTGAAATATCTCATTGATAAGTTTTTATATCCGTGTGTTGAAACACATGTGTTGGTTATATTGGTTTACAGAAAATGCATTATTGAATTGATGCCAACCTTTCTCTTTTTAAACTGTGTCTATTAGAAAACGTAAAATGACATAATTGGGTCACATTATATTTTATGGGCCAGAGTGGCTCTGGGCTGTTTATTCCCCTGAATTCCCCGGGTCCCCCAGCTGGATCACTTTATCAGCCCCCAGCCCGTACCTCTGACTGGGATGCAGTGTGACCACGACAAGAACTGGACACTGGAGAACAGGAACAGTGAGGAAACAAAGCGGCTCCTGGAAATTGAAAATAAAGGGCCCTTATTAATAGACTTATTAGAGGGGTCAGGCAGGAGTTTTGAGAAAATCTTCTAGAATAGAGAGAGGAGATAAGAAAATTCTAGGATATACAAGAAGAGCTAACCATCAACAATTAGGAATTCCCACCCCTAGAAAAGGGGCGAAAATGTCCACATGATCCCAAGTCCTCGGAGACGGAGCAGAGGGTGCACATCACAGCCAGAATCTGAGTCCGGGTTACAGAGGAAGTTGATAGGAGGCATCTAAAACGGAGAGGCCAGGGAGGAGCAGCGAGACCTCGTTACGCAGACATTGGGTCCAGAAGTAGGGGCTATGCGGTGGTCTGCAGAGAAAGGGGAGGGGGCATCTCAGATGAGCGAGGAAGAGAGACCCCCAGCCCACTGCCACGGGTCCCTGACCCTCTTTCTTATAGCAGGAGACATAATCCCAGCCAAAATAAAGACATAGATGTGGAAAGCTAAGGTTTTAGAGGATGCCTTAAATAACGTTTTTATGAACTTGAAGTGGAAAAAAAATGTGTAAGAAGTGTAAATCCTGAAGGAAATAAAAGACCCATGCAACTCCGTTAAGAAAAAGAATTTCTATTTCACAAAAGACACAATACAGAGACTATAAAGGCAAGTCATGAACTGGGAGAAAAAAAATCCAACCCATTCTTGACCATAGGAACTTAAAAAAAGAAAAGAGAAATACACTCAATGTACTAAGAACAAAAGATAAGGCGAGACATGAATGGTCCCCCGTGAAAGACGGTCGTCCTGTCAGGGAAGAGGAAATGCAGGTTAGAATCCAATTTTGATCCCGTTTCATACCCAGCAGACAGTCAGTCGGCCGGGCTGGGTGTCAGCACGGACCCTGGTGGGAATTTAAATCGCGCACCCTCGTTGGGGCACAAATCCGCAGTACCTCATCATGTTGAGCGGAAGCTTTGTGCATGGCAAGGAGCTCCTGCTAGAAATTCCAGCCCGATGGCTAGACAAATAAAGACGTGTATACACACATCTCATGATTTCTGTAATTCTGTAAAAATACTGTCTTCCGTACGTGTAGATGGATTTCCTAGGAGATGCATAGCATCTGTGTATGTTCACACACAGGAAGACACACATGAGTGTTTGCAGCATTTATACTAACCAACAGAAATGATGAACTACCAACTGTCCGCCGCAGGATACTAGCTAACTAATCGCGGTGGGCCCATCTAAAAGACTACGAGACAGTTGCTGTGATGAGTGATGGTCGCCATAAGAACCCACGTGGCCTTCAGCTGGCATGGAGCAGGCACAACAGAACACACGCAGGGTCGGATGCTTATATGCCAATGAGGGGTGGAGGTGAGACAAACAGTAAATCATCAACATAAAAGTAGGTAAATCCCCTATTTCTTCAGAAAGTGGTAAGTGCTATGAAAAAAAAAAAAAGAATGGGAAAAAGCCTGAGTGTTGTGGGCAGTGGTGGTTGGATGTGTAATTTGAGTCACGTGGTCCAGGTGGGTCTCATTGAGAAGGTGACGTTTTAGCCAAGGCTTAAAGCAAGGACCTTGCACCATAGATATTCAAGGGAACAAATGCTGCAGACAGATGGGACAGCTAACAAAAAGTTCCTAACGTGGAAACATGCCTGATAGCTTTGAACAGTTGTGTGAAGAATGCACATACTGCGTCTGGACCCAGTGATCGGGCAGAGAGCGAGCAGCCAGGCTGGGAGGAGCCTGAGGGTGTGAGGTCGGCGGGGCCGGGGGGTGGGGAGCCCGGCTTTCAGTTGGTGGAAATGCAGATTCTGGGCAGATTGCAGACTTCCCCTGACCTAGTTCCTTTTTTTTTTAATTGAAGTATAGTCAGTTGACAATGTGTGCATTTCTGATGTTAACAAATGGGACCTAAGTAAACCTATACAAAACAAAAACAAACAACTCAATCCAAAAAGACCTAAACAAGCAATTCTCCAATGAAGACCTAGCTGCTTTTTTAACAGCTCTGTTGAGGTATAATTGATGTGCCAAAGTGGCACATATTTAAGTGCACAATTCGATCATTTTGACATACGTCTACTTTGAGACCATCGCCAACTCACGACAATGAACAGACCCCTCCTGCCCCCTCATATCTCTCCCCCCACCTCCAGGTAACCACTCACCCACTTTTGGTCCCTAACCACAAGTGGCATTTTCTAGACTCACATGGCATGGATGCCTTTCCATCTGACTTACTTCAGCCAATGTGTATTTTGCAGTTCACCCTCATTGTGTCATGTTTCCACAACCCATTCCTGTTCTTTGCAGAAGAGAGTTCCATTGTGCGGACGGAGCAAAATGTGTCCCGCTACCTGCTGGTGGGTATTTGAGTTGCTTCAATTTTGACTGTTACAAATAAAGCTGCTGGAAACATCTGTGTGCATGTCGTCTGGACCCGTGTCTGCTTTTCTCTTGGGGAAGGGCCTGCCGCGGGAAGGCGGGGTCGCATGCTAAGGGTATGTTTAACTTCCTAAGAATTAGCCAGACTCTTTTTCAAAGTACTTGTACCGTTTCGCGGTCCCACCGCCAAGGAGGGAGAGTTCCAGTTCCTCCACATCCTCGCTGGTACTTGGTAAGGCTCGTCTTTTTTGATTTTAGACACTGTAAAAATAGGTGTGTTGTGATATCTCGCTGTGGCTTTAATTTGCGTTTCCTTAAACACGAGTGATGTCAATTGTCTTTTTCTGTGCTTGTTTGACATCCAGGTCTCCTCTTTGGTAAAATATCTGTTCAAATCTGCTCATTTTTAAAAACTGTCTTGTTTGTTTTCTTATTGTTGAGTTATCCGATCTTTATTCTGACATAACTGGCAAATGTTTTCCCCCAGCCTGGACTTGTCTTTTTATTCTATTAACCATGTCATGTAAAGAGCAAAGGTGAATTATTTTCTTTTATGCATCACTTTTTTCGGTGCTGTAACTAACAAATCTCTGCCTAGCCCAAAGGCATGATGGCTTTCTTTTCTACTTCCTTCCTGAAGTTTTATTGTCATACATTTAAGGCTGTGGTTCATTTGGGGCTGATTTTTGTAGGTGGTGCAAGTTATAAATCCAAGTGTAATTTTTCGCATGTGAATATTCGCTGGTTCCAGTGCTGTTGGTTTAAATGACTGTTCTTTCTTCACTGAATTGTCTTTGCACCTTTGTGGAAACTGAGTTGTCTGTATATGGGTGGAGCTGCTGCTTCTTTGACTGAAGGCGAGTCAGTGCACAGGGCTGTGTTACTTTCTGGTGGGCAGCGTGTTTTGGTCAATCTCTGAATTCGCGGATTTCCCTCTCTGCCCTGTAAAATCCGCTGTTAGGCCCATCTGGCGATTTTTTTTCATTTTGTTATTTTCGACTTTATAACTGATTTTTAATTTTTTAAAATTGTTTCTGTTTCAGTATTGAGACTCTCTACTTGTTGAGACATTGTTAGATTTTCCTTTAGTCCTTTGAACACATTTGTAATCGGTACTTTGAAGTTTTCACTAAATACAGAATTTGGGTTGATTCAGTTTCTGTTGCTTTTTTTTTTTTTTCTGAGTATGTCACCCCTCCTGTTTTCTTTGCAGTCCAGTAAGATTTTAAACTGAAACGACCTTTTTCGGACAACATAGCATAGCAATCCTGGATTCTGTTCTGTATTTCTTTAGATTGAGTTTCTCATTTCTTCGTCGCCTGGACTTACCCCTCGGACTCCGTCTCCCCCGTGGTGGACAGTCGACGTCCCTGCTAAGCTTTTTGTTCTTGTGTTATTTTGCTGGCTTCCCTGCAGGCCCCTCCTGCATCCGCAGTGCCCCGTGGCCACCCGGTGCTTAGGTCCCGCGTCTGCTGAGGGACCTGTGTGTGCTGGACAGCGCGTCTCACCTCCCCGCTACGTCTCAGGTCTCACTGTTTGTCAGGCGCTCTTGGGTCTTTTCCACGCTGAGGAGTTTTCCAGCCGCCCAGGGACAGGCAGACGGCTCGTTCTCTATCTCTCCCGTTTCTGGAATGTCCTTGTTACATTTCTAGCTGGTCTGCTCCTTGCCCTAACTGGGTCTTCCATCTCAGGCTACAAAAGCTGCAGGTTTTCCTGTGTTAAAGAAACCAGAGCTGGACAGAAGTCAAAGAGGTAAAAATAGACGTTACTCAGGAAATATTGCAATAGGGGAAAGGAATCCTTCTTATAGAGCTGGACGCCGCTCCGAATACAGCAAGGACAGGCGGAGACTTACGGCAAAGAGGCAGGTTACCTGGCTGGGTGGCTGGAAAACTACCAAGAGGAGACGTCAAGGATGGGGCAATTCTCGTTAAACTGACCTAATGGAATTCTTTCTGAAGGCCAGCGAGAGTGATCCGATAGCACCTGAGAGACAGCAGAAAATGAGGAATTTGACCAGTTATTGAGGGACTCAGTATTGAAGATGTGGGGATTTCTGCTAAACTGGCTTAGCAGGATTCTTGCCAAACTTGAGGACAAGCCCCAGGGATGAGGCCCAGCCAGGAGGAGAGCGTGGGGGGCGGACGGAGTTCGGTCCAGGGCAATTTCTGTTGCTGCAGCTGTTATGGAGCACAGTCTGGAGAGGCCTCAAAAAAACTAAAAACGGACTTACCCCATGATCCAGCAATCTGACTCCTGGGCATACATCTGGAGGGAACTCTAATTTGAAAAGATACATGCACCCCAGTGTTCATAGCAGCACTGTTTATAATAGCCAAGATTTGGAAGTAACCTAAGTGTCCATCGACAGATAAATGGATAAAGAAGATGTGGTACCTGTATATAATGGAACCACTCAGCCATAAAAAAGAATAAAATAATGCCTTTTGCAGCAACATGGATGGACCTGGAGATCATTATTCTAAGTGAAGTGAGTCAGAAAGAGAAAGAAAAATCTCATATGGTATCACTCGTATGTGGAATCTTAAAAAGAAAAGACACAAATGAATTTATTTACAAAACAGAAACAGACACACAGACATAAAGGACAAATGTATGGTCACAAGAGGGGAAAGGGGGTCGGAAGGGGTAAATTGGGAGTTTGAGATTTGCAGATACTTATTACTATATATAAAATAGATAACAAAGTTCTCCTGTAGAGCACAGGGAACTATATTCAATATCTTGCAGTGAACTATTTTGAAAAAGAATGTGGAAAGGAATATATGTATGTACACATATGACTGAGACATGATGCTGTGCACCAGAAATTGACACAACATTGCAAACTGACTAGACTGCAATTAAAAAACAAAAAGACAATTTCTGTCACCCTTCTTCATCCTCCCCTAAGGCCACTAATTTCTTGGAACAAAGTCACAGGGCTTTTTTACCTGAGACCCAGGAGAGTGCACATTCTGACCTCAGAGCTGCTGTCTTGGAAGCTGGCCCTACCCTGGTCAGTCCACCATCCTCGCCATCCAAGCTGCGGGCGAGAGAGGCTGGGGGCGGCCCCGGGGAATGAGGCCACAGGCTCTTACCCCAAAACTCTACCATTTCTTTCAAGAATGCTCGCAAATTTTTGGTCGCCTTTGATTTTCAGTACCCTGAGACTGACATCGCAGACAATTCTGTCCAGTTTTAAGTGTGTTTTCCAGAGAAGAACTGTGGACGATTTCATGTCACTGTAACTGGACGTCCCTCTAATGGCTCTTGGTCAGCGTCTGTCGTCCATCAAAGTGTGTCGTGAATAACCGAGTGTGCGTGGCCAAGTTCAGGGTTCTTAAAACTTTTGCAGTGGAAGCCCCTCTTTTTTCTGGAGTACCCCGAAATATATATTTCATATTACATACTCTATATTATTCTATATAATTATATAATATATTATACATCTTTATATATAATATATATATATAAAGATGTATGTGTGTGTATATATATATATATATATATATATATAAAAAATATATCAAGGTCCCAGACCTTCTCAACAAAAGGCATTTACTGCTCCAGCGTTTAAAAAGACTGACAAGGAAGAGGTGGTACCCCGTGTCCACCAACTCTGCTTTCAGATCCTCCCTGACAGTCACACGGAAAAGTCCACCTCCCCACACCGTGTAGTCAGGTGGGGGCCCCGTGTCCAGATCTGGCCAAAGATTTAGGTACAAAAGTGATGTGTGCTTCACTCCCCAGCCTCGGTTGTTGAAAAGCCTGCGTGCTGTTTTTCAGTCTCTTGGCCCCCCTTTGGTTGTGGGGGGGCGCAGTGGGGGGCCCCCAGGAGAAGACGGCAGAGCTCCAAGTCTGACCAAGTCTTGACCGCTCCGTCTCACATGGACAACACCTGCCTTTGGACCAAAAAAAAAAGGACTCTGGAGGAGCAAGAAATTAGCTTTTAAGTGCTAAACCATTAGATTTTGAGTTTGCTAGGCTGACTTAGGCGTATTGGAAAGGCTACAGGGCAATTACCTTCAGGAGCACAAAGGTTTGGGGAAGAAAATGTGATTACAGGAAACCTACACTCACAGAAAGTGGGTGACTGGCAAACCCTACTGTCGTCTGATCTAGCTCCTCCGCCAGTGAGAGAACCCACCATCCACGTGCCTCTCCTGCAGTTGTTAAGGTCTGAACTTCTAAGTGGAAAACAATGTCTTAGACCTAATCTAAGGGACAGAGATAATAAAATGTCAGTTAACCATCACTTGTCTATCCAGAACCTTCACTTATAAAAATATTTCCAACAATCAAGGTAAAAATAAGAGTCTTTCTGTTTTAATCTTCAGTTAACCAGCATATTTTGTTAACCAGCATCCACAGCCTAAACCCTGAGCCTTTTCATTATTTGAGGTTTCACCTTATATGCGATGATTTTGACTCCATGTAAACACCACGGAGGAAAAAAAATAGTGCACTTCGTAACAGAAGGAAAATAAACAAAATTAGTAAAATTGCTTTCCACAAGGAAATCCTTAAAGCTCTCTTCTATCTAGGAAAAACAGCAGCTAAATTAAATATAGCAGGTTGCATTTTATCTTTAAACACTGAAGATAAGCCTGAAAGAGCCCAGCTTTCTCAAGCTTGTGTCCCATCCGCTACCCACCCCACCCATAACCCCCACCCCCTACCCAGATTTAGCCCCACCCGTCCTTCCCCCACCCTCACCTCCACTCCCCTCACCAGAAGGGAGAATGTGGTGCCTGTGGGTCCCGTGGATGAATTAGTGATTGGAGGGCAAGCTGGTTTTAAGTTGGAGGAGATGAAATGCCAGCCTGCAGCTCGTGGAGACTGTGGGCCGAGTGGCAAGGAGAATAGATACACCGTGAAAGTGGAATTGTCAGCCTCTCCTGCTTTCCCTTTATTAACTCCGACATTTGCATGAAAATTGAATCCTGGTTTCCCAGCTGCTGCCTCCTGGCCTGAAGGCGCAATCCTCTGCTGGTGACATGATAATCAGGTCCCCAGCAAGCAATTATGATGTCATAAAGAGCAATCACCACCTCAGGTGTGAAAATAAACAGCCCACACAGATGATCACTTGACATCCTCATGGTCCTCTCAATGCAATTTTTCCTTGTAAAGACTTAACTTCATATGAGAAAATGACTATAATCCTGGAAAACGGGCCCACAGGCGGCGGTAAAACTTTGTGTTCTGGGCCCTGAGCCAGGTATTAGTGTGGGTCCCCTGAATCCTTATGTAACAGTCCTTGGAGGAACGTCTCCCCTCCCCTGATGTCCGCTGCATGGACAGTTTACTGAACCCCCTTGGAGATCCAGCTGTTGGACCTAAATGCTCCTTCTTTTTCAAAGCAAAGTGAACAAATGTTCCTCTAGTTGGAATAATGTCATGGAATAATGTCAATTAGGAAAAAATCTATTGCATAAAAACTAAATAATGTATATTATAAAGAAGGCAATGAAAATCACCCAGCGTCTTACCTAGCCGAGGGAAGACCCGCAGTTTTGGTTCCGGTCTGTTTTCCTTCTGTGAGTTGGGGGTGGGGAGTGATTGTGTGTGTGGTTTGTTTTGCAGGAATTAAATCACAAAGTATACACTGTAAATGAAAACTATTGCCAGCTGTATCAGTGAACAGAGGATGCTACCACCATCCTTAGCTGCCCCTGCCTCCCCCCCCACCACCACCGACAGTGAGCGGAGGGAACTCAGGATGCGGACAAGCAGGCAGCCCAGCCTCTGAGTGGACTCAGGACATGGACCGAGGCGGGGGGAGTAAGTCCCCACACTGCCCCAACACACACCTTCCTTGCAGAAATCTTGGTGGGGGAGGAGGCATCTACAGACTGTAGGATCAGGGGTCAACACGTGCTTCCTCGATCTCATGAGGTAGACAGGCCCCCGGTGCTGTTCTGTGGTCAGCCTCTTCCAGTCACAAAATGCCTTAAATCCTCACTTTGGAAATAAAGAAAACTACCTATTTAGGAAAATTATTCCAAGCCACAGTCAAAGCATGTTCTGTGACCTCTGTATCAGAGTCTGGCCTTAACTGGCTGTGTGTCTGCAGGCAAGTCATTGAACCACTCTGGGCTTCTGTTAAATGAAAGCTTCTGGAGGGGGGTGTGATCTACTATTTTGCACTCAGCATTCAGAGTTTAGGCCATTTGTTTTAGGGAAATGTTTTCCCCCTATAGCTTATTGGGATATAATTTACATAAAGTACAAAAATTTAAAGTGTATAGCTCAATGATTGCCTTCGTTCAGGTTACTATAACAAAAATGCCATAGACTGAGTGGCTTAAGCAAAAAAAAGCTTGTTTCTCACAGTTCTGGAGGCTGGGAGTCCAAGACGAAGGTGTGTGGGGAGGGCTCAAGTCCTGGTTCCCAGACAGCATTTTTGGGTTGTGTCCTCCCGTGGTTGAGGGTAGAGACCCAGGAAGCAAGCTCTCAGGGCTCTTCTGAGAAGGGCGCTAATTCCTTCACTAGGGCCCCACCCTCAGGGCCTTCCTCACACCATTACGCCGCGGGTAGAACTTCAACTTAGAGGTTTTGGAGGGACACAAACATTCAGTCTTTACCACGACCTTTGCATATACAAACATACACACACACACACACACACACACACGCACTCTAGTCACCACCCTGATCTAGAGAGAGATGGAATTCTTCCTACATCCAGAATGCTCCCCTATACCTCTTCCAGTCAACGTCCCCCTGAATTTAACTACTATTCTGTCTCAACATCACCACAATTTAGCTTTGCCTGCTCTTGAACTTCGTATAAATAAAATCATACTTGCAAATACTAACTTGTATACGTAAGAAAGATGAGCTGTTACTTTGCAGATGCAAACTACTATATATAAATAAACAACAAGGCCTTACTGTACAGCACAGGGAACTGTATTCAATACCTTATAATAACTTGTAGTGAAAAAGAATATGAAAAGTAGTGTGTATCTGTATAACTGAATCACTACGCTGCACACCTAAAACCAACACAACACTGTAAATCAACTATATGTGAATTCAATCAATCAGTCAGTCAGTCAATCATACAATATACTTTTTAACATCTGGCTTCTTTCATACAACGTGGTATTTTAAGAATCATCCAGATCATTTTAGGTGAACTTTAAAAACTGGAATGGGTCATTTGGGAACAGAAAAATATTCTTGGCTTTTAAGACAGGTCCATGATGTCGACCAGAGAATGGGGAGATATTCTAGGTTGGCAGAGCATCTCCACAGGGTTTGGCCATGTGGGTGTGAAGCTGCAGAGTGTGATTCCAGGGCTGACCCCAGACCCCAGACATTCTGTTTGGGATCACAGCCGGGAACAGAAGTAGAGGCGGATAGGGGCTGGCTCCCCTCCGAGTCTGGTCTCCCTTCATTTCCCTGAGAGCGGAGCACAGATGCATAAACAGATCATCCCTGCTGGGATGGGAGGCAGGAGGCAGGAGTCAGGAGGCAGGGAGCCAAGCCAGGCAGAGACGCTGGAAAACAGGAAGCCCTTGCCTGAAATAGAGGCGCTCATGCCTCCGCTTCCAGCGCGGGGCTCCTGGGGAGCTCGTCAGGGTCACTGTCAGACCCGGCGCAAATGAGGGCACGATGGCCCTGTGTCCAGCACGCACCCCTCCTTCCGGCCCCACAAGCAAACAGCTGTGAGTGGTGGGTACACCCTGAAAATTCCACACTCAGCCATTGCCTCCGAATGGAACTGATTGTTGCCTCTTTATAATTTTCTTAACTGTAAATATTTTAATGAGTTATTGAAAAGTGTTCTTTCGCCTTGATGGAATCATATCTTTAAAAACAATATAAAATCCTGGGCCAGTGGAAAATTTTTCCAGGCTCCACATTGGCCCTGCTCCTACATAGACTAGAAAATGAACAATGAGCTACCAGGACACACCTTTCCAGTGGCTCAAATCCAAAACGCTGACGACAGCAATTTCTGGTGAGAATGTGGAGCAGCAGGAACCTCGCTCCTGGTCAGTGGGAAGGCAAAACTGTGCCGCAGCATCGGAAGGCAGTCTGACAGCTTCCACAAGGCACAACGGACTCTTACCATATGATCCAGCAACCACACTCCTAGGTATTTGCCCACCGATCTGAAAACTCACGTGCGCTCAAAACCTGCGCGCAAATGTTTACAGCAGCTTGATTCATCGTTGCCAAGACCTGGAGAAGCAAGAACGGATGAGCAAACTGTCGTACAACAGACAGTGGAACCCTATTCAGAGATTAAGAGGGAATGGACACTCAAACCTCACCACAGGGATGAATCTTAAATGCCTCCTGCCCCATGATTGCATTTACATGACCCGCCACACGCCGGCCTCCGTGGGTGTGAGCCAGGAAATATAAAATGGTTTTGGCCCAAGTACAAAAATGTGAACTCAAACAGAGGATGCTCTGTGGGACGGGCTCTGTAATTTTGACACCGTCTCGGGCTCCATGTTGAGTCAGGAGAGGCCTGTCTGTGGAAAGTTTGGTGTATCAGGCCGCCTGGGGTCTTAAGTCACAAATCCCTGTGGAGTGAAGGAAAGCCAGGACTCGGGTTGTTGGGAAGATAGTGTGAAGGTCACGGACTCCACAGATCTCGGGGTGACTGACCCTCATCTCTGCCTTCCCTCCGTGACCCCATTCTGCTCCATCCTGCAGATATGGCTACCAGTGGTCCCTCCATGTCCCCCAGCCCAGCCCAGGCTGCTCTGAGCCATGCTGTCCCCGACAGATGTCCACAAGTCCCAGGGAAGAGATTTGGGTCAAATGTTCACTGCTGGGTTCACTGACTGAGGCCTGGAGAGCTGGTCCCCTAAGAGAGGGACCACGTGTTTGAAGAGGGGAGGGAGTTTGGAGCAGGTGGAAAGGGAAATGCTGTGAGAATGCAGACAAGACAGCTCTTCCCTACACAGGGCAAGATGGGCTTGGTCCTGCTCTGGGCTGTGATTCAGTGCTGGTTGGTCACGGCCTTCCTGTGGTCTTTTATCAATATCCCACTGACATGGTCATCATTTCATTGGTTGAGAACAAAAATCAGCAAGCTGCACTTTAACCCAGGTGCAATGCCCCCCAAACAAGGAAAGAGAAGCGGTCCTTCATGCTCCTTCATGCTTCAGGCTCCCATCACCCTCCGGAGTGAAGACGAGGTAGGATGAACAATCAAAGAAGATGATGTTTTGTTTGTCGAGGGCAGGGAGCGTGTCCTGGCATTTCAGACACCCTGGCTTGTGTGGACAGTGCCTCCCACACCGGCACTATGAGTGCTCACTGAACTGAGGTTTTGGAAAAACAAGATTCTACCAAGACTGAGAGCAGGAAATTACAGGCAACTGGTACGTCTTGGGTAAAAACATGAACAAGCATTTAGACACCAAATTCAAGATGGACTTTGGAAAGCACCACAATAAATCATGGCATGGGGTCCCCCAGGCCGAGGGACCAGCACGCTCCAGACGGGCAAGGTCCTGAGAGCATCTTCCAGGGGCGAGTCCGGAACCCTGGGGGGGTCTGGGACTGGGCGGAAACAGGACATGATGTGTTTGCGGTTCGACTGTGTCTCTCAGAACCTTAGTTTGTTCCTTTGGTTTGGCGTTTCATGGCTTTACGTTAAATTGCACATTATCACAAAAAATAATTTTAAAATACAATAAGATCACTACAAGGTTGGATGTTGCTCTTAAGCCAAAATGTAGGCTGTCTTGGGCACTACAAGGGCCTGTTGTGGGTGTGGCCCAGCGCCACGCATTTACACACGACGCCCTCGTCAGAAGGGCTTAATATCTAGAAATACAAAGAGCTCACACAACTCCGTAACAACAACAACAAAAAGAATCAAAACATGGGTGGAAGACCTAAACAGACATCTCTCCAAAGAGGACACACAGATGGCCAACAGGGACATGAAAAGATGCTCAATGTCGCTAATTATCAGAGAAATCCAAATTAAAACCACAGTGAGGTGTCACCTCACACCAGTCACAAAGGCCATCATCAAAAAGTCCACAAATGATAAATGCTGGAGGTGGTGTGGAGGAAGGGAACCCTCCTACACTGCTGGTGGGAATGCAGTTTGGTGCAGCCACTGATGAAAACGGTATGGGGATTCCTCAAAAAACTAAAAATAGAGTTATCATATGATCCAGCAACCCCACTCCTGGGTATATATCTGGAGAAAACTCTAATTTGAAAAGACACCTGCACCCCAATGTTCACAGCAGCACTGTTTACAACAGCCAAGACATGGAAACCACTTAAATGTCCACCAACAGATGACAGGATAAAGAGGCTGTGGTGTAGGTATATGATGGAACACTACGCAGCCATGAAAAGGTGATGGAGCCCAACAAGGGAAGAGCTTCCCGCTGATTAGGCAGGTTCCCAAATGGGAATGGCTTCTCCACAGGGGGGCGAGGTCCCAACACCAGTGTCCTCGTGGAGGGAGGGTGGGGTCGTCCCGCACTGAGCAGGCACGCCTGTGAGACCCCATCAATATCGCAACTCCTCCTGGGGGCCCCTCTAAGGAGGGGCCTTCCTGTGCCCACACCTGTCACCGTTCACATTTGGTGAATGAACAGGTGGCTTCGCACAGCCTCCTCGTCACTACCGAGGCTAGAAAATGTAGCTAAGCACACGCCACCCCTCCACCCAGCCACCGAAAACGCAGCTGCACAAAGACGTGTGTGCGGGTGACCACAGCAGCTTTTACTGTAAAAATAAATGGCCCCAAAATGGAAACAACACAAATATGCATCAAGGGAGAATAAACAAACAGATGAAGTGCGTGATCTCCGTGCAACAGAATCGTCATAAAGCTCGGGAATCCAGAGGACACACTCCGGATACACAGAACAGCACGGACGCGTTGGAAGGGGCCGGATGCCGGGAGCGTGCGCTGCGTGACTCCATGCGCGTGGGTTCTAGAAAAGGCAGATCCGCCCGTTTTGTAGCAGGAAGCAGGTCACCGGGGGTCGGGGACGGGGGGCGGGGAGGGATGGAAGGATGGAGGGAACGTGTAGGGGAGGGGCTGTTCTCAGCCGCAGCTGAGTGCTGGTTGTGCAGCCGGATGCCTTGGACGTAACTCTTCGAACTGCACACTTTAAACCTTCAACTGTGCCTCGGTGAAGCCACTAGAAAATGTTGATGTGATTAGCCTCCATTTTCAGGTTTGGGACATTCAGGAAAATCAGGGGAAAGTTGTATTTCAGGGACTCACGGGTTTCGTGGTGCGAGTGCGGCTCTGATGAAGTCTTTACTTGCAGTGACCGGTGCCCGGGCTTCAGGACGGAGGGAAGGAGGGCCACAGCCCTCACCCACCCTGATCTCAGGGGGCGCCAGGGGGGTATGCCTTGTGACTGCTGACACCCCACCTGGGGACAGGAGCTCCCTGCTCTGAGGACCCTGCAAGTAGAGACAAGGCTAGTGGAAAAGGGTCACCAGGTCCCCCTCTGCGACAACCGCCTCCAAGTCCTGGAGCCACCTCAGCAATCAGGCTATCCACCCCTTCCCGCCCTGGCAGACAGCTCTCCAGGGGTGCGGTCCCCCGCTGCAGCAGTAAACAATGACTCAGGGGTTCACTGCCACCGCCTGGAGGGTCTGGCGAATTCAGTATGAAAAATGACTTAAAAATACCTCCCTCCCGCCTGCAACACACACACACACACACAGGTGTGAGCCCCGAAAACAGAGCAAAGTCTGCATCTCACGATGGAAACACCTCAACGATTTCCAACGAGCCTGCTAAGGTGATATAAATAGCATTGCAGCCATCAACGGGCAAGGAAATTTCCTGCCTCAGTATCTTGGGTGAGGCAAGGTGCTGGCGCAGAATCTTAAGAAGAAGAGACATGTTTTGGCAGAAAGAAATGACCTCAGCCCTGAACCATGAGTTTGAAGTAAAGCATGCCACGTGAAGGTGTTTATAAACTATCAGTCACGTATATAAACTTTTTTCATTCTTGTTTCTAATAATAGTCATCTGGATTGCTTGGCGGGGGGGGGGTCCTCAAAATGCCAATTCTGAGATGGCTTTCAAACTGCTGCTGAATCCAGTCACTGTCTGGGCTCCCGGACACCTTCCTGTGAATGGGCTGCCTCCCCCTCCCCGTAGACAGGGCCCTGAGGACAGGAATTGGGGCTCACACCTTCCCACGCTCGGCACCCAGCGCGGTGTCTTGTTTCTGGAAACTCTGAGGAGGCAGATGGACCAGAGGACTGTAAGAGCGCCAGGGGGTGTCAAAAATTGCTGGCTGGGGGGGTCACCACCCCTGACCCCCACGTTCCTTACCTGCAAAATGGAGGAGTTGCTCCTGCCTGCCCTGCAGGCCTGGAAAGGACTTGGAAACCCTAATCACCGTTTAACTGCAGGCTTTGCATCCCTGGGTGGCCCTTTGTACCTAACAGGTGCCTACACCCTTGGGGTGCACAGTGTTTGCTGGTGATGCTTTTCCATCTCCGTAAACGGAGGCTGTTTGACTGTTACTACCTGATCAAAAATGTTTGTATTTGAGTAGAGAGCTTTGCAGATACGCTGCCCAAGCAGGAGGCGTGAGTCTCTGATGCACACGCGGGGCTGGATGGAGCTAGGCTGAATCGGGTTTTCACACTAACCATAAGGCGTTTACACAGCTGTCTCAAAATTCTGTGGTCCATAATTCACAACATCAATTGGTACAAAAGGAAATGAAAACAACGCCAGAAACAAAGGAAAATTAGAACAGCCCCAGCAACCTGGGGGACCTGTGGGTGCTGCCTGGATGAGGCTCTAATCCAGTGGCCCCAGGAGAGCCCAGCAGGGCTCCCCCAGTGCCCACCAAGATCAGCAGGAGCAAGACCATGAGAGACACCTGTCCCCCCTCCTTGGGATTCAGGGCACCTGTCCGAGTTGGAAGGACTGTTTTGAGTCATTCATTAAGGAAGAACCACGTAGGTCCTGGTGGTCATGTCGGCACTGTGGCCCCTGCCTGCTCCATCAGTGCCCAGCGACAGTGGCCTTGCCCAGTTCCTGGCTGCCAGGTGTGGGGCCTGGTGCACCCCAGGACCGGGCTCGCCCTGAGCCTCCCACTGTGACACCCACTTTTTGTGTCCAGGTGGTGGAGCTGCTCTGGGTTTTATAGGAGGAAGCTGCCGTGCTCGGACCCACAGGGCAAAGGACTTGGGGAATGTGCAGAGGGGCTGGTTCCACCCGGGATGGCTGTGTGACCTTGGACCCTGGCGGTCTGCTCTGTGACTCTGAGGTCTTCTCAGCTTTTGGGGTCTTTTTCATGAAAATGCTGCAAATTTAAGGTAGGAAGGGCCTGGAAACTGGCCCCATTTACTGTGGAACTGGTTCTCATAGCATCATCTCCTTCCACCAGAGGGCCCTGAGGGGCCCGAGAACGCTGGCTGTCTCTGCACCCTGGGCTGGGATTTACCTTCGCCTCCGCTGAGGACCAGTCTGCCCTGCCGCGTGTCCCTGGCCCTCCCAGAGCCCTGCCCCGAGCCGGCCAGGGAGCAGACGGTGCATAATAAGGACTTTGTGCTCCTCGGTATTTTTTTAAGCTGAAACTTTCATGCTTTCCCTGCCTTTGGCTTCAGTTAGTTGTTTGAAATGGCAAAAGTTATTAAAATTCCAGCATGAGAATTTGCTCAATAAACAGGAAAGGAGTTTTGAGGACCCACCACTGAATGTGAAGATTAACCCCGTGGTTGCCGGCCCTGGGAGGCAGGCAGTTTCTCCACTGGCCCTTGGGGAGGGTCTGTCTGCAGGGTCCTCCCTCGTGACTATGGCTGGGCTGCTGCGAACTGTTGGTAAGTGTAAGATGCACTTTTCTAACATCAAACTCAAAATAAACGGGGGCATATGAGATGCTCTCATTTACACAAGACCTGTGTGACTGCAGGTTACTTGCAGACAGCAACATCTAGTCATTCACCAAATATTTATTGGGTGTCAGTTTTCCGTGGGGTAGTAAAAAAAAAAAGAGAGAATGAACAACTTGAGATCAAAAGCTCAAAATCCAAAGAGAAAAGAGGAATAAAGTACCCAGAGAAATCCAAGGTAGAATGGGGACAGCTTCAGGGAGAACATAAGGCTTGGAGGAATTTGAAAAGAAGTATGTTCCTGGTCCAAAAGGGGGAAACAGGAGAGGCTTCCTGGAAGAGGCAGCTCCTGAGCTTGGTCTTAAAGGTGGGAGACCAAGTGGATCAGAATTCCAGGGAATGTGGCCCCGGAACCTGCACGAACAAGCACGTTGGGATTTTCAGACAGAGTTTGAGAAAGAGTAGAATGAAGAACAGACCAGTTGTAGCAGAGGCAGGAGGAGGGATGATGAATTTAAGTAAATAGGAAGAAAAGGATGTTTCACAGGACCACATGTGTAGCCAGCATTTTATAAGTAAACAGAGCTGAACAAATAAACAAGTGGAAAGGAAGCCGGCTGTCGGAACTGGCATGGTGTCTGCAGCCGGCGCACCTGAGTTTGGCAGCTCCCCAGGGAGGCAGGGAGCGGGTCCTGCCACTAACAAGGCTGTTTCCCTGTGGGGACATGGGGACTTTCATCAGTAATGCAACGTGTCAGGCGGACACAAGCGCTGGAGCCAAAGACTCTTCAGTTTGGAAGACTGTCTACAAGGATGTCCAGTGAGCATTCCAAGAACTCGACATTGATACAGGATTGAACGGAACTGAGTGGAGTAAAACTGACAGTCACGAATCTCATGTCTTTAATCCATTTTATTAATTAGCATCTTCCTACTGGTAATCATAAGCCTTTATTTTTCATTTTTTTTCCTTTTAAGGAAATGAAAATGAAATCCCAATGAAATGTTTTTTAAAAGAGGATCACTTTAAACTAAACTATTCCATTACACGTTGGGTGGAGAGGAACTCAGAGGGCATGGGGGCTCCTGGGGTGCCGGAAGTGTGGCTTCGTGATCACCATGCTGTATGTTCGATCTCCACGCTCTTCTGTATTATGTGACATCTCAGTAGAAAGGTGACGTGAAGAGGCTGTCTCTGTTAGCGGCAGAGATGGAGAAGTCAGCTATCAGTTAGGATGTGTACCGCTCCACCGACCTGCGAACTATGAAATCTCCCAGAAACCATGCTTGTTTTGTAAGGAATGTAAACACAGGCCTCTGTTCTGACCAAATGGATCCTTTCTATCCAGTGGCCACCATTTTTGCCATCTTGGTTGGAAAGTGTGAACTTAGCTCAGGAGGAACACTCAGTATCATTATCCTCTTCTGACAATGTTTCCTCACCATTGCCCGGCCTGGCCCGGTTGGCCACTCCCCTAGGACGTCCTTAGAGCCGTTTCAAGGGGGCCCGTGAATAACCTCACCTCCTTCCCCTTCCTGTGGAGCAGAATTAAGGCCTAATCCCCAGAAAATGCTCTTCACCCCTTATTGGCAATTCCTTGGGTTCCTTGATTTGTCTTACCAACTCCACATTAAAATGTTTACTTTGGGTTTTTTTTTACTATAGACTTACAAAAAATTGGATTCAGTATTTATTTTGTCTTCAAATCCTACAACTGTATGAGCTGATGAGAGCAGACTTTTCCCCCCTTGGAATCCTGGAATTAGCAAAAAAATAACAGGAATTGGGAGGGCATGAGATGAAGTCCTCTTTGCACGAGACGGAAAAAGAACCTCCCCACCAAGAAGGCAGCTACCATTGTTACAGGCAACATGATGGTTATGATCAGATCTTGGGTAAGAGGAGCATTTAAATCAAAACTACAGTGATGTATCACTTCACACCAGTCAGAATGGCCATCATTAAAAAGTCCGCAAATGATAAATGCTGAAGAGGGTGTGGAGGAAAAGGAAACCCTCCTACACTGTTGGTGGGAATGTAGTTTGGTACAGCTGTTATGGAAAACACTATGGAGATTCCACGAAAGACTAAAAATACATTTACCATATGATCCATCAATCCCACTCCTGGGCATGTATCCAGAGGGAACCCTAATTTGAAAAGATAAGATTCATAGCAGCATTATTTACATAGCCAATACATGAAAACAACCTAAATGTCCATTGACAGATGACTGGATAAAGAAATTGTGGTATATTTATACAATGGAATACTACACAGCCATAAAAAAGAATAAAATAATGCCATTTGCAGCAACATGAATGGACCTGGAGATCGTCATTCTAAGAGAAGTAAGCCAGAAAGAGAAAGAAAAATACCATATGAGATCACTCATATGTGGAATCTTAAAAAAAAAGACAAATGAACTTATTACAAAACAGAGACAGACACACACATAGAAAACAAACTTATGATTACTGGGAAAGGGCAAATTGGAAGTTCGAGATTTGCAGATACTAACTGTATATAAAATAGATAAACAAGTTTCTTCTGTCTAGCACAGGGAATTATATTCAATATCCAGTAGTGACCCATAATGGAAAAGAATGTATGTATATGTATGACTGAATTGTTATGCTGTACACCAGAAATTACTTCAATAAAAAATAAATTTAAAAAATTTCATTTAGGCTAATTGAAAGGGAAAAAAGTTTTTAAATTAATGTGATCATAGAAGTAAATGCTGCGGGAAATTGATGCCGGCGGGGGGGCGGGGTGACCTCCGCCAGATAACGGAGAGATTAGGGAGAGTGTCTTCCATAGTCCCTACAGGGCACAGCTTCTCTTTGCTTGGATCTTCCTTCTTATAAGACACGTCTTGTCCTTGGGCAGAAGTGAAGGTACTGTTTGTGGTGGTGCTTTTTCTCATCCAGCCCCGGCTCCACGGCTTCCCGGGGTTTAAACACATCCCCTCGGCCATTGGAAGTGGGAGGTGATCTTTGGGGTTCTCCCGGATGCCTCGGGAAGCCTGTGTCGCCCCAGGCCAGGGGTTCTCTCAAAACCCGGTCCCCCTTTCCCTTTGCTCCTTCGGCCTTTTAAACGTGCTTCTTTCCGGCTGGAGCGCGCCAGCCACTCCCACGGAGAGCTGGGTGCAGGGTGCGATGCTAAGCACTTACCGCCAGGAGGTGGGAGAAGTGAGGATCCAGAGGAAGAGAGAGATGCTCAGCTGAGCTCGGACAGATCTCAGGGGGGAGTGGGGGGGGGCTGATTGTAATGCACGCGGCTTCCCGAGTGTAGACGGGGCCCAGTCAGTTCGGTGACCCTCTCAAGGTCTGTCTTCCTTCAGCGCACCGCCCTGTCTGTGATGGGCCGGTCCTGTGGGTCTGAACTCGCCCGGGGCTGGGAAGGCACGCTTGGTTCTCCCCGGGCCTCACGCGGGTACCGCTGCAGGGGGGCGCACGGTGGGGACGTTTGTCCTGCGAACACCCACGGGGCTCACCCACTCCCTGTTTCTCAAAGGCTTTTCTATCGGAGTAGTTTGGGGTGAGAGATTTTCCTGGAATGCAGTTCCGAACCCAGACTGTGAAGACTTTCAAAAGCAGCGCGGAACACTGTACTGCCAGAGGCATCGCTAAGTGCAGCGTCGGGGATCGAGGAAATTCCGAAGGCCTGCGCGGGAGGGAGCGGGCCGGGGAGGCTGGGGAGGCGGGGGGCGGAGAAAGTGCAGCGAAAACTGCGGAGGAGACCGGAGGCCTGAGCGGGGGTCGGGCAGAGCATCCCCAGCCCTTCCCGCGCCGAGGCCTCCCCTCTCTGGATGCCGCCCCTCTCCGGATGCCGCGGCCCATTCCGAGGCGGCCGGACCCCGCCTGCCCTTCCCCGGCGGTCCTTGGCGGCCCCAGCCCCCCGAGTCACGTGGCTTTGGAGGAGCCGCGGCCGCAGAGAGGGGGCGCGGTGGCTCCGAGACGACGCTTGGCCCGCAGCCCGTGGGCACAGCGCCCGCCTAGTGAGTCCCGCCCCGGCGGGGACGCAGGGACCGCCCGCCCGCCCAGTACCCCGTGGGCAGTCCTCCCGCGGCAGTTCCCCCGCGCCTCGTCCTCCCGCGCCTGGTCCTTCGACGCCCGATCCTCCCGCGCGCGGTCCTATTGCGCCCGATCCTGCCGCGCCTGTTTCTCTCGGCTCAGCGGCTGCCGCGCGCGCCTCCTTCCTGCCCACCCGGTGCAGCCATGTCCGCCTCCTCCGCGCCGCCCGCCGTCCTGGTCATGACCGCGCTGGCTCTACTCCTGCTGCTGTGCCTGGGGCCAGGTAAGGGAGAGATGCCAGGGCGCCCTGGGGAGGGGGTCTGTGAGGACGTGGAGGCCTAGGCACCCATCCTGAGCCCGGGCAAAGGCCAAGGGGTAAAAGGGGTCTTGCGATCTGCCCTTGCACCGTGAGAAGTGGCGTGCTGGGGCAGAGTCCAGAGTCCAGGGCAGGGTCTCAGATGTGTGCGGTAACCTTGTGAAAGGAGGCGGAACGCGAGGTGCAGGGCGCTGCGGGAGCTGGAGGCGGGTGGTGCGCCCAGGACTGAGCTCAGCCAAAGGACCACCCCTAGGGTCCCGTCCAGGCAATCTGTTCCTCTGGCTTCCACTCGGTCAAGTTCCAGGTCTGCAAAGCTGCTAGCAGGCCTTACCTCCCAGTTGGGGAAAAGTTCTTAAAGGAGAAAGGCTGAACCTTCTCTACTTCTCGGAGCCCTCTATGAATGGGTTGAAAAATCCCGGTTTTGTTCTTTACAAAATGGGCACATTCACACACAGGCTGCAAACGAAGTGGGTGGGTATGCAGGCTTTCGAACCCTGAGAGCCCACAGACCCCACCTGAGGACCACCCTTCATGGCTCACGGGTGGCCTCCTGCAGGCAAGAGCTCCTCTGATGCTCAGGATGAGAGGCCGTGTGGTGTGGTGACCCCAGATCTGCTGCGGAGGCGCCAGGGCTGGAAGGAGGGGGGTGACTTCCCAAGACCCCAGGCTGGTGCACTTCCCAGCTCAGAGCAGCCGCTGCCACACGGTGGTGGAAATGCTAGACTCCCTTGGCTGTTGGCTTCAGTACTTTGGGTCTTTGGCACAGGTAGGGGATGCCAAACAGCTGACAGGGAGGCGCAGTAGGAGGCCCCAGGCAGGTCGGCCCTGGGGGCGCAGGAACAGTAGGGAGGGGTGGAGTGGGGAGGGTGAGGCTGGTCTGATCTGGGACCGCAGGGGAGGCCAGGGGATCATTTCGCATCAGTGATTTAGCACCTCCCCCTTTGCTCTTCCCGGGTTTTGTTTTGTTTTGCTTTTTTTAAGAAGCACATCTGAATAAAGTGAGTATCGGCTATGAGCCACCCCTTTTCAGGAATTTTATTTCATTTCTACCAAGCATGTAATGATGGGAGTCAGTTAAAATACTATCATCATTGAGCAGACACGTGAGAGTTCTTAGGACCCAAAGTGAAGAATTTTTATCTCTGTGTAGAGTCCCCAAGGGGGCTGTCTCTGATGCCCAGAAGCATTTAATGGAAAAAGATCAATTTGTTAAGAACTTCAGAGGGGCATCCTGCCACTCTGATCCCACTCTGAGAGCTGGCACCAGGTAACTGTATTTGATCAACTCAGGAGTGCCTTTTATCACAGCCTAGAAATAGTGACTGGGGCTGTTGGGGTCAAAAAATCCACAGTACTACTGGGGGAAAAAATCACAGCTCTTCTTTTGTTGTTTATTCCTTTCTTCAGATACACGGGGCATGCTGTCCAATTCGATGCATTAATATTTACAACTCCATGTGTAGTAACTGGCACGGTGGCATCACCAATCCATAATTTAGGGCTTAGCCACGCTTTTCAGTTGTATGGCTGAATTTGGTGAGACGTTTATCTCTGGGGCCGTAGTGACACACATTTGCTGTGAGAAATGGCAGCTTCATCACAAATGCCTAAACCTAACGTCTGTCTCAGCATCAGGCCACGTTTCCTCTGTCAGCTGTAACGCGCTCTGATGGCAGGCAGACAGACCTGCCTACCTAACACTGCAGGTGCGATCAGATGCCCCCACAGGTCCTCAAACCAGCTCCCCGGGCGGAGGGGCTATCAGGTCAGACTCGTCATTTCCCATGAAATGATTGGGCAGGTTGGAAACACTTTCAGATCTGAATGAAAACAGCAGCAAACAGTATTAAGTGATGCCCGATTATAAGCCAATCAGGATAAGCTACAAAATGGGACTGAACTTTTAGAGCACTGAGGCGTTTTCCGGTCCCTGGATTTAGAGCCCACCCTGAATTCGGTGTCTTAGCCCCTCCAGATCCTTAACTCATTACATCTGCAAAGACCCTGCTTCCAAATAAGTTAACGTTAAGAGGTTCTGGATGGATATGCATTTGGGGGGACACAATTCAATCAGCTGGACCATGAAGTCATCTACAGGCAGGTATGTGTGACAGGTGGCTGCCCAAATATTGTGACCGAAGGGCTGAAAGGTCAGTGTCACTCTTTCTAGGGAAGAGCTCAGATTGGCTCAAGAGGCTCAGATGGCCCCGGTCAGCCGTGGTCCTGGTCAGCAGTTTGAGCCACGGGCAGCCCGAATTGCTTTTCCCACACAACAGGAAATGCCAACAAGCATTAACCATTGTAACACTACCAAGTCGCCAAAGCAAGCTCTTTTTTGTGATTTTTTTTGCACTTCTGAGTTTTGCATTTGAGAAATTTAAGGGCTCAGTGCAACCCAGAAACGGTTTCTATTTCCATCCCTTCAGGTGGCGTAAGTGGAAATAAGCTACAACTGATGCTTCAGAAACGGGAAGGTAAATATATAGCCCAAACGGGTAAGGGTTGCAGCCTTAACTGGGTTGCAGTGAAAATGGCGGTGTTGCGTGTGCTCTCTGGAGTCTTGGGTTTGGAAAATCCAAAGTGTGTACTCCTTAAAAGGCGAGCCGATCTGAAGGGCTCGTTCTGTGGGTCTGCGGTGTGGGGTTTCATCAGGTAAATATTATTGCCTGTGGATGGTTGCTTTTCTGAAAGCTGGCAGTGTGGACTCAGAAATCAAAGGAACAGAGCTGCAGTGTTAGCTGGGTGCTGTGGATTTTAGAGCACGTGCCTGAACTTGGAGCACTCACGAGTTCAGTTGCTGGGACAGCGCAGGGCAGTATTGGGGTGGTCCTTCAGATCCAGTTAGCTCTCAGGGGAGGACTGAACAGAAAGATCGTATTGTTACTGACACCTGTTGGGAAAGGCTCCCCAGATAAATGTGGAAGTTCAGCAAAATGTCATGGAAACCGTCTGGGAGCCACGCGGGCGGTTCTGGGCCAGCTGTAAGTGGCTCCATCAGTCGGACCCATTGTGGACTTGTGAACACTTTCTCCTCAGAACTTTCATCTTCACTTGTAAATTTAGAAGTAATTGATCTGCCCCTTAGATTGAAGACATGCGACTACATTTTTTAAGTGAACATTTAAGCACTTATTCTTTCCCCCAAGTTAACGGGGGGTTCCAGGAGGCTGAAGTCGGCTCCCTTTTTGGGGGTGAGGCCAGGCCCTCATGCACCTATTTCCCAGTTAGCCCCTGCAGGGACCCCCCCCCCCAACACGTGCTAAGCCCACATGGCCCCTCTGGGGGAAGGGGCTCCAAGCATCGTTCCCAGCACTTCCAGCCTCTCCCGAGGCCCTGGTCCATCCCCGGTCTGATCTAGGTGCCTCCCTGGGCTGGGCGGCGCCTCCCCTAGGACGAGGATGACACCGGGGGTGATGGAAGCTCTCACAGGGCCAGCCATTTGAAAACAGCCAAGATAATCACCACGCCTCTGTGTACATCCTCAGCTTTTTTTCATTCAAATCAAGCCAAGCAACACATATTGAGCACCTACTGCATACAGAACAGTGTCACAGGTCCCGAGGGAGATACATGGATGAGCAAGAGGTGAAAAAACAAATGCTCTGATACTTACCCATGTGACCCACGGACACTCAGGGCATTTGACTTCCTTTTCCTGCACAGCTTCCATAGCAACCCTGAGATGGGGACTGTCGGTCCAGGGTCGTAGATGAGGGGACAGAGGCTCACAGCTGGACAGCAGGACCAGCCCAGGGCACAGCAGCTTCCCCGAGCACGTCTGCACAAGTGGGGCCTTTTAGGCAGCTGAGCCTGGGATGGAAAGATGTGCAGGGAAGTCAGTCCCACCTTCAAGAGAAACCTAAATCGTCTGTGATCACAGTGAGGCCCAGAGACAGTGGCTCAAGGTGACACTTTGTGTCCCTGCAGCTCGATGCGAGGACTTGCTGTGCAAGGCTGACCTGGCCTGGCCCTCTCAGGGCCCTGGTTCCACCTCTTCCTCCCGCTGGTCTCCTAAGCAAGCACAGTACACTCTTGTTTGCACAGACAATGAACGCACCCCAGTGTGGCCCTGGATGCCCAACTGTTTCCCAAACGCCCCAGGGGAAGCACCAACCAGCTCCTATATGGGTCCTGGGGCCTTGGGACTGGGTGCTGTGGACTGAGGTCTGAGATCTGAGGTCTGGGGCCTGGGACCTAGGGGCTGGGGTCTGAGGTCTGGGGCCTGAGGCCTGAGGCCTGGGGTCTGGGGGCTGGGGTCTGAGGTCTGGGGCCTGGAACCTGGGGCTGGGGGCTGGGGCTTGGGGGCTGGGGCTTGGGTGCTGGGGTCTGAGGTCTGGGGCCTGGAGTCTGAGGTCTGGGGCCTGGGACCTGGGACTGGGGGCTGGGGCTTGGGGGCTGGGGTCTGGAGTCTGAGGGCTGGGGTCTGGGGGCTGGGGGCTGAGGTCTGGGACCTGGGGCCTAGGGGCTAGGGCCTAGGGTCTGGGGCCTGGGGTCTGGGGCCTGGAGGCTGGGGGCTGGGGTCATGGTTCTGGGGTCTGGGGTCTGGGGGCTAGGCCCTGGGGTCTGAGGTCTGGGGCCTGGAGCCTGAGGACTGGGGGCTGGGACCTGGGTGTGGTGAGGAACTGCAGACCAGGAGCTGAATTCTGTTCCTACCCGGCTCTCTGGCTGTGCCCAGAAGGGAGAGCTCACTGACGGAGCCTGGGGGCTGATGGCGTGAGCTGCGCTGTATCCCGCATCCTGTAGGAAGGAAGGTGCCAGTTACAGCATTGCCTGCGGGGTGGGGCTGGGGGAGGGAGAGAGAAAAGAGCGACACAGCCCTTAAGGAAAGAAATCATCTTTCCACTTCGGGGTGTGGGGAACGGTCTTCCAGCGCCCTCTCCCATGAAGACCCCGGTGACCGTGCCCGAGAGCAAAGCCAAGGAATTCCTGAGCAGCCTGAGGCGCCAGCGGCGGCAGCTGTGGGACCGCTCGCGGCCCGAGGTGCAGCAGTGGTACCAGCAGTTCCTGTACATGGGCTTCGACGAAGCGGTGGGTGTTCTGGGCGCCGCGGGGCTGGCTTCCAGCAGGGCAGTCAGGGGTGGGGGAGGCCTGGCTTGGAGAATCAGGCACAGAGAATTAAGTTTTATTATTTGCTCTGAAATCGGAGCCTCGTTCTGTGCCGCGTGCTGGCCAGGCATTGGATCACATGACCGTCAGTCCATCGCGTGAAGGCATCCCCTGGAATTTTCCATCCCAGGATGCCCAAGCGGGAATCTCTCCCATCAGGTTCTGGAAGCAGAATTCCAGAGAAGTCACCGTCCTTGGCTGGGACTTAAATTCATCAAGCATCTTATTTTCTTAGGAACATTTTGAGCATCTCTGTACAGTTTTGCCTCAGTGTCCTTAAAATAACTCACTGCCTCCCCCTTTTCAACTTCACCTCAAAAAAAAAAGTCAGAAACAAGATCAAAGCAAAGAAAGACCCATGAAGATAGTAGAAACAGATGGAAAAAAAAAGTGCCTTTTAAAAAGACAGGCCTTTGCAAATGTTTTGGGGAAAATTTGTCAATACATTTGCAGGAAACTATGGTTCAGTTCATGTGTCCAGGTAGCGTGAGTGGACATATTAACTAAATTAAGGGAAAAGAATACTTTTTCCTTTTAAGGAAAAAAATGAAAATGAGGATTGAGGAAAGATTACAGTAACTCAATGTGCACAGAAGAGACTAGAAGCAAACTCAGCAAAACATCAGTAGTGGTTACCTTTGGCAATGGAAATCGCTCCCTTCTTTGTCTCCCTCTCACATATACATTTTAAAATGTTATTTCTGTATTCATAAAATATTTTAAAAATTTACTGAAAAAATATTTTAAGCCCAAACCTCAAAAAGATTCTAAAATGAGAAAAACCAAGGAACAAGCCTACTTCACTCTGAGAAAAAAAAACTGCAGCATTGTGCAGAAAGCAAGCTGTCTCCTTTTCAAGGCCAAGGCTGGGGAGGCTCAAAAAATGCGGAGTCCCCGGCTGAGCTGACGGAGATGAAGGTAATATTGTTCTTGGCACAGCTCTCTCCAGCCCGCTGCTCACCCAGAGTGGAGGCCTGGGAGGAAGAAGGCCGTGGCAGGGAGGCTGGGGGCTTCCAGCCTTACCAAGGTGTCTGAGACAGTGTTCACCGGCAATCTTACTAAAATAAAAGTAGATTCCTGAGACCCAACCACCAGAAAATTTGATCCAGGACGAGTGGGTGGTGCCTGCCTGAGAATCTGCATTCCACAGCCTCCTGAGAGATTTGGCCGCACGTTGAGAAAAACTGGTCCTGAAGCCCAGACTTCCAGACACGCTCCAACCTCCCCAGGCAGTCTGCCTCTGCTCACCCATCTCTGCCCTCTTGCTAAATCTCCCCAAGTCCCGAGCGTGGACATGAGCGAGTCCCCATCTAGACCCATCTCCTGCCCTCTCCCCACAACCGTGCAAATTAGTCTGTTTGAATATACGGATTCATAGTTGGGATGGAGAGGGGCACCAAATGGTCCAGGGGGACAAAAGTACAAACTTCCAGTTATAAAATCCACAAGTCCCTGTATGCAGGGCACAGTAAGGTGACTAGAGCTAATAAACCTGTATTGCATGAAAGTTAAGAGAGTAAATCTTAAAAGCTCTCATCATAAGGAAAAAAAGTGTTGTAACTACCCGAGGTGATGGATGTTAAGTATACTTCTTGTGGTGATGGTTTCTAAACGGACACAAATACCGATTATGTTATATGTCGGTTCCACCCCAATAAAGACCTGGAGGAACGGTGGAGACCAGCTGCCCCAGCTGTAAACCTGAGGGCGCTCTGTGCTCCCCCATCCTCAGCCCCACTTCCCTCTGCAGTCCTGTGTGAAGGCAGCTGTTTCCCTGTGATCTTGCAGGAGCCGTGGACTCCGGGAAGGCAGGGATTCGGTCTGTTGTGGGCGGCCCTCCAGTGCCCGGCACAGGGCTGGACAGGCTGTGTTCTCGTGAGAAGTGTTGGTGGCATGAATCAGTGCCCCCAGGCCTGTCTGGGCAACACTACAGGTGTGAGAGCCACAAGCAGACGCGGCCACATCCCTGTGCCAAGGCTGCACTGATTCCATCCAGCAGCGAAGCCTCAGCCTGTGCCCTGGCCCCGGCAGGACACACAGGTCAGCGCCTGCCTCGTCCGATGTGCAGCGCTGGGGGTCAGGCCCAGGCATGACTGTACTGGGGAGATGTCTCTTTTATTTACCAAAAAGAGAAAAACGCCTGCATCTGGGGCGTCGGACGTGTTCAGGGGTGTGGATGCGCACCCCTCTCGGGGAAGGGCTCTCCAGTTGCTCGCGCTGACCTCTGGCCCAGGGATGCTGTAGCCAGGAGCTCCTCTTCTTTATTCAATTATTATTGATTATGTTTTAAATGGAAAGATGGTTGATTTACAACGTTGTGCTAGTTTCAGGTGTGCAAGGTGATTCAGTCACACGTATGTGTCTAATCGTTCAGATTCTTGTCCATGATAGGCTATTACCAGACACTGAGTAAGTCCCCCGAGCGGCTCAGCAGGACCTTGCTGCAGGAGTTGTTCTCAGCAGTAGGGTCATTCGTCTTTGACGGAAACCCACCCCAGAGCAACGCCGTGGGTAAGACGAGCTCCAGGGGACGGTGCCTTAAACCCCTCCTCCTTCTCGCTTCCTACAGAAGTTTGAGGACGACATCACCTACTGGCTTGACAGAGACCGGAACCGGCATGACTACGACGACTACTACCAGCGTCACCACGATGAGGACGCGGCCCTGGGTCCCCGGGCGCCCCAGAGCTTCAGGCACGGGGCCAGCGTCAACTATGACGACTACTGAGGTCCCGCCCGCGGCCGTGGCCACACCCCGCCGTCCACTGAGCCTTGTCCCGGCCGATCCCATCCACCCATGTCTGTGACCAGAGAGGAAGCATTAAATTGAAAAAGATCAACGCCTTTGGAGATTTCGTGCGAATACTTAACCATGTGTTTCATTTAAAGATAGAAATAAAAGCATTCTGTTAAAAAGAAAAGTCTCAGAATTCATTTCGACGAAAATTAAGTGGGTGACAGTCTTCCTGGAGGTTTCTGGACAGGAAGCAGCATCTCAGGGGCACCTGTCCTCGGCCATCCCACGCCCTCCCGAGAGTCCTCACCTCCGCCCCAGGCAGGCCGTGGCGTCCAGCAGGTGTCTTCAGTGTGTCGAGATCCATTCCATGCCAAATGCCAAGTAAACAAAAAACAGGCGAGAAAATTTAGTTGGAAATCACTGAAGGTTACAGAACAGGGTGGGAGGGTTCTGATCGCCCACAGGGATGTGCAGGTTTGCTGTTCCCCACCTGCCCTGAGCCGGGGCTGGACCATTAGTGATAGCAGGCAGGAAATAAAGGGTAATTAACAGAGAAAACACAGAAGTCTGGTTGATTTCAAAGCCTCACTTATCTCAAAAAAATTAAACCTTGTCCAATGAATTCAAGAAGGATCTAAGAATATACTTTGCATCATATTTAAACAACCTAAGTGGATAAAAGAGAAAAGTGCTGTGGGGGCGGTGGGGGAGGGGAGGAAGATGGGGTGGTGGGGGAAGGGCAGGGAGGTGGGCGGGATGGGGAGGTGAGCGGAGATTCTGGGCTGGTTCTGACAGGAGGTCTGTCGCAAGCCTGTGACACCTGCCGAGGGGAGGGGCCTTGTACTTTTGTGGGTCACAGACCCCTGGACAGCCTGATGGAAGCGTCTGTGTTCAGGATTTTTGCATCCTATGTCCATGAGGAAGATCGGTTTTCCTTGTGGTTTCATTTGTTTGGTGTCAAGCTTATGCTGGCCTCTTAAAATGAACTTTATTTTTTTCCAGTTTGTTCTTTTAAAAATACATATATATTTTTAAAAATTGAAGTATAGTTGATTTACAATGTTGTGTTAATTTCTGGTGTACAGCATAGTTATTCAGTTATATGTAAAATATATTCCTTCTCATATTTTTTCATTATAGGCCATTATAAGGTATCGAATATAGTTCCCTGTGCTGTACAGTCGGACCTTGCTCTTTCTCTAACATGAACTGTTTTCTGTTTCTCTGTGCAAAAATGTATCTTTTTGCTTTGTTGATCTGTTTTAGGCTTCTCTATTGTATAAATATCTCTTTTCTTAATTTCTTTCCTTCCATATCTGTGGGTCTTTGATTTATGTTAGATCTTAGCTCAATTTTTGAGCCTTTAAAAAAAAAAAAAGTCAAGCACTTAATGTTCTAAGTTTCCTTTCAAGGATTGTCTCCCATGAGTTTGATGTGAAAAGTGAGATGAAACCTTCTATTTTCAATTATAATTTCTCCTTTGACCCATGAGTTGATTACAAGTGTTATTAAATTTCCAAGTGAATGGATTTTTCTAATTATCTTATTGGCTTTGTTTTCTAACTTAATTGCGTGTGGTTTTAAAAAAATGTAGTCAGATTCCAGATCTCTTAAGTTTGCCAAGGCCAGCTTTACGTCTGAGCGCGAGTGTGCACGTGTCCCTGGAAGAAACATGTCTTTCCAGACATCACACGCCCATGAGCTCAAGCCCCACAGTTACGCTGTTCGCATTTTCTATTTTCTTACTAATTTTTTTGTCTGTTTGATCTACTGGCTACTGGTAAATGTGTTAAAATCTACTATGATGGATTTGACACATTTTTCCTTTAATTCTGTCAATCTGGCTTCATCGGAGGCTGCAGGCGAACTCCCGTGGGACACACACACTTAGAGTCGATACACGTCCCCACGGGGACGCTTGGGGTTCCTGTCCTCTGGGGCTCCCACCCAACTGGAAATTTCAAAGGAAGCATCCTCCCTGCTCATTCCGGGGAATGCGTTCATCTGTCCCTGGTCCCACATCAGGGTGGAGCCTTCTGGGTTCTAAGAAGTGTCACTGTCTTGTGACCTGTGAACCAGGTCACCGTTTCTAGTCCCCAAAGCGCTTCTGTTCACCCCTGCTCAGTAAGTGGGGTGGCACTTAGTTTAGGCCAAAATAATGACAACTAAAAATACGACACCATCCTGAGTCCTCTCCTTCTCACACCCGACCTGCCCAGCACTGACTCTCGGTTCCAGGATCTTCTGGGGAATTCAGCACAACAGATGAAACAAAACCACAGGGATTCTGTCCAGATCACAGGGATTCTCCCTGGAGAAACACATCCAATGAAGAACCGCCCCCCCCCCAGGTGACTGTGTAGGACAGGACATCCAGCTCACCCTGGCTCGTCAGAGACCAGCACGGCGCCCCTTCTCGGTGTCCCGGCGGGATCGGCCACGGCCACACGGAGCCAACTGACTCGAAAATGTGTTGCTCTAACTTGCTGTGTGTTACTTCCATTTGTGTAAAAGGAATAAAAGCCTCCTAACACCAAACCTTGGAAGAACTCTTACTGAAATGAAAGTCCTCTGAGCTCCGGGTCGACGAGCCTGGTTCACAGGTCACGAGACCAGTGACACTTCTTTTCTCCACCTGGTCCGTGCCTCCGGAGGAGGACACCGTGGTTCTGACCCTGTAAGACCTCACACTGCAGTGAGCACTGTGCATGGGTCCAGCCCAAGCAGCACAGAAATGTTCCCAACATCCACTCAGCAAGGCACGGGTAGCACCAACCTGGATGTTCACAGAGTTTTCCTTTAAGTGAAATTCTCCAATATTCTTCTAACCAACCCAACCATGCACCGTGCAAAGCAGGAAGTCAACCTTTAAAACTGCAAATGAGTTTCAATATTTTATTAAAATAGCATTTTTAACCACTGTTAACCAAGAATATGTTAACTTTGCCCTCCCACCCCCCCGATATGCAGCACAACACAGTAGTGATTTCAAATATCCTGGATCGACCGTGATAACCAACAGAAATATTTCAAAGTCAAGTTTGCAACTAAAAACTAGACCTTGGAAAAATTCTGAATTAGAAGAAACAAAGCTCTCAAACAGAATTCTTTAATCTGCCTGAGAATAAACTTGGTAATTACCACCTACCGGCCAACACTGCGGGGTCTGCTTGCCCCCCTTTATGCATAGTATAACGTCTCATTTGTAAGTACCCACTTCATAAATAAATCGGCATTTTTCACCCCATTTAATGTTCTTTTCTTCAGCTTCACAAAGAAACCAGTAAATAAAACTGTCGGCGACAGTCCCGACATGGGCTCTCACAGCGAGATAAAAACCTGGAAAACACGCACAGGTGCACTGACGCTATTTTACGTAAAAAGACAGATTTAAAAAGTGCAAGGCAGAATCTGCAGTTCTTGACGGGAGTCTTTAGGCACATCCATTTCGTAAAAAGCAAGCTTCAGGATGAATTCCAGTTTGTTCTTCACGACACCTGTTTAAGTCTTTCTTTAAAGAGAAAAAAGAAAAAAAAATTACACCCACTCAGGTGCGGCCCAGGCGCCCGTCCTGAGGGGCCCTCAGCTGTGGCGCATCCGCCCCTTCTTGATCCGCGCGGGCTTCGGCTTGGGGATGTACTGGTTGTTCGCCTGGTACTCCAGCTCCTTCCGGAAGTAGTGAATCGCCTTGTTGAGCCCCTCTTCCAGTGGGACCTGCGTGCAGAGGGCGAGGGTGGGGCGGGGCCGCCTCCGCGCTGTGGGCCCCACAGACCCCACCCCCACCAGTGCGCTCCGATCCCACGCCCCACGCTCCCTCCGGCCCGCCGGCTGAGGGTCTGCTCCGGGCTGAAGCCGGCACACAAAGGGCACTTCTGAAATACCGCCCGGGGCCACATGGGCCCCTCCCTGGAATGTCGCGAGGAGGAGGACACTCGGTGGGGCCACGTACCACGAGGCAGCGGGACCCCACTTACCACCGGCTCCCACCCCAGCATCAGCTTCGCTTTCTTGATGTCTGGTTTCCTTTTCTGGGGGTCATCCTGGGCTTCAGAGAGAAACTGAATTTCACTCCCGCTGCCTGAGTTGTTGGGAAAAGAGGGAAGAGCACCACGGATGTGACTTTTACCGTGCACATCAAAGTGAGGCCCCACCTGCGCAGGGGACACAGTGCTGAGGGCACAGCGCGCCTCCACGCCCCCTGCCCCGGGGGCTGTGCTCCCGGCCCCGCGGTGCTCAGTGAGGGCAGGCCTGTGGCCCCCACAGGTCTGGGCCACCCCGCGGGGGGGGATGAGGGGGCGGGCCCCACGCAGATCCCCACCCTCGGCCAATACAGCCCATGAAGTGGTCTGTGGTCCTGATGCCCTGATGGCCACTCCGGCACTCACACCCTGAGGGCATCAAGGCCGGCAGCCAGGCCATCCGCACCCTGTCTACCCGGCAGAGTGCAGGGGGGTGAGTGGGCTGGCTGCGGGCGGACGCCTTACAGAGGCCCGGCCACCCATGCCCTGCAGGAGCCACCCAGCGAGGTTCAGCCACCCTGCTGCACAGACCCCGCACAGAAGGCTGGCTTGTCCAGCATCCTAGCTGGGCCCACACCCCGCTGACCAGCAGAGCAAGGCAAGCGATCCTGGCCAGTCTTGCAGAGGAACCCCCAGCCCCGGTCACAGAATGTGGAGCAGACAGAACATCTGCTGTTTGAAGCCAGTGGTCTGGGGTGAGGTGTCACAGCCGCCCACGGGGTCACACCGCAGCTCCCCTGGGTTTCAGGCCACTAGTTCTCAAACGTCAGGACCACCTGAGGACCTGGTCAAAGTGCAGATTCTGATCTGGGAGATGCAGGTGGGGTGTGGGATCGCGCGTCTCTTAAGACCCGGCCTCCTGGGGTGGAGGGCTTTAGCTGGGACCCCAGACAGGCTTCCCCATTTAGAGGGGTGCAGATGGACCCTGCAGGAGATGCTAGGGAAGCGGGCCTGCACGGGGGCAGCTGTCACCAGTGTCTCAGGAAGGCCATCCACTGTCCCGTCCAACCGTCCAGGCTGGTGGCTGACAGCTCCGTGCTGGCAGGTGCACCCCGCAGAGCCGGCCAGCCAAGCGTGCGGTCCGGACAGGTGCTTGGGGATGCCCCACCCTACGAGGTCCAGCCAGCCACAGTCCAACCTGGCTGTGTCTGGACTCAAATGTCTGACACGCCCTGGGAAGCAGGTCTCCTGGTGCACTCTTCCACAGGGCCAGGGGCAAAGGTCACGGCCAGCGAGCACCCGCAGCCCAAGGCTGGTGGAAAATGCCTAGATGCCCGCGGCTCAGAGCATGCTGTCTCTCTGGGGCGATCCTGTGTCCACACCACCTCCAACACCCAATGGCCAGGCTGGTGAGAACTGCAAACAGAGCTTAAAACCCGTCCTGGATTCTGTCAGAAACACCCTCTCCTGCTCTGAGGGTCCACACGCACCGCGGCCAGTGTGTGGAATCTACCAGTGGTAGCTGTGGACCACGTGTCAGGCCCCGGGGACAGTGGGCCCTCCCGCTCCACTCAGACCTGCAGGGTGCCAACTGTGAACGGAGCCAGCCCCTCCCCATTGTCTTTCTGTCCCTTAATTAAAGAATCCCAAACAGTGACGTGCTCCGGTCAAGCTCTGCGCTTCCCCCAGTTCGCTGGCAGGTACTAATCACACGCTCTCCGGGTGAGGTGGTGTCCCTCAACAGGGTGAGCGCGGGCAGTGTCACTCAGGAAGGCATCTGTCCTACTTACCAACAAGGTTTTTAATTAACTGAGCGAATTCTAGGATTGTGTGTTCCTCGGGGTTCCCCTAAGGAAGAAGAGATCTCTGGTGAGACGCGCACTGGGGGCAGCTCCACCCCGCAGGCTGAGAGGCCCCGGACTCCGGCCTCGTCCGTTTCCCCGGGGCCTCGGCCGTGAAGGCAGCGGTGGCTCAGCCGGGTGGGGGCTCCCTCCGCCTTGTCCTCCAGGCTGCCTGCTGTCCGATGCCCTTGGGCCAGGTCAGGAGCATCCACTGGACACACATCCCCAGGCCCGGACACAGGACAACTTCCAGATGCAAGGTTATGGTAACTGTGGTGTCACTCTGGTGACAGTCTGGTTCTGCATGACCAGCTCTCCCAGGACTCTCTCCTGCGGACACCGAGCCACCATCTCAGTGACAAAGATGGTGAGCTGGGACGCTCCCCGACAGAAACAAAGTACACTCAGATGTGGCTCCGGGTGGCTGGAGGGAAAGACAGGGTGTGGTTACGAGGGAGCTGATGGGGGGCACGGGGGGGCTTTAATAAAACCGCCTTCCCCCTCACGCTCCTCCCCACCACACGCAGCAGCAGCCTCCGCCCTCCCTCCCCAATCCTGCTTCTCCCTGCGTGAGGCCACCGTGAAGTCTGGCAACTACACGTCCTCAGTACCCGCCTTCCCAGCTCCCAGTCTCGTCTGAAGCCGGGGGGGGGGGGGGAACGGGGCAGGAAGGGACTCGGGGCCCGACTGGGAGCACCGAGAAGGGGCGGACTGGCTGCGGTCTGAGGGGCTGGGAGGAGCGCCCTCTTTGCTGGGGTTACTGGCAGACACCCTCAGACTTTAGGGAAGACAGGTTCCTACAGGAGATGGAGGCTCCCACGTGTCCCTGTGCAAAAGCCCCCCACAAGGAGGCAAGAAGGACACAGCTTTCACAGCAGAGAGTGGTCAGGAGGCTGCTGACGAGACGCCCACTTGCAGGAGGGTGAAGAGGAAACACGGTTCAGGGTGGCCCGGCCCCCCAGGTGTCAGGAGGTGGGCGCTCGGGATGGGCGGAGGCTCACAAAACACGTCTTATGCTGTTTTACTTCCAGTTGCCCATTTCTTGCATGAAAACGGTGCTGGCTGGGTGCTTGCGGCCACCAACACCCACAGCTGGTCGCAGCCCCACCAGGAGTGGCCTCTCCGGGGCCCTCCCTTTGCCTTCGGCAGGGTCTCCTCCCAACCCAGTGGGAGGAGAATGTGTCTAAAGTGACCGGTTACGAAAAAAAGGACAAGGAAAGGTTTCCGAGGGAAGTGGGTTAAAGAAATGAGCCAAGGGTAGGGGGCACCCCCGTGAAGCGGAGCCCCTTGCAGTGGGGGTTGGTGGCTGAGGAGAGGACCCGGAACAGACCCCAGGGCTCCAGCAAGGACGGGGCCGGCTGGGGGCGGACTCACCAGGTTGACCGGGCTGCTGACATTGCTGTTCATGAGGGCCACCAGGCCGTTCACCAGGTCACTGGAAGAGAAGGGGCCGGGTCAGGCGCGTCCGACACGGGCCACCTCCCAGAAGGAAACCAAAGCCCACATGGGAGCCTGGGCGTCAAAAGAAAGTCCTGCAAACAAGAGGGTGGCGTGGAGGGTGCTCAGGGCTCGTGGGGGGACGGCGCGGCGTCTGCCCTTTGCCTTCCGTGGTGGGTGCAGTTACCGCGCCGGACGGCAGCTGGGTGGCGGGGCGGAGGTCCCACTTTGTGTGTTTCTGAAATCCTTCAGCAACTAAACAGTAAAAGTAAATTAAAGCAGACACCCCCCCCCCAAAGGTGGCATTTCTGCAAGTTTCTGATGAATGTCCATGTTGAATGTGAACCCAGAAGTTGGCCTGTAAGGAAGAGCAAACGATTTTTTTTTTCATGTAAGACTCCTCCCCTGAACTGAAGGAACTCCAGTATGGAATCCCCACACTGGTAAGTCACAGACAAAGCCAAGCGATCCTGAGAGAAACTCCCTGGACCCTCGGCTCACCAACCCCCAGACCCCGCCCCGCACCCTAGGGGACAGTCGGGGGCATCTGGATGTGGCGTGCACATCGTGAGAGCCCGGGCCATGACGGTGGCGGTGCGGAAGCAAACTTGCGCTTGCCAAGGTCTGGTTCTTATTCTCAGAAGCTTTAGAGTGTGGTTCTGTCAAGAAAAAGGTACTTCGTAAAAATGACACCTCCCCGCTGGGCCAGCGCCGTCTGCCTTCCCTGCCTGGGCTTCTGACGAGACTGAGGCCCCGCTCCCAGCGCAGTCGGCCCGGCACGCCTCCCTCCGCCTCCGCCGTCTCCAGCCAGGAGCGGGTTCCTAGGCTAACCCTCCAAAAGAAAACCTCGGTTTGGGCTTTCCTTGTCATTGAAAAAGAGAACTTTCTTGGTGGGCTGTTTAGCAAACAAACGAGCTTCTGGGATTTTGTTTACAACACGTGTGTTTTATATGAAGGCGCCTACGTTAATTCCGTCCTCACGGACCAAGCACAGATGCAAATAACCGCTGGCTCTGGATGACTCCTCTCTTCTAGAAACCAGCAAAAAGTCACTTCACACTAAGGCAGCAAGGCCCCCACAGTGGACGTCTCTGTGGATCTGGAAGAGACTTTAAAAGCTGCCGCTCAGTAGCATCCGTGTGGGTTTTAATCCTGAAATGGGGGGAGGGGTCTACCTTAAGCTGGAGGATGATGGACTCTCAGGCCACTGTCCTCGGGGGAGATTCATCATTGCCTCTTATGCAATAAACTGGCCACTTTTAAGGTCCAAACTGCACAAGTGGCTTTTTAAGACAACACGGCATGCCATCATTACAAGGGTGAGGGTGTAACCTGAGCACGGACACACCGAACACCGTCAGGCCATGTGTCGTGTGACGTGTCACCCAGGACCATGGCTGAGTCCCCCGGAGACCGTGAGATGCTGTTTCAGGGCAATTGTGGGTTTTGGAAGCAGGTCATTTAGTTCAGTAACTACAGACATTGTGCATTTTAACTGTGAAGTAAGAGTCTCAGTTTCTATAAAATGGCTTATTTAAAATAGCCAAACTCTGGTAAGTTAACTCTCTCAGCCAAGCCCCGAGTGACTGGAGTGGAGGCCGGGAAAGCTCTCTCCCCGAGCTGGGTGAAGTCAGGGGAGCCTGAGCTCACAACAGACATGAGGCCATCGGCCGGTGCAGCTTCGTGAAGGGAGGGTCATTGGCCACATTTCTAGTGACCCGACTGCGGTCCTTCCAGGTTGGACGCTGGCGTCTGCATTGGTGACAACGTGTGAACCGCATGGGCCAGGCAACAGGGCACATCCTGGCATCCAAGCTTAAAAGATTTTAATGACTAGCAAAAAAGTGGTTGTGGGTTTTTTGTTTTGTTTTGTTTTCTGAACCAGTAGCCCCACATCTCAAGGAGACGTCTTCCCGGGACCCTCCCCATGACCAGAAGCAGTCACTCGGGCCAAGGGGGCTGGGGGCCACCCTGACCTGCCACCACTTCACCCGACAGCCCCCCTGGGGTGGCTGCCAGGTGCCAGGAACAGTATTTTCTGAGTGACGGGGGTTCCAGGGCAGTTGCAGTGAAAAGTGAAAACCACTGGAGGCAAAACACAATTAGATTTTACAGAGATTCAGGAAACCACGAGCGTACCCAGAAGTCACACTAACCACGCCACGTGGGGAAGTGAGCTCGGCAGGTGTGCCTGCTTGTATAATAGCTCTTCCCCCAGAACCCAAACTGCACTTTACAACCAGCCGCCAACTGAACTGGCCGACCAAAAGCCAGGCTTACGAGGGCGACCAAGAGAACTGTAAGTGTCAGCACGTGACGCTGTTCAACTAAGTCCTTAAATCCACTTTTTTGTCTGCATCTGGTTTCAACACAAAACCCGACATTAGGACATTCGATCTCATCCCCCCTTTATGAGGACAACCTCATCACCCCAGAAAGCCGTGCAGGTGTAGGTGTGTTGCAGGTGGGGCCGTAGGTGTGCTGGGAGCCTGAGGCCTGGACTGAAGCCACCGGTGGCCTTCCGGCTGGCCAGTTTACCTGTGAGACGCCAGGTGGCAGCAGGGCCCAGCACATCTGACCTCCAACCACAAAGTCCAATGCAAAGTAACAGACGAGCCGGTCAAGTGTAACTTTTAAACAGAGAACTGAGGGGCTTCCTGTGTGACGACCTGCGTTAACCTTCAACCCAGCGGGGCGGCAAGCTCGGAGCTGGGAGGATAAGGAACAGGTGACCCACGTGGGGTCCATGCCGCCCTGAGCATCTTACCTGACGTATTGGAAGGCCCGCGTCTGCGACCCGGATCCGTATACCTGAGGGGAAACCGACAGTCAGGTCCCGAAACTGAGGATAGAGGCCTTTAAACCCTGGGGATGGGGGTGCCTGGCTACAGCCACGGGCCAGGAACATGTGCAGGTCTGTGCGGGCAGATTCTGATCCCCAGTGCCAGGGGAGTCTGTGGCCCAGGGAGCCAGGTGACCATCCATGGTCCCTGCCCTGTGTGCTCCCTCCACGTGCTGTCCCCTAGCTGGGCAGCGGGGAGGCAAGAGTTCAGGATTGACACCCCATCAGACACCCGCCCCTCCCTCGTCCCCGAGCAGAGTCCCAGCACCGACCGTGAGTGGCTCCCCCTGCAGTGCCTGCAGGATGAAGTTGCTGACGACCCGCCCGTCGTTCATGTGCATGCGGGGCCCGAAGGTGTTGAAGATCCGGGCCACGCGCACCTCCACGCCCTCCTGCAACAGAGATGGGGGTGACCCTGTGCCTCTGGGGCCGCGGCCCCCGGCTCGCACAGGTGCAGGTAGGAAAACTCTGCTCCTTGGTCCAAATGACAGAGCTCTTCTGTCCTGAGTGGAAAACTCCCAGGGAAGCCCCAGTGCGGCAAGGACTTAGGAAGCTGAGAACCAGAGCAGGTGGATACAGATAATCCCTGCAGAGGCCTGTGTTAAAGCAGAAGTGAACTCATTCTTATGCCCGTTAGGTAACTGAAAGGAAAGTAAAAGAAAAAAGTGCACAATTTGGAGGCACTGGGAAAAGGGAGGCACTTATGAACTTGCCAGTGGGCAACCAGGCAGGAACAGGTCACTGTCACAGCCATGCCTGGTGTCCACGCCTAGGAAGCCAGCCCGGAAGTCATCTTACAGACCCGGAGATGGGTGGGGAAAGTTACGGACGCATGGCTGACTCATGGTCCTGGGGCGCTGGGCTTCCCTCCCCGCCCCGGGTCCCCCGGAACAGCTGGGTCTACACTGCGAGCCTGGGCCCGCCCGCCAGTACCTGCTTCATGTAGGCGTAGCACATGGTCTCCGCCACCCGCTTGCCCTCGTCATAGCAGGCGCGGGGCCCTATTGGGTTCACGTGGCCCCAGTAGTCCTCGCTCTGGGGGTGCACCTCCGGATCTGCAGCGGGGGACAGGGAGGCGGCTTCAGGATTTCTCTGCTTTCAGGTCCACGTGCACAGCGGACAGTTCTTACGATGTGAGTAGGGGCCTGGGGAGGGCAAACGTCTGCCCGGGAGAGACCTCCCCGCTCCTGAGCGTGTCTCTAGTCCAGTGGGGCGTGGCTGTCTTACCTCTTGTATTAAGTGACGACAGCGTTTTTACAGGGAAAAAAATTTAACCAAGATATCAGTGTTAAGCCTCTCCTCTCTCACGTAAACTGTTCTGAACTTTCAGATCATTGTACAAACTAAAATAAGTATCTCTGTAAAAAGACATATGGTCCAAATTCACAGTGACAAAATAAGTAACTTGTAAGGCTGTATTTATTGAAAACACTTTAAGAGCCTCCCTCTGGATCACGACGGCTTTCCCCTGAGCTGCCCCCAGAGCAGACCTGAGGCCCGGGAGGCTGGCGGCCCTGGTCGTCCAAGGACCAGCGCCCGATGCACGTGACTTGTGCCTCCAGCCTGCACTCTGGGTTTCCCAGTCCCTGGTTTTCTGGTGTATAAATCAATCCCACTTTAAGATATACTGGAGGAACAGATTATTTAAGAAACCAAGTAATGGATTCTTTTCTAACCCAAGCAGATTTCTGGAACCTGAATTAGCACCTAATTTATCTGGTGCAGCAGGGATGGGATATGACTCGGCTCTAAAATGTGTAAATCTCTGCCGGGAAGTCTGGATAAAGGTCAGGAGCTCCACATCAGAGTTCACTTCTTGCTCAGGTTGCAGCAGAAGCCCAGGGGCACGGCAGGGAGTGTGGGGACGGACAGGACAGGACCGCGTGTGCCCGGGCCACCCCTCCCCGCAGGCGGCCGGCACCCCCTCCACCGCACACCCAGTCTCTGTGGCTTCCCACTTTGTTCCTCGTGCGGGAAGCTCTGGGACAGACGCTCCCCGAGAGGAGAAGCCAGTGACGGGGGTCCACACGGATGTGCGGATGAGGGGAGGCCTTTTCTGGGGATTTCTGGTGAGGCGGGGCAAGCTGGGCTCCAAGAGAGACGGCCATAGTGTAGGCAAGGACTGGGGGGGGGGCATCACCCCTCAACTGGCCCGTCTGGGCTAAAATGACAGGGTGTGACAGATTTCAAGTCCTCACAGAGTCACTCTGCTCTGACAGAGAGTAAAGGTGTGGAGGACACCCGACTTGGAGTGGAGTCAGCCCCTCCCCTGCAGCACAGGGGCAGTGCGGGGGGAGGTGTGGGGGAGGACCAGGTGTGGGATTGTGGACGGTGGGTTCCTGCAGCACTGCCGTCAGGCACACCCGACATGCGGGGCCCAGCAAGCCCCACCCTCGGGGCATCCACAGCTCCAAAGACCTCAGGCTGCGATCAGAGACGGGGTGATGAGTGAGGGAGGGGTGGATGTGGAAAAGACCAGGGGCCCCTGGGCCGGCCATGCGCCCACCTCGCCTGGGTCAGTTAAAGGATGCAGCCTGGGTGGCGCTGGCACCGCTGCTTCTGTGACACGGAGAAGCAAAGGGCCACCGGGGCCACTGGCCAAGCCTCTGCGGGGTCTGGTTACAGGAAGGACAGGGACGTGGGGCCCCCCGACCACCTGCTCCGAGAGCCGCGGGCGCACCTGCTGGGCTTTGGTTACAAGCGTGCAAAGCAGAGCAGAGTCCGGAGTGCGGGTCCCCTCCCCCCACGACAGGACGTGACCGTCCAGTGGGGCCACAGCGACGTCCCACTCACCTCCGTACACCTCCGAGGTGGAGGCCAGGAGCAGCCGCGCACCGACTCGTTTCGCCAGCCCTGCGGGGAGCAAAGACAGCACGGGACACCGTCAGTTAAGGGAACAGGGACACACGCTCGTTTCTGTGGCCAATTTAGGCAGTTTCTTAGTGTCGACGGCATCTGAGCACCCATGCGTCTCCACCTCTACTTTGGAGCCAACGTTACAACAGAAACAGTGAAGAAAACACAACCGAGCCCCAGAGCACTGTGCTTGGCTGTGCGCGTGTAACTCAGCGGGGCCCAGTGCGGTCCCAGGCCTGACCTGGGTCTGGTGAGGATTCCTTCGCCCAAACATACCACCTGGTACTCCATGGGGTAATTCCCCCCACAGGCAGAAGGCAAAGCCCTTCGAACCTTAACCCCACTGTCCCCACAGCGGCCAGCCTCCTGCTCCCGCCCCCCCCAACGCCCCCAGCACCTCCAAGTGCCCAACCCAGTGTCTCTGGGCACCTCCATCCCACCCACTCCCACTCCTTGGAGGTCCAGCTTCCGAGAACCTTCTCTAAAGCAACTGGCCACAGCCTCTGCCCGGTCCGGCCCCTCCCAGCCTGTGCCCCCAGCATGCAGAATGGAGCAGCAGCACCTGGGGTGCTCGGGCATCCCCATCACTGTCACAGTCCCAGTCACAGGAGGCCCTGCACCAGAGAAACCCACTGCCTCCAAGTGACCCCCGACAGGGCCTCTGTGCACAGAAGCCATCAGGTGAAGGGTCAGCTGCCATGCTGTCCACGCAGCTCTGCACAGGGTGCAGGTCCCACGCGGGCTGAGGAGGGAGAGCCAAGGGGCGCACAGGTTGGGTGGGGCTGAGGGGACCGGGTGTGCGTGTGCAGAGCACACGGGGGAGGGCGGGGAGGGGGGCGGGAAGATGCCTGGCGAGGAGAGCAGCGCGGAGGAGGGAAGCAGGTGGAGACACCCTGCAGACACCACCAGGAGCTTGGGGAAGAAAACGGCCAAAGGGACGCGGCCGGAGGTGGCAATCGTGGGCCCGTCCTCCTCGCGCGGCCTCTGCCCCACAGAAGCCGGCCAGGTGCATCTCCAGACCCCACTGCCGCACGGAGACCACGGGGCCAACGAAGAATCCCGAGGTCTTTCCTTAATTAACTTTTCATGTGAGAGAAGTGCGGATTCATGGGTGGTTGTGAGAAACTACCAGAGACCCCAGCACCCTTAGCCCACTTCCCCCAAAGGTGAAGACGTGCAGAACCACAGCCCGGCATTGCAGCCAGGATGCCAACAGGGGCACAGGCGCAGAAACCCCGTCACCACAAGGGTCCCTCCAGGGTGAGGCTGCGCCCAGGTGTTCGCAGTGAGACTGGACAAGTTTTCACCACGAAGCAGCCACACTCCAGACAGGGCTGGTGACACCGTAGATGGGGAGGGGCCCCACCAGGCTCAGAGCATCTGTCCAAGTGTGAGAGGCTAAGGACAGCTGCTCCTGGTCCCAGCAGTTCTCTTTCCAGCCGAGCCCTCAGCCGTGTTGTCCCTGAAGACTGGTTCCCGCTCTTCAACACCGCCAGACCCCACCTCACCCACGGGTGCAGTCCAGGCTCCCAGGCCCCTGCCCAGAGCTCTAATGGCATTTCAGGGCACCCACTCTGGGAACTTTCCACGCTCCTCGGTCGGTCACCAAGTCCCTGAGAGTAATCCTCCCTGACTCTCCCAGGTCGGACGGGGTGGAGCATCATCTAAGGGCTGGAACGAAGGTCGTCTTTCTAAACACCATTCGAGGGCTGCCTGCTCCTCCACCACGTCCAGCTCTGGCGGGGGACATGGGGTGGGGTGCAGAGAGCGGGGAGGGGACAGGTGCTCATGATGCCAGACACCGGGGTGTCCAGCCCCGCATACCTGGGTGAGGACTTGGGGCTCTGCTCTGTCTGGTGACCAGGCAGGGCCGTGACGGGGGGGACAGACGCCTCTCTGGACCAGAAGAACTGCCCTTCCTTCCTTCACACACATCTGGACCCCCACACGTGGAGTCTGAGACCGAACCCCCACCTCCACTGCCCTTTCAGATCCTGTTCCCTCTTCACTCCAGTTAAAACGCAGACCTGTGCTTTCCGAATCCATTTACAGACCCCGATTCAAATGCCGTATAATCAAATCCACTTTCACTTGACATTTAAAGAAGTGGCTCCTTCCTTCCACTTTGCAACTAATCAAAACCCTCAGTTTTTCTAAACCTGTGGGAACTTGAGCACGCCTCTAATTCAGTCCTCAGTACATGCGCACCCCCACACTCTGGATCTAAGGCATTGTTGTCAGTGGAGGCACGCATGTGGGCACCCCTGTCCTTCAGGGCCAGGGCGGGCCCTGCAGTCCGTACGGGGCTGGAGCCCAGCTCCCACAACCCCACGAGGTGGGCCCGCCCCGTGCCCCCGGGGGCACCCCGAAACCCCGTGTGCTTAGTTCCAGCCGCCAGGCACAAGCGCCACGTGTGGGGGGAAGGGCAGGGGGACAGGTGGTCACTTGGAAGCCAGGTGGCCACTCCCGGGGGGAGGAACTGAGGCCACCCCACCCCGTGACAAGTTCTGATGGCAAATCAAGTCACGAGAGCAGGGACAGGGATGAGCAAGGGTCTGAGGACCAAGGTCAGTGGAGTGGGACCATCGGCGGCAGCTGTGGGATGAGGCTTGGCCGACTCACCCAGCATGTTCAGGGTCCCGATGGTGTTGGTCTTCAGCGTCTTGATGGGGTTGTACATGTAGTTCGGGGGCGAGGCCGGGGACGCCAGGTGGTATATCTGGTCCACTGCAGGGGGCAAACGAGGCCTGTTAGCTCCGGGGACACTGAGAACTCTGAGCTCCGAGAATCGGGCCGCGTAACAATGGCGTCCCCGTATCTTTCCCTGAAATTCTAGTTTACATCTGCGATTGGAAGAACGTCGGACAAAAACAGAAAGTCTCATTATCTGGACAGACGCGCGCTGGGCGGGGAAGGGGCCAGTCCTCCTCCAATCAGAATGGGTCTGGTTAGTGAGCTAAGATAATCTGTTCCACGTAAAGAAAGCATTCAGGTCAGAAGAGGGACGCTGTTTCAGACAGAGTTAAATGTGAATATAAAACGACATTTTAAGTTTATAAAACAAATCTGACACAAAGGCACCAAGGAGCTGGAGGAGAGAGCCTTTTCTCTGGTCTGTGCACCACACAACACCCAGACAAAGGAGGGGACAGTCCAAGGGGGCTTTTAAATCCACGGATGGAGAAACAGCCTGGACTCCGCAAGACCCACCTCATGCAGAGGTAACTGCTTTAACATCCCAGCCCATGACCCTCGCTCCCAGGCTCAGGGGACCCCTGCCACCTGCTGCGAGCAGAGGCTGGGGGCCTATCTTCCTGGGAGGCAGCAGTGGCCACAGCAGGAATGGGGAGCCAGCCCTGTGACACACAAGTGCCGCCCACCTCACAGCGGCCGAGGAAAACCCCCACCATCGCAGGGCAGCCGGGACCAGGGTCCCAGATAGCTCTGCCAGTGTGATCGTCCCCCACATGGCCTTGCCCCCCACACCAGCACCAGCGGGACCTCCACCCTCACCTCCCAACCACCTCCCACCAGGACCACTGCCCTCCGTTGAGGTAACGGCCCCTTTGGGGAGACGTTCCAGAAATGATGGCAGAACAGGAGAACTCGGAAACAAAGAGGATGAATTCCCCAGGAGAGCTTCCTCAGGAAACAGCCCCTCAGCAGAGGGCCCAACCTCCCACCCACACCACACTCCGCCGTCCCCCTCAAAGTCTTCTGTCACCCCTGGGGTGGCATGGGGATCCCCGTGGTGCCCCCGAGATCTGGACTGTTTCCGGGCTCACCCTAGTCAGGGTGGGTGGTGGTGGAACCGTCTCTTCCTCAGACGAGGAGAGCCCGGACACTGGGCGGCGGGCTTGGTCCCCACTTACCCACCCTAACGATCGGTTCTTTCAAGCCCGAGGACGTCAAGGGGGCAGAGGACACGTGAGCCACCAGGACCGGGGAGGGGCACTGATGGTTCCATGGGGGCAGTGGCTTCGGGCAGGGGTTCGAGGCGCTGACAGCTCGCGGAGTAACTGGTAACTACCCGCCCCAGGGCTGCAGCAGGGCGGCCGCAGGCCCGTGTCCTGGGTGTTTAGGAGGCTTCCTGCCTCGCGAAGGCTATTCCCACAGGCTCCTCATGTGACTTCTTTTTTCAAATATTCTTAGTTTAAAAAAACAGTACTTCTGTAACACCATCTCTATCACAATCTCAATTTTTTGCAGAAACAGAACACATTTCATCCCCAAATTCATAGGGAATCTCAAGGGAGTCCGAACAGCCAAAACAATTTTGAAAAAGAACAAAGCTGGGGGGCTCACATTTCCTGATTTCAGAACATACCACACAGCTCACAGTGATCAAAACAGCGCGGTGCAGGCGCAGAGACAGAGAGACCGCAGGGAGAGAAGAGAGCCCACAACTGCAGCCTCTGTGTCCAACCGCAGGGTCTCCGACAGGCAAGGTGCCGAACCACTCAGCAGAGGAAGGATGGTCTCCCTAACAAATGGTGCTGGGAGAACGGGGCGTCCACGTGCTACCAGGCGGAGCTGGGCCCTTTCTTACACACACACGAGCCCAAAATGGACTAAGAACCAAAATGTGAGCCCTAAAATGGTAACACTCCGGGAAGCCAACGGGGAAACCCTGCATGACGCTGAACTTGGCACTGATTTCTTGGATCTGACACCAGAAGCAAAGGTACCAGAAGCAAAAGCGGGCACATGGGACCACATCAAACTTAACTTTTCTGCCAGTGCCAAAGGGCATACTCCACAGGATAAAAAGGCGGCAGATGGCACAGGAAAACACCTGCAAACCACACATCGCACCCGTGTATCCAGAACACACTCACAGCTCCTACAGACGAGCAGAAATGCATCAAGCAGCCCAGTCAAAACCGCCACTCCTCTCCCAGGAGGACGCGTGCTGCCTGGGACCGGAACTCCAGGCCCCGTCCTCACAAGGACACAGGGCCAGTCGCTGACGGAGTCTCCTGTAAGGGACTTCCCAGGGGAGAGTGGCGGAAACTTCGGAACAAGCGCGCATCACTGCCGAGACGGGCTGAGCGAGACGAGGAGCCATTAGTAACAGCGCCTGAGCGACCCTCCCAGCCCGACGCTGGCACCACAAACTGCACCAGAAACGAGCAGGACGGTCAAAAATCTAAGCTGGGGGCAGGGAGATGAGGAGCCGAGCAGAAACGAAAGGATGGGATGCCCGTGCGTGTGGCCCTCCCATGACCCCGGCCCCGCCCGAGGCCGGGCAGCATGGGAGCCGCAGCTGGAGAGCCGGCAGCCTCGGCAAATGAGGCAGAAAGACCTCAGATCGGTGATCGAGGAGGGATGACTTGGGGACGTGAACCAGTGTCTTCCTTTTCCATGTAACTGGCAGAAGGCAGGCCGGTTATTTTTATGTTGGGAAGAGGGCAGGCGGAGGTAGCTGGGACACGCCGGCCCCCCCAGGAACTCTCAAAACCCAGTGGTCGAACCTCAAACCAACTTCCTACAGGTGCTTAAGATGAGTCCACACACACAATGTATAAACACAGAAGGGAAAATGGTCAGGCCTGACCAGCGTGACATCGTCCACAGTGACTGCTCAGGATCCGTCAGGAAGTTGAGCGGTACCTCCCGCCAGACGGGAAGTCTGAGTAAAAGCACACAGCGTGTTTACACCTTCCTGCTGATTTTTTGTCACGTCCGCAGTGGAGCCGGGGTCAAAGCGCTTCGCCAGTCGGGAAGGAGGCGCCCCGGCCCCACCGGCCCGCCCGCCAGCCCCGGGCTCACCCTCAATGTACAGTGGCTCCACCACGTCGTGGTTGATGAGCTCAAAGTTCTCGTGGCCAATCCAGTGCTCCACGTTCCTCTTTCTGCCCGTGAAGAAGTTGTCCACCACGGTCACCTCGTGGCCGTCCATCATCAGCTTGTCCGCGAGGTGGGAGCCCACGAAGCCTGCGCCCCCGGTGATCTGCGTGAGGACAGAGCGTGAGATGCGCCCCGATGGCTGGGGCAGTGTGGGGGCCACCGACCACGGGGACACACCCCCGCACGGCCACCTCGGGGCAAAGGGGATGGGCAGGAGGCGGGCAGAGGTCCAGGGAGCGTCTTATCTGACTCCAGGGCAGGGAGTCGTGCCATCGGAAATGTCCAAGCAGCCTAAAAACCTAAACTATTGCTCAGGAAGGAACACAGGGAAGAAACAGCAGTTACAGGTTTCAACATGTGTTCTCTGCTGGAGAATTTTACTACAAAAAGGTCCTGGTTTTACAGCGGACGGGATGCTGAGCACCATGTACATGGTTCTAAAGCGACTCCTGCAAGTGTGAGGATCACTTTTCCAAAAGGTGATTCACGACATGCATCGATCTGGCGAGCTACTAAAAAAAGTCTGTGACAATTAAATTAGACTCAAAAACCCAATTAATAAAAACACTAGTTATCTTTCAAATTGTCTATGAGAACAAGTTAATATGCAGTAGATGCTGTCCGCAGACCAAAGCCCAAAAGAGTAAGTCCCACAGCTCGGTCACATGGTGTCGCCGCCCCAGCCAGAGAAAGGGGGCAGCTCCGAGGGCCCACGAGGGGCAGGAGTTCAGCAATGACGTGCTTCTAAAACTTAAACCACAGCAAACGTGTAAAGGCAACTATGATTGAAGAAAAACATTAAACGAATAAAAAGACTTCATTCAAACTAAATCGTGTCAGTGGAGAGAACCAGGTAAAATGGATTTCATTTTTGGAGGGTGGGCAGGAAAAGAGTAAGCCCAGAAGACACACGTGCAACTACGTTCTCTGCCCTGTCCTGTCCTCTGTCTTCGCCTCCATCCACTCCCTCATCCACGGCATCCTCCTGTTTCAAACCAAAAGGATTAACAGTAGGAAAAACACCCATTTTTTTTATCTAAGTAAAAAGTACATTAACCTCGAGGTCTATGGCTTTAAAACACTGAATCTGCCATGAAGCCCTCTGTTCACACACAATCTGACCCGTAATCCCCGGGTGTGAGCTGGTGAGGTCAGAGCTGCTGGGGTGGGGAAGGCAGATCTGGGGCGGGGGTGTGACACCAGCCCGAGAGGAACCACCACCCACCACCAGCCAGAAACGTGTGCTCTGATGACCGCACGAATGCAGAGGCTCAGAACTGGCTTGGCTGTAAAGCCCGGGGCCCCAGTGCCCTCCATTGGGTCCGCGCTGCACCAAGAGCACGGTCTTCTAGGTCCCCTGGGCGTGAGAGGTGAGAACGCACACCCGAGGGGGTGGGTGCTGGGCCAACAGCCCAGATCCCTGGGATGGCAGAGTCAGCCCAGGCTGCTAATTTCACCTTCTCCCCGCCACCCATCCCGTCCACCTGTCCGGTGCCTGTTTCATCGTCAGCACGCCTGCTGTTTATCTGTGCACCTCGACAACGATTTGAAAAAATACCTTTCTGGAAAGAGAAATGGATTTCCAGATCTGGGCTTCACACATGGGGTGAAATTTCATTTTATCTTACCTACCTTTTATTGTATTTTCCCACAGATTTTAAATCAGAAAAATGACACCTTTTTAAAAGAAATTTAACCCCTTTTAATGTAATTCTACACCCAGAGGCAAATGTTTCCTAAAATAAGACGTTCTGTCCACACTAACGTTATCTCTGCACCTAAAATAACTAGGGGACGGCCGGGACACCCAGCCGAAATGTAGGGCGTTAAATTACACACGAAGCTGCAACACTCCTCTAAGTCTTAGGAGAGACGCAGAATTGCTCGAAGCACCTTTGCCTTTTTAAAAAATAGACTAAAACTTTTTTTCTTGATCATTGCTTTCTATCTAAAATACTTCAGATTTCTGTCACAAAGCTGGGTGGTTATACAGTGTGTCTCCTACTCAGGTTCATCCCTTGATGCAAGCATTTCGAACAGAACCACAAAGGTTAAGTCATCGCCAGGCCCAGGCCAACCCCTCAGTGACCGGAGAGACACCCAGAGGACGGCGGGGTGAGGGGACGCGGGGCGAGGGGACGCGGGGCAAGGGGATGTGGGGCGAGGGGGTGCGGGCCTCGTGCACGAATGGATCAGGCCTTGCCCGGCTCAGGTCTGCAGTCCCCGCCCTCACCCCAGGCGCTGCTTCCTTGTGCAGGCGAACAGGCAGCTGACCTGCTGGGGTCTGGCTCAGGCCACTGTGCAGACCTGTGCTGCTCAGCCAATCAGGGGGGGAAAAAAAAGGATGTCTTTTGGAAAAAACTTTCTCTTTGTGCTAAGTCTTCAACAATTCCTGAAAAGGCTTTAAGTTTTAGCAACAATAAGCCAGCCTTGGGCACCAGATGACTCTGAAATGTGGCTTAACCTTTGAGACGAAGGATGCGTGAAAACGCTGAGCCCATGCGTCGTGGGTACGTGTGATGGGGACTAAGCTCAGCAGGAAGACCATCCCACGTGGGTTCAAGCGCAGTACCTCCATTAAAAAGATTTTTTTTAAAAAAACCATGCTAGGTGGCAAGTGCCTCAAGACAGACAGTAAATTCGTGGCCGCGTAGGGGCAGAGGGGCTGGGGGACAGCAGAGTGACTGCTCCTGGGCTCAGGGTCTCCTTTGGAGGGTGATGAACTGTTCTGGAATCTGGATGTGCTGCCGTTGCAGGACTCGGTGGCATTGAGCCGTACGCTTTGTAAGGGTGACTTTTATGGGTTGTGAATTATACCTATACTTAAAAAGCAAATTTCTTGACATTACAAACATGAATCAGATGTGCAAACTTACCAAAATTCTTTTGCGGTCCTTTTCTGATAAAAACTTGACTGGCGGGTATTTCTGGGTGAAGCTGTGCAAGAAAGAGATTAGAGGAGAAAGAATCAAACATCTCCCAGGCTGTCCATTTAAAGACGTGGACAGGGAATTAAAGAAACAGCATTTAATCAAAAAATGGAGAAACGGGGGTGTGGTTTGGAAGAGACAAAGGCAGAGCGTTCACGACCCAGGCTTCTAGGGCAGCCCTGTCCCCGCTGACCCCTCCGTGTACACTAATCCTGACCTCCCCAAGTGTCCTCATTTCCTGGGGGCCCCTCTGCCCCCAGGTGAGGAGCACGTGTCTCCGGTGACATCCTCATGCTGCCAGGGTCAGGATGGCTGCTGGACCCTTCTCACCAAACAGAGTCAGGAGAAAGAAAAGTAGACAGAGGGGCTCTGGGAACTGCCACCGCCAAGCCCACATCTAACGTTCTGCCTGAAACAACACTGGGGGCCCAGCTCTCCCAGTGGGCTCGCCGACCCGAGGGACAGACCATGTCGGCCAGAGTCCCGGGCAAGGCACCGAGTTCACAGGTCCCCACGGCTGGACAAGAACGAGCTACTGGTAAACTCTGTATGATTACAGTCACATGTGTGCATCTCCTTCTGAGTCAAAAAGCACAAAGGACATCACAGAAGCCTCAAAGGGAAACACGTAATTCTCCTATTTCAGGAGCTCTTCTGGGTAAAGCCGGGGCATTAGCAGAGCTCTCCAGCTGAGTCACTTTCTTTTCATTAAGAAGTCAGTATTATTCTCTACAGAAAGTGATCCTCAGTGGGCAGATTTGTTTTTCCTTTTTGGGGGCAACGTAAAACTTGCGGGGGTTTATTTCTTACCGTTGACAATTTATTTTTTTGTAAAGCTTCAATTAAAGTTCCTCAAATCACACCAGTCTTATCAAAGGCAGAATTTCTAGTTCCCTTCTAGTGAAATGTCACAGGCATTATCATTTCAGGACCAAATCGTGGCAAGAAAGATTTAAAGCACAAGTAACAGCCTTATCTTGCTGATGGAATCAGTTAAAAACCATCACCAACTCTGACTCAGTTTGCTGACTGCATACAACACTCAACTGCGGCCAAGAAGAAAGTGAATGAACACTTTTTGTTTCATGAATTTTCTCCATCCTCATTTCTCTTTGATCAGTTACTGAAAACACCAAAATCAAAGGAAAAATTGTTCTCCATTTCTTCCTTTTTACTCTGGACTTGAGAGAAAGCTCTGACAATGACGCACACATCCAAACACATCCCAAGGGGGAAAAATAGATATAAGCTTTAATGAATGAAAATATTCATTTTTCTTTTTTAAACCTCAAGACCCCACTGTCACTCCAACACCCAGCGTTTCCCTCACACACTCGAGGGAAATGCTTGGCCCCGCCTTTGCAGGAACCGAGGCACCCACGTGGTTTGGGAAAGGAAGGTTTCAACACACTTGGAATCCTCTTCTCACTCACTGTTCACACCACATGGGGATTTTATTCAGGGAGGTTTGGGGAGGGGGACAGATAACTGATGAGGACATTTGTCTGAATCGTCAGTTTGTTGGATTTGAACTGACAGAGGGCATCAGAAGAAGGACCTTCACGACCTAAACAAGCAATTCTCCAAGGAAGAAATACAAATGATCAATAGGCACATGAAAAAATGCTCCGTATCACTAATTATCAGAGAAATGCAAATCAAAACTACAAACTACAAAACTTCACCTCACACCAGTCAGAATGGCCATCATTCAAAAGTCCACAAATGACAAATGCTGGAGAGGCTGTGGAGAAAAGGGAACCCTCCTGCACTGCTGGTGGGAATGCAGTTTGGTGCAGTCACTGTGGAAAACAGTATGGAGATTCCTCAAAAGACTAGGAATAGACTTACCATATGACCCAGGAATCCCACTCCTGGGCATATATCCAGAAGGAACCCTACTTCAAAAAGACACCTGCACCCCAACGTTCATAGCAGCACTGTTTACAATAGCCAAGACATGGAAACAGCCTAAATGTCCATCAACAGATGGCTGGATAAAGAAGAAGTGGTATGTTTATATAATGGAATACTATTTAGCTATAAAAACTGACAACATAATGCCATTTACAGCAACATGGATTTTCCTGGAGAATGTCATTCTAAGTGAAATAAGCCAGAAAGAGAAAGAAAAATATCATATGAGATCACTCATAAGCGGAATCTAAAATAAATAAATAAATAAATGTAAAACAGAAACAGAGTCACAGACATAGAATACAAACTTGTGGTTGCCAAGGGGGCGGAGGTGGGAAGGGACAGACCGGGATTTCAAAATGTAGAATAGATAAGCAAGATTGTACTGTGTAGCACAGGGAAATATATACGAGATCTTGTGGTAGCTCACAGCGGAAAAAAAAATGTGACAAATATGAATGTTCATGTATAACTGAAAAATTGTGCTCTACACTGGAATTTGACACAACATTGTAAACTGACTATAATTCAAAAAAAATGTAAAAAAAAAAAAAGAAGGACTTTCACAAAGGATCTGGGGTTGGGCTTCAGGGAGATTCCCCCCAAAATTAATTAACTTAGATATTTTGGGGGGAGAAAATCCACAGCTTTCATCAGAAAAAGTTTTTAATGACAAAAGGAAAAAAAAGGGTGTAAAAACACTGCATCCACATTTTAGAGTAAAAACTGACTTTCTCGTGGAAAAGTTCCTGTCTTGAAAGTGCTTCTATCTTTGGAATAAGAGAATCACTCAGTTGAGATGAACTTACATGAGATACTGACCTTCTAAGGTCCGTTAGATAGAAGCCTTTTCTTAGGCACAAAACAAAGAGTGCACATACCTTTTTTCCAAGTCTCTGATCTTCTCTCTGAGCGGTTCAACAATCTGAAACGAAAGTAACCAGAATCCGTTTTAAGGCAGAAACGCCGCCCTCCGCCACCCTCACCCGACTCTGACGTGCAGGACATGACACAGCAGGGACGTCGGTTCCCCTGCAGGGCATGTCCAGTGTGACATTAAGTCAGACTGCGGGAACCCAATTCTGGAGTCCAGGTGATAAACTGTGTGTTGGAACCTCTTCAAAGACGCCCAAGGGCTTCCCCACGACTGGTGTTTGGCTTCAAATCAGAGTGAGCAACCCTCTACGCCTCTCCCCGCCCACCTTACAACAGCTTATCTGTCCCTACATTTGACCAAAACACAAGCAGTTATTTTAAAACAGAAGGTGTGAAATGGACAAGGCACTGGCTTTCTGTGAGACAGGCGCAGCCCCCTCAGCCATGCACCTGCCGGCCCTTCGTGTTCTGGGTCCTAGCATCCGAGATGGGCCAATCTTCCCCTCGGTACCTACTCAGGTGAGTGGGGGCGGGGCCCGCCTCCAACCCTGATGCAGGCACTCGCTTCCTTTCTCTAAGAAATCCTGGAAAGGCTCACCTGAAAGGTCACATAAAAGTTTAAATCCAGTTTGCCTTTAAGGCAGAATTTGTTTCAATACATCACACCTTCATAAACGGATAAATGCTGGCCCCAAGGTGCGTCCACAGCCTAACAATCAGAACATCTCCTCCCGAACCAGGGAACGACTCAGGGAGAGCTGGGGTCTCCGTCGCAGGTCAGCGACCACAATAGAGCTGCCAGCCCGAGCAGGGGAAGGGAAGTGGGCAGATACGAGACACAGCAGAAGCAAAATGCGGGAGAGAGGCTGACCTCTTCAATCTTGCTCTCAATCCTGAGTTCCCCGTTCTCCTGGATGGACCTGGTGAGCAGAAAACCACAAAACTGAGATCCGCCAAAAGGCTCCGCGGCTTCCAGGTTTGTTTCTGGACAAATGACCACAACACAGACCACAGGCTGCAGCCCCTCCCTCTCCTCCTGGAAAGGCCGCCCCAGGCCCCCAGCCCCTCCAGGAGGGGAGGCCAGCGGACAAGACTCCTGGGGGGGGCCCGCCCCCCACCCATCTCTCAGGCGCACCACCATCTTCTGGGGTGTTTCTGTTAAACTAAGAGGGTCCCACTTTCACGTGATGCCCAACGTAGGGTTTTAAATTAGAGGCAAGAAGTGTGTCTATGGAGGACACGTTTCTTTGCTGGGCTTCCCTGGGATTTAATGCAAAATGGAGTTTTTCCAAGTGAAAAGACAGCGCTCCTTTAATGGGACTGAGTGGCCCTCCCAGCCACACACAGAAGCCTCTGTCCAGACACACAGCAGCCCTGGTGGAAGGAGTCGGGTCAACACGGCCCTCCCGGCTGCAAACCTTGCTGGCCCTGGAGAGCCTGGGGTGGGGGTAGGGGGTGCAGGGCCACCCTCCCAGGCCTCCTGCGGCCGCACCGCCCACAACCTGCCCGGCACCGCCCTGGCTGCTGCTCTTCTACCCCTCCGCCCAGACACACAAAGTGGAGGGAATTCTTCAAATGCAAAACTGTGTGCGCAGCATCAAATCTGTTTTCACAGTGACTGCCTATTACTTCTGGATGATTTTTTTTTTTAAGAATCCCAGCACAAGGATTTTACTAGTGACCCCGATGCTCTGTTCAGCAGACAAATGAGGCTCCCTCAGGCCTGAAGCTCCCCAGGCCGCCCCGCCCCTAAGACAGACGGGTGGTCTCCGCACCCACTGGTCTGCTCCCCTGGAGGGGGCTGGGGCCCGGGGCAAGGGCAGACAGCTTCCCCAGGACGGGCCCTTCTTGAAAGGCCTTGGAAAAGCCTCCCCGAGTGCACATTTCAGTAGCCTGAAAGCTGGGGTCCACCCGCCTCCGCCTACCGGGGAGGGCAGGGCTGAGGTGGGCGGCTCAGGGGGCCTCCACTCTCCACACCCGGGCTGGACTCGGGTCAACATCAAAACCAGCTGCGCGCCTCAAGAACAACCACGGGAGAGAAGACCCAGCCCAGATGCGTGAACAGCAAAAAGACCCAGCTTCACTTTCCCACATTCCTCAGTTAGTCCCGAGACATCAATGGTGTGTATGTAGCAACTGAAATGTCTCATTAAAAACAACTCAAGTTACTATTATTAAAGTTATTAAAAATGATTACCTCATATTAACCAAGTTGCCCCAAACAGCTGTAAGGGAAAGAGAAAGGAAAAGTCAACATTTACATTCACGACACTCAAGGACTCCAACTAGTACAATATTAATATTTAACCAACATCTTACAGTTCACTGAGAAAACTGTAGCTTAGGAAGACAACAAAATACACATTTTTAACATAAAAAGTCCTACTAAAAATAAGCGAAACGATGACCCTATAAATCCCCTGATTTGGGGATAACCTTTTGGGGTTTGGAGTGCAACTGTGCACGTGTTTTTGTTTGTTTTTTTTTTTAACTGAAGTCTAGTCAGTTTATAATATCGTGTCAATTTCTGGTGCACAGCATCATGTCTCAGTCATACATGAACACATATACAGTCATTTTCATAGTCTTTTTCATTATAGATTACTGCAAGATATTGAATATAGTTCCCTGTGCTGTACAGTATGAACTTTTTGTTTATTTATTTTGTATATTGCAGTTAGTTTCTGCACATCCTGAACCCCTGATTTCAGCCACAGAAGATGGAAATCCTGCCCTCTGTAGTAACATGGGGGGACCCTCAGGACATTACATCTGGTAAAATAAGTCACAGAAAGACAAAATCGTACAATTTCACAGTAACAACCACCCTAGCCCACAGACGCAGAGACCAGATTAGTGGCTGCCAGAGGCGGGGTGTGGGGGAAAGACGTGGGGGAAAGAAATAGGGGAACGGGGTTAATATAAGTCCTGGGGATGCTGGACGTTGTCTGCGGGTGGTGACTACAGTTAACAACACTGCACTGTATGCAACATTGTAAATCAACTATACTTCAGTTTTGAAAGTGGGGGAAAAACAACACTGCATCGGATACTTGAGGAAAATTGCTAAGAGAGTAAATCTTGAAATCTCATCACACACAATAAAAAATACGACTCCGAAGCTACGTTGGAAAGTGGTAATGCAGGCAGGACAGTTCCAGAGGGGAAAACAGATCTGCAGTGTGACTTCTGCTACTAAAACATACATAGGAAAAAAAAAAAAGCTGTCTGAAGATGCCAAACACCGAGTTCACACGGGGACGTAACTGTGTTCCTTGCATTTATGTGCCTACTTTGCTTTTGAAAAAGGAGGGGAAAGATTTTTAAATGCCTGCTAAGGTGCGCGGCCCATTCGAGGTCTCTTCCCAGACAACTCATGAGCATCCCCGTCTGGCTGGTCCTTACCCGGATGCCAGCGTCCACAAACCAGGAGCTGTCAAACCCCGTGGACAACCGTCCTCACCGTGTATCTCAAATAAATAACACACTGTCTCACTCTCTGGCTTCAGGACCTGCTCCTTGTCAAACCACACCAGGAAGCCTTGGTCTTCCTGTGCTATGGAACCGGCCCAGAGGATGACCCACTCCTGAAGGTGCCTTCTGAGTGTGGAGAGCCCTCTGGCAATCTTCTCAAGTCCTGCCATCTTAGCAGTTCACCCAGCGTTTTCCTCCTTCACCTTTTCTTGAACCCGTTTACAGCCGTCTGTTTGGAGACATTTCTCCGTCCCTCTGTGCTCACTTAGACCATCTGAGAGCAGGTGAGGCTGCCTTCCCCCCGGAAGCTGCAGACATCTGGCCTCCCAAGTCCTGCCCACCCCAGCACTGGTCTGGCTTTAGCACCTCTCCCTTGGGGAGCACGTGCAGCCCGGGCGCCACCCCCCCTTTGCAGACGGATAACGGCAGTGCACTGACCGACAATGCCCAAATCTGCTCCACTGTCCCTCCAGCACCTGGACCCTCCCTCCCAGCTGCTCTTCCTCACTACCCCCACAGCTTCATAACCCCTGCCCCTCTCCTCACCAACCAGATCCTTGAGCCCCGCCTTGAACCCCCACAGGACTCTGCACCCCCAAACCACTCCAGCTCCGTCTGCGGATACTGGCACAGCCTCCCGCGGGGTTTGTCTCCCTCCCTGGCTCCCACGCACCTGCCCCAGGAAGAGGCCCTCCTGACCTGGCCGTGCTCCTGGGCAGAGCCCTACTCATCCCTCCAGCCTCATCTTTCCCCACCACCTCCACTGCCTCCCCCACCACAACACCGAACCCCACTCTAAATCACCCCCGGGCAAAAACACGGGGTGGCCAAAAAGGGCTTCTTCTGAACAACAGAAGGCGCGTCTATAGCCCAAGGGTCTTAGGAGTTCCATGCCCAGGATGGGACCAAGACCAAACAGACATGCGCTCCATATTATCCAAGGCGTGAGCAAACAGTTACAATTTACTCCATAAAGGACAGTAACATCCCCAATGTGTTGAAAGCATTTATAATACCAGGGGGATTATAATACCACACACAGCAGAAAAACGGGAAACTCTGAGCGGTTCTCAGCAGTGGATGCAGTAACGGTCCTTTAACACTGCCACTGAGAGATGTGCACAGAGAAGTAGGGGAGACCCTTTCTGGCCAGTGAGTTGTCACATGCTCTGTCAGGGAGGACACGGTGTCCTGGGGCATCGCAGGTGGGACCACGCGCACAAGCCCACTCACTGTGGCACGAGACACCACAGAGCGTGGAGACACACACACGGCAGTGACACGCAGCTGTGAGGCCAGGCACAAGTGAGTCCAGACACTGATTTGAGAACGTTCCAGGAGATGCCACGCAGCGAAGGGAAAAAGCAAACTGGCCGCCGTGGTCCGCTGCCTTCTGGGTCACAGGGAGCAGCAGGGACGTGCGCACAAGCAGACCCCAGTCCACGCCCGCAGGAGACCGAGGACAGAGACAGCCACTGAGGACAACGTGACTAGGAAGAGACGCGGCTCTGCGTTCAGTCTGACTTCTGAACCAGCAAACAGCTTACCCCGGCAACAATGACAAAGGAGAAAGCAAACCCTAAAATGGAACATCAAACAGAAAACAAATAAACTCACTTGTATCCGTATCCGGCAGAGAAAAAAGTGTTTCACGGAGCTTTGGAACACAGTCTCTGTGCCCCGCAGCGAGGTAACAGTCCAAGGACAAAAAGAACTACAAAGAAATTCTGAACTTTCTTAAATTTGCTGTTGGTAATGGAATTTTTTTTTTCCTTTTTTTCTTTTCCAGTGGAAGTACTGGGGATTGAGCCCAGCACCTCGTGCATGCTAAGCATTTGCTCTATCACTGAGTGGCACTGATGCAGTGATTCTGACACTGTCTTGTCTGGGAGGACAGAGCAAAGGAGTTTTTACTGCTGTCAGAACCCAGCCTTTCACTATGGGAAGAAGGAAAGAGCCTGGTGGAAAGGGGGCAGGTAGGGAAGAACTCGGGTGTGATTTAAACAGGGGGTGTTAGCGTCAACTCGTGATTGGTAAAAAGGGGCCCTGTCCTGGCTCTGTCCACCGCAAGGGCTGGAGGCAATGACACCCCCACCAGTGCTCGGACCCTGATTTCTAGTCCACGTTCTCCATGGACAGGAGCCAGGGCTCGCTGGAGAGACGGCTGAGTCCAGGTTTGGGGTAATGGAAAAACTAGATGGGCATGAAGGAAGTGCTCAAAGGCTCAAAGAACCCACGAGTCCTCAGTGACTTAAATAAAAAGGGCGTAAACTAATGGTGACCCCCCCCAATATGTCCACATGCCAATTCCAAGAACCTGGGGATATGACCTGACCTGGAAGAAGGGTTGTAGCAGATGTAATTAAAGATCCTGAGACCAAAAGGTCATCCTAGATCACACAGCGGGGCCCTCAATCCCATGACAAGTGTCCTTAAAAGGGACGGGGGAGATGTGACAGACAGGAGAGGAGGGGCCACGTGACCACCACAGGGCCGTGAAGCATCCCAGAGTCCGAGGACGCCTTCAGAGGGAGCGGGCCAGCCAAGACCTCGACTTCTGACTCTGGCCTTGAGAACTGTGAGAAAATACGTGTCCCTTGTTTAAAACCCGCCCAGTTTGTAGCAGTTTGTGACAGCAGCTGCAGGAAGTGAACAGAGAGAGAGAGGAGACAGAGCGAGGCCAAGATCGCCAATTAATAGGCAGAAAGGAGTTACAGGATTAGGAGATGACCATTCTGTGATTTCAAAGTAAAAACTGATCTAGGCGAGGACTGCTGATGGATGCTGAGTGCGTGGCCTACAGGATCAGACCTTGGTGGGCCTCTGAGAGTCCCTATGTCCAGGGAAAACAGAGATGCCCGGTCCCATCTCTGAAGAGGGTGGAACAGGGGTTCTGGGGCTGGGGAGGCCCTCATCAGCTGGGAAGACCCTCAAGGCACCGTGTCCTCGCCCAGGGCCCCCAGGACGCCCGGGAGAGCTGGCAACACAGCTGGGAGGGTGCTGACCACTCCGCCCACAAGGAGGGCGGCTGACGGCCAGAGGGCAGCTAGGGTACCCCCACCCAGTCCTCCACTCAGACAGAGCAGCTGGCCCAGGGTCCCGGGAAAGCCTCACAGGAGAAAGGAAGCCACCAGGGGAAAGAGACTCTTCAGAGGAAGGAGACTGAGCAAATGAACCATCGTGAGAAGACCCTGCAACCAACAAAGACCACTTGTCTTAGTTTCTTAATTCAGAGGGAAAAAAGAAAAAGAACTCTCAAATGAAAACTGATAGCAAAAACAAATGTTTCACATCACTAGAAGAGTTAGCTTATGAAGATGATGAAATTGAAAAAGTAGAGCAAAAGTCTAAAATGACAGAGAGGAGAAATGAAAAGCGCTAGACCAGCAAGTCCACACCCGCGGGATAATGGCAACTCCACACCCGAGAGATAACGCTCCAGAAGTGGAGAAAACAGAAGGGAGGGAGCTGACAAAGGATGGCTCAGGGTATTCCCAGAGCTGCAGTGAGGGTCCTCGATGGCGGGGCTGCGCCTCCCTGGGTGGGTGGACGGGCGGGGCGGGCACTGGGCTGCGGCCACACCAGCCCAACCTCAGGCCCCAAGGGCAGAAGAGGGGTCTGGGATCCCAGGAGAAACCAAGTGCCCAGAGAAAGGCTTAGGAAGGATGGAGCCACACATGAGTGGTTCTGAGGGAGACTTTTCTAGAATTCTGCTCCATCCGTCTGTCAATTACCTGTGAAGACAGAGAAGACATTTGCAGCTAATGCCTCAAAACTCGCCTCCCATGACACCCAAGGGAAATAAATAAGAGAAAGTCGGGGGACTGGAGATCTCCAGGCCGAAGGGTCTGGGGAGCCGCGGTCAGCAGCATGAAGTCCGAAGGCTCTCGGCGCCCTTCCTTCCTCAGGGAGGCGGGGATGCTGATGCTCTTGGGGGAGACAGACACGGGAGACAACGATTTGAATCCAACAAGGAATCATGCGTGGAAAGTGGAGAAATGAGCTCCAAGAAAAACACCAGGTAACGCACAGCATGGCTCCCTGTAACACTGAGTCAACCGCAAGAATAGTAAATGTCAATCTCGAAATTACACATCCACATGGGGGCAGGCCGGTGAGCATGGGTGGGAGGAAGGGAGGCAGAACAAATAATCATCTTCTAAAGCAGGTCGCTAGTAGTCTCCACAAATGAAAAATCAAGAAGCATGTGATTCTGCATCACAAAGACAAATACCGAAATCACCAGCTCAGAGAAGTGAAGTGCTGGCCCCTGGATCAGGGAAACAATGCCCGGGGGACACCAACACATCTTGCAAAGGCGACTGTGCATGTCACAGACACTACAGGTAGCTCAAGCAGGTCTCCACCTAGCAGGCTGGCATGACTTTCAGACGGTCAGACCTCCGAGGCATCCAAGGAGCTACAGCTCTGATCTAAGTGCTCCAGGGACTGAAATCCCTGCTACCGAGAAGACAACACACACACGAAAAAGAGCCCCAGTGCAGGGCAAGGCGGCCTGTGCCTGGAGCCCTGGGTCAGATGGGTGTCAGCAAGCAGGAGGCCGGGCCCGCACAGGCACAAGAGATGGAGAAAGATGTGAGAAATGGAGCGGACCGGGGAGAGCACTCTCAGGAGGGGGCTGTGTGTCTTCTGGGAGCTCGGATGGCTTCCACAAACAGCCAGGTAAGAGTATGAACAAGGAGAGTGGAGACCTGACATCACAGGCATCGCTGCTCACTTCTACCTTCGTGTCCTCGGACTCCGCCCATCAGGAGCCACCTTCCCTGCCAAGTGCCTCAAATCTACCACCCTGCTCACTGCTACGGCCACCCGAGTCTCCGACCCTCCCAGCTCAGTTCCCCCACTTCCTGAGCTGGTACAAGGCCCCTCCCAGGCCTGCCTGCTCCGCCAGTCTGCCAGGCAGCCTCATCACTACCCCGTTTTCACACCCGACCACCGCAACTTGTCGGCACTCCTAGAATACTCCCTGCTCTTGCAGCCCCAGGACTGCCGCACGTGCTGTTCCTTTAGAACACATCCCTCCTATGTCCCCGACTAACTCCCATACATCCGTCCCTTCTCCACTCAAGACTCCCTTCCCGGGGAAACGTACATCCCAGATCGTGCCTGTCACAAGCCCTCCTGCTCTCCTTTCCTTCCTTTGTAACTGTGTGCAATTTAACCTTCGTCTGGGTGCTTATCTAAGTCACGGCCACTTCACCTCCTAAGCCAGTCATTCTAAAAGTGGGGCTCCAGACCACACCAACAGCATCTGAGGTGAAACTATTAGACACTCAACGGTCAGGCCACACCCAGACCTACAGAATCAGAAACTTGAGGTGGGAGGCAGCGACCTGTGTTCTGAAAACCCTCCAGGTGATTCGGACAAACACGCCAGTTTGAAAACCACCACCCAGGTGTTCTGCTCCCAGGGGCTCCCAGGACTAAGCACAGGGACAGACAGCAGTAAGGGCTTGACAGACAGCGGTGAGGACTTGATAAGATTTCCTGGTCTACAGAATGGTGGAGAACTCTCCATTGCTCCCTAGACCCCTACTTTTAGAAAAGCCCAAATCAACACTGGGCCTGCCCCAGACCCAAGTTCTCACCCTGGCCTCCAGGCCTTTCTGTATTCAAATCCTGGTCTCTATAGCTTATTATCATCTATGTGACCATCCGTAAATCTGCCTCATTTCTCTTGGCCTTAATTTACTCACCTCTAGAATGGGAACAGTCAAAGTACCTAGCTCCTAGGATTGTTGAGACAATTAAATGAGACAAGGAAACGGACTCACGCACACGTGGGGAAGCGCACAGCATATTCAGGTCTTGTTATCACAGTCCTAACAACAGTTACACAGCTTCGAAGTGATCTTTTCCCTGGAGTCTGTCTTCCGGGCTCAAGACAGGCTCACACTTCAGACTGGCTCTTCCTCCCTTGCAAACTACTCCCACGTAACATGCATCACGGCCTGAAGCCTCGCCTAGCAGCCTAGCAACCAGGGGCCGCTGGAGCTTCCCGGGCTCCACCTCCTAGGACAGCTGGGCTGCACCCGAAAGGCCGCCTCTCAGTCTAGGTGTCTTCCTAGAGCTCAGCCCAAGTCACTTTCCCGAGGCACCCTCACCTCAGCAATCAGATCTTGGGAACTCAACCGGTGAGCGGGTGTTTGGTTTCAGCGTGTAACAGTCTCATGACTAGGAGTCAAACGGAGCTCACACTTGGTCCAATTTTGGTACTTGGTGAAGTATTAATAGTAGCAAGGAAAATACATTCCCACCGAATAGATTTTTTTTTTTAAGGAATAGCTTCTGCCTCTAAGAAGACACAGGGTCCACCACATGCCTGCCAAGTGCCCCTCCTGCCCGTCGCCCCGTAGCTGCCGTGAGTGATGACACGAGAAGCGCACCAGCCTAACGGGGCTGGGATCCCCCAAGCTGCGCCTCCGCGCTGGGCCGACCCGCGTCCCTGGGCTCCTGGACCCCCAGGAGTCCGGATCCCTGGGCGCGGGGACCCCCGGGCGTCCGGACACCTGGGCGCGGCCGCGGGCCGGCGGGGTCCGGGGACGCCGGGCTCTCCAGCAGTTAAACGCTGAGTAATTTCCCCGGGAGGTAGGCAGCCAGAGCGGGGGCGCCGCCGGGCGACAGCATTCCTGTCCCCCTCGAGCCGCCGGCGGCGCGGCACCACCAGGAACGCGGCGGGGGCGGCGGGGCCCGAGGGCCGAGGGTCCGCGCCCGCTGTCCGGCCGGCCGCGGCGCGCGAGGAACGGGCAGGCCGGGAGCAGGCCGCCGGCGGGAATGAATGGCTCCGCGCGCACTCACAGGCCACGTAGGCGAGCAGCGCGACGCCCAGCAGCAGCTTCATCCTCCTGCGGCTGACGGCGGACGCGAGGCGCAGCAGCGCCTGGCTTAGCATCCCGGGCCGCGCGCTGCGGCCGCTGGGCTCCGTGCGCGGCGGCGGCGGGGGCGGCCCCGAGGCCCCGCCCCGCGCCCGCTTCCTGCCGGCGGGGCCCGCGCGCATGCGCCGCGCCCGCCCCGCCCCGCCCCGCAGGCGCAGTGGCGCGGCCCGGCCGGGGGCGCGGGCGGCGAGTGCGCATGCGCCCGCCGGGCGCCGGTCCCGGGCGGAGGGAGGGAGCGGGGTATGCTCCTGCGGGGCTGAGCGTGCGGCGGGGCTTGTCCGGCACCTGAACAGGCTGGATTCTAGACGCCGGGCGTTTTCCCCGCTTCTGCAATCGGCTGAGACGTCTTTCTTTTAAAATAAGGAGTTATTATTATCCTAAGATAGCAATGCTGGTGGTGTAAGATGAGGACAGGCCAGGAAGGGAGGCGTGGACCGCACCGCCCTACCCGGGGAGGAGCGCGCTCCGCGTCCAGCCCCTGCCGGGCGTGCACGTTTATTCGGCCGTAGTTGTGCGCCGAGGGTGTGCTCACGGCAAAGGCGGGCCCTGAGCTTAGTCTTCCAGGAGCACCTACTGCGCGCCTGCTCCCAGCAAGGAGCTGCGTCGGAGGACGCACGGATGCGGACGGCATCGTGGATCCACCGAGGGCTGTCCCCTGGAGGGGAAGGAAGGTGTGCGCGGATCTGGGCGCTGCCGGGCCAGGGGATGCCCGGAGAGAGACCCTGAGCGCGTGGAGCTGCGGACCCATCTGCAGACCTTCAGCCTGGGGAGGAACAGCGCGCCTGGTCGCGGGAACGACCCCTGGGAACGCCAGGCTCTTTTGCTAAACTTAACAATCGAATACCTATCTTCAACTTTATTGTAAACCTCCAAGAAAATGAACACCATAGCTAGCAATAAATCAAAGCAGTAATAGGTTACGCCTTTCAAACCGCACAGCACCAATGCGGTGATCCCGTGATTCCAGTACAGCCTTCCCCCAGGTCTCCCCACTAACTGCGGAGAGTCACTGAACGAGAGGAAACTTGCAGAGCCCCTTCCCTGAAGTGCCCCTTCCCTGAGGTGGATGCCGCTGCCGCACCTGGGGTGGCCCCATGCCAGGAAGCCGAGGCCCTCCCCCAGCCCACCCCCTCTGCAGTGTCCAGGGAGGCTGCCAGGTGACGTTTGGAAGCAGAGAGACCCCTGGCGTGAGCTTCCAGAGCACACCAGCCAGGGACAAACCGCTTTTTGTCTGAGGGTCTTAACTTCCACATCATCAACCTTTTGAGTTGGGGTTAAATCTGTCCAATTTTTGCAAAGAAGCGTCTGGAGCAGGTAGGGCCCTGGGCTCCTCTGCTTCTTCGATTCCTTGATTTGTAGATAAAAGGCGAGGCTCAGTGAGAAAAGACTTTGTTGACACTTGCCCTCAGGCAAAATCAGATTGAAGCTGTAAACAGATTCCAAGCTTATGGGGTTGTAGGTGGGATTTAGTTGATAGGTATTTATCAGTTCTAGCAGGCCAGAAATTGTGAAATACACTCTATGTCTGGTGTCTGGTCAAAACTCCCTCAACGTGGCATTCCTGTTGAGTGTCTTCTGCCACCATCCACCGTGGCCACCTTCTCCTGCCCCCTGGGATGAAGTGCATGGAAATACCATCAGTCGCTGCAGTCAGAGTAGGTGCTGCTGTCATGAGCACCTGGAAGCTGTCGGAGGCCCAACACCCTGATTTCAGCTCAGCCAAAGCCAGAATCCAGGAGTAAGCAATAGCAAGTGTGCACCCGGGGGTAGGCGGGAAAGGAGGCCTCGTGGACATCCTCCAACATTAGTAGAAACCATGAGTCAGCCATGCTGTCTTCAAGAGTTAATACCTTTTTTCTTTTTTAAGGGTCATTTTTTAACCATTTTTAAAAAATTGAAGTATAGTCAGTTTACAATGTTGTGTCAATTTCTGGTGCACAGCATCATGTTTCAGTCACCCATCTACATACATATATTCCTTTTCATATTCTTTTCCATTATAGGTTACTACAAGATATTGAATATAGTTCCCTGTGCTAGACAATAGGAACCTATTGTTTATCTGTTTTATATACAGTAGTTTGTATCTGCAAATCTCGAACTCCCAATTTATCTCTTACCCCTGTTTTCCCACCCCCAGCAACAGAAAGTTTGTTTTCTATGTCTGTGAGTCTGTTTCTGTTTTGTAAAAAAGTTCATTTGTGTCTTTTTTTTTTTTAAGATTCCACGTATGAGTGATCTGGTATTTTTCATTCTCTATCTGACTTACTTCACCTAAAATGATGATCTCCAGGTCCATCCATGTTGCTGCAAATGGCATTATTTTATTCTTTTTAAGGGTTAATATCTCTGCTGCCTGTTTGTCAGTGGTCTCAGTCTTTGTCTGCTCCTCTGGGCTCTGTTCTATCTGCTGGGCTGGGGGCGGTGGGGATGGAGGTCCACACTGCATCTTCCAGATCGCCCAGCTCCCTGGCAGGACCTGCAGGGTCAGCCTTGGTGGAAGATGAGCGGGAAGAAGAGGGACCTTCTGCTTTGGGCTCTCCCACTGTGGCTGTAGCTAGTAGTTGCTGGAAGTTGTGAGCACTGCCAATTTGGTATCGAGGGTAGGGGATTCTGGGCCCCAGCAGCCCAGAGTGGGGAGATATCTTTTCAGGGATCCACCCCGCCTAGAATCAAGCTTCTCTTCTGAGCTGACCTGGAGCTGACCGCCATGGGTATCCCAGCTTCTGGTTGCTGGGCATTGCCCATCCTTTCCTGCCCTCCAGGATCCCTCTGCTTTATGTTCTTCTTAACCCTCCCAGCCCTGGACCCAGACTCCTATATTAAATGCCATCTTTTTGAAATCCTTCAGGTAGTTTTCCTGACTAGACCTTGGCGGACACATCTTCCGGGTGGGTCTCAGGTCCACTTCTGAGCTGCCTATGGTGAAGCGGGTCCTCCCTGCGCCATGGTGGGTCCCTGCTGTGTCCCACCGCCCCTGGCCGTCACGCCTGCACTGGAGTCCTGTCCTAGGGGGTCTGACTGCCCTGGGTGTCAGCGGAAGGATGGCCTGGAGGTGGCCTCACTGCCCAGCTGCTTTGTATCCCACTTGCACTGGGGGAGTGAGTGCACTTGACGACCTGCAGCTTCGGACACAGGAGGGTTTTTTTTTTTTAGAACAGTTGTAGATTTGCAGAAACTTTGAGACGATGGTAGGGAGCATTCCTCCCCAGCCCCCACTGGTCTCTGCTCTGGCTAGCATCTCACTGGCGTTTAGGGTTTATGTCGCTTCACATCAAGGTGTCACACTCCTGACCTGTTTCAGCTGCTGTCGACCTTGACCCCCTGGCTGAGGTCATGTCCATCAGGTGTTCCTCTTTCCCCCTTTCCATTCTGTACCCTTCGGAAGGAAGTCACCGAGCACAGCCACACATAAGGAGTGGGCGGTTCTGCTCGCCTCCTCCACGCTGTAGGATCTACAGAGATCACTTGGAATTCTTCATAAAGGGAGGTTCGTCTCCTCTCCATTTATTCAGTGATTCACGCATTTATTTATAGCCTAGGGACTCGCGGAGACTTATTTTATACTGTCAATTATAATGCAATACTCATACTTAGGTAGTGTCTTGCTCGAATTGTTTCAGCTTGAGTCATTGGCAGCTCCTGTGCCCCAATGATACAGCCTCATCTTGTAGTTGTGGTTTTTTTTTTTTTTTAAGCATTTCCTTACTTTCTGGTGCTGTAAGATACTCCGGGCCCATCTTGTGTATTTCCTGCCTCAGTCCTACAGCCCCTGTTTCTCCAAGGAGTCCTGCTAACTATGTTTCATATGACAGAGACCTCCACCTCCCCTGCCCGAGGCCGGCCACCGCTGCAGAGGGACAGGCCTGATACTCAGGACTATGTGTCCAGTGACTCCGGATCCCAGCTCTGGCCAAGTTCCCTTACCTCCTTGAGCCCCCATCTGTGAAATGGGTTGAAAAATGCACACTTTTCAGGGTTGCCGTGGGGATTAGAAATAATGTACATAAAACAGGACAGGGCCTGTTTTGGCTCAGAATAGCTGACTCTCACGACAATAAGTCAGCACTAGCAAACAGTGTGCTTTTTCAAAACGCTGAGTTTAACACTGGAGGGAGCGCATTGGTAACTAGCAATTAGTGTTACTGGTTGATTTCAATACATCCCTTCACCTCTGGGTTTGTTAACCCTTTGAACTTTTCTGATAATTTTCTTTTTTTTTTTGCATTTTGCAAAATATCATACAGAAAATGTTACTTGAAGGCATGCTGACCATCCTCACTAGTGAAGAAAAAGGGAATTTCAATTTTGAAATGTGTTACCTCACTTTGTAAGGACCGTCACAGAAGTACAGGTTGTGCTGTCGTAGTCGGTCCCCGAGAAAGTCAGTCACCAAGACAAACGTGATGCTGGCACTCTCATCTTCCGTCAGCTCTCCATCAGATTGGTGCTGGAAGCGCTCTGGTGCGGTGTCGCCAAGACACACCAGCCTGAGGTTGCTGGCAACTGATGAACTCAGTTTACTGTTAGGACCATTACGGTTGCAAATGATGAAAATCAATGTAGTCTGCCCCCAAAAGAAGGATGCTGGAGCGAGTCACAAAATCAAAGGGAGGACCAAAGAAACCAGGGCCCTGGGGCTTAGAACCACAGCCTCCGTGGCTGTCTTGACCGCACGCACACGTGCACACACCTGCCCTAATGCTCTCTTACCTGGTTGTGATTCTCTCTGAAGGTGGGCAGCGCGGTCCTGGGATGTCCAGGATTACCAGACAGGTTCACCCCGCTACACAGCCTGCTGACCCGCTCTTGTGTGGCCGACAAGTGGAGAATGTTTGTACATGTTAAACGGTTAAAAGAAAATGGAAAGGAGAATTGTATCTTGTGACATGAACATGGTATGAAACGCTCGCTCCACGCCATCCAGTTTTACTGCTACAGAAACACACTCACTCGCGGGGCTGCAGAGACTGCCTGTGACACTCATCACCCCACTGCCACCCAGCACCCTGGGAGTCGTGGTGACGCAGCTGTAACTCCACCGTGTTTCAATTGCCACTGGCATCTACAGATCACGACACTGTTTCTTATTACCATTATGCCAAAATAAGGAAAGAAAAGTGGACTTTGTCTACTATGAAAGCACAGTAGGATGTAGATTATTCTATCAGGTTGGATGACAAATCACCATGCTTACCACGCAGTGACACACATCTGTGCTACAGGAATACTACGCAGTCTTACGTTTCCAGACTGAGCGCTTACAGCAGTATCCCCAGTTCACAGAAAAGCAAAGGTCAGAAGAATCAGAACATGCAAACTAGAACATCTCATCAAGCAGAATTTCTGCACAAAAAGGAAATAAGGCTGCAAACTAAGTTACCGAAGGGCTCATTTGTTAGCTAACCAAGGATAACTATTTATCAGTGGTGAGTTAACGAAATCATACTTTATTGCAGCAGCTAAAGCAAGACAATGGGGTTCACCAATACCCCAGGGATTATGCAGGGCTCAGAGTCTCAGAGCAGAGCAGAGCTGGGAGCCCCACAAGCCAGACAAGGATCCAGGGGACAGTCCCAACCACAGGGGATGAGTGGGGAGGCTGATGACAGGCCCCGGGGGCCAGAGAGGGCCAGCCCCGTGAGTGGGTCTCAGGGGGTGTGGGAGCGAGTTTTGAGGCGCTTGCCTCTTTCCCTGCGGGTGTTTGAGGTTTGCTTTGCTAGCCAAGCGGGGTCACTGGAGAGTGTGGGCAGAGGGCGACCAGCGGAGGGGCTGAGCACCTGGAGGGCTCCGCAGATCTCACGTGACAGACGGTTTCACTGGCGATCGGCTGAAGCCAGGTTTAGAAGGAGATCGCCCCTTCTGGGACTAGTAATATTTGTAGTGCTTAATTCCAAGCTTCTGTAGAACTTGAAGGATCTTTGAGGAGAAGATACAAGGGCCTGTGTGCTGAGCGATTGTTGGTGAGGAGCCGAGGGGAGGGAAAGAAGCTGCCTTCAGTTACGCCTTAAGGCTCTTCCTCTGCGGAAGCATAAACCGTGATTTGTGCATCTGACTGGTAGCAGTCGCTCTGCTGGGGCCAGGCTTCCGATGAGCAGGCTGTAAATTCCGGTTGTTACAGCGAGTGCCAGCCGGAGTGCGGGTGCCCAGCGACTACTCATCGACCAGCTGACTCCGGGGAAGGGTGACATACTGGCAAATCATGGTTTCAATTTGGGATTTTGTGAAATTTGCATTAGCCATCAAAGACAATGATTTCTCTGGGGTGGGTTGAGTAATCAGCGTCCCATCAGCGAAGAAAAGAAAGGCAGCCGTCAGACGTGCACCATCACGATTCACCAAGTTCACTTTCTAAAACGGTTATCATCATCGGGCTCAGAGGTGGACTCCTTGCTTTGTAAATAGTCACCTCCAACTACTATGAATCTGTTCAGTAGAAGTCCGATTAATGTGTGAGCACTCTAAGTACACGGTTACATAGTAATAACAGATGGTTTTAAGAGTGAAAATGCAAAAGCCTTGCAAAAAAAAAAAGTGTTCATATTCCGTCTTTGATTCTTCCTTTCCCAGGAGGGGAGGCAAAGCCTGTTTGAAATGGAAAGGAGGTCTTGGTAGCTGTTTGGATAGATGTTCCGTTACCCAGCCACTTAATTAGTGTTTAATTGCAAATCAGTGTTAATATATCACCCCTGACGGGGGAGGACAGCCTTGTGAAATGTGCTTGGTTCAGTGGGATTGCGACACTCCCTCCTCCTTTCTTTCCTTGAGCCAAATACGTTCAGAGTGGGCTCCTGAAAATGTGCTTCAAAACTTAACTTTGGCTCATCCAGAAGCAATTTTGCTTTTTAAATTAAAAAAAGTTCTGGGGGTGGGGGCTATAGTTCAGGGTAGAACGTGTGCTTAGCATGCGCAAGGTCCTGGTTTCAATCCCCAGTACCTCCATTAAATAAATAATTAAACCTAATTACCTCCCTCCCCCCAAAAAGAAAAGAAAAATAAAGCTGTTTGGAGAATGACCGTGCACAGTGCAGTACTTCCAGTACTTTCCTCAGGGTCAGGTAGAAAGGACGCTGTTTTCTTTAAGGAAAGTCTAATCGTTGTGAAGCAACACTTAGCACTTTGATGAGCAATCAGAAATCCTGCATCCGTCGCTGGACTGTTTTCAGCGGCAGGTGAATGTCCCCACCTGCCCATGATCCTGCTGGAACCGGCATCAGACTTGCCCTCCGGTCACGTCCGGCTTGGTCTGCCCTCCTTGCCGACGGCTCCTGGTCCAGACTCAGCTGGGAAAAGCACAAGGCCTCAACGTGGAAATTCATTTCCCGGAAACTAGGCATTTGAGGACTGGAGGGGGCTGTCCTGAGTCAGCCTGGCGAGGACCTCTCGTAAGAGGTTTCTTTAGGAGATTAAAAAAAAAACTACATTCCAGGCCCCACTATGGGAGAAGGAGAAGGGGAAGAAGGTGGAGGCGCTCTAGAGCGGGGCGCAGAGCCGTGCAGAGCAGGCAAGACCTGTGGCCTCTGATGTATAAATAGAGAAATTCGGGTGTGGAGAGGTTGTGGGGCCAGTGTCAGCTCCCACAGGCCCGCCTGGCTTCCAGTTCCGCTCCTGCTCCGGCATCAGAGCTGCTCCCCCCACCCCCGGCAGGTCCCGTTCCTCCCCCGGCAGGTCCTGGACCCGTGTCTGTCTTCCCGGGGTGGGGATCCTGGCCATCCGCACAGGAGGAACTCACGGGAGGCATATTCAGTTTTAAACAATCCTACTGAAGGCATTGCCATCGTTTTAGCCAACAGAGCTGTCATTTTTGCTACCATTTTCCTTGGTTTTGAAAATCGAATCAAATGAGGCTGTATTTTTTGGATGGTCAGGAAGTGGACCCGTGTTCTGCTCCCTAGAGGACCTCAGAAATGCCTGAAGTGGAACTCTAGCCCGAGACCACTGTGGACCTCTGACACTCACTTTGAATGAAACATTTAATAGACGTGTAGATTTTAGAGCTGGAAACGTCAAGGTTATCTGGACAAAGAGGAAACAGAAACAGTGGTGAGTGGTGACAGCTGGACAGCAGAGAAGGGGACAGCAAAGCTAATGGCCAGACGCGGGACTGGCCGTGCCTCACAGCCGGGGTTGCTTTGTGGAAGGACAGACAGCCCCACGGTCCCTGAAACTCTCAAGTCATCCCTGCACTCACGGCTCAAGTAAATGATTCATGATCATGATGACATCTGGCCATTCAGTTCGGTGTGCATTATTCCATTAGTAAACACACAACTATCACACAATTATAAAAAATTAGTACAAAAGGATGACTTACTGTGGGTCTTCCTGGCTTGAGATTTCCTCCTTTGTTTCTCACAGGATCACACTTGGAGGCAGACGTTCAATCTGTCACTTCTTTTGTCTCAGCTGGTAGGATGCTTTGCACATGGTACAAATAGCTTTTTACAGTGTTTTTAAGCTTACATTCTGGCAGAAGACAGACAATACAGAAGTAAACAAAAGAGTGCATCCTCAAGAGAAAGAGCCCCTCCTCTGGAAAGATGTCTGGCACCACCGAGGACAGTAGACACAGACCGCCTGGGGCAGAGCAGCGAACAGCAGGAGACCATCACCCCCACGCGGACCCCCTACCCCAAGTCCCGTGGGGTGCGGCTCAGGTGGAGACCACACAGGCAGTGGGTTGACAGGCACTCAGTACCCGGTGTGCCCGGCAGCTGCAGGCCACTCCCCTCCCCGAGGGAGGGGCCGTGACACCAGCCCTTCTGTGGTCAACTCGACCTACTTATCGAATGCCTTTGAAGGAGCAGAGGTGGAAGACAGATGGGTGGACGTTATGAAGACTGAAATGCAGAAAGCAGAGTAGAAGAGCAGGACAGAGACCCCAGTGGCTGTGGGACAGTGTCAGCAGGTCGGAGGTGCATGTTACTGGAGTCCCAAAAGGAGAAAACCGAGACGGGGTAGGTGTGGGAGTGGGGAAGAAATATTTGAAGAAGCGATTGCTGAGAATTTTCTAAAGTTACGGGCAGACACCAAACTGCATTAACCAAAGAGCTCAGAAAACACCAAGCAAAACAAGTACAAAATAAAACAGAAAACCAAGGGTAGTCTCTCCAATGAATGGTGCTGGAAAAACTGGGTATCCACATGCAAAAGGGGGAAACTGGACCCTAACCTTAACCCATACACAAGAGTCAACTTCAGGTGGATTAAGCTCTTAAACAGAAGACCCGAAACTATACAACTCTCGCCTCGGGCTGTCTGCAGCCGTGACCAGGGCAGCAGGATGACCAGCAGCGGGTTTGCTAGAGCAAAGAGACGGGCTCCTTTGCTGGCCGATGGCCGCTCAAGGTCTCAAGGTCGCCCCAACCGTTTCCTGAAATGTCTCACGTGGGGGTCTCAGGTGTCCCACCCAGTCTTCCCCTCTTTCTCCTCAGGTGGGGTCAGACGCACCTGTTCTGCAGGGTCTTCCAGGCTGTCCTGCCTTACTTCCTATTTCTTTTTCAAAAAGGCTCTTTCTTGATGACATCCTTGTCCACTGAGTCCCAGCTCGAACTGCTTTCCAGAAGATCCGACCTTCGCTGTGTTAGAGGCTGGAGCTAGTTTGGAACGGAGGGTCTGAGCTTGGTGATGCTTTCCAAGGGGCCAGTGGGGAAGATTTTCACCAGGGAGTTTAAGCTGTCATCTTCAGATGTAAAATCAGAAGGGCCAGGCAGTGGGAGAGTGTGAACAGAGGGGCTCCCTGTGTGCCCACGGGAGGGTTCCTCGCCGGGTACCAGGCTCGGTCCTGCCGTCCTGGAGTCGGCGGTCACCCTGGGACCAGTGCGGCAGGGCTGACGGTCGCAGGTGAAGTGGTGGTGGCGGGGAGGTGGTGGCGAGTTTGTTCGGGAGGCAGGGGAAGGGTTTGAAAAGCGCCCTTGTCCAGGTGGTGTTTGAGAACCGTGTCCACCCGCAGAGTCGTCCTGCTGGACACTCAGCTGCGGACACAGCCATCCCATGCCCCCATCCTCTGCACCCTCATCCCGGGCCCCTGACCTCCATGGGCTGCACAGGCCCAGGGCCTCGGTTCATGGCCGCAGCTCCTGCAGACAAGCACCCTCCTGGCTATCACTGCTCCCCTCTCACCCCTTCAGGCCCGGGGCGGGGGGGCAACTTCCTACTGGACCTCCCCATCCCTTCTGAGTGCCTGTCACCCAGGTGCCATCTCAGCAAACAGCCACTTGAGTAAACTCAGCTTCGTCCTGCTGCGCCTGGACCAGGCAGTGGTTGAGGAGGTCGGCTAGGGATGTAAAACAGCACGGCGAGGAGGGGGGCCCAGCCGGGGAGGGGCTGCCCGGCCGGGGAGGGGCTGCTGGATCGTCCGCTCTCTGAATCACGCTTCATGGTCTGTCTCACCTGCAGCCATGACGTGTCTCCAGGTAGGTCACGGAAGGCGTAAAACAGGGGCCTGCCCTGGGTCCCGGAGATGGAGGGCATGTGAAAGCCCAGTTTTCGCTCCACATCCAGTGCTGTCCTCAGCACAGCCGCCACTTGAGAGAGCAGAACATGAGAAGAACACCTGTGTGGAAAAGTCTGTGAACAGAAATAAAGGATCTAATTTCTGGTCGCCTCGTAGGGATGGCGTCTGACTGACGGTCCACTCACTGCAGACTTCCCTCTAAAGCTCTTGGCTTCAACTCCTGACCTCTTGTAGATTTTCTTTTATCCTGTTTAAAAAATGTTTCCTGCAGTCCCATTGTCTCCTGTGGGGCTGTGTTTGAGCCACTGTGCATGGCTGTATGCTCTTACTGGGGCAGCATCAGAATGTTTGTACCAGCAGGGTCCTGCCGGGTGACTTCCCCTGGAAAACACTGCCTTTGTTGTTTTTTGCTGTAAAGGATGGGTTTGGTGGCAGCTACTGGACTCAGTTCACTGGGACTGCACTTTGTCCAGGCTGAGCATTTCAAAGAAAAGGGAATGGTAAATAAATTAAGGAATACTTGGAGCAGTCAGATGAAGGACATCAGCTCTGCTTGTGAACCAATAAATCAAGTCAGTTTTAAAAAAGCTCTTAAAGATTGATTGCTTAAGAAAAAAAACCCCCAAACTTCCAACAGTTAAAAACGTTAAAATGCAAGGAAATTTGTTTACTCTTTGGCTGGAAATCTCTAATTTAGTCATCAACAGGTAATTATTAGGTGTGGTAGCATGATTACGAATGTGTGTCAATTTGCTTGGTTAATCATTAAGCCATCCTATAATCCTAATGAGTTTTTAAGGGTAAAGCAATTGATCTTAAAACTGTTTGCTACGTGTAACCTTTCAGTGAATTCTTAACAACACCTGTGAAGGGGAACAGGGAGGACACCTCAGAATATGCCACCTTGGCATATTGGTTATTTTGGAGTAAAGTTACTTAGGAAATAGCTGGCACAAGAGGAATGCTCTGATCCACCTTGCCCTCCTGAAAACAGAAGCAACTCCGTCTCTGTGTGGAGGTGCCCTCCCTGCACCAGGAGGTAGAGAGACATCCTCCTCCCCAGAGACAGGGTGTTTAGGGCTGAGAAGTTCCTATAAACAGAGCTTGTTCCTTCCGCACTAGTTAACTATCCCAACCCCAGATCCCTTTTGTTTTGTCAATTCTCCACAAGTGTATTGCCTCTTGGCGGTGGGGAGGGATAAATTAGGCATTTGGGATTAGCAGACACACACTCCTGTATATAAAACAGATAAACAACAAGGTCCTACTGTGTAGCACAGGGAGCTACTTTCACTTTCTTGCAGTAACCTATCATGGGAAGGAACGTGAAAGAGATTAAATAAATACGTATACGTGTAACTGAAAAACATGCTCTGATAAATCTGCCATTAACGTCGTAATAAATGGCAATTGCAACTGCAGGAAAGTTTCCGTCAGTCATAAACACCATCGCTAGAGAAAGAAAAAAGTTACTGTTTCTTTGTCTGAAAGGTGTAAAAGCTGCCCGCTTTGGTCACGTCTTTAATCTCATACTTTTATGAGCTCCTGTGTGCACAGAACTGAATTTGTTTTTCTCCTGCTGATCTGTATGATGTCAATTTAATTATTAGATCAACCAAAGAACCGGGAAGGGAAGAGGGCAGATTTTCCTTTCCTGCAGCTGTAACTAGGGGAACATGTTCTCAATCTTTAAAGCCTTCAGTAGTGAAGTAAGCCTTTTCATTTGAAAGGCTTCAGTTTTCCCCAGAAAAGATGTCAGAGCAGCTGCTTCTGGATGGGTGTGCAGCGGGCAGCAGGGGGGAAGGGCAGGTCTTGTGGGTCCAGTGGTGCCCTGAGTGTCTCCTGAAGTTCTGGCTCAGTCCACCTGGGACAGTGATGCTCTTGTACCACTGACGACAGCCGACTCTTGGGAAGCTCAGCCCTCAACTCTTCAGAGTGATTGATAAAGGTCAGTGTGTCTCCCCCAGGGAACATCTGGCAGTGGCTGGGGACAGCTTTGATAGGCAGACACAGGAGGGGGCTGCTGGCATCTGTGAGCCAGCACCAGGACGCTGCTAAATATTCTGCGGAGCCCAGAATCCACCTCCCTCTACCTGCTGCCAAGACAAAGAATTTTCTGGTCCTCATGTGTCCCTGAGAGTGACTGAGGGCTCTTTGCCTCCTTGAAGGCTGCTCAGTCCTCTCCATCAATGCTCCCAGCCTCCCAGGGGAATGTCAGAACCAGGTTACGACAGGACAGCAGCTGATGTGCAGAAACGGCAGTTGCTTTTCCACCTCACACCTCCAAGCAGCCCCCACCTGGAGAGCCCTACTGATCTGTGGTCCAGCCTCGGGAAAACCCAGTGGTTTATCAGGTCAGGAAGCTCAGCGTTAGGCTTTTTTTCCTTCTAACTTGTTCTGAAAGGTCAAAAATATATATATATGTTTCAGCTGATTAAAGTCAAGGAAGTATTTCCTCTGGGAGTTCTGAAAGATTTCCTGTCCTCTTTTTCTTTCTTTCTTTCTTTTTTTTTTTAAAATGTCTCATTCATTTCAGTGTCTGCCAATGTCTGTTGTGTTCCAGACACAAGAAAGCATGCTGAACGGTGGGAAACTCTTTTCCCTGGTGGAGACATCCTTCACCAGGATGCCCTCCAAGGGAAGTACCAGCCGCTTAAAAGTGTGTTTGAGGACAGAACCAACTGAAGGCGAATAGAAGCCCTGCTCCGTGTAAGGAGGCCGAGCCCCTCACTTGCAAAGCCTCTTCTCGTTTGGAGGAGGACGTGGTGAAGGCAGGTGCACGGCCAGGGAGGAGCCCGTCTGCCCTTGGCCGTGTAAGTCGAGCGGGGTCTCTCACTGACTGAATAGCCTTGGCTGCACCACTTCCCTCTGGGGCCTTCAACTCCCGCCCCCATCAGAGCATGAAAATCAATAAGAGGGCATTTGCGAAGCACTTTGGGCTCCTTGGAGGAAGAGTCTCGGGGCGGAAGCTATACCATTATCCACATCATCATCGATGCAGCCGCCAACCAGAGAGGGATGCTGAGTGCTCTGGGATGACCTCATCTTTTTCAGAGTAATCGCTCCTCGCAGCTACCGTGGATGCGTATGGAGAGACTGTCCCAGGGCTCACGTTACCAGCCTGACGGCTTGTCGAGGTCCTGCTTTTTGCAGCTCTAACAGAAAAGACAGGCAAATAAATGCTGAAAAGTCACAGACGAGCCCTCCGTAAATGCCCAGCACATTGTTCCCAAGAACTTTGAGCTTATTATCTCATCACCTTTGACAACGCCTGGTTGCCTCAGACATCACCACCACAGAGGTGGAAACAGAGGTGGGAACCATGGATGGAAGTTGGGACACACCATCCAGGTGCAGAGCGAGACTGGTCCCCGCTCTGAGCTCTGCCTCTGTCTTCCCTAACTCAGGCAGATAAACTATGGGTTTGGTTAGTATCTGAGAGTGTCTCCTGCCGTCTGATGGTTTTTCCCACCCAGGAGAATTGATATTTAATTATCACCGTATAGAACTGCCCCTACCGTGCGGTCAACCCCACAAGTCTCTTTACAATTTCACACAGTAGAGGGAGGTGGGCTTAAGCCACATCTGCTAAAGACCCCAACCCCCTGCTACATATTTACAACCCGTTACCCACCTACTTTCCGTTTTCTTTCAGATGTTCTGTAGATTATTATACTGAGGACGTCCACGCTAATGCGGTGGCAGGAAAAAGTAGAATCACAGCCTTTCCCTTCTTTGATAGCTGATGGAAGAAGTAAACAAGCCATATCAACCAAAAATAACTAGCTGCAATCACACAAAGGAAAAATAAAACCAAAACAAAACCAGACCTACTGTCATAAGAGTCAAGGAAGGAGGGTAGACTCTGGTGTCATGAGCAACGCAAGCTGGTCCCTAGCCCACAACGCATGTGAGATGCCCGGGGAGGTTGGGGGGGTGCTCACCCCGTCCCGTCGCGGGGCGTTGGCCACCGGGGTCACCGTGCTCTGGGATGCTGTGCCGAGGGGAGAAACCGCCCTCCGTGGGTGCACAGGGTCTGACAGAGGACAGGGACGGGGTTCTAGAAGGAGCAAAACTGAAGTTTAGTAGGACAGTGCTGAGCCCAGGAAAGCTCCCTCCACTTTCCCAGCATGTGTGTCCTCGGGGTTCAGAGGAGCAGTTTGAAAACAGCTCCCAGCACCTACTCACACTGCAGGCAGCCGAGAGCGAAGATGGACAGACTTTGAGAAGAAGTGCAGGAGATCCTGCCTGCCTGCTGCAGGGCAGATGGAAGGTCAGCCTGAGCTAAGCCTCAAAACGGTGCAAATAAGTGGTTCATATGTGCATCTGCGTGAAAGAAAGGAAGGTAAGAAAATAGTGGGTGAAAGGACGGACTAAAATCTAGTCTAGAAGAAAACACAGCTGCTCACCCAGAGGCAGTTCATCCACAGAGGCTCCCACCTGTCCTGGACCCAAACAATGAACTCTGTGACCCAGAGCTCACAGCGAAACAAGACCACAGAACAGGAAGAAAAGGGGATCATGGCTCAGAAAGCAACATAGCGTCATGACAGATGAAACGAGGAGGACGGATTGGAAAACAATTAGGGAAAAGAGGACAGGGGTAGAGGACAAAGAATGAGAAACAAGACAGGGTGATGGTCCCCAGAGATGAGAGAGAAATGAACTGAGCAGGGGAAGTTGTTTGGGTTATAACAAATGAGAACGTCTCTGAAACTTAGGAATAACAGATTCTGCCGTTCAGGGGAAAACCCCAGAAAGTTTACCATGAAAAACTTAATACAGAGTTATGAATACCAAGTGCCAACTAATAGCTGGCGCTGGCCACCTGCCTGGATGAGGCCTGGACCACGTTGGCGCTGGGATCGGATCAGTGGCTGCTGCAGCCGCTGACCTCCCGGTCCCCGGACGGAGTCCAGGGTGGAGCTCCAGGGTGCAGAGCTCTGCGCGCCGGGAAACCTGGCAGAACAGGCCCCAGACAGTTAGACGTCTTCGGGAGAAGACTTTATGAGCCCACATTCTTGCGTCTCCTCCTATCTAGAAAAGCACGAAAATCATTAACAGCATTAACGGTGACATCCGCTCCTCCGTCTAAACGTGTGCTTGACTGCACACACCCCCTTCATTGAAATCACACATAACACTGTCCAGTCAGGGTCCAAATTACCCCCATTGTCTCATAACCGTCATTTTACAATTGGGGTTTTGTAATCAAGATCCAAGGAAAACCCACAGCCGACATCTGGTTGATTTATCCCTTTTTATTCTTTCCTTGTCAGTTATTTGTCGGAGGAAGGTGGTCAGTGATTTTTGGCAGATGTACTTAGACCATGGCAGACATAAACTGAATACTTTATATACTTTTTATCACTGTAAATAACTTCTGACCTCTGTGTATTTCATGACTTTTGTCCTGTCTCTTGGCGCCTCAAACCCTGACGCTTCCCTCGTCTGGTTCTGTTTTCCACCTGGAGTGGGTGAGACCGTGTGCACCCTGCGGTTCCCTGCCTCCTGCATCATCGGTGATCTCTTCCCCAAGGTCTCAAGTCCGGGGATGGGGCGTCCTCGGAGGAGCCTTCCCCAGCTCCGCGAGAACCTCAGTCCGCCCTGGGGCAGTCGCACAGCACCACGTGCCTTCCTTCCCCATCGTTGATCGGAGTCATAGTTCGCCCCTGGGTCTTGTGTGCGCTGGTGCGAGCGTGGGGCATCTTCTCGATGTGTGTTCCCAGGGTCAGTGAGCCTGCGTGTGGTGAGGGCTCAGGAAAGTGTGAAAATGAAGAAACAACTCTTTCTGGGCTTTCCAAAGAATCTGCGCAATCCTGTAAACACAAGGTAAGGAACTAAGCAGTATTACCCCCCCTGTGACCCCCCCAGAGGTTTTTGCATTTATATTACGTGAACAATGTTCTTGGATAATGTGTACATATGGAAGGAACCATAATCACCCCTGTTTGGATTTTGGGTCTTTCTTGGTGGGGGATGGTTCAGGCTCCCCATGGGTCCCTCTGTCTTATCCCCATTCCGCCCTGAGTTGCCAGTTTTAGTGCCCCAGATGGTTCTTCGGGGCTGGTGGATGGTCCACGACGCATCTGGGAAGGACAGAATGTCATCTTTCTACTTGCATGACAGCTTGACCGGATTTCACGTTTTGCTTTGTATCAAAAAACACAATATCGTTCAATCAATTTCCAGTAGAAATTTACAAGTCAAAGGATTTCTAATCTCATGTTTCCTCATGTGGAATCAAGAATGGGCAACCTCTATAATGAATTAAATACCCTGTTGAATTAAACTTTAAAAAAAAACTGTTCCGTAACAATTTTTGATTGATATACTGGCCAATTGAGAGAATGATTATAAGGAGAGGATTGAAAAATTAGGTTGTTATTCAACTCGGAAATTCCAGTCCTACTTTTGTGCCCTGGAGAAACGCTCACACAGATGTTAAAGGAACTCTGTCAAAGAATGTTTATTGCAACAGTGTTTACAAGAGCTTCAAACGTGGAAACAACCCAAATGGCCATCCGGGGGAAGATGGATACATAACTGTGGTTCATCTGCTTAACATAATGCCGCACCCCAGTGAAAACGGTGAGCCGCAGCCAGAACGAGTCATAAGTGAACCCCAGTTATGTGTGGAGCTAGGAAGGGGACGCTGTGGGAGCACGTGTGGAGTTTACGGCTCATGTCGGAACTTGAAAACATGCAGAATTCTCCACCTCGGACACAAAGACATGTGTTGAAGGGTTAGGACGGGTAGTTATAAACACTGAATTCCAGAGAGCGGAGCAGGGAGGGGGCTCGGAGGGGCTGGGGGAGGAGAGGGACGCAGCGAGAGTGGGGTGGGCGGGAGGTCCACGGTCCACTGGGTTCGTGCCATTTTGTTTCATAAACTCAGGATGTCCTTATACGTTTTGTAGGATTGAAATAGTTCATATTAACTAAAGAAAGCTGTGTTGTGGGGTAAAATTTAACCTCTGATGATTAAAACCTACCTCAGGGCTTCTACTAAGTCACACGGCAGCTCAACAGCAGTTCACGGAAACTGCCTCATACCCGGTCGTGTTCTCACCCCTTTCCCCTTTTCTCCAGTTCCTTCCACAATGTTCCATTCTCCTCCCAGCCCCTGGCGATCTGACGGTTTACATGTTGTCCTGTCTGTCCGTCTGTCTGCCTATCTACCTCCCCATCCATCCATCCATCTGTCCATCGTCCATCCGTCCGTCTATCCACCTGTCTAGATATATGTCTGTGTTGAATGTTAAAAAACAAAATTCAATGGAGTAAATGTTAAGATCTTGTTGGCTTTACTCAGTGATCCCACCAGCAGACAGAGGGGCCCTCCAAGGAGCTGGGCAGAGCGAGGACTTGAATCGCCGGAGGGAGCTGGCCCAGGAGGTTACATCGGACAAAGCGGGCGGGCTGTTACAAGGTCACTTTCCCGTAGGGCTGGCGGGGGCCCACCCATGTAGATTCCTTCACTGGTGCTGGTTCCTGATTGACTGGGTTCAAATTCCACTTCTGGGTAAGCAGAGCTGTAATTCAGTCTCAGTTTGGTGACGCGGGGCTTAACAGTAAGTGAGTCCATTTATGAGAAATGCTGATTTACCCCAGTGATTTCAGGTTTGTCTTCCATCCCTCAGGCTGCTGGAACCGGTTCTCAAATGCTGCACACGCTGACCTTGGGCAGAGCTCCAGGACAAGGAGGAGCGGGGAGGAGGAGTCCAGGGGGCTTTCCAGGAGGCTCCGCGCGGGTCCCACTGAGCTGCTTCTCAGCCGGAGAACCTGCCTGACGGACCTGCGATCTCCCTTGCGGAACAAGTAGCAGACTGTTATCTGTCATGCTGATTTTCTTTTTCTTTTTCTTTTTACGTGGATTAAACAAAATCAATATTTATTCAATATGTCTTCTTTGCTCAAAAAGAAGAGAAATCCAGGAGCAGCATTCCAAATGATATGGCATCATTTTTCAAACAATCCGACCATCCAGCATCTTTCTTTTTGCTCTGGCATTCTTGGCTAGTAGATGTCATTTTCTTCTCTTTCTTTTTTCTTTTTTTTTTTTTTTTTTGCTGATTTTCCTGAAAGCACTCCGCTGCTGTGCGGTCCTCCCAGCCATACTCACTGCTGCCACCCCACGGCTGCCGGGACCACGTTCATCTACCTAACATCACTCCTCTTCTGCGTGGAGCCAGACAGAAGTCAGACCTGGGGGAAACGGGAGGAAATTAAGTCCTTTACGCTCTGGGTTTCTTTTTTGTTTTTTCTCTCTGATTTCTCCAGAGGGAAGCAGCTTACCATCTCTTTAACGATCGTTCCTGATGAAAAGACAGCTCCTTTAAGTGAATTCCAGCTGAAACCTCATCATTGCAAACATGAATAAAGGAAAGGTCACTGAAAACGGAGTCGGGGAGCCCTAAGGGGGATCTCACCCCCTGCCACTCCCCAAATCTGAAGACCCAGCCACCGGGACTCCCAGCTCACCTTCCTTCTCTTCTGAAAGTTTCTTGACGATTCCACGGTTTTGTCTTTCAGATTACAATAGTTATAATATTTCACCCCAACACATCTTGTTTCGGGCTTTGGCTGGCGATGATTTAGGGACAGCCGGCGTCTGTACATTACTAATTATTTTCCACTAAAGAGCAAGGTGTAGCTTCCCATTGATTCAAGCTCTCCGTGTCCCTCCTCAGAGGGTCACTGTGTTCCGCTTGTGCTGTGTCTTTGTTCCTCGTTAATCTCATTGATGGACCACGGCAGAGGCTGTCGGCCACCCATTCAGCCCTTGCGGCACCCACTCCCCCTTGCTTCTAGAACATCTTCCCTCTTTGATGCAAAAGCCGTGAACTTTCATCTTTGTTTCCTGTGCCCTGCGTATGAGACGCTTGCTCCGTGTTTTTAAACATTTTCAAAAAAATCAATAGGCTTGCATCCACGTTCATAAAACACCACTTCTATTTAGATGTCTGCCTCTGTTGTCCTGCCTCACCTGTTAGTCAGCCGTTACCTTGAAAGTAAGTCTTAAATTTCAGACCCAAAGCAGGAAACGTCCCTCAAATAAAAACCCACTGCACACACGCCCGCTCCTTTCCTAGACGTCTTGTCATTGGCAAAGGACAAGGCAGACGTTGCATATCAGCTACCTTGTTGGAAGCTTCCTAATTTCCTCACGAAAGGCTCTACCTCTCCCTTGAGAAGCTGAAGTTGTGCAGTGCTTTTTGATGGGCGATGTCTGGGCCCTGGCGTGATTGGCTCTAGATTTACGGCCATTTGTGAACGACACGACAGATGCAGCCAAGTGACGGGCTTTGGGAGCAGCAGCAGGCGGGAAACAAACAAAAAAGTGAGACGGATATTTTTAATCTCAACCTGATTGTGTTGTCAACTCTGTTTAGAGAGGGTCTACCATCAGACCTCAGAAGGCAGACAGTTAGAGAAACTGTCTTATACTTTCCAAGGAGGTTGAGAAACCGTCTCAGATCGGACCACGTGACAAAAATTCATCAGCTGAGTCACGCTGCTTGCGAAGCTAGACAACTGAGTAGTGTCAGCTTGACAGGGACACAGATGTCAGGGCAGCTCTGCATTCAGACTGAATCAGGGATGTGCAGGTGTCTGCATAAACCACAAACTAAGTTATCAGCAGATCTTTTCTCATTCTGCACGTAATGTCAGGATTTCCAGGTAGCTAGAATTTATGAAAACTCCCAGGCAGTGTGAGAAATAAGGCGGAAGGCAAAGAGGAGCCTCCCTGGCTCCCACCCTACCCCGTGGGCATGCCCCGTGGGTCACCTCCCGCCGGCATCCAGGGGTCCGAGCCCTCCCCGACCTGCGCTGCTGGCTTTGGGCTGGTGGGTGGAAAAACTCTTCCCCTTTCCACCTCGGGGCCTGGTAAACTCGGCGACCCAGGGTCAAAATTGTTGCTGGAGATGTCTGCTGACAAAGGAGCAGAGAGGGAATCACGGAAAGGAATCGGACCAGCTGCTCCTGAGACAGAACCGCTCTGTGCTAAGGGGACGGAGGAGGCCTGGCTGCCATCTGTTTCCCCGGGGCTGCGGGCGGCTCTAAGTGCCCCCAAACCAGCAGACTTTCCCCCAGGCCAGGGTGCCATCTCTGCAACCATGATCAGTAAGTTCGGAGCTGGTGGGGTCACAGCCTGCAGTCTGATTTCTCACCTGAGTGCACAGGGGATGCTGACAGTGCTGGTGGCCCCTCAGGTGTGGTCCTTCCTGTGTATTCTGGGGGCTTTGTAGGCACACACCTGAGGTTCTGCACTGAGGGGTTTCTTCTCCAAGACCTGCCTGCTCAGAACGTGCCAGAGCACTGAGGATGTGTAGCCGTCAGCCCACAGCTGACACGGACCGGAGGGCGAGAGGCCCCGCTGCCAGGCCCCTCGAGAGGGACACGGCTGGGACCTGCTCCACCCCGACTCCCAGAGGTGAGGCGGCAGGGGGGACCCCAGGTGTCCACAGTGGCACCCGAGTGTGGGCACACACCCTGTTGGTTGCCTTCAAATGGGCTTCATCTGAAGACATATTTAAAGATTTTCACGTACAAACTCATAAATCAGAAAAAATTCTTTGTCTGACCATTTATCCATTTTTTTTTCTTAAGAAGACAGTGTCTGCAGCATTAGTGTTAATTGCTCCCGTACAGGTTATGTTTAAACGCAGGTTCTCCTCAGCTCGGTGCCAATTCCCCCGGATAGCTGCAGTTTTTCCAGGAGTCCTTCTGCCGGTCCTGAGGGTGACATGGTCCGTTCAGCTGTGGCCTCACCTCAAGGACCTCCCCGCCCCCTCCCTCTCCTGTCTACACTCGTGGGTTAAAGCCTGCAGGGTGATGTCACTGCGACCCGAGGAGGAAGGCGAGGAGTTGCGGTCACTGCCGCGGCCTTGGGACCTTCGCACCGATTTATGAAGGCGGAGCTGCAGGGCCATTTCTGCTTTGTTTTGCATCTTGATTGCAGCATAAACCCAAATCCCAGACCCTGTGAAAACAGGTCCTTTCCTTCGCAGACGCTCGTGGTCACAGCCTCCAAGAGGCACCGCTTACCTGCGTCCTGCTTTGTCTGCCACGTCTCTCATGGGTGGTGTCTGGAGTCCAGGCGGCTCCCCTCCCGCCCGCCGTGCACGGCAGTGTCGGCCTGTCTGCAGCCGCAGAAGAGGGCCTTCTGTTCCTCCGGGTGCCCTAACAGACGAGCGACACAAGGGGTGTATTTGCTGGTCAGGAGAGACGGCAGATCCCTCTTGTCACCATTCCTGTCTGTGTGCCTGCCCTCACCCCTGACTCACATCTAACTCCCCTTCTTCGTCCTTCCTTGGTGTGTGTGTGAGAGAGAGAGAGAGAGAGAGAGAGAGAGAGAGAGACCGAGACAGAGACAGAGACAGAGACAGAGAGAGACAGAGAGGCAGAGACAGAGGCAGAGACAGAGGCAGAGGCAGAGACAGACAAGCAGAGACAGAGGCAGAGGCAGAGACAGAGACAGTGAGCCCTCCTGACGGTTTCACTTCAGGCGGTAGCTCTGATGCTTCAAGGTCACCCCAAGCTGCTTACTTATCTCCTCTGTTTCCACTGCGTGAATCCAGGGTGCCTGTCGCCCATCTCATCCTTTTGTTTTCCTCCCCTTTTTGTCTGTAAGTGCATTTTTCGGGCTGTCCATCTGGGTGGGTGCAGGAGGGTGGCCTCCAGCCTGGCCCCTGGCCCCGCTCCCTCTGCACAGAGCGGGTGGGAGGAAACCTCGGTCTTGGTCCACGTGTCCCCGGGGCCCAGGGACGCCACCCACGCTGGCGCTTGGCTGTGTGGCTGCAGGGCTCCGTTAGGCCAGACGGTGCAGGCTGGTGGTGGGGTTTGGTGGCGCTAGTGACCACCTGGCACGTCCTGGCCCATTCGGCCGGTGCCAGCCTCCTCGTCAGACCACCCACGGTCCCCTCCCCGAACGTGAAAGCCTGTGAAGCCTGTTGTTACGGGTATGGTTTCTGTGTTGGGCGACTGGGCCAGCCACGGGCATGCCTTCCAGCGGGAGAGCCCCCCTCAGCCGGCACCGTCGCCAGCACCGGGAGCACAACCTTCCGAACAGAGCGGAACCGAGTTCACCCGCATCCCCGGGAAAGATGGGGGAAGTGCTGCCACCCTGCGGCCGCACGAGGTACGGCAGGCAGTCCCGGAAAGTCAGATTGGCGTTGCGTTTTCCCTTGGATTTGTGAGAACGTCTCCTCTCCCTGGTTGTTGACTTCGTCGTCCCCGGCCGCGTTGGCAGTAACTGCAGGAAGGAATTACAGGACCTCAGAGGACCTCACCTGTTGGCTGATGTTTATTCACGCCTGTATGTGATCGTCCCCGCCCAGAAGAGAATCAAGACTCTTGTTTCAAATCAGGTGCGACCTTCCGGGGCCCATGAAACTCATCACCAAAAAGGGATGTGTTTATCCGTGAATACATTTTAAGAAGTATAATTGCTGGGTGATTGAGTACGTGTTTAAGATGCTTGTGTAATACTTCAATAATAAAACAAAATAAACAAAAAAATAAACAACAGGCTTGTGTATTATGACAACCTGAATTCCAAGGGGGCCGTGCTGTTTGCTGCTCAGTGTATAGGACCACCTACTTCCCTTCACGCTGAAGACACCGCGGATCCGCAAACGTTTCTTGATTTTGACGTGGGTACCTCTAATTCTTCATGAATTTTGTTTAATTTACTTTTAAAAATCGTAGTTGATTTACAACATTTTATTAGTTTCAGGTGTCCAACAGACTTAGTTTCGGGTGTTCAGTGTTTTTGTAGATTATACTCCATTTAAAGTTATTATAAAATACTTGTGCTAAACATTGCTGTTTCCTCGTGCTGCACAGCGCATACTTGTTGCTTATTGATTTTCTGTATAATCGTTTGTGCCTCTTAATCCCCTCCCCCATCATCCTAGCCCCTCCCCTCTCTCCCTGCTGGTAATCATGTGTTTGTTCTCTGTATCTGTGATTCCTTCATACATTTTAAATTGCGGGATTGAAATTGCTTTTGGTCTAAGAAGACTCATTTAAAGTCAGTTACTCACTTACTGATCTACAGAGGGTAATACCCTGCCATGTCTTTTCACTTGCCTTTTAGTTGGTTCCGTTTCCCTCTCTCTCTCTCTTTGGTCTTGAAGGCATTTGAAAATGATGTGGTTACATTTATCGGTCCTTCCCTTATGGCTTTTGGCCTCAGTGGTCTTGTCAATTCAGATAAAGGGGTAATCGGAACACCTGGCCCCTAGTCAACAACAAAAAATACCTGGATGAAGTTTGTGTGTGTGTGTGTGATAGCCCTGATTTAGTAGCACCCAGGAAATCGGCAAGGATGCTTTCAGTGTCGAGATGTGGATGCAGCTGCCTGACCTAGAAGACACCTGGTCCCTCCCACAACCGTGGGGTAGATGTGGGCTGGACGTGGGGGTTCCTCTGGGCCCCTGCTGCACTTCCCTCCACCTCTGATGGCTTTAGCTCCCCCTTTCCTGGTCCCAAGACAGCAGCCTCAGCTACAGGGATCACATCCAAACAGGACACGGTGCAGAGGGGAGAAGGGGCATCTCTCTCCCCTGCTGCTTTTTAAGAGCTGGGACTAAGACTGACCTTCACGTCTCATCGTCCGCACTGCGCTCCTGCCAAGCGCCAGCCAGGAGGGGGCTTGATCTGCTGAGGATGGAGCGAACCTCAGCCCTTCAAAGCAGCGGTGCCTGAAATCCACCACAGGGTAAATCTGCAGCGGGCCAGGTCACCCATGATGAGAAGGACCAGGTCCTGACTGGGATGTGTTCAGCCGAGAAGGCAGCCTGGAGGGACTGAGGGCTGGACAGGACCCCCGAGGAAGGGGCAGCGCGGGGTGGGGCCGAGAGGACACGCTTGGTCCTGGCTCTGTTCCAGGCTCTTAAACCCACTCTTCCCACCACGGTGACAGTCAAACAGCCTTCTGTCTCTGAAAACTGCAAAAAGACTTATGAGAATCCTTTGGAAATCTGAGAAGAAAGAGTTCAGAGCAATGACCCCGTACAGAATAAATCTATATAAAAGTCCGGTGTTCTTCTGTACACTGAGATAATAATTTTGAATACGTAGTGGAAAAGTTTCATTCACAATGACAGCAAATATAAAAAGCAAAAAATAAACTGACAGAAGCCATGAAAGAAGATCTGGGATGAAAAAAACTAGAATTTAACTGAAAAATCATAAGAGAGAATTTGATTAAATGCAAAGACAGTATTTCTGCAGGGAAAAGCTGAGAATTAACAATGATGTCAACTTTTCGATAATTATATTACGTGGAGGGAGAGGCAGGTGGGGAGGGGCGTGGGGAGGGGGAGGCGGGGCCAGGTGGTCCTGGGTGGGGTGGGGCAGGGAGTGGCTGGGGGGTGGCTTCCCAGTGCGGGGGGTGGGAGTGAGTGACGGGAGCCCTGGGGGAGCTACTGAGGATCTGTGGCCGAGTGTGGCTTAGGGCTACAATTTAAAAAATATTCTGCTTTGTTCAGAGGACTGTTTTGAACCTGTGTTGCGTTGTTGTAGAATTTTATTTGAATTGCTCAGATTTAGATGCTGTGTGTGTGCTGTCTTACCAGATGGCCTTTGATGGCTTAATTTAAGGTCTCTTGTCCCACTTTTCTTCTGACCGCACTAATCCGGCCAGAGCAGCGCGCTGGGTTTGGGGAGGATGTCCGCCTCTCTTCTTAGTGAGGAGGCTGGAGAGGGGCATCCATCCGCCTGCTGGGAGCTGTGTCCCCGCTGCCCCGCTGCCCGGTGTGCCGGCCCGCAGCCCCCTCCCTGCCCTTGGGTCTGGCCTCCTGTCTGTGGAAATGGGCTTCCTGTTTCCTTTGCTTCTCCTCACATCAGCGCACTGGGCACAGGGACTCACTACATTCCAGCCTAAGCTGAAGACAAGGGAACATTTTTGTCAGGACCAACGAGTCTTGTCTTGGAACATGTGGACACTTAGGGACACGTGGAGGGGCCTCATGGGGTCGGCCAGACCTGTGACTGTTGGCATGGGTTATACATGTGCTCACACACACACACAATACGTGTTATGTGTGGGTCCATAAAGTATGCTGTGTGTATATGCACACACATGTCACGTGTGCACATATAATATACACTGTATATATGCACACACAAGATATGTGTTATATGTGGGTATGTGACGTACGCTGCGTATATACGTACACACACCTATGACATACCCAGCAAAGGGTTCATATTCCCAAAAGCTGAGTACCTGTTGCCCTGTACCAGTGACCCCTAAACTTCCTGGACTGTGCGCCCTGCGGCTCTGTCACTGCTGACATGTAGGTCACATGCAGGCGCTCAGTGATGGACTGAAGGTCCCCATTTCTAGCAACGATGGGGCTGTGGTTCCGCGAGCTGGGATCGCCTGTCACCCAGCAGGTGCTTTGTCACCTCGGAGGGAGCATGGCCCTGCTCCTTCCTGGTGTTTTGTCCCCGCCCTTCCTGCCCTGGTCCTGTCGCTGCTTCTGTCTCGTGACGTGGCTGATGGACTAGCGTGAGGAGAGGATGTGGGTTTGGCCTTTTTGGATTTTCAATTCAAAAAATTACTCTGCTTATTGAGAATCTAAAATCTGTTCCTTTTCCGATTTGGTGGTTTTCATTTGGAAACTGTCGGCACCTTTGGCACGATGCCCGTGGTCCTTGCCCGCTAGGCCCACGGGCCCCGCGTCTCCTGTGGTCCGTAGACCTGTCTTCTCAGTTTTGAGTGCACCTGTGTTCCTTGAATTAACTCTTTCTATATTTTACCCACATTGTTGTGAGTTTGGGACAGAGACAACCTCCCTGGGTAATCTGACAAGCAATGATTCTGGACATCAGAGCCATGTGAGAAAGTGAACATTAGGAGTATAGATAACTTATGTTTTTAAAATTTTAAAAAGTTTAAAGAAATTTTTAGAAAATAATATAATGAAAATTTAGAAAAAAATGTAATAAATAACATACTATAGCACATCTACCTGCCACCCAGCTTCATTAAATCTTAACACTTTGTCATACTTGCTTTAGATTAAAAGAAATTAGAGATAGAGCTGAATCCCACTGTATACACTTTTCCAACTCCACCCTCTACCTTTCCAAGGTCACGATTCTCAGTAACTTGGTGTTTTTCATTTCTGTGTGTATTTAATCCTACCACCCCATTTGTGTGTATGTATAAATGATATAAAATACTGTTTTGTAGGGCATTCATCTGTTTATAAATTACATTTTACATTACATTTCTCTTGGCCGTTTGTTTTTTAAAAATATATAGTTCAAGTTCATTGATTTGATAAATATGCCTTAATTTAGCAACTTCCCTGATTTATTTATGCGCACGTGTCTTTGTTAGAAGCCGCTGGTGAAGACAGGATTTAAGGCGGAAGTTCTTCCGCTCTCCGGTCATAATTTCTATCCAAACACTAGGTGGTGATGTTGCGCTTTTAAAACCAGTTTTCTTTTTAGAGGCACTGGAAGGGTGAGATACAACTTAAAAATAATCATTACATTTTCAATTTTAGCTCACTTTGGAATCGTATTTCCCCATTGTTTAAAATGCAACAAGAACTCTTAAGTCTTAAGCTCAGAGGCACTGGATTTTGTTGTGCTCAGATAACAACCCCAATATCTAATTAAAAAGATATAAAAGTAAAATCTATCCTCAGGTGAAAAGCATTAGAATTTTCCCATAAAAGGGACTTTAGAATTTATGCTGAAAGTATTTGGAGACTTGACAGAGATTCTTATTCTCACGGAAGAGTGTTCCAAACCCAGTGTTAACCGTCTTTTTAGTGTATCTGTTTCCAGAGAGAGAAAAAAGAAAAGGTTATTCTAGAAAGAAAAGATAATTTAAAAGATAATCGTATGATCTGGGGAGAGGAAAGAGGCACATCCCTCTGAGACAGAGCTCTCTGCAAACAAGCACACTCATCCAGGACGCTGCTTCTAGAAGGAGGGCGAATGCCAGGAAGAAAGAGAATTATTCAGACCAAGACTGTCCCTCCCGCACGACGTGAAGGGGTGGGCCCTTCTCCCCCACCCACACTGGCTCTTACTGTTAATTTAGAGGAAAAGTGGTTTGTGTGCCCAGGACCCGAGACGGGTCACCTGTAGGTTCTGTCCCATTGACGCCGGGCAAGCAGGGGCAGGAGGCTGGGGAAGGGGCGTGCATCTTATTTGATCTGTCATCTGTGTCACAAACCCTCACTTACTGAGAGACACACACCCGCCAGAGCTGCGGAGTGTTTTAGGGGACAGTTTCTCCTGGGCTTCAGAGCCGGGGCACCGACTTTTCAGTGTTTTTGACCTACTTGTCTGTTCAGTGGGGGCTCCCAACTCTTAGGACTGTGGTCAGGACTTAGCAACAGCAATAATAAACAAGGATTAAAAAAAATAACGTCCAGCGCTTGGACCAGAGAAGGTGTCATCAATGATCTACCTTTTTTCTAAAGGTTGACCAAGAACGATCCTAAATTTGCCCGATCTGAATTACCAGGTAAGGTACGTAAGCTCTAGATGTCAAAAGCCAACTCAGACCTTAAAAATGGTCACAACTATATTTTAATTTGACGAATGTGTATATCTTTCCTTATTTGCAGTTATTTTTATAGCAAATTCCAAGTTGTTTACATTCGAAATGTCACTGTACTGAGGGTATACGTACAGCTCAAGTGGTAGAGCGCATGCTTAGCATACACAAGGTCCTGGGTTCAATTCCCAGTACCTCCTCCAAAAATAAATAAACCTAATCAAAATGTCACTGTACTTAGTAAAACCAAATGAACCTCTCCCCGACAAATAAAAAGCAAAACAAACAAATAAGAACCTCCTAATATGTGAAAGCAGTGGATTCCACAAGTGACTTAATTCTGTAACAAGAGTTTTTAAAACTGCCCTGGCTTAGATGTTCATAAATTCTCAAGATAAGAATGTGAATATAAGTATGGAAATTTGGTTTTGATTCTATTTCCCAGACTAATTTTCAGATGGATAGTCTAGGTAAGCATAGATAATTTCCTTTCACTCTGTCTAGCTGAACAGGTAAAACTGGAGGGTCGCTCAAGTCTGTGTTGCTGTACACTATTTGTCAAAAGCTTTGAGATAATGGAAATTCATATGAATATGAACTTGAATTTTTGTTAGATTTGTTTTAGATTACTGTTACATATATTTTTAAAAATACTACTCTATTTCATATATATTATGTATGTATAAATTGGTAGTTTCTAAAACCAGCACCTATGAAAGAAGTGAATCTTCTCACTGTCCTACCGGAGAAAACATACTCTCTCTACATCCTTGATCTCATGTAATTCTCTTTTTCTTCAGGGGTTCACCCTCCCTCTAGAAAGCCATGCCCTGGGTGATTTTCTCTGTTTTCAAAGAATCATCTCTCAGGTAGATTGATGTCTTTTCCCCTCCAAAGCATATCATTTGAAATAGTGAAACCTTGAGTTCAGAAGGTTCTTTCTTGCAAGTGTGACAAACACACTGGAAGCACAGGTACCCCATGTAGATGGAGTGGGAAGACAGGACCCTTTGTTCTGGAAGGAGTTGGGAGCAGTGTCACTAAGGTGTGGAAGAGTCTTGATGATGAGATGATAATGGTGAGGATGATGATGGTGATGGTGACAATGGTGATGATGATGATGGTGTTGGTGGTGGTGGTGATGGTGATGGTTGTGGTGATGATGATGATGGTGGTGATGGTGGTGGTGGTGATGGTGGTGGTGATGGTGGTGGTGGTGATGGAAGACAGCTGCTTTCCTGGAGGCCCTTACTGGGCTCATAGCCTGTGCCCAACATCAGGTCTACATCAGGTTCCTGGGTCTGCACAGTGGTTGTCAACTGGGATAACCTCCTCACCTCTCCCCATATGATATCTGACAATGTGACAATGTGACAATGTCTAGAAACATTTTTGTTTATTTCTGGGGGAGGGGTACTACTGACATCAAGTGGATAGAGGTTGGGGATGATGCTAAACGCCCCACAATGCACAGGGCAGCCCCCACAGCAAGGAACCTTCCAGCCCAATGTCACTATGCTGCAGTCAGGACCCCTGGCCCTCGTGTGGGATGCTGACCCCGCTGTGTGGCTTAGACTCAGGTAATAATGGACATCTGGGCCCCAGGTGAGCACTTCAGGATGCCCTGTGATGGGAAGATACAGATTTCTTACTCTTTGTTCTTCTTCTATTATTGTGTCCACAAGGTATGAAAGCTCATTGCTTTTTCGGTCTTTTTTATGGCTATTTTAGAAGGCTTCAATGATCTTTCAAAGAAAATTGTACAAATGAAACAGTGTGTATTACTAATGTTACTATAACTTAATATGAGTAACATGAGCTGTCGTTCTGAATGAGCCTGTTAGAAATAATTAGCGTTGTACTGCATATAAAACAAGAGGAGTGTTTTATAAAACCAATGTTCAGTTGAGGATGTGCTAAATCACAGGCCCTGGGGACGTGTTGGTGAGGGAAAAGATGCAGTCGCTGACTTCCTGGAACCAGTAGTCTCAGGAAAAAGGCACCCATGACTCAGGTAATAACCCCAACCAGAGCAAAGCTGCAGCGGGCTCGGTGCTGGGGAGGAGAGGAGCCGGGCAGAGCGAGGCTGGGCAGGATGGGCAAGGGCGCAGGCCAAGAGGAGCAGTGGGGCTGGGGGCCGTGGGAGTCGCTGGTCGGTGGCACTGGGGAGCAGGAGGGCCAGCTTGGGACTTGAGCGCTTTATCATCAAACAGTAAGAAGCATGAACTTCACTGGAGGTGAGACATAGTTGGTTTTTCTGTTTTAAAAAAATCACTCTGGTTGCAGAATGGAGAATGGATTGGGGGGAAACCATTTCATTGTTCTTATTTCTGTTAGATAAGTGATACCCAAGGGCTCCCCCTGAACGGGCTTTGGCCAGGTGAGAAAGAGACCTCGCCTCTAATGCCGCAGTGTGAGGCGGGCTTCTTAACGGGCTGATGTTTGCAGCCAGCGTGAAAACTCTGAAAGTGACGTCCAGACGGTGAGGCGAGGCCTGAACTGGGGCAAGTAGCCCGAACCAAAGAGCCAGGGGTTTTGACGCAAAGCATAAACCAAGATGGCACTGAGGCCAGAACTTCAACAACGGAGGACACACGCGTGGTGGAGGGGAGAGTCTGGAAGGATCCCAGACCGTGGGAGCACGCTCCCTGTGACTTTTCCGGGACACAGCAGGGCAGGTTCCCTTCCCCCAGGCAGCATCTGTTCTGGATGGGTAGGGACCAGAGGTTCCTTGGGTTTGAGGAACAAATCCTCTTAACTAGCTCTTGCCAGTTTAAAACGTGGAATGTAAATCTCCCAAACCACCATTCCAGCTGGCACTTTCCCCAAAGCGCCAGGGCAGGACCAGCCCTGATATCACCAGCATTCCTGTTCTTTTGTCTCAGATTCTCTAGACTTCCTGCCAGGGCAGGTGGCCAGTGTGCGTGGTGGAATATGGGGTCCCAGCAGGTTGGGAGAGGCAGGCAGCTGCGAAAGACAGGCTGGATGCCCATGGAAGGGACCATGGAGAGGCCAGAGGACTGGTGACCTTGCCACCCAGAGGTGTTTGTTTAATAGTTAAATAAACCACACGAGAATGGATTTGCCTGCCACTAAGATTCACCCTTACCCTGCTCCAGTATTTGGGGCTCTTTTCAACTTCTGTATTGTTATGCCTCTCTGGTCATCCACACCCCACACTCTGCATCTATGAGGGGGGCATTTAGGGTCCTGGGCTCTCCACGTGGGGCTCCTTGTGGGCGGGGCTGCCATGACAGGAGGCATCAGCACAAGGAAGTGGAGGCGCACAGACCATGTAGCCACGGCGAGCGTGCACAGGGGCCCTTCCGACGGTGCTCAAGGACACCGGGGAGCAGGCTGGTGACCTGCTGGGTGACCCCCAGGGCAGGTGGACCCACAGGGCCTCCCTCCTGCAGGAATGGGAAGGATGCCCAGGTCTGCGTCAGAGTGAGGAGCTCATGTGATTGGAGGTCTGATTGCCATGCCTTGGCGTGGGTTCCTTCCCTCCCTGGAAGGTGGGTGTCCTGTCCCCTCTCAGTGCTGGCTCCCTCTCTCCCTCCGCTCCCCAGGACCTGTCCCTTCTTTCCAGGCCCTGACATCTGCCCACGCTCCCCCCCCACCTCCCCTCTACAACCCCCACCCGTCTTCCTGGAGGGGGGAGCACTGCCTCTCCCTCTGCTCTGCTGACGATGAGCCTCAAGGCTCTTCGCCTTTGATCATTTTAAATCATTTTGATCATCATACCTTTCATCCTATGATCAAGATTCACACTTGGAAATTAATAAACAGAACATTAACCGTGTCCCGGTCTCTGCTTTCCTCCGATAGCGCAGTGCTTCTAACTGAGGACGCAGATTGTCAGGAGCCATGGGAAAGAAAGACACAGGCGGGAACCAGTCCCCCAGGAGGTTACGTCTGGGCTCACTGGCTGCTTGGTTCTCCCATCTCACAGGAGTGGCAAGGAGTTCACGTGCATTTCGAGACCCCGGTTTAGGAGACTCTTAGGATACTGCGGGATAGCTGGGGGGAGGGAGGGGTGCCCAGAAGAGCAGTGGCCTCTTGAGTTGCATCTGCGTCCCCTGTGCTGGCATCAGGTCCCGGTCCAGCAGCGTCTGGCTCTCACATCCCATCTCCCTCCTCTTCTTCGTGGGAGCCGGGCACTGGTTGAGGTGAAGGGTCAGATGCTCACTAGGACACCCCCGGGCTCTCTCGGAGCCCCTCCTTCCCCAAGCAGATTAATTTGTCTAAATATCAGAGTCAGAGGGTGTCTCCACCCACCACCATCGCAGTGACTCCACCTTCTGGCTGGCTGGGCGGACCGCCCCTGACCTTGGTTTGGAAACCTACAAAGTGCTCCCCTGACCATTTCCTCGTTGTCACCGCTTCTCATAAATGCAGAGGCTTTTCTTCCCTCCTCTCTGGAGAGACAGACTCGTGGCTCCTCTTCTGGCCGAGCCCACCCAGGCCCCCTCCCGCCCACCTGCCGGCCTCCTCCACGCCCTGCACCCTGGGAGCTCCGCGGAACCTGCCTGTCTTCCCTGTGGCTTCTGTGGGAATCACATTCCGATCCTTAAGTGAAACGTCATCTCTTCGGGGACGCTGTGCGACAGAACAGGAAACTGGTCTCTCTGAGTAGCAAGCTCTCCACTGTTGGAAACCTTCTTAGTGTGGACCTTGACCCCAGGGGAGTGCGGTGATCTCTGGTTTAACGTGATGAAATCTTAGCCCCAAAGGGCAAACCGGATTATTGCTGGTCGTACATTCTTAATAACGCACTAAATGAGCTGCAACCGTGACTAGAGATGAAATAGGAGTTAATGGAAACACATTACGCTATTATTAGCGTTTAATGGAAACTTGTTAAGATTTTATTTAAAATACAGTATGAAAAGTGAAGTTATAATGAAACTGCGCAGAGGAGGGAGTTGCCAAATGACCTAGAAGTGGATGAACCAGCAGTGAGCTCTGCTTGGTGGCACTGTCCCAGCTGTCACCTGTCATGAGCTCTGTCTGTGTTCTGCAGGGACAGTGAGTCACAACCACAGCTCGGACGTGGTCTCACCAGGTCTGACACTGCACCCAGGCAGGCCAAGGGCTGAGGTCAGAGTCTGGCTCCTCCCCCGGCCAGCTTTCTGTCCCCTGGGACTCTGAGCCTGCATGCAGGGCAGTGGAGGGTGGGGGTTCCTGTGGGACTGGGATGGAGCAAGCGGCAGCCGCTGGGCTCCAGTGATGTACTGAGGACTGAAGGTTCCCAGCATTACTTCTATCGTGGGAGCTGTGCCGAGAACACTGTCACCAGGGCTCAGAGCTCCCCAGGGCACCGTCGAGCAGACTGATGCTTCCCAGGTGTGGCCCTGCTGTCACTGCTTCTAGGAAGATGCAGGAAAAAACCATCTTTTGTTGCTTAAAGAGTAGGTTTCAGCTTCTAGAGTGTTCCCATGATCACAAGCCATCAGCAGCTCAAGATAGGCCCGCCGTCCATGTGTGTTCATACGTGCGGATGGCCTGACCTTATTTTTTAGCAGTTGAAATGTGGGTTAGACCCCGCCTGACAGACTTGGTCTTCCTGCTGTGTGGGGCCCGGGGAATTTAACTGAATCTAAGCAACACGTGCACGTGGTTAAAGGGACAGATGCGTTTTCTGTGGGGGACAGAGAGCAGTGGGTGGCTCGGGACTGGGAGCGGAGTGAACCCCACGCTGAGAACCGTGGGGTCTGCGTCCCCACCCTCCTGCTCCATCCGTGTGAGTGTCAGCTGGGCATTCAAACTTGCTGCAATTTTTTACATCAAAATTTAATCAGAGGGAAAAGGACCAGACAGACTGACTTAGAGAGACCCCTCCACGCTGGAAGTTCTCGCTTAAGGGCGAAGTGACCAAAGAGTCATCATCCGCGGCCACTCGCAAAGTGCATGCAGTACCAGAGCATTCAGAATATCATAATCACTGAAGTCTGCATTTACCTTGAGGTTCACACTTGGGGCTGTACATTCTGTGGGTTTGAGCAGACATATAGTGACATGAATGCATCCTTATAATATCTAATTCAGAGTATTGTCACTGCCCTAAAAATCCTCTGGGCTCTGCCTTATTTATTTCCACCTCCTCATCCTCACCTCTGGCAATCACTGATTTTTTTTTTTTTTTTTTTTTTGCTGTCTCTCAAGTTTTGCCTTTTCCAGGCTATCACACAGCTGCGGACATGCAGTGTGTGTGCCTTCTCAGATCGACTCTTTTACTGAGCAATATGCATTTAAAGCTCCTTCATGTCTTTTCACGGCAGAGCACTTTATTTCTTCAGTGACTCATACTTCACTGTCTGGATGGATCACATGGTAATTTCTCATTACGGGAGGGACCAAGTGGAGTAAAGCTGTTCTGAAGATCATGAACTAGGAAACATCAAAAGAACTGAGAAGCAGCGAAGTGGCTGAAGATGTAAAGTCAAAGGCGTAGTAGACGTGGAGGGGCTACCCGGAGGCAGCCATCCCTTTCATCACACAGGAGTGGAATCTGCCGGTATGAAAGCTGCAGGAACACAGAATAGGAAGCTTGGTCCCAGAGTTTCCTAGTCTGCTCAGCGGAACATCACAACCGCATCAGCGCTTCTCCTTGAAAATGCACAACTCGTAGAGTCATTAACTCTTATTAAATCAGTCCAAGACTATCGGGAGTTGTAACTGTCGGTTTCCAAGCACTGTGTAAAGTCTTACCAAACCATAGGCTTCTCTAATTGTATCTGAGACGCTTCCTTCCAGAACACACACCATAATCACCAACACCAAGGTGCTTGGAGACTCCTTTCCTTTTATGTTTGGTCTTCCAGGACCAAACACATGGTTGATGTGACCCTCCAGCAAAGTAACGAAGTGAATTAATTCCTAGGTGATTAGCACTTTTTATGGTGACTATATTGGCTTAATAATGAAGGAAAGCCGTATGTCTACGAGCTTCTGCATGGATATAGATTGAGAAAGTGAGGGAAAGCCAGTGTTTTGTTATGAGACCAGAATGTTGAATTTACATTGTTTTCATCTTATTTCAAGCAAGAGACTGTGGTTTGAATAACTCTGCTAAACAGCTTCGGTGATAAGTCTTGTGACTCTTTATCTTACATCTCCATCCTTCCAAAACAGAAGTAAACAGCAAGGCTGCACAGAATTGTAATTATCCACAAAAGCCCAAGAATCTGATAAAAATGGAAATAAATGACTCAATCAAATGACAAAGTAATTTTCTATTTTCAGCTGACTGTTAGGGAAAGCGGTGAAGTAAATTTTCTCTCCACTTTGTAGAATTGTAAAAATTTTATTGACTCTTGGCAAATCCTGTTGTTACAGACTGTCCATCCTTCTGATATGTTGACTACTTGATTATCGTCATGTTTTTGCTGTGTGCATGTTTTTTTCTTTTTTAATCTCATGAGTGGGTGGGGATTTGGTTAAAATTTAGTAGTTTCTACTTGAAACTAAATGGAGTCCCTGGTGTTTTATCTTGTTATTTTTTTCTTCTCTTTTTATTTGTTCAAATGTGATGTAATTGACATATAACATTATGTGGGTTTAAGGAGTACAATGCATGGATTTGATACAATTATATATTGCAACATAATTACCACCTTAGTGTTAGCTGGAGTGTCTCTTGGGTAATGTAACTATTTCCTTTTTGTGGTGAGAACAGTTAATATCTAGTCTCTTAGCAACTTTGAGTTTATAAAGCAGCCCTGTTACCTACAATCACCCCGCAGTGCATTATCTCTTCAGGACTTAATTTCAACAAACATGCAACTGCTAGATAAGCAGGTCTGATTATATCCTGGTCTTAAGGAGTTTTATTTATCAAATACTACTCCTAATTTATTTTTACAGTCTTTTTTTCTAAACATTCTTCTTTTGACATTTTATTTGTGAGAGAGACATTTGAAAGAAAACAATAATTTAGTTGACTCAGTACAGAATCTGCTTCCTGTTAACATAGGAATTTTCTTAATTTCTTTTGTATTTGAATTTCCTTCTTGTTTAATGGGGCTCCCATTGTGCTGAAGTTTTAGTGGAAGAACATTCTCCTGGTACAAGATGAATGAGTGTGTTTGTGTTACGCCTGTGTGTCTGGCTGGGGCTATGGAACTATGTGTGTCCCATTACACCAATGGGGAAAGATTTGTTTTTTTAATCTGAGAAATTGCCACCACATTTCTGCGGGACATATTAAACGTTTAATATATATTTTTAGTTTAAACTTAAATTGTGGCCAAGTTAGACGCCCAGAGGATTATGTATACATTTTATTCTGGGGAGAGAGCATACATTGAGGTCAAGAAACAGAATTTCTCCAGCCCCCATGAATCTATCCACCATCCACCATGTGCGTTTCACCAGTCCCCACACCCACTCACCCCTCTAGAGGTGACCACTATCCTCAAGAGGTTTGTTTTTTCCAGAGAACTCTGCCACATTTTCTACTGCTGACCATGCCATTTCATAAACTGAACTGAACTAACCAAACTTCTAAGCCTCCTCATTTGTGAAACCTCATGTAACCTTCCTCATAGGGGTAAGAGTGTTATGAGCATCAAATGAGACAAAACATGTAAAGTCCTTAGCAAGGTGTTTGGAAGAAAATAATTCCAAACAATTTCAGTTATTAGTACTGTCACCATTGTCAATCCTCAGTACATTTGATCATCAAAATTCTAGTGAAAAGATAATTTTCAGAAGCAATTAAGATAATCTAGCCACATGTCATAGATTTAATCATCGGCATAGAGCACACAATTATTTCTAACTTTTTTCTGCTGAATTAGAGAATTTTCTATAGACTTTGAAACTATGAATCAATGATTTAAAGTCCTTCATCATCAGAAAGGGAAATGACTGATTTAAGCGATACTGGGGAAAAGCTGTCTCATGTTAAAACCACGCGTCAGATTTGGGGTTGGCGCACCTGCTGTGTCCTTTGAGTCAAAGTCGCCGAGGGGACCTGAGGCCCTCCGTGCTGGGCCAGCTTGGTTCTCAGGTTGTCAGATTTCAGGTACAATGGTTGCCATGAAAACATCTTCTGCAGTGAAACATGTATCGATTTATTCCCACATGCTCAAAGGTGTTTCTGGTCAATTCAGGCTAACTGGAAAGGCTGAGAAGCACATTTAAAATTCTCTGTCATTTCATTCCGCCCGACGTCTCAGTTCAAAGTTGCTCAGTGAAGTGGGCCGACGGCCTGGTGCCCAAGATGAAAGTCCCTGAATAAAAGATGAACATGTGTGCTCATTCCAGCCCTCACTGCCAGATATCAAAGCCAATTAGGACACTTAGGGGCTCATTTCATGGCAGTGGGGACTGAAGATTGCGGGTTTTGACTACTAAATCAAGAAACCATGTTTTCCTACATAGGTTTGCAAGTGCAGAGTGATTCTTGTCTGTTTGCAATGACTCATGCGTATTTATGCCTTAATTCACCATGTTTCAACCCGAGCTTCACACACTCCATCCGTGGGAGCTTAGACAAGGACACTCAGAGCGACAGTGCAGCTTTTCAAAATTTTGTTTTGGATTCTCAACTGTGTACAACAGGACCCCAGCTTCCCACCCATAAGATCGTTATCTCACCAAAGATTAGCAACAATTTTTTTTAATTTATCTTTTAAAATTTATTTATTTAATTTGTCTTTTTATTATCATGTATATAATTCTTTTTTATTTGTCTTTAAAAACTTTACTTATTTATTTAATTTATTTTTTATTATCATACAGTCAGTCTGTTTTCACATTTCCCTAATTGGATGTCTAAATTTTGTTTAAATTGGGTTCCAAATGAGGTCCATATTTTGATTGCTTGAGGCTCTTTTATTTTCCCTTACATTAGCTTTTCTGTTGAAGAAACTGGGTAGTTTGCCACAGTCTGGATTTCATTAATTTCAGCCTCACGGCATTTTAAACACACTCTTTTATTCTCTGTAGCACCTGTAAATCGGTGGGTCTAGATGTGTGGTCAGATTCAGCCTTGGTTTTGTTTTCTTCTTTTCTTTCCTTCCTTGCTTTCTTTCTTCTTCCTTCCTTTCTTCCTTCCTTCCTTCCTTTTTCCTACTGGGTCTTTCCATCAGGAAGCACATGCTGTCTGGTTATCTCCTTTTTTTGGTTATGTTTATCAGCCACTGATAATCTATGCTTAGATTTATTAATTCATTGGTTTTGCAAAACATGATTTTCTAATTCTATCATACTTCCTTCATTTAAAGCTGGGATAATTCAAGAAGGAAACCTTCCCTCGTTGACTATCTGGTTATGCTGATGTACAGATTTTACAGGGAAGGCTTGATCATTGCTTGACTCCCGATCCCTCCGATTTTAAAAACCAGTTTTAAAATGAGGAGTTGGCTCCTAACATACATCCAAGGTCGATGAATGAGCTGAGGTTCGTTCCTTTCTGATACGTATTGTAAACCTCTGGATTGTTCATGTGTTTTAATCCATTGCAACTAATATCTTTGTCAATGTCCAAATCATTCTGTTTTTGGCCAGTGGGAGCCTATCCTGGTTAGCTCCTGAGTCCTTCTGACGGGACCCGAGTTGTCCTGACCACTCCCTTGCTCTCTGGTGCAGCGAGATGTTCCAGACTGATCTTGTAGTTTGAATCAGCTGTTTCTCAAGGAGCCCTTCTCTCCTCAGTGAGAGATGGTATTTGATGGCTGTAATCTGAGATGTCATACTGGCGGGTTGGTCTTTGCTCCTAGGCCTTGTCAGCGTATAGAACTAGGGACAATGCATTTTTTTTAAAGGTAAGTCATGAGTCTACACTGATATTTCCAACTCAAACTGCACATTACAGGGATTTTTCCAACCCTCATGAATCTTGTCTCCCTTCGACCACACTTGAAAATCTCAGCTCCTGATGCCGACTGGTACGCTTGTCGCACAAAACACATCATAACAGGACAACACTGCTACTACCACCGCCGGGAAGATGGTTTCAGAATTCTGTAGATTTTTTCCTTTTTGTCCTTCAGGACTGTCCTACTGCGGACATATAGTTACATTTCTGTGTTTTAAAGCTTAGCGTGTCTCCTCTCTGAGCGAGCATGCTGTCAACAAGGTACACAGGTTTATTTGTTGTATTTGCTTTTGATTTTTAAGGATTTCTTTTGAAAAGACATTTAAATGTGTTTCACAAATAATATGAAATAATGACATCACTCCAAAGTCAAATCTATTTTTCAAAAACCCAAAGCCATCCAGCTGATAGCCATCACGTCTGCCCCTGTTCTCACTCCTTCAATAGGGAACCGTGGGTGGGTGGTGGGCTTTAAACAGTCAATAAATAGAAGTTATGAATCCACTTTTTAAGCAAAGAATTCTACTAGTTTTGCTAAGTGACCCCTTAACATGCTTTAGAATTCCCTCTTCTGTAAATAAAATGTAGAAGCGGGTGGCAGGTCATCAAAAAACAGTATTTTCGATACTTTCTTTTTTCTTTTTTAAAGGTAATTTTGGTCATTTCATAGTGTCTCTTTGTTGTACATCTGAGACTAACATAATAATGAGGAAAATAATTAAAAGTAAATCAGTAAATTAAAAAGCACCTTTGGTGTGTTAGCTCCCTGTGTCTGCTGTAACAAGTTTACGGCACCCTCAGGGGGAGCCAGCAGGCGCTGGGGCTTGGCTGTGCCTCTGGGAAGATGCTAACCCCACTTCCGGCAGCTCCAGCTGATCCTTGGCTGTGGCCCCATCCCTCCCATCGCTGCCTCCGTGGTCACATGGCCTCCTTCTCCTCCTCTTTTTGTCAAATCTCCCCTGAAGGATTCTTATAAGATGCTTGTCCTTGTATTTAGGGCCCCCTGAATAATCCACGAAGATCTGGTCATCTGAAGCTCCTTAAATGAAAAGAGTTGGAAAACACAGTTTTCCAAATAAGGTCACATTCGCAAGCCCTAGGTGTGAGGGTGTGGACGTATTTTTGAGGGGGAGGGCACTAGTCTACCTACTACAAGGAGGAGTGGGACTAGTGTTGGTTAAAAAACCCTAAAACCTAGGGAGAAGGTCTTGAATTAAAAGGTCCTATTGAACATCACCCTCGTTTCTCCACCCCCAGCGGAGCTGAAGCCTCAGTTATGCAAGGGGAGTTCTAGAGAGCAGCTGTGTGGTGTTGGGCCCCGAGTCCATAATGCTGTGTTGTAGACTTAAGATTTTGTGAAGAGGGTAGATCTCGGGTTAAATACCCTTACCACACACACAAAAAGTCTTACCAAAATTTAATTGTACAAAGGAGATGCGGGTGGAGGAGTCTCTGCTCCAGCTGGAATCCCCTGGGGAGAGGACGCTGTGTCTGGCGCCGGGGTCCCCCGGCTTCCTGACAGCGCTGGCCTGAGCGAGACCCTCGTCTCCGGGGTCTGGCAAGAAGAACGTAGGACCAGGGAGGAATCGAAATATTACTGCTTAACCACCAGGAAAGCATCAAAGTAAATCTATCGGTAACCCGAGGGACACAGATAGTAATAGAAGGAATAAAGAAATGAAGTGAATGCGTGGTGTTGACAGTTTAAAATAAGTCTTGAGCATAAGTGAGGAAACAGTCCTTGTGGTCACGCTATTTATAGTCCTTTTTTCTGATATTTCAGGTGTTTGAGACGTTGAAATGCACGTGCCTTGCTGAACTGGGTATCACCACCGAGCATGTTTTCAGACATGCAATTAGTCGACTTTGTAATCAATGTTGAAATTCTCAAGAAACATCAGTTGTCTGCATTTTGTCAAATTAAATAAATTATCAAACTGAGCATTAAACAAATAGTAATGAAGGCACCACTTCACACACTTAAAAGAACATACTAATTGCCTCCGTGACTGAGACCTGTTTTAAAGGACAAACCTGCTTCCTTTTCTTACCCCTCCCCTTGGAGGCCCCTCCTGGAGCCGACTGGGGGTGCCCCAGCTTCTCCCTCAGCCTCTTTCTGAAAGGAGTTGAGACCTCCAGCCCTTGACGCTGGAGGCCAGTGGGGGCCTCCTTTTCTGACCCTGAGGTCTCCCAAAGTTACCCACCTTCCATTACAGTCAACTCACTTCTACATCAGTTTATTATTAAGTCAGATGTGCAGTCACGTTTAGGGGGCGCTATTACTGTCTCAATGACGAGTTGATTGTACGGAATAGATACTCCACTGCAGTGCCTCACTCTCAACTCCTGTTTCTTCAGCAAAATTCTGTTTTCATGCAGCATAGGAATAGACCCCTTTCCCCAGGAATACGGTCTTTGCTTTTATGAATAATACATTTGTTATTCTTGTTTTCTCCCTTTGAGAACTTTCCTAGGCTCCCTGCCCAGCCACTTTGGATGTGACAATTACTTCCGTATTTTTGCTTTACTTTCTGGTGCTCTCAGCTATGGTCCTGAAATACACCCGGCTTCCGCTGCTGGATGGGTACAAATTGACGACCCCTCCGGACGCAGGTACCCATAAAATGGCAGACCCAGCGCCCCCGGTGGAAATATTTGTTTTCTCTTCCTAACTCAGAAAGTTGATTCAGAGTCCACCGAGAGCAACTGTCAAAGGAAAGTTGAGCTCACTTTTTCATTGGTAGGTTTTTACTGCTGGGAGAAGGCTGAATAAAGGTTCCATATGGTGTTTGCAACAAAGGAAAATTCAGTGGAGAAATGCGTGGCTCCTTCCAAACTGGGCAGTAATTGGGGTCATACTCGTCAGGGAGCGAGAAAGGCTGCATGGAGGTCACCGGGAAACAGGTCCAGGCCTGACGTCCGAGTGTGGTGTGTCATTGTGTCTCCTCCTCATCTTAGGGGCGGTCTAGAAGCACCCTGAACGTTCTCTCTTTGCCGTTTGAAATTTCTGGGTACTGTTCTCTCATTTTATAAATAGAAAAAGCAGTGCATCAAGGGAGAGATTAAATGACTCCTTGGAAAGAGAGCTGACTCACTCCTTCCTTAGGTCTGTATGTACTGAGTATGTTTCATGACCCAGAATGGGCTGGGCGCTGGGGTCACAGGGATGGAGAAGGCAGGGAGGCTGAGAGTGTCCCTGTGCACCTGGGCGGCGTGTCTGGCCACGGTACGATGGCTCTGCCTGCACGCAGCTCCCCTCAGGCCCTGGCCTCGTGATGTCCCCAGCCTGTGAAGATTAGCATGTCTGGCCATTCCAGGACTCCGTTCAGCATGTGGGGTGCAAGACCTTAACTTCCCAGGGATAGAGGAGGCCACCAATGTGAACACGCAGACAGTCGCAGAGACTTAGTGGAGACAAAGGGGACCATTGGACGGCTGAAAGGTGTGCTGGATGATCATGGTGGCTTATGGGGTCAGCTCTACACATGACTGGAAAGACAGTGCCCGCCATCACTGCGGAGGTCAACATACAATTTTGTTGGTGACATGCAGCCCAACAAAGTGTCCCCCTTACTTCTCCCCATGAACTTGACCCATATGAAGCCAGGCTACGCTTGAGTGATGCGGTGTATGGCAGGATGCATTTGCCCAGGGCAAACAGACTCAGGTTTCTAAGGTAGAAAGGTGGGCAAGGACCTGATAGCTAATAGCCTCCTGTTCTGTCTGGTGTCCGCAGGCCTCCACCTGCACGATGACCACCCTTGGCATCTCCTGAGTTCCCTTCCTGGTTGTCAGGGCTGAAGCACCCACGCTGGAAATAAAAAGTCACCCCTGAGAGCCAACATCATTGAATCAACAGAAGTGTTTTCTGAGATGGGTCAAGAAGGGATGATTGGCAGAGGGTGGCTGGCATCAGGCACAGAGCCTACAGCCCCAGCACGCTGCTCAGCCACATGAACACAGCCATCTGGAACCTTCTGCGAGGGTGCCTGGTGGCATAGACCCTCCCTTAGAAATACTTTATGCCGTCCCCATGTGTGTCCCAGCAGTGACATTTGCCCGGCAGCGTCACGTTGGAGAGAAATGTCAGCGCGTCCCACTGAGAACCACCCCCCTCCTGTTCTCACTTTTCCTCCTTCTTGCTTTTTTGGAGAATTTCCTTCCTTTTGGACTTTCCCTTTACTTACGACATGATGAACAGCAGCTTCTTCCCAGCCACGCTCCTCTCAGTGCGTATTTTTCTCTGTTTTCCTGCCTCCACCTGCACTAAACCACATTCCTCCTTTCCGCCTGGGTCTGGAGATTTTCTACCACATCTCAGCCCGTCCGCCCAGAGTGGGTGGCTCCTGGTCCCATCCCTGCAAGGGAGAACTCATGCCCATGTTTGTAAATGTCTAGGATCATCATAATACGGAAAAAAGAGTCCAGCAATCTGAAAACAAACATGAAGCCTGTGAGCTACTGACAGTGGGGAAAAAAGAACTCCTCTGGGAAATCCATTCTGCAGGACACTTTTTAAAAAATCAATGAAAAGCTGCAATGGCAGGAGCAACAAAATCTATGTGATGAATCAAGGCAAGGGGCCAAATACCATAAATGTAATGCATCTTTCTTAGAACTTCTCACCTGATGAAGACTGCGTGGCTTGGCGTTTCAGCACTGGGGTTCTGGGGTCACCAGCTGGTGCAGGTGTGTTCCAACCAGCGAGTCTTACACCAGCATCCCAGACACAACACCTCTGCTTCCTCAAACCGGTTCTAACAGACTCATGTCCACACGGCGGTTCACGCTGGTCCCAGGCGTGTCCAGAAGAGACATCCACGGCCCCCATGGCTGGATCTTCTATGGGGTGAATTGCATATGAAACAACATCATCATTGCCTTCCGTTTGGAACTGAAATTTATGTTGTCCAATTGTTTTGATCTTGCAAGGTGAGATCTTAATATTTGGCAAATATCTGTAGCCTGTACTTATATTAAAGCAAATACTTATAATCTGTACATGTTCTCTACAAAGCGAAGATACTGAAGAAATCAAACACAGTCCATGTGCAGGACATCATTTGCTGTTTTGTTTTGTTGGCTGAGTCCCAGTCGTTGTCTGTGTCATAACTGATGGAGGAAGAGAAGTAGACTTTGGAGTTGAAATTGGAAATGTGATAATTCCTATGAAAAGATTCAATTTGCTATATACAGTTTTTGGCTTTACTGCCATACAAAACACTGCTATTTAATTTCCACGTAGCATTTTCTCTGATCTAACATAAAGTTTTAAATGTCAACCTACAAACATCCCAGTGAAATGTCACTTGTGTTGATTCTTTTTCTCAGAAATAAGTTAAAAATGAAAATTCCAGAAATAGTCAACCAATGCTAACGTAAGAGCCAGAAGCAAAGTGCTCCAAAGAAGTTCAGCAAATTCAAATTCAGTCCACGGTGGAGAACCCTGGTTGTTCCCTATGTGTTATGTAGATGGAAATGTGTGTGTGTAAATATTTAATACATGTTAAAATCCACCCAGTCTTTAGGCCTGCTTATGCAGAGCTACATTAAAATGGAGAAACTGTTGTTGGAAAAGGGGCATGAAATGGCTTCTGAAATGTATGTTAGGTATATGGATTTTTTTTTTAATTTAAAGAGTTTTTATTGAAGTATAGTTGGTTTACAAAATTGTGTCAATTTCTGGTGACAGCATAATGCTTCAGTCATACATGCACATACATAGATTCCTTTTCATCTTCTTTTTCATTACAGGTTACTACAAGATATTGAATATAGTTTCCTGTGCTGTTTATTTTATATATAGTAGTTAGTATCTGCAAATCTTGAACTCCTAATTTATCCCTTCCCAACCCCATCCCCCCCTGGTAACCATAAGTTTGTTTTCTATCTCTGTGAGTCTGTTTCTGCTCTGTAAATAAGTTCATTTGTGTCCTTTTTTACATTCCACATATAAGTGATAGCATATGGTAGTTTTCTTTCTCTTTCTGGCTTACTTCACTTAGAATGATGATTTCTAGGTCCATCCATGTTGCTACAAATGATATTTTCTTTTTCATTGCTGAGTAGTATTCCATTGTATAAACATACCACAGCTTCCTTATCCAGTCATCTGTCAGTGGACATTTAGGTTGCTTCCACGTATTGGCTATTGTAAAAAGTGCTGCTATGAACATCGGCATGCGTGTGTCTTTTCTAATTAGAGTTCCCTCTGGATATATGCCCAGGAGTGGGATTGCTGGATCATATGGTAAGTCTATTTTTAGTTTTTTAAGGAATCTGCATACTGTTTTCCATGTGGCTGCACCAAACTTCATTCCCATCAACAGTGTTGGAGGATTCCTTTTCCAGGAATTGTTTAAGTGAAATGCTATTGAATGTGCAATTGCTATTGGTGTGCAATTAATTTTTTAGCATAAAGCAGGAACTTAACTTTTATTTGTATTAAATTCTCATCTTGTTGATTTGGACACATCACTCAGCCTGTTGACCTCTCTCTGAATTGTGATTTCCTTGTAGTTTATAAGCTCTCTCTTCCTGACTCTCTTCCTTGGCAGGACAGTGAGGAGGGCTGACTTTGCTCGCATGGCTTCTGGGTCAGTCAGGGCCCCGGCAGAAAAGAGACGGCTCACTCACTGGGTCACTGAGGAAAGTTTGCTATAGGAATTGCTCTCAAACACAGAGGCTGGGTTTCAGAAATCAATGGGACATTTTTTACAGTAGCCAAAAGGTGGAAGCATCCCAAGTATCCGCTGATGGATGGATGACTCGATGAACAGAATGTGGTCCATGCATTCAGTGGGGTACTGCTCACCTTTAAACAGGAAGGGGATTCTGACACATGGTGCAACATGGATGCATCCGGAGACATGATACTAAGTGAAATAAGGCAGGAAAAAAGGACAAATTCTGTATGATTCCACCTTCCTGAGGTCCCTGGAGCAGCCAGGTTCGCAGAGACAGAGGGTGGAAGGGTGGGTCCCGGGGCGGGCGAGGGGATGGTGGATGGGCGAGAGGATGAGAAACGGGGTGGCTGATGAGGGGATGAGGAGCCGTGTTTAACGGGAGCAGAGCTTCAGTTCTGTGAGATGAAACGCCTTCTGGAGATGCAGTTAGCACTGGTTCACAGGAATGTGCCTGTACTGAATGCTCCCGGACTGTGCCTTTATAAAGGGGTAAGATGGTAACTTTTTTGTTACATGTGTTTTACCATAATTTATTTAAAAAAAAAAAAAAAGGAAAAGAAACCAATGGGCAAGGGTGTGACAGCCTGGAAACTGTCAGCAGCCCCAGAGGAGGAAGGCGAGTGTTCAGGAACCTGGGAGCACAGCACCATGCACAGGACCGTCCGGCAGAGGCTGTGGCCGTCAGTGGTGGGACACCTTCGAGGGACACGCGTGGACAACAGAGACATGGAGCTCGCGCTTCTTCAGGCCGCTTTTTGCCGGCACCTGCCGGCGGCGGGGCCAGCTGGGCTGGGAGGTGGGCCGCCTACTCAGGGCAGCCGCCCGGGGACACACGAGTGGAGGGGGCCGGCGGGGCCCCAGGGGCAGTGACGGCGGGGCGGCCGGCTCAGGTCCCGAGGGCTCAGGCGGGCGGGCGGGGACGGTGCTTCTGAGCCCAGGGGACAGAATCTGGGCCTTTTCAAAGAGAATGGGAGTCAGAGAGGAATGACAGCCAGATCACCTGTCCTGAGCGGGTGCGAACACGTCCGCAGAGCACACCGCCGCTGAGTAGATGGCTGTGACCTTGGAAGCAGGAGGCGGCCAGTGAGAACGCAATCTTTGTTTTCCTGGAGTCTGCAGAAGTGTCAACGGCTAGTGAACTTTTAAATAATGCTCATGTTTCTTAGAGGAAATGGGGCCTGTTTTTACTGTGAATGGAAACACATTATCTGCTTTCCCTCTCTGGGCCTTGCGTTTAGTGTTGTAGCTAAAGGTCTTTGCCAAGTCCGAGGTCACCCACGTGCTTTTCTAGGAGTGGTATCATTTTGCATTTTTATTTCGACCTGTGATCCTCTTTGAGTTAAATTCTGTGAAAGGTGTAAGGTCTGTGTCTAGAATTATTTTATTATTAGGTTTTTGATCCGTGGATGTCCGGTTGCCCCAGCACATTTGCGGAGAAGACCCCTTCCTCTGTTCCACTGCCTTTGCTTCTGGTCAAGGGTCAGCTGACTACTGACTGTCTCTGGGCCAGGGTCCCGGCTCCTTGCTCTGTCCCGTCCATCTGCCCATCTTGTTCACCAGCACACAACTGCATTGACTACGTGGCTTCACGGTAAGTCGTGAGGCCGGGACCCGTTGGTCCTTTATTCCTTGTGTGTAGCTCTTATTTCATTCTTTAAAAAAAATCTGAGATGGCCACAGGGTGCTTGGTGCAGCCTCTTTCTTCTTAGTTTATTTTCTACCTTTTATTCCATAATAAATTCCTAGCAGAGACATTGTTGAAATTTTAAAGGCGAGCCTGTCCCCCACCTTTCTTGCATGGTTATCTCCTCATGTTGAGGTAGGAAGGCTAAAGCATTGTCAGAATGGACATGTCAGAATAATCTTGGACGGCCTCAAACAATTTCCTGTATTTGCAAAGGGCAGCTTGAAAGTGGCCATTTACCATGACCAAGTGTAAATCGGCCGGTTTCCGCAGGTCAGCTACACCGTACACTATTTCCTCTTGGATGGTTGTATTTCACAATATGTGATGCTAGTATTATTTAAGTGTCATTGTGCATGTTCAGAAAATACTATTACATACCTAATGTTAATACAGACAGAAACCAATGATGCATTAAAACCTTAAAGGGGTGGGACATGGATAGAATTTCTGGGGCAGTGACAAGGTGGGTTGATGAGAAGTTCCCATGACGGCATCACCTCATTGAAATACTCCATATTACTCAAAGTAAGTCTTGCAGCGTCTGACATGCAGATGCAGGTGCTAGACAAGACCTGCTGAGATCTGCATTGTAATATTTCCCAGAGACTCGAGCACCTCCAGCCAGAGGGGCAGGAGGAGGCTTCCGTTTGAGCTGTGATTTATCGGATGAGCTATGGGCCTCTGGTGTTGATCATTGTTGTAAGTCCCGCTGCTCTCGCTGATGCTGCCTTTTAATCAGCTTCTTACAGCCGCATCACCACAGCCATCCATCTACCGTTCTCTTAGCCTGGAACATTTCAGCCTCTCTCTTTCTATTGTATTTTTTAGAGTTGACTTTGTGTTTGCAGTGTCACGTTTACATCTTAAAGAGACAGGCTGGGAAAGGAGAGAAAGGAAAACCCGGATTCTCAGAGACCGCTCATTTTCTTCGTGCTGAATTTCACAGTGAAAAGCATGTCGGGCACTGGTCCTTTTCACTTGCGGAGGAGTTCAAAGGCCTGATTTTACAATATCCCGTTTTTCTTATATTCTTCCCCCCCTTTTGTGTACATATATATATATTTTTATTGAAGTATAGTCAGTTTACAATGTTGTGTCAAGTTCTGGTGTACAGCATAATGCTTCAGTCATACATGAACATACATATATTTATTTTCATATTCTTTTTCAGCATAAGTTACTACCAGATATTGAATACACAGCATGAACTTGTTATTTATCTTTTTTCTTTTTTTAAACATGAAAGCGTCTGACAGTGGTTTAATTATTTGTCTCTGCCAAGTAAATGTTCAGAGCCAACGCCCGGCTAACATGCTGCAGGACATCTTAAGAGGGAAACCCCCTGTATTTCAGTCCATCAGGGTGACCAGGTATGTTTCGCTGAGTGCTGGTGATGCTTCTAAGGAATGCCATTCATACCACTGACAGCATGGATTCTTATTTTTATGGCAAGAGTTTTCCAGCTGGTGGAGGTAGTGTCTTGTCTTTATAAAATTAATTTGTCATGAAAAATTTCCAATGATGGGAATAAAGTGTCTCACAGAAGGGGCATCTGTTTTTTACTTAAATCAACCCAGGGGATGATTCTGTTTACCAAGATGAGGCTCCCTAGAGGCAGAACACATTTGTAAAAGAGTTCTTGGGTTCAGTTTTTGATCTGTTAAAGCTGTACAGTGGCAAAGCCAAGAAGGCAATTGAATATATTGAATAAACTGAATAAGGCAAAAGGGGATTTAGGTTAGAGATGAAGACAGGAAGAAATACCCCCGAGACAATGGCGATGATGTGGGAGTGGGTAAAATCACCCAGGGATGGAGTGTGGAGTTGTGAGAGAAGTCCAGCATTAGAGGAATCCCGTGTTAAAACAGAGACATGGAGGAACCAGCCAGCAGACTAAGGAGGGGCAACCAGACAGTCAGGAAGGAAGGTGCAGCCCTGTAATTCCAGAAGCCAGGGGAAGAGAGAGCTTCCAGAAGGAAGGAGGCATCGTGAGTGTGAAAGTCGCTGAGCATACAGCTCGGATGAGACTGGCAAAGGGTCCCCGGGATTCAGGAGCAGTGGTGAAAGTCAAGATGCAATGGCGTGGGGAGTGACTGCATGGTGACAAGTGGAAACTCGGGGACACGCAGCTGCAGAAGGAAGGAGAGTAAAGGGCAGTGACCGAAGGAGACAGGGTGTCAAGGGAATGTTTTTTAAGTGATGAGTAACATTTAAGTGGGTATTGGGAGAGACCCCTTCCTGGGTCTGTTTCTCACATCTTGCAAGAGGAGGCGTTGACGGCCATTGCTCTGGACTGTCTGGTGGTGAACGCCTCTGCAAGGTGCAAGGTTTCCCTCTGAACCAAGGACAGATTTGTCCACAACCAGTAAACAAGGTAATGCCTCCCTCGGGGGCAAAGCTCAGCCGGCTTCACGCCCAACATCAAGGATCTGGATCCTGGAAAGCACCTGTTCCAAGCGCAGGTATTTCCTGGGCTACCTCCGCCCGAGTCCCTCCCCAGAAGGACAGGCAGGTGGTCCTGCCCTCTCTCTACCGGCCTGTGTCCTCAGTGCTTCCCTTAAACAGGTCAGAGCCCTCTAACACAGTCTGTGGCCTTTATCGAGTTTCATGGTGTGGAATTTTGCTGCGTTACTAAAAATCCATTTCCAATTTATAAGAGCCAGAGATGAAACAGCTGTTACTCAGCCTTTCTATATTGAAGGAGGAAGCGAAAAAAAAAAAAAAGCCTTCAGAAAACAGAGGAGAAATGGAGGAAATTGCATGAATTCCTCAAACTGTATGTCGCCGGTCCCTGAAGGCAAACCCCTTTCCCTTCTCTGTTTCCCAAGCGCTTGGTGGCTGGTTTGGGATGTGAGGTTTGGTCTGTTTGACTCGGATGGTCCAGGTGGGCTGAGCGGCTGATTTATGCTCGGGAGAACATGAAAAAGACCTCAAGTAGCTCATTTCATTCCGTCTCCGAAAAAGCCCAGCCGTTAATTAGAACGGGCTGGCGACTTTGATGTGAGGCTGGGAAATCTGAAGGCGTTCGGGGCTTTTCAAGACAGAATTTTTCAGCATGAGATCTAGTTAGCAGCTGTGTTGTCAGTGAGTCTGAACAGCAAAATTAGCTGCACCATCAGGGCGCTGGGTCGGAGAAGTGCAGAATTAGATGCGGACGTGCCCGAGTCCTCATCCCTGGGCCCCTCCATCTCCAAACTCCTCACCTGTGCCGTCAGGGCCAGACTGTGGCCAGGGCAGGCCAGCAGTGGGGACAGGCCAGCAGTGGGGGCAGGACAGAGCACAGGGGCCAGGCCTCAGCCAGGGACCCCTGGATGAGAGCCCACAGGTGGGATCTGTTCTAGCTCTTCTGGGCCCGGAAGCCTGGAGGGGCGACCAAGGAGCCTGGGTCCCAGGCAGGGGCTTCTCCCCCAGGGGCTGGAATAACCTGAAATGTAGGGGGTAAAGGAGTCACAGCAATGAGACAACAAAGTGTAACAGGAGAAATTAAGGGGGTGTGATTAGGTCAAAAGGGAAATTTCTCGAGCTAAGATGCATGGTTTTTTAAATTTAAATAATTTATTTCATAAAATGCAGGAGAGAATAGTCATATGTCAAAAACAAAGCAAAAACACAAAGACATGGAAACTGTGAGCAAAAAGGTGATTGGAAGGACCTGGCTGGAAGTCTGACACGAGGATGCAAGCATTCCAGGAGAGAAAAGGGAGATTTGGGTCTGCACATGGAGAGGGCTTAGCAAGTCCCAGGAAGGATGAATTTCTTTGGGAAATCCTGAATCGCAAAGAAAAGTCTTACGAAAGCAAGCTCTGGACACAAAGAAGCCTCCTACAGGGAAATGGCCGTAAGGAGGCACCTGCTGGACCAGAAGCCGACGGTGGTGGGTTCACACCTGCAGGCGTCACCCCCCTGCCCTGACGGGCATGGAAAGGGCGGATGTGAAAGGGTTCCAAGAGCATCTCACGCCCTAGTTATCTCAGGAATACATTTAGGAAAGTACATGAATCATATCAACTCATTATTTCAGATTGATGAGAAACTAGAAATTATGAAGGGTGTGAGTTTAAACTAGCAATTGGAAGTAAATGAATTGAAAATCTCTAGAAACGCCTGTTGATCAGTTAAAGGGAAACGAAGTGGAAAATTCAGGACTGTGCTGAGACTTTTTACAGCTTCTTCCGTTGAGGTGTCCCACCTGAGTCAGCGGGGCCACTTCTTCGGATGCTCAGACGTGAATGCCAGGGACCCCCTGTGCCAGGTGTTCCAACAGGAAAAAAGACCCCATCCCCTGTCCCTCTGGCCCGAGGAGGGACAGACCCCTGGCTTGCCCTACTCGCCACTCTTCAGGCTCTCAGCCCTTTTACCTCCTGCGTAACTGCTGCACTGACTTGAGTTCCTCCCTCTCAATTACCCAGAGTGGCTTCTGTCTTCCGGGCTGACCCCTGGCCGTCTCACCTGTGTGGTCTCCGCCACCCACCATGCGGATGTACTTCCCTCTCTCTGCTCACTGGCAGGTGACCAGCCATCATGCTGCAATACTGAGTTTAGCAGCAGCTACGGGCCCAGTGGATGGGGGGTGGATGAGGGACCGGCTAAGAGCCTGGACTTCAGAAGAAGGGACTTGCCCAAGCCTGTTTGACGTTCCACGTACTGGCTCGAGACCGTGTCCCCAAACATTGTCTGGAGTGTCCCCAGAGAAAGTCTCCTCCTGAAGACACAGCGCTGCCCCTTCTGGCTGCTGGCCCAGGCAGTCTGGATTGGTAGGGAATGTTCTAAATTAACAGAGCTAATGAAAATCTAGAATGTGCTGGGGAAAAGGACTTATTTTTCCTGTAATTGACCCCGATTTCACAACTTCTTGGAGGAATGACAGAGCAGTGGGGACCGCGGTGCCTGCTCAAAACTGGAAACGGACTTCTCCCCTGTCTCCCTCCTCCACTCCCCTCCACTCACTCCATCACAGCCGGAAAGCTTCCGAGTGGCGCAGGGGTTGGCCGAGACGATCTTCGAGTCCACCTGGAGACTTTCACTCTGGGTAAGGCCACAGAAAGGATGACAACCTCCTTCTGGTGTCTTCTTTGCTTCTGGGTCTCTACCGGCTTCCCACTGTGTGAAGACAACCTTTTAGTGCGCTCTGAGGCATGTCGAATTTTATCCAGTAACGGGTAGAACTGTGGTTTCTAAAAACTCTCTCGTCTCTAAGGGATGAAGTTGGCAATGCCCGCTGGCTTTTGTTTTGGGACACTGAGTAGTTCTGGTCACCTCAGCTTTGAGAACAATCACTCTTACCTGTAAATCCTCTTTTAATGTGATTGTTCTCCACAGAAGAGTCAGTTTTTTGTTTTTCGTTTTAGGAAGAGCATTTCTCACTTAATCGAACTTTCCTTTTCACACTCATCCCCCTCCCTTTTACGATTGTTTTTAATTGAAGTATAGTCAGTTTACAACGCTGTGTCAATTTCTGTTTCACACTCATTTTGGTAAATTCCTTTGGGATTTAGAGCCAGTTCCCTTTGGGAATTTGAATCTGTGGGGAGCAGCCTGTAAGAGCCGCTGCCACTTTCTCTCTTCTGTTCTTTTTCCCTTGTTGACTGAACATTAAAGTACTGACCTATATCATCAGCTGTTTTGAAATGCTACCTAAGTGCAGGAATCCTTAACTTGAAGGAAAAAGAAAGGAAGAAAACAAAGAATACATATACTTCCTCTGGTCTCTGAATAAACAAACCTTTCCCAGGTGAATAATTTCTATTTCTTTCTTGACTGAGGAATCCAACTGGTTCTCTATGTCATGTAGTGACTTTGTTGTCTTCGTGACTCCAGGCATTTTTGTCTATCTCTGCATCATATTAACTCACGGAATCTGCTTCTTGCTGTGCTTTTGTTAGAAGAACAGGCTGTCTTTCTGAGCAGGTGTTAGACTGGTCCTTCTTTCATGGTGTTGCTTTGTGAAGGTGTTAAAAATGCCACTGTAAAGACCGGGCTGGAAATTGTTTGGTTAAACTGTGCGCGGCAGATGCCTGTGCAATTTTCACACCCGTGACAGTTTCCCCGTTAAGTGCAGTCGCCCTGAAGAGATTACACTTTAGAAGTTTGAGGTGTTTATCCAAGATGATGCAGCAACGTTCTGTGGTCCACTTGGAAACATCCTCCCATCAGCCCCGGCAACGGCTCATGAAGAATGACCACATGCTTCCCGCACCCCCTGGCTGATCAGCCCCTCCTGCCCAAGGACTAGACGTGGGGTTTGAAGGACACAGTCTTTATTCAGGTCTAGACACTGAGTGAGTGTCACAGAGCCACTGATTAATGGTCACTCCACTTTGTGTGCAGGGGTATTAAATATTGTTGAGAGGAATTAAGTATTTAAGAGGCAAACCCCTAAGGCAGCTGGCCTTCCTCCCGTGAGTCTGATCCCGTCTGGGTGGTCTCCTGAGGGCAGAGCCTTGTCCTCTCCAGCCAGCAGAAATGAACAAACAAAACCCAAAACCCCCTCGGTGCTCTGCAGACCCTTTCTGTAAGGGACTGGGTAAGAGACAGTTCAGGAGTGGTGGGCTATAAGCTCTCTGTTGCAAATTCTCCACTTTCACACGTAGTAGCATGGACAAGATGTAGACAAACGAGCGTGCCTGAGGGCCAATAAAACTTTACTGACAAAAGCAGGCTGTGAGCTGCAGTTGGCCAACCCCTGCTCCAATGAAGGGGCAGCAGATCTTTGGTGCCAGAGGGCCGCTGTCCTGCTAGATTCTGTGTACCTGGGGTTTCGTGAGCACAGCACGGAGTGCCCAGGGCTGCCCCTCCGTGTGCCTCCAGTCCTCACGAGTCCTGTCTCCCCTGTTCTTCGCCCACCTCCTCCCTCGCACCCGCTTCTCCCTGGGTACGCACCTGGGTTCCCAGCAGCCACATCCCAGCATCCTTCGGGGGCTCCACCCCTGGTCCTTCCAAATCAGGGCCCTGAGAACCAGGCGTGCATTTTAATTGTCTGGAAGCAGGCAGTCATCTTGCAGGGAAAGGAAAACCATGGCCAAGGTGCGCGAGCCCTGTCTGATTCAGCACAACCGTCAAAGGGGACCACGTCCTCAGCCACCCACACCAGTCCTGACATCAAACTCGGACGCTGCCCTTCGAGGACCCCTTCACATTCTAGCCAGAAAGTATACACGTTTGGAAGTTTCTTTCCAGAGCCTAATTGACTTCCCCTAACGCGGACAGTATGGAAACACCAGGCTAACGTGAGCTGGCTGTGGGTGAGGTGGATTCCCTGTCCCCAGGCTCCTCTCTGATTACTTACTTGTGTTCTCCAAAACTGAAAGCACTGTCACACTGGAAGTACCCCCCAAGGCAATCAGTTAATAAAAGCGCTGGGCTGCTGAGCCAGCACCAGGACCTGGAGCCTAAATATGTCTTTCCTGCTGGATTTCAGCCAGGCCGCTCCCCTGCGCCCGACGGCCCCTGAGCACGGAACACCGACCCCATCTCTGTTCCAGGCCCGTTGTCCACATCAGCGTCTGAAGGCGTCACTCCTTCTGCAGCTTCCGTTAGATCTCAGCTTTGCACCAGGTTTTTCCAGGAAAGACCCATTATTACGCCCCGGGCTCCTTTGTTTGTGCAAATTCTATACATTCAAACAGAGAAACTTCTAGACAAATGAAAATGTGTTTTATTTACAGGAAAAAAAATCTGTACACTGTGTACACATAAAAATATACAAAACCAAAATAGAAAAGGTCAAAGTGTTAAAATGTGTACAAACACTTTTAAAAGGTGACTTCTGGAAAACCTCAAGCCATAATTTGTTTGACGCGTAGACACTGCATTTTAAAAACTAGCGTACAAAAAAATTCCCAAAGCTGTTAAAAAAGTTCACTGGTTTCCACTGGAAAAATTTCCTAAGTATTTTATCAAGAGTGAAACAGGACAGTGCGGGATCGTAAGCGTTAGGCTTTACCGGTTCCAACGCGGGTAATTTGTGTGGAATCTACCTACTAAGAAGACTATCTTCCATAGAACCAAATAAATGTTTCTTTCCCTAATCTTGCAAAAGCCGTGAGCTCTAGGATAACTTCCCCCCAAAGTTCAGAGTTCAGTCAGGCTTCTGATGAGGATACAGTCTTCACGTAGTGTTTCCACGCTCTGAGTGTCTTGTAAATATTTCCGACATACTTTCTAAGGTAGCCAGAATGTGTGAAATATGCGTGTGTGGGAAGACTGGATTTATTTTTTTTGTAACAGAAGGACATATAACATTTGCTTACTTCTCTGGAAAAAACTGGTGTTTGCATAATTAAAACAAACTTTATTGTAAAGTTTTCAGAAGAAAAGTTTGTTGAGAAAAGACACTATAAAAGCAGCCATGTGTGTAGATACGTATATATACACAGAACTATATCTACATGCACACTTTAGAGTAAGAGTAAGAATTCTATCAATACCTTTAAGTCTTTAGATTCCATTAGCCCAAGCTTGTAGAGAAACTGATAGATGTTTTTCTTCTTACTAAAAGGCTTCATTCATCTAATAAAACAAGAACCAGAACTTAACAATTTATTTCCTTGACAGAGAAATACCTTTCATGAACCACTGGTGTAAATACTGTCTGAGAGACAGAAACATACGACAATTTCACGAAATAGCCAGAGCATCAACAGCAAGTCTGAACTCAGGCACAACTGGCCCAAGCACTGAACTTCTAAATGCAGCTGTGGAACCGCTCTTGTCCTCTGTCTCTTGTCCTTCCCACAGCTAAGCAGCAGTGGGACCAGGTCACTTTGGCCACCAGTCTCGACCCCGCCCTGTGCGTTGATCTCTGAGAAAAAAGGCTGAAGAGAGAGCTTTAGTCATGTCATCTGTGCAGTGAGAGTCTTACATCACCGACCATTACTCACAAGAGCCTGACTCCACCTCATGCAGCCAAACAGACCCAGTTAATTCAGTGGCTCTCAGCATCCCTGTCCGGAAGGGTCAGCCCACAGCATCAGATATTAATCTGTCCCACCAGAATGCACTGGCTTGTGAACCTGCCACAGGATGACCTGTGGCAGCTTTAAACAGTTAATTTTATTTCTCAATTTTGAAAATGCTAACGATTACTTCGGCCTGGCTTTGTCCAGAGGCTACAATGGCAGGAGAGGACTGGAGAGTCCAGAACTGATGAAGTGTCTGGCCGACCGGCCGAGGGCCTGGGACACGTGGGGAGGGCTGTGATTGAGGGTTTTGAGCTCTGTGTCCAGCAGACGAGGAAAGCCCCTCCGAACCTGAAAGGGGGAAAAAGCCGCTTGCTCACCCATCTCGGTTCTCAGCCCTGAAGTTGCACGAGGCTTACACACAGCTCTGAGCTGCCCCCTGTAAGGACGCAGGGGAGGTGAGACACGGGGCCAGCACTAGTGTTCCCCGGAGACCATGAGGACCTGTCAGACCTCACCCTGTACCTGGTGGAAGGAGCTGGGGAACCAAGCTGGGTGAACCTGGTTGCAGGTGAGTTGTCCCTCCTGGTCAACACTGTTGTATTGTAACAACAACAACAAGAAAAGATGAAGTGATGTTATCTTGAGATGTAAAGCAATGTGACCTTTGTCCGTCCTGAGAGTGAAAAAAGGGACACTGAATAGCTTCAGTTTACGAGCATCTGGTCCTGGAACAGGGTGGAGGGTTTGGAAGGGGCGGAGCTGGGAAGAATGCAGTGGGCACTGCTTTCTGTTAACATCTCTGCGCAAGGGCTGTGTGTTTATTCAGCAAACATAGCATCTGAGGATTTAGTCGACATCTGGCAAAACTCTGCCACATAGGACCAACCTGACTCAAACTAGAGGTGGTCATCACGTCCACTACATCTGCCTGCTACTTCTGAGCAGCTGAACAATGGAAACTTTCAAACAGAAGCACACCCAGCCCACACGAATATTAATGTGTACCACATTTTCCTCAATGTTTAGCAGACCCCGATTCCCAAGAGTCTTTAAGGCTGTGATAAATCCAAAAGTTTTCATTAAACTTTCTTTAAGCTTTTCAGTCTTTCTTATAACCTCAATGAGACTGAAAGTCCTTTCTAAAAGTCCATGTGTTACAACAAAGTGTATTTTAAAATCCTTGAAATGTTTTCTAGGGCTTTTGAACTTGAATATTTACATCGACCCCCAGCACATTTTCCTCTACTCACGTTCTCATGAGGGGGCTGTCCTGGAAATAAGGACACAGGGAGAGAAATCCAGAAGGAGGCCACTAAAGAAACATCAGTGACATGGGCATCAGAAGGTCAGAGCTTGGAGGCTCTGGGGAGGAACAGAGCGGCCGGAGGACTGCTCACCCCACAGCAATGCTGCTGAACTCATTACTCACTCAGCACTGGAAGAGATTATGTTCTTTCAGGGAGTCAGGAAGAAAAGTGTCTTGGCCACGTCTGCTCAGACATAAGCCAATGTGCTAGACAAATTTACCCATCCCTTCTCACAGATCTGGAAGCAAAACTCTCAAAGTGGGATACTGTCACGATGGAAACTCTTCATTCTTCCCACATCACTCTTCCAAGAAGCCACAGGAGATGCCTGTGACCCGACCCTATTTCTGTGGAGTAGACTAATGGTACAGAAGCTGCCAGTTTCTGTAAACCATCCTTGCTCAGGAAAAGAAACCAATCCTGGAACAAAAAAACTAAACTCTCCTGACGTTCACACCCTTGCAAAGGAGAACACATTTAATTAGGTTGTTATTGTCACTGCCAAGAAGTCTTCACTATACCACTGAGATACGTTTTGATTATAGATTGAAGTTGCCTGTTTAACGAAGGTATTCCAAAACGTTTCTGTTTCACTGCATTCACAGCAAGAACATTTTGTTTTCACTGTATCAGTGACAAGGCTGAGATTACAACAGAACAAACTGAATGTGGCTCACTCACTGCCATGACTGTCTTCCCTCCCACTGCCTTTCCCTCTGAAGCACGTGTTACTTTTCTTGCTGTTAAAGGGCGATACTTTCACACAACTATGCCTTATTATATGGCTTTGTCATGTTGCTGATGTAAAACACATCTGTGAAAACAAGGGCGGGGGTCCGAAACATCCGCCTGTAGGAAGAATTAGTGAAAATCGGTGCATCACTGTCAGGATCCCAATAGCTGACACTAACCAGAAAGACACATGAAAGACACAGGTGTGCACCCTCGGAATCACAGGGTGCCAGCCCCCCAGTCTCCCTTCTAGACTGGAAGGAGCCCTCCCCCAGGGGGATGTCCTAATTGTCGGCGCCTATGGCTTCCGGGCTGTGCGGAGGGCTGGCGGGCGAGGAGGTACAGACCAGATGGGCTGGCGTGGAGGACGGTCTGTCCAGGGCCGCCTGCAGACCCCGGGTCTGCATTCACCTGCCGGGGAAGTTCCTGTTGGCCAGGGATTCCTGGTCAAGTAAGGAAATAGTGCAGGAAAACAAAGTGCATCGTCTGTGCTGCTACCCTGGGTGGGCTTTCTCTTGGACTGCTCAGGGGGGATGCTTTGTGGCCTGATCCACGAAGACCAAAGCATTTGGCGGGCAACAGGGACCAGAGGTGGGGCTGCCCGCGGCTGGAAACACCTCATAGAATATGGGGGGGGGGGCTGCTGTCGCCACAGACACGTCTAGGGGATAATCCAGACGTTCGTCATCGACTCTGGGATGCTTCACGATCAATGCACAGTCAAGGGACTCACCGGCTGTGACGGGTACTGCCCCTCCGCGTGAGCGCTCCCAGCTATAAGCCACGCCCTCCTGGCAGGTGTACCTCGGAGCCCTGCAGCTGAAACCCTCCCTGACTGATGGGGGGCGGGGTAAAGAAAAGACGTTTTGGAGGTATTGACCATTTGATATACATTTTTTTTCCCTCGCTATCCTTCTAAAAATTGTTTCTTGCATCTTTCTTGGTTTTTGTTTTTTCCCCCTTTGAATTCCATTTCTATATTCAAAGCCGTCGTGAGTTTCCAGAGGCTTAGGAAGAGAAGAACTCTCAGGCCGCGGCTGAGTTACCGGTGGTGGCGGTCGCCCCGCCCCGCCCCCTGGGGCCAGCGCCCCGCCCCCTGGGGCCAGCGCCCCGCCCCCGGGACCAGCGCCCCGCCCCCGGGGCCTCAGGCGCGCGGCGGGCAGCGCGCGGCGCGGAGCCCGGGCAGCACCACCTTGCCCTTGCGGCGCAGGTCGCCGCGCGCGCCCGTGTTCAGCCGCTGCACCAGCAGCTTCTCGTAGAGCAGCGGGTGGTAGGCGCCCAGCGTGCAGGCCGCGTCGCGGTACAGCTCGTGGTAGTGGCACAGCTCCGTCTGCCGCACCGATGGGATGTACTCGTACACGTGCACCTCGCGGCAGAGCGTCATCATGAGCAGGATGCCTGCGCGACAGAAGACCGAGCGGTGAGCGACGCGGGCGGGGGTGGGGTCGCCCCAGCGCTGCTCCCCCTTCCTGTCCGCTGTACCCCGCGGCTATGGCTTCCAGTGAGGGGCGTGTGTGCGGCCTGGGGGCGCGGGGGCGTGTCGGACCTGACGCGATTGTACACGCATTCGTTCGGTCCTCTCCTGGGGGCCCGAGTACGAGAGAAGACAAAGTGCTCGAACTCAGGAGAGGACAGTTGGTGACAGACTGCATCCCCAAGTTTGACTCATTCACCCAGGTCTACACGCAGGTGCCCCCCGTCTACACGCAGGTGCCCCCGTCTACACGCAGGTCCACTCCGTTCTACACACGGGTCCACTGGATTTGCAACAGGACTGTGATGTCCCCATGAAACGCATGCCATAAAAACATTGATGTAAAATAGCGGCTTAAAAGGAAAGAGATGGAGGCATAGAGTCTCAGATCCATATTCAAATTATTTTTCTCCAGGGAGGGGATAGCTCAGTGGTTTAGCTTGTGCTGCATGAAGTCCTGGGTTCAATCCCCAGTACCTCCAATCAGTCAATCAATCAAATTACTTCCCCCACCCCAAAATTATTTTCCTCACTGGAACTATCAACATTAAAGTTGCTTTAATTCCTCATTTTTTCCCCTCTCTCCTCATACCAGGGTGATTGTGGCCTTCCCTAGGAATTTTCTGCACCCCTGTCATTAATAGATGTGATTGTCATTTCAAGTAAAGGACGAGAAAGTAAATCATTTGGTGCTTCGATTCATTAGTAACAAATCACTGCAGAGCCTCATACTATTCTTTTTAAGTGATAAGTTGTGAAAATTTGGCAAGAAAGTCCACTTCTAAGAATGTAAATAAAATGTAAGCCCACAGTAAAAAATTTCCACCTGAAATGCTTGTCAGCACAATACAATTCCATCTTGCCTTTCTGAAGCCATTGTTGACAATCTTGGACTTATTTATAATTTCTCAGCAATGCTAGACTCAAAGGTTCCTAATCTATTATTTGTTTGGTGGTAATTCTTCATTTAAAAAGTGTTTATATATATCTTATTGAAGTATAGTTGATTTACAATATTGTGTAAGTTTCAGGTGTACAGCAAAGTGATTCAGGTATATGCATATGTTACGTGTATATATATACATATAATATATATATAATATTACATATACATATTATATATATAATATACCTTTCTAGATTCTTTTTCAATTATAGGTTATTACAAGACATTGAATATAGTTCCCTGTGCTATACAGTAAATTCTTGTCTTTTAAGTCTGTTTTATATATGGTAGTGTGTATCTGTTCATCCCATACTCCTAGTGTATCCTTTCCTCCACCCTGCCCTTTCTCCTTTGGTAACCATATGTTTGTTTTCTATGTCTCTGAGTCTGTTTCTGTTTTATAAATAAGTTCATTTGTGTCTCTCTCTCTCTTTTTTTTTTTTGGTTTAGATTCCACATATGAGTGACATCATATGGTTTTTTTTCTCTTTCTGGCTTACTTCACTTAGTATGATAAATTCTAGGTCCATCTGTGTTGCTGCAAATGGCAATATTTCATTACTTTTTATGGCTGAGTAGTATTCCATTGTACATATACACCACATCTTCTTTATCCATTCATCTGGTGATGGACATTTGGGTTGCTTCCATGTCTTGGCTATTGTAAACAGTACTGCTGTGAACATTGGGGTGCGTGTATCTTTTCAAATTAGGGCTTCCTCTGGATATATGTCCAGGAGTGGGATTGCTGGATCATATGGTAACTCTATTTTTAGTTTTTAAGGAACCATACTGTTCTCCACAGTGGATGCACCAATTTACATTCCTACCAGCAGTGCAGGAGGGCTCCCTTTTCTCCACACCCTCTCCAGCATTTATCATTTGTGGACTTTTTGATGATGGCCATTCTGATCGGTATGAGGTGATTTAAAAATAACTTATAGAGCTTCAGAAATACAAAAGCTTGCCATGGAGTTCATGACAGTCCCAACTGAAGGCCAGCAGAGGTTCGGGAAGTGTGGTCCTTATCTTGAATTATCTGCATAATTCCTCCTGTTTTCTGCATTTCGTTTCATGTTCCCTTATGAACTTGTGGGTTCTGCAATCGTGAGCCTTGGCCTGGCACATCCCAAAATCTCAGTTAGAGCCAAATCTACTCTAAGCGTTTAAATGACGGCCAGCTGTCATTTGGATATCGAACTGGTGCTGCAGCGCTTTCAAACGGATGGAAAATCAATGTACAACTCGCCGGAGACGTGTGAAAAGTGGACAAGATTAATGAAACCAAATGTGGAGAATATTTTATTATTTTAAATTTTTTCTGACAGCATGGTCGTTTCCTTTGGCGTCTGTACACTCTGCTTTTTAATTTATTAAGGCTGATATACATATATTTGCATTTAGATTTACACCCTGTCATATAATAAACACTGAAAATCATTAAAATTAAACGTGGTTAAATCTACATGTCAGTTTTCCTACAGGTTCACAGTATGGAGCCATACACAAAATCCCGAAGGTGGAATTTCTTCGTGGGCTGCACACAGGAACCAGTGGACGTCAGTGTCTGCAGGTGTGTAAATGGCTCCCGCGCGGTTGGGAGTGTGCGTTAGGGAACGGGATGTGGGGAGTATATCCCGCAGGGAGGCAGGGCTGGGGCAGAGCTGGGACAGACCAGAGCCTTCAAGTCCTCTTGGAGGCCTCTTCAAATAAATGCAACGTGTCTTGAACGGGATACAGTTCTGATGACTGGGGATTTAGGGAAAATTTCTCTAAGGAAAAAAGTACGTTAAACGAAAGAACTAAGCTTGCAACGTAAAAATGGGGGCCAAGCCCACAAGCTGCAATCTTAGGATGATGTGAGGAAGGCATGTTTAATGACTGGACCGAGAAAAAGGTTTGAGCCCCGCCGCCGGCATCTCCTCTGAAGTGCTGTGATGCTGAGCCCTGCCAGCCACAAACAGCGCAGACGCCAACCACACATTTCTCAGATGCTCTGTGAATCATACTGACAAGGTACTGGGTCCCCAGCCTACCTCTGGGTTTGATGATTTGCCAGAAGCGCCCATGGGACCCAACATATAGTCAACGATATAGCAAAAAGGTACGAGGCAGAGTCAGCAAAGGGAAAAGCACACAGGGTGAAGCCCAGGGGAGACGGGCATAAACTTCCAGAACCTTCTCCCCATGGACTCACAAGGATGGGCTAATTCCTTCAGCAACACACTGTGATCCACCGTCAGGGGAGCTCTGCAGAGACTCTGGGAGCCAGCTCTTGATGGAGAGCCCAGGCTCCCAGATGCCAGCCTTCCTAATCAGCCATCCGCACAGACACCACACACGTGTAAACTCACAGTATCCCAGTCCTTCCTCATCACTTCCCTAAGCCCCGGCCGACGGGGAGTTCACATCTGGTTATGCTAAAACTGTTTTGTTTCTTTTTTCATTTCCTTTCTTAGGACTACTCAGGATTATCTAAAAACAAAAATACAAAGCATCGAATGCCCTGGTATTCAGTAAAATAATTTGTAAAAGAAATCACCGAAGAAGCTTTTATATTACATAATTTTGTTTATGGACTACTGAAAAGTAACTGCTTTCATCACTAAGAAAATTTTCTGCTTTCAACATGGAGCCAGCCTTTTTGAAAGGCAGATCAATATTTAGACACTTTGTAATGTATTTCTCCAGCCAGTCAAAAGGGCATGTGGCCAGGTTTTAAAAATCTTTGACTATAACTCAATTAATGGTAAGGTTTTTTGGCCAGTTTTTACAAATGAGTATCTACTAGGGAGTCATTTGAAGGGAAAAAAAGTGCAAATTTTTCTGGGCAAATATGACTCAAGAGGCATTCATTTGCCAAATTTCATGTTTTAAATATTGTATAATTCAGTATCATTATCAAACCAATTAAAAAGCATTTCCACTGGTCTTAATAAAATGACGCGTTATATAACTCAGTATTAACAAGAACTATCTACACTTATTTGTCCAAAACCTGGATAAAAAGCAAGCCTCAACCCATGAGCAGATCATCGCAAACCCGGAATGAATGAGGCTCCCCTGTAAAACGCTACTTTGCACACGCAGGTGTGTGTTGGAGGCCAGCAGAGGGTAATCATTAAGCCTTTACTTTCATTGTGATTACACTAAAATTGTCTTAACTTTTCACCTGGCAAAATATTTAAAGTGGGATCAAAATCATTAATAATAACAGAATTTTCTCTGTGATGAGCACACCCTCTCCACACGTGGCAGTAAGGTATGGACATAACAGAACATGATGCGAGTGACAGCAAACACCGGCTTTCGTCAGTTCCAGGTCACACTGGAACTCACGCCACACGTGAGGTCCATCAGACGTTTATGAGAACCACCACAGCACTCTGTGGACATGTGCCTGACTGAGGGGGCGGGCAGAAGGCTGCGGAACACGCTGCCCCAGGGAAACCTAGCAGCTCTCGTGCGGGGGCCCCATAAATTCATCGTGAGATGCAAAATTATGAGAACTACGCTTAAGATTACTTAAGGAGCAAAAAGGACTTAAAAAGTGATATTTCCAGAAAATATGTGCAATTCAAAGGTGGTTTGGAAATGTATATTTCATGTAAGAAAATAATAATTTTTATAATTATAATAATGCTTCTTAGCATTTATTATATTAAATAAAATCATATAAATCAAGAATGATTACCGTATGATATCACTTAGATGTGGAATCTAAAAAAAAGTCAGGTGAACTTATTTACGAAACAGACTCACAGACCCAGAAAACAAACATATGGTTACCAAAGGGGAAGGGAGGTGGGAAGGGATAAATGGGGAGTTTGAGATTTGCAGATAGTAACTACTATATGCAAAATAGAGGAACAACAAGTTCCTACTGTAGAGCGCAGGGAACTACATTCAACCTCTTGTAATAACCTAGAATGAAAAAGAATATGAAAAGAACATAGATGTAACAGAATTACTATGCTGTGCACCAGAAACTAACACAACATTGTAAATTGACTGTGCTTCAATTTAAAAAAGATAAAACAAACAAACAAAAAACACATGGGGAAACATCGTTCTCCAGCGTGACTATGTAAGTGGAAAATTTCAACTGCTCATTGACAGCAAGTACACCTGACGCCCCCGCCCCCGGGCCCTCGAACTTGAGCTCTAATCGAATATTAGCCTCAGGAATTCACGGGGAGGCACCCACACGGAAAATGCTTGATCGGACTTCCCATCTTAGCATCAGTCCATCCTCTTGACCCTTTGCTCACACACTAGATTCCACTTTCTTCCCTAAGTCAACAGGATTCTGTGACTCTGTACAAAAGATACAGGACTGAGGATTTCAAAAAGTGACTCGGAAACAAAGACTGTCAAAGGCATGGCTTTAAAAGGGGTGGGGGGAGCTATGCTTAAGGGAAATAACCTGCAGCCTCGGAAATTTTGGCTCGAATTCTGTGTAAAATGTTTGACGCTGTTAAAGTACACCAAACCCGCTTCAAAGCCCACAAGCCTCGATCCAGATCCTCCTGCGCCCTGCACCCCTCACCCAAACCAGCACCACCTCCCCAAATGCCCCTTTGTTCACGGGGACCTACTGTGCAGCCCGAGCTAAGGTGCAGGGTTGCAAATTCATTGAAATTAGGGTCGAGTACATTATCAATGTTTTATGGACAAAATTAATATCCTTTGTTTCTACTGCAGCCTTCACATCGCCAAGGGCACCTAAAATATTCTGCAATATTATCCTACTCAGATAAAATCAAGAAAAAATGGGGCAATAAGCTGAAACAGAGGTGAAGAAATGAGCTAAGACCACAGACTCTGAGGCTCAAAGCCCGGCCGCAGAAACCACACTATGCCAGGTGTGAGGCCCTCGTTACGTGGAGTCCATTTTTGGGTTGGAGCCAGTCGCCTCTGGAGCAGAGAGCGCAACGCGGCCCTAGAATTTGACTCCTGAAAGCCCAGAGGTGCCAGTAAGCTGGCAGCCTGCGGCGTGGTCCTGTGGCCACAAAGCCCACTCCTCCAACCCGCCCCACGTCCGCACCGTGCAGTCGGGTGGCTGGTGCTTCACGGGTGGCCCTGGGGTCTCCACCCCTCGAATCTGGCGGCTCTTTAACCCACAGAAAGTCCTGGGCCTCAGCCCTGAGAAACTGCACCTTGTACTTCCTGTGATTGGAACACGTCCAGGAGCCCTGAGCTTCCACTGAGAGTCCACATAGAGTGAGGCCACCCCAGGGGGCAGCTGAATACCAGCCAGTGACCCCGTGATGCCTGTGGAGCGAGGGTCACCCAGCCAAGCACGTCCTGACCCCCTCCGCATCACCAGAGGAAATACAACAGCTCCTGAAATTCGGGGGTAGTTTGTTACGTGCCGGTAGGTAGCTGGAACACTGTGTTTCTATCCCTTCCGTTAACCCCCCTCCAAAGCCGCCTTGAGTGGCTCTTACTATGTAACACGAACGTGTGTTTATTAAGCATTAAGCCCCACCCTGCCCGCCTGCCCAGGGACCCCGGAGCCTCACGTTCACCCACCGATGAAGCCAGACGACGGGGGGTTGGGCTGGATCTTCTCCTCCGTGTTCTCCTGGATGATGTCCCAGAGCTGCCAGATGAACTTGGGGTGGAGAATGTAGAACGGCTGCTCCGGGTTTCTCCGCCGGTACTGCACGTACGGCGTGAACAGGTTGTAGTCTGGCTTCTGGTACCACTAGGAGGAGAGGAGCAGAACGCCGCCGTCAGGGACGGAGGGCCGCGCTGCGGGAGGGAAGCAGGGCGCGCCCAGGCCGGGGGCACCTGGAGGCCGAGGGGCCGGGCCGGGCTGGCGGGTGCGGGCACCACCGCGCAGGCGCCGCCTCGCTGGAGGAGGGGCCGGGGGCAGAGCCGGTGCAGCCTGCGGCCGATGCCTTACTCCCGGGTTACACGCGGGAGAAGGGCCCAGGGCGGGTCAGCGGACTTTCCTGTAAAGGGCCGATGGCAAACACGGAAAGCTTTGGGGACCAGAGAGGCGCTGCTGCCGCCGCTGGGCTCTGCTGTGGGCCTGGAAACGGCCACGGCGGGGACGGGATGAGTACGCGTGGCTGTGTTCCTGTAAAACTTTATCTGCACACACACGGGGCCAGACTTGGGCCACGGCTGCTGCTTGCTGACCCCCGGGGCAATCACTGTACTTCAAAAATACCTTCTCCAAATCTATCGTTTAGAAAGTTCTCAGTCAGTGCCTGGGTTTGGGGGTGGGTCTGGGAAGACAGATGAGGGGGCCCAAGGGAGCTCTCAGCAGCGATGGGAAGATTCTATTTCCTTTTTTTCTACTTAAAAAAAATTTTTTTTTTAAGTTTATTTATTTATTTATTTTTAATGGCAGTACCAGGGACTGAACCTAGGACCCCGTGCAAGTTAAGCAAGCACACGCTCCACCCCTGAGCGCGATCCTTCTCCCCCATTTCTGTCTTTTCATTGTGGTGGGGGTTATGTGACTGTCTACATGTGTACACCCATCAAAATGGGCACACACTGATTATACATAAATCATGGTAAGAAAACATGAACAATAAGGTTGATTTTTTTTTTTTTAAGTCTTCAGAAGTGTCTGGGGTGCGGCCAAGAAACAGGACTTGGAGGTGTGGGGGGAGGGGCTCTGACGGTCCCTGCAAACAGATACCTTGGGCAGAGTGGGTGTCCATTAGGATCCCACAGAATAGTCCATGGTTGAATGTGGTCTGTGCCTTTACAAATTCTGAGGACTGGCCAGAGCATCTTCAGTGAACTGTGCCCCCAAACCCCAAGGTGGTGAGAGGAGGGCAAGAGAACGTGGGGGTCTTTTCTTCTCCGCCTCCCCTGGAGCCTCACACGAGACCCACGGAAAGCAGCCCGCGGCCTTTGGCTTGGACAGCTCTGTGCCCTGGGCTGGGATGCTCCCAACACAGGCAGAAACAAGGCCCGACAGCTGGAGGCTCTTGTTGGTCCACAAAGAGCAAGAAAACTGCCAGAACTTCAACCGCAGAACCTCAGGCTGGAAGGAAGCTGACAAGGTCGAACGTCCATTGGAAGCTGATTCTCACTAGATGGTGTGTCTGAGAATCGACCAGACAGCATCTCAGAAATGCACATCGAGGCTGTATGTGCCCAGATCCCTGGGAACAGGGCTTTGGCAGGTACATCTGAAAACCATTCCCGGTGACTTTGCGGTGCGCTCCTGGGGGGGCACCAGTCACAGCTGTGCTTGGTACCCGTCTAGCCTCAGTCTCAGGGTCAATGGGGACAGAACGCTCCTTCCGGAGGGACCACCGACCTTGGGCGGCTCTCTTAGAAAGTCGCCCCTTGGTGTTAAGATCTGTTTCATCTTAGGAAGCCGGCAAAGCAAGTCCCAAGATTCTGGTACAGCTGGCAGCATTGCTCACGAGGCTAAATTACAACCTATCTTCCCAGCCCTCTTTAAGAACAAGTTCACTGACTCACAGACATAGAAAACAAACTTACGGTTATTGGTGGAAACGGGGTGGGGAAGGATAAATTGGGAGTTCAGGACTTGCAGATATAAACTACTACATATAAAACAGATAAACAACAAGGTCCTACTGTACAGCACAGGGCACTATATTCAATATCTTGTAGTAACCTACAATGATAACGAATATGAAAACCAATATATATGCATACAGAATCACTATGCTGTACACCAGAGACTAATGCAACATATTATGTCGACTATATTTCAATTAAAAACAGTGAAGGGTCCTTACAGCTCAAAAAAACCCAAAAAAGAAAAAACACAAGTACATTGACTCTTCATGCCAGATTTCACCAAAAGTAGATCGGCCATGAATGTAACTTACTTGTATTTTGGTGGTTAGTAATAATCTTGTTTATACTAAATCATATAAGATTAAAAATGCTTGGAGGCAGAAGCCAAGGCATGGCACACTCAAGGAAAGCTTGTAACAGATTCCATTTAAATAACAATGTGCTGTTGATTCACAAAGTTTAAACTGCCCTGCCAAGAACTTCCGATTTATTTCCAAAGACCTTGTAACTACTTGGACGGTGATGTAACTCTCTCACAATGGAAAAGTTCTGAGTTTAATCAGCCCAACCTCTGGTGTAACTAGGCATTTCTCCACATTTAGACATTTGTTTTTGTGTTTTAAATCCTTCAGGACAAAAACACTTTAGCACTAGATGGATTACGCTCACCACAAATGCTGCTGAAACTGGGACTCAAACGGTGGGAACGTACATGAATTAAGTCAGCACCCAGGATGGGTTTCACTCTGCCTGTCGCAGTTTAATCCCTGACTAGCTTCTGTTATTTATCGGTCAAAGGCACTGTCTGACCCAGCAGGGCAGGGACACCAAAGGAAACACTTACCAGGTTAAGGTTTGCAGAATAAGGAGCTGGGTCCCAGGCCACGAGGATGACGTCCTTATACAACGAATTGTCAATGAAGTGATGGCTGGGGTTGGTCAGAATCTGCAGATACACAGAAAAATATTCAAATAAGTGATGGGTACTTCAGGAGACCTGGGCCTGCCCGGTGTGACCGTCCCCCTGTGGGCTCGTTGGTCCTGGGTGAGTCCCTCAATCTCATCTGCCAATCATCTTTTTAAAGTACAGTTTGGGGAGAAAATGATGCCCTGATTTGCCTCAGTTTTAAGGTGTAATTTTCCCACAGTGTTTAAGATGCACGTTTTTCCTTTGCATGTTAATATTTTTGAAGTCAGGACGGATCTCACAAGTGACATGAGTTTTAATTGGCTTAGGCTTAGCTCTTCCTCTCTGAGAAGCTGTCATCAGACCGAGGAGGAATCTTCAATCATCAGCATCTCTGAATTCAGGAAACAGGGGCTGGTTCCTTACCTGTCTGCAGGCTGCGAGCCCCGGGACCTAGGATAATGCTAATATTTGTTCTGCAAGAGACCCCCATACAACGCTCATCACCCATTTTTCCGATACAGTTTGAAATTCTAGAAATTGTTTTGGTTTGTTCTGAGAACCACTTGGCTATGAATTTTGGAAAATACTCTTATTAAGAACAACTGAAAAGATGTATTTTCATTTTAAAAATTTTCAAAGTTTCCGAGGTGCCTTGCTAACCCTTGAATTTTTATTCCTTTGTTTTTCTCTCCTTCACCCCATGATTTCCTCCAACTTTCTTCTCTTCAGGTCACAAAATGCGGTATGCTACATAGGTATTTGCCCACATCTACCCCGACTTTTCCTTTTGATCTTATGTACTCATTTTTCTACTCACACGCATCACCCATGTTTCTCTGCATTTTTCCTCATTAATTCTTTATAACTGCAAGACCCATAAAAATAAGCAAGTTCATGGTCATGGAAAACTGGGTGATTCCTCTTCATGCAGCCAGTTAAACTACTTCCCCATAAAACGTACACCATGAAAACACTCCGTCCATCTTACCTGGGAATTAATGATGCGGACGGTGGTTTTATTTCCAACATCCTTCTCATAACCACGCGTAGGAGCAGAGTTAAATCTCAAAACTGCGTCGTGGGAATCTAAGGGCACACAAGTGAAAAATTCAAATTTTTTTTTCTCTGCAGAGTCAGCATAATCTAGGAACACACCTTAAAGCAGATCTCTTGACACCTGAAGCTAACTGGGCGCCCACGAAGTTCAAATACCATACATACATTTTTCTGTTCACTGTTTATTTAGAATGAGATCTTGGCTAGGGGGCAAGCAAGCTTGAAAACATATACATCCGTTACAAGTGGTCCTGTACCGTCTAAGGGACATGTAGATACTTGGTTCACATTCTTTAAAGCATCCATTAGATGCAGCCTTTCTCTGGAAGGTTCCATCTGGAAGGTGGAATCTATGGGAACCGGGCTGGCTGCTGCTCCGGGGGCACTCACACTGCGTGTAAAGCCGCCACCTGCGCCAAGATCCGGTGTGTCTCATTCAATGGGAACAACAGCCTTCAGAGCAGCTTTACCCCTTCTGGGTGCTGGTTTGTGCCTAAGATGAAACCAGCTCTGATTTCTGTGCATTGTTACATTCTGCTAAGCCAAGAAGACCCTGCATCCCAGCGACGTCCGGGTCTGACCACCTGCAGCAGCCCTGGAGGGGGGCAGGGCCGCCGATGGCACGGGCTCCTGGTAACGGCCCTCGAGGTTCACCAAGCTGCAGCTACAACAGGAGTCTGCGTCTCTCTTCATCTGACTTGATGGTCAGACCCATGTTCTCTCAGCTCCCGGGGGAAAGCCAGCCTCGCATTTCATGGAGACAAAGAGGACAGGTGGAGGACAGCGGGCTTGTGATTAAGGGGTGGGGTGGGGACACGCTCCCTTTCCACAAAGCAGTCGAGACACATACATATGTTCTGAAATTTCTAGAGCCACCTCATGTGTTTCCCGAACCCTGGCTGAAACCAGAGTTAACCAGCAATAGGTAATTTCTATGGGCTTTCTTTAGCTTCAAAAATCCCGCCCACATTTCTAGTTCAACTTGGAGCAACCACAGTGCCTGTTTGTGAGAGACTGAGGGGTGAGATCAGGTATTTCTGACTTGCCAAACAGCCTGCAGGTGTTGTGACCATACCCCACACAAGCTGGCCTTCCTCCGATGAGTCTGATCCCCTCTGGGTGGTCTCCTGGGGACAGAGCCTCGTCCTCCCCAGACAGCAGAAACTCAGTGTGCGCACCATCACGAAAACCACGTTACCAAACAGTGAGCCTTTCTCCAAAGCCCAGAACTCAGAAGATTAAATTTAATTTTTAATTTTTTTTTGTGGGGAGGAGGTAACTAGGTTTATTTATTTACTTTTTAATGGAGGCACTGGGGAGTGAACCCAGGACTTTGTGCATGCTAAGCACGCGCTCTGCCACTAAGCTGTGCCCTCCTCTCCAGAAGAATTTGGATTCCAGTTTTGAGCACTCACATTACTACACTTTTGGAAGACAAAGAACGCATAAAGGGCACCTGGCTATACCATCTAGAAACCCTACAATGTTCTTTTAGGGGAAACTTCACAGGAGCCGGCAAGCCACAGAGTGTTTTAGGGAGCAACCCTGCACCCCCGCAGCGCAGACTCACCCCTGCATTAATCTGTCATCTGTAACAGCAGAGCTGAGTTGTGACAGAGGCCCTGAGGCTCACGCAGCCTAAAATATTTACTACCCGGCTCTTAAAAAAAAAGGTTTGCCAATCCCCAGATTTTAGGTGATCTATGCTTTGCGTAAATGATGCCCCAAACCCAAACGTTTACAATTTTCTTTCCTTCACAATTTAGGCACTCTTTTGCATTTTTGGGGTGCAACTATTTGCCATATGATTTATTATTATTGAAGAGTGTTTCATCATAAAATTTCAAGTGATATTTGAGCCAGAAAAACCAGACCTCCCAAAACAGTGGTTCTTACTTCTTGATCTCAGGGTCCCTTTACATCCTTGGAAATGACTGACAACCCAGGGACCTTTCGTTTGTTTAGATTCTATCTTTCAAGATAAATCGCATTAGTAAGTAAAAAAAAAAAAAAAGAAAATAAAAAAGAATTTAAAATATTTATCATTATACAATATTATCTTTAAAATAACCCATTTTAGTGAAAAAAAAAAGCTTCAAAAATCAGGGAGCAGACTGGCACTGTTTTTAAGTGTTCCCAAATCTCCTTAACGCCTGGCTCTTTGGAAGACAGTGGGTTTCACGAATCTGCTTCTGCACTCAATCTGCTACAATATATTGCTTTAGTTGAAATAAATGGAGATGCAGAGACATCGCTGAAAATGGAGGGAATGTCTGAAGAGTCTTTCTAGGTTACTGGGAAAATTTTCCTCTGATACATCACCAAAACTCGACAAGAGTTTCTGAGAGGTTGGTGGCAATATGGCATGTGACACGATGTCAATGACCTTTCTGTGCCCTGCTGTGTTAAAAATCCATTAATTAGTCTTGCTCTCAAAATGGATGATTCGCCCATGAATATTTTACATAACACCGCACAGCAGTCATTTGGAAACTATCAGTTCAATAAGTTGATCTTCAAGTACCGATGCATTTCGTCATGAAGTGTCCAATGTCCTCAGTATTGCCACAGAGCTCATCACTCGTTGAGCCTGGGAAGCTTCCAAGCTCGTGGTTGAAAGCTTTAACCTAATCACTGGCTACAGACTCTTAGTTATTTCCCTAAAAGTGACAGGCTGGCTTCCTTCCTTTTTGAGAAAATGTCTGTCAAATATTCAAGTCTAAACAAAGTATGTCTGTTGGCCATTTGTTTCACGTATAGTTGTGCCTCGTGACAAAAGCGGCTAGTTCCACTCACAACGCAGTCACACAAGCGCATTTCCATGTGGGCTGGCCCCACGGACAAGCTCTCATGTTATTTCACACTTCGTTTTAAAAGCACATGCACTCAAAGACTGAAATCTAATAAAACTGACCGCGTTTACTGCCTCCTCAAGGACATCCGTACACAGAACTGGAACCTTTCCTTCCACTGCGAAGCTTGGCAGCAAGATGCTCCCTCAGGACTAGTGAAGCTGGGTACCACTGCCCTGATCTGTGCTAAGACGCGGTTTTATCCACAATGGCTTCTGCAATCATCAGTTCAGATGCCAACAGTTAAAGACCTCTGGGTACTAGTGGAAAAACAGTTCTCACCTCATGAACCCCCCGAAAGGGTCTGGAGGGCCCTTGGGGGAGTGTACCATGTGAGCTGCTGGCCTGGGGCAACCCTCCCACGGGCAGCGAGTGAGGGGGGCTCAGACGATGGGGTGGCCTCCAGGCACTCGGAAGGAATCAGGACCACTCCAGGGCAGGAGGCGTGACGCTGGCTCTGCTGGACCAGTCCTACCGCCAAGCACGCTGCCCTGGGACACAGCCTCCGTCTGGAGGCAACGTGAACAAACCAAGGATGTTAGGTAGAGGGTGCATTTCTAATCAGTTATGTAGAAACTCCAAATTATGTACCGTCTTCTAAATGCCAGTGTTCTACACTGAGGTGTGTTTTAAGACTTAGAACAACTTCACAAGGCACAGGGCGCAGAAAGGTAACCTAGCTTCACTCCTTTGGAAGTGGTAGGAAGCTGGAGAGTTAAAAGGCCAATTTCCTGGAGGAGGCAGAGAGGTGGGGATGGGGCTGCCGTGGATGGAGCAGAATGGACCAGGGCGGGAGGAGGGGTGGGTGGGGAGGACCAGCTGCGTGTGTCCATCACGCGGACATGTTTGTAAATGTGAGCTTGGCTGGGCCTCTCCCAGATGACGTGCCTTCAAAATGAAGCTGTCCATTCATATTCAGAGAAGAAGGAACGGATCAGACAGCAAGCATGGGGAAGAAAGTCAGGCGTCGTTTCTGCAGCCATTTCACGTTGACCTTGAGAACAGAGCTGGGCTAAGTGCATCCACTGAGGAAGATTAAAAGCCTGCCAGGAGCTCCCAGCTGGAAGGGGCATTGGCACCAGATCCATGCCCAGCCCAGGGCCCCACTTCCCACCCCCGCCCTCCTTTCCCGAGCTCAGCCAGAAAGCAGAATCCGCACCAGCAAGGGAGCCAAATACTCCAGCATTTGGGGGAGTAGCTGCCAAGGAGATGCCCCTTCCCCCTCCTGAATCCACTGCCCTGGTGCCCCCGGCCTCTCCCGGAGTCGCCTGCGATCTGCCTGATTCCCTGGTGCCCTCCAGTGTGGCTCTGGAGCAACCTTTCCAGAATGAAAGTGGATCCAACACTCCTCTACTTCGAAGACTCCCATGCCTCTGCACCATGAGACCCAGGGGCTGGAGCTGGGGTTTCTGAGACCCAGACTGATTTGAGTCCGGCTCCGCCCTCGGGGTCCCTGGGTGCCGGGATTCCTTATCGTAAAACAGGAATAAGCATCTCCACCCGTCAGCACCGCATGGCTTGAAACAGTCAACACATAAAAGCCTTTAGGATGGGACCGTCTCTGCAGTAAACACCCTACAAGTGGTCCCTGTTATGAGAGTCATTACGTGAGGTCTGATTTCTAGGGAGTGACACCCTAGAACTCGGAGTGGGGGCTGGCCTCCTGCCCAGCCGTCCAGCTCATCTGTCTTCTCTCTGAGCCCCAGCCCCAGGGCCACCCCAGCCCTCGTCACCCGCATACTGCACTGTTCCTCATCTCCCTGCGATGGTTGACCTGGACTCCTCTCTTCTCAGTGGTCTTTGCTAACCTCCGCTCTCTGCCCGGACATCAGCCCTCGCAGTGGGGTGGGAGTTGGGTGTCACCCCTGCCCTGTCAGTCCACATCTCTCTTTGTCCTTCTCCTAATCATGAGATTGCAATGGTCTGTTTACAGTCTGCCTTTCCCATGAGACAGCAGAGCATTTGAGAGTCTGTGCCTTATCCACCCTGCTGTCACTAGGGTAAGTGCAGTGTCTGGTGCAGAGCTGGGGAATCCATGCTTGTTGAATGACTATATGATCTACTTTCTTGCTTTTTTAAAGTAAGGTTGATTTGTTTGTTTTGGGGGGAGTAATTAGGTCTACTTATTTATGTATTTATCATGGAGGGACTGGGGATTGACCCCAGGACTTCTTGCATGCTAAGTACATGCTCTACCACTGAGCCATACCCTCCCCCCTTGAGGTAAGGTAACAAGACAGTCCAAATGCCCAGCTCTCCCGGGAGTGCTGTACACCCCACTCCCACACGGCCTCCTCCCCTTTCCCACAGGCTTCCCAGAATCTGTTCCAAGTCACAGACCCTGATCTCCCGTTCAAGGCCACTGCCGTTAGTTCAGAGCAGACCTGCTCATCTGGAGTGTGTTTCCACAGGCCTGTTGGTGGTGATCTCACTGCGAGATTATTATTTACAGGAATGGGTGAAAAAAAGAGCATCTCATGACTCTTCTAGAAAAGATTGTCGCTTGTTTCCATAACAGTTCAGTCTGCTTTTCAATAACATATTCAGAGTGGAGGTGTTTACAGCTGCTACACTGTTCTTCTCAAAAACAATGGCCAGTTGTGACTCTGTCTGAGGGAGCTGGGGAAACGGGGGTGGGGGGGCACTGCCGGCAGAGTGGCCGGCAGAGAGCGCTGGGGGTGGTGGACACGCAGCCCGGGGCCTCCCTGGTCCCCTCCCTGGGAGAGGGACGGGGCTGAGACCCCCACAGGGGCTTTGGGCAGGGGGCTACCGCAGGTGCTTTTCTAGCTCTGCGCTCAGTTTTTCCCACGCCCACCACCTCGTGCAAGTCCTCTCCTCTTAGCCAGTTTCCAAGTTAACGTTTAAGGGCCAGGATGAATTCTGCGAAATAGTTCAGCACGCCCACCTCCCCAAATTTCCCTGAAGGAATCTTCAGGAAATCTAACAGCTGTGTCGATAAGCACGGGCTCGCTCAGGTGAGCGGGAAGGGGACACCCAGCACCTGGCTTGCACAAGGGCTGAGCTGAGATGCCGGCTTACAAAAACGAAAGACCTTTTGTCTTTACAAACGGAATTATGCTGCTGTTACGTATTCTTAAACTGCTAGATACAAAACTGCATTCAAAGGGATCGAGGCAAAACAGAAAATCAAAAAAATTCTGAGTGTGTTTGTTCTTCAGTTACCTCTGTACAAGTTTAATCATGATGCTTCACACGAGTGTGTGTGTTCACAGCAGCACTGCTTACAACAGCCAAGACACGGAAACCACCCGGACGCCCGTGGATAGAGGACTGGATAAAGAAGCCATGGTAATAGTTATACAGTGGAATCCACCCAACCATAAAAAAGAGTAAGACAATGTCATTTGCAGCAACATGGATGGACCTAGAGATTGTCATTCTAAGTGAAGTAAGCCAAAAAGAGAAAGAAAAATACCATATGATATCACTCATATGTGGAATCTAAAAAAAGAAAGAAAAAAGACACCAATGAACCTATTTACAAAACAGAAACAGACTCACAGACATAGAGAACAAACTTATGGTTACCAGGGGGTGGGAAGGGATAAATTGAGAGTTTGAGATTTGCAGATACCAACTACTCTATATAAAACAGATAAACAACAAGGTCCTACTGTACAGCACAGGGAACTATATTCAATATCTTGTAAGAGCCTGTAATGAAAAAGAATATGAAAAGGAATATATGTGTGTATATGTATGACTGAGACATGACGCTGTAGACCAGAAATTGACACAACATTGTAAACTGACTAGACTTCTATTTAAAAAACGGGAAAAAATGTGAACACTGTACAATGAATGTGAAAGCTAGAAACTAACAAAGATGTGATTGACATGTCACGTTCCTGGGAAATGTGTAACTGCCAGTGTCTTTCAGACTCTCTTCCAAATTCTGAATAGAGGAGAGTGGACAGGACTCTGATCGGGGCTATTCATGCCAGAATAAAGAGCAAGGGGCCTCTCTCTGCCAGGCAGGAGCAACCCAAAGGCACAGCTACGATGCAGCAGTGCTTAAAACAAAGCCCAACCAAACCAGGAGCAAGCCACTGCCTGCTTTAAAGCATGCTGCCTAAATTCCTTCCTCCGTTGTTAATAACGGTCCTTGGAAAGGAGGGAGGAGCGTGGCTTTACTTCACCGCGGGGGCCTCCACACCACGGCTCCCTCCTGATGGGTTGCAGCCGGCCAGCTCCGGCTTTGGCTTCAAGTCCATGTGACACACGGACAGTGTTACCGTGAGCCTGTTTAATGTCAGCACAGGGACCCTGGGACCCCAGGCCTCAAGCCCAGACTTGGGCTTTGTTTCTTCAGCTTCTCAAAAATTCCACATTCGGCCTCATTCCCAAGAGCCTGTGAGAGGAGGTCTGGGTGGGGCAGCCTGATTTTAACAGAAAGCATCACCCTCTTTCAAGACGGCTCTGGAATCTCAGCCACTCTTCAAGGACATGGAACACTGAAGAGGCCCCAGGAACCATGGTGATTCCTTTCTAACAAGTGGGCAGGGTCCCCAAAAGTCACACCCAGGTTGGCTACGAGCGAACGCCTTCTACCCTGAGAACGTATGGCAGCGTTGGCTTACATCGGGCCCTGAGGCCAAGCCTGCGTCTGGTCCACACTTGTCTTCCTGGCACCCCGGACAGAAGCCGGCAGAGTAGGGGCTCCGTGGGTGTTTGCCAAATGAGTGAATGAGCCTAAAGGGCGCAGCATGGGGACCGGCACCAGGGGAGTCAGAGGCCTTAGACTGGACTGAAGTTTCCAGAAGCAGAAACCCTCCTGAGTTGCCTGCCTGCCCACCTGCCCTGCAGGTTCCAGACTTATCTGCACCCGCCCACCACAGTGGGAATGAGGCCTTAAAATACATCCTTCTCCATCAATATCCCACTGGTCCCTTTCTCTGGAGAGGCCAGATTAACAGAGGAACCACCACCCGGAGGTGCTCCAGGGCTCGACGTGGATCGGAAGGCAGTTCAGCAGGGGAGATGGAAGCCCAGGACGTGGTGGGTTATTCACCGTCCGGGAGAAGGTCCCTGGGAGGTCCCGGGGCCAGGGCCCAGAGCCTGGACACGCACCAACCCTGGGAGGTCAGGACTCGGGTTCCCGCAGGGACAATGTTGGCAGCAGTGGTCCAGCTCCCAGCAGGGCCCAGGGATCGGGCTTCAGTCTCCGACAGAGTTAAAACTATCATCATACAAACCTCTCCCTGGAGCTGACCCTTAGGGTCGCTGCCCCGTGCGGGTCCCCTGCTGTCCTTCCTGTTCCTTGTTCCCTCATAATCCCACTACCTTTCTGGTTCATCAGGCGTGCGCCCCCGCTGGGAGCGCATCCGTGCAGAATGGGGCTTCTACAGGAGACGAGCCGTGAGACCGGCAGCCAGACGGGCCGCTGGCCTCCCCTACCCCTGGCCCCCGGCTCTGGGGAGAACGCCTCGGCTTGAAAATCACCCCAAAGGAGATCTCTGCGGGAATCCCAACCAGACTCATTCCGTCCCAGCGAAGGAAAAAGATCTAAGACTCTCCAAAAACAGCAGGACCACACCGGCCACCCTGCGTGGCGGGGATCCAGGGCCTCAGGCGCTGGGGGCGCAGGATCTGGAGACCCGCGGGGGACCCACCTATCTCCTCTCCCAGCGAGGAGTTGAGGATGGCGCCGGCCGACGTGACCACGGCGCAGCTCCGGAGCCCGCGCGGGTGCAGCTGGCCGAGCGGTACGGCGGGGACCAAGGCGCGCCAGCCCAACGCCGAGAAGGGCGGCTCGGTGCCATCCAGGGTGCGCACCCGCACGCGGCCCCGCAGCGCGCACAGCAGCTCCGCGCGGCTCCGCCCGGCCGCCCGCCGCCCGCGGAACCGCACGCCGTGCTTGTTGGCGCTCAGGTAGGCGCGCATGGCCTTCTGCAGGCGCGGGTGCAGCATCCGGGGGGACGCGTCGCCCCTCCAGAGCCGGCGCAGGAAGGCGCTGGACATGGACGAGGACAGCCGGTCGCCGTCCTCGCCCTCCTCCGGCGCGGTGCTCCTTCCCAGCCTCCGGGGCCGTCTCTGCGCCCGCCTCCCCGGGGCCTGGTGCCCCGGCTCAGCCCCCACTGGCGGGCCTGGGTCTCCGGGGGACAGAGGCCCAGACGTGCCCGGAGCGCGGCTGTGCGCCCCTGGCCGGCCAGCGGCGTCCTCCCGGGGCAAAGTGCCTTGAGATTTTCTCCCCGTCTGAGGTGAAAAGAACTCTTCTTCACTTTGCAACCCATCTTGGGCCCATGTCTGCAGGTCACCCGGCCCCGCGTGCAGGGGGCCGGGCGGGGGTACCCCGGGCAGGTGCCTGGGTGCGTCCGCGCCCTCGGGCAGGGCGGGCTCCTGCACAGCGCCCATGATGGCCCTCTGCCTCCCTTGCACCGGCAGGAGCCTCCTGGTCTCCAGGAAGGAGAAGGAGCTGGGCGCGGGCTCAGCAGGGTTGCTGTCGGTGCAGTAGATGAAAATCGCCACGAAGAGGAGCCCCCACGCAAATATCCCGCAGAGCATGCCTTGTCTCCATTGCTTCAAGTGCGGTTTCATGGCAGGTCTGCGGGGTCAGCACCTTGTGTCCCAAGGCGGCGGGAGGCGGGATGGACCTGAAAAACAGTGGGGTGTTACAGTTAGCCACATAGGACGCTGTGGGACAGCGCTGGGGACAGTCTGTCTTGAGAGGGTCCCTGGGGAGGGTGAGAAGGCGCATCAGAAACCAGGATCATAGGAGCTTCGGCTAAATTCAGGGGTCATATCCACCCGCCCGCGAGGTCTGTGAGACAAGGGGTCCCACCACCTCAGCTGAGAACCCTGGCAGCGGGGAAGTGCAGTGGGTGTAAGGGAGACTCTCTAGAGGCGCCTCAGCGAGGCGGCTGCCTCCCCGCCCGAGGGCTGTTCCATCCGGGCCCCTCCCAGCAACCTGTCTCTGCAGCTGGTTACAGACCTCCGACCTGGTGAAGCCGGCAGGAAGGCTTGGCAGAGGTTCCCCTCCCTCACTTGCTCAGCAGACCCTAAAGGCTCAAAGCTCAGCAACTGCACAGCAGCTCTGCTCTGCGTTTCCCAGGGAAACTGCCGGGGACCTGCCAGAAGCGCACAGATGGTCCCCAGGAAGCGATGGCTCCGTGACTGGGGCTCCGGGGGGCGGTTATGCCGGGATGTCTGTGGAGCTCAAAACAGTGCTCGGGCAACCCCCTCACGCCCCTGATGGAATAAGATGGGCAGGGACATATGCCAGAATTTTAAACAAGGGGGGAGATAAGAAGCAAGATTGACTCTAGGTGAGCCTCCAGCAGACAGAGGGCGAGGGAGGAGGCAGAGAGGAGGGCCCAAGACACAGTGTGGGAGCAAAGGACCCTGCCCTGCCATCAGTGTCCCAGCCCACGTTTATGGCCACGTTGCTACTCGGGGAGCCCAATGCTTGGTACTAAGGGCAACAACATGGCATTGATAAATGCACCTGAGCTTCAGGGATATAAGCAAAGTCCCAGAGAGGGGGAAGCACAGGCGTGTGAAGTAAGCCTGTGAGTGTGTGCATGTGTGTATGCACACATTACGTGTTTGTGCATGTGTTCATGCACGTGTGCATGTATGTGTGTGCATGTGTGTGTGCTGGGAGTGGGAGCTGTGTGTCTGCAGGTGTGCACAGCTGTGTGTATGGTGATGGGGTTGGAAGAGGCAGGGAGACCATTTGGGGGAAACTGAGCTGGGAAGCTGCCCCATCAGCCCTGGGATAGGGGGCCTGGGGGCCTACTTGGAGGTCTGAGCCACGTCTGTGGGAGGAATGGGGGGTCTCTGACAAGGGGTAAGATGCTGGTTGCAGAGGCTTTCAGGGCAGGTGAGGCGGGAGGAGAGGAGGGCCTCAGGAGGAGTCGGACTCTCAGGAAGCCAGCCTGCTGGGCGGAGCTCGCAGAGGGAGCTCCCCCCCAACCCCGGCCATGGGCTGACTGGCCTCCAGGAAGACGGTGGGGGGAGGGCGTGTGAGCAGAGGCAATGATGCGGGGACTCGGTTTTACTCAGGTGAGACCTGAACGCCGAGTGGGTGAGACCCACATCTGTGGAGTCACCTGCGGAAGCCATACCCTGTCTCTGGTGGAAAAGTAGGTGTGTAAGGTGAGAAGCCACATGCTTTGTGGCCCTGCAGCTGGTTACAGATGGACACAGATCTTTTGGCCTTTTCCCCCCGGTGGGGTCGGTCCCAGTCTCCCCTCTCCCCTTCTGACCAGTTAGCAGGCCCACATCCAGTAGCTTCCACGTCCTGCCTTTAAAAGACTCGCACTGGGGGAATTGGCCACCAGCAAAGACGTCTCTCTAGCCTGAGTCCACCACGCAGTGCGGCCAGCCACATGGAAAGCCCACGTGGGCTGAGATGCCCAGATCAGCCCGGGCTGTCCAGCTGTTCCGGCCCCGGCACCATCTTGGACTCCAGCCCAGTGGAGTGTTCAGATGGTTCCAGCCCTGGCCAACCTCTGGCTGTGGCCGCAGGCAAGACCCCAAAGGAGAACCCAGCCGAGCCCTGTCAACCCACAGAACCAGGAATGAAAATGACAGATCGTTGTTGTGAGCCACCAAGTTTCTGGATGACTCGTTACACCAGAAGCGATTGTTGGAACAGGCTCCGACAGAAACGCCAAATGCCCAGCGTGGTTCCAACAGCTGCGCGTCCTTGAGACGAGGGTCTAGCCTCTCAGAGACATTACGGGAAAAGCAGTGTTCACTGCTGCTGCTTCTGTAAGCTGTGGCTTCTTAAAAAGTGCTTCTTTATCTTGCCTTCACCTGGAAGCAGGGCTTTAGATTCCCTTGAACGTCGTGTGTCGAATACACGTTAACGAGCCTGCGCCCACCAAGCTGGAAACGCTGATGCTGAGAAAGGAGCCTGCAGAACACAATGCTGGCAGCCGACCTGCGGCGGGCCAGGCCCTGTGCTGCCCCGCACTTCCCTTGGATGATCCCATTTGGTCTTCCCAGCACCTAATGAGGTAGGAAACACGGCTTCATCCACTCCACACGTCAGAAAGTTGAAGCCCAGAGAGGTTAGGTAACTTGCCCGAAGCCACAGAGATAGCAGGCAGCAGACAGCATATAAAAGCCCATCTGCTCACACTTTTAGCACTAAGTTCTGATTCCATCTGATCATAAGAATCTGAGTCTTACACTGTCCGTGGGGAAGGATCATGTTCCCCCAATGTTGCTACAATCTGAATACTTTCGTATTTCCGTTCCAGAATGTCTGGGCAGTGTCCCCAGGCTGTCAAAGCTCACTGCCAAGCTCCGAGCACAGCTCATCAGAACAGCTCACGGGCAGTGTGCAGACGAGCACGTGTGTCTGGGCGACCGCGCTTTGAGAACAATCTTTCTAAACCTGTGCACTCAGCCCCTCTGTCAAGTTCACCTCAGATGATGCTCTAAAAACGGGTCCATTTTATTTATTGCATGTACTTTATACCGCAAAGAATTTGATTTTGAAAATAGACAAAATGGAAAAAAAAGATAACATTGCTTTTCAGGGACTAAAAAAAAAAAAAAATAGGACCACTCAGGAGCAAGGGCTTCACTCTGTCATCAGCCTGCAGATCTGGAAGCTGTTTCCAGGATTTCAGCACTTCTATCAGAAATCACAAAATCACCCTTAATAACAGTTATTCCGTGTCTGCCCTAACTGAGCGCAGCGCATACGGCTCTGACACTAACCAGCGCGGTGGCCCGGCCCCCACCAGGCGAGGACACCATCCCACAAGCCTGTCCCCACGCCAGACGCCAGCCTTAAGTCAGGTCCCCAGGCCACCTGCACTTCTGACCATTTGACTGCCAATCTTGGGGGGCTCCCACGACAGCCCTCGGGCTGGAGGATTTGCTAAAATGACGAGCAGAACTCAGGAAAGCATTGGACCAATGACCACAGGCTCCTGTGAGGGACACAGAGTCCAGGTCGGGGGGGTGGGCGCCCCAAGTGCAGAAACTCCGTGCCGTCTTGCCATGGTGTCGGGAGACGTCACCCTCTTGGGACAGGGATGTGTTCACCAGCCACAAAGCTCCACTGAGCTGTGGCCTCCAGTTTTGTTAGCGTTTCAATGATTGAATCACTGACTGTGGCGCTGGGAGGTGGAAAGGGCGGGGTTTGCGAGGCCTCTGGGCGCTGAGAAAGGGGAGCGGCAGGAGCACAGGGGGACCCCTCACCCTCCTCCCGGCCCCGGTGCGCAGCAGCACCGGGGGGCGCGGGCTCCCCGCCTCTGCTCACGGGGAGGCTTCAACTGCTAACAATCCGAAGGCTTCCCCACACCCCATCGCTGCCACCCTCTGTTGCCAATAAAGGGAACGTTCTCCAAAATGACGAAATCTCAAGGCAGCACAAATATTCTGCTGGCGAAATGCTACAGAAAGCACTGCACGGATGGCGACCGCAGTCATCGGCATATCTGCAAAAATCCAGGACGCGGAGATGAAGGAGACCCCTGTCTACGTCATAGCCACGGACCATTCTTTTCCTTAAAATAACCGTCCAGCTGTGTGGGAAGAAATGTTGGACAGCAACAGGAGAAAACCACTTTCTCCCTCTGCGCGGCACAGCTGAAACGGTGCTGTGCTGGTGCAGCTCAAACAGGCGGCATCTGCAGCCCTCCCTGCTCTGTCCCCTCATTAGTGGGGACCTAGATCACATCAGAGAGACAGAAACAGAGGCTCCTCGGGCAGAGCATCGGTCCCCAGGTGATGGTGGAAAGAGGCTTCCAGCTCATAGGTTCCTGCGAGCCTCGGTGGGATGGCTTCTGTGACAGAGGCTGTCACTCCCAGGCTCCTGGGAGGAGGACTGCCCCCTGGGTCCTGCAAGGTCGCCGGGAGGACTGGCGAGGTTAGAAGCATCATTTGTGCCCCGTGGCTTTGTTTTCTTTCCCACAACGATTGATTCCAACATCACCACCTGGCCGCGCTAGAAATAATTCTGATCATTCTACCCACTCAGGAATTCCAGTGCCCGTGTCTTGGGAACTAATTCTCAAAGGAATGAGTTCCCCTTCTGCAGGGATGTTCAGAAGAGAACGGAAGAGTATTTACATGCTCCTTCAAAAGCCACTCAGAACGAAAGTGCATTATCCAGAAGGCAGTTTATGACAAAATGCCCAGTGGAATTATGAAATGTAAGGACCACCACAGGCAGACGTAACGATGCAGCAAAGGGTTGTCAGTACCTTCTTATATTGTCCAAAGGTAAAGAGAAGGTCCCTCTGGGCTCTGCCACTGGAAAGATGCCCTTCCCACACCTGCGGTGGGCGCGCATGAGCAGCGGTGTTCGTGAACGGGGAGAATTTTTAAGCACACGCTGATCGCTGCGTCTGCTCTGACTCCCTTCTGGCCAGCTTTCCTCGTGCCTTTTTGTGTGTAGAAGTTGTCTAGATGTTCTGAAACCTAAGTATTTAACACTGAAATAATAATAAAGAAGACGCAGCGTGTGAACGGCCGTGAGACACTCATGCATCTTCATAGCCTTTGGGAGTCATCGTCTTTCAAGAATCATTTTTCTAAAATTAGCTCTTGTCACAGAGCCAAGAAAACACTCATTCTGCAGGGCTCAGGAGGGTGCCAGCCCGGCTGGCATCCTGCCTCTTCACGACCTCAGGGGCTCCTTTTACAAAGGACCCAGGTTCTTTCCTTGTCTTTGTTTTATATTTTATAAATGGAAGGAATCCTCAAGGCCACTAAGGGTCCACTCCCTAATCCATGCCCTCTCCATCCCAGCCCTTCTTAAGCTAATGCCCAGAAGCACAGAAAGGGAAAGGTTAGCGGGTGGAGCAGGGCAGAGAGCGGTGGTGGGAGGGCAGCCTCTTCCCTGCCTCCTCTCCGCCCCTGCAGACCTCCAGTGCATCTTCCAGAAGCTCAGCTGCATGGCCCGCAGCTTCTGGCCAGTCTCCTGGTAACCCCAGACCCTGGGATGGAGGGATGGAGGATGCTGTGTGGGCTGGCCCACTCGGGGGAGCTCGCTTAGCAAAGGCGTAAGTTATGAAAACGAGTACCCCCACTCCAGTTCAAAGCATGGGTGCTTGAGCAGCATCAGTGTGGAGGAGCCAGACCTACCTGAAGTCATGCGGGTGGGCGGCTCCCAGCAAAGGTAACCAGTGTCATCACCCAGTCAGGTTAGGTCAGGTCGGGGTGCATTGGTGTTATGAACGCAGGAGTCAAGCTGATGACAGACCAGGATCAGATGCCGCCTCCCCCAGCTGCCCGCATACCAGGCGCAGCACATCCACACTCTCCTTATAATTCTTTGTTCTCAGTTTAATCTTTACAGCAAACTTCCTACAAACATCATTATTCTCGTTCAGCATATAAAGGAGCTGGAAGACTGAGTGGTTCCCTTCCTGTACGTGGTTCCCAAACCCGTCTTTTGCACCACATCTCGAAGCGGGGGAAGTTGCACCATGTTTAAAATCTGAATGAGATTTCTCTTTTCTCTCTGTCACAAAGGATCGCGATGGATTTCAGCCTAGCTACCCGCCCTGACGGGACACGGGGCCCCCAGCATCGCGTCGTCTCTAACATCCCTGTTCATGTTCCTGGAGACGCTGACCTCCCAGGCCGGCTCAGAAGCCACACGGCTCCTTGCCGGCATTCCTCCGAGAGAGCGTGGCCTGGCCCACCGCCAAGGGGATCTGCCCCGTCCGTGCGGGAGGTCGGTTCACTGCCATTTCCAGGGAGGCCCAGGCGTGAAGGCCCGTCATCTCCGGGGACTTGCTATCTAAGTGGGAAGACAAAATGATTCTGACTGCTTTCTCTGTCCCACGATGGGTGGATGCACCAAGGAGAGACAAGGACTGAAGTCACCCTGGCTGCTTCCAGGAGGAAGGAGCAGAGGTGGACATGGAAGGACAGGGCAGTACGGGCAGAGTCAGGCAGCTCCAGTTGGGGTGCCGGGACCCGCACATGCTGGGCGCACGGACGAGGAGGTGCCCCCTTGCTAAGGCCAGAGGACCACCCTTCTGGGCCGATGGGTCCAGCAGCACAGGGTTTTCCCTCGTGTGGCAGGGCGTCAGGCAATGGTGTCAAAGGCAAAGACATGCACAGGTGAGCGACTCCGGCAGCTTTCAGTTCTCAGGACCTTCTGCAGTGAGGCGGCAGGTGCCGTCGGGCGGGGGGAGGCGGGAAGGGCTGCAGATGCCCGTTATTGGCTGCGTAGACGCTACACAAGCTGCCCGCCAGCTGGGGTCTCTGGCTGCCTGAAACGCGCCCGTCTGCTCCGGACACAGTGGTCTGTTTGTTTTGTGATAATTAACATTCAAATATTTACACTTGATACCAGTGATGTGCCAAGGCTCATGGCTAAAGCTGGAAATTAGCTTCACCCTCGTGTTTACCAGTCACGATGGAGGAGGGTTCATACCTGCCACTGGGATTTAAAGCTCTTCTCTGATTCCTCAAATGTACGTGGGTTTGGTGGTGAAAGTGTAGGTGGCCGGCAGGTGGTTCTTACAAGGAGGCCTCTGCACTGGCTGGAGACCCCCTCCCTGGGGAAAGCAGGCCTCCTGTCCTCATGAGTTCTCCACCAATGGCACGCGCTGGGGCGAGGACAGCGCCCGCTATGATTGCAGGCGGTCAAAATGCGGACCGCGATAACACTTTCTCTCCTTACTTCCCAGGCTGGTTGAAAATAGCCAAGAAGGAAAATGCAATTGTAAGGGCATTTTAAATTTAGACGCCCTACGACTTCATTCAGTTTTCATGATAGGAGGAATTGTCAATATTTAAATTTAATTATTACATCAAAGCCACCTTACTCGATTTTGTCTTTCATAAAATAAGTGTAAATGAAAAGATGATTCTGGTATACACAAAAATCACCTTGGCCGGTGCAGAGGTGCAGTGAAAACTGGAGATGGGGGAGTGGTTTTCTGGGCCAGGGAAGATGGCAGTTTGCTTTGAAAGGCTATTCAGTGGCTGCAAGGGTCCTGAGGTTTGCGGTTAAGGATGGACCTTTTGAAACCTATTTAGGAGAAAATGCCAATTACTCACTGACCGAGCACTGCACTCCTTACGACAGAACACACCTTCCATAGGAGTGACAGGATAGCCAGCCACACGCTCCCAGGTGGTGGCTGTCATGGAAGACTGGGGCTGGGAGAGACATTAATTTTAATTTAATTTAATTTGAATTTAATTTTAATTAAAAACGTTTTTATATAGTTATAGAGGTTTTTTTTAATGGAGGTACCGTGCACGCTAAGCACGTGCTCTACCTCTGAGCTACACCCTCCTCCCACAATTTTTACTTTAAAACAAATATATATACACCCATACCATGGAGTCAAATACAAAACCAACCTGAAGATTTTAAGATAAAGATTCAAGATAAAACATGAGACTTCAAAGACCTTTCTCAGTGTGGCACTTTCAACTCTGACACCTGAGCTTCAAAGCTGGAAGTTCTCCATCCTCAGAGCTCAGAGCTCCCCTCCGCAGAGGTCGGGAGCCTCGGGGCTGGGACTCGAGGACACGGCCCCCAGCGGACGGAAGAATCACCCAGACGTAGTTCACGTGTTTTCTCTCTAGCCTGCTTCTCCAGCTTTCAGTTTTCAAAACCAGTAAAAGTTTCCAGATGACGAAACCATCTCTGAAGTTTAATATCCACTAATTCCCAACCATCCCTGGTCCCAGCTGCCTAGTCACGTTCCCACGTGAACAGCAGGTGCATGTGCACATACAAGCAGGACACGGACCTTCCTTCACTTTATTCAATCATAAATTCCACAGATACCTGGACACCTGCCATGTGCTGGATTCCAGGTACACGATGCTGAGCAGATCAAAGATACCCATCCTGCCCGCCAAGCCTAAAGCGATTTGGGAAAGGCAGACGTGAAGCACACGAATCTTGCAGGAAATTGTGCATTCTGACGTTTTCCACATTCCTTCTCCCCCTGTGGCTTCTCTCCCTTCACAGCGACAAACAGAAGACCCCCCACGCCTAGGGACACCTATCACAGAGGAACCAGGAGCTTTTAAAAGTTCAAAAGCTGTATTTCAAGGGGCGAGAAGGGAGGACAAATGTTTGGAAGACTGGTTGAATCCGTTTTCCCTTGCCCGAAGAGAGATCAAAACTACCTCTGACCTGATGGACAAGGGCACAGGGGATTGAAACAGGAGAGTGAGATGCCCCAGAATATGGCTGGATTCTGGTAACACCGCATTTCTCCAGCACCTGCGAATGTGGACTGTAGATGGTACCGCCCTGCGTGACCGTGTGGCTGTGGGTGTGCGGCGTCTTGGGCTACAGTCCTCCCGCACCCGACTCCACAGCCCTGGCTTCTCCTCTGAACTGCAGATCCTTGTGTGACGTGACGGCTCCAGGGGCTTCAACTCTGCAAGTCCAGACAACCTGGGTTACCCTCTTTTCCTCCCTGAGTCTTTCCCAGTAAACGCATTCACCCAGCCGCCCAGGTCACAGGCTTTGGCGCAGTTCCTGGTGCTTCTTTCCATGTAAACCAACTCCAGCCCCAACCACCAGCAGACCTTGATGGCCCCAAACTGAAAACACATTCCGACTTGCAAAACTGACCACCTCGTCTGCTGCCCACTGGGTCCCAGGCCCCTCACCTGCTTCCCTCCTGCCTCCGCCTGCCAGGACTGATCACCTCGTCTGCTGCCCACTGGGTCCCAGGCCCCTCACCTGCTTCCCTCCTGCCTCCTCCTGCCAGGACTGACCACCTCGTCTGCTGCCCACTGGGTCCCAGGCCCCTTCACCTGCTTCCTTCCTGCAGATGCTCCGGGAACAGAGGAACTTCAGGTGGAGAATCAGTGGAGCCGGTTGCTTGCTCCCAACCCTCTTTCTTCTTTCCTCTATGAGACACATGCGGTCCTGGCCTCCATGAGGTACCGACTGTGCATGTCTCTCTGACTTCACTTCCCGCCACTGCCCCCTGGTCCCTGAGGCTTTGGTCACACTGGGTCCCCATGGCCCTTCCTCTGCCTGGAACTGCCCCCTGCAGGCCCTACCTGGAATCCTGGTGCACCAAGGACTCAGCTCTGCTCCCAGAGGCATCCCTGCATCCTCTGGTCCCTGTTACCCCCTCAGCGGGCCCCTTGTCACTGTTGGTGCTTTCACACCTGAGACATTCACGCCTTCTCCCGCGGGCCGGGCCCTGAGCTCTGGGAGGGAGACCTGTCCTTCCTCCACGCACATGGTGAGAACTCAGCCCCTCCGGGAAGGAGGTGGGGACGGAGGGGAGTGAGGGACTTGAGACAGAAGCTTCAGGGCATGACTCAGACCGGGGACCTTGGGGTGGGCATGTGCAGGCAGTGAGATTCTAGCCCAGAACAAACGGAAGATGAGGACCTGGTACTTGGTGGCAGGTGTGCTACAGAGGAGGAGCCTGCACACTGAGTCGTGACATTTGGGTAAGTGTGTGGGTATCTGACAGACACTCCAGAAAGTCCAAAGCACTTGTCACTTAGTCTACACACACATCGTGATGTGGACACACTGGCTTCTGTGACATATACTAACAAGAACGTGTGAGAAAGACTGTCATTTTAGTGTCTTCATCACATATAAGGACATTAATAAAATGCAGTGGGTTTCAGCCTCCCTGTCAGAGCTCAGTAAAAACCTTCCCTCATAGATAGTTTTGGCTAAAACTGAGTCATGTACAACTGAGACGGGGGAACTTACAAGTATGGCTTCTGGAAGTTCCTTTTGTCAAGGAGGACGAGAGAAAAGTGACAGTGGTAGTACATCCACAGCCACCAGCCTGGGCTGACTGCGCAGAAGTGCAGGGCTTCAGCGGGACAGGGCGCTGACAGTTATAACTCTAGGGAGGCACCAGACCCGCCCAGCTCCTGAAAGGTCGCGGGCCGAAACTCAAGGAGGACTAGACGGGTAAGACCACGGCCATGGCCGAGTCACCAGAATCTGAACGGAGAAGCCAACCAGGACGAGAGGAAAGCAGTGCATCACGGGAGATGAAGGATGCTGTCTGAAGCTGTGCGCCTCTGAGGAGACTCCCTGCATCGTCTGAATCCTGGTTCGGTATCTACGCTAAACAGGTGATCTGGGTATCCCCCCACCCTCGCCCATCCCAGCCCCCCTCCTGCTGCTGCCATTCCTCTCTGTCCTGCAGGAGCTCCTTCTTCCAATTTGTAAGTAAGTCATGGCATATGAGCTGCCCCCACATCCCACGGGAATTCACACACACACACACACACACACACACACACACACACACACACGCTCACACACATGGCATAAGCATTTATTATACGTCCAGGCACTGTGCTATATGGCAGGGGTAAAGAGGACAATGTAACACAGTCTTATCCTTCGTAATTCTAGAATGTAGTGAGAATAACTGCTAATGTTGCCCTCATGGTACCTGTGTCAGCCAAGAATATCCCATTATTGAGTGGAACTGATGTTCATTTGTTCTTTCTCACTCTTATGTAAATACATAAACAATGTTACAATGAGGGTATCTGTGTCTAATTTCCGCACTGAGTAAATGAATGTTCTGGAGCAGAAAAAAAAAAATCACTGCTCCATCATTTATTCACTCATCAAACATCTCTCGTAAGGAGTACTTGGACATAAAACCATTAGCGGCATAAGATATTAGTATATGTGACATAAACAAGATGTCAACACCACTGGCCCAGAGTAATAAAGACACTCCAATCTTCAGATACAACCTAGTCTGGACAGGACAGATAAACAAGGTCCCACTGTACAGCACAGGGAACTATATTCAGTGGCTTGTAGCAGCCTGTAATGAAAAACATGAAAAGGAAGCTATGTATGTATATGTATATCTGAATCACTGCTGTTCACCAGAAATTAACATCACGTTATAAATCAACCATACTCCAATAAAAAAAAGGGAAAGAAAAAGAAAAAAACCCCACAACAGCTCCAATCTTTATGTTGCCTCTCACTCCCGAATGCATTTTCTCTTTTCATTTCTGCTCTCAGCAAGATGTAAATAAAGGCCTTTTTCCTTTGCTCTGCAAACGTCTGCAGCAGCTCTTACATTTACTCAACACGGCATTAACTCCAGCACAAATACACGCACCCAGACGGCTTTTTGAGCAAGGGAAATGTTTTTGATCTTTATCACAGGAACCCTGAATTCATCAGCCTACAATTTATTCACAATGTCAGATGAGCTTGATGAAAATCTGTATCTGGATTTCATTTCCGAGCAGTGTGGAGGGACTACCCTGAATTCAAGGGGAAAGAGTACACCCTAGAGTAGGGTCCGACCCTCTCAGGATGTCAGGCGCAAGGTGGGCCACGCGGGGCTCCTGTGGGTCCACTCCGTATTATGCGCTAAAAAAACGACTTCTCACTTGGTTGCCCTTCCCCTTTTAGTACAAATTTGTGGTCTAGTTCTACAATAAGGTAAAATATCAGTTACGTACAGTTGTACAGAGTAAATGATAATCTTTTGAAAATATCCCAGGCTGCGATAATAAAAGTCAGTTAAGGGGTGGGCATGGCTCAGGGGTAGAGCATGTGCTCAGCATGCACAAGGTCCTGGTTCAATCCCCAGCCCCTCCAACAAAAATAAATAAACCTAATTACGCCCCCACAAGATTTTGATTAAAAAAAGTCAATTAGAATGATCTCTAAAAAGAAGGAAAAAAAAAAGAACCCTTCGGCCATCACGAGGGCTGGCCTCATGGGCACAGTCAAATGGCCATGCTTGGTTCCATGCGCTCCGCTCACCGTCCTGACGTTCTTAATAGTCGTGTCTCTGAGTTTGGGTTTTCTGAGTGAGGTCCGACGGGGAACAGGACCACGGAACAGCTGCTCCAGCAGAACAGACCCGCACAACGTGTGCGGACCACGCGTGCCCGGCAGCCCCGGCCTCCCGCCCTCCTGCAGCCGCCGGGGCGCCCCGCGCGCAGGCCCCAGCGAGCCCACCGTGCGCGCAGGTCGGCAGGACTGCAGTGAGCACGCGGTGAGCTGGGCTCCTCTGTAAGGACGGGGCTCCCACAGCCCCAGAGGCCACACTTCCTGTCAGAACCAGAGCCAACTTCAAAGGCAGAAAGAGGCCAGTGTTCTAAGAAACACAATAGACCGAGGGCCCCATCACGCCATCTGGCTTCCCCTGGGGCCCCTTGGCGGGACCAGCTGTCACAGGGCTCAAGGCGGCAGAGTCAGCACGTGAGCCCAGGCTGACGCCACGTCTCCTTCACTCTTGCACCGTCTTCTCCAGCCTCCCGGGAAGAGCAACAGGGTTCAGACGGTTCCGGAAAATTTTTGTCATTATTCCACCATTAGCCATCTGCACATCTGACTGTTACGTGTTTATTCTCTTTGACTTTTCTTTCTCCTTTTTTCCCTCATTCTCACTGAATCGTTTAAGCTGTATTTTCTCCATTCACTGAGTGAGTAGCCGCTCTGACCCAGGAACATACATCTGTGACCCGATGGAGAGTCAACGAAGCGGACAGTTTCAGAGAAACGGGTGGCCAAGGCATTTCTAAGAATCTTACTAAACACAGCCAGATGATGAGGGGCCTCAACGCCAGGAATCTCCACTGCACGCATGGCCTCTGTGTCCCAAAGACCCCCAACCACCTGGCGGGCTGTGAATTCGATCATTCGTAAGTTACATCCCAGGACGAGGTGTTATGGAAGACAGTAACGCAACAGCAAGACAAAAACAAACTGGAGCCTTCAGGAGGGCTGCGTAAACAAGGGCCAAAAAGCATTTGCCAGTCGGGCAGCCAGTTCCCCTCGACCACTGTCCTGAGACTGTGTTCTGATCAAAACAGATGCCACACCGGGACCCAGAGCAGACGTGCTGATTGACATGGAAAACCACCGTTGGTCAAAAAAGACCCAGATCATGTTTCACAGAGGAGGACACTGAAGCCCAGAATCCGGTTAACTTTTTCCTGCTTTGTTATAACAAAAAGTAGAAGAAATCACAGGCAAAAATGTAAAACACAGCACGGGAAGACTCCTAGGAGATAAGACGGGAGAGAACCTGGATGACCTTGGGTGTGATGGTGACATTTTACACATAACCCCGGAGGTACCGTCATGAAAGGACTCACTGATATGCTCTGGACTTCATTAAAGTCAAAACCCCCTGCTGTGTGAAAGCAATGTCAAGAGGACGAGAAAGCAAGTCACAGACGGGGAGAAACCGTTTGTCAAAGACACAGCCGATCAAGGCCTGTTCTTGAAGCCGTACAAAGACGTCTTAAAGTTCAACAGTGAGAAAATAAGCAACCTGATTGAAAAAATGGGCCAAAGACCTTAACGGACACACAGCTGGCAGACGCGCACACGAAGAGATCCTCCACATCACAGTCATCAGGGAGGCGCAAAGTGAAACAACAGGAGACACCACCGCACACCGACTAAAAGGGCCAAAACCCGGAACACTGACATCAGCAAGTGCCGGTGAGGACGCGGAGCAACGGGAACTCCCGTCACTGCTGGTGGGAAGGCAGAACGGTGCAGCCCCTTTGGAAGATGGCGTGGGGACTTCCTTCAAAACTAAACAGATGCTTACGTAAGACCCAGCAACCATGCTCCTCAGTATTTACTCAAAGGAGTTGAAAATTTATGTCCATACAAAAACCTGCACATGGATGTTTTTGGCAGATTTGGCAGCTTTATTCAGAACTGCCCAAACTTGGAAGCAAACAAGACAGCCTTCAGTAGGTGCATGGATAAGTAAGCTGTGGTAACAACGAGACGATGGAATATTATTCAGAGCTAAAAAGAAACGAACTATCAAGCAATGAAAAGACGTGCAGGAAACGTAAATGCATGTGACTAAGTGAAAGAAGCCCGTCTGAGGAGATTAACCAGCCCAGGATTCCAGCTACAGCACATTCTGGAAAATGGGGAATGATGGAGACAGTAAGAGGTCAGTGGCTGCAGGAGCAGGTGGCTGGGGGTGGGCGGTGAAGGGCCAGAGCACGGAGGGTTTTTACTGAAACTACTGCATGTGATGCTGATGACACATGATGGATACATGTCCTTATACATCTGTCCAAACTCACAGGATGTACGAGCCCACAAGAGAACCTGAATGTCAACCGTGAGCTTTGAGAGATCATGATGTGTCAGTGCAGGTTTATCAGTTGCAACCAATGTACCACCACTTAGAGGGGAGGCTGTGCATGGGGGGCAGGGGGTACGTGGGAAATCTTTGTACGTTCTGCTCAACTCTGCTGAGAACCTTAAGCTGCTCTAAGAGTCTTAAGAAAAAAGTAGAAAAGAAAGAAGAAAAGAAAAAAGAATGACACCCCCAAATGCCCCCAATACTGGAGTCCCTGGAATCTGAGACTCAGTCTATTGTCCCTTGCAGGCGGCCCTCCACCCTCTACGGTTTATAAAGAGCTCCCACATACTGTGCAGTGCAGTGCCACATGGGTTTCAGATTAAATGTCCAATTCTGACCTCAGTTGCAGACTGCAAATAAACTTTTCACAGGTCATAAATTTTTAGAACCTGCCGTAATAAACTAAGTATCTTGTGTCCAAGTCCCACAGCAAAGACAGGTGACCTGGAGTCCCCCAGCGGGGTTTGCTGTCCACGTGGATGCGCTGACCTGACTGACCAGAGAGCGCTGGGGACGGAGGCTGAGGAAAGACAGACAGAGTCCAGGACGAAAAAAATGTCATCCACCCACCGTCAGTGTAGAGTCTGGGGGCTTCAGAGACAACTACAAGAAACCAACTTGTTTCTCTTCTCAAGAAGGAAACTTCTAACCTCAGAATGTACGTGTTCCCACGAACGTTAATTACAGCATGAACCGGGGAGTGAGTGCAATAAAGAACCCTGTCAAGTGCTGATCCCTTGAGGGGGCGCAATCCAGTTCGTTCAGCCATCCCTTAGCAGTGAGGTAAAAAGTCCTAGGAGGGGCTCCAGGACCTGGCTGCCCGTGTCTGCCACGAAAGACGTGTCCTTTATTCAGCAAATATCTAGGGAGAATTTTCGAGCCCCCGGCAACACCGAGATAAATTAGATAAACTCCCATATAGAAGAATCTTTGGTGTGGGGGGGTGCTGGAGAGGATTTAGGGGTGGCGGGCAGCCAGATACACAAGTCCCAAGATGTGAGCAGCACAGAGACAGTCCTGGGGAGGGACTCCTGACAGACTCCCTGGGATTCTCGATCTGGGTCCAGATCTGGGTCTGGATCTGGGTCCGGGTCTGGATCTGCGTCTGGATCTTGGTCAGGGTCTGGCAGGGGCGGCCAGGTAGCCAGGGCAGGGCGTGCTGTGTCTCCGGCGGCTGCTGGGCACAGAGCTTCCCCCTCCACTCAGATGTTCTGGGAACTAGCAGACGAGGGCCACTGTTAATTTCCGTCGGCAAACAGAAAACACATTTCGTCTCATCTTTTCGTCTTTCCCTCCAGAAGCCCCCAAACCCTTGGACTCTTTGACAACCCATTCCTGTCACAGGAAGGCTGCTGGGATGGGGGCCAGAGGGACCCCTCCGCCTGTTTTCTAGGTCAGGGAGGGAGAAGCTGGTGTATACACAGAGCAGAACCCCTCCCGCGGTCTCCCCTCCCCAGCAGAGTGAGGCTTCAGAGCTGTCAATCAGACCCTTCCAGAACACGCGAGAACCCGGGGGAGGGAGAAAAGGATCTGACTGCTTCTAAGACCTTCTCATCAACATCACTGATAGAGGAGGCCTCGCACTCAGCAGTGCAGGGGTCCAGGTGGAAGTTGAGGTACCCCGAGCTCCATGGAGACCCCTCCCTGCTTGCCTGCACTCCACCCCTTCCCTGCACGAAGCAGGGCTGAACAGAGGGCCCAGCCCAGGGGGCGCCCGGCCCCTGAGCCTGGGAGACAGATCCCTGTTAGTGTCGGCTATTCTAGGGCCACCTCTGTGTTGAGCCACGTTCAGCTCTGCCTGAGGTGGCCCCCATGCCTGGGGTGACTGCCAGGAGGCCCACCTGCAACATGGCCAGTGGCAGGGGGCAGGGAGAGCCACCTGCACAGGTGGTCACCTGGGGGGGGCGGGGCCTGCACTCAGCCCATCACCCCCCAGTGAGATCTCCCCACCTCTCCCTTGGCAGAGAGCTGAAGTCGGGGTGCATACGGCCCTGCAGGATGCACCTCCTCCCTTCCCAGGACAAGGAGGGCCCTTCTTTCCGAAAAAAAAGAAAAGACATGATCGTTTTGGTGAGCATGCTGATGCTTCGTGGCAGCCCACGAAGAGGGGGCCACAGAGGCTGAAACTCCCACTCACTCAAGACATTCATGAAGCCTAAACAAAGGGAAGGCAGGATGGAACTATTCCTCTGAATGATTACATCCAAATTATTCATCACCAGTTTCTAGAAAGCCACAAAATCGTGTTTAGGTTGAGGCTCCCTGCCAGAGAGTAAACTTTCTCAAGGAGCCTGAAGCAGCTGGAAAAAGAAAACCAAACCAATCAACAAGCAAAAACATCAGCCAGTACGAAGGCCCAGGCCAAGGTCACCCCCTCACCCAAAAGCTTGGGATGAACTGGAATCCAGTTTCAATATCCATCGATTCTGAGTTCCCAGAAGACTGTGCATAAGCCGGGTTGGTATCAGAGGGTCAGGCCTTCCTGGCTGGCATCGGAATTCCAGAACACAGTAACAAATTTTCTAACCATGCCCAGTTATCCAAAATTTCGTCCAGCACAACAACATAATTAAAAAGTGCAGAGAAACCAACCGGTGATGCAAACCTTATTAAGCCGGCACAGCATGACTCACAAGGAAAATTAAAAGGGCTTGCTTGAGGGTACACAGAGAGCTAAGGTCCTTAAGAAAAATGAAATAATTTGCACAGATTTTCAAATTTTAATGTATTACTTTAAATGACAGCAAGATCGCACGCTTTGGGACGCAGCCCAGACCTCTAACAGTAGACGGAGCTTTCCTACCAAGAGCCTCCTTTGCCGGATGTGTGACTCTGGGACAGACCTGAGTTGGTGCCCAGACCCCCAGGGGGTGGTGGAATCACTGGACGGAACTGCCTGGGTACCACAGTCTGCAGTAGGATCGCTAACAGCCAGCACACATGCAGACATTAAAATCCACTTAACTAGATGATGAAAGTAATTTAAAATTATTTCCATGGTTGAAAGGAAATCCACACTAAGTTTCCTCTCTCTTTATTTGCAAATGGTCCCTTATATCCGAAGCATATGGAAATGGAGCAAGGAAACAGTTTATTTAAATGCCCTGTGTTTTTTTTTTTTTTAACTCCATGTGCTTTGATTAAATTCCTGTAATGTTCTATTTACCACTGAGAATTACTTGAAGTTCCTAACTTCAAACCATGGGCAACCTTTTTAATTTTAATTCTAGTATGTGTTCAGAGTAAGGGAGAGTCCCTTTAATTAACTGACTCACCCAGGCATGCCCCGGGCGCTCCCTCGACCTTTAGAGCGAGAAATGCTCTGCCCTTAGTGCACGGAGGGTGTGAGTCGGGAATATGCTTTGAAAATGCATGAAGGTCCACATAAACTCTAATGACCCCAAATGCACGCTGACCCTCTGTGCAGAGAAGGCGCCCTCAGCCCAGGTGGCTGTCTCCCACCAGGACCGCTGGCAGAGAAAGGTCACGGCCACATCAGACACACACAGCCAGGTGTGCTAGCCATTCCCTGGCTTCCAAGTAAAGTTGTGTGTTAACTTCCCGACCTGCATGTGGTTGGACTGAACTTAGGGTCAAGGCATCGCATTTACAATTGTTTGCGGACAGCTGATTTTTTATACCTTCCCTGGTCTAGAGGTACCTTTTCCTAATTTTAATAGCTGTTCCCAAATGATTCGTGGGCAGGCAGAAGCTGCAGCCACGTCACAGACCCTGCTGAGCCCCTTCCCCAGGGAGCAGCCTTAACCATCACCCCAGGTGCTGAGAATGTAAGTTGCTCTAATGCGCTCATACACTGACGACTCCGAGACAGAGTGCCTTTATAAACTCTCCTTGGGCAGATCCTGCTCAAATTATTTACTAACGTCTGACCAATGGCATGTGTCCCTCACTTCTGATGCTTCCTTAAAGAAAGGAACATTGTTTGTCAAGATGACGAAAAGAAAGGTGAATTTCAGGTTTTCTCTGTGAGAGTCAAAGAAGCGTAAAAATGAAAAGGTTGAATGTTTTAACTTTGACTTCCTAACATTGCGAGGAAATGTGTTTCTCCAAAGTGATGACCTGCAGCCCTAGAGAGAAGGTTTGTACAGACTGGTCCACCTGACCCGTGGTCCCTCATCCTTCGAACGACCTGTTCACAGATCTGGGGGACATACGTACACCGGATTCAACTGGGAAAAAGGGCAAAAGATCCCACCCTTTCCCCTCTGTTTTCAGAAATCATATTTAGGGAGCAGATGGTAGTCCCTTCAGTCAAGCACGATTTTAGCTCCACTCACTCCACGTGAGTTGAGCATCCGAGATCAGTCCCCGGGGGTGTGTTTAGCAGCTGGGACACTGCCTGCAGGGCTGCCTGCAAGGACCTTGCAGTTCAGCAGGGGTGAGAGCGGAGTGAACAGTCACTGTAACAGAGGGAGGAGTCAGTGCAACAGCAGACGGGACCATCCACCGTGCGTGTGTGCAGGTGTATGTTTATATGCATGTGTGTGCGAGCGTGCGCGCGTGCGTGTGCGTGACGGAAGCGGGCGAGTGGAGACCACAAGCAGGGGGCCAGTCCAGAAGCCCATGATGTTCTAAGCATCCCTGACCGTGTCCCCAAGGAGAGGGCAAGGTCACATGACCAAGCCTCGGGTTTGGCAAAATGACCCTCCGCCAGTCTGGACACCGGACTGGGTGCACGAGGTGCGCCGCAGCGGGTGGAGCCACCCGTGGAACCAGCTCCCGACGGACATGTGCCTCCAGCTACGGCCCCGGGCGGGCGCGCCCCCACTCCTCCGCAAGGAATATGACGAAGTTCAGGAGCTGGAGCCGCAGACACACTGTCCTCCGGAAACTCTGTCACCGTCTCCATCAGGGGAGAGACTCTGGGCGGGAACGCGAAGCACTGCCGCGTATTTGAAGCCAGTTCCGCTGCACCCGCCCCAGGGCGCCCGGAGGAGGGAGGCGGGGAGAGGCAGCTCCCTCTTCGGGGGACAGAAGCCAAGTCCAGGCTGCCCGCCCACCTGGCTCCACCGGCATCCGGCCCTGGGTTGAACCCCACCTCCTCCGCTTGAGGAAAACCCCGAATCTATACAGCGTAATCTGAGTACATCAGATCTTTATTGTGCCATCTGCCTGGTATGCTTTTTACTTGAAAAGTCACATCTCCGTTTCTCATTCCCTTCCTTTCTACAGATTTTACGATGCCATTCTGCCTTATCTTTGTAGCCTTTTGAACTTTAGTTTTCTACAGAGTGAAAACCTCCCTCAAGGTTGGTCAGGGCACCCCAAGCAGAGCCCAGGCCACTGGTATATTGGACTGAGGTTTCAGATTTCTTTAGTTTTCAGATTTTTCTTTATTATTTCCAAATGGCAATGTAGGATCTCTGTGAAGGCAAAAACTTTGCATAATTTATATGACTTTAATCTTCCATGGCCTGCTGGAATTTTCTGTAAGCTGGTTCCTTAAAAATGTCTCCTAAGAGAGTCTAATGGCATTGTGCAAAGCATTTCATAGGACGATCCATCTGCGTCTACTTGCAAAATTAAAGTATCCAAATTCACAATTATGAGGCTACAAGTTGCTAAATGAAATAAAATTCAGTTAATAAAGAAAACTTCAAGTGTTTTTTCCATATAAATGTTATATATTCACTTTCATTTTAATAAATTGAAATGTGGTAAAATATGTCTTCAAGATTTGAGCGTAACGCACTCACCAGCTTTCAGTACATTTTAAAATTTACGTTCGACCTTGTGGTTGAGACGAATGGAAAGGAAGATCTCTAGCCCCCAGCAAATGGCCAGTCCAAGCTCGCACATTACCAGCAGCTGAATGCACGTCACACAGCAAGGGACTCCCAGTGCAGCTGGACTCTCAGATATCTGACTTCCTGCCTTAACAGCACCACCACCATTTCATTCCCGGCTACCTCTCTGCCTTAACTCTACAAACATACTGAATTGTTAAAGGCTATCCTGTTTAAACTTGAATGTAAGCGGGTAACATACAAATAATCAATACTGTTAGAAATCAGGACGGTGGTGACCTCCTGGGGAGGAGGGACGAGGCGGCTTCTGAGATGCCGGTAACACATGCTCCTTGATCTAGCTGGCTACACGGGTGTATTCGGTTTATGAAACTCATCAAGCTTTATACTTATGATCTGTGCGTGCACAGCTGGCCTTGACAAAGGGTTTAATAAGTAACTTTTCTCTGTGGCAACCCTCTGGTTAGAGATATAACTGGAGAAACAGGAGTAAAACTGACCACTGGAGAAGTGACACATGCTTTCTTCCTACAATACACATGGACGCAAGAAGCCCAGGAGTGAAGAAAGAAAGAAAGAGTTCTGAACTCTCGGGAGGGAAAAAGCAAGGGAAGCTAGGGTGGGGGGCGGGAGGTGAGGATGTCATGTCTTTATATACCTCTTTCTTCTCCCAAATCCCACTGCTGCTCTGAGGACCAGTGAGGAAAGAGGTGTGACTCGTGCACGAAATGGGGGTGTCTCCTCCAGGCCGGTTTGCAAGGGGGATCACTAAGCTTGCTTCCCCGTATCCTTCCGGGATCCCAGGGGGTGGCTGGGGGCTTAGTTCCTCCTCTATCTTTTGCACCTGAGGTTGACAAAATCTGATACGTGAGCATACATGGAGCTAAAAAGAATAATGTCCTGTGAGGGTAAAGACAGTTCTGTGAATTAAAAAAAGAAAGTTGAAAAAAGAAAGACAAGCCCTGGACCTGCCGTGTTCGAGGGTGTCACTGTGACCGCAGCACCTGGGTTCAACAGTCACTCGGGGCACCGAGGGTCTTGAGGTGAACCTTCCCACCCGTCCCCCATTCCACTGACACGGGCAGGGGGACTCATGACAGTGGCTGCTCCCTGTCCACCTACAACCCGCGGGCACCAAGGGAAGGGGCTTCATCGTGAAATTTCACGGATAAAGGAACGTTCCAAGGCACCTGACTTTATCTCCGAAAAAATGTCCTTGGCAGGTACACAGAGGAAACACGGGCAACGCTGAAATATTTAACCATCACCACCAACCCCCTTTCACCCAGTGAAAGTGTAACAAAGCAGTATAAAGCCAACACACGCACACATGACCGTCCTGATAAAGTCCTGTTCTGTCTGCCTCTCCCCACGTACAGAACTTGAATTTTTCACTCGAGAGAAAAGAGTATGTGGGCTTATGGGAAATACATACCCTGCAAAGCACGCTCATCAAACCATGCATGCCTTGTGGTTCGACAGGGAGTGGTTTTGAGGTGCACCAGAAGATAGTCCCTCCCGCCTTGTTTTGTATTGGTATTTCTCAGGTGACATAGTTTTCTCAATTGTAAAATGTAATTTACATGGTAAGCTCCCTCTTCTAATAGTAAAAACAAATTCATTCATTTAATCATGTACTTAGAGTTTCGCATTGTCATTAGATGAACTGTATCATTTGGAAGGCAAATCCTGTATTAATTGTACTTTTTTCGACCCATTTGTAGCCAGAGGTACAAATACAGGTTTTTAACACACCATACACTTACATACACTTATATCACTACGCTTTCGAGGAAGCGATTATTCACATTTATTTCTGAATAATGAGCGCGATTGGATTATGTAAGAGATTTACCCTTTCCCTAATTTAATTTAAAGCTAAGTCATTTTAGAAACCACAACAATTACCCACATGCAAGGACCTTTATTTAAAAATAATTTGAACATGGAAAACCAATTGCTCTAAATTTAATAAAGCATCTTCCTCTCAGGCTCAAACCTTAGACGCAGCCCAGAGTAACACTTAATGTGTGAATTATAAACTTCTGAAAACAGAGGCTTATAATCAAGGCGTCGCAGGAGTTTTCTTTACAGTGTATTTTCCAATATATTTCTAAATGTCCCAAGAGACCACTTTCTAAGCTTTGCTCTCTTCACCAACCCCATAACTCAAAGCACGGAGGTAATGTTCTCGAATCGTAGCTTAAATTTTTCCTTGGAAATTTCACTTCTGTGACAACCTGTGAGCCTGAATTTCATTCTAACATCATCCGCTTGAATATTCCAAATGGCAGGGGCCACTGTTAAGTGTCAGCTCAGTTCTCCTTCTCCCTCTGGGTTCTGGTGAAGGCGTGGGGTCCCCGCCATCCACTTCCATCCTGGCACAGCCCTCCTGAGCCAGCAAGCCCAGCTGTGGTTGGAGACGTGGATGCTTACAGCCAGTCCTTCTCTGGTCCCACAACAAGGAGGGGAGTTCTCCTATTCCCCTGGGGAGCGGGACCTCATCTCACACAAACCCAGCCTCCAATCCCAGCTCTGCCGCATCCTCGCTAAGCGACTTTTGAGGCAGACACGCCCTCTTTCTGGGCTCAGTATCCTCACCTGGAAAACGGGGGTGATGATAATACATCCCAGCTGTGGCCAGGGTGCCCCTCCACACCCTGTGCAGACCGAGCAGCAGGGCGGGATGCGAGCGAACCTCGAAGCAGTCGCTGTCATCATCCTTTGAATCACTGCTCTCCCCAGGCTACGCGGTGTTTGAAGGGATGTGTCCACCATGTGAACTAAAGGTTCATTCTCTTCAGAGCAGGGGAATCAGCTGCACGGGATCCCAGAATACACGGTGATTAGTTCTGAGGAATCCCAGCATCAGAAGACACCTTGGAGAGGATTTAACCTGCGTCTTCATTTGACAGCCCTGGAAACTGGTCACTGCAGGGGTGGCAGCCCTAGGACTCGGGTCGGGGCCGCCAGCCAAGAGCTCTCCCTGCCACTGGGCTCTCTGAGAAAGTCCAGTGCAAAACTGCAACCACAGCCCTCACAGGTTTTAGAAACCACGTCTGCCTGGAACTGGAGGTTCTTTCCTAGAGAGGACCACAGGGGGCAGCAGAAACCAGGAGGGGCATGGACAGCTCTGTGCAGACAGAACTTCCTGGCAGTGGGCAGCATTGCCCTGATGTCATCTCCATCCACAGAGCAGATCCCCCCCCAAAGCAAGAGGGGCAAGACAGCCCGGAACCTGCCTGTGGACAAGCCAAGACGGTCTTAGTAGCCAGACCACTGCTGGGACCCAGCTGTGCCAAGTGGCAGGTCAAGGACGGATGCAAGTGTTGGACAAAACCACCGGCTCAGGACTGCTCCGGCCACACCCACACCCATCACCCTGGGGCCGCCACACCACCCACAGGCCAGGCGGGTTCCAGGTGTTCTGAAATGCAGCTGTTCTCCATCAGTTCTGGAGGAGAGGCTTGGAATTTCAGATCAGGATGGGATTTGGTAAGGAGCGTAATAAATCCTTGTTTCTGCCTATACCCTGTGTATTTAATAATGTTTACAAATACATCTCTCAAAAGTAGGAAGGAAGGCTTTCAGAAAAAATGGCAGATGCATTGACTGGAAAAGTCCAACATTTATACCCTAACAGTAGCTGGTCATCTTCTGTAGGACACGCAGGGCTTGGCCTTGGCACCAACCTGCTAAGAACACTGAAAACTGCTGGGTGAATACTACGTTCCTGGTCCAGATCCCCCAGTTAACGTCGAAATCCATGTACTTATTTCTCTTACAGTCAGTCGTGAATTTCATACCATAGTTCTTTTTTATGAAGAGGCTTTCAGTGCTTAAAATCTCAAAATTTAACGTATCTCTACCTTGAAGGCACTATCTTTTGCTAAGACATTTAAGCAAGTCGAATAAAGTACTTCACTTAATTTAAAAATTAAAATTTAAGATTATGTAAGAGAGGATCCAGGAAGGATAAAAACACTGTCTACTTAAAGAAAGGTGAATATTAAAGAAAAAAAAAACCTGCCCCAATTACCAATGCCTAAGATGTTTTTATTCAAAAAAAAAAATCAAGAATAAGACACCAAATCTGAAAATTAAAAGTTTCTCAAAGGGCAAAGATCCTCAAGTTTCTGGAAAGGAACCACCATTTGTTTACCTAAGCGGTAGGTACAGAAGCCTAGAAATGAGTTTGTCATTATAGGGAAAATGGGAGCACTTGAGAAATACTTGGATAAATTCTAGAGCTAGAGTATAAAATTTCAGTATAAGCAACAGATCAGAGACTCATACTTAAATCATCTCGGAAAGAGGAGAGTCTCAGAAAAAGAGCTGCAGAAACAAACATGTACAGGAATGTCGCAGCAACGACTTCACTATTTAACGTATCCCTGGACCCAGCTTAAGTCTTCAGCCCATGAGTAAACCCATTCCCTCTTAATTATCCTCATCAGAGACTGAGCACAGTTGATTGCCTTTCTCTGCATAATAAATCCGTTCACATATTTTCAAATATTAAATCATCTCAGCCTTGAACCCTCCAGGCTAAATGCTCTCATTTCTTCATCTTTGCTTCCCGGATCGCGTGCAGCACAGAATACACTCACCTCTGCTGGTCTCCACGCTGAATGCCCTCCCCAACCACCTCCCCCTCCCAAGTGGTGGGGCTCAGAACCCCACTAAAAGTGAGGCTCACACCACAGCCTTGACAGAGATTTAGCTCAAAGCTCCAGCAGCTTCAACTGCGCCAAACAAAAAGGTGAAACGCTACAGTTTATCTCACTCACAACAAAAATTGGATCAAGAATTCCAGCATGTTTGAATTACTTTTTTTAACCTAGCTGTGAAATCCAAGGTGATTCACCCCCTGTTTTAAGCCGCTCCTATTCTGATCACAATATCCATCTCCTACTGTCAACAGTTTTCCTGATGCATTAGTGGAAAACGCAAGCCGTCCAGTGTTGTAAATTTTGGTTGCCAGTTTCAGAAAAATAATGGGTTAAAGAGAGTGGGTAGAAGTAAGTTCAAGATCATGCATCATTTTTTCCTCTTAAGAGCCATATTAACTCCCAGTTTGCAACAACAGGATGACATACAGCTCTTCAATGTTGGAAATTCCTTATTAGCCACAAATTTTATTTCAATGTGGCAAAGTATGTTGACCCAAATTTCCAAAAATGTAAATATCAACTAACTGGCCTGAGACTTTTAAAAAGTGCAGAAAGTACTTAAAACGCGTCCTGAGTCCGCCAGCAATGTCCTCACCAGCAGACAGCTAACCGCGTGGAGGACCCGCCGGCCCCCTCACGTTAGAATCGCACAGAAAGCAAAGCTTTCGACCAAATATGGTTTGCCTCTCCTCAAATTTTTACCATGACCACTAAAAATACGTTCACCAAACAATTTAGCCAGGCATTTCTTTTCTCAAGTGCTTTTCAGATTATGAAAGAGCTCTCAAAGTTCAGCCTGACAAAACAAAGATGGTACCAGGAGGAGAGACCTGGAAGGCGATCACAAAAAGTCTCATTTAAATTCCTGGAAAGCACGGCTTCTCCAAACAGCTATTCGGATCGCTTTGCAAAGCGTCACTCGCTTCCCGCCCTGAGTTTAACTCCACTCCGTCCCCCAGCCTTGCAAAATCCGAACAAGAGAGGGATGTTACATTCCATACCCCCAAGATGCATCCAAAAGCCTCTGTACACACGGTGGAAAGTAAACCACCCCAAAGCAGGAGTTTTCCTGACGCAAGTGCGCAAGAATTAACACCGGGTATTCAGGATTCTAAAGATCCTTTCTGTCCCTAATCGTTCCAGCCACAGAACACTGGAAATCAATGGAACGCACTTGAAGCTTTAAGAAGTGCAGTTTTACATGGGGGTGGCGTGGAGAAAGACGAATAAAAACCTCGATTCCCTTCCAGAGCCAGAATATAAGCCACCTGGGCACAGCCGTGTCCGCGCGTCCCCAAAGCGCCAGCCCTCCGGTGGGCTCACCTCTGGAAGAATTTCCTGCTTCTCTCCCGAAAACCACCCTTAACGTCCCCCAAGCAGGTCTGGCGCCAGGACGCCGAGTCTAACTCGGCGCAGAGCGGCGCCAGGGCCGCGGAGACCCCGCGGCGGCCGCCTCCGCACCGCCCGACCCCGCGCCTTCGGTCGCCCACCTTCTCCGGACGCCGCGCCTCCCAGGGCCCGACCCGGCGGCACTCGTGTCGGAGACGAGCGTGTCACATCTTCGCCTCCGGCAGCCGCTCGGGCGCGCGCCACGCGCTCCCACACTCGCCCCGACTGGAGCGGAGACCCGGGGCCCGGGCGCCCGACGCGCGCGCGGCTCAGAGGCTCCCGCGGCGACCGCCCGGCTCCACCTCCCAGCCCCGGCGACCCGCGCTCGCGTCCCGCGCGGCCGGCGGGGTCGCTCCCGGGCCAGAGCGCTCGGCGCCGGGCAGCAGCGGCAGGCGCGCGGGGCTCGGCCTCCGGGCCGGCGCGAGGCTGCGCTCGGCCCGCGCCGCGCGCCTCATTGTTCCCGGCGGCGCGGCGGCGGCTCCCGGCCCTAGCGCCGAGCCTGCGCTGCGCCGCGCCCCGCCCCGAGCCCGCGCGCCCCTGCGTCCGCCCCGGCCCCTCCGCCTCCGCGGCCGCCTGCGGCCTCCCCCTCCCGGCCTCTCTCACCTAGCGGGCGGGCGCCGGCCCCGAGAAGTTCCCAGTCCGCTCCCCGCGCCCCGGCCCCGCTGCCTGGCCGCGGCGGCGCAGGGGGTGCACGGCGGGGCGCTCCCCGGCTACGCGCCCAGCCCTGCTTCTGGCAGAGAGTGATTGCAGACTTGGGCGGCGCGGCGGCGCCGGCAGCCCGGAAAGGCACGCCTGTCCCCGGCCGCCGCCTCCAGCCAGCCCCGATCCTCCGGGGGTCACCTGCACAGGCTCCGCCCGGCACCGCGCGGCACTCCGGGCCCGCCGGCGGCCGGGGTGCAGGAATGAGGACGGGCTGTGAGTGGCGGGGAGGGGGTCGGGGCGCCTGGCCCCGCGGAAGTGAGTCTTTGTGTGCCCGGCTCCAACACACCCTCCCGCGGCGCCGAAGGCCGGGCTACCTGCGCGCGAGGCAGCGCCCGAGAGCCGGCCGGGTGGGGCGCGGGGGAGCGTAGCATCCTCCCGGCCCGCGGCTCCCTTTGTTCCGCCTGCTCCGCCGGGTTCCGCGCCGCCGCCTGGCCCTCGCTCCCGGGAGCTTCTTCGAGACGCCCGGGGTCGGGGCTGGGCCGGGAGCGGGCCACCTGCCGCTGGGAGTCCCCTAGAGATCCATCTGCCCGGCCCTCCCCACCGCCGGCCGGCGCCGGGCCCCGCGAGGGCCGTCAAAGTTCTCGGGACGGCGGCCCCGGGGCTGCTGGCCTGGCGCGCCGAGAACCAGATCGGGTGTCCGTCTGCTCGTGTGCGGAATGCCCATTTGTCGTCGCGACCCTCTTGCCCTTCCAAGACGGCCGCAGCTGGTCCCGGGACCGAGACCACGCCGCCCTTTGTTTGCTGTTTAACATGTGCCTTTGAACTTCAACGCAGTCCCCGCTTGCGCGCGGGAGGCGGTGGGCCGCTCCCTCCCCGGGGTCCTCTCGCGGACCCAGAGCGCTGTTCCAGGGTGGGTGGGCGAGCCCCCAGGCCGAGCAAAGTTCAGGTAGTGTCCATCTCAGAGGGACGAGTTACCCCTACCTCTCCATCCCAAGTCCCGGCGGGAGACACAAATCCTTCACTAAATACATTATTTGAAAATGTGTATGTACGTTCATTGCCCTAATTGAGGATTTTGGGAAAAAAACAATTAATTACACATCCAGTTCATTCAGTGTTTATTAAGTGCCTGGTATGTGCTGGGGACTCTTGGAGGGGCGATAGACTTGGGAAAGTGAGCAGAATCTCTTTCCTACACTAAAGAATCTTGCAGAAATTGAAGCCATCACAGGAGTTCCACTAAAACCTTCTGGGCAAAATGCACTGTACGCAGAAAGTGCAGGCCGAAAGCGCTTACTCAGCATTTCCCCGGTTATGGTGATGGCTTCCGACACCTGGAATTTGGAGGAACTGCATGGAGGAAAAATGTGTCGCATGGACTGAAAGAAAACAAGAGTGTTTCATAAATGTGAAATACGTACAATGGGGCTACAAAGGAATAGTGTCAGTATCAGAGTCCTGGGGCCAGTGGGGGTGGGAGTAATGCAGAAAAATCCACCCCTGTCCCCTGAGGGGTCCGGGGCAGGTCTCATCCTCTGAGGGCCTTGGTTTTCCCTTCTGTGTAACGCAGGTAAGAGGTCCTACCTTCAACGTTAGTCCTAAGAGGGTAAAGATCAAGTGCTGAAATGTCTCCCTCATGCCTGGAATACGATACATAATGAGCTGTAATAATTAATAAATAATAGTAGCCATTATGAAAACACTTTGACCATGAGATAGAAAAGTAATTCATACATTCTTCTTGTAGTGTCTATGCATTTAAATGCTGCAGAAGTTGCTGTCTTGAGTACCTTAAGGAATTTTTAATGAGACATTAAATAAGAGCAGCCAAATACCAATTAACTTCATGCTTGTAGAAAAATTACCACCTGAAGGCAAATATGCAAATCCTTGTTGTAAAATTTTAAGTAGATTGAGCTTACTATTTATGGTTGGGGTACTCAGTGAAGTGGGGCTAAATTGACTTAATCTATTGCTTCCTGAAGAAATCAGAAAGTTAGCTGACATACATCCAGCTGTCGACTTGTGATTGTGTCTGTCAAAAAAGTGTACGGCAAAGAAAATACTCTGACATCTTTTACTTTTATTGCTTGGAGGCACCCCAAATAGGAGCAGATTATTTAACTTTTTTTTTTATTAGTCTACAGATCTGTGAGAAATTCCAGGGCTCTCTGGCACTTGAATATTCCTTTCCTCTAACAAAACCAAAAAGCAGAACACCTTATTCCTAAGCACCAGAAACCTGCTTAGTGTTATCCATGTGCTTTTAATAACCTGCATTTCCTTTTCTGTTTTTAAACTCAGGGTCCACCCCTGTCCTTTCTCACCCACTGCCGGCTGATGATGGCTGTGTTCTCAGGGAACATGCCTTCCGTTTTGGGGGAGCTTGTGTTTGGTGAGCAGTCACGTCAGGAAGCTCCATGAGCCTCCTAGCTGAGAAGCATCTGGGTTTGAGTGAGAAGTGAAAAGTGGAGATTTTCTAGCTATACCATTGCTGAATCTGGGGTATTTGTTAACTACTGTTCACAGAAAACACTTCTCTCCTATTATTCTGCCATTCAGCTCTCACCATAAACCCACAGATTACTTTACAGAGGGGGAAACTGAGGCTGGCAGTTTTATGTGCATGTATATATGACTGTTTTCTCAAAGCATAGGGTCTGCAGGTCCTGATTTGCCTGAGAGTGCCATTCTGTAAGTGAAATTAGTGCTTCAGGGAGGAAAATCACTTATAGATTTCTTCCTCACACTTAATCTGTGAAACAAATTTGTCTGTGGTCACTGCAAACATGAATTGTGGATGTTCACTTATTTGGAGCCCATTAAACAATGCTTAGATGAGGAAGAAACAATTTTTTTCCCTAGGCAACCCATTTTTAAAAATTGTCATTTAGTCTATAGAAATGTTAGAAGGGAGACAACCATTACTGGGAAGAATCCGCCTCAGAATTTTGGATGCTTGTAGAGAGGGACCAGAATCCTGGGCCTGTGGAGTGAACACACACGTATTCCTTCTGTGTTTTCAGATGGAGAGAAAAAGATCTTTTTTAGCATCCTATAGAAGAAAAGATACCGTTCCAGCATCAGAGGGAGAGGAGAAGACACTGAAATGTGATTGGTGCCCACAGGAGCATCCGGACCACACCTTCCGAATGCCCCAGCTTCCTGGGGAAGCCGGGCCTCAGGAGGGCTCAGGGGTCACAAGCACACCTGCAGGACTGAGCCAGGTGAAAACAAGTTTGGCTGTGAGAGAAATCCCCTCTCCTGAACTCTCCCTTCTGGTCCACCAGCTAATGTCAAAAAGACAGGACTGAAGCCTGGGAGGTCTGGGATGTCCCCTGACCCTGTCACCTTAGTGAAGCTGCCTGAGTTTCCTGCGCCCCAACCACACTGTTGGCAATGCAGACGAAACCCAGTTTACAGTCACCTCCCGAGCTCACAACAGTCACAGGGCACAGCACTTCACAGTTTATGTAGAGGCTTTCCCACCTCAACTCTGAATTAGGGAGGGAAGACATGAGCGGATGAAAGGCCATCTAGAGGTGGCCCTGCCACTTCTGCACTGGGTGGCAGTAATAATATATTGATATTACTGACATATTAAGACATATTTTAAAGGCTATGTTCTAGGCCCTTTATAAATATTAGTTCATTTAATACTTATAACAAGAGTGGGTTTTTTTTTGAGTGTGAAGGTAATTTTTATTAAATAATTATCTAGAAAAAAAGAAACAGGATTTTGATATTTATTCTTTTTTTATGTCACCACAGCAGTCTCTCCACATCACTCATTATTTGATGACCCTAGTGTCACTTCAAATAAAAGCCTGTGATCATCGGAATGAATAGATACAAACCGCTTATTGAAATAGATGGCTCTTCAAAGTTCTTGTGTGTCAGTGTACCAGAAGACAAGGGTGGCTTTTTAACCTTTTTTATTTTGGAGGAATTTCAGACTCACAGCAAAAGTGGGTGACTAATACCTTCCCCCGGACTCTGCAAACACCGGCCCCTGCCTGGGTCGGCTTGCTGCCCCTCACTGTCCGCCCTGAACTGTTGGAGGACACAGAGCTGCTTTCTTCACATTCTTTCCCCCCTAAATGCAGGGATCCCCCACTTTCCATAGATTCACTTGAAGCTATTCACTTTTAGGGAAAACCTACATTAGTACCTGTTTTCGCTAACAAAAAGACGATTTTTCATTTTTACAAAAAAAAAAAAAAAAAGGTGAAAAGGGAAAGTTGCGTTCAGTGTGGTTTTTGCACGAGCGGTTGGTTATCAAGGCAGCCGGCGGGGCCCTGCCCAGCTCCCTCTGGGTCCACACTCAGCATCTCAGCACCTCGGCGTCCAGAGCTGTGAACCATGTGTGCGAGCACCTGGGCTTCCGCACCCTGGGTTCTCTGCACCCGTTAGCAGCACAGGTCTGAAGGCAACTCCTTCACTTTACATCATTTCAGCTACGAAAGCTTTCTTGGGAATGCTCTGCTCTCAGACAGTCGGGGGAACCTGTGCTTTGCTTTATTTTCCTAGTACTGGAACACTGTCTTACGTAACTAGGGAAATGAGACTGTGATAATATTATGTAATCTGGGACTTTCAGATTTCACCAACTGTCCCAGTAAAGACCTTCAGAGCAAACAGTAACACAAAGCGAGGCCCAGGACCCAGTCCGGACTGATCTGCTTATTTAGTTGTCTCTTTAATCAGGAAGGGTGCTTCTTTAGCTTGCACACTTTTACAGACTTCAGACTATTTACTTTGTTGCGTGCGCTCCATTTGCGCTTGTCAGCTGTTTCCTCACAATTCAGTTCAGACTGTGCTATTTTCTTTTCTTCTCTTTGGCTAGAAGTTCCGCAGTGCTGTGTCCTTCTGAGAGCATCGTCTCAGAGTTGTGCACTGTGTTCGTTTGTTCCAGCACCGAGGAGCTGGGCCTTCGTTGCTCGGTTGAGGCGGCGTCTGCCAGCTCTCTCCACAGTGAAGTTACTATTCCTTCCGTTGCAATTAAAAGTCTTTTGTGTGTGGGGTCTAAAAAAAAAAGATGATAGAAATTCTACTTACAAACCAAAAACAGACTCATGGACATAGAAAACAAACCGTGGTTATCAAGGGAAAGGATATATAATACACACACACACGTTTATATATACTATATATAAAACAGATAAAAAGGACCTACTGTGTAGCACGGTGAACTATATTCAATACCTTGTAATAACCTATAATGGAAAAGAATCTGAAAAGAAACAATATATATGTATGTACGTGCTCAACTCAATCACTGTGCTAACAATGAAACTGACATTGTAAATCAACTACACTTCAATAAAAAATAAGATTTAAAAGAAGTCATTTGTGTGAAGGTGCTTGGAGCCTATGTAAATAGTCTGTTTCCTCTCAAACTGTTCTCACTGGAAGGGGTTAAACTCTCCTTCGTGTACGAAAGTAACCTTCTCTGTGCCTCAGTCCTTGATGGGTTCTGTCTGCATCTCAGGCGTTGGTGCCCCTGTGGGTGCAGGGCTGGCACCGCAGTTTCAGGGCCCTGGTACCCAAGTGCACAAAGAAACACCACAGCAGCATTTTTCATTTCTCTTGAGACGTCCTCTTTGAATAATAGATGATTTACTAGTGTGTCGCAAACTTCTAGGTTTTGATAATATCTCGGTTATATGTCTTATTGATTTCTAGTTTGATTGAATTATTTTAAATTTGTTGCTCTTGGTTTCACAGCCCAGGATAGGGTCTTGGTCTGTGTTCCCGGGGTGCTTGAAAATAATCTGTTTCTATTGTTAGGTAAAGTGTCCTATACGGGTCAACTCGACTCTGTTGGTTTGATGGAGTAGAGCCGTTCTTTTCTGGTGTGTTAAAAATGATAGACCCAAAAGTAGTTCTCTGTCAACAATCAACTCATGAGCCAAGACGGCAGCTGTGTCTTTAGACCAGATAACTATTCTGCCTGGGTCTTTCTTGGGAGAATGAGAGAGCGCTATGAACAGAGGGAGCCTTTGTCAATGCAGAGCCAGCAACCGTTAGGCAGAGGAGAGGCTCTGCTTACAGATAACTTTGCCAAGTGTTTTAGTTTGGTTTCCCCAGAAGCAGACCTTGAGACAAGTGCAAGTTTTTGGAGGTGATCCCAGGAAACAGCAGTGGGAGGGGCGTTGGGGAAGGAAGGCCAGTAAGTGGAGGCAGCCAATAAAGAGCACATTGTGAAGCAAATAAGCATTGTGGGCGCCCAGAACTCAGTCCTGCAGGGCTTCCGTGGGTACCAGCATCGTACACTCAGCCCGGAGCATGATGCAGCGAGGGTTTTATGCATCAGTTCCTGTCAGTCTCTGTTCAAGGGTGCGTGGGGGTTGGGGGTGGGGGTGGGGATGGGGATGGGAGGGGTGTTAATTCTTTGATGCTGGCTGAGAAGAATCCAGCTGCCAGAGAAAGTCTCCAGGCACAGAGGAGGAGTGATCACAGCTGGAAGCGAGCCTGGTGCGCTGTTCTGGTCAAGCCTGATGGACCACGAACAGAGCACGCAGCATCAGCACCACCTGCCAAGCAGGTACCTAGAAGGTCCCTATGATGCCCCACTGGCACATTCTGGCACAATCTAAAGTCCCCAAGAAAAGAAATTCTTCTTTTAGCTGGCGCCCTGGCTCCGTGACTTTTCCTTCTATGGATTTGCAGGAATACTGTTCGGGAGGGTGCTTGTCTTCCGTCGGTCTTGTTTCAGCATCTTCACTGCTCTTTTTGAGAGCTTTCCCTGTTCCCATCTTCCTCAAGAACAGGTCCCAGTGCTCTCAGGGGACTCCACACCTCATCTCAGATGGTTTCAGACTAGCCCACGAGGAGATGTCAGCACTCCAGGCTGACTTACCTTCTGAGAGGGGAAGGAGTGAGTGTCTAAAGGCAATTCCAGGCTCCTGAGCCTCTGGGAGCAGCCACCCACTGCCGGATGCGAAGGGAAAACCAGCATCCATCTCCTCTGGCCTCATCACACACGCCAGCCAGCAATTACAGGTGAGTCACCTCCTATGGCTGCTCTGGATCCAGCCTACTCTGGCTTCAGCCAAAGGACAGACACCATGCCTCTGAAGATTTGGTTGGGCATGTCAGCCATGTGGACGAGTGATTTAACACTAGGTCCCGGTGTTCTAATGCAGGCACCTGAGAGGTGGAGGTCCATCCTTTCCTGAGACGGTTCCTCAGAATGCTTTGGGGGGAAATAATTTGACACCTTGGCTGGCTCCTCATCTGCCAAAGCAATGGAAATAATATTGAGCTACCACACTGGGGCATTGTAAGACTCCAGTGAAAATGTAATTGTTTAATTTTCCCCATAATCACATAGGATGCTTTCCTGGCTGGGAAACACACGATGCATTATAAGAGGGAGGTACCATTTCTCCTCCTGAAAGGCTGGAAGCCTTAGAAAAATGTAAAAATAAAAAGAAACCAATTTAAATGTTTTGGGGGAAGTGGTGTCCCCTAGTCCCTGAAAGCCAATAGCAATTATACCCCCTTTCCATGTTTTGTCTTGGCCTGAAATATAAGAAGATGGGAGCAAACAATGAAAATGCTTCTATTTTTATTTATTTATGTATTTTCTCTTTTTTTTGTTATCGGTTTAAGTTTTAAAGTTTATTTTTGTTGAAGTATCTTTGGTTTACAATGTTGTGTTAATTTCAGGTGTACAGCATAGTGATGCAGTCATACGTACATATGTTCATATTCTTTTTCATCATAGGCTATTCCAAGCTACTGAATACAGTTCCCTGTGCTATACAGTGGGACCTTGTTTATTTTATACATAGTAGTTTGTATCTGCAAATCCTGAACTCTCAATTTATCCCTCCGCACACTTTCCCCACTGGTAACCATAGATTTGGTTCCTATGTCTGAGCGTCCATTTCTGTTTTGTAAAGAAGTTCATTTGTGTTATTTGAGCACACTTTTTAAATGCCTTAAGTCTATCTGGCAAAATACTCTCATGGATAGAGAGCCCATCTTCAGAAACCCTGAAACTCATTTGCATAAGAAGAAAATTTAAATGATCTTCCTCTGCCATTTCTAGTGACTGTCAAAAATGACATTGCTTTTGACTTCAGAAATAGGATTCAAAGCCAGTCTGTGAAACCAGGCCAAGACTTTCCCCAAATCTGGCTGAGCTTGAAGGAAACTAATTTTGGATAAGCACCAAGCATTTTGTTTAATATTCTTTTAATGTCAGACCAAGCGTTAATAAAAACAAGAAGTTGGTTTTAGGTATATACCTCCAATAGCCAAGATTCTGAATGATTCAGCAAACTGTGTCCTTCATTTAGCATTTATATTGGTTGCCTGGGTCTGCTGTAACAAAGGACCACAAACATGGGGACTTAACACAGCAGAAATTTACTCTTTCCCAGTTCTGGGGACCAGAGGTCTGGAGTCAAGGTTTCGGTAGGGTCTCCCCCCCAAAGGCTCCCCTCCTCTCCTCTTTCAGCTTCTGGTGTCTCCAAGGGATCCTTCTAGTGGCTGTGTCTCTCTGATCTCTGTCTTCACATGGCTGCCTGCTCTGTGTCCCTCGTCTCTGACCCTGGTCTTTGGACTTAGGGCCCACCCAGATAACCCAGCATGGCCTCACCTTGCAATCTTTAACTAAGTTGCATCTGCACAGGCCTTTTTTCCAAATAAGGTGACATTCATCAGTCCCGGGTGATTGAGACTTGGACCACCATTCAATCCATTCTAGTATCTCTCTCTCTCTCTCTTAAATGTGTTTCTCCGGATTAAAACTGTAATAAAAATTAAAACTATATCAAAAAAGCAAACATCTTTTCATCCTTTATTCACATTTTCCCTTCCAGCATTTCCGCTCTTTGAGGAGGTGATGTAACTCAAAGGCTTACACATCCTTGCAAATGCCTGTATTCTCTGCTTGAACGAGAGGCGTCCTCCAAGAGGCAAGGTGAATGTGTTTATGCCCATTTCTACAGCAACTACCGGTAAGAGGACTGGAAGAACTATAGTTGTAAAGTGCAAAACTTTATCACACCTGATAGACGACACTGCAGAAATTCTAGATGGCCTTAGGTTTGGTGATGACTTTTTAAGATACAAAACCAAAAGCATGATCCACGAAAGAGAAAAAAATTATTAAGTTGGATTTCATTAAGTTTTTTTTTTAATTAGCTTTGCAAAAGACACTCTAAAGAGAGTGCCAAGACCCCCTGGGGGGAGATCTGAGCAAAGCATGGATCTGAGAAAGAACCGGCGTCCCAGGAACCCAACAGATTTTTCAAATGTAACAAGAAGAAAACAAAGATTCCAATTGAAAAATGAGCCAAAGTTTTGGATTCATCATTGGTGGTGGTGAGTCTCTAAAAAGGTTTTCTTCTTTATTAAAAAGTGGTACAACTCCTTTGAGAGACCATTCTCTCTCTCCCAGGTCTTGGATTTTGCTGGATGAAGCTGGGGAACTCAGACCCACTTCAGCCTTCCTGCGGCCCTGGGGGCACAAGCATGAGGGTAAAAGGAAACCAAATGGCAAAACAGACAGTGGAAAGAACATGGGTCTTCAGGGAAGTTGTTGTGACTCTCAGTTTTCCAAGCATCAAACCATCTGGTACCTGATTTCTCATTATGTGGCACAATAATTCCATTTATTGTTGAAATCAAACAGTTCAAAACAACCTAATTTGAACCATTTTAAAAATTGCTTGTGTTGTTTTGGTTTTAACAATTTAATAACTTTTTTAACAGTTAAGTTAGAAACCCAGCAGCATCATGCACTAGCGGGTTCAGAGCTGTTAAGGGTCAGGGTGGCTGCTGGCCTGGGTGTTGTTTCCAACCCCTTCTCTGCTTGGAGGGGTGACCTTGGGCACCCCTCCCTTGTTATCCTACTTTCTTTACAAATGAGGAGGTCAGATAATAGTCTTAGAGTTCCACAATTCTTTTTTTTAAATTGAAGTATACTCAGTTACAATGTGTCAATTTCCAGCATACAGCATAATGTTTCAGTCATACATATACATACATACATTCCTTTTCATATTCTTTTTCATTATAGGTTACTGCAGAATATTGAGTATAATTCCCTGTGCAATACAGAAGAAATTTGTTTTTTTAATCTTTTTTTATACATAGTAGTTAATATTTGCAAATCTCAAACTCCCAGTTTATCCCTTCCCACCCACTTTCCCCCAGTAACCATAACTACGTTTGAGAGTCTGTTTCTGTTTTGTAGATGAGTTCATTAGTGTCTTCATCTTTTCTTTTTTAAGATTCTACATATTATTGATCTCATGTGGCATTTTTCTTTTTCTTTCTGGCTTACTTCAGTTAGAATGACAATCTCCAAGTCCATCCATGTTGCTGTAAATGGCATTATTTCATTCATTTTTATGGCTGAGTAGTATTCCATTGAATAAATATACCACAGCTTCTTTATCCAGTCATCTGTCGATGGACATTTACGTTGTTTCCATGTCTTGGCTATTGTAAATGGCGCTGCTTTGAACACTGGGGTGCATGTGTCTTTTCAAATTAGAGTTCCCTGCAGATATAGACCCAGTAGTGGGATTACTGGAACATAGAGTAAGCCTATTTTTAGTTTTTTGAGGAATCTCCATACTGTTTTCCATAATAACTGCACCAAACTACACTCCCACCAGCAGTGTAGGAGGGTTCCCTTTTCTCCACACCCTCTCCAGCATTTATTGTTTGTGGACTTTTTAATGATGGCCATTCTGACTGGTGTGAGATGAGACCTCATGGTAGTTTTGATTTGCATTTCTCTGGTAATTAGTGATACTGAGTATTTTTTATGTGCCTATTGGCCATTTGTATGTATTCATTGGAGAGTTCCATGGTTCTAATCAGAGTTCGTCTCTGGCCCTGCCTTTGTTGTCTGACTGGCTACAGGGTGCTGGAACTCTGCCGTCTCCAGGTCAGTGAGCTCCTGCCTTCAAGCTTTGCACGACTGTGAAAATCTGGGGATGATATAAATACTTGACATTTGCATAAAAGATAGACAGTTAAGACATTATAATGAAGTATAGCAGCTTTCTCTAAAAGGTAAACCAGAAAGTCTCATCCTGAGAAAGAAGAAAGATGTGTTAATGTATTGCAGGGCAGGCATAGTAAACAGCAGAGCACTACATGCCAACGTTTCAAAATGCATTAGTCGCCAAGATCACGGTGAATAAAACAGGTGCTAGAATCCCCCTCTTCTCTGCATTTTTCTGTGTCCCTCTCAGTGTGTTCACTACTGCTAGTAAGGAATGACGAAGCAGTGGGACTGTGACTCCTGGGATGTGTGAAGACGGGGAGAGGAGGAAAGAACAGCTGACAGCATTCATGGTCATCAGATGGACATAGTTATGAACAAGAGCCTCAAACACAGCCAAGACCAACAAGGCACGGGCTCTGTCCGAGAGCACTGAGCATTCCACAGATGATGGTCGTTCATCATTGTCATGTGTTGAGGGGATGGAGGGACCCCTGGACAGACTTTACATGGGGACTTTCCCCAGTTTCAGAGACCCAGGGCAAGTGTTCAACACCGTCATCCTCTCTAAGACCACCCTCCTCACACAGACTGTGGCTTCTCAAGGTGTGTCGATTAGGTAAGTTACCTTTGTCACTTCAATCACCTCATCTACTAAATGGGGCTGATTTTATGAGTTGTCATGAGGACTAAGGCACAGATGTGGACATAAAGGGCTTAGCACAGTTATTGATACACAGCAGTCACTCAGTAAGTCAGAGCTACCATCAGGCGTGGCATGACTAGTATAATAGTAGCAGCACACATTACATCCTGGGCTTGTTTTGAGGCTTACAGGACATAATGTATGTAAATTGCTTGGCCCCACACCTGGTGGAGTGAATCCTTAAAAATGTCAGCTGTCAGTCTCTCGCCAGTGGTGGTGGTGGTGGTGGTGATGGTGGTGATGGTGGTGCATCCTAGTCCACTTCATGTCTTCTCATTGGAGGAGAAGACAGCCTCTCAAGTGCCCTCCTCCCACTGTCCCATTTCTAATTCTGTGCTATTCTGTGACATAAGACAGTATGAGTTTTTATGTAAGAAACACAAAGCAGTTTTCAAACAATTTTAGCTGCGAAGAGGGATCCACTCATCCAAAGGTTGTGTTTGATGTTTCCAAAGACCTGAGTGTTTCGCTGCCTGACAATTCAGTGACAGGTAATTGGCTCGGCTCTTCCTTTTCAGTTTCCATCCGGGCGTTTGGCTCTGCTTGACAAGAAGAGGGCCTGAACGCTGCTCCTTTGTCTGCGCTGAAAGCTGTTCGCGAACATACTTGAAATCAAGCAACAAAGCCGTGTTCTTCCGCTGCGCTTCTTTGCACTGCGCAATCACATTCGTATTCTTGAATCACGAAACAAAGCGCGATGAGTCACCCAGGTGGGACCCACAGCGCAGCAATCAGGAGCCCCACGCGGGTCTGATCCTCCACTTCTAATCTTATCTCAAACACACCCAAGTTAGTGTTTGTAGTCTTGTTTCCTTGCTTCCTCTCCGCCCATTCCAGCCGTGAGATGAGGCTATGAAGAAAGAGAAAAATGAGGAGAGGAAAAGCTAAAGGGGAAAAAAAACCCTAGGAGTGAAATGGTATAGCTGAAATTCAGAATATATAGCCACAAAATGGTAAAAACAACAACAACAACAACAACAACAACAAAAAAAAAAAAAACAAGTAGACTGATTTTTTTTCTGCTTGGGCTCAAGGCTGCCTGTCTTCATTTGGAACAGGGAGGCAAAATCACTGTTGAACACTAAATGCAAATACCAGGCTCGCCGACTTCCTTTAGTCTCGCTGCACTTATTAAAGCTTATGTTCAACATCTTGCCCATCCAGAATCTAACATAGGGACCCGTGGGTGAGAGAGCTGTGAGAACCTTCGCTCGTGTGGTCTGTGATTGCAAAGGCTTCAAAATAACCTGAATGTTAATGCTATTTTTTTAAAAAAATGACTTTTGAAAACCCTTGTAAGAGGAAAGGAAAAACACCCATAGCCGAGACTTTCTTCAAGTCTCCAGGACAGGCGAAGACGGCCAGGAGGCCTCGGGAGAGTGGGAGGACCCCGAGATGCCACAGCTCAGGAGGGGCCGGGAGGCAGGCGCAGGTGCAGAGTCTATGGAGAGAATTCCTGAGCCTGAGGCTGGGAGCTGCGCCATCTTTGAACTCTAACGAGGGATTTGTTCAAGCCACTGGGGTGTGTGTGTGTGTGTGTATTTAAAGCTTGAGGAATGAACAACCTCTTTATTAACATCTCAAAAGTAAAACTTCCATTGGCACCTTTGGGAACCTAGACATAGTTTCCTCATGGCCTCTATAAAGTCTGTATCCTTTGAAAGGAGGCAGCTAATGAGTTTATGTCAAAAGCTGCAAAAGAAAGAAAAGATGACAAAGATTAGCAGCGGAGGAAGGGTATCCTGCAGAAAATTATTTCCTGGGAGAGGTGAAAATTATAAAACAATAGAATTTTCATTAATGTAAAAAATATCATTTTAAAAGCTATATAATGAAACAGAAATGCAAGACTCAGGCGAAAGATGAAGGCAGCAGTGGGGTGTGAAATGAAGGCTGACAGAACTCAGGACAGAAATATGAAGAGATAGTGAATCGTCACCAGAATGAGGATGGAATTGTGAGGAGTCCAAGGGCAACTAAACACTAACAACCACAACAACAAAGCCACATGAAGAACAGAAAGGAGAAAATTCAAAGCAGAGAAAAAGTGTCAAAAGCAGTACAGAACACAGGCATGCAAGAAACTAGCCCAGGTACTTCTGAACACAGCATTTTGACTGTATACCTCGGACTAAAAATAAAAATAGACACACATACTGAACTCTAATTAGTAGCTTTGTGTTTCGCATTTGGGTTACTAATTCTGAAACGATTTCTGGGTATTTTAGGGTCGAGAAAATAGGTAAATGTATTGAGGATAATTGGCCCCGACTCCCCCCTCTCCTGTTGGAGGCCTGAGTTACACGTAGGGGACGGGGCGTGGAGGTGCGCAGTGGAATTGGAGGTGTCCGTGCAATCCCAGGACCTCACGTTCGCACGCACGCGTGCACACACATACACACGTGGACCCATCCATATGGTCCCCAGCTCTCCTTGCTGAGGGGGCCCGGGAACAGTCTGCCTCAGTTCACACAAGCACCCGCATCTTGAGGTCTGAGAGCCATTCTCTAAAAAAATGACTTGAAAAATGGCTTCCTTGGAGAACTGGCTGATTCTTGGTTTGTGGAGAGCAGAGCACAAGATGGGGGACAGGACACCCTTTTGTGCTGGGAGGCAAGGAGGTAAGCGAAGGATGGAGCCACGTCCAAAGACCCTGCAAGCCAACGTGGGGAGACAGTCCCACCGGTCAATTCTGAGACAATGTGAGTGTCAAAAACTAATAACCATAGAAAGAAGCTGTTATCCACTGACGACAATGAGAATCAGTAAATCTCTGAATGAATGAGTGAAAAGGAAGCACTCCTCCTTCCTGCAGAAAACCAACAAGAGAAGTAGACGGGACCACTGTGCTAGGGAACCGCTGTCTGACTCCTGTTGGTTCCGACCAGATTGGTGGGAGGAAGGGTAAGGCTCATAAGCATCTTGTTTCCACCCAAGCGTCTCCCCACAAGAAATTTGTTACCGGCAAAGGAAAACAGTAGGAGCGTGACCCCTGAGGAGCCTGGCAGACACCACCTTCCTCAAAGGACGGAAGTTAACGTCCCACCAGGACACGGTCACATACCTCAGCCATGACTCACCGAGATCACGTCTCTTCTGTGGTGTTTCTGCCCTGACACGTAACCTGCAACTGATCACAACACAACACCCAACTGCCCACAGTGAGCGACCGTCTCAAAAACAGCAGATGAAAGTCATCAAAGAAAGAGAAGTGTAAGAACACTTCAGAGTGCAGGAGACGCAAGCACTGGTGACTAACTGATGTGCGACCCTGGGCTGGAAGAGGCGGAGCGGGCGGCTTTTCCTGATGGACATTATTGAGACAATCGATGACAGTTGAACACACTGTGAATTACACAACAGTATTGTATCAATGCCAGTATTGTATCAATGCCAGTATTGTATCAATATTAAATTTCCTGGATTTGAACAATGTTCTGTGGTTTTATAAAAAAAATAGCCTTGCTGTTAGGGGAATAGACTGATGCATTTAGGGTGAAAGGGTGCAAATAAAAATATATATAAGAGAGAGAAGGAGACAGAGAATGCACAAATCATCAAGCAAATGGGGCAGAATATTAGCAATTGGTGAATCAGGGTAAAAGAACGGGTTTACTATGCTTGCAACATTTCTGCTTGAAATTTTATCAGGATAAAAACTTAGAAAGAGAGAAATGAACAGAGACTGTAGGCAAAAGAGATCCAACATGAGAGAGGCTGAAAAAGAAAACCAAGGTAACAGAACTGAAAAATGTATTTCAATACGTGACCTCAAGGGTAAAGAAAGAACTTTCAATGCAGCAGGGCAAACTAAGACATGGGGGAAAATCAAGATAATTTTGGGGTTTTTTTTTCCACAGTAACATGTGCAGCAGGATGAAGATGGCTAAAGAAATGAGGAGGGAGCAAAGGCTTTCGTATCGTCGAACTGTCCTTCATGTGTGAAGGCTACAGGCAGATAGTTTAGAACTTGTGCAAACTCAGGAGAACACTGCTCCTGGGAGCTCATCCAAGGAAGCTGTTGGAAGACACTCTTGTCTTCAGCGAACCAAGAGATGTTAGAGAAACCACAAGGAGACTTAAGTAAGGATTGCACACTTAGGAGTAAAAACCAAGACTAACTCAAATACTGGTGCTGGGTAACCTAGTGATGTAGAAATGGTGACACTGAATCAGGAAAAGAGAAAAAGGGAAAGAAATCGAGAAAAAAATAACTATCTTACTTATAATAACCTGAGTCAAAGGATCAATTTTAAGACTGATGTGTTTGATACTAGATGTACAACATTGAGAAAGATACGAAATTGCACATGGAAAAATATTTTAAAAAAGAATTATGAGGGAGACTCTGAAACAGAAAGGCAGTGGGCAAGAGTTACGCTTAAAAGACATAAAAAGATACAGAGACAGATAAGTTAAGACAGCATGGTATTGTTGTCTAACTAAATAAACCAATGGGAAACAAAATAATTAGAAGAAAAAGTCCAGAAATTGACCCTAGTTCAAATTTTGCACATGATAAATGAAGAAGGACTAAATAGTCTCAATTTGAGATGTTATTACCAGGCAGACATCTAGGAAAAAACGAAGGTTTATCCCACATCTGAAATAGGGCTGAGGAAGGGGGGACCTAAAATCTCAGTGGCTTCATTGACTCTAATTTCATCTAACAAAGCTTTACTACTCATTCGTGTTCTTTATCCATCGTTGAGCAGAGTGGGCAATTTGCAATTTTTATGAATGTCTGAAGCTATTCGAAAAATTTTAAACAGTTCATTAAAAAAATCCAAATCCTGTCTCCTACCCTGAATGGCTGCCTTCTCTGAAGGGGGTGGGGAGCCACATAGTTTGGGGGTGTCTGTCCCCTGAACGTGCCCTCCCTTGGGATGGACGGGGTCCCTTGTCTTGTGTCCTGCACACCCTGGTCAGTGGGAGATGCACAGGCTGGGGGATTAAGCCGTTTCTGTGTGTCTGTTGCTTTCCTGAAGTCCCTGGATATGCTCATCAATCCGTCTCCCGGTGACCCCCGAGTTCCTGGCCCCTGTTTTGACCTCCTTTCTGCCTCTCACAATTTGATTTATTTCTGACGAAGAATCAAAGTGTGTTAGTTCTGGAAGGAAACTTAGACCATCTAGGCAAATTCTTTTGAGTTCATAAAACATGAAAGAGCTCCCTAGTAACAGAGGGCTCACCACTCATCTTGACCTTGAGGGGAAGCTGACCCCCGGCTGGCCCCCGCAGACCTGGAGGTCCAGGCCGGCCCTGGCCCCTCTTCCACCAGCTGGTCACTCCTGACAGCAGCTCCGTTTAGATTTCCTTATGTGTGTTATGCATACACACAGACCTACAAGTCTGCGTGTGTGTTCCTGTGGAGTCTCGAATCAATTTACACACAATGTTTTTTTGAGGATATCTCACAGAAGAACTATTTTTTCAAATCTTTTGGAGTAAATGGAAGATAAAATACTTACCTGGTTCCTTTTCCTTTAGCTGTAAAAGCCCCTAAAACTTATTTTCAAGAGAAAGGTTCAGATCATGTGCTTTTGATTTGTTAGTTAATGCAGCAGAACATAAAAAACAGAAAATATTTTGACTTTTAAGCGTGGGTCTGAATTTTCCCTTAGAAACAGAGGTTGCATTTTCCTTCGTGGAAATGCACTGCAGAATATTGTGCATCTGAATGACTCTTTGACCGTGTGGATTGCTCCTCTGGGTGCTCTGGTGAGAGATGGGGAACAGATCTCAAGGAAAGCGATCTGAATTCAGAGCTGTGCTTTGGGTAAGGTGTTGCAGGCTCTCAAAAGAATATGTTGACTCTAGAGTGTCTGCAAATTGTCCATGGCAACCCCAATGCTTGTAATATAAATGGGGACGTTGCTGAAAATATGCTGCTTGTATGAGCATGGGATTTTTTGCCTCTTCTAACATATATTTGAAAATATGCAAGCTGGCAATGTGCAAATGATTTCAAAAATCATTTTAGACCAAAAAAAGAAGACAAATCAACTAGCGCCTCCCTGAAACAGTTCCATCAAATCTCAGGGTGGGTTTCAGAAGTGGAAGGAAAATATATGGGACTTGAACTGTGTGTTGTACACAGGAACTTACAGGGACTTCTTTGTTTTATTTTATTTCCCCCTCTGCTTTCACTTTTGTTTAAAAATACACACAGGGCAGAAGTCAAAATTGTAAGTTATTTCCATAGGAGATGAGATTATTAGTGAGGTTTTTTTTTTTGCTACTTTTCTTTGCTTGTTTTATTCTCTAAACATTTTGCAATTAATATGTATCACTTTTGTGATAAAATAGTTTTTTTTACATGTGCAGACTTGTTTTTTAATGGGTTTATTGTTTTTGTTATTTTATTTTATTATATTTTGACCATTTTTTAAATTGAAGTTTGGTTGATTTACAATGCTGTGTTAATTTCTGGTGTATAGCATAGTCATTCAGTAATACATACATATACATGTTCTTTTTCATACTTTTTTTCCATAGTGACTTTTTAAAATACTGCTTTTTAATGCCTTTCAGAGCTCAGAGGCAATCTGCCTAATGTTTATCCTGATTCCTAATTCCACGGAAGTACTGCAGCAGGATTATCATCACTCACATGGCGAGGGAAAGCGCGTCTGTACCTCAGTTCTGTTACCTCTTCTGCTTTTCCGCTTTGAGAAAAAGGTGCTTTGCAAATTGTAACTGTTTCCAAGAACTACGCATGTTAAAGCAGATCCAGGTCATCTTTTTGGTGAAAAGAACTGATAAATTCTGTACTGGGAGGAGAATGAACAAACACCATCATCGTAAGCATGTGCATGGACGGATGTCACGAAGCGCTGGCTGAGGGAGGCAGGGGGGAAAGGAGCACACTGAGTACTCTACTTGTGTAAGGCTCAGAGCCGGCTCGTGGGGGCCGGTGAGGACTGCCCCTGGGGGACAGCGACAGAGATGAGTGTGACCACCCTCTGCGTCCTTAGGCTGCTCTGACATTCCGTTTCTTCACTGAGGTGCTGGTTGCACAGGGGTGCGTTTTGGTGGGAATTAATGGAGCGGATTGCACTTAGGAAACAGGTACCTCCCTCTCTCTGTGCATGACGTGTTTCAGTGAAAAGGTTTTTGAACACAATCAGTCTGATGGTCAAGATAGATGACTTTCAGCCTCAGGTTCTTCGTAAGGCTTCGTATGTTTGATCAATGAAACTTAAGTTATCATTAAACACATTAGCAGACTTGCCTGGATTTTAAGATGGTCCCTTCAGATGTTAGCTATGCCATCTGTGATTACTGGGGTCTTCACCAGGCAGTGATTTCAGGAAGCCACTTGCTCCAAATTCCAGTAATTCTAAACATTTCACTGCATTTTTTGAAATGTTGGTTGTCAAAAGCATTTTAGGTGTATTGAAGTCAAGGGTAATTTGTATAAAACTCAGAGGATGGGATCTTGGTTGCCTGGAAATGCTACTGTAGAATGAGCATTACCCATTCCTGTTTCAACCAAAGTGAAATTGCTTTGTACATACAGTATTCTCTTAAGGGAAAGGGCCAAAAGCATCTTACTGTGTTTTTATTATGTTGATTTCTAAAACCTATCCAACTCCTGGCATTAAATTCAGCTCAGAGAGAACTTACTGTGAACTAGGGGACACTAAATTTTTTCATTAATTCTGTCCAACCTTCCTTAAAGCAAACAAGCAGAGCTGCACCGAGAAAGGGAGTTTTGGCTTGGCACGTGAATAAAACTGGCATTAGTGAAAATGGCTATTTAGGACTAAAAATAGTCCAGATTGTCTATCATTTCCACTTTTAAAAGAAGGGCACTTAAAATTGATCCTGAAATGTAACATTTAGCATCATTACACAGTGTGCACGCTTTAGCAGTTCTGAAAATACTTAGCAGACAGCCTGGAAGCTCTTATCGCAGTAGACCACTGCACGTTCAGAAATCTGTCCATCATCTAGTTGTTGCCGTAGCAACAGCCTAGTTCCAGCCAGAGAACAGGTCCCTTGTGCTGGCTCACGCGGAACCCTAAGCTTGCCCCCTCCCCTCACTGTCCAGCCATAAACCTCCATCTCCAGTCGGGGCATAACATCGTACCAAGAGATGCAGCTCTGGTGGCTGTGAATGAGGGCATGGCCTTTTCTGCTGCCCCTTGTTTCTCTGCTTGCGAGTTAGTAATGATGCCTTACCAAGGAGATGCTTTGTAATTACTTCAGATGCTTTGGGTTTTGATCAAGATTCTATATTAAGAGAAGCAATTTTACATAATTTAAACATAATTTTCGCCCTTTCTCTGCTGCTGGAAATCTTGTTACCTTCTCCTGGTTGTCATCAGGCCCCGTGATGCCTGCGGGGGGGGGGTTGGATGCCGTCCATGGAAATTCCTGCTAATGTTCTCCAGATGGGATGGGCTGATGGTGGTTTCCTGGCCGGAAGTGTGCTCTGAGTGGTTGGGAAGAGGCCCTCGTTGGCATGTCTGATACTGGCCCCATGTCCTCCCATGTTCCAACATGTGGATTTAATTCTGAGTCAGAATACTGCAAGGCGGGCTGTTCAGGGTCCTACGTAAGAGCTCAAGGTCATATACTTGAATAACCCCAGCAGGCGTTGCATGTTTCTCTTTAGATCCACGTGGCTCCTTGCCTCTAAATGCCCTTCAAAAACCTCCCTTAATGAGCAGACAATTAGAAATCTATCTTTGTATGATGGAGCTATGGGTTGTTATATTTTTATCTCTTCTTCAATTTTCTACAACCATGACACGTTTATTGAATAATATAAAATAATTCTATCTTATTATTTAAATCACCCGAATTTTTCAAAAATTTTTTCAAAAAAGAAGTTGCCAGACTGGAATAAAGAATTCTTGACTCCTTCATCAAACCTCATCCAATGTTAACATTTCCTACAATCACAGTACAGTTATTAAAAAGCTCACTTATTAATTGGAATTCTACAGTAAGGAGGAGCTTTCCCTACCCCTCATTTATCTATCTTTCATTTATTTATCTATCTATCTATCTATCTATCTATCTATCTCTATCTATCTCTCTATCTCTCTATCTCTCTATCTCTCTATCTATCTATCTATTCTATTTACCATCCATCCATCCATTCATCTTATGTCAGTATGCACTCATAGATATGTTTCATTCAATGGATTGTAATCCATTTCTATAATTACTTTCTTGCTCGAATTGTCTCAAACTTGGTCACTGGGAGCCCTTTCAAGATGCTTCCTATGTCCTTTTGTCATGACAGCATCATTTTCTGAGCCCTGCCTTACTCCCTGGGACCTGGAGGGCACTTCCCACTTGTCGGGGACAGCACCACGGGAGAGGTAGCTTTCTATGTGAGCCTTGGGGAAGGCCAGGATTAGGACCAGCAGGAGTATGTGTGTGGGGGTGCACCAAGGGCAGGTACTGCTTCTGCATGTAATGCTTATGGGATTAGGAACAAAAATAATTGTGTGCAAAATATAAATTAAAAAAATTAAAAGGTATTTAAAGTTCATCATGACTTTTTCCTGCCTCAGTCTCTGGAATCCAAATGCTTAAAAATACCTGATTTCTTTTAGTGGAAAATAGTATTTGGAAAACAAAATCAGAGTGTTGGATGAATAATACTCTATCTTTTACAAATCTCAGAGGAAATTGTATTAGTTCACCTTTTTTCTTGCTGTTAATAAAAATTATGTTTTAGAATCAGACTTCATTTAAAAACTATATTTCCAATACAGAATACCAATTTTAAAAAATGTTTACCATTTTTTTTCTGATTACAAAAGTAATGTGTGTGCACTGAGGGAATTTTTTTAAATAGAAAAATGTACAAATAAGGATGTAAAACAAGTTCTCATTCTCAAGTGCTGATCATAGTAAATATTTTAAAAATCTACCTTTTTTCCTTTGGATTTTTATACATTAAAATAAATAAGAAACCAAACTGTACATAATGCTATAATCTATTTTTAAAACTTTTTATCATTTTAAACCTTTTACCATGCTATTAGAAATTCTAAAACACTCTTTTAATGAGTGTATAGTATTGCATTGTATTAACTCCATTTCTTGGAAATGTATGATGTTTTCCAGTTTTTAATCTGATACATGATCTGACAACAAACAGTCCTGTATATAAATCTTTCAATTCATCTCTGTTTTCTGCAGATTACAGTTAAAAATAAAAAATATATTTGCTTTCTTATTTTTCCATAAACTGATTTAAAGGGGGATGTTTTAATAACTTTTAAATAGGGGATTGGAGCTTCCCAGAATGCTATATAGATGAGCTGCCACTTCGCAGCAGGCTGTCAAACTTAGAACCTAATTAGTCGTGTATCCTCAGCCCGTGCTTACCAGGGTACTATATGTACCTACTAGGCCATAGTAGATAGATAGATATACATATATAAATATACGGTACTCAAACCACCCTGTACTACATCTTACTGAAACCATGGTTTCAGATAAGATGGCACTTATAACTCCGGTCAGCACTGCGAGACTTCATATTCATCACAATAAGAATTTCACAATTATTGTTCGTAAAATAAATTGACAGCACTCACTAGCACCGTGGACTTACTCTCCACTCTTGACACATTTCTGGGTGATCAGAAAGCTTTCTGTGAGCATTTACATATCCCTAAAGTGGAAATTCCACAGCTAGGCTTCAGTCTCCAAGAGATATACAGGTGGGTTGGACTGATGGGAGCCGTGCTTGAAAGCAAGTTTAATATAATTCAGTGTTTAAAGGGCACCTCAGGAATTATAGAGAAAGGGAGCGTGTGTGGATTGTGTATTTCTGGGTGGCTTCCTGGAGGCAGCGGAACGTATACCTGAAAGCTAGCTCAACCTTCCTTGGGCAATACTGTTGGTACTTACAGAATCGCAGGAAGAATCAAACAGGTGAAACAAACCAGGGAGAAGATTTCATGAACGGGGACGAGCAGGAGTTCATTAAGTGACAAATCATCTCCTGTGCAATAGTCTCTGAGCAATCTTCCTTAGACCTGAGGGACTTCCTCCAAAGATGCATAGATCAGAACCAAATGTCAACTCCTGAGCCTAGGGCAGAGTTTTTCCTTCTTCTCTAACAATGAAAAATCAACAAGGTCTGGGTTATTAGGAGACTGGGCCTCACGTCTTGTCCTGACGTTTTGCAGGGCGAGCGGTTACGTAGACACTGTCGGCAATAGGATGAGTTAGCACTTACCTTGTTCCTTTTTTATTTCCTAGAATATGTATTACTGGGAGGAAAACATCTCAGAAGGTTTATGTAACGACACATTCCATGTTCTGTGGTAATGGGCACATGGCATTGATAATCGCTTGTGAACTTCAGTGATCGTGCACCTAAATGTATTTACAAGCCCCTGTGCCTCCAAGTATCACCAAGGTGACCGAGTGATGCTCTGGTTCCCTCCATGTGTGCAGAACCAGTGTTGCCTTCTTCCCACATTCATCTGAGAGTCAGGAGGCTCGTTTCGGAGGAAGAGGCGAGGCGAGAAGAGGTCTCTGGGAGCTTGAAAGTCTCTTCCTTGGCCCTAAATGGTGCTGGGAACTTCCGAAGCAGGCGAGGTTCCTGAAAGCGTCTGAAAATGTTCGAAAACTCACTGTGCATGGTCCTGAGCGGGGTGGTGGGGGTGAGATTCACAGCCCTGCATGTGACTCCACATAGGTGATGAGCCACAGTTTCTACAAATACGATCACGGGGGGAAGATGTTAAGTGAAGGGTTTTCATCACATTTTTTACCTACACTGAAAATATTTTCCCATTTTCTGAACCATAACTAAGAGCACTGGCAGACCTAGGTCTAACAAAAGTACAAGGTGTTTTGCTTCATTTGTCTAAATTGAGGTTCTCTGACAAAACCTTGGGCAAATAGGGGAGGGAGGTTTCTAGCAGACCCCCTTCTCCTTTCCAGTCTCAGTGTGGGATCCCCTCGGGCCCCCAGGCCCAGGGCTCCCACAGTCAGAGCCCAGACAAGACTGCGCCTCCAGGCACCAGCAGGTCTGGAAACAGACACACCATTTCAATTACAGGGGTGGGGGGTGGGAGGGATCTCTCAAAGTTAGACCTGTCAAAAGGTATTTCCTCCTTTATGTGCTATGTCAGCTTCGATTGATATATCTGTTATTGAGCTGTAGTTGATCTATAATACGACATTAGTTTCAGGTGTACAGCATAGTAATCGCAGTTTTTATAGGTTATACTTCATGTAAGGTTATGGTAAAATATTGGCTGAATCCCCTGGGCTGTACAATGTACCCTGGTAGCTTATTTATTTTATACATAGTAATTTCTCCCACTTTCATTTATAAGGAAAACATTTTTAAAAGTTATATTTTTTAACTTCCAGGTGCTTCATAACAGTCAGATTTCATATTTGAAAATGTTAAAAAATTTCTTCCTAGTCTTTCTGCTGACGTCACCCCTTTTAGGATGATAGGTCCTGGAAATCAGTGATTTTAAAGCTTCTGAGTTTTGCACAGGGACTTTCAGTGCAGAGCAGGCTTATCAGGGTCGTGGACAGACTGACTAGTGGTGGCGGGACCCACATCACGTGACGGGGCTCAAGGGGACAAGCTTCAGGTGTGCAGCAAAGTGACTCAGTTATATATACATATATATATATATACACACACATATATACTTTTTTCAGATTCTTTTTCATTACAGCTCATTACAAAATATTGAATATAGTTCCCTGTGCTCTACAATTGGCCTTTGTTGTTTATCTATTTTACATATAGTAGGTAGTATCTGCAAATCCCAAACTCCCAGTTTATCCCTTTCCACTGCTTTCCAGCCCCTGACATCCCCCCACTGCCCACCCACTCCGGCGCTGCCGGTAACCTTAAGTTTGTTTTCTCTGTGAGTCCGTTTCTGTTTTTAAATAAGTACATTTGTGCCTTTTCTTGATTACATGCTGTTTCATATTTTCTTTCTTGCATGAGCTACACCCTTGATGCAGCTTCTGAATTCTTGGTCCTTTCTTTCCAGTGGACTGAGAAATTAAAGTCTCTTAGAAACAGCCTTCTTGAGAACATTTCTAGAGGCTTAACATCCCTCTCAATCTTCTTCTATGGTTTATCCAAATAAGGGAGCAGTTATCTTCGGAAACTCAACTTCGTCAGGTCTTTCCAAAGCGTTCAATTCAGTTTTCCCAGAAACAAGCCTTTTTTTTTTTTGTCTTCATGGTTTCCTGACTTACATAGTTTTAAATTAGATTATATCATGACATGACAGTGAGTGCCATCATAAACAATTCTGGGAAGAGCCGTCTCTATCACTAGTGCTAACACAGCTGGAGAAACACGGTTTTGTGGGCCTGCCTGTGAGCAACCTGCCTGTGGTAAGCGGGCAGGTTTGCAGACGGATGAAAAACGTCACCAGCTAATCCACCCCCACCAGCTTGATGAAGGAATTCAGGGACTGTGGAGTGAAAGCCACAGTCGGGGAAGTGTAAGTTTCAACGATTGTGCAATTTGATGTTCAAGAACGAGGTGGAGAGCTTACAAATGGCCTTGTCTGCCCAAGAGCTTGGATTTAATCCTGCTAGTCCCTGGGAAAGGTCTTGCACTGCCAGGAAGTCGAACGAAAAGAGACGTGCCTGGGGAGGTTTATTGGGGATTACGTTTGAGGATCAACACTTGGAGGGGGTGAAGAGGGAACTTAAACTCCGACACAAGGTATGGCTGACCCACTGGAGCTGGGATGGCCCTTCAGGGTTGAAGCAGAAGACTCACATCTTCACACTCAGCTCCATCTCTTGTACCTGCCAGACGCTGCATGCCGGCTGCCTTCACCTGCAGGAATTCACCCTCTGTGGTACAGTAAACCCCTCTGGTCTTTGTTCTCAGCTCCTGGCCTGTGAGAGCTTCAAAGCTTTGGAATTTCCTGAGTGGAGGGACAGTCTTTCTTCTGCTAATGAGGTAATTCATGATGAGCCCTTGGACAGCTTCAGGATGGGGGCTGGTCCCCTGAGAGACCAACCATGTGATTAGGGGGCTGGAACTCTGAGGAGGGGAGAGGGACTGGGGACTGAGGTCAGTCACGTGGGTGATGACTTCACCACTCGTGCCAGTGAAGTCTCTGGACGCTGAGGCTCAGTGGCGCTTCCTGGCTGATGGACACAGTAATGTGCTTGGAGCGCGACTTGTCTGGATTCCATGAGGAGGGGGCGTGGACAACCTGGGCACCCCCTGCCTTGACTCACCCCGTGTGTCTCTTCATTTGGCTCTTCCTGGTCTTACCCTTCATAATAAAACTTTAATGGTCAGCACAGCACTTTCTGTGAGTTCTGTGAGTTTTCCTAGTGAATCACTGAAACTGAGTGGGTTGTGGGAAGCCCTGCATTTGGTCAGAAGTGCAGGTGGTCCCTGGGACTTTGACGTGACTGCAGTTTTAATCTGCATTAGCCATGATGCCAGGTGGGGCACGGACTGCACCTGGAAAGACCTGTTGGCTGAGTTTGTGGTAGTCCACTGCCCTCCTCTAGGGTCTGTCTGGACTTTTAGGGGCTAAGCTGGCAATTCCATGGGGTTATGTTGAGGACCAGCACTGCTACGCCCAGTATGGCCCTGAGGGTGCTGCTGATCTGTGTGACTCCCCCAGCATGTAAAGCCGCTCCTGATTTACTATATTGGAAGGTTGGGTGGGGGTGGGTGTTCAGAGACGTCCACTTGGCTTTTCTCACTATGATAGCCATTACCTCACATGCCAAGGGGTCAATATGCCAAGGGGCCAACTCTCACACGTGTCCTTTACAATTTTTATTTAGGGGCAGGGGGAATGACCATTGGGTGGGTTGTGGACTCACCGGACCTCCTGCCCGCCAGATCTGAGCCAGGATCCATGTATTACTTGGGTCCTGTAGATCCCCTGCTGTAACCACGGTGATGCTTCGGGTCTCTGAGGATCTCACCAGCTCAGACGCTGCACCACAGTCATGGAAAAATTTACATTTTTCCTTTCCCCAGCGTCTGATTACTCAAGTAAAGGGCCGTATGTCCTTTTAGAAAATGGCTGGAGACGTCACTCACGTACGCGTTTGCCGTCGTCCTGCAGGGTCTCTTCCTCCAAGGGGTCTGGACACTTAGGTCCAGGGGCTGGAGAAGCGGCTGTGCCCCTTTGCTGGGACAGCTATCCTCAGTCCTCTCCTCACCCATCCTTGCTTTATCTCGATCGTGCAGACCAAACACCACCCTTGTTGGGTCCCCATCTACCTTATTTGTAAGTGTGACATGACCTATGATCTCCACAGCCTTTTGGCTGCTAAACAGCCTTGCATTTATTATGAAAATTGTCCCATCTTGCCTCTGACATTTAAGTGCAGTGCCCCAATCTCTGTTATTTTGGGATTTTATCAACCCTGCTGCTAGCAGGGAGCCCAGGACTCTGGTGCCACGCCCGCCAGCAGCCCTGGTCTATGGAGCCCAGCCGTCTCTGAGTCTCCTGGTGACGCTGCTGCCCCTTCCCCAGGGTACCTTCCCGCAGAACACAGCCAGCTGGCTAGTTTTCTGGTCCTGTGTGGTGTGTTCCTTCTGGGGCATCCACTTCCCGGAGCCTTGATCCTCCCTGTTCCGTTGTCATGGTCTTGAAGTGGTGACTTTCTGCACCTGGACCACTGCTCTCTCCAGCGCTCTAAGAACCACTAGGCGTGGCATTGATACTGTCTTCTGGGTCTTTGCCTGGATAGTCAATCCTGTACCATGGGAGAGGGTCCCTCCAAGTGTATAAACTCTTATGCAACTCTTCTGCCTCCTTTGGCCCAGAACTTCAAAGTACAGCCCCATGTATCGGCTTCTGCTGGTTCCTGTCGGCTGGTTCCTGTGGCTTCTTTGGGGGGTAGTCCTTTCCTCTCTTAGTAAGCCTAGCACCTTCCTGGCAAGTTTACTTTGACTTAGCCTGAGTTATTGGTTTTTGTCCAGGGGAGGGTATAAGGGTAGGTGCTGAAGGAGGTGTGTGTTATCTTGAAATTCAGAGACGTGCGTACCATCTTCAAGCAAGAGAGGAGAACCCTAGGCGCTCACAAGAAAGAGTAAGATACTCTTGGGGTCCAGAGATTTCAGAGGAATTAGCATTAAAAATTGCAAGTGCAGGAGCTCAGACAGTCCCTTCCTGTGCCTTGGGGCCCCACTCCTTTCCAAGGGCCTTGGCCTTGGCGTTGGAGACCTTCTGGGGATGACAGTTCAACCTCCCATGAAGCTCTGCTGATCTGTCCTGGATTTGATTGTGTTTCCTGTCCTTCAGCTGCAGAAGGTGAGACTCGCTCTATATGGTGACGAAGAAGCCCTCTGACTCTGACTCTGACTCAGGTTCCCCCCGAATGCTGCTTCCTCCAATGCACGGAGCACACCGCAGAGTGGCTGCCTGATCCCGCTGATCCTTCCCTCCTGCTTTCCTGACACTTCTCAGACTCTGAGCCACTTCCCACCGCAGTGCCTTCCTTCCCGGGCACCCTCCCCGTGCTGGCTCCCTGCAGGTGAGAGTTAGCTCCGCTCCTGCAGGGCGCCTGGGGCTGTTCACGCTCCACCTGCCACCGCTGATGAGATCTTCACAGCCAGCTCACCTGGGGTCATCTCCATCTCAAACCGCGCGTTACAGTCGCTTCCTCCGACCACTCCTGGCACCACGTCATAGACCAGGTCCAGGTTCAGACGCCGAGACAATGTTTTTCATTTTGTTTGCTTTTGCTTTTGGTTTTGGTTTTTGCATGGAGGCATTTATTAGAAAGTGTTCTCAGGGTCAACGTTTTAGGGGAGGGAAGGACGTAGGAGGGGGCCGAGGGAAGTGCTGAACTTCAGAGCAAATCCTACAGGGGCTTCTAGACCTGGGGTGGCCCGTACAGCCCTGCACTGACTGGTCCTTAGATGACAGCTGGCCCTGGGGGGTGCCTGGGATGAAGCTGCCATCTTTGGCTGAGGGCGACTCCTGGAGGGTCACTTGATTGAGAGCCATTTGCCCCCAAGACTGCTGGGAACCGGGGGGCCAGTGCTTGCTCCCGGGCAGGTCTAGGGAGCATGGCAGAGCATCCACGGAAAGAATTTCACATGGGGAAGTTCACATGATCCAGCTCTGTGCTTAGAATAATTATCCTGTCAGAAGTGAGAAGAAAGTTTTAGAAGAGCTCACGAAAAATTTATAATGCCAGGCTAATAAATACACTTATATTTGTATTTTTATTTCTACCTCTCCCTCTCCTTCTATTTCTAGTTCTGCAGGAAGGACAGAATATTTCTACCGCGGAAGAACGCCAAGTGAGAAATTGCAAGCTACATATAGAAAAATACAGTTTATAAGTGGCAGTAACCCAGCTGGATTATTTCTATTTCTAGCCCTTATAACCCTTGATGTGAATCCATTTTCCATTCACTAAAAGCGCTTTCCCCTCAGGGCCACGACACAGCCAAAGGTGGGGGGCAAGTGTAGTCTTACTTCGTGAAAGAAGTCACACAACTCGAGGTTCTCGTGTAAGTTTTGTGAGCGTCAGGACATGGGTAACGTAGCAGATGCCACGGTGGTGGGAAAGACCTGGAGCTGACGGCTCAAAGGGCGTCGGGGACGTGTGAGCACTTAGCCACTGTCCGAGGAAAAGAAACCAAGAGGAGGAGGAAGGAAGCGAACAGAGAGGGCGAACAGGGTCAAAATAATTCTGTCCTTTGTGCTTTACCGGATTAACACAGAAATTTAAAAAATTAACAGTGAAAATAATTGCTAATCTTGTCACCAAGATACGATCATTGATGGCTTCCATTATTTCTCTTTTGAAAATTTCTTTTCTATTAGTTATATTATGTATTATATATTCAAGGCTTGATTCACTCAATCTCGTACTGTAGATGCGGTGAGGGCAGCTCCCTAGTCTTGTTTCTGCCTTTATTTCTTTTCCTTTTAGTAACAGTTAAGGAATCCAGCCACTTTCTGTTTGTCCAGATCCGCTGGTTTTAATTCAAGAGCAGAAACTTTCCGGTATAAAACTCGAGAGAGCACAGCCTGCTCAGCTGACACTACCTCCATCATCTTACCACACGGGCCGCGACGGAAATCTCAGAGTTCTGTGCAGACATTTTTGTTTGGTTTGAGAAGAAGCTCCCTGAGAAGGAGTCTGGCTCTCAGCCCACAAGTTCACAGCGGCACTTTGCCGGCCTTTCAAAGGCAGCAAATTCAAGTTCACGCTTGAAGAGCACATTGGTTCGAAGGGATGAGACTTTGAGTTCATTTATACTGTTCATGCTCAGAATTTAGGGGCAGCGAAATCTGTCGGGGGCCAAGTTCAGCACCTGCAGAGCCAGAGGTCAACAGCGTGAGGAGAAAGTCCTTCGCCAGATCCAGGAGTGAGAGACACCCGGGCACTTTGACTGCCTGGGGCCTGGGCAGTCTAACTCCTTCCCCAGCAGACACGTTTGGACGCTGGGACTTGACGTGGCATGAATTGCTTTTCCCACATATCTATCTTGTGGTCATCATCTTTATCGACATCTAACGTTGATATATAAAGGTGTACAGCTCATAACTGATGAAGTATGGTGCGGCAAACATCGCTGGGTAACCGGCACCGTGCGAGCCACGCAGGAAGTTAAGTATCACACAGCACTGCCCACAGATTTCTACCTCTTCATCCACAAAGGGAACTTGCTGGGTGCAGCTTCAGACAGAGGAGGCCGGGGTCCACACCGGGATCCCGGGGGGACCTGGCTCACGTATACTCGAGGGAGGAACCCTTAATATGTTACACGTTACTGAATTTCTCCACACCACCACCAGTCCCAAAGCGTCCAGACCTTTCCCGACTCTTTTCATTCATCAGCTATGCGGGTGCTGTCATTTAACATTTATAATTTCATGGCCTTCTCATGTAGATAAAGTTACAAATCTCGATCCACAAATTTTTATCCAGGAATGTGTCTTGATGTTGGATCCTCAAAGTGCACTCAACATTTGTTAAAAAAAAAAAGGAACTTGGACCTCATGGGATGGGGTCCCTGACCAACAGAGATGCCACAGGTCTCTCCTAGCCCCGTCCTGTTCAAATCCCTACATAGCTTTTAGGGCCCCTAAATAGTTGTCTGCTCAAAGCAAAAAAAAAAAAAAAAAAAGTAACTTGCCATGTCTGTTTTAAAATGTTGTTGTAGTAAAAAAATTTTTTAATTAAAAAAAACCTAAAGTGTACAAATTATTGCCTTAACCATCTCATCCTTCCTTTTCACTGGGGCTCATTGGGAGGAAATGCTGGACCAGCAGGCGTAGGCGACCCAGGACCCACAAGCCAAATCCACCCTGGCCACCTGCTTTTGTTTTTGCAAAGTAAGAGTGGTTTGAACATGTTTTAATGATTGAAAAAAATCTAAACAAGAATTTCGTGACACATGAAACTAACACACTTCAAATCTCAGTGTCCATAAATAAAGTGTCCTTGCAGCCACCAAGCGCACTCCTTTACGTGTGGCCCACGACCACCTCAGTGAGGGGCCGCAGCAGGGCCAGCCAGCCCACAAAGCCCAAAGATCGAGCCCCTGGCCCTCGAGGGAAAGGGTGTTCCAATCCCGGCAAGAGACGATTTTAAGATCTGAGAGGGTGGTAGTGAGCAGAGGCGCCCCTGTCTACCCGTTCCTGCTGCTAAATATTTGGAACTTGTGAAGATGCTGCATGGACTTATTCTTTTAAAAATTTTCTCCAAAGGAATCAATACTCTACACCCTGACAGATACCACCTTCTTCCTCTTTTCTGGGACATTTGTCCAGTTTTTTAAAATTAGGTTGATCTGCACAGAAATGAGTCTTAAAAAAAAGCATGTAAGTTTGTGTGTGTGTGTGTGTGTGTGCGTGTGCATTCCCATTTGCAGTTACTATGAGAGCATCTTCCTTTTCAGTTCAAGACTTGACACCTTGAAAGGGATGTGGAAGTTTGGAAAAGGTTCAAAGAGACTTATAAGGGGGGCTGGATGGCGGATTTATAATAGCAATAATCCCTAAGTAAGGATTAGGAAAGAGATCGCAAAAGCCTCAAGGCTCCTTGAGCCAACCGTAGCTTTGTTACCGGGGGGCAGGAGAGGCAGGGGAAAGGGCAGGCCGGGGACAGGCAAGCAGGGAGATGCAGAGGCTGGGTTTGCGGTCGGTTGGTGCCCACACCCAGGGGCCTCTCTCCTCACTGTCCTGGGGACCATGGGGAGACCTTGCAGGGAAGTGGGGGTGACTGAGTTTCCGCCATCTGGCTGATCTGTTCGTCATGAGTGCATTCAGATTTGGAGCGTGTTTCCAGAAATAAGTGCCCTATGTATCTCTGGTGGGTGACTCTGCAGACAGCTGCAGTGCATCTGGACAGGCACTGAAGAGTTAAGCCCGCCAGTGGCATCTGTCCTGCTGCCTGCTCTCTGCAGCCCCTCCAGCTCCCCGCCTGCTTCCTGAGCTCCTCACTGGGGATGGGGTGGGGGAGCATGTGCAGGGTTCCTGGGAAACATAAATTCTGCTTCCCTATTTGCCTTTGGTGGTCAGACTCACAAGGTGGAGATGCTCATGGTGGGTTGCCAGTGGAAGTTTCTGGCAGCCAGGCTCTCAAGGAGACAGTCGGGTGGAGCTGATTTCTTTGTCTTGCTCCTGGTAATGTCCAGCTGGCTGAGAGTATAAGAAAATCACTTTGGATGGAAAGAAATACGATAAAGGGTGTGCGAGGAAAGGCAGGGACGGAAAATTACAGAGCACAGACTAAGGCTTTGACCACTGGTCAGTGCGGGGCCCCCAGATGCACTCTGGACACGCAGAACCAGTATCTGGTAGTGACCTATGAGAGAGAGAACATGAAAGCGAATGTGTGTGTGTCCATGTGTGACTGGAACGTGATGCTGTGCACCAGAAACTGACAACAGCATAAACTGACTCTACTTCATTAAAAAAGGAGGAGGAGGAGTCAGAACACAGAAACCTGAAATGACTTGGTCTCCCTCTGGGTCTGCACAGCTGAAAAGCCCAGTGCAGGGCGACCTGTCTGTGTTCTGACTTCCGCCGTCCTCTGTTTGAAGGCGCCGGGCCCAGGAGATTTGAATTTCTTGTAGATATCGATGCTCCCCTTTCTTCAGTGACAAATAAGCCAGTAACTTATTTTCAGAGATCTGGTGTTCACACTGCAAGAAGTAACTATTTTTTTTAAAGGAGAAAATAAATTACAAACACGCTCTAGTCATTTCTCTCAACTGCGCAGTGTCAAAAATGTGTGATTTATTACCTTGTTTTCTCCCAGCCTGTTCTATTTCCCTGAGCTTTCCCCCAAGGCCTTGATTAGCCCTCGTGATCATTTCAAAGCATATCACGCTGAAAGCAGTTCCCAGGAAATGCCACGTTCCTCAGCTGGGAGCTTGGGCTCACAGGGAGCTGGGAGGAGTCGGAGTAAGGAGGCTGCCGCATTTGACAGTGTCAGCAGTGACCTTGGGGTCTCTGTAAATGGACCCCTGACCTCTGGCCCCAATACTACTTTCATTTGCTTCCTGCTTCCACCTGGGCACAAGTCCTGCGTGTCTTGGTACCAAAGAGAATAAATACAAAGTTGGGGAGGAGGGTGATGGGGGAGACGACCTGAGACATGGCTGGTTCTAGGAACCTTTGGCAGAGTTCCTTAATAAATTGACAAACTTCCCCTTATCTGCATCCCCAAAGTGCCTGCTGCCCCCCAGTGACATTTGACAAAAGAGAAGTTACAACAGCAAGAAATACAAGGTGGACAGAAGTGGAGCCCTCACGGACGGGATTTGTGCCCTTGTAAGGAGAGGCCAGAGAGCCCTCATCCCCCACTTCTGTCACGTGAGGACGAGGACACAGCAAGAAGATGAGAGTCTGTGGACCAGGAAGAGGCCTCTCACCAGACACCACATCTGACCTTGGAATTCCCAGCCTCCAGGACCGTGAGCAATGAGCTTCAGCTCTTCACAAGCCACCAGTATTTTGATTAAAGCCGCGGGCACAGACTAAGACAAAACCTCTCTCGGGATCCTCCTAGCTTCCTCCAGAATCTCTGTCTCCAATCGTGGCAGTTCCTAAACCCCCTACATGTGTATCTAACATCTTAAAGCACACTGCCACCTCCTTTGCTAATGGGTGCCAATGTGTGACAATCTCTGCTGTCCGGAAACGCTGGACCACAGGCATTAATATTAGGGCTCTTCACAAAGGAGGCTGGAGTCAGTGTCCACACTGACACGCTTTGGTGGAAAACACACACTTACAGTCGTGTTTCAGAAACAGCCGTCTGTGGATTCTCTCTGTTTCCCGCAGCTGCATGGAGTGAATCAGGCACCAGGTGGGAGACGGTGCAGATTGATGCAGTCTGACCTCCCATATAACCATGCGTCTGGCGGACACGACCAGTGTCTGGACTGGTTTCGACTGAAATTGTCACAGCGGAAGAGGATGACGTGCAACTGCGGGCGCGTGTCATGACTGTAAACTCCTAAGTGTTAACTGACCCGTAAGCTGCACTGTGTGTCTAGAAACATGGACGTGTTCAAACGGCGGTTTAGCCTTAAATGTCTAGGCTAATTGGATGAACACACCCATGGATGAGACACCAAGGGCATCAGCCCACAGGGTGGCCGCCACCATCCATCTCAGAGAACACTGCTCTCGCCAGGAGAAGGCGGATGGTCCACTTCCGCTCGGGGCTCATGCTTAACACAAAAGTGGTCATTTCAATGCAGGAGCTGGAACAGGGCTACGAGGCTCCCCCAAGACTGTCTAACAGAGCCCTGAGACACGGAGCCTGGCACGTCCTGCAGACCTTACCTGTGACGGGGCTGCTAAAGCTGAGTGACTAGACGGCTTGTTCCAACCACCACTTTGCAACAGTTTCCACCTCAGTCAGTTTAGGACACTCAGAGCCAGCTCTGCTCTTGGCCTCAGCTGAAAAAGAATTTTATTTATAATTCTGAAGATTGCCTTAGTCAAGCCTTAAAAATGAGATTCCTATAAAAAGTTAATTTTTAAATGACTTCAGAAGAACCCTCAAAAAGTTTTACTTAATATAACTTGTAATGCCTTAGTTCCATTGGTGGTTTGAAATGCCTGTTTTAAATACCGAAAACAGTTACCAATTTGCTAAAGTCAGCAGTCACACAACTGTCAAATCATGCCAAAGAAAATGAACATCACTATAATCTGAGATTATTATAAACCCAGAAAGTGCTGCTGGGCTGATGACAATTTTTGAGGTTTATTTATGGATTCGTAGCAAGAAAGGAATAATTTTTAGCTGAGTGTTTCATTTTAAGTGATTTTTTCCCCTTCTTTTAAAAATACTTATAGCAAATCTTGACCCTCTTCGACAAACAGCAAATTACTTTGTCATCTTGGTCTTCATTTTTGGACAGTAGGTACAACTTAACTACCCCCTAGTGTTTTGTGGTAGATGAAAAAGAAAAGAAAAGAAAAGGTTAATGGTATTCATATTTCCTATGGACTCTTAAATACAAAACAATCACACACACACACACACACACACACACACACACACACAAAGGTTGTAGGCGTTCTCTGAATTTCCCAAACATACCTGCAAGATTCAAGCATTTTGGACGATAATATCACCACCCTTCAAAACTGGGGGCAAAATCCGAGTTCAAGCAGGAAGTAGGTCCCTGAAACCAGTTTTGTCTTCCTCTCCCCACCAGCAAATCAAGCCGAGCCACTGTTGCAGAGTTCAGCCCAGGATGAACACTGCACTTCTCCTGCTCCGGATTATTGTGCAGATGGCTCAGATCTCGGAGGCTAACCTGACAACGTGCGGAGGAAAGCTGGGGCTGGAGAGGGAGGAAGCGCTCACATCAGGAGTGGGGAGCGAGGCTTTGCACCTGTGGCTCACTCACCTTATTAATAAGCTCCTTATCAATATTCCCTTTGGTGGAAGACAGAGTGAAAATGTACTCCCAACGCAGCACGTTCTCAGCAAAATCCCAAAAAATGGGGGTGATGGAAATACGGGAATGATGGAAAAAACACACCAAAAGCATAAAGGCGTTTTTGCAATCCTTTAGAAACGCAGGTGGAAGTTTCCTTTTGGATCAGCAGATAGCATGGCGCCCCAGCAGAGAGTGGCCACGCCTTCATCTCGCTGGTACCACACAGCACCAGCTGCATCCTTTTCAACAGGACTACTTGCTCCCGGTGATCTAAGACGGGGTAGACAATAGATCCAGAGATCAATTCACTTCCTTTTCTGGCACCTTCTAGTGGGAATAAATGATTGCCTTTAATCCTTGTCTCTTCTTGGAGGAGTGTTTAAATTTAGGAGAGGGATGGATGTTAACAAGACATGTTGTAGTGATTATTTTGCAACATATACATGTATTGAAACCTTACGTTGTATGCCCAAAACTAACACAACATTGTATGTCAACTGTATCTCAATAGTAAATAAATACACAAATAAATAAAAAGTTAGAAGAGGTGCCCATCTCTGCTCACGGGAGCTCCAGGGATCTTTTCCATCCAGAGTCTGCAAGGTTGCAGACGGTCCACCGTCTCTGTCTTCCCCAGGTCCATTCTGTTGTTCATTTGCTCACCCTTACAAATGGCACATGAGTATGGAAGGGTTTCTTCCTGGAGGCTATTCAGGAGAAGAATATTTTTAAACATTTTGACGCTTGGCACTCAGAAATAGACCGGATAATCCCAGCAGATCTGAGATAAGCAAGAGGCGTTCTCTTTCCTGGCTTCGGGCAGAGCTGTGAGGGAGAACCGCCCTAGAAAGGGGGCTTCTGATCTTCTGTTCTTCTCTTTCCTTCTTTCCCGTCGCCATATTTTTCTCCTCTGTCTTCCTCTTTCTTTTCCTTTCCAAAAAAGACTATTGCAATCCTGCAGCTCTCCTGTGAGTGAGGAGCTGAAGTGGACTCATGGATGATTCACTGGCTCTGCCCTGTCAGACGGGATCTGTTCTGCTTTGAGAAGTGAGTTGGGGGTTATTCTCCGAAGCAGACGACATGAAGATGGCCCTGCCGGGTCCGCAGGGTGCGGGCTTGTGTGCCTGCGGGGCTTCGTTGTCCATTGTCCCGGGCTCAGCTCTCCCGGGTCTCACAACTACTTGACGGGATTCCCTCCTCCACGCGGGCCTCCCTCCTCCAAAAAATCACTGTATGAAAAGTCAGCTCCTTGCACGTGGATTCTAGTTCATGTGTGTTTAGAAACGTCTCCCCTTTGGGGATTTTCTGCAAGACAGGAGACATGTCGGGGGAGCAGGGAGTTGTCACAGCCTCCGACGACTTAGCTGTCCTTGCCCCTCTCCTAGAAGGAAGTGGGCACAAGGGCCAGAGGCAGGGCCGTAGGATGTGGGCTGGCACGGCGACCTGGGGAGCTGAGCTGCGCAGCACCTAAGAACCTCTGTGCTTGTCTGTAAAGACAGGATCCGTGACAGGTGCGTCCTTCCCAGGGTCTTTGAGAGGCGGGTGAACTACTTCATTGGCCGCGGGGTGAGTGCCCAGCTGCGGTTCGTCATGATGACCCGGAGCCCACGCCTCAGCTCCACCTGGGGTACCAATTCCTCTAAGCTCAGGGAACAAACAAGATTCAAGTGACCATGTTTCTGGTTTCTGGTCATCGCTGTATTTGGTTTCTCTGTAACTTATGCTTGTGTGCAGGCCTCACCACTCCAATTCTTTGCTCAAATGTCGCCTTTGTAGAAAGGCCAACACTGACTATTTCAGTTAAACTTCTAAGTCCTGTCCCCTCCACCAACCCCATCCTGGTCCTGCCCCCGCCCTGTATCCTGCATCAGTTTGCTCCATGGCATCTAACGTTTTTCAGGACTTCATGTAACACACGTTTGTTAAGCTCTTAGGATGTGAGTTCCGTGAAGTCAAGGAGATCTGTTTTTCACTGACGACTCCCCAGGGCCCCGAAAGAGCAGCTGTCAGCAGTTGGAATCCCATGAGTATTTACTGAGTGAATGAAAGAAAGAATGAAAAATGTGTGTCTCTGTAACAACGTCACGCTAAGTAATAAAGCTGAGACACTTAGGAAATTATGGTAAAATTGTGCTCACCTCTTGTGTCATCTGGACAGAATTTGGGTTTTAGGGAAGATCCAGTTGAAATCCAGGCTCCTCTGCCAACAGTGTGTTCTGGAGCAAATGACATCACCTCCTGGAGACTCAGTGACTCTATCTCTAAAATGGGGCAGCGGTGCCCACCAGCAGGGGGCGCTAGAATTAAATGAAAACATACATGAGAAAGTGCTTGGTGTCGGAGGGAACTAAAAATTCAGATCCTTTTACCCTCAAGATCCTAGTACACACTGAATCAAAGTGCCAAAGATTCTGATGGAGACAAACTGGGGCAGTTCCCATGCAAGGTTGGTCCATTGAAACTGAAAGTTTCCCCATTAATGAGACCTTTGAGGTGGATGAAATAAATGTTTAGTATACTGAACAGTACCCAGAGATGCCCCTGCCAGCTGTGAACGTGTCTCATCACACAGGGAAGGGGTTGCAGAAGGCATTCTAGCAAAGGTCTTAAAACAGGGAGTTATTCTGCATTATCCAGAAGGGCCTGTTCCAATGATGTGAACCCTTAAAACCACAGTGCTTTCTCTGACTGGAATCAGAGATTCAGCAGAAGGGGAAGTTGGAAATATTCCCCGTGTGAGAGTTACTGGACCCGCCATCACTGCGGGCGGCCACGTGGAGAGCTTGAGAAGGGATGCAGCCAGCCTCTTGGAAGGGAGACCGGCCCCTGGCTGATGACCAGCCAGAAAGCGGGGATGTCAGTCCTACAGCCACAAGGAACTGATCGCAGCCAACAACCTGCAGGAGCAGGTGCACGGATTCTTGCTCAGAGCCTGCAGGGGAGGACATGGCCCTACTGACACCTCGTTGTTGGCCTTGTGAGACCCAGGACCTTGGAGTCAGCTGATCCCAGGCAGACTTTTGAGCTATTGAAATGTCAGATGATGCGTGTGTGTTGTTTCAAGCTGCTGAATTCAATGGCAATTTGTTATAACAGCAATAGAAACAGAAAACAAAAATAAAATACAGTACATGTAACAGGAGTGAATTTTCTAGTATGGAAAATATACCTCAACACAACTGTTAAAAAATCTCAACACAGCCAAAGGTAAGGTGTTAATCAACTAGAATAAGGAGATAAGAAGGCCATGGAGGTGGACAGTTCTCCCGAGAAAGGATTCTGTAGTTACCATGAGAGGCCAAGATGGGGTGTTTAAATTCTAACATCTCCCGTGGGTTTCAGGTATAAACGTGCACACACGACATTCTGCACAGTGTGTGTATATACCTGTTTACAGAGAAATGGACAGAGGGGAAATTGAGACTCATTATGGGATGGGGCTAAAGCACAGTCTTACTTTTATGAGCCAACGTTGAAAAAGTTAAAGCTAAAGAAAAGAGAGGAAAAAAAAAACTGATTTAGAGAAAGTGTAGTAGATTTCAGGGAATGAAAAGAATATTAAACAGTTCATTCAGTTGTCCCCCTGACGTGAGAAGGGCTTGTCTGAGCCGTCAGAGCTGCAGGCTTTGGAGGAGACAGCCTTGCTGTCAGAAGCCATGTCTTTCTCTAGGGCTTCCCAGATCCACCTGCCATACGCTATTTTGAATTAAGACTCAGCAAGCGATATGCCTCGATCTGAAAATGCAGGCTCGTACAGTGATGTGGGGGAGAGAGCAAGCTGCTCTTTCAGTGCCTTTAATCTGCAGATTTTCATGTTTCTTATTTCAGAAAGGGTCAGCAGCTCAATTTGACGTTTTGAATAATTATTTTAAGTGAAGTCAGTGACCCATTTTTGTTTCAGCAAAGTCTATGCTGAATTTTCTCCAGAGAATGATTCAAGGGTTTTTGAAATTTTGAACCTTAGTGTCTTGGACATTAAGATCATTTCTACATCATCAAAAGAATGTCTATTTTTCAGACTCACCTGTAACCTGCAATTGTCATATAAATTTGGTGCAAACGGGAAGATTGCAGGGAATTTTCTGTAAGGTTTTCTGACACCTCTTTCTGCACTGTGAGCTGGGGTTCCCTGCTTCTTCCAGGATGAAAGCACTGTCTTACCCCGGGGGAAGGGCTGCCCCCAGTCCAGAAGCTCTTCTGCCAGCAAAGCACGTGGTGGACGAGCCCTGTTCCCCTGCCGCACGTGATAGCCTGGAACCGGACCGGACCCAGCACAGGGGTGATCATTAGCAGTGTCAGTAGCCTTGTCAGTGACACACGTGCGAGGGCCTCGGATCTCGCCATCAGGAAGAGCTGGGAAATTGATACAAACCCCAGCAGGTACTGTGTGTAGTTTCTGATACATAATTGCTGTTAAGTTACTGTGTTTTACATGGAGAGCCTTCTCCTTTATTAATAAATAGTCACATATATCGAGCGCTGTCTCAGAGAGGGCTGCTTTTATTCTCTCAAGTCCTGAGTTAAGGAATCCATGCAGGTGTTAGATGGAGAAGCCCCATCCATCTACATTGGCTCAACCGTTTCACCCAATGTGAGAACAACAGACAAGCATCCTCCTTGCCGAGTGTGGTCCTCACCTGGCTCGGTTCTGTTCAGGTTATGCCTGATCTTTCTCGTTGTTCGGGGAGAACAGAGGAGAGGGTGACTAACTGCTTGGGGAAGTCCAGAAAAGGCATAAGTCGGGAGAAGACCTTATCGGACACAGGAGGGGCAGTTCTGAGGAACTGCTTGGAACTCGGACTTGGATTTGGAGGCAGGTGGAAACGCTGGTGTACCCTGGCTCTGTCACTGTCCTTCGTCAAGTTGTTAACTTCCCGGAGCCACAGTCTGCTCTCTACCACGTAGACAGTCACACCCACTTGACAGGGATGGTGTACAGATCACACAAGATAAGGCATCTGGAGTGTTCCAGGCACACGTACCTGCCAGGTGGGGAAAGATGGTGGGCTCATCACTGTAGGAACCCCCGCCTGGAGGCTGGGGAGGCTGGAGATGAGTGCCTGAGGGACAGAAGAGCAGGGACCGCAGTGTGACGCCCATGGAGGCCATGGTGAGGAATTTTTTTGGTGCAGGACCAAGGGCTGGAATGGAGAACAGCACATATTCACCAGCAAAAATCAGGAAGCCAGGAGCCGGGAGCCATGAGAATGTCACGTATTTCAACAGCTTTAATTCAAATCCCAATAAATAATATGCTCAGTAAAATGTCATCTTATTTATTTATGAAACAAGCTCAGTAGGACTGCCGCTTGTCAGCGCGCCATCAGGAGTTCGCTGAAGATTTCCTCTGTACTTAAAATGTAAGATTCAACTTTGCTTAAAATACTTGATAATGTGGGCTCTGTGTTAATTTCTCTTCATTAGGTCTAATTAGTGTTTTTCCACCGTGCCATTTGCAATGTTTTCTTAGCCTGGCAAGGTGATGAATTGCTTCAGTTTACTATTTTGTCCCAAGGCTATTTGTAAAGGAAAAAACAAGTACACTTTCAATGAATTAAGGTCCCCTAATAAGGGCAATGATCTAAACAAACCATTAAATAGAGAAGAAACCTGTCAGCACAGACACAACCTCCTGAGTTTCTTGCAGTTAATGGACATTGGCTGGTTTAGAGGGTTTGGGATTTTAATATAAAAACATGCATATGCACATCAGCCATGTGTAGTATGCATACACGTGTACACACGCATCAGACTTCCGTTATCCACAGCGTGGCGGTTATCAGGGGGCCATGGCAGCCTCAGGATGGGGGCGGGAGTTGAGCCGTGCAGAAAGAAGGAGGGGCACTCCCTCTCTCGAAGGGTGCCCACATCGTGGGACTCTGCAGACAGGCTGACCCCTCATGGTGCTTTGAGAGCACAGAACAAATGCTAAGCGGGATGGACTTGAAAAGCCAGCAGCTTTGCCTGCAGGCAGTGGTCATTCTAGAAGGGGTAGATTGAGAGTCGCAAGTAAACCAGGAGGGGAAGAGAAGGCTGCGTTACTCAGGGACTGATGGGAGTGGACCACTTCCCAGGGGGTCTTACGAGTAAGGGTTTTGAACCGCCCTAGAGCCCTGGAGCCCTAGAGCTGTCCACAAAGGGGAAGTGATGGCAGAGTTTTGTAAGTCCTCCTCCAGATCTTCCTAGTTCCCTACTGAGAAACTTCACTGAAACATTTCATGAACAGAAAGGAATGATTCAGCTAACAATGAACTCCAGGACCAAGCAACAGTCTCACTCCTGGTTGGAAGGATGTTTGAGATGTAACCGGCACTGTGACAGGGCAGCTTTCAAAGTGTAGAACACAGATTCAAATGCGGCTTTTACGCATCCCAAATGAAAATTGTTTTCCACCGCTAAAAGCCATTTGAAAAGTATACGTATATTTTTTAAATTGGAAAAGAGATGAAAGAAAATGTATTAAACAAAAGTAATACATCATGAACATAAAAATGTATGAATGTTAAATATATGTATATAGCAGCAACTTAGGTGAAATTACTGTTTCATCAAACTATTGTGGCTGAAGGAAAAGCAATAAAGTAAACTGCTTAATGATATTTAATGAGACATGCCTATGAATTACCTAGAGTTCATTCTATAACTTTCAAGATATTAGAGTAATTAATTGTTATCCATAATCTTTATCTTATTTTAGAAAAATTTCCCAATGCTAGTCAACCTGTTTAAATGAGCCAGGATTATTACATCTTTTTTTTTTTTCTTTTTCAAAACCAAAGCGTTCTTGGCAGTGAAATGAATTATTATACGGACAACTGCTTTTTAATCATTTGAAGGTAAATCAATGAATAATTTAAGCTTGAAATTTCAGGAAGTCAATTATGGGTTTTTGCCGCTTGCTTGCTGGTGTCTTAGGCTGGAGGTCGGTGGGTTTGGACCTGTTCTCCTTTGAAAAATTCTAATGGCTTATTTTAGCTCATTTAGAGTTTATCTCACTAGAGTTGGAGGGGTCACGTTTAACTGAGGACAGCATATGCTAAACGTGGGCCCAAGAATATTGAATTCTCCTGAGTTCTGAAAAGAAATGTTTGTGATATTATGTATTCAAGGGAAGGACGGCGAGTGTGATTTTGTATTTTGGGTATGGGTTTGTAAGCTTCACGGATTGCCTTGTTTCTGGAACCAAAAATAATGGTTATTATTTGTACAAGACTTATAATCTTCTCAACAAGACTGAGAAGAAGGTAGTATTTTTCTCCACTTACAGGCAATGTTCAGAATGGTTTATTAACTTTCTTAAGATCTTAAGTCGGACTTTATATTCAAATGCCCTGAGACCAGATTTCATAAGTCTTGTGATCTGTTCAGCTACGGTACAGTTCAGCTACTTGATAATACCAAGATAATCTTTTATACATCCAGCCACGTTCAGAAACTTCTAGTTCTTCGATCATGTCGAACAGTATAAGAGCAGGCTCTGCATGTCATTATTTGGCATGATCCAAAAGTGAGCCTAGGTGATGTGTCTGGAAATTTTAGATGAGAGCGTTTTTGACCAAACTTTCAGGTCAGACCATTTAGAAATATTGGTCAAAGCATGTAAAACTCCTGACTGATGGTACCCAAGAGCTGGCCAAGCATCGCAGGCCAAGGTTCTGGGAGGAGGAAAGAGCCAGGCCCTGGACCTCATTTCCCTTCAGTGTGATGGTCAGCAGCCGAGCTGTTTGCTGAGAAAGCGAAGCTCCCCACAGCTGGAGTCCAGGCCCACAGATGAGGGGCAGCTCTGGAAACACCCAGATCACTGGAGAAGGGAAAAACGTTTAAAAAATGTGCACATTTTAGAACGTGTGTGCGCAAGTACAGCACAGGTTAGAAGAAAATTTGTAGCCTTAAATGCATCTGTTCAAAGAAAAGCTGAAAACAATGATTAAATATCCTACTTCCAAAAGCAGCAGAAGAGAAACGGGTAAATCCCACGCAGATAAGGAGCTGATGAAGTAGGAGCAGATGTTACTGAAATAAGAAACAAACATGCACTAAGGAGCCTCAACAAATCTGAAAGTCGGGCCTTTGAAGAGACTAATAGAACTGATAAGTACCTGGCAAAACTGATTAAAAGTATAAAAAAAAGTCACATAAAACCAACAAAGGAAGGGAGCATCGCCACAGAGCGCAGGAACGTGGTGCACATCACAGGAGGATATTATGCACATGTTTGTGCCAGTACACGTGACAACTTAGAAGCCACAAGAGGAAGTGGAGAGTCTGGGTAGTCCTATACCTATTAAAATTTAAATTCATTTTGGAAAACCTTCCCATGAAGAAAATCATAGGTGTCACTGGCTTCACTGATGAATTGTACAAATAGTAAAGGAAGAAATAACTTGAGAAGAAATAACTTGAATATTTTAGAAAACCTTCCACTGAACAGAAATACTTTAGATAGTCCCAACTTATTTTATGAGGACAAGAACACTTAGACACCAAAATTTGACAAGAATATTCATTGAAAAGAAAATCACAGGCCAGTCTCTTATGGGAATGTCTATGAAAGCCTAAAATAATAGCAAACAAGATCTGGCAAGACACAAAAGCCAACGCACTGCGACTGGGTTGTGTGTGTCCTAGTAATGAGGGTTTGATTTCACATTCAAAAATTAATCAATGAATTACATTTTCATGGACTATAAGATAAAACTAATGATAATTTCAAAAAATGTAGATACATATTAGGCAAAATTGAACATCTATTCACAATTTTTTTAAACTCTTAAGAACTAAGAATAAAAGATAATTTGCTTGATTTTATAGTGATTATCTGCATACAAATTACAGGAAATGTTACAATTAATAGTAAAATGTTAAAAACCTTTTCTTCTGAGGTCAGAAATGCAGTAAGATGTCTTAAATTCTCCAGTAGAGCAAGCCCACAAAACCCAGACCCTCACCCTCAACCCAGTAAAGACAGAACCCCAGCCCCAAGCCTCTCTCTCTTCCTCTCTCTCCCTCTGTCTGGACTCCACCCCGTGTCCCTTGTATGCCCCATGGCCTGTAAGGGGATAATTCTTTTCTTCAGAGTTTCCTGATAATTACTGCTGGGTGTGTCTTCAAATCATAAGAACCACAAGAGAAGGTCCAGCATTAGCATAGTTTGCTCCTAGAAGAAAACACAGGCAAAATGTTCTCTGACATAAATCTTAGCAGTGTTCTCCTAGGGCAGTCTACCCAGGCAATAGGGATGACGGCAAAAATAAACAAATGGGACCTAATTAAATTTACAAGGTTTGCACAGCCAAGGAAACCATAAGCAAAACAAAACAACCACCTGCGGAATGGGAGAAAATATTTGCAAATGATTGACTGACAAGGTTCAATTTCCATACAACTTAATAACAAAAACACAAACAAGGCAAACCAAAAAATGGGCAGAAGACCTAAACAAGCAAGTCTCCAAGGAAGACATACGAATGGTCAATAGGCACATGAAAAAATGCTCAGTATCGCTCATTATCAGAGAAATGCAAATCAAAACTACAATGAGGTATCACCTCACACCAGTCAGAATGGCCATCGTTAAAAAGTCCACAAAGGATAAATGCTGGAGAGGGTGTGGAGAACAGGGAGCCCTCCTGCACTGTTGGTGGGAATGTAGTTTGGTGCAGCCACTACGGAGAATAGTATGGAGATTCCTCAAAAAACTAAAAATAAACTTACCCTATGATCCAACAATCCCACTCCTGGGCATATATCCAGAGGGAACCTTAATTCAAAAAGATACAAGCACCCCAATGTTCACAGCAGCACTGTTTACAACACTAACCCTAACCCTCCTGTCCTTTTCTCTCCCCTTGAGACGGGGCCAGTCTGCTCCCCACGGAGCCCCGTTCAGTGCTTCTGAGGCTGATGCTCTCAGGACCTCGTAGGCACCTTCTCACTGCCCCTGGGATCATCATCATCATCATCATTCGTGTTTTCAAGTTAGCCCCTCATTAAGTTCCTTTGAGAAAATATAACCATCCTCTGCTTCCAATCAGCTCGAAAAACACCGCATTGCCTAAAAGTCAGCAGATCTGAAGATATAAGCACTCGGTGCGTGAGAATCCTAAATTGAAAATTCATTTTCATTTGCAGAAATAAGTGGGATCTGTTCGGACCATTTAAAACGATGCATGAAAAGTACTTGCTGGTAGTTTTCATTTTAACTCTAGTTCTCTGTTTTTGCTCTTGTTCCTTTGCGTCTGCCTTTCTCCATGTCTCCTACACCAGGCTGAGCCGAATGATTGCATCCCGTCATTGTCACGGCTGTTAACCCTGCTGTTTGATTCGAGCAGATGGTTCTGCTCAGACAAGGCTCACTTAGGCGGCTTTCTTGTGCAGAACCCGCTGGACGGCTGGACATCTGCCCACAGGAGCTGCCTGGCCGGCCTTGGCTGGCATTCCCAGCCTCTTGGAAGAGCTGAGGAGGGCTCCCTAGGAGTTCCCACTCCTGGTCCCACATTCCTGGATCCTCTCGCCTCCTCTGGAGTGGCCGACAAGCACCGGAAGATGAGTGGGGATGAAGTGGGTCCTGACCTCGTCCTCGCCAAAGCCCCAGAGCTCCAGCCCGGCTAGGGCAGCAGGGAGCGGGGAGAGGTTGTAACTGGCGTGAGATTGGGGTTTAAATCTGTGGACATCAAAGAAAAAAATAAAAAGGCGGGGTGGTCTGTCCTGTGAGTGTAGCTGAAGGGAGCGTCAGGACCTGGCATGACCTTCCGTCTCCTTTAGACCCGACTCTGCTGAGCGTGGGCACGCCCTTCCTGCATTCTCTGTGTTTTCTTTCCCTTCTCTGGTCATCACGAATTTATGAAAATATAGCCATCGGGGATCTCCTGTGTGCTCAGTACAATGTCAGGTGCTATTTGAAAGAAATGAAGTATGAAATGAGGCCCCTGCGCTGGGGAACTCTGAACCCGGAAGAGGCGTGTGCATCGTTAGGCAGTAAATCCTGCAGGGCTCGGGGCGGGGAAGCTCTCCCCCTGTGAGCTCCCTGGCACGTTAGTTCCTGCTTCTCCTTGTGACTTTCCTTAAACCCACTCGGTGGTGTCGGCTGAAATAAATGCACAGCCTAAAAGTTGAGTGTTATGTTTTATTTGGCGGGAGGACTCTAGCCCGGATGACAGCCTCTCAGGTCGCTCTGAGGGACTGCTCCAAAGAGGCAGGGGAGGAGCTAGGATATATAGGAGCTTTACAGCAAAGACCAGGTAGTTGGAACATTAAAAGATTACTTGTTAACCAAGAAAACCTAGCATCTCAAGTTAAAGGATTTAGCGCTTTTCTATGTATGGGAGGAAGCAAGCGTTTGGGCTCATTGAATTCATTCCTTTGAGCATCTAGCTACCTAGGGCCAGTGTCCTGTCCTTTCTTGTTCTGAGTCCCCTCAGGGTGCACCACTGTGAGTGGCTGCAGAGGCTGGGCTGCAGGCTTGTCTTCACTGGCGGGTGGCGGCAGCCGCTGATGACTTGGTGGCTTCAGCATTCTTTGTTTACTGATATGGTTTGCAGCATTTTTCGTTCACAGTGGGGTCCATAGATCTCTGAGCTATGGTTTTGCCTGTGAAACTGCATCCTGGTTTCCGCGATGGGAGAGAACGTCTCTAGGAGGCACGTTGCCCATTCAGTGCTGCGTCTCGTGCTGAAGGCCGGGGGCCCGTGGACTGTCCGTGGGTCTCGACGTGGGCGTGTGGCGTGATCGCTCCGTCCTGGGTACTGGGCCAGGTGCCACCACCCAGACTCTCTCCAGGGAGCTCAGAACGTTCTAGAGAGGACAGCAGCGGAGGCAGCAAAGGTGCATGGCGAGGGGTTGATTTCTAACCAGAGGGAACGAGCAAGGCTCTGAGGGGAGGCGTGATGTGAAGAAGTGAACAGAGCATTTCCGGAGGAGACATGTGTGAGTGACACCCTGAAAGTCTGGGAGGATTTAGGAGGTAAGAAAACCCAGGCACAAAGCATAAGGGACATTGCTTTCAGCAGTGGGTAAGCTTAACTCTCCAGCTTACGCTGACCTTGGTGTGAGCTTTGGCAACGTGTCTATGCTTTCCCACTTTCAGTCCGCAGCAATCTTGCAAGAAAGGTATTTAGAAGATTCTATTTCCAGAAGCCTATTTGGAGACACCAGCTTGGCAGCTGGCATGATAATGAACACATTTCAATAGAATAAATCCTATTACTATTAATATTAAGCAGCCACAGAATGATTCATGAAGCTCTTTTCAAAATGCGAAAAGTACTTAATCAAAAGGAGGGGGAGGAGAAAGAATAAATAGAAGTCACGACAGAAGTTGATTATTGCTGGCTTTTTTCAGAAGAGTCAGTCCTGCCGTTTCTCAGGCTGACGGGGGCTGAGGTCAAGCGTACGGATTTATTTTACTAAAATAAAGCTTTGCATTGGCTGATAGAGAAAAATCTAACAAAAGGCCCTACGTGTCCAGGGAGCTGATGGATTTTTGCAGGTCACAGGACTGCCCTATGGTTTATGAGCTCTGTATTTTGGGGGTTCTTTATGCTTCCAGTATGTGAAATGTGAATTCTCTCTCTCTCTCCCCCTCCCCTCTGTCTCTGTTCCTCTTTCCTTCCTACCTTCACAACACAGAACTAGGTAACCCTCTTTTCTCTTGCTACAAGCAAGGGCTTTCAAGTAAGTTTCTTATTAACCAGGTAAGATTTCAACTAGATTTCAAATCTGTTTGCATCATCAGATGAAACTAATAAAATGGAAACTTGCAAGTGAGAGAAAGGAAGGAACCCACTGTTTTAGGCGGAAAGATGCCCACAGACAACGCTATTTGTTTATTTCGGGGCAGGAAGTAAGCGTGAATTGTCTTTCCTACTTGTTGCGCCTTTATTTTCTCTAACCCTTTGACTGTGTTCCTTGCAAGGGTTTCTGTAGAACTCACAGTGCACCCTGTGAAGGACACTGTGGAATTCAGAGATGCAGTCCCAGCTCCTGCGGACCCACCCACATCAACATGAAGCATGTGATCAAAGTCACACGCATGTCCTCTTCCTTCTGTTCAGCAGACCCAACCAGCCCTGCCTTTAAAGCTGAATCTTATTCTCAAAAAATCAGCCGTGCTCTCTCCTTTCCTTTCAGCTATTTCTTTCCTCCATCAGGTTTGTACTCTTTTAAAAGATGAATCCTGCTGTATTAGTTATCTCTTGCTGCATTACAATTATCCACTTTTGTTAACTCAGTGACTTAAACAATAACCTTTTGTTATTTCACATTTTCTGTAAAAAAGGAATCCAAGCGCAGCTAAGCTCAGAGCCCCCCATGCAGGCGAGAGGGAGGTGTCTGCTGGGCTGCTGTCCTGTCAAGGCCAGGGGGAGATGATCACTTCCAGGCTCACCCATGTGCTGGCTGGCGGCCTGGGTCATCGTGGTCTGTTGATGGAGCACCAGTTGGTCCTTCGGTAGGGTAGCTCACATCCTGCAAAGTGATGGAAAGAATGAGTGAGAGGTTGAGCACGCAGGATGGAAGCCACCTGACCTCAGACGTGAACGTTCACCAGGTCCAACCTGCAAGGGGGGAAGACTTCGCAACCAGGGCGGGGTTCCCCGCACCGTCTCACAGGCGCCCGCTGCGCCTGCTGCGAGTCGTGGTAAAGCCACGTGCTCCAGGAGAGATGCTCTTTAAGGGCAGCCCCTTAGCATCGCTCAATCACTGGCATTCTTTTAGTCTTTATGGGACACCAAAAAGCAAAGATTTTCCACATCACCTCCACTGCGTGGGAGTTTATTCTAAGGGATTCTCAGCCCAGCACCAGGTACCTTTTAGCGGCGGAGCGATAAGCTGAGATTCTCTGAGGCAGAGACAAAGCCCTGTCTTTCTATATTTTCTCTTACGAGTGTGAAAATTATTCTTCCCACGGACTGTACATGAGGGAGGGGAGGGTTTGGGTTTAAAGTGGGTGAAACTCCTAGTGGCAGATAAGCCCTGCATTTATCATTTAGAGGCCAGAGCCTTTTTATCATTTTTTAAAAGAGCAGTTTATTCATGACTTTCCGCCCAGAATTCTGCCTGCTGCTTTCTTGAATGTTTCACTGCAGCTGCTCTGCTGTGTGTGAGGGTCTGGGGTTATTTCTGCAGTGGGAGCAGGGACTAAGGATGCAGGACCATGAATGTTAGCGCCATGCTCCACGGGGTTGTGGCGGGGGCGGCTGCTGAGAGATACTATTATTTCCTTTGACCCCACGGGTTTTCCTTCCACATTTAATGTCTTTCTCATCCCATTCCTCAGCTCCCGCGAGTAGCCATCTATTGCTGCCTGCCACCCAATCCTGACGAAAGAGAGAACTCCATGTCGATAGTCTTAAGGCAGTTTTTTTTCCCCCTTAAAATTTATGGTAAGAAACTAAAACATCATCTCTATGTCCTGATCACTAAGACACGTACAAAATAATTTGAATTTTCCAGCTTGGCACATCTCTTCAATCAGTACGACTTTCAAAGGGAAATGGAGTCAGTGAGTGTGTGTGTGTGTGTGTGTGTGTGTGTGTGTGTGTGTGTGTGTGTGTGAGGGAGCCGTGGTGGTCAGTAGCAGAAGCCAGGCAGGATGGCGTCTACACTGCGGGGAAAACGTCACCTTTTCTGTCACCCTGAACAGCACAAGGGGTGCCCATCTTCTGGCCTCTGGTCACCATCAGGTCTCTCACTCTCAGAATCAACTCAGAGGAGATAAGATGAGCATTTTATGTCTCCCATGAAGGAAAAGAAAGGCTCATTTTTCCTCCACAAATTCTGAGACTTCTCCTTTCTCGAGTCTAATTTTAGGAGAAGAGCATGGAGCAATATTGTGACAGAGAGAAACGTCTCTGTGAGAGGAAGTTTAACCACTGTCTCATCAGAAGGCAAACCTCGGCAGAGTCTGCTTTGCCTTCAGAGGAGACTGGGAGCCGGCACCAAGCTTGCCAGCCAGGCCAGGACTGATCAACTGAAGGGCTGCTGCCCTGGGTCGCGGGGAGACGCAGGCGTGCGGGTGAGGAGGGACCACGGCACTGCCGTTCTCAGCCATTCGCATCCAGAGCATCCGCCCACGCGCCTTAGCTCACTTTGCCACGAAGAATCTGAGAGTCCACAGAGATAGGGGTGCAGGGAAGTCCTCTCTTTCGAAATGTTATAACTACAAGGTGTGGGGAGAATAAAACAAGCCTTCTCCAGCGTGTGTGTCCGGTGGCGGCATCTCAGATGCTGGAGATAGAAGTCCGAATCTCCTCCTCAGTAGAGGACACCTCCAGGCTGCCTGCACACTGCTGCCCGGGCTGAGCCCTGCCCGTCCCGGCTCTCACTGGCCCTGGGGGAACACAGCTGTCTTCTCGAATGCACACACTCGGCTAATGGTGATTTACGCTTCCTGCTGCAGCTGCTGTCAGAGCAGCAGTGACGGATCTCCTTGCTTAAGTCTGGTGGGACACAACTTCTTAAGCTTTGCTAAATGTCCGTCCAGGCTGGCAGCAATTTGAACAAGGTGACAAGCCCAGTTCATCTGATGGAAATGTTTCGTGATTGGGCCAACATCACACAGTCTAAACCCCATGCAATTTTCAGAAGATGAGTTAGTGCTTAAGTCTGTTTATTCATCTATTTGAAAGTTCCAAGCTGTCAGACACTTGAGTCTCTCTGGGAAAATGTCTATTTAAGTCTTTCCTCATTTTTAAGTTGGGTTGCTTTGCTTTTTATTCTTGACTTTCAGGAGTTTTTTTTTTAAACCATATTCTAGACAGTAAACTTTTATCAGATGTATGATTTGCAAACTTTATTTCATTCTGTGGATTGTCTTCTCCCTTTCTTGATAATGTCCTTAGACACACAAAGCTTTTATATTTTAATGAAGTTCAATTAATCTATTTTTCTCATTTGTGTTTTGTTGTCATATCCACCGCTATTGCCAAATTTGAGATAATGACGACTTTATCTTATATTTTCTTCTAGGTGTTTTATGGTTTTACTTCTTTTATTTAGTTTGCTGATACATACGGGGTTAATTTTCGTACATGGTGTGAGGTAAGGGTCCAACTTCAATCTTCCACATGTGGTGATCTAGTTGTGGGGGAAAGGCGTGTCCTATCTACGTAACTTTGAGAGGGGTGGAGGTTGTTAAAGACAAGAGGAACTGTACACAGGCACTGTGTACAGGCGACAAAGTTGTTCCCCATGGAGATGGGGCACATAATTCTGAAGCCACCATTTGGGTATACTGAAATTGAACAAATCAGTAAATGGAGAGAGGAGGATGCGGGGGAGAAGGACTAGGATGAACCACGCGATGCTAGACTAGACCTGGAGACATCAGTGCACACTCGTGTCTAGTTTAATGTACGTGTAAATAAAATATATCGATGTAACTACAGATGTGCATATACAAATGAGTTCATGGACACACATCTATTTTCATGCTCTAAGAAGGTCGGGGAGTAATGACACCACAGCAGCAGTGAGCACACCCAGTGTCCAGATCTTGGTTTCTAATGTCATTCTTCAATTAAAGGAATCAAGGCACTTTGGAGAAATGACTGGTGCTGAGACTAGGTCAGGGAGGTACAAGGTGAGCCTGGGCTGCCTGGTAGTGCCAGCTAGTAAAGAAGTGTTCGAACTGGACACAAATGGACACACACATACACACACACACACACACAGACATAGAAACACACACACAGACACACAGACTCACACACAGACACACAGACACACGGACTCACACACAGACACACACACACGTGCAGAGCTGAAATGTATTTCAAAGGGACCCAGAAGGTACTGAAAGAGCCCTCATGGCCCAGGGGGGTAAGCTTGTGAACAACTGAATGTTACTGAATTTAACTCAAAATGTGAAATAAAGAGCCAGGAGTCCATATCAATATAAAAATGATGGAATAAATAAATGGGGAAAACTACAAACATCCCATACAGAGAAACTCCAAATAATACAGCAGTGACTTCCTTTTAAAGGGGAAACAGGCGAGCAAATGTTGCAGCAGGCAGCCCCGACGAGCAGCCCTTCTTCCTGCGACCCCGCGCCCTCGGGGATAAGTCACGCTCGCAGCAGGTGCCCTTGATGCGACGTGACGGAAACGACGCTTCCCCTCTGTGCTTTTCCTCCCCAGTCTAATCATGAGGGGAAAAATCAGATAAAGCCCCAACTGAAGGACAGCCTACAAAATACCTGGTGAGCACCCTTCAAAGCCGTCACAGCCATCAGGAGAAGTGTCACAGCCATCAGGAAAAGTGTCACACTCAACAGGCGTCTAGAAGACACAGCAACTAAATGTGCTGTGGTGTCGTGGATGGAATACAGGGACAGGAAAAGGGCATGTGGTAAAAAAGTAAGGGCTTTAATAAAGTGTGGACTTCAGGCAATAACGCTGTCCCGGGGGTGGCTCGCTGGCTGTGACACATGTGCCACGGTTGTGTCCACCTGCTGATATAGCACGTAATGTACCGTGTGCCCAGCAAAGTGTGATGTCACTACGGGGACACTGGGCGTGGGGGGCACAGGAACCATGTATATGAAATGCTCTGTGTTAGTCAGTAACACCTGCTGGTTACTGCGGAGCATTTGAGGAAGGGTCAGGACGTAACACCCCTTTCCTAATTTCTTTAGTCCAGAAGTAATTGAAAAACAGACAGGGAGGGGACGAATGGGACTCAGAACATGCGCACTGTTACCAGAACCACCGGACTGGAAGGCATGGCTCGTGTGTGCTCGCCATGGGCTCTGCGGTGCTTCGGCCCAGAGTTCACTCAGCCTTCGCAGAGGTAGAAATAACCGATCGGCCCCTGTGACCCGGCAGAAAGCGGCCAGATGAAACCGCTCTGCAGGCAGGCAGGTGGGGGATGAAAGTCCACAGGAGCCGAGCCGCTCTCACCTACCTCCCTTCCCACGGCGCGAATTCACTGCGCCCCGCCCTTCTTGGGAGGAGCGCAGGGGACCAGGGGCTTGCTCTGGGTCAAGTGCTCCCCGGTGGCCGCGCAGAGCCCGGGAGATGGGAGGCCGTCCCTAATATTTACGATGGAGACCCAGGAAGGCGGAGCTGGGTGAAAGCGGTCAGCCTCACCTGCCCGGCATCGCCCAGCCCCGCTCCGGCTCCCTCCTGGGCCGCACCCAGTCTCCCTTCCCTGAGTTCCGTGGATCAGCTGCAAAATCACCATGAGTCCCCGTGATTATTTTAATTCCTTCACGTTGACTTTGTAACGAGATCTGCTCAGACTTTTGGAAGGCCACTAACACACACTGCGTTCTGCTTCCTCTATCTGACCACGTAGGGAGCTGTTCAGCGTTCCCCGGGCCCAGCTGAGTGCAGGGGACCAGCTGGGGAAGGGAAAAGCCATAGGAAGGGAAATAAGGAAGTGGGTCTGCAATCCCTAATAAAAGGGCAGTAGCCAGTGAAAATTGTCCTCAGCGGTGGATTTTGAGAAGATTCACTTTTTATTCCTAAAACCAGAGATTATTCTATAAATTGAATTTATTTTTCTACCAAAATATATTAGGAAAATGATAAAAATATTTTATTCATCTTCGCAAAGTATCCTCCTGATCTTCGCATTTAGTTCTGTTTTTCAAAATTGTTACAATTTTAAACATCTATAACGTGAAGAGACACAAACAATTCAATTGGTAATTCTGCAAGAAAAGAGTTAAAAGAAAATAACTTTGGAAAATTGGACATAAATATATAACAGTTACATGGGTTATTCTTCTGCCTGGAAATGTGTGTGTGTGATAACTCAGTGGAGCGGAAGTCAAATCTGTAATACCACGTGCATAGCAACTTCTTCTTCAGCAGCTTGGTATTAAGTAATTTTAGATTTATAGAAAAGATGAAAAGAGTTCTGAGTTCACTCAGCTTCCCCTTGTGTGTTTTTCCCCAGATAATTGACATGTAACATTGTGTAAGCTGTACCACGCGATGATTTGATACATGCATATATTGCAAAATATTTACCACAATAAGGTTAGTTAGCACATCCCTCACCTCACGTAATTGCCATTTAGTTGTTGTCATGCTGAGAGCATTAAAGCCAATCTCTTTTATTAACACCTTTATTGTGGTATGATTCCTGCCCCGCAAACGGCACATAGTTCAGGTGTACAATGTGACAGAGTTTGATGGATGTACACACAGCAACAGTCAAGCATACAGTACAGTATTGGTAACCGTAGTCACCGGGCTCAACTTCAGATCCCTGGAGTGTATTCCTCTCGTAACTGAAAATGTGCACCCTTGACAGAGACCTCACCATCCCCACCACACACGCAGCACGTGGCAACCACTGCCCTGCTCTGTTTCCACACATGAGTTATGTCACACCGTATTTGGGTTTGTCTGGCTTATCTCACTTTGCTTAGTGCCCTCAAGGTCCATCGTGTTGTTGCAAATGGCAGAGTTTCCTTCCTTTTCGTGGCTGAAAAACACCCCACTGTATACATGTGTACAAACACACACCATCTTACTAACTTTTCCTCTGCGGGCGGACACTTAGGTTGTTTCTACGTCTTGGCTGTTGTGAATAATGCTACAGTGAATATCGGAGAGCAGATGTCTCTTTTAGATGCTGATTTTATCTCCAAATGTATATGCAGAAATAAGCTTCCTAGATCACATGCTAGATCCACTTTTAATTTTTTGAGGAACCTCCATGCCGTTTTCCGGAGTGACCCCCTCACCAGCATTTGTCATCTCTTGTCTGTGTGATGATAACCATTCTAACAGGTGCGAGTGGTTTTGATCTGCTTTTCCCTGATGATTAGAGCACATTTTCACATACCTGTTGACCATTTGTATGTCTCCTTAAGAAAAATGTCTATGTGAGTCGTCTTCCCATTTTTATTTCAGATTTTAAAATTTTGCCATTGGGTTCTGAGTTCTTCATGTGTCTTGGAAGATAACCCCTCATCAGATACATGACTTGTTAATATTTTCTCCCAGTTGGTAGACTGTATTTTCATTTCGTTAATTTTTTTCTGTGATGCACTTTCATTGTCCCACTTAATTACTTTTGCTTTTGTTGTCTATGCTTTTGGTGTCACATTCAAAATGTCACTGCCAACACTGACACCAAAAGCCTTTTTCCTGTTTGCTTCTCGAGTTTTATGGTTACAGGTCTTACTTTTACCTTAATCTGTTTCAAGTTAATTTTTGTGGCTGGTATAAGACAGCAGTTGAATTTCATTCGTTTGCACGTGATCACCTAGTTTTCCCAGCACGATTTATTAAAGGGACTTTCCCTTGCTTCAGAGGTTTTGCTTAAAGAGAGGCGCATCTTGACAATGTTAACCCCTCACCTCTGCCACGTCTTGTTAATCTGTTCTTTAAAGCCCGACTCAAAATTAAATCTTTTGAAATTTGTAGATACTGACAGGCATATGTAGAATAGATAAATAAGATTATACTGTACAGCACAGGGAAATATATACAAGATCTTGTGGTAGCTCACAGAGAAAAAGAATGCGATAATGAATATATGTATGTTTATGAATGAAAAATTGTGCTCTGCACTGGAAATTGACACAGCATTGTAAGTTGACTATAACTCAAAAAAAATTAAATCGTTCATCTTATTTAAAACATTTGATTACCATGATACCATTTAACGTCTGAAAACACTTTCGTAAATACACAATGGGAGTAAATATCAAGGTGCCTGGGAGCACAGAGGTTGAATTTACGTTCCTTACATTCTCCTTTTGCCAAACAGAAGCTGAAAGTCCCGGGATCTCTCACGATCAGTGTGGGCGGTTGCTGGTAATTGGCACAGTTCCCGACCATCAGTGCGGACATTTGCTCTTGGCGATCAATGACAATTAACAATGTGATTTGACATTTGTGTTACAGTGTTCTGCCTGCAGCTAACCTGCCAGCTGAAAGTCCTAACCCAAAGCACTGGGAACGCCGAGCTAAGAAGGCTCATGAAAACCTGATAACAGATTCTTTTATCTGCCACTCTCACCATCTTCAACACAGTAACGGTCAACATGCAGCTTAAACATCAGACATTCCCCTGTGAGGATCTCTGCTGTCCTGACTCCACTCTAAACTCATAGGTTTCTGATTTCACTCCTCTGTGAAACTTGACTGCTGAGCCAGATTCCTAGTGGTGAGATCTTCCTTTACAACTGTTACCTGAATTCATGGGCGGGTTTCGTATTTCCTCTGAGCATTTGTTTCACGTGCACGGAAGGGAGGGGATTGTGTCACAGAGCTCACGTGAGGAATGGGTTGATGGCATGTGTACAGCACCGAGCACCACGCGTGGTCCACGGTCACAGTCCCTGAACACATGGCAGCTTTCATGGGTGGGGAGACCCACATCTAGGTGGTGACTCCCCGATAAGGAGCTGTGTTCCCTGAGTAGCTTAGCCTGTTCACCTGTTCGTCTCTGTATCACCCACAAGGCATGGGATGCTCAGTTGTTCATAAAAGCAGTTCAATTTCTTTTATCTGTCACCAGCACATAGACTCCAGGAGGGCAGGAATCACGTCCTTTGGATTGATCTCTGTACCTGGTCTAACCCGGTGCCAGACACAGACTGGATAATTAATTCCCTTCCCCTACCTCCCCTTTTGCAGGAACCCCTGCTCAAATTGGAGCTAAATTGCCCTGGAAAAGCAAACAGCTCCAGAGGTCGGGTCTCCTGACTGTCCCAGCCCTGTGCTCGGAGCCTGCCTGACTCCGGAGCTGGGGAGGAGAGCCGAGGTGCAGGGGAGGGGAGAGCAGACAGGGGCTCCAGGCATCCCAGCCACCAGCCCTGGCATCCCAGCAGTGACGAGTGCAGAGCCCACGTGTCAGTCACCCTCCAGGGCTCCAGCTCACAATAAATTCAAATTGCCTGAAAATTTATACAGCGACAGCAGCTGTTATTTGACTTCAAACTGACTCAAGGTACAGGTAAATGTCCCAAAGCTATTTTATCATTCTAGTGGTAAAAGTATCCAAACCTACCCTGCCACTTTCTACTCTCTTGATAATTGTTGCATTCAAAATTCACTAGATTGCCCAGTCATTTTTTTTTAAACTTGAGGATCCTTTTGACAATCAAATACCAGCTAAAAATTCTCATACCATTTATACTGCAATGCATTCCTGGAAAATTCAAAGTAAAAATGAACATGCAACATTTTTGCAATTTTTATAAAAACAAAGTTAGGTTCTAGCTTATGTAAACTTGAATAGGTTTTTTTTTTCCACTTGGGTGAATTTTCCTGGGGATATTTTAGAGTTGTGCAGGACACAAAATAAGTCTTCATTCTGTGGGATGGGGCTGTGTTTTGTGGGACATCTGGTATACCTGAATCTCAGTCACTGAATTCAGGTGGTGTCTCTCAGCTATCATGACTGCCCCAAACTGCCCCTATGCACTTTTAAGGCTCCTAATTAAGAATCTCAAACAGAAGCAATTATGAAACAGGTAATTGCTGTTGTCTGATTTGCTGTAGCAGTTACAGTATGAGAGTTTAACTTAAGAAGCAAATATCACGTGAGTGAGTGTTTGCAGCCATAAAGGACAAATAGCTTGATGTGGTAACAATTTTCAGGAATTTAAAGACAGCATCAGAGCGCTGCCTTAGCTGCCAGGCATCCTAGGACTACAGATGCTGAAGGCAGTATTGAAGTTCAGTGCTCAGGTTAGAGATTTGGGGAGTTGTCCCTTCAGAGGCTGGATAGCTGCAGAATTCAAAGAGGGTTTTTCACCAGTTTCCAGTGAATTTTCTAAATTGTGAGCATAAGAGTAATTTTGTGAGCTTATAATCTGTATACATGATATAGTTTATGTTTTTCATTGTTTTTGCTTTGAGCTTAAGATTGCGCAGGTGGAAATTTATGTTTTAAAATATTTTTTTTTATCAGCCTCCACCCTGCTGTTACACAGGAGATGCAGAGATGTGGCCTTCTGACCCCAAGAATTATCGTCACCGTCCCTGCAGCTTGGCCTCCGTGTGACCTGCCTTGGGGACCAGGTATCCCCAGGAGAAGGGGGTGTCTGCATGGAGCGTGTTTGCATCTGATCTCTGCAAAGCTTTTGCCTCTCCTTTTGCAAGTATTAGCCATTGTCTGAATTTTAATGATGTATTATCTAAATGTGATTTCTACTCTGTTTCTGCCGTTGAATGAATTTTAATCTGCTGCTGCTGTCAGTCCCAGTCACTCCATTTTAAATAGACTGTTTCATCAGCAGCTGCACATTTTGGTACCAGCAGCAGGAAGCTCCGAGGAGCACGTAGTGGTCATGAGCAGTAAGGGTCTCCAGATCAGGTCAGAAAGGATGCGATGTCTTTAAAGCAAAGACCTGACGCATCTGCTCCCGCTGGAGAGGACGCAGTTCATCTCTGGGATTCACACGACTGGCAGCGATGAGCAGGAGAACTGGAATTCCGGGTTGCTAGTCATTAGGGAAAAGCAGATGTAGGCGAGGAGCTTGCTCCAGGGGTAGGCAGCGGTCACAGGCGTCTTCCAGACAGTTCAGAAAAGGCCTGGATTTCCTTCAGACCTTCTGAATATGCAAAGGCCAATGGGCAGAGACTCAGGGAAAAGTCCCCACAAAGTCCTTTCAATAGAAGAATATGTCATAGAAAATGTCATTCCAACTGTGCCACCATCCTGAACTTGTGATCAATTTGGAAGATGTTAATTTTCTATATTAAAACATGATGCTGATGTAAAGATATTGAAATGTAGGTGTGGGTGTAGATATAGGTGTAAGTATGGGTGTAGATGTGGGTGTGGGTTTAGGTGTGGGTGTAGGTGTGGGTGTAGATGTGAGTGTGGGTGTAGATGTGGGTGTGGGTGTAGATGTAAGTGTGGGTGTGGGTGTGGCTATGGGCGTGGGTGTAGATGTGGGTGTGGGTGTAGACATGGATGTGGATATAGACATGGGTGTAGGCGTGGGTGTGGGTGTAGATATAGGTGTAGGTGTGGATGTAGATGTGGGTGTGGGTGTAGATGTGGGTGTGGGTGTAGATGTGGGTGTGGGTGTGGGCAGGCAGGCAGGTAGGTAGCAAGGTAGGTAGGCAGATATTAGCTCAGCACAGATTACAGCCTGTGGCAGTCTCTCTCTCTCTCTCTCAACACACACACACACACACATATATACATATGCATATATATGCAACTATTTCTGTTGTTATTATGATATTTAACAAATGATTTATTCTACTAATTTAGTCAATGCGTATTTACCAAATATCCATTCAGTGAGGGGACACAGAGAGGATGGATACTTGGGTCTAGGAGGTGATCATCTAAAAAGGAATATAAGCCGTGAGCATGCTTAATTTTTAAATTTGATAATAAGCAGTTTTATCCCATTTTCTTTCCCAGTGCTGAGGTGGAGCAGGGCATCACACTCCTCAGTGACTGTGTGATGGCTAACAAATCGGTCTCTGCAGAGAGAGACATGGCTGGGTTCATCTAGAGAACAGTCATCACTATTCTTATTTTACAAAGAAACTTGGACTGATTGTGGTTAGTGGTTTCTCAAAAGTCCAACGGCCATTATGCTTGATCAACAAGTTGAACTCAGACCTTCTGATTGCAGATTCTAAACACTACACCACTACATGTTGCTGTGAAAAAACATCAAAGTCACTTGCAAAGATGAAAAAAAAGGGGGGAAGTTATCTGCATGCTCCGCAAAAGGGAAAGCAAGTGTGTAAATCATGACGTTGTTTGGTGATGGAAATTATGTATCTTTTAGAGACCATGTTACAAATAGTGGTCTTTGAGATGGTTCTTTTGCCGCCATATTGTGTGTGTGGTGGGAGAAGTGGATGGAGGTGGATGTGGGAGAGAATGAGGGTGTGCGTGAAAGGAGACAGCAGAATAGAAAAGTATATGTTTTGCACAATTAAAACTGTATTCCAACATAAATTGAAAAAGCAGAGAAAAGAATCTATCAGAATACATTTTATCATGGCATTTTAACTTTTCTCAATTTTATCTCCTCCTCACAGTTTCATTCTAGTCCTCATCCTCCTCTTTTGCCTTCTTTCTCTTCCTTCTTTTGTTTGTCTTTATAAGTTTCCAAATTTTGGATAATATGTAAGTAGTACATTTGTTAAAAGGGAAAAAAAAGAAATTCCAAGGAGAGAAATTACTTCCAAGTGAAATGATCAGAGTGAGGAGGGCTCCTCTGAGCGCAGAGGCATTTGAAATATTTGTAAGGAGAATTAGAACAAGAAAATATGCACGGAAGATGGAAAACATTCCAGGAGGATGGGGAGGGACACTCACAGGCACGAAGCAAGCAATGCACCGTCTTTATATGGAAACCCCAGGTGGGGTAGTTCAGCTTGTTGAAGCAAAGACTGTGAGTGGAACTTAAAATAAGGTCGTGCAGCAGGTGGGGGTCCAGCTAATAGTCTGGGGTGGGGGGTGGTGCTTTTCAGTCCTCTATGCTGTGACTTGGTTTTATGTAATTAAAAAAGGAGCCTCCTATTTTTAGCACAATCCTTAGGAACAAACTGGCTAAGTCTGCTTTGTCTGAATGCACAGAAGGCAGAAACCTCTTCGTTTTCTTGAAACCAATAAAATGGTGAGAAATAGTTATGTTCACAAGTAGATGTTAAATCTAGGGCACATCTTTGCCAAAAAACACAGGGCACCTGGCATGCTCGGGCTAGAGCTATTAAACATTAGGGCCCATTACTGAATATTTATGGTCCTCACCGCTCCCGAAGTGGTGTAATTCGAGTGTCCTCCACAGTTTACGACATGTATTTCTGCCCCAATCATGAGCACACTGGCGAGTTTCAGCAGCACAGAAGTCAGTGATATTTTTACATAGATGCATTTTCACAGCCCGCAGTTGCTTTATGTATGCACTTCAAATGAATGTAGTGTATAGTACAGACATTATAAATACACTGTTTTTCAACTTCAAATAGTTTAACTTGAATCTTTTTCTCTTTTGAGGAATGTTCTATTCCTATTAGTTAAGAAGATTAAACAATTAGTTTAATATTGCTGGGATGAGTTCCCACCGTGGGGTCTGCCTGGCCGTCTCCTGGCCCCAGTGTGTCTCATTATTTACCTTTGGCTCTGTTCACTGGTGTCTTAACCAGCTGTCCATAATGTCAGGGTGCATTGTTTTTTACTTATTGAAACCTACTCCTCTCTTATTTCAAAAGAGACGACCCAACATGGTCTGTGGGTGAGTAGCCCATCAGCTCAATGCACCGACGTCTTGCTGTTGGATTTCTTCCAGCCTCTTTGCTCTGAGCCTTTTGCTCAACAGGATCTGTCCAGTAGCAAAAAGCATTTGGGTTTCAATGATAGAATTAAATCTTCGCATCTTACTAATTTCTTGACCTTGGGCAGGTTACTTAAAGCTCTGAGCTTCCATATCCTCATTTAAGACTGGGAGTAGCAACACTTTATGTGTGAGCCTTGCAGGGGCATAGCTGAGACAAGAGGAATGCTGAGGCTAGCATGGTGTCCAGGGCCCAGGGCGATGGGTCAGCCTAAGGATTCTTGGCATCCACTGCGGTTTGGTTATCTCTTGCTCTGAATTAACCTTTCAGGTCCAGAGATGGAAGGCAAGGTGAAATTTCATAATAATTTTTGAACTTTCAGTGCTGCTAAGGTGGTTTAAATTCTAGTCTAAAAATGACCTTTGTGATGCCAGTTGCTTTGACCAAAGACAATGAGGCATATTAGAGCGCGTCCTCTAACGTGTGCAGAGGGGGAAACGGACTGATGGAAAATCCACAGCATAGGGAGATGTCTGCGCTGTCCCCTCGCATCAGGAACCACCGAGATACTAAGCCTGTTACGGGCCAAGACTGCCCATCCAGCCAGAACATCCCCACCCTCTCCCTTTCCGTCCGTTCTTCAGACGTACCAACTTTGATGCCAGGAAATTCTTCCATTTATTTGGCTCTGGCTCCAAAAGCTAATTAAACCTGAAAATTAGATATGAAGCAAGTATATTTCATGTTCTCTGCCAAAATGTAAGCAACAATTGCCCACGTCTTGGTGCCGATTCAGGAGCGATTAATGTGTTACCACTTACTACACAGCTTCTTATGGATTTTGTATCTTGAAAATGAAGGGGAGGGTATTACACAATCTGGCAGGACTCATTGTATCCGAGAAGAGGAATTCATGTGCTGCTTGTTGACAACACAATTCAGCATGAATTTCTCGGAAGCATTTTGCACACAGACACGTAGGTGAAGACAGTGTGTTCTGAGCTCGTTCTAAGACGTGGAGTTAATGTGAGATGGCTGGTGATGGGGGTGACGTGTTCTCTTTAGGAGCTTGAAATGTCACGGAGCTTCAGTTGTGGAGTTTGGGTGCCTCAGTCATTCTAGAGCCCCCATCACGGTTGGTGAGCTTGGCACCCAGATGGAAGAGGGTGTGGCTGATGGGTTTTGGGGGCATAAACCCAAGTGCTAACAGGGAGGTGTGTAGGGGCCTCTCAGCAAATGAAAAGTAGCAAAAAGGAGATCGAGTGTGACTGCACCCTCCCCCAACTCCAAATCCGTCTTCTTACTTCTGGTCTTACTTCATTGCTCACGCCTCCAGCTCTCTTGACCCAGTCATCCAGCAGCCTGCGCGGTGTGGTCTGCCACCATTTGCAAGTGCTCATCAAGAAATACTGGGGCTTCGCAACTTAAATGTCCATAGACAGATGACTGGGTAAAGAAGATGTGGTGTGTATATATAGTGGAATACTGCTCAGTCATGAAAAGAATGAAATAATGCCATTTGCAGCAACATGGATGGACCTGGAGATCATCATTCTAAGTGAAGTCAGCCAGAAAGAGAAAGAAAAATACCATGTGGTTTCACTTATATGTGGCATCTAAAAAAAAATGAAACAAGTGAACTTATTTCCAAAACAGAAGCAGACTCACAGACATAGAAAACAAACTTATAGTTACCAGGGGTAAAGGAGGTGGGAAGGGATAAACTGGGAGTTTGAGATTTGCAGATACTAACTACTATATATAAAAATAGATAAACAACAAGTTTCTATTACAATGCTAGGCATGTGAAATTAAGTGTACCACCATCTCTTGTTCTCTAAATCTACCCAACACCTCACTGAGATGACCACTTGGGTCTATGTCACTGAATACACTACTGGGACGTGTCACCGCCTGCCCCACCCCTGCCGCCTGTCTGACTTGTCTCCACATTGGTGATGTTGTCTTTCTCAGCTCCACTGTCTTTCCCACACAAGTCTAGGGCTGAGAGTCTTAACAATGTACCCAAAGGGCAATCAAAGCCCCCAGTTCCTTTCTCCCTTCCCAAATTCTACATCCTTTTCTGCTACTGCTTCCAACAGGAGTTACTATCGTGAACTTGGATGAGCATTCTCATCATTCCAGGCTGGCGTGTACAGGTGAGTCTGTTTCTACAGGGTCCCTCGTACAGAGACCTCCAGGAGGGGGTGGCACATGGTGGCCCTGAGCAAGGGCGCTCTCCGGTGCTGATCCGACCCGCTCTCTCGAGTGTTTCCCTCACTTCCTAGGGCATCTTTTTCTTGGTGCTGCTCCTTTGCCTCATAGGAGCTACAGCTGATTTTCCCCAGTGTTAATCTGCGTCAATGTTTCCAGTTCGGGATTTAGGGTTTATGAAGTTCCCATCTCATTGGAAATGGCATCAGCCACTTTTTCCCTCTGTAATTTAACACAGGCTGCATTTCAAGCTCAATTCAGTTCTAACGTTTGAGCTGAAAATCTTGAAAAGCAATGTTCCAAGCTTTCTGACTGTGTTCAGTAATTACAATAGTAATTATTCTTTTTATTTTATTGAGGGAAACAGAGACAAATGGCCATGAAGGTACTTCAGATCTGACAAGAGTTCTCTGCTCAAGGTTGCAAAATTAATTTAAAAATGTGTAGATTCTAGCAAAATGGTAACTCCTTATTTTACTTTTTTTAATCACACACTTCACATTTCAGGCCCACGTTTTACTCATTTATTTATTTTTTCTATCCCCAGAGCCCACTCCCCACCCACCCACCACAGCAAACGATTCTAAGGTGTCAAATGTGATTCGTGTTATTTTGCATTGTTTTTATAAATTAAGTATGATTGTTCTAGGCATACAAGTCTTAGATCCATGTGAATGGCAAACTGATTTTAAACAGATCAATCTGATTCTCTGTTTTCCAGACCCATCCCCATGGGTTGCACGAAGCTAATCTGCCGATCCTAGGTGCTATGTGGTTTTCTGGGATTCATGGCCAAGTCCCCGGGGCCCACCATCCTGTGGGCAGAGGGCACATGCCTGCCTCCACCTCTCATCACAAATTCTGGTTTTATAACACCTTCGACTGTCTTGTCCCCACTACCACACTGCCTTTTGTAAAACTCGTAAAATATTTTTAAAAGAAAGTTTATGGTTCATTTCCAAGCACGGCCTGGGGAGCTGCACCCAGCCTCCACCTTCTGTCTGCCACCTCCCCCTGCACTGCCTTGGACCACTTTCTTGGCCTCCTGGGCTGTGGGCTCCCCATCTGTAAAGTGTGGACAATAACAGTACTTATCTTGTAAGGTGCTGAAGGTTTTAAATTGTTCTTCACGTAGAAAGAGGACTTCGGCTGGAGCCTGACTTATAAGAAGTCCTCAGGGACTGTCAGCCTTTGTTGTTACCATGGTGATGAGATACCACACCCATTATTTTCTCCTCAAGCTCTAAGACAAACGCACCTGTGTTATAAAATCTTCAAAAGAGAATTTGGATCAACGACGAAAGTCCTGAGGATGTGACTGGGAGGGGTTTGGTGGTCAAGAGCTAAAACAAAAGACAGAAGCACTTTGTAAAGGCCTCAGTTAATTTCAAAATTGCAGAAATTGAAGAAAGTGAAAATGACACCTACCTTGTTCAACAAATAACACCAAAAGCATAGCAGCAAATACTGCAGAACGAGAATGATATGACGATGATGACGGATTTTTATCATTTCTGTGAAATAAAGATGTGACTCTGGAACCATCCAGTACTTGTGAAATCTTGGACTCCACCTCTGTGATCTAGGATGCCCTGTCCCCAACTGCACCCAATGGGACATCAAAAGACAGAGGCTTGGGTCACTTAATAGTCGCCCCACAAGAGACGACACATAGTTCCTCCGCGCCTGCATTTTTCTTGTAAAATGGTGATGCTAACCTGCTCAAGGCCCTCTCGGGGCGGGTGTGCAGACCAGAGGAGGACACGGGTGTGAATGTGCTTCTTAGACGTAAGTTCTGCTTGAAGGACTGTCCTAAAATCGTGCCTGCACCTGGCTATTTCTTCACGGGAAACAATCTATAACCTCCTTTAAAAAAAAAAAATCAAACCTCCACTCTTTACCCTGGCCTCCATCCAAACTTTCAGCAGTCTGAGCCCTCCGCCTGCCCCAGTCCACCTGCTCACACTGTTCACCTCACTCAGCTAAGAACACCTCCCAGGTGGCCGCCGTGCACTAGGTCTGTCTGTGGTCATTCTTTCCCTCTTCCCTCCTTCCCGCCTCCATCAGCCGAACAACACTGGTAACCGCCAGCCCTTCTGAGTGTTCTGCGTGCAGGCCTCACAGCGAGAAGGTTCTGTCATCCGCTGCACCCTGTCCCGGGCCCCTGAGGCTCGGAGGCGCCCCAGTCAGCACAGCTGGTGCCGGGCGCAGCTGAGGGCCGCCTCGGCCTCTCGGGTCTGGGGGACACACCGGGATCCGCCCCTATCGTCGTCGTCTGCGCAGACCTTCCTGAGCACGGCCGTGCTTGCTGTGCGTGTCTCCGTGTGCGCTGAGCGCCTGCCCTCTGCCAGGCCCTCAGAACGACGTCTCCCGTGTGTCGGGGCCTCTCCCGGTAGGAGAGCTGAGCGCCCCTGCCATCGTGGGGCGGCTGTCATCACAGAAAAGAGCTTTTCTGTAGAACACACCCCTTCTAGGTGGGGAGGCCTTTGCTCTGTCTTGCTAAACATCAGCGAGCCCTCCGAGCACCTGGCTTTTGCTGAGCTTTCAAAATAGCTGAAGGCTCTCACGGTTCCCCAGGAAATGCGCTCTCATACTCTGAACACCTGTTTTGAGCCAGACGCTCTATCAAATCACAACGACACAACAGGACAGATCACAGCTAACAAGTGTCCGTCTGCTGTGCCCAGGTGTCCGCCGATGGCCTTCCACGTGTCAGCTCATGGAGCCCTCGGCCCAGCGGTCAGGGGACCCGACCACCGAGGCTTCTGTCACCACTGCCCCCCGCTCATTGTGAGGCCCAGGTGGGAGGAGACACCAGCACAGAGAGGGGCTCCGACTCATCCCACGTGCCCGCTCCCACGTGCTTCCGAACCCGCACAGGACGCAGCTCCCGGAAGAGCGCAGGCCACCCTGCCCTCCGGCCGGAGCCCGCCACACCGGCCGTGTGCTGGGAATGCCTCTGCAAGCTCTCAAAGCCTGAGCCTTACCAGTGAGAAAAGGAGACTCGGGGAGGTGAAGGACAGAGTGCCGGTGGCGTCTGGCTGCAGGTGCAGGGCTGGGGGCTGACCCCCGGCGGGTCTCAGGAGCCGGTCCTCTGCCTGCCCTGCACGGCGGGGTGACTCCAGCGCAAGCCTTCTGCTGTCTTCTAACTGTGTTCTGGATGCCAGCATCTCCATGGTGTCTCAAAGACCGGTTTCTGCTCCTCGCAGGATTTTCTGTGATAGCATTCTTTACAGCAGGCCCAGGGGCTGGCAGGAAACAAGAGCACAGTAGTTGTCTGCCACTTGGAATGCAGGTGTAGCTCCCTTCCCTGTGTGCCTTGGTGCTACGTGCAGCGAAAAGACAGTGTCTCAGTCTCCAGTTCCATAATCGGTTCTCAGAAAGACAAGGTAAAATGTGAAAACTAATTTACTGGTATGGGTCAGTTTCTCCAGAACACGAGTGGTCTCTTTTTGGCTGCATTAATAACTGGCTGGCATTTTAGAAGAAACAGAGGTGCCAATGAGGTGCTAACCATCCCCCCATGCACCCTTTTAAGCAACTAATTATGACTAACAGTCATGCATTTACATCAGATTTAAAACCTAATGAATTCAACCTTACAAAGAAAAATGATTAATGAGGATGCTCTGTACATAACTTAATAAGAAAAGGTCAGGGAGGCTATTGAGAGTAAGATACTGAAAATGTTGCAAATTGCAGAATGGCTTCATCCTAATCTGTTATTTGAAATAAAAAGGGATGTCTTCAGAGCTCATTTTGATAAGCAATCTGGAGGTCTAGCCAGCACTCAACTCCCAGGGCCAAAGGAAACTTTGAACATGTAAGCCTTTCTCTCCTCAGAACAGTCAAGAATTTCTTTCTCTCTACAGGGCCGGTGCCTCATTTGCAAGTTTTAAGAGAGCTTTGAAAGCTTGAAGGACTTGGGACCCCAGGGCAGGAATGAACCCGGACTCACACGCGTCCGGTTGGTTCTGCCGCCCAGCTTCCGTGCCCGTTCAGTGTCCTTTTCAGCGACTGAGTGTCTAACTGCCTTTTGGCTACACATTAACTATGTTTCCACTTTACAGTTTCTCCCGGTTTCAGCTGTGTGCGCATTGTTAAGTTTTTACAGTGTTCTTGAATGATAACCTAGAGCTGAATGCAAACATTAATAGGAAATTACCTTTTGGAAAAAAATGGAATGAACGAGGTTCCTTCTTTCAAGCTTTGGACTCTGTAATACTGTTTCCATCACGCTGGTCTAGAAAGATAACACACGCAGCTAATGCGCACGCCCACCCAAGGCGCCCGGCACACAGCCCTCCGTTCCCCTGGCCCCACTGTGAGGGGGTAGCCCTCCGAGTTTCACTCAGTCTTATCACCAACTTCCCATGTGCACCTGCACCCCCGAAGTGCTGCGCGAGCTCCTCACGAGGCAGCCCCTGCCGAGCTCCGGGCCTCCTGCGGGGCCGCCTCCGCCTCGCCGGGCTAGTGCTGGGACCCTCAGAGCCGACACCATGGTCCCCGCTCCCATGGGGAGGCTGTGTCTCTGCCTTCGAGTTACGCCCTCCGTGACCCTGAATTTATTATGCAGGGTTCCCAGATCCCGTTGGTGCCATATTTAGGAATATCTGCTTCTCTGCTTGAAAATTAGCGGCTCTGTTGTTTCCATAATCATGTCTACTTTACACCGTTTCCATGTTAACCTGGAAGATCTGGGTAATAATTTAGATGTGAGTGTTTACTACTCGGTCTTCACTCGAACATGTGATGGCCACCGTTTATACAAACACCGTCTTTACGACACTTAAACATAAAACACGCAGGTGTGTTTTAGGGTGTGTGTATCTAGATACGTGTGTGTAAATGTAACACACTGCGTTTACCAATGTGTGATAGCCTTACCCTTCCCCTCAGGTCGGATAGTTGGCGAACAGCAGATGGCTGGGTTCTCGAGGGTGGATGCTACGCTGTGCCCTTTCAGTTTCCTCGGACAGCACCAGCACAGCATTAGCATTAGAGACCGTCGGATAAAAGGGTTTTGAGTGAATCCTTTGACTATTCATTAAGTTACTGACAGAAAGAGAATCTCATTATTGCTTACGCAATGCTGTTTAAGGGCGTGGGTTACAGTCAAGCATCGCAGGTCTGCGTCCTGGGTCCGCCCCGTGCTAACTCCACGTCCTGGAGCGAGTCGCAATACCTGGTTTTGCCTTCATTTTCTCATTTATAAAATTGGGATAATAGTAGCACAAATGTCATAAAGTGGTAAAGACTAAATGAGTTTGTACTTGTGTAGCATTTAATACACGGCCTGCTCTGAGTAAGGGCTTAGAAATGTCAGCTCTTGGGCTGTCAATCCTCACATCATCAAACTGATTGTTGTAAGATGACAGTTCTGTTTTGTTTTTGTTTTTTGTTTGTTTTTGAAAATTAGAACTGAACACTCCCCACTATGGCCAGAAATGACAGCATTGGTTAAGGAAAGGGCTTTCCCAACATATTCTTGATCTCAAATATTCTTTCCAGTCATTCCTATAATAAATATATTTGAAACAATGCTCTTGGTGGTCACGTTCATCGGAAAACTTAAACTCAAATGGTAGCTGTGGTGAGGACCAGGGAATTACACGTAAGCCAACTGTAACGAGTTTACTGAACCAGGTCTACAAATCCTAACCGAATTTACCTGCCCCAAATCAACAGGGCAACACAGGCAGGTCAACCCTAACCCTAACCCTATAAAATTCTTTCTCCTCAGCTGTGTGGGGACATTAGTCATTGGCCAGGGAAGCAGACTGCAAGCCCACAGGTCACTCACACTGTTAGTCAAAAGCTGACATTCTTGACCCAGGCAGACCCAGACTGGCAGACCCTGTGTCTTAAGCTTCTGTTACCTACTGGAAACTGCCTCACTGCTTCTCAACCAGCCTTGGTGTTAACAAGTGTCATGAAGAAAACAGTTAAGCATTAAAAAAATAAAAACATGAGTCTTTGTCTATATCAGGCAGGGAAGGGTGGCTTTCTTCTTCATAGGATATGTTTTTGGTTTTTGGGTTTTTTGTTTTGTTTTTTTTGCCTAAAAGCCACTAATACACAATCCTGAAAGTCAGACAAATCTATCCTGACATGAAAAGCCTAAAATCATCAACTTGTCTTAAAGCAAAATCAGCGGAGTGCAGTCTAATGCGTATTGGAGCTCTAAGTTTACATCCATCCACTGGTGTAAACCTTTAATCCTCAAACTCCCCTCTAGTTTGCTTGTAGAAAATCTTCAAAATCAGGATTATATGGCTTAATACAAAAAGCGGTTAATAATTTTGGGGCATTTAGCTATTTGCACTGCAGAAGAATCATGTGCCTAAGTCCTGAGTGGGCGGAGGGTCTTGGCGAGGTAGGCCACGTGTCACGGGGCTGTTAGGCAGGAGGCTGGTTCCTACTTTTCCTGGAGGCTCCACTTAGAGTTGGTTTTCAAAGCTTTGCCTTCTGGGAATTAGCACGGATGCTTATAATATTTCAGTGTCCAACATTTCATCCTTTCAGATTAAGGCAAATTGTTAGGGGAAGCTCGCAGGCACGCTCTGCAACAAAAGGTGGAAGGATGCATGAGCAGAGACTCAGACACAACACCTCCTTGCTCCCATCAGGAAGGAGAGCTGATTTCCCAGCACTCACTCCGAATGCTTTTGGCTCCTTTGTTTGGAATAATTCATCATGGAACATCTGGTCGACTCATAACAGCTTTGCAGCTTCAAGTAACTTTCCAGCCTAAATCGTTCTGGAGACATCAGCATTTCTTTTGGTTATGAATGTGGTGGACAAGTTTCATATTGTATAGCGCTGACGTGAAGGAAATGTGACAAATCAAATTTGTTCTTTGTGTGGCTAATGTTGCATGAGCAAGGAGCGCACCTCTCCGGAGAGCTGTGTCTCCCCTTTTGGTGAACTTGGCAACAGAAACATGTTTATCCTCTTGATTATAGCATCTGGGTCACATTACCAAGTTCTGCACTGAACTGTTTGAGGGTTTCCTTTAAAGCTTTTCTTATTTGGATGTCTCTTCCTATACACTTTTATTGTTATTATTACTATGCAAGCATAAAAGTGAGTTTTGTGGTTGAATTCATTTCAATAGAAACGCAATAGATGCTAAATGCACCGATTTTGATATAATTTGATAAGCAAGTCAATCTTCCATGGAGAAATGTGCTCTGCAGTGTGGGGACTGGTGTGTATCAGAAAGTAACCCTCATAGCTTATGAAAACATGCCTGCTGTGGAAGTTGAATTTCCAAGTGTTGAAATGTTTATTTTGTGTATCACATAGTTGCCAAAACCCTCAAAGCACCAGGTTTGTTTGAAGGAATGTAAAACAAGAATGCCAATGCTGGAACACAATGCAAGGAAATCGAGCAAAATAATGAAGAAAACAGTGTATCAATAGTCATTGTCAAACAGTAGCTACACACAAGCAGACGGCTTTGGGTCTCAAGCTTTCTTTCGGCCAGGGCAAGTAGGAAATGTGTTGAATTAAGAGACGAAAGATCAGAAGGGAAGAAAATGATTTTTTACTCTGAGAGAGCTAGGACCTGTGTCAAGGGGTTTTCCCTATGTTTCCATCTAGGGGTGTTATGGTTTCCGGTCTTACCTGTGTGTCTTTATTCTATTACAGCCACTGGCTGGGATCTCACTTAGGTGTTACTGCAGAAAGGAGCTTGGTCTGCCGAGACACTAGCGCTGGTTGCCGTAAGGTCCGCCCCCATTTCCCCAGCCCCCCTGACCGCCGAGGGTCCAGCTGCACAGATTTCCCACCATCCCTGTGAGGTGAGACCTGAAGGCCTCCTGGGAAGACACACACGGTGCTGGGGGAGCTGAGCGCATTTGCCTTTCCTGAGCTAAAAGATCCATCTCTGTTTGGTTCAATAGACATTGATGGACAAAGTAACGATTTATAGACCAAAGGGGTAAGGCTAGGACATTTATTCTACATTGTAATAGGCACTGACTTGGCACTTTCTGTATGAATAACTATACCAAAGAAGTACATTTATTTTTTTTTAATATTTCATGTATTAGTTGGAAGTTTCCAAGGCAAGGTAGGAAATTTTCTTTATTACAGTCTATTAAGTGGAACATGGAGTGTGATAAATTGCTATTTTACCATAGCAACCAAACTCTCCTGAATTTCCCTAGGAACACGTCTAGCTTCAGTCACTTAACAAATAAAAACAAGATCCACACAACTGTCTGGATTTTCAAAATTGAAGTGCGCTTGGTTTACACTGTTGTGTCAGTTTCCGGTGCACAGCATCATGTCTCAGTCATACATGAACAGACATGTATTTGTTTTCATGCTCTTTTTCATTACAGGTTAGTGCAAGATATTGAATATAGTTCCCTGTGCTAGGCAGTAGAAACCTGCTGTTTATCTGTTTTATATATGGTAGTTGGTATCTGCAAGCCTTGAGCTCCCAAATTATCCTCCCCCCTCCCCCCCAGGTAACCATACGTTTGTGTTCTGTGCCTGTGAGTCTGTTGTCTGTTTCCATTTTGTAAATAAGTTCGTTTGTGTCTTTTTTTTTTTTTTGAGTACATCTACCTCTTTGTACTCGTTTGGAAAGACCAAGTGTTCAGGGTGTGTCTCCAACCTCACACACACACACACACACACACACGTCCAGCTTGACAGTCAGTGTCTCCCTGAGCCATCAGGCCCTGGGGAAATGAGTCACTGAACCAGATGGGTAGGAAACTGAGGAATAAAATCAGATTCCAAAGTTAAATTCCATGATTAGCCCAGTACATACTAGTTGTCTCAGTCACGCGCGAGGGGCCAGCGGGAGCACGAGGGCTGTCAGTGGCCCCGGGCGATGCTCCCACACACTGAGAACTTCCCACCTTTCCCAGGCTCTTTTCATTTCCAAAACCCTCCAAGACAAGTTCAGTTAATTGTGTTGCAACCTGTCTAACACCTGTCACATTTGTTCCCTTTTGTAGAAATCAGAATGATTATTTAATTTGGTAGTTTTAAACATCTTTGTTTAAGATTCTTAGAAAACACACAAGTTTGCGTCCACCTGCCTCAGGTCAGTGTCCCTCAGAGAGTTTCTGGGGGCCTGACCTCCTCTGTGCACCCAGGCTGGGCTCTTCCAGTAGGCTGTGACAAAATGCTGTTTATCATCAGTAAATAATCCACAAAATAAATCATTTGCATGTTAAAATTTTAATAACTTATCAGCTTAAGCTGAGAGTCACTCTCTTCTTCCAAGATGAATAAAGCTAATGAGAAATGTTGACTGGTAATACCTCATTTTTAATATTGGCAATTTATCATTGATAACATAGTTGTTAATGTGGTTAGTCTATGAGTGAAATGCAGCCGATTGCAATGTCTCTGTTTTCAAGTGCGTTTCTCCAGTGGGCCTTCCCTAAGACAAAAAGCGCTCTTAGGGAGCAGAGACTCAGGGTCTGACTGTGGCTGGTGTCACCTGGGACACTCAGCTCCTGTTTAGTCAGAGTGGACCTCGTGCGTTAGCAGCGCCCGCGCCTGATTTCATTCACCCGAATCACAGCCCTGAGAGTTGGGGGCTACAAGTGTGCCTCGCTCAGGCCGGTGTCTGCTGCATGTCTGTTGCTAATCTAACCATCACGAAGACCAGCTGTGGTCACCTGAGGCGGGGAAGTTGAGTGACAGTCACGAGCCGGGGGCTGCACACAGTGAGGGGCGACGCGGCTTCACGGGAGCTGAGGTTCCAACAGTGTCCAGTCTACACTTGGCTCTGACAGAACAAGGCAGATAACAGTGATGGCCAAGAGACGCCCCTTGCCTTCTCCACCTCATAGATCTTGGTGTCACCCATCTTCTGATTTTCACACTTTCCTTGCATCAAGCTTTCCTTGTGTGACCACAGCCACTGTCCTCTCCAAACTCCACGCTAACAACTCCCAAACCCAAGGCCCCAGATCGCTCCCTCGAGGCACAGACATATTTCTAAGCGTGTAGGAGGTGCCCAGCGATGGTTCTTGTCTGAACACCCCATGGTCCCTGTAACTCACCCTGTGCCCATGTTGATGCCAGTCCTACATTCACTGACCCACCCAGGCATCCAAGATAAACCTCACAGTCACTCTTTATCAAGCCTCCACTCACCCAAACAGCTGCCAAGTCCTGCTTACGTCCCCTTCCAACCCACCCCCGCCTGCACCTCTAGGTCACTGGCCGAGCCAGGCTGTCCTCGTCCCCTGCAGATCCGTGCGAGGCTCCTGACCACACACGTGTCACAAACACCCTCTTCTTGCTCAGCCAAACACCAACACCTTCAAATGGATGTTTGTCTTTGTTTTTTCAGTGATGGATCTAGTTTTTCCCGTTGTCCTTGGTGGGAGCTTTGCTTTGCTGCAAGTCGTTTATCGCAGCGGAAGTGGAATCTGAAATCAACCCCTTCAAGCTACAGTATTTCAAGGCAGAATGTGCCGCATTTTTATAAGTTACTTCTGAACCAATCTCCGGCTTGGTTTTACAGACTGAAGTTCTCTCCTCATAAACCTGTGATGGGCGACGGCTGAGAAATTAGATGAATGGTCAGAGCGGCGTAGGTCGTTATGCTGTATTATGTTTTATTTCAGTCTGGAAGTCTTCGTGCTGGCGCACCATGCTGAGGGTCCGGAAGCTGCAGAGACCAGAGAAGCAAATAAGCCCGCTGAACCTCTCTTCGTGCGCTTGAATCTGCCGTGTGACCCAGCCACGAGGACAGTCAGGACCTGCAAGATTTCAGAGCAAGTACGTGCACGTTCAGAGCAAGTACACGCACATCCATAGCAGCGTAATTCAAATAGTGCAGAATTGTGGGGTGGATCAAATTATTGAAAGTCCACATGAAAATTCATCAATTGAGTGAGACAAAAGTCTGATTACTCAGTCTAAAACTCTGCTCATTACACGGGCTTGAAGGAAACAATCTCTGTTTTTCTGGGATAAAATTCAGGAGACTTGGATTTCTGCCCTTGCTATTTGACCCTAATCACATAGAATATTCCCCAAGGTTCAGTGTCTCCCTTAAAACAGGCCAGTGTTATTCACAGCACTCTGGTTATAAGACTGTTTAGAGAAGAAAATTAGGTCATACATATAAAAGTACTATGAAAAGTGAAGTGCCTCTAAAATTATGTATGCTTATTCGTTTTTTAAAGTTTTAAGGGATTAGCAACTCATGAATAGAGAAATTCATCAAACTCACACCTGCAGATCTGACTCAGGAAATGGATTTTTGGAAAAAGCAGGCTGGACGGCAAAGCAAAACGTGGTCCCGGGAGCTCCACCTGCTTGTGGTTTCAGAGGAGCCAGGGTTCCGTCTGCCTCTCCACCCATGTCCCCTTCCTGCTCCTCTCGCCCCCAAACTCTTCCAAGGGCACACAGCAGCCCCCCTTCGCCCCAACATGCATCCACGCACATTGCATCCTGGACACAGCCCTGTGGGCCTGGGGACCAGCAGCTCTGGCCCTTCCTACTCCTTGGCCGAGGTTTGTAGCACAGTCAGCACTGCCCTTTGGGCTCCTTCCCTCGTGGTGAGGACGGCTGGCCTAGAGGAGGTTGGCTGGCCTGGAACCAGCAGGAGAAGGGGCCAGCGTCCACCTCCCCCTTCCCACATGTCCCAACCCCATGTTCTGTCCGGAGAGCTGAGGTGGTTCTGTTTTGTTCCCCGGTCCCAGGGCTGCAGGTGTTTCTCTCAGGCCCAGGGGCACCTGAGCTTCCCTTTCAGACTCTCCTCTGGCCCCTGTGGTTCACAGAGGCCCGGAGCATCCAGCCTCAGTGCTGCTGCTGAGTGACGTCCTCTGGGCACCTGGACAGGCCTTGCGGACTCCTTATGGGATGGGAGACAGAGGGAAGGTCAGTGAGCTGGAGACTCCATGGAGGTTGCTGTTAAAGCTGCTATATTTCCAAAAATTTAGAATCTCTTAGGTAAGTCTGCCAAACATCAAAACCTTGGGTGATGAATAGTCCTTTAAATATTCAAACTTTGCACCATTCCTATCACAGGAGAATAACTTTGCTGCTGGGTCTTCGCCTGTTTCGACCAAGCATGGCTTCACCTGGCCACAGGCTGGAGACTTCCATCATTCTTATCTTAGACCCCCTCCCTCCTATCCCGGCTCAGAAATATATTTCAGCAAAGAGCTGTCCAGGTAAATGGATGAAGCTCCTCTGTGTTAAATTTGTAGCTCAATTACAATCAATCTTATGCTATCAGCTTTCAGTGTCTGTGTGTAATTAATATAAACAAAGTAGCAAACCATCATTTCTTATGCCACTTTGTTTCATGTTAGAAAAAAATGAAATCGATGCCTGCTATGTAAGTAATTGGCTCCAGTGTAAAATCTTAGATTACCCAGGTAGGCATAAGGGAAAAGAGGATGATCTCTTTGGGTACCTTTGATTTCAACTTGGTAGGTTTATAAGTGGCAGTCACCGTACTTAAATTAACAACTCAGATCATCTGTTTCATCTCCTCCCCACCATTCCCGGCATGGTAACTGGGTTGGGGGACTCAAACCTGCAGACGTCAGCTTCCAAAGCATCCACCCACCGTGCAGAAGGGGTGGCGGTCAGGTGAGCCGTGCATTTAAGGATGTCCGGCACAATGTGACTCCCCAATGTATGTTCGCCTGTCCCTTCCGAACAATTTGGCTTGGCTTCTAGGTCTTGCTACACATCGATCATGATAAATCATTAAAGCCAAGCCTTGTAAATGATTTGCTTTTTAAACCAAAAGAATGCTGTTTATTAAACCGGTTGAACACATTTCTTTTATTATAACAAGGCCATTCAATTAAAGCAAAATGGCCCGACATGGAGTGACTTCCTGGCATGCAGGAATTTAGTATTCCAGACCCACGTGCACAGCTGTTTACCACTGTGGTCTGTGGTGTTTAGGTGTGCAGTGATATTGGACCCCATTTCTCCACTGAAAACTTTATTAAGCATTCTTTTGTTTGGCCACACAGACATCTGTGTTTCCAGATTAATGTATTAGGCATTTTTAAATCCTAGAGACAATTTAGCTGCTTTGCAGGAATTTCAATATGTGCCCAAAGGATTATCACAGATCTATAGTCTATTATTATGTACATTCATTTGCTTGCCCTGCAGAAGACTGAACCTTTCAGCAAATCTTCACCAAAAACAGCAGAGCCCCTGCATTTCAGCAAAGCTGCAGATTGTTTGATAATAGGTGTCACCTTGGCACTTCTCTCCAAGAGTTCTCAAAATGCGTTTCCTTCTGAATTTCAATGGCTCGGATACAGATACGCAGTGTGACTGTATTTCTGCTGCTTTACCACTATATATAAAAATAGATAAAAAACAAGTTTCTTCTGTAGAGCATGGATACTTAGAGTGCTCAATATCTACATATTCAATATCTTATCATGACCTTTAATGAAAAAGAATATGAAAACGAATGTATGTACGTATGTGCCTGACTGGGACATTGTGCTGTACTCCAGAAATTGACACATTATAACTGACTATAATGAAAAATTAAATTAAATTAAATTAAATTAAATTAAATTAAAAAGAGCAGTAGAATGTTTCATGGCATACACTTACACCATTCGGAGTTAACTTAAATATATAAAAATGAAAGTCAGATGAAAAAGTAGCATCAAATTGTAATGTGTAACGTGTTCACCTCCCTAATGTGTGAAGCAGGCATGTGAATTAAGAAATAACACGTAGCCTCACTAGAAATATTCGGGTAAAGCACGGACAGGTAGTTTACAAGATGGATGCGGGGAGGCAGCAGGCTTACGACACATCAGCCTTGTTAGAAAGTGGAGAAGGCTGATTAAACAGAAGAAGCGAGGGTCTCCTTGTAAGCTCCAAGATGAGCGGAAAGGCAGGCCACGCCGGGAGCGTGTGGGGTCGGCTAACGCAGGGGGCGCCCCAAGAGTGACTGGCCCTTTCTCCCTCAATTAAACAAGATCACACACAGCTGTGTGTGTGTGTGTGTGTGTGTGTGTGTGTGTGTGTGTGTTTAAATCACAGTGGTTCTGAGAGGAGGAGTAAATGAGAAGAAAACCTGCATCTCTAATGATAGGACATTGGTGAGAAAATTATAGCACAGTCATATAATAGAGTAATAGGCAGCTATTCAAATGAACTTCCCATAATCTATTTATTGACATGAAAAGAGGTTGATTTCACATTTTGTTGGGGAAAAAATTAAGTTATAGCTCTGTGGCACAAAACTATGTTTAAATGAATTGTGACATCAAGAATACGAAAACATCTAAACAGCGCACACCACGTCCACAGCAGCCCGAGGATGGATTTTTTTCCCCTCCATTTGGCTCATCTGTGTCCTCTCTTTCCTTCTCTCACTTTCTTCAGTAAGCAAATGTAATTTTTACAAAATAAAAATAAGTTAACATATTTTTCAAATAGAACACATGCATTTAAAGGAGCATTATCTTTTACTGTCGCGTTGGGAAACTATAAAAACCTAGTGATTTGGTGTAAAACTGCTTCTGTGCCTCTTCAGTAGAATCATATTCTATACTGAAAAGGAATCTGTTTGCATCAATCTTGCCAAGACGGCATCTTTAGTATATCTTATTTTCTGTGTTTTCTTACAAGAAGACCTCAACCCCCAGAGTAACCTGTCCTTAAGGCTAAAAAGGGCTTAAAACATCTCTGTGATCTGATTGAGGATGACAAGCTGCAGTGATGAAACTGTCAATAAGATGCCTTTGATGAAATCTACATATATGTTCACTGTTGTATATCTTCCCATAACTGTGAGTGTACGGCTGTGATGACTTCGTTAAATCAACATTTGCTAAGTGGAGCCCTGGGGTGCTGGACGCTGAGCCACAGCTCACCAGGAGCTCACTGAAATAGGGAGTGAAGGAGAGAAGTTGATTCCTCACAGGTCCTGTGGGGGGACTGGGTACCCCTCAAGGGACCACCCAGGGAGGTCCAAGAAGGTGCAGACAGAGAGGCAGGACCGGGGCACAAGCCTTACTGAGGTCCAGGGGTGGAGCGTAGCTCCGGGGCTGGACAGGCCCCACCCTTCACCAGGGATCACAGACAGACACCCGGGGATTTCATTCCCCGTCTCCTCGGTGACTGTGCTTAACTCAATTCTGGTGCCAGCGTCAATTCATGCACCGGTGTTCCTGGGTGCAATTGCACACACTCGCACACACACCCACACACATGTTTAACTCGCCCTTCAGTCCCCATGACCGTCTCCCTCTCTTTAGTCTGAAAGCCATTTCCCTCAGCGTCGAAGTAAGATCACAAAATAGTGAGACCCAGGTTTCTCCCATCACCCATCGGACTGCTGCTCCCTGTGGGGCAGTCCTGCCTTTGCTGTGCTTGCTCCTAATGCAGTTCTTTAATTCTTGTTTGAGTCGTGGGTTTGGAGGGTCACTGCAGAAGGTCGTCCACTTCCGGGGTCTTAGTGGCACCCTTCCCTTCCACTTCCCTTCCCTTAGTGGCACCCTTCCCTTCCCTTCCCTTCCCTTCCCTCCTCTGATGGCTCTTCTGGGCAACGTTACAGCCTCCTTCCATTTTAGCCTGGGTCCTTCTGCACAGCGCTGGTCCCCTCACCAAATGTCTGCCTTGAACCAGTCTCGGGGCTCTAACCCCAATCCTCGCCCTCGCTCTGCACCTGACACCCCAGCCGCCTCTTCCCTCTAAACCTTTGACTTGCAAACGCATCATCTTTTTTATGACATCACGGGAGCCCCTCTTCTGTGGCCTCTTTAGTTGCATGTGGTTTTCCCTGCCACATGAATTTCTCAAATGAAATAGGACGACCCTTCCACAGTTCAGGTGACACTGTTCTTCTTGAATAAACACTGGTAATGAAGCAAAACTGACATCACTGGGTCGCCCCTTTTCTTCCACTACATTTGTTGTTTTAGACTGCTATTCTGCGTCAGCGCCAGAGCCAGATGAGAGCTGGGGAGCATGACAGAGAATAAGTACCAGGAGGTTCGCTGATAACGGCCATGTTTGCATTCTGACTGTCAATTTTATTTGAACTGAATTCTCCTAAACTTAATGCAATTCTTAAAGTTTCTTGATAAGAAACAGCATGCATGAATTTTTTAAAAGTGTGAGCATAGGAAACTTGCATTTCCAACAGGAGATTCAATTAATTGAGCAAGACACTTAGAAAAATCCCTGAAACATGATAAGTAGCCAATCAATTCTAGTACTTACGATAATTTGTTTTCGTACTTCTCCAGCATTTTCACATCATGACTTTATTTCCATGTGAATTTGAGGATTAACTTGTACAAAAAAGTCCTTAACAGTATTATGATTAGGATAAAATGAGTCTATAGATTAATTTGGGAAGATAATAATTTTATAATATTTAGTTTTCCAATCCACAAACATGGATTTTTCTCTCCATTTATTCAGTTTTTTTAAAATAATGTTTTAGAGGTTTCTTTATAGAAAAAAACCTTATATTTGCTAATTGATTCTGGTTTATTAAAATGTAGTTACTAGTTGTATATTGACCTTGTAGCCAGTGTTCTTGCTTAATTCATGTGTTAATTCTAATAGTTTACCTATGAATTTTTTGGAATTACTATATATGCATAGACATTTGGTCTGTAAAATAATGACAGCTATGTATTTTTTCTTATAAGTGTCCTTCCTTTTCCTTGTCTTATTACACTGGCTATGGCTGTCGGTGCATTGATGGGGAGCTGCTATGATGTCAGCCAATCTTATTTTACTTCTCAGCTCAAAAGGAAATGTTTTAACAGGTTACCACGAAGTACAGGCAGACCTCGTTTTATTGTGCTTCACTTTATTGCCCTTTGCAGATATTGCTTTTTTTTAAAAAAACAAATTGAAGGTTTGTGGCAATACTGTGTCAAGTTTATCAGCACCATTTTTCCATTTTTCATTATTGCCCCCTGTCAGGGCACCTGGTCCCCCGAGAGCTCTGAGGGAGACAGACAAGGAGGTCCATGTTGTTCTCATGCCTGTGACACAGCATCCACTCTGCAGCCCATGGACCCAGGAGTCATTTCGACTTTCAAGTCTCATTATTTAAGGAGAACATTTCCTAAGGCTGTGGCTGCTGCAGGTGGGGATTCCCCTGATGGATATGGGCAGAGTCCACTGAAAACCTTCTGGGAAGAGTCACCATTCTAGATCCCATTTAAGAACATTCCTGATTCATGGGAAGAGGTCAAAATACTCACATTCACAGGAGTTTGGAAGAAGTTGACTCCAACTCTCCTGGATGACTTTGAGGGGTTCGAGCCTTCCGTGGAGGAAGCCACTGCAGACGTGGTGGAAACGGCAAGAGAACTGGAATTCGGCGTGGAGCCTGAAGACGGGACTGCGCTGCTGCATCTCAGGATGAAACCTGAACAGACGAGGAGCTGCTGCTTATGGATGAGCAAAGAAAGTGGTTCCTTGAAATGGAATCTCCTCCTGGTGGAGATGCTGTGAAGGTTATTGAAATGCCAACAAAGAATTTAGAATATTCCATAAACTTAGTTCATAAAGCAGTGGCAGAGTTTGAGAGGAGTGATTCCAATTTTGTGGGGGAAACAGCCGCAAGCAGCACTGCATGCTGCAGAGAAATTCCTCGGGAAAGGAAGAGCCGATCGATGCAGTCTGACTTTGAGTAATTTCCACAGCTTCCCCAGCCTTCAGCAACCACCACCCTGACCAGTTAGCAGCCGTCAACGTGGAGGCTGAACCCTTTAACAGCAAAAAGATTGTGACTCACTGAAGGCTCCGATGATGGTTAATATTTTTTAGCAATGAAATATTTTTTAATTAGGGTACGTACTTCGGGTTTTTTCAGGCGTGATGGTATTGCGCACTTACTAGACTACCAGATAGTGTAACTGTAACTTTTACATGCCCTGGGAAACCAAAAACTGTGTGCGACTCACTTCATTGTGATATTTGCTTTGTTGTGGCGCTATATTCAGAAGCCACTAGCAAGACTAATACCAAACCCGCAGCATCTCCCAGCCTCTGTGATGCTCATTCTGCACGCACCCTTCTTGAAGCTAAATTCTCTGTCAAAATTGTTTTTCTGCATTTATTGTGCTGATTCATTGTACGTTATACACACATGCCTGCACGTACATATATGTATAATGTTATTGAGTGATGAATTGTATTTATGGGTTTCTAACCTTGTTCTCAAGGAATAGATCCGTCTTGTTTGTGGTGTGTTATTCCTTTTCCTGTTACAATGCGTTCCGCTCGTTAACAGTTTCTTCAGAGCATTTCTATGTGCTTTTCCAAAGAGTCCACCTGGATTTAGACATTCTTCACACTCTGAGCATGTCCTTTTCAGAAGTTGTTACCAAGGCTATGCCGAGCCCATAATAAGTTGAGAAATAAGCCCCTGTTTCTTTTTTCTAGATGAAATTGGATAATAATCAGTATTATGTCTCCCTAAAGCACATGGCACAATTCGCCAGTAAAACCAACTGAGTTTATAACTTATTTGTGGGGATGACTTAAACTACAGATTCAGTTTTTTTAAATAGATGCGGCACCTTTCTGATTTCAATAAATTATGTTACTCTAAGAATCTATTTTATTTAAAATGTTACTAAATCAAAAAGAGGGAGTTCTTCATAACATCGTTTTGTTATCTCAAGGTTTATATAGTATCTCCCTTTTTATTCCTGACATTGGTGATCTTGGATTCTTTTCTTTAATTCTTGGTCAGTCTTACTAGTGGCTTATCAATTTTATTGGACTTTATAAATAATTGAATTCTGCTGTTTGTGATTATATATTTTTTCTTTAGTTATACTTCGATCTATCTTATCTTTAGTATTTCCTCCCTTCTACCGTCTTTGGCTTGAATATGTGCTACTTTTGGCCGTGTTGTTGTGTTTTTTTTGGCTTCTTGAGATGTAAGCGAGATCATTGATGGCCTTTCTTCTTTCCAGTGGATGCATTTTAGGGTCAAACTTTCCTCTCAAAACACAGCTTTAGGTCCCTGCATCGAGTTGTGATATATAATTTTCATTATCATCTGCTTCACAATATTTCTACTTCTATTGTGATGTTGCCTTACCTGTGGATTATTTGCAACTCTGTTTGTTTTGCAAAGCATGGAGATTTTCTTGTAAGCTTTTGTTATTCTTTTTTTTCTTATTACAAATTTAGTTATTTTTGCTGTGGTTAGGGATTTTACTTTGTATGATAGAATCCGTTAAAATTTGATGATGTTTGTTGTATGGCTCTGTGGACGGTCAATCTCAGTAAATGTTTCATGTACAGTGAAAAAAAATGTGTGTTGTGTAGTCCTGGCTCACAGCCCTCCACAGGGACGTGTGAGGTCGGTTGGTTAATGGTGCCCTTTAGATCTTTTATGTACGTATTGATTTTCCTCTCTGCTTCTTCTATTATATACTGAGATATGAGTTAAAGTTCCCATTATAATTGTGGATTTGTCTCTTTTTAGTCTGTGAACATTTGCTGAGTACATTTTGAAGCTCTATAATTAAGTGCCTGCAAATTCAGAATATTTTCGCCGTCCCGGTGATGTGATTATTTTATCATTATTCAATTTCTTTCTTTTTCTCTGGCAGTAACTCATTGCTCTGGTATTTACTTTATTTTGAATTAATTGTAGTCACATCAACTTTCTCTGGTCTTCCTTGTATTTTCAAACTTTCCTTATCCTAATTTCTTAAAGTAGCACCTTTTTTATTTGTTTGTTTGTTTTTAAATTTTAAAACTGATCAGACTTTTTGTCTTTGTGTTTCATTGAAGGATCACTTACATACAGGGTGGGTGTACAGAACTGCGAATTTTCATAAATGGAACCCCCTGTGTGTCCCCCGCTCAGATGAAGACCCCGAGCAGAGCAGAGCCAGCCCTTCTGCCCTCCGAGCCCCTTCCAGACGCTACCTCCCGAGCCACATGGTGTAAGGAAGACGAGTGCCATGGTGTCCCCCCGCCCCCACCCTGGGCTCTCGCTCTCACCAGGTGTTCTCACAGACCCTCCATCCCCTCGGCACCAGGACACATCTGCTCTCCCAGAAAAGCCCGCTCTTCCTCTGCAGGTAGGGCCAAGCCCAGATACTCAGCTTCCAGCCCCGCGGGAGGAAAGCCCACGACAGGAACATTGGGAGGATGTCAAGTCACATGAAGCAGGAGGAGCCCCCGCTCCAGCACCGTAGCTGCTCTGTCTGGGGAAGGGAGAGAAGAGGGTCCTGAGAGGCAGGACCTGCACAAGTTCCAGGTGGAGGCAGGAGTCAGGTACAGAGACAATGCTTGTCTTCTGAAGGAAGTCAACCCCTAGACTTCCTCTTGCTTCTAGGTGCTGTAAAAGAATAGAGGAATGTGTACAGTCTTTGCCTCTGGTTCCTGATGCAGAACTCCAAAATCTCCTGGAATTTCCTGGATGAGAAAGTGTCCTCTGTTCTAATGAGGAGACTTGTTGAGGGGAGGGGAATCCTGGATGACGATGACCACTGGGAAGACCAAGCCAGGGTTGGAAGTTCGGGATTTTCAGCCCTTCCCCACCCGCATCCTCCAGAGAATGGAGAGGGGCCAGAAATGGAGCTGATCATGGATTGCTCCTAGTGATGTAACCTCCACGAGAATCCCAGTGGTGGGGGGTCTAGAGAGCTTCCGGGTAGGGGAACACACCCAGGTACTGAGAGGGTGGTACACCCCACCTCCACCGAGACAGAAGCACCTGGGACTCTTCTGTGTGTCGCCTGCTGTACCCTCATTTGACTGTTTTCTCACACCCTTTATTATACCCCGTATAGTAAACCAGTCCATGTCAGTAACTGTTGCCCTTTCCCTGAGCTCCCCGAGCCGCTTAAACAAATTACTGAACCCAAAGAGGGGGTCATGGGAACCCCAGTTTACAGCCAGTTGGTCAGAAGTACAGGTGACAACCTGGGACTTGGGACTGGCATCTGAGCGTGTGTGGGCGGGGGCGGGCTGGTGGGACTCAGCCCCTAGCCCGCACCATCTGACACTCTCTCCAGGTAGCCACTGCCGGAGTGAAGGCAAAGGACAGGACTCCCAGCTGGTGCCCTTGGCAGGAACAGGAGCCTGGCTTACAATTCTCTCTTACACTGATGTTTCCTCTCTTTACCTAAAAATTGTCTCTCGCCGTCTGGTCCCACAAGGATGAAGCCACCGGCCGCGCAGCCGCTGACCTCCGACACTCCCTGAAAGGAGCTCAGGAAGGAGGGAGGAACGAGGCGCTCTGCTCTGGGGAAAACGGGCAGAACCGGCCCTCAGACCGTTTGATATTTTCTGGAGAGTTTATAAGCCCAATTTCTTACATCTTTTCGTATCTAGAAAAGCACTAAAACCTAATTAACCCTGCCATCTGCTCCGTGTGACCAGCAGGAAGCCTCTGTGGAAATGTGTGCTTCTCTGCAGGTGCTCTCTTCACTAAAACCTCGTGTGTACTGACCTCCCCACCTCGTGGGGGCGGCTGCCCAGAGCTCGCTGGGCCGCTGCCTCCGGGCCGTGGGCCTCATTCTGCCCCAGAGAACGCTGACTCTCAGCTCTCACCTTGTGGTCTTTTTCAGTTGACATCTCCCTTATTGTCATTGTTCCTTCCTCTTCCTGCCTGGGCTTTGCTGACGCCTCTAGGAGGAGAGAACCATTTCCAACTCAGGGCACGAGACCCCTTCCATTTGTCCTCGTGGACACTTTGAACAATTTTTAAAATTCAATTTTATTTACTTACTTTTTAGTCGAGGGACTGGGGATGGAACCCAGGACCTCATGCATGTTAAGCACGTGCTGTACCCCTGCGCTATTACCCTCCCCCAATATTAAGACTTTAATCACATCATTGTATTTCTATACAATATACAATTTACATACAATTCACAGTTTTAGCAAAGTGAATGGCTGGAAAGTTACCATGTGGCTCAGGGTGATGATGAATGCACAAGAGATGTGCTATGTTGACTGCCTGATTAATTAATTTAGAGAAGGTTGACAGCCACTCTGGATAAATGACATTTACAATGAACTCTTCAAATTGTTTTTAGTGACTGAAGATGAGACTTTGGTCTTTTCCCACCCTTCGAAGAAGGAGCGATCTTTGTGCTTCAGGTTTACAAAATTCTCCAAAAGCCGAGTGAAGTGACAAGGGGAGGGAGTATAGAGGCAGAGCTTGCCCCACTTTCCGCCAGGATCGTGCTTCCATGAAGTAAGGCCAGTTACCGAATTTCCTTAGGCTGCTTGCAAGTGCAAAGGCATTTGTGACTTTAAGAGGCAGCCAGAGTGCAGGAATGACAAACAGCACACACTTCCAATCTATGTATCTCCAAACCTGCAATTGCTACATTTCAGTAACTTTGAGATGCATTTGCAATTTATTCTAAAATGTGCCAACTGTAATTTACTTGGAGCTGCGGAGAGACACAGAAGATGTATTAGTTGAGGTTTGGAACCACTGAGCAGGAAGGTCTGCAGCGGGGTGGCCGACTTGCTTTAACTCCATAGCAGGGGGCACCAAGAAGTGGTAATTCCTCTGTGGTCACTGTCAGCTCTTAGGTATCGTTTTGATGGTTGACATAACAAAGCTAGCCGTCTTTCTCCTTTAAGCATAGAAAGTTGAATTTTTTTTTAATTGAAGTATAGTCAGTTACAATGGGAGAATATATATATATTTTTTTAATTAATACAATCAGTAAGTTTAATTTAAGCTCTAAGCCTTAATAATAAATTTAAATCAAATTTTGAGTTTTGTGGAAACAATTCCTAGCTAAGATCTTTCTATTCATATGTGTATAAATATACAAAACTCATCTTGGTGTTTAAAACAGCTTTTTCCCTTGCTAATCTTACTGGTCTAAAACCTTTCTAACACGCTGGGAATATTATCTGCCTGAGGGAAAACACTGAAACCATCTATAATTCGTAGATCCTATTGTGAAAAGGAAATAGCAAACATGAGGCATTTTCAGGCTGTGGCAGATTTAAAAATTGGGTATGAGCTATAAAGCAAGGGTTTGGGAGAAAATGTCTCAACATTATGAGTCTATTTCCAGATTTTTTTTTTCTGAGAAGAAAATTTCCACTAGAGATGGGAAATGTAATACAGAAACACAATATGAAAGTATGTGGCTTCCTGAGAAGGTCAAATTTTACATTTAGCTTCATCAGAATCAGTCTCATTTTCCTATTTTATACACTGCATCTCTAACACTAATCAGATGTTAGTACTAGCCGTGTCATCAGAACAATTTTTTAGGGATCCAGCCACTGTGATTTAGAAAACAAATGTCACTTTCCCCAATGGCTGACTCGTTGTCCGTGTGTACACGGGGGCCCATGGGGGCCTCCACGCCCGCCTGGTGGGCACAGAGCTCAGACGTGTCATCTGGAAGAGAGAAGCTCCGCTCGTCCTCCCGGGAGGACCTGGCAATGCGGGCAGCTGGGATCTGAAGGGATGTTCTGACGCAACTTCCCAGCCCCAGGATGAGCCCCGATGATGGTGCAGAGATGCTGCCACAGGCTAGTCCGCGCTGGGTGTGCGCGATCTGCTGCTGAAACCCGGAGCTCCACTCTGGCAGTCCCTCTACTCCTGCGTTTTCCCCAGATTAGTTCATTTTAGAACCAAATATTAGTATAAATGGCGACACTGAAATAACCCAGAGCATGGTCTGAAGACCTTGATTTTGTCCCTAAAGCCACTGCCGTGGACGTTAACATGTGGTCGCGTGTGAGCTGATGTGCAGGAGGCAGGATGCTCTCTTACCGCGGGATTAAACACAGAGGTGCCCACTAATAATCTGTCTTTCTCTTATTGGCCCTTCCTCACTGCACAGTAAGTCCTCCTTTTCAGCACCAGTGTGCACCCGGTCCCAAGTAAAACCGAGACCGTGAGGCAGGCGTCGTCTTGGGTGCCCTGACCCCATGCGAGCCGTGTGCGAGCTACTCAGCGCACCAGACAGGGCTGGTGAGAGCTGCGGAAATTACTCATTAGAGTCCCCAAAACTCGAAACACGTGATGGGGACTGGGGCTGAGCAGCCCTCCTGGAGGCCTGCAGAGGGTAGAAAAAGTGGTAACTCTTTCTGCAGGGTTTTGTTACTTTGTAGGGTGTGGAGCTGCGACTGTATTCCTTTTATTGTTTGAGGATTAACTGTAGCACATGGTCCATAACTGCATCCAAACAAGATGGATTATTCTACCAACTGAAAGGCATCAAGATTTACAAATCCTTATACAGTTGACCCTTGAACAACATGGGTTGGAACTACATGGGGCCACATGAATTTTTAAAAATAAATATATTGGAATTTGTGGGGTTTTTTTAAACATTTTATTATTGAGTTATAGTCATTTTACAATGTTGTGTCAAATTCCAGTGTAGAGCACAATTTTTCAGTTATACATGAACATACATATATTCATCGTCACATTTTTTTTCCACTGTGAACTACCGTGAGGTCTTGTGTATATTTCCCTGTGCTATACAGTATAATCTTGTTTATCTATTCTACATTTTGAAATCCCAGTCTATCCCTTCCCACTCCCTGCCCCCATGGCAACCACAAGTTTGTATTCTATGTCTATGAGTCTGTTTCTGTTTTGTATTTCTGTTTTTTTTTTTTTAAGATTCCACATATGAGCGATCTGTTATGGTATTTTTCTTTCTCTTTCTGGCTTACTTCACTTAGAATGACGTTCTCCAGGAAAATCCATGTTGCTGCAAATGGCGTTATGTTGTAGGTTTTTATGGCTGAATAGTATTCCATTGTATAAATATACCACTTCTTCTTTATACACTCATCTGTCGATGGACATTTAGGCTGTTTCCATGTCTTGGCTATTGTAAATAGTGCTGCTATGAACATTGGGGTGCAGGTGTCATTTTGAAGTAGGGTTCCTTCTGGATATATGCCCAGGAGCAGGATTCCTGAGTCATATGGTAAGTCTATTCCTAGTCTTTTGAGAAATCTCCATACTGTTTTCCACAGTGGCTGCACCAAACTCCATTCCCACCAGCAGTGTAGGAGGGTTCCCTTTTCTCCACAGCCTCTCCAGCATTTGTCAATTTTAGACTTTTGATTGATGGCCATTCTGACTGGTGTGAGGTGATACCTCATTGTAGTTTTGATTTGCATTTCTCTGATAATTAGTGATACTGAACATTTTTTCATGTGTCTATTGATCATTTGTATTTCTTCCTTGGAGAATTGCTTGTTAGGTCTTCTGCCCATTTTTGAATTGGGTTGTTTGGTTGTTTCTCATTAAGTCGTATGAGCTGCTTATATATTCTGGAGATCAAGCCTTTGTCAGTTTCATTTGCAAAACTTTCCTCCCATTCCGTAGGTTGTCTTTTTGTTTTACTTATGGTTTCCTTTGCTGTACAGAAGCTTGTAAGTTTCATTAGGCCCCATTTGTTTATTCTTGCTTTTATTTCTATTGCTTGGATAGACTGTCCTAGGAGAACATTTTTGAGATGTATGTCAGGTAATGTTTTGCCTGTATTTTCTTCTAGGAGGTTTATTGTATTATCTTATGTTTAAGTCTTTGATCCATTTTGAGTTTATTTTTGTGTATGGTGTAAGGGAGTGTTATAGCTTCATTGATTTACATGCTGCTGTCCAGTTTTCCCAACACCATTTGCTGAAGAGGCTATCTTTATTCCATTGTATATTCTTGCCTCCTTTGTCAAACATTTGTTGACCAAAAGTTTGTGGGTTCATTTCTGGGCTCTCTATTCTGTTCCATTGGTCCATATGTCTGTTTTTGTACAAATACCATGCTGTCTTGATGACTATAGCTCTATAGTATTGTCTGAAGTCTGGGAGAGTTATTCCTCCAGCCTCCTTCTTTTTCTTCAGTAATGCCTTGGCAATTCTAGGTCTTTTGTGGTTCCATATAAATTTTATTATGATTTGTTCTAGTTCTGTGAAATATGTCTTGGGTAATTTGATAGGGATTGCATTAAATCTGTAGATTGCCTTGGGCAGTGTGACCATTTTAACAATATTGATTCTTCCAATCCAAGAGCATGGGATATCTATCCATTTTTTTAAAATCTTCCTTAATTTCCTTCATCAGTGGTTAACAGTTTTCTGTGTATAATTCTTTCACCTCCTTGGTTAGATTTATTCCTATGTATTTTATTACTTTGGGTGCTATTTTAAAGGGGATTGTTTCTTTACTTTCTTTTTCTATTGATTCATGGTTAGTGTAAAGAAATGCCACTGATTTATGAACGTTAATCTTGTAACCTGCTACCTTGCTGAATTCTTCGATCAGCTCTAGCAGTTTTCGTGTGGACCTTTTAGGGTTTTTGATATATAGTAACATGTCATCTGCATATACTGACACTTTTACCTCTTCTTTTCCAATTTGAATCCCTTTTATTTCTCTCTCTTGTCTGATTGCTGTGGCTAGGACTTCCAAGACTATATTGAATAGGAGTGGTGATAGTGGCATCCTTGTCTTGTCCCAGATTTTAGTGGGAAGCTTTTGAGTTTTCTACAGTTGAGTACTATGCTGGCTGTAGGTTTGTCATCTATAGCTTTTATTATGTTGAGATATGTTCCCTCTATACCCACTTTGGCGAGAGTTTTTATCATAAATGGGTGTTGAATTTTATCAAATGCTTTTTCTGCATCTATTGAGATGATCATGTGGTTTTGTCCTTTCTCTTGTTGATGTGATGTATTACAGTGACTGATTTGCATATGTTGAACCACCCTTGTGTTCCTGGGATGAACCCCACTTGATCATGATGTATAATCTTTTTTATGTGTTTTTGGATTCTATTTGCTAATCTTTTGGTGAGGATTTTTGCATCTATGTTCATCAATGATATTGGACTATAACTCTCTTTTTTTGGTAATGTCTTTGCCTGGTTTTGGTATCAGGGTGATGGTGGCTTCATAGAATGAGTTTGGAGTATTCCTTCTTTCTCAATCTTCTGGAAGAGTTTGAGAAGGACTGATATGAGTTCTTCTTTGTATGTTAGGTAGAATTCCTTGGTGAAGCCCTCTGTCCTGGACTTTTATTTGTAGGGATTTTTTTATTGCTAATTTGATTTCATTTCGAGTGATCGGTTTGTTCAAGTGTCAGTTTCTTCTTGTCAGTCTTGGTGGACTGTATGTTTGAAGAAACTTGTCCATCTCCTCTAGGTTATCCATTTTGGTTCCATATCCATTTAATATGCTCATATGATATTCTGTATTTCTATGTTATTTGTTGTAATTTCTCCATTCTCCTTTCTTATTTTGCTAATTTGCACTCTCCCTTTTTTCTTCTTTGTGAGTTTGGCCAGACATTTGTCGATTTTATTTACTTTTTCAGAAAACCACCTTTTGGTTTGATTGATTTTTTCTATTTTTCTTTAAATCTCTGTTTTATTGATTTCCTCCCTGATCTTCATTATTTCCTTCCTTCTGCTGACTTTTGGGTGTTTTAATTCTTCTTTTTCTAATTCCTTCAGGTGTTGGGTTAGATTGTTTATTTGAGATTGTTCTTCTTTTTTGAGGAAGGCCTGTATCACTATAAACTTCCCTCTTAACACTATCTTTGCTGTGTCCCATAAATTTTGTGCGGTTGTGTTTTCATTTTCATTTGTCTCAAGGCAGTTTTTAGTTTCAACTTTGATTTCATCATTGACTCATTGGATTTTTAATAGCATGTTGTTTAATCTCCATGCTTTCCTTTTTCTCTCTGTAGTTGATTTCTAGTTTCATGGCGTTGTGGTCAGTAAAGATGTTTGAGATCATTTCTACCTTCTTAACATTGTTGAGACATCTTTTGTGCCCAAGCACATGATCAATCCTAGAAAATGTTCCATGTGCACTTGAAAAAAATGTATATCCTATTTTGGGTGGGGGGGTGTAATGCTCTGAAAATATCCACCAAATCTAATTTTTCTATTGTATTATTTAATTTCTCTGTTGCCTTATTTATTTTCTGTTTGGAAGATCTGTCTAGTGATGTTAATGAGGTGTTAAAATCTCCAACTATGATTGTATTCCCATCAATATCCCCCTTTATCCCTGTTAGTAATTCTTGCATGTACTTAGGTGCTCCTATATTGGGTGCATTTATATTAACAAGGGTAATATCCTCATCTTGTATTACTCCTTTAATCATTATAAAATGTCCCCCTTTAGCTTTCTTTATGGCCTATGGACTGTGTGCTCTAATGATTTTGTCTAGAAGTCTTTCTGTCTTGGCCCTTTTTTGTGAACTCAGCTTGCTGTTCCCAGAGGCCCTGTGTCAGCGCCCTTTGTCTGTGTTGCTCCCAGTGCCTGTTGGCAAGTAGATCGCTCCCCCTCCCAACACTGCGGTCAGTTGTTGCGCTCCTGCCGGGAAGGCGGGTGGCCACCCGCCCTCTCCCAGTGCAGGTCCATCCACTGCTCTGTGCAGCTGCCCACTCCACCTCGGGTCGGCGCTCCATAGGCAGGCTCTGGGAAGACTGCGGAACAGCTCCGCCCCTGCTCTGTGACAAAACCTAGCTCCTTGTTTGTCTTGGTGGCGTGAGTTCTCTGAGGGACCAGGGAGGAACGATCCTATCTGCCTTGGGATGTAAACAAGTCTCCGCCTGGCCTTTGAGGCTGCTGAGCCCTTAGGTGTGGATTCAGGTTTTGCCCTTACCCCTGCCTGGGTGCTAAGTGCCAGAGGATATGGCGGCTGTGCCTGAGCCCTGCCTCTCTTTGCCTGAAAACCTTCTGTGGGTTTTCAGAGATGGGGCTATGGCACCCTTCCCCCCAGGGCATCTCAGCCATGTTGTTTTATGGAGGGCCCAGGTTGTTCTGCCCTGTGCACCCACTCATCCACAGCATGCAGCACTCTGTAGTCCCCCAGGGCTGCCTCAGTGCAGCCACCCCAGTCCTCCGTCTGGCTCAGGCAGCCTGTCCCGGCCTCCAGCTACCAGCTCGCATCTCGAACTGGGGGTTGCAGGGACCCTCTGTGCCCATTTAACTTGGTTCTGTCAGTCAAGGGCTGCTCCATACAGATCTGAGCCTTGGAGGCTCCCCCTCCATCCTGCTGGCCTCTCAGTTGGAGAGGGGAGACCCAGCAAATGAGCGCCAATCCCCTTTTGCCACTCCCTCCCTGAGGGACCCACCCTGTATTGTTTTGCCTTTTCTTCTTCTTCTTTTTTTTTCTTTTCTCCTTCCAGATTTTTGGCATCTTTGTCTTTTGAAGAGGACGATGTTCTGTCAGAGCTCTGCAGGTGCTCTGGTTCGCTGAGTGGGTCCGTGGATGTGAGTTTTGGCATATTTGTGGGAGAGGGTGATGTACGAGCATCCTTCTACTCTGCCATCTTGGCCCCCTTCGGAAATTTGTGTTGAGATTTGAAAAAACACACAAACTGCATAGCCTAGGAATACAAAAAAAAAAAAAGGAAAGAAAGAAAGAAAGAAAAGAAAAAGTAAAGATGGCATGAATATGTAAAATATATGTAGATGATGGTCTGTTTTACTGTTTGCCATCATAGGATACAGACAAATCTATCATTAAAAGATAAAATGTATCAAAACTTATGCACACACACACATTTATAGACCATACATGGTGCTATTCTTATGAAAGAGAAATGTAAACAGGTCTATGGATGCAGAATTAAACCACAACTGCATAAATAACTGCATTAAAGAACTCCCTGGCCCCTCCTGTTGCTGCTGTGATGAGCACAAGTTCAGCAGGTATCTGCTTAAAACACCAGGTGACAGTTCTCACCTGCACATGAGCAGCTTTCTTTCCAGTAAATTGTGAATCACAGTTTCACCCCCAAAAAGGTGCAGTAACCAAGGAAGGATGTGGACTTGTCATCTGACACCAATATTGTCCTGATCCACTTCCTCATACGAAATTCCCTGACGTGTGGAGCAAGATAGTCAGTCCCCTGCTCTTCCCAGGATTCGATTTTCTTCTGGTTACTTTTGTCTCCGGGCGCCTACTTTCACCAACTTTGATACATTTACTTACCTCCCGAATGTATGTAACAAAACTTCCAACAGGCTAGGCGCTACCAGAATTAACTTGTTTAACACTCATGTCAAGCCTGTAATTAGGCATTATTATCCTCCCCTTACAGATCAGAAAATTGAGGCACTAAGGGATTTAAGACACAATTTACCAAGAGTCTCAGACGTAGAGACAGAGGGGGCTTAACTGTGAGCAGGGAGAGCCCAGGGCTCCACGCCACGCCTGCCCCCAGCCGGGAGGCGGACGTGCTGGGCGTGGGTGTTCCAGGCAGATAGTCATGTAAGTTTTGGGACAAGGCATCTGTGTGCAGGCGAAGAGAGTTGCTCCATGGCACCCAAGTGAGGAAACAGCAGAGCAACAGCACCCACATCCTACTTTACCAAAACACCCAGGTCGTCTTTGCGGGCCAGACCCCCGGGAGGGCCTCTGCAGCCACTTCCCTGTTGAGTGTTTCCAGGTGTTCCCACCTTTCCCCAGAAGCTCCAATTTATTACTTTTAATATATTGATTAAATTCTTCTTATTCTCCACCTTCTGACCTGTGTCCTGAGGCTTATTGCCCTAAGTAAGTGACTCATCCGTGTATTTGCTAAACCAAAACCTATGTACTCTAACGGGGATGGAGCCTCTCCCTAGAAGGACAGGGTGGTGGCCTTTCTCTTGCTTGTTCTAGCCTAGAATAATGAGAAGACAAGATGGAACAGAACAGAACAGAACATAATAAAATGACCAAGACAAACCAGACTGAACACCCTGCCAGGGACAATCCTGTGGGCAGGTCCAGCTGAGTGAGTGTAAGCAGGGGTAGGATGAAGAACTTGTCGCAGGGTGACGTCATCCCGAGGGGGGGGGGTGCCTCCCTCTCAGGGGTGCTGGGGACCAGGACAGGATTCACAGGTGCTAAAGGGGCTGCACACCTGAGCCACAGGGAGCTGCACAGGGGGTGTGGAGTCAGGCAGGAGCACTCAGAGAGGACCAGAAACTGCTTCTGGCCGGATGGGGAATCCCGGCAGATCCAGCAGCGAGCCCCTGCTCCCCGCCGCCCCTCGCAGCTGTTCTGAGCAGGACCGGAGAGCCCTGACCCCTGGCCAAGCCACAGAGAGCAGTGGCCCGGCTCGCGAGCCTTCTCGTTGTTGTCCAGGCTGATCCGAGGCTGCACCTGAGTTATCTTCGCACAGGAGCAGGCACAGCAAGTCTACCCAGCATGCGATGTTTCTATCCCTTGCTTTCTCAGTCATGTAACTTTAGAAAAAGTCCAAGTGACATGAGCAAAGTCACGCTGAAGAAATATGTTCCATGTGGAGCGAGAGCCCCGGGGAACAGAGTGTCCGGAGGCGGGCGGTGCCGGTGCGTGGGCAGAGGTGGCTGGAGACTGGAGGCAGGCGGCAAGAGGAGGGAGGCAGGGGACACAGGAGGGGGCGAGAGGAGATGGATACAGATGGTGGGGAAGGGGGGCTGGACAGAGGAGAGACCACCCCCCCACGGAAGAGGATGAGGGCACTATTCCTCTCCCTCCTGGGAATCTCAGCTTCCTACAGATCTGCTGCCGGAGCCAAGAAGCAGGTATCACATGGAAACTACCAACGTGGTAAGCAAAGAAGGACAAAGGGGTTGACCAGTTACCTTAGCTGCACAGGCAGACAGAGCTCCTCTGCCTCCAACCAGGGCTGTGGTACCCGCTTTCAAAGGGGGTTAGGAGATGTGGGGGGGGGTTCAGTGTCCCACTAACTGGAGATGCCGCTGGCACCTAGGGGGTGGGGTCATGTGGTTAATGCCCTGTAATCCACAGGTCTGCCAGGCTTCCTTCAGAGTGTGGATTGCAACCCAGAGAGGAACACTGGAAAAAGCATAACACAAAGATTTGGGCTGAGAGTAGAAAAGGAAGACAAAGGAAGATGGAGGGTGAGAAGAGGGGATGGGTGGATGTGCATTTGGGCAGATGCTCCGAACGCATCGCTAGTCAGTCACCAGGCTGAGAATAGAACTACGGATCATTGCTGCTGTAGAAACGAGGACTTTGAATAGTGCGAGGGGAGGAGGGGGAAAGGAAGGGGAGCTGGAAGAGGCACAGGCAAGGCCAACACCAGCTAGGGCTGTGCATCCCGTCCCTCAGGCTCCAGGTCGCTCTGTGACAGAGTGTTTGCCCGACCACCCCACTCACTCCTTTCTCCACCGCCCTGTGGTTTTGAGACTGTTTGAAAAGATACCTGGAGTTCTGCTTTTATTCAGGTGTGGTGATGCCAACAGAGCAGGAGACCACCGCCAGAAAGAAGACGTTTGTTACTCACAGAGCCCGAGAGGAGGGGTGGCACTGCCCTGTGCAGGGGGCCATGCAGGGAAGCCCGGGGGTCAGGCAGGAGGTCGAGGCAGAGCGGGGGGTTTATGAGGGACCGAATGGGTGAGACCAGGGAAGCAAGCTTAGCTTAGCATCAAAGAGTTCAACCAGTTGCAGCAGGTGTGGGGGCTCACGGTGGCCTCGGGTTGGCTGGCACCCAGCCTTGGGCTGATCTGTGGCATTTCTGGGGAAATTTACTGATGGCAAGATTAAGACTATTGAAGCATTTTCAATGGCCTGAAAGATGTTAAAATCAAACTTCAGAATAAACATCAGTAAAGACTTTGGTATCAAAAGCCTGGTGTGAATAAATGAACACATATGTAATCAATGTATCCTTAAGAAATTATTTCTCCAATTGCCTGTTTTTATATTATCTAGCTTGTCTGATATTTTCCACACTTGTACACTGTGTGAATACAAATGTGTCAGCTTCACATGATTTCTGGCACCCACTTTGAGGAAGAGGAGACATGCATTCTAGGAGAAATGTGATACATTCTGGTTTAATGAATGTTGCTACCTCTGAACTTTCTTTTAGAGCGTGTAGGCTGGTAAAAAGTGTTTTGTGACTCATTTACATTTGAGATTAAATGACGTATCAGCGTATCACATATAAAATTCCAAATAAATGAACACGCTTAATGAATCTGAAAATACCCACTGTGCATTGAAATAGTGGAGTCTCATTGTCACTGTTATCGTTTGGGGCTGGGTTATCGCTGTTGTGGGGGCTGCCTGTGCATTTTAGGGTTGGCGCTGGTACAGTTGTCGCCCTCATCCACCTGTGATTCCAGCTTCAAGCAGTGTGGACAGCTTGTTGGCTCCCTACATGACAGAAGCACACGAATGGCTGTTCCTTCACATAATCCTTCATTCACTTACCGAGGGTGTAGGAGGCACGTCCCCTGGCTGCACGTTGCTGGAAGTCCTGGAGACACCTCAGTAAACACACAGGCAGAAGCCGGAAGCTGGGGGTAAGACAAGAGCGATGGGGAGAAAACACAGAAGGCACAAGGTGACAAGCGGTAAGAGGGACTGAGAAATTCAGGAAGGGGAATGTTGTAAATTAAACGGAGGTCCAGGGGGACTTCACTGAACAGGTGGACGTTGGAGCAAAGACTCTAAGTGGTGAGGGACTGAGGGAGGCTGTTGTCTGGGGAGGAGTTTCCTGGCAGAGAAAGCAGCCTGTGCAAGGGTCCTGGGGTTGGAGTGCACCTGCACCTGGCTGCCGGGGCAGCGAGCAGGCCAGGCGGTAGGAGCAGCTGTGTGCTGGATGTCAAGTCAGCAGCCTCGCGGTCACTGTCAGGACATTGCTCGCTGCCACATTTGCTTTATTTTGCTCTGTACCACCCTGCACACATGCACACACACCTCATCTTTTTCTGAATTGTTTGAGAGTTCATTCATTGTTTGCATGTTGCTCATTTATCTCCACATCTTACTGTGTCCTGAAAGCACAGAGATTGTCCGATGTAACAGCGGTACAGTTTTTAAACTTCGGGAGAGCAACTTTGGTCCGATCTTATTAGCTACTCTATCAGACTTCTTAGGATTTGACCAAGCTTGCTTGTCATGTTCTGGAAGGAAGGAAGTTCTGGACCTTGCGTCCCACTGGGTCATGGGGTCTCCCCGGATGGGGGTGAGTTCTTGGTGTTTCTGCACATTTCGTGTAGTTCACTGTCTTGAAGAAGAGACCTATTGTCCTGAAGAACATCTTTGGTTTAGATTCGTGGGCTGCTTCCCTCGGAGCACACGTTAGGCAGAAACCCCACGGCGGGGAGGCTGTCCGTCCCTCTCCACCACACCGCGGACATGGGAGGGGGGATGTCCCCTTCTGGGGGTGGTAACTTTGGTCACTTGACTGGTGATATCTGTGAAATGTCTCCACTGTGAAGTTACTATTTCCCCCTTGGTAATTAATACGTGTCTTGGATTAGATGCCTGAGACTGTGTAAACATCTGGTTATTCCTGAAAACCAGGCAGAGCCTTGTCTTCTCCACAAACATCAAGAGGCCAAAAGACAGCCCTGAGTCCTTAGCGCTGAGAGAAACAGCTGCCGGCCTTCAGTCCTCTAAAGTGAAAATATCCTTGAAGAATGAAGATGAAATAAAATCATTTTCAGGGAAAACAAAATCTGAAAAGTCAAGTTATGGAGGAAAAAAAAAATCTTTGTTCCCCTGAAGATGCTCCTGAGAAGAAAACAGGGCCCACAAGGGTCCAGAGCCCCGGGTCAGGACGTCGGGGGTGGTGCCATCTCTTGCAGCTGTCCCTGTCCTCCCCGGCCCCGCCAGCCAGCCTGGCTCCGAGGCCTCGCCTCGCCCCGATCTGTGGCATGCGTGTGTTACCGGACTCCAGACCGATGTCTTGGAATCCCTGACCTCATGGTCTGCTCACTCCTGCTTTTCCACCCCAGGCTTGTCCTCCACCTCCCGGGGTGACTTTGTGCCCCAGGCAGTGAACCACAGCCGTTATGCTCAGACACAATAACCTGAAACCTGAAACTTGACGCACAGGCCTTAACAACCAAGCAGAGAACCTCGGAGCGGATTTTATCTCCAGACTCTGCTAACGCATTAATCGTCATGCGCACAACTTCAGTCTTCTGACCTCATCTCAAAGGGCTGTCCCAATCTTTCTCTAGTCAATGTGTTACTGCTGAAGGATCCAGATGGCTGCTGATTTAATGCAATTGCTAAGAAAGGGAAAAAAGAGTCTAAACCTACTCATTTCTGAAACAAATCTCAATTTAGGAAGCGAGCTTACCCTGCCTAAAATATTGCAAACATCTTGATGGGTCGGACTGGATCAGTGCATCTTCAAATCACCCAGAAGGAGGGGTTTTGCAGGGCATCTGGCTAATATGGAGCATAAGAGGCAGTAATTTCATACCCACCAAAGCCAAACGTGGGGGAAACTTTTGTGCATGGTGTGGACCACTTGTCTGGGTCTGGAGGGAGAAGGTCTGGGGCCTCAGCCAGCTTACCTCTCTGGCTAAGATAAGGACTGGGAGAAATGATTTCCACAGCCCCTTCCCATCCTAAAATGCTGTGGTTTTAATATATTTACCATTCAATTAATAATAAACCAGTCTCTCATTTATATACCTAAACCAAATATCTTATAAACGTAGCAATTTCCTTTCTGAACTTAACAATAGCCCTGATTATTAAAATAGCTTGCCCTCTCTTGTACACACACAAGTATATGTTTTACAAGCCAGAGGAGTGTGAACTGGGAGGAAAGGAATGACAATCCTTAAGCCAAAATGCAATATCATTTCAGTTCATTATGTGGCCTGAAAACTCACTCCTCAGAATTCAGAGTCGTGGGAGATATTAAAAATATCAAGTGAGAAATGACAGCACAAACTGCAGATTGAGTTAGGTTTTCAAAATTGATTAGCAGTTTGGGGCCATGCGAGCAATTTGCATGGTGTTTTCACTCTGTGAGTTGCTAGAATTGATTAGCACTTTTTGAGGAGGGTAGAGCAGATTGCTGCGTTAATCAAGGTAAATTAAATCGTGAAACGACTTGATTACCACGCCCTGGCACCCCCAGCTCTGGTTTGGAAGACTGTCTTCCATCAGAGCAGCACGTAAACTTCGCTCTCTTCCATTCCTTCCTTTTGATGTGGGGATTTGGGGTAGATGAGAAAAGTCATTCACACTGTTCACCTTTATGATTTCTCAGTCTTTCAGAAAAAAAAATCAGCTATCATTTGAGAAGGTGCAAGTTTCTGTGCTGCTCTACCATTTTGTTATTAAATTGCTTTCATTTGGCAAATGGTTTTAACTGTGGTCCCGTCCGCGTGGAGCCCTATGATTTGTGGATTGCAGTGTGGAGCGCTGAGGGTGTGGCTTCTCCATCAGACTGGAGGCTGGGCATGTCAACATGGGCGCGTGGTTTTTGTGATTGGCCTGGACATGCTTTTGTCTAAAAAGAGAGTGTCCTCTCCCCACACATTCACCTCTTCTTGTGCTTCAATTCTATATTCTTAGGACATTTCGAACAATCAATGGAATATTAAAAGTAAATATCCAACTTAATTAAATTCCATACAACTTAGCAATTGACATGGTATGGGATCTCGTTCTGTCAACAATTCAGGTCAAATCAGTAAAAACCAAAAACCAAAAAACAAAAAAAAACCTAGCACTTTTAGTTTGGGGTTATCTGGGGCCCCGTATTTTCAGACTGTTGTAGGGCTGGCTGGGTACCAGTCACCTGTTAGGCACGAGGCTTCCCAGACTCACCTTCCCTGTCACTCCCTGGAGAACCTGGGTTCATAGGGTTGGGGTGGCGATCGGAAGTCTGTCCTGCCCGTGAACTCCACACGTCCGACTGACCTGCCCCCGACTTTGAGAACTAGTGACTTTGTCCAATGTCCTCACTTAACAGACAAAACCCTAATTTCCAAAGAGATAAAGTACAAGGCATAGAGAAGGTTTCACAGTCTAGCCTGCTTTTTTTATTTTCGATACTGGAATTTTAAAGCTAACAGCACGTGTCTAGTTTGACTACAAAGCTGATGAAGGGACGCTGCACTGCTGAGCGCCGGCCTTCCCTGGGGGCACGTCCAGCACAGACAGAGCGCTGGTGCTGGAGTCAGGTGGCCTGGGCCCGAGTCCCTGCCTGGTCCCTCATGGAGCCCTGGAGGAGGCCACTTCAACACTCTGAGCCTCTGTTTCTGGTTTATCAGATAAGGACAGTCATATGCCTACTCATCTTGCTGGCTGGTCGATCATCAAGTTAAACAGAAACACATCATAAACCACTGTTTCTATTAGAATGACTTAATTGGCTGAGTATTTCCAGCTCAGCTTTGAGTAGCTAGAGTCTGCTTCTACAGAGGGGATGTAACGGGCTGACAGTGTGAGTATCAGAGAAGTTATTTGAAGTTTGTGTAGTTGGAGGACGTTCCATGACACACACTGACTCTGAGTCTCCTTCTGCAGCAGGGAGATGTGGGATTCTCTGGGCTCTCAGACCACGGCGAGCATTATGCCTCCTGGTGAGGTGTCGGCAAACCTCTCGCTGTTCTGAGCTTTACCCACGAGCCCAGATGAAGCCCAGAAGCAGCAGCTCTGCATGGAGAGGCTGAGCGAGAACTTGAATCCAGAGGGTTTTCTTGTTTGCCAGTCTCTAGATTTCAGTTCCTTCACCAGAAGAATGGCATTTCTCAGGTTTAACCAAACACAACACACTCAGTGTGTCATCTGCTAAATTTTAAGAAGGAAATGCCATCTCCAGGGTGTGAACTCTTAGACATACTTCAGTGCTCCTGACCCCTGCCCACACGAGCCAGTAACCCCTCCACAGCGTGAGTAGAGTGTGTGTCCTGAAGCAGATCCTCACGGCTGCTTTTGAGGAAGTAGAACTAAATTCTATTCACCAGTCTTTCCCTAATTTGGCTGGTCCTTGTTGAAATCAATGCCTGATGTTGCACTGATGTATAAGGAAGACTCCCCTAAGTGTACCCCAGTGACAAACTGATGAAGTATTAGTGTTGGCTGAGAGAGTGATTCTGAACACGCAGCCATCGTAACATGCTAACGGAATTCCACTCCGGTTCAGAATTGAACACCTGGAAATCACTTAATGTCTCACTGGAAAAGAGCTCAGAGGAATCTCAGGAGGACGTCCAGCCTAAGAAAACTCACACAAATATTAAACTACAGTTTCCAGAAGACAGTTGCCCCAGTTTGGGTTTATACATGTAAAAAAAATTGTAGGAAATTCAACCAGGTCTGGAATTGGGCTGGATGGGATATATTTGAAATAGAGGCAGCTCAAGGTTAACATTTGAAGTCTTCAAAATTCTGAACAACTTGAGAACTGAGAGTGGTTCCATGGCTCCTTCCCCCACCACACCTGCCACATAAAGTGAGTGTCACTCAAGCATCCTTGTTGAGAGAACTCAGACTCGAGCGATCAGCTCCTCGCAGCATCACCTCTTCCTCCCCATCCCCTTACCCTCCTCCCCTCCTTTCTCTGTTGTCACTGGAAGCTCCAGACCTCATCAGCCCCCTTTTCACAGAGGAAAGAGAGGTTAAGTACATGTCCAGCCCAGCGAGTAGGTAACGAAGCTCAATGTTGTGTCCCAGGTAAGACCTTAACCACCGTGTCCTCGTTTGAAAACCGTAAAAATTGAGAAAGGGACACATGCTAGTTCTAGTTGTGAGTCTCTGAGTCCTGTGCCCTTCCCCCCTTTTCTCAGTTTGAAATCTCTCCTCCTGCTCACCCTTAAAGACAAGCTCCCGTGCCCCTCTCAGTCCCACCCACCGGGATGGGTCCTTGCTGGGCACCGCGAGTCTGTCCCTGCTCCGTGCCACTTATCCACACCTGCCCTGGTGTCACCTGCTCTCTCCTCTCTGATACCATTTCTGACCCTTCCTTGTATCTGCCACAACCAAACGCAGTTGTCAAGGGTGGACACTTGACAAAAGGCAGTCCGACTCACTGTCAAAGGCAGCATATTTTCAGATCCTTGCAATCCAGGCTTCTTGGGTAGTAAGTAAAAATGTACATTTTGGGTTTCTCTGCACCCACTCTGTAATCAGTGGGGATCTGCTGCCGCTCCCAGTGGTTCACGAGACTACTTGTTAAATGTTCAGGAATTTTGTGAGCCATTAATAAAAATTAAATTGGGTTAACTTACAATGAGATGCGTTTTATTAAAAAACAAAGGAATATACTAAAATATTATATATTTCTTAATTATTTTTGGATTTCCTAATATCTCTGCTGTTGAAATTACTCATAGGTATTGCATAAGTGTGGTGGAAACTCCACACAGTGATGCTTTCCTGTCTTTGTGTCTCTTCCTAACTCTGCAACAGGTGATGTCAGGCTAGTCGCTTGCAATCTGTCAGGGTGGGAATATTTGCCTCTGAGAAACTGGCAAAGCTACAAATCTTGGGTCCTTCCACCCGCAGGGACAAACGCACTACTGATTTATTCTGAAATCAATTCTGCCTCATCCAGATTGAGCACTCTCATTTTTTACATTTTCAAATTAACTAAAATCACAACAGAATTCTCCCTATGCACAGATTGAAAATATTCAATGATTTAAAATAAATAAAAGTGCGTTTTAGAATTAAAGAGGCAATGAAGACCATTATCTTCTTGAACTAATTAGAAGTCAGAGTAGCCTCTTGCAGCACTGCAAGGTCATGATAATAAATTCAGTTTCCATTATACGATCTGGAAAAATAATCTCTATCATTTGAACTTTCAGGTTCTCCAGAGCTGAGAATGACAGGGGTCCTGCTTATAATTTTCCACCAGAATACAGAATGAATAAAATAGAGAGCATGTTACTGTCAGCTGAACCAACATACTAAAAGTACTTTTTAAGAGGAAAAAAAATGCTTAAATACTGCATTTAGTGATTTGATACCAAATCAAGATGAAGCAATGAAAAAGCCTATGGGCTGCCTCAAAGGATTACTTCTGTATCTGGTTTATTCCTCCCCGCCCCTTCCCCGTGTCTTCTTTGTGCTTCCTTTTTGAGAAAGCCTTTCTCCGAAGGTTTAGACTTTGAGAAATAACACAGACAGGGTTTTAAGAGAAGCAACGATCCACCAGCAGATTATCTGTCGTAATTCACTTGAAGTGTTCGCGTGGGGTTATTTGGGGTGAAGTGATGCAGGAATCCCTCTGTGCGCGGTAGGTGCTGCCTTTGAATGTGAGGTTGGCATCTTCGGCAAGAAAGGCAAAGTGACAACAGAAAAACAGTCCTGTCTTCTTTGCGAAAGTTGAGAGCAATTGAAGATTTCCTTTTCAGACACTTACTCCTGGTTTCCCTAATTAGTCTCCATTGTTGTCCTCTCTTATTCTCTCAACAATAACTCTTTCCTTCTTAACATCTGCCTACTTAAGTGGGATGTGACCCAGTTTGGGGTGACAACCTGGACAGGAATTTTATGAGCATTGCTCACTGTAAATAAAAGTCACGCGGAGAAGTATGATTTATGTAACTGGCTTTTTCTTTTTTATGAAATAGAGATCAGGTCATTCTCTCAAAAAATACATCTTCTCAACCAACCGGTACTTCCTGATTAAAAAAATCATTGATCAAACACCTTTCTTGATAGCAGAGCAGTGAAGGAGATTTTAGCAAACAAAGTGTTTAATTTATCTCTATGCTTCTGTTTCCAACATAAGTCCACTCATTTTGTCTTCTATCCAATACTTTACCACTAAAATGCTCAAAGATGCTACATTCTGTAGAATTATCCTTTGAGCAAGTTTCTGAAGGAAACACTTGTACGCAATCCAGCATAAAGGGTTATTTTGTGGGCTTTAATAAAGAGGGTTTGGTAGGCGTTCCAGTGCGAAGAGAATAGAGCTCAAATAATGTGGGTGCCCTGGGAGAGCCCGAAACAAAGAGGCCAATGAGCAGCACTCCCCCCGCAATGTCCTGTTTCCTAGGCCTGGGTCTGCTGTGGAAGGTTGAGGGTTGATCCTGGGTTTAGAGGACCCATTCTGAGCTGTGGGATTGGATGCTCTGCCCCAGGGGTCTCCACTATGTGTGGCGAAGCTCTTTTTAATTGGCTTGAATCACCGAGCACACAGGGTAGCAGGGTTCCCATGTAGAGGGAAGAGGGAGGGGGTCTGCACACAGCTGCCCATCCCATGAACGTCCTACAATGTTGGTGCTCAAGGGCAGGTGCCAGAGAGACAGATGCCAAGAGCAAGACAGTCCGGATGAAGCAGGGAAAACTTTACGTCCAGCAGGGTGCCTCCTGGCACAAGGAAAACAGGTATGTTGGAAGCACAACACACAAGTACAGTCCTATGTCTGGGTTAGGTATCAGCTCTCCCATGTGACCTTCAACAAAGCACTCACTCACCCTAAGCCTCCGTTTCAGCACCTGTGAAGCGGGGACAGCAGCTCTGTTTCCTGCACCAGGAGCCTGATGTAAAGGGCCTGGACATTCTCTGTAAACAGCCACGTGCTCTCAAATCACAAGGTCTTGTCAGTTGTTTGGAAACTGTCTTCCAGAGGCATATCACTGGGGGAGAAGGTGGGACTGACTTTGCAGGGTCTGGAGAAAGGCCTGGTAGGCTACTCTTGGAACGGGCAACTTTAGAGAAACTAGATCCACTGGGAAGTGTGCAGGAGCTCCGTCAGCTGGGAAGCCCCTGAAATAAGTCCTTGGCCCTGGAGAACTGGGGACCTCCCCCACCTTAAAGTGAAGATGCTGCCACGAGCGTAAGTGCTGACCACAGCAGGTGCCTGCTGGGCCCACGCAGAGAGCCGGGCGGCGGAGAGGGCGAGCGGTGCCGCGGGGGCCTCGTCAGCGAGGTGGTCGGCGCCCCCACTGCCCTGCGCACCCCTGCAAGGGGAGCCGAGCCTCTCCCACGGCAGGAGTCAGCCAGCCCTCAGCCACCTGGAGGGTTCTCTTCCTGAGATCCAGTTCCAGCTGCCTTGCCCCAGGCGGGATCCCGAGAAAGTGAGAAGCAATTTCCTCCGTACTCATCGTGAATGGATTTTTATTACCCCTTTCTCAGACAGACTGTCACGAAAAAAACGAAGGAGAAAAAAAGTCATTTGCTGGAAAAAAAAAAAAAAAAAAGAAATGCACTCACTCCCCGGTGCCAAATGCTTTTTGACAGGGAGTTACTTAGATTGAAAATTCCCCGTGGCAGTGGGGAGGTATTCGGAGGGCAGAGCAGACTCTGTGGTCCCAGCCATGCCTGCTGAGTGTCCGGAGGCTGCATCAGGGCAGATTCAGGGATAAAGCACCATGAACAAGCCCCCGTGAGCAGCACAGCCGGGGCGGGGTCAGGGAGAAGCCTTGTCCTTCTCCACTGGGACAGTCCCCAGGGCAGCCTCAAACTAGCCCAGGACACTTTACATCCACTTACTGCCCAGGACCCCGATGAACTGCTCCCACCCAGAGCCCTCCCCACCCAGGTCCTCCTGTCCCCACCCAGAGCCCTCCCCACCCAGGTCCTCCTGTCCCCACCCAGAGCCCTCCCCGCCCAGGTCCTCCTGTCCCCACCCAGAGCCCTTTAAACATCGCTGGTCCATTTTCAGTTTTGAACATCACACCACACCTGCTTTCATATTCCCAGCTGAGCTTTATAAAGTCTGACATGGGCAATGGGTCTGACCAGCCTGACCTCAGCACCCATGGGAAGGGACCACAGGGGATTCAGCCTCCACACACACAGTCTCTCCCTGCTGGACTTTTTCAAGACTGAAGGACTCTGAAAGCTTGTGAACCTGTCTAACCCGCCCTGTACCTGTGAACATCGTCCAGCCAGAGGGATGAGATGAAGGAACGTCTCATGACAGTTTCTCCAAAATGCCAGTGACCACAAGCTCACCCACCCCTGGCCTGCCCTCTGAGCAAGAGGAGGAGAAAATGGAGGTACTGGGATCCCAGTGTGTTCACAGAAAGGGATTTCACATACACACATGCAGCATGCATGTATGTGTGCACACATACATGTGCCCATGCAAATGCACACTCATGTACACACACGGAACATGCATACATGTGTACACACATGCACCTGCACACACACAAGCTGTGTACACACAGATACATGCACACAGCACACTCATACAACATGCATACATGTGCATGTGCACACATGCACTCTTGTGTACACACATACACACAAGCACAGGCACCTACATGCATACACACATGTGCACATGTACTACATGCACACACACGCAAACATATACATACACATGCACACGCACACTCGTGCTTACTCTTTAAACACAGTCTCCTAAATCCCAAATGTGGCTCTGCTGATGCAGAAAGGGGCTATGACGGCTGGGAAGCAGTTGCTGTGATGGGTCAGCTCATAGTTTCTACAACAGTGACATATGTTCATTTTCTCTTTATTTTTCACATCATAATTTACTTTCTTGCCCAAACTAAAGACAAGCTGTCAGTCCAAGTTGACAAATCTGCCCGCCTTGCTCCAGGCTTTCTCTGTGAAGCTGCACTTCTGACATCTGTCCTTGAGTGACCTTCCAAACCAGAATGCAAAGCCTTCACTGGGGTCCGTGGATGAGAGCGGGCAGCTGGGCTCTCGCCGTCGGCCTCCCTCCTCCCTTGGCCACTCTCCTTTCCTGATCTAATATCCCCTGAACTACAGCTGCATCCAGGACACAAATGTGTCTGCAGGGTGTCCCTCTGGACCTTGGGCCAGGCGTGTCAGAGCAGCTGGCCATCATTCTGCTCCCTGCGCACCAGCTTCTCAGAGGAAAGTGCTCCAGGAAGGAGACAGGACCTAGGGCAGTCAGAGCAGCTAACGGCCATGCACCTCGGCTGTCCTTCTAGCCAAATGTTCACGATCACCAGCCTTAATCTGCTAAATAGCCTGTGGTTTTCCTTCCCTTGCTTGTCACAGGCCAAAGAGACATTTCAGAGCACGCACAAGAACTGTACTCTCCAGCCTTTAACTCAGATTTGTTTGGGGTCAAGAATTAACTTCCAATTTTCAAAAGCTATCAACTAACCAAGGACCGGAGTCTCTGTTTCCCGGACCTGTTGTCGCTTTCAGTACAGTCAGCAAAGAAACTGAAGAAAAGTCTGGTGGTGTGAGGGAGCAAAGGTGTTTGCAGGTTGGAAAAGTTGAAATACCATCAGCCAGTTGGGGTGGCTGTACTTCAGGGAGAGGAACTTGTTCAGCTCTGCTTCAGAAAATGCAAAACAAGCCAGGGGATCTTTTCATTGCAAGTCAGGAAACAGCGAATACACTTGCTCTGTCAATATTTGACAATTCACCGGCTTCTCACTTCTTTCATTCTCTTTTCTGAGTTCACCTCCAGCAGTTTCAGCAAAGGGACCTGGGCAGGGAAGGTTCCGGGTGGGGACAGGAGGACCTGGGCAGGTAGGGTTCCGGGTGAGGACATGGGACCTGGGCGGGGAGGGCTCTGGGTGGGAACAGAGGGACTGGAGCAAGGAGGGCTCTGGGTGGGAGCAGTTCAGAGCGGCAGGTCTCACTCTCAGGGGCCTTGAAGGTATTTCATCAGCTTCTCCAGCTCTCCACCTGCCCCCCACCCCCAACACTCCCCAGACCCCAGCAAGAACACACCCCTCCCAGACACAGAGATGTGCCCCCGCGCACACCACTAAGTGGCCGGACTCAGAGAAGAATGAGCAGATTGCTGCCTAAATTGACACCTTGTTGCAGTAATCCGCCCCAGCCTCCTAAGGCTTTATCCTTAGAAAGCAATCTGTTTGCAGACAGACCTGGACTCTTCTAAGAAACCAAAACCAACCAAGAAATAACCTAACAACATCGTATCCTTTTTCCTAAAAGAAAAGAACAAACAAAAAGCACTTTCTCTGGGGAATGAAGTCATTGATGTGTTTCATTGAAAATTGTTTCTGTTTCTATTGGGGTTTTATGAGCAGAGCTTCCTCTATTATGACCTCAGAGCTGACAGTCAAAGGGGAATCATTTTAACCAGAAAAACCACTCAGCCAGGAAGCTTGGGTTACCAATGTCATGAAAGCAATCTCATATTTACAATGAAAGGTAATACACACTAATATGTATCAATTAAGAAGGGAATGATTTAATAAGCACATAACTGCTTTTTGAAAATATGGTTAAGTGAGATGGAGTGCTTAGTTAAATTTTTACGAGAAATTAGACTGTAGCCACTTGACCAAAATGTCACGAATAGCTTCGTAGATACTCAGGCTGCAGGCTGAAGTCCTAGAGAAACCATCATATCCGAGATTAGTTTCAAATAAAAGAGTATTGGAAATGTCACAACATCCTTTTTATTTGACAGATATTTGGGGCTTTTAACAATATTAAAGCTGCTATAGAGAGATCCTTTATTTATTAAAAGATCCTTCATCTGGCAGCCTTTAAAATCCCAATAATAAATGTAACTGAAAATTGTTAGCTTTTGTCTAAAATAAATATGCGACTGCTTCAGGCTATGTATCTCCAATTTTTAGCTAGAAAGCAAGCCCTTTCTGTCTCTCTGAGTGCAGACACACATGTACACACATCCCAGCATGTGTACCTGTGGGTGTGTGTGACTTACAGAGAGCTCCCTTCAGCACTGCATACGGTCCCTCCTGAAATTCTACACAAACTTTATGTATACGTGTATTCTTCAGAGGAGAGCCCTTCACAAGGGCTCAAAATATCCCCAAAAGTTAGGACAAATGCAGTTTGTTTTTTGAGGATGCGAGCTCATGAGTGACAGAGTACTTTATTCATAGCTGCTGCCCCGTGAGGGAACAAGGGGCTGGGGGAAGCAGGGTTCCTGATGGGTAGTTTAGGTGTCAATGTGGCTGGACCTCAGAGCCCAGATATTTGGTCAAACATTATTCTGGATGTTTCTATCAGGGGTAACTTTTGGGTGGGGTTAAAATTCAGATCAGTGGTCACTGAGGAAAGCATATTATCCTGCATAAAGTGGGTGGGCCTCATCCAAGCAGTTGAAGATCTGGATGGAACAAAAGTACGACCTTGAGCAGCACTCATTTCCCAGCGAGGGTCTTTGTAATGTCAGCTCACAGTGGACCCCACTCTCACAGTGCTTGCCTTTGACTGAGGGGCTGCCTTGCCCAAGGTCGTGCCTCATTTGGGGGCAGCCTGCAGGCAATGCCCTGAGCCTTTGCCCCCAGTGGGCATCTCTGCAGTCTCCTTTCAGCCCAGAGCTCCCACAGGATTGGCAGAGCCTTTGATGCAATGGCATCCGGCACCTTCCAGGCACCTGGCCTCAGTGCACTCACAGTGATGCAGACTTCCTGCCTGCAAGCCTCGGTCTCACGTCAGCTCCTCCGGCTCACTCTACACCGCAGCCCGGAGAAAGCGACTCACCTGGCTTTCCTGTTGTGCTCCTCTGTTACAAGAGCTGATTTTGGATCTCACGTGAAAAATAGCAAGAGAGCAACATTTCTTTTCAAAATTATGACTATGTATCTTAGAAAATGCTAATGACCACGTGCGGGTGGTGAATCCAGTTGTGTTGTGCTCAGGTGTCCCCTCGTGGGCTTGTTCAGGGTGCTTGTTGCACACGGCACGCTTCCTTAGTGCAGGCACGTGTCCAAAAAATTAACATTCAGAGCTTCAGCATTAATAGAGGTGTTGCCTGCAAAACAGGCAAGTCTTTGAGGAATGATTTTCTTTCTATAATTTAAAAAAGTTAAAAAGAAAACCTCAGCGGAAGAAACATTTTTAGCACCCGAGAGACCACTAGTGATAAATGACTGTGTCTCGATTCCAGTTATTTCTGTTGATGGAGTTTGCTTAAGAAACATTTTTAGGTGTCTTTTTTTTTAAGTTAGTATAAAGGAAACTCTAACAATACTTGCAAATATCAGATATTGGAATTTGAATATTTGCAAAGAGAAATCATGGATGACTATACAACGAGATCTCCTGGAGCATCAGAAGAAATAAAGGAAGCGGAGAAGCTGTAACCACTTGCAGCTTTGGGAAAAGTGTGTAAGCAAATACTGGGTCAGGTGCTCGTTTAATTTCTGAGATGTCTCAGACCTGAGATGTGCCCTTTCCTGCTCACATGTAGAAATGGAGGGAAAAGCTAAATGTTTTAGAGCTTGGTGCTGGGAGACCCTGAGCTTGGCTCTGTCTCTCTAACACGAGGTCCTTGACCTGGACCCGAGAGAATATTCAGGCATCTGTAAAGTTGAAGGGGGAAAAATTCACCTTGACTTTCTCCTCTTAAGCAGTGGGGGATGACTGACAGCATCACCGCAAGTCAGAGGTGACTTTATTATCACACAGCAGTTGCAGGAGACATCTCCAAACTTCACTGACTCCCATCACGACGGTAAAGTCACGGTGGCTACTTGACTCTGCCAGACCTTATTTAAGTCATTAATAATGAATCTGGTATGTTCCAACCTGCTTTTTAAAATATTTAAATAGCCATTATTTTCACGAGACTTTCTTTTTCTTATCCTATGGACCGTTGACCCTTGAAAAACATGGATTCTAACTGTGCACAATATATTTATTGAAAAATATTTTGCAGAGCTGCAGCAGTTTCAAAAAACTTGCAGACAAACCACATAAATTATAAATATTTTTAAAAATTGAAAAAAAGTTAGGCATGTCATGAATGCATAAATGCATGTGGATATTAGTCAATCCTTACATAGGAATAAGGTGAGTGATACATCATATAAAATTAACAATGTGCTAGTTTTCTGTTTTATAACCTTGCTTGCAAAGAATTGCATTACTGTGCAGTATGTCTTTCTCATAATTGGAGAAACGGCATATCAGCCCATCACCACAGGTAAATGTTTTAAATGTAGCAATGTTTCCAATATTGTGTTATGAATATGACTATAATATCATGTGCCTAAGAAATTTCATAACGGTTCATTCATTAGCGTGTAGACTGGGTTACCGGGAAGCCATTGTCTCAATGACACTAGACTACCAATAAGAATCATATTGGTGCTTCTTCATTATCGATGCCTGAATCCTTATACCTGAAATGAATATGAATTTATTTTCCACATTATGTGTTCGTCTTTGATGTCTCGCATTGGTCGTACACAGAACATCTACAGCGTCTTGTGTCAGACCAACCTGCAACCCCGCAGGTGCCGATAGACAATTCATCTCATAAACAGGCTGGATCAGTAAGTACAGGGCAGTCCTATAAATGCACTTTCTCCTCCTTGTGATTTTCTTAATAACATGTCCTTTTCTCTAGCTTCCTTTATTGTAAGAATGTAGTACGTAATACAAATAACATGCAAATTATATGTTAATCGGCTGTTTATGGTATTGGTAAGGCTTTGGTTGACAGAAGCCTCTTTCAGCTTTCAGAGGTGACAGTAGGCGATCAGTGGTTAAGTTCTGGGGGAGTCAAAAGTTGCATGTAGATCTGAGACTGCATAGAGTTTGGTGTCCCGAATGCCTGCGTCATTCAGGGTCAGTGGTATCTTATTTTATTCACTTAAACTCACACGGTTGAGAACGTCTTGTAGCAAACGTCTGACTTTGGACCATCTTCTTTGAAGAGTTTGCACTGGGCTCTCGGTCCGAGTTTCCAGGCTAAATACATTGAGTCAAATAACCAGTTTGCTTCTGCTCTGAGTCAACCCTTGGACCTGAGGCTCAGGGTGGAGCCTTGCTCTTTCTGTTTGAAGTGGAGAGTGATTCCCCCTTGACTCAAGTTTTTGGAAGACTGCAATGAGACGGCAGGCATGCAGGAGAGGGTCAGGTTCCTGGCCGGAGGAGGGAGCTGAGAACCCGGTCGTTGGTGGAGTCTGATCTGCTAAGTTTAACAGGGAAGAAAGGACGGGGAACGTGCTATTTATGGACGTGCACTGTGGCACGTGCCACTCTGCTTTACCGATTTCTTTCCTCATCACATTCTCCCAACCACTCTGAAGTGCTGCCTTCCCATTTCATTGATGAGGAAACTGAGACCTGAGTTCCAAGTCTTGCACAAACTGTTGAAGAGCTCGCTTCATATTTCTCGCTGAGCAGAGAAGAATCCAGGTTTCCCAAGAAAATCTTCTCCTGGCCTGACTTGTAGCCACTTCTGCTGAGAAGCAGCTGTTCCTTTGATCATGACATTCGGCCAGGTAACAAAGGCCCTTTGCTGAGCGCTCGAAGTGAAAGTGCACGCGTGCGAAGCGTTGCTTAAAAGATTTCCTGCCACTAACTTGCGGTGATTTACGGCGAAGGGTGTCTTACCTGCATTGCGTTAAGGAGATAACGATGCTCAAAAGTAACCTGGTCAAGTGACTCTTGTCAGAGAAGAAGTCTCGGGGGGCAGAAAGGGTCAGAGGCCTGCCTGACACTGGGGATCCCAAGGTCCACAAATATTGAATGGTGGTTTTTGTAACTTCAAGCCTGGGAAACAGCGGGTGAGTGGTTTTAAACTCAGCTCAGAAAATAACCTTCCAAATCAATCGGGCTTGGCCCTCGAGGTCTCCAGACCACACTTGAGAGTGTATCCATTTTACAGCTGCCTCTAAAATATAATAATGATTCGCCACACCAGCCCCCAATCTGGATGCTTTTACACCTTTACTGCTCCCCTCAAAACAGGACAACAAGCAGAAAGGGAATTGTTCATTAAAGTATCTGCTCCAGGTAGCATTCGCTCAAAGAGGCCACCCCAAGCTTGCCAGCCCCCCGTGGCTTAAAAATAATGGGAGCCAACGCAGCACCCACAGCAGTGATGTCAGAGACACGGCTGATCTGCTCTTACAGAAGAACATTCATCCATGTTCTTTTATGTTAATCGAGATAGATTGTTTTTTAAAAGACCTCTAATTACTTTCCTATTAATTATTTATCTTCACAAAAGGTTTTACGCTTGCTTGTTAGTTAGCAGCTTCATGAGGTATGTTGGATTAACTATGGATTCACGAGACCGGTGGGTATGAACAAAGCCACCCGGGGTTCTGGCCACTCACCCTCCTCACAGCCTCCATCTGCGCGGCTCATCGCGGACGATACATCAAAAATGGAACAATAACACCACCTTTTTCTGGCTAAACATTCCTGTTTTTTATTGTAGACTCTGGAACTTATATCTGAGAGATCATTTTGTGTGACCAGGAGCCACATATAGGATGTCTTTAGCATCCCTGGCTAATAAGTCCATGCCGTGACGTCCCTGTCCCCTCCTCACCCTCGATGCAGACGTGACGAATCCACATGGACTTGTCCAGCTGCTCCCTTGATCCAGTTGTAATGCTTCTTAGCACAGCACTCCAAGCAGTTTCCTCCAATCGATGGGTTTTTACCTCCAGTGCCAACTGACGTTCGTCATCCACTCTCCACGCTTGGAACCCCTGAGGTGAGGGTGAGTTTATCACCACCTAGGACAGCTCATTCCTCTAAATGCTCTTCAGCAATTACAGCCTACTAAGGGCATTCCAAAATTTCTGCCTCTTACTCTCCCTGTGTCTTCTTATTATCTTTTCTTTTTCTTTTTCTTTTCTTTTTTTTTAACCTCTACTTATCCCTTAGCTTCAAAGTAGCAACTTCGGCCATGGTGGAAAGAAAATATCACACTGCTTATATTTTATAGGCTTTGTTTTATTTAGTATCTATTCAAGTTCTAAAACAATCCGTGTGGCAGGTTTCGGGGATACTGAGGATCATTCATGCAGGAAAACAAAGACTCAAGATTTTTTTCAAAACTGTGACAGAAGTTTACCAGGAGAGCACCGATGGTGAGGAATTAGAAAAGCATTCAGATTTGCACTTGGAGATGCACTTGGAAAGGTGGGCGGCATCTTGCAGTCAGACAACAGGGGAAGCACATTTCAAGGAGACAATCAGGACAGTGATGCTGTGAGCCCGTAAGAGGCCCCTTAGCTGAGCGAAGCTAGAACCAAAGTTGGAGGGCTCGTTAGGACACAGGTTGGTGGGTTCCTTCCCCAGAGTGTCTGATTCCGACCATTCTGGATGGGGCCTGAGAACCTGCATTTCTAGCAAGTTCCACTTCCCATGTGGCTGGTCCAGGGACCCCACACTGAGAATCCTGCTATTGCCTTAGCACCTGCCCCAGGTCCACAAGAATGGGTCTTCCTTTCTGTCTGGCTGGCTTTCTGAACAGTGTTCATGGAAAAGAGCGATAAACAAATGTTCAGACAAAATCCTGAAGCCTTGCCAGTCTGTCAGGGTGACCTGAGTCATCTGGGCCACTATGCCCTCACAGTGGATCAGATCAGAAATTCTATGACTCAGCCATGAAAAAGAATAAAATAATGCCATTTGCAGCAACATGGATGGACCTGGAGATCGTCATTCTAAATGATTAAAGCCAGAAAGAGAAAGACAAATTCTCATATGTGGATTCTAAAAAGAACGAGAGAAAGAAAGAAAGAAAGAAAGAAAGAAAGAAAGAAAGAAAGAAAGAAAGAAAGGAAGGAAGGAAGGAAGGAAGGAAGGAAGGAAGGAAGGAAGGAAGGAAGGAAGGAAGGAAGGAAGGAAGGAAGACACAAGTGAACTTATTTACAAAACAGAGACAGACTCACAGACTTAGAGAACAAACTTATGGTTACCAGGGGAATGGGGGGAAGGATAAATTGGGAATTCAGGATTTGTAGATACTAACTACTTTACGTAAAATAGATAAATAAGGACCTACTGTACAGCACAGTGAACTATATTCAATATCTTGTAGTAACCTCTAATGAAAAAGAATATGAAAAGGAGTATGTGTGTGTATATCAATGACTGAATGAGGAGCCTCGCCTCATTTCCCAGAAAAGTGTGGGTTCTCTTGGCGTGGATGAGCTGAGAATGCGCGGAGCTCCGGAGAGAAGCCCACCTGCCCCGTCTGCTCCTGGAGCCTGAGAGAGAGCTGCCAGCTGGACCCCCCCCCCCCGAAGTACCAGGAGCAGGTGTCACACAGGCTCCAGGAGGCCAGGCACCTTGTGAGACTTTCCAAAGGGGTGTGACTACAAGCTCACTAGGGGGAGAAAAAGGAGGTAAAAACACATGTGCTGAAGTTTCAGATGGTTGCCTCTGACAATAAAATTATCCCTGGTGGATGTAGCTGGGCCCTCATTTCATTTCTCATATCAGGAACTTTACTTATTTTTATTTTTATTTTTTAGCACTATTTATGACAGCCAAGGCTTGGAAGCAACCTAAATGTCCATTGACAGGCAACTAGATAAAGAAGTAGTGGTATATATATATACATATACATACATATAATGAAATACTACTCAGCCATAAAAAAGAATGAAATAATGCCATTTGCAGCAACATGGATGGACCTGGAGATCGTCAAATGAGCCAGAAAGAGACAGAAAATACCATATGATATCATATGTGGAATATAAAAAAAAAAGAAAAAGAAAAAAGAACACTATGAACTTACATACAAAACAGAAACAGGAACTTAATTTTTTGATTCACAATTTCTAAATAAATAGCTACTATAATATATGGAAACACATATTATTCTGTCCCATTTCTGATAGGCTCTACTTCAATTCCTGCCTGAAAACTCTTTCTGTAAGTTTCTCGATGTATTTCCAGCCGTTCAAGCAGCAGCCGTATCCTGGGAGAGCCTGCGTGGTGGCCAGGAGGGAACTCACGGCCCACGACTGACTTCCCATCTGAGCTCTGTGCACACTCCGCATTAACATCAAAAGAGCCTGCACTTGTGTATTTCCCCCTTACACTAGGTTGTTTAAGAGAATTACATGTGTTTTAAAGTTTCTAAGTGACTGTAATTTGGGAGGGCTCAAACATGTGTTATAAAATTTCTGTTTTGTTTCATTTTTAATAAATAATATCTTCTATAACTCTAGGACTTGGGTAATTTATTGAGTATCTCTGTAGTCTTGTACAGGAAGAATGTGTGTAAATATTCCATAAACCTTTGAAAAGAGTGTGTGTTCTCATTTCTAGGATACCAGTGTCAAACACGTTTATTGAAAAATCATTATTAATGGCAGTACATCCTGGCTTTTTATTGTCTTCTTGAGATTTGAGGCTCAGAGTGAAGTTGTGAGGACCCTCACTGTGGCTGTTCTCAGACAATAAACTGTCCCACTTATAAGTGTATTTGTGCATTGACATTTTCTGATCATTGCTTCCAGCTTTTTGAAAAGTTAATAGGCTTTATAACTTAAGCAATTTTAGATTTAGAGATAAATAGGTGCCCCCTCCCAGTCCCCCGTTACTAACATCCTACATTAGGGTGATATGATCCATCCATTATGTTTGTTATGTGCCTGGTACACATTTTATTTATTTATTTTAATTGAAACATAATTGATTTACACTGTTGTGTTAATTTCTGGTGTATAGCCTAGTGATTCAGAGATATATATATATATATATATATTCTTTTTCATATTCTTTTTCATATTCTTTTTCATTATAGGCTATTACAAGCTATTGAATATAGATCCCTGTGCTGTACAGTAGGACCTTGTTATTTATCTATTTTATATCTAGTAGTTAGTGCCTGCAGATCTCAAACTCCCAATTTATCCCTTCTCAACCTTTTCCCCACACTTAGTAACCATAAGTTTGCCTTCTATGTCTGTGAGTCTGTCTCTGTTTTGTAAATAAGTTCATTTGTGTCCTTTTTTTAGACTCCATGTGAGTGATATCATATGGTATTTTTATTTCTCTTTCTGGCTTAATTCACTTAGTATGATGATCTCCAGGTCCATCTATGTTGCTACAAATGGCATTATTTTATTTGTTATGGTTGAGTAGTGTTCCATGATATACATATATCATAACTTCTTTATTCAGCCATCTGTCGATTGACATATAGGTTGCTTCCATGTCTTAGTGATTGTAAATAATGCTGCTGTGAACATTGCATGCACATGTCTTTTCAATTCTCTTCAGATATATGCCCATGAGTGGCATTGCTGGATCATATGTTAAATCTATTTTTAATTTTTTGAGGAATCTCCATACTGTTTTCCACAGTGGCTGTACCAAGCTGCATTCCTACCAGCAGTGTAGGAGGGTTCCCTTTTCTCCACAGCCTCTCCAGCGTTTGTCATTTGTGGACTTTTGATTGATGGCCATTCTCACTGGTGTGAGGTGCCTCATTGTAGCTTTGATTTGCGTTTCTCTGATAATGAACGATATTGAGCATTTTTTCATGTGCCTATTGGCCATTTGTACGTCTTCATTGGAGAATTGCTTGTTTATGTCTTCTGCCCATTTTTGGATTGGGTTGTTTGTGGGGGGTTTTGGTGTACTGTTTATAATCATCCCACAGCTCTTGGAGATTCTGTTCTTTTTCATTTTCCTTCCCTTTGCATCTCACTTTTAGCAGTTTCTGTGGGCATTTCCTCAAGCTCACTGATTCTTTTTTTTTCTTTTTTTCTGCCTGTCCAGTCTACAGGTGAGCCTAGCAAATGCATTCTTAATTTCTGTGCAGCATTTTCTATTTCCAACATTTCCTCTTGATTCTTTGAGTTTCCATCTCTCTGCTTGCATGGTCCATCTGTTTGGACATGTCTAGTTTTCCCGTTTCTAGCCTCAGCGTGTCAGTCATTGCTGTGTTCAGTCTGGCTCTGATTAGCTTAATCTCTCTGCCACAGCTGAGTCTGGTTCTGGTGCTTGCTCTGCTCTTCAGATTGTGTTTCTTTCTTTCCGTACGCCTTGTAATTTTTTCTCAAAATCCTGCCATGGTGACCTGGGTAAAACAAATTGAGGTCAACAGGGCCTTAATGTGATGTTTTATGTTTTTCTGCCTGGTGTTAGGGTGTGCTTACCATTTGCTAGAGCTGTAGATTTCAGAGACTAAAATTTCCCCCAGGACCCTTGTTTTTGTCTCCTCTGCTTTTTTTCTGCAGGGTTCGGGAGACGGGGGATAGTGGTCCTCTAGAGCTTCTTAGATAAGCCTGAGATGTGATCTTTTGGTTTTATTATCCTGTTATTATCCAGGAGCCCTACTGATGTGGTGGTAAAGTGTGTGGGCAGGGCAGTGTCCTGTGTTTTTATAACGCGGTCTCCATCCTTTAGTGAGCCAGTGCCCTGGGCTGTGACCTTCACAGGTGTTTCTTACGTTGGCCCCCCACCACTGCCCTGTGTATGGCAGGAGGACTAGAGAAGCTCGAGCTGGGTGTTTCCCTCCTGCCACAATGCTTAGGCTCTGGTGGAAAAATGTCCCTTGAGTGCAGGCTCTGCTGAGGACAGAGCGCTCTGGGTGTATTTACAAGTGGCTGATTTTCCACTTTTCTTACTGGAAGCATGTGTCATGTCCATTGTCAGAACTTGATAGGGCCCCAGGAGACAAAACTCTCAAAATTTTGGGGGTCCCTGGAGTTTTAACTCTCAACCTTGTTGACGGCAGGCCTCCAGCAATTCGTCAATTACAGTTGCAGTTTTCCTCACCCCGAGCTGGGGCCCTGGAGGGTCCCGTCCTGGGCGTCTGCTCTGGTGACGTGTGATTCTGTGTCCGCCCATCTGTCTCCAGTTTGGGGGCAGTGATTCAGCCTCGATTCTCTGACGGATCTAAGAACAGTTGTTGGTTCTCAGGTTACTCACCTTTTCTCCTGCTGTGAGGACAGAAGTGGTGGCTCTCAAGATCCTCCCACAACTACGTCTTTTGTTACAAAGTTAATTCATGTTGTCCACCTTATTAAAAGACAAAACCTATCTTCAAAACATTTTTAAATATCTGAAACTTCATGTTCCTTATAGGAAAGACCTTGTTCTGCATGCATAAATACATGCTCCATTTTGGTGACGTTTCAACAAGAAATTGTCTCTTTTAACAGATTATTTATGTTTTGGTCAGAGATTCTTTCTGAGTTGCAGAATGATACATTCCATTTTTATACAATTCTACATATTATGGATATATTATATTGATAAATGAATGTAGAGGGAAATAGTTCTAGACAGATACACAGTAAATTTAAAACAACAGTATCCTTTGTGGAAGCAACAGTCTTGGTGATGGGGATATGAAGAGGGACGTGACACCTTCTCATTCTGTATTTCTGGCCTTTTAAAATTTGGTAAAAAAATGATTTACTAATATGAAATATTAAAATAATTTTAACAAACATCATTTGGCTTTGTAGGAAAAGGCTTGTTTTCTGTTTTCTTTTTTGGTGGCTGCATAATTTAGCTACTTCTTATTAAACTTACAGGACACTGGTCTTCCTCGTATGTGTCTCCTACGTAGCAGGTGACTTACGTCAGACGTCGATAGCCCAGGACGTGGCGTCAGATTTCTCGCCTTGAATTTTTGGCTTAGCTGCTGGTTTCAGGTCTCTCATTAGTAAACCGAAGAAAACTAACCTAGCACTTTCCACACAGATTGTGAGGACAGATGACCCCAGTGGAGCGCGTCACACCATGCCTGACCCCGGACACGGGCGCTAAATGTCAGCTGTGACCATTGCTGCCATTACTGCAATTATGTCCTTCTCAAACTCATCTCTTCATTCACAGACTCGTCTCTTCATTCAAAGCACCATGTGCGATCCACTGTTCAAGCACACGGAGGGGCTTCTGGGCACTCATTCAGTCTTAAACATGTTGGCAACCTCTGCCGACTTCCCATAAATAACACAGTGGAAGAGCGTTTCTTTGAGTTTTTGCTGCAGTTTTTCTATTTTGAATGTAGAAGTTACAGTAACATCCCAGGAGTGTCTGATTAACATTTATTGTTGGAATGAGCTTGAGGAAATGCAGGAAAAAACCTGCCCAATCATTTCTCGAGCACAAACAGCCTTGTTCTGGTGGAAGTTAACAATTTTGCATAACATATGAACCTTTAAGGTCCCAGGGAGCCCGGGATTCCTACATAACTGGGTTTATAAGAAAGACAAGCTGACCTCTGAACCCTTCTTGCTGCGCAGACCTGCTGCAAATCCAGAGAAACACGGGCTTCAGTCCACATCCCCATCACAGTTCAAGTGATTCCCATCCCTGATTCTCAGCTGGTTTCCATTTCCACTTGGTGAATCTGACTTTCCAGATTCTTTTTTTTTTTTTGTAAGATAGGCAGTTTGACACATTTTCTTCAAACCTCCCATTTGACAAATCCCTAGACACCCTTTAAGACCAGGTCAAATGTTGCTTTGAAGTAAATTTTAGTGAATTGTTTCTCTTTGGTACCTTAATATTTTGGACACACATCAGCTTCAGAATTTATCATATTATACCATAGCTTTAGTGTATATTCTTCATTAAACTATGACCAACCTTGAAAGTTGGGATCTTTTCTTATTGATCTCTGTGAGCCCACTGTCCACACATTGTAGGGGTTTAAATAATCCTCGTTGTGGGCAGAGAGGAAGGAAAAATCTCATCGTGATGTGCCATGGGACAGCAAAGTGCATCACACACAACCGCCACAAAGTATGAAATAAATGAATAAACGGTCCACCATCCCTTAATTGCTACTGGATTTCTTAATGTAAAACCCATTTAAAAAGTTGAACAGGAAAGCTAAGACCATCTATTGTGGAATTTTGCCAGGGTAAGATGGTTTTAAAAGAGTTGCTGTCATAGGAGAGAAGTGACAACTGATTAGTGACTCCGTGGTTTAGACGGGGACACTGAAAACCTGTATGGTGGTGCAAGTACCTGGAAGGGGCACGAATACCCCATATCACGTAGCTGACAGCGCAGAAATGAACACTTAGGAAACAAGAAACTTGTGTTTTATATATATTTTTTTTACCAAGAAGTTAACAATGGGCATGAAGATTGATTGAAAATCTAAGCCCCTCCAGTATCTCCTTCAAATATAAGAAAACAGTTGAATTTAAAGAGATGAGAAAATGAAGCATCATTTCATAACCTCCTCTGCATATTTATCAGGATAGAAATGGATTGATTCTTAATTTAAGGCATAAAATGAAGTTAATCGAATCCCAAGCCTGTTGTCATCTTTACCCTTTTACTCTTGGTGGTGGATAAAACATAAAATGAGCTCTGTTAAATAAAACGAACAAAATTTAAATATTGCAGTCTTCTCATTATAGTTATTTCAACTGCTTGAGTAAACAGACAGCATGGGGTCTATTTGCATATCTGCATAACATTAACAATTATGTAAATGAGGCAGATCTGAAAGGTTCATAGGAAGATAAATCCTAAGTCAACAGTCGCTCAGATGGTTTTGGAGCTGAGTTCTCAGCATTCTTTAGGACCTCAGGAAGCCACTTCTCTCTGAAGGAAAGCCATTTCTAGCTCTTACATTAGAAAAAATTCTTACCTTAATTACAGTATAATAATATGCAATATAGTAATGTGAAAATTCAGGCTTAGAGGAAACATAAGTTAATAGATGGTTTCTTATATTCAAAAACAATTCGATAGTATTTTTTACTAAAGTACATATAAAGTGTGGCTTGATTTGACATGAAAAATCACATACAATTTCTCAGGCACACATTTATTGCACAAAAGCCATCTGCATTCAAGATTTGATCCATCAAGATACAACTACTAAAATTCCACAACTGTTAAGCGCTGTAATTCTTGATGTCTGCACAAAATAACGGCATGGTCCCTGCATTTTAAAACAGGACTTTGAAAGTGCCGATGTGGTGCCGGCGCCCATTAGAGAAAAGTGTGGACATAAATAAAAGTCAGCAGCTCTTGGAGTGCTCCTGCGCTTGCATCCGCGGCGTATGTTCACTTTTTTATCTTGACTCACCAAGGACGCGCGTCACCTGAGAGTCTGGAGTGGCCGAGTTGTGTTCGTGTGTGTGGCGGGGCTGGCCCAGGGCTCGAGGTGGAGGCGGAGGTGGAGGTGGAGTCATCTGTGATTCCCGCGCCCCGCGCTCCGCTGCACCGTCCATCTCACTGAATCCACCACACGGGTCTTCACGCAGAGGCATCACTCCCCCCATTTTAAAAAGGATGCACATGAAACTCGAAGAAGATGACTTAACTGAGTCATTAGTGGCAAGGAAGTTATGGGGCTCACAAAACCACAGATCCTCCCAGAGTCTGGAAACTGTCCACACCATCATCCGCACCATCCAGTTAGCCTTTCTTAGGGCTTTCTGTGTCCCAGGCAGCCTGCCGCTGCTTCCCACACAGCATCTCATCTGGTCCGTGACTCCCGGAGGTCAGCCCCCAATCTCCACTTAACAGAGGCGGACTGAAACTTAGGCAACAAAAAAATCATACAGATGGCACCTGGATGGGTTTTTCCCACTGGGACCTACCGCCCAGGTCTGCTTCACTCTGAGTCCTGTGTTCTGAGCTCGTAAATAAATGACACTCTCTTACATCACGAGGTTCACCCGGCTCCTCTCCCAGCTGACCTCCTGGTCCTCCTCTTTTGACAAATTTGGGATAAATTAAATACACAGATATTGCTCATCTGCAGATTGAAGCCTACTTCGCATGCTTCCCTCAGGAATTCTGGAATTTCCCAGACACACTGGGTGTCCATGGGCACAATGGCACGTGATCTCTGTAAATGGCAGACAGATGCAGGTCGTGGCAGCTTGGCACTTCTGAGCCCCAGAGAAGGAGACATTTGGCCTCTTCTGTTTCCATGTGTGCTGCGTCTCTATCCCTTGGAGGGAAACGGGGGGAGAGGCGGTGGTTAAATGTGTGTTGACAAGGCTTTGGGAGATGGAGGGTTCAAGGACCTGGCAGGTCCACGTGCTGGGTGGTGTCTCCCATGGACACAGACACCACGCTGTTCATGGCACTGTAATGGGGTTCATGAGGTACAGAGAGAGAATATAAAGATCTTAGACCTTGGCCTAAGCCTTCCGTGAGTGGGAAACCATGAGAGGTTCATAACGGAAAGGGACTGAGTGACCTAGAATCGCATGGGTCTTAAAAGAGTGCCTTTTCCCCCAAGGTGGAACTGCCACGTTTTCCTGCATGAAACTGAGCACCGTCTTAGAAACGAGCATAAGAAGGAGAAAGAGCACTTTCCACGTGAGAGGCTGGAAGGGTGCAGCGTTCTCGGGGAAAGAACCAGGCTCCTGCCGGGGCCAGGAGGTAAAGGAGATATCACTGAGGAATGTGAGGCATCAGTGGCGCGTGCTCATCAGGAGACGGGTATTTGATAGAGAATTGTGGATGCTCTGAAGGAGGTGGAGGGCGTGGGAGGGAGGCCATCAGAAGGTAAGGTGAGAAGAGGCTTCCACCTCAGAGCAAAGAGCAAGGAAAACGGGGGGTGGTGAGAAAGAGAGAGAGGCGTGGGACATCTGGCTGGCCCCGAGGTTACAAAACGACAGCCCCTAGTCCCTAAGTGGAAGGGAGGTTCTCAGACACCTCCGGGGTCCAGTTGTGGCCAACAAGCGTTAACCCTGGGAAGGGTCCAGCGCTGGTCACCGGGAGAGGCTCACTTTCCCGGCATGAGTCTGATGTGGTCTCAGTTTCGTGGTCTGTTCCCCCAGCAAGACTGTAACTCTGAGAGTTACTGAGCTTAGAAATCTAGGGTTCTGGGTTGGGGTGCAAACCAAGGACCATTCTGATTTCATCGCAGACCCACGATGCTCCCCTGTGCCTGGCGGGGCGGGTGAAGGTGACTGACGTTGTCCTGTCCAGCGAGTCTCACTTTTGTAGGAGGAGGGGCTTTAATATTTTCTATAAGACTTTTCTTTGTCAAATGTTACACTTTTAACTGAAATAGCTTAGGTTTTAAAATCTCATGTGATAACCAAAAAAAAAAAAACAAAAACAAAAAACAAAAACCCTTGTGTTCTAAAAGGGTTTGGCAAAGCTATTTTTCAGAGAAGACAAGGAATGTTGAAAACATCCCAAAGTTCTTAAAATATTGATACACAGTATCGTAGGCATGTCTAAAGGTCAAACTGAGAAGCAGGCAGACTGCTTTAGGGGACAGAGAACATGTTATTCTTAATAAATGTCCCTCACTTCAGCCAGACAAAATAGCCTGAAATCTAACAAAGCCTCAGATCTCAAGAGATATTTGTTTTTGTTTTTGTTTTCTTTCCCCTGAGCCAAAGTGGCTGTCCAGCCTCCTGGACTTGCAGGAGCCTCAGTGAGCGCCTCATGCGACTATGTTCACCCGCTGGGACACCGGGGTGCAGGACAGCTCTGCCTCCAGGTGCCCCTTATAAAGAGGGGGAAGGTGTAACCCCAGGAAGTCCTACTTGTTTTGCTAGATTTTTGAAGAAATTCTTAGGGAAATGTGCCTCCTTACTCTCCTGATACACAGAGATGCATTCATCGCACACTCAGCTTGCTTTCTTTTCATTTCCTTCCTCCCTCCCTCCCTTCCTTCCTTGCTTCCTTCCTTCCTTCCTTTCCTTCTTTCCTTCATTCCTTCTTTGTACCATGATGTGGTTGAAGTCAGTGTGTGAGTGAGAAGGAAAAGGCGGGCTGGGCTAACAAGCTAAGTCACAAATCTAAGTGTAACAGGTGTCGGATTACTGATCTGAGTTCTGCCAGGCTAACTCGTAAATCTATGTTAAAAGTGTCAGTTGGCTGATTCCCTGTTCATGCTTTGCTAGCCAGCTGGATTTTCAGAGAGACATTATCTGGCCTTGAAATGTTGGTTTGCTGCCTCCGTGCCTCTACTTTTGTAACAATGCTGCTGCTAAAGCTGTTCCATGCCTATTGGCCGAATACCCCAAGCTTGTACTTAATCCTATAAAACCTCATGCACACATCTTGGAGGTGCTCAGAGCTTCGGAGCAGAAGCCCCTCTGAGCCCGCTGGCGTAATACATCTGAGTACTCCAACCCTCCGAGTGGTGCTTGTTTCTTGGCTGGCCTGTCATTGCCGTACCATGAGGGCTGAAATCTTGTCTAACCGGTGTTCCCAGGGCAGGGCTGAAGATGTTTTCTTTCAGAAGAAATAGTTACACAAACTTTGGGTATTGACGTCCTATTGGGCAGCAGGAGATCTCGAAGCCTCGGGTCCCCGTCTCCGAGGCACCTTCCATCACCCAGCCATCCTGACGGAGCCACAGGCCTTGCTGTGACTTCCAGAGGCCAGCAGTCCCACGCTGAGCCTTTGCCTGAAACCCACTGTCAAGAGACACACACGTTAGCAGGCACGCATGGGCCGCCCTTTGCTGCTTTCAGCACAGAGACCTGAAATACCTGTATGCTGAGGAAGGGAGCGTGTGCAGTCTACAGAACGCTGATCTGCGTGCCTCTGGAATGGCTGCAGGCGGTGGCAACACCTCTGGGAGCTCTACTCAGGGTCCCTCTCATTACAGGAAAGGGGGACCGAAGTGACTGATTTTAAAGGAAGGGGGGACAAGCGAACAAAAGCTGCTGACACGTACTGGATGCGTTTCTACGTGCACTCGCCTGCTCCCCTCAACAGCCTCACCAAGCAGGTGCGACGCCCCTGACGCGGAGTCCGATTCATAACCTGACTGAGGCCACAGAGCCAGCATTTGAATCCAGTTGGTCTGAGGGTCCCAGAATTTTACAGGAACTAAAAGATGCAAAATAAATTGCAGCAAAGCTTCATGGTATTTGAAAGGGAACTTCCTTCCTTATTCTGCACAGATTTCACGTCTTACCTGCTTGCCGCAGTGTACAACGCGGGCTCCAACTCCCAAGGCCACGTGCGTTTATTAACCCTGTACTGGGTTGAACCATGTGCTCCCCACATCCACACCCACCCACACCTGTGAGTGTGATTCTATTTGCAAATAGAGTCCTTGCAGGTAAAATCGAGTTAATACTGGAATAAGGTGGGCCCCAATCCAATGACTAGTGTCCATGTAAGAAGAGGGACATTTGGATGCAGCCAGCCAGAGGCAGAAGATTCCCTGGTGAACGTAGGGCGGAGGTTGGAGTGATGCTGACACAAGCCAAGGACCGCCAGGGATTGCCAGCGCCCCCCAGAGGCTGCTGGAAGGAAGGCAGGATTCTTTCCCACAGCCTTTGGAGAAAGCCCCGGGGGCTGACACTTGGATTTCTAGCCTTCGTAGCTGTGACAGAATAGCCCTCTGTGATTCTAAGCCCCTCACTGTGGGAGCAGCTCTCGGACACGAACACAGACACAACCCACCGGGTCCAGCTTAGGAAGGAGAGGCTGCTTGTGACAGGCTGCTAACGGGTCCCCAGGATATGGCCCTGCCCCGATCCCTGGAACTTGTGAAAATTGCTCAATTTGAAAAAAAAGTCTTTGCGGATACAATCAAATTAACAATCTTTGGTTGAGTAGATCGTCCTGAACTACCAGTGTGGACCCTAAATGCCATCCCAAGAGTCCTCACGAGGAACTCGATGCACACGGAGGAGAGGTGATGTGCACATAGAGGCAGAGATGGGGCGATGCAGCTGGAGGCAAGGAACACGGCCGCCTCCAGGAGCGGCTTCCCCGCCAGAGCCCTGCCAACATCTCGATTTTGGACTCTGGTCTCCAGAAGCGTCCGAGGGGGAATTTTTGTTGTTTTAAGCCACCAAGTGTGTGGTAATTTGCTATATTAGCCCCAGAAACTCATACACTTCTGCAGATACCTCAAGCAGACAGACATGTCAGCACAGAAAACAGAGGCTCTCAAGGGGTCGGAAGGGCTTCAGGGGCGGGTGTCAGGGTCTGGGGCCACCCCTGCATCACCCAGAGGTCTGAGGGGACTGTTGCCGAAGTTACAGGATCCCTCAGTCCTGGAACTGATGACAGAAGGTGAAACACAGCATGTGACAGCTGCAGGTCAACTGCCACCACTAAGGGGGTAGAATTAGTAGGGCCTTGCAGGGAGAAGGGTGGACACAGGAGAAACAGAGAGAGAATGGCCAGCAGACACAAGGAACGGTGTTCGAAGTACTTCACAACTCGTCATGCGGGCACCCCGAGTTGGAGCAGACACTGGTTGCGGGCAAATGGTAGGCACAGCATGGCACAAACCAGTCAGTAGCTTTGATGACAACTGCTTTTAATTTCGTGGGAAAGATGAGATTTTCCCAGTTCACAATTTTGAACAAGACCACACCAATTTTAGATCAGCTTATCAGTTGTCACTGGTCAATTCTCCGCTGGTTGAAATAGGCAGTAAAAAGTTAGCAGAGTTTGTGTACGTGAGAAATTCTCCTAAAAGAGGGTACGTGTGGTACGTTTCTCAGATACACCCCACCTTTAATCAGTTCTAAGACGCTGTCTATTTGAACACATGCCAGGACTTTATGCACCACTGAGAGAGAAAATTAATGCTGCCAGTTTAACTATGACATGGCATCTATTGTAATACACATTCCCAACAGAGAGACGTTAAGATGTGAAAATGTGTTTGTCCTCGAATCAATGAACTATAGCAACTCAGACGGCTGTGGAATGACCTGCCCCGTGTAGACACATTTTCACTAGAAATGTGAAACCAAATAAAAATAGAAAGCCGCATTATTACCGTTTAATTTTCTTTTAAGCCCTAGCTCTATGACTATAAATGTAATAGCTCATTGTAGAAAATGCAGCAAATTACAAGGAAGCCATCAAAATCATGCGTATGGGCACCATGGAAACTCGTGCCAATGAAAGCAAGATCTGGGGGAAACCATATAATTCTCATCAAACTGACTTCCTCTCTGCCATCTCAGAGAGAGGTTTTTCAAAAACTATTTAAGGTAAAGATTGCTGCCGCATTGACTTCCTGGTGCCCTGTAATGTGGGTCATTCTTCAGGTTATTTTTATTTCAATAAAGAGCTGAGTTTATAACACATTTATATTATACGCAAATGAGTGGCATTTGACTGCATTGTCCTTTCTGAAGACACCTGCCACCTTGGCATGGCACTGTTTTGCTAGAATTATCTCTACACACTATGTGATTTCCCTTATCTCTTCTTGGCCTTGCCACAGTTCTTTTTTGAATAATCTGTCCTTGAAATAACATGTACATAATTTCTAATTCCATGTCCGTTACATAGTAGATGCTCATAAAATGCTAGCTGGTATTCACATTATTAACAACAATGTAGGATTTCAACTTTGTAGCACTTCTGCAAATGAGTGATAGAGAAATAAGTAAGATGGACACACCTTGGCTTGTAGGGCCATCACTTCCTAGCTGTGGAAACTTGTGCTCAAGAAACTACAGCCTTGTGAGTTCCAGATTCCTTATTTATAAAGAAGGGATGATAATTTCTTCTAAATCTCAAAGAGTTGTATTAATGGAATGAAATACCTGAAAACGCCCGAAGCGGTACTTAGCACAGCCTGCACTCAATCATTAGTTTCTGTTCCTTTCCTTCCTCCCTCTATTTGCCCATCCTTTCTCCCCAGCAGAGCGTCTGCTAAGTTTTGTAGCTGGTGGGAGAGTTTGACTCTAAGTTCCATAACGGTTGGGACTTGCTCACTGCTGTGGGGACAGTAAACAGTACGTGGGGAGGACAAAACCGAATAAACAGACAAACAAACACACGAATGAGTGAATGACTCACATCCAAGTCAATGCCATAGAAACAGACGGGGGGTGAGGCAGCAGAGGGACACACCTGGATACATCAGTTATGCACTGCTGCATGACAAATGGCCCCACTCCTGATGGCTTTGAACCACAAGCGTCACCACCGCACAGTTTCTGGGATAAGTATTGTGATGTGCCTTAGCTCCTTATCTGACTCTGTTCCCGTGAGCTTGGCCCAGGCTGTGATCTCACCTGAAGGGTCTAACGTGGCAGGTGCATCTGCTGTTGAACTTCTCAGGGGGCTTTGCTCAGCCTCCATCTCCTGCCATGGGAAACTTTGCACAGGACTGTCCACAACTGGCTTTACCTGGGCAAGTGGTCCAGGAGAGAATAACACACTGGATGGCTTAAAATAACAGAAAATTATTCTCCCACAGTCCTGGAGGCCAGGCGCCCGGCATCCAGAGGTCAGTGAGCCATGCTCCCTTGGAGAGCTCTGGGAAGGCCTCCTTCCTTGCCTCTTCCAGCTTCTGGATGCTCCTGGAAATTCTTGCCATCCCTTGGCTTGTAAATGCCTCACTCCAATTCTGCCTCCGTCTGTGCCTGGCCTCCACCCTGGGTCTCTGTGTCTGAAATTCCCTCCTCGTGTAAGGACACTGGTCACTGGGTTCGGCCCACCCTAACTCAGTATGCCCTTACCTTAACTTGGCTACATTGGCAAAGACCCAATTTCCAAGCTTCAAGGCTTAGGTTTTCGGTATCTATTTTGGGGAGACACAGTTTAACCGATGATGGGGTAACAAAGCCAATTTGGTGCATAGAAACCTCCAGGGGCCTTTCTAGAATAACTTGCAGGTGTTGAATTCTGACAGCAACTTCCTTGACAATCAAGGCAACTCTTTCTCTTTGCGAGTCTACCTCCTGTGAGGGAGACCGAGGGAGGAAGTGGAGGTGACAACAGAGCATGCAATGGGCTTTGGAAGAAGAAAAGTCTCCCCTCTTTTGTCGTCCACCTGGAGCAGAACGGGCCAGGGTCTCTTCCGTCTCGTTTGGGTCTGCAGGGAGCAACTAGCCAACTTCCAACACAGTCTTGACCCTCACTCGGTTATAAAGTGATATAGACACTCATCAATCTCTGTAATCAGAGAAAGCAAACAAAAAATATCGTTATATGTCAAGAAGACACGTAATTCAAAGGAGTTTTCACAGTGTGAAAACTCACAGTAATTTCCTGAAACAGATTTACTCTGAGAAACAGGAGATAATTTAGGAATTTGCTGATTTGTCCTCCTGCCTGAAAACGGAGGAGCATTCATTTAAGGGCAGAAAAATCTGAGATCAAAGAAATTCAGATAAACACTCTAAAAACAGGAATTCTGCGTTAAAAATATTAAATATTAAAAATATTACAAAATTACTTCTTCTAGGGTGAATTTTGAGAATTTAAAAGACTTGAAGAGATTCAAAGGATAAGAAAATGAGAGAAAACGTGGGCGTATACAGCCCTGTAAATGCGGTTTAATGTTTACAGGGCTCTCAACTTAATAGAGGAAATCTTTGCCCAGTGAAGAGCAGAGCAGAAAAGCTCTCAAAGTGCCAATTAAAATGAATAAACTGGTAAAATTTCCAATCTGAGAATTTTTCATTTTAAGGCAAACAACAACAACAAAAGAACCTTCATGATATCCAATTAGGATTAAACGGGCCTTCGACCTCCTTTCTTCACTACCAAGCAGTGTCCATTCTGCACCAGACTGACCTGTCCATTCCCATGCAAGATTTCCAACTGGCTCTTCATGTGCAAATGAATAGGAAAGTAGTATTTCTCGCTGGTGAATAAAGCACACCATCAATGGATCTCTCCTAGAAAAATGCGTATTTTAGCCAACGGAAATAATCCGAGAATGGCGAAGAGTAGTAGAAAAAGCAACAGGAACAAATGAAGCCGGTTACAGAAAGAGCAAACTAGAAATACTTCTTAGAAAATTGTGCAGGTAACTTTTTTGGAAGATAGTATCATAATTTGATAATAATAATGCCACTTACTAAGGGCTTATGATGGGTTAAAAATTTTAATTGCACAACATTGCATAACAATATGGGCTTAAAATCCAAGATGATCGTAATGAAACAAGAATCCTCAGAGGAGGTAAAAGAAAGAATGGGAGAAAAGGCAGGCCTAATTTCTTTTCACACAGATGGTAAATACAATAGACACTCTTTATTTCCTTTCGCCAATTAAGGAATAATGGATACAACTTCACATATACCTGCACATATGTGCACATACAATGAGACTTGCACATTCCAAGTCGCTACGTACGAAAATGACATAAGAATAAACAGCTCTGAAGAGATTCCAAATAAGTAAGAGATGTTTCATCCGGCCATGCTCCACACAGACGTCCGCCCATCTCAGAACTGCCCCACCCGCCCGTCCAGAGACAGTCACGCGCGTTCCGCACAATATCAACAGAATAGCAAGGAAACAGCATTCTGTCTCTTTTCCATCAGAGGGACCCAGTTACTGCTAAGATATTTTGTTCTCAGATTTCTCTGCAGCTCAAACCTCTGGTCCAGCTCAGAGCTCCCGAAAAGTAAAAGATTAATTTTCATTAAGTCAGATTAATGGCTGGGGAACCTGTCTGAGTGGGAAGAAAATATTGAGCTATTTCAAGCAATTAGATAATCCATTTCTAAAACCCCAACAGTGCAAACTCTAGGAGTCAAGCAAATGGAATCCAACGTCTGCCAACCAGTGTGCATGTGGTATAAGGAATTTTGAGTAATGAGCCATCTATTTTTGGGTAAAACTATACTTAAACCTTCTCTAAGTAACCCAGAAGCCTAAACTATGTAGGAGATTTAATAATAGCCGTGTTCAAAAACTTTCGTGTTAAAGGTTTTTTTTTTTTTTTAATGCTGCATCTAAGATATTTCATGGTGGGCTATGATGAAGACATTGCCTACAAAAAACAAAACAAAAAACAGAGAAAACCTCACACAGAAGGAAATCCCAACTGGTTTGCTTCTGCTTGAAATACTGTGAGAATGTCTCAGTAGAATGAAATTCCACAGTCGGAGGTCAAACGCAGTGACATCAGAGCAACAGTACGTTGTGCGCAATTTCCGGCTCTGGCTGGTTCTCTCAGCCAGCTTCCTCCTCTGTCCTGCCATGGACGTGGACTTTGAATTTAGACCCCCCCAAGTCTGGAGCCTCATTCTCCACCTCCTAGATTTGTGACATAGCTTTACTTTGAGACGCAATGTCCTTATTTTTAAAGCATGGACAGTGCTGTATCACTTATCACTGTGTGGTAACGTTGGGCACATGGTGGGCGTCCAGCACACTTCGGGTTTTTTTCCCATGTTATAAGTAAGCACAAGGGCTCCAGATGATCAATATCATGCTCCCTCGGGTGAGACGCTAACAGTCAAACCATCTTTAAACCTGTCACACGAAACAAGATTAGGCTTTTCCCTGGTGGTTTTTGCTTGTTTTCCGCTGGTGGCTGTTTTGCCGTTTCCCCCTCTTTACCTTCTAGGTCGCTCTTCAGCTGCTTCCCCATTTTTCTCTTTAACTGATGGTGTGTATGCGTATCCGCTAGACGTCTGGACAGACCTGTGTTTGTTCCTGGTCGTGCTCTCTCACCCCTGCCCATCCTCCAGGGCCTGGACCGTGGTGTCATCCCTGACCAGTCTCACTCATTCTGCTCTTGCTCTGCCTGTCGCCTCGACAGTCACGTCTGGATGGGGACAGGCTTGGACGGCTGAGACCGGGAAGGGCCAGAGCCTGTGACCCATCTGCCCGGCAGGTCCGGGAAGACGCTGGAGGCACTCCCAATTGCAGGCTCTCCTGCAGGGCCAGTCGGGGGGAGACCTAGGCTCAAGGGGTTGATAAGACTGAGGAAGAAAACACTGGCAGGCAGAAGGTCCACAAGGTGGATCCCAGCACAGAAAAATCGAGAAGACTGGAGAAGGCCCTGGAAGACTGCCAGCACTAAGCAGTCAAGCAGGACGTTCCCAAGTCTCCTTCGCAGTACCGAGTCTTAGCTCTTGTCCAGGAGGAGGGCGCAGGGAAGGGACTGCCGAGCCCATCACAGAGGCCACCCAGGCAGAGCGGCAGCGGAGGGGGCAGGTCCTCGAGGAACAGGAGGACATCCATCCGGGTTCTGGACTTAAATAGAAGGTCAGGTTCGGAGGTGCGGCAACGTCCACCTGAGGGCTATTCCTGACAGACGGGAAAAGACTGATCAGGTGGGCAAGTCGTCAAGTCTTCCAGGCCCTGTCCTCTGACCCTCACTGGCTCACAGGTGTCTCAGTACATGGTTCCAAACATAAACACTTTTTCTCTAACTTTTCTCTTCTTTGATCAGGGAGCAATCTGCTGTCAGAGCCTTGTCTTGGTCTTCAAATAATGAGCGCCTACCTGACGCCCAGTAAGTATTTGTTGTTTTATTATTACTGAATTGTGGCTAAATTCCAACCCAGCTCCTATGCATAAACACATTTCTTTCTTTTTTTCTGTAAACTCTTCTTTCTCTCCAATTTATCTGTGAGATCAAACTCCAGAGCACAGGATGGTGCCTCTTTCATAACATGCAATGGGAGATGCCTAGGGCCCTGTATGGCGGAAATTCTCCTGACCGCCCTCCCCACGTTAGAAGCCATTTTAGTTCTTCTTTGGGAAGGCATTAGCCCAGTTTTATTGACCCACGTAGCCTATTTTTCAAAGGACAAAGTTTCCATTCTGGAATAAATCAATGTTTGCATGTAGCTGCTTTTGAAATCTATGCACATAAGCGCGAGAATGTGAACCCACTGAGCCCCACCGAACAGAATGAGAGAAACAAACGGGACTGCACACTCTGCATTCTCACCTCGACGGGTTTTAGGGACTATTAACAGCAGCCCTTACAGCAGCAACTGCTGGAGCATCCCTCTGCTTTCTGGAAGTCCACCTGAGCTGGGAGCAGACGGCCTCGGGGGCAGACAGAAGCCCTCTCCCCAGCCAGGCAGAGTCACTGTCTGCAGAGCGGTGGTTGACAGCAGCTGCAGCTGGAGCGACAGAAGCCCCAGGGCTGGGTTGGTGCAGAGATGACAGCAGAATTTGGACGCAAACCCTAAGGTGTCCCCGCTCATGACAGCGCCCGGCCGAAAGCAAGTTCAGCTCCACTTGCTGAACCAAGGTCCAAAGTTAAAACTGTAAGAAAGACAAGAATTGCCCCATGAAGCGCTTTTAAGATGCAGCCGCCTTAATGCAATATACTTAGAAATATAGTCCCTAATGCCTTCAATCGTCATGGATTCTAAAATATTAAGAGAGAATTACACACAGGGACAGGCTGCTAACTAGATAGCTTTGCAGACAGAGCAAGAGATGAAGACAAGCGCCATGGGACTCCCTCTCCAGGTCAAGCACGGAAACACTTCTCGGCCATAACCACCCCCCTGCTAGCACAGGGCTAAAGCTGATGTCTCCCTCAGCCGCTGTCCCCGGTCTCCTGGGGGACGTTGTGCAAGGGATTCTTTGGCCTCCAATTCACACTGTCCCCCTGATGCTGTGAACTGCCTGCCTGCCGGAGATCTCGGGGGCTAGAGTGGTCAGCTAGCCTGATGGAAGAGGCAGATGACGGGGACCAGGGGGGACCAGGGCCCCCGGCACAGGGTGGTGCTGGTGACAAGCCACACCATCCTTGGCTTTAGTTCCCCTTTTCGTGTGGATACTTTTCAGTTTCCTTGATGGGCCTCCATCTACCTTCATCTTTTCAAAGGCTGAGTCCTGCTTGAAAAAGTGAATTAACATCTTCATCCTCCCCGTGACAGCCAGCGACATGTCTCTAAGGCCCAATTCTGTTCCTCTTCCCCACGCGTTGCACAAAGAAGCTCCATGGGGATGGAGAGGTTGAGAGGAGGACAAACGGAAAAGGAGGAAGGACTTCAGGCTGAGAGCCCCTGACACCCAGAGGCACAGGATTTAGGATTAAGGGACAAGACTGCCACTGGGTGACAGTTTCCTGGGAATAGTAAGTGACTTAAGAAATTGATGCAATATTGATATTTCGGGTACAGAAGCGAAGGAGCTAAGTGATTCTGTCTGAGTCTAATCAGTTTAGCCTCCTGGGTTCATGTCTACAACCCAGGTGTCCATCCAGCTTGCGTTGTGTTTCCACCTCCCGCTGGAATGGTCGGTGAAGCTGTCCTTCACTCTCCCTGTGTTTACACCACTGCACCTCTGACCATGCTTTTCCCAAGACTTAACAAATTCTCTTCCCTGCTTATGGAAATGACACTCATAACTGTTCCACCCTGGAGCAAACACAGTTCTCTTTTAAGTTTGCCAAGTTTATTATCTATAGCCAATATTATTTTCTTGGCATTTAATCATGTTTTCATTCATCACACCCCTTGGGTTGTTATTCAACTTTTTAACATTCTATAAGCTGACTGCAGAAATTATATGTTCTATTTTCCTTTGTTTTCCCCCAAAGGCTGTGCCACAGCACACAGAGCATACAGAATACAGATAGTTGGATGACTATCCACAATTTCACCTCTGCAGATTCTATCTCCATGCTGGAGGGTGTGGGAGCATTCAAACAGACTATTTATTTTTGGAAATCAATAAGATGGCAGAAAACATAAAACTGAAAGGCATGCTCTTGAGTACTCTCAGAAATTTGAAATGTTCCGTTTCTTTGGAAATTCTGAGTGCAGTGTTTTTCTCTTGTATGTTTATGTTGGGTGACCACATGTTACCAAAATGTGTGGGGGACAGGACTGCTCTTCAGGGAGAAGATTCTTCTCCTCTATAACAACTGTCTTACAAAAAGAAATAAAAATTTAAAAAATCCTCACCCCAAAGGGAAGCGGCTGCTAACTTAGACCCCCGTCTCAACCACGCAGCAACCTGTGGGTTGTTTTTGGTGGTTTTCACATCTGCCTCGGGCTGTTTTTCTCTCGCTGTCCTTTTTCCTCCCCACAGATTGTCTCTATTTGAGAATTTACTGGAGTTGACACTCCTTTTATCAAAATCCCTATAAATAAGCTGTTTATTTAGCTTCTGCTAATAACACTTCGAGCTGTTTCAGGTTTCTTCTTCTTCCTTTTAGTCTTTTTATCAAACAAATTGCACCTAGGGTTTGAATTATTTTTGTTTTTGGAAAAAAGGTGAAAAAATGTATCAGTCCTCAAAAAGAGGAAGGAGGATGACACATTTACAGCACTGTGAGGCCACCACCCGGAGGCATTTCGAGGTAGCAGGTTTCACCTGGGAGATTTAGCCCCTGCTCGCTCCCAGGGGGACAAAGATCAGGGTGTCCTTCCTGCACTGGCTGTTTCTTCCATAACTTAAAACAATCAATGTGCCAAAATGACGTGTTTCGGGGTCTCCTGACCTGAGCCCCATCACTGGTACTGAGAGAAATGGCTGTGTCCTACAGCCGTAGTGAATGTGTTTAGCAGTGCCGAGAGCCCTTCAGCAGAGCTGCTCAGATCCCACGACAGACGGTCATACCGTCTGTGAATGAACACAGTGTTACTTCTGCTCTTCTAGTCTGGATGTGTTTTATCCTTGCCTTGTTCCTGAGCTTATGGGGAAAACATTCAGTGTCTCACCTTTAACTGTAATGTTAGCCATGGGATATTCACACATGAAATGTATCACACTGGGGGAGTTTCCTTCCATTTCTAATTTCCTGTCAAATTCTGTTTTTTCCCCCTACAATTGTTGATATAATGACATGGTTTTTCTTCTTTAGTTTGTTGATATGGTCTATTACATTGATTGATTCTGAATGTGAAGTCAACCTTGCACTGGTCAGATGAAGCCCACTTTGTCACAGTGAAACACCCTTTCAACTTGCTAACCTTTTGTTTAGAATTTTTGTCACTAAATTCATAAGAGATACTGGTCTATAGTCTTATTTTCTTGGGCCATCAATGTCTGGCATTGGCAAGAGGGCAACACTGGCCTCATAAATCAATGGAAACGTGTCCCTTTGTCCTCTGTTTTCTCACATATTGGTAGCTATTTGGCAGAACTGGCATCATTCCTTCCTTACGTGTTTGGTAGGTTCACCAGTGAAGCCATCTGGCTCTAGGATCATCGGCTGATACGGTTGTTTGGAAGACTTTTCAATTACAAATTTAACTTTTTTTTTTTGTACCCGTTTCTTCTGAGTTAGCTTCTGTAGATTTTGTCTTTCAAGAAATCTGTCCATTTCATCTAAGCTGTCAGGTTAATTGTCATACAGTTGTGCGTGACATCCCTTTGCTTTTCTTTCAACGTCCGTCGGCATTTATCTCCTTCCTGGTAGCAGTTCTTTATGGCTTCTCTCTTGTTTGCTTATGATTTCAGTCACAGTAAAGATTCGTTTTATCGATTTTTCTCAAAGATCTAGCATTTGGCTTGATTTACTTTCTCTGTTTCTTTTGCTGAGTCTTTTACTGATTCATCTTTAATCTTTATTCTTTTCTCCCCTCTGCTTTCTTGGTGTTACAGGGGCTCTTCCTGGGGGGCAGGCTATGCTCGGTAACGTGAGATCTTTCTCCTTGGCATCCTACAAACATTAATTCACTGTGTTTTTATTTTTATTCAGTTCAAAATATATTCTAACTCTCGTGATTTCTCTTTGACTCATGAGCTATTTAAAAGTAAAATATCTGGCTGTTTTCACACGTCTTTCTGTCATGAGTTCCTAATTTAATTCCCTTGTGTTTGGAGAATATACTTTATATGACTTGAAATCTTTAAATTTATTGGTATTTGTTTCTTCTTCCAGAGTATGGTCTTTGCTGGCGTATGTTTCACACGTACTTGTACAGAATATTTATCCTGCTCTTGTCTTGTATATTTTACTGGTTTTCCATCTACTTGTTTTTTATCGGTTGTTGAAGGAGGGTTGATGAAATACCCAAATATAATTATGGATTTGTCTTTTTCTCCTGTCAGTTTTATCAGTTTTGCTTCATGTCCTTTTGAGGTACTATTATTAGGCCAAAATGTTTACAGTTATTATTATATTTTAAGAATTTGACCTTTTATAATTATGCAATTAACTCCTTTATCCCTGGTATCTTTTCCTGAAATCAGCTTCGTCTGATATTAATGCTGCAGCTTTTTCGGATCCATGTCAACCTGACAGAACCTCTTCTATCCTTTACTGTCAATGTGTTTGTGTCTGTATAGTTAACGTGCGTTTCTTACAGTCAGTATGTAGTCAGGTCTGGCTTTTGAAATCCAATCTAACCTCTCTAACCATTTAATCTAGTGTGCTTATTGGTATGGTTAGGTTCAAGTCTGTAATTTTGCTATTTATTTTGTTTCTTCCATCATTTCTTTGGTCACTTTCTTTTTTTTTTTTTCTTCCTTTTATTATTATTTTAGTAATCTTTTTATCTCTTTTGTTGATTTATTAGCCATTAATATTTGTTTTATTGTTTTAGTGTTAGTGTTTATCATATGTATTTTGACTTATGATGGTCTACCTTTATATGCTGTTATAGCACTACACATATTGTAACCAAACAGGACCCTATTGTCATCAGTGACCATATGGTATTTGTAACTGCTTAACTGTATGATAGTTTAAAGGGTTTTTCTTGTGCTTTTGCTGACCAGGACTGGGCTGGGGAGAGGGTGGGGAGCTTCAGTGATCTTCCTCCTTCTGTTCCCAACACCTCAGAAAGGTGGTTGGGTGTTTTGGGCATCATACAGTAAGTAACTCACCTCAACTGTGCATGTCTGCAGTTATTTTTGGCTCCTTCTGGTTTCCTTGTATCCTGTTGATTAAGGTGCAGGTCCCAGCCTGTGCAAACACTGCAACAAGAGGGCCCAGGTCTAAGCCTGCCTAAAAGGCTAGAAGCATTTATCAACCTGACTTTAAACTGCACAAGTTATTCTCTACAGCATTTCTCCACTGCCCCCCTTCCTAAGCACCTTGTTTTAGGCACAAGAATATTACAAGAATCCCAAAGCTGGAGGAAAACATCATGCCCAGCAGAGGGAGGGAAGGGGACCATTGCATCTGCAAAACCAAGAACAACTTTGCAACAATTGTTACTCTGTATGTGATCTCTATGGAAACTAGCTCACCCTTTGAACTCTTGAACATTTACTAAAAAACCTCCTGCATTTTCTGGGCATCAGAACACGAGATTCGCGTCTCACTGCCTTCTCCCAGTGCCTTTGGGAATCCCAAAGTGTTGGCGGTATTACCCTGCTGTGACCTCCTGTACCCGGCAAAGAAATAAAAATAAGTTTCTACTTCATCCAAAACTCTGTCTTTGAATCCTCATTTGATAAGCGAGGTACAGAGGCTGAGTTTTGGCAACAATATGATATAAAAACCTTAAAATCTTTAAGATATAAAACCTTAAAACACCTTTTGCTTCCTTCTTCTAAGCTTTTATGCTCCAGGGGCAGATAAGAAGTGAATTCTAGTTCTTAGGAACCTAGTATGTATTTGTTGGTTTGTTTTTTGTTTGTTTATTGAGGAGGAAGGGGTGAATGTCTCTTCTCTCCCTACAAAATCTGCCATGGGAGCTCCGGGACAGGTAGGAATTTCCTCTTCTATGTGCCCATCTCCCCCTCTTTAACTTTATATGTCCTCCTCTCTGAGACCCTAGTGCCTTGCTCTCTGTATTTATAAAATTCTCCTGTATGCAGGGATGGCAATGGGACACAGGGTTTAATCACATCAATCATGAGAATTTGAGTTGAAAGGTTTCTTTTCCATCGCTCTTTAAAACATAACACCTGTGTCTATTTTGTAATAAAAGGCTGTCTCTTGTTAAAAGAATTTCCGGTATGAAGAAATGGATGACAGAAAGGTGCAGGAGAGAATTTTGGTCAGATCTTTATGGACGTTCTCAGCCAGTCACTGAGGGCAGCTCTGCAGGGCTGCCGTAGCCTCTGTCCACACCCCTCCTCTCCCTGCAGAAGGGATGGGAAGTGATCTGAGGAAATACCGGATTCTAAAATAGAAAACCCCATGTGTTTGCTCCTGCAATTACAGTTCTAGAAATCTGTTACAAGGCAGTAGTTCAAAACTGAGGCAAGTATTCATATTGATGGATGCTTATTTAAAAACAAACCGTATATTAAAAAACAAAAATCAGGGAAACTACTTAAGTACTCCAAAGGCTCTTAGTCAAATTCATGCTGACAAATCCATTCAGTGAATACTATGGAATGTTGTGAAACCTTTAACATTGTTGCTGTAGAAAGACACATGAAAGCACAGAAAAATGACTCTTGAGAAAGAGTTGAATTGAGAAAAATGATCAAAACCTCTACGCTGACACTAATATTTAAAAGTAAGTGCTAAAGTACTGTAAGAAAATGCACCCAATCTTTGGGTGGTTGGTTATAGGTTAATTTCATACTCAGTTTTTACACTGTATACATTAAGATTTTACTTTATGTAATGAGCATATGTTACATTTAGAGTCAGTAAAAAACAAACAAACAAACAAAAAAACTTAAAAGTAAGAGAAAATGATGAGTCAAGCTTGCATTAAAGCCCGGAGCTGGTGCTTCCCTGATGAGTTTTCACTGCGATGTTTATCTCTTGTTTCCCCTGCTGAGGGAGGGGCCGTGCTACCCATGTCTATGGTTGCCCATCTTTTAGAGAAGACAGACCGGACTCCCCAGGACGTATGACCTCTCCCAGATGCATACTCGCCTTCTACAGCCTTTCTGAAAACTGTCTCAAAGCGACAGAAATAACCTCTCACCGCTGATGAAGTATAAGGATCTGCACTTAAAAGAATGCCTGGTGGGGCGCTTCACCTAGGGGACCCAATTAGGAGCAGAGAAAGGCAGCTTTTCTGCAAGGACGTCCAAAGGGGCTGTCACCTGCAGGCTGTGCGATGCAGTGGCCAGGCGGGAGGGGAGGCCTACACCACCGGTCACCATCGCTTCATTTGACTCTGCCTAAAGCCACAGGTTCATGCATAATCCTCTTTGATGAAACAGCAAAACAGTCTCCAATCAGACTTCGGGTGTTCTCCATTTTAGATTTAGAGTCTACTCAAAACATACCATGTTCTGTCATACTCTTCTAAGCTGCAATGCAAATTCAGCCTCAGTCCTCATTAGGGGGTTTCTGGGGGTATCTCAGCAGGGCGTGCGGCGCCAGCCAAAGAACAAACCCCACTGTGATGGCGCCAGTGTCCCCGGCGCCCTGCAGATGTCCCACGCCTTCGCAGTGGGACACAGCCGTCCTCCTGATGACACAGCCCACTTAGGGGCTCACGTTGCTGCTGCTGCCCAGTCCAAGCAAGTTAAAGCATCTTTATGTTCCATCAGACACAGCAGCCTTGGCCTGTCCTCAGCCACCCCCATTACCCGTCTTCGGTCCTGCCCGCTTCCCTCTGGCATCTCTTCTCCCTAGAAAGGTCTCGGCACCAGACCTTTGTATGCGGTGGGGGGGAGGATGGAGGGGAGGCAGGCATCCGGGATGAAGCTCTTACGAGGGGCATGGCAGGGACCCTGCACAACGGTTCTCTCTTCCTTCAGGCAGTGTCTCGGGACCTCGCTCGCTCCTGCCCGCATCTTCCACGTGCTCACTGGTCCCGGGAGCTTCTCACAGACACATGCCGGATCCAGCCTGTGGAGCACAGTCACCTCCCAGGAAACGAGACATGTAAAAGCACTTTTCCCTCCCTCTCTGCAGTTTAAATCCTTCACCGTCAGCTTCCTGCCCAGCCGTGCCCACATCTTCTCACATTTTATGTCTAAAGCCACTCCTTCATCTGTGGCTCATGTCTTTTAGGATCACGTAGCAGGATTGCCTGGAAGAGCAGATGATGTAATAGACATAGTGCTGCTTTGAACAGTGACAGACAGCCCGTCCAGAAACGCGGCATTTGTACTGTTACTTCATAGTGTCCATAGTCGATGCATTTTCCGAGCATCAGAACACGAGATGGATTAGCATCTCACTGCCTTCTCCCAGTGCCTTTGGGAATCCCAGCTCATCAGGAAAGCTGGGAAGACGGGGAGAGGCAGGAGGGGCATGTTACAGACACAGCTGCCATCCCACCCTCCTCACAGTCCACCTCGAGCTCCAGACTGAGATGCCTGGGTGTGCGCCTCCGCTCTGCTGACTGCTTGTGTACTTAGCTTGCTCTACCAGTTCAGCTAACCTTGTTGCGCCTCTGTTGGTGGAAAAATGGCAGTAGTGACGGTGAGTACTCTGTAGGGTTGAAGTAGAGATGAAAAGAGAGAGCGCCTTCCCGAGTGCCGCGCACACACGCACCTGCTGATTTCCAAGTCCACTGCAAGAATCGCTCCAACACCACGCACTCTCACCAGCACGGGAAAGCACGGGGCTCCTCCTCACCTAACCCGCGGTGACGGGGCTGCACAGCTCGAAGTCTGCAGCGGGGAGCAGTGTCTCAGATGCTCCAGGGAACACACTGTTAGGAACACCGATTCACGTTTGGGGTTTGTCCCTTAGGCTGCGTTCTCGGAAGCAGACTTATGCAGGTGAGAGTCAGCACCACTTCCAAAACTGCTTTCCAGAAAGTCTGCTCTGATGAATCCTCCCACCAGAGACCCTCATCTCTCTGCACCCCTGCTGTATCCTGCATTTTCCCATGCTCTGAAGCTGAGAGTATTCTGCACAGACATGCGAAAACATCATAGAAAATCCAGGCAGGAAGTCCATTAAGAACTCTTGGAGACTCTGCAGGGTGAAAGTCATTAGGCTGAGCCAGGGGACACAGGTCAAAGTCGAGAGGGAGGAGGTGTGGACGGCCACTGCCCACCCCAGGCCCCCACACAGGGCAGACCCAACAGCTGGCCAGGCCCATCTCCTCCCCCAAAGCGGGAGCATCTGGAATCCATCGGCTTTCTGACCCTAACTATTTTCTCTTCTTCGATCTTAACTTTATGCTCGGGCCAATTCCTTCAAAGAGAGCTGAATGTTTCTGATTCAGAGTCAGACGAAACTCCTTGTTTCCTGTGTTTAGATCAATAAAAAGGGCAAAACTAATTTAAAGAACTATTGACCCTCTTGGTTGTCTGCACACTTTATTTTCATCTTGCTGTATGTTTGTAGCCATGGGGGCATTTTTTTTTCTTTTAAGGGGAGAGGTAAAAATTCTATTTCTGATCTCGCTGGAGCATCTCTGTGGCAGCGCTTCATCCATTTGGCTGCCGGGAATGCGCCCACGGTTCTCACTGCGTGAGAGGAATGGAGATTGATGCTCCTCGTCTGTTCTGTGCACACTGACTCCAGCTCGTGGCCTCGGCAAGCCGCGACTCTCAGACGCTTTAGAAACGGTCAGCTGGAGGCAACAGATGATTTCTGAATTCAATCCAAAGCCGAGGCCGTCAGAGGTGTTTTGGGCTTCTTCCAAGCCGACGCAAGCTTCCCCAGACTGCACTGAGCGGATAGAATGATTTCTCTCCAAACCCAGTGGGCCAGAGTCCTTGAGCTCCCAGAGGCTTACGCCTCGGGGAGCCCGAGCAGCCAGTCATAAGCCACTCTGTGTCTGATCTGTAAGTTACCAGCCCTGGGCTCGAAGGCCTGTGAGTCAAGTGTAACCATCGCATACCTGGAGGCCCTGGAACGAAGCACTCAGTTCATCATCGGAAGATGCCATCAGCTCCTTCCGTACTTGTGTCAGCGGTTGGATAGTCAGGCTTTTTGTTCAGAATAGGGCTCTTGTGGAGAAATGGGCACTCAGTCATTTCATTCGCTCTCTCATCTGACACTTATTGGTAACTCGAATGTGCAGTTTCCACGAATAGCCTTGCGTCCAGACCACGAGGCTCGTGGACTGGGGTTTCTGCCTAAGTATGCACAGGTTGGTGCTGTCAGGGCCTGATGGATGACAGGGCAGGAAGGGGGTGGGTGGGAGAGGACTGGGTCTGCCCTGCTGGGGGTGACCCCGGAGAGAGGGGACGCTGCTCGTCTGATAGAGAGGTGGTGAGCTGTGCACGTTCCTCATACTCAGTGAGCCGCAGGTGCCTTATTCAGGCTTTCACTGAGCCAGTCCGTTCTGAGCAAAATGCACTGATTTTCATTATGCAGAACATAGTGAGCCTTTGAAGACTTACTGAGTCCAGTTAGTTCGATGAATCAGCACCGAGCACCTGCTCTAGGCAGACCAGCCGTTCAGCTTGCAGACAGGAAGACAGAGACGATGAGACAGCAGATCATTCTCAGGGAGCCCCCCGCCCCTGCAGAGGGATGAGCCATGAACACAAATAACCAGCACCGGAGGAAGAGGGACAAATGCTCACAAAAGGGTGTGAGGATTTGCAGAGACGTGAGATCAGGTGAGATCAGCGGGGCTTTCTGAAGGAGCTGTGATTTCGGGGAGGGGGGTGCTTGGAGGGGCGGGCAGGGGGCTGGCTGAGAGTTGGGGCAGGTGGGGAAGGCAGCGTGGGCAGGGGGCCTGGGGGGTGGGGTGTATCTGGTACGTGTGGAAACGGGTGGGGGACGTTGGTGATGGATTCCACAGAGGGACCCCGTGGAACACAGAAGTGCTGAGGACAATGAGGCCTTTGTGGGTCTGGTTTGGCACGGTGGCTTCAGACCCTGCACGGTGCTTTCACCCCTGCTGTCCTCCACCCTCGTGGCCTCAGCAGCAGCCAAGCATGACTAAGTGCATCACAAAATTAGCATCATGTGATCAGCATCACAGCTTGTACCAAGTGTTTAATTCTTTTTCCCCCTCTGGGAACTATACAGACCGAGGACCCTTAATCCTTTATGTAAATTGGCTGCAAAATATTATTTCGACCGAGGATTTGCTTTTTTAAGAAGAAGAAGGGAAATGGGGAAACATGGTAAATATTTTAATGGAAAGCTTTTTCAGCAAATGGCTTGAAGTGTTAGCAATAGATTTCAGATAAAGTCCTGGTTGACATTAGAAGTTCGTGGTACATGTAGAAACTTTAAATTGTGGCGGCCAGAGTTTTGCCTTCCGTTTATAACAACGTTTTTATAGCTGACATGCACTGTTTATTCAGATTCGTGCTCTGCTGCAATGTTGGCTACTTTAAAGTCATATCTTGTTTACATTTTTGTTATTTTTATAACCCACATTTTAAAGCTATAAGGTATATTTTGATTTTATGGGGCTTTAAAAGGCTGTACATATACATGGCGGCTGTAAATTATTCAGATTGATGTTCTGGAGCAGTTTGTGAGAAGTATGGCTGTGGTTTACACTTAATCACAAAAATCTCATCACCATTAAAAATATTTCTGGGAAGCCCATTGTATGTAGCCTGTACTCAGTGCTGGGCACCCACGAGGCTGAAGAAATGGCCACCGCCTGTAAGGATGCCACAGGCCACTTGATGACACAGGACAGAAAATAAAACACTCCCCAAAGAAAATATCATGTCACTGACAAGACCAGGACAGGTGGAGGGCAGGGCTAGGCCTGAAGGGAAAGGCTCTTTGGAGGATGACCCAGTGTTTGAAGAAGCAGGTCGGGAGCTGAGATGCCCCTCAGTCTTTCCTGTGTGTCCTCTTTCCCTCGTTCTCTTTCAATTTTATCGTTTTTCTTTTATTTCAAAAAAATTAGAATATTGAATATATTCACATTTCAAAATTTAAAAGATAGGGAAGCATTCACAGCATTACCATTCATACAGTGAGACTGTTAGGTATAAACCTAACAAAGCAGGTGCAAAAGCCGTATCTGATGAGCAGAATTAGAGAAGAACCAGGGAGTCCCCGAGGCGGCGGAATCAGAAAGCCCCGGGCTCCCCTCCCCACCGTGCGCACACTGAATTCCAGCTGTTTGCAGAGAAACTACTGACGAGGAAGACTGGGACCTGCCAGGAAGGCTCTTCTGCCACCAAAGAGACAAAAAGGAGCCACACTGACACGGGTCGGAGGGGTGGAGTCACGGTGCAGTCAAGACCCACAGCCCTGGAGGGGTGACCCACAAACGGGAGAAAACCTACAATTACTGAGGTTCTCCCCAAAGAGGGAGGGCCCTGAGCCCCACCTCGAGCTCCCCAGCCCAGGCGTCCTGCTCCAGCGGGACTAGCCCCCAGAACGTTGGCTCGGAAGCCCAGCAGGGCTTACTTTCTGGAGTCCCGGAGGGCTGTGGGAACTGGAAACTCCAACCTGAAAGGGTGCACACAAAGTCTTGCACGCTCAGGGCCCCACCGCGGAAGCAGCCATTTGAAAGGAGGCCACTTCTTGTCTCCCATGGGACCTGCCGCAGCTCCTGAACCCCTGCTGTCTCACCTGCACACAGTCCTCGCTCAGCCTGGGCGCACCTGACACCTGCACGGCCCCCTCTCTCACCGGGGAGACCTTCCTCTCCGGGCTCTGCAGAAGCCAGCTCTGGGACAAGAATCAGAGGGCAAGGAGTTTTACTTGGGGTAGGGGGCGTGGTCCCGGGAAGCCCAGGCAGGGAGGTGGGAAGGGAGGAAAGGAGAGGGAGGGTGTGCTGTCAGGGAAAAGAGGGTGTGCTGGAGCCTCAGACACAGCTCACAATTCTCCATTTTTCACCGCCTCCCGGCCAGTCCTTGCTGACAGGCTGCTTCTGGCGGCAGGACCTCTCCCAGCCTGATGGCTGGCTCACCGGGTTCAGACCTCCCTGAACGCCCTGCAGGAATTCCAGAGGGAGCACTGCCTTGGGAAGACACAGGGAGGTGCCTGGGACATGGGATGGGGAGCAAGCGTGGGCACCACGTGCCCCCCACGCCTCCATTTACCCCTTACCCCACCGTCCTTAGCTTTTATCTGCAATAGGTGCATGTTTATAAAAGATTTCACACTCCATCAGTGCATAGGCTTATTCTGTTTAATTCCCCATGGCGCACAGTAGGTGCCCTTGTGTAAATATCTGTGACGTGGAGCAAGGACAGATATGTGTTAAATTTAATTGCCTACCTACTTTGGTTTATTTTTCATCTACAAATTAATCTTAGACCAAGGATGCCTCATTTATTCACTACTGCATTTCAAAGATTCTGTTTTCAGGGCACAGCAGGGCCTCAGTCATGGGTCGTGTTTGACAATGGTGTCAATCCAGGCCATTAAAAAATTCACTGTGACAACTTTTGCTAAGTGTAGTTTTTGTTACATTTCTCAATATATTTAATACTTTTCAGTGCAATGGAGAATCTTTATTTTCACATTTCTCTATTTCACCAAATGTGGGGAAAGTCACTCTTCTCTCTGTCACCTTTTGTCTATCTATCATCTCTCCATTATCTGTCTACTTTCTATCTATTATCTACCTACCAATCTATCTAATCTATCTATCTATCTATCTATCTATCTAATCTATTGTCTATTTTCTATTATCTACCTACCAATCTATTTATCTAATCTATCTATCTATGATCTATCTATTATCTATTTGTCTTGTGTGCACGTGTGTGCAGTGGCCAAGGCAGTGTATAATGTTAGTAAAGGCAAGTTCCTCGGATACAGATGTTTGGGGTTACAGGTGAGCAAGTTGAGACTCAAGTGTCTTTGTGATGCAGTCAGGCTCGTGTTATTAAACATGGCAGACCAGGACTGGAACCAGGACTGCCTGCCTCCTAGGACAGCATTCTTTCCACCACACAATGAAGTCTTCTTTCATGAGCTGCTGTATTGAATGGACAAGCCAGTTTCCTTTTGCATGGCCTGGGTCATATGGAAGGGCTTCTTGAGTGTTAGTTAGCCCCCAAGTGAACGTCTGAGCTTGAGCAATATGATTACTCCTTCCCTATGTGGGAAGGGAGACATCTGTGTGAGGCTGAGGGACTGGCCATTGGTCACAGGAACCATGTGTTTGAATTTAGCAGCCTCTCTCGGGTGTTGGACCAACCCTTTCTTGTGGTTCAGAGAACAAAACATTACGCAGATCAGGGAGCTGCGTTCTGACTTCAGCCCACTTGGACTCTGAATGCATGAAAGCAATTTCCCCACAATCCTTGCATCAGGGAGCACTTCCTCACCTGAGTCTCGAAAGAGAGCCGTCATGGCTGTCAGAGAGCCATATGTTTACTACAAAAAAGTTTTAGATGGGGAGCAAACTGTCCAGAGGACATGGCACCTCTTTTGAATCCGCAAAGCATCACCAGGGGCGCTATAGATGGGCTGCTTTCTTTGACTGAGCTGGAGGAACCCTGGGGGCTCAGCCTTGCCTGTGGGCTCCACAGTGGTCTTCAGCCAACAGCCTTCACTCACCTCTGACCCAAAAGGGGGGTATCCCCCAACCCCAGCCTCACTCTTCTTACTCATGGCTATGAATTTTCCTCTGCTGTAGACAGCAATGGCCCCATCCCCTCCTTTTCCACACCTGACAGGTGCACTGCCCGCCCCACCTGCACAGCCACACTAAAATGCTGCTGTTGCTGCCCCGAATTGCACCCAGATAACTGAGCCCACACCAGCTGTCAGACTCCAGTGTGAGAGTCTGGGAGAGATGCTCTCGCTCACCTCTCGTCTGGAAAGCACTCAGCAGGCACCACCCTCACTGCTGGATTCTCTCCTCTGTCACATCATTCACAGTCCTAAAATGCAGATGCAGTCTGGGCGGGGAGTCCAAGCAGCAAAGCCATGAGACAGGGTGGCAGCCGTCTCCCCACTCCTTGAACATTCGTCTCTCTTACTGGGCTGGTGTCACTCCACTTCTTTTAAAACCAGGAGACACAAGTGTCAGATTTGAGTTAGGTATGTAGTATGGACTTACATGGATATTTGATGAAAAAGCAGGGTCCTGGTTTTATTTTCCTGAAAAGAAAATAGCAGAAAAGATAAGAAAAAGGCCCCATACACCACTGTAAATCAGCAAAAATAGAAGCAGAGTAAATAAAATGTTGCTTATGAAGACACCGGGTTGGCCGAGGTGGATATTTTATGCTCCGGTCATTTGCTGAACCATGAGGTTGCTCGAGGTCAGTAAAATCCCTGACATGTGGGGCTGTATCAATTCTGCCAGTGCCCTTTTAGAGGCAGACTGACAGCATGGATCTAAAAGCTACCCACACACAACGGGGTGGGCAGGGGCACAGAGGCTGTGGACGTGCTCATCCGTTTGGTTCCCTAAGGCAAAGAGATGCCCTGTTTTCCCACAATTGTCAGCCATGATAGAAAGTATTACCCTTGACACCTCTTTTATCCCAGCTGCTGATCTGTGCATTTCCATGGCAACGGCCAGTGCAGCACCCAGCTCTTCATTGGTCCCCTCCACGTTCCCCTCTGGTAGGCAGCTGACGGCTAATACAATCCCCATGCCGCGGGTGAGTGAAACTTCACCATCACTGGTCCACATGGCTGGAGAGGAAGAAAGGTTCCTAACAGCATCAGCAGACACAGCCCGTGCTGGACGTTTGGCCAAGACCTCACTTTCTCGGTCTGCGTTTCCTGTGCAGGCATCTCGCCCACATTCTGCTTTCAGAAGCCTCGGTCTCTTCCATTTTAAACAGAGAAAACAGAGCAGCGTGTCTCCGATTCCCCCTGTTTGCAAACAAGTAAATGGAGGTGTCTCCCACTGCCCCTCTGCCTCCCGCCTACTTCAGAGGAAGGAAATCCGGGCTGAGTTTTGACCCGCTTTCTGGCTCTGATGGGGCCCCTCACAGGGGATGTGTGTGGGGGGCACTCACCCTTCCCCCCAGCAAGTTTAGAGCATGTTCTGTTCTCATTTTCATTTTTTAACTCTTTTTTTTATTGGGGGAGGTATTTGGTTTATTTATTTATTTCTGGAGGAGGCACTGGGGATTGAGCCAGGACCTCGTGTGTGCCAAGCATGTGCTCTACCACTGAGCCACTCCCTCCCCTCCGTGCTCACTTTTGAAGCCCAGGTCCCGGGCTGAGCGTTCAGCCACTTGGGCTGGGTCACCGGAAGGGCTGTTCCAGGCCCTACCTGGATGGGAGCATCCTGTCCCACGGTAAAGGCGGGTGGCTGTTTGCCTTCCTTGGGGGCAGGGGGAGAGACACCCTTTGACCTGTGAGTGACTTTGGGGGCTGCCCAATTTTAGGTAAAGAGGTAGCTTTGAAAGAATAAGTGATTTGGGAGACCGTTAACAGACTTGCGAGACATACGTGTTAGTTCTCTTACTCTCATAATTTATTTATTGAAATATTGAGTTACTGTCAATATTGTTTCAAGTGTAAGAAACTTGGAGTTAACCAAAGAATATCTGCTCATGAAGGGTGGAGACATCTTTAAAAACCAGTGTTCCAGGGGCTCTTCCACTCACTTTAAGCAAACAGTATTTTCCTAACAATTGCATCTGTTGGGGTGTGATTGGATACACAGCATTTGAGATTTTCCTACAATATGTAACAACATGATAGAGACATTGGGTTGATATTCTTCTCGCCCTGTTCTATGCTGCCAGCACTAATGTATGACAGAAATAGCAAAAAATTGGAATCAGCAATTAAAGTGCCTGCCAGTGAGTTTAAATGTGCCCCCAGCTCAGAGCCACAGAAAGAGCTTCAATCAAGTTAGGAGATTATGATATATCCTCCAGCAATTAAAGAAAATTGTCCATAAGGTATCAGATATAAACATCGTTAGCATTTAGATAAGAATATTAATTTCCCTCTGTATTAGAGTTTTCACATTTCTCTGTGGAATGTGAAGCCATGTCAGGGGAAAGCAAGCAAATGTAAGTAATAATTATAGTAAAACCAAAACACAACATTGAAGTGCAGGTCCACGCGCGGCAGAGCTCCTGGGACCCGGAATTGCTCCCGCGCGCCCCTCCCCCACCCTCAGCAGGGCGGCCTTCCTGGAGGAAGACGCCCTGACACCCAGCTCTTGTCTTCCTTGTCCTGCTGTTTGCAGCGTGGTCAGAACGGGTGTTCAGCATCTGCTGACCCTCTGTGAGTGCTTGGCTGCCGTGCCGTGGGGTCCTCGGCCCACAGGTGCACAGGAGCACAGGAGAGAGCTTCGTTTCCAAAACCAGAAACGTCTTTCCCAGGGGTGGCCTCAATCTCGGCGTCTTGCTGTGCGGCCTCCTCGGGGCCTGGGAGCAGAGTCCTCCAGGGCCGAGGAGGCGGCGGCCGGGGATCACAGGGCTCGCGCCCTGGAGTTCCCTCCCTGCGCCAGGGCTCAGTCACTGCCGCAGCGGGGAGCTTCAGGCTCTGCTAACTCAGGATCGGGGTGGAGATGCCAAGGGCACCTCCTCAGAGGTGGCGAGGCTTGAGGATCTTCACCCCAGCATGGTCAGCTCTCCACGGTAAGCCTCGAATCACCTCCGTTGTTTGGACAAAAAACCTAGTTGCTTCACTTAGAGTCTATTGTGGACCGAGTTGTGCCCACACCCCCACAAGTTGACAGACTGACGTCCAGACCCCAGTGCCCAGAGTGGACCTTATCTGGAGATAGGATTTGAGAGAGGGCAGGACGTTAACAGTGAGGTCATTAGAATGGGCGCTGGTCCAACACAGGGAGACGAGAGGAGAACTTCTGGACAGACTCACAGGGCGGAAAGACATTGTGAGGACGGAGAGAAGACTGTCTCCAAGCCAAGGAGACAGGCCTGGAACCGGACCTGCCGGCAGCTTGACCCCAGACTTCCAGCCTCCAGAACTGCGAGACAATAAATCTGTCATTCAAGCCCCCTAGTCGGGGTCCTTCATCCCGGCCACCCAGCAGGGCTAGCGCAGTGGTCAGCGAGGGGGCACCCATGCGGACTCTTCCTCCCGACCATCTTTATAAAAATCAAATGCAGTTGCGTGTGTGACAGCTACGTGCTTGTTAACTGACCCAGGATGATGGGCAGGAAAATCATATGGACCTTTAGAGACCGACAGGGCTGCTGTCCTAATTACCTGAATAAACCATGATAACTTGACCCTTCAAGGCAGACAGAAGGGCTGGTGGTTCTGTACCCGGACCTCATGGTGACAAAACGGAGGCTTGTGCCCCTCCTGTTCTCCTTCTGTCCTTCATTCATTCAGAACGCAGCCCCCTGCTTGTGGAACTGTTTGCAACTAGAAATTGCTAATTGCATCCCTGTGGTGTTGCTTTACACATTCCTGAGCCCTTCCCTTCCTTTCATCTGCTGGTTGGTTTCTAGAGACTGTCACTTCCAGGTTCAGTTTTTTGGCAAGGAAACTCCGTCGGTGCCACTGTGCTGTCCCCACTGCATGCCATCAGGTGCTCAGCTGTCCCTTCTTTTGTGGTGTCCGTGTTTTAACAGCCTGACCCAGCTCCCACAGCCTCTCACCTGTTGGCATTGTCAGCTGCTGGTGACTGTGCGCTCTGCTGTTTTTACCTGGGTGTGCAAAACCATGATGTTTTGTTCTTCCTCTGCACTTAATGACTGGAATTTTTCCATAAGGAAGAATTTTTATTATCACGTACTCTGTTATTCTGCTGCATAATTTATAGGAGAAGCATGAGAAATGCTTGCTACTTTGCTATTATTTGCCAATTTTCAGAGTGCAGTGACGGCCTGCTAACCTCCAGAGTTAACTGGCGTCTGTGTGCCTTTGCTTTAATTAGCATCCCGTAGATTTTCACGTATTTGGTGCGTCCCAGTTCATTGCAGTCACCACTCTTCTGAAAGCTCCTGTTGTCCTGGCTTTGGCTGAGGGAGCACATTCATTTGGCTCCTGTGAGTTTGTGACCCCAGAATTCTTTCTTGGCGTCTTTGCTTTCAGCTACACTGTATTCCAGACTTTCGCATTTTCTGCCCCAGACCTGGGATCAGTCATTTGTCAAGGAGTCTTGGTTCTTTTCAGTGGGAAATACTATTTAGATACCACAATCTGAAAACTAGGCATGTTTCTTGTAACTGAAATAATCATCGCTCCTGGGCCTTTCCAGTCCAGAGAGGGAGAGAATGCATGTTATTAAAAGAAATTCATATAATGAGCTCACATTGCTATTCCCTGCTGAAAGTTAAGACTACGGCACTTTACACAGAACGTTTGATTTTATGCCTAGAATGCCGGTTGTTAATGTCATTCATGTGATTATTTATTTGCTTTATCTTATGACGTACATAATAGTTTCAAAAACAGGAATATGATTTTATTGTTAAGGATTTGGGGGTTGGTTGTGGTTTAAGACACTGCTGTCGGCTCTTTGCGTCGCTGGGGATCTCTGGGTAATTTTACTGGGCGGTGTGCCTTCCTCCCTGGTTGTGGAATAGATTTGCGTGCCTGCCACAATTCCCCAGAGTATGACACACTTTCAGACTTTGTTCAGTCTGGTTGGTGAGAAATTGTATCTCAGTGTAGCTTTTTTTTTTTTTAAAGCTTTCCTTTGTAAACTTATGTATTTTATTTTATTCATTTGGACCATTATTTTGAAAAGGGGTCTGTGGCTGGGGCTGTGGTCTGGAGGGGCCTTGTTAATACTCTGGACCTTTTACCAGCAAGAAAGAAAGAGTTCCCAGTAAGGCTCTTACACAGGAGGAAGTCAGGTCACTTTAAATTTCTCCTACATAAAATTTTTTAAACAATTTTTATTGAGTTACAATCATTTTAAAATATTGTGTCAAATTCCAGTGTAGAGCACAATTTTTTAGTTACTAATGAACATATATATATTCATTGTCACATGTTTTTCTCTGTGAGCTACCATAAGATCTTATATATTTTTCCCTGTACTATACAGTATAATCTTGTTTATCTGTTCTACAATTTTGAAATCCCAGTCTGTCCCCTCCCACCCTCTGCCCCCTTGGCAACCACAAGTTTGTATTCTATGTCTATGAGTCTTTTTCTGTTTTGTATTTATGTTTTGTTTTTGTTTTTTGTTTTTTTGGTTTTTTGGTTTTTTTAAGATTCCACATATGAGCAATCTCATATGATACTTTTCTTTCTCTTTCTGGCTTACTTCACTTAGAATGACATTCTCTAGGAACATCCATGTTGCTGCAAATGGCATTATGTTGTCGGTTTTTGTGGCTGAATAATATTCCATTGTATAAATATACCATTTCTTTATGCAGTCATCTGTTGATGGACATTTAGGCTGTTTTCATGTCTTGGCTATTGTAAAGAGTGCTGCTATGAACATTGGGGTGCAGGTGTCATTTTGAAGTAGGGTTCCTTCTGGATATATGCCCAGGAGTGGGATTCCTGAGTCATATGGTAAGTCTGTTCCTAGTCTTTTGAGGAATCTTCATACTGTTTTCCACAGTGGCTGCACCAAACTGCATTCCCACCAGCAGTATGGGAGGGTTCCCTTTTGTCCACAGCCTCTCCAGCATTTGTCATTTGTGGACTTTTGAATGATGGTCATTCTGACTGGTGTGAGGTGATACCTCATGGTAGTTTTGATTTGCATTTCTCTGATAATTAGAGATATTGAACATTTTTTCATGTGCCTATTGATCATTTGTATGTCTTCCTTGGAGAATTGCTTGTTTAGGTCTTCTGCCCATTTTTGGATTGGGTTGTTTGGTTGTTTCTTGTTAAGTCATATGAGCTGCTTATATATTCTGGAGATCAAGCCTTTGTCAGTTTCATTTGCAAAACTTTCCTCCCATTCTGTAGGTTGTCTTTTTGTTTTACTTATGGTTTCCTTTGCTGTGCAGAAGCTTGTAAGTTTCATTAGGTACCATTTGTTTATTCTTGCTTTTATTTCTACTAGGAGAAAATTTTTGAAATGTATGTCAGACAATGTTTTGCCTATGTTTCCTTCTAGGAGGTTTATTGTATCTTGTCTTATGTTTAAGTCTTTGATCCATTTTGAGTTTATTTTTGTGTATGGTGTAAAGGAGTGTTCTAGCTTCATTGATTTATATGCTGCTGTCCAGTTTTTCCAGTAACATTTGCTGAAGAGACTGTCTTTATTCCATTGTATATTCTTGCCTCCTTTGTTGAAGATTAGTTGACCAAAAGTTTGTGGGCTCTCTATTCTGTTCCATTTGTCTATATGTCTGTTTTTGTACCAATACCATGCTGTCTTGATGACTGTAGCTCTATAGTATTGTCTGAAGTCTGGGAGAGTTATTCCTCTAGCCTCTTTCTCTTTCTTTAGTAATGCTTTGGCAATTCTAGGTCTTTCGTGGTTCCATATAAATTTCATTATGATGTGTTCTAGTTCTGTGAAATATGTCCTGGGTAATTTGATAGGGATTGCATTAAATCTGTAGATTGCCTTGGGCAGTGTGACCATTTTAATAATATTGATTCTTCGAATCCAGGAGCATGGGATACCTGTCCACTTTTTAAAGTCATCTTTAATTTCCTTCATCAGTGTTTTATAGTTTTCTGTGTATAATTCTTTCACCTCCTTGGTTAGATTTATTCCTATGTATTTTATTACTTTGGGTGCTATTTTAAAGGGGATTGTTTCTTTACTTTCTTTTTCTGTTGATTCATGGTTAGTGTAAAGAAATGCAATGGATTTTTGAACATTTTCTAGTAACCTGCTACCTTGCTGAATTCTTTGATTAGTTCTAGTAGTTTTTGTGTGGACCCTTTAGGATTTTCTATATATAGTATCATGTTATTGGAATACAGTGACACTTTTACCTCTTCTTTTTCAATTTGGATCCCTTTTATTTCTCTCTTGCCTGACTTCTGTGGCCAGGACTTCCAAGACTATGTTCAATAGGAGTGGTGATAGTGGGCAGCCTTGTCTTGTCCCAGATTTTAGTGGGAAGCTTTTGAGTTTTCCATGGTTGAGTACTATGCTGGCTGTAGGTTTGTCATCTATAGCTTTTATTATGTTGAGATATGTTCCCTCTATACCCACTTTGGCGAGAGTTTTTATCATAAATGAGTGTTGAATTTTATCAGAAGCTTTTTCTGCATCTATTGAGATGATCATGTGGCTTTTGTCCTTTCTCTTGTTGATGTGATGTATTACATTGATTGATTTGCATATGTTGAACCACCCATGTGTCCCTGGGATGAACCCCACTTGATCATGATGTATAATCTTTTTTATGTGCTGTTGGATTGTATTTGCTAATATTTTGGTGAGGGTTTTTGCATCTATGTTCATCAGTGATACTGGCCTATAGTTCTCTTTTTTGGTGGTGTCTTTGCCTAGTTTTGGTATCAGGGTGATGGTGGCTTCATAGAATGAGTTTGGGAGTATCCCCTCCTTTTCAATCATCTGGAAGAGTTTAAGAAGGACTGGTATGAGTTCTTCTTTGTATGTTTGGTAGAATTCCCTGGTGAAGCCATCTGATCCTGGACTTTTATTTGTAGGGATGTTTTTTATTGATATTTTGATTTCATTTCTAGTGATCGGTTTGTTCAAGTGATCAGTTTCTTCTTGGTTCAGTCTTGGTGGACTGTATGTTTGAAGAAACTTGTCCATCTCCTCTAGGTTATCCATTTTGGTTCCATATAGTTTTTCATAATATTCTCATATGATATTCTGTATTTCTATGTTATTTGTTGTAATTTCTCCATTTTCCTTTCTTATATTGCTAATTTGTGCTCTGTCTGTTTTCTTCTTTGTGAGTTTGGCCAAAGGTTTGTCGATTTTATTTACTTTTTCAGAAGAACAGCTTTTGGTTTGATTGATTTTTTTTCTATGGTTTTTTTTTAATCTCTATTTATTTATTTCCTCCCTGATCTTTATAACTTCCTTCCTTCTGCTGCCTTTTGGGGTCTTTTGTTCTTCTTTTCCTAGTTCTTTTAGTTGGTGGGTTAAATTGTTTATTTGAGATTGTTCTTTTTTGAGGAAGGCCTGTATCTCTATAAAATTCCCTCTTAGCACTGCCTTTGCTGTATCCCATAAATTTTCTGTGGTTGTGTTTTCATTTTCATTTGTCTTAAGGTATTTTTTAATTTCAACTTTGATTTCATCATTGACCCACTGGTTTTTTAATAGCATGTTGTTTAATATCCACGCTTTCCTATTTTTCTCCTTTGTTTCTCTGTAGTTGATTTCTAGTTTCATGGCATTGTGGTCAGTAAAGATGTTTGAGATAATTTCTATCTTCTTAACATTATTGAGGTTTCTTTAGTGCCCAAGTATGTGATCAATCTTAGAAAATGTTCCATGTGCACTTGAAAAGAATGTATATCCTATTTTGGGGGGATGTAATGCTCTGAAAATATCTACCAAATCTAATTTTTCTATTGTATTACTTAATTTCTCTGTTGCCTTATTTATTTTCTGTTTGGAAGATTTGTCTAGTGATGTTAATGAGGTGTTAAAATCTCCAACTATGATTGTATTCCCATCAATATCCCCCTTTATCTCTGTTAGTAATTGTTTTATGTACTTAGGTGCTCCTATATTGGGTGCATTTATATAAATGAGTGTAATATCCTCATCTTGTCTCACTCCTTTAATCATTATAAAATGTCCTTCTTTATCTTTCATTATGGCCTTTGTTTTAAAGTTTATTTTGTCTGAAATCAGTACTGTTACACCTGCTTTTTTTGGCTTTTCCATTTGCATGGAATATCCTTTGCCATCCTTTCACTCTCAATCTATATGTGTCCTTCTCCCTAAAGTGGGTCTCTTGTCTGCAGCATACTGAAGGTTCTTGCTTTATTATCCAGTCTGCCACTCTATGTCTTTTGATTGGAGAATTTAGTCTTTTAACATTTACAATAATTAATGATAGATGTGTGTTTACTACCATTTTGAACTTATTTTTGCAGTTGATTTGGTATTTCCTCTTTGTGCCTTTCTTCTTCCTTTTGTGGTTTGGTAATTTTCCTTTGTATTATAATGGATTTTATTTAGTTTTTGTGACTCACTTGTAAGTTTTTGGCTTGTGGCTACATTTTTTTGTAAGTCTATTAGCCCATTTCTATAACTGTTTTTATTAAACAGATAGTAATATGAGCTCAAACCCATCCTACTGAGAACAAAAAATTTTTAAAAAGAAAGAATAATACTCTATATTTTCTTGCTTTCCTCTCCTACTCTTAATGATTTAGATGTCTTCTTTTACAATTGTGTGTTTATTCTATCTGTAATTCATGAGTTATCATCTTTCTGGTTATGAGTTTCTCATTTCTGTAACATCCTGCTTCTTTTCTATTTAGCATAGACCTTTCAATATTTCTTTTAGCATGGGTTTAGTGTTGCTAAACTTTTTTAGTTTTTGCTTGTCTGTGAAATTCTTTATCTCTCCTTCTATTATAAAGGATAGCCTTGCTGGATAAAGTATCCTAGGCTGCATCTTTTTTTCATTCAGGTCTTCGAATATATCTTGCCACTCTCTTCTGGCCTGTAGTGTTTGTGTAGAGAAATCAGCTGAGAGCCTCATTGGGGTTCTCTTGTAACTCACTCTTTGATTTTCTCTTGTAGCCTTTAGGATCATTTCTTTATCCTTGACTCTGGCCATCTTGATTATGATCTGTCTTGTTGTGGGTCTGTTTGGGTTCTTCCTGTTTGGGATCCTTTGAGCCTCCTGTACTTAGATATCTGATTCCTTCTTTAAGTTTGGGAAGTTTTCAGTCATGATTTCTTCCAACACCTTTTCAATCCCCTTTGATCTTTCTTCCCCTTCTGGAACACCTATTATGTGTAGATTAGCATGCTTTATTTATCCCATAGGTCCCTTATGTTGTTTTCATTAGTTATTTGTTTTTCTCTCAGCTGTTCTGATTGGTTGCTTTCTGCTGTCCTGTCTTCTAGGTCACTTATTCGTTCCTCTGCATTACCTAGCCTGCTTTGTACAGCCTTTAGATCAGCTCTCATCTCAGCCAATGAGTTTACTAATTCTACTTGGTTCTTCTTTATAGCTTCAATTTCATTTTGACATATTTTATATCCCTAAACAATATTTCTTTTAGTTCCTTCATTACTTTGATCACTCCGTTTTTGAAATCTTGATCTAGTAGGCCATCAATGTCTATTTGATTGATGATTCTTTCAGGGGATTTCTCTTGCTCCTTTAATTGGGAGTTGTTCCTCTGCTTCTTCATCTTGCTCATATCTCTCTGGCACTATGGCTTAAGGAGTATCAGTTATCTATTGTAGTCCTTAAGGTCCTTTATTTATTTATCTATCTAATGTCTATGCAGGAATAAAACTTTTTTAAAAAGAGAGAGAAAGAGAATTTTAAAAGAACGGAGAAAACAAGGTTTGAAAACAGTGTATAATCAATAATAAAAGAGCAATTTGAATCAGACTAGCAATTGAGTTGAGACATCTTTTTAAAAATCTTAAAGAAAAAAAAATACCAAAAAACAATATTTGAAACCTGTTTATAATGAATAACAAGAGATCAAAACCAAAAGAAATGAAAATGAAATCAGATGGATTTTTAAAAATAGTAATAATAAAAATATTTTAAAAGAAAAATTTTAAAGGGATTAAAACTGGAGACATATACAATTGTTTAAAAAGTAAAAATTAAAAAGGTAATAGAAAATAGAACAGATAAAAAAAGATTTTTAAAAAAGGGCAAGGTGTTCTCCTGGAGACTGTGCACTATTAAGAAGCCTTTCTGTCTTCACCCTGTTTTGCAAACTCAGGTTGCTGTTTCCAGAGGCCCTCCATTGGCACCCTCATCTGTGTTGCTCCCAGTGCCTGTCGGCATGCAGATCGCCCCCACTCCCAACAGTGGGTCAGGTGTTGAGCTCTTACTGGGTGGGTAGGCAGGTCACTCCCCCATTCCAGTGCCACAATCAGATGCTGTGCTTTGTCGAGGTAGGTGGGCAAATCGCACCTCCTCCTAGCACTGCGGTCAGGTGCTGTGCTCCTGCCAGGAAGGCAGGTGGCCACCCACCCTCTCCTTGTGCCTGTCACTTCACGGCTCTGTTCAGCTGCCCGCTCCACCTCTGGTAGGCACTCTGTAGTGGGCCTCGGGGAAGACTTCAGAACAGACCCGCCCCTGCTCCGTGCCAAATCTCAGCTCCTCATTTGTCATGGTGGCACAAGTTCTCTGAGGTGCCAGGGCAGAAAGATCCTGTCTGCCTTGGGCTGTAAACAGATCTCAGTCCTGCCTAGGAGTTTGTGGAGCCCCCAGGTACGGGTCCAGGTCTCGGCCCTGCTCCTGCTCCTGCCCCTGCCCCTGTCCCTGCCCCCACCCGGGCACTGTGCATAGGAGGACATGGTGGCTGTGGCTGTGCCCTGCCTCTCTTTTTGCAAGAAGCACCAGTAATGACACTGCGGGTCTGAGGAGACAAAGGCTAGGCATCTCCCCCCAGGGCACACCAGCTGTGTTGCTTTGCTTTTTTCATAATTTATGGGGGACTCGGGTTGTTCTGCTCTGTATCCCCTCCCAGCCACAGTGCACAGCACCCTGCAGTCCCTGGGGCTGCCTCAATGCAGCTGCCGCAGTCCTCTGCCCAGCTCTGGCAACCTGTCCCAGCCCCAATCTGCCGGCTTGTGTCTCGGGCTGGGTGTCGCAGGGACCCTCTGTGCCTGTTTAACTTAGTTCTGTCAGTCAAGGGATGCTCCATGCAGATCCGAGCCTCAGAGGCTCCCCCTCAGTCCTGCTGGCCTCTCCATTGGAGAGAGGGAGACCCAGAGAATGAGCACTAGTCCTCCTTTGCCACTCCCTCTCCTTTGGACCGGTCCTGCACTGTTTCGCTTTTTCTTCTTTCTTTTTTCCTTTTCTCCTACCAGATTTTTGGCGTCTTTGTCTTTTGAAAAGGGTGATGTTCTGTCAGAGTTCCGCAGGTGTTCTGGTTGGCTGAGTGGGTCCGTGAATGTGAGTTTTGGTGTATTTGTGGGAGAAGGTGAGCTACGAGCGTCCTTCTACTCCACCATCTTGGCCCCCTCTCTCTCCTACACAACTTTTTACTCTAATTTCTCCAGTAATGAGATAGACTGAGCATCTTTTAAATTTTAAAGGCCATTTGCAGATCTTTTTTTGTGAATAATCTGTTCCTAGCTCTTGCTTATTTTTCTATGCATTTTTTTCTTCTGCTGTCATAGTTTTCTGGTCTACTTTTGGAAACTTCCCTGGGACTAGCAGTGCTTTGTCATATGGATTACAAGTAAATATTTGCATTTTTAAAATCACATTGTTTATTTTCATTTTTTTCAGGTAGAGATGTTTGGGGTTTGTTTGAGCAGTAGAATTTAGCCTTTCCCTCTTGTTACTTCTGATTTGTGAGCTGAAAAGATTTCCCATTCCTGGGTTTGTAAGAGATCCTCCCAAGTGTCTTCTAATACTTTTAACATGTTATTTATTTGTATGTTCGTCAGTTCATTAGTTTTGCATTTAATTCTTTGAACCTTTTGGTTTATCATGTTTTTTGTTAGAAACGGATACAATTCTACCTTTTTGTTTACATTGTTTTTCCAGTTACCCAAACATTTTTCTTTCAGAAGTCCACCTTTCCCTTACTGATTTAAGATGCAGACTTTTCATAACACATCATGTTACAGAAATTTCCAGGTGCAGTTGAGTCTTCTCTTGAATTTTGTATTCTGTCCCATTGGTCTTCCTATTTATTCATGCAATCTCAGCATGTTTAATTGCAGAGTTTTATATTATTTTTATGTCTGGTAGTACTAGCCTTCTTATTCAGTCTTCCTGGCTACTTTTGCTTCTTTGTTCTTCCCAATGGACTTTATTGACCACTTTTCTAGCTTTAGAATTTTTTAAAAATCTCATAGCATTTTTCCCTAGTCTTGCATAAATTTATAATTTGACTTGTTGTATTTTCCTCTGCCTCCTCCTTCTCTGTCAATGACTTTATAACTTTTGCAATAAAATTAGCACACATTCAATATAAAATAATACAGTCAATACAGAAGAGGTAAAAAGAAAGAGAGAAAGAACCATTCAGACCCCAGATAAAATAATTTTATTAAAATGGAATCTTTTTATTCATGCTGTATATTAAATTTTAAAGTTACAGTTGTTTTTCTTAATTGTAATGGAGGGGAAAAAAGAAACTAACATGAAACTGAAAGAAATAATTCTTGATCAGGAGAAATATTAATTCTTAAAAGTTCTCTTTAAGATTGGAGAAAATATTAAAAATTAAATTTAGATGTTAGAGTCATTCTTAAAAAGAGATTATCACTTGCACACCTGCAGCTCATGGTGAAAAATTGGTACTCACATGCTTCTTCCTAACCCCCCTCCTCTGCATTGTGGTTTTCTTATTTGTTTTTTCATTAGAGATATTATGTTTTTTTAATGTGTCAGGGTTTATAGCACTTTTCACCTGTGCTGTGGCTGTATTACCTACCTAAATTGCATAATTTTAATTCTGTTTTCAAATTGATTTGAATCTGTCCTATTACGCATTTTCCACTTTTGAATTATTTTGGTGCGTCCCCTAAATGGATCTCATCCTGTAGGAGTTTCATCAAAAAGTCCTCACTGTAACTCCACTGGCTGAGGTTTTTCATGTTGGAGACTCTCTGGTGGTTGCCTTTATCCCTGGGCACCTCAGTGATGAAACCGGGTCATGTAAGTAGAAGGAAGGCTATACTGCAGAAACCAGTCTCAGAATCTTAGTATCTTAGCCCAGGCCAGGTTTCTTTCTGCTCCACACAGTCACTCAGGGTCCACACCGTGATACAGAGAAAGGGGAGAACCCACAGTCACTCGCCTGCCTGGCTCTCCAGTGACACACGTCACTTGCCTCTCCTACATTGGCCAAACTTGGCATTTGGCCTCAGCCTGTCGGGAGGCTGAGGACTTAGCTGCACGTCTGAATGCTATAACCACCTTCACCTGTGGTTCTTCACTCATAATGTGAAGAAGTCTGACAATGGCTTGTTCCCCCATGTGGTTTATTTATTTTTATTTCCTGGATACCTGAAAAGTCTTCCTTTACTCTTGAAATTCAGATCCTCAGTAGAACAAGTACTGTGGAAGTAATTCTTCAGTTTTTGGCCCTAGAGTACTGCTTAAATCAAATTCAGATTTTTCCTTGATTTCAACCAATTTTATTCTGTTACACATCTGAACATTTTCTCAACTCGAATTGTCCTTTTACATGTAACACTGTTTTCTGCTTCTCTTCTCATTTCCTTTGATCTGCTTTTTTTTTTCTTTTGAAATCACCACAAGTATCTAGCTTTCTTCTGCCATCATAGATCAGCATTTACTGTCTCAGCTCTGTGAAGCTGCTCCTGAGCTATGGAGCGGAAATGCAAGTCCTCAGAGCTCTCCTCAACCTCCCTTTGATACCATTCTGTCGTTGAACCATCCTGCCTTTCAGCTCCAGTTTTCATGGTACTATGACTTTATTAAATTCTTCATGAACCTGAAAAGCTCAAAGAAGTGCTTCCTTTTCTGCTCTCATTTCTTCCCAGGCTGGATTCCTGACCCGTGTGCCGTATGCTTCCCCCCAGACCCCGACCCTTCACACCACGTGAGCAACTTGCTGGGACCTTCCTTCTCCTCTTGGTGGACAGGCTCCCTGCTCAGACTGTCTGTGTTCTCTAATTTCATGCATGTCAATTCCTCCTCCTTCTCACAGCTCTGATTGCAGGCTGGCTACTTCCTGTTTCATCTGTTTTGCTGGGGGCTAAGCTGGGAGGCTAGGGGGAGGGCGTATGGCTTTGGGAGCCCAGAGAAGATCACACAGTCATTACTAGAAGGCTGGGCACCATACCTCCTTCTGAGATGGTATTGAGTATGTCAGGGTTTGCCTTATCAAGTGGGATGTGTGTTATATTTTCAAATAAAAACACCTGTTAGCTTTGAATCATTCCCCAAATCCAGTCAGTCCACAAGGCTTTGCTTCTGAATGAGGGAGTCAGCCTTGTTGACCACTTGCCTCAGGTCACATTCTCTGCAGCATTCTCACTGCCCCATTAAGGAAATTGAAAACAAGAGGGTCTTTCCTAAGTTCCGTAAGTTTCCTTCAGACGACTTTACTAGACTTAGAGGTCAGCCATGATTCTCAGTTTTTGTTTATTTCTCTTCTTAGCTGCTCCCTGTTGGTGCTGCTTCATAACGTTGTAGTTGCTGTTTCATTAAGTCCTGGGCCAGGGGGTGGAGTGTGATCTGGCTTTGCCCCACCCCCATTACTCAGAAGTCTTCAAGGACGTGTTTCTGAAAACATGGCAGTGGAACAACACACAGTGGAAGCCTTTGGATGCTTCTTACACATGTGGACTCCTGGCTGTCTTCCAAGACAAACACACTGAAACTCAGTCTTTGGGAATGAGGTCTAGTTTATGCAACTGAAATAAATTTCCTGGTGGATACTGGTTGCACTAAAATTTGAAATCCCTGGCCATGAAATCTTCTACATTTTCTGTTTCCAGCCCATTAAGGATTCTAAACACAATATTTTTCTTTCCACTAACCTTGCAAAATATTCTCTAACTGTGGTTTTGTAACAAGGAATGAAGACTTTCCATCTTGGTATCAAGGGATGCCCACAATTCCATGCATCTGCTCAGCCCTGTTTAGGAGGAAAATGATCTGATATTATCACTCCAGACAGCTCTTAGATAAAAACAAAATATATACAAAGTGCTGGTGTCTGCACACCCAGAGGCCTCATTAATGTTAAATAATCATAATTTGAGCTAATGCCTGGATTTGTGTAGAGCAACAATATGTACTAATTAGTGCTAAGTTTTACAGCTTTTCTGCCTGTAGTTTTCTCAAGAAATGAAGGGGTTGTATCACTTTTAGGTGAACCACAGGAAGCTCAAGTGGAACAGAATAAAGGTTTACTTCCATTTTAGAAAATTGCAGTATTGTCCATCAGCATTAACTCCATTTACAGCGCAACTAACCTTCTTACATATCTTCTCAAAGAAGTGTCTGATTTCATCACCTCTGTAGTTCTCAAAATCTTGTACGAAAATACTAAAGATGTACACGTAAAACAAAGGGAGTAAATACAAGTGTAATTTCTGTCCTGGTAAAACTATGAAGAAAAGAGAATTTGCAAAACAGCCTTTATCCTGTTCCCTCCATGGACGTCAGCTCCTGCCTCATGCTTCTAGGAGCTTCTGTATAAAGATGACTTTTAACCCAGGATCCAGCCCCTTTTGTGGCTGATGCTAGACACAGCTCCATGTGCCACTTTTCCCAGAAACATCAGAATATAAACCAAGTTTCCTTTCATGTCATCAACTTTTGAGTAGAAATTCAGTTCCTTAAAAAGACAAATGTAAACTGAACTACAAATATTATTATAGTAAGATGAAATTCATAATTCATGCAGAAGTACAATATATGACAGTATTGTCATATAAGATGGATACATGTAATTATATCTCGTGAAGTTTAAGGTTTACAGTATTAATTTTAAATAGATGGTGATAACTTGAGAATGCATATCTTAATCGAGAGAACAGCCCCTAAAAATTAATAAAAGGGAATATAGTTAAAAAACCAAGAGAAAAAATAATAAAAGACAACAAATTTTAGCTATGAAGAAGGCTAGAAAAGAGGAACAGAGAACAAACAGAGAGAAAGAAACAGAAAGGACAAAATATACAATACACAACAAGATGATAGACTGAAACCATACCAGTCATTACTTGAAATGTAAATGGCTTAAACATTCCAGTTAAAACATAAAAATTATCTGAACAGATGAAAACTAATATTTAGCTCTAGGTTACCTACAAGAGACATAAAACAGATGTGAAGGCATGAACAGGTTGAAAGTAAGACTGGGAAAGAGCAAATCGTGCATATGCATGATAAGTGACAGAGAGCTGGGGGGACTGCATTGGTATCAGACAACACTATAAGCAAATGGGACCTAATTAAACTTAAAAGCTTTTGCACACCAAGGAAACTGTCAACTAAACGAAAAGACAGCCTTCTGAATGGGCATAAGTATTTGCAAATGATATGGCTGATTAGGGATTAGTACCTAAGCTATACAAACAGCTCATACAACTCAATATCAAAAAACTAAGGAACCCAATTTAAAAGTGGGCAAAAGACCTTCATAGACATTTTCCCAGAGAAGACATGCAGATGCCAACAGACACGTGTAAAGATGCTCAGCATCGCTAGTCATCAGAAAAACACAAATCAAAACTTGTCAAAATGGCTGTCATCAAAAAGTCTACAAATAGCAAATGTCGGTACGGATTGGAGGAAAGGGAACCCTTGTGCACTGTGGGTGGGCGTGTACGTTGGTGCCGTCACTGTGGACAACAGTATTGAGGGTCTTCAAAAAACCCGAAAATGGAACTGCCATGTGACCCAGCAGTTCCACTCCTGGGTAAATATACCCAAAAGAAACAAGAACTCTGGTGTGTGTGTATATATATATACACACACATAGCCTTTTCTGAAATCCAAACACTACTTTCCAAATTTGAGAGCCTAAAAATATTTCATTAATTAATAGTGACTTAGTTTTTAAAAAGTTAATAAAGATAACCTATCAAAGCCTTCCACAGAGTACTTTCTTTGTGAAAAAGGAAAATTTTATTTAGGATCTATTTTTATTTCATTATGTTCTTGGGCTGATAGGCACCTTGCCCTGAGAGCCCTTCAAGGTATGTGTTTGTGTGAAACGCAGGCATACGCTTCCCTTCCTGCCGCCCTCCCTCCTCACTCCCGCTCTCTCTCTCTCTCTCTTTTTCTCTCTTCCTTACTTCTTTAATCCTTCCTTCCCTTTCTCCCTCCCTTTCTTCCTCCCTCCCTCCCTCCTTTTCCTTCTTTTTCTTTCTTTCTTCCTTTCTTGATTCCTTCCTTCCTTCCTTCCTCTTTTTTCAGAACTTTCTGCAAAGGGCTAACTCAGGAAAAATGGGCTTCAAAATGTCTGAAGACCTAAGTTGGTAACTATAAGGGCTAAGTATGCAGAGTAGCTAGGAGAAAGACAAAATGCCAAACTAAATAAAACCAGCAAACTGTGGGTGACGTGAGTGTGTAGTGAGAGCTGCCTTGAGCGAAGCCAGCAGCAGTCAGTCTGGGGAAACCCTACAGGTCTCTTACTGTGCACAGCAGAATCCTTATTTCTTGACTACAAAGCAACTGAAATGATCTGGTTACTTAAATGCTATCAGAGAAGGGACTTTTCAAACTATAAAAGGCCCCTATGTGTAAATAATGTGGATAACAAATTGAATGGTAGCCGAGTTGCGGCTTCTTTCACACTATAGACATGTAGGGTGGCCATACGTCTCAGTTCACCCAGGACAGCTCTGGTTTACACCATAGACCCTGTGTAATTATCAGTAGCGGCCCCTTTTACTCCCAGAAGTGTCCTGACTTAGATAATAAATGACATGTTTATGCAGTATATCAACAGAGTATTCACACACAGGTATATTAGAATTATTTTAGAATTTGGGGTCATCTCAAGATCATGCTTTGCCTGCAGATATTTAGGATAAAAAAGAATTCAGAGATCTAATTACAGTGGGGGGTCTGCTTAAATAGCACACAGCCGAAATTAGGTCTGTCAGCATGTTTTAAAGTAACAGCCTGTAGCTGGGCTGACAGACCAGCGTAACTGCTGGACAGACTTTGGGGTCGGGGTCAGGGATCTTGTGCAAAAGAAACTACAGTGACCTGTGAAAAGGGTCTGGGTGAAGTCATGAGTGGAAGAAGCAATGAATGATGATTGTGCAAGTCTGAGTCATCAGTCTGATAAATGAGGAGAAAACTGACGTCTGCACCATGAAACCTCAGCTGAGTTTTCCAACATGTAAAAGTAGACTCAGTCTCCGTGCTTAACCAACCTGACCCAGAGCACAGAAAGGAGGAGGGGAAAGAGAAATCCAGACATGGCAAGAGCCCTGGGCTCTGTGGACAACAGAAGCTCGTCACAGAAACAGAAAACTCCAGACTGATGTTGGAAGGAAGTGACTCTTGCCTCCAGAGTCACATGTCACGACACACCTAAATGTTGTTCATCATATTTAGCAAATTTTTGAAGGTCAGGGGTTACTTTCAGTCACCACGTGAGACTATGAAAACCTGGTGCAGCATCCCAGAAGGAGGCCGGGTCTCAGACCCTCATCTCACACTCATGTCTCTCCGATATCTCCCCGTGATGCTGAGAGAAAAGGAAAGAAAATCGTTCTGGAAGTTTACTCCTGGCAGGTAATATTTGCCAGCTTTTGAGAAAGTGAGGTGAGAATGTGTGTGTGTATGCACATGTGTACAAGTTTCTTTCTCTGTAGCAATAACACGTTTTATGTGCTTCCACAGAGATTGGTGCTGACTCTGAAAATTTTGTAACATCTCTAAAGGGTGTCAGATGCAAATGCATCTGTCACTCACGTGGACTTGGCAGAAGTTCCAGGAGGAAGAGGCACGTCCACTGTCACTTTCTCATCCGACGTGGCAGCGTTCAAGCTGGCCTCTCTGATGTGTTCACCAGGACTCTTTGTCAACAATACAGGTCTGGTTCCCAACTTGTCCTTGTTTGGGACAGGTCTAAACAGCTACAAAAAGGAAGTTAAAATGTGAGCAATTTTTTTCAGTCCCAAAAGTTATTAATTGTTATTCAGCCTAAAAAGACTTTCGCTCAAACGATTTGGCTTGATATCTCAGACTGCCTGAGATTTAGCTGCCTACTTAAAAATCTTCCTCTCAGCATTGGCCATATAGATCCACAAAGTTAAAAAAAAAGCCGCATCAGTCTTCACTGGACAGGAAATACCCCTGCCAGAACCAACAACCTTGAAAAATGATGATTGAGATCATTTTCCACAAGTGTGGTAAAATAAATCTGGATAGAAATGTTCCTACCATTTATTTCCTTTAAGAACATGTGATGTTCTGCTCAACTGTCAAATTATAGGACAAATGAATAAGAAATTTCTAAAGAGCTATGGGGAAATTTGGAACATTTTCTGCCATGAGCGTTAGCCCTCCTGTTGGCTCACGCGAAACCTCCCAGTCTCTGTTTTTGATGAGCCACGGAGCATTCTGCAGGGCTGAGTCCAGGTGCAAGGTGGAAAAACAACCAGATAAGGAATCAAACAGGGAAGCACATTTCTTTGGGACGCTGAACAGCGTCATGAATTTGAAATGTTTTTCTTAAAAAGAGCCAACCATTTCTCCACAAGGTTGTTTCCTTTTGATTCTAGAAAATGTTTCAGCTGTTTACCACGTGGTCCTCTGGACCTGGTCTGCAAACGGTTGTCATTCTGAGACAAGATAAGGAGCACGCTGATCCATAGAAACTTGAATAGTCATTTGGGCTGTTCAGAGTAATTTCGTATCTGTTGAATTGAATTTAAAAATTGGGGCTTTATTATATATATATATATTTTTTTTTTAATTTCTCCAATAATTTGATTTTTGTATATTTTATAAAAGTCAAAAAAATTAAAACCTGCTATTTCAGTTCAGACACTTTGGGAAGGATTTTTCTAGCATACATAAAACACTTCTAATTGGTTTTCCAAAAATAAAGATATCCAGTGACTTCCAAATGCCTTTGAAAATCATAATCACTTCGATCTGAATGAGCACCATGGTGAGGAGCGGTGGTGGGATTTATAACATCCCCGGGTTATTTTTTTAATGGAGACAACAGAATCGAAATTGATTGAGAGTGTATTTTGAAAGCATCTATAATTTATTATTTCATTTACATGAAACTAGTTAAAAATTTAAGGCCATGAAGTTTGAAGAGCAGGAAGCATGCAGAGTAGCTTAGTTACAACCATAAGTTAGGAAATACAATCCCAGCTTCCCCTGAGGACCTTCTGTCTGCGTGCAGGTCGCCAAGACCGAAGGTTTTCCCCTTGTGATCTAGGCAGGCCTGTTAACTGGCACCAGGTCAGGACCGGGAGGTCAAATGAACCAGTTCCTGGCTCACCCCAGGGGCAGAGTTCAACTTCTCAGTCCTGGGGGTCGCGGCCAAGGTCAAGGTCCCAGCAGCCACAGAGGTACACCAGTGCTCTCTCTGCTGTCCCCAGAAACGTCCCCAACTCAACAGGCTGGGCAAGTGGTTAAACTGTTAAAGCCAAGATTTTTTTTTTTTACTGAAATTTGCAAAGAAATGAAAACTCAGATAAACATTTCTCAATTTGAAGCTTTCCATTTACCATGATTTTAAAACTCTCGGGATCTTCCTCTCTGCCTCTGCTTTCCAGCAGTAACTATAAAAAACTCAAAGGGCCATCTCTCTTTCCTTTAAACATGGTTTTGTAAAAATATTCCCTGTATTGAAATGTTTAAGATGAAGAGATACATACTGCATGGAGCTATATATTTTTGCTGGAAAACTGTCTTCCTAGAACATACAGAGGAGTAAGTCACTTCATGTTGAAAAGGCAACGTGACAGGCAGGCATTTTGCACATGAACACATTCTGAGACCGACAGGCTTAGATCAAGGCCGGGGCAGCGCTTCCTTCCTATTCTCGGCAGGTGGACCATCGATCTGCAAACGAAACCTTCACCTATTCCCCACAGGGCCTACGGTTTTAAGGGGCTCTTCCCTCCTCCCTGAGCAGTGCTCTTTTTGAAGGCATTGAGAACAATTCCTCATTATCTGCTGCCAGGTAATCAATTGCCTTTGTCCACTCATTCATCAACACATATCTGAGTGTCATCTGTATGCCGGGGGGCACCCAGTGGTTAATAAAATACCAAGATCCCAGCTGTCAAGCAGGGAACAGTCCAAAGGGAGAGGCAGACAACGAACAAAAAGATAAATATGTACTTATCTGTTACAATAGTCAGGCAAAGCGCAAAGCAAGAACGTGAACAGGGCCCTGGTGAGACGTAGGGCAGCCCTCTCTCTCGCCTGTTTCCTGGGTCCGTATCTGTCTGCCCAGCTTCTCCCCAGGGATGCTGTGAGGGTTCCCTCCTTCCAGCTCATGGCCTGATAGTTCTATGGAAACCCCTCCACTGTCCAGCCCAGTGGGTCTCAGAGGACACTTGCTACAAAAACCCCCACCACCTCAGTCACAGCCAGCAGGGTTGGACACTCTCCACGTCACAACTCTTCTGCAGCAGGACCCCACGGCCATCACCCTCCCTCCCAACCCCCACCCTGCTGCAGAAATAAGCAGGGGGGCTGTGACTTTCTGAATTAAGAAAAAATATCTACAACCAAAAACTGTTATATCTCCTGGAAAAATTTTTCTTCTTGTCTGCACCTTTCTCCCAGGTAGGTGGGTGGGAGGTTTGGACCCTCCTCTCATTTTTCATTTTCAATTGGCTGTGAGTACCTGTGCCTGCCCCTACCCAGCCTGTCCCCTCTTGTTGTCCACTCTCATTGCACAATCCTTGCAGCGTCTTGTTCAGACATCCACAGGCTCCCAGATGACCCCCCTCCCCCAGTCTCTTTTTCTCTTGTTCTGGGAAGACACATTCCAAAGTGCCTTCACAAATTTTTCATTGTTTTAAGTTTCATTTTCCCCAGTGTCATGCCTTCACCCTGGTATGCTCTGTCCTTCCATGAATCATAATTTCTGGGTCCTTCTGGTTAGATTTCCTGAAATAGTTTTGACACCAAATATTCTGTTTCTTCACTCTCGTAAAATTAGACAAACAAATGTCTTAGAATCCCAGTGTTTGAGCATAAAAACTATACTCAAAAATTACTCTTTGCACCAAAAGTAGGGGGAAAAGCCATGAAATCCCCCACCAGCTCTCTGAGAAAGCATGTCACTCTGTTCCTCTTCCATCGTTACCTGTCGAAATTCTACTCATTTTGTAACCGAGCAGGACCCTGTGGGGCCGTCCCAAGACCGACACCCCCATGTCCTCCACCTGCCTCTTGTTTGTAGAAAGACTTTAGCCTCCTAGGCCTTCCTGGAGTTCCAAAGGGCAAATTTAATCAGAGAAATGAGAAAATGCAGAAACAAAGGAACCAGTTAACCAAAAAAAAGAAAAAAACAAAAAAAAGTTCAGCCATTAAACAAAGTCAAGCACCTTTAGCTCCTCCTCAAGGGCTGTAGCTAATATCCTGAGTGATGTCCGTGAGCAGTTTTGCAGGTCCAGGTGAAGAGAGTTGGTGCGTGCTGACCACCAGCACGTAGACCCCCAGACGACTGGAACCAGGAGGCTGATGTTGCTGAAGCCCAGTGACCTCACCACCCACCAATCAGAACAATGTCCACAAGCTGATCGCCAACCCTGCAATCCCCGCCCCACACCCTCCCTGAAAGTCATCAAGGAGGTTGGGTCTTTCGAGCACAAGCTGTCTGTTCTCCTTGCTGGGCGCCTGCAATAAACGCTGAGCTTTTCTTCACCACACCTGGGGTCAGTAGACTGGCTTTACTCCATCCGAATGGGCAGACCCAAGTTTGGTTCAGTAACAGTTTTCCATGATCCAGTTCAGAGACGACTTTCTTTACAAGTCCTTCCCACACCAAACAAGCGAGAATAAAGTGGTTTTCCTCTCTGAACTCCTAAGGTGTGCCGTCTGTATAAATCTAGGAACTCACTACAAATTTCCTCTTATCACAGACATTTTTATAGGGTCAGTGCTCTCCTTCGCCTCCCTACTCAACTGCAGGTTTATTGAGGGCTGTATTTCTACCCTTAGCCAAAATCTGTCATCAACTTTCGCAAATAAGTGGTTTTGAAATAAATGGATCAATGGATAAATCAATGAATGAAAATGTTCATCTGAAACATCATTGTATCTATGATGAGTTGTTTAAGCCGAGCCAATCATAGATTTCAGCAATGTACAAAAAAGCTCATCATAATTATTTATGGACTTACTATTTGCCAAACTCTTCATATGATTATAATATCAGACCAATATCATTAAGTAGTTACTAAGTTCTAGGTGCTGCGCCAAGACTGCAGGATCCTATGGTGAAGAATAAAAGCAGTAATCACCCTTTCTCTTAAGTGTATAAACCAGTGGGAGAACGGTCATTAATTAGCTTATAACAAATAAATAAACAATGACAACTGTATAAACCACGTGGAGGAAATTTCCTTCCTTCTTGAAAGCCCACTAAGCAGCAGAGTTGACTGGCCTGGAGGTCGGGGCAGACTTCCCAGAGCCCACGCTGCTGGAGCTGAGACCAGGAAGGGAGGGGAGGACCTTGCCGAGGGACAGCACGTGCAAAGTCCCTGCAGGAGGAGAGAACGTGGAGGAGAAGAAACTGAAAAGGTGACAGTGTGGCGAGGGGGTGGTGGTGGTCATGACAGGTGCATGGAAGGTGTGGACAGGGGGGCTGGGATGGGACGCGGTCGGATGTGTGCTTTGTGCAGAGTTCTCTGCATGGGGTTAGAGGTAGCTGGAGGCAGGGTGGACCTGGGAGCTGTAAAAGGCCGTCAGGAGAGCAGGGGAGGCGAGACAGGATGCCACTGGGACTGAGGCAGTGATGGGGGAACGGGACTGCGTGATGCTCAGGAGACACCGTGACGTGAGGTGTGGACATTTGGACCTGAGAGGACGGGGCAGAGGGTGTCTGGGGAGCTTCGCAGGTCTCCATCCTGCTCACCTGTTTAAGGGGTGTGACATTCTCTGTCTGGAAGCTGAATTTGGGGGATGGCGGGAGAGGGTGGGTGAAACACAAGGAGTCCACTTTTAGGCAAAGTGAACCTTATGTTTAAAGAACTGTTTGTCTTCACTGCACCTGCTCTACGTGCCTCATACGCTCTCTGGATTTGGGCTGCCCGAAGGAAACAACTGCAGAAAATCCAAAGACAGAGAATGAACGTGGCATCTGTCCCGTCTCCATCGGAGCTGAAGCGTGCACCGCCAGGGGGATTTCAGGAAGGCTAATGACCCGCACCGTGGAGAAGCCTCCGGGGGGCTTAGGGGCTTAATTCTGCAGCTGGAGAAAAATGCGCCCCGACCTCTTCCTTGTTAAAGAGGCGTTTGAGAGCGTAGACTGATGATTAGGTGTGATTCGGTCATTCTGAATGACGTGGCTTCTGTGCAAGCAGGTTTATCTCTGAGTTTAATGAAGTTTGAACTTTAGAATCAGTGTTGGGGAAGAATTTTGTTTGTTTCTTTTAAAAATTTTTCTGATAGAGCTGTTTTCCCTTCAGTGAGATCGTAGGAGAATTTTATGTGTTTTTTCCTTATAAGTTCCAAAATTCTTAAAAATCAACCTATTTCATTCTTATAATTTTAAAAATCAAATTTCTCAGTTAAACACTACATCCTTGATCAGGTTCCTCGTGGGTTTTCCCCTGAAGAGATGAATGTACCTCCGGCAGGAGGGGAGCGGCAGATGCCTGGGGTGACAGTGCAGGCGGGTGTGGACGTCAGGTGCAGGTTCATGTCGGGGTGATGGTGCAGGTGGGCACAGACGCCGCCCTGGCAGCTGTGCATCCACAAGCAGCAAGGACTGTTGGGGCCTCTCACCTGCCAGCATCTGGGCTTGCGAAGCAGCTGTTCTCTGCTCCATTCTCTGGGCCCAAACCCTGCAGAATCGTTAAGGACACTCAGCCTCCTGGGATAGAAGACCCCTCCTGTTCGGCCCCCGCGGCCCCACCACTGTTCTTCTTTCAGCACAGGAGAGCCTGGACTCTGAGTGCGCGGTCCAGGCCGCAAGGGTCCGCCTGCTCGGGGTCTCTGTGTCTGTGTGACCAGGCCAGGGGGCCTGGCTGCTGTATTTAATGAGTCTTTATTAGACGCGCTCCCGGTAAATGGAAGTCTGGCTTCAAAAACCAGTCTATACATACACACGCGCACACACACATATATATATGTGTGTGTGCGCGTGTGTGTGTGTATTTCTCCCAGATGCTGGGATCTGCATCTGTCCTAAAATATCACCAGCACTTCCCCGCCTGGGATCCTAGCCTGGGTGTCGACAACAGAGTACTGCAGACATTTATTTCTCGTAGTTCAAAATCAAGGTGTCAGCCGATTTTGCTTGGTGAGAGCTCTCTTCCTGGTTTCCAGAAGCTGTCTTTTCACCTGGCAGCGGGGCGGGAGGGACATAGACAGACAGACAGGCAGACAGGCAGACAGGGAAGGGGAAGAAGGAGGGGGAACCAGTGCTCTGGTGTCTCTTCTAATAAGGACACTGATCGCATCACAGGCGCCCCACCCACCTGACCTCATCCAAACCTGATCGAATTCTCTCCCCAGAGCTCCGTGTCCAAATACCATCACGTTAAGGAGTTAGGGCTTCTGCATATGAATATCGTGGGGGTGGGTGGAGGAGACACGATTAGGCCATAGCATCTGGGTGGACCACCTTCTGATCATCTCACTACGGGCTGGGGCAGGAGAGGGTGAGGGGCCCACATTTCAGTCTTTCAAGGTCAATGCTCTGGTCTTGTCATGTACTCTGGTTCACACTTTCATTTTATTGCTCCTTCTCCTACATGAACTTCTGGGAATAGGTATGCTTGTTTATTTTATCCTTCGCTGCTGAACAGACAATCCACTTTTCAATTGATTTTTATTTCTAGAAATGCCTCATAAATGATCCCAGTGTTCAGTCTCCAAGTGGTGATTACTGATATGACCAAGTCACCCCAGGTGTGATCAGCAGGTGAGCAAAGAGCCGCTACCTGGTTGATGCTGCCTGCCATCGGATGAGGTCCAGTGCCCGTCCCCAGTGCATGTTCACAAAGCTGCACGTGGTGATAGCATCTCTTCCATGAGCTACTCCATCTGCTTTTGTTTTGCGCAGCACAGTCTGCTTTGTTTTAAGTAGCTCTTCATGTCCAGTTAAACAATTCTGAACATAAAAAAGAAACCTCAAATAAAATTTTGTTCTTTTAAAAAGGTTGACTATTCTTGCACATACATATTACATGATTTACACAACAAAATTATGGGAACATGGTAATATGCAAAATCAAGCGAACTTCCAGCAGAAGTATGTTTTCATCACCTTGGGCTGCACATCCAGAGACCGAACTGCTTGGTCATAGAGGAGAGTCTGCGTTGAACATTTTGAAGGACAGCCAAAATGCTTTCCAAAGCAGCTGCACCATTTTACAATCCCATCAGCAATGTGTAAGAGTGTCATTTTCTTTATGTCTTGCTAACATTTGGTATTGCTTGTCTTTGTGATTCAGCCTCATGGATATGAAGTGGCATCCCATCATGGGTTTGATTAGTATGTCCCCAATGATGGCTTTAAGCATGATTTCACGTGCTCGCTGCCATTCATGCATCTTCTTTGCATACATGTCTACTCAAGTCCTTTGTTAATTTTTTCATTTTTATTGAAATATATTTGATATAGAAAATTGTGTGTATAATATAAATATATAAATGAATAAATATATAAAGTTTGATGTATACACTGTGATGGTTTATATTATAAAACAGTTACCACAGTAAGGTTAGTTAATACATGTATCACATAGTTACCATTTTTGTGTGTGTCTGTGCATCTGTGTATGTGCCTGGTGAGAACATTTAAGATCTACTTCTTAGCAACCTTGAAGCATAAAAGCAGTATTGTTAGCTATACTCACCACATTGTACAGTAAACCCCCAGAACTCATTCATCTTGTAAGTGCAAGTATATACCCTTGGGTCACCATCTCCCATTTCCTCCATCCCTTATGCTCTGGCAAACACTAATCTATAAAAAATGAAAACAATCTAAATATCTATCAACCAAGGAATGGATAAACAAAATATGGTATATCTTTACAGTGGAATATAGTTGGCCGTTAAAAGAATAAACAAGAACGTGCATGCTACTACAATGTGGGTGGACCTTGCAAATGTCATGCTAAGTGCAAGAAGCCATTCACCTAAGTCCACGCTGTGTTTTCATTTACAGCCCACAGCAGTCAAGTGCACGGAGACAGATGGTAGACGAGGGGCTGCTGGGGGTGGTGGGGATGGAGGGAACGGGGCGTGACTGCTGATGTGCGTGAGAGTTCTTCTCAAGCGGAAAATATCCTAAAATTAGATAATGGTGCACGTTGAACAACTCTGCAAATACACTAAAAATAAAAACAAAACCTCAAACTGTACACTTCAGAAGGATTTCATAGTGGGTGACATATCTCACTGCAACTATTTGTTTCAGTTAAGCAAATACCATTCTCGTCTTCAGCTGTGGGACTGTGGTGGTCTACCGCAGGACCTGTAAGCAGGATTAAAGATCTGGGAAATTAAATACATACAGTCATTTATCTCCTCAAGCAAATTAGAAAGATCAGTAGCAGATTTCCTAACTTTTATTTTGAAATTTTTCAGAGCTAAGGAAAACCTGAAAGAATAGTACAATAGACACTCAAATACATTTTGTCCATATTTGACAATTAACATTACCACCTGTAGGGGGGGGCGGTCATTGTGATGTGTATGGTGTGTGTTTTTGTGTGTTGTGGGGTGTGTGTGTGTATCGAATCATTTGATTGTGAGTGGTACTTTCTCATCTGATGCTCCAGATCCACAATGTGTCTTCTGAGGACAGGGACGTTCTGCTGTGCAACCTCAGTACCATCACTGGCAGGAGCATCTCAGCAGATGGAACGCAGCCACTCGTCTGGTTTCCCCCGTGGTCCCAACGAAGCCCTTTGCAGCTTTCTATTACCCAGATCCAGGATCAAGTTGCTGCACTGCCTCTAACATCCCTCAACCCAAGGCGGCTTCCCAGCATCTTTCATCTTCCACATCATTGACATTTTTAAGGAGTCAAGGCCAGTTATTTTTTTCAAATGCTCCCTAATTTTTTTAAAGTTTAGATCCACGTCAAACATTTTGGGCAAGAATATCACATTGGTGATAATGTATCAGATCTGGACACATGATATTAGGGGCCCCATTCTTGGTGAAATTCAATAGAACAACTTAGTGAAGGGGGGCAGGGGTTGCTGTCAGACCCTCCAGTACAATGGTACCACTTTTCATTTGTAATTAATAAAAAAAACTTTGTAATTAACAAATAATAAGAACAAATATCTGTTCTCCCAAATAATGGAACAGATACTCAGTGCTGAGAACTGATGAAGACTATTTCCCATTTCCAAGGATGGTTGCTGGCTGTGCCCACCCTAAGCTGCCTGGCGAGAGTGTCAGTGCTCAACTCAGCTGTGTCACCACGGCAGGGAAGGCGGGGTGGGGAGCATTCCTTCATCTATATCAGGAGTATAATCGCACGGAAATTTAAAGACTTAACAGAAGTCTAATAAAGTAAAACAACCAGCTCCCCCTACACATTCTGCTTGTATTTACAGGAGATTAAAAGCACCTAATTCTGCAGTGTGGTGCCAGGGGAGGGGAGCTCGGCGGCATGGGAATGCCCATGGAAATGTGCATGCTCTTGGACGTGATTAGATTCTTGTTTCTGTCCTGAGAAGAGTGCATCTGAATAAATTGCAAGTTGAGAAGAAGCTTAGAAGTAGAACTCTGCCTATCTAGAGCATTTGGGGCTTAATCACTCGGTGCACTTTCAAATCATTATTCTGTCCACCTGCAGGAGACATACAGGTGGCCATGTTCCACTTATAGCATTCCCTTTGAGGGCAGGAGAAGGCCAGGGTGCAGAACTGTGAGCTGCTCTGTGAAGCCAGCCACATCCCCGTGGGGGTGGGAGCAACTTCGTGCTTCCTTGCTCATTTATTTAAAGTTAATGAAAAGCAGATTGATTTTTTTTTCATTGCAGAAGCTATGTGATAAATGAAAGGTGAGGTCAGCCGAGCTTCTTCCTGCTTAAAAATTACACGGTCACATCTTCAGAGACACCTTCCTAATCCTGAAAGCATCCTGGAGTAATAAGAGAAGTTTAGACAAAGAGGATGAATTAATGCTGAGGAGTGGAAAACAAAGAAGTTAAGAAACCACTCAAAAGTATTTCAAGGATTTAGTCCTGAAGCAAACCTAGGAATTTAGAACCTTATTATCCTGGGTTTGAATAGGACTTCAGAACACTAATTAGCCTTTAACACTCCTCCAAGGCAGACCGTTTCACTCAAATGCCTGTTAGGAGGCAGAAGCAGAAGTTAAGAGCAGGGTTCCCCAGTGGCCTTGCCGCCCTTCTTCCTTGTCTCACCTAGGACCTGATGGAGAAACCAAGGGTGGGAATAAGCTGCAAGACTGTGATGGGGAAGCAGGCTGCGGGTCGCATCAGGAGTGCTGCCCAGAGCAGGTCCAGATGGTCCACGAGCAGCAGGTGGGGCGGTAAGAGCTCCTGCAGGCGTGGACCCAGCGTCAGCCGCAGAGCGGAGCTACTGGTTGACAACATAAGATGTGGACCCGTCACTCAGGCATTGGCAGGATCTTAATCCCCATCCATCAACCGGTGCCACCTCTCTGCGTCTGGAGGCGGAGATGAAGAAGCTTGAGGTCTCCTGACACGCTCTAGTTTTAACCACGAAAGGACTGAAGGATTAGAAGTGAGGAGGAAGGAGCAATGCGAAACGGTTGACGAGACTTCCAAATGGAACAAGAGAAGGGAAAGAAGCAGAAAAACTCTCCTGAGAAATAATAAAAGAATCGTGTTTTAGTTTCTACATCACAACGTTCCACTGAGTGTCCTGAATAGAAAATGGGAGGGAATAACAAAGGAGCCTCTCCCGGATGTCAGCTGATGACACACCCTCCCAGCACCACATCCCCTCTTCTCCCCAGCAGTCCTGTGTTTCTGATGGGGACCCCGTGGTTCCCGGCAGGGAGGTGGGGAGACTCCACCCCCAGACCCAGGGCTACTTCATCCCCCTGGAGAGGAAAAGATTGGTTCAAAAGTGGACAGGCTGCTTATGCAACGTCAGTTAGTGACTCACGGAAGGTTTTCTGTTGAACCGTTGAGACAAATCGGTTTAATGTGGAGTGCTGGACCCAAACAAGGCAGCTGGGAGCTGCTGGCAGCCCGCGTGCTCCTCTGACCTGATGCTGGAGACTCAGAGAAACAGGGCACTTGTTGGCACCCATGTGTCTGTTATCAGAGCACGTTAACTCCTTTACTGTTCAAGCTCATTTGGGCTTGGGTTAGTTTCTCTCTACGAATGAGAATCATTTATAATGAAACCAGAGTAAAAGAAATCTCATCAAGAAATAGCAAGGATGAAGGTACAGCTCTAAAAACTTCTCGCGTGAAAAAAATGAAGAAGGTAATTTACCAGGAAATGATAATCAGGCTGGCGGTCAATTTTTCATCGACATTACTAGGTGTTAAAAAACACGGGGAAATATCTCACAAATTTCGAGGAAAATTATTTTTATCTTAGAAATGTATGTAGGAATCTTTTCTGAAGTGTGAAGGCTGACATTTTCAAATTCACATTTTTGCTAAGCTCGCCTCCCACATGTTCTTTCTTAAGAAGTTGCTTAAAGATGTGCTTTCAGAGGAATGAGGGGCTCAAACATGGAAGGCAGGGCTGGACCCAGTCAACCCAGTTAGTGTTGAAGGGACCCCCTGGGATAGCTGCTGTGCGCCAGCTGGATGGGCGACCGGCCATGAGTGGAGCAGGAGAAGAGGTTGGGGAGGGCATCTCTGCAGGAGCTCGTGAGAGAAGACGGCATGATGCGGCAGACTGGGAAATAAAAGGTACCTAGAAAATCGTGCAGTTGGAAAAGGCAGTGATTCACTACCAAAAAGAAAATTCTGTACAAAAATTTCATAACACACAACCACTACCAGTGGTAGCAATGTGAACACTGATTACTGTTCAGTGATAAAAAGATGCCTTGCTCTACTGGGAGAATGTGACGTGGCTTTTGGTCCCCACCAGCCACATCATGACACAGTGCAATGTACCCCTATTACACATAACCTACAGATGATTATGAATAGCTAACAAATGTATTTGATGGTAAATTGAACAGTTATGAAATTTATCATTGTAGCTTTCTTCTCATATTTTGACCAGATCAGGTTTGACTTTTTTTTTGACAAGACTGTTTATGCAGCATTGTGTACCCTCCATGAGGAAAATTTTAATGCCTATTTGCCTCTCAAGGTTTTTTTTAATTTTTAAATTTTTTAATCTTATTTTTTTCATAGAGGTGCTGGGGATTGAACCCAGGACCTCGTGCACACTAAACACGCGCTCCACCACTGAGCTGCTTCCCTCTCCCTCTTCTCGTATTTTAGAACACATTTTTTTTTCAGGTTTCAGACACAAGTACTTGAAAATCTCATAGTCCTGAGCAATTGTCTGTACACATCGTGGGAGAGGCGTTAGAACACAGCCTCGTCTGCTATAAAGTGAATCAACTGGAAAAATAATGAAATTGTGACTAATGACAGTATCGACAACTAACATGTATCGAGTACCTACGACATGCCAAGCGCATCCCAGGCACGGCTGTGTGTTACTTTACTTAATAACCTCACCGCTAGGTGGTCTTGGTATTAACCTTTTTATAGATGATGAATGGATGTACGAGGAGTTCAGCCTCTAACCTAGACCCAGAGCCTGATGACATCTCACACAGAAACCAAGAAACAGCAGAGAAGCACATTACTTAGGAACACGAAGGTGCATGCCAGAAGAAAACAATGAAAAAACGTAAAGTGGTCATTTGAGGAGTGGGTTTGGGGGTAGGAAGCGATAGGGGGAAAAAAAACCTGCTAATTTTCACTGTAAACCTTTTCTGTAATGTTTGATCTTTTAACTACCTGCTTGTATTATTTTACAGAGGTTTAAAAATTAAAATAAAGAACATGAAAAAAGCAAACAGCATAATTCTGGAGCCAAATAATTTTTTCCGTGGTGCTTTTCATGTGGAGTTAAACTTGAGTGAGTGCTGGTCAGCATTACCACTACCTGAATAATAGAAGCAGAATGGTCCAGCAGGACCACTGCATTCCCAAGAGCTGATTCTCCTCTGCCTGGCCACACTGGGATGCTTTCTGCTCAGCTGTGCAGCACAATATAGAACAGAGCAGCAGAATAGAACTGAAATGGCCATGTGGAAGGGAGACGTGGAGAATTCCAATACAACATCTGCATTCTGAGTTTCAGGAGGGCAGGAGCAAAGTCATTTGCCTTTAAATAGTCTGCCCTCATTTATATGTTGAATTTCCTGTTCCTCTGCTCATTTGCTCAATAGTATTTAGTTGGCAAATGTTAGCAGATGTGGATTTTGTCATGCTGGTGGAGGGACTGCGAGGTACATGTGAATTAAATAGGAGGCAAAACCACCACGGCAAGTCTCTGAAATTTATTTTTTTCACATTTACAGATATATTTTTTCAATTCTTTTCCATTACAGCTCATTACAAGAAATTGAATATAGCTCCCTGTGCTATACACTAGGTCCTTGTTGTTTATCTATTTTATATTCAGTAGTGTGTTTCTGCTAATCCCAAACTCCTAATCTATGGCAAATTTAGATGGTGCTCACGTGTGTGTGTGTGTGTGTGTGTGTGTGGTGGGAGGCGTTTAAAGATAGGACACCAATCTCAGCTACTGAAAGTTTTGGTCCTATCCCAATAGTTAAAATATCCTAACATTGTTGATCCTTGCACTCAGATGTACTTGATCTAGATAATGTATTTTAAGGAACTGAATTCATTATACTTGAATTGAATTGAATTGAATTGAATTTGTTTGTTAGAACAAAGATATTTAGAACCACTTAGCCATTGTTCATTTTTCGCCAGGACACTATGTCCACGTCATATGTCTGAGTGGGCTTAATCACTCAGTGCCACCGGCGAACACAGAGCTGAAGACAGAGCACTAAAAGGGTGGCAGAAATCATGATAACACCATTGACAACATCCTTCTTGTTGACAGAAACTTGCTGAGACTCAGAATCTGAGAAGATGTGGTAAGGTGAAGTGAAAATTTTCTTACTCATAATTAAGATCTTTTAAAGTTTGATTCTCTTCCAGCAAAGGAAGATGAGTTATTAAATATCCCCAATTCATCCTTAAAATTCCAGTGCATACAGTGAGTGAGGCAGACCACACAACAGGGAAACAACAGAGAACCAGTCGTTCGAGCAGAAGAGGGAAGAGAGAGCGGGCATGTCCCAGGTGACAAGGCGTGGAGCAGAGACATCGGAACATGAGGCTCACGGGAGATAGGGACATTGAGGTAGATGAAAATATCTTGCTTAAACATCAAAGACTTTGTCAGTAAACTGCATACAGTGCACCTAATTATCCTGTCTTCTCCACCAGGAACATCACAAAATGCCCGGCACTGAGTAGCCAAGCCATCAGTGACTATGACACCGCCTTCTGTCACCAGCTGAGTCATCCAGCTGTAAGTGAAATCAAAACCTTCCTTGCTTACTGATTGATGATTATTATTGAATCAATATTCCACTTTGGTAGTCTCCAGTTTCACGTCAACTCGCGCACAGACAACTCCCCAGGATCCTCCCCACACTTAACCCACGCTCCCTGCTCTGCAGTTGGCAGAATCTTCTTTTAGTCACGTCCTGAAAAATGGAAGGCATGCCCAGCTCCAGTGTGATGAGTGGCTTTTGCCCTGTCTTCCATTTTTCTCCAAATCCTGTCGAGTAACCGTGAAGTAAAGTGTCTGTGATAATGTGTGACTCAATTAAATTCCACTTTATTTTCCCACCTTTTAATACGAATAAAAGTCATTGTTATTGGTGCCTTGGAATCAGCATTTATTTGTCTCCTGAGACACAGTCACACATCAGGGGAGCAGCTGTCACTGTTCTTCGGTCTCTAACTCCGCTTCAGAGTGTCCTCTCACCCACTGTCTGAAGGGCCCTGTGTCTTCCCATCCTGACCTGTGGGTGTGTGACCGGGAAATAATACTCTTACCGTGTTTTACTATTAATATATTAGGGACATATGTCGAGCAGTAAAATTTTGGCTTTTTCTAAGTTGACATTCTCTTGCCTTCCTCTCTACAAGGAGAAAGTAAAGTTCAGCGTCACAGCTTCTGAATGGCTTTGAAGTACAATTAATGTGTTTTTGTTAAACAGAGACCAAATTTTACTTAGATGATTTCTCTTAGAAATAAAGAAGTTTAAGAAAAATCTAACTCCACCAACTCTTTCAAGTCATTTAGGAACTATTATTACAGTTTTAAAAAGAAAGAAGGAAGGAAAGAAAGAAAGAAAAGAAGGAAAGGAGAATGAGAAGAAACAGAGAGAGAGAAAGAAAAAGAAAGAAAGAAAGAAAGAAAGAAAGAAAGAAAGAAAGAAAGAAAGAAAGAAAGAAAGAAAGAAAGGAAGGAAGGAAGGAAGGAAGGAAGAGAAAGAGAAAGAAAGAAAGAAAGAAAGAAAGAAAGAAAGAAAGAAAGAAAGAAAGAAAGAAAGGAAGGAAGGAAGGAAGGAAGGAAGGAAGGAAGGAAGAGAAAGAAAGGAAGAAAGAAAGAAAGGGAGAGAGAAAGAAAGGATGGATGGAGGGAGGGAGGAAGGAGGGAGGGAGGGAAGAAAGAAAAGGAATGACTCGTACATCAGAGGTAAGTCAGAAACCTTCTAACTTATGTGTCTCTTCAATTATGTCAACTGAATGCTTTAAGGAATTCACTTTAAAAATTCAATCATTTGGACTGAGTTTTTTCTTCAAGATTTGTTACAAAGACTTTTGATTTTAAAAATGAAAATGTTTACAAGACCACAGACTCAAATAAGAAAGACCGGCAAGTACACCCCCAGTCGTGAGCCCCGATGGTGGGCTCTAGCTCGGAGGGGTCATTGGCCAGAAACACCTCGAAAAAGCTTTCAAGGAAATTGAACAAAACTACCAACTTTTCATGTTACTAAGTAAGAAAAAACAAGCAAAATCAACCCACCGAACAACAAAAAATCCCTTCCATTAGCTCCCATCATCAACTTGTAAAAGAAAGAACATGGTCTCAGACAGAATTCTTTAAATTCAGTGAGTTATCTTTATGAGAAGTGCAGTGTATTTTTCTGATTTCTTTTACGAGCTCTTTCCTGAGAGATGAAAACCTTATCACAAAATAGCCTGGGCAGTTTTATTACTCGGTGGAAATCACTGATTTAAAAGACTGGTGCTTCACTCAACACCATTAATGGAAAAGTTCAGATAATGAAAAACAAAATGTGTTAGAAGTTCTACTCCTTCCAGGTGAACGAATAGGGGCCAAAAAAAGATAAAAACAGACAGAGCTGCTGCCACCACCCTTAACTAAGACAGCAATCTGGAAATGAAGGTGAAAACGTTAAAAAAAAAAAAAAGTATGTTGCATAAAGCATGACTTCCAGAAGCTGTTCTGTGAAAAGTGGCCTCATTTGGGGCCACGACGCTTGGAGTTTCAGAAGGTCTGACAGTTCATGGAGGCCACGAGGAACTGCCACGCTACACCAGGAGACCTGAGCGACTTTGTCCAGGCAGTTACTGTCCACGTGCGTGTCATCTCGGAAGTCCACTCGTAATAACTAAACCTGGAACATGTCGCACCCTCCAGTGTTTCACTGATCTGTCCGGCACCGAGGAGATCTTTCAAGAAATTAAGGTACTGGTCTAGGCACGGAAACTGTACCTTCTTGAATTGTGTCCAATGACTTGAATAGTATCTATTCACTCATTAATTCACATGCACTGAGCAGCAACTGCATGTAAAATAACATTCTAAACAATGTAAAGAATTAAGTAATAAATGAATAAAATATAAGGTGTCTAACTTCAAAGATTATAACCTATGAAGAAAAATAAAACTTACATAGTGAGCAAAAATAAAGTATAAACATTAAATCAGGTTAAAGATCAATCATTTAGAATTACTGAAGGTTGCAAATAAAGAGGAAATAAAAGTGGGTTGAAGATATACAGTTTTTCCTAAGCCAAATATTAAAGAATTAATTTATTTTAGAACTCTGAAAAAGTCATTTAGCCCCCTTGACCTCACTTTCCTTATCTGAAAATGAGAAAATGGAGCTAAACGTTTCCTTCCTGCTCTTAAACTTGATTCTGTGATTCTGTGACAGAATTTCCCATCAGGCAAAAATAACATTTGAGGAAAGTCAGGAATTTTCTCTTATCAGAACAAGTTGGTAGTTCTTCTGTGACCCATATTCAGATCTCTAGAGATTATTTCAGATGAAAAATTCCATATGGCAGTTGTGGAAAGTAATGTACTTGACAAACAGCCCGAGGAGCAATTTCAGGTCAGGAAGGGTCTGCCTCTAATTCATGCCACACACCAGAGCCAGACCAATCTCCCCATAAGATGGTCTGGGCACACTGGGAGCTTGCTCAAAACACTTTCATAGCTTTCTGCTGCACACAGAGCCCCTCCGTGCACTGAGCACTGAGATCTATAGCTGCTCATTTCAAACTTATGTTCCAGGACTCCGTTCTCAATTGCAAAGTATTGGGTTGCAAAGAAAATAATGTTCACAAGCTATTTTATGCAAAAGAGAAATGTGTTAAAAGAAATGAGGATATACTTGAAACCCAGGGTGGTAAGTCAGCTGGTTTTGCTGAGGGCTTCACTCAAGGATAGAAATCATACAGAATCAAGACACTTATGTGTTTATTTATTATTGAGATGTGATTCTAACATCACAACGTTCACCACTTTAAAGTTTACATTGCAGTGGTTTTTAGAATATCTACAAGGTTGTGCAACCATCACCACTGGCTGCTTCCAGGACCTTTTCAGCCTCCAAAGAAACCAGCACACATTGCAGTCACTCCCTGCTCCCCTATAACTCCCCCGGAACGAAAAAGTAATTTATCTACTATCTCCATGGATTTTCCGATTCCGGGCATTTTATAAAAATAGAACAATATAATAGGAGACCTTTTGTGTCTGGCTTCTTACAGGTGGAAAGTGTTTTCAAGGTGGATTCACATTGTAGCAAGCATCATGACTTTATTTCTTTTTATGGTTGAAAATGTTCAGTTATATTGCTGTGCCATGTTTTGTTTATCTGGTTTGTCCTTTGATAGACATTTAAACTGTTTCCACTTTTTGGCTATTATGAGTAACGCTGCTATGAACATTCACATACAAGTTATTACATGAAGGTATGTTTCCCTGGGCATCTGCTTTGGAGTTGTGTAAGCCTAGGGGTGGAATCACTGGATCGTAAGACACTAGGGGTTGAATTGTGCCCCCTCAGTTCATATGTTGAAGGTGTAACCCCCACGCAAACTTACTGGAAATCGGGTCAAAGCAGATAGAATTAGTGAAAATGAAGTCATGCTGGAGTAGGGTGGGCCCCTAATCCAGCAGCACTGCACTGGCGCCTGTATCAAAGGGGAGATTTGGAGCCAGACAGGCAGGGAGAGCCCTATGTGAGCAAGAAGCAAAGATTGCAGGTGTGTCTCTGCAAACCAAAGCCACCCAAAGATGACCGCAAACCGCGAGAAGCCTGGGAGGGGCCTGGGACAGGCTGGCCCTCGGAATGCCCAGGGAAAATCAACCCGTGGGCGCCTTGATCTCAGACGTCTAATCCCCACAACTGCGAGACAATGCAATTCTGTTGTTCCAGAATGAGGAACTGTCAAAGTGGCTTTGCAAAGTGGCTGCGACATCGCGCATTCTCACCAGCAATGCACGGCGGTTTCAGTGTCTCCACATCCTGGCCAGTGCGTGGTATTGCCCAACTGTTTGGTTATTGTTACCCCGGTGGGTGTGAACTGGCACCTCATTGTGGTTTTGAAAGTATTTCCTTTTGATTCTTACTATTCCTGTAAGACTAATAGTAATGTCTCGTCTCTCATTCCTGATTTTAGTAATTTGAGTCTTCTCTACTTTTTCCCTCGGTCAGCCTAGCTAAATTTCGGTCAATTTTGTTGATCTTTTCCAAGAACAAACTTTTGGTTCTGTTGATTTTCCCTGTTGTGTTTTAAATCTCTATTTCCTTTACCTCCACTCTAGTCTATTCGTGCCTTCCTTCTTCTTGCTTTGGTTTAGTTTTCTCTTCCTTTTCTAATTTCTTGAGATGAAAGTCTAGGTTATTTATTTCAAATCTTTTTTCTTGTGTAATTTTGTCATTTACAGCTACAAATTTCCCTCAGCATTGATTGTGCTGTACGTTTCAGTGTACTATGTTTTTGTTTTAGTTAATCTTAAATTACTAATTTTTGTTGTGATTTCTTCTCTGACTCATTGTTTATTTTGAAGTATGTTGCTTAATTTTCACAAATTTGTAAGTTTCTCAAATGTCTTACCGGTGTTGATTTCTAATTTCATTCCCTTCTAGTCAGAGAACATGCTTTTTCTTTGATCATTTCAATCCTTTTAAATGTATTGAGCCTTGCTTTGTGGCCTAACACGTGGTATATTCTGAAGGACGTTCTGTGTGCACTTGGCAAGAATGGGGGTTCTGTTGTCAGGTGTTGTATGGACGTCTGTTAGGTCTACGTTTATAATGCTGTTTGAGTCTTCTCTTTTCTTGACAATCATCAGTCTGGTCATTCTGTCTATTATTGAAAGTGGCTTATTTAAGTCTCCAGCTATTATGAACAATCTATTTCTCCCTGCAATCTCATCTGCTTTTGCTTCATGCACATTGGGACTCTGTTGACTGGTGCACGTGTTTAGCATTCTTACATTTTCTTAAAATTTTGGTCATTTTATCATTACAATCTGTCCTTGCCTCTAGTGACAATATGTGTCTTAAGTCTGTTTTGCCTGACATTAGCATGGCCCACTGTTTTATGGTATATTTTTTCCAAGCCTTTGTTTTCAAACCATTTGTGTCTTTGAATCTCAACTGTCCCCTCTACACGACATGTAGTTGGATCTTGACTTTTTCCCCATTCTGCCAGTTGGTCTTTTAACTGGAGAGTTTAAGACATTTACATTTGGTGTGATTGCTAGGTAGAATTGATGTATGCCATTTTACTATGCTTCTTATAAATCCCATGTCTTTTTTGTGCCTCAGTTTCTCCACTATCGCTTCCCTTTTGGTTAATTAGATATTTTTCTAGTGAAGAATTCAATTCCCTTATTTGTTTCACTATATATTTTTTAGTTGTTTTTAATGATTACTTTGAGGATTATTGTTAACATCTTAATTTATATCCATCTTTTTTTGGATATATCAGATTGATTCCACTGCTATAAAAAATTTTGACTTTGTATGGATGTGGTCTCCCTTCCCCACTAAGTATCACAAAATATATCTTTATACATTGTTCCATCAATGTGGGCTTACAGTTTTTGCAGTATGCATTTGCATTTTAAATCAAATAGAAAAAAAAGTTGCAAACAAAAATGTACTTATACTGCTTTTTGTATTTACCTGTGTAAGTATCTTTACCAGTGTTCTTTATTTCTTCACGTGGATTCAAGTTCATGTCTGGTGTTCTTTTCAAAATGAAGGAGGGCTTATAGTATTTCAGGTCAGATGTGCTGGCCATGAAGTCTCTCGGTTCTTAATTTCTTCTTCATTTTTTGTAGCTTAATTTTGCTGGATACAAAATTGTTTAGCAGGTTTTCTAATTTTCTTTGAGCACTTTTAAAAGTCAATTACTGTCTCCTGACCCCCATCAGTTTCTGCCATTTTCACTGATAACTTGTCAGATCCTAGTTAAACTTTCTGTTTTTTCTCACTTGTATTTACCTCCTCCTGAATTTTTTCTAACAGTCCTTAGATCAGTCTAGACCCTGAAATAAAACACAGAATTTCTCAGTTTCCATATGCTAATACCAAAAATGTGCACCCAAAGCAACCTGAGCCCTACAGAATTATCAAAATCTTTGTACAATCACCATCAGAGATTTTCACAGCCTCCTGGTGGCTTCATTCTCTGAGGTCCCCCCACCACTGGAATCTGGCTGGGACCTCTCTCTTCTCTTACGTCTGCTTCCCCTCCATACCGTCTCCCTGCGCAATCTCCTCCAGTGTCTTCTCACTCTTCCCAGACAATGTGCTCGAATAGTCAGTTCTCCTCAGCTCTTATCCCAGAATTCACCTTCCGGCTCTCTGTTACATATCCAAACTCATCAACACGTTTATAAAAACAAAAATTGCTTCTGTGTAATAAGATCTAACCTGTTTTGCAAGCAATTACCAGCTCAATATTAGTCTCCTTTTCCATTAAATGTTCGCAGTCGCATTTATGTGCACGAGGCTCCGCTGTGCCTCCCCCTCGCGTGTGCCCCCTGCAGCGCGTTTCTGGGCCGCGGGGCACGAGCCATCCGGTGGGGCAACTCTGGTCGCTCTTCTAACTACACTATGAGTTTCCCGAGAGCAAGTAAAAGATATTCAGTATGTAGTAGAGGGTGAGTCAATATTCTTTAATGATAATGACCTGGGTGGTGTTTAATTCACATAATAAACACAATAATCACACACCACACTTTGCTGGAGGAGCTGAGTGGTGCCCAAAGCCTTTACGTGTAGTGTGAGCAGTATTTACTAAGGGGGGTAAATAAGACAATGGTGTGATGCTTGTTAAGGACCCAATACAACCGAACACTGCGCTCTAGTCCACTGGACATTGTAGAAGCAAGTACCTCGTTTCGATCCAGCCTGGTCCAAGTGACTCTCCGCTCACCTGAAGGGCCAGGCATGACCCTGCCTTCCAGGCGCTGGCGAAGGAGATGCTTCCTTACCTCACCTGTGAGTCCCCTGCTGCACTTACGGAAGCCCCCGCACCAGAGGCCACATCCAGGCTGAAGCCGCTCTCCTTTGATTCAGGTTTAATGAGTTTTTCATACTCAGAAAGACTTTCAAGGGAAAAAAAAAAAGGATTCATGGTGCAGCTGATTTGTATTCAAAGGTGAACCACCTAAAATCTATTATACTGACTTTTAATCAAGAGGCAGGTAGGAGGGGAGCTCTTTTTGCCACAGGGGAGACTTCTTTCCAAATGGACTGTCCTCCCATTGTAATAAGGTCCCACGTAGGGACTGCTCGACACGCTCTAAGCTGTGTTACCTAAAGAATTAACTCATTTTAATCACCCAGGGAGGCAAGGCAGGCCTTATAGGCCCCCCCTTTTTTAATGAAGACACTGAAATACAGAGCAATCTGGTTTGCTTTGGTCACACTACTTATTGGAGGTGATTTTCAGTGTTGGCAGTGGCTGCGGCAGGGTGGGGGCCGGGGGTGGGAAAGCCAGGTTAGATAGCTCTCAGCAAATGCCTCTTTTCCAACCATTAATAATAACCTCTGAATGAAGGAGTCCAAGCCTCTTCCGCAGCTCTTAATGCTGACAGTGATGGTGACGATGACGTTAATATTTATCAGAAACTGACCAAAGGCTCGGGATTGTGGTTGGTGCTTAGACTGAATGAATTTATTAAGTCCTCACAGAATCATTAAAAGTTTAAGTGCATTGGCCTGGGTCCAATCGGGAGACAGAAACCACACAGTACTTTGAACAGGAATTTAACATAAAGAATTATGAAATAATTACAGTGGGATAAGGATATAAAAGGAACTTTAGAGGGAAACATACAGCTGGGGGAGAACATCTAAGAAGGGAAAAACTTGGAAGGGTCGCCAATGTCGAGACTGGGTGCAGACCTCATTTGGCAAGGTGGGTTGCAGACCGCTGCATAGTGGAGCCGTCTGCTGAGCTATCTGGCCAGAGTTGGTCCAGGAAGAAACGCACAGTCACAGGAAGAAAGAAGCCACCATCTGGGGCACAGGTGCGTGCAGGTGTGGGGCAGGATGCAGAGGGAGGCGTCACTGCCACAGCAGCATTGCTGTGTGACCCGTGGTGCACAGCATCCATGCCGTGAGGACCACAGGGGAACAGGTGAACTGAGGGAGGTGGGATGTGTGCGGGTGGAGCTGGGATGGCACAGCACGGCTTCGTCCAGGGCCTGTGAGCCGCAGCAAGTGAGCACCAAGCCCAGGTCAGGGCTGTAGTTCCTGGGGAGGCTGCACACTGAGGGCATGGGTGCAGAGTGACACAGGGCATCCCCACAGGCACGCAGAGCTGACCGGCGGTGCAGCGGGCACAGGAAGGAGCCACGTCCGCACCAGAACCAGGAAGAGGAGTCGGTCCTCTGCTGTACCCCCCGCAGACAGAGCTTCACGCTGCGCTGACTGCAAAGGGAAGGCCCATTACATCAGAGCGGGTACTGAAGGATGGATCTCCAGCTGAGGGCAATAAATTAAACTGGCACAGTGGGAATGCTATTAACCGCTTTTAATTTTTTAGATTTGGTACTTTTGTATGGTTTTCATTCCAGCTTTATTGAAGTATGATTGACAAATAAAAATTGTATATATTTAGGTTGTTCAATGTGTGTTTAAGGTGCCTAATGTGATGATTTAAAATATATAGGAAATAATAAAATTTGAATATTAAATATTATTTCTATATAATTATATATTAAATATTAAATTGAACAAATAAATATTAAATTGTATGCAGTTAAACACAGAGAGAGAGATAAGAAACAGAGTTATAGGGATTAATTTGCTGAGACCATGTACCTGGCAGGTGGAGGAGTCAGCACATTCTCCCAGAAACTACCCCAAGGCGTGATCTTGACGCCTAATATGACAGAAGCACTATATGAACGTACGAATGAAAAAAGATCCTCTAATGAATAAACTTTTCCCAGCTCACAATTTGCTTTCACCATTAATTGTGCCAATGTAGCTCCTTTAAGATTCTGGCATTAAACAATGCTGCCTTTCTCTAGTTTAAAATGTAGAATCCAGGCCTTCATTGAAAGAGAGACTTTTCATTTATTTTGCATTTGAAAGGCATGCACTATCCTGGGCATATTTAAGAGTTTTCTCAGTGACTTGATCATAATTTGCTGAAATGTTTTACAGAATCTGATCCGGGTGGAGTCTGACAGCGCTGTGAAGTGCAGACCAGTTCTTCCTGATCTGAACGGTGGTCAGTCTGTGGAAGTCAGTGCAGCTGGAGGCCGGGCTGCGTCAGAAGCCCAATGCCCAGGCTCTCAACTTGTGGACTTTCAGGACTCGGACCTTCCTAATGCGACAAGCAGAGACAGATGCCGGCAATCTCTGTAGGACCCTTAGTGAGCATTTGCCTGGAACACATTATTTTTCCCAGCCTTTAGCCCTGATGAGGGAAGAGTCTAAAAGGCCCTTGGAATCCACCTTCCATTTTAAACCTAAGTTGGCTGAACCCCAAGCAGGGAGGATGACTTACTCATAGTCCCACAGCCGGCGGGTGGAAGGGACAGGTCAGAACTTGTGTCGTCCGCATTTCTGACTCCCAGTCCATGTGTCTCTCTACCAGACCTCCGTTTGCGGCATGGGAGACGGCCTGGTGAGTGGTCCACTCAGAGTCAGAGGCGTCAGAATCAAGAGTTTCTGCACAGAAGTCCAGAGCCAGAAAAGACCGAGCAGCGATGACCTGGGGTTCCACTACTCCTTTCAAATACGAGCTTACCCTGAAGCCCATCACAGTAATACTGTATTATTTTATATTATATCACATCACATCATATCATATCATATCGTTACACAGCACATAGGATATTACACGAGAAAAGCTAGCAGGGCTGTGGGTGAAGTCAGGCAGTAGCTGGGCCCCTGGCCCCAACCCCTCTCTTACCTGCCTTCTGGCCAGTTAGCACAGAAAAAAAAAAAGAAAGTTAAAATGGAAAAACTAAGTATCAAGAAAATGCAACTGTCTCTAGTAAAGGACCAAGAAGAAAGGAAGATGAGCATGACTAACGGGGGGGGGGGGGCAGAATGAGACAGGAATAGGCGTCTGGGCGACTGGAATATCAGGAGAAGCAGGAAGGTGGACGCCAAGCCACTGTGATCATCTCAGGTCAGCTGGCAGCATCGAGGGACAGGAGACTCGCACAGGCTCACCCAGAAATTCATTCCATGGGAGATTGTAGCGAATACAAACGGTGCCTGCTTCACGACATTTATATCAAGGTCTTGGTGGGTCTAACAGCAAGTGGAGAAATAAAACGTAATTCCAAAAGAAAAAATTGGATTCTTCTCAAATCTGTGGCTGAAATGGGTACGTCTTTCAGCCAGAACAGCTCTATTCTATAAAGCATTACACAGCTGCTGTAACCCTTAGCTGAAAATGCTGATCCTCGAAAAAGAAAAAGGAAGAAAACACTGAAAATGAAACAACGACACTAGGAGTTCTGTAAAAAGGCAGAAAGGAAAGGACTGCATGCTGGTTTTGCATAGTGTTGTGTATCCCGTGTAGGAGCTAAGAGAGGCCGTGCACCCAAAAGAAACAACCAGAAGTCGCAGCATTAACAAGACTTTGGGTATTTTTCCAAGTGTTTCCAAAGAGCTGAACGTTGGATAAGATGTCTGGATGTTGGGTTACATTTTCTCCAACACAGTGAAGTCTGAGGACACAGTTGGACTGATTAACCCGGAGGACAAACCACGTAGGCGTCCAGGTAGCAGGTTTTGCCTTATTCCTGAGCTCGGTACCATCCCCTTTACTGCGTCCCTGTGACTGAACCAGGTCTGGTCGCTGACCAGTCACAGGATGACGTATTTGGAGGTCAACGATGCAGAACCCTGACCACCAGCCAGAGACGAGTGTAGACCCAGAATGACTTGGGCGACCGAGTCAACAAAAGCTGTTTCCCTTAGAAAGTGGGTAACAGAACCCTCCTCCCAGAAACGGTGTGAAAGCTGCTTGTTTCTATTTATTAAAATTATTCTTGCCAAGATGGTACAGCAGTGGGTTTCTGCAAAGGGAGGCTCATCTCTACCATGAACTTGTTGCAACTGAAGATGTTACATGTGAAACCAGAGACACCATTAGAGAGAGAGGGAGAGAGATGCATAAATTTTATTAAGCAAAAAATTGGTGAAGGCTTGGCAATCTCTTGCTAATGCTAATCACTGGCTCCTTCCCTCAGATGTTGGATTCACAGGTTAGCCTGAATTGAAAAATGGCAGATGTGTGTGTGTTTGTGTCTGTGTGTGTGGTGGGGGCGGGGGAGGGGTTATGGGCAGTGACAGGAAGCAATTCAGGCTGAACAGAAAAAGCCACCTGGACTGTAGCAGCTGCCAGCACCAAACCAAGAGGCTTGCTGTAAGGCGTCCCGCTCGTGGAGCACGCTGGATCATGACAGGCGAGGCAGAGGCGTCCCCAGGCCGCGGTCCTGTGGGGAACGGGACTCCGCACTACACAGGATGCTACAGATCATGCTTAGGAAACTCGAAATGGAAAAACCTAGCGATTTTCCTCAGACGTGTCACTGTAGCTGTGTATTAAAATATGCAAATATTTTCCAAGGATGCCAGCTTCATCATACTTAGCTCATCCACGTCCGGCACATTAAGTGCCGCCTTAAATTGATACATTCGGGCTATGATTTCAACACGGCAGTCCCGGGAGTCTTCCTTTTCTTCTGAGATGATCTTGGAGAGCTCCCCACGGAGTATAACCTTGAGAGCTGCTTGGATGGATAGGTTCTGTATTCACTGCGGAGGCTGAGTGAGTAGATAAAAACGTAGCCCTGACGGGCGGCCCTCCTTGATTACTAGAGCCCTACCCCAAGGCGCAAATCTGACGGATCCTGCTCCTCTTAATACCCTTGATGCCTTGAGAACGTTTCACGCTTAGCACCCGTGAACAGCTCCAGGAGTGGAGATAGATGCCAGCCTCCTGGGTGCATCCTGTGCTCTGTGTCCCACCTGGTCTCCAGCCTCGCTGCTCGTCACTGCATCACTCTGCACTCAAGGCACATGGAGCTGACTGCTTTCCCACATCTGCTGTGCTCCCGAAAGTCCCCAAGCATGTCAGGAGTCATTAGATTGTGTGCCTGGAACAGCTGTCTCCCCCCTCTCCACCTGGCTGCCTCCCTCCCCCTCATCACTCAAAACCAGGCCAGATGCCAGCTCCTCCCACCCCCTCGGCGGAGCCATCCTTCCCTCCCGGTGCCTGGCTCTGTCTCCCACCGCCTCCTCACACAGCATCACCAATGTCTCACGCACCCTTGTCACTGTGGGCCTTTGCAGAGAAGGCGCTGTCGGATGTTACGACCTGGTGCCCAGAGCAGTGACCCAGACGGGCAATGACAGGGGCAGTGGATGGACAAGCTCGGTATGCAAGCAGCGTGGATGGACCTGGAGGTCGTCCTTCTAGGTGAAGGAAGAGAAAAAGAAACACCGCATGGCATCACTCATGTGGAATCTGAAAAAAGGACACAAATGAATTTTTCACATAACAGAAACAGCCTCACAGACACAGGAAACAAAAGTGTGGTTACCAGGGAGGAAAGGGGGGAGGTGGAGAGATTAGTGGGGAGTTTGGGATTAACGGACACACACTACTATATATAAAACAGATAAACAGCAAGGTCCTACTGTGGACCCAGGGAATTGCATTCAGTATCTCATAATAGCCTTTAATGGAAAAGAATATAGAAAGGAATATTTATGTGTACAACTGAATCACTATGCTGTACACCAGAAACTAACACAGCATTGTAAACTGACTTTAAAACACTCACAGCCCTCCTTTCTGAAAAAGATGTATTAGAGATGCGTTTTACAGACCCATGGGACTATCTGAAGTTGTGTAAAATTGCTTGACCAAGGACTGTCCAAATGTCACACGTGTTCAGAAAACCCTGCCAGGTAAGGAACACCTGACTTCACAGACTCTGACGCCAAGGCATGGGTTGGAGAAGAGGGGCATTAATTATGATTTTATTCGGCCAGTTTCTATAAAGTCGTTACATCATGCATTTGAGATCATGCAAAGGGTCCTGAAAGTATGTTTTCGTGTACCCCTGCCTCCCGTTCCCTGTCCCTGCGCCGTGGAAGCCGCGGTGCAGCAGGAGCGGCAGAGTAAGGGCTGCGGAGGGCCTGCCTGCGACGCTCAAGGCTGCTCTTTAGGGGGACAGACAATCCCCCTCATACCATGACTTGACGCCCTTGCGGGACAAGCCCGTACTCTCCCGACTATCTCACCAAACTACTCCGTGGCTTTTCCTTGTACCACGGACACCACATGCCCCCTCTCAGATGGTAATCCTGCCTCCCACCAAGAAAACAGAGGCAAAACAGGAACTTCACATCCTCCCTCCACGAAGTCTGCCGAGCACCTGCCCCACCCCCGCCAAGAGGGACAAAGCGCCCGCGTGCCTGTCACCCCTCGCTGCGGTGGGAACCCCATCACCTCCTCGAGGATCTCCCTCCTGTGTCGCATCTTATCATTACCGGCTTTTGCACGGTCCATTCTTCTTCGTCAACTCATTCCCGTTAGGCTGCAGTGCTTCTCACCTTTAAGAAAGAGCCCCTCCATCCAGTCTGCAAACCAGGACACAAACCAGTGGCCCGTCCTGCCTGCACGCGATCAACCAGTAATCTCGGCTAAGACTCACTCTCACTTCCCTCGTCAGCGTGACTTCAGGTTCAAGCCTTTCTTCATGCTGAACACCTGGTAGCTCTGCTCCACCGAGCGTCCCCAGACCCGAGACAGAGGGACCAGGAGCCAGCCGCTGAGCAGCTGGGGCAAGGGCAGTGCTAGTGACCTGGGGGGGTGCGTTCACGCTGTGCGAGTGAGCAGAGCAGTGTTTCCCCAGGTCAAGCACAGCACAGCATCAGGCCGACAGGCTAAGGTGAGCAGAGGGCGGCCCCTGGGCTGGTGCACCTGGGAGTTAACAGATGCGCGTGGCTGTCCCTTGACTGCGACTCAGCGTGGCCCTGGGATCCAGCAGGTAAAAAGTCAGGAAAGCAGGATCAAGATCTCGCAGAGGCCGCCCTGTTTGTGCATATTCGGGATCCAGGCTGCCCTGGAACAGGGACTGGAGAGCAGCTGACAGCCTGACACGGACACCTGCACCCTTTTCAGCTCCAAAATGATCTGACCTGCAGGACCGGGGACAGTAGCTGCCCCGGAGATGAGGAAGGTTTTTTATGTAGGTTGGAAAAGAGCCCACAGAGCCACGGAAACTCAGGGTTCAACAATAAACCAGCCTTAAATCCATGCAGCGCCGTGCTGTCAGCGCGTGTGCCCTGCGCGCAAATTCCCTGCAGGTAACTCAGCACCCCTCCCCGTCCATGCGCTGCAGGGCTTCCTGCATTTCCAGCTGTGACTGGGTCTCCTGAAAGATGCAGCCGTGGGTGTGACTGCAGCTGAAATGTCAAGATTTCCATACAGACAGCTTCTCTGGCTCCCGCAATCCCCCCAGCAGAGCGGGAAGCCTTTGCAGTGCACGCTTGTATATATTCATGTGTTTATTTCCATAACAGCAGCTGCCTTCCAGAATTCACTGGTCTGATCATTTCAAGTCTGCTCTGCTTGGAAATCTGATAGCGCAAAACCCAAAGAAAAGACACTGATGTTACAGTTCATTCCACGTGATGGCCACCTGCCGCTACAGAGTCGAGTTGTTGCCTGTGAACTTCAGGGCGAATTTCTGCCAATAAACAGCCTGGGAGGGGTAGATCGGGGAGTTAGAACCCTTCTGAGTCACCTCTGAGGGCTCTGTAGACGGCTGCTCGTCTGAGAAGGGACTTACCCATGGAACCCTGCTGCCGTGGTTCTTACTCGATTAAGCCAAAGGCTTTTGCCTGAATCAAAGCTCAGTTTCAGTGATGTCTTGCCTCCTTTGTTTGCGCCATCGTCCTTGGACAATCTGCTGCTCCCAGCGCCCGACCTACGCCTCCCCGGCTCTTCCATCATCACTCACTCCACACCTTCATCATCCTGGAAAATGAGAACATAGACCGAAATCTGGTGTCACTTTTTTCATCATCAATTGCAGTGGAAACCTGAGTAACAAGAACCTGGACGGGACATATGTTGGCACCAACAGATAGAGCATCTGATCCTCCACTCTGCAAGGGCTTTTTATTTTATTTTACTTTATTTTTGCTGCATTTGACTCATCACTCTCATCTGCTGTGACCGCACTATGAAGTCCATGGGGACCAAGACAGACTCTTGCCCATACTTTATTTCTAGCATCTAGCACGTGTCTGGCACATGAGAGACCTGTGTGAAATAGCTGTTGGGTTATTTCAGGAGGTCATCATGGACCAGTGCACTAAGAAGACAGGCCGTCACCTGCTTGTTCATCTGGTAATAAGATCAGTGGGGGAGGTGAGGCGCTGGAGTCGTTTGTTTCAATAGTCCAGGTTCATGATACTAAAAGGTAAACACAAATTTGAATATTTTATTCATTTATCCCACAAATCTGTGATGTCCGTCACGTGCTAAACACATAAACAGTAGGGAAACACATCAAGATGCCTCTCTGAATAGTCACATTTGGGGGTCGGGCAGTAGACAAGGGAACCACACACACACATTCACATGAGTCTAAGGAAAACAGGGCAGGGGAGAGGCTGGGAAGTGCTGGGAGGGCAGTGAGGCATCGCCGCGTCAGCTGCAGTGACCAGGGAGAGCCTCAGGTGAGCCCCGTCTGAGTGAGCTCCCAAGGGGAGGGCGGGGTGACCGCGCACGTGTCTGAGGGAGGGGTGCTCTGGTGCCCAGGCTGGGACGCAGTGGGAAGCCCAGGTGTCCTACAGGTCTGCCTGGAGCAGGATGAATGAGGCGGGGGGGACCAGGAGGTGAGGTCACAGGTCATATAGATCATAGTATTTTATCCCCCATTTGAAAGACAAAAACCTTGTCAAGATAAAAGAAAGGGGTTTTCTTCACCCCGACCTTACCATTATAACATATTTATAACCCAGCATGCTTTCTATCCTGAAAATAGGGAAAATGCAAATGTGCTAAAATGCTGATAACTTAAAACCATCAAAATAGGACGAGAACATGACCTTGGCCGAGGGAAGCAGAGAAAGGCAAGCACAGGGGGCACCATCCTGATCTCAGGATTATTCTGATAATTCAGCCACCAACGCTTTCATTGCAGAGCAAAGGCTCCCCAGTATAAATTCTTCTAGCTCTGGCAGCACTGTTTCCCATGCGATTGCTTTTAAAGTAGAACACATTCTGCTGCTAAGTGTGCACACCTCGGTGCTGAGTGTCATTTCTTATTCTGAGGATGGAATATTAAAAACAAACATGGGCAGCCCCTGTGATAATAAAATAAACACAATCCAGTGAGAACATAAGGGCAAAATAAAAATATTTAAAAGCTGAACTTGTTTTTAAAAAAAAAAAGAAAGAAAGGGAAAAACAAGCCACTGTTTTACTTTTTAGAACTTACCGGCTTGAAATGAATTATTTGCTGATTAGGAATCTTGTTGTTTTTTTTTAAATCAATAGTATCTGGTTAAAATAGCAAATCTACCCTTCCTAGATTAGATAGGCCCAAATTTTATATAGCAGCATAGAAATTAATTAATAAAATTAATTTTCTACTAATGCAAATAAGTGTCCTTCACACACAGCAGACAAATAAAACCATCAACAAAATTGTGGTTTAATTATTTCCTCAGTAGCAACTTGGAACCAGCATATCAACCTAATACTCACTGTGAAGACTTCCTTCCCATCATGGTCACTTGCTCTTCGGTGGTTTCAGGCAATCAGAAAGTGGAGAAAAGAGAACAACTTTCATTCATACTATAATAACAACTTCTAAAAATTATAGATTTAATGTTTCAAAGGGAGCAACACGAGGAAAAGGCAATGAATAAAGAAGTCGGGCGCTGGTGTATGTCACCGTTCTGGCATCCACTTCCAGGGCCAAGAAAAACAGAACCATTCATCTCAGCGCACCTGGCTCCAGCCTCGCCCCCTGGATAAATCAGAAAGCGGAGCAGATGTCCATGAATCCAGGCTCTCAAGTTACTTTCCGGCTTTGGTCACCAGCGGACTGTGTGACCTTGCAAAGCTTGCTTCCCTCCCCTAAACACAGGTGGCTGTGGAGACAGGTCCCTCTGCGTGACAATCACTAAATGATGCTTCTCATCGGAGAGGTGCATCCCATTCAGTTACTTCCAATGCACGTTTCCTCACAGCAAATCATGTTTTCTTATTGACCTTCTTGATATAAGCCAAGTTACATTCCTGTAAGGAAAATACAGATTCCGCAGACACGGCATTCAGGTGCAGGTCCCGCTGAAAAAGTGTGACGTTGTGTTAGGAACCTTCACGAAATCTAATCCTTACAGCAACGGTTATGAACTACAACAATGTCGTTACTACTTTTTCTTTTCTTTTTTCTTTCTTTTTTTTAACAGGTAAAGATTTGGGGACTCAGCGCAGGTAAGTGCCTTACCGAGGCGACAGACCTACAAAGTGCTCCCACGGGAGTGAAAACTGGGCTCTTCCCTGCGTGTTTCCCACGCAGTGAACCATCCCTGAGCAAAGGGAGGCAGCGGTCTCCCAGCAGACGCCCTCCGGCGCCCAGCAGCCTGGCCGCAGTTTTATCTTTACAGACTTTCCTTGCCCGTGTGCTGCTTCTGTGGCACGGACCTGCCCCCCGACCCCTCAAGTCGTGTCCCTGGGGCCAGGGAAGCAGCGTCTCTGTCAAAGCAGCAGTGAGGCCGCAGCTGCTGCACCGGGACTACCTCCTTGTACCCCCAGCCCCTGGGCCAGCTGTGCTGCGGCGCTGACCTGCCAGAAGGTGCTGACCCGCCAGGGGGCGCTGACCCGCCAGGAGGCACTGACCCGCCAGGGGGCGCTGACCCGCCAGGAGGCACTGACCCGCCAGGGGGCGCTGACCCGCCAGGAGGTGCTGACCCGCCAGGGGGTGCTGACCCGCCTGGAGGTGCTGATCCGCCAGGAGGTGCTGACCCGCCAGGAGGTGCTGACCCGCGAGAACCTTGGGTTCTTCAGAGATGTGATGTTACCACTTACAGCTTTACTGGCCTTGAGCAAGTGGCCAAACTATGTAATCTTCAATTTTTTTTTAAACAAAATAGTTTGGGGACTAATAGTAACCATCACCTAGTATTTTGCAAGATTTAAATGAGATACGGAATCACAGGGCCTGGCCGGCAGTCAGTCCTCCGTGACTGTCGGCTGCTGTGACCGCTGCGACGGTGCATCTCCGCGGGAAGCCCTGGCCCGCCGTGATGGCACCCAGGCAGATTGTTTCATTTTAATTAATGAGTAAATATATCCCTAGTCTTGAAAGATCCTTCAGTGCGTTTCTTCTGCACGGGGAGTCCCGTCCCTTGTGGAGGCGGGGAAGTCGTGCTCCAGTGACTGGCTCCAAGGCCAGGACATCGGGTGTCCAGGTCGCTGTGCTGTTTTTATTTTCGGGACTTGGGCAAGTCACTCACTCTGGGAGCCTCCGTTTCCTCACCGTGCTTTGTGATAACAGGCCTGCATACCCTTAGGGTTTCAAGAGGATGGAATAAGATGACTGAATAAGTTATCTGCATGAGCTAATAACCTCGCCTCGTCCCTGTTTTTAGTGGCTGGTGCCTAGTGTACACTGGTGCAGTCATCACTGCTTAAGGAGATATTATTAATATTCCTTTAAACATAATGGTTTGGTCCCCAAATACCAAGAAAAAGGCAAAAATTACTGAGGCAAGCTCAGTTTGTGAGTATCTGTGCCTGACACCTGATACAAGACTCTTTATCTTGGTTTATGTGGAAGGGAGAATAGACCTGCAGAACCACTGCCAGCATCACTGAGCAGATCGACTACCATTCACGCTGCTTAAAGCCACCGGCTGCCCACTTCTCAGCCACGGGCTTTCAGGAAAACGGTGCACCTGTCCCCGCTTCGCTTCTTTTCAGCCACACGAATCCCACCGAGGCTTAAGTCATTTCATGTCCTGGTGACAGCAGCCACCATCTTTAAAGGCTTGGGCCCCGTGTGTAATTACATTTGACGAAACAAGACCAGCCTCTAGCGACTTACCTCCAGTTGCGTGACTCACACTTTTTATATATATTCAAACCTGAAGCGGCATCAAAAGTGGATAAACTCCATCATCGAGTGATCTGTGAGGGTTTCACGACCAGAGCGCAGATATGTGTCAGCTTGGTCAGTAGGCAGGAGGGCTTCTGATGGTGTCAACAAGGGTAATCCCTTGTTTCTGTTAGAAAACCCAAGGTTCTAGAGAAAATGTGCTGAGGGCTGGTCAACCGTCAGGAACGTCTAACCCAATGTAGCCAAATTAAGTAACACAGATCATCTGGAGACATTAAATCAGAACGTCAAATTGGAAATTCCAAATCAAAGCATTTCAAACTTTTATAATTTTGGATTTATTAATGGAAGTTTGTAAAGTTGTGAAGACAGGAAATTTAATGTTGTGATTAAGAAACATGAGTTTAAAGGTGAACTTGCTTGAGTTTGGAATTCCACCCCACTACCCTCCAGCTGTGAGGTTTCCCCATGCTCCCAGCCTGGCTTCCTACTCTGTAAAGCAAAGATTAAAACAGTAATTCTCCACAGTCATGTTGTGATAGTAGATACACGGAAGGCATGTCTAATCGCAGCAGCTGCCATGTAGTGAGTGTCATCACTAACTAAGCTCAGTAAGGGTGACCCATGGCCATTTTGAGTTCAGGGTCTAGGAGCCAATGCCTGACCATTAGGGAACCAGGTTACCACGCATGCGTCCTCATGGTTTTCACACGCTGCCCCCCGTGGTGAGGCTGCAGGCTCCGTGGGTCACGCTCAGTGGCCCCAGACAACAGGTTTCAGTGGAATTATCAACTGTAAGGGGACAGCTCAGGGTCTCCACTTGTGCAGTCATCATCCGTGTTAATCAGAAGTCTTCCTCGCACCCGAGGTTCCCCATCAGCACATTCATCTCTGTCCTCAGTGAAAGTAATTAGAGCAAAGAGAAGTGCCGGCTACGTGTCAGATGCGTCCTTCACCCGATCCGTAGACAGTGACAGAGAGGGGTGGGGGCGTCTGGAAGGAGCCCCCTGCACTCACCCCTGCCTGGCTTACCCAGGAACAGCCCGCAGAAGCCCCCTCTGGCCCACGTGACATGATGGTCTCTCTTAACTCTAAACTCAACCTCAAAGCTCAATACAACGCACGAGGCCTGCTTTTACCCCCCTTTGTAGACACCCTAACGAACAACAACATTTGAAATGGCCGTTTTGTTCGCTCTGTTCCGGGGCTTCCAGCCCCGTGAGCACGCTGTCAGCTGCCCACTGGTAGCAAAGACACTGACATCCCTTGTTTGCATCCGGAGGGCAGTCCCGCCGAGCGCCTTGCAGACCAAGGTCAGGGGATGTTTGCCTGCCCTCTGGGCTCACGCCTTGGGCTACTAGGAGGTGGTCAATCACGGGGCGGTGAGTGACCTTGAAAACGACCAGATAATGTGAGATTGTTGCCAACACCTTCTTTCACTTTTGAGGATACAGCCCTGCTGCCCGTTCGGAAAACACAGGAAATCATTGCATAAAAGCCAGTCCATGCCGCGCACAATGCCTGCTCTCAGAATATCTTTTTAGAGCCAGTTAGGGCTTTGGGGAAAGGATGACAGAAAGGATTTCATGCGGTGTGCCTTTCAGCATTACTCTTTATTTTTGTCATTCTGGGGGCAAGAGCTTCCAGATTCCATGCCTGCCTCCCATCTTTTTTGTAAAATGAAATTTCACATGGAAAGAGGGAAACATTTTTTTAAAATCAAAAGTTAAGAGATGAAAGCCACTAAATGCTGTTAAGAGGCAGGTTGATTTCTGAAAAATGCAGCTTGCAGGTTTGAGGCTGGGACCTGCCATTGCAAAGGATGGGATGTACGAACAGAATGTCTCCACTGAGCATTTTAATTGAACATTTTTGAAACGAGACTAAGTGTCAGGAAACAAAAATAAAAGTGAAAGCAGGACCCCCCCTCACCCTGACGTATCTTGTACCTTCCTGACAAAGTGTTCCAGTTCTGAGCTTGTTAAAAGCAGCTTCCTGGAGCTACCCTTCTCTCATATCCTTCTGGCCCATCAAGAGAGGAACAGAACAGAACAAAATAAAAATAAAAGCTAGATGTGAGCCCCCGCAGTCCTGTCGCAGACACCTCGGTCTCCCATCCCTTCATTGGCTTCCCCAGCTCTGGGGCAGCCAGACCTCCTCCCCCAGAGCAGCAACGTTCCTCCTGGACTGTTTTCCATCCCGTGTCCTGGGACCCCATCCGTGTTCCTTTCCATCGCTGGAGCCAAGATCTGCATTCTTATCTGTTTTCAGGGCAGACACGAAAGATGGCTTCTACCTTCTGAATTCCATGAATGATGGACACAGACTGTGCCTAAGCCGATAAAAGCAGCTCCAGGAGACAGAAAAGCTTCACAGAAGGAATGGGATGGGACAGTCCCTGGGGAGTGGGGAGGAGCCATCATCTTCTGGGCAGCCGCTTCCGCCTGGAGCAGCACCACCCAGCCCTGCGACACTGGCTGACCCGCCAGGAGCCTGGGGTCTTAGGACCTTGGGTGGAGAAGACTCTCTCTCACAAGGCCTTTGCAGGGAAAGTGAGTTGGGAACTGATCATGGGCATCTGAAGAACTTATTATTCACCTCCAGCTTCAGACGTGGATTGAGCGCCTGCAGCCGTCATGGGACTCAGAGCACAGCTAATGCCCGACGGAGGAGGCATCCTTTACGGAGAATGCGGGGCAGGGAGGAGAAGGGAGCCACGTCCTGGCATCTTGGAGGGCCTGCTCTCAAGACGCATCCCCACGCCAGGCATGGAGGCCACTCCTCCTGCTCCGAACTGAACTGGAGCGTTAGAACGCAGTGCAGCTGAAGGTTTCCACTTCCTTCCCTTCCGAGATCAGAATCTCCCTCCACTCAGTGACCTCGGTGACAGCAGCTTCTCCGCTCAGAGAGGAGAGAGGTTTGCACAGCTTCTGTCATTCTCCTCAGCAAGACGTGCTTTTCCGAGGAACTAAACTGCCTTATTCACGGATTTCAATAACATTCTCTAAAAACAAAAACAAATTAATGGGAAAAAACTCCATCACGTTGTAACAGCATCTGCCAGTCACCCAGCATTTACCTGCTCTTCCCGCCTCGCGAGCAGAGCTGTGTGAACGGCGGAGACAGACAGGTCTGTCAGCAAAAGTTTCCAAGTGATTAGGAGATTTTAAAGACTGATATGCAGATCACAGGAAAGAAATACCGTTCTCTGTCTTTCTGTCTCCATTTCTCTCTGCCGGGGCGGGGGAAAGGTTAAAAGCCGAGTAAAGTCGCAGTCAGTAGGACCCTAATTATTCCCCCTGAAGTGTGAATTAGCAAGACCTGGAGGAGGAGTGGGCTCACTTGCCTAGAGGATCCGGACAGGATGGGGTACCCCCTCCGTGTCTCCCCCTCCTCCTTCCTGTGAGGGGCCTCCCTGAGGCTCTCCGCCCGCCGGTCACTGTGCGGCCCCCAGAGACGCACCGAGTGCTCAGGGTTGCACACCACACGCCCCACCCACGCCCTTGTTTGTTCATATCATCCAGAGGTCAAGATCCCCCCAGTCCTTCCTGCGTGGTTGCATGGTTTGGGCACGTGGTCCAGCAACCACGCTTCAAGGAGGTGGGGTGGGGGATGAAGCACGAAGGCCCACGCACGGCGCCCCTTTGAGCCCCACAGCACATAGGAAACCCCAGGCTAACCTGGAAACATGCCATCCACTGTATATTAACTCTTTTTTTTTAATTAATAGAATTTTTTAAAAGCAATTTAAGGTTTACAGAAAAGTGGAGGGAAAGTACAGAGCATTCCCTCTAATGATGCTGTTTTCTCCTGGAGTTGGATGCCCTGGCCTCTCCCTCCCAGGGCTGGCCAGTGCAGGGAGAGGGAATGACACGTCCACAAGAGGGCCTTCCAAATGCAAACCAACCAGTCCAGTGTCCACACCGCATCCCACCACCTCCTCTGCCCACTGCCCCGGACCACGGTCTCCCTGCACCGGTCCCACCACCGCAGTCCCTGGTTCTGTTGGCCACTCCTTTCCTGAGGTTGGTCTTCTCTCCTCTCAGCCACCTGTCCTATCTGACCAGGTCACTGGGCAGCGGACAACTTAGTGTTTCTCAAAGGGGTGATGGTTTGCTTTGTCGCTTTCTTTGCTTTATTGTTAACCTACTGAACCCCCCTTCTTCCAGGAAGCCTTCCCTGACTACTTCTAGCTGGGATGCTGAAAGACCCGTGTTCCTTAGGTGACGTTCACATCCTCTGTCTTCTACTACAGGAACGTGAGTCCCCTGAGGTCAGACATCACATGCTTTGTCTCTCACACAGACGTTCAGCCCGTCGCTGTAGTGTCTGGCGTCAGAGGACCTCCATGTCTACCTGGTGGACAGTCACTATTGTCAGTATTCCCCTTTATCTCCTTTTGGGCAAAGGCATGAACAGCTGGGCTCCACGAATGGCACAACATCTAGACGTCAGGGTCTGGGAAAAGTATAAAGAAAGGCAGCTTCTAAACAGATGGCGAATGCTGAAGGAAACCGACTGCCCTTAACTAAGCGTGGTTTAAAACCAGTTCTCTCTCTGGCTGAGACACTCAAGACACCTGGGCATGACTCGCTTTAGCTTCCAGGATGGACATAGATCATGACACGTTGGCACAGTGTTAACAACTGGAGTGAGGAAGGGCTTACAGCCTCTGCCTGTAGTATAAACATCTCATCATGGCTTATTTTAAACTAACTATGTGATGTCAACTAGCTTTCAAAATTCCTAAAAATTTGAAAATTGGCTCTTGCGAGCCGGTACAAGCTGACTCCAGTACAGCACTGGGTATAAATAATGTATGTTTAAAGGCCAATTTACTTGCCTCAGATTTATAAAATGCCTCTCAATTCATAGTATTTTTCACAGACTTTCTGGAAGACACAGTATTATCACTGATGTTTACTAAATGAGGACAGTAAAGCTTAGAGAATGTAATGACTTATGGGAATAGGAACGAAGGTTTTGGCAGCCAGGAATAGAAATCCCTTATTTAAGTTGACTTAAAAGTAAGGAATCTAATACCTTTCATAATGAGGTCACCAAGGGGAAGACCGGGTTTCAGAATTGTGTATGTCCCTCAGGACGTGCCTAAGCACCGGGCTTCATTCTCCTCTCTCCTCCGATGTGCCTGGTGTTGGCTGGGCTGTCCGCCTTGTCCTCAGGCTGGTGCAGGCAGCCCAGCTGGACTCGGCCGTGCTCAGCACGAGGGCAGAGATGTCTCCTCCTGGCCCAAGACGTAGGGTCAAGGAACCTGCCCCAGAAACCCCCGCATAGACTGACCTCACTTCTCCTTGGCCACAGCTTGGTCACATCTCCAAGGCCAGAAGAGTCGAGGGCTAGAGTGTGGGGTCGTTTGGCTGACTTGGCTAAATGGGATATTCTCTTGGTGCTGGGGACGGCTCACTGTCCTCTGGGGTCCCTTGGAGAAAGACAGATATCCAAACCCATCTGGCCTTCTGTTGGGGAGGAAAGATGGAGAATGGGTAAGCACGGACAGTGTCCGTTTGCTCGCCACACTCACAGTCTAGTCAGCAGCAAAGTCTGCAGTCACCTTCGTAATCAAGGACCACCTTCCCCAACATGACATCCTGCTTCTTGATAAAGATGTGGGTGAAAATCATGACGTGTCTCTTTCACCTCCTATGACATTTTTACTGCAATTCCCTTTGTCTATTATTTCAGCAAAGTTGTCTGGATTGCCTTCCATGCTTCAGGTCGCAGGTGTGGGCGCGTGAGTCTGTGTATTTACTGTATGAGTATATTAATAAACCCCGTGTCACCGGGTAAGAGCACTTTTTTTTTTTACTACCGACTTGTGCTCACACAGTGCCTTTCAAGGAAAAGTATAAGCACTATATACACATTATTTGAAAAATAAAACTAATTTCTCCAGGCTTCTCGTCCACAACAGTCTTTCAACAATTTCCCGATATTATTCAACCTTTAGTAGAGACAAACTTTGAAAGTGAGATTCAGAATTTTTCTGAAAATTATTACGAGCAACAGAAAATAAGGAGTTACAGCCCAAAATACCTTGCAACTGTAGCTACAGAGCTCACTGCAGTGATCACTATAATGTGCAGTGTGGCCGAGTCACAGTTGCCATGGAAACCATAAATTTGATTTTCTGGGGGTTTCATGTGTACAAAATCCCAGCTATCATACTGCCTCCACATACCATCTTTTTCATTTGTTATACACATACTGGGGTCCAACATAGGTCGCCTGAGCTAAAAAGAGAAATGTTGGTTGCTTTCTTCAAAGATTTCTTTAACATCTCGACAGTATCAGAGTTAATTCAGAAAGCGCATAAATAGAATATTATTTTTGACCTTGCTTCAGACATAACAGATTGATCTCTTCCAACCCAGCTCACACCACCCCTTGGAATAAAAATCTCTAAATATTTCCAGCTTTTGATCTGCTCACTTCTAGAACGTTCATGTGAGTTGGTGCTATTTCATGTGAATGACAGGTGATGTAGCCTTACCGATGTTCTGTTGTTTAGCTTTTATTTCTAAGAATTCCTTTGTATATGATTTCTGACTACACTATCTCTCAGCATCCGCACTTTAACAGAATGAAGTTCATCTCCTTACCTGGGATGGAATGCTTTACCAAGCCCGTGGTATAGTGACCACGGTTCTCTCAACCCATCTGCCTCTTCCAGCATTCTCGTCTATTTTGTGTGAGTTATCTGAAGCCCTGGGAACTCAAATCTCTACGATTTTAATGAAGAGAAGTTTGAATTGCAGTGGGTACGAAGTCCTGGAAGACTCCAGGTTTAGCCTTTACTCCCTATTACAGGTCTGTGTTGACATAGCAGGAAATGCCAGCTTTCTCACTGACTCCAGGGGAGCACGGGATGTCCCGGTTTACCTGGCTGCAGGGGGCACTGCTTCCATCTGATTCTCTCCTGCGAGCAGCCGACAAGAATCCCCCAGCCCAGTTCTTTGCCGTGGCCAAGAGCAGCGGCTACAGTTATTCAGCTGTTGTTCCCACATTGCACATAAAGGAAAAGAGACGTTCACGCTTGCTGGCTGAATAAACGTGGACACTCTGCCGTTCTACTTGAAGACGTTGCCTGGTCCCACTTTCCTCAGTTCTTTAATGAAGTAGACAAAACAAAGTACCACTCCCAAAGGAGTCCTGGGGTCGTTCATTAAAACTTTGCTCAACAGAAGGCATCTTTTAACAATTGTTGGAAGAAAAACACAGAAAATAATGTGATAGTTGCGTTGGCATCAGTTTCAGGAAGAGATTAGCAGGTATTATGATGGATCACACCAGCCTCAACTAAGTCAAAACTTCAGAGACAAGATGGCATGTTTAACAAACTCAGTCACTTTGTCATGGTGAGGTGATGACTCACCACAAGCTGGTAAAAGACACGCGCAGAACCCGCGGCATCAGCGCGTCTGCAGGCAGATTTGATGGTGTCAGTTGTCTTCAGCTGCGTGTGTGTCATTCACCTGCACAGTCTTCAGAAGCCTCAGTGCTCTGGACCACTCACTGCAAGACAAAGGGTGAAGAGGGAAGATGGGATAGATCAGAGAAACGAAAAAACCATCACTGTGTCCGTTCACCAGATCACACCGCAGGCATTTATCGATAAGCTTTTAGAGAATGGGTACCCAGTGAGTAGCTAGTATCCCCAGTGTTTAACTTGGGGTACGCCTGTCGGTGAAACAGTGACTTATAGAGAGACATGAGGGTTGGGCTTGATAAACAGCCTGGCCTAAGTTCCTGCTAGACAGCAAAACATTACATACAGGAAAAACGTTCATGGCGGACAGGACTCCACCAAACACACAGACATCCTGGATTAAATACAATAACAACTAACAAAATCGTACGTCAACCATTCATTTAATTCTCACAAAAAGTCTGGATGAAAAGCGCTGTGAAATACACTACACTCCTATTAGAATGGCTAAAATCAAAACAGCTGGGAATATCAGTTGCCGGAGAGCACGGGCAGCAACAGGAGCTTCCATCCACTGGCGGGGGCCTGCCCAGCCCCACGGGCAGTCGGTCCTTACACAGGTAAACATAGTGTGACCTTAAGATCCAGCAGCGATGCTCCTGGGTGTTTATCCAGCTGACGGGTGAGCAAAGGTCCACACAAAAATCTCCAGGCAAATATTCACAGCAGCCAAGACGCCCTCCACTAAATAAGGGAACAGGCAAAACCGATGCGGTGGGAAGTCACTGAGCACAAAGAAGGACACACTGTCAATCCACGCAACAAAGTGGAGGAATCGTAATGCCACATTTTAAGTGAAAGAAGCAAGTCAGAGGAGGCTACATGCTGTGAGTGTCCAGCTATGTGACATCTCATAAAAACCGACACTGTGGAGACTGGAAACAGAGCGGTGACTGTCAGGACCTTGAGAAAGGCGACGCATGAACAGACGGACCATTGGGGATTTTCCTCTGCTTTGTGATTATACTGGGTTATTTAAATACACAAATGACATGTATTTGAATTAAAATAGTTGTGAGTTACAGGAAAATGGCAAATACAATACGGAGGATTCCTGGTACACACGCCCAGTTATTAACAACACCTTGCCTTGGTGTGGCGTGTTTATCACAGTCAAGGGACCGATACTGATACGCCATCACTCACGGAAGCCCAAACCCCACACTCAGATTTCCTTCTGTTTTGTCGAACGTCCTTCTTATGCCCCAGGATCCCATGTAGGACACCACATCACATTAAACGTGACCTCAGCCCAGGGCTCCAGGTTGACATCAGCTGTGAGAGGTCGTGTTGACAGTCTGTGGACTTGACATGACCTGAGGAAATACCTTTGGCCAACGCAGCGTCAGCGTTTCACAAGTCACCGTAGGTGTTGTGGAGAGATGTGGACTCACCCCTGCGTACGTTTGGGAAGCATGAGGTTAAGTGCACAGAAGTGGGTGTGCTGGGGCATGTTTCTCGGGCCCGTGTGTCCACTGTGCGCCCCGACGGGCAGCTGTGAAGGGCTGCAGTGGGCACCCCAGGGCACCACTCGCCACCAGGCACACAACACCATGGGCACTGCGCCAGTCCACTCGGACGAAGGCAGCCCAGCGCCTTGTGCTAAGTCAGAGAACGCCTTTGGATCAAGCAGACGTGGACGAAAGCCGGGTCTCCAAACCCCTTTACGCAAGGAACGTCCTATGGAGAGGTGTCTTTGGGAAGGTGGCTGTGAGCACGTGGGAGCCCTTCCTCCACAGGCTGGTTGCCATCATCATCTCCGTTACTGCGTTTCGTGGAAAGAGAAGAGAATGGGCAGAGCGTGGCCCAGGCCTCGAGAGCGGCGGCAGGCAGAGGGGCTGGATTTCTGAGTTCTCTCCTGTCCGTTATCTGTGGCCGGACTTTCTACTACCTGCCATGTAAGCCGAGACGACCAGCGGCTTCAAGCGGGGGCAATACAGACAGACCCTCGGGGCATGTGCTCCCCCCTCAGAGGGTCGCAGTGCATCCCCTCTGTGCCGTAGGTCCTCCCATTCCCCGGATCTGACCCAGTGCGCTCCGAGCTGGCCCTGTTAGGGGACACTGCTGTGCTTACTGTCTAAGAAGGCATCAGAATCCATGCCTGTAATGCCATTTTGGAAATTCTACCATAATAACTTTTACCTCCTTTCCAATTTACTTCCTCTATTCCCAATGTCCACAAAATAACACCCTTTCTACTACACAGTGGCACTTCAGGGCACTTTTTATACATATGAAGATGTGTTTGCTCCTTGCTGGAACAAAAAATACATTAGAAGAGGACTGATGAATTAATCTCTTTCCAGAGTGATTTGAGACTTGCTCTGCCTGATACAGAATTGCGTTCATTTTTCTACCCAGATCTTTTCAAGTTCTGCTGTTTTGTGGCGAGGTGCCTGGGATACACCAGAGTAAGTTGCTGAATAAACTTGATCAGTAAGTGTAATGGGCATTTGTAGTTACTGCAGGGAAAACATGTCTCCTCAGAAGTAACGCTGCGTTAGGACACAGAGGAGGGAAGCCGCCTGACTTCGCAGCTCAGGCTGTGGGCCAGAGGGGTCGCCAGTATCTCATGAAGTACTTCTCATATTCAAGACTCCAGATATTTGTAAGTATTAGCGAGTCTTCGCCGTGTCCCTCCTGGGTAAGCGGCAAGCACGACGTAATAAGCCACTTCACAACTTGGAACACTGAGCAGCTGAAAGCTTATTCTCTGACTCGTATTTGTTGAGAAAAGTTGGTTGTGGAGATGAGCGTGAGCAGAGAGTGAGCTGCTGAGCACAGCGGAGAGCTGAAGGAGGTTCAAATTTTTTTTTTAAATAAAATCCAATTTGGCATGTTTCTAGTCCTACATTAAGGCTGCTCCATTTCTGGAAGGTTTCTGTTCTTGCCAGTAAACTACAGAGTCCTGCTAGGAGAGGCTCCTGGGTTCTTGTGGTGTTGGGCCTGAACCGGGTTGAAGTTAGCCCGTGTTTTCCACAGCAGAACATACTCAAGGGCAAGCTCTTGTTAATGTTTTAAAGTCTCTCCACTCATGTAACCTTAAAACGCTCATCCAAACGATGGCGGTCCCTTAGGGTATCTGTGTCAGTTTAGCAGGTCTGGCTGGGTTCCTCTTATCTGTGCACAGACCTGAGACCGTCCTCTGGTGCTGCTAACCCAGGCAGCCTTGCCTACAGATGCGCAGACTGGCTTCTCTCCAAAACTTACTGCAGCAAAAATCTGGCTGAGAGGAGGCGTGTGGGTAAGAGAAAGCAGCGCTGGGGTGTTCCTAGCAGGGCCATAGGGTGATGCGGACGAACGGACCTGCGGTGAAGTGCAGTTTTCTGGACCAGGCTCTCCCGCTGCCCCCGCCCCCCCACACCTTGATTGGATGATGTGGTCCCGGGATGCGGGCTCCCACTCACAGCCCTGCACTTCACTCCTGCTGCTGCCCACGCTCTGAGAGGAAGAGCTCCCAGGCGCACACGTTCACTCTCCAGGAACAGGACCTGCCGGCGCGCCTCCTTCCTTAGCAGATGCTAAACTGGGACACAGCAGAAGGCTTGATGGGGGCAGCGTGCGTCTCTGGTTCAGATTTAAGTCACGTCCCTGGGCGGCGCATGGTCTCGCCCTGCCTCCGCGCCCGCCCACGCTCTACAGAATGGACAGTCCCTGCCGCGGGCACAGGGACCTCAAACGTTACAGTGGTTTGAATGACTGAAAATATGTTCCCTAAAACGCGAGCACAGGGAGTGTGTGCGAGGCAGTGTGTCCTTGAAGAGCCTGTGGGAGGCTGGGAGGGAGTGTCAGGGATTCACTTGGAAGGTGACGGAGACTGTCTTACTGACTTATGTAACCACGGTCTGCTGTCTCAAAATTAGCAAGGGGAAAAAGGGGGCAAACTGAATCAAAATATTGAGTTGAACCATCAGAAATTACCATTTCTGCACCTAAAAAACAGTCAAATTGGCTACGTCATACAGCTCAACCCACTGTAAGAGTTACACGTTACAGACCCTGGTGGTGGAGGTGACAGCCACTCCTGGTGCCTCAATCAGACAAGCCCAGGGCTGTGACGTGGTGACAAATGATGGGAAAAAAGAGCCCCTGGCTCGCTCAGCACGTGTTTTGTTTTGGCATCGGCGGAGAACAGATGACTCACGTGCACCCCAGAGATGCGGTTGTCAGGGCGTCCTCTTTGTAAAGGCTGTGTGACGCTGTGAGAATCATAGCTGTCTGCAGACTAACACTTTGCCTTCAATTTTTAATGGACAAGAGGACTTTGCGTTGGAGTCCGTGCCGATTTGGGAAGTGTGGAGGCTCCCATGTAAGCGTTTTACCCTCGAGGTCCCCGGGTTGGGGAGGTGGCACTTCTGCTCAGGTCTCTAAGGACAGACCTTCTCATCCGCGTCCCCACACGAGTCCGTGCGCTTCAGCTGCTTCGTTCTCTCCGGGCCCCACTCGCCTGCAGCCTGCCCACAATTCCCTGCTGTTCTGACGGCTTTTGCTTTGCTTTGTTTTGTTTTGTTTTTAAGCAGAAAGCAGCCTCAGTGTCCACAAAGTTAGCTTTTATTCCAGTCTATCCTTACATATGTAATGAGCTATAAGTCAAAATAAGTTTTCTTTCTTTTTTTTTTTCCATGAACTGGTTATTGACTTTAAAAATCTTGAAAAATATTTCCTAATTAAGCATCAGCGTGGCCCAGACAATGAGCATTTTGAAGAGTCTCTTTGGCATTTCTTTCATCTTTTGCACGAAGGGGAATGGTGGCCACCATCAGCCTGGTTACAAAGGTCACGGTGCAAACTCGGGGACGGGGCCAGCTGCCGTCAGGTGAAGCGCTTCCTTGCCATCAGCCCGTTTTCTCTCAGGTGAACGGGAGTGATAAGTAACTGCACTGCGGCGTAGTTGAGGTCTTGATTGACAGACTCCAATTATCAGCGCTCCGTAAGTGCTACCTGCCATTATCACTGTTAGAATCACCACTTCTCTCATTAATCCTGATCCCCAAAGGGCTCGCCCATAAAGTCCACTTCACCTACCGCTCTGTGATCATCTCTCGGTGGACTTCTGTTCTCAGAAGAGAGCTTTTCAGAGGGAGATGGCTGGAGATTTTACTATGATTTATTGACGCTAATGTTTCTTAAGTGGGTAGCAGCAAACACAGGACTGAATGAAATAGCTCACTTTCTCCAGAGCCCTTCAAACCGACACTTTAAAACTAGGGGATGTTCAACCCTATCTACCTCTTCAAGCAGTACCTAACTGTTGATTGGGGCCCCTGGTATTTTTAATTTTTAATGATAAAGGATTCTGCTAAGGATGTGAATTTGTTACCTTGCAGTATTTTGCTCAGTACGGCTTCCTTGCTGGACCCACAGTGACAAAATCCTCTTGTGTTAAGAGTAGACATGGAACCAGAGAGAAATGACTTTCCTTCGTGGGCTCTCTCCTTGGGTGGCAAGAGCACCAGTCACTTTTGGAAAAGCCAGTAATGCCTCTTAGGTCTAGGCGAGGGCAGGGGGAAGCCAGCTGCCAGATCTGAGCAACCCCTGGAGTTACAGGTGGAATCAGACAACTGCCCCACAGGACCCGCTGGCCGTGCCCACATCCTCCATCAGCATCCAGGGTGACTGGACACTGCTGGCCTGAACTCTGAAGCAGAATAACATGGGATCTTGAATTCAGCACTTTTTTTTTTTTAAATAGATGTTCCAGGGACTGTGTGATGGCTGGTCAGTCCCACTCCTCACCTGGCCGTTTTTTGCCCTGTCGTCCAGCCTTGATGCACTAGGAGTGAGCTTCGCTTTTTTGGTGTTATTTTGCAGCCCAACGCCTGTGCCCTCCCGCGTCTCTGTGCACCTGTGGATCTGCTTGACCCGCTCAGCACCGGGGGTCTCAGTGACAAGGTGGAGGCCAGAGGTCTAACAGGTCAGTGGCTTTTACCAAAGGAAGTCGTGTCTCATCTGCTTCCTGGAGCTTGAATCATTTTAGCAAACTCCTCTCGGTGATTTTCTCCGCTCAGCATGAGGCATCACATCTTTCAGGCTTATTTCTGTTACATATTTTCTATTTTATGCTTATCACCCATTGCTTCTCGACAAGGTGATTCTTCAACTCTCTCCGTGGAGAGGAGCGTGGTCCCAATTTTAGAAACCCTGGGAGTAAAGCCTGTTTGAGTAACCTTTAAAGAGACAGAAACCATTTCTCCTCCAGCCTGAGTCCTGAGAGCTTTAAATGCTCCTCCTCTTTCCTCTCAAGTTCAGAGCATCTCTTGCACATTTTAAATATGTTAATTCATTCACCAAATATTTATTGAGCAACCACAAAAAAATTTTAAGTCCTTGAATTCAGTTTCGACCTTTTCCTTTTTCTGCCTAAATCTCGTATGTTAATAGGGTTGTCAGAGTTAGCAAATAAAATACCAGCATATCCAGATAAATATGATTTTCAAATGAACAACAGATGAAAGTATAAGTGTGTCCCATGCAATATTTGTGACATATTGATACGAAACAATTATCTAAAATTCAAATTTAACTAGACAGTCTGTATTTTATCTGACAACCTGTATTTTGTCTGATCAGCTTAATACCCAATGCTAAATGCTAATGTTTTTCCAGACGAAACCCTAATCTAATTTTCAATCAGAGAATAATTTTCATTTGAACCCCTTTCACCTCCCCACTGACCCAGATTTAAAATTGTTTCCTCTCTGGTCCTGCAATGATGTCTCATCTGAAATTCAAATGTAATGGGTATATTTTCATACAAACTGTCCTAAGAATGTGAATCAACATAGAAAAACAAACTCATCGTGTTCATTTAAAGTGTGTTCAGGTTTTGAATACCTGCCTTCAAGTCCTGTTTGCTTCTGACTTGACCTTTCTCTAGCCGTGGGTGGAAATAGCAAAATACAGAAGAATGAAAAATGAGCAGAGAAGAATGTGCAGTTGGAAGTGAGGCAGATCCGTACGGTACCCTCGTCCATCCATCACTAATGTTCCAGGAGGCTGGCTGGAGGCCTGACGGAGGTGCACCGAGGTTCAAGGTGAGTCATGAGCATCAGTGGAAAAAGGCAATGAGCAGATGAGCTGATTTAAGCACTTCAGGAATACTAAATTAGCTAATACGCTAAACTGCAAAAGATGGTGGTTAAGTTTCTCCTCTCTGATTTATAAAACCTAATAGGGGAGGCATGGAAGTAGCTTCTCAGTCAAGGACACTTGAGGTCATTGGCTGCAGTATCTTCCTATAGTTTGTGATAAATTTAGTGCACATTTAACCGAAAGGAACTGCATCGTCAAGGAAATCACCGTCAAAAACGCTCAGGATATCTGGGAATGATGGAACAAAAATGATGGTTGTTTTTAATTTTAGTGGACGAAAAGGCCATCCTGGGAACAAGCTTTCTCCCGACACGTGCAGTCTGCTCCAAGGCGCACACAGAGCCCGCCCAGGGCCAGCTGGCACAAAGCACGGGGCTGGGCCAGGAGCCCTCGTCCCCGACTTCCTCTTGACGTTCCGGAACCTCATTTATGGCAGATTTCTCTAATCTATTAGAACATTGTATTAAATGAACAGCGTGGGCCTGCAAAGTGTTTGTAATGGTTAAGAAAGACAATATTCTCATTAGCAAGAGGCTGTGAAAATACAGGAAAATAACTTTATGAGTGTGGCAGACAGGTTGCCTACCACATAATTAAGTAAGACCTCATTATTGTATTTGTCTCCCTGAAAAAAACATTTTTTTTAAGTTCATTATTTCTGGTACTCACTGTGGCCTCTTAGTTAAGCAGAGAGATATGCTCGGTAGGAGGGATCTGTCTAAATGTTTCCTTCAAACTCCACGCACAGCAGAGTAGTTCTCAGAAGGCTGCTCCCATAAACCAATCCCTGAAAACGGGCGAGATGGTCCTAAACCTTGGCCCCAATATCTTTTAAAGGGTGAGTCAGTGTAGAAGACACTGTCAGAAAAATTGCTTCTTTCCAAGTCACAGGCAAGCGATTATCTTATTAAGTATATTACTAAAATAATAGTTTTATGCAATATATTTCATAACTTTGTAGAAATTTTTTCATTAAAAAGCAGCTCTCTTGCTCCAGACTGAGGATTCAAGCCTCTGACGAAGGGCATAGCTATTTTACTGCTCCTGAGGCAACAGCAGGGGGCTGGTGCACAGCAGAGTCTACCTCAGACAAAAAGTGTGCCCCACGCTCATCTGCCTCCCCCCACCCCGTTACTGTGTAGTGCCACACCCTGCTCATCTCAAGATGGGGTCTTCTCAAGGGGACCAGGTTGTGTGACCTGATTTGAATATTAGTCTCAATACTTAACAGTTTTTCCTACTGAAAATGTCTCAGATCTGAGCTAAATATTGTACATCTTCAAGGCCCAAACTCAATTCAGTACAGAAATTGCTTGCCCACTGGAGGGCTCTCAGTAGCATGTTCTGTCTGAATTCATGATCATCAGAGCAGAGGGGCCAGGAGGGAGGTTTGAAGGGAAGCTCAGCCTCTGCCCATCCTGCTTAAGGCTGGGCTCCTCGGTCTGCAAGCCACACACGTAACAGGTAAATTTCACCCAGGAAGCAAAAGTACTGTCTATCCAGTGGCTCCCACATGGTTCTGATGAGGTTCTGATCTCACACTTCCAGCTCCCTTATCTGACACAACATAGTCGATTCTAAACCTTTTCCTCGTCGTGTATTGGACGGAGTATAAAGCAGCTGGATCCACTGTTAAGATTCACCATAATAAAGCAGGTGATAATGTCTCCTACGTGATGTGCTCAGAAAATGCAGAGTGTTCCTAATTACAGCAAGAAATTTTCTAAACTAAATGACATCAAATCAGAAAGCATGTTAGAATTCATGCTCCTCCTCACAGTCATTAAGGCTCTGCTGTCGCGTGGATGCAAATACATTTGGATGATGACTCTGCTGCCCGATGCTGCCTTGGCGTTTGTGTGAGATGCGATCATTGTATTTACTTCTCCATGCGATGAAAGCCATTAATGACAGAATCCAGCCATTAAAACGGGAATTTTGAAGCGATGCTCTATTGCTATTTTCCCTCCAACTTTGCACCTGCAGAGCAGCCTTGCTGGCCCTTCCCCTGGCAGGAGTTATCAGAAGAAAGTTCCAGCTTCAGTCTGATAATGTGTTTCTCAATATTAAAGTGTCTAGTTCAGATGCTTGCCGTGAAATTCCCATCCCTCCCTGGGAAGATGGCCTTAATCTGGTTAGTATATCATTAACTCCTGCTCAGGGTAACAGATACCATTTGTTGACAAAACGGAGCTCTCACATCAAATACTTGGCAGGAGGGAGTCAAAGGAGAAGTGTAAGAGACATCAAGTGGGCGGTTTAGTTTTTTATGTAGCCTTGGTAACACAGTTTCAGGGGCACGTGGAGAAAATTTGTTAACTTTATTTTCTTGCACAATGAGACCTTGAAATTTTATTACCCAAGATGGATAACAGTAGAAATGACTTCTAATGAATCATCACCTGATAGAAATTAGATTTATTGAAATCCTGAATTCATTGTGCATCACATACATATCCTGGTGAGTGCACACAAAATCACCCAGCTTAATAATGTTTCATGGTGCTTAATTAGTTCATGAACATATCCATGCATTCAACAAATACTTACTGATAGATTATTTTGAGCAACTAATGGCAGATGTGAGGTGAGGAAGGCATTCCTTGTCTTCAAGAATTTACAGTCTAGCTGGATAACTGGCATATAAACCCTAAACCACAATTTTTTGGTATAGTGATATCGCAGTGTGTGATGCAATGGATGTATTACGAGACATACACGGTACAGCATACCTTTGCTGAACAACATGTATTCAGTACATGTTTATCATTAAACTATTAGCCAATAATTATTTTAGAAATATAATAAAGCTGTGAATAAGTATTTGCCTTACAAAATAAAGTACTTTCCTTTATTGTTTCCCAAGCTTTATTTTTCCAAAAGACATCAGACATAGTCTGGCAGATTCTTTTACCTGTGACTGAAAACACACTCTTCCTCTGTGTTTAGATAGAAGGAAAAATAAAAACGAAAGAAGAATGGCTGCAGCACACCTGTGTTGGCAACTGTCAAGCCCTCCGTCCTGACATTAGTTGGATCATCTGCTGAACGGAGGCTCTGATGGAAAACGCAATGACAGGAGATGCCTGGGAAGGGCAGATGCCTCCCTGCCTGTCAACAGTGATGACAGTGACACCTGAGGAGGCACCTTTTATTCCACACAAACAGATGGCTTCAAACACATGCCACATACTGTCAGATCTCTTATGCTCACCTCTGAGCATTTAGGCCAGCTTGAAAAATCAAAAATTAAAATCCACACACAAAGAGCACTTCCTGAGGCTGAGTCACTAAGCTGAAAGCAATTATCACCCGATTTTAGGTGTCTGCCTGCTGTTCTCTTAAGTGACCTGCTCTCTGAAAGGAATGTTCAGGTGAGGAAGAGCCAAACCTTTTGAAAAATACTCCTCTTTTGGTTTTCCACTGGTTACAAAAGAGACAAAAAAGAACAACAAAAGATAAATAAGACAAGTTAAAAAGCCACATTCATTGGGCGTATCCATCCTCTTACTGTGAGAGGAAATGAGTGTCCAGGGAAATTTCTATTCAGGTTCACACCATCATATTAGAGAAAAACAATGGAAAACTTGCATCCAAGTGTTTGTGTGAAGTGATATCAATCTAGGATTGAGGGATATGAGTGGTCAATTTTTTAAAATATTGTCCCCATTTTCAGAGGAATCAGATTCGACATGTGTTACGAGTTTCTCTCTTCTCTCATTTGGAATTTCAGTCAATTCCATTGTGAAAGGTCAAATTGCACTCAGCCAAGCAAACACCTAACTAAACGGTTAAGGGAATCGTCCATATTTCTTAAAGGACCATCCATAAACGGCTCCAGTTAGCTACATTCTTCTGTTTTGAATTATAAACAAAGAAGTTGAAATTCTGCTCTTTCTGGGAAGAAAGCCTCCAAATTGCATCTGGGAGGAGAGGGAAGCCTGTGTTCCAGCTACAGCATATGAAATGGGGTCTCTGACTCACTGAGATGAGAGGTGAGGGGGAGGGAGCAATCCTGGTTCCAAGACCACAGACTCCTGCCTTTCTTAACACATTTCCTTTTTAGGTTCTTTTGAATTCATTTTCTGTTTGTATTTAGGACCAGTTCCAGAGTCTTTAAGTGATTTTTTAAATAAGTAATTTTCATCAATTTTACTGGGGGATAAGGCAGCAAAGCACATCCCACTGTCAGGCTGGAATTTGATCCCTGGTCTGATTTATTTTTAAAGATATTTATTCAATCACAAGATCCAAATCTCTACAATAAACATCTCATTTCTCTAACCTTTCCACCAAACACTCCTTAACATTTTCCCTTAAACACTCATTTTTCAACTGAATTTAAGAACAGTTTGTTGAACAGAGTAAACAGATTATAGTGTGATAAACTATTCTTGGTTAGTAACTGATAAATAGCTGTCTACTTATGTTCTTGGTGTGATATTAAAATCTAATTAAATTTAATTGGAAATTAATCTTAAATTCTAATTAAAATCAGAATATGGGTCCAAATAAATGGGGTATTAACTAAATGTGTGTCCCTGGGGGAATCTGCAGTAAACTTTCTTGATCTCAGTTCCTTTAACTGTAAAATAGCAATGTTAAAAATCTGTGACATTTTCACTGTAGCTTTAATTTCTGCATTGTGAGTGTACTTTGTAGTAGTTTTTATTGGAAATAAAAACTATTTCTAAATCCTGGGGAAAAAATGTTAAAGTTCTCAGGTCAGCCCTTGTAAGGCTCTGGAGAGTGGAATCACACAGGTTGTTAGCATAAGAAGCTGGAAAATGATGAGAATAAATGTAAGAGGAGGAGCTGCTGAAAGCCCACAGAGCCGGACGCGCTGGCCTTGCAGTCTGGGATGTATTTCTTAGTCTATAAGGAGAATTTGGCTGCCAAGACTGGAAACAATCATCTTGTCATCAGTTCTGTGAGCCTGGAGTAGACAAAATCATCAAAGGTGCTCAGCATTTTATCAATGAGGTGGCTTCACACATTCCTTAGTGTTCGTAAGCACGGAAGGGCGTTTTTCTAAATCTCAGGATCTCATTTTAAGAACTGATCATTGAATCTCTCAAGGGCCACACATAATGAAGTGTAGTTAAGACCAAGTTAATGCCGGTACTTAATGTCAGTGAGAAATTAATTGCCCACAGTCTTCACCATAGATCAAAATAGAAGTGGCTTTCAGATAAATATGAGCTCCTTGTAAGAACTTGTTTAAGTTGACACAACATTGTAAAATGATTTAAATCAATAAAAAATGTTTTAAAAAAAACTTGTTTAAGAATGAGATTTTAAATCTCTCATCATGGAAGAATAAAAGTCTACATCTATATATGTTAATCATAAGAAGAAACTAAGTTATGTCTACACAAGAAGTTAGAGTAATCACATTGAAAATATGGGCTCTAAATGCAAGTTCCCCCACCTCCCTAGTTACCTGGGAAAATTTGAAAAGAAAATGCGCATCTGTTTTTATAGAATTATTCCGATAAGCTTACAGCCAGTTGTCCTAGTACGGAGCAACATCTGATTCTGCACATAATAAACTGAGTAATGTTACCAGGTAGACTAACCATGATGATAAGCTTTAAACAGTATATTTCCTTATGGCCAGTTACATAGACCTATAAAATTTTAAGATTCAACATTTTACTCCAACCATTCTCCCACATCTGAAAAAAAATACTTTTTTTTTTTTTTTGGATCAGAAACAAACGGAGACATTTAGTGGTAACGTTTGTCAAGCTAATTATTTCTTAATTGAAAATCTTGTCCTGTGTATGTTTTTCAGTATGTGACTTGACTCTTCACCAGAAAAAGAAATGATAGTAATTGTAGGAGTGTTTCAGTGGCTGAAGGAAAACTCCAGTGATTATTCGCAATACAGTGCTTCGGGTAGCTCAGAGATGCTTCTACCTTGAATGTGCCAAGGAGAAGTTCAGAAATATCCGTTCCTATCTTAGTGGAAGTGTTAAATCTCTCATAACAATCATTTGAACTCCTGCAGCCCTTTCCTCCAAGGAGTGTGGGGAGACCCAGGGGACCCCATTAACCCTGAGGAGTATTTTTTCTCAGAACACATTCTTGAGGCCCCCTTGGGTCATCAGCAAACTCAGGCACAGAACGTTAAGTGTTCCGTGCAAAGTCCACAGTAAGTCAGAAAAGACCACAACTGGAAGGCTCTGGATCCCAAAGCAATTTCTTTTAAAGGCAAACAGTTTATCATTCCTTTCCTATAACAATAAGATTGCTTTCCATGTATTTAAGAAAGGAATGAACTCATTTTAAAATGCAAAGCATATTTCTTTAAAGTCTAACAGTAGCTTTTGTGATGGTTAATTACAAGTGTCAGCTTGGCCGTGGTACCCTGATATCCGGCTAGGCACCAGTCTAGAAGTTCCTGTGAAGGTATTGTCTAGATTTTGAATTTGTTAGCCCCCACAATTGAATGAATCTCTCTCTCTCTCTGCACATATAAATTGTATGTGTATACAAAACAGCCACCGTTCCCGCAACTGGAATAGAAATATCTAAGAATGATGGAGAATTGTTTCAAATCTGTTAAGACAGCTGCCGTCTCAGCTTCTGAGAATGCCATCTTGGTTTCCCACTTGTGTGAAACCCTTGTTTTTTACTTTCCCTTAAATGGAAACAAGTGGCTAAAGTCTGAAAAAGCAAGACTATTGAAGGTTAAAGGAAACCAAAAGAAAAGGCAGCCAACTGACTAAGATTAGGAAGGGCAAAAAAAAGAAATCAAGAAATAATGCTTCTGATAAAGGAAATGAGAGAATTTTACAGAAAGAATGATTGTGGTTTATAGACACCCATTTGTATACAGTAGGCTATTTCCACCTGAGTGGAGAGAGAGAGTTAAAGGCAGGAGCTGGTGGCAGCCAGTTGTGTGCTGGTAAACCTCTGGGGGGAGGGAGCCTCCGATTTGTAGCATTTGTCAATGTCTGCAGTACAGATGTTAGAACAAGCAGATAACTAGATATGAGCAGAGACAGGGGGGCATCGGCCGAGTGGCAGGAGACCACACATCTTGTGAGCTAAAAACAATGCAGGTCCTCGGGCAGAGAAAGAAAAACAGGAACTTCTGGACTGACAGGAAACCACACATTTTGTGGTGACAACTATCCGAGAGGCAAGTAAAGGTGAGAAAAGGTGGGAATCTCCAGTGTCCAAATGTAACCTTTTGCTCATTATGTGCTCATTACAATATAATTAGCCTTGCAGATGAGAAGTACCCATCACACACTGAGGCCATGACACTTCTGATCAAGGCTAAATAAGGAAAAAAATTCCTCCTCCCCTCAGGAAGGCGGAGCTGGGATGGAAATCAGGAAATACGACTCAAAACCTCTCCCCCACCCAGTGAATATTTCACCCATTCATTTTCACACCCCGTGTAACCAGCTTGCCAAAGAAACTCAGGGCAGCTGCTCACTTGAGTCTGCCCGCGCTCCTCCTGAGAGCACATTGTTGCTTCATAAACCCTTGCTTTGCCTTCTTGATCTTTGTGTCTGATCTCTGAATTCTTTCCGCAAGGAGACAAGAACCTACTCTCCATAACAGAAGTGCTTCCACCACAGCCTGTCTCGAGCTGCTAACTCAAGTCTCTGCACACAGAGCTGCGTGGGGAACACACAGGCAATTGCAGTTACGAGTCGGTTTCAGAACCCCACCGCGGACAGCCCTATTTCTGAGCTAACACCATGTGACTGAGGAGAAAACGCTCACATTTTAAACATTGTCTCATGTCTCATTCTGTAAAGCACATGGCTGACTCAGTTTACAAGCTCCAAGGATAAAGGGAAAAACACTCATTCCTTCTTCGGGAAGAAACAGAGGCGACGGTCTTAGCCCTACCTTGTCGTGCACAGAGGACGGTGAATGGAGCGCAGTGAAAAAAGTTTGCTTTCTAACTTCCCTTAAAGTTGTGCTCAGATGTAGAACGAAAAAGCAAGTAAGAGTAGATGTGCTGAGCTATGACAAAAGCCCGATATCGAGGCAGCTGTTAACATTCCCTGCAGGTGTCATAAGCATCGTCTCCTAATCTGCTTGCTGTTCTTTGCTTCTGGAATCTTATCTCTATCTATGTAACATGTCATTTTCTAGATGTGTTTTCTACATCGTTTTTAGAGAACGTCTTCATTTCAGAGACCAAGTTATATCCATGAACTATGGTCATAGATTTTAGGTACTTTATTTCAGGTTTCCTTTGAAAAATCGAACCTCTTGATGTTTTTGAAGACACAGAAATGGAAAAATGTCACCTTTCAGTGCGGGCAACAGAGACGGGTTCCTGGCTCTGTTTACACAGGTAACGTGACTGCATCCAACGTCCTTGCTCTCACTGAGTCAGCCCCTCTTCCCTCCCAACTGCTGTGTTCTCACCTGCACCCCAATCAGTGAGCTGTTTCTCACCTCCACAGAGGAAAAGTCAAACTCTCAGGTATCTTATTGGACATTGAAGACACCTGACTTTAGCGCTGTCAAAAAAATATGTTAAGAAACAGACAACAGGCCCAAAATGGAATCACTTGTGCTAAGCCCACATCACAACTGAAACTCAGTACCTAACCTAACTGCAGCTTCAGCCACCCCCCAGAATGTAGTCTTAACTGGTCAGCTCCAATGAGCTGGTCCTCCCCATTCCCCAGAAGGGGTGACCCCTCCCTCCTCTCCCTCCCCTCCTGCCTGCACAAGCCCCCACTTCCTGCAGCTCCTTGAGCTCCTCTCCGTCTGCTGCCTGAGATGCCGCCTGAGTTACCATGAATTGTTCAATGAAGCCAATTAGATCTTTAAAATTGACTCAGTTGAATTTCTGTTACTTAACAAATACCAGAGATAAAGGAGGGGTCGCTATTTAACTCAGAGAAAGTAAGGCTAGTCCCCAGGACATAATGTTCTCTAAAGCAGAAGAAGATTTCAATTTAAACAGAGCATTTAGTGAATTATCAGCCCGATTTTATGGACTTCTCAGAAAAAGAAACGGCTTGCATAAAAAGTAAGAATAGCTTCTTATGCTCTAGGCTTTTACATCAAGAGGAACACTTTAAATTTCCTACTGGCACATCTGACTTTATAAAAAAGAAAAAAGAAACCATCCAGCCATGGAAATACATCTCACCATTTCTTCTTGGCTCAAAGCCTCAAGGCATTAAGTCTATTTCTGTTCGAGTGCTTGCTTCATTAAGAAACTTTACTACAACATCATTTTTAAAAAATCCTAGGTAACCTTTTTCACTGAAGCAGTGAGAGGGTGGGGATGAGGTGGGGACAGGCTACAGAACTGAAAAGGAGCAGAAAGGGAAACATTGACATCTTAAAAGCAGCAGGAGCTGGTGGCAGAAAGAAAATAAGTTCTTGCTGACACACAAAAGACTCTTCCATGACAATTAACAAATGCAAATGTGGGGGGACTGGAATTCCTTGTTTCCGCAGCTACCTTTAGCCCTTCTATGAGATGCACACTTTGTGCATTTTTTTAAGTCTGTATGTCAGTGGATAGTCAGACTATGAGGGAAATCAGTTTAAGTAATTACCAGCCTGTTGACAAAGACACCTTAGAGGATACCTCCTTACATCAGACTCTCAGGGTTGCCACTGCTCTCACTGTTCTGCTGAATCAGCGCCACCTCTCTGGTGACCTTACTGTCCCCTCCCTCATTCCTAAAGAAGCCACCTGCCAGGGACTGACCTTGACTCAAGGCTGAACCACTCCTGCAGCGCGGCTGCAGGATGAGCGGGAGGCTGGTCTCTAGCTGAGAGCACTTTCTCACTGGCTTCTCTCTTCCTCACTCCCTCCTCCAGTTACTGAGTCCAGAGTCCTGCCTCAGGCTCTGTGTTTAGGAGGTGAGAAGTCAGACCAGGGTCTCTGCACTGTTGACTTGCTTCCATTCTGAGCTCCTTTAGAGTTGTTTTAGCTCCGCCAGTCAGTCTGATGAAGGGTTAGGGGATCAAACCTCCACAATAACAAAAACGCTGACCTTCATGCAGACACGAGGGCGGCACCAAATTTCAGAAGTAACCGTTTCAGCATCTCACTCAGCAGAACTTCCATACGATGTTCAGCCAGGAGGGTAAGTTCACCGGAAACTGTTTCCACTGGGGATAATAGAGTTTCGCAAAAATGAGGTAAAATAATTTATGTTTAGAAATGTTTTCATAGCGCATGTGCTTTTGTAAATGCTAAGTAAGTTAAATGCTCAAAGAATAGCAATAAACTTTTCATCTGCAAGTATCACTTCCTCCCAGGGGAACACAGAGGCTGCTGCCTCACGGCGGGGTGGCCCGTTGTTCTGAACCACTCAGCTCTGTGTTCCAGGGGAACCAGACCTCACAGGGCCTGCCACTCATGTGTTAGCCAAAAGAATTATTCATTTTTCAAATAATCTGCTTAAAAAATTATGAGTGAGATGTGAAATACACTCCACTATAATTCACTTGGGCAGTAAAATTTGAAAATTATACTATGTTCTCTAAGAGCAGAATTTCTGGATGGATAAAGATCTCTGTATAGGCCATCAGTTTTTACCCTTCCTTAAAAAGTAAAGATTAGACATAGACCAAATGTCCAATTAATGGAGGCAGGTTTAATAAATTATGGCAAATTCAATACAATAAAGTATTTCATGGCCATTAAAATCAGGTTATGGAAAAACATGTAATGATGTGGGAACACAATGTATTGAGTGGGAAAAGCAGGTTACATAATTAATAATGTATAAACCCAGACCTCTTTTGCATATGAAAGTAAATTCCAGGTATGTGTGTATGATTATGCATATGTATGTGTGTACTTATGTATATGCCACATAAATATATATGCACCGCCACATACTTGTATATACTAAATAAATATTAATTTATAAACATAATATTATATATTCAACAAATCTCTGCAGTTTTGAAGAGTCTTCTGTCTCTCCTTGCTCCCATCTTTTCTTGCAACTAAAAATCCTTCTTCACTCCTAATGAATCTTTGTTTCTTTAGTGGAACTAAAGATAAGGCTGTGTTTGAAAACTCATGGAGACAAGGGGCGTAAGTTAACTGCTGGAAGGATTGTTAGGAGGTTATTTCATATATGTTTTCCATGATAAAAAGCCCAAACTTACATGGAAGCAGCAGAAAACAGGAGAGAGAGGAAAAAGAAGACTCTAGGAGGCTAATCCTAGTTGGTAATTTTGGTAATGTAGAAAAAGATTATTAGCAGGTGCCCTTCACCTGCTAATTAAATTTAGAGGGAAAGTTTCAGAACTAGGCAAATAGGACCCAGAGTTATTTCACAACTCAGCGTTCAGAGACCTGCTCTCACTAAAGCTTGAGGGGAAGTGTCAGTTGAGGGTCCACGGCTGGGGGAAGAGTGGGCTGCACATGGCAAGCTCTCCTTTGCAAACTTTATGGGAAAAACAGATAATTTACAGAAATCATCTAATTTTAAGGACTTCAGATGGTTACGGAATCGATGAGAGCTAGATGGATACAGTTCTGGAGAGGCGACGCCCCCGGGGCTGTGTGAGCAGTGGCTGGTTCTCCTCCCACCCGCCCGCCAGCTTGCCAGGTTGGGGTGTGAGCTGTGTGAACCCAGCAGGGTCCCGAAGAGCCCCAGGTGAGGACAGGAAGTGAGCAGAACTTTTTGTTCATACTTGTTATTTTGGTTAAAACTTCAAAAGGATCACACACATGTTCAGTAAGATCCTCACTTCTTACACATGTGTGATTAGGTCATTTTTCCAGGATTATATTATTTTTAACTTTAAAACAAATTGGCATCAAAGATGTACTTATTTTTGTCTTATTTTGCACTTTTGTTGAACTTCATTTTCCCCTCAGGGCTTTCAGGCTAGCGACGTATTTTCTCATGATAGTCACAAGGGCAGCTTTTCTCGAAGATTCTCTTAGTCTGTGACTTGATGGTTTTCTGGATGAAATTTGCTGAAGTTCTTTTGAATGTTTTCTCTTTTTCTTCAAACTTGGAAACAGTATTTGAAATTAAACTAGCTGGATCGTGTTACACTGGGCATGTCTTAGACTTTGTCATCACCACCACCTCCTGAATCTTCCACAGCTTTTCCAGCTGTATTTCCTTCATCCTGCCTGTTCACCCCCTCTTCAGTCACCTCATCTTTGCATCACACGCATCAGCGAAGGAGTCTCATTCCACACTGTTATTCTGAGGACCATGCAGCACAGGTTTGATGAGTGGTATTTTGTGTGTCTCTGTTGCCAGATCATGCTATAGAAACAGCCACTAGTGTCTACAAGTCTAATCGGATTAGATGCTCAATTCCAGAAACCCCAGAATCAACTTAGAACATTTATTCTTAAAGTTCTGTATATATTTATGTTTATATGTTTGTGGACTCTGCCCGGTCCCCAGATCTGCAGTCAGTGAGCTGGAGACAGGGTAGCTGATGGGATGGTCCCAGCCCAGATGTCAGCAGGGGTGCTGTTCAGAAAGGGCCAACATCTCGTCTCTAGTCTGAAGGCAGGTAACACTGATGTCCCAGCTAGAAGGCCGTTCAGGAGGAGCTCCCTCGAAGGATAGTGGGCCTTTTTGTTTTACACAAATAGATTTTTATTCAATGGATTGGAAGAGGCCCACCCATATTGGGGAGGGCAATCTGCTTTACACAGCCCACCCTTTCAAACGTTAACCTCATCCAAAAACACCCTCCCTCACAGACACACTTAGAACAATGTTTGACCAAAATCTGGGCACCCCACGTCCCAGCCATCAAATTCACCATTGCATAACCCAGCTTTGGAATCCCATTCTGACGCTCTCCTTCCTGGGACCAATCCTGATCCAGCTTTCAGCCCGTTTTCCCAGGAAGCACACAGTTTATATGCTACTGATACGTTGTGCAAGGAAATTATGGGGGAGTGGGAGTGACAGCAAGGCCGAGTGAGGCAGAGAAGGAAGGAGAGAAAACACGGGGCACATTCCCAGGCTGACACGTCCTGACACCAAGGATAACCGGCTGCTGACCTTGCGGGACGGCCTCACAAGACAGGAAGAAGAATTTTTTATCTCCTGACCCAGGTTCCCCTTCATCAAAAGTGTGCCCTGATCTTTAGCAGTAACTGCTCAGTAAAGACATTATTAGGTGTTATTTTTCATAATTTACATGACATAATAACCTCCCGGCTAACGCAGAGTTGGTAGGAGATGGTAGAGGTGCTGATACATTCTTATTACCCCAAATAAATTAATATAATTGGAAGGAAGGTCCATTGCAAAACATGCAGTAAAGATGCCAAATAAACTTGCCAGTGACCTGTCATAATCACTATCAGTGTGAGTAAAACTTTGTGCAAAGTAATTAGAGAGTGACAGAGGGGGAAAAACAACTATTTACAGATTAGATGAGTGAAATCATAAATTTCTATGTGAGTGCAAATGAAGTATATTCTTCATTAATATTATTTTGACAGCTTTAATCACAGAACACCAAAATGTTCTTTTTCCAATTTAAAGCTAATTAAGAACTATAAAGAACAATCTGCAACAACAAAACAGAACTGGAACCACCCAGCAGAGGTGCTCAAGAAGCTGAAACAGAGAAGGCACCAGACATACTGTAATTTCAACAACATGACTCACCACAAAACACCATCATAAACTTATTAATAATTTAATAATATGCTTGTGCTGGGAGATACTATCTTCGTTAATCAGCTATCTTTGCCTTTAAACTAAGCTTCAGATTTCTTTGTAGAGGAAATATTGTTTATTAAAATAATTGCACTTATTAATAAAATGGTATGTACCCACGCATGAGAAGAGAAAACCTTTATTCTGGCCTAGGTTTCAACATCAGGCCAAAGAGCAGGCTTACTTTTACACTCAGTGGTTGCCCTGTGATTTCCCGGAGTCGCTCTAGGTTGCGTGGGTAGCAAACCCTCAAATCCACAGCAGTGGGGCAAACCCAGACACCAACGTCCCGTTGCGCTCAGATGACCAAGGCACACACATCCCTGCTCGGGGGCTGTTCGGGGAACTTTCCCAGCAGCTCTGGGATATGTTCTAGTGGCAGATGCTGGAGGCTTGGTCTGGAGCCCTATGCTTTCACCAGTTCAACCCTTCTACAAGCATCTAATTCCTATAGTAAATCCATTCTGCCTAAAAAGCTAAGTCGCGTATGTTACCCACCCCAGAAGCCTTTAAACCTCCCCGTCCTGTTCATCTCATAATAAACTCTCAGCAAATATTTGTCGGCTGGTGGGTAGACATATATCAGAGATGTCATTACTCTGCTGTGAATATTTCTGGAGAATTTTTTGGTATTTCAATAAAGTAACAAAAATACCAGAATAAATGTGATAATCATATCTAATGATAGCCAGAACAACTACTCTCGTCCCCTAAATAAAGCTCACAGCAGCGCTAAGGGTAGTCTTGTTCTGCAGGAGGTCACTGGAAGCTGTGTGTCGTGAAGTGACTGGTTATTTGGGAAACACACCTTAATAGTCTGCATGATCTCATTTCCAGCAAATGGCAAAGCTCCACATTTTCTGCTGTGAATGCACTGGAACATTTTAACTCTTCAAGAATGTTATTCAGCTTCTTAGATTTTGAAAGAAGCAAAAAGCTATTTGTACCATTTTTTTCCCTTGTTAATCCAAATAGCTAAACCTATGAAAGACAGCAAACAAACCTGCATCAGGACAGGCATTAAACTTCCCTGGTGTGGGACGAAGGCAGGAGCAGAGGACCTCAGTGCGTCTTTGGGAGCAAAGCGGTTACGGAAACTGCACAACGGGTGGTCTCCACCTGAGTCCCGCTCCAGTCCAGTCCCACATCAGCTCCTCCGGCCAGGCGACAGCTGCTCCCTCGCACGGCTGTGTGACCCCCAGCACTGGTGTTTAATCTCCTCAGGTAAACATCAAGAATGCTCACCCCTCTGTCTTGGGAGACATGAGGAAACAGACGTCACCCACATTCCAGGAGCTAGAACTTGACTTGAACCCCCCTACTTCCAAGGTCTCAAGAAACTTTCACAGTTAATACAGCCTTCCTCCTGCCCCACAAAACCGGCCATCATAGGCAAAGGATGTTTTGTTTTTGTTTTTGTTTTTGTTTTTTGCCCTCACAGCACTATCTTCTCCAATTAAGAAATAGGCGCTGTTTTATTATCTTTTTTAAGGCTCTCTGTGCGTAAAGAGAGCTTGATTATGCTAATCATCATTAGTGAGCTTCTAGATTAAGCACCCTCCTTTAAAATCTGGGAATGCTGCAGACAACTAGATGGGGTTATCCTGGCATGTTGTTTTGCTGTGCGTGTGTGTGTGGTGTTGCACAAGCATGTATGTGTGTGATGCATGGGCATGTGTGTTTGATGTCGCACAGGTGTGTGTGTGTGGTATTGCATGGATAGGTGTATGTGTTGCATGGGCATGTGTGCACCCACACAGACAGAACCAGGAGCTCTGTAGTCAGGGCTGTGCAGGAAGAGAGAAACTTCTACTGTAAAGCAATTCCCCCATCTCCATCTCAACAAGGGTCCTTTTGTTCCTGGACATTCTTTTGTTCTGGTGCTGTAGGCTCTGGGGATCATTCCATTTTTCCTGTCCCTTTGTCTTCATTTCTCTCACCTCCTGTCTTCTCTGGTTGTTCTTTCGGGAAACTCTGACATGCACAAAGGTGTAAATTACCAACAACATAAAAACATCAGGTGCTTCCTGGCCGCTGAACAAACACGAGACTGATACAGAAGCAGACACCTTCCCCGAGCGCATCCGTTCTCCTCCAGCCATGGCCAAACCCATCTGGCTCGCCTGCTCCTTTTATTTCACATGCGTTGACTCCAGGGCTGCGGTGTAGCAATGCCCCCTCCCTTCCCTGCAGAACAGGCACAGGTGTAAAGTTCTACCAGTGGAGCATCACAGAGTGATGCATTCCCTGAACAAAACACACCCTGCACTGGGGATTTGAGCTTCCACAGGGCAGTGTCCTAATCTGTCCTAATGTCCTGCTGTCTGAGCTCATCCAGTGGCCAGCAGACGTTGGGGGCCAGGGCTGGGGTCGGGGGGGGGCCTCCAGATGAGTGCTGGAAGCAGAACCAGTTCAAAGCCCGCACTAAGAAGTGGCATGCAGTACGGCGTGAGGGTGCCAACGGTGGAACTCAATGCGGCATCGGAGGGCAGGGGCTCTCCACTCTGGATTTAGTCCATTATGAAGTCACTGCTTCAGCATTCCTCCCCAGAGCCCCTCCGATGCTGGTCCATGAAAGCAGCTGTGAGCGTCTAAGGAACAGGTCCCAGAATTTGGTTCTCCTGGTGTCCCTGGGGAGCTCGGGCACACGTCCCTTAGTGACAGAAGGGGACACTCAATGCCTGGTGAGACCTGGGTCCTCCTACTGCACAGTCTTCAGGAGAGGTGTTCCCTCTCATGGTGGGGGAGGGTGAAGAGAGCGCTGGCATCACGTGGACCTATGGGGACACATTTCTCCAAGTATTCCTCTTTAACTGCCCAGCCCGGAGCCAGCCCTGTGGTAACGAAGCCCTGGAGTCTGACCAACCATCACGATTAGGACCGAGAACTGGGTTCCTGCTCTTAATTTCACCCTCTGGAAACACTGGCAGTGACGTTGTCTTACTGAGGAATTAGTCTGAGCACGTATAAAGATATTTTCTCAATCCCAAGTGTATGAATTAGCCTCAGGTTTCAGGTCAAATAGGCTTTTCTTGACAGGACAGAATTGACGGGGCTGCTGACCTGTATTTGGGAATTTCCAAGGCGGGCAGGCAACCTACTCGCTGTGAAATATGCCCCGCGGGGTCTCAGCCTGCTGATGTTTTAAATAGCGATTGTCACTTCCCTCCGCATCCTGACACCTAAACCCGGGACCGGGAAGTGTGGACGCTTTTCAGCCACGTGTGCGGAGGCAGGAGGGACGTGGGACGATCGTGGTCCAGGCTCCCGAGGGCCCCTCTGCGGCAGAGCTGCACTGCGGTTTCTACCCTGGTCTTTTTTTTTTTTTTTAATTTGGGGTTTATGGGGGGGAATTAGGCTTATTTATTTATTTTAAATTTTATTTATTTTTGCTACAGAGGCACTGGGGACTGAACCCTAACGCTACGCTCCAACGCTGAGCTATAACCTCCCCCCCCCACCCCCCCGGTCTCATAGTCCCTTGTTGTTCTGGGTTCTTCCATCGAACTGCTCCTTTCCTGAGAAATTTCCTGCCTTCTTTTATTCTGTGGCCGCAGCATATGGGCAGCTCCTGTCACACGATAAGCACTTAATTATTGCTTGTTGCATGAATGTGTAATAAAAATCAAGCCCACATTTACAGAACCACTAAAGCAGCTGTGAACAGTGCTAGTCCAGCCCGCATCTGGCTAACGAGGAGGCGCGGTGACTTGCCTGACGGCGCGCCCGGGAGCAGCGGACCCGGCAGCGCGCTCCCGTGCAGCACGTCTTGTTGATCCCCGGGGTCTGATGCTGCAGCGACGGCTCTGTTGAAGGGTCGGGTCGCTGCACACCGTGTGGGACGTTCTACCTCTCAGCGCACTCACCTCCCCCACAGCGAGCCGACGCTCCCAGTAACAGACGGAACAGCGGGACAGCTGTCCCCTTACCCTGTCCCCTACAACCCCCTCAGACAGCAGGGTGCCCCCTGGTGGGCCCACTGGGCGGAAGGTAAGAAAACCCACGTCCCTCGTGGCGAGAGAGAGACAGGGATGGCGGCCACGCCGTCACCCGCCCCGCGTCCCCTCTATTCAGCACACCGCTGCTCTGCAGGGCCGCCGGGCTGAGGGCTCGGGGGGCGCCTTCTGCTGGCCTCACGTGGGCTGTTTTACCCACTGGAATTCCTCATTTTGTGAGGCCCAGTGCTTGGTTCCATCGCACCAGCTGGTGATAATTTGCAGCAACTAAGACATTTGGATACACACACCCCCCACATGCATGCCTCGCACTCACACACATATATTCCACACAACATATCACACACGCACTGAAGCACACCTCCCCCCACATGCAGGTGCACACCACACACTACATACACACACCACCACCACCCCACACACACATGCACGCAACACACACACAACTCCCTCACAAGCACATGCACACCACACACTATGCAGGCATGCATGCAAACCACCCCCCACGTATGCACGTGCACACGGCACACACGCACACACACACCATCAAACCGGTGCTTTTAGCCAGGCCTTTCCCCTGCACCTGTCCCCCCAGGTCTCGGCCTTTGTTTGGGTCTCAGTCCATCCTCAGCCCCCTGCACCTGCACAGTCAGGCAGTGAGCACTCACCCTTGATGCAGTGAGAACTCTGAGACGGGGCAATGCCAGCCTCTCCTGCTTGGAACCTGGTTAGTTCTTCTTCCCAAATTCTGTTACATTTAATGACCCACAGCCAAACAATACAGCCAAATTAGCAGGCACTACTACCCTTCAAAGGAACTCTAATTAGACCAAAACATATTTTTGCTGTGTGGATGACATTTAAGTAAATTAGGTTTTATGTGCCATGCGTTTTTGGAGAAGTATGTTCCCCATAATTCAAGAGATTTCTGAGATGAAGCCTGTGCCAGAATTTCGATTTATTATCATAGAAATCAGTGCACACAAGTGCACCTAAGACTCATATGCCCTATGCCTTCAGCCCTTGCAAAGAAGCATTATTCCAGGGGGAAAATAATTCAGGGAAGAACTGGATATATGGAACTGTTATTCCGTGATGGAGAGTTAACAGACAGGCAGACAGGTGTTCGGTGGCTGTGACGAAGCAGTGTGACAGTTCTGTGAATTTTTGAAAGTGTGCTTTTTTTACTTTACCAGCCAGAAATCTTCCGTGGAGGGGAGAGTTGAGGATAGGCAATCCCTCGTATCAGAGGGAAAACCAACACGAGGCAGCATCGCGACTTACATCTGGCAAATAAGGAGACGGACGAGCTTGATGCATTGCTCACTAGAGAGCTGTGAAATCACAGGGCCGACAGGTACATAAACTCACAGGACAGGATGTGCAGCTTCCCACGCGAAAGCAGGTGGAAGACTTTCGGGTTGCGTTAAAAACTCATGGAGCCAAAACGCTAACCAAGAGAAGATTCTACAGGAACTTGACTTGGGGACGTTTTAGCTTTAATAGTATCATTTAAGACAGCATTGGCATGTCCCAGTCTGGAACAGCCCAGCATGAGGTGGTAACTCCCCGAGTCACCCATTAAACGGGATCAGAGTGGGGAGCTGAGGGGAAGCGCACGCAGTGATGTAACACACACTGTGGATCCTGCATCAGCCCCCGAGCTGAGCTGCACACACACGGGGCAGAGGGGCCCTCATTTAAGACGCTGGCAGCAAGGGCACGAGGGGCAGCAGAGCGTGAGGGGAGCAGAAAGGTGTCTGAGAGTCTCCGGGAATTTCCTTAGCTTCCCCAAGCTTCCATTTCCTCACTGGTAAATTAAGAAAGGAAGACCTACTTTGTAAAACGAGACCGATTTTGAAGGCTTTGGTGCATTTAGGAACACAGTGGCTGACAAGAAGTGGGCACTCAAAAAGTGTTAGCTGGTTGTCCTGTCTTCTTGGAAACTTTCAATGAACACTGATCATGCCATCAAAATTTTCAGTCTAGGCCTGAGGTCTTGTAGACAGCCTCCCTGGACTCCAATTTACCAGAGGCTGTTGTTTAGGAGAAGGAAAAACTTTTCCTCTATCCTCTTAGGTTATTGCTTGGGGGCCTGCAAATTAAACTAAGAAAAGAGCTTAACAGGAGAAAAGGCACACAATTAATAGTATTCACACACATGGGAGTTCACAGAAAAGGAGTGAAACTCAAAGAAGTGGCCATACTCATGGGCTTATAAACCATCTTAACCAAAGAAAGGGGATTTGGGCTTCAAAGGATGAAAACCCTAGGAAATAGACCAGGGAACTAATGAAGGTTATGAATTATTTTAGTAAGAGCCATCCATATAAACAAGCATCCTCATGAAAGGACATTAATGCCCTGCCTTAGACAGGTGAGGGAGGGCAGAGAACCCTCCCTGCTTCTGCAGAGTCTCAGTTTCCTTCAGCTCATAAGAATCTTCATGCAAGTGTGAAATGTTCAGGGTGGCATATTCTGAACCACTTCATGTCTGACAGTTAAGATATATGTGTCTCTGTACAACTCACTCTGAATAACAGAGATATATCCACAAAGAACGTCAAGGGAAGCTGTGTTCTAAGACATTTCTAGAAACATCTGGAACATCTCTGTCAGTTATTTTCAAGCACAATTCAAAGGAGGTTCTTAGTAGATCAGTTGCTCAGAATTTTTGTCCAATCTAATACAGGTTAAATGAATTTTCAGGTCAGCTTTTCTCAAAACAAAGCTCACGGGTATGTCTCTGGGGCTTTGCCATGCATGTCGCTGTGTTCATCATTAAGATATTCTGGGTGCTCCTGACCAGACTCGAGCTCCCAGTGGTAATGAGCAGTAAGGTCACCCTGGTCAGGAGGATGATCTTCTGTATAAATCTGGAAAGAACTCTTGCTGTTTTGGAGTTTGAATAATCCTTTCAGAACAGACTGTTTCCAGTGATTTTACTAAGAGGTAATTTGCCACATAAATTGTAAGTGTTTACAAAATTATAAACAGCGAGAAATGGCAACTCAGAAATTCCAGTCCTCTGGGTTCATCAGAGTCACAGGATTCAACCATCCAATGAAGACTCAATAGGGTGAGATTCCCTGGAGTCCGAGTTCCTCTTTGACACTCCTGTTCCAGAACCTTCTTGCAATCATAAAATCAGGGGAGGCTGACAGCACTTTTCTGCTGTCAAGTCATCACGTTCTCTCGGCTCCTCCAAGGTTACAAATTCAAGGTCATTAGCTCTTCCAAGCTATGAAAGTAAGACAGTAAGTGTTTCCAATGAACCCTGGCATAAGGAACCGTTGAAGACTTTATTTTTGAGACTGTGATCTGGTCCCACTTAAGATGCCCCTGCCTTCTCTACCATTTCCCCTGCGGGACGCATAAGAAAACATACAGATCTATGAAGAAATGAATTCCTTGAGTTCTGTCATTTTAAAAGTTGGCTATTATTGGACTATAACCATTAAAAATTGTGGATCACTATATTGTACACTTGTAACTTACACATCAACTATACTTCAATTTTTTTAATTGAATATTATTGGAATCCAGGCAGAGCAGGTGAGGGATACATCTCAAGGCTGATACAATTCCACACAGGTTGAGGGGACTCCAAGCCAACCTGACACAAAATCAGAACATTACCGTCTCCCATAACGTCCTGGCCCTTCCTGACCGAAGACCCCCGGCCGCAGCGAATTATGCTGAGCTGCACCGTGGTTCTGCGGCAACAGCGAAGGCAGGTGAGGAGACCACACATGACTCCGCTAGCAGATTCACAATTTTCCCACTTTCCACATGAGGAACTGGGAGCACAGAGACACTGAATGTTTTCCCAGTTCCAGCGCCAAGTGGTGGAGCCACGGCTTGAGTGGAGTCCCTTCTCTCACACACCTCGTGGTACCCAGGATGGCTTCCCTGGTTCTCGTTCCCTCGTACACTGCAGAGTACTTGCCACCTAAGGCGAGAACGCTATAACCGTCTTCTCTTTCCCTCAGGGTGAAGGCTAGAACTCCTCGGTAAGGCAAAGGACAGGGTTCCAACTCCTCCTCCAGCCTAGTCCGTTGACCATCCTGAGACACACTCTGCTTGATTTAGCAACGTACTTTTCTGAATACCACTCTCAGCTTTCTCGCCTCAAACACACATCCCTTTCTGTCTGCTGAGGGCATGTCCTTCTGCAATGTTGCTTTGCTAATTCCTGCTCACTCTTCAAGTTGTCAGAGAGGCGTCTTCCCTAGGCAGCCTTCCTCGGCTCTCTCCTGAGACAGTGGTAAGTAACCTTTCAATGACTTCCTGCTGCCTCTTTTATTCCCTCTCAGGTCCTTCTGTCCTATAACTGCCTGTTGGCCTCACCGTCGTCTCCTATTGACTATAAGCTCCTTGAGGCCAAAACCACGCATGGTTTAATGCATGGCACCCGCTCCCCATCAATTCTAGTGCGTAGAATGCTCTCAATTTGGGGTCAGCAGTTCTCAACATGAGGTCACTGTATGAACTTCCAGAGTTCAACCAAGTCCCCCATGAAGATTTTTGCCAATGTTGTGAGCGTGTAGGTGTGTACTTTTGGGAGAGGGGGCGGGTCCAGGAAATAACCGTATTCTTGCCGCTGAGCTAGGGTGTGTCTGTAGGTGAAATAAATTGGAAGTCTCCAGTAGTAGCCTTATATATAGCACCTGTCTCCTGGAAGATGCCCGCAGCTCCCTGGTGGCTCCCAGGGTCTGCCCCTCCCACAGCCTCCGCCGGTGACACCTCTCCCCTCTCCCCGTGCCTGGAGAGCCGACATGCTTTCTCATTCCATGGCTCCATCCCCGTTACAAAACTGAGGGAGTGCAACTAGGAAACACAGATCATAATCGTTCCTGTATAAATTAAATGTCATTATTGAGCCTGTCCAAGATATGGAATCATTTCAGCCAATCAAGTATTCTAATTCCTGGAGAGCAGTACCTGGTGAGATGTGACTCTCCGGTGCTGAAATGGACGTGGGTGAGCGGTTGCTGAAATTCACCTTTTCACTTTATAATTGCAATTGATTTTCAGAATTCAAGGAAGCAGAATCAGATAAAAGACATGCGTCTGAGCGAAATTCAGTCTTTGATGATTCAGCAAAGTCTCACAGGCTTTGGGGTCAGAGCCAGAAGCGTTCATCATCATGGCTGCCGCTGTGCAAGTAACAGAGATTTCTGGCTGAAGGCTCAGCCTTCGCTCTGCTCATTTAAGTCTGTATATGGTTGTCAGGAAGAGAAGAGAAAGGTGTTAAAAATTTTAGTGGATGACTTCAAGGAGAACAAAGAGAATCTGTATTCACTGGCTGTGGCAGCTGGATTGTTTTCTGTTCTCTAACGTGTATTAACCTTCCACCCTCCTTCCGTGGCCTCGTAACGGATTCATTATTACTTTTTTTAATGATAAAAGCGTTTGGACCAAGTGTTTCATTAAAAGGACAAGCCTGAGCAGGTCCAGAGCACAAAGCCTTCAGTTCTGTGAAGCAGAAAGTTAATGTTCACAGGAATTCTCGTGTCCTTTGTACCCAGCAGAAGGACAATAACACAGTAGACATTTTCCAGCCTCACGTGGGGTTGGGATGAACAGGAAATAGAAAAGAAACAGGAGAAGTGAAGACTGGCCTTTCGAGGCCACCCATGGGGCTCGTGGAGAATGCACGGTGCCCCGTCCAGCATTAATCAGTCATCTCAGACACCTTGTGATTAATTCTGCGTCATAAGACAAGTGTCAAAGGAATCCAAGACTGCAGACATGTTTGAGTCAGAAACCCAGGGCCGACAAAGAACTCAAGCTGGCTTTAATCACTGAAGACCTGCCTCCCTAACTGCCTGCCGGTCATCTCCAAAAGGCTATTAAATTTATCATGACAACAGGGTATAGCTCAAGTGGTTCAAGTGGTAGAGCATCTGCTTGGCATGCATGAGGTCCTGGGTTCAATCCCCAAAACCTCCTCCAAGGATAAATAAGTAAACAAACCTAAAAAAAAAAAGTTTATCATGACAATAAAGGAAATTTATCATCTTCTTCCCAAATGCGGTCCCCCTCTTTTCTACTTCATTTCACCCCAAGTGGAGGAATTAACCAGCTTACCCTCTGAGCTACCTCTGTACCTAGTTTATCACACTGATGTCTCGATATCACCTGTTACCTCTAAGTCATGTACACATGACGTGTGAGTCTCTATCTGCCAAGAGAGTGAGCAGACCGACCCCTCTGAGAGCAGGGACAGTCATTTATCTGCGCATTACAGCATTTTGCATAGTACGGACCTTAGAAAATAGTTTAATATAAGAATAGCTAAGACACTTTGAACAGTATGTGCCGGACACCACGTTCTAAGCAAGGTACACCCACTTACTCACCTATTCTGTGTAACAGCCCGATGAAACGGGCACAGTTATTGTCCCAACTTCACAGGTGAAGAAACTGAAGCACAGAAAGTTTATGTGGCTTTGCTGGGATCACATCCTGGTAGCGGAAGGAGCCACGATTCAAATCTGGGCCAGTTGCCTCTGGTCTGCCTGAACTCATGATGTTCCATTGGTGTGTCTTCTAATGTAATGGTTTCCCTGTTATTAAATACTTTGGTGCTCTGTCTCTCTCTCCCCCCTCCCCTCCCCCCCCCCACAAGAGAATGTATATTCGATACCTTGAGGAATTACAGCTTGGCTCCCACCAGTCGGTCCTGGAAGCTGAAACTCTCAGGTCTCCTTCCAGCTGAGTGCTGGCCCAACAGCGGGGTGAGCTTACTTTGCCTGAATTCTGACAGATGATCCTGTCTAACAATCCAACAACACCTTATTTCCCTTCCAGTACTGGACTCTTTCCCTGCATCCTGCCTCAGTGTAGACTCTACAACATGATCCTATGTATCATAGGTGTTGAGCAAACATATATTGAATTAAATGTCACTTTTGACAACATGGAAAACATGATCTTTGGAAAATTATCTCTCTATAAAGAACATAAAAATGCTGGAAAATGTACAAATAAACCCAAAGCAAAACTAAAAATTTTAAATCCTGAACTGAACCAACAAAGAATTAAGGTAAGTTTCCAGGTGCCCAAAACGAAAAAAGGGCAGAAAACAGAACTTTTAAAGAATATGCTAAAACCCAAGTATTGAATGTTAACCAACCACAAGAAGAACAGACATGTGCTCAGGCCCAAGAAAGAGGGATTGAGAAAGGAGATGCCCACATGTCACTGGGACCCTCAAAGTGATGAGATGACATGAAACAGAAATTCAACCAACTGTACAAGAAGTGGCTTGTCTGCCTTGGTCTGGGATTCATGAGCCCAGCTCTGCTTTCATGGGCATTGGAGGTTTGAATTTATGTTTTCTACTCAGTCCAGAAAACACACATCTGCAAAATTACAATCAGTGCCTAAAAGAGATATGGTGACCAGCAGATGCAAAAGCAAAGTGTCTGTGATGGTCAAGGCAGAAGAGACTCCAATCTGAAGTTATGAAGACACATGAGCAATAAATGACATAAAAATAAGGAGCAAAGAGGGCCTTGAAGACATTACATGTTGGGATCCTTGCATTCAGAATAAATATAAATATGAATAAGCCTTTTTTAAGGAACAAACCAGAGAACTGATAACCAGACCAACAAGTCAGGTAATGTCCAAGAAGAGCAGTTTGGAATCTACCTTCATATAACTTCTAGAGATGAAAAACATTTATACATTTAAAAATGTAAACACATTTAAAATTCTGTGGATAGATTTAGAAGGCAGACTAGACAGTGCTGAAGAGATAAATAGCATCTCGAAAGGTATAAAAATATATTTAAGAGAGAAATGAGAGCATATGGAGAGGCTGAGACACAAGGGATAGAATGAGAAGATAGAGGGTAAGTTTCAAAGGACAAGAAATTAAATGTTGAAGAGAAACTGTCGAAGGAGGCTTTGGTGAGGCACATCCATATTTGTAGCAAGCCGTGTGATCTTAGATGTATGAGAACTATGGTCTTAGAAGAATAAATTAAAGGAAAAATATTTAAAATATGACCATAAAACTGCAGAGAAACAAAGAAAAAGAGAGCGCAAGCTGCCCATGAGTGAAGACGTATACTTACAAACAGCGAGATGGACAGCTGACTTCCCAGTAGGTTAGTGGGAGCCAGTGGATGGTGGAATAACACTTTCCATTTGTGGAAGGAAAACAGTTCTCAACCCAGAGTGTGAAACACTTAGGTTGGTCATTTGAGAATGACAGTGCATTTTATTTTCAGGCAAAAATTAAAGTTCACTAAGAACTGTCTCACAAAAGAAAGTCAAAATGAAGGTTGGAAGAAGGAAAGTAGTAAGCCTGGAAGACATACCTGATGTGCACAAAGGAACAGTGAGTGAGAAATTATTCAGCACACGGGTAGAGCTTAATGAACACTGACTGCATGAAAAATGGTGTGACCAAATTTCAGGACAAACAAAAAAGTATTCAAAATACTGGTTAATAATAACATGCCAGATAAACAAAATTATACTGTATAGCACAGGGAAATATATACAAGATCTTATGGTAGCTCACAGAGAAAAAAATGTGACAATGACTATATATATATGTTCATGTATAACTGAAAAATTGTGCTCTACACTGGAATTTGACACAACATTGTAAAATGATTATAAATCAATAAAAAATGTTTAAAAATAATAATAACATGCCAGTTGAAAAGGCACTGACTAGTCAAAAAACCTGAGCATATTTGCATGTTTCAAGATGATGACAGAGCACTTAGTTAACTTTATACTCAACTGGTTATACAACTTACAATAAAACAGTAACCACTGTGTTGTGAATTTTTTCAGGATCTGCAGACATAACTACTACATAAACAACAAGGACCTACTGTATAGAACAGGGAACTATATTCAATACCTTGTAATAATCTGTAATGAAAAAGAATGTATGTATATGTACAACTGAATCACTACGCTGTACACCAGAAACTAACACAACGCTGCAAATCAACTCTACTTCAATAAAAGAGTGACCACTGAAATAACAGGAATAGCCTATATAAATGCAAAGCCAGGAGTGGAAAATGCTTTCACGGTAATAAAACCTCAGTGAAGCACTGCCCCCAACACAAAGATCAAGGGCATAAAAGTCAGAAACCTAATTCCAGATACGTGAGTCACCGTCATAAATGAAAATGGATAAACTCTCACTAAAAGTCATTGTCGTGTTTCTCAGCCTCTAGCCGTGTACTGCATTGTTTTTACACTATACTCCTTCCAAGGGGAAGTTCGTCACCTCCACAAGGACCTTCCGATGAAACACATATTTTAGCCATAAAACAAACAAACAAAGGCAGAGTGGGGAAAGAAAGGGTAATTACAAGTAAGAGGTTGCCACGGCCTGAACTGTGTCCTTCCACAATTCCTGTGCCGATGCCCTGACTCCCAAGGTGATGGCATTTGGCGGTGGGCCCTTTGGGAGGTGATTAGGCTTAACGAGGTCATGAGGGTGGGGTCCTCACGATGGAATTAGTGTCTTTATAACACTGATGTAGGTCAGGAGAAAGCCCACAGGGAGAAGGCGGCTCATCTACAGGGCAGAAAGAGGGTCCTCACCAGAACCTGACCACACGGCACCCCAATCTCAGCCGCCACCCTCCAGAGCCATGAGAACTAAATTAATGCAGTTTAAACCCCTAGCTTGTAGCAGGGGGGAGAGGAGAAAGGGGGTGGAGACAGAGACAGAGACAGAGAGAAAGAAAGGAAGGAAGGAAGGGAGGAAGGAAGGAAGGAAGTGAAGGAAGGAAGGAAGGAATGAAGGAAGGAAGGAAGGAAGGGAGGAAGGAAGATGGGAAGGAAGATGGGAAGACTGGAAAGTAAGCAGCAGAGCTATTTTATGTGCAGGTTCCATGACTGTACGTAGAAAATCTGCGGGAATATAGAAACCCCAGAACTAATAGATGAATTAGGAAATTTTGAGATTAAAAGATTAACATATCTCAGAGGAGTTCCCCCCAGCCCCAGCCCCCAGGTCTGTCTTCACCAACATTTCAGGTCTCTAGTTCACGTCTCATTTGCAAGTTGACCTTGTAGCTCTTGCTTAACCTTCAGAGGCAGCCAGGTCTTTAAATCCTGTGCAAAGAAACAAGCTTCCAGGAGACATTTCCTAGCCCCTAATGTTCGATTTTTGATGCACACAGCTGGAACACACGAATCGAAACGTGCCAGGATTCGGTGAATTGGGGGCACAACAGGTATAATTTAATTGTGTGCTCCATTTTACAGCCTTTATTTTTGGAAGGCCAAAAAAAGAAATCACTAAATGAATTTGAGCCTCGCTGCAGAGTAAACATCCTGTGATAATTTTACCCCCATCGTTTAATTATGAGCCTTTCCGCACCGCTTCCTCTTTGTCAGGCTCCAAACCCTGAATTTCATTATAGCAGCAACAAGAGTTTTCTTTTCTTTTTAATTAAGTTTACTTTTCGATTTAGAACTGATCATGCTGACAGATGCTCTAATTCACTCGGAGTTCCACGTTTCCCTCTGCACTTATCTCCTGCTTGCTTCTGGGAGCTTGAACGTAAGAAAATTATCCAGGGATGGGTGGGCCGCACAAAGGTGCTTCGGGGAATGTTAGTGAATGAGGCTTGACTGGGAGATATTCTCCTGCAGCACCAGCCTTCCGTGCCCCAGGGGGTGACGGCAGGTCGTCCTCAGGGGCTGACTCGCCACAGTCCCGCGTTTTCTCCTGGTGCTGTCTACTGTGTTAGAATCTGCACATATTCTACCAGAAATCCACATACAACCCTGCCTGGTGGATGTTGGGGTCCCATTTGACAGACAGGGACACAGAGGCTAACGGAAGCTCAAGCACCCCTCCTAGTGCACACGGAGGCAGATGGAAACCCAGATCCGTCCAGCTCCACACTCGCCGCCCACTTCACACATCTTCTGGTCTGCAGCAGGGGAAGCAGATGTGAGTCTCTTGTGCAACTAGGACAAGATACCCAATGAACACAGCTCCAAAACTGTCTTAAGCCATGTCAATCTCCCTGCAATTAACATGGAGTCACCTGGCACACCAGCTTAACAGGTGACTTTTTCACGTGTCCTTTGGCCGCAGAGGGGACATTGACCCGTTCAGCCGTCTCACATGGTGCCCATGCCCTGCACACACCATTGGTCACTTCCTATACAGTAGGATTCCAGGGGCACAGACCAAGTCCTGCCGTCTTCGCAGCCCTGATTCATTATGACAAGAAGCAAAGCCCTTGGTTTGACAATGACAGGCAGGTCCATGTGCAGACAGCCTGGGGAGAAGTAATGCCAACTGTTTAAGAGTTGATCTCAACCAGGCATTTATGCAAGAGGTTGAGAAAGCAAACAAGCACTCTCCCTTCTGCAGAGAAGAAAGAAAACGTAGCATCCTGGTGGTTTCACCCTGCAACTGCCCAAGAAGACTTTCAGATTCTTCTTTACGCTGAGCTAACCACCTCTCAGATCGGCCCAAATGTTCCTTCAGTGTCTCCACATTCCACAGCAGAAGTCCATGCAGAGGGTTAAACGGAGCTTTGTGTCTGAGATGGACCAAGAACGTGTGTGTGAGTGTGAATGTGCGTGTCTGTGTCGGTGTCTGTGTGTGCAGATGGGTCGTGGAACCTTTGACGTCAGGAGCTACCGACAGTGTCAGCTCTGCCCGTGAGTGGGGACAAGGCCGCAGCCCCAGGTGTCCTCTTCGCCGGCGGATGGAGACAGTTGGAGGCTCTGGGTGTCTGCTCAACACCCAGCTCCACTTTTTCTGCCTGCATCCTGTGCTAGAGGCCAGATGCCAGCTGGCACGGTGACGCTGCGCAGGTCACCACAGGGACAAAACCCCAAGTCCCTGCATGTGCGTCGGTGAAGGAGTGTAAGAACATTCCGGGGTGGCTCTTCCTTACAGAGGAGACGTGCATAGATGACGAGGTGCTTCCATCTGGTGCAGTCCAGGTAGATAGGAAGGCAAACATCCTGCCCTCCATCCCACCACTGAGACCTTTTAAAAATAACAAAATGTATGAGAAGGCAAGTCTTTGGGACCCTCTCCCTTATGCCTCCTCGTGCATGCTGACCTGCCTCCTGTCCCAGCCATCACCCTGTCACCGACATACCCAGGTGCAGCCTGGCAGCACCTCCCCTGGAGGCACAGAATCTCCCCCACTTCTGCCCAGGGGTCCTTCTGTCTCTGTGCGTGTTTCCTTCAAGAAGCCACCGGCCACTGTGACACGGCTCAAAGTGGGAGGATGGGGACCTTAACAACCTGGGACTGTCCCTTTGACAAAGGAGATGGACTCTTTATGCAGTCCCCCTCTCCCGCCCCTCCTTGTCCTGTGACAGAGGCCTTATTACAGCGCTCCAGAGCGACCGCGGAGGAATCCAGGCCTGTTACTGAGACAGCTCCGCAACGCACCCTGGGACCAGGCTTCCCTCTTCTCCTGTCCCCTCATCCCAGCCCCCATTCTCATGCTGTGGGCTCGATCCCCAATAAACCACCAACGTGGAGCGTTTCATGTCAGACTCTGCTCTTCGCAGGAAACTACGCCAGGACGCCTGTGATGTCAGACCCCTCGTGGGTTCTCATCGTCAGGGTGTTAAGTTTAGAAGCCGACATCGCTTCTTCGGTGAGAACCAGTGGTCGTCACTGGCCGGCTCCTCCCTACTGAGAAGGCGGTGGTGGCCATTGTTTGAAACTTCTTGCCTCCCACCCTGAAGGTGGAAACGTGGGACAGCGCCCGGTTGAGCCCTGCTGTCCATCGAACGCCTCTGTGCTGAGCCCGGGAGAAAGCTTTCCAACTGAACGGGGCTGCGTCTGCAACCCTCACGTCGTGCTGCCTGGAGCGCCCTCTCGTTATAAATCCTCAGAGATGGAACCACACGCCCGCACAGGTGCCTGAACGCACAGCTTCACGAAGGAAGTGCAGATCCTTGTGCCAGGCTGTGGGATGCCCACCCGCAAACCCACCCCCTGCTGGCACCACAGGGGAGGTTAATGCGTTATTTCTACAATCAGGGTTTAATGTTCCTGTCGCTGACTTGCCCTGTTAGTTCTGGCTGAGTTGCTTTTGTTTGGACACTTTCTCATTACTGGTTTGCACTTTCGCCAGCCTCCTCTAAAGGAGCGTGAAACAGAGCTGGCACGAAGCAAGTTATTGGTCAACATTATTCAGATTGTATCTGGGTTTGTCTATTTTAATTTACAAAGGGAAGGACATACAGTCATGATGTAGTTTGTATTGTGTGGCCAAAACGTCCCTGAATATTTAGAAAGCCGAATTCCTTTCCTCGGATGAAGAGCCGTCTGGAGGAAAGGCCTGCTACCTCCCAGCTGAGCATCCAGTCTGAGTTGTGTTGGGCACTTCCAGACCTTTCAAATGGCCTGATACGGTGAACCCATGGGTGCACAGCTCCTGACAGCAAGCCGCACACTCTCTCAGCTGGTTCTCCGCTGTCCCACACTGAGCTGAAAACATGACCAACTGAGAAGCTCCACGTGTCTCCTCTGCCCCTGGAACCATCTGTGCTACTGCAAAACTTCATACTTGCATCCCTGCACTTAGTAGACATGGAACAAATGGGTTTTACTATAACCACCTCCACCACAGGTAGTGGAGAGCTTTCGCCAGCCTGGAACCGCGCTCTCTCCGTGCTCCCAGATCGATTTAAACGGGCCACCTCCTGCTCTGTTTTGGAGGGTCACACCGGCTGTCTGCTCTACAAATTCCATACCATGCAGAATGACTTGAGAAAACTGTGTCAATGTCAAGTTCATCACAGTAAGACTCAGAAATGTCACAGCCTTTCGCATCACCCAGCATTAGGTATTCCTGGTTATACTTGGCAGGAAACCCCAGTTGTCGTCACGTTCGGATGGCCCAGATATGTCACAATACCGCACTATTTACATAAAAACTCACCGACGGCTGTGGTGTGAAGGGGCACCTTCTGGTCGTAAACCCATGGGCTTTGTCTCAAGGCAAGCGCAACCATGCTGAACCTGCAAAGAGGGGTAAGAAGTGTGAATTCGGTAGAATTCTACCTAGAGATGCAATTTCAATAATAGAGCTTGACTTCAAGCCAACAGCCCACATCACTCTGCGCAAAGAAGGAAAGGCAAGCCAAGGCTCTGAGTCTGAGCCACTGTCCTGGTCCAGGGGGCTGAGGTCTGGTGCATCCATAGGAAGAGCTTCTCCAGCGTGATCAGGCTCGGGGTCCTTGTCCCCGTCCAGGCTGGTGTTTCCCACTTAGAGTGAGAGGAAAAGGGCTCAGCTCATAGGAGAACTGGAGACACAAAAGCCAAGAACAACCAAAATCAACACTTCCCCGTGGGTCAAGAGGAGTGAGACAAAGTACTGGCTCACAATGCCTATTTGCCCCTGCAAACCCCAGGCTGGAAATCTGGATTTAGAGGAACTCCTTGTTCTGCTTGCTTCCCTTACATAATCAAATTAAATGGTGCGGACTTTCATATACACTTCATACACATGGATTTTCCCACTTGCCTATTTTATATCGCTTTGGGAAGGATACCTGACATGCAAGCCACGCAAAGTTCACCAGTATCTACCCGCAAACAAGGCCTAATTTTATTTTTAAAATGTTATTACTTCAGAAAGTAGTTGTTACACCATTCTGCCCACGCTGATCCATCACGGAATGCATTCCATGAATTCTATAAATAATAAGCATTTTTCGTGTCCTAAATTTAATTCTAGATTTGAAAACCTATCAGTCATTGTACTAAATATCCAGATAGCTGACATAATCTGTCATTGTTTCTTTCAAGACAAATAATCAGGGAAATTTAACCGAGACTCCACATTGATTTTTTTTCACGATTCGTTCAGGGGATAAACATCTCCAGCATCTCCTCTTTGAGGCGTTGCCAAGTCCATCTCAAAGCTCAGTGACGACAATCATGGTTTTGTATCAGTTAATTGAAATAAGACTCACCAGACCTCATCCTTTCCAACAGCAGATCTTCATCTACTGGGGCTCATTTTAAGGAAGCTCTGCTGCCGACAGCCTTCTTGCCCACGGACGCCACTGCTAGATAAGACGTTCCTCCACCACCTGCAATCACGGCACAGAACAACCCAGCTGCCTCGAGCCTCAGTTTCCCTCACCTCCAGTGAGGCTCAGCTTTCCTGGTCTGGTACCAGCAGCCCCTCCTGTCCTTTAACCTTTTACAAACCTTCTCTTCTAGTGAAACCCTGTGTCAAAGCAAAGTGCAGTTGCCATTTTCGAACTTTTGTCTATCTTGAATCACTCACTGCTCACGCCTCCTCCTCCGTGACGCCTCCCCTGACTACTTAAGTAAGCAGTGTTTCCTCCTTCCTCTGAGCAACCTAGCTCTTAACCACACGTTTCTCACATTGCTCTGCACCACAGTCATTGTGTCACTTTCTTTCCTCTCTTTGGCGATTTCAAGTCCTGTGGACAATGATGTGACAGCACATTCTGCTGACTGCCACTGTCACTTTGCAGGATGCTGGCTTGCACATAGTAAGTGTTCATTAAAACACTTGTTAAGTAAACCAGCGAATAGAAAATGATTGATTCCCCTCTGGCTCTTTCTGGCTGAGTCTTGGCACCGTGGTCACTGCTCTGGACATCTTGGTGCTAGACCACTCGTATCCATAAAGCCAAGAGATGCTGTGCTTAGAATGTCTGTGAATGTGACCTTGAGCTTAGTGGGAAAGGAGTGGGACACGTCCTGCTGGCTGGCTTCAGCTAGCAAGGCCTGGGGAGAGCCTCCCGTTGTCCACAGTCCCTGCACTGTCCAAATATCACATCACTCCCCAGAAACAGTCTTTGCTAAGATGCCACATGCAGAAATCACTTTTCCATTTGATGAACTTCAGCACGCCTGTCAACAGAGATTGCAGTCACTTGTGTGTGACGACACAGAGACTTCACGGCTGTTCTTTGTAAATGAGAGCATATGACCAGAAAAGGGGGCCATTACACAAGAATTATACTCCAGGCTGCATGTTAAATCCAAAATCATATTACAGTTTAATCGACTATTTCATAGTAATTGCAGCATTTTTAAAAAGGAGTGACACAATTATTTAGCAGAGCGATACAGATCATTGATAAATCTAATATGTAATTTAGGGGAAGAAAGAAAGGGAGGAAAACATGCCTCTCTTTCCTTCTAACTCAGACGTGACCAAAGCAGTAGTAATATTTGAGTGTGGCTCCCCCACCCCCTGGCTGGCTCTCACGGTCGGACAAACAGTCATTTTACAGGGAACTGTGAGACAAGGTCACACCTCATGAGACCTAAACAAACCTGCTCTGGTGCTTAGTGCAAAGTGAAGGGTGATGGGCTTTGCTTGTGGGGAAACCCAGACCCCTCTCCAAGGTGACTCTGAACATCTCAACCACCGTGCCACGGACTGCCAGTGCTCGCTTCACTCCCAGAGGTGAAGTCACTGGTGTCTTTAAATATAACCAGATTAAAGAACCAACTCCAGAAGCACCAGAACCAGCTCCGGGAACACATCCTTTAGCTTCTGTCCCTCTAGAGTGACCTTCATCTGTACCACCTCCTGTCTCGGTCAGGGTTCTTTAGAAAAACAGAAACATTTTCTTTTTTTCTTTTTTGAGAGAGAGAGAGAGATTTATTTTAAGGAATTGGCACATGTGACTGCAGGGGCTGACAATCCTGAAATCTGCAGGGCAGGTCAGCAGGCTGGAAATTCAGGTAAAAGCTGACACTGCATCCTAGGTCTGAAGTGCATGGGGCAGGCCAACCAGGCTGAAAATTCAGACAGAATTGCAGTCTCGAGACAGAACTGATTCTTCTCTGGGAAATCACCGATTTGGCTCTTAAGACTTCTAACTGATTAGGTGAGGCCCACCCCCACTGTGGGGGTTAACCTGCTTCACTCAAAGTCTGTCGATTTAAATGTTAATCACATCCAAAAAATACCTTCACAGAGCATCTAGACTGATTTTTTAAAACATTTTTATTGATTTATAATCATTTTACAATGTTGTGTCAAATTCCAGTGTAGAGCACAATTTTTCAGTTATGCATGAACATATATAGTCATTGTTACATTTTTTCTCTGTGAGATACCACAAGATCTTGTGTGTATTTCCCTGTGCTATACAGTATAATCTTGTTTATCTATTCCACAATTTTGAAATCCCGTCTATCCCTTCCCACCCTCCGCCCCCTTGGCAACCACAAGTTTGTATTCTATGTCTATGAGTCTATTTCTGTTTTGTATTTATGCTTTGTTTGTTTGTTTTTGATTTTTTTTTTTTTTAGATTCCACATATGAGCGATCTCATATGGTATTTTTCTTTCTCTTTCTGGCTTACTTCACTTAGAATGATGATCTCCAGGTCCATCCATGTTGCTGCAAATGGCATTATTATATTATTTTTATGGCTGAGTAGTATTCCATTGTATAAATATACCACAACTTCTTTATCCAGTCATCCGTTGATGGTCATTTAGACTGTCTCCATGTCTTGGCTATTGTAAATAGTGCTGCTATGAACACTGGGGTGCAGATGTCATCCTGAAGTAGGGCTCCTTCTGGATATATGCTCAGGAATGGGATTCCTGGGTCATACTGGACTGATGTTTGACCAAAAAACCACACACCACAGCCCAGTCAAGTTGACCCATAAAACTGACTGTCACACAGGCCTTTAACAATACAGCTTTAAACGCTTATAATTGAACATCTGTGGACAGGCTTTCACCACTGAAAACAGATCTACCGTCAGTAGCGGGCATGCAACACTGTGAGATTCCACCCGCACTGAATAACCCACCTTCCTGAACGACGGTGGAGAACCTCGAAGCCTCACGTCAGTCGTAATGAGGCAACAACTACCGTGAACTGAGTGCTTACAAGGCACCAGGGTCTATATTAAATATTACAGGAAGGGATAAATTTGGGAGATTGAGATTTGCAAATGTTAACCACTATATATAAAAATAGATTTTAAAAAAACAAATCTCATCTGTGTAGCACAGGGAACTATATTCAATATCTTGTAATAACTGTTAATGGGAAAGAATCTAAAAATGAATACATGAATGTTCATGTATGACTATAAACTATTGTGCTGTACACCAGAAATTAACACATTATAAACCGACTATATGTCAATAAGTACATATACAGAGAAAAAAAAAACCAAAGGCTTAGAGAGTTTGACTTTGTCCAAACCTAAAGAAAAGAATTAATATATTTTCTATACTATGTGCAAATTTCCTCCAAGTCTTCTGCCCTCCAAGTTACATAGTATTTACAAAGCACTCACTTGACTGCACCACTGGGTGAGCTACCTAACCCCTCCGTGTGCGCATGTCTAACAGAGACAGGAGATCTATGTCATTATACTTTTGTCCAAAATAAGGTGAACTGTGGACTTTGGTGATTATGATGTGTCAAAAAATGTCCATCCTTAGTTTAAAAAAGAGTACCACTCTGGTAAATAAAAATAAGAAATATGCATGTGTGTGCAGAGAGGCTGTGTGGGGAATTTCTGTACCTTCCTGTCGGTTTTGTTGTCAACCTAAAACTTCTCAAAAAAAAAGTCTTAAAGAGAAGAAAGCTCAAGATAGATATTTTTGGCAAAACTTTGGTTTCAGTTATATGCATATATTACATATGTGTGTGTTTGCTGGATTGTGATGTAAAATGTATTTTTTAGGTCAAAAACCTTTGTAAGCCACTGTAGTTAAGTTACACTGGCAAATAAAAGTAAAAATTAACCTCAAAAAAAAAAGTAACAAAAGAAAAACAGTTCTGATGAATAAAAGATATCCTTAGGTCCTTTTTTGTAGACCACGAGTTGCCCACTATGACTGAACGTTAGCATCGTTTGGGAGGCTTCTGAAGAAATGTGCCAGCACTGAGCCCTTCCCCAGAGCAGCTGTGACAGTGCCTCCAGGCCCATGCCGTGCACTGCCCACTCTTCCTATGCGGTGGCCACAGTCAGGATGCGCTCGGTAACCAGGGACCGTACCTCCCAGCCTTCTTTGCAGCCAGTTGAGTCCATAGTTAGTGGAATGTGAGCAGAAGTGATGAGCCACCTTGGTCCTTCCGTGCAATGAGCCTCCTCTCCATGTTCTTTGACTTTGGTTGATAGGAGCCCAGATGTAGACGTCTAACCTTGACCACACCGATGATTTAGAGGCCCAGGCCCATGCTGTCCAAAACAGTAACTGCTCACCACGCATAGCTACCTAAATTTAAATGAAATAAATTAAAATTAAAGATTAAATCAAAATAACAGTTTGGTTCCTCAGTCACACTGGCCACTGTTTGAGCACTAAAGTGACAAAACTGAAGTAGTGAGTGACCGTCACAGTGGCACATATGAATATAGAATATTCCCACCACCGTGGGGAGTTCCCTTGGGCAGCCCTGTTCTAGGAGGTGGATTATCTGCAAGACAGACCCATGAACCCCACAGGGGGCAACCCTCCTTGAGCTGGACCTGCTGGCCACTACACCAATGAAATACACTTTATGAAACCTCAAAATTGCGGGGAGGGGCTATTTGTTACAGCACTCTTGCTCACGCTAGCTTTCAAACCCGTATAATCTAATTTTCTAGAGATGACGTCTATGTTTCAGTATTCATCATATAAATAAGCCAGAGGACTTAGTTGTACGACTAAGACTGAGCACTCCTGATGCACCGTTTATCCGGCCCTGCTCTGCGCTGCCAGCACCCAGCGCGATGATGGTTCCTGGTCACTGAATACATGGAGATTATTCCTGGGACAGCTTACCATCAGGAAACAGTGAAAATGCACCACAAAAGAGGTGAGAGATTTTCTTCTTCTTTTTTTTTTTTTTTTGGTGAGGAGAAAGTAATGAGGTTTTTATTTAGTTAGTTACTTATTTATTCATATGGAGAGACTGGGGATTGAACCCAGGACCTCGTGCATGCTAAGCACGTGCTCTACCACGAGCTCTACCCTCCCCCTCGCCCCAGTGAAGGATCTTTGAGGATCTGTTATCCTGAGCAATGCAGGGCTTACCTGTTTGGTCGCACCGCTGCCTGCACCCCTCCATGAGGCACTGTGGTTTCCTCCTCCACTTCCTCTGTTACACCCACGGGGTAAGGAGAGCCCTGTCTCCCAGCCTTTATCACCCAGCCGTTTATTTCTACTTACTTGACTTTTCCTCACACATTAAACACTTCTCTGAAGTCTTTATGGTCACAAACTACACTTCTAACAAATCCCCTTTCTTTGGCACGCTGGCCCTGCGAGCACCAACAGCTTTCTTCAACGGATGGAGGGAAGCCCTTCAGCACATCAGCAAAGTGGCAGCTCCAAGCTCTTGTCCCAACAAAACGTCAAAAAACAACAACAGATTTGTCAGAACCGACTTTCCGGAACTCTAGCAAATACCGTAGTTTGCAACAACCAAGAAAAAGACAACTAAGAAACGGTCAGAAAGCTTAGTGACATTCTTACCCACCCCTCGCCCCCCTGCCTAAAGCTGGTAGCTATCACTGCACAGTGTCAGGGTTTACATGTTCACCCCAGGGAGTGCCTGATACAATTCCTAACATGGAACATGTTCTCAATAAGTAAGTGTTGAATTAAATCATGCACAAATGCAAAATATTGACAAAACTGCAGACACTCACATCCTGAGCCTCCAAGGAGTAGCCAGTACAAGCCAAGTCAGCTCACACTGCCACAGGGCCCCCTTCCTCCTTTCCTCTCTCCCTCTCTCTCACACACACACACATTTTATTTCTTGCCTACTTCTTCCAGTTCCATTCCAAGCGTGACAGCAGTAGAATCATAGGAAAAATTAGGAGAGTGTGATTGGACGCAGTAAAATTCTAAAACAATCGCATTGTCAAAAAAGGAGTATCTTAGAAGCTCAAGACAGAAGATGATTAATGTCCAAAGGCCAAAAGTCACACTCAGGTGGAAATGAGAGTGCACAAAACACGGCCCAAGGCCAGAAAACACAAGAGGAAGGGGAAGGGATGTAAGAATAGTGACTGCCAGAATACTACTCAGCCATGAAAGCCGACAACATAACACCATTTGCAGCAACATGGATGCTCCTGGAGAATGTCATTCTAAGTGAAGTAAGCCAGAAAGAGAAAGAAAAATACCATATGAGATCGCTCATATGTGGAATCTAAAGACTCATGGACAGAGAATACAGACTTGTGGTTACCAGGGGGGTAGAGGGTGGGAAGGGATAGACTGGGATTTCAAAATTGTAGAATAGATAAACAAGATTACACTGTATAGCACAGGGAAATATACACAAAATGTTATGATAAATCACAGAGAAAAAAATGTGACAATGAGTGTGTATATGTCCATGAATGACTGAAAAATTGTGCTGAACACTGGAATTTGACACAACATTGTAAAATGATTATAAATCAATAAAAAAATGTTAAAAAAAAAAAAAGAATAGTGACTGCCAATGTAGAAGGAAAATCTGGGAAGATTTAGGAGGCTATAAAGCTCAGAGTTGAGGGGAAAGTCTATTCCACTGTATTTTAGTACTCAACCCGTGAAATGCCGGCACTTACAATATCCTACAAAAATAACCAACAGCTCCCAGAGACATAGAAGGAATAGACGGGGGAAGATGAAGTGCTATTATTTACCTGTAAAATTCTAGCAATAAATATTTGATGATTGATTGATACATTAGTTCGTGAATTCTTAAAAAGTGACAAAGCCATGTATGCAGGGCTCAAGTAAAGGAAAAGAAAAAGGTCTTGGGGAGAAACCAGGATTTATGCTGTCGCTGGGTTCAATAACACACTAAGCGTGGAAACTGAGAAAGGGAAATTGCAGAGGGACAGGAGAGGGAACGGAAAAACTCCCCAGGGTTCCCGGGATGAGGCAGAGCGCCCTGAAGAATGGGGATGGAACCCGGTGGTTCTGTCAAGAAAAAGTACTGAATTGAGTTAAGTTTGGGGTTGTTAAAACAATGAAGCACAGTTAAAATTATAACCCACAGAAGCGAAATTGCCAGTAAACTACATTCGAGGAAGGTTAGGGCTGAGGCTGATGTCCTGTGGCAAATGACGTTAGTAATTCTGCTTTATTTCTGAAGACTTTGAAACATACGAGTTAACGTTCTGAAAAGCGAAGAACATGCAGATTGAGAGAAAAGAGGCACAATTTTTCACTTTTTAAAGAAATAACTAATTCGTCTCCACAGTAGGAAGAGCCTTCCTTCCGCAGATTCGGAAACAGAGCTGAAAATGGACTACAGTGAACTGGAGGAACACAAATGCATCTGCACAATTATCGGCAGTAACAAAATATATTACATTAGAGCCTTTTCTAAGGAGTATGGCAGACAAGCCAATATTGGAATTCCAAGGATTCCTGCTGCTTCTTTTCTTTCTTTCTTTTTCTTCCCCCCAGACTTTGGTTGTTTTGTTTAAGAAGTATTACCGCTTATGGTAAAAAGACTGATGTAAATTTGAAAGAATGTCACACCCTCGGGAACAGGATGCTTGGGTAACATGATGCAGGCTCATGCAGAGCAGACCCAGGATGTCGAAACTGTATCCCCTCAAAATCATCCTTCTTATAAAAGTCTATTTTGTATGCTTTATTGGGGAAAACTCTAAGTACAAAGTCATCCCCACTGTTAATAATAAATCATGACTGTAATTTTCCTTTTCTTCTTGTTTCTTAGGAAGCTGTGTTGTCAAAACCAGTTAAGGAGCCTTGTGCTTAAAATTAACTTGCAAATACCAAAAACCTGAGCTAACCTGGGGTTGGGTTTAACAGAGTAAGATCAACTTTCCTGCAACTGAACCACATAGAAGATTTTATTATTCAACAAGTTCTGAAAGAATGTCCGTCTGGTGAGCCAGGCAAAAATGCCAGAGACTCTGAATGCACGTGCTTTAACAAGCTGGGCGACAAAGAGGAAAATCACAAACTAAGCCAAATCCAAGGAATCCCAAATCCGTCTCTGTGGCTGTCAGAGCGTTGCTCACGCATGCCCACGGCACTTTGAAGAGGTTAAGTAAATAATATTTTGGAGAAGCACAAAGATTGAACATCAGTAAAGTGCCTGATAGGGAAGCTGGGAGTCACATGGGGCCTCATTATAATTTCTCCACTTTCACACACTCAGCTCTTCCTCAATTAAAATGCCCCAAAGGCTGTGAGGCATGTAGGGGAATGAAAACACTCACTGAACCAGACTGTTCTTTTATGAAACGTTCCATATCTTGTTTCATGATTTATCCTCTTGACCTCACGTCTCCATGTCTCTTCTCAACCTCTGTGTATAGATTCTTGTCTTAAAACCACTTGAAATCATATCTCCACTTTGTTAAAAAGCAAAATCCAATGTGGGTGAGGGTTTAAGGCTGTATCTTCTGGAGAGGTAAGATAGTAGCAATCCAAGGTCAGGCCTCAAAATTCCTGGGCCTCCCACCCACGGCCAGAGGTCGTCTCTCCTGAAGGTTCTCGATGAGTCGTCTGGATTCACTAAGAAAGTTTCCACTTTCCATTACTTCTTTTCTAATAAATCCCAAGTAAAGTTGCATTTTTCACGCTGTAGCTGTTGAATTTACTCATAAAATAGCAGGACATGTCAAAGAACTGAGCCTGCATATTTCACAGCATAATCAGACAAACCTGTTCATTATTAGAGGCCATTTTTATGAAGCCAGGGTGTAACGAGAACAACAAAAAAGTGCAACAAAACAGAGAAGTTCACCAGAGGTTCAAGGACACCTCCAGGACTTGGGAACAAACTTGCCTCCCATCTTCATAAAAAGACACGTGCTGATCGCAGAGCACAGAGACACGTGGCCAGGAAGAGTCTAAAAAATCAGCAAAGACTCATTCCAAAATGATATGGAAAATATTTTCTTTGAAAAATCCTTTGCTATGTGAGTTGAAACCAGTTTTTTTCAAGTGGTTAGACTTTCCGGGCCTTAGACCTGCCACCACACCCTACATCAAACCTTCCTAGTTTAACTAACCCTGGGGACTCCCAGGACTGGCCCCACTTGGCAGCTGTCTATTGTGAGGGACGCAGGACAGAAAGCTCCACCCACCAGGCACCGTCCTCAGGGGGCCAGTCCTCACAATGGTCCACTTCGCCATCTGGGATCTGCTCTCCCGGGATCTCCAGGTGGTGGCTCACCTGTCAGGAAACAGGACTCACAGTGACCAAGAACAGGGACCTTCCAGCTTAGAAGATTCAGGCCACCCAGGAGCCAACCCTTTTGAAACAACTTCATAGGCATTACTTCCAGGGTCTCTGCGAGGAATGTGCCCAGTTACAAGAGTCCCCATGTTCAGGGAAGCCCAACACTGATTTCCCACAAGGTGTTTACGGTTCAGTGCAATCTGCCAGTCAGGGGTCACTTAACCTGGGAACTGTTTTGCTTGAAGCGTGATGCCTAATCCAGCCGGGTTGCTGGCGGGACAAGTCAGAGTAACTGGTGGTCACATGCTCATTCAAAAGAGGAGATTTTCTTAACCTTTTACTCAAGTTGGCATTTCCCAAAGAGAGGTCTGTGGAGCGGTTGTTTCCCTTGTGATGTGTGCAACATGGGAAAAAGGGGGGAAGGAAGGGGAGAAGGAAGGAGAGAAGGAAGGAAAGGAAGAGGAAGGGAAAGGAAGGAGGGAGGGAGGGAGGAGGTCGGTGTGACGAAAGGAAAGAGGAACAAAGGAAGGAAAGAGAGAGAGAAAGACAAAGATTTGTTGGCAAACACCCGCTAGGCTTCATATATTAATATGAACTTTGAAACTCTTAGAGAAATTTCCCCTACTCGTGTGATCCCTGCATATCACATGCACAGGTCGGACCACAAATCTGCAGGATGCCTCACATCCTTCATTTAGCAAAAATCCTCCCTGTTCAGGGCCCTTTTACTAAACCTGGCGTGTGATGCGAGTGCATGTGACCGAGGAGCATTACAGAGGATGTTCAAGTTAAAAGGACTTCCTTGCTTCTTCTGTGTCGCCTGGTTCTGTCACTGATCCTCACTCACTCTTGAAATTTTCTTGGATTCAAAGCTGTCTCCTGATTTGAATTTTGCCTAGAAAAATTGAGAATCTAAACAAGCCAATCAGGGTGGGGGGGATGGGGCGGGAAAACAGACCTGAAATCAACTGAAATAAATCATTTTGGTTTTACCCCATGGGACTGCACAGAAATAGAACTTAACGTGCATTAAATGAGAGTGACTGGTGGGGGACCTGGGGCAATTTAAGACTCTGTAAGACAGAAAATCTAAATTAGAGGAAGTGAGCAAATTGCAAATTCAGAACATAAAATGGGGACAAAACATGCAACTCTGTTAGGCACAGGTTCCAAGCGAGCATCTCACTGTCCTCAGTGAAAGTGCACGTAGCATCTCAGGGACTTTGTGTGTGCTGCCCCCAGGACAGATTTTTCAAATGGCTGTTTGTTTTTTAAACCAGAGAAGCTCACAAAAACGTATGCGTGAGAACTTGAATTTGTGGAGGAAATGAATTTCCATGCATAAATGACGCTGCGGCATCGAAGAGGTCTTCAACTCCTTCACAAAAGCTCCTTTTATTTTTTCGATAGCAATTCAGTTGAAGAATCAACTGAACAGCAAAGGCTTCTCCACGTGGCATATGTAACCGAACGACGGACGCAGGGAGGTCAGTGTTGACACGGCTTTCAGACGTGGTCCCCAGCAGCCCGCTGCGACCACGCACATCAGACCTGCCTTCTCCTCTGAGGACCAGCACCGAGGTCACGGCTGCGTATCTCAAACCCGATCAGTGGAGAGCCCTGAGTGTTGATGCAAATACAAACACGGGCCATAAATAATATACATTTAACCATATAAAGGGAACCGCACTGTTCAGGGTGCAGGGCACTGTCTGCGTTTACGAGCTGCTTTGCTTGAAGAGCCTGTGAGACTAAGGGGTGAATAAAATATTCCAGCCAACTAGGAAGGTAGGTGCGCTGCGCATGGGAAAGCACCGTAGCTGACTGCCCTGATTAACGAAGGGCGAGTCACTGCTATGTCCCCTAAGAAAAGGCAGGGCTGTATTTCACCGAGCGAAGCCAGCGCACTATCCAGGGTCCAGCGGTTTAAGGGCTACAGGTAAAACAATGACAAATTAATCGCTGGGGAGCAGTAGAATTCTGCAACACTTTCTGGCTAAAAGCAAGACAGCCCTTTATTTTGCCGCCCAGAGAGGAAGCCAGTCTCCCCCCACCCAACCCCTCGTGGGCCGGGGGCAGAGTTTTCATTCACTTCTTGGCTCTGGTTTTGTTCTGAGGCCACTTAATGTGATCGTGATGAAGGAAGCCCAGGTCTCTTAGAGAAAAGGACAGAACAGAGTAATAGGTCTCCCTCCTCCATCGTGAGTTTGGAAGTCCCCACTTCCGGGAAGGCAGAACCAATCTGCCTGAGGAGGCCTGAGTCAGGCCCCAAGCACAGCTGGCCTGTGCTGGGAAGCTCAGCGTAAGTGAAGGAGGCGTGTGCGGAGGACCAAGCAGTCTGGACCCAGGAGCCAGGCTGAGCCTTGGCCAGGTGGACAGAAGACCCAGTCGCTAATTCTTCCCCAGGGGAGCCAGGCTGACCTTGGAGGTGTCAGAGATGGGCAGGGTCAGCGCAGACAGCTGGCCAGGCAGATGCCTGTTCAACAAGCCAAAATCAGGACCAGGTCAGGGGTCAAAGGCCCCCTCCAATCTGGACAGAGATACATTTACTATATGGAGTCTTAATATCCAATTTTTGGAGAATCCTGACCCTAAATTGGGGTCTAGGTGTGTTCAAGCATTCCTCAGAAGTGTGACAGAAAATGCAGACAGGGGCCACCGTCTCTGGATTTCCAAGGGTCCCTCTGAGGAAGTGACCTGTGAGCTGAGGCCCAAGAGTTGAGATGGATTCATGGAAAGTGGGAGCAGTGCAGATGGGGTGAGCTGGAGTTCCAAGGAAGAGCAACTGCAGAAAGTTCCACAGAGCAAGGGGACCAGTGAGTTCAAGGTAGGTTTGTTACCACACCCAACTCAGGTCCACTCACTGGACAGGCAGCAGAGCCAGCCTGTGACGCCAGTGGTGGTGAAGGGAAGTGCAGTGTTTATTCGCAGGCGCCAAGGAGGGAGAACAGGCAGCTGGTGCTCAGAAGATCCGAACTCCCCGAGGGATTTCAGGCAACGGCTTTAAAGGAAACATTAGAAGGGAGGGTGGCTGGACCTTCCTTTGATTGGTTGGCAGCGTGGCAACAGGGTGATGTTTCAGGCATCTCAATGCTCAGCCTTCTGATTCCAGCCAATCTGGATGCACGTGCTTGTGGTCAGCAGTTTCTATATGTTTGGTCCTGGTTTCTGTAAAACCCAAGGATATGCATCAGACAGTTGTCTGTATCCTTTCCAGGAAGAATTAGGAGTCCTGTGACTCTGTTTTATGGCTGAACTGTTGTTCAAGCTACTATGGCTTTTCTTGCTTGACTGCTTTTCCTGCGTTAACGCATTTCCTCACTTCCCAAATTCATATCTGCCTGGACCTGCTCTTTGGAAGTCAGGAAAGACTGAGAGACTAAAGCTTTTTCTAGAAACCAGGGGCATAGGAGACTGAGGGGCTTGTATCTGGGAAGGGCCCGCAGTGTCCTGCTCGGTTTCAAGTTGAAGGACAGACAGGAATTGGAGAGAAAATAGATCCAAGAGAGAGGCAGGAATGATCAGTGAGCCCTGCAGCAGAGGACAAGGGGTAGGGGAGAATTTATTTCCTTTCTTCTCATCCTTCCCGAGACCCACAAAGGGGAGATGCGACGGATGGAGGAGAGAGAACAGAGGGCACAGGGCAGGCTATTCAGCACCTTTGATTCCAGGCACAAATTCTGTTTATTTTTATAGCATCTCTCTTGCAAATAATTAACAGTGGTTGGATATAACTGGGGGCCATACCATTGCCACTGAGCTAAACACCGCAAGCCCTCAGAGAGAACATACAATGACGTCAGCTTCTGGACCCTCCCCACCTCCCTCCCATCTCTTTAGAGGAACTTGACATGCACATTTTTCAACCCCCGGCTCTGGCATTTTCCACCAAATATTCCAACCAGTATTTTCCACGATCCCTAGAAAAACATTCTTGCTCACTGGTCTTGTTCACCTGAAATCCCTCTTCCTGCAGATTTGTCCTGGGTACCTTCCAAGTTGACAATCGGAAATTACTCTGTATTACAAGGTGGAACTAGAAACGGTGTTGCTGGAAAATGTGTTTCCCCAGTCGGCCCCCAAGAGGGGACCTTCTCTCCTGTGTTGTTAGTTTCCATGCTGTTTGTCAACCTGCTACATGCACCCCCCCATCCCGTTCTCTGTCTTCATGCTCACTAAGCTCAGTTTTTCCCTCGCCACATGTGAGAGCCCCAGCTGTCCTCCCTTGTTTGGGGGAAGTTCTAAGGCTAAAGTGTCATTAGCCAGAGAGAGGAGACTGTATGAACTCAGGCAGGCGAGGAACTTATCTGTTAATCCCAGGCCATCCTCTGATTTTACAAAAGAGGAAGGTGGAATCTGAGGAAGCAAGTGTCTCCCTCAATGCTTTCCTGTGTCGTGGAGGCAGAACAGGGTCCGAGCCGTCACAGACCCCGGTCCAACTGTCTGTGCTCTTCACCCAAGTGAACGACATGTGGTCACACAAGGGACAGTCTCCCCGGCTGGGCGAGTGGGAGGCGGAGGGACGAGATGGTGGTGTCGGTGGTGGGGGGAGGGTCTTTGCACTCTCAGGAGACAGGTCTCCACTCCTGAGGACCCTTGGTGAGGCCACCAGACACAGGGAGGTGAGCTTTGTAGAAACACAGGGTAATTTTTTTGACTTTCCAAAGCATCTTGGTCCTCACGCTCATTTGCCTCCACTCTCTTTTTCCCTTGTTACTCTGGACACTCCATCCCTCCCGGCTGCTCCACTGCCCTGGCCGAAAACGGGGTGAGGAACATGAAACCACAGGAGACACCTGACATCTTTAAGGTCCCAGTTTTGTTTGATGACAAGCAATTTAAAACATCACTACTAAAACAAACATGGGGTATTTTAGGAGAAAGAATAACACATTCAACTGAATTTTTAAGATGAAAAATGAGACTTCCAAATAATTTCTGACTTGAAGGGGGTCTCTTTGAGCTGCTTCTGTTACCGCCCGCCCCCAGAGGGTATGAGTTCATTCTCCTCTGTAAGAGTTTGAAGGCCGAGGAGAACATCTAATTAAAGAAAAACAAACTAAAAAGAAAACAAACAGCAGCTGGTAGGAAGCATTCGAACCAAATGAATAATGGTCTAATTCACATTTTTATGGTGAACCTTTCTGGATCTTAAAATTATAAAACCATACGAATTCAAAAGTCCATGTATATTTTTTAAACCTTATAAATGAAAAATAGCCTTTCGCATCTGCTTCACAGTTTCCTCTGGGGATGTGTCAGTTCTGAGATTTTGTAACGGCCTAGAGGCAGACAGTCCAACCTCCGTGTGACACCAGGTCTGTCAGCCCTGCCGCAGCCCTTGACCCCAGAAATGCCACACACATGAACAGGACACACTCGAGCAGCCAGGGAACAAGAAATAGGGGTCTTCTTGCCCATGTCTTCAATTTTTCAAGATGCACTTGTTCCTATAGAAATAAACAGCTAAAGTTTGAGAGACCTTTTTTGATTCAAGTTAAGTAATTGTATTTTCAATTCGTCCATATGATTCTAAAATAATATGAAATGCCTACGAGGTACCAGGCAGTGGCTAGAAGTTGCGTTACCACATTTTTTTCCCCTGAGGATTTGAATTCTCATAACTGCACCGAGGTTTCCTTAATGGACAACTTTGAACACAGGTAGCAATTCGACTTATGGGAATAGGCATCACCCTCTACCCTCTTCTAGTCTCTTGAGAAAAAGACTGAACTGATAAGACAGTGGAAGGGAAGAGAGGAAGGAGAAGGCTCACCCTCCCACGGCACTGTGGGTCCTCCTGCGGAAACAGTAGGCAAACTGTAAATACAGCAAAAAGAAAGAAAGAGAGGAAGGAAGGAAGGAAAAAAAAAGAAAGAGAAAGAGAGAAAGAAAGAAAGGGAGGGAGGTAGGAAGGAAGGAAAGAGGGAAGGAGGGAAGAAAGGAAGGAGGGAAGGAAGGAAGGAAGAAGGAAGGAAGGAAAGTAGAAAGGAAGGAAGGAGGAAGAGGAAAAGCAGGGACAACATAGCACGGAGGGAAAGGCATACAGTGGAGCGTTCTTTCTTTAAGAGGTCAACACGCCCACGTCGTGGTTTCAGTGGACATGTGTCAAGGGCTTAGCTCAGCTGCTCCGTGATGCCGGTGTCTCAGCATCCATTTGTGTGGTCTCCACGGACCTGACAGTGACACCAGTCCCTGATCAAGCATGTGCCCTCGCTGACAGCCCACAAGGTCATAGCAAATGACCTGAGACTTAATGGAATAACCTGGATTCTCCAGAGGAAAAAAAAGGTGTTCAAAGAAATATGGATGTGAAAGAATATGGTTTATTCCTGGGACCAGTAAATAAGGCAGCCCAACCAAAGCAGAGTGGGTTTATAGAGGAAAGTGTCAAATAATAATAATAATTATTATTATTATAACAAAATTTATTATTATTATAAAAAATAATATAAAAATTATATTATTATTATTATTATTATTATAACAACAACAACAACAGTCACAATCATAATGAAATTGGGCACACAGAAGGTAATAAAGAGCTCCGTGTGTGCCATGCATGCTCTTTTCTGTAGCTGATGGGACGCTATGATGCCTTTGAGGCATTTGTAATATATGGTCAAAATTACGTTTTGATAATGGTCACCCTGGCAGCTTTAAGTCAACATTAACTACATTGCTAAGAGGACTAAATTTTAAAAGATACTACGTGGGGAAGGATCTTCAAAACTGTAAGGCTTATATAATTGTTAAGGAATTTTTTTTTTTGCCTTTAAATCTGTCTCTTGAAGGACCATAAAGTAGAAAAAAGTCCCAGAAGTCCATATTCTTGAGTATGTTTTCATCTAATTAATAAATATTTCATTATCGATCTGACTGTAAGCTGCCCTGACCTCTAAGGATGGTGTTAAAAGGTTTTAAGCTGAAATTACATACACACACACACACACACACACACACACACACACACACCCCTCATAATATGACAATTAGGTAAATATACCAATGGCCCACTAAACTGACTTAAAATAGCAGATTAAATATATATTACATTGAAAAGCTATAGAGTGCCACTATTTGTCAATATCTACATTTTCTGTTACTATCACTTTATCACAGATGAAACCAAGGGCAGCTGAAGACTCACAGGAAGGCCACAGGCACCACGTGGATGGCATCCGGAAACAGAAAGTGCTGAAGGCACGAGCGTGTGGACGGGAAGGGCAGTGTCATCTGTGACGATTCCGGAAGCTGGATTTCACATTCTGCGCGAGAGGGAATCGGCAGCCGCCTCCTCCCCGCCAGGTTGTCCTGCTGGTCGCCTTCCTGTGCCGCCCTTGGAGTGGGATAACTTGGCGTCGCCATTCGTTGCCGCTGGCCCTCCTGGGTGCAGAAACTACCATTGTGCCCGTGTGAGATTTCCTTCGGGAGACGAGCCCTCAGAAGAAGGTGGCATTTGGGTAATTTTCAGGACATCTTAAAATTCTCACCACTGGTTCCGAAATCAGTGCCAAAGTCAAATACAAGACCTGAATAAGAGGCAACACCAGAGCTGGCTGTAAGAAAGTGATTCTTATCTGTAAGGAAGATAATGTCCTCATTATTTGTCTCCTAGTGTGACACACAACCGAAGCCCTAAATCACTTGCTAGAATTCATTTTGCTTTCAGCGTCCTATAATCAGTCCTTGGAGGCATCTCTAGGTACCACAGAAAAAGATCTGGAAGTTAGACATCTTGGAAGAAACATATAAAATTTCAGTGTTTATGGAACAGAGTGAGAAGGAACATTTTCAGCATCGTGACATCCCAGATTTTTCAAGCTCTGTGTGGGGCTTTGCTAAATCAAGTTAGAAGTATCTCTGACTTAGAGGAGTCTTTTCTAATTTATTTTATTCTCAAACCCCTTTTGCTGGTTTATAGTGAGAAGGCATCGTATATGTGCTGTTAAATATGGTATGAGAGGCGATACCACAAAATTACTGTCTCCCGTCCTGGAGTATCTCCTGTATGATGTATAAGTTCCCCTCAGACACCAGACTTCTCTCAACACAGAGGCACAGTTACTGGGCAAGGAATTATCAACTATTTTAACCTTCAAAGAATGTATAATTCAGTTGAAAAAACAAGATACTTTTCCCCAGAATCATGCAAGGAAGTGTTTCCTCATCTATTGTGAGAATATGGCTGGTGAGAGACTATTAATGGTGCAGATATAATGTGCTCAAGGACACATCCCTGCATGACAGGTCCCCTCTCTAGTGAGGGACGTGTGGACGTGACCCTCCCACGAAGTCCACGGTGAAGGTGAGAGTGGGAGCTACGTGATTAGGTTTACTTTGGGGGGAACCATCTCTAGCTGCTTTGCAGAGAATCAGTTTGAAGCTGGGCATGGTTTGGAGGGGGAAAAAACTACTGGAACACAGTTGTGCCTGCCTCGAGATGTAAATGATGGCTTGAATTAGGGTGTGGCAGTGGGTTCAGAGACTCCAGTGTCGGTGGGCCCCGGGGTGGGGGATCTGAGCTTGTGTCCCAACCCTGCAATAGCCAAGGGCTATGAGCAGAACCCAGCAGAAGTTGTCAACAGAGGAGGCAGTGCCAGTCGGTGCCCAGTTTTCACTGGGAAGGTGTCGGCAGGGTGGAGGAGGGTGGGGCAGTCCTCGGTTCTGCTGGGGGTGGGGCGGTTGGCAAGGCCCGGAGGGGAGCTCCTACCGCACCTGGACAGGGCTGCCTGCTACAGGAGAACATGTCACAGGGCCTTGCTTCTCCTAATGTGACCCCCAGTGTGTTAAACTACCTGTGACGGGGACTAGTATCTAGAAGATGAAAAGACCTCTCAAAACCCAACAACCAAAAAATACAAAACATGGAAAATTTGCTTGTCTTACCAAAACGCAGGGAAATTACCATGTGAATGAGAAAAGAGAATCAGCTGATGCAGAGGTGAATCGGATGATTCATTACAGTGAGGATTTTAAAGCAACCGTCATAAAAACACTCCGACAAGGAGCAAAGTTGTGTGTGCTTCCAAAGTTAAGCTGGAATGTTTGTTATAATCTCTGGGATAATCACTAAGAAAATCAATTTAAAATATACAGAAAAGGAAATGAGAAGGAAATCAAAAATAGTACAGTTGGGGAAAAAATCAGTTTAACACAAAAGAGGACAGTAAGGGAGGAACTGAGGAACAAAAAGATATGAGACAAATAGGAAATAAATAGCAAAAAGGTCAGAAGTCGGTCTTGTATCAGCAGGCTTCTCCAGAGAAACAGAACCGGCAAGACGTCTACAGCTAAACCCACATCTACATCTACGTCTGCATCTATGTCTATGACTATGCCTACATCTATGTCTACATCTACATCATCTACATCTTTGTCTACACCTACATCTAGGTCTATGCCTATGTCTACATCTACACCTATGTCTGCGTCTACATCATCTATGTCTACGTCTATGTCTACATCTATGTCTACACCTACATCTATGGCTACATCTACTTCAACGTCTACATCTACATCTACATCATCTACATCTATGTCTACGTCAACATCTACTTCTACATCTTTGTCTACACCTATGTCTATGTCTACATCATCTATGTCTATGTCTACATCTACATCTATATCTACATCAACATTGACATCTACATCTACATCTATAACTACACAAAGAGATTCATGATAAGGAATTGGTGCACATAATTAAGAGGGCTGCAAAGTCCTAAGACCTGCAGTCGGCCAGCTGGAGACCCGGGGGCCAGATGGATCTCGTTCCAGCCTGAAGGGCAGCAGACTGAAGACTCGGGAAGAGCTGATGCTTCAGCTGGAATCCAAAGGCAGCATAATACCAATGTCTTTATTGCAAGGATTATGGGTGTTTCTGTGTGTTTCTAAATTATAGCTTTATTTTTTATCAGTTTACAACGTTGTGTTAGTTTCCGGTGTACAGCACAGTGATTCAGTTATACGTATATGCGTATTCCTTTTCCTATTCTTTTTCATTATAGGTTATTACAACGTATTGAATATAGTTCCTTGTGCTATACAGTGAAAACTTGTTTATCTATTTTATATATAGTAGTTAGTATCTGCTAATCCCAAACTCCTAGTTTATCCCTCCATCCCTGCCTGGTTCCCCCCAGTAACCGTAAGTTTTCGAGGCCTATGAGTCTGTTTGTGTTCTGTAAATAAGTTCATTTGTGTCATTTTTTTTAAGATTCCATATATAAGTGATCTCATATGGTATTTTTCTTTCTCTTTCTGGCTTACTTCACTTAGAATGATGATCTCCGGGTCCGTCCATGTTGCTGCAAATGACATTATTTTACTTTTTTTTAATGGCTGAGAATTATATTTTTGGAACTTAGCTTCTTGTCTGACTGATTGCAGGACACGCTGATGGCTACATAAAATTCAAAGCTAAGGGACATGTAACTGGGATTTTTTTTTTAAGTCATGTAGCATCTTAAAAAAAGTAGCAACACTCCCCCAAACAATATTCCCTGACATCCATACAAAGGAAGAGATTAATTTTTCCCCATCTGCTATGTCCTCTCATCACACACTTCTATTTTGAGCTCAGCTGATGCAAATCAGCAAGTCACTGTTGAAAAGCCCAAAACAGACACCCTCCGCAAAACACCGTGCTGACTTCCTTTGCATCCTCGACACTTTGTCTCCTCCCATCACGGCTGAGTCTGTTAAAGGTGTTCAGGCTGACCTCTTACAAAGACAGCAATTACTGGAGAAGTAACGCCCTGTGACAATTCATGTCTTTACACATTTCTGAGAAGTGTCATTTTCTCAGGCAAGAAAAAGGTATCCTGTCACCTAACATGAACTTCCTACCTGAGACGTGGTTTCTCAGCCTTTCTTCTCAAATCAGCTAACAGTGGCTGGTCCCCCAAGCACAGGACTAAATGCTTTAATTACAGATGAGCACTGAAAGGACATAATTTTCTTGTTTCTTTCCCAGGATGATAGGTTTAGTAAAACTTCCTGACAGAACTGTGTGTCTGCGGGATTACTGCAGGCTGATTTCCCCCCATATGGAAGTCACTTAGAGTTGCTTTGATTTCCAGTAACTTCCTTCAGGTAAATGCCTGGAGGTAAACACCTGCAGTCACAGGCACAGTCTGCTTGGTGTCTGCCCATGAGCTCTGCCCGCCGTCAAGACTGGCCCGACTCTGACTCCAACCTGCCCTGAAATCACGCCTTATGCGAGACAGATTCCCATCCCATAATAGGGCTCATTTTTAATCCTGTATTTAACAAAGAGTGCTAATCTCTACAAATGAAATCCACATTCCAGAAGTGGAAATATCCACATATGAAATAATAAAGCAGCAAGCTGATGTGGGTTCTTTTGTGGCTGGGGTGCAAACCAGGATGCCCAGTGGCCCGTCCATCTACAGGCTGACCCTGATAAAGGGTGATTGTAGCCTGTTCCATGTTCCCCACTGGCACCAGACCTCATGGCCACCTCCCTGGTCAGTTCTCCCTAAGAGGGAGGTGGGTGCCAAGAGCGTCACTGGTCTCTCCGAGTAATAAGGGAGGGAGCCTAGACTCTGCCTAGACAGGAAAATCAAGACAATGTCTTACAGATCAGTCCACTTAGACCAGAAAAAAGATTAACTGATGCAGTTAAAAACACAAAGGTACAGCGGAAGAATTTCAAAATAGCTCTTTTCTTCTCAGTTATGCCTGATCTTGACTTACAGTACCTTGTTCATTTCTTGTGTTGTTATTTTGTTGGATTTACTTTTTCAAAACATATGTACTTTGTAGTTTCTGTCTATATTACTTTTGTTGTTACTGAAACTCAGGTCCAGTTGCTCGCTACTCAAAAGCCAACTCAAGAGGCCAGTGTTTGGTAAAAAGACAAGTTTGCTTCATTCCAGAAGCAGGCTGCCTGGAGGGAGGGGGGACTCATGTCCAAAGGCCAATTCCCTGCCAATCAGGGGAAAGGAGTTTTTAAACATGAACCTCAGGAGTGCATAGGCAGAGGGAGGGGGCTGCATGCAGAACAGCGCAGTCAGCTCTGACAGTCACCTTGAAATTGGCCATGTGGTGGTCTGGTCAGTGTCATCTTGATTGTTTTGAGTACAGTTAATCTTCAGTTCCAGGGTCAGTTTGTTCCCAGTTCTTGAGGCCAGTTCTCAGAACTGTGGCAGCTCTTTTCCTGGCTCCAGTCTAGTCATCATGTAGTTAACTTCTTCCACCTGGTGGGGGTTCCAGTAGCTACAAGACAGCTCAAAGGACATGGCTCCGAGCCTTATCTACAGCCCTTGAGGAGGGACTAAAGGTCCTGGACTTGGTTTAATGACTAAACTATTATTGCTTTGTCCTGTTTGACTGCTTTTCTTTGTTTCTGCTTTCTTTTTTTCATTTCTACGATTAAATGTATTCTTTAGTTAAAGTTTTTTGACAGAAGAAAGGCAGGTGGGGTATCTGGGGAGGGAGGTGTCTGTCCCAGGAAGACTCTATAAGGTCCTCCTTTGTTTCATTAGGACTTAAAATTCTGGGGGCACTAGCTCTTGGCATCTGTTGTTTGCTGATTCTTGCTTAGCACCTCTGTAATTTTGGACTGTGAATGCATTATCAGTAGGGTTGTATATGCAAGAACAATGCACCATCCAGATTAAGAAGGGATGACTCCAAATAAATGATGTATTTGCCTTTGTAGTACCTCAGTGATGTCCAGCCTTTTATGGTATTTGTCATTTGGGAGATTTGGGATCAAAAGTTAACATGAATTCAAACTTTAAACCCACCTCTATGGGACACCTGTGATCACAAACTCTCAGAAAGAGTACAGATTTTTTTTTCCGCACCAGACCCAAATCATGAAAACAAGCTTCCATACTTTCTCTTCTCAATGAGCCCTTTGCTCATGTTTGAGGCTTGCTTTGGGGGTTTTCCCTCTCAAGGCCTGGACCGAGTGCAGGATCTCAAGTCCAGTCCCCTACCCTGACTGAGCACAGGACTTACTCTTTATGGCCATAGAGCGCACACTTCCTGGTTATTGACATTGGCAGGGCTCCCAGGGCAGCGTGCTCAGTACCCAGCAACCATTCTTAACGGTACTTTTCTCCGTGCTTTCAGCCCTTGGGAGTTGCTCTTGGCAGCAGGAACGTTTCAGATTACCTAATCAGCCAACTACTACACACAGTAGTCCTACCATTCTCTCTCTCTCTCTCACACACACACATGCATGCAAACACACACACCACACACACAACTGGCCCACACTGCTGCGTCTCTACCCTGTGTTTCCTGGTGGTAAGTGACCAGTCACCCATCGTAGGCGTTGTTCAGACGGCCCCCCTTCTGTGTACACTCCTATCTTACAGCTCACTGGTACCCCCTCAGAGGCACAGCAGGGAAGGGAATCAGAGAAGCATCAGCAAGTTCCACCTCAGCAGCATCAGTAAGAGGACTCTGCAGTGGCACCCCTCCAGCAGGAGTTCTCTGAGGCCTGAGGATCGAGTCATCCGGTTTCCCTGTTTCTCGCTATGACCTACTAAGAAATCACCAAGTGCCTTTAGCAGAGATGAGTGTCTCATTGTGTGTCTCTCCCTCTATGTTTTGTTCACTGCACCTGTTCAAGAGAAAAAAAAATGGCTCATCATGGAATCCATTAGACTAGCAGGCAGATGATCTTTGCTTCTGGGCGTTCAGGGGAGGGAGAGCAGCTGTCGTCCCTGGATTGCAAAGACATCCTGGCATTTCAGAGATGTGTAGAAACAAGGAAATTCCTTTGTACTCTGTTTCTAAAGTGATCCAAGTGGGGAAATGGCAGGCAGGGCACCCGGCCTGCAGTTGCCCTTAGAACACGTGGTTAAAAGATGATTATTCCAGGGTGTGCTCAGAACAGGGGGCCTGAAGAAACGGCTTCTGTTTACAAGACACCCAACAAGAATCTGGGTTCACTGTGACAAGGGGCACCAGACTTGGTGCCTTTGTCCTGTGAGCAAATACCTTCCACGTGCCCCCCGCCCCCCGCACCTACGCATGGCTGCTGGGCTGGCCCAGCCGGGCAGGGCTCAATATTGGAAGAAAAGCTGAAGTATTTAATGGGGGAATTGCCGCCTGGAGCCTGTCTGGTCCACGCATGGGTGGGCCATGAGGGGTTTTACAGACATAAAGGCTCTGAACCTCTTTTCAAGGGGAAAAAGAAAAACATCTCATGTGCATTCTGGAGTGCAGAAGGTTTTTAGGGCAGAGAAGATACTTTGTATGACATTAAATGATGGATGCCTTTGTCCAAACTAATGGCCTGTGGACTTTGGTGATTATGAGGTGTCAATGTACGTTCACCCTTAGTTAAAAAAAAAAAAGGTAGCAATCTGTAAATAAAAATGATGACCGTGCATGTGTGTGGAGATGGGGTGTGTGGGAAATTTCTGCACCTTCCTGTCGATTTTGTTGTAAACCTAAAACTGCTCCCAAGAAAAGTCTCTGTGTTAGGGCAGGCATTTTTGGCAAGACTTTGATTTCAGATATATACATATGCAACATGTATACATGTCATGTATGTGTGTGTTTGTTAGATTGTGATGTAAAATGTATTTTTAGGTCAAAAAAGCTTGCAGGCCACTGTAGTTAAGTTACACCAGCAAATAAAAGCACAAATTAACCTCAAAAATAAAAATAAAAGATGAACATCCCCACCAGGAGTGGGGAGCCCTGCTGGGTATTATCAGTGACTGGGGGTCGTGCTGCGGAAGGACAGGCGACGCTCACCGTGTCTCAATCAGAGCTGCAGGGACGTGGTCCTGTCATCCGGTGACAAAAGGCAGCCTGCATCACCCCCGTGGTGACGGGTCCAGGCGGCCGAGATGCTCTGCCTCCCCTTCCCAGGCACCATCACGTCCTACGGTCGATAAAGGGGGCGCGTCCACTAAGTTAACAGCAGAGCTTCATTTAATGCTGCCTAACTCTGAGGAGACCATCAAGTCTCTTAACAAACTGTGTTGTGTCCTGCCATTAAGTTGTTATCATTACTCAGTATTTGTCCAGATGGCAAATAATTTTTAAAGCCAGACCAGGTGTTGGAGAAGCAGTGTTCATCTCAAAGCTGATGACGGTGGAGAAATTAATTTAAAAGCTGTAACAGGAGCACAGCGGTGCTTCAGTGAAGGCTGATCACAAAAAAAAAGGAAGGAAAAACTTGATAGTCCCTGAATACAAGGCTGAGTAGAGGTGGGTGTGAGAAAGCGGGCTTTAATGCCGCTGTCTGGTGCTTTCACGGGAGTCCCGTCTGTTCGAGGCTGGAAAGGAGAAACAGCAATAAATGCTCAGAAGGCTCGCACCGAGCACCGGTGGCGGCTGGTGTCAGCTCAAATCAGCATCAAACGTGGACGCAGCCTGATTTTTCTCACATGCCCGTTTCAGGCGTGGAAGCCCGGATTTCACGGCTGCAGCTGGAAGTCACAGAGTTCTTAATTCATTTTCGAATGGAGAGCTCCCATCAGGCAGCCTTCCCAGTTTCCTACCCCCAGTCCCCGAGGGGGGACCTAACCTATTTATGGAATCCAGAAGAGGCTGAGGTTTTGAAGACTTTTCCAGAGTGACAGAGAGTGCCAGGAAATCTCTCTTTCATACTGACAAACCATGGAGCACTTCACGTTTTTGGTAAAACGTCAGTTTGACAAGATTAGCTTGGAGTCGGCCAGCCTTGGCTCCAAGGTCTGCCTCTTACACTGACCAGCGTGGCCGGATGCCATGCGACTCTGTGGACGTGGGGCCTGGGCCCGGGCCACCTTGGAAGGGCCCCCCTTGGCCTAGTTATCTGCTGTCACCATGTTGAAATTCCAAATAATTTTAAACTAAGGGCCCCAACATTCCGTTTTGCCTTGAGCCCTGCAGCTCACGTAGCTGGGGCTGATTGCGTGAGTTAGTTAGTCTCTCTGAATTGTAGTTTCCTGACCTGCGCCTTGCAGATTAGCAACAGCTCTCCTCTCACAGGGGTGATCTGAAGAGAAGAAGCGAGATAGTCAGGCTCGCAGCACACGTGAGCCCCTGTTCAAAGCTGCCACTGCCGGTGTTCTGTCATTGTCAGTTTCGTTACTGTCACGATTCGTGTGATGAGTGTTAATGTGGCCCCCCTGCCCTGATGGCCATGGTGCAGTGGACTGCTCTGTCCGGCTGGAATCCTTCATCCACCTGCTCTTCAGGGCAAGGAACGCCTCTTAAATATTCTGCTCAGCAGGAGTGGTTCCCTAATCCACTGTTCCCCTGTCTTCTTTGGCGTCAGCCTCTGAGATGCCATCTTTATTTAAAAAATAATAATAAGTGGGGAGGACATAGATCAGTGGTAGAGTGTGTGCTTAGCATGTACAAGGTCCTGGGCTCCATCCCCAGCACCTCCATTAAAAATAAATATTAAATAAACAAGTAGACCTAATTACCCTCCATCATCATTCAGAAATGACGTGAAGACCTGTGTTCCTTTGCATGAGATTAAATATCTCTTCCATCTGGCATTTTATTTTCTCTCCAAGCTGCACCTTGCTCTGCAGAGATGAAGTCGATGGTAAGCCTTAATCCTACATTACTCTGATATCTGCAGAGATTCGGTCTCATAGTTCGCATTCACATTTTTGTCAGCTCTTGTGTTCTGAAAATGGGTATTTGACAACAGGTGAACCTATCTTCAGTGTCACAGGTGGATAAATGCAAAAGCTGAAAAATAACTAATTTTGTTTATTAACACAAACAAAAGACTCAAGCATTTCATGTGCGTCAATGGAAACATGATTTTTGCACCTGTCCTAAGAGATTCTTGCATTGGGTTTTTTTCCCCTGACTTAAAATTCGATATTTATTCCTTTTCTTTTCTTTTCTTTTCTTTTCTTTTTTGTGCTCTTTCTCTCCCTTTTGTTAGGAAATGCCTTACCAAAATATCTCTCAGAATTTATGGTTTGTGTCAGCGGGAATTCTCCCCAACCTGGTCAGTGCGGCTTTCTCCCCACTGCGGCCGTGCAGCATGACGCCTCGAGTTCTGCAGACACCTACTTGCCCAGAAGCTTGTTCTGACAACCTTCCTGTTTCTAGATCCCAGGAAATTTAGATACTGCTCCTGACTCTGGTTGCCAAGAGCAGCCGAAGGCCAGCAGTAGTGTCTCCTTTACGGTGTGTCCTCAGAGAAAGCACAAAGGAGGAACCCCTCTGGATAAAATGAAGGTCAAAACTCAACGTGTAGTTAAAACTCTGCTTGTTCAAAAGAGCCTTGTAGAGTTTGGGGCAAATGATCATTGTCTCTCTGTTTGTGGTGATGTTGGAAATGGGGTTGGGTGAGAGAGGGGGTCCTCGCAGCTCCAGAACGGATGCAGAATACCTGGCACTACCAAGGACCCCAAATCCTGCAATATTTCAAGTCTCCCTCAATATCCACCCAACCACAGTCCACGAAGCTACCCCCGCCCGCATCGGCCACAGGTGTCTCCTTATTCAACAGTCGTCGGTGCCAGGAATCTGGGCCAGCCGGGCCACCCCTGCACACGGCGCTAAGGGTGCAGACTGGCCGTGCAGCACCCGCGGGCAGAGGCAAAGCGCCCTCTTCAGGAAGAGTCGCTCCTGTGCACTCTGACAGCCTAGCCCCGCATCCTGCCCGATGTGGGCCGCCTCTCAGGAGGTCACTGACTTAGCCAAACAATGTACTTGTGACTCCCTGTCCCAGGCGTGTCCTTCCTGCTGGACCATAAACAAGTGGAAGGCAGGTTGACGTTCATCTTATTATATCTTCCATTTTGTGGGGAGCACGTGATTCTATTAAATTCTACATATTCAATTAAAATGGGATGATTTATTGTTCATTGCTTGATCAAGGTGTCTTACTTTCAACGATTATTTCTGAATTATATCATACTGCTTCTTCAATACATGATAGGTTTTACAAATACATAACTCTGTAAATGCTTACTGTTCGTTGCAGCTGAATATGTTCTGAGTTGGTTCTTTTCAGTAATGACTGCATTTCCGAGCAGAGCCCAGGGGGAGAGACCAGGCATCGAGAGGGACGCGCTCGCTAAGGCAGGGCCCCCCGGTGTCCCTGTCAGCGTTTTCCCTCGGAACCTTCCATCCCTGGTGGGACTGAGGCCAACTCTGGCGATGACTTACTGTGCGCTCTCTCCTCATTTCCAGATCGAATTCCACAAAAAGGCAAAATGTGCCTAGGAATATGTTTTAATCAGAATTCAGAAAAGATTCTGTCTCTTCAGTCCATTAGTTCCCAATTAAAGCAAATTTCTCATTTGTCTCTTTTATTTTTCATCGAATTTTTCTTTCCAAGTTAGTAGCCCATGATACTCACAGCGGAGAGCCCACTTGCCCTTCGCTCTCCTGCTGGAGCTGCTCAGCTCAGAAGGAGGCGGTCTAACCGGCTGCCCTGGGACATCTGAGCCACCTCCATGCGGGTTCCAGCAGCATTAAGTGTGACTGCGAAGTACGAGGGTCCCCCGATGCCCAGCTGAAGTGTAAACCGTGTTCAGCGTCCAGGGAAAAATTCAGGTCATATCAACTCTCGTTTGTATTTCTCTAGCCTTTAAAAATTTATGTATTCATGTTCAAACAATCTGATGCTCTGATAAATTTAAATTTTTTATCTCTCATACCAGCTAGGGAAAATACACTCTCAAGTACCTTATATTTGCAAAAACCTTTAAAATGGTGGACATTATCCTGAAAGTTTGGCTGATTCATTTCGGGTCACTGCAGGGAAACAGCCCGACGGAAGCTCCCGGAGGGCTCACAGGGGAAGTAAAAGTGATGAAGGGGTGATCGAAAATAAACACAAAAGCTCGTCATTATTACCTGCATCTCCACTGCTGTTGTCACCCCCATCAGGACAGCAGAGACTGAAAGCTGTCACAGCCAGCCCCACGCTGGGAACTGTCTGCGCTACCTGCCACGATGTTGTCATCAAGGCCCAAGGCTCCATGTGGCCAAGTGACATCTTAATTATTTTAATTGCACAGTATTCCACATATTAATTGTTTTATATCTCTTACCCGTTTACATATATATAATTCATACAAAATTTATGTATATAATTCAATATATATACATACATTTCCTCAGTTGTTTACAAGTGGCTATGGCTGCTTTTTCTGGGCCCTGAGCTCTACTTGGCTTAATTTTTACTTGTTCATATGTGTCATGTCCCAGATGGCTCTGAAATGGGTCAATTAGCATCATTGTGTGCAGTGCAGCTGAAACTGAGCAGAGAGACAGAGAGAAACACTCCATCGGCAGCAGGAGTGACATAGCCTGAGGTGAAAACCAGGCAGAACCACACTGGGGACCAGCAGAATCCTGTCCCACCCACCAGGGAGCCTCTGCCAGGCGGGATGACTCGGGTGTGAAAAGGAGGATCATTAGGTTCTTAAAGAACTAACTTCTTTTTATAATCAGATTCGGCTTCTAGCTCAGCCCAATCAAAACAGCCCCCAGAAGGCCCAATTCCTCCGGGCCCCCGGGCGCCCCCATTTACGTCTCCTAAGCCTGAACCCCTCGGTAATTCCAAAAGCCTGGAGCCGCGTGGAAGAAAGCGGAGGGAGGAAGGGAGCCAGGCACGTGGCTTTCCCTAAGAAATATTGGAAAATTCCGATGGTATTAAGCAAGAAGGCAAAATTTCCAGGGGATCAAAATCTCTTTGATTCACAGTGGGAAAGCTAAAACCCACACCAATGGACACGAGGCCATCGTCCCCAGGGATTGTCAAAATCAGACACGCACCGGAGGTGACAGATCTGGAATCTCTTGGGCAGGTCGGTTCCCATCTTCGTCTCGCTGGCTGACCCCGCTCGCTGACACCCAACAGGCCTGGGAGCTCATGCCAAGGCGGGTTTACTGGGGCTCAGCGTCTGCGTCGAAACGGCCCGACTGGGTTAACTCAGCGGTCAGCCTCACACTGACCCAGCCAGCGGTCCTGTCCTGCATCCAAGCAAGTGGAGAAGAGACAGCCCCGAAGTGGATGGAATCTTCACTGTTTTCCCCCAAGATTACTGAAGCCAGCTTTTGATGTGGTAGTTCTTGAGTTTGCCCCTGTTTACATTGGCATTTTTGTCATCAAGGGGGACGGGGCGAGAAACTTCTTCTCAAAAGTGCCTTTCCCCACTTTTCGGCCTGAGTTGATGGAACATTGGATCCTGCCTTCCTGCTTTGGGAGGGAAGACCTGGACTAAATGAGAGAGAAAATCCATTTATATCGCATTTGTTTTCTCAAGAAAGGTATATTTGGAGACTATTACAGAGATAAAATGAATCACCACGTATTTTATTTAATCAGAATGAGTGAGCACCTCGGTTTTTACACAACTGAAGGAGAAAAATAGCCCCAATACAATAAATCATTCCCCAAAATGTTACAATTCTTTTCAGAGATTTATGACCACAGGAACGCAACTTCCAAGATAAACTCCCCATCAAAGATAGGAATAAAAAATTTTTTTAAACCTTATACAAAGCTAATAGGGTCATTTTGGGTGCAAACGACCGAAGACCCCACCCCAAGTTCCTTAGGCGTCAGCTCATTCACGTAACTGGAAAGTCCAGAGAGACTGGGCAGAGCCCAGAGCTCCTCTCTCCCCGGGGGTCCCCTCCATGATCCGCTTTCTCTCTGGCTGTTGGAGATTCTGAGACAGAAGCTCTGGGTCTTACATCCTTCCAAGTTCGTATCCAAGGCAAGAAAGTGTCCCTTTCAGAAATCTCCAAGTCTCACCTACGTGTACCTCTCCACCCACTCGTCCTTATGGCCAGGGGACCACAGTGTCCAGGTCCCATGCTCCACCCTCAGATTGTGGCCGAGACACTTTGCCAAGTCACAAGGCCTATGAGTGGAGGACCAGGTGACTTCCTACTGGAAAACGAAGGTACAGTTACCAGAAAGGGAATTTTTGGTGGGAAAAAACAGATACTCACAAAAGACATTTTTTTCCTTCTATGGAGAATTTGGAATACAAATCAAGAAGAAATCCAGCAACACCCACTGCTCCAAGACCCACCAGCACATTCTGTAAATATTGTGAAGTGTTTTTTACAGACACCTACCCCCCTCCACATAACCTGATCTATTCTATCTTTAACCAATGGACTTTGGTTTTTTTACAAAATTGTAATCAAAATCCACATGTTCGGGGATAATGTACATTTTCTTTACTTAACATTATTCTGTAAAGGCTTTTAGAAGACTCAACATGGTCCTCATGTTAACTCTGCCTAGAGCAAAGTTTTTATCAGAAAATCTAATAGTTAAGCCCGTTTTGCCCTTAGGGCAAAGTAGTTGAGTGTGAAAGGAGTAAGAGGTGACTTTTTTTAACATTTTTATTGATTTATAATCATTTTACAATGTTGTATCAAATTCCAGTGTAGAGCACAATTTTTTCAGTTATACATGAACATATATATTCATCATCACATTTTTTTCTCCGTGGAGTGGTGCCTTTTTTTTAATTGAAGTGTAGTCAGTTTACAGTATTGTGTCAATTTCTGGTCTACAGCATCATGTCTCAGTCATACATATACACACATATATTCCTTCTCATATTCTTTCTCATTCTAGGTCACTAAGTTACTGAACATAGTTCCCAGTGCTAGACAGTAGAAACCTGTTGTTTATTTTATACATAGTATCTGCAAATCTCAAATTCCCAATTTACCCCTCCCACCCCCTCCCACTGGTAACCATGAATTTATTTTCTATGTGTAGAGGTGCCTTTCTGATAATCATACATATTTAACATAATTGGGGGCACACTTTTGAAAAAGCCTCCTCCCATGTACCCTTATATTATGATCACTGTTGTGTGTGTGTCTGAATAAGACTTGATGACATCAGTGTTAACAGAACCCTGTGTTCCTTCGCCTGGATGCTCCGCATGTCATTTGGCCAATTTGTACTCTGGTACGTCAACTACTACTATTTTAACTATTACACATAAAAAATAACTTCAATTAATATTCTTGAATATAAAGCTATCTTTGCATCTCTGATTATTTCCTCAGGACAAATACTTCAGAGCAGAGTCGCTGGGTCGGCTGATCTCAGAGTCGCACGGGCTTTTGACATGCATCACCGAAACGCCCTCCAGAAAGATGGGTCCGTTTCTATTCACAACTCAGTCTTGCTAACAGTTGGTTTTAAAATTGGTTTATTAATTAGAAATAGTATATTCACATCGTTAAGAAATTCAGACAGCCCCAGTATTTCAATAAATTCTGCTTTCAGTGCACTTGCTGATTAACACTAGAAAGCTGTGGAATATGTCTCTGTTTCCTGACAGATCACATTTGATTTGCATTTACTAACTTCTGTGCTATGAAGCACCTCCCTCCTGCGCACCTGTGCACCTTCTCACAATGTTTATATTCTTTGTGTATTATTGTTATTGTAAAAATTATATTACAGTTTTCAGATCTCAATATAATTTGATCTCCTAAAACTAAGAGTTTCAGTTTTATTCTTTGGGGTTTTATTAGATTTGGGCAGAATCCTTCATTTCTCCACAAAGTGAGACAGAAAACGTGTTCCCAGCACCTCCTGCCGCTGTCCCCCCCAGCAAGTCCCTCTACCTCCTGCCCCACCGGAGACGGGCCACAGTGCCCTATTAATAGGATAATATTTGCAGTCCTACTGGGTCAAGAGCAGGGCTTCTCCGTCTCAGCATGACTGGTGCTTGGGACCGCAGCTGCCTTGTTATGGGGTCTGCGTGGTCACTGGAGGGAGTCCCTGGCCTCTGTCCACCAGACGCCGACACTGACCCTCCTGGGGTGATGACCCAGCATGCCCCCCAACTTGGCCCAGTGTCCCCTGTGATTGGCTCACCCCAGGGTGGGGTGGGAACCGTAGCTCCCCAGGCCCCCCCAGTACACCTGTCCGTGGAGCTGGTGTGATCCCCGTGGGATGAGCAGCGTCCGGGAGCAAGGCCACAGCAGCGGGGTGGTTGCGGGGCGGTTCCAGGAGGCAGAGCTGCGACCTGGGCCCCTCTACCCCTGCTTTCCCTTCCTGAGAAGAACTGACCCCTTCCCCCAGGCCTGCCCCGTGTGGACACCTTTGCCCTCCCTTCTCTCAAGGGACACCCTGCCTGGAGCCAGAGGAGCCGTCTTCACGTATGCCAGCTCTCTTCCAAGTCCAGCTGCAGCGTTACCTCCTACCATTTCATGGTTTCCTTGTGGATCCAAGTCCCACCTTCCACATTTTGAGTAATTGAAGCACATTCCTTTTTCTAATTGAAGTGTGGTCAGTTTACAATGTTGTGTCAATTTCTGGTGCACAGCATAACCTTTCAGTCATACGTATACATACATAGGTTCCTTTCCATATTCTTTTTCATTATAGGTTACTACAAGATATTGAATATAGTTTCCTGTGCTGTACAGTATGAATTTTTTGTTTATCTATTTTATATACAGTAGTTCGTATCTGTACATCTCAAACTCCCAGTTTATCCCTTCCCACCCCTTTCCCTCTTGGTAACCAAAAGTTAACAAACTTCTGTGTCTGTGAGTCTGTTTCTGTTTTGTAGATGAGTTTGTTTATCTTTTTTTTAGATTTCACATATAAATGATCTCATATGGTATTTTTCTTTCCCTTCCCTTTTACTTCACTTACAATTATGATCTCCAGTTTCATCCATGTTGCTGCAAGTGGTATTATTTTATTCTTTTTTATGGCTGAGTAGTATTCCGTTGTATAAATATACTACAGCTTCTTTACCCAGTCATCTGTCAATGGACATTTAGGTTGCTTCCATGTCTTGGCTATTGTAAACAGTGCTGCTATGAACATTGGGGTGCATGTATCTTTTCAAATTAGAGTTCCCTCCAGATATATGCCCAGGAGTGGGATTGCTGGATCATAGGGTTAATCTATTTTTAGTTTTTTGAGGAATTTCCGTACTGTTTTTCCATAGTGGCTGCACCAAACCACATTCCCACCAGCAGTGGAAGCACATTTCTTGAACACTGTGTTCAGGTTGCTTTGAACTTGTAGCTCATTGGATGAGAATTCTCTCTGTTACATTTTTGTTTTTCCTTTTGACTCTGAGTGAAACTCCCAGGTGATGCATTCTCACCAGGAGTTCTGCTGGGGTCTCACGAGGACGACATCTGTGCGGGGAGGTTTCTGCCTCTCACCAGGCACTGTGAGCTGTGCCAGTTCCACTAGTCAAGTATCTAAGGCTAACTTCTCAGCCCATGAAACAGATAAGGAAAGTAGATCTTCAAAACCTTCTTCAACTGTAATCTCATTAACATAAACTTTATATGAGATGTGAGATCCAGTAAAAGGAAACTACTTTCCATGATTTAGTTTCACTGACTTCAAATTTCTTGTATGTTTGCCATAAAACCTTAGATTCACTCAAATAGGAGGGAGCTCCGTATAGCTTGGTGCCCAGGGAGTAAGATCTGTTTCAGTATTTTAAGTGTTGACATTGACGATCATTTTTTGAACATCGACCGTAGAAGAAGCCACTGAGTTTGGGGACGGGTGTGGTAATACAGGGTTTGCCCTCAAGGAATTTACCTTCTAGCAGAGGAGACCGTGGGCGCACAGCTGTGTCCACGAGGGGCAGAGCCACCAGAGCTGAGTGCAGGCGGCGTGTGGAACTAGCAGGTCAAAATTTCAAAGTGGAGATATTGCACTAATTTGATATTTCCCCTCAATAGCAAGGAGGTAATTTTATCTAGATGTGGAAGGAGAAAAGTAAGAATGTGTGGGCTGCCTGTAAATCTGTGAATGGTCCTTGAGTTGAAAGGCAGGTGCAGATGTCACCTTGTGCCTCTCCCGATGGGAAGGGTCGAAATGGCGGGTGACCTTCGGGGGGTTCAGGACACCGGAGCTGAAAGCAGGGACCTGAATTGTGATTTGTGTCCCGCTTCGCCACTTACTACTCCACGGGAGTTTGGGGAAGAAATGTAACCTCTCCAAGTTACTGCTTCCTCGTCTGTAAAACTGGGCTGGTGACTGCTGCCTCTGAAGTTGTTGTGATGATGAAATGAGGTCATATATTTTGAAACTGTCTTGTAAATGCAAAGCTTTATGCCAATGTTAATTACACATAAACAGTAAAGGAAGTTATGAAGAGACGAACGTCATTAAATATGAATAAGCTAATACATCTGTAGAAGACATGTATCCTGCACGAATGTGAACTCGCTCTGTATGTTACTCAGAAATAAAAAATTCATTAGCTTAATAAAAGTCCTGAAATTATGTTATAGGATTGCTCTCAGTCAGTACCCCCAGAAATGACACACACTTTTGATTTGGTACAATCCCATACAGCAGATGGTGTTTTTAATCTTCAGCTGCGTTCCACATTTGAGATTTAGCTTATCATGAGGAGAGAAAGTGGGCTCTTTCCAGCACATTTTATTTTACATTTTGATAAACCTAGACATCGCCCATAAAACTACAAACTTTCTAGCAAACGAAACACATTTTCTTCTATGAGCTCATAAAAATAAAATAGTGATCACATTGACTAGTTTTTAAAATTAACTCAGAGTGCCAGGTTTAACCACATTTTATGATATTGTGAATTATTATCATTTGTTGTCTCTTCACATGCCATTTTTTCCCTCAATGAAAGCCATACATTTTCAAGATTCCATATATTCTTTCTGCACAGAACCAATTGGTTTACTTATATTTTGAATAAACCCCAATTTGTTTAAGAATGCTAACAACTTGAAAATGGACATATACTTGATAGGATGTATAGTCAGCCTCAAATTATGTGTAGTAACTGGATCTTAAATAGACATTTGAACTTAATGAAAATAACTCTAAATTTTTTAAAAGTTTGCCTGATAATGTGTACTAGTTTACCTGATGTTCTAATCAGGTAAACTTTGATAAAACAGATGAAGCCTGAATGTTTGAGTAACAAAATAAAGATACTGGAAAATTTTTTAATTAAACATTGAACAGATGAAAAAAAAAAGAGAATGATAACAACTCATTAAGCCATCCAGCCTTCAACAAGTCACAGTGTCTGGGACAACAGGAGTCCAACCAGATGGGCAGCATGTCCTGGGTGAATGGTGGGCAGCTGTGTGCACCAGGCTGCAAGTTCTTATCTGAATTAACGGCTCGCTCATCTCTGCAGCGTAACGGGCTTGCTTTTTGTTTTTTCCCGGAGTTGACATGTAAGGATTTGTTCCCTATTCCAGTAGAATAATTTAAAACATCTTAGCAAGAGTCTTTGGAATGCATACATTTGCTTTCCAGGTCATAAAACCAACACGAATAATTTAGGTCAGCTTGGAAAGCCTGCGACTCACTGATCACCAGCAAAGCCCGGCGCTAATCCATGTTTTATGGAACATACATATTTAATGACAGAGGAACAGTACTCCGTTCAGAACGAAAATGAAATGCGGTTGTTCTGTAATTAACAGGAGGGCGGTGACACCACTGCCACACTTTACCTTCTACATTCACCTTCCTGGCAGGGACCCTCACCCCAGGGGAGGACCCTCACCCCAGGGGAAGGACCCTCACCCCAGGGGAGGACCCTCACCCCAGGGGAAGGAGCCTCACCCCAGGGGAAGGACCCTCACCTCAGAGGAGGACACTCACCCCAGGGGAGGACCCTCACCCCCAGGGAAGGAGCCTCACCCCAGGGGAAGGATCCTCACCCCAGGGGTGGACCCTCACCCCAGGGGAAGGAGCCTCACCCCAGGGGAAGGACCCTCACCTCAGAGGAGGACCCTCACCCCAGGAGAGGACCCTCACCCCAGGGGAAGGACCCTCACCCCAGGGGAAGAACCCTCACCCCAGGGGAGGACTCTCACCCCAAGGGGAGGACCCTCACCCCAGGGGAAGAACCCTCACCCCAGGGGAGGACTCTCACCCCAGGGGAAGGACCCTCACCCCAGGGGAAGGCCATTGTCCTCTTTGCCACAATCCTCTCCTTCACCTTTTAAAAGCTGTGGGGCAGGGGGCAGGTGCTGTATTCACTTCTCCACAGTCGTCCTTTAAACACACCTGTCAGCAGAGAGTTCAAATTCAACCCCCAGGTGTGTATGCCTCACCACCCCAGGGAAATCAGAATGAACCTCTCTCTCAAGGGCCAGTCTTGGTTTCTTCTGTAGGTTTTGGCCAACGTCTGCGACAAACCAGTAAGGGTTTGCCAGTGCCCAGGTGTGGGAAGAAAGAAGACATCACTTCACCCAGATTGACTCACTTCTGTGATCCCAGAGTGAGAAGTGCTCAGCTAAAGGACCCCACCTGAGTGTGGCTGCAGAGAGAACACCAGGGCAGACTCTGAAATTCAGCTCAAAGAACCTTTCTCAGTGGCTGGTCCCAGTGCCCAAAATGTTGCCTTTAAAGTTGAAGCCCTCTGGTTAAATACACATGTATATCCAGAAATATCCCACCACGTACAAACCCTCCACAAATTCGTATGTCAAAGCACGATGCATCACTCACACCTCAGCGTGCGTCAGTGACCAGGCGACGCACTGGTTCCCGAGAGGATGGAGCACAGAACAAGAGGGTTTTAGGAGAAACCTAGATAGACCCAGGGCAGGGGGTACCCCTCCTGTGAGAGGAACCATCTGGGCGTCGTACGTGTGGTCAGTATCCTAGGAACTGGGACTCTGCATTGGGACATGGCCCTGGGAATGTGCGAAGGAGGGGTCCCTGATTAAAGGAACCAGAGAAGAAAATTTCAAAATTAGTGAAATGGGCATTTATCTTATATCTAACTATTGACCCTTCTGCTGCTTACAATGCAGAATTCGAACAAATATGTCTAAATGACTCCAGTGCAATGGAGGCTGAAATGCTTTTACTGAGGAAGGCAAAGATGGAGCTGCCAGAATCCGAGAGAGGCTCAGAGACAGAGGGGGCAGTGTGCTCTGCCCTTTGAGGGGAGAGGAAGGGAAGTATCACCTCCTTAAGAATCAACATGATGCTGTGACCAGAAACTGACACGTTGTAAACCGGCTATACTTCAATAAGGAAAAAAAAGAATCTTGCTAAGGTCAGCTGTGTTGCTACACTTGGACTGAGAGTATAGTCATTGCTGTTCGTTTGTGGAATGTTTTAAAGTAACAGAAACACCCTACTATTTTCATTTGCACACGTGCACTTCACAGAGAGGGAAGGATTGACAAGTTTGGTAAATATCACAAGGCACTCAAATCCCAGAGGTCAGCCTTTATGGTCAGACGAAGTGAGTTCTCTTTCCTTTCAAAATACGCTGTCACTCAATCCCCAGAAGAGATGGGGGGAGCCATGTGACTGGCAGATCACCATATTATTAAATACCATGAGTGTGCAGAAACCATATTTATGTTCTGATTCCCAATAACTGAAGTTGGCCAAGTGCCACCTTCAAAACTTTTAAGATGCTTCTGCTGTCTACAAATAAGAGAAATTTGGAGAACTAGCAAGGAAATGATTTCATGAGAATATTTCCAGTGAAAATCAAGTGAAGAAATAGCAGGGAAAAAATAGATGTATTATTTGTGAATGCCTTTAATTGACATAGAAACTGAAGACATCCAATTCAATCAGCAATCAATTCCTAGCCAAAGAATGAACTGACTGAAATATCCATAATAAGTTTGTCGTCAAGATGTGAGCGCAGAAAAACAAGCGTCTTAATTTGCTGCATCATTAGATTTGACATTTTGACCCAAGCTGTTTTTAGAAAGCGGCAGAACACCACCTCGTCGGCTTTTCCATGTGATTTCTAGCTTAGCTTCTCTGAAACCTTTTCCTCTACCTCCCTCTAGTGAGTCAAAGGCAACAAAACAGAAGAAACACAAGCAATTCATCCTGTTAAAACTTCATTTTTTTTTTAAATTGAAGTACTGTCAGTTACAGTGTGTCCATTTCCGGTGCACAGCACAGTGTCCCAGTCATGCATATAAATACATATATTCTTTTTCATATTCTTTTTCATTAAAGGTTATTACGAGATATTAAATATAGTTCCCTGTGCTGTACAGAAATTTGTTTTTTTATCTATTTATACACACAGTGATTAACATTTGCAAATCTCAAACTTTAAATTGGGGGGGGATGCAAACAAAGTGGGGCAGCGTGGAGGGTCTGGTCCCAGGCGGCTTCCTGAGTGAGGTGAGCCCAGAAGGCACAGCCAGGTGGAGAGCCAGGTTAGGGGAGCGGCCCAGCAAGCGGAGAGGCTGGGACTCGGCACCCCAGGCCACGCCCCTGGGGAGGGGACGGAGGTGCAGCTGCAGGGCTCAGAGTCAGGTGAGGTGGGTTGTGGTGAACTAGAAAAGTAAGGGCCACATGGGGTTTGGGTTTTAAGTCTGTGGAAAGGACTGTAGGAGCTTAAACAGGGGAGGGACAAAATCCTATGTGCTTTAGACGAGCACTCTGGCTGTGGGGGAGGGCAGCTGTGGAAGCAGAGGCCAGATAAGAAGCATGTTCAGTAACTCAGTGGCCTGGTGGTGGCTCAGAGGGGACCCGTGGCGTGAGAAGGGGATGGGTGAGTAAAGGCGAGACGCTTTACGGGCAGAGAAGCAACCAGGTTTGCTGACAACCTGGATGTGGATACAAGGAAGAGAACAAATCCAAGTTGATTCCTAAGTGTCTGGGGATAACCTACAGAGGTGGGGGTCCAGCTACCTGCATGGGGGGGTCACCTGCACAGGTGGGGATCCAGCTACCTGCATGGGGGATCACCTGCACAGATGAGGGTCCAGTTATCTGCATGGGGGATCACCTGCACAGATGAGGGTCCAGTTACTGACACAGGTTTTTTTGGAAAAAGGATTCAGAAGGGATGAGTAGAAACTGAAAGATGGACAGGAAGGAGGCGGGCATCTTCTCACACAGCAGTTGGCTACTGCCAAGAAAAACTCCATCTAGCAGGGTATAGAGCAACAGATCCGTAAGATCTGCCTCCACTAGTGGTGTCTGTTCTCAGAGGATGCAGTGGGCAAGGATGGAGTGGACCCCTTCCTATTCACAAGTCTGAGCTTGGGGTCTTCTTGGTCATTCCATCTTAGTAAAGGACCAGGTGGCACTTCCAGCTGGCTCTGAGCAAAGAGACGCTGGTCCTTTAATACAGAAGCTTCCAGTGATATAAACATGGCTTTCAATAAACATATATCTTAACTTCTAAAAAATTAAAAAAAAATAGATTTTGCAGCATTTTAAAACCTAGAAAACTGCTAAGCTTTCTAACTCATTTTTTATAAACAAGAAAACACCGACCCAGAGATGCTAAGTGATGTGTTAAAATCACAATGAGCTGCTGACACTGGTACTAAGAGAGCCTGGGATCTTATCTGATGCTTAACATTTGGGCATAAAACTCACTATTAATGGTAAATATGTAGCTAAGTTCAGAACGCTCTAATATTGTAATGGTGAGTAAATCTTATGTAAAGTTTAAAAGACTAAGGTATTACAAATAGCTGTAACTATGCTAATTTGTTGATGGGTACACAATATAAAATGATGTAAATGGTGACATCAAAAACACAAAATGGGTGATTGTAAAAATGCAAAGCTTTTTTGTTTGTTTGTTTTTGTTTTGAGGGAAGAAGTCATTAGGTTTATTCACTTTAATGGCGGTATTGGGGATGGAACCCAGGACCTCGTGCATGCTAAGCACGCGCTCTGCCCCTGAGCTGTGCCCTCCCCTCAGAATGTAGAGATTTTGTGTGCCATCAAAGTTAAGATCAGCTTAAAATAGGCTGTTATAAGATATTTTATGTAAGCCTCATAGTAGCTGCAAAGCAAAAACTTACAGTAGATACATAAGGAGAAAGAGTAAGAAATCAAAGCATGCCACATCAATGCTTTCAAATCACAAATGAAAAGAGAAGAGAGGAAGAAATGAACAGAAACAATTAGGAAACCATCGAGGACGTGGAGAAAGAGAAGCCTGTACCCTGTTGGTGGGAGTGTAAACTGCGCAGCCTCCGTGGAGAGCAACATGGAGGCCCCTCAAGAAAAGAAAAATAGAACCCCCATGGGACCCTGCACCCCACTTCTGGATTTACACACCAGGGAAATGAGTCGTGAGCCCAGAGAGATCTCTGTATCCCCATGTTCACTTCAGTACGACTCACAGTGTCCAACAGCCTAAGTGTCCATCGACAGATGAGCGGATAAAGGAAATGTGGTCTCTACATAAAATGGAACACTATTCAGCCTTAAAAAAGAAAAAATCCTGTCAACCTTTGTGACAACAAGGAAGAAACGCAAGGGCATTGTGCTAAGTGAAATAAGCCAGACAGGAAAACATCAATACTGCACAGTTATCACTTTCATGTGAAATCTTAAAAAAAAAAAAAGAAAAGAAAAGAAAAAAGGAGTTGAACTCATAGAAACAGAGAGTAAAGTGGTAGTGCCAAGGCCGGGAGTTAGGGAAGTACAAAGAGGCTGGTGGAAGGGCACACACGTTCGTTGTAAGATGAGTAAGTCCTAAGGCGTACACGTTAGGCATAACACAGTGACTACAGTTGATAACACTTTCTGTATAGCTGAAATTTACTAAGAGAGAGAAACTTAAATGTTCTCACCAGTTTCACAAAACTTACATGTATAAGGTGACAGATACGTTAATTAACTGGTGGAAATCGTTTCACAATATATACATATATTAAATAATCACATTGTGTACTTTAAATAAATTATAATTTTGTCTATTATATTTCAACAAAGCTGAAAAGAATCCGGCTGTCAACATCACTACATTTAACAGCTGTGCACTCTCACCCAGTCTCAGCTTTCTGTCCTTCAGACCTGAAGTGTGAGACTCAAGTCTTAAATCCTGATCCTGTGATATTTTTTATTGAAATATAGTCAGTTACAACGTTGCATCAATTTCTGGTGCACAGCATCATGTCTCAGGCATGCATACGCACACATATATTCATTTTCATGTTCTTTTTCATTATAAGTTACGACAAGATACTGAATATAATTCCCTGTGCTGCATAGAAGAATGTCCTGTAATGTTTTCAAAGGCCTGGGTGTGGAGAAGGTGGACATAGAAGTTGGAGGGCTCCAAAAAATGTTATTTTATTCTTCCCAAATCTTAACCTGTTTTCGCTTCTTACCTGAGTTCACCAGCAGAGGGCCCCCTGATACCTTTTTTCCTTCTCCCCACAACAAACAAAATCTGAACACGTGGCCAGAAAAATTAGAATCCTCAAGATTATATCCTGTTGATCATTTATCAACTTTAAAAGCAATTAGAGGTGCTGGTAAGGTCATGGTATTTAATGTGAAGATTCTTGTAAATGAGGTTTCAGAATTAACATCAAAATGCTTGTTTTCATAAAGGTTCTGATTTCTTCACAGGCTAAGTTAACTCAAAATTTAGTCTTCAGTCAAGTTGGGCAATCCAAGACCATTATTTTGTTTGAATTTTAGTCTAAATTAGTCAGTTAAATAATGTTACTTGCTTCCAGCCTACTTTTAATTAGTAAATTTGAGCTTTATAAGTGCAGTGGGTTTTCATCCTGTCTCTTTGGGGAGTTAACTGTTCTAAATCCATAAACTGCCTTATTTCCTGTACTGGATTTTGTTCCTCAAAGCATTCAGTGGTGATTAAGGACTTCACTTGTCTAATTCATTTTCCCTGGGGAAACCTTGTGGTCTCAGAATGTTAATTTCCTTAAAATTAAGTTCTGCGTTCTGTCTAACACTGTGTCAAAGGCTATGTGACACTGTGCATTTGCCAAAACCCACAGAACCGCACAACAGAGTGAGCCCCAGTGTGAATTATGGACTTCAGTTAACAATAACGTACGGATGTCGGTTGCTCAGCTCTTAACAAACCCACGGCGCCGAGGAGAGACAGTCACGGGGACACTGGGTGCCGGGAAAGGGGGGATGGTAACCGTCTGTAGTACCTGTTCAATTTTTCTATAAACCTAATATACTCTAAAAAGAAAAGTCTATTAATAGTTTTAAAGCAGAGAGAGGAAGAAATAGAATAAGATTTGAACACCCTCCCTGCAAGAGAAAGAGAGACCGTTTGGCCACACCTGCCCACACCTTGGGGACTTTTCAGTCTGCTGCCGGCTTTAGTCAGAGTTTCTGACTTAGAAGGTTACTGGGGGAGGGCGGTGCATGTAGAATTTGCATTTCTAACAAATTCTAAGGTGATGTTTCAAATATGTCTAGGCAGAAGGGCCACCTCCTGAGACTCCTGCCACAAGGAAGGACGAGGAAGACACAGACATCCCTGACCCTCAAGCCAGGCAGTCGCCGTGACTGGAGGAGCCAAGCCTGTCAGCACAGAAGCCAAGGCTGAAAATCAACACCAGAGCTGACGAAGAACATCTCAGAATCCACGCGGGGACCAGTGAGGCGAGGATCTGACGTCTCCGGAGCAAGCAAGAAGCCTGGACACCTGGGACGGAGCCGCTTTCTGGGCGGATCGGAACCCAGACGGAGGGCGGGCTCCGCTCTCCCAGTTAGGACCAGGGGGACAGGAGCGTGACTGGGGGAGCAGTTCCTGGTGCCGGTTCCGTCATCCCTTGTCCTTCTCGGCATCGCAGTTGTCACACACGGTCACTCTTGCCCGTTTTTAGAGTCTGGAAAATTGAAAACAAACCCAGATATCAATTTCCTCTGATAATATTTCCAGACTTCACTGAAATCAGACCTGTTCTCAGAAAGATGATTTATGCCTTGTGCCAGGTTAATTTTGAGGGAAAAAAAACCCAATAAATATCATCTGAGCTAAGAAACCCAATCAGCATCGTCTGTTTGTGCTGTTACCTTGCGTTCAGTCTCACGGCTGTTCGCTCGGTCGGGCTTGGAGGTGACATAAATTGTGCTGACTTCCAACTGTAAGCTGTTCTTCAAAAACAAACAAACAAAGAAACAAAAAACGGATTGCAAGAAAATAGCTTTAAAGAGATATGTAGAGAGGTCTCCAAAGCTTTGTGCTTTCCATAACAACAAAAAATCTTTATTGAGTTCCTATGGTATACTAAACTCTATACCAAAGGCTATGCATTTATTATCTCATTGAATCCTCGAAACTTCATATTTCAATACTTTTTTTCATTATTTTGAAGTAAGATGAAGAAACGAGGGCTCAAAGAGGTTATGCAACTTCCCCTAGATCAAGGGATTAGTAAGGACCTGGGAAAGAGATCTTATGTGTGGAAGGACCTACTTTGAGACTCTATGCATGAACAGGATCTTTGCGTGAGATATTGGATACCACTGATGCTGAGAAACATACTTAAGATCTGTCTTTTTACCGAGGATATTTTATCCACTGTGCGACTGGTCTGGGAATACAGCACGGTTTGCCTGCAGCTCAGAAGTCGATCGACGCCCCCTCCGCGGCAGGTGCGGACGCACGGCCTCCGGGCGTTTCCCGCTTGCCGCAGGGCGGGGTGGGCCGCGAACGCGGGGTGTTGCCGGGGCTGCACGGGGCCCCTCCTGAGCCGTCTCCGCGGGCCGCTGTCAATCAGGCTTGTCTGGGGTGCAGTTAACTCAGGAGAAGCTCTCCTGTGCGGTCAGTGGGCCTCCTTCCTCGAGCTGACGACCTCGGAACCCCGGCCCTCCCTCCAGCGCCGCCTGTCTCCCCTCAGGCGACGCCGGGGCTTGGCAAACGCTTTATGGGAAGGGCCCGAGGACAAGGGTCTTAGCCGCCGTGGGCTGGGGGGCTCTGTTGCCGTTCTCAGCACCCACGCTTGCACGTGGAAGCAGCCGTAGGTAAGACACGAATCAGCGAGCACAAGAGCTTCTGATAAACCCGCATTTCCCGGCGTGGATGCTCAGCTGGGCTGGGCTTGTAGGTTAACTCGCCAAGCCCCAGTTCTAACCATACGTTAAAGGACCTGCAATGAATTCAAGCTTATAAGACTCTTAGAACAAGGCCTGAAACACACTGAGTTCTGTGTAAGTAAATAAAATAAAAACGTGAATATTTGCAACTGCCTAAGTACGCCCGCCTCTCTGCTCCCTGCTCGTGTGACCTCTTCCTGCAATTCTCTGTCCCCTTCTGTGCGGGGACTCCTTCCTGGATGCCGGCCTCCACCGCGGGGACACTTTCCCGGCTGCCCGTCCCCAGACGACTGATGCCTGCCCAGTTACCTCGAGGGAGCCTCGTGCCGCCCCCGGCCCGGCCCCAGACACCGCCCTCCCCCCCGGCTCGAGCTCCCCGTGGACCACGGGGACTGTGTCCTCCGCCTGAATCCCTCAGTCTCCAACGGGAGATGCTTGCAGAATCTTTTCATCACTAAACAATGAAAACCTTCAAATGGGTAAACTACAAGTTGTCCATAGGACTCCAGTGGCTAAACTCACAACCCAAACAAAAAGTTAGAAATCCCTTCTCCCAATTTTCCCTCATTCGTCACAAACCTTGGGGGAAGGGCAACTCGACACATTCATTAGGGAAGAACTCTGCTCCTCTGTTCCCCGCAAGCAGGCTCTACCGAAGGAAATGTTTCCAGCACAGAAAGTAAAGTACCCCAGGAATGAAAAAACTATGACTATAATAAAGGTAAAGATTTTCAAAATAAAAAAGAAAATTCCCTGAGGAGTACTGTGAACGTACACGGAGGTGGACTCCACACATACGCTGTATGTGTGCGCCAAGGTTTGTCGAAGGCTTTCTGTCTTTTAGTTTTTCTCCGTCTTAAAATAAGAAGTCATACTTACGTATGATTACATTTACTGAACAGATGTAAGTGTGTGTGTGTGTGTGTGTGTGTATGATGTGCTTGGTGTGGTAAGGATCAAAAACATTGATAAAAGGCGAGAGGTAAGACCATCATCTATCTGTAACAATAGGGCAAAGGTGACTGTCTTCTTTCTTCTACAGTCCAGCATTCCTCCCCCTTTATTTTGTTGACTGAATACCCTATTTTCCACAGGACAACCACCTGGTTCCCACTGCTTTGCTGGGCCCCCTCGTCTTGCTGGGCCCATCTGCCGTGAGACCCGCCCCTTTCTACCCGAGTGCCGGTGCACGACCCCAGCCGGCTCAATCAGACGCTCCCTCCAGAGCTTTCACACTTAATGAGCTGACACACGCTGGGAAATGACTGGCCTTGAGGACCTCCCGGCAGCGCTATGCACGTGCTCACCCTTCATTCTTGTTCCCCATCTAACCAGGGCTATCCGACTCTTCCTTCCCCTTGATGCTATGACCACCTTAAATCTCTTCTTTGGGGCCGAAGTGAGAAGCAGATTGAGTGGCCCATAACCAGAGCACCCTAACTGACACAGTAAGGCAAGTGAGAGAAAATGGCTTAAGAACACTGAAGAGAGTTATTTTTGGTTTCAAAGGATTAGAAAAGATTCCACGGATAAGTTGGCATTTTAGTTAATCCCTGAAAAATAGCCAGGATTTGGATATGAAAAAAATCAGAGAAAAGGGTGTCTTAAGTAGGATAACTGTGTGAACAAAGATATGTAGGCAAGACGTTTTAGGAGATTACAGAAGACAGCAATCCGTTCCCGGTATCCGAGAGCTGAGTTTCTGTCTGTTTGCTTTGCTTTTTAGATTCCGCGTGTGGGTGAAGTCGCACCGTGGTTGTCTTTGTGTCTGACTTATTCCACTTGGCATAACGCCATTCAGGGTCCAACCATGTTGTTACAAATGGCAAATCCACTGTTTTTTATGGCTGAGAGAATTCCATTATATCCACATGTGTTTATGGGTTTCCTGGCTTTAAAGACATGTTTCTGGACTGCAGAGTAGACAAAGAAGGCTGAAGACTGGGTTTAAGTGTGGTTCTGGGGTGACACTGTCGTGGAAATCATCTCTGCCACCCAGCTTCCAGGACCACCTGCAGCCATAGGTCTGCCTCTGGACAGCGGGGTCATTCTGGGCGTCACCAGCCCAGTGGACTGGGAGGGGCTCTGGCTAATAAGGACAGAAGAACACATCTTGGAAAGATTGACTCTGGTCGGCAACTCCTCATTCATGTTAAGCATTGATGGGTCAAGAGAAAATCACCTGGCCTCCTGGGACCTGTGTTCCCTGAGACACCTCCTTGTCTTCAGTGACCCGGGACTCCTCCAAGCACACACCTCTGGCAGGGGCTTCTGAGTCAGGCTCCTCTGGACCAAGCCCCTGCCAGCATCCCACCCGCGGCCCCCTCTCCAGCATGCAGGCTGGTGTGTCAGTTCTCTGGAAAACCCACCACCACGAACCCTTTTTACCCCCGCAGGCTTTGAATGAATCTTTTTCTGCACTCACAGCCGTTTACATGCACCAGGGTTTCAGTCCTTGAGCCTCAGTGGGATTTTTGACTGTTTGAGAGTATTTGTCTGGGATGTTACTCAAGCCAGCCGCCCATCTGGGGATGTCCAAAGCTCCTGCTACCCTGGCTAGTCTTGGCTGTAGGACTCAACTGAGAGAGAGGTCCTTTCCCCAAAGCCACAAGTGGAGACCAGCTCCTCATCTGCACTGGAAGGCCTGGTGTCACTTTGTCTTCACCCAGCACTGGTGTAGTCCCACTGTTTCTAGAAATCTCTTTTAAGCATTTTGGGGAAAAAATTGTACAGATGAACACACAGGCTAACCTGGTGGGTGTAATCTCGGAGCTCCCGTGGTCACTCCATTAATCAAAGTATCATGTGCTGAGCGGTTCTCCGCTGTCAGTGCTAGGAAGACAGCAGTGCTCCCTGCAGGGCAGCACTGTGTCCCGGGCACCAGTGAAAGCAGGCTGAAGCTGGAAGTAAACTGAAGGCTATCTCTTTCTCATCGTGTGTTAATTTAGTGCAGGTTTGCTCAAAAGCCTTTCTGTTTAAATCAGTCCATTAGGTTTTCTGTTAGGGAAGGGCTCTACAATTCCTTCTTGATGTCAAAGCCTCTCCCACCAAGATGAAGCTCCGCTGGTCCCACTCAGCACATGTTTAGATAAGGACCCGGTTGTGAGTAACAGCAAAGAGCAAGGCTGCTCATCAGCCAAGGAGCCCGGGGCCAGTCCTGAAACTCCTTTCAGATGCTGGATGCTCTGCGTGTGTCTTTACTATTCTGCAGTCAGCCAGTGCTGAGAATAACACTCTGTTACATTCCTACCCCACCTACAACAGGGGTGCAGGGGGAAACAGAGTCTCTGATTTCAGATTCCAAAAGGGTGTTTCACCAATTTAGTGCCCATCCATTAAAATATTCACCTGCATTTCTGATATGAAATTCCTGTTAGACAGTAATGTGAATACATTACCAAGATACTTCTTCAGAGACTGATTTTTATCGGGAAATTGTATGAGACTAAAAACTTTCAAAGAATAAGTGGCTTTATGAGTCTACCTCATTTAGAAATGTGTCATGTTTCTAAAACACTCCAGTATGTAAATTCAGCTACCAAAGTCATGATATAATTCATGCTATAGCATTTTTTTAATTTGCAAAAACAAAGAAAATTTCTCTTTTCTAAGCAATATCCAGTATCTCAAAACATGTTGATACATCTGCAGTCTAGTAGATTTTTGGTAAAAGATAAAGATGAAGAGTTTGAATGGGGTCCATTACTGACAGTCCTCAACACTGAGCAAGTTTCTTCTGTGGACTCTGTTCTTGCCAGGAGAAAAATTCTCCCATCCACGGCCAGAGTGGACCCCTGGGAAGGCAGGGAGATGCTTAATTCCAGTGCCTTCATGCCACTGACCATTGTGATTCACAAGCAACAATATTTTATCATCACCAGCCATGTACGCCTGGATCCTCGTGAGTCCACATCACACCTGAGCAGCCGCTAGAGGGAAGATGTCAACACGTAGACTCTGTAACGGGGAGCAGCTTCATTGCCTTCCTTTGCTGCTTTTCCAATAAAACGAAGACTTCTGCAAGTGGTCAGAAGGCAGTTCCTGAAGGAAGACTTCAGTTGATGCCCACCTGGTCTTTCTTCTAAAAAGTGATGAACACGTTTCAGAACAAGGTCATAAACTGTTCAGGAATCAAATGGGAGATAGTAGGAAGAGGTGGTAATTTTCAGTAACTGTATTACGGCCTCTCATGGAAAAGATGGACAGAAGATTGTGGTTTCTCTTTTTGTAGCATAAACCAACGTTTCCCAAAGAGTCATTGGGGAAACGCCAGTTTCTTAAAATGCTCTCCAAAAAAAAAAAAAAAGATTAAAACATAACATTGCATCACATGCTTAGGAAATGCCCTCTCACCCTCACATTAGCGTAGCCAGGGCTCTCAGATACCCCTCCTTAAAGAAATCCCTGCAGACGTCTGGACCATCAGTTCCCAAACATGGCCGTGGGACTGTTTTTTCTCATAATAATAGATCAGTTTGAAGGAAACTGGCATCAGCCTTCACTTTCCTTCTCATCCTTAAGCTCAGCAGATGGACAACTATGAGCCCTATTTCTTTTTACTGTACTTTATTTATTTCTTCTTATTATTATCTATTTGCTATTAATTAGATGTTGTTCTGTAAGAGGACTCAGTATGGTCACATTCTACATGATGTGTTTATCTGAGACGAACTTGTATTTCCCTGTGAGGCTGTCTGGAAAGTTACATCTCTGAAGAGGACAGGGTCCCCCCCACCCCCGACCCCCGTGTGTTCAAAGACTCTATCAGGACAGAGAGCATGGACTTTGGAGTCATGGAGAATTGCATGTGAATCCTGGCTCCACCAGACACTTACCAACTGTGTGATTTCAGGCAAATTACTTACTTTCCAGAGGGTCTTGTCTGCCTCATCGGCAACATGGGAACAATGATCCTACCCCCCGTTGCTTTGGGAAGGGCGAAAGAATTCCTGGATTTAAAGCAATTGGTACATAGTAAATTCTTTTCTCCTCGTTCTGTCTCCGCTCCTGTCCTAGGTGTGAAGAACCGTGGCCGGCGAGCTCAGTGCATGAGCTAGTTCACATCACGTGGGAATCAGGCCATCACCCACCCCAGCGGCAATGACCACAAAATGATATATGTGGATATTTAAGAATATATTGAGCCTTAAGTGGGGCTTGAATATATTCAGTTACTCAAGGAAGGAAGAATACATTTATTAAGGAGCATTGTCTTTGAGCACTGGTTTATCACTCAGACTTTTCTGTGATCTTTTATTCACGTGGTACTTTTAGCTCATTACCCAGACATCCAATAATAACTTAATTAATATTACTATGAAGGGAAAATAATTTATAGATGAAACTGGGTATAAAAAATTATTTGCAAAGATCACTGGCCTGGAGAGTGTACAAAGGAGCCATTTCCTGGCGTGCTGAGAGGCCGTCCAGGGAAAAGATTTTACACAAGGAACGAGGAAATCTTTATAAGACTTTTAATATTTGCCAACTTCAGGCATGAGAAGTGATGTTTGAGTCATATTATTTTGGGAATTAGTAACGTGATCTGCATTCTAAAAGGCTGTCGGCAGCCAAAAGCAATCCAATTACAGGGCTTGTTCCCTTCAGGGGCAGAAAGGACACCAGATTAAACGTTTGCTTTGCTCGCATGATCCTAAATTATCACAACTGTTTTGCTTTAGTCCTTTTCGAATAGGAATCGCTTTCAGAGAAGAAAGGAAACAGGAGTGCAGCTGTCTTCAGGGAAGGCACGTTTCTGCGGGCTTTCCCAAGAATTTCTCTGTCCAGCTTCCACCATTGTTACCCACCAGCGAGCCTGGAAACCAAGCCTCAGGATTTCTCTTCACCCCTGCTCTGCATCTTCCTTAGGGACAGTCCCTGGCCTCAACCTCAACCCCCAGCCTCACCGCCAGGACGACCGAGCTCTCAGCAGAGCAGTCACTTAGGGCTTTAACCAGAGGGACATCCGCTGAAGCCACCGCCACCGTGACTTATGGACCGGTTCCTGTCCTGCGAGCGCTTCCAGGCGCGGGATTAAGAAATAAAGCCGGTCACTCCGTGCCTCCCCGGGGCGGACAATGGAGCTGCTGGAGGTGACTGATGGCAGAGCCTGCATGGGATTATGGATGTCACAATTTCTTTCTTTCTTTCCCAAACAATATTATAAATCCATTCAAGTCACGACAGATGACCGACTTCCCTCTGACGGGGTTTTTCCTTTCCTCTAGGTATTCTCTTGTAATTCTGGCCAGGAGTTACATTTTTCTCAATAGAAGTCACCTTATCCTCCTCAACAAATCAGTTATCACTTTTTTTTTCGCCATGTACTGTCAATAAGTGTGGAAAATCTGTTTGCAGACTGGAATGGAGGGTATCTTTGAAGATGTGAGTTTTGATTTTGGACACCATCTGAAGATTAGTGTGTATTTGGACTAACAATGACGTGCTCTGGTTTAGAAGGTGATCATGAGACACACAATAAAAAGAGGTACATTTTAAAGGATACAAAATGAATTAGGAAGGTGTTATAAAGGCTTTCCTTTGCGATTGCCTAGATCACGCACCCTCTTATAACATCACGCCAGGATTTGATTCCCCAGATGTAATGACCTATCTTGGAGAAGTGCAGAAAACGGAAAGGACAGGCAAATGGGGTGAGAGTCAGGCTCCCTCGGCCTGAGCCATGGATCAATCACATCTAATAAGTGAAAGAATCCGGTTCCTGACTTGTTTACTTTTGCAAAATAAAACACTGTTCTGTCTGTAATAATGCCCAATTTCTTTTTCTTTGAAATACTTCAGTAGAAAAATTAAAAAAAAAAAAGAAACACAGTTACAAGCACTGGGCGAGGACCAGCTAACAGATGGTCCTGTATATCGTGTGTCACTGGGCGTGCAGTGTGAGCTCAGGGTCAGGAGGGAGACACAGACAATGATACATCTCTTGCTTTGCTTCCTCTCAATACCAGCATGGTGTGAGGCAGTGCCTGCTCCCAGAGCTGCAGTTCTCACAGTTGTGTGATTACATGCATCTTCAAATAAAATTTGACTTTCGTCAAACTTTCGTCAAATTTTCATGTCAAATGCAAAAAAAAAAATTAAAAAGCTATCACATACATAGGCCTGGCATATAGTTGGCGATCAATATACTTTTGATGAAAAAGTGAAAGGATTATTTTCTTATCATGCTCAGCAAGACAGCATACGTGCATGTAACACATCTGTAACTAAAGCTAGCTAGAATGTGTAGCTGGATCTGCTTATGTGACAATCTAAAAGCAATTAATTATAGACTTCTCGCAGCTAAAAAATTCAACCTGAATAGAAACTTTAAAATACCTGCAGTAAAGAAATACATGGAAATTATAGGTCAAATTGCTTTACTATTTTATTTGGCCCAAAGCTGAATACTTTACCTACAGAATAAATCTTCTTTTAATAACCCAGGATGTCTCTAAGACTATTTTGCATTAAGAGCACAGCCCGAATGTTATCCTTCATGAAATTTGGAAATCTTCTGTTAATTTATTTCTTCAGAGTTAATCAGTAATACAAACAATTCCAGTGTTCATTTGTTTTGATTTTTATATCAAATATCTGCTAAACCCCCACACCTATTATGTGGTCGGATCGCGGGTTGAGAGCAGCAGGGGTAACGTTCATTTTCATCGTCTTCCTCTCTGAGCAGTGATGCCAGGAGCACTTACTGACAGAGTGTGTCACATTCGCCATGAACAGAGCAAACAGCCCACAGTCATCCGTTACCATATGCAGACTTGACGCCCCTCTAAACGATCCTCACTGTGACAGAGGAATGATTAATGCCTCACTGTTACAAATTAGAGAAGACTCACCAAATGGCCCATTGCCTTCTCATCCACAGCCTTTCTGTAAAATTGAATTAAATGCAGTGCTAATGCTTGCAGAGTTATTAGTCTTTAAAACAGCAAGACAACTATTAGCAAAAAATTAGTGAAGAGACCTGAGGTATATATATATATAAGTTCCAGTTTTTGTGATGCACATCCCCTAGAAATCTAGGGTTCCACCGTCTTCTGCATGATAGTCCCCACAAGGTAGCTTGTATGTCTCAGGTGACATCAGGGCTGCTCAGAGATGCTGGGAACAGCGGCGACTGTCTCCCACGGTTACAGGGCAGGGCTTCGCGTCTGCTGATCAAAGCTGGCCTCTTCACTGCAAAATTGCATTTCTCCAAATAGTAAACTGGTCTCTGTCCAGACACAGGAGTGAAGGATGAGGAAATGGCTTATCTTTCTTTCTTTTCACTTTTAAGCAGCAATAGCAATAGTAGTAGATTATGTGACTAGGAGATTAAAAAAAAAAAACTAAGGTTCATTCCCAATTATTTATCTTAACTACATTTTAATTTCCTTAAATGCATAAAATATTTTTATGCACTTAGTACAGAACCCTTTGTCTTATGAAAGAAAAATACACGGAGTTTAAGACTGGCCCTGGTAATGCAATTTTGTTTTGTCACAAACTATGATAATAAAATCCTGAAACTCCCTAGTGGTTCAAGTGCGCTGGAATTGAACAATTAAGCAAGTAGAGGAAGATGATGGGAACCAGGTGTCTCACTGCTGGAGTGGGAGGTTACCGGGAAGCCGGGAGGAGGCTGGCAGGGCCCCTGGGGCTGGGGGCTGGGGTGGGAGCAGCAGTATGGACCCGGGTTTCAACAGAGGCACAGACAGGTGTATAGATACAGAAGGACACGGGGAGACGATTTATAGACATGTTCATACAAAGTGCTTGGTATTCACACATATTTCCAAACTCTTTTATCTGAGAGGAACTAGAAGAAATGATATTCCAGAAGCAATGAGCTCACATTCTCTGTAAAATGAACTAGAGTTCTTTGGCAAAATGACATTCTGCAGCAGGGACAGGGGACACACAGAATGTAGTGTCAGAAGGTAAAGAGACGCTAGCACACACCCACGAACACATGCACAAACAAGCACACACAAACACACACACAAACACATGCACACACAAACACACATGATGGTGGACGTCACAGGGACACGGAAGACAGATGTCAAGCTCCTAAGTCCAGCGCTGGAACAATTTAAGCAACAAAATAAATAATTCAGTGTTGGATTATAACCCAAAGCATAAAATAAATATCCCTGAGATATTACCAATATAAATAAATACATAAATAAGGTAAAATAGACAAATCTTCCATGCAGAAGGATTCCAAGTAATTTGCGTAGAAGTCCCCCCGGAGAAGGTAGAATGTAACTCCCCATCCCTTAAGTAACTTCCTTCGGAAGACAAAACTGTCGTGTGGGAAGGCACGGGGGGAAAGTGACTTCTCAGTGGAGAAATGTGACCGACAGGACCTCACCCAAGCGTTCGAGGTCGGCATCGGCAGTGGTCAGTCGTGGCGACGCCATGCACTCTTGATAAAGGACGAGAATGGTGTGTTACCTCTGTGGCCTTCCTCCCCAAAGCCCATAATCACAGTCTGATCTTGAGAAAAACATCAAGCGAGTGCAACCCAGGTACGTTCTATAAATTTTCTGATCAGTGTTGAGGTCGTCAAAATCAGGGTAAGTTTGAGACACCGTCACAGCCCGGAGGAATCCAAGGAAACGTGGTGAATCTATGCAATGTGGTATGCTGAGTTGGACCCGGGACAGAAAGGGATCTTGGGTAAAGATTAAGGAAATCTGAGGAAAGCATGGGTTTCAGTGAGTAACAAAGTATTTTAGGTCAGAGTGACACCTGTACCACACTAATGTAAGACAGCAACACAGGGAACACTGGGATGGGGCACTGGAGCTTCCTCTGCTACCAAGTCACAGTTTTTCTGTAATTTAAAAATACTCTAAAATAAAAATGTATTGAAAAAAACATGATGTTGATTTTTCTTCTATTGGAATAATGGTAATTATAGATGTTTTATTTGTTCACACATATTTCACACACATATTTGGTTTTCTTCTACATTAGAGCTTGCGTCCTCCCCATATTTTTGACATTTATAATCCCTTATTGACTTCAGTGCTAAAAGCTGGTTTGTGCCAACAACTGTTTCCAAGTCCTCACTGATGATGCCTGACATATAGGAAGTGAATCTCTGCTATGTTTTAAATTGTATTTGCAATGATACGGAGTGTGTTCGTTATCAGCGTCAAAATCCAGTACAGGCTGGCCTCGGAGATGCTGTTGATCTGGGTCCAGACGTTGTGACAAAGCGAACATCACGGTAAAGCCAGTCACACAACTTTCTGGTTTCCCAGTGCATGTAAGTTATGTTTACACTGTTCTGTTGTCTATTAAGTGTGCAAAAACATAACTGGGTGTCTAAAAAACAATGTATATACCTTACTTTAAAAAGACTTTATTGCTAGAAAATGCTAACCATCAGCTGAGCCTTCAGTGAGTGGAGGTAGTGACATCCAAGATCACTGATCACAGATCTCCATAGCAAACAAAATCGGGATGAAAAAGTTTGAAATATTGTAAGAACTACCCAAATGTGACTTAGAGACATGAAATGCACAAATATTGTTGGCAAGTCTGCCCCACAGACTCGCTTGGCACAGGGTTGTGGCAAACCTTCAATCTGCCAAATAATGCAGCGTCCACAGAGCACAGCAAAAGCGGGGGTGCCTGAGTCACAGCTGCCATTGTCACATCGCCACTGTGGCCGAACGCGCCAGGCAGCCCACGGACACACGGTGAAGCTGCGTCAACAACGGTTTAGTTCATGCACCTGACACCCCATCCATCCCACGTCACGCTCCTATGTTCTCTGTAAATGGGAGCTTTTGCAATCAATAAACAGGCACATGTAAAACTATTCTCTCAAAAGAGCATAATTTAAATTTCATTTAAGTTATCTAAAGGATGCGAGAGAAATGTTACTCTAGTTTTGAAAAATAAAGGCTTTCTACCTTGAAAGTAACATGTAACACAATCAAATAGTTTCACTTGTACACAGAGAAAAAGAAATCAATATTATTATTAAGTATAACAGAAGTCTTTATATTCTGTTTGATAGTTTAACTGAAAAAGAGAAAAGTACGCTCTTTTATAGCAAAGAATCAAGCAAATACAAAGGGGGAAATGACATGTAATTATAACTTGCCAACACTAAGGAGCATTGAAACTCATTAAAATTACATTTTTGGAAAGAAGACTAGAAAAGGTCTACAAAAGAAAAAGTGTCAGATATTTAGCTAAACATTATGAAATGCGAGCATACCATGTTGGCTAAATCATGTTTTTCTTTATGTTACAGTCAATTACCTTAACAGCTCTTTTTGTACTGGGCTATGATTTTTAAAGAAAATAAAATTATTGTCCTAAAAATGTTTATTCCAGATACCATGTTTGTCTTCAATTTGGTTCAGTAAACCAGGGGCCCTGAAGCAGAAACCTAGGATCAGTTAAAGGATTTTGAAACTTTATCCCGTGGACCTCCCAGCCATCTGCAGGTCTCCCAGCCATCTTTCTTCCCAGAGTGTTCTTGGAATCCCAGCTGGAAATAAAGCCGTGTGGTAGCGGCACTAACTCTTCTTAAAAACTGAAGCAACAGTGCTGTACAAACCTCTGGGTGAAATCAAGCATTTTGTAGCAATTAAAAGTGGCTCTTTTCAATAAAAATGCGAAGATTCCTATAGTAACCAAATATATCAGGAGATAAGTTGGTCTTAAATATAATTGGCCTGAAAACTTTACCAAATAGTGTTAGTGGAAGCAATACCTGTTGGGTTTTTTCTCCCTAACATTTTATAATAAGAATGTTCAAATTGATCAATTAAAAGAATTGTGTAGAGTTTTTGTCTTTGTTTTTGTTTTTTCACCTGTGGCTGGCCAGTTGTTTCAACAAAAATTTTGGTGTGTTGTGTTTTTGTTTCATATAATCAAAGTATTTTGTGATTAACCTTGTGATTGCCTTTTTGACTGTGTTTAATTTCCACGTATTTGTTAATCTCTGAAATTTCCTTTTGCTGTTAATTTCTGATTTCATCCACTGCATTCACGCAACACACTTCATATGATTTCAATGTTTTTAATTTATTGAGACTCAGTTTATGTCCAGCATGCTGTATATTATGAAAACTGTTCCATGTGTACTAGAGAATTTTTGTTTTGCTGCAGCTAAGAGGAATGTTCTATAAATGTCTGTTAGCTCTAGCTGGTTTATAGTGTTTTCCAGTTTTCTATTTTCTTCCTAATCTTCTGTCCGCTTGTTCCACCCATTAATGAAAAACAAATTTTGACGCCTGCAATTACTACATTTGAATTGTCTGCCAACTTCTCTCTTAAATTGTGTCAGTTTTTGCTTCATGTATTTTGCTCTGTTATTAGGTATGCAATGATACATGTTTATAATTATTATATAATCTTGATGGATTAACACTTTTATTACTGTAAAATGTCTGTTTTGTATCTAGTAAAATTTTTGGCTTTAGAATTATTGAAATACAATGATGTGCTTGCTCAGAATCGTACTTACGCCGTTTATTTTGAAATGAATCAAATAAATAACATGAACTGAGGAGTGTATAGAAGATGGACAAACAGATATGAGATTTTAAAATGTTACTCAGCTTCTAAATGATGGCTGTACCACTGTCAGCTTTGGTACCTGTTTCAACTTTGATATCTGCTTGAATATTTTCATGATAAAGTGTTAGAAAAATAACCAGAAGGAAAAATGTCTTCTGCTGCTACCAAGACCTCTAGCTGTAGTTGCACAGAATGGCTGTGACCCCACCAACAGGGGGAAGTCATTGACCCTAAAATACATTGCTCATCATTGTTATACCTTTTTTAAACCACAATGAGTGTATACAATGGCGTCATTCCTGTATAACCTCTTGTTTTAAAACTATGAAGATTCAGTCATCAGGTGTTGTTTATCATGAGGACAGAAGGGAGAGCTTGGCATTTGCCGGGCAATTGCCTTTGAGTCTAATTGGTTTGGATCCAAGTGATTAATTCCACCGTTATTGTTACTGTCGGGATGCGGAGGTCTATTCCAAGGTGCTCCAGTCTTCGTTCTTTTTGAGTTTAAATTTTATCTTCTGTAAAATAATAAGCAGTTCAGTTCAACCAGAAGTTCTCCAAGCACAGTGCTGAGCACTGAAAACATAAAGAAGAGTGGACGGCGGCCTCCCCTCCATGGAGCACACAGGCTGCTGAGAAGCAGACAAAGGTTCTGCAGACGTTTGACAGAGAGACGCGGAACGGCCGCCAGGAAGCTCGTCACCCAGTCTGGACACAGACAGGGATCATGGGAGCTTCTCCTGGAACCGTGTCTGAGCCAAGTCTAAAAGGATGAAGAGAGATTAGCATCGCACAAGCTGGCCAAGGTCAGGAGGGTGTCTCGGAAAAGTTGCTGGACCCGTTGGTGAGGACAGAGAGTCAGGCAGAGGCTGTCGCCTCTTCCACACCACCAACCCCCATCAACACAGCTCGTCGCCACTCCTCCCAGACCCTCCTGCAAAGGCAGAAATTGGATTCAGTTAAAAACTGATCAAGTAGAATCCAGACCTCAGTCTGTGATGTGGTTAATAGAATATATAAACTCCTGAAGGACCCCAAGGTTATCAGCATTACATTTCTTTGCCATTAGGTAAAGAAACATGCAGTGACATTTATCCACCACACCAGTCGTGAAATTTACTGTCACTGGATGTGGGAACATCCCTAGACTTCACACACAAGCACATGAAAAGTATCATGTCATCAGGGAAATGCACACTTTTCAGACTGGCTTTGTTCACTAATCATATGCATTTAAATTTCCTCCATGACTTTTCATGGCTTGATAGCACATTTCTTTTTAGTGCTGAGTAATATTCCACTGTCTGGATGGACCAGTTTATTTATCTATTCACCCACTGAAGGACCTCTAGGTTTCTTGGTTGCTTTCAAGTTTTGGTGTTTATGAATAAAGCTGCTGTAAACATCCATGCAGAGGTGGACATTAGTTTCCATGTAATTGTGGGAAGCTCTGGGTGATGAGGTGTCTGTGTAGATCTATCCGTGGTAACAAATGTCCCTTCTGGGGAGAATGTTGATACTGGTCGAGGCTCTGCATGTGGAGGGACACAGGGAGAATTAAGGAAATTCTTTTTCAATTTTACTGTGAAACTACAACTGCTTCTAAAGAAAAAAAGAAAAAATGAGGAAAAAGTCTATTTAAAAAAAGTAAAACAATTTCATCTGTTACCCAAGATTTGCTGAATCAGAATTCTTGCTGTGTTGGGGGGCCACCTAGAATCTGACATTTTTAAAGCACTCTATGATTCTGATCATCACCCTGGCTTAGAAATGACAGGCCAGAAGTGCAATTGAAGCTGAGGGTAATCAACTGAAAAACTGAAAGTTTCAAGTGAAACTAATATGAGGGCACTTGGACGTTATGGAGGACTGCAACATGAGGAAAATGCATCCCCGAAAATCTCATTATGCATTTTCACTCACATCGGAGTCATGTTCAGTATGTGTATGCCAAGTGATGTCACCCTCAAATTACCAGCATTATTAAAAGAAAAAAAAAAGATGATTCTGGCAATGTTGTTCCCTGGACCATGCTTTGAGCAGTTGGCTTGGGCGTAAGCCAACTGAGGACAGGGCTATTTTCCATCAGTCGCTTGACTGTGTACCCAGCCCTGGTCACAATTCCAGGCACAGAGTGGGTGCTCACCATGTGTTTACTGAATGAATGCTCCCCCTCCTGCAGGAAGTGCACCCCATTCTGTTTGAGGCCTTTTGTTTGTGTTTTCCCTAAAACCCCTGTGCATAGACAAGATGCACCTTTCCCAGTGTTTACAGTAGCTACTGGGGACATCTTTTGCTTATTTCCTTCTGTCCTCTCACTGATGATAAATTGCAGAAGGGAGGGGACTGTATAATTGTCTGCAAGTTTCTCTGTACTTAGGACAGAGCTTGGAACATCAAAGACTCTTGGGAAATGTCTGTTAGATTAATGAATGATTTGGAAAGGCCAATCCAGCTTTTCAATCTGCCAGAGCTGCAACTGATCTTCCACTGGCATGAATTTCCCTCCCTGCAAGCAGGATGGTATATTCTCAGGAGCGTGGAGGCAGAGACGCAGACTGAAGACAAAAGAGGAATGGGTGGCAGGGAGGGCACATCCCGGAGCAGAACTTCACAAGCAGCAGCATCCCGAGATTGGACACAGGAGCAAATGAGCAAACGTCTCCCCAGAAGCAGACTCCGTGCATCGGCAATGGTTATTTCCAGCTGCTGCTCCTCGTCATGGAGGACAGCTACTCTGCCAGGTCAGAATTGCTCTGGCCATTTTCAAGGTCATTGTACCTTCCCAGATCTGGCACTGAATCTGGGGTCTGGCAAGTCTGGCTTCTTAAGTGGATTAGGAGGGGCCCCACAGAGCCCTGCGTCCTGGCCGCATTCCCGGGGATAGTCCTCTGAGGAGAGGTCAGCCTCCTCTCTGTCCCTCCTTGGATGTGAGTCCACCTCCTGATCTCAGCCGTGGCACCATTTCATATGCTGCGGTTGCCCGAGCCTGCCCCGCTACCATCACACACTTCCATCATCATCACCTTAAGTACATTCAGGTAGGAAAGATATAATTAACCTGCAGCCAACATCCAGAATCAGAAATGCAGTTATAACAGTCGAAAACAAAATGAATGAATGAATTTTTGTGAAAAATTACTTGAGTGATTTTATGAAATTCCACCTCTGTTTTCCCTCTGTCCATTTTTCAAAATTGCTTACATTCATAACACTTTCATGTGAAAATGGAGTTATATCGAAAGGCATGCAATCACACAGACCAGACAGGGTAGCCGGGCACACGGGCCCTTCTCCCCGTCCTCCTCTGCCCCCGTGGATTTTGTCTCAAGCAGAGTGGTCGGATGCTGTCACTGTGCATGCAGAGAACAAAGAAGAGGAGTGGTGATGTGCATTTGAAAGTTCATTTCCAAATCCAGTGCAAGAAATGGGGGACGACCTGACATTTTGCATTGGGAGAGGTGGACAGGAGTCAGGAAACACTCACTTATTCTGTCAGCTATTAGATTTTCCTATTTCACTGTTTAATTCGCTGGCAGGGCTGGTGGGACATGGGACGGAGTGAGAAACGTGGCCAGAGGAGCTGTGGCTTTGTGGCTTCCCTCCCTTTTTCTCTGTCTCTTCCTTCACTCACACACCCACAGAAATACGATGTCTGTGATTCTCTATTATACAGATACCTAAGTACAGCTAGATGTGAATGTAGCCACAGACATATAATCTAGGTATTAGATATAGATACTGGGTGCAGATAGAGATTTAAAGCTTATATAGCAAAATTGTGCAGCCCTGGAATAGGGTACTTAGGTGGGCGGCAACCTGCTTGGTCAAGCTTGTCTGGCTTAGGAGATACCTTCTTTGATGTGGACAGCTCCTAGAGTCTTTCATCTTGATCCCATTTTTAAGTGGAAAGGGTATGAATTTTAAAAATGACTCTTGAAACCTTCCTGAAATATCTCCTTCAAAGAACCCGTCAGCAGGGAAGCGGGAATCAGCCTCCACCCGAGGCCCGCGCACCAGTGAGAGACGCCTCAGGAAACCATCCCCGCAAGGTCTGGGGGGCAAGACCCCTGGACCCCTCCCTCCTCTGCTGGACCTCCAGCGGCTCCATCTGAAAACCTGATTTCCTGAGACCCTCCCCGTCTCCTCATCCCCTGCTTCCAACCAGAGTCGTGGGGAGCTGGAATTGGAACTGACCCTGGGGAATCACGCCCTGTTTCCTGGAGGAGGGGAGCGGGAGTGGCAGCGCCGCGCCCGCCTTGTCGGGCCGGGACCCCGCGGCTCGCTGGCCCGGAGCCCAGAGCCCAGCCCGGCCCGGCGGCTCCGGCCCGTCCCCTGCGCCCCACGCCCGCCGGCTCGCGGGCCACTTTGCTCTGACGTCCGCCTCCCCGGCTCTGACGATCGCCCGCCGGCCGCCCTTATAAAGGGGACCGTGACCAATACTGGATCGATCGCCACTTCTCCGCGCCCAGCGCCCCGCGCCGCGCCCACACCTAGCAACTCGGCGCGCGCCGCGTTCCTGGAGACGCCGGGTGCGGAGACGCGGGAGCTGGGACCGCCGGACCCTGCGCCCCTGGGCCCCTGACCGCCCCTCCCGGGTCCCGCGCAGCCTCGGCCTCCCCCGTTCCCGAGAGCAGACGGGACCCGCGGAGCGCTTCCCGGCGCCGCGACCTCTCCAGGTAGGAGCGCGTCGGGCCACCCCTCCTCCGACGCGGCTCGGTGCCTCCCGCGGGGATCCCGGTGGATCGGCGCCCGCAGTTCGGGCCCGCGGGTGCGAGCGCGGTGATGTTGGGGCGCGGGGGTGCCGGGGGCGCGGGGCGCAGGGGAGCAGCCGGCTCGGGGACGCCGGGGGCGCCGGCGGCGCAATAGAGACAGCGGCCCTTCCCGGTGTTCGGGCTGGCAAGGCAAAGCCCGTCCCGCCTGCCGGGAACCCGAGGGGCTGGTTCCTTGGCCCAAGGTCCATCACCCACCTGCGTGCGCGCGCGGATGTCTGAGTCTCCCCCACACACTCGCTGTGTGAACCGGGACCGTGAATGGCCGTGGTCACGGGGTGGGGGGAATAACAGGACAAGAATTCCAGAAAGTGAAGGCATTAGGGCTTATCTCTCTTCCAAGAGTCTTGTTTTGAATGCCTCTGACGCCCCGTTACCTTTTAGGCATTTCTCTATTTTTGAACGTTTTCTTGTACGTGCTATTGGGGGTGGGGGAGAGATTAGACGACCAGAGGGCGGTGGAATCCCGAGGGGGACCCCTTAAACAACACAAAGTCTTCAGTGGCTGTGGTGACTTGAACCTTGAGCACTTGTTGAAAATTGAAATGGATTTTCCTAAAGTTTTTTCCCCCACAGATATGCATGTCACAATGCTTTTGGAACCATTCCCTGAAATTATAGAAAGGAAGATTACCATAATGAATGAACGAACAATGAATGAATGAATGAATGAATGAATGAATCAATTCTCAGAGTCATCTTTTATGATACAGTTGCACTACTGAGTAATTCCAGATGGAAAAATACCTAGCTCCAAAAAGCAAACACAGCACACTCTTTGTAAGTGATTTCTTGACCGAGTTACTGAGGAAAAATATAAGACAAGGTTAATTGTGCATTGCAAGTATTTCTTCCACAAAAAATGATTATGCTTCTTAAACAGCATTTCCAACTTGCTTTTGTTTCTTGAAAACTCGAAACAAGGTGAACTTGTTGACTAGAAATAGCTCGTGGACACTTGTTGGTAATCGCGGTTGAACGGAAGATTTCAATGCACTGTTTCTTTTAAGTGGTGCAGGCCATCTCAGAGGCTGGCCGGTTGAGTCCTGGCTGCCTGTGTTGGCTTGGCTGGTTGATGAAGCATGCTGTTTTTCCCTCAGAAGCCTTAATGAAGTAGCCAGCTGCCGCAGAACGCGGAGCCCCAGGTAACAATGGCTCTCCAGGTGGAGGGGCTGATAGCCATCGTCGTGTTCTACCTGCTCATCCTGCTGGTCGGCATCTGGGCTGCCTGGAGGACCAAACACAGTGGTAGCTCCGAAGAGCGCAGCGAGGCCATCATTGTTGGCGGCCGTGACATTGGCCTGCTGGTGGGCGGCTTCACCATGACAGGTGGGTCCCCTGCGCCCACCCCTCCCTCTGCTCCCCTGAGTGACCACAGGCAAACTTTGCTCTTTGTCCTTGGGGGATTACAAGTGTTCACTATTCATATATTTTTAAAATAATTTTACATTTATGTTGAACAAAAATGCACTGGTTTCAAGTCAGTAGCACTTGAACAAATGATTTTATGATAAATCACCAGACAGAGTGTCAGTGAAAGCAGCCTGGGCTCCCTGGGCTGTTTAGTGGATGAGACAGTGAAAACAAAGAGGTGGAGGAATGTGCAAAATGTCTTCATCCTAAAGTTGTGTTTCTGTTCCTTAACGTGATGAAGTCAGCGTCTCCCCCTGTTCATTAATACAGGCAGAAAGCTGTGACTTTGAGTAACCTTAATGAATCCTAACTAGTCAATGAACACTAACTAGTGATGGTTTTAAACCTGGATAAATTAATTTGGGAGCAACACAATTACAAATTGATTGATGTCCTGTTTTGAAATCCTATTCTCCCATTTAATAAGATAATCTACTCACAGAAGGAAAGCACATTTATTGTTAGGGATCCACAGCACTGGGGGAAAAAAAAGATTTCCAGGAACATTGATATAAAAGGGAAACAGCCAGGGCATGTCGCGCTAGGAATCCCCCAGCTGCCAACTGCAGCTCTAACCCACGCGAGCCGTCTCTGTGCTGGGAGCCGCAGGAATCTCTCCTCTGCCCAGAGGTGGTTCTGAACAAGTGACGGCTGGTTTTCTTTTACGTTCTTCTCTCGGTTGTTGACAATAATTCTACGAAACAACAATTTAAAATTATATCTTTAATATCACTTGATACCTATTCACTGACAACACACATTTTTTCATTTTAGAGTCTTTATGAGGTTTTTAAACATTAGCAGCCTAGCCCACACTAACGGGAGCTCAGTGAGTGCTCGTTGGAAAACTGTCACATCAGAACGATGCCAATCGTCAGCCCTGAAGTGCTCGTTAAAGGTGATTCACCCTGGGTATCAAATAGTTACCAAATCAATCCGAAACCTGCAATGTTGTAGATAACTTCCGGACTCCAGAGTCTGCCTGTCAGATATCCACATTTTATGTTTAGCTCTTCGCCAGATGTCCCTGGTTTTATTCAATCTTCATGGCAGCACTAGGGAAGGGCTCTGGGTGGAGTCAGGACCCAGAGTCACGTGGTCTGCTAGGACCAGAGCCAGGACCGCACCCTGGTCTGGCAGCCACGCCAGGGCCCCCACCACACACCACGTCCAGCCCTCCACAGCCTTCACCCCATTCTCCATGAAGGGGCCCAGGGTGAACAGAGCTCTTTTGGACCCTCTGCTTCTGTTTTCTTCTATACACACATATACAGAAAAATATATGTTTTGCAAAAATATTTTCTCTGATACATAAGATGCAAAATTAGAAAAATATAAAAACATGAAGAATAAGAATCGCACACACCTGCAGACGTTTGCTGAGACGTTGATGCAGATTTTCGTGGCGTTTCTCTTACTATCCACCAATCAATGAACAACATGTACACCTGTATATCTTCGCTTCCAGTTTTCATTGTAGTCTGAACATCTCTGCTTTCCTCTAAAGACCCATATGTGATACTGTATCTGAAGTGGATTCAAGTATTGTCATTGTATTTCCCTCAGATTTCTCCTCTGACAAAGAAAACAGGTAGGAAAGCAAATTAAAATGACCAAAGTTGTTTATTCAAAACTGTTGAAAAAAATAAATGAGTTGTGTATACCAAAGTATTTTGTTCATTGTAAATTATTATAACATTTCCCTACTCTAATTTAATATTTATTATGTTCATAAAGATAATAATTCAGATTTTTATAATTTAGAGTGATTTTGTAATCTAATAGGCTATTACAGTGTATTAAAAAATTGAATTATGATTTTTCTTAAAAAGCGTCATGCCTGACCTCAGCTTTTAAAGATTTTTTTAAATCTCTCAGAACAGAAAAAAGCCTTGATCAATATCATAATTTAATTAAAATCCGAATCACGTTATCTAACTCTTGTCAGATTCATTGATTGTATATTTTTGATGAAAAATAAAGATTGAAAATAAGAATGCATATAATTTAGAATAATTCTGGCTCTCACTCGTGAACCTGACATGATATATGCAAACCCACAAAGCAAATTCTGATGTAGAAAGTATCAGATCGATGAAAGTGGAGGGACTGTAATCGTAATGAGTAACCAGCCTGCTGGTCTGTATTTTAATGTCTGCAATCATTCAGGCACCAATTTTCTTCTTAGAAAGACAGAGGAGACCCCCACCATGGAAGATGATCACTGATAAGTGCTGTGCTTGTAAGACCATCAGACGTCTACCTTCTTTTTTCCTCTTATTTTCTTTTTCTTTGTGTGTGTGTGTATGTGTGTGTGTGTGTGTGTGTGTGTGTGTGTGTGTGTGTGTGTACGCGCTTGAGATTCTTTACTAGACGTTTACTTAATGCGGGGAAACATTGCTGGTGTGGTGCCAGCAGTCCCAGGGGCCTCGCAGGAAGGTGGGGGTCTCAGGCACTGTGCCTCTAAGAGTCTTTTGCTCTGGGTCCTGGTTACATGCCCAGTGCGAAAAAGCGTGTTTAAAGTTCAGCAGGGTTCAGGATGAGAAAAGCAAATCACAGAGTTTGCTATTTATCAACACCCACGAAAAAGCTACCGTGAAGATGAGAGAGGCAGCTAAGTACACGTTTGTCCACCTGAGAATTTTTATAGTAACTCTCCATTAAATGCACTTAAAATTCCTTTACAGGAAGGTCTTTTCACGGTGACCTTTTAAAGTGGTGTTAACCCTGAACACTCTCTCCTCTTGGCTTTGTATTTGGATTAAAAGCCGGATACATGTTGACAAGAGACACAACAGAAACACGTGGGGTTGGCAGTTTTGTATCCATATTACTCTCCTTACGTTCTAACTGTGAGATTTCAGAGAACTTTTCAGAGTCAAATTTTATTCCCCATTGGATGATACAGCCCAGAATTAAGCCTCATATCTGATGAGCTTCATACCAGCCTATGTTCCTCATAATTTTACACAAATTCTACTGAGGGATTATTTTTTTTTCTGAGGGATTATTTTAAATATTTCAATCATATGCTTAAAAGGACATAAACTGCAAGGATTTGAGTGTTCGTCAACTTTCCATTTCAGCAAGTATCAACTATTATATTGTCTTCTCAGAGAAAATGATAGAGTTTATAGCTTATTCTCGGCCTAAGCTTACTTAATCAAAATGTGGGGGTTTTTTGGGGGGGGAGTCTGTGACCTCTTTTCTTCAAGTCTTATGTTAAAGAAATGTTATTTAATGACATCTGAAGAAGATATATTTCTTATTATTCTCTATGAAATATGAGCCATCTTACTGAAAGCACTGGATTAGAACAAAGAATTGCAAACGGCCATGTGGTCAGTGCTGTAAATTCTACTGAAGGCGGGTCTGGCGCTAAGTGTGAGGCGGGTACTGAGGAAGTCAGAGGAGGAAAAGGTCATTAGAATCTGCTTTAGGAGCCCTGCTGGTAAAAGTGTCACCCTCCTCCTTCCAGTCCCTCAACAATTTAAGGTAGTAATACAACTTAGTTACAATTCAGAACAAATTCACCAAAATCCTATGTACCCAGATGTTTACCAAGTGACTCTATTAATGAAAACACACCCACCCACCCGCCATGCATGCATATGCACACCCACCCACACATACATACCCACACACAAACACACACACATACACACAATCACACCCACATACACACACACTCACACCCACACATACCTATACATATGCATGCATACACACATATGCATGCATACACATTCATACATACACACGTATGCACACCCACACATACCCATACATGTGCACACATATGCATACCCACACATACACACCATAGGCACACATACACATGCACACACACATGCATGCATATACACATACGCATGTATACACATATGAACACATACACATGCCCCCACACCCCCACACATATGCACACATAAACACATGTAGATGCGCACGCATAGGCACACGTGCGCACACACACACACACACACACACACACACACACCACTCCTTGAGGACAACGGTCATGGTCAATGAGAAAAGATCAGTACCATTAAAACAAAAGGACCTTGAAATGAAGACCCTGGACCCCTGTGATGGTGGCTGTTGCAGTATTATTGAGATATAACATATTGTATATGATCCCAGGCTTTATGATACAATAAATCACTTAAAAGTGTTAACGACTAAATGGATTTAGAACATACCTGGGGCCACACTCTTCAGTGAAACCATAATGGGAGCCCCAAAGGTAACCTTAGATTTTCTCCATATCACTTTAAAAACCACAAAAATAGGTGAGTTAATGTAAATAACAGAATGACTTAGGGCATTGAAAATGTTTGATCTTTGCCATGTAACCAATACCAAAAAAGTATCGAGAGCACACATGTATTTTCCCAAAGTCCTTGAAGCCCAGCGCGCCTCCGCCACAGTTAGAACCCTCCAGCCCGGACCCGCCGTGCGCCCCGCGGCCGCCGCGCCAGCTGCTCGGGGCCGAGGGCGGCTGAGCCGCGCTGAGCAGGTCCAGGGACGCCGCTTACGCCCGTGTCTTCCCCTCACTTTTTATTCTGTTGCAGCCACCTGGGTCGGAGGAGGTTACATCAACGGGACAGCCGAAGCCGTGTACGTGCCAGGCTACGGTCTCGCTTGGGCGCAGGCACCCATCGGATACTCTCTTAGTCTGATTTTAGGTAAGCAAAACCGTAGACCTGAGTGACTCCGTCCGTAAAGCGTAGAGACCAGAAAATACAAATAACAAGTCAAGTGATGTGGATCATGATCGTGGGAAATGAGACCAGAAACCCCTGAGCAGCTCTTAGCAGAAGGTGGTAATACTTGTGTTTAGAACATTGGATCTCTTGATTACTGATTATGTTTTAAAAAAAAATGTCCCGTGATCTTTTAGTTATCAGAACAGTGGGTTTTGTAACAAAGTGATTTTTTTTTCTTTCAGAAACAGTGTGGGTGTACCATTAGAAATGAATCCACTTGAATGGTACCTGAATTTCTTTTTGTAAATCAAACTAATAAAAGGTTGAGAATATTATGTAACAGAGAGTTCCTAATATTTTTTGCACTTAGAATACTTTTAATGGCTCTCGTGCTTAATCAGATGTCTGAACGCCCTGCTGGGCCATCCAAACGCATGAAGACATCTCCACGAGAGCCCTGCTGGTCCAGGTTTCTCGGTTCACATGCCTCAGCCATGCCAGGCACAGCCTTGGGTGCATACAAGGACAACTGTATTCAGAAATTTCCACTGGGTTGCTAAATATTTCTCAGTTTTACACTCACAGGATTGTGCAGACTGGTCTCTCAACACATCGAAGTGTGCTAAAAAATTCCTAGAGACATTACACAGAGTCAGAGATGGGCCAAGAACACTACTGTGTTACGGATTTTTTATTTTCTCACTGACACTTGCTTTCATGCCCTCTAGGTGGTCTGTTCTTTGCCAAGCCCATGCGCTCCAAGGGCTATGTGACCATGCTGGATCCGTTCCAGCAGATCTACGGCAAGCGCATGGGGGGGCTCCTGTTCATTCCCGCGCTCATGGGGGAGATGTTCTGGGCCGCGGCCATCTTCTCCGCCTTAGGTAAGGACCGGCAGGCGCTGGGCTGGCAGCATCACCCGGGCCAGGGAAGCGTCAGGTGCACGGCTTCACTTTCTCCAGCCTGAGGCGGGGCCACCCTGGCCCTCCTCACCTGGACCACCCCCTGCTTACAGTGTGGCCACTCTGCTGACCTCCACATGGTAGGAGACATCCTTCTAAAATGCAGATCTGAGCAGTGCGTCCCTCTCCTGCTGAAAACCAGACTTCTGAGCCGGGCTACGAAGGCTTCTTGTGACTTGGGCTCTGGTTCCCTCTCTCCCTCCCTTCTCCGACACTCCATGAGGCCCGTGCTCTCTGGTTTGGACTCACACCCCCTTTCCTTTCTCACCTCCATCCAGCCAGCCGGGAGGTACCTTCAGATCTTCTCTGGTGTCACTTCCCCAGAACTGTCACCCTGGAAGCCTCTCCTCTGGTCTTCCTTCCTTGGACGCCGGGACTTTTGTGTTCAGTGGTCTTACCACTTGTAAGGTTTTGTGCCTGTTTGTCTTTTTTCCAACTTCCAACCTCACGAAAGGCATTCTATGTTTCTTGAAGGCAGGACCTGTGTCTTGCTAGCTGTTACAGTCTAATCACAAACGAGCAAATGAATGAATCACCTACAGCTACTCTTTCTTCAAAAGAGAAGAAACCCGTGTCCCTTCCCTTCTCAGTGAAATCCCACTGCGTCCTAGAGTGTGGGCTGCAGGCTTGTTCAGGGATGTGGGAAACGGGCTCTTTCAGGTCTCACTTATGCCAAGATCCGTCGATTCTAAGGACATCCTGTCCTCACACCTCGCACCTTGGATTCTCAGCCCACTCTCAAGACTTAGAAAAAACAAGAGATTTTGGAGGGATTGTGGGAGAGCTTCAGGCTCAGTACCCCAGCCTTTCATCGAGGGGCACCTAAGCAACCATACCGGGCGCAGTTCCTTCCCGAGGACCCGCAGCGTCAGGAGTTCCTCATCCTTCCTGAGGGAGCTGTGTACACGTGTGACACCAGGCTTCCCTCTCGTCTTACAAATGGGGATAAATGGTTTGCGTCCACAGCCAGACTTTAAGTGGCCAAAACCAAAGTCGGATAAGATGAATTTCCTTCTATATTCCAGATTACAAGCTTGTGGTTTCAGTGTATCACCCGATCTGGTCTCTAACATCAGACTTTAGTTTACACCACCTTTCACTTCTTTCTCCCTAGACTCCCGTACAGTCATATCTTATTTTCTTGGCCTCCAGTTGTAAAATGAAGGAATGACTTGGCGGAGAATAGAAGATAATTTGATAGTTATAGATTGCTGTAATAACTCACTGAAACATGTCGCACTTTCCTGGTGCTGGGTAATCATTCTCCATAACTACCACGGCACAGCCTAATATATTTTGCATAAAAGCACACCTCCCTCCGCACCTGCTCTCATTAGCCAGGAAGCAATGGTAGTTTATTTGTCATTGGTTTCAACAGCAGAAAATTTCGGTTTTAAGAACAAACTGCCTGCTGAGATGTCAAAAAAGGAGTGGGGTGAATGTCTAACAGGGTACAACGTGTTCACTCTTGCTGAAGAAAGACCAATTTATATAACAGAGCCCTGAAGGGAGGGTAGACTGAAAAACTCATTATTTCTAAAGTATTTGGAAGTATAAAACATAATAGCTAAGCCCTGAACTTTTCAGCAATTAGTTATGTAAATATCTGTCTACATCTGTGTGTGCCCATCAGTGTACGTGTGAAATATGTTTATCTCTTACACACACACACATACACATCAAGCAACAGACATGAAAACAGTGCCTCTGCTCTGGAAACACAGACTCTGGCAAAGAGAATGTGTGTGTGTTTTTAAATTAGCACCTCTATTTTCTTCAAAAGCAATAGTTGGACGTAAGTCAAGTCAGTGTTTGTTACAAACAACCTGGGACGAGATCTGTCACCACCTGGCTGTGAATGTCACCACTGAAACTTACGAGAGTCTTAGACTATCTTCTTGGTACAAACAGACAACTTTCTGACAACTTCTTAAAGAAATGTTTATTTACACTTTTAACAGCTCAAATTCAGTGAGTTTTTATAACTTTAGTTGCAGTATATTTATTTTTGTGGCTGCATGAGTAAATTAGTATTTCCCAACAGATCTGGAAGTGTAACTTTGATGTGACTACAAATGATGGAATTATTTAGGAAATATTTTAGAGAAAAAAATTATCCCAAACTTAATAGTGGTACAAAAGTGGATGACTTCTTTAAAACCACTGGGTTACAACCGAATGGCAGCATTTAGCAGGGTGCTCAATCTTTAGGCTCCAAGTCCAGTGATCTTCCTTCTATAAATATAGCTCCCTGCCTTTTGGAAGTACAGGATTAAAAGAAATTTCACAGATGGGTGGAAAATTAAACAGTACTCCAAAGAGGTCAGGTAATAATTGGACTTTTCATAACTCATGAGATATAACTTCAAAATGTTGTTAATTAAAGCAGAGAACAAGACCAAAGATGAATGGCCAAAAATTGCAACTGAAGGTTTAACATGAAGTAAATAATCTCAGGAGAAAAAATAACTTGTTAGCTCTCCAAAGAACAATAACTCAGTCAATTACCCAAAGTCATTTACAAATAATTTACCTCCTTCCCTTGTCTTCACCCTCCAATTCCTTACTGGATTATTTCTTTTCTCAGTTGGTTTTTGCTCAAAAAATTAATTTAGCTTTGTTACCAAAGCCAAAGCACTAAGGAAAAAAAAGTCTTGAAAAATACTTTGTGTTGTTATCTTAGATCAAAATATCTTACACTGCTCTTTAAAAGAATGGATTTTCATCCTGGGTGGGTTTTATAGGCAATCACCACGCAGCTGAGGAGCGGTGGCAGAACGTAAGATTGCAGTGAGTGACTCGAAGAAATCATGGGTTTGTAGCATGTACGCTAACAGGATAGGAATATCGTGGCTGCATTTAATGACATGAAATATAAACGAGACACTTTTGAGCACAGTGGGGAAAGGGTTTGCAGAGCAACAGGTGAATTCTAAACTGGCGGCCCCAGAGCCACCGTGGTCCAACTACCCACACCTCAATGTTCTATTGAAGATGCAGACTTCAACAAAGTCATAAAGTTAGAAAGACAGAGACTGACTTCCAAGGCAGGCTTAAAATTTGGATGATGAAAATGATTTAAAGACGTGATGCTGAAATCTAGGGCTTTTCAGTACCCTGGGGTCCTGGGAACAGGATTGGAAAATGCTCCACCAACAAATAAAATAAAAGCAGTTTTTCACAAAGTTGAAAGAGAGAAAGTTGGAAGGTGCAATTTACCAATGTGTCATTTTCTCCCGCAAATTTGTTTCGAGCCTTGGTACCTTACACCGAGCGTCATCTAGTGAAAGCTGCCAGACAGAGTCAATACAGATCAGCGAATGAATCCTGACTGTAAGATGTGGAAATGGGTGATTCTGCTTAAGGCTAGCTTTGCTCATGGATGGGGGCATACATACTGCGTGTGCCCAGTCGAGTCAGAGTCTCAGATGGCCAGTGGGATCACTGTGAGGTCTCATAGCAGCGTTACATTTAGTGTGTGTCATGGGATTCTGTAATCATTCTGTGAGTTTCAGCTTTTCCCACGTAAGTGAGCAAGGCACGAACTTCAGAGAGAAAGGTTTTAAACGTGCGTGTGTGTGCGTGCATGTGTGCGTGTCCATAAGTAAACAGATGCATGTCCAGACTGCAGACAGTAAGGAATTTAGTGTGAAACTCCCCTGAGCTGTCTCGTCCAACCCTCCAGGTGCCACCATCAGCGTGGTCATCCACGCCGACGTGCACTGGTCCGTCATCGTCTCCGCGCTCATCGCCACGCTGTACACGCTGGTAGGCGGGCTCTACTCCGTGGCCTACACAGATGTGGTCCAGCTCTTCTGCATTTTCGTGGGGCTGGTAAGTGGGGCCACTCTCAGACTCTTTCTTTGTCTCTCTCTCTTTCCTTCTCTCTCCCTCCCTCCCTCTCTTCCCCCTTTTATAAAAGGTGATGTGATATTTTATACTAACTGAGCAAAAATTAATAGAAACGCTATCTCTTACCAGACGTAATACCTGGTAAGTCCTATACTGTTTGAAATTTGTAATTTCTCTATGAGTTAATTAGGTGAGAAACTCTAGTGACATTGTGAGAATCTGACAGAAAAGTGGGCCCTCAGTTAACTCCCAGGAAGGCCTAGGACACCCTTTCCTGCACCCTTTCCTGCTGCAAATGTAACTAGTGAGGAGGAACCAGCTCTGTTGGCTCCTAGGTGAGGCCCCACTTGGCTGAATAAAAGGCCAAACACAGCTCGTTTTCCAAGCTTCAAATTGCTATGCGTACAGACATAACTGATCAACGTATGCCTAAATCTACATCCATTTCTCTAATTCTGTTGATTTTGCATTGTCCTTGGAGCTGCACAGATGTAAACCCAGGTGCCATGTGACGTCCCCTCTGCTCCCCGCCCCCTTCTTCCCTGACCCTCTGAGGGCTGCCCCGTCTCCCTCCTCAGTCCTTTTGGGACCAATGCCATGGCTCTGCTTCAGGCCTTTGGGTGACTTCAGTGCCACCTCTTGCTTTTGACTCCTCCCTTCCTCTGATCTCACTGTTTACATCTATGACAGAAGAATTTCAGAAGAAGTACTGTTAAAATCTTTTTAAAACTCAGAAGAAATTCCTCTAACTTCCAGTTGCCCACAAAACAAGACACAAACCCCTTAGTTTGCAGGTCAGGATTCCCATCACTTATCTGTCTTTATCTCTCCCGTTTCCCTGAGTCACCCAGCAGGTGTGTGGGTGCGTGCACCCCTGCACACACACGCATGCACACACTGCACATGCACACCTGCACACACACGCATACACATGCACACACGTAAACACACATGTACGTACACATGCACGCACATGCACATCCTGTGGGGTCCCCACGCTCCACCTCGCTCCACCTCGACCAGCTCTCCCTTGCCCTCCTCCCTACTGGTACCAGGCTCAGTCTCCAGGGTTTGTTTCACCCACCAAGTTCTCAACAGATCTCTCCTCATCACTTTAATAAAAACTTTCTAATTCAAAGAAAACACAAAAATTTCTATATGTTTATATGTAAAGTTCTCAAAGTTAACGTTTCCTTCACAGAGGCTTCTGGTGGCTGCTCTGTAGTTAATACAACACAGTGTGATTAAGCACAGAAGCTGACAATGTGTTACATTAACTTTTCCAAGTTTCACAGTGTCTCACAGAGAACCTGCTTCCAGGTCCTCCCCTGAGCAGGAGGGAGGGATGGCCAAGCCGGGAGGCTGGTCCCACGCGTCCCAGAGGCCGCACACAGCCTGACACTAACACGCTCTGCTTGCAGTGGGTCAGCGTCCCCTTCGCACTGTCCAACTCCGCGGTCACCGACATCGGGTTCACGGCCGTGCACACCAAGTACCAGAAGCCTTGGCTGGGGACCGTCGAGCCGTCTGAGGTCTACACGTGGCTTGATAGCTTTCTGTTGTTGGTAAGTGATGCTCTTGCCCCAGGAATGCCGTCTCTCCCTTGTCCTAAAACCACCCATTCCCACTGCCGGAGAGCTCCAGCTTGTCCGTGGAAGCCAGACTTGACCTTCCTTACAAAGGCTGATGGCCCAAGTGTCCAGAGACACTCGTAGGTAAATTATGACCTGTCAGCTCAAGTAGTCACTGAAAATACTGATGAACATGCATTGGCGTTGGAGGGCGTTCATGGTTCGTTGATACACGGGTTGCAAACCAGAAGGAAAAGCTGTGGAAAAGTATAGACAGACTGGAGGCAGAGGATTATGAATTTTAGAATTTCTTCTTTTACGTTTCTTTTTTTTTTTTCACTTTTGAGCATGTATGGCTTTGACAAGAAGGAAATTGTTCTGGACACTCTGAATAGCACAGACTGGCAATAATGAACAAGAAGACATCCCAGGTTTAGAGCCCAGTGAGGGGGGCTAAGAAGCACCTCTCTGTGCTGGGGTGTGGGGGGCCCCTCATCAGCTCACCCACTCATACGACAGACATGCCAGAGGATTTTCCCAGCCTCCTCTCTCGCCACCCCCACCCCTGACCTCACCTTGTACCAAGTACACGCTGGGCTCAGAGCTGCCTCTTGGGTTCCTCCTTTTTCTTTCTCACTTGGAGTCTTTCCCAAGAACCCGCCTCTCTCTCCATGTCCACCTAGTGACACTCCCTGATGCTTACAGACCAACTGCAGTGTCCTTCCCGTAGGCTTTCCTGGCCCCCATGCCGCTGTCTGCCTCCCTCTGCGACCCCAAATGATTGTTTCTCTTCATTTCTGTATTCTTCATTCTTTATAGCATGCGACAAACTACAGGCTAGTTCAGTGTCTCCAAACTTCTTCATGGTACGTCCTAAACTAGGATGTGAAGCATGCCCCAGCGTAGGGATATGCAATTATAAATTGCTTCTATGTACTGTACTCACACGTTGTGTAAGTCCTTTAATAAAACCACATTTAGGTGCGAGGTAAAACAAGCATAAGGAGGAGTTCTAGCGATTTCTTGATGCCCTGCACGGCCCTGAGCCCTCTGCATGCCCGCCTGGAAGACACCGAATGCACTGACCTCCCAGCGGACAATCTCACAAGGGCAGGAACCATGCTTCACTCACCTTCGGGCTCTGACAACCAGCACATCACCTGGCCCACGAATGGAGTCCAGAAATATCCATTGGTTCTGTTTTGATTCAAATTAAGCTTCATCGTTTCAGAATCTTAATTTTCTGAGACAACTTTGGTGGTTAGAACCCCCAGGAAAGAACAAATTGAAGGCTTCCGGTAGTTGTAACGCAGCTTTACGTAGGTAAATTAAGGAAAAGGAAGGACTGCGCTATGTAATCGTGAAGGAGAAGGTCTGGCCGCACCCTTGGAGCCGTGACAGCGACTTAATGGCAGCAGCGCAGATGAGTGGCGGGTGGGACCATTTTCTTCACTCCAGAGCCGTACAGATAACTGCTCTGAACGTGACTGTTAAAAAAAAAAATCTCATGTTAACAATGTGTAACAGCTGCTGCTGGCCTCCGGCTGATTCTGCATCCCCGTGGTTGTCATGCAGATGCTGGGCGGGATCCCGTGGCAAGCCTACTTCCAGAGGGTCCTGTCTTCGTCCTCAGCCACCTACGCCCAGGTGCTGTCCTTCCTGGCAGCCTTCGGGTGCATGGTCATGGCCCTGCCCGCCGTCCTCATCGGAGCCATCGGCGCGTCCACAAGTGAGTCTCCTGCGGCTTCCCCACGTGGTCAGTTACAACCTGCCCTCCCTCCCCCAGCCACCTCGCACAGCTCATAGCTGCCCATTGTGTTACAAATTCAACAGATTGTTTTCTAGCTTAGATGTCGTTTTCTCACCTCATCAGTAAGATTTCTGTGAGGACCCTCCCCCCCAGGGTTGGTGTATCGATCGCTTCTCAGCCAATGTGCACACCGACATCATGGGGGGAGACAGAGGGACACCCCAAAGTATCTATTTCTATTCTACCCAACTGGGATTTTATTTTAATTGTCCAAGATAGCGTCAAGGACCAGTGTTTGTTATAAGTCCCCTCGGTGAGTCAATGCTGAGAGCCACTGGCTCAGAAGAAGTGGACCTGCATCTGTATGACCGCTAAGGACCACTTTGAATTTGAGGGTCCTGTTTACATTTTCAGTGGTTTGTTAAGTAAAGGTTTTCTTTCTTGCAGAAATCAACCCATCTGTAGGTAAAGATAAACTAAAGCACTAAGTCCCTTAGAGCGTGTCTCACTCAAAACTGGTAAAAAGAGCTTTTTAAGGGGCTTATCCCCCAGGACGCCTCTATCTGGAACACTTTTTCAATCTCACCTTTAATGTGATTGTGCCCATTCATTACTTCTGAACCTTACGTTCCCAATGCTATGCCGCTTTCAAGAGCATTTCATGGAAATTACAGCGCATTAACCCCACATCCGGGAAGTCCTCTAGTAGGGGCAGTTAGAGCAGATTAAAGAAGTTTACCTTTCAGTCGGCTGCGTTCCGTAAAGATGACCCAGGGTGATGCTCACAAGGCTGCTGTGACTTCCAATTAATAGAGATGATAATTGGATTATTTAATTTTTAAGAGCGCAGTCGTGGTTCCTAGTGTATTCTGTACTCCACGGTTCACCCATGACGTGAATAAGCACTCAAAAAGTGGCTGACAAAGATGACTGTGTGCCTTTGAATAGAAGATAGCATTTATGTCACAACCAGAAAACAGGTCTGACCATTAGTGGATGGGTGGGTGGGAGGGTGTTATAGGAAAACAGACTAAAGAAAAAAACAAGGTAAGCCTATTTTTTCTTGAATTAGATCTGCATTCTTGGTTGTTATTTCTGCCACCACAACACCTCAGTTAACGCTGTAAAACTGGCCCCATCAAAGTATGACTTTGAACAATTGCAATAGAAAAATCGGGGAAGGGACACCACTCCCCTCTGGTCCTGTAACCACGACATTGAAGAAGTTGGGCGAGTGAAAATGGAGCTGTACTCAGGGCCATTTAAAGCTTCTGTGCAGTCTTCGGCACCTGCTAGTGCACAACACACTAAAGAAGTCGTGCTTCCAAAGATAATCCTATGTTTCAAGTCCTTTTACCGCGGAGTCCAAAACCCCTGAAAATTTCAGCCTTGTAATTGCACTTTTTACTCAATAAGAAGGAACAGTCCTTGATCTGTCATGCCTGTTTCCAGTAAGTGGAATTCAGTGCAGGAAGGAATTTACCTGAGAGAAAAATAATGCGGAGGAAGCTCCAAAACAAGGCTTCATTGAGGGGGAGAATGTGTGTGTGCAGCTGAGGACCGAGCAGTGAAACACCAGGAGCCCTCCTGCGTCTCCCGGTGGTCGGAGGCACACTCCGCGCTTCGGCTTAAGAACACTTACTGTGATTCTGCACAATGTAGTGCTACCATGGCGGAGGAGAAATGTGCAGGTCTTGTGGGTAAGACCAAGTGTCACCAAAACCTGTGAAAAGCCAGGACCGATGAGACAATTTCCCTGGACCAGTCCACGGGCCCCTCACCTAATTAGACCAACATCCCCAGTTAGACTATTAGCTCCCCCGCAGATTAGACTAATCCACGCGTCCCGAATTATTTTGGAAGCCGCCTGGTGAGTGGGGTGACCCGGGTGAAGACTGCCTGGTGGTCGTGTTTGTTGTTTCTGTCCACAGACTGGAACCAGACCAGCTACGGGACCAAGGACCCCAAGGAGAACCAGCAGGCAGACATGATCCTGCCGATCGTCCTGAAGCACCTGTGCCCCGTGTACGTCTCTTACTTCGGCCTTGGGGCCGTCTCCGCCGCGGTCATGTCCTCAGCCGACTCGTCCATCCTGTCGGCAAGTTCCATGTTTGCCCGCAACATCTACCAGCTGTCGTTCCGACAAAACGTAAGGGCGCCTCCCTGCGCGCGGTGTGCCGGCGCTCGCTGTCGTCTTCCCCGCACCGCGCGTGAAAGTCTGAGCCTGCCCGCGTCACGCACGGCGGGTTAACCTGTGCGGCGCCGTGCGCACGCTGCGCACCGAGGCGTTCAGGGCGCTTCGCCAGTCACGCTAATACCGGAGGGCACTAGTCAGTATGACCGTTTCCCAGGAGATACGGTTACGTTGCAGTCATTTAAACGTCTCTTCGTCACGAATCGAGTGATGAAACCTAAAATATCTTAGGCAAACTTTGAGTTGAACTAAATACGATAAGAAACCTGAGACCCCTGGTGGGGACACAACGTGGTGAGTCTTGGTTCCGTGGGTGCTGGCGTCGCTCCTGCCCCCTCCCCGTCGCAGCCCAAGTCCGTTTTGGTCAGAAAAGAGCCTCTCAATTCAATTTTCCTTATCGAAGCAGAGGGTGTGGAATGTGCTCGCTGCGGGGCCCACAGCCCCCTCCACCCTCTTCCCCGGCTCAGGCCGGCCTCTCCCTGGGCTTCCTGGGTCCCAGCCTACAAAGCGCTGCCACTTGCTTTTTAAGGTGGCCCTCCTCTGCACAGAAGGCAGAGGGGCCACGCCTCCCCCACCACATTGAAACCATTCCTGAAGGTGGGAAGGAAGCGTGCTGGTTCCCCTATGATGACACAGGACTCAGCCCACCCCGGGATGCAGCCAAGGGCAGGGTGGTCTCTGTTCCTGCACGTGGTTCACTGAGACCCTCCCCAGCCCCCAGTGAGGCTTGCCTCATGTGCTTCACTGTGGCTTAGGCTGGGTCTGCCCATAGATCGAGCCAGGAGGACCCGGGGACTCTTAGAGCAGCTTTAAAGCGCAGGAGGGCGTCTCAGTCTCTGCACCTCCCGAGAGAAACTGACCGGCTGGCGATGTCTTGCAGGCGTCAGACAAGGAGATCGTGTGGGTCATGAGGATCACGGTGTTCGTGTTTGGCGCGTCAGCCACGGCCATGGCCCTGCTGACGAAGACGGTGTACGGGCTGTGGTACCTGAGCTCCGACCTGGTCTACATCGTCATCTTCCCGCAGCTGCTCTGCGTGCTCTTCGTCAAGGGCACCAACACCTACGGGGCGGCCGCCGGCTACGTGTCCGGCCTCTTCCTGAGGGTGACCGGCGGGGAGCCGTACCTGAACCTGCAGCCCTGGATCTTTTACCCCGGGTATTACATGGATAGAAGCGGTATTTACAATCAGAGATTCCCGTTTAAGACCCTGGCCATGGTGACCTCCTTCCTATCCAACATTTGCTTCTCTTATCTCGCCAAATACCTGTTTGAGAGCGGAACCTTGCCACCAAAGTTGGATGTATTTGACGCCGTTGTCGCCAGGCACAGTGAAGAAAACATGGACAAGACAATTCTGGTCAAAAATGAAAACATTAAATTGGACGAACTTGCACCCGTGAAACCTCGGCAGAGCATAACTCTCAGCTCGACCTTCACCAACCGAGAGGCCTTCCTTGAGGTCGATTCCAGTCCGGAAGGCTCTGGCACTGAAGATAGTCTGTAGTTGCCCATCCACATAAAACACCGCTTTCTCAAACAGCACGCTCGCAGGCTAGTCCCGGAGGATGGTTTGCAGCATATAAAACATACATTTAAAAGCAATGCTCACAAGGACAAAGACCCATATCCTGGTGCAGACGCTCAAAGGCAAGACAGGCCAGAAGGAGGCCCCTCTGAAGCAGCAGCTCTCTCTCCAGACTTCTCATCCTCATTCAATTTTGACTCTAGTAGTTCTGTTCAGACGTGAATCAAGCCCCACTCAACGAAGAGAGAGTCAGACAGACCGTTCACCTTTGTTACGGAACAAGGAAGTCGAAACAAGTGAACCAAGGAGATGGGTAGTCCTGACCCGACGCTGTGCACTGACGCCCCGTGCGTCTGGTTTGAGCATCGCACTGAGCTCATGAGAGTCCGTCCCCATCACCCCACTGGACGGTGCAGTGAGTTACTCAGCTCACGTTCTCAAGGTGACGAGTGACTCCTTCTTTCACGTCTTAACTTTAACATTTGCTGAATATGCACTTTGTTTTCCTTTGAGTAGCGGTGTGTATTATCCTGAGCGCAGGCAAAGCAAACACCAAAAAATATCGCAGAGCGGCATTTCCTGACGTGTGAGGCGATCGGAGAGGACAGTCCATCATGGTAGAGGGACCCTGGTTCCTTGGAGAGTGTCTGCAGCCACCACATGCCTTGGGAAAAGCACCCACAGTGAGGAAGGCAGGGGCACTAGGGAACTTCAGAGCAATAAATCACGAAGGCCGTTAAGTAGAGAATGGACCTTCACCTTCACCTGAAGCTCATAAAGTTTTGCTTCAAAATAAAAGAAGTAATGTTTTGAATAGCCATCTAAATTAGCACAGGAAGTGAAACTGAGCCAGTTGTAAGGTGAGGTAGCTACCCACGGATGAAGGTTAGTGAGAGACAGACAGACCACACCTGCTGCTAGTAAACTAGAAACACAAAACCACCCCGTTTGGGATATTCATTCATGCGGATGATTTACTGTCAGGAGAGCTACTCGGTGGCACTTTTTTATGCATAAGCCAGTCTTCGGTCCTGGACACATCACCACTCCAAATGATAAAGAGTGAATTTTAAAATGCAGAAGAAAGCAGAAAGTGAAAACAAGTCCTAATGGGAAGAAATCGTCCCTTGTAGCATTTGACATCTACAGACTTTCATGAGGTTAGTCATTATAGATTATTTTGCTCCTTTTCTGGAGTTACAGAAATATATGTGTATGCATATACATAATGGTTTGTATCCATTTTAGAATTTTAAACGCTTTACCACCAGGCATATTATAGGAGTAATGGGCACTGTGTCTACAAAAGCAGAATGAACTGACCTGATGAAAAATTATCTGAGTATCTGATCCAAAAAAGAAAGGCAGGCTGAATTATTCAAACTGAAGCACTTTTTCCCAAAAAAAAGAAAAATTCTTTTTTTGCCATTTGTAGACAAACTGAAGTTTATTCAATGTTTGATATTAAGTCTGTAAGTTGTGTTTGAGAAGCTAGAATTCCTTTTTTTCATTTCAATTGTCTAAAAACATCAAATAATAATCTCCCTTGTTACTGAACATAAATTAAATGTACAGGGTAACAGTTTAGATATGAAATTAAATAATTTTACATGTTGCAATGTCCCGCATTTTTAATGCGTTAGCCAAACGTGATAGTGACTAGGACTTTGCATTCAGAATCTTTACCAAGCATCATCCATAACCCGAAGGAAAGAGAATTCTTGTTACTCACCTGTGTGATCAGATTCTCCTCTATGCCCAGTACCTATGGAGTCCTTGGAAAGGAGCACGTTTCTGGAACCAATAAGTGTGGGAGTCCCAAGATTCTCAGGCATGGATTGAGAGAAGAACCAGGGGCAGGAAACACATTTAAAAAAAAAAAAAAACTACCAAGCTGGAAACATTTGACCCGTAAAGGTAATTAATGGATGGGGCCGGCAGCTCCTGGCAGACATGCTATTTCAGACTTACCACGCTTCCCAGAGCACTGCCTGGGTAGTTCTTTTCACCCATCCCTCACCGTAAGTTTTTGTTTCAACTCCTTGAGGCACATGCTTCCAAAGAAACTCATCACCAGTGGTCAGGTAGACTGAAACAGGGCCAAGTGGTCCCCACTGACAATATGCTTCACAGTTTTGCTGGGCAACAATTGTCCAAATGATCATATTTAAATCCAATGAAAAAGAATAAATACTAACAGTGAAAATTTCTTCTATTTCATTCATTTTGTAATAGTAGAAAGATAAAGAGGGAAAAGGTTTATCTTGTTGAAAATATTAAAAACTAGAAAACTTAAATAATTTAAGCTAATAAATAATGTTCTGTTTTTATTTAACTCATTATTTCCTACCTACTCTCAAACTAGATATACAAAAATTCGTTTCATGTAAAATACACCAGTGGATGGCTAGATATTGGCAGACAATTTTTTTCAAAAGGACAAAAAGATTGAGGATCTAAAGGAATGGAACACTGGTCCCAAGGTCTTTGTTCAGGTTCACGCACAAATTTCCCCCACGTTCCAAGGGAGGAACGAGGCTGTCGAACGTGGTGGACGCTCTCCGTGCTCATCACCGCCTCTGTCTTGGCATCACAGGTAACAAGTGGCCTTGTAGTTGACATCCTTCCCCATTGGACCTAATTTTCAAAAAGCCTGTCCTCCATGAAAAGTAAAACAGAAACATCCCAACATAGGCTGTGTTAACCTTTGGAAGCAATACCTGTGGATGAAGCATTAGAATAAAACAGGGATGTTATTTTCAGAACATGTTACAAGTGTAACATGTTCCTTGTGTCACTTTAATGTTGTTGTTTTTTGTGTGGTTTTTTTTTTCACATATACTTTTCAAAACATCCAGCTTGCAGCTGGACTAAAATGTCAGCAACAAGCTTTCCAACACTCAGCATTAAAATCCAACCTCATTGCTACACTTACAAGTAGTGAGTTTCGTGTGAGTATCAAATGAATGTAAGCTTGAAATCAGTGAATCTGATGTCATGGCCATTAGCTTTCTTTGTTTGGAAATGACAAACTAGTGTTGTATTTTAAGCATAAATGTGACTTTTTGTTTTTAGCCTTTAAGAAGATTTACTCTGGTATAATGTATAATTTATCATAAGTTTGCTACTGAAGAGAAAGATGCACATAATAGTTCTAAACATATTTTTGTCTGTCAAAATATTATGTAAATTGTGCTTAAAATAAGTAGATTTGCAACTGTCCATGTAAATGTCTTCAATGTAATGGTATTATATTAAATTGTGCTGGTGCAATTCAGGATATGATTGTCTGGGTTTGGCTTTGGGGGCCCTCTCTTAAAAGGAATATACATGGTGCTTCAAGACAGTTAAGCACTGGAATTGAAATAAACCATCTCGTTACTGTAACAAAAGCAAATGCTCAGTGGAAATGTTGGACCTCCCATAAATCTTGGGGAAGTCTGATACGGTGTCTCAAAAAAAAAAATGTGGATTACTTTTCTTGGAAAAGAATTTCTTTCACTGTATATAGGCCTTTCTTTGAATCAAAGAAATCAATAGACATTATATCTACCCCATTAGTATCAAGAAGACACACTTTTTTTTTAAATTGAAGTACAGTCAGTTACAATGTGTCAGTTTCTGGTGTGCAGCACCAGTTGTGCATATACATACATATATTCATTTTCATATAAGGTCCACTTTTTTAAAGCCGCCGTAACTGTCTGGTAGCTGCTGGTTTGGAATATGCACCAGTCGTTAGGTGCGGGACTGGTTCTCTGTGCCAGGGGCAGACTTCATACCTCTTACCTCACTCTCTCAGGTGTCTTTAAAGTGTAATTATATAAACTCTCAGAAGAACCTTGGCCCCTTACACCTTAGCATCGGTGCCCATGGAGTAGGGACCTAAATAAGCTTAAGGGTGAATGAAGAAGAGAGTAAGCAGTTACGGTGGGAAGTGTCACACCAGCTTGTCTGCCAGACGGACACGCTCCCAGAAGCACGTGCCTTTGCTTTACCACAAATCCACACTCTAGGAGAACCATCGGGCACTAGGAAAGAGAGCTTTAGAACACGGCATTGGAGCCCGCTCCATTTTCACCAGTGCATGGGGAGAGTTTAGTCTGACCAGCAGCCTTCTCCTAAGACAGATATTCTGAGAGACCCAGGAAGCTACAGGGTAATGATTAATGATTATTTCTTCCGTTGTAATACACTCGTCTAAAGAAAAACTTCAAAACAGTGAAAACTGCCATCTCATATGACTTACATTCTCTAAAATCAAAGCGTATGTGGAAATTTTATGTCGGTTTTAGTTGGAAAGCTACGGTTACCTGTTTAAAAGAAGTACAGTATTGCGTGTGTTGAAGCCAAAATGTTGTGTTGGTTTTCTGAGGTTAGATCTAGAAGCAGTGAGAAACAGAAACTCGTTAGGACCCAAGGCCTCGTGGTGAGTTAGAGGAGTGGGTTTTAATGAAAGGAAGATTGGAGACACCCCACCCTGAGCAGTGCTTTGAGATGCAGCTGGCGGGAGCCAGGGCACGAGAGCTCCAGGAGAGAGACTCCCGACTCCCGGCCCAGAGACGGGCATCACTGGGAGAATTACTGAACCCCCTGGGTCTCTGTTTGATCTTCTTAAGGCTTCAGAGCATCTTTAAAGTCTCCTGTATCTCCTAATTTGGAAACCTCGGGAGGGATGGCAGTGATACAGGGTGGGCCGTGCTCAGGAGTGAGCCCGCAGGGAAGATATGGGGCCTCAGGGGCAGCTCTGCCTCGGACTGAGGGTCCCAACAGCCACACATGGGGCCGAGCCTCCTGTTCCCAAGTGGGGATCATGGGTGCCTGTGAGTAGGCTGAAGTCATAGGATACACAAAAGGCCACAAGTGGAACACCCCTTAAAAATGTAAAGATACAGAACTATACATAGAGCTCTCCAAATTGTGGGAGATTGTGACAGAGCGTATCCAGCTATTTGGGAAATCATTTTGACTCTGAAACTTGTCATGTTCACCTAGTTTTCAACATAGATTCTAAATTAGGAGGGAGAAAGGAGAGTCATGTTTTAAAGTATTTTAAGCTAGAGATCAGGTTTGTTTGTTTGGCTTTTCAAGGACCTAATTTAACAGGATTTTAGTATTACTCTGAATGCATCTGAATTGTGGACCATGTGTGGATACAGGCTTAACCGGGAAGCTGCCCTCTATTCAGACTGGAATTTTCAGGCAATGCCACCTACCAAGAGCACTTTGTACTGAGAGTAAGGAACAGAACTTCTGCAAGCAGCTTGTAGGTTTGAAAAAGTCATTGAAAATTCTTTAATTTATTTGCTTTGTGTATTTCTGATCATTCCGCTAAAAAGCATCACATGGTTCAAACAACTCTTCACAAAGTAATAAAAATGAGAAGAGGTTGAAAAAAGCAAATTTTGTTATTTGAAATCCATCCAGAAGCTGGACTTAAAGCCCACAAATGTATGTGCATGGGTGGGAGTGGGAAACCGTGCTGATGGAAACCAATAAAAATTAACATGAAACTTAAAAACATCAAGGTCAAGAAAACACTGCAAACCACATTACTCTATTTAGGTCAAAACATCCCAGGCACAGATGGCCGAAGGCATAAAATGTAATCTATGACTTAAGTGCAGGGAGCCATCTGGGTTGAACCCATGCAAGGCCACCGCAGTCCCAGCCACGTTTGTCTGTGTTCACGGAGCTTGAAGACACACAATGGAGCCCACATCATCTATTTTCTGTTGATCAACATTAAGTCGAAATTAGCCTTCAGAAAAAAATCTAACCTACATAGTCTTCCATTTTATAACAACTTCCTTTTCATGCTGCTTTAGTTTCTGTAGTAAAGTTTCTATTACATAATGCGATGCTTAGCAACTATTTCCCACATTTCATTTTGCAGAGAGAACTAGAGAATTTAAAGTGTAATATAAATGCAGATATCCATCCATGGCCTCACACACATTTGATTCAGTCTCCTTTTTACACCTATTATGTACAAAACAATTCTGAGATCACTGTTATTTAGAAAGATGGCTAAAAACAACTTAGTAAATGCTAAAACACTATGTTGCCAAAGATTTAAGTCTGAGCTTTTTAAAAATAAGAAAGACTTAAATGTAAATTTTATTAGTAACTCATTTGCCATTGGCAAAGGAGTTATTTGAAATTATGGTTAAATAATTCTGCTTGTCTCCAAGTGTCTTAATATTGCTTATGATGGAGAAAAGACAGTCTCTTCAATAAGTGGTGCTGGGAAAACAGAACAGCTACCTGTAAAAGACTGAGATTAGAACAATCTCTAAGACTCTATACAAAAAGAAACTCAAAGTGGATTAAAGACCTAAATGTAAGCCTGGACACTATGAAATGCCTAGAGGAAAACATAGGCAGAACACTCTTTGATATAAAATTGCAGCAATATTTTTTTCAATCTGTCTCCAAGAGTAATGGAAAAAAAGCAAAAACAAACAAATGAGACTGAATTAAATTTAAAAACTTTTGCACAGCAAAGGAAACCATCCACAAAATGAAAATACAACTCACAGAATGGGAGAAAATATTTGCAAATGATGCAACCAACAAGGGATTAATTTCCAAAATATACAAACAGCTCATACAGCTAAATATCAAAAAAAAAGCCAACAATCTAATCAAAAAATGGTCAGAAGATCTAAATAGACATTTCTCCAAAGAAGACATACAGATGGCCAACAGGCACATGAAAAGATGCTCAATATCGCTAATTATTAGAGAAACAAATAAAAACTGCAATGAGATGTCACCTTATACTGGTCACAATGGTCATCATCAAAAAGTCTATAAATTATAAGTGCTGGAGAGGGTATGGAGAAAGAGGAGCCCTCCGACACTGTTAGTGGGAATGTAAACTGGTGAGCCACTATGAAAATAGACTTACCATTGATCCAGCAATCCCACTCCTGGCCAAATATCCAGAAAAGATGAAAACTGTAATTCAAAAAGAATGCTTTGAATTAAAGTTTTATATTCTTTAACTTCACTGAATTCATTGTTGAATTGATGTACACCCCAATGTGCATAGCAGCACTATTTATAATAGCCAAGACACAGAAGCAACCCAAATGTCCATCAATAGATGATTGGATAAAGAAGATGTGATACATATATGCAATGGAATATTACTCAGCCATGAAAAAGAATGAAATAATGCTATTTGCAGCAACATGGATGGACCTGGAGATGATCATACTAAGTGAACTAAGTCAGGCAGAGACAAATATCACGTGATATCACTTATTTGTAGAATCTTAAGAAATGATACAAATGTGCTTATTTAGAAAACAAATAGACTCAGAGACATAGAAAACAAACTTTCCCAAAAGGGAAAGGGTAGGGGGGTTATAAATTAGGAGTTTGAGATTAACAGATACACACTACTAAATACAGAGTAGATAAACAAGGTCCTACTGTACAGCACAAGGAACTATTTCAATAGCTTGTAATACCCTGTAATGAAAAAGAATATATATATATATATATATACATAAACTGAACCACTTTGTTGTACACCTGAAACTAACATTGCAAATCAACTGTACTTCCATTATAAATAAATAAATAAATAAATAAATAAAACAAAAAAGGACTGCATGGTCAATTATCATTTGACAAACAGAAGTTTCAAGTTTCTTTTTAATTCTACAGCCACTTTGGTTGTGACCAATCTTCAGTCTTCTATTAATTTTCTACTCTATCAAAATCTCACTCTTCTGCTAGATGTATTTTGCTATAAAAATTATACACAAAAGCCTCTACTACTGTAATCTCAACTGGAGAAACTGTGGAGATATGTAAGTACATGATAACTTCAATGTGTGTAACGAACCTGCTGTGTTTTCTTATTTTCTAAGGGGTGCAAAAAGGCAAAGCTTCGGGAATTAGCCTGTGATTATCTGTAAGTCTTGGACTGTCATCTTATGGGCAGTAAATCAAAATGTGCATTGTGACAATATGTTTCCTCCCACAATGGTAATTCACCAAGAAATTGAAACATTAATCTAAAGAAGAGAACAAGAGTGCCTGGCTGCTGCTGTGACCGGTTTTGCCGTTATATTAATATTGGGTGTATTTTTTGACACCTGACACATTCAAAAACATGTGAAGCAGTATTTCTGCTGAAACCCATATGCTTGTGGCTTTGTGAGGTTCTCAGAATAAGGAGCCCACTCTAACCCCTAGGAGCCCACCACAGTGCTCAGCAGTGACCCTGGAGGAGGCAGGGGGTGTTAACCCCGGGTTAAAACCCCCAAAGAGCCCCCGACTCTAACTTGCATTGGTCTACGTCTAAGCATTTCACTGAACTGTATCGCTTTGCAGTTTCTTGCATTTGATTTTTTTCTGCTCACCCTGAAGTCAGCCAGCCCCAGGAAGAACGACCTGCCTGCACTGGACACGGGACCCACGGCCTCCGTGTCTGACGCTTCACCCCCCAGACCTGGTGCGGGAGCAACAGTGAAGCACACGGCCGAGCCCACCCAGAAGTCGGCGAACCAAGCTTGACTGTTACGTTCTGAGCGCAAATGACAAAGCCTCAGAGAGCTGTCCCTGGGGCCCTTGAAAGAACAAATCCTTAATAAGCTCATCCCTGCCAGAGGCTGCACACCTGCCTGGGGACACACGAGTAAATGGCACAGCCGTCATATGAACGGCTTTCTCTTCTGTGGAACTTGCCAGGACTGAGGCCAAAACCCCTGGTGGGCTGCCCGGGGGAGGCCGGGGAGCAGGAAGGCACAGAACCGGGGCTGTGTGAGCCCAGAGCCGGAGCAGAGGCGGCAGGCTGCTAGGGGAAGGGGCCATCCCCGCTGCTGGGATGCAGTTGGAACTCTGTTCTTCCGGGGCAGCAAAAGAAGGGTTCTCTTCACAAAGGGGTTTCTTCTGCAGGGCGTATTTTTTAAAGGCAGTCTCCAGACACGCACCCTCCAGAGGCAAGCTTCAGGTGAGCGTGAATACCTATGCTGTGCAAACCTCAGGTTGCTTTCAAAATGTGCAGGTTCTGGTCACCTTTCAGCAGCTGTTAATTATCTCGGATACTTGTTGATCCCAGAGGTAATGGTATGAGAGGAAACAGACTTGGCAGTGTCACTGTTGCTTCATTTTTGCTTCTGCAGACTACAACTAGTACACAAACCACGGAGCAAAATTATGACACTTGTGTTGACATCAGGCTGTAAGAAATGACATTTTCCAAGAGCTACCTGTGAAAAAATACGATGCACATCTCCACATATAATGTGGAAGTTAATTATTTTGGAGATGTGGCTTCAGTTCATTTCAGTCTACACACTGTTTGCCAACTCCAAGTTGAAGGACAGTTCCCAGACAGATGGCAGGAACGGCTGACATTTGGTAAAGCAATTTGGCCGTGCACTGTGCGAGTGCAAAGGCTGAGGCTAAAAAGTTGTGCCAAAGTTCTGGGCTGCTAAAAATCGGGAATGTGGCTAAAACCGAGAGGAGTGAAAGTTCAAATGAAAGTGAGTTGGAGCGCCAGAGGAAGGCTGGGAGTCCGGTCCTGAGTGCGGGGGGCGCTGCAGAACGTTCCGTGCCTTACTGATTATCCAACAAGGAAGTGGAGGGTGAGAGGAAGGACTGGCATCAAAGAAAGGGAACTTCTCGAAGAGGAAGAGCAAGGTTGCAAAGCAGCCAGCTCTGCGGGTTCACAGGGAGGCTCCAATCCAGAAAACCACAGAGAATGTGGGGTCTTTAAAGGATTACCAGGGACCAAAAGTTAAACAGAGGAAGCACTTTCTGAAGGTGTGAAGAATTCAGCAGATATGATGATTAAAAACCGCAACTAGCATTTATTAAGCACTTACCCTATGCCGGATTCTGGGCGTACACTCACATATTTTTAACTTATTAAATACGCCCCTAACATCCCATTGGACGAGAATCTGAGGTCCAGGGAGGAGAACGAAACCCACGAGACCACACAGCCACACCTAAGGACGGGTTTTAGGGAGACGGGAAGCTGCCGGGGGCGGGGGCCGCAGCTGGGTGGGCGGGGCCGCAGCGGGTGGGCGGGGCCAGGGAGGGGCGCTGAGTGACTGGGGGCAGGGCACAGGGGCGGGCGGCTCCTTTCATCCAGAGATGGCTGGCCCAGCAGAAGAGCTACAGGCCAGGAGTCACATCCACAGCTGACATGTGAGTCCGTCCCCAGAGGGCACGGGATCGGGCTCTAATGTGTCCGGGGCTCCAAGCCCAGGGCTCACCCCGCCCTTTCTCTTTCACTCCCTTCTGAGCTCCAGCACCAGACTTCTTTTTTTTTTAACTTTTTACATCTTTTTTGATAAACACAAGAAGTCATTATTATTTCCATAATATAATAGACGAGAATAAATGGTGTTTTCAATTGATGACATTTAATTGTTATCTTGATTTTCTTTTTTAATTTTTTCTTGTGTCTGGTTACTGAGAGAAGCCCTTTTGATGGTGTATAGTTTACATGTTTTTATACCTGCTACCTCCCATCTGTCTGGTTCCCACCGTGATGACCCAAGGGAAAACCGGAAGTTATCAGTCACCAATTCTGTGAAGTTTATGGTTAAAAACCTGAACCCCTGTAACATTCAATACGGAAACATCGGCTAGTAAGTAAAATGTGTTTTCTCATTACCTGCATCTAGTTCCCTCACTTTACGACCAAGAACAAAGCTGGCATCTAAATCACAGGGAGATGCTGGCATTCCATCACACCAGGCCTCCTGCTGGAAATCAGGCCTCCGGCACTATAAAACAGAGCCAGCCGCACACGGATGAGAGCGGGGAGTCTGAGGCCGTCTCTGCAGCGGCTTGGTTGTGTTTCACTGTTTCATTTGTCCGGAAACTGCTCACAGGATGAAAAACATTCATTGGGGAGCAGCTTTCCTTCTGCTGCAGTAGGAGAAAAGATAAAATTCAAACTCACAAATTAGGTCATTGTCTTCCTGATGGAGCTTCATACAGAAGAAATGAGCATCAAGGTTTTTAATGACTTCTAAGAAATGCAAAAAAAAAAAGTCAACATCAGCATTTTGATTCCAATAAACTGTCATTAACCTTTCAAGTCACGGAGCCAACAGTTTGTGCTGCAGACAGGAGCTCCATGTAGAAAGGATGCTTCTCACCCAGCAGGATGCTTCCCATTGAACTGAAGTGCTCAATATTTCTGCACGCGTGGGCTTTGCTAGTTGAAAGCAATCCAGGGCTCTCAGAAGGCTTAAAAGCAAATACGGAGGAACAGGTAGGCGTGCGGTTCTTACTGACTGATGAGCAGCGTGTCTCTGTAAACAGGTGGCGCAGTGGTTGGCCTACCTGGAGGCCTGTTTTCAGACCTTGATGAGAAATGTTCATTTTCATTTGTGTTAATGGCCCCTGACATTCGTGCTCCGCACTCTGCTGCCGGCCTTCTCAGTGGGCACGGATGCGGCCTCCCTCAGGGCGGCCTGCCATTTGCATTAAGTATTCATCACAGAGATAAACAGTCAGGGCACAACACAGACTGTGGGTTTGGAAAAATCTGAGCAAGCCCCCGGGGCCGGAAGGGAAAGGGACGTGAGGCTTTGGCTTTCTCGAGAGTCAGTGGAGTCTTCGCACAGCTGCCGGGACCCTCGCTCCAGATGCACGCGTGGAGTGCAGACAGGCTCCGTCTGCCCACGTCGAGTTGTGACTCGCCCTGTCTCTACACAGACATTCATGTCTGTTCGTTTATAGGAACACAGTCTATTCCTCTGCTCAAACCGGAAGTAAAGCAGGGGACACCCCACCCCCGGCGCAGGCTGAGTCTGTGTGAGTTTCTGGAAGTGGGACGCAAAATGGGGAATCCCAGAACAGACCTGGATGTGAAAGGAAAGGGAAATAGAATGGAAAAAAGAAGAAAGGAAAATTAAATAAAAGGAAAAGGAGGAGCATGAAAATGAGAAGGAGAGAAAAATAAGTGAAAAGAAAAGAGTGGGGAAAGGGCCCCCGTGAGTGGAGCAGGGACAGCGAGCCAGTGACCAGAGACGGAGGTGACCTGCCTGCAAGCCCTTCATTCACTGCACGACCTGGACCTGATTTCTCACAGACACGCACGCGCACGCACATGCAGTGACGAACGTGACATGCGCGCTTCGCATCACGCAGTGAGCGTGCGTTTTGCCTGTGCCTCCTGACTCTGATGCACAAGCACCCCGTACGGAAAAGTATGTGTGTGACATAGGAGTTGATGCCGCTGCCTTCCTGGGAAGCCTGGGACAGGTCTGCTTACATAGAAAAGGCAGAGTGTCTCCTGTGGGCTTTAGAATGACAAATGGGGCTGGAGAGGGCACTGGTGCGGGCCAGGGCATGCACTGGGATGGTCCCGCATACCGGTCAGAGCTCCACACAGCTCCTGCTCCACCACCTCTGGGCACAGGACAGCAGAGGCCACCCACCCTGTTCAAATGCAGTGCCATCTCTGTTCCCTGGTGCACTCTATTCTCAGCAATGGCAGCCTTCACCCTAGTTGGGAACCGGGCTGGAGCAAGAGGGGCTAGAGCAGCCGCCCCGCGTGGGGCAGTGGCAAGAAACCCACCAGACCCCAGGCCGGTTTCAATCTGCTTCATCCACCTCGATCCGGGGAGTGAGCAGCACACATGCACGCTCTTCCCAGCAGAGTCTCAGTTCCTCAAAGCTTCCTCTAAGCCCCACTGGTTTTCAAACCAGCGAAGGAGACTCGTGTTCCTGGCACAGGACCCCAGGGCTGGGTGCCCAATACGTGGCTTGATCCTCCCGCTCCCTGGGGAGAGTTCCCAAGCCCGTGATACCCTCTCCTCATCTGGGTCCCCTGCTGGGATGTGGGTCCCCACCTGACGCAGAGTACCCGGGTCTTTCCCACCCTGCACTGACCCTCTGCCCATCACCACGTCTTCATGACCTAAACCAGACCTGAGGCTGAATTGCACTTTACAGAACCAGCTCGGCTCAGGTCAGCTCCCCAAGGCCTGTCCTGTTCAGACTGAGTTTGCTGTCCTCCTCAGCTTGCCTCTAGTGCTGCATTTCAGAGCGTCTCGTGCCCAAGCCTACCTTTGTCCAAATATACCTCCCTTGCAAGCCATGCCTAGCCACCTGAGATTGTCACATTACTGTTTTGTTTGGAGGTGCTAAAACTTTCTGTTAACCTGAAAATGTTATGAAGGAATATAACCTATTAAGCCATTTTCAGCCAATAAAATCTTTTTGTTTGTTTGTGGCTCTGTTTTGTTTTGTTGAGACTAACTAGGCACACCATTCATTATCTGAAATACCATCCCACTCATTCTGCTATGCTGGAATCAACAGATCTTTCTAGAACAAACTATTTAAAATATGCTCCAGATAAAATTAAAACCAGCGTGATTAGATACTCAATTTCAAAAAACTGTATTTCTCTAAGAATATAGTTAGTAAATTATATTTCTTCTTCTCAGTATTTACATGTATTACCACTTTTTTCTGTATCCAGCTTAGTTCCCTCTCAATTTCTATGAATTCACCGAGCAACTTCTCTGCCATTGTGTGTCACTGTGTATGAGAAAGGAAGCCCTGAAGTCTCAACTCAAGTGATTTTATTATGTAACCAGACAGCTATTATCTAGAGAACAGAACTTAAGACAATATTTTCTCTGGACACAGTCCTGGAGCTAGAATTTGAAAATTCAGGGTGACACAAGGTCTAAAAGGAGCCTGGGGGGTGTCTTCCAACGAGAGGTCCCCCAGTGCCACTAAGAGATCAGAAGTCCCCAAGAGGCGTGCAGCTTATCTTAAGAGTAATCAGGAAAAAGTACAGACAGAACTCAACGTCAGATAAAACTTGCAGTATGACTGCAGGCAATTTGCCTGTTTTTGAGCCTTGGTTTCCTTATCTGTAAAAGTGTGCATCATAATATCTACTTTTCAGGGTTTATGTCTAAAGCAAAGAAAAGAAAATATAAGAAAATGTTGAACTGTGCCTGGAACAATAAAAGGAAACAAAATTAAAACCTGCCTCTTTCAACCAAGACCTCTGCCGTCTGTCACTCGTCCATCTTCGCAGCCCCTACCTGCAGGCCCTTCAGGCGGGTGCTGTACGGGTTCCTTAGACACTAAATCAGGACAAGGAGGAGGACACAGAGCCCAGCTGTTGAGACTCGTGCGCAAGTGAATCAGAACCTTGAAAATTACTGGCAGGTCATTTTAGGAACCCCAGAGCCTCCCAGTCAGCAGGACCTGAGGGGCCTCCAGTGAGAACCAGCAACGCCGGGGTGATTCCCCTCCACAGTCTCTCAGCTGTGTCAAGCAGGGACCGCCCGGGGACGTCAATGGCTTTCCTGCCGAAACAGGTGCTTCAGCAGAGCTGACTCCAAAATGACACAAGGAGGAGACGCTCCCAGCAGCTGCCTGAGATGGATTGGCTCCACGGTCATAGTTCCACCCTCCAGCGCCTTCATTTTATGACTTGGTAGTGGAAGTCATTTTGACACAAGGTCTTCAATAACACAGGCATTCATCCTAGACTATTCGATACAACCAATTAATACGTTCTGCAGATGATCTGTCACCCTGAGAGGCAGCTAAATGAATCAAACTCATTAAGCGCTCTTGTTTTATTACAGCACAAGTCGCATCTCTGCGATGCAGAAAAGCTGTTAGCAAAGCTGGGAAGGATATGAATCAGGGTGCCTGGAGCCTGCCACATAGCCTGGAACAGACGACCTGAGCTGGGTCTGGGGGACAGCTGAGGTCCTGTCCTGGCGGGTCCCAGGCATCAGGTGTCCAAGGGGAGTCTTGTTGGAGCAGAGTCTGCCCAGAAGTAAGTCAATCTGAAAAAAAAATTATTTAAAAACCTCTTTTCAATGAGAGAAAGAGAAGAATCATAGATTACTAGATTAGGAAGAACCCCAAAGACCATCTAGCCCTACGGTCCTCAATCATACTGTAACTAAGTATCATCTCAAATCTTTTTTAAAAAAATCAAAATTAAAAAAATGCCAATCGGTCTCAAAGGATTAAAACGGTACAGTCTGTTCTGTGACCACAGCTGAATTAAATTAAAAAGAAGTGTCAGAAAAGTCCCAAACATTTAGAAATTGTGTGACAGATTATAAAATAATCCATGGGTCAAAGAACAAGTTATAAGTAAATGAGGAAATATTCTGAACTGAATGATAATAGATACACAACATATAAACACTTGTAGGATACAGCAAAAATAGTGTTTGATTATAAGTTTAAGTGGATATAATAGAAAAGGAAGAATTTAAATCAGTAATCTGTGATTCTACCTTAATAAGTTAGGAAAAGAGAAGAATTTAAGCCCTGAACGAGTAAAAGACAGGAAATACTGAAAATGAGCAGAAATCAAGAAAATAGGATAGAGACAAACAATAAAGAAAAGAAAATCAAAAGTTGGCTGTTTTAGTTCTTTCAAAAAGTCAATAAAGTTAGTAACTTCTAGAAAAACTCACCAAGAAAAAGAGAAAAAGGGAAGCAAATTATTACTATCAGAATGAAAAAGGAGGTATCACAAAAATCCTATAGACATTAAATGGAAAACAAGGAAAGAAGGAATATGCAATTTTATGCAAATAAGTTTTATTTTATGCAAATAAATTTTTAACTTAGATGAGATTTATAAACTCTTTGAAAGACACAATTCATCAAAACTGACAGAAAAAGAAACAGAAAACCTTAATAGCAGAGAAATCTAACGAGTCATTAACAATATTCTGAAGAAAACATCAGGCCTCGAGGGTTTTCCTGGTAGATTTTATCAAACATGTCAGGGGAAAACATGACTAATGTGATACAAAAATGAGACAAGGTCGTTACAAAAAGAGAAATGTACTTATTATTAATATCCCTCCTGCAAACATAGACCCAAGAATATTCAACAAAATATTGGAAATCAAATCCATCCAAAAATCACTCTCCAGGCGTCCGTGATGTCTGAGCACCCGTGACCACTGTGGGTTTCAGCCCTTCCTTGTCAAGTGACGGTCTGAGCGGACAGATCGCTTCCAAGCTGCCTCGGGCTCTGGAGCTGAGGCCCGGCTGCCATCAGACCAACCACACTCTCCGGCAAAGCAAAGGGAATCTAGAGTCGCAAGAGGAAAACCCTTCAATCAGGGCGCACCCGGCTAGTGACTGAAGAAGAGAAACTGGTGTCACGAGGCGGATGGATGGTTCGCTTTTATTAATCAGGAAGGTGAGCAGCACTAGCTACCATTTTACGACAATAGAGGCATAAAGCATTTTCGCTTGTATTTGCATCTGCGATAAGTAGCCTGCCGAGGCCAGCACCGTCAGGGATGGTCAAGCTTCACACCCGGGTGGGTGCTCTGCGGTGTTGGGTATTGCCTCCCAAAACCCAGCTGCCACAAGCTTGTCCGAACAAGTTGAGCTTTATTATCCAGATTCACACTCCAAACTTCTAAAGTATGAGTGGGCATTTAAAAAAAAAGAAGAAGAAGAAAGCACTTCTCATGGAGATGAGCTGGACCCCGGGGCCGCCCCCAGAGCTCAGCTAGAAGTGACGGCGGGGACCACTGTGGCCTCACTGGCAGGTGAGAGGGACCAGCCGTGGGGCCAGGAGGGCGGCTGCCCAGTCACGTGTCTCCAGACGCCGCCTTCAGCATCTGTCCGGGCTCTCGGGGCAGAGTGGTCCGTAATGCAATTTCAGCTCATCTAATTGAGAGAGAAAAATGGGGGCTGCTTACCAGACACATCTGCCTAAGCTTCCCTGGACCCGCGGCATTTGTATCAATCCAGGAAGTCAAGGAGGTAAATTGAATTTACAGACTTGTGAAGAATACATCAATTCCTGTGGAAAAACCCTGGGACCAGAGCTTATACGTCAGCTGCCTCCTCAGGTATTTTTATTTGTGCTGCTCAGAGCTCATGCAAAACAGGGAACTGTGACAAATCCAAATGCGGCAGTTTGAGAATGAAACCTTTTGAGAGATTCTGCTCTGACAGTGGAACTTTCCTATGTCCACATCTGCCTTGATTACACAGCAAGCTATGGGATTCAACAGCACTCAGATTTGTTTTGTTTTTTTCATCACTCAGGATATCAAAGCAGAGAGGAGCCAAGGGGAGTGTTTTTCATTGTTCATCTTTCTAACACAAGTTCAGATTCTTTCCTGTATTCTTCTCTTTAGACTAAAGAAAATGTTTGGGTGTATTGATAAAATGTGACATTCTAGACAGCTCATGTGGATCCAGATGACTGAAATGAGCAATGTTCACATCTGAAACAGATGAGACATCTTTCCACGTTGCACCAGGCAGGGCTGCAGCAGGAAGCAGATGGGCAGACTGAAGAAAGGTCAGCAGCAGGACAGCTCACAGGAGCCTGGTCCCCGGCGGACCTAAGGAGCAGGGGGGCTGCCCTGGGAAGGGGCTGGAGAGGAGGGCTCCTGGCCACCGGGGTCACGATGGGGGAGGGGCAGGAGGTACGCCCTCCCCTACTCCACAACTGTCCACTCTCCAGTCTCTTGGTGGCACATCTCACTGTCCAGACACGACCAGAAGTTGACCAGCAAGAGGGAGACTGATCCCTGCAGGCTGATCTTCAAGAAAGAGCCAGCCTCCTTCAGAGCTCCACGGAAACCGGCCAGAGCCCAGTCCTTAGGGCCTCGGATCCTGGACAACCTCCAGGCTGGCCCTGAAGCTGGCACTCCCCACGCCCTCGCTTGGCTGGAAGGAAAGAGTCTGCGGGGCTGCCCCACAATGTCACAGCCCTCACGGCAGCTGGAGGCTCTATGCTTCCCAGACAAACAGCTCTGAGGCCACAGCTGAGGCCTTCCCACAGCACGGACGCCCTAGACCCCTGTGCATGGCTCTGAAATGAACGGGAAACCAGGAGCCCACACTGGCCCCATGACCCCTCCCTGGGTTTTCCCAGCGAGCATCCCATACGTGTGCCGTCTGGCCAGTACTTTGGTTTGCGCTGAGCAGGGAAGCCAGGTGGATGCCATTCAGCGAGGTCAGCCTCAGTCACTGAGTCCAACCTCCCACCGCTGCTGCCCGACAGGCCAATGCACTGAGAGAAGGGGTGCCGGGGCAGGAAATTGGGGCCTTCCTTATTCAGAAAGCCACCAAGAAGATGGTGGACTCATGTCCCAGAGAAGCATCTTCCCTGAGTTGGAGTTCAGGCTTGTTTTATACTCAAAGAGGAGGGCGGAAAAGCATGCGTTCCCTGTTTCTGGTTGGGCTCTGGAGGGGACGTGCTAATGTCCTCCTTCCTGCAGCCGCTCCCAGGTGGGCCTGCTCAGGATGCTTCCTGTGAGCTCAGCAAAGGTGTTTTAGCTTAACACTCATTTCCTGGGAGGCGGGCTTCCCAGAGATGGCCCGTTGGGTACAATTTAAGCTTATAGGTGACATCTTGTAGAAAAAGCAATAAAACACAAAGGTCAAAGTAAAAGAAACAGATCCAAAATGGAGTCAGATTTGTTCTTCCCTGTTACACCCCACACAGAACAAGATGCAGACTCGACCTGGAGAGGCAGGCTGTGCCAGACCCATGTTTGCCCCCATCTCTCTCCCCACCCCCACACTCTCCACCGCAGCCCTCTGACCCTCTCCTACCCCATCTTACACATCAGGAAGGTCAGGTCACCTGCCCAGGAGATACCGGTGCTGGGACTCAGCCCTCCCTCCCCTGGGACCTGCCTTCCTCCAGACTCTCAGCAGTGGACGGACCACAGCGAGAGAGTGTCCAGCCCACTGGTGTTTACTCCACCCCTACATGGCGCCAACGTCCCCCTTCCCTCTCTGTGGCACTCCAGTCACACATGCGTTAGATCACACGCACCGAGGTGTTTTGCCTTTCCCAGTCGTTTTTCTCTCCGTGTTAGTTTCCATCACCCCATCTTAAAGCCCACCAGCCTCTCCTCTGTTGATCTGCGGCTGAGCCTATCAGAGAAAATTTCTGATTGAGACACCGTGTTTGGCAGAGGCAGATTTTCCATCTGGTTCTTTTTCTAAAGTGTTCATGTCTGTGTGGAGTCCCACCTTGTCATCCTTTTTGTCCCCTTTTCCCTGAAATCCTTGAACATCCTGGTAATTGCTGTATTCAAGCCCGGCATGTCTTGGTGTGGTCATTTTTTATTGTTTTCTGAAAATTGTAGATGTTATGTTGCAGAGTCTGGTTTATGCTAACTTCCTTAGAAGAATATGGAGTTTTATGTTATTTATTTACTGGCCAATGAGCTCTATCTTGCTGACGTTTATTTTTAGGCGTGGTGGGCAGGTTTACCACCCCTCACTCAGGGCTAGAGTGGCCCTGTGCTCTGACCCTGCTGAGGTCTCAGTCCGATGCCTGCGATGTTCACAGTGGCTTCTCAGATCTGCAGTCTCTCACCATTGTGCGATCCTGCCAGCCCCTGGAACTGTTCTTTGCTGGCCTTCAGGGGCCCCATCCGCTGTGTGTAGAACTTAGTATTTGGCCAAAGACTCAAGGGAGCTTCCATACCAAGCTCCTCCTCTGTGCACCTTCCTCTTTCATGGCCTGTTCCTCACATTCAGCCTGCCTCGGGGGCCCCGAACTTTATCTTGTGTTTGCCCCACCCAGCATCACCCCTGGACCCTGGACTCCATTTCCCTTTGGCCTGGCTTGGAACGTACCCCCAGAAGAAAGCCCTGGGACGTGTGAAGCTCATCCTATGATAATCTCTTCTCTCAAGGAACACAGCATTGTGCTCTGACTCATCCAGTGCCTAAACTCATAGTTGTCTGTAGTGAGAAGCAAAGTCTGAGAACCATCACCACATCATGGTGCAAACCAGACACAAGCATTGCTTTTCACATAATGAAAATAATCTTCTAATAAGTACATGTTGAATTAATTGAAAGATTCCCTGGTAGCAACATGTTATTGAATAAAGTCTCTTACGGGTTTTAGAAATTTGGGATTAAGTTCCCAGCTCCGTGACTTCAATTAGTCATTTAATCAGTCTAAGCCTCAACTTTCTCACTTGCAAATTAAAGAGGGAGTATTAGATCATCTGTAAAGTTCTTCCTAGCTCTAATATCTTTTTATTCTGTGGCACAAAGATAAAATTCACTAATTTTTCAGTAGAGTAGTCTCAACAAGCATCCCCTTTGTATTAGCTCTGGTAATAGTTCATAGAGGCTTTGGTAGGAGCAGTAAGATGGGGAGAGAAAACCGAGTGCTTAATGTTGTATCAAATTGTCTTTTATACGCCGTAGTTAATGCTCAGCATATTACAGGCATTTAAATTTCCCATAAGAATAAATGCAACATATCAAATAACTCAGTGAATAATACCACCAAGAAGTCATTACTCTCACTCCTCCCAAGTGGGACAAACAATGTGTTTTATATTAATTCTAAGAATGACTTGAACAATAGCCACCAGTTCACTGATTTATATTTCCTCTTTCATTGTAGACAGTTCTGGTCTAGTGACCAGATTTAAACAAAATCAGAGGAGTTGGTGTAATTTGAGGACGGAATAATCACAACTTTAACCTTCATTCATTCATTTACTCCACAAATACCTACTGAGAACTTACTATGTGCCAAGCACTGTACTAGCTCCTGGAGACAAAATCATGAGCAAAATCAACCTGATTTCTGCTATCACAGAGTTTAGAGTCTAGTGGAGGAGATAGGTATTAATAAAACAATAATTTATAAATAAGTGTAGAGTTTCAACTGTGAAGAGCTCTGTTAAAGTAGACATTGTATGTGGTAAGAGGCTAGTGTGGATCTCAGCTGGGGACAAGACAGCATGCCAGGAGGAAGGGGCAGCAGTACAAAGTCCTGGGTGAGAGGGAGTTGGTGGGCATCCTTGTCTTATTCCTTATTTTGGACACAGTGCTTTCAACTTTTCACTGTTGAGGCTGATGTTAGCTGTGGGCTTGTCAGATTTGGCTCTTACTATATTGAGGTATGTTCCCTCTATGCCCACGTTGTTGAGAGTTTTTATGTTGAATTTTGTCAAAAGCTTTTCCTGCACCTATTGAGATGATCGCGTGATTTTTACTCCTCAGTTTGTGAGTGTGGTGTATCATGTTGATTGTTTTGTGGGTATTGAACCATCCTTGCATCCCTGGGACAAGTCCCATTACCTTTCTTGTTGTGTCGATATTAAGCCTACCTTCTATAAAACATAATAAAGTTACTACTTCCATAAAACAATTCCTCAGTGTTGTGTTCATTCATCACTCTGTCCATTTACACACACTACTCAAAGTATTACATAAAGTGACAAAAAATGCAGATGACCCTATGATCTGACAGTATGAGGTACACACCCATCAAACATTATAATATCAGTCCTATAACTTATTGACATAGAAAATATTCATAATAAATTACTAAGTTTAAAAAATAGGTTAACATTCCAAGGAATATGTTAACTAGTCACCTAATTTGGAAGTATGTGCATATGTTAGTGTAAACACAGAAAAACATCTAAAAATGTATATACTATAGCTTTAGCAATGGGTGTTTTTGTTATAATTTTATATTCTTCTTTATAATTTTGTACGTGTTTTTAATACCTTTTGTTAATTTTATAATCCTAAAAATTTTGCTTTTTAATGGAAACATATTAAAAGATTATTTTTAGCACAAAAGTAAAATGATAAGATTTTCACATTGAAAAATTCACTCTAGCAGATGTGTATATGCAGAGCAGATCAATGTAAACAAGTGAAAAGACCTCAGCAGAGTTCAGGCTGGTGGTTATTCAGACCAGGGGTACAGCATTGGTGACAATGATAATTCCAGAAATAGTGGGAAAATTGACAGAAATTGATGACGTTTAGTTACCTTCTGCTCTCAGAATACCGCACATTTGGGATAAGGACATGAACACTGACTCTCATTGTCCATTTCCTGGTTTGTAATCACCTGTGACCTTTTTTTAAAATTTAAAAGTCTTTTTTAAAAGCATTTGAAAAATCAAATCTATATAATTATTTTCCAGTTCTATAGCAATCTTAACCTGTCAGAATAGTATTTATGAGTAAAAATTGTATACTAAACTGAAATAATATTCTATGCTATCGCCAATGTTTGCTAATAAAAATATGTTAATAAAATAATGGTCTAAGTTGACTAAAACAGTGACAGCCAGTAATGGAGTTGTTTGCTAAAAAATATAGTTGGCAAAAATCTACTGAATGCCTGTGTTGGAAAACAATTATGATCAATTGAATAAGAAATGGTCCTCTTCCCAAAGAACTCATCATCTGGGGAGGATACTGAAAGAAAGGATTATTAACTGTGTTCCAGCATAATAACAACAACTACTAGCCCATAAAAATACACGTCATGTGTCAAGAGCTAGCATGAGCAATCTACACACATTACGTCACAAGCACCCTATGAGATAGGCAGCTTTACTGCCTCCACGTGTGGGGAACTGAGACTGAGAAAGGGTTTGTAATTGGCTCCTTATCAAGTAGAGGGCGACACAGATTCAAGTCCAGGCACCACTCCGGAGCACGTGTGCAACACTGTGGCACCAACAGAATGAACAGCTTCTAAACAAAACACAGAGAGGGGGGCAAGTCTTCCATGTGGGGCGAGCTAGGGGTTGCCATACAGAGAAAGTGGCTTTTGGTTCCAGCCTTGAAATTTTCCACATGCTCAAAAATGTGTAGGAATTCAAGCCAGAGAGATTAGAAGAGACATAGAGAAATAAAAGTGAAGGACAGATAGTCATGTATGACTAGGAAACAGATGTAGAAAGCTATTGGCAGATGACAAGGCTTCAAAGGAAGGAAAAGAGCTTCCTGAATTTAAACTAAGGTCCTTAAATGTCAAACAGCCAAAAATAGCATGCTTTCTATCTAGTCAGAATCTCATTAATTTTTAATGAATAAAGCCAATTTTGATGTGTATATAAAGTTACACAATAGCCACAAGGGTATACATCATCCGATGGTTTGCATTCTTTCACTAAATACTGTTAGGAATTTAAAGATTTGAATTTACCGCCACATAAATGCACACGTTTGTCAGCTGTGTTGGATGTGGTTGACCAGCAGTTCTTTCGAATTTCCTAACATGCAAAAGAAATGGAATACAAGTTCCTGTGATCTGAAGGTCATCGTGGAGCCCTGTGTGCCAAAAGCTCTTTGCCCTTGCCCACCACCAAGAAGGAAAGTCTCCTAGTCAGTCATCTTGAGTTGAAAACAAACTTCTTCTAAGTGAAATAGACAGAGAAAGGCAAATACAGCATGAGCTCATATGTATGTGGAGTATTTATTGTAAAAGCCAAATGCACAGAAACAGAGAGCAGAAGGGTGGTTGTCAGGGATGAGGAAGTGAGGGAAATGAGGAGAATTTGGTTGAAGGGCACAAACTTTATTATGAGCTGAGTAAGTTCTTGTGTCTCACGTGCAGCAGGATGAACGAAGTTAATAGCACTGTACGTATCACATGCTTGGAAAATGCTAAGAGAGATGGTCTTAAATGTTCTCACCACAAAAAAAAAAAAAACAAACTGTAATTATGTGAGGTGGTGGATGTGTTTTCTAACCTTATTGTGGTCATCATTGCACAACATATACATGAATTAAATCACCACATCATATGCTTTAAACTTACACAATGTTACATGTCAATTATATCTCTATAAAGCTGGAACAAAATAAAAATAAATAAGACAAACTTCTCTGTAACAGCACAACTAGTGACGGAAAAGAATGTCGACTACTGGAGTAAACTCCTTTTTAATTTCATGATTAACCTTAAAATTTAATATGAATTGAAGATGATGGTCTATAACATAGCCATAAATATACAATAAATCTCTAAGAATGGACTGTTATTTTAAAAATTACTCATCACAGAGGAATCTTAACACTTTGTGAAGACGGAATGTATTTATCCCATCACTTACTCAACATTAAGTGGCCACACTCCAGTTTGAGGCGTACTGGGTGAAGACGCTGTCTTTAGCACTGTTTTCAGAGTCATAACTTTGTCCTCTGAGAGACTGGCCTGGAATTAGAATCCAGGACCCAGAGGGAGCAGGACACAGACGTAAATTTCAGTAGGACTGAAACTAGCAAGGAGTCAGTTTCTAATGACAGGGCAGCACCGGGAAGAGCAGACAGTGCCAAAGAGGGGTTTGGAAGAATTTGAGGGAGGAGGGTGGAGAAGAGGCAGAGAAAGAGAAGAAAATGAGGGTATTAGTTAAAAGCAATATCAATTTCAGCAGGAACCCCAGAGACTCTAGATGCAAAGGAAGAAAATAATGGTTTCAATAAAGATATTAATATAAAGGTAAACATCAGAATGAAAATACAGACCATTTCACATACAGAGAAAAGGACAACATATTAATTAAATGCAATCTATAGGCCTTATTTAGATCTTAATTAAGGTGAACTTTAAATATTAATGAGACATTCAGTGGACTTTGAATATGAGTAATGGGTATTTGATGATGATAAGGAATTATTGTCTTTTGTGGTGTGACGATTGTATGGCAGTCACTTTTTAAAACAGTTCTTTAAAGAAATACATGAAAATTTTATTAATAAAATATTATGCTGTCTTGAGTTTGCTCAGAATAAGCTGGTGTGAGCAGAGAAGTGATCAGGGTTATAATTCAAACAAGACTGGTCACAAATAATAATTGTGGACACTGGGAGATGCTTACATGGGGTTCATTACAGTATTCTCTCTACTTTTGTATGTATTGAAAATTTTCCATTGAAAATTAAAAAAAAATAGTCAAGTATTGAGAGCAAGACTAACATTCAGAAGCTAGAAGACAGAGCTCTGAGGGGGGAAGATCCAAGTGGGGAAAGTTGGAAAGAGGGGCCTGAGGGCAGGATGCGAGGGTGTGTGGGGAGGGAATGCGTGGGGGGATAATGTTTAATAAGCAACCGATGAAATTTACACATCCCCAATTTCACCTGTAAAATCTGCAAACTTTTTATAACTTTCTATGTGTCTCTTTAAGATTTTGGACTGAGTTCATCCTTTCTAGAAAACGCATATAGTTTTGAATCCCTGCAGCAAGGTGGTTGGCAGGCAGTGGGGGAGAGAGAAGGGAGGCCCCAGGCAAGGGCAGAAGGCGTGAGGAGAGAGAGGGGGTCTGAGTGCAGTTAGAAACCGACCCCATGGAAGAGCACGCCTGTCTCACTGAGCCTGCTGTAACAGCTTAACCTCTACACAGAAACAGAAGAGCAGCCTCCTGAGGAACCTGGACTCTGGTTTGAAAAAAGGCAGATTTTGGAGGGGGTCTAGTTTTGGAGCAAGCAGTCGTCATGGCAGGATTCTCCCACCCCCATTTCTGTGGCTGTGCCCTTGGGGCAAACACAGTCATTGAGGTGGCAGCCTAATGACGTCTGAAAGTAGAAGACAAAACCCACTGCCTTTCTGGCTGGATGAATCCAGGGCAGCCTGGTCACCAGAGAGCTCGGGGGCTACCTCAGCACGGAGAGAACCTGGGGGAAAACAGAGCCCGCATGTGTTTAAAAATCAGCGAAGATCGCCAAGATTCCCAAATGCACATGTGTCAGAAAACTGGGAGTGGCCGGCAGCCAAGGTGCGAAGGCTGAACGAAGCTGAGCCGCAGCCCAGCACGGCCATGCAAGGTGCAGTTTGCACCTGAGCTAGAGTTAGTTCCCTCATGAAACAAAACAGCACTATTCTTCAGAGCAGGGAGAAAATACAGAATTTCCAGAACACAACACTTACACTATCAAAAGTGTAATTTGGAAGGACTTGACATACAAGTACAATTTTATAATGGAAAATTATAAACCAACTTCATAAGAAAAGTCAATTAATTAATACTCACTCAAGATCAATCAAATGTAATTATCAAAGCCTTTAAAGCAACTATTATAACTATGATCAATGAGGTAAAACTACACTTTGGTGTGTTCACACACATACACACACGTGTATATATGTGTACATAGCACATGTATATTGTATATATTCTCAGCAGGGAAGTAAAAACATTTTTAAAAGATCCAAAGGAGGTTCTGGAACATAATATTACAATAGCTGGAAAAAGTTCACTGAACGTGTTCAATAGAAGAATGGAGATGACAGAAGAGAAATCAATACATTTGAAGACAGATCGGTGAAAAGCATCCTGTCTAAATAAGGGAAAGGGAAAAATGACTTTAAAATCCCAGAGCCTCAGGTGCCTCTGGAAGAAAGTAAATAATAAAAATAAGATCTAAGATCCAGTAAAAAGAAGAATCAAACAACAGAGAAAATTAACAAAACCAAAATCCAATTCTCTGAAAAGACTAACAGAATTGACAACCGTCCTAGACTGATGAAGAAAACAAGATGGAGAGAAAACACAAATTGCTGATATTGGATATGAAAGAGAGGGGATCATTACAGTCCCTAGATACATTAAAAGAACAGGGGAAATTATAAACAATTTTGTCCAAAAAATGCTGCAATTTAAATTAACTGGAGATTTACACCCCTCATGAACATATCATAAAAATTCTTAGCAATACATAAACAAAATAAATCCAGAAATACATATAAAGGATAAAATATCATGACCAAGTGGGATTTGTACTTGGAATGCAAGTTTGTTTGAGTATTAGAATGTTAATAAATTCAGCATATTAACAGGAATAAAGGAAAAAATATGTGATAATCTACACACAGGCAGAGAAAATGCTTACCAAATTCAATCATCCATTCACATGTAAATATGAATTTCCCTCCCCGTGGAAAACTAGTAATAGAAGGGAACTTAATCAATCTGCTAAAGTGTATATAGAAAAAGAAAAACAGAAACAAAATACTTTAGCCTTGCCATATGCAAAGCTGAAATAGTGAACATTTGCCCCTTATGATTGGGAATAAGTTAGGAATGCCCATTGTACTGAACCTCAAGCCAGTACAATAAGACAAGAAAAAAATCACAAAGAGTGGGGAGTAAGATACACTGTTGTATCTGTTTGTAAATTACATGTTTGTTTACGTAGAAAATCTTCAGAAGGCAATAAAACACCTAAAAGAACAAATAGTAAGTGTAGCAGGACAGAATACAAGCTTAATAAAGGGAAACTAATTTTAGTATATTAGCAGCAAAGGATAAAAAGTGGAATTTGAAAATTCCATTGTAATAATTGTCTAGAAAAATACCTGACGAAAGACTTAAAAACACCGCTCTGACAACTACTGAAATTGCTAAGCATTCCATTGTTCAGTTAATTAAGTCTAGCTTGCCAGGCTTTTTAGACTTGTACATCCTGATAATTTGCTATATCTAATTCACAACTACTTATAAAGTGACTTCTAGAGCCTCTCATGGCACAGCTCACAACCTGAGAAAAGGCAAATGAAGTAAGTTTTAAGTGTTTTCCCTATCACTTCGTTCCATTGTTACTTTTAGCAGTTTTCTAGAGTAAAATGGCTGAAATTTAGAGAGAAGGACAGAATGAGCGATGTCTTGGGAGTATTCCGAGAGCAGGCAGTTGAGTTACAGCCATTTTGTTAGGGTTAGAAAGACACCAACGGCGATGCCTTAAAGTTTTCATTACTCATTTTGAAGAAACAGAGGGTAATGGTGTTTTGGAAAGACTCAACTCAGAAAAATGGATTTGCCTCAGGATGAAAATGCATTTGGGTGCAGGGGCTCATATTCTCAGACACAGTAATGAAGGTGGCATTCCACCACACAGCAGCTTTCCGAAAATCAGAGGACTTTGGCCATTCATCACTGCCAGGTTGTTCCTGTGAAGGACGGAGGACGCATCCCATCCAGGAGACCCTCCTGGACGAGACATGTGGCTATGGGTGTGGTCAAGGTGCCAGAGACAGATCACAGACATCCGAGTAAAGGGCAGCATTGATGCCAGGATAGACAATGATCAAATGGGTTGCTCCAATTGCGATGACAAGGGAAATCCTCATAGACATATATAATTTTGACAAATATTTCTTTCACACTACTTTCTTGAGCATGCTTTACATTTGAGACATTGGGCTTGATGCTAAAAAGAAAACAAGTATAATTTAAACACAACTTCTGCCTTCAAATGACTGATGACTCATCAGGGTTAAATGATTTTATACGAAGATGCCAATGAAATTCAAGGTGAAAAGTCAATAAAACTTGGAGGAGGGACTACGAGATATCTTTGTGGGGGAGAAAATAGTATTAATCCTTAACTCAAAGCAAACATGAAAATTAATTCAACATGGATCATAGGACCAAATGTAAACACTTATAAAATACAAAAGAAATGATATATACAAGAAAAACTACAAGCCGAGGCATAAAGAAAAACTTCAGGAAACCAGTGCAAGGTATGGTTAATGATTTAAAAGAGAGTGAATTAGCTGTAGATGAAGAAACTATAAGACTTCATGAGGAATGACTCTTGAGTCGCTCTTATCCTGGCCTTTAAAGTGGTGGGAGAAACACCGTTTCTCTTTGGGAAACAAGGGCAGGCAGTAGAGAGGATCTGGGTTGACCACTAAATACCGGGATGGGACAGAGACAGGTCTGGCCAGCTGCAGGGTAACCGGGCAGAAGGACATTGTCCCCCTGTGGGGAACCCGGTTATCTTCACAGTTACCTTCACGGTTTCAGAGAGTGAGTCCCAGACATCCAACAGAAAGGTAGAATGCAATGCCAGGTGTTCGCTCAGGGACCTGCACACACAGGCAGGGAACTGCACGCGCAGTCAGGGACCTGCACACAGAGTCAGGGACCTGCATGCACGGTCAGGGAAGAGAATGAGCACCATCTGGGAAACGTGCCACCAGGGTGCAGGAAGGTAAAGGAAGTAAAGTCGTGACAGTGAAGCACTCAGACAAAGAGGTCAGCAGTCTGCAAGTCAGACGAGGGTCCTCACCCAAACCTGAACACGCTGGCACCCGGATCTCAGACGGCCAGCCTCCAGAACAGTGAGAAATAAACTGTTGTTGATAAGCCACTCAGTCTATGCTGTTTTGTTACAGCAGCTCCAGCAGACTGAGACTGAGACAGAAGAACCCCGGAAGGCTCCTTGGGACAGCTGTAAGAGCTGAAGAAGGCTAGGAAGCCAGTTTTGCAGGTGCACGGTGAGGTGGGAGTACATGGATCCTGCATTCAAGGCAAGTGAGCTTGGCCACACAGAAACTCAGAGAACAAGGTAGAATCCAGCCGTGTGGCTGGACCGTCCCCAGCTCCTATTAACATGTCTACTCCCGAGTCAGTGCAGGGAGCACTGGGTGTGCCAGTCCACAGCTGGGGCAGGAAGAGGCGAGTGGTGATTGCCATGGGTGGGGTTCCCTTAGTAACCATGTTGAGACAAGAATTTGAGTGTAAGTCATTGTTTGAAACATTATCCTAAGAAGTACTAATAGGGCAGGATGGAAGGAAACAGGGAGAGAAATACAGGAATCATCACTGAACAGGCTACCCGTGTCCACATCTGACACTGTGCATGCTGGACACCAGAATGTCCAGCGTCCCGCCTCCTCGTGGTGACCGTCCCTCGGGGTTCTCATGTCCACATTCCCTGGGAGCACAGGCAGCTCCTTCCCCCAGCACAAACAGAAAATAAGCCAAAACTCCACAGCCAAGGAGTCAGAAAGACAGTGGGGAAAAGAGCTGCTCTTAGTCACCAAACCCGCCACTTTTTGTGCATTTCACTGAACTGAAACAGTAATTAAAGCTGTCCAGATGCTGCCTGTTCAGAGGAGCACTAAAGTAGAAAACACAAAATTGCTTTAATTGCCTTGAGGTGATTAAATTCGGAAACGCTGGGCTCTCCATCAATCTAGCGTCCTTTCTTAGAAGAGAAAACACTAACCGTGTTGTGTTTCAGGAATATCGATCTGTCTGAGCCATGTGTGTATTTTTAAATAACTGTAGGCAGGTTATAAATCTAATCTACCTTCCGATCCTTGGTGGTGCCTTAAGCTTTCCTATCCATCCCACAGAAACACATCTGCTTCCTTAGTCCTGCCTCACTAGCTGAGAAACTGCTTCTCACCTGGCTGCACGCACAACAGCAACACTGCAAAGATAAGCTCTCTGGGGCAGAAATTCTTATGGTGTCTCTAAAGTAAAAGTAGACTAGATTGACGAGGTCACTTAAAGCGGCTGCCTCTTATGAGCAAGGACTCCCATTTGCACTGTATCCTAACGCAGAGGAAGCCAGGGGGAACGGATCAGTAACATGCGATGACTTCTTCATCGACATTAAAGTAAGGATACGATACCCAGAGGGTGGGCCAGAGAGGGGGTCCTGGGGCACTGAGGTTTAGCCTAATAACTGAAGACAAGCAAACAAAATTAAAACATTAATTCAAATATTGAGTGATAAGTGTAGTGTTAAGAAATGCACTCCTTTGAATCTATAAACATTAACCAGACAAGTCCTACCTCCCGAAGGAAGCTATAGATCAGTTGGCAAGTTAATGTTTTCTTGGAAAATAAGACACACCGTGTATCTTTCCCAGTCTAAGTGGCATAAGTTGTCGGTCACCCATCACTGCTCTCCAAAGACTTGGAGAAGAGACTGGGCTTCTGAGTCTGCCGTTTGCTAATGCGGTGAAAGGCAAGACTAAGGTGGAGCCAAGAAAACTTGGACTCAGATTGAAAGTGCAAGAGAAACTGAGTGATCGTGGTGAAATGCTTATGTTTTCGGGTAAATCTTATTTAGAAAATCTATTCTGGAGCGATATTCATACAGCTGCGGGATGCCACCTGTGGAAGGTTTCGGGAAAGCATCTTGTTGCACTTACCACTGGCTTTAATACTTCGAGGCTTTAATACTTCACTTTGCTGGCTAATATTCAGGACTTATTTGTCCCAGTTCAAATTGCAGGGCTGAAAGAATTGATGCTCGGAGCTGGAAGGAAATGGCTTCCCTGAGTTTTCTGCATTTTCTCCTTTGAAAGTGCAACCAGACTAGGCTGACTGCACTCTCCAGCCCCGTTTAGTGAGACGTTCCAGTGGACGTTAACACCTGCTGCAAAGTAATTAGCTTCTTCAAAGTGGAGTGCCCTGCACAGCAGCTAATTCAAAGGAAATGCAACTGTCAGGGCAAAAATAGAAAGTTCCTTTGTGAATCTGCACCCACACCTGTCAGCTTCAATAGCAACTGCCCTTGGGATGGAATAAATGCACAGACCAGGAGGACAGGAGGCAAGGAAATTACTTAACAAGAATCCTGCACTTGTGGGATGCATCGTGCTTGCAGAGGAGGGCACCCCTCAGCACCCTCTGAGAGGAATGGTATTTAAATTCAATATTAAGCTTCCCAAACAAGATATTTTTCCATTCATCACAATTAAACATGCACAAAAGTAAACTTTTGTCATTGTAATGACAGTATGTTGATGCTTATTTTAATTAGCAGGAAAGTGAAATATTTTGAAGCATCTGGTTTCCAGTCACCTGACATGGATCACACGTTCCCCTTGAGGATGTGGTCACCAAATGGCTTTGTCACCCCCTACTTAGTAAACGGAAATATTTCTTTTCTTCTCAAGGTCACAGCAAAACAAACAAACCTGTGGAAGGCAGCAAGATGAAATTTGCCCAGTGTTAAAAAAATTGTCCTTTGTTTTCTGGTTTAGCTTAATCATGTAGAGCATCAGAGAAGAGTGAACGCCAGTAAACAGAGAGGGCAAAAGACGGAATGCAGTGTCACTTCAATGTCTACCCCCATGAATATTTATTATGCTGTCTCCAAATACAAAGTCTTTTTAAAAGCATCTGTACTAACGTATTTGGCAAACATCTTCTTGGAGGAGTAAGCCTGGTGACCTGAGACTAAGAGAGAATGACAATCATTTTAAAGGACAGATTTCCAAACCTGTCTTAGCCTGGTCTTTTCTTTCTTCAGCTCCACTGTAGCATCTAACATGCTGATGGGAAATACTTATTGAATAAATGCTGCCCTCCTTACCCACCCCACCTGCCGTCCAGAGCAGCAGACTGTATGGTCATCACGGCCTCACGTACAAAGTTTCTTTAACTATTATCAGGTGTTCAGCAGAAATCTGTTATAAACTATAGGAGGAAATACGGGTAGTTAAAAATGCCACACTTCCTGGAGTGAGACACAGCTGCGTCTAAACGTGGACCCCTGCAAGGTCACAGCGCCTAGACGTGGACCCCTGCGAGGTCACAGTGCCTCGACGTGGATCCCTGCAAGGTCACAGCTAAGGACTCTCATCGGGGGCTCAGCAGAGGAGGATCTGTTTACAAGCTTGTGTGGTTTTCAGCAGAATTCAGTTCTTTAAGAGCCATTAGACTGAGGCGGGCCTGCGATCCTAGCTGACCCTTGACCTGAGGTCACCCTCCGGTCCTCGGCGTGTGGTTTTCTTCAGCACGCCAGTTTCTCCATCAAAGTGTGCAAACCAAGAAGGCAACCAAGAGAGCCACCCAGCAAAGCAGAAGCCACAGTCTTTTGCAACAATCACAGAGTGACATCCCACTACCGTTGCCACCTTCTGTGGGTTGGAAGCAAATCATGGGACCCACCCGAACCCAAGGGACAGGACTACCCAGGGTGTGAGTACCAGGCGGGAACCACTGGGGGCCGTCTTCAAGTTTCCCTCCCTCGTGGGACCACTGTGAGTATTAAGGTGTGTGTCTCACGAGAAGGACTCAGCAAACATCAGTTCCCGCCCATCGTCAGAATGCCTCCTCTTCCTCAGTTGTCAGAGTCCCCAGTTACTTTGTTGGGCTCTGTGCCTACATTGTCTCAACCACGTGGGTTTCCATGATTTATGTTTCAGAGACTGTTCCAGTCCACTGCTGACTCTCCTTCCTGGTGATACGTTTTCTCTGATGCCTTCCTGGTGGATTAACGTAACTTCCCTAATTTGTAGGTGTGGTGTGGAGCTCAGATGAGATCATCTTTGTAAAGGGTTTCAATAGCACTTGGAACATGGCAAATACTCAATAAATTTTATCATCACCGTCACTGTTATTACTATAAAAAGACAGGTTGGGATTAGATTACAGGGAACCTTAAATTTTGGGCCAAGGGAAAATTCTTACTCTGAAGATAATAGGTTTCCTGGGTGCCCATTGTCAGTGTGCCTCAAAAATCACCATCTAAAAAGAAGTGTAACAAATATTTTAAAATACATATATATATAGCAAAAAGTCGATTCAAGGGAGAATCATAATTTCTGTTAAAAGACAGAGACTAGGATGGCTGTGAGAGGACTCCGGGGTAACGTCTGAACTTGTCAGTAATTGCCACTGGCAGTCACATGACTGCATCTGATTCCCGCAGCCCCCAGTCCAGAGCCAACCCTTGATTCTTTCAGCCTCCCCCCAGGTCACCCAGCGAGCCCAGCCCCTGCAGCACACCCACCCTCCCTTCCTCTTACTCAGACGCCTGGCTGCTGTGCTGTCTTTTTGCTGCAGATGTAGTCCTGGCAGCCTCAGGGGCAGAGCATCGGGCTTTATCCCTACCCAGCTGCTCTCCTCCAACAACAACAAGTCTGTCCACATCTTCCAGTGTTGCGTTACTGAGGAATCCTGTGTGTGGTCAGATCAGCATAGAAACAGATTCTCATCACTGAATTTCCATCATAAGAATGTAGTCTGATGACTTTTCTGGCTCAAATAAAGGCAGAAACATCTATCCTCAAACATAACAAGCATCTCAAAGCAGGGGAAGCCAGATATTTGTTCTCTCATAATCAGACCCTTCTTTGAGGAGGCATTAGAAGACAAATAAACATAAATATATATCCAACACACACGTTTTAACATACACATATACATGCGCACTGCACATACATACACAAGTGTGTGCACACGTATGTGCGTGAATGTTTGTATGTAGAGCTCTACCTCAGAATTGGCCGTGAGCCCACATTAACTCTCTTGAAACAAGTATTCGTAAGGAAATGGTGAAGCATAAGGAAATTGAGAATCAATACTGAATAATTTAAGTCAGTTATTAACTTTATTACATTAGCAGTAGTGCATTCATTTCAATTATTGATCTAGCCTACATCATCAGAGTGGGCAAACCTTCTGGTGTTGACTGTAAGCCAAACGGGAAGGGGAGGGGCAGAGAACGGAAGGTGCCCTTCTCACTCACCTGGCTCCAGAGCATCGCTGAGAGAGGGGAAGATCTATGTACGTGGAGTGATAGATACGTGTTCACTGACTGGAACGGAGCGAGCCAGTTACTCCCTCAACATGGTCCAGTCGTGTTCACATGAGAATTAAACCTGCCTGCAGGTTTATTTGTGGTTTGATGATAAAATGCAGGTGAAGTGTTCAGCATAGTACCTGGTATGCTGTAGGCGCACGGTAGGAACACAGCAGATCATACCTACCATCAGTATTTTATTCACAGCTTCTTCCATTGCTGTTCTTTTCATCCAACTATTTCTTCCAGTATTAACTTTCTCTTATCAAACTGGTAGAAACGTCTACACCACTGAACTGATAGGCCCATCTTGTCCTTTATGCACCGAGCTAGAAACAGAACTCCAGCGCCAGACATACCAATTAACTGCCATGGCTAAGTAGATGCCTTGTTCTGACTTTCTTCATAGGTAGAAATGAAAATGCAACAAAAATCAACTGTCATCCCCTGTTCCATTCCCTCCTGCAACCGCCTTTCAAGAAAAACAAAGTTGAACTCAAAATGCGACTCTTACAAACCAGGAGTACCATAAAGTCTTAAGAAACGAAAAAATCTTAAAACCATTTGTGAGCTATAATAATACAATCTAAACAATACTGTTAGGAGCACCAGTAAATTTAGACAATGAACAAATGTACGTAAATAAAATACCCACAAATGTGAATGCGCAGCCCACAAATGCATCTTTATACACAGCCTTCTCAGCGGGGAGATCCAGGCAGGACTGTGCATTCTCTCCGCTTCTTTATAGAGCGTCCACTTTGTGGAGTCTGGGCTGACAATGACTCATCTCAGTCCCCAAGGATTTTCTACATGTGTTGCTGAGGGTAATGTTGTGAAGCAAGATTTAATATAGAAAAGTGAAAAAAAAAAAAGATAGTTTTAATGAAATAAGTTAAAACCCAGAGGCTGATCGGGAATTCTGTCTAGCTCAGCCTTCACTAGGACCCTCTTTTGACCTTGCTCAAGGAAACCAGCCGAACAAGCTGTGTTGGGTAATGTCTTCTGGAACGAAGGAATGGAGTCATTACACAATGATAAATCAAAGGAGGACTCTTTTCCAGTGATGTGATTAGTAACTCCAGGGTCAGAGGCAGAGCGCCGAGAAGAGGTCCAGTGACGTAAGCCTGTAACCTTCATGGCCTGATCGGAGCTGCCATTAAAGTGGCTCTAATGGTGTCGTTTTTATTTTACTAGCAACCAACCAGCTGGGTCAAAGGCGGGGAAACAAACACATTCAGCCTCAAAGCACCTTGTTTGGTTTCCTAGCAATTGAATAACAGCATCTCTGGTGAGCTGCTAATGAAATTCTCCTCTCTTAACATCTAATCAAAATTCACAGCCAGAAGCAACATGGAAAGACTGTCCCAGCTAAAACATTAATTATTCTGGTGATAAAACTGTCTCAACAGTGGGCTTCAAGCAGACACGTTCTTTGTGACCAGCAATGCTTAGAGCATCACGTTCACCCTTTGGTGTTTGACCGTTTCAGACCAGGTGGGAGAGGAGAGAGGGCGAAAGAGCCATGCATTCCCCAGCAGGTCCTGCTGGGGCAGCTTGGGAGTCAGAGGGGAAAGCATGTCAGTGTGTAGCTCTTGTCCTTCAAATCCTGAGAAAAGTGACAGTTGTGTCTGAAAGTCATGAGCGTAGGCACTTCGCCAAATTGAAGAGATTGATCACTTCAGCCCCAGTTAGGGAACCATTCGAAGGCTGTAGTTGCTCCACCTAGAGAATTCATCTGACAGAACACCGGTATTAGTTAAAATTAGAGCAACCTCATACGAGTGATTAAAAAAAAAAAGTTAAAAATAACATTAGAGCAACCTCGGACCTACTCACCCATTGTAATGTGTTCTCTAAATGGGGCGCTGCCATTGGCAAGGCTCTGAACATCCAGCACCACAGGCACCATTAGCATCAAGAAGAAAACAGTTCTCTACGCTCAGCGCTTGCAGTGCTCTGGGCATGGAGATCTGGAGACAGAGCCAACACAGTCTGCCAACCATATGGCCTACTTTTCACTTCTTTTCTTACGGCAAACACACATGGCCTTCACCTGTCATCCTGTAAGCGACCCTGTTGTAAAACTTAAGACTAAAAAGAAATAAGAATTGCTTTATTTATTTATCTATTTGTTACTTACGATAATAATAATAATAAAACAAAGGTGGGTGGGAAGTAACAATCATTAGTGAGAAGTGACCTTGTGCCAGACACTCTGTCAATGCTTCACGTGGGTCACATCGCTTCAACCTCACGTGACGTCTGTGATCAAGACAGATTACTATTGTGCTTATTTTAGAGACGAGGAAGCCTGAAGCTGGAAGGAACCTGTGGCTCACCCCGGGCACAAGACAGCAGAGCCACTCACCCAGGGCCGCACACGCAGACCACTCGCCCTCCGCCTTCTTGGCAGAGGCACAGCCGCAGAGACACGTCAGATGCGCAGACAGCGTAGCGCCAGGCACCTCCCAGGCCTCAGTTCTGACAGCCCCACGAGGTAAGTCCTGCTTTTGTTGCTGTCATCCTTGTCAGTGTTGGTGTTACTCCCCCTTACTGAGCAGGGGACACAGGGACGCAGAGAAGCTGCTAGGAGACCAAGTGCACGCCTCCCAAGACCGGTTTCTTCACTTCCTCCTGAAACTTCCCTGCGCTTTCCAGGCAACTGCAAAATGCAACTGCTTTTTCCTGTGCTGTGAATGGCATGGTCATCTACAATTAGATTTTCTCAAAATAAAACTGGAAATCAGAAAATAAAGACCTGGATTCTGACTTAGGGCAAAGTAGTTAACAGTTAGTGTATGTGACCTTGATATAGTCTTTCAATGTATCGTGGGCTTGATTTCCTTGGCGTCTGTGCCCTTCTCCCGAGTGCATGAGCATCTGACCGGCTGTGGAGCATCTACTGTTATGTCTAAAGCCAAGCCCTGATTTCCCATTTCCCCCTGAGCTCTGTTTCCCGTACTTGGAGACTGAGCTGACAGTGTGCTTCTGAATACATAAAGCTTTCATTCCACCAAGGAAAGTCCTAGTAGATGCACACAAATCACCTTCCCTGGGAATTAGTTTCCGCATCTCTGTAATAAAAGGGAAGGGAACAAATCGTTCCCTCCACAAGCTGTGGGTGGACCCACTGGTGCAGTGAGTAGACATCTTTAATTCGTCTTCTAAAAGCTGGTTCACCGAGAGGTTCAGGAGAATTCCCCAAGAACAAGTACAAACAGCAAGAGGTAATTACCATGGGGTGCGGGGCTTATGTTAAAAAAAAAAAAGAATCTCAGAAAAGAAAGAATGGGAGTGTGTCAGGGACAACGAGGGTATAAAGGCACACTCTCCTCCGAGGAAGAAAACCTCTCTGGAGAAGAGGTGCCCTCCAAGAGGGACTTAAAGACACTCTCTGTAAAGTGCCGCCATTTTTTAATGAAGAGGATTCAAAAGTCATCCATGGTGACTAATTCTTTCAAAAGCATGTTTTGATCATAAAACCACCCCTGGAGTGAAATGAATGTTTGTATTTTCAAAAGCAGTCCAAGAGAATAACCAAACTATAGAAAAATAGGGGATTGGCTGAGCAAACGTCTACTTCCACATAGAGGAATGTTGCACGGTCGTTCAAAATAATATCCTGGAAACATTTATTCAGTGGAAAGGTGTCAATTATGTATTTTGGATTTAAAAAGAATGTTCCAAAACAACAACCCAGTGACGGCACCATTTTTTAGTTCTTATTTTTCACTGAAGTGTAATCTCGATTTACGTCATTGGTTTCCAGTGCACAGCAGAGCGGTTCAGTTACGCGTGTGTCTCTGTGCGCACGCCTCCGTGACGCCGGCTGCTTCTGGATGCTTGGCTTCTTATTGTCTTATCATTTTCCATAATGAACATGTTCTTAATCCTATAATGAAACCAAATATATTTTTTAACTAACCTGAGAGGGCAGACCCTGCGTGCAGTCAACAAGAGATGATGTATCTCAACTGGCAGAACTGCTTAGACCAAGGATTGCACATCAGACCTTTCCCAGGGGAAGCTGTTCTGAGTCACAGACCGCTACTGCTAAGCTGTCAGTAAGTAACCCTGACTTGGTAGTCTTGGTGTGATCCGCCCATGGATGCCCGCACTGCATGGGAGCAGGTGTTCATCCAGCCGGAGGGTCTTACACTGACTACAGCTATGCTCGCACCGCAGCAGATCTGGGAGTAAAGAACTGGTAAGTCATGAGCTTGTCAGAAGGTAAAACACAACTTGAACCCACCCATGAAATTTAAGCCCGTCACTGGCAAGATGGGATTTACAAATTTACATCGGTTCTCTCCCTGATCCACCTTAAAAAAGGAGAAAGTGCATCAAACAGATCAAGATGAGTAAGTCTGGGAAACACATCTATTAGATGCTTCATTCTGTCAGTGCGGGAAGTGGTAAAAACCAGAAAAATGAAAGAAGCCAAGGCAGAAACCCCCAAACTAAGACATGTCCTAAAAGAGCTTTGAATCCTTTAGAATAAGCTGTGAGAGGGGGAAAAATGTGGGCCTGGAAAAAATCACATTTATCCTTTTAAAAAATTATTTTTCCAAAATACCCTCGAATTTTCTAAACGAAAGAGAGTAAGTAAATTCCATCATTTACTAAAGCTGTACCTGCACTGAAACGAAGCATTGCCTACGATTTACTGATGGTCAGGTCGGCTGTGATGCGTGAAGCTGGGGTGCATTAACAGGAGTCCAAGTAGTTGGTACCCCGGAATTGGGCCGCACGGCAGGACTGAGTGACGTCCTGCGTTCAGAGCGTACGTTGCCGGGCAGCTTCCTCCCCTGTGCCCATCTCACGTGATCCTCAGAAATCCTCAGTGGAGCACACAGAGCAGCTGTGATTGTTCCCATCCCCATGTTCCAGGTAGGGATGCTGAAGCTAACCAGTTATTCCACAACCCGAAGCTACTTAAAAATGAGACTGCTGGCCCCAAATGATGATGTTTAACTCTCAAAAACACAGAAATGCCAACTTAGTAAATCATTGCACCATTTTCCACTCTGGAGGATGAAAAAAAATTCTTAAGACTTTTAAAACTTTAGTTCTAGAATATGTCTTCTTTTTCCAAATAGCCACCTCTTTCTAGATGGCAGTTTCTTCATTTTTCAAATTGAGGTGAAATGCACAGAACATTATACATATTAAAGTGAACAATTCAGTGGCATTTAGAATATATACAAGGTTGGGACACCACCACCTCCAGTTCCAAAATACTTTCATCACCCAGCATAAAACCCAGTTCTCCCCTCCCCTGGCAACCAGCAATCAGTGTCATCTCTTTAGACTGAATGACTGCACACGTCACATAAAGGAAGCATGCGCTACGTGACCTTTTGCATCTGGTTTCTTTCAAGTAGCCTCATGTTTCTGCAGCTCACCACTCTGCACTTTGTGCCAGGACCCCCTTCCTTGTCAAGGTTGAATAAAGTCAACTTGGCAGGTGAGGAGTTGTTTTTATCCTGCCACGTTCTAGATCTTTCTCCTTTGTCTTTAGCTTTTGGCATTTTTACTATGGTGTGTCTGTGTTTGGATTTGGATTCATCCTAATCAGAGTGCATTGAGTCTCTTGATATGTGGGTTCATGGTTTTCATCAAATCTGGGGCATTTTCAGCCATTGATTCTCCAAGTGTTTTCCGCTTCTTTCTCTCCTCTCCCGGCACTCACACTGCGCCGTGCTGGTGTGTTTCACGGCGTGCTGAGTTTCTGAGGCTGTCTCCACCTTCTTCCTTCTCTGCCTCTGCTTTGCAGATTACACGATTTCTGTGAAATCAATGTGGCAGCTGTTTGCTGAGACCCTCTAGTTAATTTTTTCACTGCAGGTTCACTTTCCAACTCCAGAGTTTCCATTTTGTTCTTTTTTATAATTTCTCTCCATTTAGGAATATTCACTATTGGGTGAGACTTTGTCATCATACTTTCCTTGAGCTCTTTTCAGCATGATTTCACTTAGTTCTTTGGAGATACTTATAACAGCTGCTTTCATGTCTTTGTCTTTTAAACTCAACACCTGAGATTTCAGTCAGTTTCTATTGCCTGATGTTATTTCTGTGTGTTGGTCATACTTCCCTGCTTCTTTGCAAGTCTCATTTTTTTTTTAATCTGGACATTTTAGGTAATGTTTTGCAGCGGTTCCCACTGAGCGTCCTCTCCAGGGGTGTGTTGCTGCTGCTGTTTGCTTGTTTATTTGCTCAGGGACTGGCTGGGCTATTTTAGTAAAGTCCGTCTCCCCCAAAGTGAAAGCCTCTGCTCTCCCTCCTCCCAGGGCCCAGCCTCGTGCATGCGTGCGGTCCACCTGTGATGACAGTGGTCAGGGAGTCCCTCCTGAACGATCATTTTCCTTAATTACAGTCAGCTGTTAGCATCCACCAACCTCCAGATGAGTGCTCTGTTGTTTTCCACGATACTCCAGGGCATACTTTGTTGTCCTAATCTGATCCTATTAAATCCAGGTCCCTTTGAAGGGACAGTTTTTCGAGGCTAGTCTTTGAGGTTTGCTCTGACCCCAGAAGGGCCCTTCTGAGCGTTTTTTCCCCCAGTTGTCTCTGGTAAAGCAGCTGGCCTGTACCGTTTGGCTTGTTTCGTTGCTCTCAAGAGCTGCCAGTCGCCTTTGAATTGCCTACAACCAACATCTTCATTGTCTTCAAAAGTACCCTTCGGCTTGAACTTCCCCACATCCTGTTCAAGTCACGTCAGTGTCCTAGAGAGAGCTTTGGGTCTCTCTGTTCAGATGGCCTGCCTCTTCCCCTGGGCAGAAACGTCAGCGCCACAGCTCCAGCGGGAGGGTTAGGCACAGAGGTCTGCTTCCCCAGTATCACCTGCTTTAAGAGCAAGGCACTGGGTGAGGACAGTAGCCTCAGTCCTTCCGGCTTCGTCTCCAGATGTGGAACCTCCACCCTACGAGCAAACGAGGTCAAGGGATCAGAGTCCAGTGTCCTTGGTGTGCCCCACCGGAGGTGGCGTCTCCATTCCACAGACAGGGGCCAGGCGGCGAATGGGAGCCCTGACCTCTCTGAAGCCCTGGTCTAGAATGTAGTCTCTACCATGCACAGCTGGGGGCAGGGGCATGTGATGAGAAATTCAGGTGGCCTGCCCCCCAACCCAGGGAGATAGCATGGCCTCTACTGGGAGCTGAGGAGAGAGAAACCCCTGTGTTCTTGGCTGCACAGACCTAGGGTGGAGTTTCCATCACGTTGAGTCATGAGAAGGGAGAGAGAAAGAGGGTCATGGTTCAAATGCCACAGATTCTCATCGTTTTTACCAAGTTTTAATAGACTTTCTTAAAGTTTCTCATTTGCTAAATGCTCCTGGAGCAGTTTCCAGAGATTTAAATGATTGTTTAAACAAAATTTTCGGCAGTTCTGTTTACATCCCTGGGGAACAGGACCAGGAAGCTCTTCACACGGCTGTTGTGGAAGTGGGTCCCCACTCTCTGATATTTTAATGCTAGAGATAATTGGCAGGCCCAGATGAGAAAAAATGTCACAAAAAGTTTAGAATTGGTAAAAAATCTTACAGGTCAGCTGATAACAGTAATTCAACTTAGCTTTTTACAAATCTTTTTAAATGGAGGCAGAAATAGTAAGGAGCATCCTGGTCGTACCTAATGTCAGATAAAGGGTCCAAGAGGAGGTCATATGTGGAGAACTGCAGGCCCCACCTTAGGAAATGTTAAACTTGTGACGCAGTACGTCTACTCCGTGTCTGCCTAGACTGTTCATGTGACTGTCCAGTCTCGTCTCTCCTAGGTGGCCGCAGATCAGCTTCTCTTTGGTGCCTCAGTGTTTCTCCACTTGTTATCCACTCGTTACTAGCTGCAGGGCCTGGGCCACAACTGAAACACATCTCTCCCAACCTTTCACAAGGAAACGAGTCACGGCGCTTTAGTGCTGTGTCTTTCATCAGTATTCACACCAACCGTTCCTATAACTAGCATGTATGTTTTAAATAAATCATATTATAAGCATAGATAGGTATAGATATGTAAAGATAATAGGGGTTTTTTTTCCCTATTTCTGGTAGGTCCAGAAAAAAATAACACATGTGAGGAATATTTAAAATCAATACAGAAAACTTATCTTAGAAAGTTGTCTTCTTACAGAATAATTTAAGAATTTAATATTAGATGATAAGCCCCATCTTAATATCATAATACTCTTTTTAGTATGGTCCCTAAAATATTTGTCACGCAATATCAAATATTTAGGGCAAAACAGAAGGTACCAGTATATCAATCCCTCAAAAAGGAGCATGCAAGGTCACCGTGATGTTTGTGAAACGGAGTAGAAAGAAAAAGAAATTCTGAAAAATATGTCTCAAAATGGACTCTCCCTGATAAAAATCTAAGGGGCAAAATCCCAGATCCCTCAGACTGACATGCATGTCTGGGAAATGCTTCCAGTCAGTGGGATCTACAAGGCAAGATAGATCATCAAAGGACTTGAGGCTCTCTGCTGGCTAAGACTAGAGCCTTGAGACTTCTCTTCTGGCAGCTTTGCAAAACTACAGAAAATTATGACTTCTGCATCCTTCAGTTGAAGATTTATGTACTGGGCTTCTGACCACACCACATACAATTCAATAAAACTGAAACAGTTGCACTGGCTGGCGCTCACATTATCACATAATCCACCTTCTGAAAATACCTACTGAGATTTCAGTTGAAAAGGAAAACATTTCTCAAATGGTACAGTAAAGATTATTGTACCACAACTTCACAATTTCAGATTCAGATATTTCTTTTTTCCATATGCAGGAAAAATAAAGGAAAGAAGGAAAGAAAGAGAGGAGGAGAGGAAGGAATGAAGGAAGGAAGGAAGGAAGGAAGGAAGGAAGGAAGGAAGGAAGGAAGGAAGGAAGGAAGGAAGGAATGGAGGAAGGAAGGAAGAGACAGAGACAAAGAGAGAAAGAAAGAAAGAAAAGAAAGAAAGAAAGAAAGAAAGAAAGAAAGAAAGAAAGAAAGAAAGAAAAGAAAGAAAGAAAGAAAGAAAGAAAGAAAGAAAGAAAGAAAGAAAGAAAGAAAGGAAGAAAGAAAGAAAGAAAGGAAGAAAGGAAGGAAGGAGAAAGAAGCTCTACTCACTCATCTGTTAATGTTTTGAAGTTATAAATATTATTTTATACCTTAATGCAAAACAACCAGCCAATAGCTTGAGAAAGCTGTCTAGAATTTTCCTGAAAACTGTCTTTCTCTGTGATTTGGGGTCTACGTTTAGAGAAGTGTATGTTTTCTTTTTCTTGCCAGGGATTTCTTGTGTCACAGGAAAGGGGAACTTTATCACAGGAAAACCTGGGGGTAGAGTCTCCCTTTGATGTGTCAGACGGGGCTTGACACAACTGGCAGGGAAGAAGTAAGTGAAGTTTCTATCAGTGTTTTGTTATGGAAAGAATCCAGAAATGTCTAAAAGGTAAAGTCTGTACATTGATTCCAGGTTGGGGGGGTCAAACCTTACAAAGGTCATCCAGGCAATCAGCCAGCTTGGAGAGGCCGTGGGAATTCACTGGGGTCCACAGGTGGGCCCAGCTGGTCTGACTCCCCTAATGTCATATGCATATTCTATGTGTTTGTATATATGTTCATCTTTCACAACTTCCATAATATGCGACTTGGAGAGTTCCATGATTTATTCAAGTCAGTCCCTATTCTGTGCTATGCCAGACGCTGGGTTTGGTCGTATTGATTAACTATTTCTGTGTAAAAGAAAATTCCCCGAACCTATTGGCTTAAAACAGTATGAATTTATTTTTGTGTACAACTCTACGGGTCATTTACGGATTTGCAGCAGGCGTGGTTGGTCATAGAAGGGCCTGATTGCACATTCGTGGACAGCTGGTGGGTTGCCTGGGGCAGGTGGGACCAGAACAGCAGTTGCCCGCCTGGGGCATTAGTCTGGCAGTTGCCCGCCTGGGGCATTAGTGGTGACCGAGCCAAGGGTCTTTCATCATCCAGCTGGTTGGCTCAGGCTGATCAATGTGGCAATAGCTGGGTTCCAACAGAGAGTAGGTCATTCAAAGTCCACTGAGGTCTAGGCTTGAAACTGACACACTGCATCCTGACACACTCTTTGTGCCAATGCAAGTCACAAATCAGCCCGGATTCAGCGCCTGTGAGAAAAATGTGCACAGAAACTGCCACCTGCCTCTTCCCTTAAAATTCTTCTTAAAATTCATTTACTGCATCTGTTGAGATGATCATAGGGTTTCCATTCTCTGATTTGTTACTGTGGTGTAGCACACTGATTGATTTGCAGGTATTGAAAAATCCTTGCATCTCTGAGATAAACCCCACTTGATCAGGGTGTATGATCCTTTTCATATATTATTGGACTCAGTCTGCTAGTATTTTCTTGAGGACTTTGGCACCTGCATTCATCAGTGATATTGGCCTGTAATTTTCTTTTTTGTGATATCTTTGTCTGGTTTTGGTATCAGGGTGATGGTGGCCTCATAGAAGGAGTTTGGAAGTGTTCCTTCCTCTGCAGTTTTTTGGAATAGTGTCAGAAGGGTAGGTGTTAACTCGTCTCTAAATGTTTGGTAGAAATCCCCTGTGAAGCCATCTGGTCCCGGACTTTTGTTTGTTGGGAGATTTTTAATTACTAATTCAACTTTAGTACTGGTAATCAATCTGTGCACATTTTCTATTTCTTCCTGGCTCAGCCATGGAAGATGTACCTTTTTAAGAATGTGTGCATTTCTTCTAGGTTGTCCATTTCCAGACATGGGCAGTCCACACAGTTGCTCATGGTAGCCCTTATGATCCCTTGTATTTCTGTGGTGTCAGTTGTAACTTCTCCTTTTCCATTTCTGATTTTAGTTGATTTGGCCCCTTGCCTTTTTTTCTTGATGAGTCTGGCTGCATATCAGTTTTCTTTATCCTTTCAAAGAACCAGCTTTTAGTTTCATTGATCTTTTCAATTTTATTTTTTAGTCTCTGTTTCATTTATTTCTTCTCTGATCTTTATGATTTCTTTCCTTCTACTAACTTTGGCTTTTGTTTGTTCCTCTTTCTCTAGTTCCTTTAGGTGTAAGGTTAGTTATATTTATATATACAAGATATATTCTGTAATGGAAAAGAATCTCAAAAAAGAACAGATGTATATATATATATAACAGTCACTTTGCTGTAGTCTGAAACTAACAGAATATTATAAATCAACTATACTTCAATTTTTTAAATTTTTTAATCATTTAACCCTTACTACTTTCAGGGATCCTTAAAACGATGCCCTGTTCAGACAACACATCAGCAGGAAGGGAATGTGGGTTCCTGTGTAACAAATTACACTAACCCGTCTCCTCCCAACACTTTCTGAGTCCAGAACTGTTTCTTTTCAATGTAATTGAATGTGATCTCATTAGTCAAATAACTTGCTTTATGTAAATAAATGTGTACATACACCACACACACAATGCCCAATTTTCCTAACTGCTGGGGTGCCAGGAACTCTGCATGCTGTGGCCACAGGTTCCGGATTTTAGCTTCATGTTAATTGTTTTAAAAAGAGGTTACAAGGGAGCCTCCTTGACCAGCCAGGGCCAGGACTCTGAGACTGACTCCTCTCAGAGGCCACAGGAGCTTCTGAAAATCACTCTACCAGTTACTTATTAATAGCATCTGGTTGATTTTAACTCCGGGCATGGCTATTGGGCACAGATTGTTATCTGTCAAGGTGAAAGAAAACAGATGTCAAACAAAGAACAGTGGGCAGGGAACAGAAGCCTTGGACTTTAATCTTGGAACTGGTACCAAACAGCATTTCAGCCTTGGCGAGTCACTTAATCATTTTGGCCTCAACCTCTTGAAATAGAGTGTTTTAGATTAAGTTCCTAAATTCCCTTCCGGCTGAAAATTGGTGTTTGTGTGTACATATCTATTTTATAGGAGCCAAATAAATCACCTAAACTTAATCACACTCCAGATTTAAATGATTCCACCAACAACTGGAATCCAGCAACATTTCAGTGTCCTGTACCTGGTTCAATGTTCCAATTTTAATGTGAATTTTCATCATGGCAATTTTCAATCCAGGTATTTCTATTTCCTATTATGAAGGCCTAGTACCAGTTAAGAACTTCTGTAAACAGAAAAGAAGGAAAGAACCCTTTTTGTTCAACCTAAGGATTAAACCCGCAAAAAAAAAAAATGGACAGACCAGACAGAATTAGAAATAGAATTGGCCAAAACAAAAATGCTAATCATTTTCCAAAAGTATTCATCCCACACCTCGATGCTGACAAGTGTTTCTGCCTGTCTTCCTACTCGGTGACTTTCCTCTCTCGCTCACTTCCTCCCCAGATCTCTCTGGTGGCATGAGTTCACATCTCTGAGGCTATTGCTCAAAAGCCAATGGGAAAGAGCTCACTGGTTTGGCATTTTGACTCCATGTTTTCTTAAAAGAATATATCAAATGTAGCAACAATTAAGACATTTAGGGTAGATGTTACAACACCTCTTCCCCGTGAAGGCCTAGAAAGGTTTTTCTGTGCCATGCATCACTGTATAACACCAGCTCCTTCTGTGGCTTCTACTTGCAGGTGACAGAGGTCTTCCCGGTGGAGAATAGGGGGAGTCAAAGCCGACTCTACAGAACCCACAGAGGGAGGAGTCGGCACGGGAGAGCGACTGGGGAACTTGTACATAGTAAATCCTCAGTAAATGGCTCTAGAATTACAGAATCCTACTCAAATTGAAAGCATAATTTGATGTGCAAAGTCCTGCTAAGAATCTTGATGAGTTCTGAAAGGTGCCCTTAGTGTGGGCTGAGAACTCCAGAGTAGCGCCACAACTTCCTGAAGAAACGTGGAGGTTTGATTCGTTGTGTTGATCTTCATCCCTGTTTGAGTGTTTTATAAATGAACCCCACGTCCTGTCCTACGAAGCTAATCACGAGCCACCCTGCTGTCACATATTTCTCCAATTTGGGAATAAAGTTTTTAAAAATGGGTAATATGACCCCAAAACAACAGATTACAGCACCACATTGGATGCATTTTAATTATCAAAGGAATACTTACACTTACTCCAGTTTTCCGTTCTGAAAATCTGCCCCTCTGCTGGGTTAACTTTCATAACCTCTTACAACACTATTGTGATAGCTGTTAAGATTTTATTTTCAACGTTACTAAAATCAAGGTGAAGATGTCCCTTCATAGACTGATAGGCCAAGTCCCGATGTTACAAGCACCAAGCAGAGCAAAAGCATATCTACTTAGAGCTTGCTGTGTGTGCAGGACCTTTGCCCACACATCCAGTCTCATTTCACTTAGCGTAGTCATATTTCTTCATTAGCCTGTTTGTCCATAGGTTTCCAAATTAAATGCAATTACTTAAAAGGAATCAATAACATAGCCAAGACAGTTCAGACCACGGTTGGTTTCTAAAATAACTCTCCATCTTTTTTCTACCAGAACAATGCGTAGTCAGGTTTGAAGAATATTTTCAGAGGCCCTAAATCAGATTAAGTGCTGGCTTTCGGGTCTTGCTCTCTCGGAACGCTGCCAGATAGCAATCTCTGTGATTGAGTCATTCTGCATTACGAGAGCTTGTTCCGATCATGCCCACATGACTCATGGCTTCTAATTCTCTTAAAAAGAGCCATGAGACCTGCAACGTTAATTACATTACAGGACAGAGTGGAGGAGTATTTAATGGAGCTGGATCCCAATTCCGCACTGCAGGCTCCTGTCTGCAGAGTCATTTTGAGGTGTAGGTTTGTCCTCACCAGGAAGGCATCTTGGTCTCATGGCACCAGGGTTGTTAGTTTTTCACTTTGCGAATATATTTTTAACAAATGAAGTATGAGCTAATATGACCAGAGTAATTAGAAAGTAGGCAATTTGTCCTCCCCTGGCCCAGGCTGCGGGGAAGGCAGCTGTGTGGGCAGCAGCTGCTGGGCGTTTGCATGGAAAACTGGGTATAGATTTCATTCTGAGAGGAGCATGTTATCGGAATCGGTCATTTCCCCCAAGTGTGAGTGATAAATCTAGCGGACAGGTCAGCCTACTCCAGACAGCATTTGTTTGATGGAAGGAGGTTTGCTGTGCCTTACCCAAACAGACAGCACCCACATTAATCAAGGACTGTCTGACTTCCATGTTCTTAAGGGAATGAAACAAAGGAGTGCTGCTTGGCGAAATCTGTCTGGGAATACTGAGCTGCAGCCACAAGAAGATCCCGTCCACCTCCCACTGCACGTGTGGCTTTGCCGGACACGTGCCTTGGCCGACATCAGGAAGTCAGATGACATGAATCCATGACCTAGAGCCTCCATGGCTGTTCAGGTTGCACGGACACCGGGCTCTCCTCTGCACTCACCCGGAGCCTGCTGGCTCATGAGTGGTTGAATGCTACGGGAGGGTCTTGGATTTTTCCAGGCTACATGGAACCAATTCAGTTCAATTCTGTTAAAGAATAAGAACAGCCCCTATCAGCACCCTGAGGTCAAGGAGCATCTTGGAGACAGGACACAATCTGAGTCAGTACCAACTAATGAGTCTGCAGCTTCGGACTCAAAAGGCTGCCTCTTCTAGGGTCACACCAGTGGAGCCAGAGCCAGGATGCTGGGCCCTGCTGAGCTCATGGCCGCACCACCGCAGTGGAGTAACAGCAGACAAAGGGAGGGACCACGGAGGAGGGAGGCCACCAGGATGGGAGAGGAAAGCCTGGCATCTGAGACAAGCAGAGAAGGGAAGAGAGCAGACAGGAGAATCCCTGGTGGGATGGGAAGGTGGTGGAGTTAAAGCAAACCACTGCCTGGGGCCTGCAAGCCTCTCGTAAGCCGATTCTGCACAGACTCACACAGCCCTCAGGAAAGTCACGACAGGTCTATTCCACCTCATCTAAACTATACCGAAATAGTTCATTAAGATATTCAAGTGATAGCATTAAAGCAAAAGTCCTCCTTAACTGACCTCCCTCAAATTCCAGGAACCACCCCCCCAGGGGTCACCGTGGTATCAGGTGGGTACCTTCCCAGGCTGCACAGGTGCTCAGGGGCTGGGGGTGGGGGTGGAGCCGGAGGCTGGCTGGCGTCCACAAGCTGAGATGGGTGCCCAGCCTGAGGCTGCCGCTGCCCCCCTTCCAGTTCACAGAAGATGAGCAGAGGCCCAGGAGTCTTCCCGGCTCTGTTCTGCATTAACGTGCAGGGTTGCAGATGATTCTTTAAGGTTTTTATTATGCATGTTGTTTCGTGTTTTAACACGAAAATACATCTTAGAAGCTTGTCCAGGCCAATAAAATATATGATGACATCATCCTTTCATTTGCATTTTTTAAACTTTTTTTATTGAGTAATAGTCATTTTACAATGTTGTGTCAAGTTCTAGTGTAGAGCACAATTTTTCAGTTATTTTATGAACATATATATATTCATTGTCACATTTTTTTTTTGCTATGAGCTACCACAAGATCTTGTTTATATTTCCCTGTGCTATACAGTATAATCATGTTTATCTATTCTGCATTTTAAAATCCCAGTCAGTCCCTTCCCACCCCCCGCCTCCTTGGCAACCACAAGTTTGTATTCTATGTCTATAAGTCTGTTTCTGTTTTGTATTTATGTTTTGTTTTGTTTTGTTTTGTTTTTAGAGTCCTCATATGGCGACCTCATATGGTATCCCTCTTTCTTCTTCTGGCCCACCCCACTCAGAATGACACCCTCCAGGAACATCCATGTTGCTGCAAATGGCGTTATGTTGTCAGTTTTTATGGCCAAATAGTATTCCATCATATAAATATACCACTTCTTCTTTATCCAGTCATCTGTTGATGGACATTTAGTCTGTTTCCATGTCTTGGCTATTGTAAATAGTGCTGCTATGAACATTGGGGTGCAGGTGTCATCCTGAAGTAGAGTTCCTTCTGGATATATGCCCAGGAGCGGGATTCCTGGGTCACATGGTAAGTCTATTCCTAGTCTTTTGAGGAATCTCCATACTGTTTTCCACAGTGGCTTTCCTTGCTTCCCTCTCCCACTCTTACTGATTTAGATGTCTTCTTTTACAATTTTGTGTTTATTCTTTTTGTAATTCATGGCAGTTATCTCCTTTCCAGTTATGAGTTTCCCACTTTTGTAGCATCCTGCTTCTTTTCTATTTAGAGTAGACCTGTCAATATTTCTTTTAGCATGGGTTTAGTGTTGCTAAACTCTTAGTTTTTGCTTGTCTGTGAAGTTCTTTATCTCTCCTTCTATTCTAAAGGATAGCCTTGCTGGATAGGGTACCCTAGGCTGCATCTTTTTTTCATTCAGGACTTTGAATATATCTTGCCAGTCTCTTCTGGCCTGTAGCGTTTGTGTAGAGAAATCAGCTGAGAGCCTGATGGGGGTTCCCTTGTAACTCACTGTTTGTTTTTCTCTTGGTGACTTTGGGAACATTTCTTTACCCTCGACTCTGGCCATCTTGATGATGTTATGTCTTGGTGTGGGTCTGTTTGGGTTCTTCCTGTTTGGGACTCTGAGCCTCCTGTACTTGGATATCTGATTCCTTTAGGTCTGGGAAGTTTCCAGTCATGATTTCTTCCAATACCTTTTCAATCTCTTTTGTTCTTTCTTCTCCTTCTGGAACCCCTATTATGTGTAGATTGGCACACTTTATATTATCCCATAGGTCCCTTATATTGTTTTCATTGTTTTTTATTTGTTTTTCTTTCAGCTGTTCTGATTGGGTGCTTTCTGTTGTCCTGTCTTCTAGATCACTTATTCGTTCATCTGCAATATCTAGTCTGCTTTGTACAGCCTTCAGATCAGATCTCATCTCAGCAAATGAGTTTACTAATTCTACTTGGTTCTTCTTTATAGCTTCTATTTCATTTTTGACATATTTTATATCTCTAAACACTATTTCTTTTAGTTCCTTCAGTACTTTGATCACTCCTTTTTTGAAATCTTGATCTAGTAGGCCATCAATGTCTGTTTCCTTGATCGTGCTTTCAAGGGATTTCTCTTGATCTTTTAATTGGGAGTGGTTCCTCTGCTTCCACATATTGCTCATATCTCTCTGGCACTGTGGCTTAAGGAGTATCAGTTATCTAGTTCTCCTGGAGACGGAGTGCTCTTAATGATTTTATTGAGAGGTCTTTGTGTCTTCACCCTGTCTCACGAACTCAGCTTGCTGTTTCCAGAGGCCCTCTGTTGGCACCCTCGTCTGTGCTGCTCCCAGTGGCTAGCAGATCGCGCCCCCTCCCAACACTGGGTCAGGTGCTGAGCTCTTATCCGGTGGGCAGGTGGGTCACTCCCCCTCCCGATGCCGCAGTCAGATGGAGGCAGGTGGGTGGATCGCGCCCCCTCCCAGCACCGTGGTCAGGTGCTGTGTTCCTGCCAGGAAAGCGGGTTGCCGCCTGCCCTTTCCCAGAATCGGTCACTCCGCTGCTCTGTGCGGCTGCCCACTCCGCCTCGGGTCAGCACTCCAAAGGCCAGCTCGGGGAAGACCGGGAAACGGCCCTGCTCCTGCTCTGGGCCAAATCTCAGCTCCTTGGTCTTGGTGGCACGAGTTCTCTGAGGTGCCAGGACAGAAAGATCCCATCTGCCTCCTGCTGTAAACAAGTGTCAGTCCTGCCCAGGAGGTTGCGCAGTCCCAGGTGCGGATTCAGGGCCCTGCCCCGCCCCCACCCAGGCGCTGGCACACTAGGACCCGCAGCTGTGGCCACACCCCACCTCTCTTCTCGAGAGAAGCACCAGTAATGGCGCCACGGGTCTGAGGAGACAAAGGCTATGGCACCCCTCCCCCCAGTGCACACCAGTCGTGTTGCTTTGCTTTTTTCGCAATTTATGGGGGACCGAGGTGGTTCTGCTCCGTATTGCCTCACGGCCACGGTGCGCAGCCCCCGGGGCCGCCTCAATGCAGCCGCCCCCGTCCTCCGCCCGGCTCAGTCCGCCTGCCCCGGCCCCAGCTGCCGGCTCGCATATCGGGCTGGGTGTCGTGGGGACCCTTTGTGCCTGTTTAACTCAGTTCTGTCGGTCAAGGGGTGCTCAGGGCAGATCTGCGCCTCGGAGGCTTCCCCTCCGTCCCACAGGGCTCTCTGTTGAAGAGGGGAGACCCAGAGAATGAGCACCAGTCCTCCTTTGCCACTCCCTCCCCATGGGATCAGTCCTGCACTGTTTTGCTTTTTCTTCTTTCTTTTTTCCTTTTTCCTACCAGATTTTTGGCATCTTTGTCTTTCGAAGAGGGCGATGCTCTGTTGGAGTTCGGCAGGTGCCCTGGTTGGCTGAGTGGGTCCGTGGATGTGAGTTTTGGTGTATTTGTGGGAGAGGGTGAGCTACAAGCGTCCTACTCCGCCATCTTGCTTCCTTCTGCATTTTTTTATATTGACCCATAACCAAGACCCCAGAACATCAACTTGAGCTGTTTCCAGCACTGTGCTCCTACAGTGGGCAAGGTGAACATCCTTCTCCATGAAACTGTTTCCATGAGGCGTGTTGGAGGCTGGGGAGTAGGGTGGCTTTGTCTGCAGAACTTCCCACAAACGACCGTGAGGATCATCCCAGAGGACAGGGTTCTGCCTGGACCCCACACTTCAGAGGCCCTCCTCCGACTAAACCAGTAACAAATAAACTGGCTCAAGAACCCGCGGGCCTGTTGGTCACCTGGGATCCAGTGCTCCATGCTGGCATCACTGTTCATAACCCCAGCAGTCTACCCAGGTGACCAGCACTGCTCCAGCCCCAGGGAAACACTGTTCTGTGTGGCGAGCCAAGTCTAAGAGGCCACTGTGCCTGCACAGAGCAGGACTGGACATCAGAAAGGACACCAGACCCGCACCGGAGCGCTTGGGACACCGGAGGACAGGGGACTTCAACTTTTCTTCTCAGACCTTGTGTGAACCCACTGGCTTGCTTCTCCTCCTGTTCCCAGAAGTACTCATACATTACTCATACATATTCACAGCAGTCCCACTAGGCAGCTTGGGGACATTCTGCAAAATGAAGCAAACAATATAGCTCATTAAGACTGCATTGCACGCCCAGGTCTAGAGGTAGCTCTAGACATGTGTGGCGTAAACACGCTTCTGTGTGATGGCAGTTGGATGGACACTGAACACTAACCTGTGCTGAGTTTATTTTTGCAAATGCATTATCCTTAAAAATCTTTATAGACTAATAATAATTCAATTTTTCAAAAAAAGGATATATAACCTTTCTAAAATTTTATTCAAAATTTTGGAATTGTAATTTATATTTTGCCTCTCAATTTTAATAAGCATCTTGAGGACAATTGCTTTTTAGAGAAAGCCAGGAGTTTGCTCACAGAATTGACGGTGGTTTTCTAAATGTCTGATGAATAGGCCAAGTTAGAACCACGTAAGCATTCCTTCTGACTGTTCCTGACGGTCACGTGCAGATGAGGAATGAGGAACGGCTGGGGGCGCAGCAAGCCCTCAATAAACATCCGCAGACCTGAGTGAGATCGGTCCCCGCAGGACGGCAGTGGACACTGGGTGGAGGCCAAGACTGAGTGCTCTTCAGTGCGCGCTGCTGGAAGCCCTGGCCCCTCGCTGGGGAGCTCTTTATCCCAACCTGGAATGCTGGGAATGCTGCTGGCTGGTCAGGGAGGCAGTGTCCCAGTGCTTCCAGCATCACTGCCTTCTTTCTTCAATTTCCCAAAACTCTTGCTCTGGGTTCTGGAGCAGAATGCTTTTGTGATAAATTGACCTTAATTAGGCCAGTGTATGGGCTAAGTTAAATTAAAAGAGCATTGAGCTGCCAGCAAATCCATTTGGAGATTTAAAAATATTTACCTCTTGCTAAACACGGCAGACTCTGCATATTTAGTCAGAATGATCAATTTCTCTCCAGGAGCTGCAATCAGGGCAAATTGGAGATGTTTCTTTCTATATGAAATATATGGAAAATAATCTAATATTATGAATAACCTAGTAGTATGAAATATAACCAAATATTATTATAAAAGGAAAAAATTGTGAGGCATTTATCATTCCACCCCCTGCCCCCTCAAAAAGGAAAAAAAAAATTATTTTCCAGCTTTGACTTATCACCCAGGCTCCAAGCTAACCCCTCCGTAAACTTTCTGACAACGACACCACCCTCTCAGCAGGCCCCATTGTTGCTGCACAATTTGGAAATTTTGATTGAAGTGCAGCCTTTTTATACATCTCATTTTTCATGGATAACAAATATGAGAATTCATTTTGGGAGCAAAATAAAGCATTTCGATGCTAGACTCGACATCATCCTTGTCTGTAACTGTCAAAACAAAAGCTGATGGTGACAGATCATCTTGTTAAAAGAGCTACGCTTCAGCAGTCTGGAACCCACAGGCAACGGGGTCACACTGGCTGCCAGTCGCGTCCAGCGTCAGGACATCATTCAAAACGATACAGACGCCTTAAATACGGCTCTTCTTTATGAAATAAAGTCCACGAGCTCATTAATCATGGACAGGCGTTGGGTCTCACACAAATACTTTCAGGATGCAATTCATAATTCCCAGTTTTGAAATTAGGAAGTTGAGGCCTGCCTGCCCTGGCTGCTCGGAGTTGCTCTAACAGCGCAGGACACGGGGAAGCCCCTCCCCACCCTCCGTCCTTCACACGCTCAGACTCGGAAAACTGAGCCCGCCCAGCGGCCCGCTGCCCCTGCGGAGAACAAACCACGGCGCTGGGGGTGCGGCTCTCACTGCAGAGCCTCCGGGAATTTTACCTCCAGCTCGAGGAAGTGAGATTTAAATTTGGTGAAATGGAAATAACGCTATTTAGCCGGCACTGTTTGAAGCCTCTCTGTAGCTCCTAAGATTTCATTCTAACAGCGACCCCACTCAGTAGCTGCTCTAGTGACCTCAGGCGAGGACGCTGAGGCAGAGACCTGTCCGCGGTACCAGGAGAGAACGTCCTGGAACCGAGGGTGAGGGTGCTGCGTGCACTCTCAGCTTTTATGGCTTTTCCCCTTTTTCCAGCATCTGGAATCAGTCACCACGGACCATCACAGTAGCCACACAGTGGACACCTTGCTCTCACAGCTGCCACCTCCACTGCCCACAAGAAAAGCCTCCTGGGCCCCGCATCCAGCGGGCAGACGGCCGTGGAGCTCGACCCGCTCAGCATCGCGGGGCCGCCCCCCGCAGGCCCTGAGTGAGGCAGGCTGTCTCTCCGGGCACCCTCCAGTCTGTCCTGAAGCATCCTTTCAGGGCTAGAAACTCAAAGTAATCCAGTTAATGCAGACTATTTCCTCTGCCCCTAGCTGAGCCTCCTCGGAACGTGGGCCAGAGTAGCTATTAGCGGTGATTAAAAGCGAGACGGCCAGGATGAGATTCCCTCAGGAACAGAGAGAGAAGTGCCTTTCCTCCCTGGGCTCATCAGCACTAATGAAGGCTCGGCAAGGAGCCCCGTCAGGCGTGGACCGAGGACCAGGGGAGAGACGGCTCCAGAACGTTGCTTCTGATTAACTAGCTCATCAGGTGCACGTGGGATGGAGAAGTCAAGCAGAGTGTGTCGTCATCTTGCTCTTTTTAAGGAGGGACCAGAAAAGAAACAGAGCAGCATTCTAACTCTTATCAATAGCCCTCCTCTCATTCTGAGACAAAGTCAATTCAAGCTACTGTCACATTCGTGGGAGCAACACTAGATTCACTCAACTGTAGGTAGAAACCCATGCTGAGAACTAGAGAACTCAGGTGAGAACTGTCCCCAAATGGTGCGGCCCCAGCTCATTCTGAGAGCATCCCCGATTCCCCACGGTCACAGGACCATATGGAGAAGACAGAGGGGGCAGGGGCATCCGGTCTTCCCATCTACTCGTGTTGGGTCCTGACAGCCTTAACACTGAAATCTGGGCTAGTGTTCCTGGAATAAACAATGTAATTCTGGGGGAAGGGTTATTTAACATCTGGCCAGAACTGACCTTTTCACAGTAACACTTGAAAATGGAGCTGAGGTGCCTGAATTTGGGGAGCTGTGAGCTGCCCCAGTGATGCTGCAGAATGATGTAAAAATGGTGGGAAATGTAGGCTCACCTTCCTTAAGGTGGCTGACACACCTCGACTATGGCAGGTGTGCGTGTCCCATTCAGACAATGTCCCAAAGGTCCAAGGACTTGGTCATGCTGTGCCACCCAGGGAGACTGGAATGCTGTGGACTGTGCTATGTTTTGTAACGAACTTATTTACAAAGCAGAAACAGACTCACAGACATAGAAAACAAACTGGTGGTTACCAGGAGGAAAGGGGGTAAGAAGGGATAAACTGGGAGTTCGAGATTTGCAGATACACACGACTATATATAAAACAGATAAACAACAAGTTCATACTGTACAGCACAGGGAACTATATTCAATATCTCGTAGTAACTTATGGTGAAAAAGAATATGAAAACGTGTATATGTATGTTCATGTATGACTGAGCATTATGCTGTATGCCAGAAACTGACACAACATTGTAAACTGACTATACTTCAATAAACATATATATGTGTGTGTGTGTATATATACATATATATATACACACACACACACACACACACACACATATATACAAAAAAGAAAAGAAAAGTGAGGAACTAAGAAGAAGAACTCATTCTGGAAGAAAACGTTACCCAAGGGATGGGATAAAACAAACGTTTTAAGCTGTAGAAGAGCTTAAGAATACAAGCTCAAGACAACTTGAAGAATTCCAAACCTAGATGGCAAAACAAAAGAATAAGGTGAAAAGAATAAATCTTGGAGTGAAGAAAGCCAGTTGAAATTAAAAAACCGTTAGAGATTGAATTGTGCTGGAAAATGCAAGGACATGCATAGACTTGCTGAGAATCGAGTTCCTGGAATGCAGGGAAGGCGTAAGTAACAACGGTGAAGGTAGAAGAAACATTGAAAGAATCAGAGGAAAGAGGACAGATACTTGGGGAACCTCAGATTAGCAGAATAATGGTGAAAGCCTGACTCTTCATCTCCCCGTCACTTACTTCCCCAAAAACAGGACATCAAGGAGGAACACACGTTCAGCGTTTCTAGAAAAGCAAGAAAATGCAGCCGCCAGACTATCTGCAACTGAAGAAGAAAAAAGAGGAAGAGAAGAAAAGGAAACCTAGAGCTCCCGCCAGATCGGTCCTCTGGACGTGACGCACAGAGAAGAGAAGGCTTAAAAGACTCCATGTAAAGAAGCAGAAGACTCCTCTAGAAGGAGAAACTGCCAGAACAAATGCCCAGTTAAGGAGCCCAGACCAGGACTTCATAGTTTACAGCCTTAGATGGAGAAAGGGACCAGAGGGCAGCTTGGAAGAACGATCACTCTCAGGAAGAATTAGATGCATGCAGAGGAGATGCGCCTTGGAGATGATTCAGTGAAGAAAGTAGGAAGTGAGGGGGAGAAATGGAGATCTTTCAGAAATGGAAGACATGCCTGCCCTCCCCTTACCCACCACCAACACCTCTGTCCCTAAAACAAACTGCACAGAAAGGGGACCGTCAGACAAGGAGTCCTAATCACGAGACCAATAGGAATAAAGAACAGAAAATCACCCTCACGTAAAGTGACAGCAACCTGCGGGAAACAAATAAATACATCAATCAATAACCTTTTCTGCTGATAAAACATTGACCAAAACCCTAAACACAAGATTGAAGAAAACTGCAGTACAAAAACTCCAAACTGCATTTAATACCCTCAGTCAAGAATCTGGGGATGAGGGAAAGCAACATAAAAGCAAAGAAACTTTATCACAAGACACTTACTAAACTCACCTGTGGAAAGCAGCCTCTAGTGAACCTGTACCCTAACGTGTGCACACGGGGCAACCATGTTGATCTGCGGTCATGCTTATGCCTCAGACAACAGTGCAGCTGTATCTTCCCATAGCAGACATCCGGGAACACAGAGGGAAATTCATTTCCCTCTGTGTTGCCCTGAAGATCACCAAAGGAGATTGATAATGTGTAACCTTGGACGTTAAATTATTAATGGTTGTCGTGGGCTAAAATAAAGCACGAAATCAGGATGAAAGCCCAGAGTGAAGTTGCGTTTGCAGGAAGTATTACCAAATTAAGACCAAAGAAATACAGCATCAATAATTCAACAGCCTGGAAGATTGCATGTGCGACCGAACCAGCAAGAAATATCACACCCGGCTTCTGGCTTTCAGGGTTTTAGGAAAATGATTTTTTTTTATTGGAAAAGACAGCAGGGCTATATCTCTATTAATCTTTTTCCTCCTTCTCTGGAATTAAAGGGAATGAGAAGAGAGAAGCAGTGAATTTAAGAGACATAGAAAAGGCCATTTAATGTCTCACGAGGGCACCAGCTTTGTTAAAAGTCAGATAGAAAGGTAAAAAATGTACAGCAATTCTGACTTTCTACCCTCAAAATAGAATCATCGTTTTATTAGAAATAACAATTATTTTTAGATGTTTAAGGAAGAGTGAGCGCTTGAAAGGAGGATGTGAGTGGCGGTCAGCAAGGACCCCTTTAGTATAAAACATCAAATACAAATATTGAAAGACTTCTTCAAATTCCCTCCTAGACCTCCAAGGCCAGTAAACACGCACGCTTTCCCGCCCACCCAGGCTGCACTGGGGCCAGGGCCCTCGCTGGGCAGCAGCAAAGCCCGTCGGGCAGCTGCGGTCTCCTGCCCGCCACGGTCCCCGACCCCGGGCGCCCCCAGCACCGCACAGTCGCTCTGGGCGCCCTTCTGCGGGCAGGACCATGGACAGCGAGCTGTGAGGGCCTCGGTGACTGACTGTTTTCCCCGCCTCTTCAGCTGGTGTAGGCTGTGCGGGGACCTGCACGTCAGTTTTGCAGCAACACGCACACACCTGGGCACCGGGTCCAAACTGACAGCCCCGGGAATTCTCACTGCGATCAAAGCCCGCCTCTCCGGGAAAACTCAGAAATGCTCTTCCCGGGCATCCATCCCCTCTCTACAGCCCTTACTAAAGACACTTTCCCAGAAGGAACGGGTAGTGTAGCCTGCAGTAAAGGTCACCTTTCCTTCACATGCACTCAAGACAAAAGCTGTTTAAGGCGCTTCCAGTGTAGGTTAACTCAGGTCCAGCTGGAGGCTCTTTTTTTTTTTGGCACTGATTTTAATGCTGATTCTCCAGGTCAGCCTTCAGATGCTCAAAGGTAATGATTTCAAAAAGAATAACAACAAAATTAATAGCAGCTCGACTTCATTTCTCCCTTCTAGCCGGCATGCCGGGACTGTTCTCTGGCCACTGAAAATCAATACTTTCAGGAATGATGCTGACCCACTGCTAGTGAACAGCCTTCCCAGCAGGACAAAGAATGCTCTGAAAATTCAAGTTACAAACATGTCTCAGGCTTTAGAAATGCAGTCAGTGTCGGAATCCCCACTGCACCACAAACTGCTGCTTCAGTAAGGAAAACAGGTTTACATTCCAAGGGTGTCAGTAACCTGGACAGGACCCACGAGCTGGGCGCCAATTTACACTGACGGATGGTCTTCTGTCACCCTGCCTCAAGGGCTGTGACCGTTTGAAACTTCAAAATGGAGGAAGTGAAACGTGGCGGGCGCTCCCGGAGGATGAGGATGAGGCAGAGGCGGGCGGGTGGGCAGGGAAGCCGACACTGTCAGAACAAGAACATGTCCTTCCCAGACTCATCCGTCAGGCTCGCAGACCTTCCGACCCGTGTGCTCCCCACGTGCACAAAAGTGTCCACGATGCATGGAGACAAAACCATGGGTGTTGTTTCTTCTGTGTCTAAAATATGCAGCTTTAAACAAATGACCATCCATGTAATCCTTTTAACTCGTAACTACATTTCAAAGTGTGCATTCTAAACACTTAGAATTGTATTCTAAAGATAAGGGGCTCAAGTGCTGTTCAGAGTTTTTAAACCAGAGAATTGGTTAGGAAATTACAACTAATTTAAATGATGGAACACCGGGAAATTGTTAAAAATCACATTCTAGATTATTTATATGTAGGTAATGTAGTACATTAAAAAATATCTCCAAATCGTATATCCATTTTATGTCAAATGAATGTATCAGTATAGGTAAGATCTATAGATTTAATAACACTAGATATAGATAGAAATGTGGATGTAAATACATCCAAAAAACACTGAAGTTTCACTCAAAAATATTCACTGTAGATGTTCCATAGCGGAAGTATGGATAATTTTTTATATTTTCCCTCAAATTCTATAAATTCCCCATTATGTCACATACGTTTACATAAGAAAAATATTGATAATTACAGTCTACATAAATTTGTCTCAATATATACGCCTGTGTATTGAGAGTCAGCATCCTGTACTGAAGTTCAAGAAATCTCACTGTATCTAAGCACGTCTCTTCTTGAAACGACACACCTCTCACGTCCAGGGGGCCTGGAGGCTGAAGGGTCGTGGAACCAAGGCCTCGTGTGGATGAAGAGTCAGCAGCGGTCCACCTGCGGCTCCTGAGCAGACAAGGGAGGGGCTGCAGTGCTTCACGTTGTCGCTTAGAGGGTCCTCAGCTGATGGTGTTTGTGGACATGTCATAAAGCTTTGTCCACTCTGTCAGGGAGGATGACTGTGTGGAGGAGAGATACTCCATCTTCAGAAGGTCGGAGGAATTGGCTCTGAACTGACACCAGTCCAAGGGGCACAGGTGCCTCTCTGGTTGAATGGTCAGAGTGGGGCTTATGGAAGGACAGCTGATAAATAGTCTTGGTCTCAGTTTGTCTCACAGCGTGTCCTGTGGGCTCACAGGCCCATCCTGTGAGGGACCACTGGAATAAATATACTCAGAACTGGCTAAGTCCCACAGTGACCCCCTGACCCATGGAGTGAAGACTGGTATGGTAGGCAAAGCAAAAGTAACACCAAGAGCATTTCTGAGAGAAATTGCAGAGGTTAGTGTCACCATGAAGGACGTCAAAGACGGAAGCACTTCACTGTACACCTGAAACATTGTAAATCAACCATGCTTCAATAAGGGGTGGGGGTACGTGATAGCAGCCAGTACAAATCCAAGCAGATCTGGGTCTAATGAGCAGCCTGCCATCACCCAGAAATAAACGCCAGGGGTTCAGACTGGAACTGACCCTCTGTTTCCTCTGAGCACCATTCACACACTCTACGAAGCAGGGCTGGCGGGATTAGAAGCCTTATGTTGTCTCTGCAGAGCCCAGGTAAGCGCCACATCCTCCATTTCTTCACTGGAAAAGGACAGAGCGCCAGAAGACTGTCTGGTTCTTGGACAAATGCTGGGAACAGCATCACAGCAGCACCAGAGCAAAACACAAAAAGCAAAGACACCGGGGAGTGTGTGTGAGGCGCGTGGAGGGCAGCGGGGGAAGTGGCCCGCAGGCTGGCCCAGCCGCTGGTCGGCCCTGTGGCCTCTCCGGTTCCCTCCCGTCTCTGAGCCCCGCCATCCTCAACTGCGTGGAGGGAGCAATGACCCACATCATTTATCGTCAATGTCAGGTTCACATGAGACGGAAAGGCAGCGTCACACAGTGGTTGAGGGTGGGCTCAGGAAACAAGCGGCCTGGATTTCTGTCCTGGCTCTCACTAGCTGAGCGGTCCCGGGCAGGTTACTCAACTCTCGTTTAAGTTCCTTCCCCAGTAAGACGGACAGTTCTTACCCTTAAGGCTCTAGGGAGGGTTGCATGAGCTGGCACATGAGAACTCTCGTGACAGAGCCTGGCCCGTTGCTAGTGTTCAGTATCAGCTATGACGACAATGACAGTCACAACCTTGAACCAGAGTGAGGCCCATCGAGGGCCCAGAGCAAGAGGCCCCGCACATGAGCAGTCCTTCCAACGACTCAGTGATCCACATCCGTAATCCCCTTTAAGACGAAAACCCCAGCTTGAGCTAAAATGGCAGCCCGTATTCACGTTCCTGCAGAAACCACAGCCCTGGCAAGTCGGTCGGAATCTCAGATGATGTCTAATTCGTTTGTGTTTTTCCAGAGTCCATCAACGACTTCAACCAGTTCATCTCAAACTTTTCCAAAAATTATCCAACTCCTTTGTTCTTCTGTTGTGAGACTGTTACACTCAGTGCTTTTACTGTAAAGTTCTGTCCTAAATAGTCAAACCTCACCAGGCACTTTTATAGGGTTTGATGACGAGTGAGAAACATCTGTCCAGACAGACCCATGGAAAACCACTATTTTATTAAATGCAGTTGCATTCACACGCCACGCACAGATCCGTGGTGCAGGGTGGCGGGGGCTGACAGCTCCGTGGAACATGGGTCAGGCGTTCCAGAGCCTGCTGGCTTCACCGGGAAACATTCATTTCCTACCACTTTTACATTAGTTTTTCGTGTTGCCATATTTTCAGACGAAAATAACAAAATAGTTCTACCAAACAATAATATCTCACACACGTGGACACCTCCCACCTTCTCCAGTGTATTTATGTCTACATGCTTGGAAGAGCTAACAGTCCATTACTGCATCCAAGCAATGACAGAGGAGCCCAGACTGTACTTCTGGGGGTAATAAATCACACGAACAGAGCAGCACTCTTAGCAGTGGGACCTGCAGACGATAAAATGCGTGTACATTTGTCTTCCGAAAAAATGTAAACAGATATAGACAATACCGAAATAGATCTATTGGTTAATGTCCAAAGACGCCTGTTTTTCTCTTCTTTCTGTATGTTTTCTTATATTCGTGGGTTTTTTTTTTAACATGCCAGCCTTGCTTTGCAAAAATATGCATAATCGGGTTAGAAAAATGCCCAACCAACAGCATGAAGAGCAGTGGTTCTCAGATCCAATTTTGCATCAGAAGCACCTGGGCGGCACCTGGTTTTAACCCAGACATTAACCTCCAAGGTTAGAGGCCACGACAGTGGCTCTCCTTGGTGTCAGGGCAGAAGTGGGTAGTGACAAACGGGGACCAGAGAGGGTCTTCCTAGGAGACAGCAGTGTTCTTTTCCCTAACCAGAGTGATGATTACAATTATGTGTTTACTTTGTGACGTTTAATCAGGTTTCATACTTAGAGTTCACACACTTTAGTGTCTGTATGCTATGCTCCAGTAAAAAGTCTTTTTAAAAATGAGTAACTAATGTGTAAAAAATTATCCAGGAAATATTTTTTAAATGCAGGACTAGTCAAAAAGCAGCAAACATTTGTATTTTCCACCTCAGAAACAACACATGATGCCAGTTGTTCACCTGTTTGTAAGGGGAGTAGGTTCCCCCACAACAGAAGAGGCGCTGACTCGGGAGTGAGAGGCACGTGCTTGCTGTGCCCTGAGCCGCAGACCACGGGCGCACTCACAGTCCCTCCTCCCCAAACCCGCAGGCCTGGGGGAGGCCCCAGACTGGCTCAGGTTTGATGGCTGCTCTGGCCAGGGAGCGGGGTCGTGTTTTATAATCACTGATCCCCCCTCTGGGAACGTGAGAGTCAGGAGGAAAGTAATTCCCAGGAAGAAGCCGAGCAGGAGCGAATGGCCGGAGAGTCAGTCCGTCCGGGTTTCGCTGATGTTAACTTGATTTAGTTATTGACCTAAGTGACGGTATTAGGAAAATCAATACACCTGAAACACACTTTTCCCAGGTATGTGGGAGAATTAGGATATGTTTTGTGTTCTAGCACCCGAATCCAAGCAACCAGACTGATTCCTGAGCAATGAAGTTGATTCTTTTTTTTTCCCCTTCATTCTATCTCTGGGTTTCTCAAAAATCTAAGCCTAAAGCAGAAAGCTCATGAGCTACTATTTTATTAAAAGGATGATCCTGTCGGCAGACACGAGGGACAAGGTGACTGAGCAGGGAGGGCAGCAGAGCCAACGCGGGGACCCCTGCCCAGCCGGCCCTGCCCAACATGAGTGATTGCTCAATCCAGGACACCCAAAAAAGTCCCGGTAACAGTAGACTGGGACTGGCCCTCGGACGAGGCAAAGGAGGATAATTCATGCACTGTTCCCCACTCCCGCTGGCCCAAGCCTGCTTCTTGGAAGACTAACTCCCCACACTCCAGGCTGCACCCCCGTGCACAGGTGGGCCGCCCTAGAGAAGGAGGCAGGGGTGTGCCGTGTGGGCCGCAGATGAGGGCTGATCAGGTGCACCTGCACAGAGCTGCCCAGACAGGGCTAGAACCAGAGACTGGGGAGGCAGAGAGGGTCTGCGGAGGCCAGGGGGACTCTGACCCAAAGCCACTCACTAGGCTTAGAAAAACACGTGTGGTTCCCGCAACTCCGTAAGGCAAACTCAAGGAGACGTTTAATTATCAGCATCACTGGCAACATCTTGTCTTAGAAAATGTGACATCAAATCAGTGCAGATTTATCTCGAGTTTGGAAGGGGTTTCATCTGAGCATTCTTTGTCAGTGTGTGAAAAGTCAAAAAAACAAAAACAAAATTAAAGTCTCCCTCTAGTGTCCAAACTGCTATCTTACAATTTTGTCCATTATGAAATGGAGAAGTACATCCAGATGGCAAAATATCGATTAATCTTGTAGAGAACATTTTTTCGGCTGATAAATGGAGTAACAAAAAGTGGTATATGCATACAACAGTATACAACTCAGCCACAAGAAGGACATGCTGATTCAGGCAACGGCACAGGGGAGCGTTGACAGCATGTGACCAGTGAAAGAGAGCTTCACACTGCATTTGTGTGAAGTGTGCAAACTGGGCAAATCCCTAGAGGCAGAAGGTAGGTTCCGTCTCCAGGATGAGGGGTGGGGGCTCCCTGCTGGGGGCAGAGGGCTTCTCTGGGGGATGGGGAAGCACTCAGGATTAGATAGCAGTAGTGTTTGCATGACTCCGTGTATCCCTCTAAAACCCTGACTCGTACCCTTTAGATGGTGGATTTTATGGAACATGAATTACAGTTGACCCTTGAACAATGCAGTGGGCAGAGGCATCACCCCGTCACCCACCTAGTCAAAAATCTGAGTATGACTTCACAGTCGGCCCTCACATCCGCAGCTCCCTCGTCCCCAGGGTCCCCAGGGCAGATCAACCACCTGGATGTGTGGCGCTGCGGTATTTACTCTTGAAAATATCCAGGAATAAATGGACCCACACAGTTCAAACCTGCATTGTTCAAGGGTCAATTGTGTATCTCAATAAACTTCTATTTAACAAAACAGAAAAGTGCATAAATCATAAGTGTAAGACCCAATGAATTTTCAGTGAACACACCCTTGTAACTAGCACCAAGATCAAGAAATAGAGTATTCCTTTTTTTTTTAATTTATTACATCTTAGAGGGGTTGAGGAGGGTTAGGTTTTTTAATGGAAGCACTGGGGGTTGAACCCAGGACTTTGTGCATGTTAAGCACACGCTCTACCACTGAGCTCTACCCTCCCCCAAGAAATACAGTCAGAAGCAATCTTCTTCTTCAATAGTCCTCACTCTCCTGACACCGTAAATTATTTTTTTCCCCTAATTTGGCCTTCACATGTGTAGAATTACAAAGAACATGCCCTTTTGTGTCTGACTTCAACACAATAGCAACCTCCTCACATATGTGAGACTCACGTGCACTGCTGTTTGGACCGTTCACTCTCACTGACCGGTGTCACCCTGCTGGGCGAACACACAGCACTGCACACATTCTGCTGCTGATGGATAATTAGGTTGTTTTCTGCTTTGCACTGTACTGCAGGTCATGCTGCTATGACCGTTTGTATAAAGATGGGTGCACTTTTGATGAACGTGTGTGCATTTCTGTTGGTTATATTCTTAGGAAAGAAATTGCTAGAATCTGAGTTATGCAAGGCTCCGGTTTAGTGAATTCTGCCAGTTTTCCGATGAGAAGTATATGAAAATTCCAGTTGCTCCACATCCTTGCAAATGCTTTTACACACACACACACACACACACACACACACACACACACGCCCCTGCTGGGATTTTATTGGCATTGCACTGAATCTACAGATCAGTTTTGAGGAACTGACAGCTTGTCAATATTTAGTCTTCCAATTTATGAACATGGTAGGTTTCCCCATTTGTTTAGGTCTCTTTAATTCTCTTGTAAATGTCTTATAAAAATAATATTAGTCTTGCACAACTTTTATTAAATCAGTCCTAGGTGTTTAATGCTGTAAGTAGTAACAGCCACGCCATCTCTCACAAGATCTGGACCTCAGCCCTGGTGGCTGCAGAGGACAGATCCCCTCCTGGGAGCCCCCATCTCAGCCCTACTGATGGTGGCTGCTCCTTCTGCTATTCCCAAATTCTTTAGAGTTTTTCTTTTTATTCTTACTAGCCAATCCCTCTTACTTCAGTCCCTTGCATGGCTCATAACTCTCTGTGTTAAACTTCCTCTGTTCAAATGACTGTGTGGTTCCTCTGTCCTGTCTGGACCAAGACTAACACACATGTAAAAATACTGTGCACATATTTTAAATGCTTAATATTTGTGATGCTTCTCTTTTACTTTTTGACGAGATTTTAAGCATCCCCTGCCCGCTCACAGATAACTTTGTAACTATTTCAGTCTAACTTGTTTGATTATCTCCAAATGTAAATAGAGAACCTGTTATTTTGTCAGTTGGCTCTCAGTACCTTCCATCTTTCCCAAGGCAAGAGATTAAAGAAACATTTTTATAAGATTAAAATGCACCTTTAAAATACTGGGGAGGTGGAGCGGCAGGTTTGAATAGTGGGCTAAAGACAAGATGGAAAATTCTCCTGTGTTTAAAAAATGGAGGATAAAAGACAAAGAAGCAAAAGGTGACCCTGGTAAAAGAAAAATCATAAACACGGGGAAAAAATATTTACTCTTATAACCTTCAAGACTCTTTCTCTCGCTCACTCTGTGGAAGATCCATTCTGCCTCATGGACTTAAATTCCTTCTACATGGTGCTGTCTCCCAAATTGGCGTCTCAGTTCTCAACACTGAATTCCTGAACTGTCCATCCAACTGCCTACTCCATATCTCTACTCCTGTGCTTAATATACAGTTGACCCCACATGCAAAAGAGTGAAACTGGACCACTGTCTAACACCATACACAAAATTAATTCACAACGGAATAAAGACCTTAATCGAATGTAAGACCGGAAACCACAAAACTCCTGGAAGAAAATACAGGTGGTGAGCTCGCTGACATCAGTCTTGGCAATGATGTTTTGGATTTGACACCAGAAGCAAAAATAAACAAGTGGGATGACATCAAATAAAAAGCTTGGGCACAGCAAAGGAAACCACCAATGTAAGAAAAAGGCAACCTAATGGGAGAAGATATTTGCAAATCATATATCCAATAAGGGGTTAATACTCAATGTATGTGAAAAACAGATTGGTGGTTGCCTGAGATGGGGGATAAGGGCTGGGCAAAATGGGTGAAGGTGGTCAAAAGCCACAAACTTGGCAGGTATAAAATAAACAAGTCCTGGGGATGTGATGTACAGTGTGGTGACTCAAGTTAATAATACTGCATTACATGTTTGAAAGTTAATAAGACAGTAGACCTTAAAATTTCTGATTACAGGAAAAAAATTTGTCTGTATGGTGATGGATGTTAACTAGACTTACTGTGGTCATTCTGCAAGATACACAAATCTTGAATCATTATGTTGTACATTTGAAACTAATATAATGTTAAATGTCAGTTATACTACAATTTAAAAAAGAAAATTTTAACAAAACTCTTAAAAGACCCATTCATGAAAACACTACTGAGGGAAATTTTAAAAGACCTAATAGGCACGCATACCATTTCTATGAATCGAAAGGCTCAGTACCATTAAGCTATCAGTTCTTCTGAAATTGATCTATAGAGTCCAAGCAATTTCAGTCACAAACTAACAACAAGATTCTAAGTTTTACATGAAAATACAATTGCCCTGGAAGCGTTGAAAAATTAAGTCATGAGGAAGCACTAGACCTGTAGCCACAGAGCATTTGATAATGCATTCAAAATAAGGTTTACAACAGAGAAGAGACAGACCTTTGGAACAAAATACAGAGTTCCAAATTCACATTGAAATTTAAACTGTGATAATGGTAGCATTTCAAGTCAGTGGCGAAAATGTGTATCATTCAATGCAAGACAGTCAAATCCCTGGCTAACACTTGAACAAAATAAAGCTGAAGTCTTACCTCAGTCCCCCCATTAAAATGAACTTCTTTTTTTGTTTGTTTTGTTTGGTTTTGTTTTTAAAACAACTTTACTGTGATATAATTCCTGTACAGTAAACTACACGTATTTCAGACATACAATTTGATGAATTTTAATAGCTGTATACACCTGTGAAACCACAGCCACAATCAAGATACCTAACATTTTCATCACTCCCCAATGAATCAACAATTTAAAGATAGAAAAAACCAGAGTTGGGGAGTTCATTTATTTATAAGCTCAGAATAAAGAAGTCCTTGCAAAGCAGAACACAAAACCAGAAACCATAAAGGAAAATATTGACAACTTCGAACACGTAAATATTTATATAGTTTTCTTTCAGATGAGAAATGCCCCAAACACAGTCAAAAGACAAATGACAAAGTGGACAAACAATCCTGAAATATTTGATAACAAAGAGATAGTTTTATTAATTGTGAAGAGCTCACAAAAACAATAGGAAAAAAAGATGAGCGCCCCAACGGGAAAATGGGTGATGTGTATGAGTAGGCAGATGAGAGACAGCCACAAATTTACAAAAGGACATCTGCTCTGTCTTAGATATAAAGGACTTCTTTTCCAGACAAGGTATGTTCCCCCTCTCAGACTGATAAGTATCACGAGGTGAGGAGCACCAGGTGCAGGGAGGGGTCTGGGGAGGCAGGCATTCTCTCATCCCACAGTGCAGTGCATCCCTTTCTTGGAGAAAAATTTGGCTGTGTCTATCAAAATTGCAAACAAACATTCCCCTGCCCTTAGTTCACAGTGCAGACCTGGTCACAAAATTTTTCAAAGCAAGGTTCCTGGGTCTGGGAACCCGTGTTTCAGCAAAGTTCACTTTTCTCCCCTAGAACATGTTTTGTTTTTAAATACAGACGAAAATTACAGCCCTGTCTGTTTCTGGGAGGTGGATTTCACTCCAGGGCGTTTTTTCCTTCTCACATGGGAAGGAAGGAGGAAGCCAGGGGAGGTCCGAACAAGCCCACTCCACACAGCCGGACACCTGCTGGCCCGCGCTCCTCTCCTCGGGAAAGTAAACAACTCTAATCCTCCTGTGCTTGCGCATAAATGAGCTTATTTCCACCAAGAATGAAATCATGTGAAGTCCTCCAGGAGGCAGGGGGTCAGGCCTTCCCCACACACACGTCTATTGTGGGGAGAAACAAATGATTCCTGCAGGTGTCAGAGCAGCAAACCGATACGCCCTGACAGGTGCGTCCGCTGAAAGGGGCGCGAGGCAGCCTGGCCCTGTGACCAGTTCTGTCCCCAAGGGCAACACGTCTGTGATCATATCTGCCAGGAAGCACATTCCCCAAACCACTGCGGAAACCTGCAGTCTGGGGTGGGGGTGCAGCCCGGGGGTAGAGCACGTGCTTAACCAGCGCGAGGTCCTGGTTCAATCCCCAGTCCCTCCGCCACGTAAATAAATAAGTAGATAAATAAACCTAAGTCCTCCCCACAAAAAGAAATTTTTTAAAAACCCTGTAATCCAGAACATGTCTATAAAATGGATGCCTTTCAGTATCACTCCAAGGTGAGCTCGTGAGCCGTGATTTGAGAGCAGACAAGTTTCTGGGCTGTTACTGCCGTTGGCCCCCCGCCTCCTGCAAACTGCTTTCCAACAGCAGCCAGCCTGCGCTCTGCCCAGCATGGCGCGAGCCCTCCAAAGGGGCCCTATCGATGTAGAACAAAACCCAAAGTTGTGTCCAGTCCCAAAGCCTGCTTGACCCTTCGGACCTTGCCCAGTCATCACACACGGAGGTTCCTGTTGGTCCAGCCCTGGGTCTTAGGACGCGCGGCCCCTCTGCTCCCATTGGCTGCTTCCTTCACCTCCTCCTCCAGCCCCGAGCCTTTATGTATAGTCTGCGCCTGACCCGCCTTAAGCAGGTCCTGTTCCAAAGGAACAAGTTTCAGGGTCAGTGTCGGAGCTGCTTCCCCGGTCTCCTCGTCTGGAACACATCTGACATCCTCGGAGGAAGAGCCCGAAGCAGGAGAAGCAGTCTGGCTCAGCAAACCACCCGCCTGGGGCCGTGAGTACCGCCTGGGGCCCTCCGAGAGTGGCCAGCATAGCCTGGTCGGGGAGAACACAGCCAGCGGCTGGGGGGAATGAGGTAGCCCCTCGCTCCAGCTCACAGAGGGAAAGCATTTTTCTCAAAGCTATGAAGGAGGAAAACCACGTTTCTGCCCTCATCCTGAACTTTCCCAGAGCCTCTGTCCATGGGTCCCAGGGCAGCCTTTCTGGACGGGGTGGGGGCAACCTTTCCTCCAAGTTCACTTAGGTTCCCCTGAGCAAACTGGCAGGTCCACTCCCCCTGCAGGTGGGAGACAGGCCACCTCCATGGAGTAGGGTGCCCTGCCCAGGTGTGTCCTCCAGGGAATAGGGCCGGGGTGTCCATAGTGGGGCCCAGACCACCAAGCTCTCTGCCCAGGGTGTCACCCCAGGACAGGTGGCCTTGCCTCCAACTTCGCTGCAGGTTGTTTTGGAAAAAACAGATGGACTGACAGCAGATTCCAGGCCCAGGCGGGAAGCCCACAGAACCAGGGTCCAGGGCTCGGGTCCGGGTGACCAAAGGCCTTCCTAGTCTTTCTTTTGGCTGCAGAAAGGGTTCCGTCCCCTGACCTGTCACCCCAGGATGGGCTCAGCTGGCTGCCAGAGACACTGAGCTCTGGTTCTAGATTCACACCAGGTCCAGCCCAGAGGTCCAAGGACCCAGGGAGCAGAGTCAGGAGAGAAGGAGGCTGAGGTGGTGGTTTAAGAACAGTAACAAAGTCATCAGACCAGCCCTGGAGGCAGAATAGGCCACGGCTTTCACAATCCAAGCTAAAACGAGTTCATTGGTTTATAGGTTTCCAGAGCAATTGCTCAAGTACCACTGTTTCTCTACGCCATTGGAATTGTTTTTCACTAAACTGAGTATGTTTCTAATATCTCTTAATCGAAGAAAGAACTTGTTTTTTAGGGAAATGCTCTTTGTTTTTTGATTCAGTGTGAGAACTTTAAAAAGTTTAAAACGTGTATGTAGGGAGGTCCTTTCTGCCAACTTACAGTATAAAAATGTCTTATACTTAACCAACACAGCCAGCTTGATTTGTGAAACAAGGAAATAAAGGCTTACTTCTCCAAAAACAAGCAAACAAAGAAGTTTTACTTAAGCCAAAACTAATAGATTAAGAAACTTCCAGGTCCAATACCCAAATCAGATACTTGAAAATCCTCCCAGTACAAACACCAAGAGATTCTAGCCACACGAAGCAGACTATTTTTAGATGTGGAGTGGGAGCAGGACACTCAGAGGAAGGGGCTGAGCTCTGACGCCGCCCGCGTTGCGGGGCTGTAGGGTTGGGGGTGCCCACCTCCGTGTTTAAAGCCTGTGCAGGTCAAGAGAGGAGACAGGCCCCTGCCCTGAGGGGATGTGGAGCTGGACGGCCCTGCTGCAAACCTGGCCTCTTCCAAGTGCCCTGGGGAAAGTGATCTCCGTGCAGGGAGTGGCCACCCTGGGCTGGAAGAACCGGCCTCCCCTGGGAATTTGCAATCAGGGCCTGGGCTGCAGACCACACAACACAACCCACACGGCCCAGCAACCCCCCAGACCATGTGTTAATGTGAAATTAAATCTTAGGTTAGCCACACCCTGGGCCCCTGCCAGGGCAATCCCAGAACTTCTCCACAGACAGGCTGCTGCCCTGAAACATTTCCAAGGTCACTGTGCCAACAGGGACCTCCCCTCGCCCCCCAAGTTCAGTTAAGCCTCACCTGCTTCTGTAGCTTTGCTCTGTAGCGCCACCAACCCGTCCGCCTCCTGCCCCCCTCCCCACCCCTCTCCCGACCCTGGCCACTTCAGCACTGCTTGGTATCCAACCAGCCTATGTGCCGATTCCACTCTGGAGATCTATTGCTCAAAGGTGGCTGGGTCTGTGAACTCGGTGGCCCTCTGCCTGATGCCCTGCTTGGCCACCCCCTCCTCCATCACTCAGGCTTCAGACGGGCCACCTCTGACGAGGCAACCCAAAAGACCACTGCCTCGTGTGCCCCTGGCTGCACTTTCCTCCCGGCCTGTGACTCATCAGAAACGTGTTCGTTTCTCCAGGTCTTTACAGCCAGAATTGAGGCGACTCAGAATGCTTCCGGCTCCCACGGCACTCCTGTCTCTCACTTAAGTTAGCATTCAACAAAGCAATGTGTTTCCACTGCATCTCTCCTGACTTTCTCGGGGAATCGTTTTACAAAAAAGAATAGGAATGACTATTCAAAGCTTTAGAAATGACACGTGCACACCTTTCTTTTAAGCACCTGTCAAGTCAGTCCACATAGAAAGATGTCCTTGGAGGAAATGAAAGACCTGTGTGTGGATGAGAAATGCCTGCGGCCAGAAACCTCAGAAGTGGGCGGGATCCTCATGACCAAGCTAATGAGCGATAATTGGGACAAAATTTGGAATTTCCAAGCAAGACCAGATGATCTTCTCATTGCAGCCTACGTAAAGTCAGGTGGGTGTGAGAAGCTGGCAGCAGGGAGGCCACATTAGCAGAGCTGGGATCCCTGGAAGGGGCCCCAAATTTAATGCCACGGTCACATTTAGCTGTAAGAGAGACTAAAAGGTGTAACCTGTGAGCCAAGTAGCTCTGTGCCCAGCTGAAAATTGAAGATTTATTAATTTGAGAAAGGGAAAGTGGGTACTAACTAGGCAGGAGGCAATCTCCATCATATCTTACCTTCTACAGAAAAGACTGTACGCGTGGTCGGGCAGGGGCAGTATCTGCTTCACCCTTGTGTCTCCCTGCTCCCCTCTGAGTCTGCATTCTTTCACTCAAGCTGTATGTATTAGGTGCAAAGCCCTAATGCGGGTGTGAGGGGCAGAGGGAACAAACAGCCAGAACCTGCCTCTGTAGCATTCTTGGTCCCACATGACGGCAGGTGTGTGGGAAGATCTGGATGATGAGCACAGGGGACCCGGTGCTTGGAGCAGAGGCTCCATCCACCTGGGTGTCACGCAGAGGAGGTGGTACCTGAGCTGACTCTACTCAACGCTAAGCACATGTGAATTTTACTGAGTGTGTGAGTAACCAAGGAAAGAGAACTATACAGTGAACGGGAGGGACTGAGGAAAACCGACCCTCTAGGCACAACCTGGACACAGGAGATCGTGGACATGATCCAGAATGACGGGGACTTGCAGAAGTGCCAGCGAGCCAACACCTTCAACCGGCAGCCTTTCATCGAGTGGACTCGGCCCCCGCTCATCAAATCAGGTACATGCCCAGTGGGGGGACCCGCGGACTGCAACCCCTGTGCGGGCCAGTTCGCTTTGAAAGGAGAATTACTTGTACAGTCAGCCTTCCAGAAAATATTTCCAAAAGGAACAGGGAAGGCTTTTGAAGGAGGTTCAGGTCAACACACTCCTTCACCTGGGTAAAAAGACCCCTCCATGCCTCTCTCAAAATGCGTAAGTGGGTGGCCTCAGGCAGCACGCTGCCCACTCAGGAGTGACCGCAGAGGTCCAGCCCAGCGAGGGCAGGCTGAGGACTCCTGGAAACCACACCCCTGTGTCCGCATGCTCCCCTTCAGGGGGGTCTGTCTTCTGCTCTGTTTGATCTGTAACCTGTGCGTCCACCGAGAGTCAAGCTAGATGATACCTAGGACCACTCTTATCAACAGGTGACTTACTTCACACCAGAGATACTAAGAAATACAGAACACAGCATCCTCGAAGAGCTTGCAATCAGTTAGGAATACAGGGCAAGTTCTTATAAAGTAAATAGTAGCAAAGAGTAGCTTTTTCTAGAGGGGACAACCCAGTGGTGAAAAGGCACCGATTTGGGAATCAAGCAGTCCAGCTGCAGTTCTGGCTTGCACTCTTATCTGGGTGACCCTGAGCAAGTTGCTAAACCTCTCAAAACCTAACCTTTCTTCACTTGTAAAGTGATACCTGCTGAAAACCTGTTACTCATTGAGCCAATTATTCCAGCACTACTGGTGGAAAAAGTTACCTTTTCTCCCATCGAATGGCCACAGCCCCTTTCCCAAATCTAATGACCCCATAACTGGGCGCCTTCTGGACCTTCTGCTCTGTCCTTCCCATCACGTGTCCCTCTTTATGCCGGCTCCACACTTTGTGATACAGCAGCTTTATACGTTCAGAAATTAGGTAGAATAAGCTGACGGTTTTTTTCTTTTCAAAATTCCTTTAGCTATTTTAGGATCTTTGCATTTCCATATAAATTTTAGAATCAGGTTGTTAGTTTCCACTGAAGAGGAACCAACTTGCTGACATGTGATTGGGAGTGACCATTGGTCTGGCCCTTCGTGGTGACTGTCTCACTTGCCAGCCCTTGGCTGCTGTCTCCAAGGTGCCAGAGGTGGCCATGGGCTTCTGGAGTGAATCTAGACCCGCGTGTGACTGGCAGGTGCTGGGGCTGGGGGGTGGCCAGGACCCTCCCTCCCTCCCTCCAGTGGAACGCCAGCTCTTCTCCAGTTGCCTTTTCCAGCCCTCCGTTCCAGGAGGAGGAACCCCAAAGGGGAAATGTCCCGGTGCACACTGGGTCAGAGTCGTCACCCCCAGCCCCCCGCATCCTCCCTGCCCGCACAGGCACACACACCAACAATCAGACCAGGGGTGTTCTGTCGCCAAGGTTGTTTTCAACACATAATTACTGTTTCCTTCACCAGAAAGGACAGTAAAGGTGTCACCAGGCGGAAAATACAGATTGTAAAATCGTAATTTTAGGCAAAGCCAAAATGTGGTAATTCTGACTGCAGACGCTTGACCCCCAGCAGGGACGCTGGAGACAAGCGTGCATTGAGTGGTGGCCTTACTTCGCAGGGCTGGACCTGGCCAACAAGATGCCGTCTCCGAGGACGCTGAAGACCCACCTGCCTGTTCAGATGCTGCCTCCTTCCTTTTGGAAAGAAAACTCAAAGGTAAGAATAGCCAGCACTGATCTGTTGGCCAAGCAGTGTCTCCACCTAAGTGGAAACAATTGAAGCTGTTGGAGGACAACCACCCAGGTGGGTGCAGGGCAGACGGCAGCCTCAGACCCTGCTCTTTCCCACTCCTCCTTCTGGAGCCGCCTTTCCCTTAAAGCACGATCTCTGGGTGCACCCGGGACTGGATTTCACACAGCATCATTCTGATCACCTGCCAACAGAGCCACCACGGGAGGGGCATGAAACAAAGTGCTTGCTTCCTAAGGAAGGCGGCTCCCTCGGAGCGAATCCTCCAAGGAGCAGAGTGCGGGGGGTTCTGTCTAGGGAAGACCCGTGAGGGGAACCGTGGAGGGAGACAACGGGGCGTGGAGAGAAATCAGTCCGTGTCCCGTGGCGCAGGCTCCAAGGCACAGTCCTACCTCCATGTCCTCCAGTTTTTATTTCCTTTTTTGGTTTTATTTTGACACTTCCACATTCAGATCCTATAAATGCCATGTACACTGAACATGCCAGCGTTTTTTCCTGATATCTGCTTCATCAGTGACTCTTGAAATCAATGAACTATGGAGTATACACCAAATACCAACTTATAAACCTGCAGTGACAGGTGTAGCCGCCCAGCAGAGCCATACACCTGTCTCCGCTGGACCATACAACTCCCAGCGGGGAAGCCACGCTGGGGCCCAGCTGCAAACCCTTCTGCCCTCTGGACTGAACACTTTCCAAGGAAACCACATGGTCAAGTCTGTTTTCCCAAGACACTATCTCCCAGGCATGGTGCTCAGACCCTCTGTCCCGGGTCTCCCTGGCTTTCCAGCTCTTCACCCCGGATGTGTCTCTGGTCCCCAGACCAGCTGCTGTGCACTTAAGTAGGTTCCCAGAGATCAAAGCACTACCTCATCCCCGACTCGCTTCCCCAAACTCCCACCCCGCTCACTGTGGCCTTGAAAACAGCTTGGCTTACTCCCGCAGACAGATAACTCAATCTTGATTAGGGACCAGTATGATTTCCAAGTGATGATATTGTGGATCAGTCAGGAGACACCCTCACACTCGCCTGCCATCAGATTACTAGCTGCTCTTGGTGAGCCAGGCCTTCTAGAGCTGCCACTCTCCGTGGCAGGGCCTCTCTTCGTCTGCTGAGGATGGTGGATTATTTGAGGAGGCCGTCAGAGAGTTGAGTCTGGGCGTTTCCTCCTGTGATGGTGTGCTGAGCAGAACAGGGTCCCCCAGATGCCCGTGAACGTTGCCTGAGGGGCAGATGTGACCAAGTTGAGGCTCCCGAGGTGGGAAGAGTACCTGGATTCTTGGGGTGGCCCTGAAGATCATGATGAGGACCCTTACGTGCGGGAGACAAGAAGGCCAGAGGAGCAAGTTGGGGTGTGACACATGACACAGAGACTGGAGGGCTCTGAGGGCAGAGCCAAGAGCCAAGGAAAGTGGGCGGCCCAGGTTCTAGGACAGCGAGGAAGTGGATTCTCGCCTGGAGGCACCAGAATAAGCCAGCCCCGGGAAGTCTGGTTTTCAGAATCGTAAGAGAATAGAGCTCTTGTCTTAGCCTCTCCAGCTACGGTCACGCGTTACAGCGGCAGCAGGAAGCTCACAGATGCAGCAGCAGGCACGGAAAGTGTAAGCTGGGCATCGCTCACGCACAGCCGTCTGGCTCCAGGCTCAAAATGGTTCACCCTGCTCCCCATCCAGCCCGACTTCCCCTCCTCCAGTTACTCTGGTTTGATTTGCAAAAAAGCAATAACCCACATAAGCACTGAGACATATGTTTACTTGTTAATAAGACCTCGCTGCTGTGTCCTGCTTCTTGGTCCCTGAGTGTGTTTGTGAATATCCGAGCGAAACCCAGCAGGAGGGAAGGGGACAAGGACAGTCTCGGCTGGTCTGGGCTCCTGGAGAGGAGCGACTGGGGAAACGCAGCTGGGGCTGCAGGACCTGGGCTGACTGCCCGGAGGAGAACCCAGCGGGGGACAGGTGTGGCTGGGCCCACGGTTCTGCTGCACAGCTGGGGCCCGGGGGAGCACGCCTGAGAAACCCCCAGTCTGCACCTCCTCCCAACCCCACTGAGGGTGCACGCAGCGGGGCAGGCTGGGCTGGGGGCCAGCTGGGAGAGTGGGAGGGAGGGGGCAGCAGGGCTGAAAGCCAGACCACGAGTCTCCTTTCCCAGGAGAAGAGAAGGCAGGTCACCCGCAGCTCCGGAAGGTAGAACGAGCCCCGCCTCAGGGTCCTGTAGTCTTAGCAGCAGAAGGAATTATCTGCATGGCTGCGGTTCCCTGTGCACAGATAAGGCAGAGGCTCCCCCCATCCTATAGCTGAGTTAGATCTCCTGCTCGGGGAAGGCCACGGGGCCCTTCCTTCCACACACTGAAAATGCCACAGAGCCCCTTCAACCTCCAGGGACGTGACGGCCAGGGTGACTGGAGTATTTATCGTGCAAACCGGGACACTTTCAGAGAGAAACGGGGTGTTCCCAGTGACGGTGCCTCAGCTGTAGATTCAAACTCCACTGGGAAGACTGGAAGAAGTGGGCACAGAAAAGGCACATCCAGTCACTCACCAGGGTGGTCTGAGGTTCTCCTGGTAGCGTTGGCTCTGCCCTGAGCAGGCACCTTTTTTGTCTTGTTTTCTCTGTGTCTCCATCCCCTGCCCGGCTGGTTTCAGATCATCTATGTGGCCAGAAATGCCAAGGACTGTCTGGTGTCCTCCTACCATTTCTCAAGAATGAATAAACTGATGCCAGACCCTGGCTCCTGGGAGGAGTACGTGGAGACGTTCAAGGCTGGGAAAGGTAGGTACCAGGGAGCTGGGGGCCACGCCTCCCGCGCGCCCACCTGCGGGCATCAGGAAGGCGGAGCTCTCGCTGAGTGACCGTGTTTATCAAGGTCCTGGAAGGATGTGGATGGGACCCTCAGGTGAGAGTTTAGCTAGGATGCTCCTTGGAAAGCTGCGACAGGGTGTGAAGGACCCGACAGGTGACGGGACCGGGTTCTGGGCCACTGAACCCGGGGAGGGAGAGGGCTCCTTGGCAGCTGCTGCAGGTGTGGCGGGGGGACGGTCGGCCACGGCAGCACCATCCTCGCCCTCCTGCTCCTCATGCCTTGTGCTCGCAAAAAAACGAGGACCCTGAGGGCGGAGGAGCCCTCTGACACAGACCAAGAGGTCAACCTCATGGGGAAGGGGGTGGGGAGTGGCTTTGGGGGCCCCTGGAGACACCGGTGCACCCCTGTCCCTCCACTGCCACCACAGAGAGTGAAGGGGCCCAGGTGTCTGGTCACTGTGATTCTTCAGAGTGAAAGATTTCTTTTCAAAATCAGCCCTTTGGGGAGCAGTACTTCTCGCCAAGCGCTGATCTCGGCACCTGGCAGTGAAGCAAGGGAAACACAGACCATGCACCCTGCCCATGAGCGGCCTCTCGCGAGGAAGCCAGTTCAAGGGGCAGACAAAAGCCACGGAGCCCAGGGTCCTTCGTATGGTCTCCCAGAGGGTTAAAAATCCCTGTTGCTGCAGGGAATTGCGCCAGGGTCTCTGTTGCCTGGTTGTGCATATTAAACGTCCTCTTTTACCTGAGACACGTCTCACAGGGTTCAGGTCAGTGCTCACGCCCCATCTTCCTCTGTGCCTTCAGTACTGTGGGGATCCTGGTACAACCACGTGAAGGGATGGTGGGACGCCAAGGACCAGCACCGCATCCTCTACCTCTTCTACGAGGACATGAAGGAGGTGAGGCTGTGCAGCCGCCCTCGCCCACAGACGGGCCCCGTGCAAGCCCTCTCTCAACGATTCTCTCCAACTCAAGTTTATCCTAAGATGCCGTAACTTTTTTTTTTTTTGGTCTTCTAAATTTTCTCTGCTTAAGCTCACAATTTCTAGAAGCTCCTCCCCCTCAAGAAATATCACATGCCTTTATCATCTGATTAATCCTGACACTTAGGGACCATGTCTTTCATCTGCAAAATGCACATCACCTCTGTCTGAGTCTCATGAAAGCTTCGTGAGGATGTGTGGGATCGCGTGGTAAAGCGCTCCCTAACCCATCCCGCCCCAAACACGGTCGTCCAGACAGAAAGAACGTCCCTAATGGGAAGCCCCGAATTATTTGTTTGATCCTGCAGGACCCCAAGAGGGAAATTCAGAAGATCCTGAAGTTCCTGGAGAAAGATGTCCCAGAGGACATTCTGAATAAAATCATCCATCACACCTCCTTTGACGTGATGAGGCAAAACCCGATGGCCAACTACACCGGCCTGCCCAGCAGCATCATGGACCACTCCATCTCCCCATTCATGAGGCGAGGTGTGTGGGGCCTGCACTCTGGGGCTGGGCGGGGTCTGCCCCACCATCTGCATAGACTTTCCAAAGCGTCTCATGCTCCTTCTTGTGGACACCACTGCAGGACAGTGTCCCCCTCATGCCGGCCCCGCTGGTGAGTGCTCCCCCTGCCAGGGCCCCCGCCAGTCACTGAGATGCTTCCTCATTGCAGGGATGCCCGGGGACTGGAAGAACTACTTCACGGTGGCTCAGAATGAAGCCTTTGAGGCAGACTACGCACAGAAGATGGCAGGGAGCCGCCTGACCTTCCGCACGGAGATCTGAGTGGCGGGGGGCGGCTGGGGACCCCGCATGAGGCTTTAGACGTCTGAGCCTCGTGATCAAGGGCGCTTGAAACAGCGACTCCCTTCCTCCATCCCTAGCTTTGCACACAACCCATAGATGCTACGCCCCAGTGTAGACAAAACGCGATCAAAGCCTGGGTAGAGGCCGACAATTAAATCACACAGTTACCCACGTAGACCTGACCGCATGGTGTGTGGATGCAAAATGAACACAGGACTGAGCTCTGTCACTGGTGTCCCCCAGCCCGGCCCCCCACAGATGAGGTTTGAGAAGAGAGTCAGAAAGGAAAGGAACCGGGGACGCCGAGGGCTGAGATGTGGCCCCGGGGAGAACGTGAGAGCGGCCAGTTCTCACCCTGACGGCATGGGAACCAGGGCCACCAGGGGCCCGCAGTAGAGACGTGAGCTGAGGGGTTAGGGGTGGATGGAGGAGCTGGTCTAGGACCGAGGGAGACAAGGCCGGGGATGCAGGGCCGAGAGTGAGAATGACTTTGTATTTCAGGCAGAATTCTGGGGGGATCAGGGCAGCTCACATTAGCCAAGAGAAAATAAAAGGCAGTGAAACACCCAGCACCACACGCACTTTAACAAAACCTGAGTATCGCATCTCAGACACAAAGCCCGTGATATCCTTCTTAAAGAGGCTCTTGGCAACGTTGTCAGGGCAGCCAAGCTGTTTAGGTTCACAGGGAATCGTGTTCTGATCCTTCTTGTTAAAATCTACTCAAGAAAGTACCACCATCATCTACACAAGTTGTGCGAAGGTTGGTGCTTTTTCTTAAATTTTATTTTATCAAAGTGTAGGTGAGTTATAATGTTAGTTTCTGGTGTCCAGCAAAGCAGTTCAGTTCTACAGTGGTCAGTGTTCAGTCTGAAAGGCTGTCAGGAAGGCTGCTCTGTGGGAGGGACCCTGCCCTGGGCCAGCACATCCTCTGACACGGACAACCATGTCCCCCGCCCCGGAACTAAGGCAGCCCCTGTGCGCGCTCCTTCTCCTTCTAAGGCAAGTGTGCGGATCATTGACCACTTGACGGATAAGCCCAGTGGCATCTCTGCAGAGGGCTGAGTTGCATGGAGGAGCAGGAGGGGGAACCAGCCGGCGTGATTAAACAGCAGACGTGCTTCTGCCGGTGAACCCCACGCCTGACATTCTGGGGCTACTTAGCAATCTAGACAGAGAGCATGTAATTCCCTGTGTCCAGCACGGCCTCAGTGTCCAGGGGACCACGGTGATTAAACAGGCAATGTATCTAGTTACAACTAAGCAAAGCTTGTCTTTCTTCTTTTATGAACTGTCAAATTCTTGTTGATTTAACTGTGAAAATAAATTGCACTCTTATATTCTCCATAAATTTCAGTCACAGAAAACATGTGTGGATTTCTCTCTTACAAAGCTCTGCTATGTCCTTTTAAAAAATACTCAGCGTATAAAGAGGAAGAATTAGCGGTTTAATTCTTAAACCTTTTGAGGTGTCTTCTGTCTCTCAGTTGCTGGGCTCGGCCCACACTGGACTTAAAACTCCATGGCCCCCTCGAGGTCCAGCCCAGAGACCACTGGCTGCCCCTGAGCTCCGGGGGGATGGGGAACATGCTGGCCCCGCCAGTGCGGGCCACAGGGAGGGGTCCAGTGGGGACAGGTGGGGGAGGGGGACAGCGGGGGGAGGGACGACGGGGAGCAGGACAGCAGGGAGAGCGGAGGGACAGGCAGGCTGGCCGCCTGCACGGGGCCCCGCAGACGTTGGCTGTGACGTCAGTGCGTGAGCTCACGTGACCTCCCAGGGACCGAGTGACCGGGGAACTGGCATAAAGCACCCCAGCCTCCCCCCAGCCCAGGCCCCAGGAAGATGGAATGTGGTGCCGTCAGCCCAGCGGGGAGCTGGCATCAGCCTTGTGCTGACCTCGGGAGGCCTGGGGTCCTGGTTTGGGGTTGGCTCACAGAGCAGGCCCCGAGCTGAGGACTGAGAGCCCCCGTGACAGACTCTCTAGGGAGCGGGGCAGCCGGGTGGAGGGACAGGAAGGGGTGTGGACAGAGCACAGCCCCAACCTGGGCCTGATCCCCAGGGTTCCAGGGTGCCCACCCCCCAAGGCATTGGTCCCCCAGAGAGCTCAGCGCTCATACTCTGGTGCCTGCGGAGCATGGGGCAAAGCCACCGGGGCCAGGGCTCCCCCATCCTGTGAAGGCAGCAGCCCGGCCTGGAGGGAAGCCCAGCTGAACGAGGTGGCACCGGGGCACCCAGGCAGCACCAGCAGGTCCCCACATCTCCAGGAGCTCTGAGACCCACAGAAGTCCCTGTTAGGAGCCCCGAGCTCTGTGGGACCCAGAGCCCCGCCCTGAAGCCAGATGCAGGGCCGTTGGGTAGGTGCAGATGGGACAGGCAGGTCAGAGTGAGGACAACACGGTGGCTCCTGGGGTAAGGATTTGCCAGCCCGGCATGGTAGGTAGGCTCTGCCCCAGCCTTTGCCCCCCAAGCTGGGAGGGCCTGCAGGTGGGTGTCCCCTCAACCCCACCACACCCGGCTCCCCAACATGCAACATGTGGCCTCTCAGGTGGCACCTGAGACAGGCAGCCTACTCCCCAAGGGGCAGAGGGGAGGGGGTCCCAGCCGGGGGTCCCCTAATCAGGGCGCGAGTCCCACTGTGATCACAGGAGTACAGGCTCCAGGGTTAGGTCTAAAATGAGGGACTGAGACATGGTGGCCGGAGGACACAGCCTGGGGAGGAGTGGGTGTGGGCAGGACGAACGCTCACAAGGACAGCAGGGGACACGAGACAGACAGGAAGTGAGCAGACGGGAGGGTTTGGGGGAAACACCTGAACCCCGTGGGGTGGGAGGGCAAGTCCCTCAACAGACCAGCTTCACTCAAACCAGAGGGACAAAATATTCCAAATGTACTCAATAGATCTTTACTTAATTTCTGAAAGCTGAAAATACGAAAATGTATACTTTTCCATTGACATTGAATTTTATCATGAAACCTTTCATTGTGAGAGAGAGAGAGAGGACTGTTCCCCTGTTTCCTGGGGTACTTGGCATGTGAGTCCCTAAACGCCCACACACCATGGGGATTCAAATGAGGTTTGCCTGGTCCGTCCGCCTGAGCAGGATGTTTGGTTTTGCAAAGATTTTCCTTTACAAACAGCCTGTGGACATTCAGGCTGGAATCCAGGCATGTCTATGTAGAGCTAAAGCAGAGAAACAGTATTGGAAATCGCACAGCGATCTGGCACAAAGCTGCACCCAGCGGCCCCTGAAGGCCCATGGGAAGTCGAGAGAATGCTCTGTCCCCTCTCTATGCCTGATGTTCACGGTCAGACAGATGGGCAGGAGGGCAGGGCTCACTTCCCCCACCCCTGGGAAGCTGCCCTGGTCCCAAGACGACAAAAACCCTGCGTCTGCACCGGGTGTGGCATCACTATCAAGAGTAAACTGTGGAGCCAGAGCCCTGACAGGAGGAGACCAGAAATGAGCTCCTGGACAAGGAAACAGCAACCACAGGCCGCAGCTTTGCCAAGAACGTGGCCACACAGCCCAGCGGAGGGACGCGCGATTGCCCAGGGCCAGTTCCCCAGCGGGACCTGACAGCCTGGGGGTGGCCCCGTCCGGTTTCCCAGCCCCTCTGCCTGGAGACACACCACTGCCCCTGAACTCCAGCTGTAAGTAATCCTGAAAACATAGAGCACGGGCTTGGAGTCTCCCTTTGGAGACTGTAAACGAAATGGATTAAGATACTGAAAATGCAGTGCTACCGATTCTGAAGGGGTGGTAGGATTGTAAGCAGATTAAAGGCAAGAATAAGTTTATGTGACCTTGACTGATGAAAGAAACATGCTTCCACTTCTATTTTTCCCCAGATGATGACATGTAATGGATGCATTACCTTGCGTAAGTTTAAGGTCGAGCGGGTTGATTTGACCCAAGTACACCCTGTAAAGTGACCACCACCACGGGGTCAGCAAAACCCCATCCCGTCACATAATTACCATTGCTTTTTTGTGGCGAGAACATTTAACAACTTTCGTGTGTATGATGTATTATTGCTAACTGCAGCACCATGCTGCGCCTTAAATCCCCAGAACTTGTTCATCTTGTGACTGGAAGTTTGTACCTTTGACCAACCCTCCCCACCGCTCCCTCCCCTGACCCCAGCAACCACCATGTGAGTCTTCGTGTCTGTAAGTTAGACTTTTTTTAAGATCCATATGAAGTGAGATCACACAGTACTTGTCTTTCTCTGTCTTCTTCATCTCATGTTGCATAATGCTCTCCAGGTCCATCCATGTTGCTGCAAACAGCAAGATTTCCTCATATATATAGATCTTCCTTATCCACTCATCTGTCGATAGACACTTTGGCTGTTTCCATGTCTTGACTGTTGTGAATAAGGCTGCAATAAACACAGGAGTGCATTTGTCTCCTCAATAACCCTTTTTAATTTTCTCCGGATGTACAGAAGCAGAACTGCCGGATCACACGGCAGTGCCAGCTTCAATGTTTTCAGAAGCCTCCATACTATTTCCACAGCGGCTGCACCAATTTACATTCCCACCAACAGTAAACAGGGTTCCCTTTCTCCACATCCTCACAAACATTCGTTGTTGTCTTTTTGATGACACCCATTCTGACAGGTATCAGGTGGTATCTCCTGGTTTTGATTTGCATTTCCCTGGTGATTAGTGATGTTGAGCACTTTTGCATGTGTCTGTTGGCCATCTGTACATCTTCTTTGGAAAAATGTCTACTCAGACCTTCTGTGAGAGAAATGTGCTTTACTGGTCTGGCTCCACACTGAACCATGACTGGTGGTTGTCCCCTTTGACGAGTGTACCCTTTACACTCAGCACGTGAGAACACAAGGACACAGGAGTAATGTCTCCAGGGGATCAGGTGGCTCGTAACTGTTTATAGACACAGCCCAGGGAGCCCCCAGTGTTTGGGGAGAGAGTGGCTGACGCTCTTTGCCTCCAGAAGTGACGTCAGAAGGTCTGGCCTCAAGGGAAGTGAGCCGCCGTGGAGTCCCCTCCTTGTTGGGGCCAGCCCTCTGCCCACACTCACCAGGAAACAAGGCTTCAGATGGAAGAAATAAAAGAGAACACAGGGCGGTGGTGTCAAGCTGGGGCAGGAAGGACGTAAGGAGGCAGCTGTGTGGTCGGAGCATCCAGGTCACCCACCAGCCCCCCCGACTCAGCGGTAATTTGAGGCTCATGCTGCCTCCTTGGAAGGCGAGACCTTTGAGCTCACTGCCCCTTGGTCCCTCCTGCCTCCAGGCTGCTGGGCTTCAGCTGGAACCTAAAGGTAAGAAAATGGCTTAAAAGAAATCCTTTACGTAACTCATTGATTTACCTTTTTTAATCTGTACGATAGTAATGTAGGTGCGGCTGTGTAGACAGGACTGATTAATTCAAGCCAGAAAGCATGTTAAGGAACCTGAAGAATAAGATGTTTGTAACCGGCGGGGCACCAGCCAACCGAGCAGGGCTGAGAAACCCAGGCCCAGGGCAGACGTCTCCCTGAGCTCCGCTCTCACGACAGGGTCTCGCTCCCGCCCCTGCCCCTAGCAGCCCCCGCTTCTGTGCCACGGCCACTCCTTCCAAAAAGTGCCCTCCTTCCATCCGGCTGCTGCCCACAGTCAGCACTGGGCCTCAGACGGGCTGGGATCCGGGCTCTGGGGGCCAGACGTGCAAGCAGGGAGAGTGGGGCAGTGGGGGAACAACTCCGGGGCTTACACACAAAATGCTATGGGTTCCCACAGAAGGGACCAGGATTTCTGTCCATGGCGCCAGGGAACTGGGGCCCTTTTTTTTTTCAGTCTCTAGGTTCTTCTCCACCTGTTTTTAAACTCTCTTGTGATTCACTAAAGAAACTGTACCCTTGACCTGCGGACTTTCACAAGGTCTGCATTTTGTTGAGCCTCCCTGTGGGGTGTTTTAACATGTCGCCCTGTTCTCTGCATTTTCTGTAACGCATCTAGATTTTGAGACTTAATCAGAATCAGATTCAGGGCTTTGGGCAGAACCGCTTTGTAGGTAACGTGCTTCTCACCAAGGGTCTGCTTGTCCTCTGTGATGTTGGGGCCTGTGAAAGTTAAAACCCTGGATCCTTTCCCCATGGAGGGCTGCAAAGGACCTTACAAGCCTATAATTTATTGTTCATGTGTTTGCTGGAATAATTCTGTGAAGAGAAACTTTTTTTGTCTCCTAATTGGTTTTCCAGCTGTGCAATTAGTACAGGAAATTCAAGATGACTGGTTTATTCTCTCCCTCCAGTCACCAGTTTCCAAATAGACAGCTGGTCTCTAAGCTGCCTTCGAAGGTTAGTCTGCATTAGTCCGTTCAGGCCGCCTTAACAACATAGCCCACACTAAATGGCGTAAACAGCAGAGATCTGCCTTCTCACAGCTCTGGAGGCCAGAGGGCCCAGGTGAGGCGCGGGCAGGGTGGTTACTACTGAGGCCTCTCTCCTTGGCCTGCAGGTCAAGACTTCTTGCTGAGACCTCACGTGGTCGACCCTCTGGGCAGGTGCAGCCCTGGCATCTCTGTGTCTCATCTCCTCTGCTAATAAGGACACCAGTCCGTTTGGATTGGGGCCACTGGCCTCATTTTAACTTAATTACCCCCTTAAAAGCCCCATCTCCAAATACAGTCACATTCTGGGGTCCTGGAGGTCAGGGCTTCAACGCAGGAATTTGGGGGGAGACGCTGTCGGTCCATGGTCCATGATCATGTCCCCGGAGTGGTTTGTAATATATACAGTTTCCTGTTGTGGCTATAACAGATTACCACAAATTTAGCATCTTAGAACAACACACATTTGTTACCGGACACCTCTGTCATTAGAAGTCCCCAGCAGGTGTCTCCGGGTGAAACCAAGGTGCTTGCAGGTAGCGCTGCGCTCCTTTATGGAGGTCCTGGGGGAGAATTGCTCCCCTCTCTTCCTGGTTGTCGGCAGAATTCGGGCCCTAGTGCTGCAGGATTGAAGTCCCATCTCCCCGCTGTTGGCTGAGGGTGGTTCCCGAGGCCACGTGGGGCCCCTGACCCCTCCATCTCCAGGCCGGCGACGGCTGGATGAGTCTCCCTCAGGCTCTGAATCCCCCTCCGCTGCTGCGTTGCTCCCTCTCTCTGGCTCTTCCACCTCTAACCGTCCTCGTGGGGGCGTGGGTCCCACCGTATAGCCCAGGACAACTCCACAGCCTTCAGGTCCTTAAGCCTAATTCCATCTGCAAAGTCGCTTGGCCATGCGCTGTGACGAATGAGGAATTAAGGCACAGACCCCTTGGGGGCTACTCTTCTGCCTACCACGCATCATGTGTATCTGAAAAGGAAACACATCAAAATAATAATTCCTGCGTGATGATTTTTTTCCTTGTACATCTGAGCTTATTCCAAATTTTATGCCCTGTGTATGTATATTTATACTCACAACACAAAACAAGAGGTCATTCTTAAAGGAGGAATGTGGGTTTTTAGGCAAACGTTGGCTGCCATCCTGAACAAGTTACTGATCACGTGACTCTCCGCTTCCTCACATATATAATGATGTTAACACTCTTTCCCAATAAATGTTTGATACAAATTACAAGAGAAAAATTTGTAAAAGCTCTAACACAGAAGGCCTGTTAGAAACCTTAGTTCTCTCCCCTTCTCCCTCCTGAAACTGACCATAATCTCAGGAGGATTGTCCAAACTCCACCTTCTTTGACACATTATAAACACAGCTGCTTCTTATGGTTGGAATATTTTTGGAGAGAGTTTGTCTTTCGCTTTCTGAAAACACAGGGTCCATCCTGAAGGGCTGGACTCACCCTGAGAGTAGAAACCCCTTGAAAAGGAGTCTAGGTGACGGGGACACCAGCCTCCCACCCGCTCCTTGGAGGGACTGCCCCAGGCTCTCACGCAACATCCAACAACCGTTTCTTGCCATGGCTTCTGGAAGGACCCTTTCAGCTTTAAAGTTCTAACAGTCATTTTATGCAAGAGTTGGAATGACTTCAAGTTCATAAGGCACTCAGCCCAGCACATGCAAACTGACGTGTTTGGTACTGTTAGATTTTAACTATTAGTTAAATTGGCAGTAGCACTAAATGTCTCTGGAATCCCAGTCGCCAACTATCCTGGGGTAACAGTGCCCGGCCTTCCTCCTTTTGTGCATTTAAAAGTCTCTCGATACAACAACAAAAAACACAGCCTGACGCAGAAGTGGACGAAGGATTTAAGCAGCCTCCAGAGAAGACACACAAATGACAAACAAGCACATGGAAAGGCAGTCAGTGTGGCTGATCGGTGGAGACACGAATCCCCAAAGTACGATGAGCTGTCACCCATGAGGATGGCTATTATAAAATTTAAAAAGAAAAACATAAAGTAACGAGTGTTGGTGAGGATGTGGAGAAGCTAGATCTCAGGTACTGCTGGCAGGAAGGCAATGGTGCAGCCGCTGTGGGAATGGTAAGGCAATTCCTCAAAAAATTAAACCTAGAAATGCCACATGCCCGGTGATGCCCCTTCTGGGGGAGGACCCCAAACAGCCGAAAGCAGGTCCTGAAGAGATGTTTGTCCACCCAGTTCACAGCAGCATGACTCACAAAAGCCAAAAGCTGGAATAAACCCCAGGGTCCATGCATGGATGAACAGATAAAATGTGGTCCACACACACCATGAACGATTATCCACCCTCAGAAAAGGGGTGAAACTCCAACACACGCTCCAACATGGATGGATTCTGAAGACGTGATGCCCAGTGAGATGAACCCGTCACCACAGGACAAAGAGTGTGTGATTCCCCTCGTGTGAGGTCCCTGGATGTCCGATCCACAGAGACAGAAGGCAGAGGGCAGGGCCTGGGGCTCGGGAGGGGACCGTGGAGAGTGAGTGTTCCACAGGGACAGAGCTTCAGTTTGGAAAGAGGAGACGTTGGCAACCATGACACAGCAGTGAGGTTGTGCTTCATGGCAGTGAATGGTGCACTTGAAAATGGATAAAATGGTAAAAATTTATGTCATGTGGATTTTACTACAGTTTAAAAAATCTCTCCTCTATTCTCTGCCCATAGGGACGCCCCCTCCCACCCCAAGCTGTCATGGCCCTGACCACAGAAGTGGGGAGACAGCCACCGCTGAGTGAGCTGGAGGGGGTGCCCCTGCCAGCGGCCACGGTGGACAACTGGGGCCAGATCCAGGGGTTTGAGGCCAAGCCGGACGACCTCGTCATCTGCACCTACCCGAAGTCAGGTGGCTGTGGGGCTGGGGCGGAGCCCTCAGAGCGGGGCGGGCACGGCTTCCCAGGGCCGTCAGACCTCCCCCGATGGGAGGTTCGCCCTTGTTCCAGGAGACCTCCTTCTGCGCCGGGATGGGTGCTCCAGGAGGTGGGTTCCTGGGTTTACAGGCTCAAGCACAACAGCTTGGGGGACCCAGCCTGCTGGGCTCCTCCCTCCCTGGAGACCCCGTGGGCGCCTTCTGAGTGGGCGCCCGTCTCTGAGTCCAGCAGGACCCTAGCCCGAGAGGAGGCTGATCCGAGCAGCCATCAGTCTGCCCAGAATGGTGGGGGTGGACAGTCTAACTGGTGTCTGCCTCTCACCATCTGTGTGAGCTGCAGGGACAACATGGATCCAGGAAATCGTGGACATGATTGAGCAGAACGGGGACGTGGAGAAGTGCCAGCGGGCCACCATCCAGCACCGCCACCCCTTCCTCGAGTGGGCCTGGCCGCCCCAGCCCTCGGGTGAGAGCCCCTCCCTCACTGCCCTGCCTCCTCCCTTCCCTTCTTTTAAGACTGCACTTTTTTGGGACAGTGTTGGATTTACAACAAAACTGGGAGGGAGGCCCAGAGATTTCCCACAGCCCTGCTCCCATCACTACCCACTCCCCGAGGGGAGCCAGCCTGTCAGGACTGAATCGCCACACGGACACGTCATTGCCCGGATCTGAGCCCATCTGAGGGTCCCCCAGGCTGTGCCTCCTGGGGGTCGGGCACACGTACAGGACGTGCGTCCGTCCGGACAGTGTCACACTGTCTGCCGGGCGAAGGATGAGGAGGCACTTGCATAAGCGTCTGGTTCCTACACGGGGTGTCCGCTTCTAGAGAAGGATGTACCTTCCCGGCCGCCCTCAGGGCCACACGGTGGTCGCACAGGCCAGGTGCCCAGGGAACGTCTACAGGACGCGGCAGGAGTCCCGATCCACAGGCCATCAGGAACAGTGTGTCTAGAGATGAAGCGAGGGGCTGGCTGGGGCGGGGCACACGCGGGGCCTGGCTTTGCCCCAGGAACACGTCTGCTCATCCTCTGACCAACAGTACGTCAGCCCTCCGCTCCCTGCAGCTCTGGGCTGTGTGGGTCCACACAAGGTGATGGCGACACTCCTGTATGAAATCCCTGAAGTCGAGACACAAGCAGAAAAACAGGCAGGCGATGGGAGAGTCTGGACAGAGCCCCGACGTAAGGTCCCCGTGACGCCTGCACCACAAAGGCGTTTCCCCTCCACTCACATTATAGGTGTGGAGCAGGCCCGGGAGATGCCGTCCCCGCGGGTGCGGGAGATGCCGTCCCCGCGGGTGCTGAGGACTCACCTTCCCACCCAGCTGCTGCCGCGGTCCTTCTGGGAAACCCGCTGCAAGGTGAGAAGCTCCCTGGGGTGGGGACAGTGCCCGACCCCAACTCACAGCATCCTCCGTCATCGTCTTCCCTTCCCCACCGCATGGCGTGTCGAGAGTTTAGTAAGAGAAAACAGTGTCTCCAACAGGACAGGAAGGCAACAGCCAGGCTGAATTTTTGGAGAGAACCGGAGACATGGGGGAGGCTGTGAAAGGACGAAAGGTCAAATAATTTCCGGGCTGCAGACCTAGGACTGTCCTTGGTTGTCCCTGGTTGTCTGGTCGTGGCCGGGGTGACCAGAGCAGGAAGACAGTGGCCCCGAGTGTGATGGTGGGGGCTCTGGATGGGCTGGTTTGCATTTGGAAGGTATGCTAATGGTGAGATTACTATCTCAGCAATTGTCCAACCCTGGAAGGGCCATCCCTCCAGAGCCGAAAAGCCCCCAAGATGTCGGGGCGTCAGCCACAGCAGTGCAGGACTGACGGGCTTGGCGGTGGGGGCGGGCCAGCCTGCGCACTGCAGTGGGCACAGCAGCTCCCTGGCCTCTGCTCACTAGGTGCCAGGAGCACCGCCACCCCCCACTGTAACAACCAAAACCATCTCCAGACACTGCCATGGTGTTCCGACAGCAAACTCATTCCCAGTTGAGAACCACTGCTTTAGGGTGAAAAGTCATCAAAGCTGTAATGTGGCTCGTGGCGGGTCTAGGACACCTCGTCAGCAGGGCCACTTTGGGGTGGATGCTGTCAGAGTGTGAGCTGAGTACCGAGAAGTCAGGAGGTCAAGGTTAGATGTTAAAGTGAAGGCTAGGAGGGCAGAAAGCACAAGGCTGTGGTTGACATGAAACCCAAAGGGCTGCTTTGTAGGGGAGGGGTGCTGGGAGATGAGACCAGAAAGACATGAGCACTTCTCTTGTCCAAACTCAACCATGAAGCGACCTCCGGGGACCATCACCAAGCACGTGGAAGCTGCTGTCTGACGGTAGTTCATAGTTCTATAGTTTCTGCAGAAGGATTCTTCTCCGAGACCAAGGGGGCAGTTGGGGGGTGGCTGCGTTGTAGGATGGAGCCAGGGAGAGGCAGGACACCAGAGCTGGGTCGGTCTGCACAGGACAGCTGAGCCCGTGTGTGCAGACCCCTCAGTGACCCAGCCTATGAGAATTCTCTGAAAACCCACTCTTTACACCTGCACCCACTTCTCTTCTCCCCGCAAGTTCCTTTATGTAGCTCGAAATGCCAAAGACTGCATGGTGTCTTACTACCACTTCCAGAGGATGAACCAGACGCTCCCCGACCCCGGCCCCTGGGAGGAGTACTTGGAAACCTTCCTCAGTGGAAAAGGTACAGGATCACCCTCCCCTCTGCATCCCCTCGCGGTGAGGCTCCATCCGGGGACCACGCACACCACCCTGACCTCCACAGGCAGGGACGGCACTGAGCGGGCTGGCCCCTCCCACAGACAAGACCCAGAGCCCCAGCAAGCATCCCCGTGCAATCCAGAAGCCTTTATTCCTGTCCCAACATGAGGGCGTTTGGGTTAATAAATTAGAAGCCACTTCAGGCAGCACGTTGGGATAAGTGCCCCCAGGGCTTCCCCATCCCACGTCTCTGTCCACATCCAACACATCAGGACTCAGGATTTATCTGGCCCATAATTCATTATTCTCCCTCCGACACACTTCAGGTGAGCAATGTCCCTAAGTGATGGAAGGTTCTGTGTGATCCCTGCATGGACTGTTGTCCTCCTATGTCTTACAGTGGGCTGGGGCTCCTGGTTGAGCACGTGAAAGGCTGGTGGGAGGTGAGACACAGGTACCAGATCCTCTTTCTCTTCTACGAGGACCTCAAGAGGGTGAGTCAAGGCCATTCCGGGAAAGAAGCACTTCAGACCCAGGCGCAGAGAAACCCCAAGCTGCTTCCGGGCTGGATGTCCGGGAGGGACACCCCGAAGAGCTTGAGTGTGTCCTGACACCCTCTCCCCGTCCAATGCAATGTCACCTCCCCCCACAGGACCCGAAGCGTGAGATTCAGAAGGTAGTGCAGTTCCTGGGAAAGAGTGTGGATGGACCTGTGCTGGACAGAATTGTCCAGGAGACGTCATTTGAGAAGATGAAGGCAAACCCCATGACCAATCGTTCTTTGGTTCCCAAGTCTATCCTGGACCAGTCGATTTCCCCCTTCATGAGAAAAGGTGTGTGGGCAGCAGACACTGCACAAACACAAGTGTAAACCACTCGGGCTGTCTGTCCACAGCGCCGGCCTCCCAGCAGGCAGACGCGGCGTCTGACTGAGTCCAGGTCGGCACGTGTGGATGGTCTGTCATGGGGTGGGGATTCGATGCTGCCACAGAAGGGAGCTCACTTGGGTGTCTGGTCATAAGAAGCAAAGTCCTCGAGCCAGACTCGGGAGTCCCGTAGGGCACCGACGGACAGGTCCGGCCTCCTGTGGTCCCCAGTCTGGGGAATCCGGCTCTTTGCTCTGAGGCTCCACCGCGTACAGGAGGAGGCCTTTCTCCACTGACCAGCTCCCAGCCTCGCTTGCCGCGGTGACTTCTTCCTGCTTTACAGCCTCTGCTCACCCCCCGGGCAAGTCGGTTTTCAACAACTACTCAGAGCTGCCTCCTGCTGGAATATTTCTTAGGTCCAGTTCCCAGGAGAGGAGTTCTGACTGGCCCAGCTAATGTTTTTTAAGGAAACAAAAAAGCTTTATCACTTTTTAATTTAAAAAAGTAACACATGTGGTTGTAAAAACCTAGATCAGCATAAAATCATATAAAAAATTATCTTGGCCAAATCCCAGCTCCCACACGCCCCACAGGTGAACCCAGGCAGTACGTACCTTCTCATGTCTAGAGTCTTTTACTCAGTGCAGTGTTTGGAGCTTTCTGTGTGTGGCCGATGTCAGAGTTCACACTCTCACCTCTGTGTGGTCGTCCTGTATGTGAACACACCCCCGGTGAGGCCAGGCCGCTGGCCCCCTTGGGTCGACTGTCCATGATTTAGGGGCCCTGCCCTCTGCACAGGCACCCAGGGCGGTATCTTAGCAGAGGGTCAGGGGCACAGGCATCCCCAAGGGGAAGGGGGTGGGGCAGCTGTGCCCACATTCACCCCAGTTCTTCCCTCGGGCCACCAAGACTTGCAGCCAGAGAGTCACACCCGCGTGGGCCTTCCTCCTCTAGGAACCCTGGGGGATTGGAAAAACCACTTCACGGTGGCTCAGAACGAGAGGTTTGAGGAAATCTACAGGCGGAAGATGGAAGGAACCTCAATCTGCTTCTGCACGGAACTCTGAGCAAGACAGAAACAAAGGGGCAACAGCCAGGGTGCAGCCCCACCCTCGGCCCCAGCTGAGTCTCGGGAAGCACGTGTAAACCCCCTGTGGTTAGTAACAGCGGATACCAACTTCATCTCTAAAACGGATCATGCCTAACGCTCATTGTCCCAACCATTCCTTCCAAAGTAAGAAATAAGATGTAAGAAATAAATGAAATAAAACACAAGACTTGGATACTGCAAGGATTTCTAAAATCTCCATTATTTTGGAAAATGCATCCTAGTTTTCTGGTTTTTAATATATTTAAAAAACAATAATAATACCTTGAGTATTCACATGCAAATACCAGGTTAAATCCATACTAAGAACCTGAAGTTTCTGATGTGTGTCCTGGCCATTTGAGGAAGTCCAGATGTACTAGGTCCTGGGTTCCACTTGGCCGCTCTGCGAAGGGACACTTGGAGGGTAAGCTGGGGTAGCAGCCCCGAGGAAGCGTGTCCTGAGGTCCTTCCCTGGCACTGGAGGTACAGGGGAGGGAGCAGAGGAGAGAGCCCAGAGACCAATACCCGGTCCAGGGAGTCTTGGCGCTGGGTCACGTGGGTGACAGAAAGGCTCACGTGGCCTTTTTGGAGCCCAAGGTGAATCCTGGGAAAAGCAGGAACCCGGAGATGGGGGCAGCATGGAATGTCAGACCAGTCATGGTTTTTGGGCTTGGGGATACTTGAGCCTAGACTTCAAGCCAGGCCCTCTGCGGAGCCCCCACAGCAGGCTGGGCATCCTCCCTCTGGTTCCCACAGGTTCCCACAGGCTCCCGGTGTGGCCCTGATGCTCCATCCACACCTACCAACTCACCTGTCTGTATCGCCCTCTGGGTCGTCAATTCTTTTGCGTTAGGTTCTTTGTCTCAGTCACCATTTCCCTGCTGGTACCTAAGGCAGTTTCCTCATCTGGAAAATGAAATCAATGTTCATATCTCTTGTGATGTTGTGATTTATGAGAAATATATATATTTGATGTTCATGTGGTTCCTGGCACGGAGCTCCTGAACCCTTGGAATTTCCCATGAGGAGAGCCGCTCCAGTATCTTTTGTTACATGAATGAGGTGACTTTGGGAAAGCCCTACTCATTAAAGGGTGGGGACTGGTTGCCAGGGAACCAGCCACCTGATTAGAGGGCTGGAACTTCAGCCCTACCCCTTGACCTCTGGGAAAGGGGAAGGGCTGGATGGAGATTGAGTTCAATCACCAATGGCCAATGATTTAATCAATCACACCTGTTGCTGCCGCGTCTGCAAAAACCTGAAGGGACAGAGTTTGGAAAGCTTCCAGTTGGTGAAGACTTGGAGGTGCTAGGAGGGTGGTTCCTGGAGAAGCCATGGGACTCCATGCCCCCTCCCCACACCTTGTCCACCTGGCTGTTCCTGAGCTGTATCCTATTACAACACACTGGTGATCCAGTGAGTACTTTCTGAGTTCTAAGAGCCACTCTAGTGAACTAATCAAACTGGAGGAGGGAGGGAAGGGGTCCTCCAGCTTGCAGCCGGTCGGACAGCAGCACAGATGACAACCTGGACCAGTGACTAAGGTCCGTATGGGGGGTGGGGGGCCGTCCTGTAGGACTGAGCCCTTAACCTGTGGGGTCCAGGTGGTGGTGTCAGAACTGAGTTGAACTGTAGCACACCCAGCTGGTGCTGGAGAATTGCTTGGTGCTGTTGGGAAAAAGCACACATAGGAGTTGGTGTCAGACCGTATGTACCTCATACAATTTGGGGAATGAGTGAGCTGAAGCACATAAAGCCCTGAGACACAGTCCAGCCACAAAACACGCAGGCAGGGAGCTCAGTTTGTCTCATTTGTTTTGTTTCACTGTAACAGTATCAGTAGCAAAGGGAAGTCGTCTTCAGGACGGGACAGGAGGGAAGGCGGGGGTGCACGCACAACACTAAAAGGACGACACAGACAGTGAGGCTACGACATAAACTGGTTAGAACCAACTCGACCTCAAATGGTGGGAGATGCCACCTCCAGTGGACCTGGAGCCCCATCATACCCTCATTTCAATAAAATTAGCCTTGCAGATGAGACGTGCCCATCATGCACCGAGGCCATGACACTTTCAATCCAGACTAAATAAGGACAGAAATCCCTCTCCCACTCGGGAAGGTGGAGCGGGGATGGAACTCAGGGAATACGACCCCCAACCCTTCCCTCCCCAGGGAACATTCTGCCCATTCATTTTTACACCCTGTGCAACCAACTTGCCAAAGAAACTCAGGGCAGCTGCCCACCTGAGCCTGCCCGCTCTCCCCTTCAGAGCGTCCTATCCACCTCTCAATAAATCTTCACTTTACTTTCTTAACCTCCCAGTCCCGTCTCTGATTCATTCTTTCTGTGGCAAGACAAGAACCTAATCACCGGTGACAACCTCACCAAGACAGAGGGTAAATTTGGGCAACGTCAGGTTTAAGGACGAAATGAAGCAGGTCGAGTTCTTGGATCTTGTGACAAAGAGAAAACGGAGGTAAAGGGAGGCGGGCCTGATCAGTGGCTGCAGAGTCTGTCAGAAGACTCGGTATCAGCCTGGAGGAAACTGGTGCCCGACCTGGCTCAAAAAACACGGGTTAATTTGTTCAATTCCCTGGAACAGTTCTGTCAACCTTTGGTGCTGACAAATACAGCCTAATACTTGGATTACCCTACTTGGATTGTAAAAATGCCTACCTGGATTATTGACTGCTTTATTTCCTCCTCCAGTTTCAAAAATTCAGAAACGAAAGTTGTCTGCTTCTATGGCTTTTATTATTCATAACCTTCATCCTTCTAAGGGAGTAAAATAAACATGAAGGACATACCCGTAAGGTAAGAGGGTGAGTTAAACATCTTCCTGACAAAGCGGCCTCTAGGACAGAGTAAGAGAAGATGGGGTGGGGGAAGCAGGGCAGGAGCTGCCCCGTGAATCTGCTCGACGTGGAAGGAAGGAGCCAGACACGGATGGCAGGTCATGGATGACACCATCAGCATGAGGGTCACGAGGAGGAGGAACTTCTCCATGGGTATAAAGTCCGGACGGCGCCTGCCTTGGGCAGGGGTTGGTGGTGAGGCGTCGACTGGGAAGGGAACTCTCCGAGGGGTGGAGACAGCCTCATTCTGACCTGACACTGGCTACGTGGGCGTGTACACAAATGAAACTCCATCGAGATGTAAACTGAAGGTATGTGCATTTCACTGCACGTTAATTATGCCTCGACACTCAAAAACTCTCTGGGGAGAGTCCTCAGACCCTGCGGTTTGACCTCACTCTCACAGAGAAGACCAGAGCCCCGAGAGTTAACTTGGCCTCAGAAGCTGAGGTGAACTGCCCTGGCGGGTGACCTCCACGGGCGCCCCAACGTGAGACCCATTAACAGAAGCTCAGCTCCGCTTTAAGGAGCAGGGAAGGGGGTTCTTGGAATCCCCGGTACCTGGGATTGCTGACTCCAGGTGAGAAGGGGAGGAGGGGCCAGTGCGGGCAGTGATTCCCCCTCCGTGGGCATCACAGGAGGAAATGACTTAGGGAGGGGCCGGGCGCGGGCAGCCCCTTCCCTCCCATCGGCGGCAGCCTGGGGCCTTGCAGGGCCTTGTGGGAGGAGGGCCAATGCTGGCACCATGTGAAGGGTTCCAGTCCAGTTTTCACTCAGGAGGGACCGAGCCAGGCTCCTTCTTCCAGGATGGCTACCTCCCCCATTATTTGCTCTGACTTCCCAGGAAAAGGATTAGGAATCTAACAGGAAAGAGCTAGTGAGGAAGGGTGGAACTGTTTTGGTTTGCTTTCTTAAAATACTAAAGATCTTTTGTTTTAAATATAAGTTCCCCATGAGCAACACTTTTGCATGTGACGTCCTGCTCTGAAGTCTGTGCCGTAACCTCACACATGAGCTGCACGCACAGCCCAGGGCAGCCCTGGCTGGTCCCCAGGTCCTTGTCAACCACGCTGCTCTCCCTGCTCCCCTCTGGTGGACAGAGGTCTCTGCCCCTTCCTTCTTCTACTTGGCCTGGGCCCAACCCCTCTTCCTGTCCATCTGCAGCTTTCCGAGGTGTCAGCGTGGTCCCTGTGGCTTCCAGCCCCCTGCCTGTTTGAGAGCTGCAGAGACTAGTCAGCAGGGCCGTAAGGATGTGAGCTCAGCCAGGGCCCGAGACTCCCTACAGGAGACACCTACCCCAACCTGGAGCCCTCCCTTCAGAGTACATGGCCTCACATCTGTAAACAGACGTCCCCATCCGGCCCAGAGTCCTGTGGCAAGCACGAGACATGGGAGATACGGGACACGGGACGTGGGAGCGAATGCCCCAAGGCTCCACGCCCACTTAGAGGAAACACGTCTCGTTTACTTTGAAGGACAGCCCTCTCCTCCCAAAAAGTGTCTTATCTGCCCCCCCCTCCCCGACGGGTGAAGCCAATGATGCTTCCCAGATAAAACACTCCCGCCTGCCCGCTAGCGTCCATTCAAGCACGGAGGAAACAGGGTTGTGTTCATGGAATGGCACTTGAAACCGCCATGTTTAGCGATCTGATAGTCACAAATCTACACATAATAATACTAATAATAAGCATAAATTGTTAGAACTACTTCTAAACATTAACTAACAGGCTTTTAAAACATTGGTTTTAAATGTTTTCTCCATTCTTACCATGCTTGGCTTGCTAAGGTTTGACTGTTACGTTTTCTCCTTGGGCAGAAAAAGATCTACTGCCACCTTCTACTCCTGCCAACAGGATCCAAAACGTGAGATCAGATAAATGATGCAATTCCTGGGGAAGGACCTAGAAGAAGAGGTTTTAGACAAAATTGTCTACCACACTTCATTTGATGTCATGAAAAACAGCTACATACGTGACATGAAAATGAACCATGAGCTTTCTCCGTTCAGGAGAAAAGGTGATGTGTGCGTGCTCTGCCTTTCCCCCATAACAGAAAATTCACTGATTCCTAACTGGGTTTCTGCCTTCGAGCTGGGTGAATCACTGCCTGAAGGGTTTTCTGAAGCCAGTTTCTCGAAGCCTTATTCAGAGAGAGCCCACGTCTCACCCTCAGAGAAGTGTGGGAACCCACCACCCGCCCCCTTGGAGCCCCAGAGCATAAATATGTTTCTGAGAAGGAACTCTGCTTTAATTCTGCTTAACTCGGGGCTTCAAAAATACACCTAACAAAAAACTCTTTCTCAAGCAAAGCCTTTAATCTCCAGGACGCTAGTGTTCCTCCCTCCACATTCTGGAGGACAGTGACAAAGGTCACTGGCCTTACAAGTTGGGAGGGTGGCCGCTTAGTCAAAATGCCTTCACTGAGAGTGACCACGGAGGCACCTTGAGTGGTCGGAGCCTGGCTGGAGCCAGGACCTGCAGCCCCCAGCCCAGCTCCCACGCTGGTGACTCCTTAATGGAGACAAAATTTGTTGAGGTTGTAACTACTTTAGGGAAATGAAAAAAAAAAATTCTGGTACCTTTTGTTTGATAAAATAAGCAAAAACTTAAGGCTCAAAGGAGAAATTTTCCAATTTGATCTTTAATGAATCTGATTTCTTTTTTCCCTTTTTTTAACATTTTTATTAGAGTTGATTTGCAATGTGTTAGTTTCAAGTATACAGAAAAGTGATGCAGTTACACATAATATTCTTTTTCATTATAGGTCACTACAAGATATTGAATATTGTCCCCTGTGCTGTACAGTAGAAACTTGTTGTTCATCTGTTTCATATACAGTGGTGTGTATCCGCAGATCTCAAACTCCTAATGTATCACTCCCCCCACCCCCTTTCCCCTTTGGTAACCATAGTTTGTTTTCTATGTCTGTGAGTCTATTGCTAGTTTGTAAATAAGTTCATTTGTCTCATTTTTTAGATTCCACATGAGTGAGATTGTGCAGTATTTGTCTTTCTATATCTGGCCTATTTCACCTCACATAATGTCTCAGGACTGCTTTTGTTCATGGATAGCCAGCTGCTGTTTTAGGGGTGAAGGCTGGTATCTCCTACTCCACCATTTTGCTGATAACACTAAAGCATCTAATTTTCTTGTAATCCCATTGATAAATCATGTAACCATGTAATTTATTACTCCTAGAAAATTAAGCAAATTTACATTTCACACATGAAAATAACGCTGTACGGCTCAGAGAGCCTATGTGAAGCTGACAGCAGGGAGCCGTCAGAAGGGAAATTGCATTCTACAGGCTCTGTGGCCATTCTCAGTTATGAAAGACAAAAACGTCTGAATACTCTGTTGCATTAAGTGTGAAGCAAAGTTAACCAACCCTACCGTCCCTTCACAGGCCATTGCTTTATCACCCGTGAACACAATGAGAACCTAGGCTGGGAAGGAGAGGCCTCAGCCGTGTTCAACTCGGAACGCTGCCCGCACTAGGGACACAGACGAGACAGAGAGCTCTGCGGGGCAGCCACGTGCACCAGCCCTCCAGCCACCCCAGAGAAGATGAGAAAAATCAGTCCTGTTACCTTAAGGAGAAAGTTAGATGTACTGAGGGTTCGGGAAGCGCTGGCCTGTCCGAGGGCTCAAGGTGCGATGCGGAGAATTAGCCCGCGTTCCGAGCGTTTCAGAGCGAAGCTATTTGCAGACACCTCCCCCGCCAAGCGGGGCGGTCACCTGGAGCCAGGGAGCTGGTGTCTGTGTGGGGACGTTAGGAATTGAGAGGAAGGGGCTGATGTGCAAAGTGGTTAAAGTGTGCGAGCATATCATTGAGTGTGCTATCCACTACCCTCTTAGGAGTCATGGGAGTTCACTGAAGCTCAGAACCAGAAGTTTAATGAAGACTATGCGAGAAACATGGCCGACACCTCCCTGCCGTTCTGCGTGGGGCTCTGCAGCCCGGAGCGAACGTGTCCTCTTGGCCGCCTCCCTGAAGCGGAGGGGAAACCTGTTTCCAGCGACCACCACGGCGTGGGTGCCTTGACGTGAGGGCTTTTGAACAATGCCTGGGCGTCCCTCAGCCCTGAATTCCTGACCTGCCTTTTGGATGAGCCCCAGTGTCACTTTCCAGCCTCAACACTCCTCCTGCTGCCCCTCCGCAGATTCGCAGTGTTAGGTGAATTTCGGCATAGCAGCATGTAGTGTATGACACAGTGCACGGCCGGTCATTTCCTTTCCTCCTGTAATCCACTATCGTGCTATAATGTTCCTTGAATTAAAACATTGCTCTCAAAGTTAGTCATCGGAAATGCCAGCTCCAGTCACTTGACAGCAGACTTGTGTCGAGGGCCCTATCCATGTGGGGACAGAGGGTGTCAAAAGATGATAAAAAATGAGGCTACTACCCCTAACAAAAGTGCAGCCTAGTAGGGCCACAGGCAAACTGCCCCATCGAGCGAGCTGACTCACACTGCCACAGGGGAAAGGCTCTGGGGTGGGACTGCAGAGTAGGGCAGAGCACCAGGGTGGGACCCAGAGAGGCCGAAGGCCAGGCCTGGGGTCTCACAGTGCCCACGACATCAGTCTCCCTGTCTCCCCCGCCCGCAGCCTGTGGTCCTACTAAGCGCAGGTGCCCCACAGACCTGCAGTTTCCACAAGTTAAGGCTGTGGCCACCCTGCATCGAGCAAGTCTGAAAAAACAATGTATAAACCTTAATTTAAAAATATTTATTGCTTAAAAATGCTAACCATCATCTAAGTCTTCAGTGAGTCATAACATTTTTGCTGGGGTGTCCTGCCTCCATGTTGACGGCTGCTGACTAGTCAGGGTGCTGGCTATTGAAGGTGAAGGTAGCTGAAGAAATTTCTTAAAAATTAGACAACAGTGAAGTTTGCCACGTCGACTGACCCTTCCTTTCATGAGTGAGTTCTCCACAGCATACAGTGCTGTCTGACAGCGTTTTTCCCACAATAGACCTTCTTTAAAAACTGGACTCGATCCTCTAAAACCCTGCCACTGCTTTTTCAACTACATTTATGTCATATTTGAAATCCTTTGCTGTTATTTCAACAGTCTTCACCGCATCTTCACCAGGAGTAGATTCCATCTCAAGAAACCACCTTCCTCTAACATAACATAAACCAACTATACTTCAATTAAAAAAAAAAAAGAAAGAAACTGCTTTCTTTGCTCATCCATAAGCAGCAGCTCCTCGTCTGTTCAGGTTTCATCCTAAGACGCAGCAGCGCAGTCCCGTCTTCCGGCTCCACGCCGAATTCCAGTTCTCTTGCCGTTTCCACCACGTCTGCAGTGGCTTCCTCCACGGAAGGCTCGAACCCCTCAAAGTCATCCAGGAGAGTTGGAGTCAACTTCTTCCAAACTCCTGTGAATGTGAGTATTTTGACCTCTTCCCATGAATCAGGAATGTTCTTAAACGGGATCTAGAATGGTGACTCTTCCCAGAAGGTTTTCAGTGGACTCTGCCCACATCCATCAGGGGAATCCCCACCTGCGACAGCCACAGCCTTAGGAAACGTACTCCTTAAATAACGAGGCTTGAAAGTCGAAATGACTCCTGGGTCCGTGGGCTGCAGAGTGGATGCTGTGTCACCGGCATGAGAACAACACGGACCTCCTTGTCCATCCCCCTCAGAGCTCTCAGGGGACCAGGTGCCCTGACAGGGGGCAGTGATGCTGCAGAAGGAACTTTGTTTCTGGGCAGTAGGTCTCAACAGTGGGATTAAGAATATCCAGCAACCGTGTTGTAAACAGATGTGCTGTCGTGCAGGCCCTGCTGTTCCACTTACAGACACAGGCAGAGCAGAGTCAGCCTCATCCTTCAGGGCCCCAGGACTTCTGGACGGTAAATGAGCAGTGGCTTCAGCGCCACGGCATCAGCTGCACTAGCCCCTGACAGCCCCTGACAGCCCCTGACAGCCCCTGACGCCGGGCACTGACCCCTCTCTGGCCGTGGAGTCCTGGGCGGCGTGGGCTTCCCACAGAGGCCGCTGCTTCGTCTGCACTGGGAACCTGCTGCGCAGCGCGACCACCGCCGTGAGTGACCTGAGCCGGGTCTCCCGGGGAGCCTGCCGCGGCCTCCCCACCCGCCACCGGCTGCTCCTCCTGTGCTGTGCCGTCACGCGGGCGGCGTCCCTCCTGGAGCCTCATGAACCAGCCTCAGCCTCTGTGTGCCTTCACGCTCCTCCGCCTCAGCTTCCTCACCTCTCAGCCTTCATGGACTCCAAGAGAGCTGGGACTTCGCTCTGGATTAGATTTTGGCTAAAAGGAACGTTGTGGCTGATTTGACCTCTCCAGGCACTAACACTTTCTCCGCATCAGCAAGAAGGCTGTTTCACTTTCGTCTCATTCCCCTGTTCACTGGAGCAGCACTTTTAGTTTCCTTCGAGACTTTCCCTTCGCAGCTGTGACTTGGCTAATTGACACAAGAGGCCCAGCTCCCAGCCTGTCTCGGCTTTCGACAGCCTTCCTCACGAAGCTTTTTGAGCTTTTTTTCACCTTTTAAGTCATACATATGTGTGTGTGTTATTGAAGTACAGTCAGCTGACAATGTTGCCGGTGCACAGCACTGATTTAAGGTGAGAGACGTGTGGCGCTTCCTTCCACCTGAACACTCAGAGGTCATTCACTGCAGGGCTATTAACTGGCCTGGTTTCAATACTGTTGTGTCTCAGGGGACAGGGAGGCTCGAGGGGAGGCAGAGACGGGGACCAGCCATCCGTGGAGCAGTTGGAACACACACAACATTACTGACTGAGTTCACTGTCTTACAGGGGTGCGGTTCATGGCGCCCAAAACCATTACAGAAGTAACATCAAATATCACTGCACACAGATCACCATAACAACAAAAAGGATTGAAATGTTGGGAGAATTACCAGATCGTGACACAGAGACATGAAGTAAGCAGACACTGTTGGAAAGATGTTGCCGACAAACTTGCTCCATCCTCCTGGTGTGGCAGCCCTTCCTGGGAAACTAAGGGCCCACCAGGAGCTACTTCGTTAGCATAAACCCAGGCGTGGTCGAAAGGGGCTCTCTAAGAACAACCCAAGATACTGCAGTCACTCAGGAACTTCCGAGGGTTTTTGAAACACAGTGTCAGAAGCCAGAGACAGGCCAGGCAATTACGCCACGAGGAGAAACAGGAAAACTGCACGGGTCTGATCTTCTTTTCAAGATGGCCAGCAGAGCAGGGCTGTGGTTGAAACAGAAGGGAAAAAACTCCAGCAGGGGCCAGGAATGGTTCCCGAGAGGGTAGCACACAGCATAAACACACAGCAGGGCTTCTAGGGAAACACAGAGGCCCACGGGACTCTGGCAGGAGCCTGAGAGGCGGGCCCTGGGAGGCGGATGTGTTCTGCAGCTCTCCAGCTTCTGCGTTCCACTTGGCTGTAGATGAGACAAACATTCTAACGGCTGTGAAGAGGCCCCGGTTGATATGGTACTGGACAGCCTGCAAAAGGAGGGGCCCTTCCCCAGCAGAGCACCGTTTACTTAAAAATGACATCGCAGACCCTTTCGCACCTCCATGCTGGGATACACAACTCCAGCCCCTGGCTGTCAGCAGCCCTTTCAGGGAAGTTGTTCTTTCTGCGTTGCAACCTGTGATTCCACAGGCAGATGCCTTGCAGCTCTTTAAGAAGTTTTAAATTCCCAGGAGAAACACTTAATGGCGATCTGTGACTTATTTTGTGAAGAAAGAGAAGAAGCAAAAACAGGAGGCCTTTCTCGGCAGTGACACGTCATGGCCTGGCTGGGGAGGAGGCGGGAGAGGATCAGGAAAGCGCTGGGTACAAAGTCCTGAACAATAGTTCCCAGCTCCCAGCTGGCCAGCAGAGGGAGGCCTGTGGTCTGAGTCTGCCTTATCTGCGCCACACCACGAGTGCAGCCGCAGACGGAGAGGAACTCCTTGAGCAGAGCTCTGACTTCTGACACTGTCGGCTTACACAAAATGGAGGACTTGACGTGGGAATGGGCCGAGCGCCTCGCTGTGGACTACGTGCAGGGCATCCTGCAGCCTACGCCCACCTGTGACACCTGGGAGCAGATCTGGAACTTCCAAGCCCGGCCTGACGACCTCCTCATTTCCACCTATCCGAAAGCAGGTAGGGGTGAGGGGGACAGGTGAAGAGAGATGGGGCTGAGTGGGCAAGATGCATCGATCATGAGGTAAAGCTGGGTCTCAGTGGGAAACTGTTCACTGGGCAAGACAAATCACTGGTGGAAACTGAAACCACACAAAAAATATAAAATGGCATACCCGTTTTAAGAATTTAATTCTTCCCATGATGTCCATATCACTTACTTCCCCATAAGAAAATGGGTCAAACAGCTGAAAACAAAAGGGCCGGTTGTTGATTTGCTTATTCCGGACTCAGGCCCTCACTGCAGACCCTGGGGAGAAGCAGGGACTTGGGTTATGCAACGCTGAGCTCACAAGTCTCCCACCCTGGGATCCAGGCACTGCTCCCTTAATCTCCACCCTCCCTAGGGGTAAGTGGTGAACCCACTTTCTTATCCCAATAATCAGCTTAAGAAAGTCACTGTAGAAACAAGACAAAGGTGAGCCCAGCCACGGCACCGTGACGACTGGAGGTTAGCCTGGGGAAGCGGCTCTCTGCCGCTGGCTGCGTGGGTCTACATGTCGACTTCAAACACAGTGTTCAGTCCATGCCCCAACCGCGTACGCACTTGCTCTTTGCTCTCTGCAAAATCATGCTCCCTGTCAATAACTTCTGCTACACGTGCACAACACACACACGCTCCAACCCCTCACTGCCTTTATCTGCAGCGATCGGATCAAAATCTCTGACGGGGCTTTACACTCACATGTCCATTGGCTTCATATAGGCCCTGATTTTCTGAACTTACTCATTGTGAGTCTGTTCAGGATAAATATTTTCTAAATGTGAATTTCTGAAAGTAACCACTGGTGAGGATCACATCCTAGCACCTTAATTTCATCCACAACTCTACCTTGTTACTGTAATTTCAGTACAATGTTTAATAATTAGTCCTTTCTCCGCCTGTCAAATATGAGCATTAAGATTCGGTTCATTTCGGGTTTTCACAGGTTAGGGGTTAGTAGGACTTGGGAGATCCAAATGACTCACACAATAAGTAACACGCTTGCCAGCCAAGGTGGTACTTCGTCAGTCCCTCAAACCCGACACATTAATAAAGGCAGCACTGATTAGCGGGAAGAAGAAATGAGCCCAGGTGACCCGTATGTTTTACACCTAATTTTTAGGGAAAGGATGTGTGCTCTGTGAATGAGCCAAGACAAAAGCACGTTGTAGGGTCACCGACTTCTAGAGGCTGAGATGAGAAGTCGCTCCACCCACCGGAACTTCCAGCCACAGGCGAACCTGTGCCACTGCCAGCCCGTAAATTCCGAGCAAGCTCACAAGCTAGCACACAGGGCTCCCACTTCCTCTGAGTACAGGGCTAAAGAAATACAGGTCCTTCATCCACGATGAAGGCATGGGTGCCAAAAAAGATAAGACCAGCTCATCGGGGACATAAAATGCTGGTGATCCCAGGGACCCAGAAGTGAACTAAGAGCGTGAGAAAGGGGTCCGGTAACAAGGGCAGGCATCAGAGCCGGTCGGGAAGATCAGCCTAGACCCAGGGTTCAGAGCCTCCTCCCGATGTGGACTCTGTCAGGACGCCCAGTGCCACAGGTCTTCACCCGAAGCTGGAGATCGGGTGGCCAGCCCCACGTCGGTCAGGACTGGGGGCATCGGGAGATGGAAGCCCTTCTCCCATGGCAGTGGTGGCAGTAGGGGTGCAGCCTCTGGGTCAAGGCCCTGGGCAGCAGAGGGTGGGGTGACCTCCACAAATCTTCTACCACCAGCAGTCATGATCTCGGGAAGGGTGACCCCTACCTCCCCTCCTTTAAATCTCAGACTCATGCATCTCACCGGCAGAATCTAGGTAGCATTCAGACCTTAGCAGCCAAGAGGTCTAGGGACGCACTTTTCAGCCTTTCAGGGAAAACAGAGGAAAGGCTGAGAGGGGACACTAAGCCCTAAGTGGCCCCTGGGTGGCAGCCCGACGCCACGTGCTCAGAAAACAGTTCGAAGGCCATGTCGTGACTACTCCCCTCCTCACAGTCTGGTGGGAAAGACCACCTCCCACCCTTTCTAGAGAACAACGCAGCTCACTCAACGGCACAACAGTCACGATTAATGGTGGAGAAAAAAAGAACCATATATTTATCAATCTAACAGCCACTCCAAATTGGAGACTTTTATAAAAGTTCCTATTATGATCACACAAGATACAAAGAATGATGTTTTCTGAATTCCATTATAAACCTGGCCCCAAAGCTCACACAGCTGTGCTAGCAAGCGCTGGGTCATATTCTAAGACGTGCAGTGTGTAAAGGTCTGTGCCTCTTCCTCCTCCGTGTGGAATAAGGAACGACTTGGACACAGGAGATAGTGGACCTGATACAAAACAAGTGTGATGTTGGCAGAAGCCAGAGAGCACCAACCCACGAGCGCTTCCCCTTCATCGAGTGGAAGATCCCGACCATGGAGTCTGGTGAGTATGGCACAGCCACCTGGGCCGCGGGCTTGGCCCGCACGCGGGGCGGGCGCTGCCCGCAGCCTCTCGGAGTTCTGGGCATCAGGCAGCTGCGTCTTGCCCGCTATGCCTGGCCACTGCTGTGCTCCAGAGCCTCCCTAAGCCCAGGCGGGACTGTGCAAAAGGAAGCGAGGTTCTGACTCTCCAGTTAGACGTCAGTTTCACTCCATAAGGATCAGCGTAAGTCACGTCATTTCACGGTGGAAGGGCTTGAATTTTTAGGCTCTGATCTATTTGGTTGATTGTTATGGTTAAAAATTGCTCTAGCCAAAAAACTCATTCAGGGCTGGATGTATGCTCTCAGACGAGACTGAGATAAGAGGGGAAGGGGCAGGGGACAACCGTGAAAAGAAGGACATGACCTTCAGCACCACGGTGGAGGAAAATTCAACTCCCAGGGGACCTCGAGGCCCAAGATGGCGGGAGATTTGACATTCAGGGGACCTTGAGCTTCATTATACACTCACTGCAATATATTAACATGGCAAATGGCACTCCCACAGGCGCCATGACAGCTTCGAGGCTGAGCACAACAGGTCAAAAAGGGGGTGCCAGGTGGTGGCCCAATTCCTGGGAATCCCAGCCCCTTCCCCAAAGCAGCTGGAATAATCCTCCCACTTGTTAGCATATGAAGTTACCAGGCCCATTAAAACTAACACTCCCCACCCCTCATGGCCATTCTCTCTCACCTTCTGAGACGGCCTGCACTCTATCTGTGGAGTATGTATCCCTCTGAATACATCTGCCTTCACTCTGCTGTGGCTCACTCTTGAATTCCTTCCTGCACAAAGCCAAGGACCCTCCCTCACTTGATGGGGCACATCCCAGGGACTCGCCCAACACCTGGGACACCACCATCCTCTCACGCCCCACTTTCTTGTGCCAAGATCTGCACACAGTACAGGCTGCCTTGAACCATTCATAATGTCGTAATAACAAAGCAGCGAGATTCTGAAGCAAATAGATAAAAACAGTGGAAAGTGATGGAAAATTCATTTTTGAACACAGGTTTGGAACAAGCCAATGCGATGCCCTCACCACGGACCCTAAAGACACACCTTCCCATCCAACTGCTGCCACCATCCTTGCTGGAGAAAAACTGCAAGGTAAAGAGCAAAAGGATTTCAGAGTTCACTCCTTAGAACACCCTGCGTCGTCTTCATTCAATTTCCTCTGAAAACACTTCACTTGTTAAATATTTTACAAAAAAGAGAGAGTTCTCTTCACATTAATCCATATGCAAATTGATATGAATGCTTTTCATCTCCCAGAAAAGCCGAATCACAGAAAAGCAGCATCAGAAAACTTCATCTGTGTGGAACACACCTGCCTGAACATAACCATCTCTGGGTCTAATCCTGCTTTTGCTTCCATTCCCAGATGATCTACGTAGCGAGAAACCCCAAGGACAACATGGTGTCTTACTACCATTTCCACAGGATGAATAAAGCCCTTCCGGCCCCAGGAACCTGGGAAGAGTATTTTGAGAATTTTCTGGCTGGGAAGGGTGAGGTTCCTTCCTGTCTCAAACTCCTCAAGCACTCTAAGAAGAAGGCACTTCCTTAGAACAGCAGGGCTCTGCCCTCTTTACCGTGAGGGGGTCACCCTGTGACACTCTCCCTCCCCCCGGGGTCCCCTTTCCAGTGGGGTGTCTGCGGGCTAGGCTTCGTGACTCACTGCCGGTTCTCTCTTGCAGTGTGCTGGGGCTCCTGGTACGACCACGTGAAGGGATGGTGGGACGCCAGGCACCAGCACCGCATCCTCTACCTCTTCTATGAGGACATGAAAAGAGTAAGGGGCAGGGCGCCTCCGTGGTTCCCATCTGACCATAAAACACCTGGGGTGTAACGTGTGGACCCCCTCAGGGACCCACAGAGTGAGACAGGGCACAGAAAACGCTGCATCTCACTGGCCACCGGCCGCACACCAGAGTGCACCTGGGGCACCGTGAGTTTCTGTATCACGGTCTCACCTGCACTCTGGGGTATGAGACGCCTTTCCTTATAGGCAGATGGCAGCCTGAAACGAATGATGCCTTTTTTCCCCTTGCACATCTAGTTTAAAATTCCATTCAGGAGGGGACATTTTTTTCTAGCACATTTTGGCTTTTTTCCGTTAGTACTTGAGGACGTCATAGTTTTAAGAAACAGTTTAAGAAACTGTAGTGTAATGGAAAATGCTAATGATTTAGAGTCAAATCTGTTGAATCCAAGTTCTGGCTTTATTGCCCGCTGGCAATTATTCTTGGTGAAGAGGCTTAGTATCTTAGACTAGACTTACTTAGTTTCCTTAAATGCAAAAAAGAGACGGTAATATATCCTCCTCCAAGATCTGTTACAGGGGCTAAATGAGATGGTGTCACAGGAGTTTACTGCAAACGATCGTCTACTCAATTCTGACTCCACAGAACACAGGGACCGATACAGACTTAGAGTCTCTGTTCTTGAACTTATGATTGAAAGTCGGGCTCTCAACAGGTAATTCGCAGACAGCTGCATGGGTTCATGGAGCCTACACCAGGCCTGCTAACTCAGACGCACAGTTTTACACAACTGCTAGGGGACTCCTGTGCACATCAGTTTAGCTGCATTTCTCTTGGGTTCAATCACTAGTGGGCTTTATCCACTTGTGCCTACAGAATATCAAAAGAGTAAAAACACAATCATTTTTCCATGTTTTTATGGAGATATAATTGGCATATATTAGTTTCAGGTGTACAGCACCATGATTTGATATTTGTGTACACTGTGAAAGGATCACCATAATCAGCCTAGTTAACATCCGTCACCTCCCAGAGTTACAAAATTTTTTCTTGTGTGGGGAACTTTTTAAGATCTACTCTCTCAGCAACTTTCAGACACACCACATCATCAGTTGCAGTCTGCATGCTGTACACCACATCGCCAGGACTTTTATAAGTAACATCTGATCTGTTCTCTGTCTACCGTTTTTATTAAACAGATAAATCGTCACTTTTCTAGGATTCTCAGAACCATGATTAAGGGCTTGCGGGACACCCCACACAGATACCACTGTAACATTCCCTCCTTAATGCTTACTTGGTACAGTTGTACTAACACACCACGGAAGGCAGGGAAAAACCAGACAAGCGAGTATGTGCAGAAGGAGACACTGGCAGCCTGGGTCCCGGGGGAACACGTTTCACAGACAGGCACTACTGAGGCTCAGAGGGTTGTCCAGACACACAAATCGAGAGGCAGCTACTCAGTTAAGGACTGTCACGGCAGGGAGCTGCATGTTATGAGGAAGTGTTTGCTCCTCTACAAGCAGACATGGCAAACAGGGGCCGTGCTAACGGGCACTAATGAGCTCAGACCAGGAAATGTCCACCTGGGTGACGCCTGCTCACCCTGTGTGTCACAGCCGTGTCCACGGAGGACATGCCTCTGGGAACAGTGCCCTTTTGTCGGGGTGGATCCCACTGTAGGATGAGCGCCAGGAAGAAACTTTGTTGAAACAGGCGGTCTAACCTCAGAGCCCCCGCGGCCCTTTCACATGTTTCTGTGATCACGTTCCAAGTGTCACTGGACTGTGGTCACTCGAGGCTCACAGTTCTCAGCACTCCTGTTGGCTCCTAGTCTGTGTCAGGCCAAGTAGGCACTTCTGACAGCCAAGCTTTCTAAGCAGGAGCCCATTTTAAGGCAGAAGACACGGTGGTAGGGTTCCACCCCACCACCAGCCCACCATGCCTCTGGGGACAGGGGACTTCCTGCACACAGCATCCTGAGCCGTGTCCCTCTGGTGAGGAAACAGTGGTGACAATGGAACTGAAAGCTTTACCTGGACCAGTAGGGGCACTGGAGCTGGTGCCACGGTGCCTCTTGGGTGCAGAGATGTCCCCTCCCATCCTCCTGGCCCCCCATCAGCACCACTGCAAAAGTCTGGGGGCCCTTCTATTAATGTCAGAAGCAGGAGACAGGCGGGCTGTGGCCATGTCCCCAGAGCTGCTGCACAGCCTCTGTTCTCAGCAGTGGCCTGCAACACTCCCTGTTGGGCATTTAGCTGACCAAGACCCCACTGTGGCCCATGACTGGCTGGAGCAGGACACTTGGACGTAACCCTGGTCACATGCCCTCAGTGGAACATTCCCCAGCACCGCAGGCCACCTCACTGACATGGCTCAGCCGATGCCTCCATGTTCCAGCAAGAAAAGCGTGATGATTCCAATTGATATAAAGAGAACAATACAAGTCAATAGGTCAAAATGAGTCATTTATGAAAAGCTGAGCATTTGTGAGACTATTTTAACTCATGACATGTTACTGATTACTGCTATTAATTCATTCAATGTTCTTGTAAAACTATTATTGATTTAAATTATCTTATATCAAGTCTTTTCTTTTGACTCTGATCATAGAACCCAAAGCATGAAATTCAGAAGCTGGCAGAATTTATTGGAAAGAGCCTAGACGATAAAGTTCTGGATAAAATTGTCCACCACACTTCCTTTGATGTCATGAAGCAGAACCCAATGGCAAACTACTCATCGGTTCCAACTGAAATCATGAATCAATCAATTTCTCCATTCATGAGAAAAGGTTTTTATGTTTTCTTTTGGCCATAATCTTTCAAGGACTGTCCACTATTTCAGAGTCTTTGGGGATTTTTCTTTTCTATAGATAAGAAATGTGCAATCTGTAATGAATGATTCTGGGAAAAGAGGATTTAAGAAATTACAGATGAAATGAAATCAGTATTTAGCCACAACTGGAGAGCGAGGTTTGGTGTCTAAGTCCAACCTCTCATCCTCACTTTTACTCCAGAGCTCTGGCTCATATGGTGAAAATACACAGAATTAAGTCAGGTGGAGAAAAGAAGCCATTTTATAAATTAGGGCTCTAAGCTATTCGTTAGATCCATTCATTCAAAAATACTTAGTGAGTGGCTACTATATGCTGGGCACTGTTCTAGATAATGTTCCAAGCAGTGAACAAAACACAGAAAAATTCCTGCCCTCGTGGAAACTCTAGCCACAAACAAATAAAAAAAAACTTTAAAAATACACAAGACAGTAGATGAGAGTAAGCTCTGTGGAGAAAGAGCAATCTGAGAAAGGGAACAGGGATTGCAAGTGGAAAATTGGGGGGAAATCTTTTTTTCCCCCTTCCTTTCTCAAAACTGTACCCTGAGTCCCTCCAGAAGCAAATCTTTCTTGGTAGGCCTGCAGCATGGGAGCCGCAGGCACAGCACCAACCACGCTGGGGTGTGCAGGAGGGCAGGACAGAGGCAGGCACCCGGCCCGCTGTCCCCACCTGGTGGCCGCTCCTCCACATCTCACTGATCAGGCCAGCTGGGGGGAAAGGAGGTGCGGCGGTTGGGGGGGTGGGGCCACGTGTGGTCCTGGTCTGCCCCTCCTGGAAGGAGGAACAGAAGCGTCTCACAGAAACTGGACAACAGAGGAGTACAGACCCCCGCCAGCTGCTGACTCTCCCCATGGCTGTTTCAGGGGCAGTTGGAGACTGGAAGAACCACTTCACGGTAGCCCAGAACGAGAGGTTTGAGGACAACTACAGGAAAAGGATGGCTGACAGCAGCCTGGCTTCCCGCTTCCACTTCTCATGAGGAAGAAAAGAACCTCAGCTCGAGCAGTAGGATGCTCACTACCCAGGCCACAAGCCATTGGATTCAGGTGCCAGGCTAGTATTGCCTGTGTTTGCTTTGCTCACTCTACAAAAAACCTTGTAACCAGCAGGATTTGTAAGTAATCTAAACAATTCAACTCAATTTAAACATAAACACACCCAACGAGAGAAATTCAACTAGCCAAACTAAGGAGAGACAAAAATTAAACTGAATTACTCTAAACCAAACCGTCTTTCAGTGTGTGCCTTGCCCAAGTGAGTTAAGTGATGTTTACTTTATAATTTATACTCACTTGTACACTTAGGTTCACACAGAAGCCTGTACATGAATGTTTATAGTGGCTCTAGTCTTAATCACCCCAACAAACCCAAATGTCACGCGGTTGCTGAATGGATAAATAAGTAGGGCACATCTGTACAGTGAACATCACTCAGCAACGGAAGGGAACAAATTACTGACAAGTGCGACAACTTAAGTGAATCTGAAAGGCATCTTGCTGAGGGAAGGATGCCGGTCTCAAAAGGTAACACACTGCATGTTCCCATCTCTATGACACTGGTGGTGATGGAGAACAGACGGGGATTGGCAGAGGTTAGGGATGGGAGGAGCGTCGGCCACAGCGAGTATTTTGGAGGAGTCCCAGGGGTAATAAAACTGTTCTCTAGACTGATCACACCAGTCTGCACAGATTTTAAAATTCAAAGAACTGTGTGCCAAAAGGCAAGGCAATATTTCTGTACATTAATTGAAAAAATAAAATGAAGGGTAGGGAGGACTATAGTCTTCAAAAATGTGAATTCTTCTTATTCTTCTTTTGAGATACACTTGACACATCACATTCTAGCAGTTTCAGGTGTACAATGTAATGGTTTGGTATTTGTATGTCTTGTGAAATGATCACCACAATAAGTCTAATATCCGTCACCATATATGGTTACAAAAATGCTTTTCTTGACTTGAGAGCTTTTAAAATCTATTCCCTTAGCAGTGTTCAAATACAGTACAGTGTTGTCAACTGCAGTCACCAAGCTGTGCATGACATCCTCAGGAATTATTTACTTTATAAATAAAAGTTTGTGCCTTTTGACCCCTTTATCCATTTTGCCCATCCCCACCCCTGGCCTCTGGCAACCATTCTGCTATCTATGAATTTGGTTGTTTTTGTTTTGGGGGTGGAGGGTTCTAACAAAATGTCAAAAATGTCTATTTTATAAAAGGCAAACACCATGGAAATGTTTCAGATTAAAAAAACCTTAAGAGAAGTGACAATTCAATGCAAACCCTGGTCCTCGGCTATACCCCATACTGGAAGGGAAAAAGTGCATTAAGTCCTTAATGTTAATAGAACAAATATCCCTGTAGTTTCTGTTCTAAGCTTACTCAAAACCTAAAAAAACTGACTAGTGATCTTAGGTTCTGTTTTGCTGGTTGGTTTCTACACCAGTTAATTAATAGATTCAACTAAGTTTTCATGGAGTGTAGGCTGCATACAAGGCAATGGACTTGATGGAGAAAGGGCAACAGGAAGTCCTCTATTTTTCACCAAAAGCTGCTCAAAGTCTTGGGTTTTTCCAGCACTACCTGCTGAACTATTTGGTCTTCTTTCTGAATGGTGTTTGCTGCCACATAAACATTAAGAATTTTGGCGGCTTCTAGGAATTACTCGTGAGTTTTCTAAAAACCTGCCTGGGATGACTTGTCTAGTGTGGAAAAGTCATTCACCACAACACAGCACAAGGTCCAAATCACAGGCGTTTTCTGAAGCCAGCTCCTTACAGGGGACATTTTTGGCAAGCTGGCACTCTTGCCCCCAGGATACGAGTAAGGGCATTGGAGGTGACAGCAAACGGCAGGCTCTGGCTGCCCTAACAGAGCGCTCGGACCGGCTCAGGCATCACACCTCTGTCCCGGGGACTGGGACCAGGAGGTGTCCTCAGGCCACTCCCTCCCGTGCCGGCGTCCCCACGCTCAGGGCTGTCTCCTCAGTCATGTTCAAAGACAGACCTCGCTGTCACCAAAGGGAAGTGTCAACAGAGGGCCCGCACCAGGCTGTGCCCCCGGGCGGGGACCGGGGCCACCACTGTCCAGGAGGACGGCGGGGTCCAGGCCATGGGTGCTCTCCGGTCGCCCTCTGCCACCTGCAGCCACAGGGCACAGCCCCAGTGCCAGGTCCCAGCACGAAGGGTGTCTCAGGGAACCAACGTGGGATGAAGGGACATGTGAGGGACAGATGAAGGGAGAGGTAAGGGGACAGCTGAGGAGACAGCTGAGGGGACAGCTGAGGGACTGGAGAGGGGACAGCTGAGGGGACAAATGAGGGACTGGAGAGGGGACAGCTGAGGAGACAGGTGAGGCAAAGGAGAGTGGACAGGTGAGGGGACAGTTGAAAGGACAGCTGAGGGGACAGGTGAAGGGACAGGTGAGGGGACAGGAGAGTAGACAGGTGAAGGGCCAGTTGAAGGGACAGGAGACTTGGGCGACTACCCGAGCCCGGCGAGGCCCCTCCCTGACGGCCGACCCGCCCCGCCCCTTCGAGGCCGTCCTGGCGGGGTCAGGGCGGGGCGCGCGTGGGGAGCCGCCTCCCAGACGGAAGCGGAAGCGCAGGCGCAGGCGCCGCCGGGCCGTCACCTTGGAGACGGGGGGCGGGGCCGGCGGAGAAGCGCGACCTTTGACCCGTGGTAGGGCTCCGTCCGAGGCGGCGGCGGGCGGAAGTGCGGGCTGCGGGCGGCCATGGAGGTAACGCGGCAGCGCCGGGGCTTGGGGGCTGAGGGGCTGAGGGGCTGAGGGGCTGAGGGCCCGCTCCCCTCCCCGCCCGCCCGCCCCGCGGCGTCCGTAGGACTCGCTCTGACCGCCGGGTCTCGCTTTGTCTTGCAGGATCCTGCTCACGATGGGGTGGCCTCCCCAGCCACTCCCGGGACCGGGAGATCCAAGGTGAAGGGAGCCTGACTAGCGGCGCTCCGAAGCGGCCGGGTCGCGAACTGGACACCTAGCCGGGGAGGGTGGCCCGCCTGGCCGGACACTTTCCCCCGGGGTCTCAGATGGAGGGTCACTGTCACCCGTTTAGCTCCTTTCTCTCCTCTCTCACGTTTCCCGGGGGGAAAAGCCCTGGCTTTGGGGTCACTTCCTGTCCTGCCGGGCGCCGCCGCGGCGCTGCAGGGTCTCGGACATTGACCGGGCTCGCAGATGTGAGGCGCTGGCGGTCGGGGGGCGGGGGCGGGGCGCCCCCCCCCCACCGCGCGCCTCCGGGACGTGGGGGCGGGTGAACGGGGTCGTTTTTACGGCCCTGGGCAGCGTTTCACAGTCTCTAGGCGGTGAGGTTTGTTCTGCATACTGAGTATCAGATTGAGACACTCGCCTGAGCACTTTATTTCCCTTCACTTCAGCTCGATAAGTACTGTTATCTCAGTTTCACAGACAAGAAAACGGAGCCCACAGGGGTTAAGTAACGTTCCCTGACTTTTTAAGTTAAAGCCTAATGCAACCCGATTTATCGTGTTGCTGTAGTGAATAAGCTTATGAGTTTTCAGGTGGCCAGAGACTTCTTTCAGCCTTAGGTAGAATAAAATAATTTTATAGCTCTAAGGAACTTTTAAGTAGAATTAGTCCCCTAATTTTGCAATTAAAGAAATCGAAATCCAGAGAGTATCTTAACCTGTAACAAGGCTATCTATAATACAAGAGGGTATGTGCGTTTCTTACATTTCACAGTAGTTGCTTAACTAATAATTATTGAGATAAACTTGCATTTGCTAATCTTAAGATACGTGGTGTTTGGTTGACAAAGATTTATTCAGTAAGATGATTTTATTTGTAGGCAAGCTTTGTGTTTCTTTTTGTGGTATAGTAGAAATATGAATTGCAACAAATTGGTAACATCAGTACATCTTTCAGCTGGAAACATTGCCCAAGGAAGATCTTATCAAGTTCGCCAAAAAGCAGATGATGCTAATACAGAAAGCTAAATCCAGATGTACAGGTATTGGCTTAAAAATATTCATCGTGACCACAGTCTTACTTAATCATGGTTATAAATATTAGTTTTTAATAGTATTTTGGCTTGTTTTGTTTAATGAGTGAATCCAATAAAATCTTAGTTTAGTGGAATCTCCTATTAACATTTTAACCATTCCCCCCTGATATTTTTAGTTATCTCACATCTCTAAACTGCAGTTGCCTTTGAATTAGTAAAAGTCAGGGAGGAGGATTTTAAAAAATAGTTTGTTAAATAAGCACTTTTTTTTAACTTCATGTGAATTGTATATTTTGAGTAAAGCATTTTTTTTCTAGAGTAATCAATTGAAATATTAGAGACATGAGGTTTTGAGCCTAAAGAAGTAAAAAGAGGCCTCAAGTAAAGCAATAAAAGATTTCCATACCTGAAATTGTGAAGTATGTTTATTTGCTGAGGTTGCTGAATATTTCCTATTCAGTTTCCCTTTCTTTATATTCCAAAAAGATAAAGATACTAGTATCCGTTATTAATAATTTAGGTGAGCTCTTGAATTTTCAATGGCTTAACAAATGTTAACTGCCTCAGCCTAAAAGCCAAGACTTATTTTCTACTACAGAAAATCAAATTGTGTTTCCGGAGATTGGATCAGCTGCTCATAAAAAGAGTAATTTATTTGGAAAGATTGTTCTAGGCCCCAGACCTAGACATGAGTTGATGAAATGGATTAACATGTGTGTTTAATATGAGGTTAGTTGTTGCTTTTAGATTATTCAGTAAGAATTTATTTACAGCTGAAATAATATCTGGGATTTGCTTCAAAAATGTCAGGATGTGTAAGAAAAAAATGGGAAGGAGGAAGTGAATACAGGTGAGGATGAAACAAGATTGGCATAGAGATTAACCATACTATTCTCTCTAGTTTTTTATTTGTTTGGAATTTTCCATAATAAAAAGGAAAGTAAAAGGTAATACTGGGTGAAGTTAATGATTCCTCAGAATATCTGCTGCATCTTAAATATTTTCTAATTTGTAGTGACTTTTTTTTTTTTAAGAATGTACTTATCACTTTAGCCAGTAATTATTTTCTTTGTTTCTGAACTGGTATCTTTTATTTTTTTTTTTTAATAATTGTTTAGAATTGGAGAAAGAAATTGAAGAATTCAAATCAAAATGTGTTGCTGGAGGAACTGATGATATTATTAAGGTATTGAGACAGCTGGGAATGTTGCTTTCATTTTTACTTATTTACTTAGAGAAAATGCTGATGATAAGTCAGATTTCCTGGAGAGCTGTCAGCCTGCTCCAGCACTATCTGGCTTCCCGTCCCTGGGATTCCACTTCCTCTTGGCCCTTGGTTACACTTTTTACCTTTCTGGTTGACTGTAAAAAGTGAGAGTTAAGTAACCTCCCATTCTATTCTGAAGTAGGTATTACTTTCTGTCCTTTTCATCCCACTCACGCTAATTACGGTCACTGCCTCAGTCTCAGTCCTGCTCTTCCCTCTCCCCCTCGGAAAACCCCGCTGCTCTCAGGACTTTGATGGCAACTTTGGGGCTGATCGTCTATAGATATAATCTATAGGGCTGTGTCCCTAGACATGCCTACTGTGATCAGATGTCACAGTTAAATTCTAGCTGTTTGGGGGGAAAATCTTCACCCGTTTCTCTTGTCCTCTTTTCATACTCAGCACGACCATATGCCCTGCCCTGGACAGCCAGTAGCAGCACAGTTTGGGGGCCTTTTAACTTTGGAGTTTGTGTCAGTTGCCAGAGACCTCGTGTTCTTCGGGGCGATGCTCCACTTTATCCTCTTCTCTCCATTTCCGCGGTTTTGTTAAACACCTCGTGTCGAACTTCACTGACTGGGCTCCCTTTCTCTCTGGCTGTCCGGGCCCTTGCCGGATCACAGACTGCTGTTTGTGTCTTGCTGTTCCCTGTTTGAGAGTTCTTATTCTTACTTCCATGCCCCTTATGCTGCCTTCCCCAACCTGGCCTAACCTTGCTTCTCAAAGCTCTGCTGTAACTTTTTTCCGTCTTTTTCCACATTTAAATTTGACTGTTGCTCTCTGTTCCTTAATTATGTGTTATCTTACTTTCTCGTTAAGTGGCTCCCAACTTGAGAGCAGTGGACGATTGTGGGACTCCCAGGAAGTTCTACAAGGAGTCTGTAAATCCCTATGCGTGTCTTGCACGACCATTTTGTTCTTTATGTAACTGAAACAGTACATGAAGTGTGAATTGTGTACACAAATCCCATTTGGATTTGTAATGTGCTGATTGATTTAAACATTGCTGAATTCATAATGATTTTGTTTATTTTGGTCATTATGTATTTCCTTAATTAGTCATAACCAAAGTGCAACTACATGGTAGTTAACAAGGGGCACTCACTCTGGAGCCAGACTGCCTGGCTCAGGTCTTCAGACCTGTGCTCTGCCGAAGACCAGCTCTGTGATCAGGGCTGCTTTCTTCGTCCTTTCTCTGTGACTCTGTGACTGTTCCTCCATCTGTAGACTAGAGAGCATATGATGCCTGCTTTTCTTAGAGCTGTGTTATGAGTTAGTACAAAGTACAGCAGTTAGAACTGGGTCTGTCACACATGCTCAGTAATTGTTTATTCCTGTTGCCATGTATCATTTGTGGGGGTGTTTTACACACACATACACGGACATACACACACACACACACACACACTAAAAGGAGATTTTTGTATTTGAAAAGAGAGCTGCAGAGATTCTGTCCTAATTTTGTATCAGTTAACTATTAGCCCTTAGAATACTTTTTATACAGTTGCATTTCAGAATATTTAAGTATCTGTTCCTTATTTCCTCCTTTGTATTCTCTCATTTTGTCAAAACTGCTTCTAAAGATGAGGGTGGAAAATTTCTCTCTGTCAGCCAACTTGACCTTTCAAGTGATTAGTTTAATATTAAAGCATGTTACCTTGACCACTCAAATCTCCTAAAGTAAAGGTTTGGTAAAATTAAATGAGAATGAAATCTTTGGTTTCCAGTCCTAATGAGAAAATTACTTTGGGGAGTGATCAGAATATCTGTGCAGCAGTTACTCAGCAGTTGTAGAAAAATCACATACTGCAGCATAGAATGTGCTCTGCACCTCCGGAAAACGGAGAAAACGTTCTTGCTAAGTTTCATCTCTTCATTGGAAAAGTACGCTGGGGAAGATACGGCTTTGAATACAAGGTTTTCTGTTCGTAAAAATGTGCAGCTTTTTACAAGTTTTGATTATTAAAATTTCTAGCAGTCATCTTTTAGTGCATTAAAATACATCTAAAGTTTTATTGCAATCCGGCATATTTGACTTTTAAAAAAGAGGAATAAAAACCTGTATTTCTCATGTCAAAATCTGAGCTATATAGTGTTAAGTGAACTCACATGCTGCTTCCAAGCCCAAGACAGAGGTGACAATTGCATGTTAAGACGCTGGAGTTTCTAGTACATGTCACTCTTGTTGAGTTCTCTTTGCTGGAATCAAATCTGTATTTCCTGGAAAGTATCTGTCTGTTTTGTACATCTAATCTTTAAGGTTATTTATGACTTTCAGATAATGCTTTCTATGTATTTCCTAAAATTATTAATGTATTTTGGCTTCTGGTAATTCACCAAACAGAAGTTTATATTATAATACTATGTAATGTGAAAAACCTAATTTTAAAACTAAAATTATTTTAACAAAAATAATATATGCACATGATTTAGAAATAGTACCAAAAACGGAATAACTCATTATGATACTGAATAAAGTATGGAAATTATTTCTATATTTCTAAATAATATGCTGTGCTGCTATTCCTTGATTTATACATCTGAGATATTAGCTATTAACTTCCTGTTAGAGCAGATGAAAATTTAGCTGTCTTTCACAATGACTTCTACTTTCCAAATGGTCAAACCGATCCAATAATCATTTACATTTTCTCCTGGACTCCTGCCTTCTAAAGCCTCTGTCCTGTGCTAATGTCGCCTGGTTGTTCTCTTGGTCTGTGGTTTTCCTGGAATTGGTCTTTTGCCTTGACCCTGTGGGTTTCTGTACTGCTTTCCTGTGCTGGCCCCCCGCTCACTGGTCACATCACGTCCGCTGTCTTGGTTGACCTCATTTCGGTAGAGCTTGTTCTTCTGTAGCTTCCTAAGAACGAATGTGTAGAAGGAAAGTTATTGCCATCTTTGATATAAAAATGGCTTTATTCTACTCTCGTGTTTGAATAATAGCTATAACTTGATACAGAACTCAATTTTCTACGTCTGCTTTGTTTTAGTATTTTTGAACAACAAAATTTTTCTTTGCTATTTCATGTAAGAAGTTTAGGGGCAGTTCTAGAGTTATAATGGACTGATGTCTGTTTAGAATGTTAACGTTTTATCTAGATTTTAACATTTAGGATTAACTTTATCTAAATTTGTAGTGAAATGGATCTTTGATTTTGCTGTCTGTGAAGTCCTTGGATACTGTCATCAAGTTATGCTGATTTTGTGGTATAACTCAGTAATTCTTGCTTTTTATTTCCTCTGATGCAATTCATATGTAATTGGGATAGCCTGTTCTTTGAAAACTTAATAGAACTCACCTATAAAACTATTCCCCTTTTGTATTTTGGTGGGCAATTTTAAACCACTAGTTGGATTTTTAGGTAGTTATAGTATTGATGATATTTTTAAATTTTTTGAGTTATATTTTTCTAGGAATTTTTATCCATTTCATTTCAGTTTTCAGTATTATTGGCCAATAATGGATTATAATATTCTTCTTAACTGTGCAGTCTCTATTTTATATATAGATAGGTTCCCCTTTTATTCATAATATTGTTTCTGACATCTGTCTTCTCTTGGTCAGTCTTACAAGAGATCTATTTTGTTAGCATTTTTCCAAAGAACTGACTCTTGGCTTGTCGTCCTATTTTCCACTTCATTAACTTCCTCCTCCTTGTTTCTGCAGAGAATAAACCTTCTCTAGGGAGGAGGGCCGTTGGTGGTTTCTTGCCCATTTTTCTAACCACTCCCTACTGAGACTGTCAATCAGTCCCACTTCTTGAACCCCTCGTGCTATACCTCCCTCCACAGTATCTGGTGCTTCCAGTTTCTGAGCATTTAATTTTCTCATGAGTGTTTGCCAGCTTCTCATACATGCGTCCCTGTGCAAGCCCTTAGACTATAGCCTTCCTTCTGATTCTCACTCAGTCCCTCCACCTCCTCCACTTTGTTTTCCAAAGACATACTAAAATTTCTCATGTCTTTTTTCCTTTTCTCTTTGTTCTTATGAATGTACCGTTTTAAATATTCTTTCTCTAGCATGGTTTGGAAAAGGTGAGGAGAGAATTATACGTGTAGTTAATCCACTATTTTTAAGCTCAGTTGAACAGATCATCCTGTTCCAACACAGGCATTGACCGAACGTCTGGATGCTGTTCTTTTGGAAAAAGCAGAGGCTGAGCAACAGTGTGTTTCTCTGAAGAAGGAAAATACTAAAATGAAGGAAGAAGTTGAGGTAAGTCACCATTTTAATTTTTTTATTTGTTTTTAATTAACTTATGTAATTAGTCATGAATTCTAGAACTGAGACCTTAAAAAGCATCTGATCTGATTTTAACAACTTATAGACAAGGAAACAGGTTGATATTTAAAAAGAAAAATAACTGAAATCACCCAGCTACGCAGAGATAGAGGTAATATGTATTTATTTGTTCCACTGTTTAGTCTTCCTTTTACCTGTAATATCAGTCTTTAATAAAAATAGAAAAAGGTACTTTATGAAGAATTCAAGTAAGTTGATTCTCACACACCCTAAATGCCATCATCTGTTTAGTTCTGGGGTATTCAGTTTTGCCCATTGGGTCTGGGCTAATGTTCTCCCAGAAGATGTATTAATCCATTCAGGAGATACTCATTAAAGCCTTGTGACTTAATACAACTTACATAATTTACTACCATTTGAAAGAAAATTAAATTCAGAGATTTCCTAGCTTTTAGTTATTGCTTTGAGTAACACATTTTGTACTGCTGAAATATATCATCATACTTAAGGTCGTCAGAGCCTAAGCAGAATTACTGGAATCGTAGTATCGTGTTTCTGTATGGATGTTTCTGCCCACTTCCTCTTCTGTGAGCCTGTGGCTGATATTTTACCTGAAGACAGGGGTTTCTTTTGTCTTAGTCAATTGTTGTGCTCATTTTTACAGAACTCTGTAACTAAGTTGGAAGATGTGCACAAGGACTTTGAACAATCACAGAGCAACTATGTGAAAGAAGTGGAAAATTTGAAAAATGAGTTAACGGCAGTACATTCCAAATACAGTGAAGATAAAGCTAGTTGGCAAACGGAACTGGAAGGAGCAGTGAAAAAACAATTAGAGCTTTCAGAACAACTTAAATTTCAGAGTGACTCTGAAGATAATGTTAAAAAACTCCAAGAAGAGATTCAGAAAATCAAGCCAGCCTTTGAGGAGCAAATTTTATGTCTGCAAAAGCAGTTAGAAGCTGCCACAAATGAAAAGGAGCAAGAAATTACTTATCTCAAAGGAGTCATTGAGGCTAATTCTCAGCAGTACCAAAAAGACATTAATAGTTTACAAGAAGAACTTTTACGGTTGAAATGTACACACCAAGAAGAGGTGAAAGAATTGATGTGCCAGATTGAAGCATCCGCTAAAGAACGTGAAGCAGGAGTAAATAATTTAAACCAGCTGAAGGAGAACTTAGTCAAACAATGTGAGGCAGGTGAGAAGAACATTCAGGAGAAATATGAATGTGAATTAGAAAACGTTGGGAAGGCCTCAAATGCAAACCAAGTAACTCAGATATGTTCTTTGCTCTTACCAGAGGATAGTTTTGTAGAACAAGAAATAAATGAAAAAGTCAAGCACTTAGAAGATGCCTTAAGAGAACTGGAATCTCAACACAGTATCTTAAAAGATGAGGTAACTTACATGAATAATCTTAAATTGAAACTTGAGATTGATGCCCAACATATAAAGGATGAGTTTTTTCACGAACGGGAAGATTTAGAGTTTAAAATTAATGAATTGTTATTAGCTAAAGAAGAACAGGGGTGTGTAATCGAAAAATTAAAGTCTGAGCTAGAAGATTCAAATAAGCGGTTTTGTTGTGCCGTAGAACAACATAACAAAGAAGTACAGAGTCTTCAGGAGCAGCATCAAAAAGAAATCTCAGAACTCAGTGAGACACTTCTGTCAGGTTCTGAAAAAGAAAAATTAACACTAATGTTCGAAATACAGGGTCTTAAGGAGCAGTATGAAAACCTACAACAAGAAAAGCAAGAAGCAATTTTAAATTATGAGAGTTTACGAGAGATTATGGAAATTTTACAAACAGAATTAGGGGAATCCGCTGGAAAAATAAGTCAAGAGTTTGAATCAATGAAGCAACAGCAAGCATCTGATGTTAATGAACTTCAGCAGAAGCTGAGAACTGCATTTAATGAGAAAGATGCTCTTCTTGAAACTGTGAATCATCTCCAGAGAGAAAATGAAAAATTGTTATCACAACAAGAATCTGTACTAGAACTTGAAAATACCATAAAGAACCTTCAAGAAAAGAATGAAATGTGTTTAGTTAGTCTCAATCAGAGAGATACCATGTTGCAAGAATGTGAAACAAAGATAAATTATCTTTCTGAGGAAAAAGATGATTTCATAAATAAAATTAGAAGTTCTCATGAAGAGGTGGATAATCTCCATAAAGAATGTGAAAGAAAAGAAAGATTGATTATAGAACTTCGGGGAAAAGTGGAGCAAACTACCCAGTACAACGATGAACTAGAACAAAAGGTAAATGAATTAACAGGAGAACTAGAAGAAACATTGAAAGAAAAGGATCAAAATTATGAAAAACTAGAAGAGCTTGTGGCTCAATTGAAAAGTCTCTCTGAAGACCAGGAAGCAATGTCGTCTGAAGTGAAGTCTCTTTCTGAGGAAAATAGTAGACTGAGTTCAGAAAAGAACCAGTTGAGCAGGGATTTGGAAGCTCTCCTGTCTCAAAGAGAAGGAGATTTTATGCTTAAGGAACAGATTTCTGAATTAGAAAAGAAACTTCACTTAACAGTTGAAGAAAGAGATAATTTCAATAAACTGTTGGAAAATGAGCAAGTTCAGAAGTTATTTGTCAAAACTCAGTTGTATGGTTTTCTTAAACAAATGGAGCCAAAAGTTTCAGAAGAAAGTGAAGAGCAAGATATTGTAAATGTCCTACAAGCTGTCAGTGAATCCTTAGCTAAAATAAGTGAAGAAAAACACAACCTGGTTTTTCAGTGTGATAAAAAGGTAGTAGATTTAGAAAAAGAGATTAAGTCACTTCAAGAAGAGAATGTAATTCAGTGTGAGGAACTTAGGTCTTTACTAAGAGACTCTGAGCAGGAAAAAGTTACCTTAAGGAAAGAGTTAGAAGAAACCCTTTCAGAAAAAGAGGCCCTGCAATCTGATCTTCTAGAAATGAAGAATGCTAATGAACAGACAAGGCTTGAAAACCAGAATCTCTTAATTCAAGTTGAAGAAGCATCTCAAAAATTATGTAGCAAAAATGAAAAACATAATGAAAAAGAAAAATCTTTTGTAGAGGACCTTGAAAACCTAAGGCTGTTACTGGAACAAAGAGAATCTGAATTGCAAGATGTGAGAGCAGAGTTTTCATCATTAAAGGTACGTTTAATTTGAATTTTGTTGATATAAATAAATTCTTAGTTCTAATTAGAGACTAGAAAATATATATTACTATTTTGACACTCTGAAGTTAGAAGTAAATTTTTAGCATTTAAGCTCAAATGCAAATTTCTGAAAAGTACATTCAACGTTTTCATGTCATACTTTATCACATCAATCACTTTTTGGTTTTAGATCACTTTAGAATCTTGATCTTACATAAGATTAAATGATTAGGGGGTTAAATGTCTTGGTCAAAATTATATAACTAATCACCAGCTAAAACTACAACTAAACATGGAAAAAAATTAAATTTCTTCTTTGTGTGATGCACATATTACCTTTAAAAGCACTGTTGAGCAAAAAAAAAGTAGGCTAAAGTGGTATTTAACTTTAGCCAAAAATTTAGGTTTTTCTCCCAAAATTGCAGTACGATACACTATAATCATCATTTAATCTTTTCCTTGTTACATTATATATTTGGTGTATGTTGGGTTCTCATCTTCACCTTGGATGCTACTGTTTTCTTATAGTAAATGTGACATTCATGATGAGGTCAGAGTTACCTGGTCTATCAAGGGAAGAGACTGTTCACCAAATTGCTTTTTTGTATGAATTCTCTTTGATGATGATTTTTTCATGTTTAACATGATGGCCAGTACATCATGGGGAATGCAGTGATTGTCTTTGTTTTTCCTATAAAATCTAGGATTCCTTAGAGAAATCACCTTCTGTAGAAAGTCATCAACCTTCAGTAAAAGAGTTTGAAGAAAAAATAGGTAACTATGGTTTTGCGTTTGTTGTCACGATTAATTACACCAATCCTTCTTAGTGCTGGAGTAGGTCGGGACACGTCAGTCAGTTAACGAGTTGTTACAGACATGATGCATAGCTCTCTCTTCTTAACGCCCCGTCCTTGCCCCTCTGCCATCTGCTTGCCTGCCCTCTCAGGACTCTCACTTTCTACTGTTTAACCCAAACAAAGGACTGATGAGATTCCATTCCTAAATGGTTCCATGATTGTTTTTGGATTTTTCATTCACTTAGGAAACTTTGCTTGAATGCCCAACTGTCTAGTCACTGGTAACAAAAAGGTGAGTGAGATATAGACTGTGTCTTCAGAGAACTCACTCTAAGAAGGGGCTGTTATTACAGCACTTTGGGGTGTGGACAAGGTAGTGGTGGCAGTGCAGGAAGGCATGATGAACTGCTTGTTTTGAGTTAGGAAAAACACTGTGGAATAGGCTATACTTCTGTTGTGTGTGAAGAATGAGAAATTTACAGAAGAAGAAACGTACCAATAGGGAACAGCAGGTGCTTGTATGTTAACATGTAATACGAAGGAGCATACTCGGAGGTTCTGGAGACCCAGGAGGCTGACTGTAAGAGCACTGGAGTGAGATGCGGAGGAGCTGGGACTTCACCACATCCATTTATTCTTCAGAATAACAGCAGGAGCTCTTTGATTCCCATTTTAAGATGGAGAAACAAACTTACAAGTGGCATGTAACATACCCGGAATTCCTCAACTTAATGTGCAATTAGATTGATGGTAGAGACAGGGAGAAGTGGTTGAAAGAATTTAGAATGACTCGCAGTTTTCTGAAGTGGGTGATGGGGGAAAGCCAGGGGAGATTAGCAGTTCAGTTTTAGACAAATCAAGTTTAATTACCACCCAACTCGGGATGAGTGAACTGCTGTGTATGCACATCTGGGGTTCAGGGCAGAGAGCTGGACCAGATGAAAATTTGTGGTGAACATAGTTGGCTTTAAAAGCCATGAGATTGAGATCACCAAGGAACTGAGTGCAGGGAAAAAGGACCAATTAAAAATCAGAAAGATAGAAATGGCAAAGGAGACTGAGGAGGAATAGCCAGTGAGGTAGAAAACCGCAGAGCTCCAGATGTGTTGGAAGCGAAGACATGAAGTGCAAGTGAAGGCAGTGTTTCAGGAGGGAGAAGACGTGTTCCCACCGTGAATACTGTGGGAGGTAATGTCAGTCCTCGGACTCGACCACGGAGTTTGACTAGTAAATGCTGTGGTCGGTGAGGTAACAGTCCTCAGAGCTGACCGCCATGCTAAGCAACATAGAGGTCATTGGTGACTTGGTAACAGTCATGATGTGCTGAAGCCAGTGCCTGTGAAGGCGGTTGGGGAAACTGGGGGAAGAGAAAAAGAAAGGGAGCATGTGTGGCTCTTACAGGGAGTTTTGCTGTAAAGGAAGAGGGGCTGGGCCAGTATTCGGGGCAGGTGTGCTGTTCTGCCTCTGCGTGTGATGTGTCACCTGTCTTATTGTGACCTCGCCCCTCCCCTCTTTGGGTGCTTCCACTCTTTGTTTCTGACCTTAATCTCTTGATGATATTTTTTCTGGTTGCATGTTTATAAACTGCTGGGGGGAAAAAACCCATCAGAGAGGGGAATTTGCTGCATACAACGGGGTGGGGGCATGGTGACGCTGATGCCTGAGTAGGTGAGAAGGTATGAGCTGAAATGCAGAAGTGGAGCGGCTGACCTGTGCCCCACACACAGGCGGTTCCCTGGTAGCAGCAAGAGGAGGGCAGCGTGAACCAGGATGGACCATCTGGTTAGTGAGCAGGGACAGAATTTCAGGTGGTAACTGAAGTTAAGCAAAGATACCAAGAAGTAAGGCCTGGAACACTGGAGTTTAAGTAGGGGGACGGCTGAAGAAGCTAAGGGACAATCAAGACCGGACACGTAAAACACATGCAAGTTCAGTTGTGAAAACAAGACCCACCAGCCGAGACTGTACCTGTGGGTCATAAACGTTTAACTGCCTCTGACACCTCTGCTTGACCTGACTTGCAGGTTACCACCTAAAATCCTGGCATACTTGTGTTTCCAGAAAATCTTCCAATGTTAAAGGATTCCTAATAGCTTCTCCAGGTCACAGACACCTGTGAAATGGCTGTAAACAGTAGAACTGTTGGAAGATTGAAGAAAATGAAACTTTTTTACATTGTTTGCATCACTTAGATAATGAATTAGGCTTTTAGTTTAAAAGTTAGATATTAATATTTTGCTATTTATCTTATTGCTTTCAATGTCAAATTGCAGATTTTATGTTCCGGATTAAAGGCCTACTGCTAGGGCTAAAATAAATAATTTGAATATTTTTCCCTATTTTTCTTCTGAGTTTATATATAATTCTTTCATTTTATGTTTTTAGGATATCTGGAAAAAGAATCCAAAGAGAAAGAGGAGAAGATAAATAAGTTAAAACTAGTTGCTGTGAAGGCAAAGAAAGAACTAGATTCTAGCAGAAAAGAGGTAAGGTGACTTAAACTTGCAAGACTTAAGAGCCTTACATTTTAGAAAAATCAAGTTTTTCTATATATAAAAAAACTATTGTGTATTTAAAACAGGCCCAGACTCTACGGGAAGAACTTGAATCTATTCACTCTGAAAGGGATCAGTTGTCTGCTTCCATGCGAGATCTCATTCAAGGAGCAGAAAGCTATAAGGTAAAAATAGTTATTTTAATACCAAGTTACATTTGCAACTTCTTAGTTAAGAATGTACTAGAAATGTAAACTCTTGTCTGTAACATAATTGCCTTGTATTTTTCAGTAAGTCTTTTTTTCTATTTTTTAATGTAATGTGAGGTCCTCCTAGTACCAAGATTTTAAGTGGCTGAACTTTAAGCTGTTGTTTTTTAAAACTAAATTTCTGTTTTGGGATCTCCTAATAAAATCAGTAACAAAAAAGGTGGCTATTGTTACTGTTATCATTTAATATTCTTCTAGTCAGGTGAGTAAATGTGTACGTGAAACAGTGTGACTGGGGGAGGGATACAGTCAGTGGTGGAGCACGTGCCTGGCGTGTACCACGTCCTGGGTTCAATCTCCAGTGCCTCTGTTATGAGGGGAAAAATGAGATAAACATGTCTAACAAGAAAGTGAAAGCATTATTTGGAGGTAATATGCTTGTCTATCTAAATAACAGGAGGCTCTATTGTAAAAATAAAAATTTATAAGAATTAAAAATAAGAGAATGCCATTATATTTCTTTATGTGTTCTTTCAACAAATATTTGTACAGCCAGGCTGTGTACCAAGTACTGGGGAGATGGTCAGTCAAACAGACGGAGTTCCTGCCCACTCAGGACTTAAATTCCAGTGACATTAACAGAAAGCAGACAGAAATACAGATGCAAACTATGTAGAAAAGTAAAGGTGGGCCAGGAGAGTGAGCAGTAGTCAAGTGGGATTTGATGAAAAGAAGGAAATACCAAAGTAGCCAAAAAATGCAATTTCAAGAAGAACTTTAATGAGAGATTTGGGCACTTACGAAGAAAACTGGAAAACATGTACAGGACAACTGAGCATTGTTTGAATTGTTAGATCTCAGGTTGACAAGTCCTGAAACAATTTCACTAAACATTCTAGGAGGTTTTTAGTGGGACAGTCTTGCCAATTATTCCAAGTTTCAAATGGAAAGCTAGCAAGAATAGCTAACTTTTTTTCAAATTGTATTAATGGAGGCACTGGGGATTGAACCCAGGACCTCATGCAAACTAAGAATGCACTCCACCACCGAGCTATTACCCTCCCCCCAAGAATAGCTAGTGTTTTTTTTTTTTAAGAGAAAAGTGACATCTTTCTCTAGCACACACTAAAATTTATTATAAAACTACAATAATGTGATACAGTTCTGATGCAAAAATAAGAGAGGTTCATTTAACAGCAGACACAGGGACTTCTGTGTAACAACAAGCACCATAGGCCAGGACTCTTCTAAGCACCTTGCATATCTCATCACGTTTAATTCTCAAAACAACCCCAAGAAGTAGGTTATTAACATTGCTGACTTGCCAGTGAGGAATCTGAGGCCTAGTGGTCACAGAGCAGGTAGCACAGTAGAGCTGGGACTGGATTTGAGCAGTCTGGTTCCAAATCTGTTCTTTCACCAGCTAAACTGTCCTATCCCAGTAAGATTTGAAAACAGAGAAACCAGTGAAGAAGGAATCAGAAAACTACTTTAGTAAAATCTAGTTAGACTTTTATTTAATTCCACAAACCAAAATAAATTCCGGATGAATCGAAGAGTTTTGTCAAAACTGAAAGTGATTTTTAAAAACCTAGAATAAAATACCAGATCATTTGATTTCTGGATACAAAATACTTTTGTAAATACCAAATACTTTTTCTGAAGCAATTAAAGAGTTTACAAAAGAAAAGATACACAGATGGTAAATTAGCACTAGAAAGTTACTCCACGTCATATGTCATCAGGAAAATGCAAATTAAAACAACAGTAAGGTACCACTGCACACCCAGTAGAATGGCCAGAATCCAGAACACTGACATCACCAGATGCTGGTGAGGATGTGGAGCAACAGGAACTCTGATCGCTGCTGGTGGGAAGGCAGGACGGTGCAGCCGCTTTGGAAGAAGGGTGGCAGTTTATTACAAAACTAAACATACACTTATCATGTGATCCAGCAGCTGTGCTCTTGAGTATTTACCCAAAGGAATTGAAAAGCTATATCTACGCAGAAACCTGCACACAGATGTTTGTAGCACCTTTGTTCGTAATTGCCAAAACCTGGGGACAACAAAAATGTCCTTCAGTAGGTGAATTACAGGTAAACTGGTACTTACAGACAGTGGCATGTTCTGTGCTAAAAAGAAATGAGCTGTCAAGCTGTGGATGGAACTTAAATGCAGGCTGCTACTAAGTGGAAGAAAGAAGCCAGTCTGAAATACCTACATAATGTATGATTCCAAAGATAGGACGTTCTGGAGAAGGCAAAACTATGGAGGCAGGGAAAAAAAAAACAGTGGTTCCCAGGGGTCGTGGGGAGGAAGGGGGAGGACTAGGTGGCGTGCAGGACTTTCAGGGCGGTAAGGCTGTGTGACCCTCTGAAGTGTGGGCGTGCACTGTTGTACACGTGCCCAACCCACAGGATGGACAGCATCAGGAGCGACCTTAGCAATGCTGACTCTGGGCTGGATGATGAGCCATGTCAGTGTGGGGTCATCAGTTTGACAAGTGTGCCCTCTGGAGGGGGACGTTGGTACTGGGGGAGGCCCTGCACTGGGGGGTGGGGGTAACGGAGTCTCTGTGCCCTCCCCTCAGTTTTGGTGGGAACCAAAAACTTCTCTAAAAAGTACAGTCTATTAAAACATTTTTGAATCCATTTTATAGTTGTATTTCGTTTGTGATGAAGCAGCAGCCTGTAAGGTGGAGTGAGCTATTGCTGTGGTCAGGAATGGGAATCACTGTTTATAAAAACAGACAGCTGAGCTCCCTTAGGGTCCTCGGGGGCATCACTCTTGAGATGCTGAGTAATTTTGTAGGTTCCTTGTGAGTTTGCAATGTTGGCGTTACGTGTAATAATTTTAAGATCTGAACATGCAGCCATTTTGAAGGGACAATAATTTGTAATGGTTTATTTGCTCAGAGACATCAGCATACCCATCAAGGAAATTAGACCATGACATGCATGGCCCTCATTTTTTTCCCAAGACTCCCTTTAGGAACATTGTGTGATTGTGCTCAAAATTTCCTGTAGGGAGCCATTATTTACTAGAGTCAGCCTTGATATAGCAATATAGTTTTTGTAACTATTAACATTAGAACCATAATGAGTAAAAACAAAGAAGACTGAACACAAATGGTTTTTCAACCCCATATTCACATGTGCCAAGAAGTGACAGACTCCTCGGGGACAAATACATCAGCCACATTCTCAGTTCCTATCCCTGTCTCCTGCCAATCACCAAATGGGCAGACCATAAAGTCAAACTCAGATTCTGACACTCAGCCACGAGCATGGACAATAATTAGAAATGGAATTCAACGGCTGAGAATCAGATGGGCAAGCAAGAGCCGGAGAGAAGGTATGATTGCCACGCACATGACCGGGCGGGTGGACCAAGGACCACAGAGGCCTGGATCTGGACGAGAGACAGAAAACTCAGTCTGTTAGCTCTTTTTGTGCACAGATTAGTTTCTGTGAAGGAGGACCGTCAGTAGTTGTCCAGGAACAAGGCAAAAACGAGGCAAGCTAGAAATGGCGAGTCTCATTGCGTATTTGGAGGGTACCCCAGATGGCTGATGCGAAGCGCAAAAGTTGGTCTGGGCGTTCTATCCCTGAGTGGGGGCCAACTAGGAACAAAAGAAAAAAGAAAAATTCAGTTGGTTTTAGAGTCCAGAAAATACTGAACATTTTCCCCCAAAGGGTGAGAGACTGTGAGCAGTGTCTTCCCTGTTCTTCCGTCAGCAGCTCTGCCTTACACCAGGCCAGGCCTGAAACAGCCCCCCGTCAGAATTCTTGAGGTGGAATTGACAGTGACCAGGTTAAGCATTTTCTCCTCCCACCTTAAATGGTGTTCTCGTTTGAGAAGTTTATTTTTGGTGATGAGAGTATTTAACTTGGCGATACAATATTGCACACATTTAAAGTCCTCTTCGGTAGATCCTTTCCCCCCACCCCCATACTAAAAGTCTTCTGAATAATGCTGATTTTATTATATAATGCCATTGGGTATTCTGCCAAATGTTGAGCCTAGGTAAATGTTTTAAGCTTCCAGAATGAACTCATAAATCTTATATTAAGATGACTCAATAATAAAGTGTGGCTGGTCGAATGCGTGATAATATCGTACAGTTAAATCCTGTTGTCTTTTATTGAAGAATCTTTTAATAGAATATGACAAGCAGTCCGAGCAGTTGGATATAGAAAAAGAACGTGCTAGTAATTCTGAGCATCGTGTGGAAGACCTTACAAAACAGCTAAGGAATCTGACTTTTCAGGTAACTTTAAATTGAGTAAATACATACATGAAAATTGTAATAAGGATTTTTCAATTCCAACCTTTTTTGCATAAAAAATTAAAATTAACACATAGAAAAATTTATTTTCCTTTTCCCAGTGTTGGGAGAAGAATATGACAAAAAAGCTAGCAACCACCCTGTCTTTCTACTGCTCTAATCTCAGTTTCTCTGGGATTTTTGTTTCTGTTTTCTTTTTTTTCATTTTGCCTTTTCCTCTGTCAGTGCTCCTGGTCTCTCATAATGTTTGCCAAGTTAACATCAACCATGATCATGTTTTAAACTTACTTGCGGTTTTACATTTTCATTCTGTGGAATTGACTTTGAAATCTTCATTTTTTTACACTATGCCAGCATTCTTATTAATGTTCCATTTCATTCTTCCTCTGCTGTGTATATTTCCTGCATGTTTACAATCATGAGTCATTTGTCGTTCTAGTGTGAAAAATTAAACTCTGATAATGAAGACCTGCAGGCGCGTGTTGAGACGCTGCAGTCTAACTCCCGGTTGTTGGAAGTGCAGATTTTGGAAGTCCAGAAAGCCAAAGCAATGGCAGACAAAGAGCTGGAAGCTGAAAAACTTCAGAAAGAACAGAAAATAAAGGTACAAACAGTTCCGTGGGATTAATTCACGTCCTATAGTGATATTTTTATTGAAGCGCCTAAGTCGGGGAAAGGCTGGTGCGTAGCCTTGGTTCGTGCCGCAGAGCTCATCAGCCCCTGCTGTGCGCTGGCTCTGAATCTGAGCATCCAGGCCAGGATCTCTGGGGGTGTATTTTTAAAATTTGGAATGATTTCCAACTTTCTGTATTTTCGTGTATCAGATTTATTTTATAACTCCGTCACAATTACCTTTTTTTAATGTTGGTTGGCTTGGGGTGGGGGGCGTTTTTATTTTAATTTTAGGAGCATGCCAATTCTGTGAATGAACTTGGAGAACTTCAGATACAGCTTCAAAAGGAGAAGAAACAGCTTCAGAAAACCATGCAAGAATTAGAGCTGGTTAGAAAGGTAAAATAAAACACCAGACTCAAAACTGATAGCTGTGTTCACATGGTTAAACTAGTCTATAAACACTGAAAAGAGGTACTTGAAAAACAAAGTTATTTGAGGTGCTAAAATTTATAAATTATTTGCCTCAAAAAATTGAAAATTTAACTTAGTTCTCTGAGTTCCTATCTCTCCAGAAGTATCTAGACTCACAAATTATTAGACTTTGGTTTGCTGTCTAATTTTTTGTACATGATCGTTGTATGACACATGATTTAATTAATGTCAAAAGCTGAAATTTGTGTTATACTTAGAACTTTTCTCAACTTTTTCAAAGATGAGGCTAAAATGAAAGGTACTCTAAGAGCTGTTTAGAATATGAATATTTGATAAATTAGAGCCCCATAAGAGTAGAATGACCAATGGTGGTTACTAAAAATTCTAATGAATTACAGTGAAACTGAGAAAGTTAGGTTAAACTGTTACAAAAATACTTTGCTTTGTGAAATTACAAACTAGAAAGTATCCAACTTCTGGTTTCTTCATTAATGTGTAAACTTTTCTATATTACGGAAAACCGGAATAGAACCTGTATATTCCTGAGGCATCCTCGTAAGAATTTTTAAATGAAGTAACTGACCTAGTGCTGTGTGGGTAACTGACCTAGTGTCGTGTGGGTAACTGACCTAGTGTCGTGTGGGTAACTGACCTAGTGTCGTGGGTGGGTCTTTTATGTACAATGTGTGCAGGATGCTCAGCAGACCACACTGATGAACATGGAAATTGCCGATTATGAACGTTTGATGAAAGAACTAAATCAAAAGTTAGCTAATAAAAACAGCAAGGTAGAAGATTTGGAGCAAGAAATTAAAATTCAGAAACAGAAACAAGAAACCCTGCAAGAAGAAATGAGTGAGTAAAGCACAGCCCGGTCTACCTCAGTCGTTTCACCTCAACACAAGACGGGAGGGGAGCCACACTGGTGGTACGGCTTACTGCCCGTGGCGGCCCAGCCAGGTCTTCCACACGGTCCGGGATGTGACGCAGGACCAGCGGGCTGTAAGCCCACTGTCCTTCCACAGGTGCAGGCACGTGGGTGCGTGATGCATCCATTTAGTTAAACCCTTCTCAGCCACCTGCTGTGTGAGAAATACAGAGATCAAAACTGGTCCTGTCCACAATTTGCTGATTGTCAGCAGAGTGGGGTAATTGAAGCAGCAGTGAAATCTTTCTCTTTAAGATTATTATATTCCATTTTACCCAAAAAGTAATTTCCGGTGTAAGCCTCTAGAGCTGTAAACATCCCCTTCAGCACTCCTTCCGCTGGAGCTGACAAACTGTTTTTATTTTAATTCAGCTCAAAATATTTTTTAATTTCCTTTGAACTTCTTCTTTCACCCATGGGTTATTTAGAAATGTGTTTTTTAATTCCTAAATAATTAAAGGAATTTTCGGATATCTTTCTGACTTAATGATCTGTAACTTAATTCCCACCCTGCATGGTTTCAGTCCTTTTAAACTTGGGTTTTGTTTTATGGCCCAGAATATGATTTCTTTTGGTGAGTGCTCCCTGTTCACTTGGAAACGTGTTAGACTGGGTTAGCTGTTGGGTAGAACGGTCTATCTAGTGTCAGATAAGTCAGTTGTTTAAGTCTCCTGTGTCCGTAACAGTTTTCCAACTACTGTCCTACCAAGTACTGACAGAGGCCTGTTGAATTCTCTGACCGTAATTGTGGATTTCTTTCTCTTTTCAGTTTTGTCAGTTTTTGCTTCATTTATTTAGAAACTCTGTAATTAGCTGCATGTACATTTAGAATTATTACTTGTTCTTGATGATTTGATCCTTCTATTATTGAGAAATGTGTAATAACTTTTTATCTGTTGTGTAAAGTCTGCTTTGATGTAAATACTAATATAACCATTCAGCTTGCTTTCATTTATTATTTACACGGCATGTCTTTTCCCATCCTTTAACGTCAACCTAAGTCTAAAAGTGTCTCTTTTAGATAGCATATAGCAGTCTTGCTTTTCTCTTCAAACTGACAATCTCTGCCATTTAATTGGAATGTTTAAAATGGTTTTTAAATATAATTTATGTGATTGGGCTTAAATCTACCACCTTGCTAATTGTTTGCTTCTTGTAGCTTGTTTTCTTCTTCTGCCCTCTTGTGAATTGTTTTCATGATGCTGTTTTATCCTTTATTAGCTCATTAGCTATACTGCTTTGTCAGGGTTTAGTGGATGCCTTAGGGTTTACAGTATGAATGTTTTATGAACGTAGCCACATCCGTGTAGTGTGTTGTCTGTGGCTACTTTGGTGCTGCTCTAGTACAGTTGAGTAGTTGTAACATCCTGTATGGCCTGGAGGCCTTATAATATATATTATCTGATCATTTAAAATGTTTATCAACCCCTCTTTTAAAGGAATGAAAAAAATTTTTTTTAACATCTACCCCCGTATTTACCATTTCTGGTGTTCTTCATTCCTCCGTGTATCTCCAGATTCTATCAGATACGACTTTCCTTCTGCCTGAAGAACTCCCGTTAACTTACCTTGTAACATAGGCAACAGGCATTGAATTTTCTCATGTTTTGTCTGAAAAGCCTTTAGCCTGCCTGCATTCTTCAAAGATACTTTTGCTGGGTATACAATTTGATGGTGTATCTTTGTGTGTTTTCTCCTTGCTTGTGGTTTATTGAGCTGCTTTAATGTGCGGGGTTTTTATAGTTTTCTTCAGGTTTGGTGTCTGAAAGGCCATTATTTCCTTTAATATTTTTTGTGTAAACCTCCCTCCATTTTTCCCCCAAGGATTCCAGTCTCACACATTAGACCACTTGATACAGTCCCATAGGCCAGTGATGCTCTGATCATTTTTCTTCACTTTTCTGAGCTCTTAGGGAAATATTTTCTGTCATTATGTCTTTAAATTGTTATCTGCAGTATCTATTTGGTTAATCCCATCCAGTCACATTTTCACTTTAGATATCGATATTTTTCTGCTTTAGAAGCTCCATTTGTATTTTGGTTGTTTTCATTTATCTCTTCATTGTGTTCATGTTTTCCTTTAATTCCTTTAGCATATTTAAGAACTCTTTTAATGTCATTGTTTGCTAATTCTACCATTTCTGTAATTTCTAGCTTTTGATTAGGTTTTTCTCCTGTTTATGAGTCACATTTTTCTGCTGCTTTACATTGGAAATAATTTTTTAGTTGGGTGTGACTTTTACATTGTTGATGCTGGATTTTTTTGTACTCATTTAAAGAGCCCTTTTTAAAGGCAGTGGGGAAAATGACTGCCCAGTGTATCAGATTAACTCAAGAGGTGCAGAATCTGGGAAATACCAGCAGCCTTGTGACAGCGCAGGCCTTGAAAGGCTGAGCTGCGGGTTGTGGTGGGCCAGGAAGAAGGTAGGGAGGCCTCAGGACAGTGCTCCAAGTGAAAAATGAGCTGGCTCCCTCTGCCTGGCAGGTTAGAAACACACGTCTTCTTAATCTCAACCCCTCCAACCTCGGGCCCTGTCTGACTTCTGCCTTAATTCTCATTATGCTCTCAGGTAAAGAGGACGCTTCCTTTCTCCTGAGACACGCCTTGTGCAAATTTCATCTGCTGTTAGTCTTCCTGTCATGCCCTCGTCCTCCCACCCCTGTGCTCACCTTTTGGAGTCCTTCCTAATCTTAAATGTTTGCTGTTCTAGGAAGTCTTCCTTGTCCCAGGCAAGTATCACCTGGTAGAAGCATTTGCCACCGTGGAGCCCCATGGCCTTCCATATTTCTTATTTGACATTTATATTTGCTTGACATTATTAGGTTATCCTGAATGTTATCCCCTGATTTCATTCTGCACTCTGAGCTCAAGAACTTAGTCTTTCTTATCATAATTCCTGGAGCACCTAAGGCCTCGTATGTGATGTGTGCTTTGTTGAGTCTTTTTAGGGCTGGGTAAATAGTAGCCAGGAAGTAGCTTATCATAACATATCATAAAGGCACAGGTAAGGTGTTCCCTTATAGTCCACCTGCTCTTATTTACCGAGTGCGGCAGTTGGTACACGTGGGATCAGCTGCATGAAGTCATCCTGGCGCAGTCCCACGGCCCGGACCTGGTCTAGACTTGGCGTCAGAGCACGCTTCTTACAGACCAGGTCATAAACTTGAGGCTCACGGGCCACGTGGTCTCTGTGCGTTCGCGACAGCTGTGGCCAGGTTGGCCTGCTGGTGGTGGTTGATACTGTGACCTGGACAGTGAATCCACTTATTCCCAGTTGTATTTGTTTCTTCTTTACCTCTGTTAGCATGAAAGTTTTTTGCTTTTTATCATGTTTCAGTGTGTTCCTGAGTGAACTCTCTTTATCCTAGAAAACAGTATCACAAAAACAGACCAGGTCTGTGCTTCTGATGTGATGGGAAGCACACAGTACCTCTTTTGAAGTAGTTCTTAAAAGTAAAGTCTTCATCTTTTAGATATACAATAAGTATATACCTTTATTTTAGAGACACATGCTGAACATTTACAGACCAATGGACTCTAGGGGTGGAGGGACCCCTGGGGCACAGGAGTAGGTGAGGGTGTGGGTCAGGGGTTGGCAGACGTTTTCTGTAAAGGGCCAGATGGTAAATACGGCAGCCTTGCAGGCCCCGTGGTCTGTGTGGCTGTTCCTCGGTCTGCCGGTGTTGCACTCAGGCCGCCGTGAGCAGCATGGGGGCAGACTGTTGGCAGAATCAGGCAGTGGCCAGCAACTTGTGGGCCCGATGCCTGGTCTAGATGAAGGGGGTGAGCCATTGTTGTTGTCAAAGCTGTGACAGGCACGGCGAGATTTGTGGTGTTGCTGTCACTGGAGTTGTGTGTGTGAAATGTTCATAGTGAAAAGTGGAGCCAGGTTCCTTTTAAAGGTGTGTTGGTACAAAGAAAAGATTAGTCACTTGTTCATTTAAATCCACTCACAGAAACTGTTTCTCCTCTGAAATCATTTCTCCCACTAGCCTCCCTGCAGGCGTCAGTACAGCAGCACGAGGCAAAAAACACCAAAATCAAGCAGTTGCTTGTGAAAACCAAGAAAGAACTGGCAGATTCAAAGCAAGCGGTATGCTCATTTCTCAGTTTCCTACTTTAATACTTACTCATAGAGTATTTATGAATAACTCCTTTTTTTCATTTAACCAAGTTTCTTATTCTGTAGGAGACTGATCATCTAATACTTCAAGCGTCTTTAAAGGGCGAGCTGGAGGCGAGCCAGCAGCAAGTAGAAGTCTATAAAGTAAGACTCTTTACTTTTTAAGATTTAAAAAATATCCAAATATCTGTGTAGAAGTGGGATTTTTCTGAAATGACACACACACACACACACACACACACACACACACACACACTCACTCTCTCTCTCTCTCTCTCTCTCTCTCTCTCTCTCCCTCTCCCTCTCCCTCTCCCTCTCCCTCTCTCTCTCTCTTTCTCTCTCCCGGGACACCCTGCATCAGAATGTTGAGGAAGTGGAAGCAGTAAAGCCAAGTGTGCCTTCTGACCATGTCTCCCATTTACTTTAACTTTAAGCTGGGTTCTTTTCGTGTATTTGGAAACCCATACTACAGTGTCTTGAGGTATTAATTAAGCATTGAGCTCTAACATGTGGCCTGAAATTGTTTCATGATTGACTTTTGGGTCGATTTTGATTTAAGGAAAACCAACTTAATTTATTGAGAAAATGTTCTACTCAGATTGTCCCACTCTTTCAAAATAATAAGTTAAAAATTCTATTTAATTGTGTCCCTTAAATGTTGTCCTCTCTCAAAGCTCACGTCTGTGTTTAAGACAGGCTGTTTAGTGAGTGTGGCTCTGATAGACTGGGGCCTGACTGAGCGCCTCTCCCCAGATCCAGCTGGCCGAGGTGATGTCGGACAAGCACAGGGCCCATGAGCAGCTGAAGGTGTCGGCGGAGCAGCACCAGCGCACGCTGGCCGCGTACCAGCAGAGGCTGGCGGCCCTGCAGGAGGAGTGCCGCGCCGCCAAGGTGCGTCCTCCAGGAGCCCGCCACCCCGACCCCAGCCCACCCCCAGCTCTCACTTGCGTGGACATGGGTACATGTTGTCTCCATTTCAACCTTGGTTTCCAGTTTCCGTGTGGAAGAAAGTTACTTTTTAAAATTGTTTGTTGGAAAGCTGTTAGAGCTCTTTCTGAGGCTTCACGATCATGAAACCAAATTCTAATAGAATGGCCGCTCTCGCTCCTCAGCACATGAAACAGGCTCTGAAGGGGGCTCGTTACATGTGCAGCTCTGCTCGGCCACCAGGGCAAGAGAGTCTTGGGGTCACGGGTCACTTTGGGAACATAGAAGACCTAGGGTTTACCTCTTCCCACTCTCCTTTGAAAACTGAAGTTCAAGTAGCTTAATTTCTTTGGATTAATTTTTATTGTATTTATAAAAAGAGAGAAAAGTGGAAATCGTTCTGAAATTGCAAAGGCAGGTAGTGCTGTTATTAAATGTATGGGCAGTGAATCAGTCTTCCAGGGAAGAAAACAGTTAGAAACATGCGTCTTGTCAGATAAAATTAGGCCACTCAAAGGCTATTAGAAAGTGTAAGGCCAGAAAAAGTGTACTTTTTTTTTTAACCAGGGGGATAAGGAGTTTCAGACATTTCACTCATTTTCAGAAAAGGGTTTTCATCTTAATTCACGAATCTTTGAAAGAAAAGGGGACCATGTGACACAGACTTGCAATAGACAAACTTCTCTCTCTCAAATGTTACAGGCAGAACAGGCTGCTACCACTTCTGAGTTTGAGAGCTACAAAGTCCGAGTTCACAATGTCCTGAAACAGCAGAAGAACAAGTCTGTGTCTCAGACCGAGACCGAGGGAGCTAAACAGGAAAGGTAAAGTCCGACCTCGGGAAGCGCTCTCCTCCGCAGGGCCAGAAACCCCACTTCCGCTCCTCCTGACTGGAATGTTAGGTGAAATCACCGATGAGAGCAGAGTCGGCCTCACCATGACTCCAGATGGCAAGGGAACCGTCGCTTTGAGGGGCACAGTTCAAGCTCAGAGAGATGGAGGCATGGGGAAGTAGGGGTCATGACACGGGGCCGAGCTGGGACTTGCAGCCACACAGTCTGTCCACGTCAGGACGTTCTGGTCACAGTGGAAGGACAGACCGTAAAGTTGCGTGAGGACTTTTTCCAGTTTGAAAATTGAGACATGGAAGAACAGAACGCTTCCGTGATGCACTTACTCACCACTAGCTAGGCCAACCTTAAGTTGCTTAAAAACATTGTACTTATTTCAAAAAGTTTTAAGCTAAATACTAAATTCTGGTCTACAGTTAAATTTTTCTTCTTAAATTTATGACCATCTCATTTGTATGCTGTTTCAGTAGCATATTGTTTAACGCTTCTTTCACACTAGCATACAGATCACTCCTGAAACAGGCGAGGAGTGAGCAAGGGAGAGCCTTCTGCAGCGAGCGTCTGGCTTTTGTGAGCAGAGGCCCTGCATTAGAGCCATTTCACGTCCGGCTCCGACTGTTCTCAGTAGGACTAAATATCCTGCCATGTTTGTGTGTTGATGCATGTGTTACTTTTAGTTTAAGTACTTAATAAACTAGGGGACTGTCGGCTGAAAGTGATGAGGCTTTTTTCTGTCGATAGCTCATCTTAATGCTGAAGTTGAATAGTGACACACTTAACATACAGAATCACCATTTACAAAAGTTATTTTTGATCACGCCAGGATTTTGAGTTAAAATTATTTTAATGTAAATATTTTACATTCCTTCTACTTTCTTATACATGAAATACTTTTTTTAAAAAAGAAGCTAATAGTGCATTATACCACTTGTGGCAAAAGTGAGGGTTTTAACTTTTTCTCCAAGGACTTTCTTTCACTGTGACTTGATATAACGTGCTGTTCTCACAATAGTTAGCTTAGAAGTGTGTGATTTATTTTTTTTTTTAACTAATGGCATAGTCTTGTAACATAAAATAGACTATTTTGATGTTATTTCATGGTCTGCTCCATTTGAATATGTAATTTGTAAATTCAGAGACTTCTGTAAATGTGTAGTGTCTGAGATCTACAATCTGACTATAACATCTTTAATATCACATTAACCCTTTTTCCTGAATTCTTCTGATTATTATATTTCCTTTGGTTTCATCCATAATAATGGCAAAAGTATGGCATTGAAAGATTAAATGATTAAAATTTATTTGAAACCACAAAATCAGGTTTACCTCTTTCAAAAGAATTTTTAACTGTTTATTTCTGTTTCAGAGAGCACCTGGAGATGTTGATTGACCAACTGAAAATCAGATTACAAGACACCCAGAACAACTTGCAGATGAGCGTGTCTGAGCTGCAGACGCTGCAGTCTGAGCACGACGCCCTGCTGGACAGGCACAACCGGACGCTGCAGGAGGCCGTGGTCAAGGAGGCTGAGCTCCGCGACAGGTAGGGTGCCGGGCCTGCTGGCAGGCTCACCGTGCTGCCCTGGGGCCGATACAGACTGAAAGGGGAAGATGGGTGTTTCCAAAGGCTGATGACTTGCTTCCTCCACCTTCAAGCTCCTGCTTTTCGTTGTTACCGTACTTTGGTTTTTTAAGAGTAACTTTATGTGCTCATCCAGTATCCTGTCTCTCCTGTGGCCTTCATGGCCAGATGCTTCCTAAAAAAAGGAACACTATTTTCCAACCGGGTGTCAGACAATACGCATTTTCCTGTCTCTAGAGGAAGACTTTCAAGTGCTGCTGGCTGAATGTTCCTTTGCAGCCGTGCCCTCAGCTCGGCACACCTGCACTTCATTCATCGGTGCTTCCAGTGAGCACGGGGGTGTCGGCAGCATAAACGTGCTGTTGCAGACGAGGAGTTGAGTTCCTTGATACAGCAGTCGGGAAATATTTGCAGATATTTGTTGTGTCTTAGAATCTTCGCGGAGCCGCTCCCTGTAGGGCCGTGGGGCTGCTCTGCAGACCTTAGGTGCGCTGGTCCCGCAGATGGAGACGCTTCACTTCCTTGGCTTCTGCTCCTTTGACAGCAGGACTCGCATGTGTTAATCTTGTAAATCAGTGGTTCAGGGAAGAGCTATGGGTTCTGTAATTAACCTGCCACCAGGCTCTCCATAGATTAGGGTCCTTCCTCGTACAGCGGTGTGCACTTGCTGTTTCCATCAGGAATGCCCAGCACTCACTCTGTACTCCAGAGAAGTTGCCACAGCTGTACTGCTAACTCGAGTGACGTGCGCGGGCGCCTCTGAAGGCGCTCGGTCCCCCAGGGGCATCGGAGCACCTGCTGTGTGCCAGTCACCGTCCGCAGTGCTGGAAACCGTTCACAGCATTCTTGGTTATTTTAGGGGTCTTCCTTCCCCCTACTTCCTCCAAAACATTAAAGACTAGTAGCATTGTTGCTCTCCGTGCCCTGGTGTGAGGCGATGGCTTTCCTTTACGTAGCCTCCTCTCCCTTGAACAGCTGACTTTCGCACTGTGTGTGTGAAATGGTGAAAATGACCACAGGGTCATCGTGAGGCTGAGCAGCTGACCCCCACGCTGCCCAGACGACCAGCTTGTGGAAATGCCTGTAACCGCCAGGGCAGAGGCAGCACGCAGGCGGGGCTCAGCCTCCTGCAGCCACGGGGGTACAGTCGGAGCAGTCCCCGCTGCCACCTGAAGCCGGAAGCCCTGTCCGGGCTCTGGAGTGTAGCCCCTGACCTCCATAGAAAGCATCGTCAGTGCTGACGGTGCCCCTTACTCTGTCCGTGGGCGCTGTTCAGACAACGCAGAAGCTGCGGGTTCCAGGCCGCGGCTGCACTCACGTTCTCTGAAGTCCAGCCGGTGTGAACTTGGCCGTTAAGATCCTTCTTCTGACACATGAGGTGTTTGTACTGCGTGTCCCCCGCCAGCCTCTAGTCCTGCTTTGAAAGTTTCATGGGTGCTGACGTTTAGCACACAGAGGAAAGGTCTTGGGCGCCCCACGCTAGGCCACGAGCAGACTTTTCGGTTTCATCTAAAATTGGCTCCATATTGTTTGAATTTCCGAAATCATGCTTATATGAAAGGAGCCAAATACATAAAACTTCAGCACTACAAGCGAACCATTAAAAACAGTGGTTCCCAGTTGCAGGCCCAGTGGGTAGCGTCAGGCAGATGGCATACAAGCTGCGTGGGGAACTGCTGCAAGTGAGCGACTGGGGGCCCTCCCTGGGAGCGTGCGACTCACCGGCTCTCAGCTGAGAGCCTGTGGTTGACGAGGGCCCTGATTCCAGCCTGCAGCAAGGTCAGGCACAGTGGTAGGAAACCAGGCCCTTGTGTTTTTTAGAGCTTCGTGTTAATTAGTTTAAAATGGCCAAAGACACTTTCCTTTGCGGCTTTCCTTATGAGTCAGAAGGAGGCCTTCTTTTTCATGTTTTCATGTTGATAAAGAAGAAGAACATTCATCCTGGATTTCTCTGAGTTGCTATATAGGATAACCTGCGGAAGGGGCCTGATTTCAGGTCCGATGAGTTTATGTTCTGATGCCACCCTGTTCTAGCCAACGGTGAAGGAAGGGGCCTGGGTCTGAACTGGGGGAGCCGTGGTGGGAGCAGGGGGGCAGTATGGACGTCTGAGTGGACCTCTGCAGCCCCGCTCTCCTGCAGCCCTGTGTCCCAGGTGCTGGGGTAGAGGGTGTGGACATCTGAGTGGACTCCTGCAGCCCCACTCTCCCGCGGCCCCATGTCCCAGGTGCTGGGGAGGGGTGGACATCTGAGTGGACCCCTGCAGCCCTGCTCTCCCACAGGCTGTGCTCGCTGCAGTCAGAGGGCTCGCTGCTGAGGTCGGAGCACACGCAGGCCGTCAGCCAGCTCACTGCCCAGAACGAGGCCCTCGGCAGCAGCTTCCGCGAGCAGGTGCGGCACCTGCAGGAGGAGCACCGGAGGACAGTGGAGACACTGCAGGGGCAGCTGGCCAGGGCCGAGGCCCAGTTGGCCCAGCACCGGAGCGAGCCGCCTACCAGAAGTGCGTATGTCCCCCGGGCACTGCCGTCCCTGACCCGCATCTCTGCTGCTCCGTCCACCCTCTCGGGTCCACAGAGAAAGTAAACACTTGACCGGGTGACAACCACCTCCCTTCTGTGACTGGGGACTCTGGCCTTGCTTCCTGGGGAGACTTGAACACTGAACCCTTCTTAACTTTACTGGACGGCCTCTGTAACCCCTCAGATACCGGTTTTCACAGGCCGTTCCCTCCCAAGTAATCGGGTTTTGCTCCTCTGGGACTCGCACATGCTCTGCCCCGACACCGGTGTTGGCTGCATCTGTTCGCCATCAGATGCGAGTGTGTCTGGAGAGCCTGGAGCTTGGCGGCTCCTCCCTTCACTTCCTCATGGATCAGGCTGCAGTCCCCACACTCCTGTCTTCCATTTTACTTCCTGGAGGAGATGGGGACTTGTCAGCCAAGATGAGGCCACGTTTAGTATTAAGAATCAGCTTTATACTTAACACTGGTTCCTTGTCACCAGGGCACTGGCAGTGGTAGGTCACTCGTCAGGGTCAGAAACCAGCGTCAAGAAAACTTAACACAAGCCAGGCATCTCAAAGGACGAGAGCAGCCCGGGAAACGCTGGCGTCCAGGGGCGGCAGCAAAATAAGCAGTTAGCAGACGCCAGAGCCCGGCCCGTGCTGCGGTGAAGAGGGCCCAGGGTTGGTGCTTGTGAAAGGGGGTGGGGGTGGTAGGGCCAGTGTGGAGCAGCTTCACAGAAGGGAGGACAAGTGACATTCAGAGTTTAAAAAATCTGGTTAGAATTGTGGTCCTTTACCTTTACACAGCTCTGAGACCTCAGGCAAAGCCATTCAATCTCTCTGGCCTTGCGGTTTCCTGGGGTTGATAGGGTAATGTGTTTGAGGGTGTCATCAGTCTCCCTTCCCCCGCAGTGGGGGTGACCAGCCGGTGGGGAGTCTTGCCCAGGACTGAGACACGTACTGTCCTGGATCTGGAATTCTCCTCCCAGACACTGAAGTTGCAAGCAGGCGGGGATGGGCACCAGCCGGCAAAGGGATGAGGGCAGGGGCCAGTGAGAGCGTCCTTGGTGCAGGCCTTGTCCAGGGCAAGCGTCCCTGAATCACCAGGACCTCAAGAGTAGCTAGAACCAGTCTGAGAATGTCCGCAGAGTTGGCGCCAGGCCAGCCCTGCGCCACGTCACCCAGTGGTTCACGCTGATGCGAGTAGCAGTCGTGGCCTCATGCTGTGACTTAAGGGCTAGAAGTTCAATAGCTAAGATCTTAGGACTGTTTTAGGAATTCTTTCTTTCTACACCATTTACTTGTCTTCTGGTCATTCACATTCCCTACCATATCATTTGACATTCCTCCAATCACTTAAATTTTATCATGTGTCTCTGCTAATGCTGAATCCATGATTTTGAACAATCTCACATTTACTCTTTAAAAAAACAAATGAAACAGGTACAGCTTCTTCCCACCAACCTGTGAGGAGCCTTCGAGAGAGAAGCGCCGACCTCCCTGTCCTGGACGTGCAGGCCGCGGCCCGGGAGCAGGGGGAGGGCATGGAGGACACCGACACCGAGTCCACGCCGCCCGCCGGCGCCCGCACGCCCTTCCTAGAGCAGCTGCTGAATTACCCTGAAGCGAAGCTCGGTGTGTTTGTCTGTTTAATCGTGTGTTTGTTTAACTCTGCTGTCCTGTCTCATATTACTGTAGTTTATAAATGCTTTTTCAGCTGCTCTAGTAGAATTTTATTCAGTATTCCACCCTTTTTCAAATGGAAAACTTACCTGCAGAATGAAGCAAGAAAAATTTTTTTTAATTTTTTTTCAGTAAAATGCTAGTTCTGCCCACAGCTGGAGGCAGAAGTAGGTGGTGGGAAGTTCTGTGCTGGGATGAGAAGTGGGATAAACTATTCTCCCACCTTCTGAGAAACTGGCAGTTTTTTATTTATTCCTCATAATAGTGCTCAGTTTGCCTTATTCAAGACAGCTTTATTCTTCCCTGTAATGAACATTAATTCCCTAATTCGGGGGACTCTGCCATCTTCTCGAGTTTCTGGGTCTAGGGGGAGGATGGGTCACGGGTGTCCTCGGCCCTGGGTCATAGTGAGCGGACACTGTAGTCATGGTTCCTCCTGGAGAAGGTGGTCCTGGAACAGGCGAGTCGTGCCAGCATGGCCGTGACTCCAGAATGGCGCTTGGCTTTGCGAATCGTGCCAGAGTTACTGGTTGACTGTGAGCCCGTTCCCTCGTGTACAACATGTGAGTGATAATACCCATCCCCCCACGTAAAATTCTTAGGCAAATTCGTGGTTTAAGTGCTACTTCCTCCTTCCTAAGTTACTAGACGGAGGAGGGTGAGACCGGTCAGCTGGTGCCCAGACGCCCGCCCCACAGGTCCCAGGATGAGCTTGTGGGCCTGTGTCCGGCGGGGGACCGGGGACCTGCTTCTCTGCAGAGTCTGTCCCTTCTGTGCCACCAGAAACCTGTTCCCCAGGATGTCTATGTGAGACATTACAGCAGGAAATATCCCCCCAAGGGGGCTTTCTCATTCACAACCTCCCTCTCTGACCTCTCGCTTTGGAAACTGACCACAGGACCCATACCTTGCAGAGTCCCCTTCGTGGCACGCTGAATTTACCAAAGAAGAGTTGGCCCAGAAGCTCAGCTCCACCACGAAAAGCGCAGACCACTTGAATGGCCTGCTGCGGGACTCAGAGGCCACCAACGCCATGCTCATGGAACAGATTAAGGTGAGGCGGGAGGCTGCCTGGTCTCCAGACTCCGCGCACAGCCCGTGGCACATGCGTCTGTTGTGACTCCTTGTGACGTTATGTTCCTGACATTGCAAAGTGTTGACTGCAATTATATCTGTTATATAAAAACTAATTCCTACTTTTTCCAGGAAACCATAGTAGATTTAGAAACTGGACAGATGCTCACAAGTCCTACATGTGCTTAAATAAAACTGGGACGGATGTGGGTCCCTCCTGGGTTGTAAAGGTGAATGGTGGAGCCTTCTGATTGACGGCGGGGTGGAGGGGAGGCTTTCCTGCTGAACATGGACACCGGAAACCTGTAGGACAAGGCGGTTGAGGATGACGTGGGTGTTTGCATCGCGACTTGCTAATACTGTGGTCCTGCTGTTTTTTGACCAGTTACCCCGAGGCAGGCCCTGCCTTCCCATGTTTTTTCGTGGTCAGGCCTCACCGTGGCTGAGCGAGAACAGCTGAGGCTGATGGCGGGGGAACGTTCAGACCCCAGTCTGCTCTGCCCTGGACCGCACTTCCCCCAAGAGATCACCCTGCTGCTGCGCAGGGCCAGGGGCTGTCCCTACCAAATTCTTTTCTTAATGCTCAGTCATTCAGCTATTTTCAGTAAACTGCATACACCAGGACGTTCTACCTCTAAATACTAAGGTATGCATCTCTGTAAGCTACATAAAACACCACCTTCCCACGTGGTCACGGTGTTACCACAACTGACAAACCACTACCTAGCTCAGAGCCTGAATGTTCAAACTGACATTCTCACGTGATTTCTTGGACCTCGTCACTGTTTTAGACGACCCTGGGTTTTAAGACAGAGGTGGCCAACTTTCTCGGATGAACCTGAAACGGTGAAATGTGACAATATGTTCCTGCTTCAACCTGGAAATCTTCCTCAGAGGCTCCACACCCTGCGCCTTTGTCATGTCATCTGTGCCGTGTCCAGTAGTTTCCAGGCTGCCGTCCGTTCCTGAGTTTGCACTAGGTTACGTGCTGTTCGCCTGTCCTGTCAGTCATCTGCCCGCCTGGGCTCCAGGCGCCGGGCAGGGTGGGGGTCGGCCCCCTCCCCATGTGCACGGGCTTCCCTGGGGGCCTCGCCTGCCCTGGCACCGTGTGCTCTGGTCTGAGTCACCTGCTCCCCGTCTTCAGGGGTTTCTCGATATTTCTCATCTGCTTTTCTTTCCTGGCCTAGCAGCTCCTTTAGCGCCGTGCTTTAGGGCATTTCGGGGGAAGAGAAGGAGAATGTGTGTGTTTGGCCTGCCACGTTTGGCCGTTTCTCCCTCCTTTCTCATCTCCAGCTCCTGAAGAGTGAGATCAGGCGGCTGGAGAGGAACCAGGAGCGCGAGAAGTCGGCGGTGAGCCTGGAGTACCTGAAGAATGTCCTGCTGCGCTTCCTGCTCCTGCAGCCCGGCAGCGAGAGGGCGCGGCTGCTGCCCGTGGTGGGCACCATGCTGCAGCTCAGCCCCGAGGAGAAGGCCCAGCTGGCCGCCGCGGCCCGAGGTGGGTGCGGGAGGGCCCGGGGCGGCCGTGCCTCGGGGCTGTCCCTCTCAGGCTGTGCTCACCTTCGTGAGTTCCTTCGTACTTGTAACTGGGACCGGGTGGGAAAAGCTGGGTTTTTAACATTTTAGGGCAACCGCAGTGCTTTTATATCAAGTTTAACACACAGCAGAACACAGGGCAGTGTCCAGTTTGATCCTCCAGTTCTTTGGAAATTGGATTTGTAATCCTGGCGTTGAACTCTGTCCAAGAATGTGGTTTCTTCTTGTCTCCTAGTTTTCTAATGTGTGTCTGCTTGTTCTCACCCGAAGCTCCATGAGGAGTCCAGCCGCACGGTTGTTGGCTGGTCCAGGCGTACCCCGCACGCGGGCCCCTCCAGCGTGTGCAGCTTTAAAGATGCTCTGTATTTGGAGCTCAGGTTTTCATGTGAGATGGGTTTAGTGCTGTGATTTCATAAGTGCCTTTGAAATGACTCATATACAGCTGCTGTAGTTTCTGGTTTCAGACGGCTGCTGAAGGGTCGATCGTGGTCTCCTTGTTTCAGTTCTTACACACTTAGTGTTACCATTTCCCAGCACACAGAGAATGCTGGAGGGCCCTTCGTGGCTGTCACCCACCTTTGACAACTCAGCTCTCGCTCAGTCGTCCTTTGGCCAGGGCAGAGCAGAGCCCCACACGGGGTAGATTCCCCAGTGAGTCTGGACTCCTCTGCCCCTGCACCTGCTCCTGTTCAGTGTCCTGCATTGTCACAAAGCTCTCTTTATGTCCCCCAGATAGGACTCACGGTGCCTTTGGTTGATGTCCCTTAAGCTTTGTCTTGTTTTTGTTATTTCCAGCAATTCCATGTTCCTTCTGTAGCATGTCATTCATTAGCTGAAGAAGCTGGTCGTTGGTCCTGTGGAAGTTCTGGTCTGGACTTGACACTTCGGGGCAGCTTTTAACACTGTCCCAGTGTTGCCTGTAAATTAGCAGTTAGTCTCTGGTCAGATCCAGGTGCCGTTGGTGGGGAGGGACAAAAACGCCCTCCAGGATTTATTTGTGTCGATCATAAAAAAAGATAAAAAGAGAAACTGGAACACTCAGTACAAAATGATACAACCACCTTGGGGACTTTCGGCATTTTTTGAAGTCAAACATATCTTCAGAAAAATCACTTACATGCAGAATCTGAAAAAAAGACACAAGTGTACTTACAAAACAGAAACAGACTCATAGACATAAAACAAACTTAGGGTTACGGGGGCAGGTAAGCAGTGGGGAGGGATAAATTGGGAGTTTGAGGTTTGCAGATACTAACTAATATCTATAAAATAGATAAACAACAGGCTTATACTGTACAGCACAGGGAACTATAGTCATATCTTATAATGACCTATAATGAAAAAGAATATGGAAAGAAATATATGTATGTACACATGACTGAAATACTGTGCTGTGCACCAAAAATTGATACAACATTGTAAACCAACTGTACTTCAACTGAATAGAATAAAATGAAATACTTTAAAAAATAACGTATCTTCACTGACCACAACAGTCCCTTGCTGAGCTTTTATCCAAGAGAAATGAAAACTCAAAACCTGTTTATACATAATAGTTTTCACTTCCTGATCCCCTCTCCCACACCCCAGCTTTACCTTGATTACTAAAAACAAGAAACAACTGGGACCCCCTTTGCTGGTAAATGCATGAACTGGTCCAGCCACACGGTGGGTTCCTTGCAGCGAGCAGCGCACAGCAGCATGGGTGACTGGGTGCCCTGGGGTCCTGTTTATGTGACTTGTGGAAAAGGCAAAATGTAGGGCAGATCAGTGGTTGGGGGGGCGGGGGGGTGGAAACGCTCCTCCCCAGCCGGAGGGTTGGGGTAGGAGGCTGCGCCTTGAAAGGACTGACTTTACCATAAATAGCTTCTTCCTGAAGGAACCTAGTTTCCAGATGGTTAAAAATCAGTTGTTGTTTCCAGTCTCTTTGGTTTAATTTTGAAGTTTACCATAAATCTATTGATTTTAAATTTTAAGTTAAGTTATATGAAGACCTCTGATTTAAAGGAGTGTAAGAAGGTCCCCTGTTGTCGGAAATACTTAGCTGTGTGGGGACTTGACTTGGGGTTGTCTAACGGGGAAAGACAGTAAGTGCTGACAGTCTGAGGACAGAGGGCTGTGTAGGGTGGAAGGGGAGAGACTAATCCTGTATTTTGCCCCCAGGTGAGGAGGAAAGCACCTCCCGCGCCTCCGGCTGGGCCTCCTACCTGCACAGCTGGTCTGGACTTCGGTAACTGATGAGGAGGCATCGCTTATTAACCAAATAGAACCCATTTGGCAAAAGGTCATGTGTGCTGCTCTTCTGTTGTCCCAGAGCATGTGCGCGTGACTCACATCTGCACAGACTTGTACATACACGAAGGTGGTAAAGGGGGCAGCCGCGGCCTGTCACCCTATGCCCACTGCGGCCACGGACCCTGAGGAGCCCCAGACGACTTGCCCCCAGAACCTCAGGCCCGCCCATCGGGCAGTGCTGTGAATTCTAAAGTGAAGCCCAATTTTGGTCCTGTACCAACTGGAATTTAGACTGTTAACACAATGTTATGAGAGCATTTATGGCAAGGTCGGGCTTGCAGATAGATTGTTATTAGTGATCAATTGTTAAAGAAAATCTGTGAATCAGAACGCGAAGGAAAGCGCTTTCTTGACAGACGACACATTTATGAAGGGAATGCAAGGTGCACACGTTGCAATGAATTGCGAGACAGCTAAAATGCAGTTCTTCTGGTGATTACTGTAAGGCGAGCTGTTCTTTCGTTCTCTACAGCGTGTCATCTCGGAACCTGTTCTTGGTCAGGAGCCCCGGCAGTGCCGGGCATGTGTGGACGGGGCCACCGGGGTGCTGGTGGTTCCCGGGGGGCAGGTGTCCCCAGGCTCTTGGCCTTCAGCGACTTCTGAGCCAGGGGTCTGCTCTGAGAATTCTCCTGGCTCCACAGACGGCAGCGCCCCAGGCCGCGGCTGGGCCCTCAGCATCGTGTCTGCATGTGGATGTGGTGCCACCGCGTTTCTGCAGGTAAATCTCTCTGAGGCTCGGCGCCGGCCCCTTAGCCTCTGGGGAGACGCTTTCACGGTTCTTGGGAACAGCTCCAGGTGGTGGTGTTACTTACCTTTGATGCCTCTGAATATTTTATTGACCAGATCAAAAATGTGTTCCTAAATGGTAAATGTGAGAATTCTATTTTTAATATTTATTTGTTAAAAATCACCTCACAGTATGCTCTGTGAAGTTCTCTCAAGCCTTCCAATTTCTACTCTGATTTTCAGTCTCAGCTGGTGAACTGACTTTGTACTTCGGTTACTCAGAACATTGATCTCCAATTTACCTGAAATTTGCTGCTGACACGTTGAGTTTGCTCTTTAAAAAATATCTCATAGACCTGTCTTTCTTCCTGTTTTAGAAGAACTGACCTAACTAGTGAATGTATTAATGAAAATGCATCTATTTCCAAGCTGAATTTAAGAGTTTAGTTTTTTCACTTTATACCAAACTGTGAACATGAGTATGCTTGTAGCGTACGATGCAACTGTTGTCATATTTAAACACATTTCACTTTCTCTGTAAGTCTAGGCCGCTTTGAATCCTATATCAACTTGTTTTGAAATATAGTCTCTACCTATGGATGCAATAATCGAAATGCCTTTTTGCATGATAAAAAAAATTGTTACTTTAATTACAGAAGGGATATCCTTTCATGGCTTCAGCAATGAGAGGAAATGTAATGATTATTTTAATATTTCTATTAAATATGTTTACCTGTATATTCTTATGCCTACTTGCTTTCTGTTAGACACTGTCCCCTTGGGGTTTTAAATTAGTTTATGATGTGGAATTGCAGACCCCTTCGCTCCTGTCTGTACGCAGTCGGGGCCTGCGGCACCAGGTGCCTGGGAGAGCAGGGGGCCTACTAGGTCTGTGATTGCAGCCCGCAGTGCCTGCTGCGGCTGACACCCCCATCTGCCCGAAACCCGGGCCCCCACTTTGTGTGGGCACCTCCCAGGTTGCGGTGGCCTCTGTGCCGAGGGCTCTCGTGTGCGGCGAGCTCTGTTTGTGCTCCAGACGGTGTGAGATGAACGACTTTCCTTTAAACACACTGTGGCAGAAGCGAACCACTTACTAGCAGAGCTAAGTCTCGCTAAAGACGCGCACTGCCCGTGTGCTTAAACCCCACGTTAGTTGATGATGAAAATACGTCGTGCTGAGAATGTGAAAGTTCCCATAAAGACACAGCCCTGGTGTCCGGTGAGCGGCAGAACACCAGCCGGGTCACCCGTGAGACTAAACCGGAATGTGGGCGTGGCATCGGCCCAAGACGATTTGGTGTCTGAAAACCAGCAGCGGCTTCAAAATAAGCCCGGGGGACAGCCTGATACAACTTTGCAGGTGACTTTGGGCTGATTCTCATCCACGGGTGTTAAAAAGCACTTGGTTATTTAGGTGTTGATTATATATCGAAGGAAACTTTTTTTTAACCTGCATTCAAAATGTGATTACATGGGAAAAAGAATCAAGTCCTGACATTCAAGTTGCTACTTTAAAAAAAGAAAATAGATTCATGTGAGTAAAACACGGACAATGGCGAGGAAACCTGACTGCAGCTTCCGTAATGCAGGTGACCCCCTGGTTCCCCTGGAGGAGGGGCTCCCTTTGAACCCAGAGTCTGCCTGGCATTTGGGATGGCAGAGTGCTGTCTCCTCCACCCTTCCTGTTCCCGGGGACGTCTGCCTCAACCCCGAGCGCTCAGCAGGGCAGGGGGCCCAGCCGTGAGCAGCTGAACCAGAGGCAGAGCCCCGGCCCAGTCAGTCAGCGTTTCCCTGCACCTCGACGTGCAGAGGCGGGAGCTCCAGACGCCTCGCCAGGAGGAGCCCACCAGCAGGGCAGAGGGGGCCAAGCTGCCCTGCAGAGAGCTCCTGGCCGGCAGATAATATACGGAGTGAGCTCTTGATAGTAAAGTTTCAATAGCAAAAAAAGGAAAAAAGATGTGAGCAAAAAGAAGCAGACTATTAATAAGGGACAAATTCTTATCTAGGGAGCTCAGAATTTAATAGTCTCTGAAAACAAAATAGAAAATTTCCAAGAAGCGCTACAAGAAACCTTTGCACAAGGAAAGACGAGGTCAGAGTAAAGGGCCCCGCAGAGGCCCTGCAGGGACAGCTCCGACTCAGCGAGAGACTCGGGATCCTCTGACTTTCCGTGGGGCAAAAATAGCGCATATTCTGGAGACACTGTCCTTGGAATTCTGAATTGCGCTCTTCTCCTAGGTGGGCAGGCGTGTGCCACGTAAACACCCTGTGATTCTGAGACGAGGGGTTGGGGGAAGGCACAGCCGTCAGAGGGCGAGCGACACGGTGCTGAGGATGCGGCAGCGTCACCATCAGAGGGTGAGGAGGACTGTTCCCAGGGCCTCTCAGGAAGCCACACGAGACAGTCACACTGACTATAAAGTGGGCTGGGTGTCAGGTGACTCTGCCCCACGGCAGGCTGGTGCAGGTGTCCTGAGAACGTGTGAGCTTAGGCTGAGCTGCGATGTGGGGGGCGTTAGGGGAACCGAACGCAGTTTCCACTCGCCGTCAGTTGTTGGAGCAGAACCCTATGGTATGCAGAGGAAGAGCTGTCTGAATGAAACAGGAATATCGATGTATATTTTTAGAACAAAAAGAGGGTCCTGAGAAGTTTCCAAAGGGAAAAGGCAAGTTGCAGACGCAGAACGGGATGGGGAAAGCAGGTCAGACCTCCCCATAGCACCACCGCACCCCGGCAGGCCCCGGCAGGCCCTGGGAGGCACCTTCAGAGTCCTCCAACCTGGAATTCTCTAACAACCTTTTGATGATGGCCGTTCTGACAGGTGGGAGAGATGGTGTCTCATTGTGGTATTGGTTTGCATTTCCCTGATATTGGTGGTGGTGAACAGCTTTCATGTTCCTGGGGGCCATCAGCTCTTCCTCTTTTGGAAAAATGTCTCTTCAGTTCTTCTGCCCATATTTTAAATGGGTGGGTTGTTTGCTTGCTTGCTTTTTAATTGAAGTACAGGTGGTTTTTTAAAAATTAATTTTTCAGGGTCTGTTGAGATGGTCATGAGGTTTTTGTCTTTTATTCTATTAACATGGTATATATTATTACACTGATTGGTTTTTGATGTTAAGCTAACCTTGCATTCCTAGGAACAAGAGTTGTTATTTGAAGCTTAATGGTGAAGGCTAGAGTGTACATAATACTATTCTCACTACTTCAATGTGTCTGAAATTTTATGTAATAAAAAGTTACTAAAAATTAAAGAACAAAATTTTGTTAGAGAATTAGCGAAATGTCCATAGGAGACTAGGAAAGCGGGGGGGAAAAGTTAATGTTAACATTAGGAAAGACACGAGGTGGATGACAAGGGAGATGTGGCCATAGCGCACTCCTGGCCCACTGGGCAGCATATAAAGTCAAACACTGCCTGTGCAATATTAGGGTGTTCTGTTGGGAGAATGGGTATAGGTGGGGTGAGGAGGCATGTGAACCCTGAATTTTCACCTAATGTAAAATTAAATCAATTAAAAAGATCAAAAATGGATTTAACAAATCTATGCATATATTATGTAGAAATATGAAAGTAAATACCAGATGAAAAAGGTAAAAGACTTCAAAGTAGTTGCCTCTGAAGGGCCTAGTGTCAGAAAAGTGGAGCAAGGGATTACCATTTTTCTATTAAAATCCTTTAAAATAAATAAATGATGCACTTACATAATAAACAGGAATCCCAAGGTACCAGGGAGACTGCCCTAACGCAGTCGTTATGGGCTGAATTGTGTCCCCCCACCCAGACTACTGTGTTGAAGCCCTAACCCCCAGTGGACTGTACTCGGAGTTGAGGCCCAAAGGAGGTAAAGTTCTATGAAGCCATAGGGGTGAGGCCCTAGCTCAACAGAGTTAGTGTCCGTATGGGAAGAGGAGGAGACACCAGAGCTCCCTCTCTGCACTCAGGCCCCAAGGAAGGACCACATGGGGACATAGAGGGCACTGCGGCTGTCAACAGCGCACAAGGAGGATCCCCACTGGGAACCTAGTTGGCCAGAACCTTGGCCTTGGATTTACAGCCACCAGACTTGTGAGAAAGTAAGTGACGGCTGTTTGTGGCCCTGGTCTTCGGTGTGTTGTCACAGCAGCCTGGGCTGATTAATACACACGCCAGTACCGTCCAAACGTGAACGTTGCGCACTTAGGGTCTGTAGTTCCTGTCCTGTTTTTGTCGTGTTTACTGAGTCTGCTGACCTTGGGTGATAAACACTGATACCTGGCAGCAGTGGGAAACGTCAATGTTTGGTGGGTTGTTAGGACTCATTTCTCACGATAGTCAATTCACGGATTTGTGTGAGTATTTCTCCTCCTATTTCACTGTGTGAGACTGTAGTGGTTAGGGTTCTCCAGAGATGCAGAGCTAAGAGGGCCCAAGCTGGAGAATCTGAAAAGTCAGGGGTAAGTTCCAGTCCAGATGCAGGCGACGAAAGCCGCAGCTGGGGGACAGTCAGGTGGAGCCAGAGCCCGCTCACCCTGCTGTTTACTCTGTTCCAACCAATGGGACGAGGCCCCCTGCCCCCGGGGGGCGCCCACTTTTTTCAGCCCGCCAGTCCCAGGGTTCATGCCACCCAGAAGCTCCCTCACAGACGCACCCAGAATAATGTGTAACCAGGTACACGGACCCTGCATCTCAGTCAAGTTGGCATAAAATTCACCACCACAGGCACGACATGTGAAAGTATTCTTGTGAACTTAACAGCTTTCATCAAGAAACCCAATTAGCTTCTAACCCTATATTCATAGGCCAGTCGGGGTAAACAGAAGCAAGACACTGAACGTTGCCACAGCTTGATTTTCTCCTTCCCAGCCTGCCTCACTGACCGTACCGAGTGTGGTTAGTCCATAGCATTCCACGTGACAAATAAATCCTTAATTAGCCCACTTAATCCATGTTTTCCTGACTCGTGTTAATTTCATTGGTGTCTGTTCCATGTAACTACATTAATAAAAATACAGTTTAGGAAAATGATAAACTACTACCTTTGACTACAGTTCAAGGTAGTAAATTCTATAAGCAAACCAGTGTTCTATGCAAAAGTTTCATGACTTCAGCAGCTGACTTCACTCGCCTGATACGGCAGATGTAGGTGGTAGACAGGAGCTCAGCGATTGGAGACGAAGTGCCAGCCTCCCGGAGTTTCCGCTTCCTAACAAGCCACGTGACTGGGCAGGGTATCCTTGCTGTGCCTCCATGTCCACATCTACCCAGTGGTGTAGGGACGCTGTAAGCTGTCCAGCCCATCACCTATTCCACATCCTTCTCTCTTGCTCCTCCTCGTCTGGATGTTGAAAATCAGATACTTATAGTTAAGAATGGCCAAATAACTCACGTCTGGCCATCTGGCCAATGAGGAATATAAGGAAGTGTGCTTGAAAGCACCTGAAAAAGCTTATGCTTTTTAAGAAAATGAAACAAGAACTTCCTGGCACCACTTTTCTTCCTTCTTCCTGCCTTGAAAGCTGATGTGTTGCCTGGGGCTGTGGCAACCATCTTGTGACCATGCGGCAACAGTTACGGTAAGAATGGTAGCTATGAAAACAGGATTTGTGTTCATTCTTTCTAATGAACTATCCCTGATCGATCTCAGATTTCTTATTATATGAAAGCAGTGGGTTCTTATTTGTATACTTACTGTTACATTGCAACTAACTCATTCCTAATTTTCAAATAAAAATAATAACCTCATAAGATTAAATGAAATGATGCAGGTAAGACTCAGCACAGGATCTGGGACAGGACACATACAATAAGCATTAGGTGTTTTGATTTTCCACTTCAAATATGTAATTACAAACTAGTGTCTGCACACTCTTGTTGCTGTCACTACCAGGAAGACTAACGGTCAAGTTATCCAGTGAGATAATTGTGGCTATAAATGTCCGAGGGACGTACTGAATTCTAAATGGAAAATTATTTTTTAAACTAGTATCAATGACATTTGGATCATTCCTGTTACTGCTTTCCTAATTAGCAAAAGAAGTTTAAAATGTGGTTTATCCAGAATATTGCAATTTCTGCCAGTTGGGTTTCTTGTATTTTTTGGTAACTTACAAGAAAACAGGTGTTTGGTTTTTGGTTTGTTTTGCGATCAGCCTTGCTGAGTGTTACGCTCACTGCTTCTTAGCTGGTGGTTGCTGGCTGGATGCAGTGTGCACTGTCCTTGTGGGGTCTCTCGAGAACTGGCCATCCCTCCTTTTCTTACCCCAGTGGGTGACCAGAAGGCCGCAGTCCCGTGAGAAGCCCCATGTTTCAGCTTCAGGCTTTACTGTCATTACCTTCCCCGAGGAGACGGCACTGTTCCTGAAGCCTGGCCTGCCTGACTTCGCGCTGTCGATGTTATTCCGTGATGTGTTTTTCCAGTTGCTTTGTCTAAGCGTAGGTGGAAAGCTCCCTCACTGCGCAGCTGTGCTGGGGACGTCAGCCCAGTGGAGTAAAGATCCAAGACAGTTAGAAGAAGCCATAGACTATCTTTTGGTGAAAGGGGTTCTTTTAACTGCTTATAAAATTAAGACAATTTAGCGGGCTGAGGGTAGCGCTCAGTGCTAGAGACTGTGCTTAGCGTGTGTGAGGCCTAGGCATGATTAGGAATTCCCTACATTTTGTGGAATCAAATGATCTTATTGTAAAAGCTGAAACTCATTTTAAGCACTGGATGTTGTCCAGTGTTTAATTTGTATGATTCATTCTGAGTTTCTGTCTGAGATCACTCTCTGGCCTTGTGCGTTTCTCCTGGGACCCATAAAACATGCAGCTAACTTAAATTTCATGACTGCACTTTCTGCTTCCTTTCCTGGAAAAGGAGAAATCGTTCAGATCAGCTTTCAAACTGCCTTAGAGACCACGACTTTGAAACATTTTAAAAGGAACTCCTTTTTTTTTTTTCTAGAACTGCTCTGTCTAATACAGTAGCCACTATTCACATGTGGTTATTGAAAGACGGAAGTGTGGTGATTCCAAGCTGAGAAACACTGTAAATAAAAGACACCAGATTTCAAAGACAGATGAACAAAATAATGTAACATATCTCATTAAAAATTTTTATAGTCTTCCAGTGACTGTGAAGCAGGGGGTGGAGGGGAGGACTCTGACCGGGCCGAGGACATCACTGTCCCGGGAGCCTGTGATCTCACTGTCCTCGCAGCCCTCTGACCTTCCCCCACAGCTCCATGGTAGAATGGTTTCTCCAAAACAAGTTTTATAGTGATTATATGCTGAAATTTTAAAATTGTGAACATTTGGTTTAATTAAAATATATTCTTAAAATTAATTTTACCCACTTCCATTTCCTTTTTATGATGCTGCTACAGGAAAAGTTTTAAATTACTTGTAGGGCTCACATTTGTGGCTTGTATTACATTTCTGTTACCCAGTGTTCTTCCAAAGAGCCATTCCATTAGGTCCTAAAATTCACTCCAAATGCCTCCAGGAGAAGGTGCCAAGTAAACAAGAGAGGCACGTCAAAGGAATGGCACAGCCTTAAGTATTTATATTAGACAAGATAGAAGGCTCACCATTAAGGAGTCAAGTGTCTCTACTGTGAAATCTGAAAAGACCAGCAGAATCAGTAGAAAACAAATAAGAGCACAGAGTAATGAAGCACAAAACAAAGAGAAAAATAACTGGATTCTTTGAGAAAACTAATAAAATAGACAAAACTCTGGCAAGACTGACTAAAAGAAATAGATGATAAAATTAATTATTTCATCAATAAATGGGACATATAAGAGATAAAGTAGAATTTTAAAAGATGAGAAGAATATAAACAACCATGTGCTAGTAATTTTGAAACTTTGGAGGTGAAATAAACCAATTTCTTTAAAATTTAAAATTTAAGTATACTCTGTACACTGTGTATCTACAATGATTGTGTAGAATTTAAAAGCTTGAATAATCCTATTACTACTGAAGAAATTGAAATGGTGTTTAAATCTTCCCAGCAAGAAAACGCAAAGTCCAAGTGGATTTGCAGGCATATTCTACCAAGCTTTCAAGTATCAACTCTCCCAATTTTATACAGATTTATTCAGACAACAGAGAAAAAAGGAACTATCCTCCAAGCTAATCTCTAAGGCCAGCGAAAACCCTGGTACCTCAGAGGGATATAATGAGAAAGGAACATTGCAAGCCGTGTCATGGTGAGTAGAGCTGCAAAAAGGCTAAACAAAAATGGATTCACAAGTCGAATCCAACTGTGTACAAAAAAGAATATATCATCACACTCACGTCCCCATCGTCGGCGGGACCAGCCCCCCGCAGCTGTGCTCCAGCAGGATGCTGTAAGGCACCATCGGATGCAGGGAAGTCAGGCTGGGTTCTTCAGGACGCACTGACCCCAGGTGGGTGATACCCCCGAGAGCTGGTTCATGTGCAGCGCAAAGGAGTGAAGTTGGAGGAATATTTGTAAAAGCTGGGCCTCCTCGCCTCTTCCTGTCTGGCGCAATGTCCCCGGGTCTGGCCCTCTTTCTTACCGACAGGCAGTGGGGACTTATCAAGAGGGAGGAGGCGTGAGCCTTAGAACCTTCCTGCAGGCACTGGCCGTGGTGTCAGGGTGTGAGCTGGAGGCAAGCCAGGAGTCCACCTAGGGGGTGCAGGGGTGGGGACGTGGACGCGGAACCTCGGCAGCAGCACAGGAGACAGTAAAACAGGCTGGAATAGGAAGGTTGCTTCCAGGTGGACAGAGAGCCAGAGACAGGAGACCCACAGCCTAACACCTGCTGTAGCGCAGAGCATGCACACGTACACAGCCACAGCACCGCTCTTCTGACGACACGAACAAAGGCGAGGATTTTAACCAAAACTATGAAAATCTTCTCTATGGTGGGGTATGGTGGGTGGGGAGGGAGGGGATGAGAGTGGGTAAGTGTCAAAGGAAAAACATGGGAAAGAAATGAAAAGAAAATTTAAGCTGAACGATACAAGTGGAAAGGAAGCGAGAAGGGCCTTGCGCTAATTGTCAACAAGTCAGAATGATTAGAACTCTTTCCACCGATGGTTAAACCCAGTTAGGACTCTGTATTTTCCTGTGTGCTTTCTTGCTTGCAAATCTGACCTTTCATTCCCCTTCCTCGGTGGTTCCATGTGTGTTCCCCAGACAGCAGCCCCAGGGCTACCAAGGAGCCCCACCCAGATCCACGGGGTCAGATCTGCAGGCGTGCGGCCCAGCTCAGAGGGTTTCAACACACACTTGGTGGGCCAGGTGCACACTCCGGTTTGAGAACCACTGGTCCCTGAGACTTAGCAATGAGGACCCATCAGAGACCAGAGAGCCAAGGTCAGACTGGAGACTTGCACACACACACAATTAGTGCTGAAGATGCAGAAGAGTTATCTAAATAAGCCACTAACTAATCCAATGTTTCTTGTGAATACAGCCTCCAAAACATTTCCAGTAATATGCCCTGTGTGTGCAAGTGTGTACACACGCACATAGAAAAAACAAAGTTGCAAAACACCAAATTTCACTTTTAAAAGCTGGGTAATGAGAGTCAGAAGGAAAATGAAGGAGGCAGTCTTGGAGACATCTGTGTTTTCATCCTGAGAGGCTCCAGGGAAAGATGAGCAATAAGAAATACAGCTGAGCATTCCAGACCAATAGACAGTACTCTTCCAAGTCCTTGTGACCGACGTCGTCAACCCCGGAAGCGGGCTCACCCAGACAGCACGTCCACAGACGGGGTAACTAACCCCGGTGGAACGCACTGCTGCTCTGCACCCACCAATTAGCAACTGAGATGGAGCCAATTTTGAACCAAATATCCTGAAATGACAGCAAGACAAATAGATCATAAACTCCAGCCTGCTGAAAGCAAGCTACTGTGAGAAGAGAGCTGCTTTATAAAACATAAGCATCACAACAATTAAACAGGGCAATTGTACAAACACTTATCATTTACTGCACCTTTAAAATGGGGATTATTTGGAATATATCTGCAAAAAAACTGAACTCTGTGCAAAAAAGGGAGAAGTGAAAGTTATTGGGAGATGAGAGATCAAGACAAGTCTAAATATTTTGGTTTTATTTCTTTAAAAACTCATACATATTCTTTTCTGGAAAACACAGAAATGCAGAAAAACAGCACACAGGTTGCTCTCCAAACAAATCAGAACTACTGTTGATATTTAAGCAGTTGTAAATCATACACTGTATAAAAATGTTAACTTATCCCATACAGTTCAGCAGATTGCATAAATCTCTTAGATTACTACTGTCTTGTAATTTGAATTTTTAAAGTTACACGACTCCATTAAGGAAATATACTTCATGTGCGTGTTCTCCCTCATTGCTAATCCCTGGCCCCTCTACAGATTCAATTTCTGTTTCTAGTTTCTTGCATATCTTATATTTCTGCATATATAAGCTGTGTGTGTGAGAGAGAAGGGATGGTGTCTGTGTGCGCTCTTCCCTCAAATGGCAACTTACTAAAGGAACATTTCCCCTTGCTTTATTTCCTTACTTAAAATAGATTGTGGAGATCATTCTTTATTACCACATATCATCTGCCTTATTATTTTTTTAACTGTGGTGAAATATGTATAACATAAAACTGACCATCTTAAGCATTTTGAAGTGTGCTGTTCAGTAGCTTTGAGGATATTCACGTTGTACAACCAGCGTCCAGCGCTTTTTCATCTTGCAAAACTGAAACTCGACCCATTAATTGAGACTCCTCCCTTCCCTCCCTCCCTCCCCCGGCCCCCGCTATTCTACTTCCTATTTCTTTGAATTTAACTGCTCTGGGGACTTCATATAAGTGGAATCAGACAATATTTGTCCTTTTGTGCCTGGCTGATTCTACTCAACATACTGTCCTCAAGGTTCACCCCTGCTGTATCATGTGTCAGAATTTCCTTCCTTAAGACTGGGTAATGTTCCATTGTATGGATGGACCACATTTTGCTTATCCATTTGTCCTTTGGACACCTGGGTTGTTTCCACCTCTGGCTGTTGTGAATAGTGCTGGTAATGAACATGGGGGTACAGATATCTCTTCAAGACCCTACTTTCAATTCTTTTGGACATATACCCAGGAGTGGACTTGCTGGGTCATATGGGAGTTCTATTTCTAGTTTTTTGAGGATCTTCCATATTGTTTTCCACAGTGGCTGCACCATTTTATTTTATGATTAAAAAAAATTTTTGGATGGGGGAGGTAATTAGGTTTATTTATTTATTTTTAATGAAGGCACTGGGGATTGAACCCAGGACCTTGTGCATGCTAGGCATGCACTCTATCACTCAGCTATACCATCCCCTGCACCAGTTTACATTCCCATCAACAGTGCAGGAGGGTTCCAACTTCCCCAATGACACACCATTCTCGTCAACACTTGATAGCAGTGGTACTGAACCCAGGTTCGCCTGCAGTCACTCAAGAATCCAATACTGAGAGACAAGTGTTGGGTAAAAGAAGCTGGCAATCCTGGGGAGAAGGTAGACTCATGTCCCAAAGAACCAGCTCCTCATTGTTGATTGGGGGCAAGAGTTTTTAAAGATGAGTTTAAGGGGTGCACAGATGGGATGGGGTACATGCAGAATAGCACAGTCAGTCCTGACAGTCATCCTGAAATTGGCCATGAGTGGTCTGATCAGCATCATATTGATTGTTTTAAGTACAGTTAATCTTCAGTGTAAGACAAAACTGTGTAAGACAGAGCAGTTAATGTCATGGCTACATTCTGTCATCGTGCACTTAACTTCTTCCACCTGGTGGGGGTTCCAGTAGCTACAAGACAGCTCAAAGGACATGGCTTAGAATGTTATCTACAGCCCTTGTGGAGGAACTAAAAGGTCCTTGACTTGGTTTAATGACTAAACCATTATTTTGTCCTATTTGACTGCTTTTCTTCTGCTTTTTTTCCTTTCATTTCTCTGATTATTCTTTGGCTAAAGTTTTTGTAGGGACAGGAGACAGGCAGAAGATGTGGGGTGGGGGGCGTCTGTCCTCGGAAGGCCCCTAGGGTCCTGCTTGTTACACTAAGCATCCCGTTGGGCATGAGACAGTGAGTCACTGAGGTTTTAATTTGCATGTCCCTAATGACTTATGACATTATGCATCTCTTCATGTGCTTGTTGGCTAGTCTTATTTTATTAACAGCGGTGTACCATTATAGGTAGAAACCATGACAGCTAATTACTGTCCTGGATAAACAAACTTTCTCAGTTGCTCTTAAAAACAAAACTACATTGCCCCCCGACCCCACCCCGTGTTCTCCCGGTTCCTTGAAAAGCCGCCTGCACTCGGGACTTCGAAACACATGCCGAAGCGCACAGACCTACAGGAAGGCGCCTGCACCCCTGAGCGGCCCCGCGGTCCCGGGCTGTGGCCGGTCTTGCTCCGCTGGGCGCACTCCCGCCCCTCCTCGCCCCCGTCCCCTTGAGGGGCAGCGTCGCCTCTGGGCTCACGGGGTTCCCGGAACGGCCACCAGAGAACCGCGCCTAAACATTGCGGCTCCGAGAGGCGACTCACAGCGCGGACCCGGGTCTCAGCGGAGGTGTCTTTCACATCCGGACAGACACTGCCCTCCGCCCCCGCCACGACACGGTGACGCGGCCCTGGGGACCCGGGCCTGCCTCCAGGAGGGCGTGGCCTCGGCTCGGGGGCGGGGCCTCGCCCCGTGGGGCGGAGCGTGGTCGCGTCCAGCGCCGGTACGGGCGGTTCCAGGGCGGCTCGGGGGCGTGGCCTTGTGGGCGTGGCCACGCGGGCCCGCCCCCGGCCCGCACCTCCCCTTCCTGCCGGGCCGAGCAGCCAAGAGGAGCGGCGGGAGCGGCGGGAGCGGCGTGAGGGCTCCGTGCAGGTTCCCGGGGACGCGGTGCGGGATCGCTGGGCCTCCGGACATGCTGGGCGTGGCGGCAGGAATGACCAACAGGTAAGGCCGCGCCGACATGGAAGCCGCAGCCGGAGCCCAAGCGGGAGCCACGTCGGCGACGCTGCCGGCCCCTCCCTACGGCGGCGGGCAGACGGGCCTGCAGAGCCGGCGGGCCGAGTGGACCGCGTCCCGGCCCGGCGCTCCGCCCGCTGGGCGCTCCCAGCCCGGCTCCGGGTAGCGAGAGGCGTGTGTGGGGGCGAGCACCGCTCACGGCTAGAGATTTACCGAATTAGAAACGAAACTGGGACTTTGAAGTACATTTACTCATTCATTAAACGTGAAATAAATTGTGATTTCAACATACAGAACGCATGCTTTATAAAAACAGTATTTTTCTAAACAAAAAAATGGTCCGACAAGTGCCGTTCCTTGATGTTTTGCAAATCTCTTAAGTGCGTTTTCCTCTGCTTTGTCTTCAGTCCATTGCGGTATGTTTTGATGGAACTCTGAATAAATCTGCTGGTACACAGACATGCGGTTAAAAGGGGGAGGAGTGCACTTTAATAGCTTTTCCACGTAATTCTGGATATTTTCCGTTATTGCTCCAAAACTAGACAGGCGTTCGCTTCTTAAAGATTAGTTTGGACGTGGAACCCGAAGCCCTGTTAACATCAGAGTTCACTGCCCTGCAGTGTGAAGGGGCCTGTTCCCAGTTGTAACAACCTATGTTTGTCGTTTGGAAAATGTTGATTCACTGAGTTAGGCAGCTCTTCCGAAGGTGGACACATCTCTTTATACAGTATCACTAAATAACATTTCTTCATATCACCACCGATCTCCTTAGAAGCTCTTTTAAGTTTGAGAAGCTGTCAAGCTCAAGGTGGTGGATACAAGTTTTCCAGCATTCTAATTTTCAGTTGAAAGCCTGATTTTTATTATTGGTAGGAAACCATTGTCAATTGTTTTCCTCAAAGTGACAGACTCGCTTTGTTTAATTTCATGAAATGTCTGCCAAATACAAGTCTAAAAACGGAGTTTGTTATTCTTTCCGGTAAAAATGGTCGACCATGAAAAAGCATCTAGTCAGCCGGCTCTCAGCCTGGAGTGCTGTCCCGGCGGACTGTGGCTCGCAGCCCCCAGGGCTGTCCCTGCGGATTGTGGCTGTGGAATGCCGCCCACGTGCTCTGTTCATCTCAAGGAAAGGAGCAGTGGGTCAGGGGTCGAGATTGAATAACATTCATCATTTGTCTGCTTCATGAAGATTTTTTTGTTTTAAAAAAAATTACTGAAAATTAAGTCAGTACAAAATTTAAAATATATGTAAGATATAAAGAATACTGATACAGTGGATACACAGCGTGAGTACAGACTGTAACCTTTTCCTTTTAAGACCCTCCATCAGCTATTTTCCTGGTCCTGTGTGCTTCCCATCCTGAATTTTCCCTTAGCAACCCTGCCCTTTTTTTTGGTATTAAGTACATTCTTGATGTCATGCAGCCATCGTCACCATCCGTCCATCTCCAGAACTCTTTCCATTTTGTGAAACTGAAGCTCCGTATCCATTAAACAACTCCCCCTCCCCGCCTCCAGCCCCGGGAACCCCTGCTGTCATTATCTGTCTCTGGTTTTGACTGTATTCTCTGAGGGTTGCCGCACTTGAGTGGAATCGTGCAGTTATCTGTCCTTCTGTGATGGGCTTATTCCACTGAGCTAATGTCCTCAAGCTTCATTCATCCATACTGCAGCCGGTGTTGGGATTTCCTTTCTTTTTTGTGTGGTGGGGGGGTTGCTTCCTAAGGTATTAAGGGGGTTCCTGAGCACCTGGAACATCCTCCCGCCTACGTTATCCTCCAGTATTTCCTTCTGGTCTTCCTAGAAACCTTCCTTTCTTTTTGAGGCTTAATAACATTCCATTGTATGTGTATACCATTCATTTGTCTATTCATTCATCCTTTGGTGGACATTTGGGTTGTTTCCACCTTTTGGCTATTGTAAATAGTGCTGCTGTGAACACAGCTGGACATTTTTTAAATTGAAACTTTTATTGAGAGAACCATAGACTCACATGCAGTTGTAATAATATAGATAAATAACATGGAAAGATCCAGTGTGTACTTTACCCAGTTTCCCCCCTTGGTAGCATTTTGCAGAATTGTATTGCACGATCCCAGCTGTGATGCTGACGGCGGTACAACCATCGACCTTATTCGGTTCCCCATGGCTTTACCCGCAGTCCTTTGTGTGTAGTTGTGTGATTTTATCACAGTGTAGGCGCCTGCCTCCTTCACCACAGTCCAGCTAGAGGACAGTTAGTCCTGTCACCACAAGGGTCCCTCCAGTTGCCATTTCCTCCATGTTTTCCTCCACCTGATCCTTAAAGCACTCATTTGTCTGGCATTCTAAAATTTTATCATTTCAGAAATGTGGAATCATATGTACTTAACCTTTTGCGATTGCCTTGGGATCAGTTCAGCTAAATTCTCTGGAGATTCATCCAGGCTATTATGTGTATTGTGATTTTTCCTTTTTTCTTGCTGAGTCGTACTCCATGCATGGGTGTAGGACAGTTAACCGTTCACCTGGGGAAGGACATCTGGGCTGTTTCTGGTTTCCAGTGTTAATAATAAGGCTATGTGAACGCTTGTGGACAGGTGTTTGTGTAACCACAAGCATCCCTGTCTCTGGAATAAGTGTCTGGGAGAGCAGTTGCCAGGTGGTGTGGTGATTCATGTTTTGCTTTCTGAGGGACTGGTGGACGTTCCCAGAGTGGCTGGGAAACACCCGTTGTCACCAGGGACACTTAGAAGAGAAAGCGGCCTTCTTTCATGCAGGTCCGTGGAGGCGAGGAGCTGGTCACATTCTCGTCGTCACACCCTGGTCAGCGCTCCCGGGCGGGGAGTTGTGCCTATAGCTGTCTTCGCGACAACAGGGACCTTGCGCCCCAGGCAGAGGGCCCAGTGACTGTTGGGAGCCTCCTGGCGGCATTTTGAAAGCAGTTGTGATGTTTAGTACGGAACAAGCTTCGGAAATGCAGACTTCTGGAATATGCAGAAAGGAGTCTATACCACGAGTTCTTGAGAAGCGTGTGCTGAACGCCTGTTGTCGCATGTGCTTTCTAGGTTTGGGGAGTTCCAGTGGGACTTGAAGAACCACTGTGGAAAAGCAACTTTTGCCAGTAAGGATTGCTCCAGGCAGGATGCCAGGGTGTTAGGAAGGGGAGATGTTGTGCAGTGAGGGGCTTCGCAGGTCTTCCGTGCTCTGTGCCTGCTCATGTGGTGAGGATGCTGGGCTCTTGGTTTAGGGAGACTGATGAACACTTGGTGGTACAGACGCCTTTGGCTCCAGTTGTCGGGGGTCCTGGGGGCTGAGAGGACCGTCAGGGCTGTGCCATCTCGATGATTATGGCCCCCTCCCTTTGTGGCAACCCTTTCTCCTGCTGAGCGTGGGGACACTGAGCGACTGTCCCTTTCCTCCGGGGGCCTTCCTGCCCATTCCCCTGCTCAGAGGAGCTGCAGTGGCCACGGCTGGTGGAGATCAGGGAGGGAAGATGGAGCCTCACCCCAGGAGCCTCTGCCTAAGGTCACCTGCTGTTTGCTGCTCAGATGGTCATTGAGATACATGTCCATGTAGGTCGTGCTCTCAGCTAGGGCTGCACTTAAACAGAAGGAGAAGCATCTCAAACGATTGGTCCATTTTACATTTCTCGAACTTATGCTTTAAGCTGTGGTTTCCCACCCACAGCAATGTCATCTGCATTACATGCTGGCCTGTTGCCACGTTGTCCTCCAAAAACTTCCATTTTAAGGTACTTGAGACACCAGAGCTGCAGTCCCTGCCACCTGGTTCTTCACCTCCCCTGGCAGCCATGGTCCCCCGCTGCCTGTGACGTCACTTCATCTCTTGTTTCATCTTGTCAGATGCCTCCACGCCGGAGCTCCCAGGAGGGGATGGGTCCTTTTCCTGCCTCTTTTTTCACGACGGAGTTTCTTGATGAGTCCACAGTGACATTTGACTTGGAGCTTGGGAAGCTGCAGATACTCCGGGCTCTGAGTCGTGCACCCTGAGGGAGGTGGGAAGGGTGTGTGCCCCGTCCTCCCACTCAGCCTAGTGACCCCTGCCTGATGGGGAGCCTGTCAGCCGGGCCGGTCTCTTCCCTCGGCTCTCCCTGTGTCGTGTGGCAGAGATTTTCCTGTGAACCCTTCACTCCAACTCCACCATCACACCTGAAAAAGGTTACTCGTAATTCCTTGGTGTCATCAACCACCCCGTTAGTGGTCAGTTTTTGTTTTATCTCAAATGTTCGTTTTATTTTATCTCAAATGTTTATTTTAGTTTAGTTTTTCTGAATTGGGATCTAAATGAGGTTCATACATTTTGATAGCTTGCTAAGCACTTCAGTTTCTTTGGACATTTAGGTGCCCCTTCCATCCTTTCCCATCCTCTTCTTACTCTTGTGGTTTTTTTGTTGAAGAAATGGTTTGTCTAGCACGATTTCCTACAGTCTAGACTTGGCAGATTGCACCCTCTAGGATTAGTGTAACATCTTCTTTGCTCCTGTAACGTGTATAAGTTGATAGTTGGAGGTAAAGAAGCAGTTCTCAAACTTCTTGGTCTCAGAACCACTTTACACTCTTAAAAATTATTGAAGACCTTGAAGAGTGTATTGCTGTTGGCTGTATTTGAAATTTAATAAGGCTTTTGTATGTTAACATTAAGTATTTTATAATTATTCTCCAAAAAAACAAATTAGTGAGAAGGGTGGCTTTAGAAATACTTGTTTTGGCAAATCTCCACAATCTCTTACTAGAAGACGGCTGCTTTCCTTCTCTTGTGCTGTTTCACGTCACAGAGCTTCTGAAGACTTCACTGTGCACCCCTGAGAGAAGGACAGTGAGGAAGCAGACACCGGCTCCGAGCTGCTGTGAACACAGCCTGGACCTCCAGGTCCCCTGGAAGCCGGGTCAGACTGAGGTTCGACGCCGACACCACTGTGACCGTGAGAGACACGGTGCTGTCCTTTCCCCAGAGGCGGTGGTGTCGGTCTGTCTCTTTCTGTTACATCAGCAGCTGTTGCTGATCAGGGCCCTCGATCAGGGCTGGCTCCTTTCCCCTGAAGGACCACGCGGTGAATATTTCCTCCTCTGCTCAGCTGTGCTGTTGTAGCATGAAAGCAGCTAGGGACAGCATGCAAGGGAGCCCCACTGTGTCCCAGTGACGTTTAATGATAGACACTGAGATTTGCATTTCATGTAATTTTCATGTCACAAAATATCACTCTTTACGTTTTTTCCCCACATTTAATATGTAAGAACCTGGGAATATGAATCCTATCCCTCCCACTAACTACAGCGGAAAATGCTGGACGGGGACGGGGGGACAGTGGGGCCTGATGGACAGAAGGTCTTCTTTTCACCTTACGTGTGCCAGGCTTGGAGCTAAGGAGTCTGGCTGGCTGGAAACACCAGTGGGTGCAGACCATAAAAAAGGTCCAACAGAAGACTGCTGTCTCTGGCCAGAGGTCCAGGAAAGACACCATCTAGCAAGACAAAAAACGTTTACACAAGAAATGCTTGACTTCAATCAAACACCCAGAAAAAACTATGTCCCCTCCCCCTCTTGTGACAGCAAAGTCCAGTCGGGTCCAGATGTTGTACTTCCCAGCTGGTGATCACTGCCCCTCCACTGCCACAGGGTCCATGGGGAAGTGTGGGGACGCTTATGTTGTCAGAATCACGGAAGGAGAGGAGAAAGAGCAAGGCGTGAAAAGTGCTGGAGGATGGAATGGCTGAAGATTTTCCCAAATTTACAAGAAATAAATCTACAGATTTAAGAAGCTGCATAAATCACAAACAGGGAAACCCAAAGAAATTCAGGCCAAGATACATCATAATCAAACTTTTGAAAACTAAAGACATTAAAAAAAAAAAATCTTGAAAGCACCAGAGGAAGGTGACACCTTAAATTTATGGGAAGGAATTGGAAAGACAGCAGATTTTTCGTCAGAAGCAATGGAGTCCAGGAGGAAGTGGCACAGTGGTTTTCGGGTGTTGGACCCTCACATCTCCAAAAGGGGGTCTAAAAGTTCTTTTTTAAGGACGCTTTAGATCCCAGACTTCTCTGAGCTTCTGTCAGAAACACAGGCTGGCTTCTCCAGATGCAAAGCATCTAGTTGAGAACTAGTGTTTGGATTTGAAATTTTGGATGGAGAGAAGTGAGAAGTTAAAATGCCATCAGTGCTTCTGGAGCAGAGGTCATGACTGACCTTCTCAGGGCTCATGTCCAAGATGGTCCAGAGCTGGGCATGTCTGGCATAGCGTCCCCTGAGGACAGACTGGGCTGTCAGTGATGGCACGGGTCCTTGATGGCGACTATCTTGAACACCTGATCTATTTGTGCACTGCTTTGGGATTTATAAGCCATTCTGTCTTGTCCCCCAGCCCCTACCTTTCCAGCCCCATTTGTGATTCACCTGCCCTTCCCCCGCTGCCCCGGAGAGGTGTGTTCTGTGCTTTTAGGACTATTTCTGTGCTTTGTGAGGCCTTCCCAGTCTTCCCAGATTCGTTTCAGGAGGGATCTTTTTTCGGTGCTTCCTGACAACCTGCCCCAGCTTGCTCACCCAGAAAGATGACGCACACTCCTCTCTCCCAGCCCCTGGTGCCCCGTGACTCCTGCCATGTAAACCCTGCTGCATCATTTGTGAGGGCATTTCCCCATAGCTCCACTGCAGAACTGGGTCCCTTCAGGGAGATGACTTTTCTCCATTCAGCCTGTGTTCCAGGATCTGACAGCAATGCCTGGCGCCTGTTGGATGTCAGTAAGTGGATGAAAGACTTAGAGTAATTACCAACAGCCTCACTTTCACGTTAGGAATTGAAGATTTGAAATTAAAAGATGTGCTCAGGGTGTGACGCCGACATCGGAAGGAGCTGGAGCTTGAATTCTGGTGACTTGACTCTGGGGATGATGGTTTTCCGGCTGGGGGCGCTGGCCTGCGGGAGCCGGTGCACCCCCACCACGTTGCCAGGTTGGAAGGAACGATGCGTGTTCTCTGAGTTCCGCTGATGGGATTGGTTGGAGAGGGATGAGAGCAGGCGTGGAGGTCAGAGGTGTCACACCCACTAAACTGCCCAGGCTCGGACCCCGGCTGCTCGCTCATCCACCATGATCACCTGACTTGCCTCTGCTGCGTGTGCAAAGGCAAGGTGCTGGTGTCCTGTCTTGTGTGTCTGCCATGGGGTCAGACCTGTTTCCCCGTGTAAGGCATCAGAACAGCGCCCAGCACATCACGCACCGTTGGCTGGTGTCATTCATGTGTGTTACTGAAAATGGGGAAACGCAGGTCTCCTTCATACATGTGAAGATGTGACCTCTTAGCTCACAGGCCTGGGCCGTGTTTTGCAGACTTTCAACGTGGATCATTAACTCATTAGGGGGCTGCAACATGGTGATGTTCTAACGTTGTTGTTGAAAAAAGACATTTTGCATCTTAGCTGCCATACTTCTGAAAAGAGACACTTCCTTCTGGTGGCTGTTGGTAACCTGGTGGAACCACGTGGCAGATGACACGTCTTTGCACATGGCTCTGCCCGGGCCCCACTCCGTGTGTGCTGACGCACCCCGTGTCTCCTGCTGGACGTGAGCTCTGCGCCCAGGGAAGTGTGTGGTCTGTGGCGTCTGTGGTGCTGGGCTCCGTGTGCTTCCGTCTTACAAGGGCTCAGCTGGGGCTGAGCCCACGCTGTCTGAGCAGGGCTGCTCCTGAGCTCAGCCCAGCCCAGGTGGCCTCCGGGTGGCCTGTCGTGGGAACCGACAGCACTCCCCAGTCACCACGGAGCACAGCGCAGGGAGAGGCAGGACTGGGTGGCCTCCAGGATGTGGTTCTCGCATCCCTGGGACGTGGTTCTGAGAACATCTCCAGCCCAGGTCACCTGGCCAGCCGCAGGCTCCGGACGCCTGGACGCCCCTCAGGTCGACGTCCTCTCAGCCCTGGGCTCTCGGGGCAGGTGCAGAGACAGAGAAAAGGACGTGTGCTAACAAGTGTGTCATTAAAGAAGGACCAGTGACGTTTGACTTAAGCCTTCATTCCTGCTCAGATTTATGCCCTCGAAACTAAAGCCTTTGAATATAGGCTGAATTTGCCTGATTCCTCGGACTAGAGTTGACCGCCTCTGTCTGTTATTCTAGTGGGAAATTTTAGAACAAAACAAATATTCATTCACAGCTTTCAGATTTTCTCATTCAGAGAGTGTGTGGGAAGGTCACTGCCCACGTGAGAATTCACCGAGTCCCGTGGGTCCTCATGTGCTGTCAGAATGGTGCTTCCTTTGGAGCACAATGTAGCTTTTGTCACAGTGAAGCGTGTTTTGGGGGCATTGTGTAGCCTTCATTAGAATCTTGAGATGGAGTAATATATCCACCAAAACATGAACAGCCCTTGTTTTAGGAGTGTGGGGAGTGATGCTTTTGTAAAAAGCCATTAATCCTTCGTAAACATGGCTGGAGACTAGTTTTCTGTTTTCAAAAATGAGTTTAAGAAAGTAAGAGCTTCAGCCTCGATTAGAATCTGGAAAGTTCTGTTAGCATTTAGCCCATTTTGAGTGATTGAATATATTTACATGATTGAGGATAACGATGAAAAAATAGGTTTAAAAATTTTTAAAGCTACACGTATAGGACATTAGGTTGTCTGTTTTATGAGACCAGAATTACAGTGATACCGCTTTGAAGTGCATGCAAGGCTAATGTCTGAGATAATTTAATGGTGGATCTGGACTTAATGTCCTGTTTTTTTTAATGCTGGCTCACTCACAGCAGGGAGTGAGAGCTCTTGTATTCTGGGCATTGGCCAGACCTGCACCGAGCACAGGGACAGCTGTAGATGTCTGTTTAAGGCGATTTAGCCTTTTGTTTATTTATCAAAAAACTTTTTTTTAACATTTTCTTTTTTTTAAGCTCTTTTTTTTTTGATGGGGGGAGATAATCAGTTTTATTTATTCATTCATTCATTCATTCAGTGGGTGTGCTGGGGATTGAACCCAGGACCTTGTGCAGGCTGGGCATGCACTCTACCCCTGCGCTGTACCCTCCTCCGAGGCAGTTTAGCCTTGTCACAGGGTGCGTGCAGGTTGTGCGCGGGCTCCGTGACTGTCACCGTCTTGCTTTAGGCCTGGGTTTCCCAGCTGGTCAGTGCTTTCCTCTCCGGAGTGTAACTGGTGATGACAGGGCGCCGGTGAAATGTGGAAAGTGAGACTTCGAGCTAATACAGAGCCCTCTTTGAATTTGACAAAAGGCAAAAAAGTTGCAGCAATTCCTCAAAATTTCAGAGGTCTGTTTTTTCCCACAGAGGTCATTTTGGGACCGTGAGACCAGACTTAAAAAGAAGCCTTTTCCCAGCTGGAGCCCTTTTGATTTTTAAAGTGAGAAACACCCACGTCTCTTTCTGCTGATGCTCAGCTGCTTTCTGTGAAGGAGGAGGTGGCAGCGGTTCCAGACGGTGGAGGCGGGGGCAGTGGGTGAGGGGAGGGCTGGGGCGCGGGAACTTTGTGGAAATGAAGTTTCTGTTGCTCCATTGGAATCCTGCGTCCCAGGAGGAAGCGTTGCTGGAGATTAGCTGAAGCGTTGCTGGAGATTAGCTAAACACGTGGGGTCAAAGTCGAAATTCCAGGTTGGATTTTTTGAATACATTTTGATAAAGATCTTAAGTCCTGAGAATGCAACGTTGTCCAGCAGATGCTCTGACACTTTTGGGGGCCATGTGTGTGTCCCACACCCACGTGACCACGCACAGCACACCATGGGCCCTCTCGAGGTGCGTGTCAGGTGAGTACATAATGACGTGATGTGTTTCATTTGGTATATCTGGGTTTTTTTCTGCTTTAGTGAAGTAGAGCTCTTTAAATATTTCCATAAAGTAATACATGAATAAATGCTGATAAAGACCTTTCCAGTAGGCGTTAAGATAGATTTGAAGGCTTATTTCAACCTCATGTAATTTCAGGAATTCTGTGCAAACACAGGTTTTCTTCTCCTCCTGAGGGATCAGGGCAGGGACAGTTCTCGAACATGGGAGATGCTGTTCTGGACGAGTGAAGCCCCCAGGGGAATGGGTTAAACCTTTTACATCAAACGTTAACACTTTTTCCCCGTGAACATCCTCAGTTTCCCTATTATCATACAGCTTCAGTACTGTTAGTCAAACTTCCAAGGGGAAGTGTTTTGGTAAAACTGACAGTTATCCTGAAGTTTCTTTCTTTGGAGGATTAAAGGGGGAAAAGTAGCAGTTACTGAAGGGAAGAGGTGGACGAGGGGAGGGCCTGGCCACACTGGCTGGTTCAACATCGCAGGGCGTCATGTGAGCTCTGTGATAGACAAGGCTTTCAGTGGGAAACAGGCAGATCACTAACGTGGTGAGATCATTTGTTAGCAGTTAAGGGGGAAAATGTATAGCCTTACGTGACTCAGAAGAAATTCCAGATGGATAATATTTAATAGTTGCTTATAGAATCAAGCCAGATAAACACTAAAATAAAATAGAAACGAATGTTTGTCAGACTTCTAGAATGAGAAGTACTTTTTAAATTGAGAAGTTTTAGGAACAAATTACAAAAGGAAAGATATATTTAAATAAGAATAAAGTAAACTTCTGAAAATTAAAAACAAAAATCAGATTGGGGATAAAACGGTTGCAACAAAAACAGTATGGAAAGCGTTGGTGTTGTAAGTTGATCAGAATATGGAACTGTTTGTGCGGGTGTAGGGGAAAGAACGTGAACGGAAAAAAATAACAAAATACAAGCAATAAGGGAAATAGAACTAATGTGCAAAAGTATAAAAATACTCAAAGTGATGAGTGATTCATCAAAGAAATGTATATTAAAGCAGAGATTATCCGCTGCCTATAATATTAGCACATCTTGTTCAACACATAATTAGCTCATGTCGCTGATATAAGGGTAGATTAGTAAAATTTGTTAGGAAAATAATTTGGCCATATGTATCAAGTCTGAAATGATTTATAACATGTAATCTGCAGTTTCTACTTCTGTAAATCCAACCTAAGAAAAAGTGTTTCTGAATGTGAAGAGACTTTGGTGTAAAAAGATTTTGGCAGCATTATTTATACTAGTGGAAAGTTTGAAACTGTATAAAGAAGTAATAGTAGAGGATCAATACCTGTTTAGTGGAATCATGTAGGTGTTTAAAATGACAGCTGTTAAAGCTTTGTAATGTCACGGTATCATGATCGCCTTTTCTAGTTAATAAAAAAGGCAACGTGTGAAGTTATAAGCATGGTATGATTACATCTTTGTCATATGTAAGCATAAAATAGCTAAAATTAAAAGAGCTTTTTTAAACAGCTTTTTTGAAGTGTAGTTTACAGTCCATACAGTCTACCCCCGTGGGTGTGCGAGGTTGCGTGTGTTTACGGATGTGCGACAGTCACATCACCTGATGAGGACATTTCCATGGCCCAGAAGCCCCTCACTCGTGCCTCTCGCCTGCAGCCCTAGACAGGCAGTGACATGTGTCCTGTCTGTGGACGTGTGCCTTTCTGGGCATTTCACTCAAGTGGGGTCATGTTATGGAGACCTCAGCTCTTGGCTTCCTCCACTTGGCTTGTTTGTGAGGGTTTGAGCAGGACCAGCTCAGTCTTCCTCCCACGTTTCTCCTTTTCTCCCAGGACCACCAGGCTCCAGATGTGCAGTTTTTCCCACACCAGGCAGGTCTCGGAGACATGGGCTGTGGACCCAGCAGCTTCACGCAGTCCCGACACTCTCTGCCCACAGTGTAGAATGAGACATGTTTAAGTGCACTCTCCCCACCATCCTCCCCAGAACTCTTTCATCCCATAAAAATGAAACTGTACCCACTAAACAATAACTCTCTGTGCCCCCCAGCCCCACCCCCACCCCCACCATCTGCTTTCTCTGTCGAGGCACCACATGTAAGTGGAATCACACAGGATCTGTCTGTGTCTGGTTTATTTCACTGAGAGTGATGTCCTCAGGGTTCATCCATGTTGTAGCAGGTGTCAGAGTTGCCCTCCTGTTTAAGACTGAGTAATATTCCCATGTGTGGGTGGACTGCACTTTGCTTGTCCATCATCTGTTGGTGGGTGCTTGGGTTGCTTCCGCCTTTTGGCTGCTGTGAACCTGGCACAGAAATAGCTCTTTCATTGTGGTTTTAATTTACATTTCTCTAATGACTAATGATGCTAAGCATACAAAATGCTTTTAAAACTCCACATTTTAGATTTTTCTTTAAACTCTTAACGTACTGTAGCTCTCACTGTCACCAAACAAAAGAGCAGTTTGAGAATCTGTGAGCAAGTGGTGTCAGGACTTCATGGGCTCCGGAGGGAGCTGACCTCAATTTAAGTAGGTGCTGAAGTGAACATATTCAGTATAAATAAACATCGTTTAATTTAGGTTGTTGCTGATAAGTTTCTCATCTGTCGATTTTTAAATGTTGCTATTTTTCAGTTTTCTTCTTATTCCCTGGCATTTCCCTTTTATGCTAAGAAATCACTGGGGCGGTTTGAACCCTTAGAGAAGCAGATTAGAGGCGCATGGTTATCCCGGTGAGAAGGCTGAACTCAGCAGCAGGTCCCAGCTTTCGCCCAGAACAGCTTGGCAGGTTATTTTAAATAAGGTGGTTTCACGGCCTGGATGCGGTTCCCGGCCTCGCTGGGTGGATGCTGTTCCTTCCTTGTGTGTGTGAGTTCCTTAGCACTTTCTGTCCACAAGATCGTGTTTTCTGCAAGTAGAGATAGTTTCACTTCTTCCTTCCCAATCTGAATGATTTTATTTCTCTCCTTTTTCTTGCCGAAGTGCCCTGGCTGGACCCACCAGGACGATGTTGAATAGAAGTGGCTTTTTTGTCTTGTTTCTGATCTGTTGGAAAAAGCTTTCAGTTTTTCACCATTAAGTATATCTCTTTTATTCCTGTGTTTTGAGTGTTTTCTTGATAAAACGGTGCTGAAATTCTATTTCTATACCCATTGAGAGAATCAGGGTTGTTTTTTTAACATTTTTTATTGATTTATAATCATTTTACAATGTTGTGTCAAATTCCAGTGTTCAGCACAATTTTTCAGTCATTCATGGACATATACACACTCATTGTCACATTTTTTTCTCTGTGATTTATCCTAACATTTTGTGTGTATTTCCCTGTGCTATACAGTGTAATCTTGTTTATCTGTTCTACAGTTTTGAAATCCCAGTCTATCCCTTCCCACCCTCTACCCCCCTGGTAACCACAAGTCTGTATTCTCTGTCCATGAGTCTTTAGATTCCACATATGAGCGATCTCATATGGTATTTTTCTTTCTCTTTGAGAGAATCAGGGTTTTTGATTTTTGTCATTTACATTTTACACTGGTTGTTGTTTTTAGATGTTAAACCAAACGCATCCCTCGGATAAATTCCACTAGATCATGGTGAATAATCCTTTTTAGATGTTTGCGGTATTTTTTAGGAATTTTGAAGCTATATTCGTAATCACGGTGCTCTGTGGTATTCTCATTTGTGTCTGATTCTGGTCTCCTGGGTGAGCTGGGACCGGTGGGTGCCCATTCCGCCCACCGTGCGGTGAGTTCACAAGGGCGCTTCCAGCTTCGAGTTCCTCCCGTTGGGAGTCCTCAGACGTGTGCGCCCCCGGCCCTTCAGGCTGCAGGTTCACTTGATCCCAGGTGTCTTCTCTGGGGCTGCTGCTTCTTCTGGTCACCTTCCCGTGCACGGCTGAGGCAGGCGGTCCTGGTTTGGGGTGTCTGGTGTGACCCCACGGAGGCCTCTCACCTGTGCACGGGTGTCAGGGTTCACTGCGGCCCCAGGACCCTCCCGTGTGGCCCTAATAACATTTGTGAGGCTTCTTCCTCCTTGAAAGGGCCTCCCTCTGGTGTGTGCCGTGCCCTCTCTGTTGGGATGGTTCCATGTGTGCAGAGGGTGGGGTGCCAGGCCAGGCCAGGTCCCCACGTGTTACTCCCGGACATGGAACGTGGAAGCAACCGTCTTGGTTGCGGGGCTGCTGCGCGTCTGTGAGGCCGACCACCTGCCAAGCTGCCCTGCCGCGTGCCCGGTCCTCGTCGTCATTCTGTCTGTCCTCCGGGCCCTTCTGGTTGCAGACACCAGAAAGCAGCTCTGGCCAACTAAGCCAAGTGCAGGAAAGGGATGATCGGAGGCTGTGAAGTCATAGATAAACGGAAAACTGGTTGTTCGGATCTAGGGAAGAGGGTGTTAGTCACGTTCTCCTGATCGTCTTTGTTGGGAGGAGCCTTCCCGGCTGTTTCACGGGCTGGTGTCGTTGGCTGACGGCCCCGTGTCCGGGCAGCGGGTCCACGGGGCCTGGTTGAGTCAGGCCTCCTGACTCAGCCTCACAGGAGGAGAACAGAGGCGTTCATGCAGAAAAGGGTGTGGATCAGGGGAAAGAATATTTGCCATATGAGGGCTTTGCCTAATTGTGGTTCATCCCTTTCAAACATATGTATATAATTTGCCTTATTTTACTTTATTTATTTACTTCTTAATGGAGGTCCTGGGAATTGAACCCAGGACTCCATGCACGCTAAGCATGTGCTGCACCCCTGAGCTGTACTTGCCACCCCACACCGGTTCACCCCTTTTAAAAACAAAAGTAATTCAAGTCCCACTCATCCCGGCACCCAGCGCCCAGTTGGGTCTGGAAAGACAGCTAAGGTGGATTCCTCCCAAAGGATTTCCAGTGTGTCGTGTTCTAAGCGTGTTAGAGAGACACCCAGAGACAGAAGAGAAAAGTTCTGCTGCCCGACGCTGGGGGGAGAGGTGGCAGGACTTCAGAGAAGGCGGGGAGCACTTTGTCGGCCTGAGAAAATGGGAGGGCCGAGCAAGGGTGTCCTCCATCACGTAATAAACATATTTTAAGGAGAAGGTCCTCACTAAAAATGCCCCCAAGCCACGGGCTGCAGGAGGTGCTGGTTGAGACATGTTGATGTGACTCATCGCGGTGGCCCTGGTACCCGCGGGGCCCGTCCATGGTGTGTGGAGTCTGGGTGCTGAGCCCGCAGATGCTGCATCCTTTTCTGTAAGGGACTTGAGCGTCCACGGATTTGGGGTGGGGACCCCACCTGGGGTCCAGGTGCCTTTTTTCTGACAGCATTTGCTCACTTTGTGTCTCTGCATCACATTTTGATAATTCTCGCCATGTTTCAGAACTTTCAAACAAATTCTGTTTGCTGTGGTGGGTGATCTGTGGTCCGTGATCTTTGATGTTACTGTTGTAAAAATATTACGACTCGCTAAAAGCCCAGTTGATGTTTAGCATTTTTTTTTGGCAATAAAGTATCTTTTAATTAAGTTAAATTATCTTTTTAGACATAATACTGTTACACACTTCAGTGCAGTGTAAACATAATTTTTACGCGCACTTGGAAACCAGAAAGTTCATGTGACTCGCTTTGTTGCAACACTTGCTTTCTTGGGGTGTCTGGACCCGAGCCCACTGTCTGCAGGGTCAGCCTATACTTCTGCTCCTTAGCAGTGAGCACCAGAGAAGTCTCAGTGCTTATCTCAGGAAACCTGTCCACAATGCATGGTCTTAAAACTTAATTCCCGCTCACAAGGCATAGCGATAGATTGAGGGAAAATTAAGATTATTTCTCTGAGACTTCTGTGTCATGGCCATATTAACTGAGAAGTAAACCACGTTTAATCAGGGTGGGCCCTGGAGACAGTCCCAGAGCATCAGAAGTCACTGCTGGCAAAATCAAGCTGGTCAACAGGAAACCTAATGAGAGGTCCAGTCCGTGTGAGCCGCATCCTTCCACCAGCTTGTCCCGGAGCCTGGGCTCCCGCAGACACAACCTCTCAGGCCCGAGACTTCCTGCCTCCCTGCCTGGGTCCTCCTGCCACGTGGAGAATGCCAGCCCCCGGGGCTCACTGCCCTGTAAAAGAGCACTTTTAACTCTTGGTTCTCTTCGAGATCTTGCTCCAGGACCAGAGGAAATGGCCACATTGCTGTCATATGAGCTCGGGGCTGTGAGGACAGCGGCTGGAGTTTGGCCAGGTGGAGCAGGCTCGTGACAATAGAGGCTTTGATGACCGGAGAGACTCCGGATCCCGGGATCCTGGACGGCAGAGACTCAGAGGACGGGCCAGTCTACTTTCATTGGGAATAAAGGTGGTTTGGTCAGGGTTACAGTCTTGGGGCATTCTCTGTCTCACTGTCAGTGTCCTGCTTGGAGTCACGAATCCCTGAGGACCAGGAGGGTCCAGCCGCAGCCCCACGTGGCCTCTGCCCGCCTTCCCTGCGTCTGGAGCCTGGCTTCCGGCAGCACTGCTCCTGGGACAGTCCCTGCAGCCGGAGGTTTGCTCCCCGTCCCCGTGGAGACCCGGAGTGACAGTGACAGCATTGTGTCGTGTCTCAGGACTAAAAAGGACGTCTCGGGGGTAGGGGAGAATAGCTTAGCAGTAGAGCATGTGCTTAGCATGCATGAGGTCTTGGGCTCAATCCCTGGCACCTCTATTAAGTAAGTAATAGTAATAATAATAATAATAAACATTTTAAAAGTAAAGTGGGCGTCCCCCTGTGCCATCTCACTCATGTCCCACGATGCTGGAGGCGGCCTTCATCCTCATCGTCCTCTCTTCCGGATGCACAGACGGACCTCAGGAGACGCTGCTCCGCTGCTCGGCTCTCGGAGCAGGTGAGAAAGGAGCGGAGCTGACATTCAGACCGGTCCCGGGATTTCGGGTCCCCTGCCCTGATTTCCTAGTTATATTTAAAAGCACAACTGTTGTACTTGGCTTTGTACGAACTTATTTCCAACACATATACCCAATTCTGTTTCATCTCCCTTTAAACACAAGCACTTTTATTTTGAAATAGTTTTCAAATGTCAGCAGTATCATTCAGTGGTGTTGTCAGGTCTTGACTGTGTTGGGTCTGAGTGGACCCTGCTCAGCTCAGAGAGATCCCCTGGCTATGAGCATCTACGGCCAAGCTCTGCTCTTTGCTGGGTTCTAACTGCGGTGAGAAGAGGCTCCCTATTTTATGATGCCATTTTCTTGACACAGTTTTGTCTGAGTTTGAAAATATTTGCAAGTTGGGGACTTCTTTGATCAAAAAGTTAAAGTTATACTTGAAATTTTTTTAGTTACACTGTTTTCATTTTAATAGTTTTGTGTTGTCTGTTGTTATGTGGGCCGTCAGACCCTGACAGGTGGATCTGTCAAGACAGTTAATCAGCGCTTCTACTGTTAGGTAGCTCGACGGCTTCAGAAATTCTCTGGGTCAGTAGTTCTCAGTGGGGCTGACTGTTCTCCAAGGAGCCACTGGGAACTTGTGGGCATTTTTTGTTACCTGGATGGTTTTGAGCGCATAGATATGGAGTTGGCTAGGGCTGGGGTGCTGAATGGGACCAGGGGTGCTGGGTGGGACCAGGGGTGCTGGGTGGGACCAGGGATGCTGGGTGGGACCAGGGGTGCTGGGTGGGACCAAGGGTGCTGAGTGGGACCAGGGGAGCTGGATGGGACCAGGGGCACTGGGTGGGACCAGGGGCACTGGATGAGACCAGGGGTGCTGAGTGGGACCAGGGGCGCTGGGTGGGACCAGGGATGCTGGGTGGGACCAGGGGTGCTGAGTGGGACCAGGGATGCTGAGTGAGACCAGGGGTGCTGGATGAGACCAGGGATGTTGAGTGGGACCAGGGGTGCTGGGTGGGACCAGTGATGCTGGGTGGGACCACGGGTGCTGGGTGGGACCAGTGATGCTGGGTGGGACCACGGGTGCTGGGTGGGACCAGGGATGCTGGGTGGGACCAGGGATGCTGGGTGGGACCAGGGATGCTGGATGGGACCACGGATGCTGGGTGGGACCAGGGGTGCTGAGTGGGACCAGGGGTGCTGAGTGGGACCAGGGATGCTGGGTGGGACCAGGGGTGCTGAGTGGGACCAGGGATGCTGGGTGGGACCAGGGATGCTGAGTGGGACCAGGGATGCTGGGTGAGACCAGGGGTGCTGGATGAGATCAGGGATGTTGAGTGGGACCAGGGGTGCTGGGTGGGACCAGGGGTGCTGGGTGGGACTAGGGGTGCTGGGTGGGACCAGGGGTGCTGAATGGGACCAGGGGTGCTGGGTGGGACCACGGATGCTGGGTGGGACCAGAGGTGCTGAGTGGGACCAGGGATGCTGGGTGGGACCACGGATGCTGGGTGGGACCAGGGGTGCTGAGTGGGACCAGGGATGCTGGGTGGGACCAGGGATGCTGGGTGGGACCAGGGATGCTGGGTGAGACCAGGGGTGCTGGATGAGATCAGGGATGTTGAGTGGGACCAGGGGTGCTGGGTGGGACCAGGGGTGCTGGGTGGGACCAGGGGTGCTGGGTGGGACCAGGGATGCTGGGTGGGACCAGGGGTGCTGAGTGGGACCAGGGATGCTGGGTGGGACCAGGGATGCTGAGTGGGACCAGGGATGCTGGGTGAGACCAGGGGTGCTGGATGAGATCAGGGATGTTGAGTGGGACCAGGGATGCTGGGTGGGACTAGGGATGCTGGGTGGGACCAGGGGTGCTGATTGGGACCAGGGGTGCTGAGTGGGACCAGTGATGCTGGGTGGGACCACGGATGCAGGGTGGGACCACGGATGCTGGGTGGGACCAGGGATGCTGAGTGGGACCACGGATGCTGGGTGGGACCAGGGATGCTGGGTGGGACCACGGATGATGGGTGGGACCAGGGATGCTGAGTGGGACCAGGGATGCTGGGTGGGACCAGTGATGCTGGGTGGGACCAGAGATGCTGGGTGGGACCAGTGATGCTGGGTGGGACCAGAGGTGCTGGATGAGACCACATATGCTAGGTGGGACCAGACTTGCCGGGCAGGACCTAGGATGCTGGGTGTCACGGAGTTTGTCACAGAGCTTCAGCCCTGGGTCACCCTGGGTCACATCCGCAGGACTGTGGTGCAGATTTTTAAAAAAAAGGAAAAGGAAAAAATTTCTTGTAATTCTCTGATAATAGCACCTACTTCTATTTTAGAGTACCTTTTTTTAGAGTACTCGCAGAGTACTTTTACACAGTTTTAATAAGCACTTGAGTGTCCTAGGAATGCCCTGAAATTTGTAAATCGAGTTTAGCGCAAATTTGCTTGGGTTTTTAACTTTAATCTTTACTCTTATAAGTGTTATTAATTTCTTTTTTATCCTATTTAGAAGCTCAAAGCCTTTAAGTCAATGATTAGGATATATTGAAAAGGGTTTTGTTTTTCATTTTTAAATGAGAGATGATTGGTAAACTAAATAGATGTTTTCTCAAGTGCAGTAGGGCAGAGACCCCAGGGAAAGTGTGAGCGCAGGGGAGACGGTGATGAGCTTGTTGAAGTGTAAATGACTTTCATGATAAGGACGTAAGAAAAATATTTAAAGATGGAGACTTGGTAGCACTGGATAGATTGGGTGAACCAGACTGGCTGCAATTACCCCAAATTCTTAAAAGGCCAGAGAGGGAGAGACGCAAGGACATGGGACGTGTTATGGAGTGGACCCGTGTCCATTCTGGGAGTTCTCCACCGAAAGTGTTTGAGCTGATCCCTCTCTGTTAGGCTGTGAAGGAAACCGAAGCATGGCCTTGAAGAGATGGCAAAGGCCGGTCTGTACCAGGACCCGGGCCAGGGCTGCAGGGGACCCAGGGCTGAAGCTTGGTCTGCGGGAGGGACTGACCCTCCGGACCCTCCCTCCATGGCCGAAGGCTGTCGGGCTGTGGGGTGACAGGCCCTCCTTGCTCCGAGAGGCGTCCTGCCTTTAAGGATGCGGCCTTCATTTAGCTCCTGTGTCTTCTTACACTTCTTCTCAAGGGGCCTTAAAGCCGTGTGAACACAGCCCTCCCCGTGTCACCTTCCTGATCTGTGAGGTGAAGGTGACAGCCCCTCCTCCAGGTTCTGTTCAGTTGAACTGGCCCAGACGGCCACTGTGTGCGGGGCCGTGGGCATGTAGCTCCCCAGGGAGCTCAGGAAAGGGCCTGAGAAGGCCTGCGGGGCCAGGCGGGGCGGGGCTGGAGAGGGTTGGAGGTTAGGGAAGAGCTGGCGCTCCCCTGGGCTGCTGCACAGGGGTGTTGGTGAGGGGAGACCGGAGGCTCTGCCCGCCGCCGCCGAGGGGCCTTATGCACGGCAGTGGTGCAGTGAGGGTCTCCCTGGTGTGCCTCTGCCAAGTCACCGTGGCCACTTTCCAGGGTTCGTATCTGCGGCGGGAATGGGTGGGAGTGGAGGGGCTGCTTCTCCCCGAAAACTGGCTCTGCGTGTCCCCCCTTCTCCCCTAAAAAAGAGTAAATAAATCAGAGCAGAGGAACACTCTGGCTGGAACTTGACTGCGTTGCACCCAGCCTGAAGGCTGGTCTCTGTGCAACGGGGCTGACTCTGCATCACAGGACTTGCTCTGCCCTCGCTTGTCTCAGACGAGCTCTTCCACCCCCCGGACATGAGTCTCCTTCCTGGACTCCGACGCCCAGTTCTGCTGTCTGGGCGCCAGATGCCCGGGCTCTGGTGCTGGGGAGACGAGCAGGGGTGATGGGTTGTCTTCTTGTTTCTACAGATATAGTCTGAGGTCCTGAACCCAGAGATCCATCATCCTCCGAAGAGTGACTGCTGTCACAGTCTGTTAGGGACTCCATGTGTTCCCAGTGAATCTGGGCGGGGAAGCCCTTGTACTCAGGGAGGAAGATGCCCCCACTGCTCCCAAGTCCTTCCTGCGTCTCCACCAAAGACCCTGTGTTCCTCTTTGGTGGAACTTGGTGGGAGGCATCCCCGGGGGTGACTCAGCCGGGGGCGGGGGGACTCCGGGACAGGAGGGGCTGTCTCCATGCTTCAGCCCAGGGGCCTCTGCCTGCCTCTGAGTCAGCCGCACCGCCCTGGGGGTGAATGAGACCAACGCCAGACACTGAGGTGGAGACGCTGTCAGAGGAGGCTCGGAAGAACCTCCGTCAGCTCCAGCCTGTGGATGTCAAGACCCAAAAGGTGGAGGCTCCCTCTTTATGAAAGTTCACCTCTTTCCATGCTGACCAGTTGTGTGCCTTTTTCTAAGTTTTCTCTGCGTATCAGCAGTGCTTTGGTAAGTGTGTGGTACGGTTCCTGACTGAGTGCAGTATCGAGAGCAACCCAGCAGGATGTGAGTTGTGACATTTGGGGTGTTGTCTCATTGCTTCAGGACTGTGGGTTATCGCTGTGTCACATGGTCCACCCGAGGGCAGGAAAACCTCCACTTGGGCTCATTGGCTTAAATATAGCTCAGGGCTGCGATGAGGAAGTTCTGTGCCGGGTGGGAAACAGGAGCTTTTCAAGATAATTCACTGCGATGAGAACCAGCCTCCAGCCCTGATGCAGGAAAGCAAGTAAGGACCAAGGGAGGTTGTCTGCCCCATATCGGAGGACGGCGCGCAGAGGCCGGCAGGTGAGGCGCTGGGGTAGGGGCTGGCTGGGGGGGGGGTCGTGTGTGCAGGGGGTGAAGACGGCGGAGAGGGGACACGTGGACGGGGACAGCCAGCTCCAGCCCTGTGCCAGTCCCCATTTGTTTCCCTCGGGACCCGCCCTCCCAGTGTTGGAAAGCAGACCTCAAAGACACTTGTCTGGGCGTGCCAGCGCGGTGCCAGAGCTGGCATGTGGCCTTTGGCCACGCTCGTTGCAGCCGCCGCTCCCGCCGCCAGGTCACCGTGCGCCCGAGACTTCCTGCGGGTGCTCTCTCCCTGGCCAGCGGCCAGCATGCGTCCGTCCGGGCAGCTCGGTGTGATACTGGTTTCACAGCAGGAGCCGGTGAGGGAGGTGGCCGTGCCCTGTGTTTGCAAAGAAAATGTTCGTAGTGACGATGGTCCTGCAGAGGCTGTCCTGTAATACACCTTCGTGAGACATTAAATGTTTTTAACTCAGGTTCTGTGTCGGGACTTAAAACAAACCAACAAACGTGTACTGTTCAGCCTGTGGTTAGCCAACTTTGGTCTTGCCCTGGTGAGAAAAAAGCATGCTAACTGGCATGGCCTGTGCTTACTCAGTAACTGCTTAAAAACCAGCAGGCTGTCTTTAAAGGAAACTTAATGCACCAAGTTCACATTTATAAAATCTTCATTAAGAGGTGATTATTCACACAAAAGGATCCCGTGCCTTACATGTGATTTGTGTTACATAGTGAATTTCCTTGGAGACTTAAACGTGTTTATGAAAATGTCTTGCAGCTGATCTTCAGGAACGTGGTAACCTTGAGAGGAATAGTCCCGTGGTGATGCGGAAGGGGTCCCTTATGTATTAATATCTGTGTATATGTTACACATCTGTATACAGGTGCACGTAATCGTGAAGGGTGGGTTATAGTGACCAGGAGAAGAGACAAGAAAGGGGACAAGAAAGAAAAAGTTACGAAGAGGGTGATCACTGATCACTTCCACTGATCTTTCGTTAATAAAGAGGGTTCGTGGCTGGGTTTGCAGCAGGAGGCACTGTGCATGGCTCATTGGTAGAAAATGAACAGAACTCTGGATAAACATGCACCCAGATAATGACCTCAGACCAGCACGAGCAGACCAGCACGAGTGTGGTCACGAGCGAGGGTCGCCAGAGGAGGGCCCCTGTCACCTCGGGGATGGCGCCGGCGGGTGGGTGACTGAGCCGGGCGGTGGAGGGTGAGTGTGTTTCGCAGCTGCAAGCAGCAGCAGGAAGGGGGCTCTTCAAGGTGGGCTTGGTCACAGAGGGGGAGGGTCTGCAGGTCGGGTTTGCCCCTCTGTTCAGAACCTCCATTGCCTGCTTCTCCCCGAGTGACAGCTGGTTCTCAAGGCTGGTTTGACCTGTGCCCTGCCCTGGGCCCCCTGCCCTAGGCGCCCCTACTCTTTCCCACCATCCTGCGAGGTCCTGGAGCAGGGAAAGCTTGCCTCCCCGTTCACCTGTGTCCCCAGGGCTGGACCTCTGAGAGCTCTGTTGACTTGTGTCGAACAAGTGAAGGAAATTCAGAAGGTGTCCAGTGAGCTGGGATGTGCGTGTTTGGGGGATGAGGGTGACGGGAGTGTCATGGCCTGCTGGTCTTGAGTGCAGTGTGAAGTCTCGGGGGATTTGGGGAGAAGCGGTGTGATGACGTAGCATAAGATGTGCCCTGAGCAGTGTTTCTAGGGCTTAACAAGGCTGGAAGGAAGCTCTTTGTAGCCTGGGAAGGTGTCTGGGCGCTGAGTTCTTCGGGTTTGGCTGCTCTTGGTCTTTCTCGTCACTAACTTGACAGATCGGGGCCTGTACAGAGAATCTGCCTCCTCACCCGTCTGTTTACTGAGCCAGTTTATCCTTGAAACGCTCTGGTGTAGCTGGGAGGGCGTGGGTTTCACAGCTGCCAGACTTGGTCCAGATGTCACTCCTGCCACATGTATGGTTCTGACAAAATTTCCTAACATCTCAGTTGCAGGATCCTCGTCTGTAAGCGGCAGTCAGGCCGAATCTGTGATTGAGAGAATGTGTGTAAAAGGGTTCTAGCTTGGTGTCTGGTGAGATACAGGCACTTGACAAATGTCCCCTCCTCCTTGTTTACTGCAGTTAAATACATGTAACACCAAACTTGCCATTTGAACCGTTGTTAAGAATAAAACTTAGTGGCACTGACTGTATTCACAATACTATACAGCCATCCCCACTGTCCATTACAGAACTTTCCGTCACTCCAAGCGGGTACCCGGCACCCGTTAAGCCTTAGCTGCCCGTTCCCCGCCCCTCGCCCCCAACAACCCTAATCCACTCCCGGCCCCTGGATTTGCTGAGTGGAGCGTGCGGCCTGTGGCTTCTGTCTGCCCGCCCTCGCCGAGCGTCCCGAGGTGTGTCCACATCACGGTGCGCGTCGGGACTTCTTTTCCCTTTTTTGGGCGGATATTACTCTGTTGTGTGGGTGGACCACATCTTGTTTATCCATCGTCTGTCGATGACACTGGGTTGTTTCTGCCTGTTGGCTGTTGTGAACATGCTGCTGTGAACATGGGTATGTGAGTGTCCGTCTGAGTCCCTGTTGTCAGTTCTTTGGGGCTGTGTCCCCTGTCGACTGAAATAAAATACACAACCTAGAAGCTGAGACTTACATTTTATTCAGTGGACATTTCTGAGAACCTGATCCCCTTTGAGCTGGGATGACAGCCTCTCAGATCGCTGTGAGGGACTGCTCTGAAGAGGTAGGGGAGGAGCCAGGAGATAAAGGAGATATAGGAGGACCAGGTAGTCAGAACATTAAAGATTATTGTTAAAGAAATCATGCATCTCAAGTTAAAGAATTTAGCGCTTTTCTATGTATGAGAGGGAGCAACCATCTGGGCTCACTGAATTCATTCCTTTAACAAGCACCTAGCTACCTAGGGCCAGTATCCTGTCCTTTCTTACTCTGCGTCCCCTCAGAGTGCACCATTATCAGGGCTGCAGGCTGGTCTGCACCCTGAGGTCACTGTGGGGTGGGGGTGGCTGCAGTCACTGAAGACTTGATGGCTCCAGCATTCTTTGTTTACTGATACGGCTGCAGTATTTTTCGTTCACACCCCAGAAGTGGAATTGCTGAGTCATGGTGATTCTGTGTTTAACTTTTGGAAGGACCACCAAGCTGTTTCTTCCGCTTTGATCTTTATTTTGTTCTGTGTCATCCATGCTGGTCTCCTTAAAGACCCAGAACTACCAGAGCTCAGGTTTGAAAGGAGCCACATTCTATGTAGTATCTGATAACCCTATGTGTGCCCTCCACTTCCAGATGCCACCCTCTTCAGAGCTCCAGCAGCTCGGCCGCTGCTGCAGAGGACGTCTCTTCCTTCCCCTCCTTCCTTCTTCCGTCTTCTCCCCTCTCCGACCTTCCCCTCCTGCCTCTGCTCTGCCTCATCCCCCAGCTTCTCTAAAGGGACATCAGGGAGGAAGTCTTGCAGGAGTTGGTCCCCCCCCACACCCCCGCTGGGACCTGGTGTTGCCGTCCCCCTTGTAGGAGGTTGTGGGAGGGTCCTGGGGGCTGGATCTCACCAGCGCACAACAGGCTTCCTGAAGCCAGGCCTTCAGGATGGTCGGCACCTGTGATAAATGCCAGCAAGTATTTGGGCAAAGTTGGGTGGAAAATAAGAATATAGCATCATCATGGGGGGGGGGGCTTCAGTCTTCAGGGCTGCCAGCCCAGCACAGTGCCAGCAGCAGCTGGGAGGAATCCTCAAATTGGGTTTCCTGCACACCTGCCAGAAATAGACCCCAGCCCGCCAAGTCGGGTGTGATCGCTTAGGCAGAGAAGTTGCGTTTCGTCCCCTGTGACCCTGACTGGCCTGGTCAGCTCAGTTTGGCTGCACCTGTTTCTGAGACCATCGCAGAGGCCTTTGGCCTTTGTGTGTCTGGTGAGACGTCGCAGTGAGTAAAGGCCACGCCGCTGCCCCGCCGGAGACTGAGGGGCACGTGGGAAACAGCTGCAGTGGGGGCAAAGCCACATGCACATCTGGGCCGTAGCACTGACTTACTAATGACAGTCCCAAGGAGAAAATCTGCGCGGCCAGAGTTCTGAAGAGAACTGTAGCCAGTTGCTAATTCGTGGACCAGGGCGAGGAGGTGGCAGGATGCCGCAGAGGGGCGGGGCAGGCAGGTTTGGCTAGAAGCCCCCACCCCTGCCAGGGAGGCTGGAGCCGTGGAGGGAGTCACAGTGAAGAGGGAGAGACTGGAGCCCAGACCTTCTGTGACCAACCCAAGGTGACCCAGTCCGCCACAGCGCATGTCCACCGGGCTTCCAAGACCCTAACGAAAGGGGAGGGACGTTCACCGAGAAGGCACTTTGTGTTCTACACGCCCGGGTGCTCCTGCTCGGATTGGAGTCTTTGGCAGCTGGGACGTCACCCACGGGAGTCAAGCCCGCAGGTGCGAAGCCAGAGCGCCGTCCAGCCGCCCCCGGGCTGCACGCTGACTGCGATGGTTCAGAGGCTCCCGGCCCGAGTTGCACGGCGCTGCCTGAGTGCTCAGGGCCTCGACCACAGGATGCTGCACTCCAGAAGCAGGACCTGGGGTCACCCAGGACAGCACTCCGATCACACGTGGTCACATGTCCTGTGAGCCCCACCCTCGGGTAGCTCAGCATCCACGGGCAGACAGAAGCAGGTCTTTTATTATCAGAAGAAACAAATTTTAATAAGATATTTGATTTAACTCAAGATGCCAAACTGTTACCATATATATGTTACCATATATGTCCGGTAATCATATTAAAAGCTTTTGAGCTGTTGTGCGGTTGATGTGAAGGTGTGAAGGGAATCTCTGAAACCCCGTGTGTTGTTCACACGTAGAGCGTGTCTGTTCACACCGGCCACACTTAAGTTGCTGCAGGTAGCGGTTTAGCTCCCAAAATACGCAAGAGGGAGGTACTGAGACTCGCCCTAAAAATCAGAGGTAGGGACTCTGCCTGGAAGCCCCTGGGAGGAGAGCAGCTTGTCCCGGCGGGGGAAGCCCATCTGGAGGATGCAGGTGTCACCACATATGGAGGACCACCAGGGCCCTTTGTGGGGGGCAGTATCATCCGATGACTGCTATCGAAACCAGCAGCAGTGACCACAGGAAAACCGTGTAGCCTTGACTCTGATGTGGCCCCGCACTTGGGGGTGGGGGAAGTGTGTCCTGGCAGACCTACCGGCCACGGAGAATGGAACCACAGCCTTGGAGGTCTGTGTGGGTGCCGTTGCCAGAGAACCCTTCCTCCCGAAGGCCTGATGACTTTTTCAGCCGGAGCTGCAGCATCGTCTGAGGAAGTGACTGAGAGGTGACCTTATAAGGGGATTTCACAGACCTCGACCCCGAGCAGGAGAAGTGGGGGTGCAGGCTTGTCCCCCAGCCAAGCAGAAACTGTTTGTAGCTGTTCTTGGACTTTCCCCACATGCTGCTTGTGATTCTGCCGCTCTGTGGTCTTTGTCCCGCTTCTGTTTGTGGGGGGCAGTAACTAGGTTTATTTATTTATTTCCTGGAGGTGCTGGGGATGGAACCCAGGACCTTGTGCATGCCAGGCGCGTGCTCCACCACTGAGCCCTCCCTCCCCCTCCACCTGACTTCTGTCTTTCAGGCTTTCCCCCTATACTTACTAATTTTTTTTGCTAGTTCGCTGTGTGCTGGGAATAAGTGTCCCTGGGGCCTGCTCTTGGCTCTCTTACCTGTGGGTCTTCAATGCTGTTCCTTCGTCTGAAAAATGAAGAGAATTAGGATTATAATCCTCTATAATATATTATAATTATTTATAATCCTCCAACGTCCTCACTTTGCATCCTGAAGCCTCTTTTTTTTTTTTTTTCTAAAATTGAAGTATAGTCAGTCACAATGTGTCAGCCTCTGGGGCACAGCACAGCGCGCCAGTCCTGCATACATAGATACACACATTTGTTTTCATATTGTTTCTCATCAAAGGTTACCACAAGATGCTGAATATAGTTCCCTGTGCTGTACAGAAGAAATTTGTTTTTATCCATTTTTATATGTAAAGGTTAACATTTATTTGCAAATCTCAAACTCCCAAATTTATCCCTTCCCACCCCCTTTTTCCTCCTGGTAACCATAAGATTGTTTACTATGTCTGTGAGTCTGTTTCTTTTGTAGAGGAGTTCATTAGTGTCCTCTTTTTTCTTTCTTTCTTTTTTTTTTTTTAAGATTCCACTTATGAGTGATATCATATGGTATTTTTCTTTCTCTTTCTGGCTTACTTCACTTAGAATGATGATCTCCAGATCTATCCATGTTGCTGCAAATGGCATTATTTTGTTATTTTTTATGGCTGAGGAGTATTCCATTGTATAAATACACCACACCTTCTTTATCTAGTCATCTGTCGGTGGACATTTACGTTGCTGAAGCCTTTTTTTAATTGTGGTGAAGTACATATAAAATTTACCATCTTGAACCTTTTAAAATGTATAGTCCAGTGGCCTTAAGACACTCACATTGCTGTGCCACCATCTCCAGACTGCTTTCCATCTTGCAAAACTGAAGCTCTGTTAATCAGTGTCTCCCCCCACCTCCCCTAGACTGTGACACACACCATCTCCGTTCTGTTTGTTTCTGTGGATTTGACGACTCTAGGTCCTCACACAAGTGGAATCACGCAGGACTTGTCTTTCTATGTCTGATTGACTTGACTGAGCTTAATGTCCTCAGGGTTCATCCGTGTTGTAGCAGGTGTCAGAGTGTCCTTCCTTTTTAAGGCTGAGTGTTTTCCGTTGCGTGTATAGACCGCATTTGTTTATTCATTTGTAGATGGACATCTATGTTGCTTCCACCTTCTGGCCGTTGTGAATAATGCTGCCATGAACGTGGGTGTACAAGTCTCTGTTGGAGCCTCCGTTTTCAATTATTCTAGATGTATACCAAGAAGTAGAACTTCTGGGCCGTATGGTGACTCTTTTTCATTTTTCTGAACACTACCGTACTGTTTTCCATGGTGACTGCACCATTTTGTATTCCATCTCTCCATATCCCCAGCATTTGACTGTACTTTCCCCACTGAAGGGTCTTGGCACCCTTGCCGAAAGCCATTTGACCATGTTTGTGAGGTCAATGCCTCGGCCCTCGGTCTGTTCCAGTGGTCGGTGTGTCTGCTTTACGCCGCACCACACTGTTTAAATTACTGGAACTTGAGATTGAGTTTTGAAATCAGGAAGTGTGAGACCTCCAACTTCGTCTTTTTCAGGAATGTGTTGGCTTTGGAGGGTTCCTTGACGTTCCTGTGAATTTTAGGATGAATTTTTCTATTTCTGGAAAAAAAGAAAAAACCACCTCATTTTTGAACTCTGTAAAGCAAGAGTGATATTTTTGCCCAGTGGTTTAATTCAAGACAGAAGAAATTTCTCCCTGTAGCAAGAAATGAGGGCTGGCCTGGGGACAGCCTTCGGCACCTGTGGGTGGTGGGAGGCCCTGCGGGGAAGATTCCCTTGGAGCAGAGATGGAGAGCGGGGTGACTTCCTGGCTGTACTCACAGTGGCCCAGGTCTGGGGCCATGCTCTCTGGCCTCCCCATGATGCTGCGGCCACCCTGCTCAGTGACCACCACTGTCGTGGTCCTCAAGTGTCTCTCCCAAGCTGTTTCTGGTTAACTCCCGTTTAATTCTTAAAAGACTGTGAAGCAAACATGCACTTGCTGCCTTTGATTTACAAGAGAGGAAGCTGCGGGTGCAGCAAAAGCTGGGACGGGGCCTGGGGCGGCCTCCCTGCTGGGGGCAGAGCCCAGGGTAGTCACTCCATGTGGACAGGGAGGCTTCAGCAGACCATCAAGTGGCCCTCCGGCCCCTCTGACCACGCATGCCTGCCTGCTGGGCCCTCTCTTCAGCTGTTCAGCATGTGACGTGGGAGTATAAATAGGTTTTTAGTTACTGTATTTTTTGACTGAAACTTTGTATGTGGTCCTTTTAATATAAAAGGCAGGCAAGTTGAGTATTAATTATATATAGTTCTCCCTTAAAAAGTAATTCTTAAATTGCTGTCCATGTGTTTGGTCAATGGTTGGCTTTAAAAAACATACACAGTTGAGGGGAAGGTATAGCTCAGTGGCAGAGCGCGTGCTTGGCATCCACAAGGTCCTGGGTTCAGTCTCCAGTGCCTCCTCTAAATACATACGTATGTACATAAACCAGCCCTGATTATCCCCGCAAAACGAAATAGAATAAAACATACACAGTTTGTCTGTGTCTGTATTTTTGTAAGTTAGAATGTTTTCCCATCCATCAATGAGTTGCCGAAGATGCTCCGTGGTAGAAAGAAAGAGCAGAGAACTGATTTACTAGTCAGTGTTGTCAACATTCACCTCAAATGTAGCTTTAAAAATAATTGTTTATTTCAGCAATTCTCTGCAAGGATGAGATTTTTGATACAACTTACATTCCCTTTTTATATAAAATACGTTTTAACAACGTGCAGCCCTTGAGGGATGGTGACTGTATATCCTCTCTAGCCAGGATACCAAAAATAATTTGTTTTTATTAAAGTTAACAGACCCCAGAGGCCAGAGACACAGTCCGCTTACTTTAGGTAATTCTACTCGGTGTTTGGGGGGAACGTTAATCTTACTGAACTGAATTCCTAAGCCCGAAAGTGATCCTTAAAGTCAGCCTGTTAATCCACCCCCAGGTTTGTATTGCAGAGCGCAGGTCTGCAGGTGGCTCTTTGTGGACAGGCTGCCCCCATCACACTGCCTCGTCAGCCCCAAGGTGTCCCTGTGACACCCGAGCGGTGGGAGACGGGGGAGTTTCCGCAGCTGTGAGTGGTTGGATTAGGAATGTGATGACAGAGTGACACGCGGGGCCAGGCGGGAGACCCTCTAAGAAGCTGGGCGGAGGGGGGGGATCTGCAGGGTCTTGGCTTGTGTTCCCACTGGGGCTGCAGGGCGAGGCGGGGACAAGCGGGGGGACAAGCGGGGTGAGGTGCGTGGAGCCCTTGTCCCCACCAGCGGTGAGTCTTCGTCTGCTTTTAACTGAGACTCTGAGGCTGATAGACCGTCACAGAAAGACGCACAGAAGCACACACAACATTTTCCTTATCACGTCGGGGGCTCCTGCCCCAGCCCCACCGCACACGACTGTCATGGTGACCGCATTTCTGAGGCTTTTCCCCTGAAGCCTGGTATTGAATGGAGCAGTTAAAATATCATGAATTCTTGATAATTGCCTGAGCAGCAGGTTCACCAGCACAGACCAGGTCCAGTATTTTGGGCAGGCTGCCAGCGTGCGTGCGTGTCTGCCTGTCTGAGAGAGACAGGCGCCATCTGTCCACCCCACAGCCAGAACAGCGTCTGTGCACGTCTCCTTCTCGCTTTTCTCCGTAAGGCAAACAGAAGTGCTGCTCTTCCAAGGCCTTCTCCCTCGAGTCTACAGGTCACACTAAACCCTTTCTTAGACGTTGTGTGTACAGCGGCCATAACGACGAGGCGTAGGCCCCACGCTGCGGGCACATCCCTTCTGACCCCCCAGAACCTGCCGGGAGGGAGGCTGGCTCGGGACCGTCCAACTGGTCAGCCTTCCAGCTTCTCAGGTTCACAATAAACAGAAGCAAACACCTGCTTTGGCCGCATTTACTAGTTTACAAATAGATATTTTCACCAAGCGGGTCTTAGATGTGATTTGAGGGGCAGGGAAACTTTCTGCTCAGCAGAACCTCCCGCGGGGTGACATTCCCATCCTGCCAGTCAGAATAGCGAAGGTGACCGCCAAGTGGAGATACTCAGGGGGATTATCGTTTCAGCCTCCACGTTTTCCTTTAGTTTGTCAGTTTTTTGGTTTTTGTTTTTCCCTTAACCTCAGCTTGAATAGAACTGAAGGAAACGTGACTTCTTACAAGCAGGGAGGAAGGAGAAATGGATTGGTGCTATATTCGGGAGAGATTGAAGATAGGGCAGCTGGATGGTTAGCGGTGCGGGAGGAGGTGCACGACAGCAAAATACCTGGTTTGGGAGTTTGTTTAGGAGGCGGTCCTGCAGACAGCTTTGTATTCACCATATTCTTTCTGTGTAGTTACTTCTGGATTTGAAGTCTATGCTCACAGGTCTTCATTTACCTACTAGGGTAATTGTGCCTGAAAGCTTTAAATTTTTATTTTTCCAGCTTTGTTGAAATACAATTGACAGGTAACATGGTGTAATTTTAAGGTGTACAATGTGATATTTTGAGACATGGACATTGTGTTGCAAAGTATTTACCAAGATAATTAATGGTTAATTAACCCATCATTACCTCCCATGCTTATTATCATTTTGTTGTTACAAGAAGAACATCAAACTCTTCTCACAGGAACTTTCTAGTACACAACGCAGTCTTGTTAACTGTTGTCATGCTGCTGTACATCGCAGCCCCCAAACTTACTCATCAGATAACTGGAGGTTTGTGCCCTCCGACCAGCATGCTGGTCCCCCTTCCTCAGCCCCTGGCAGCCACCCTCCTCTCTGTTTATGTGAACTCAGTGTTTTTAGATTCCACGTGTGAGATCATATAGTGTTTGTCTGTCTGATTTATTTCACTTAGTGTAATGCCCTAAAGGTGCATCTATCTTGTTGCAAATGGCAGGTTTCCTTTTTTTTTTTTAATGGCTGAGTTATATTCCTGTGTGTGTGTGTGAGAGAGAGAGAGAGAGAGAGAGAGAATAGGGGGAGCATTTTCTTTATCTGTTCATCCATCAGTAAACGCTTAGGTTGCTCCCGTGTCTTGGTTATTCTAAAGAATGTTGCAGTGAACAAGGGGACACAGAAATCTCTTTGAGACAGTGAGTTCATTTCCTTTGAATAAATACCCAGAAGTGGACTTGCTGGCAGTTCTAATTCTGGTGTTTTGAGGGACCTCCATACTGTTTCCAAAGTGGCTGCACCAACTTAGTTCCCACCAACCATGACCAAGGGCTCCCTTTTCTCCACGTCCTCACCACACTTGTTGTTTCTTGTCTTTTTTACGTAGCCATTCCGACAGGCGTGAGTTTAATTTGCACTTCCCTGATGACTAGTGGTGGTGAGCATTCTTCTGTGTACCTCTTGGTCCTCTGTATGTCTTTGGAAAAATGTCCATTCAAATGTGCATATTTGTCAATCAGATTTTTTTCTTCATTTATCTTGGATATTAACCCCTTACATAAATGTTACTTGTAGGTATCTTCTCCTAATCCGTAGGTTGCCTTTTATTTATTTTCTGTCGTTTCATTTGCTGTGCAGAAACTGTTCAGTTTGATGTAGTCCTGCCTGATTTTTGCTTTTGGTGTCAAATACAAAACAGTCACTGCCAAGGCTCATGTCAAGTTGCTTTTCCCCTGTGTTTCTTCCAGGGGTTCTGCAGTTTCAGGTCATATGTGTAATTCCTTAATCTATTTTTTTTTAATTTTATTTTTTGAGGGGGGAAAGGTAGCTAGGTTTATTTATAATTGTTTTTAATGGAGGTGCTGGGGACTGAACCCAGACCTCAGAGCTTGCCTCCCCGCGTTCTACCAGGTGTGGGTGGTGTGGGTGGTCCGTGATGTGGGTGGTGTGAGGGGGGTTCGGGTTTCCTTCTGTGCCGGGCGTGGTGCTTTATGTCTTCTGACGCACTAGGCATCATTTAGAAGCGGTGAGATGGGCTCCGACACTGGTTCCTCATCCAGCAGTGGGCACGCCGGCCTTCGCTGGGGCGTGGCGCACAAGACACAGCACCTGAGAACTAAGGAGGCCCCTTTCCACGTTCATTTATTCTCTGAGAACCGTGTGCTTGTAATACTGTGAGGAGCCACACGATGGCAGAAGCGGCACTTTCAGCAGGTGAGTTTGCACCTGCTCTGACAGTAGGTCTGCTGGTCCTCATCCTTTTCATAAAAATAGGAAGTACTCAACAGTACGAAACCCACCCCAACTCCCACCCCAAGGGGGGCACTGCAGGCGGGCAAAGTCCCTCAGTCCACTTCCTGCCCCAGTCCTTTCCCTTCTGCTTTTCCCCCTGGAGGATGCCTCCCGGTCTGGTGTGTCACCCTGCACCCCCCTCCTGTTACGCGCGTTCCTAGCAGCGCGCGGGCAGGTGTTGGAGGGGCCGTGTGTTCCTATGTGGGTGGCACAGTTCGCTCCACCCTTGTTCTTAGATTTCTTGTTGTGGACTGAACGCAGCTTCAGTGGATTGTCTTCTGTGTCACCAAACAGCATCCCACAGAGAGATCTTGACATGTTGTGTCTACCCTTCTGTTGACAGCCCTGGAGGAACAATGGACGGAGGGACAGGGCTGGGCACCTTGCTTCTGCGGCTGCAAAATAGGGCTAACCCCCCTCTGACGGGACTGTGAGTGGGGATGCAACAGCTGTGACTGTTCCCTCTGCCACCGCAACAGCGTGACAGTAACGTGGAACCACATCATCCGTGTCTAATAGTCAACTCCCTTGGAGCTGGAATCGTCTGCTTCTTGCATCTCCCTAGGGGTGGCCCCTTCCTGTTCGGTGGTGGTGGTCTCACTGAACTCCTAGGTGCTTCCCCTCAATGTTGAGACGTTTTAGTCACTACAAGCTGGTTCTCTAGGATGTAGATCGGTCAGATACTGGCTTCAGGAGTTAGGGTTTTTGCCTTGACAGGGATTTCTTAAGGTCAGTATGGGAGGATGGTATTGCACACTTTCTTTTCTTTATTAGTCTCAGGAGATTGGTTTGTTTTGTGTTTGGAATCACCGTCTTCACAGCCTGGCTTTGCTGCGGTGGCAGAAGCAGGCGCTGCGTGTGTGGCATAAGTTCCAGGATCTGTTTGTGGCAGGGCATGTCCTCAGGGCACCTTATCCCACAGCCCCCGGCACCTCCCCTCACCCTGGCCTCAGCAGAGCTGCGACGCTGGAAAAATCCTGTTTTCAGTAGAATCTTTGCCTTTTCCCCCCATCGCTTGGAACTCTTGGAATCCGGGTCATCACAGGTGCCCTGGAGGGAGGCAGGCGGCCTCCAGGGAGCCCAGGGATGCAGTGACATCAAAGGCCACCATCCAACTTGTCCACTGGTTTGCTCCGGGGCCCTAGGAGGGGAGGGGTTAGGGGACATCTACGGGACTGACCTTGGGCTCCTTCCAGGACCTTGGCCACCCGTCTCCAGCCCCTCTCCAGAGCAGAGCTCTGGGGACAGTGGGTTAGTCTGGGGCATCGTCAGGGCCCCAGTTCCTGTGCTGGGGAGGGGACACCCCCCCCCGCCTTAGGTCCCCACCTGCCCACTGGAATGTGTCAGTTCCCGAATGGCGGATGAAAGGAAAACTCAGAGGGGCTTGGAGACAGTGCAGTGCAGTGTCATCTGCTTACAAGTGAGACCAGTTTTTGGTGATTTTTTCGGACTCTGGGCTGTTTTCCTGGACAGTCGATTCTGCCTTCTCATAGACGCTGTTCTGGTGAACTTGAACTTGAACCTGCTCATGAGAAACATGGCAGTTTGAGCTGCTGGGGGCAGGTCTGTGCCCAGCACCCGCTCCATCCTTCCCGTGATGGCCCGGAGCCTCCCCAGAGGCCTCACTTGGGAAGACGCACTTCGGAGATGAGGTGTCGGGCGTGGTGAGGAAGGATGTTCGTGCTTTTCAGAGAAATGGTCCTCTTCCCTGTAAACAGTTATTCATGAGATAAAATTTAAACTGAAAAAAGATTCATTTCCATTAACTCAGAGTAGTTACAAAACAACATTCTTCCCTCACCACGTGTCGTACAAGGAAATTAGTGGCTTGGAAGCTACAGCCACCTGACGGTCCCCAGGCCCAGAGCTCCTGGTCTGGGAGGGCAGCCCGCGGCCCGGGACCAGCTCCGCCCGGGGCCCGTCTGCAGCCCAGCCCCGCGCGGGGAGGCGGTGGCAGTTCAGCGACACTGACGGGCAGTCTTGGAGACTGAAGTTCAACCAGATTTCTTTACCCTGGAAACTGGGGTGTCAGGTTGAGGCTGCTTTTTGAATTCTCATCCCAAATGGAAAGCGTTCAAACTTATGGAAGGTGTTGCTCAACTTCAAAGAGAAGCAGCATTGGAGTTTTTACAGTCTCACGGGAAACTTAATTTTTCCGAAGCGGTGGAATGCATGAGCCTTTTCAGAGTCGTTAGGTGATGTCAAGCGTTTGCAAGAAAACAAAGCCGGTGTCAGAGCTCCAGAGCTTTCATCTCAAAGTAGCGTCACCGTAAAGTGATGCTGGTCCTAAAATAGTTGGGTCGGTTGGCTGAACGATAAACCAGAGAACAAACTCACTTAGCGAACACACGTGGAGCCCTGTACTTCTGTGTAGACGTGGTGGCCAAGCATCCTGTGGTGCTTGGGGAGGGTGGGCAGAGCCTGTGGGTGAGGACGGAGAGGGCGAGGGTCTTGGAGCCTTCTTATGAGGGGGACCCGTGCTCAGAGTCCAGAGTGGGGGACTAAGGTCCAGTCCGGCAGGAGGGCAGGAGGGGAGAGGAGGCCACGTCTGTCCTGGGACCGAGCTCAGAGTGGGCGCAGGGAGCCACTGGAGGGCTTCCCACAGGACCCCGCCTGACCAGTTTACATGTTAAAAGGACTCTTTGAAATTTGGAGGCTGTATCAGAGGCAAGTGAGACCAGTGGTAGAGATCAGTTAGGAGGCTTAGAGGAACTGAGGGGAGGCAGAAGGAACTCAGATTCTGAGTCAGTGTCTGTCCCGCAGGCACCGGGAAACTTAGAATTAAATGAACAGATGAGATCAGATGTCCTGCTCTGGGGAAGAAGGGAGGGGTCGGTGCCGATTGGGAGGTCAGGGTAAGTCCATCTCTTGGCTCCTGAAGGACCTGCCAGTCCCTGAAATGGGAACAGGATGTGGTTGTGTGCATTTCTGAGAGTCACTAACTTTGATCAGACTCACGGGGTCAGCGGCCAGCCTGCAGAAAGGGGGCCTGGTGAGATGCTCCCGGACCATCCTGTACAGTCATTTCCACCAAGAGTTTCAAACCTGCGGAAAAAATGCCGGCTGTGCTGATGACATGGAGTTGGACCTGATGTCCTGTGATGCTGGGAGCCAGAGCACAGGTTCCAGGAGGGCCCACGGGGGACAGATGTGAATACATGTCATCAAGTTCACGGACCTGCCAAGGGAGTGGGGCGAGGTGCCGCCACAACAGCTTTTGTGAGCCAGTGTCCGAGAACCGGCGTTGGGCCTGGCAGGGACAGTAGTGAGCCTCTGTCCTGGCTGTGACCATGACCAAGGAGGGGTGGGCTCTGTGGTGGTGGGGGCGCTGTGTGGGAGTGAGGCCCTGCGTGGGGGTGGGGGGTGGGAGTAGGGAACCCGCCCTGATCCGGAGCCCACACCGGCCTCGGAGATTGTTCCCGGAGCTGAAATGAGCATTCCTGTGCAGAGACCACCAGGCCTCCCTCTGTACTGACAAATGCCCAACAGTTCTTTGAAACTCAAACTTACTTCATTTTAACACCTTTATTGTGGTCTGGTTTCTGTACAGCAAGCTACATACGTTTCAGATGTACAGTCTGGTGAATTTTGATAGATGTGTACACCCATGAAACCACCACAATCAAGACAGCTAACATTTCCGTCCAAAACTCATTTTAAGTCGGCCTGATCCAAGGTTCAGGCACAAGTGATAACTGTGCTTCCACAGGGCAGCGTGAAAGGGGGCTATGTGGGGACTGGGACGTGGGCCCTTCCTGCCCCCACCCCCTCCCTGCGCCTGAGCCGCGCGGGTAGGGGGAGCGTCCTTCCTGGAAGCGCTAGCTCCCTGGGTGCACAGGACGGCTCAGTGCGTGGAGGGAGGTGTGGGGAGAAGACGGCCTCTTCTCTCACCTCTGTGCTGTCAGCAAAACAACAGCGGTAGAGACCTTTGCCCAAAGCCCCAGGATTTAATTTTACGCAGTTGTGACAATTTCGATAGAATGTAAGCGTGGATTTACTGAAACTCCTGTTTGTCAGCACGGCTGGCCATTTTCAAAGTCAGAGGGCAGATGTTTTGGCTTGTTTCACGTAACTTTTTTTTCTGTTCACATCCATTTAACCTTAGACTCGTCAAAGCAGGATTCCTCCTACGCAGTTAGGTGTTTCCTGTGTTGTCACCTTTACTGGCTTCCAAGCTCTTCTTCCTTCGCAGTTCACTGCATCACTCTTCAAAGCTCTTTTAAAAATCAAGCTCTTATTTACATTTTCCTGTAGAAACGTCATACTCAGTATTGAGGTTTCTGTGTTTGCAGTGGCTACAATTAATTTGAGTTTTACTCATCAGGCATCCATTCTGTTTTGATGCCTAGAGTTTAAAAAAAATTGGTTCTTGTTTCTCCGAGTTTTTCACCTGTCATGACACAAATGCAAGAATCAGACGCTTTCGGAATCCTAATTTTATATGTTCCTATTACTATAAACTTTAAACTTTTCTGTATTTTTCAGCAGGATCCTCGAACTTTGTATGGAAGGTATATGTAAATCTTCTAAATTATTCCCATTTATTTTTGAGTGGGAAGGAATTCAAAGCCCAGGGAGCTACAAAGGGGCGTGTCAGTGACCAGCCGTCCTGTGCTGCGTCCGGAGGCCTCAGGCCCCAGATGTAGTGTGTGTGTCCTCCCAGGAGAGAGAGACCTCTGGCACTGAATTGTTTTTTTTCACATGTTGCATCACTGATTATATCTAGTGTGGTAATAAAATTACTAATTTTCCCCCTGCATTTTCTTTAAAAAACGTGTCACATTTTGATGGCAGCTGTAGGAGCTGTGTTTCCTTTGGGGCGGGGGAGCCAGAGTGCCGGACCAGCCCCAAGGGGACCCAGCACCCGGGGTCCCTGCAGTCCTTCCTCCGGAGGCAAGGGCGCCTTAAGTTTTGAATTTCTAATACAGGTAACTTCCAGAGGAGGGGACATTCACTGATAACTCTTGGTGTGAAAAGAACACACAGACCCACCTCTGTGCTCCCGTCGCCTGAGGGGACTCCGGGAGGGCAGAGCTGACACTTCACTCCAAGAGAAGGCACTGCACCGCAAGTCGCACTGCCGGCCGAGAGCCAGCCCGCGGTCAGCTGTGCTGACTTGCACCCAGCAGGGCTGAGTCCGCCGGCTGCTGGTGCGCGCGTCCCCTGGAGCCGGCGACAAGGACGTGCCCCTGCCGTCCGTCCTCGTCCTGCAAACACCCTCCCCCCCACCGCAGAACCGAGCCGTCCTTGCCGGCGGTCGCGCCGGCCACACGTGCAGGTGAACGGGCTGCGAAGGCACCCTGGCACCTGGGGCGGAGGAGTGCTCCCGGGAGGCGCGCGTCTTTGGAGAGGGGGCTGCTCCGAGTGGGCGGTGATGGTTCGTTAAGTCACTGAATGGGGGTTGGTAGAAGAAACCACCTTCCTCTCAGTTGTGAATTTTTGAGTAAGATTTAATGGGGGAGGAAAAAAGACACTTCCTTCCTTCTAAGGAGGAGTTTAGAGTACCGCGGTGAGAGGGAGGACTTCGACTGCTTCCCGTTAGAATGTGCGTTGTTTTGTTTAAGGAAAATGCCCCAAAGAGCTCAGGATGACCAGGCACTTCTGTCAGTCGCCAGCTGCGTGTGAAATGTTAATGGGCTTCCTGGCCAACAGGGCAGGGCAGGACCCTCCCTGAGTCACCCATCACCTGCTGGAGCGCTGAGCCCAGGTCTAACTCGCAGTGACGCTGGAACGGCTGGAAAGGAGGGAGCGCGGCCGCTGACCGCAGCGGCTCGGCCCCGGGCGAGCACGTGAGCGGCCCCCAGGTGCCCGCGGGGAGGGCGGGGCGCCGGCAAGCAGGAAGCGCCGGGCCCCTCCCCGTCAGGTGCGCGGCCGCCGGCAGGGACGCGCCGAGTCCGCCCGCCGCGCGGGGACATGACGGCCCTGCGGCTCAAAGAGCTCTCGGAGTCGGGCCTGTACCGGCGGCGGCAGGCGCGGCCGGACAGCCTGCGGCCCCGCGGGCCCGGAGAGGAGGCGGCGCGCAGGTGAGCGGGGCGGGGGGCCAGCGCGGCCCGGGGGAGCCGCACACCTGGAACAAGCAGCACCCCCCACCCCCCCAACCGGGTGCGCAGCATCCCTACCTGTGGCGGCCGCGCTCCCCAGACCGGCAGTCTTGTAACATCTTTACAAACGAGAGTCACCGGGGGATATTTCAGACTGCCCACAACTGAGTCTCTCTTCAGTTTAAAGATGCTTACAGGACGCATTTCCTGTGCTTGGTGGTGGTGAGGGTAGTTTGTGTTGTTTTGGGTGGGGGTCCGGGCTGTTTTCAGAGGATTCTTTGTTGTTAAAGTGGGTTTAACAGAAGACTGAAGAGAAACCTTTGAACGTAACCCGGGAAGGAGAGGCAGGCATCCAAAATGTGGAGACCTTCCTACCTGAAATGGTTCAGGGTGTTCTGTGTTCAACGTTAATTTGCCTAAAACAACACGATTTTAGTTTTTGTTACAGCTATTGAATTTTTTTAGCCCATTAAGCTGTCGGTTTCTGTGCTGTGTTGTCGGTGGGGCTGCAGTTGTCTGCGGTGACAGGTGCTGCGGTGGGGACCCTCCTCCTGTTACCTGTGCCTGGTGGCCCTTGTGCTGTGGACCCTTGAGTCACGTGTTTAAGTCGTCCACTTAGGTGGTGGGAGGGGTATATACGTTATATACTATTGCTCTTTCTCCTATAAATTCATTTTTAGAGTTTATTTTAAATTCTCTTTTTAAATTTAACAGGGAAAAAAATGAAAAGGAAGTGCTTTTAAACCTATATTAAATTTGTCTCTACTCCAGGAAGTGTACTTTGGGAGGGAAATGTTTATTTGAAAACTATCAACTCTTTACTACTGTTTGAAGAGAACAGTAGTACTGAAGGACTGGTGTTGGTCCCGACATTATTGGAATGTATTTCCTGCTGCATCAGGTGTTTCGGCTACCGGATTGGACGGAAGTTTAAAGCTTCGGAATTTGACTTGTTGTAGATTTCCAGCATGAGGTTTAGAGAGGATCCTGACTTGAAGATGAGATGGGCTGGTGGGCCTGAAATGGACTCCAATCTGCTCTTGATCCAAGAGCAAAAAGTTACTTAAAAGGGTTTCAATTTCAGATTTGGGGTCCTAAGGAGTTTACTTTTTAAAAAAAATTAAATATGTCGAGTGACAATTGAGAGCAGTCACCTTTTACTTGTCTTCAGACAGTAACAAAAGTACCCATGAGTGAAACTACGTAAACGTCCGAGGAAGTGGTCATTTGTGTACTTGTAATGGCCTCTGAAACAACGAGACTGTTTTCTATTACCTAGAGTTTAAATTACAGCAGGGGAGCCACTCTTAAGGAGTGTGGCTTGTTCCACTGCGTTAAGGAGACATAATTGTTCATGCATTCTGGTGATGTGGTTCCCTGGCCATAGGAAGGGACTTAGGTTTCTGCGTGTCTCTGTCCCGTGCAAAGAAAGTGACCATTTTCCTTATTTTAGGGCTGTGAACTTAGGTAGGAAAAGGAGACTTTTTTTCGATTTAGAGAGGCAAGGTTTTCCCCTAGTTTTATAGGAAACCCGTTTTCAGTATGAAGTCAGCTAATAGGAACAGGAGGGTAGGGACTTCGAGGTTAGACACCCGGTTCAGGGCCCCTACGTCGGGCAGGTGGTTCCTCTTTAAAACAAGGGTAAAAATCACTACCATTTTGAGCGTGTTATCTTATAAAAGTCTCACCCCCAACTTACTGAGCAGGGTGTTCGTTATCCAGCTAACTTTGGGTGCCTACTGTGTGCTAAGCAGAGAGGCCCCCGGGGCTCAGGGCCTGGAGGGTCACCAGCAGGTGTTGCTCCTGGAGCTGCACTTGACTTTGTACGTGTGACCTCAGACGCCTCTGGAGCCTCGACGTCACGCAGAACCCACCCCCCCACCCCTTGTCGCCGGCTTCCTCCTCGCCCACGTGCCGCCCTCTTGGCCTGTTTCTGGATTCTAGCAAAAAAGGTCAGAGACTAAGAAGGGCTATGCCCCCTGCCTGAAAACACTTTTCTTTCAAGTTTAAATTGAAGACTGCTCTGAAGCAGCATACAAGTATTTAACGAGCACCAAGGGTCATGAGAGTGCTTCCGGCTCAAAACGAAACTGCTTAGAACAGAGGTGTGTGAAAGGCATTGTTCGTGGAAAACGCTGGCTCTGTCGGTTTTTACTTTAAAGTTTTAAAGCATCGAATACAACCTGAAGCTACTTTTTATCCACTGTACTGGAGGGGAGTCATGGCTGTTCCTGTCACAGTAGGAGGAAGCATCCTGGGGCCTTTGTCCTCCCTTGCTCTAGGACGTGCCCTTGAGTTTGGCCAGAACCTGAGAGCCTGAGAGGCTCCTGGAAGTTCCCTTCCTCCATGAAGGTAGCTGTGAGATGCTCTGCATGCAGGTGGTGGTGGTGTCGTCCCTTCTCCTGGGGACTGGCTTGGCCGGGTGGTCCCACTTCCCCCATGGGCTCAGGTCAGAGATGCCCTCACTTTTGCACACCCGGGGCTCAGGGCCTGTCCCTCACACCTTTGCAGGCGTGGGCCCCTTCTTCCTGAAACGTTTGATGCCCAAAAATACCATCTAAGTTATACCCTCAGTGTCCCCCATCACCTTGGCTCTGCCTCAGACACACAGGATCAGAGGTACCTGACTAGGGACAGCTCAGAATTGAGGCCTTCGCTGGCCAGGGGCTGGGAACCCCTGAGCCTTAGGCCTAATCTGCCTCTTTCTGTGTAGCCACGAGCTGGGGGTGGATTTTTTATATTTTTCAAATAGTTGAAAAAGAATACGAGAATATCTCTGATGGGAAATTCAATGAACCTGGGATTGGTCAGCAGAGCCGTTCTGGAGCCCCGCATGCATGCTGTCAGGGGCAGGGTGTCTGGGCAGTGACCGCAGACAGTCCCTCCCTCTGGCCTGGTCCCCAGGTCAGATAAGGCCCTGGGGTCTGTCCCTCCCGGTGGGTTGATTTTGCCTGTGTGACTGACTGCAACAGAGGAGGTGCCCCTGCAGAGTGGCCTTAGTGCAGCAGGGCGCAGCTCTTCACTGGGGAGAATGGCCTTTCCTGACAGCCCGGACCACCCAGGACCAGAGTTAATCATTTAAATAAGCTTGGAGCTCCCGTCTTTCTAGATGTGGGATGGAATCATTTTCAGGCTGCAGGGTTGCCCAGAGTGGATTGACAGGAAACTTGGATCAGGTCTCCACCCAGACTGAGCCTGTCGGGGCTGTGACCACAGTTCGGCTTGTCACTCTGTCCCGTCCTGGCTTCAGCGTCTGGGCGGGTGGGATGGCCGGGGGGCAGGTCTTCAAACGTGTGTGCTGGTCATTTGGGGGCCTATCTTTTGACTGAAAAACCGGTGTTTATACTTTAGGTTTAGAAATAGAGCCTGTTAGACAATTAGGGTTAAAACTACACCTCTGCTGTCTTGTCAGCTCGTTACTTCACGGCTCATGAGGGCACACTCCGTCCTCCTGACAGCGGGCGCAGCTGGTGGGCGCGTCGCCTCACTGCCCCGCAGAGGTGTCCGTTGGCCGGCCTTGCTTTCTGAAAGGTGGTGACACTTCCCCGTGTGTTTGAGGGCGTCACCCACACACACCTGTGGAGCGCTCTTGGCTGTGAGGTGGGGGAATCTGCCGCCTGCGTCTCCCAGGCTGACTCCAGCGTGCTGTGCTGAGTGAACTGAGTCAGAGAAAGGCGGACTCTGTGTTCTTCCTCTCATATGAGGAATTGAAAAACATTAGAATAGGGGTCCCTGGGGCTGGGGCGGTGGTTTAAGGTATGAACTTGAACTAGAGGATGAGCACATTCTGGAGATCTAACACACAGCGCAGTGGTTACAGTCCACAATAGCCTGTTCAGTCTTCGGAGGTGCTAAGAGACTAAATCTTCATTGCTCTCACTGCGAAAGGGAAATAATCGTGACGTGACAGAGGTGTCAGCTAACACAGCACATAAATGCATCAGGCCGACAGCCACACTCCCCAGCCGCACTTGTCCTGTGTCTGTTTTTATCTCGATTTAAAAAGTGGTACAGGGTGTAACGCACAGGGTTCATGTTGGAGTGATGGGTTTACGGCCTCCCCATCCCGTGCCCCTGGATGGAGACCATAGGCCTCCCCGTCCCCCAAGGACTGGTGGCCGCCCCGCTCAAAGTCCTCTCCTCCCTGAAGCAATGAAGCCACGCCTGTGTCGAGGTGCCTTGTTTATTCCAGACTAAACCCCCTTTACTCTGCTTCCCTCACCTGAGAGATTAACTTAATTCACGCGTAGTGCCGCAGATGGACGTGTTTCCCAAGGATGGATGAGGACCATTTGGTTTTTCTTCTTCGGTAGTTTTGGGGGCTTGTTTTCCAAAGGGAAATGTTTTCCTCTCTGTCACCTGAAATACATCCGTAGAGTTGAGGGGGTATATGCTGAAATTAAAGCTAGCGTTCATGCTTAAATCCGTGTGAAAGGGCAGTTGGAGGAAGAGGAGCCTTTAGGCGAGCTCATGTCCTGTGTCTGCGCAGCGCAAACGCGCTCTGGAGGGACCTGTCTCAGCCCAGTCAGCGTGTACACCAGCCGTCAGCTCACACCACACCTTCCAGATGATTGACTGTGACAGTAAAATGCCAGGATTTTAATCACTATAATTGCTTTCCTATTGGTTAAAAAAAACTTGAAAGATCAGTTGTGAATCACTTATAAAAACGAAAAGCTTAACAGATGGTTTAACTTGTGCGCCCCTGCATTACATTGGGTAGATGCTGTTAGAGTGAAGCAGTGTTGTGTATTTTTGTGTGTGTTTATGTATCTTGGAAACACAGCCACTTACTGTGTTTCTATGCAATCCAGTGGCCGTTCTGTGATTGAAACAAACTTGAGACACAAGTATTCTCTTATATTGAAAATCTGTTTTTAGAAACAATCATTGTATGTGTTTCATGTGATATAAAACAGTGGTTATGTTAGTTTCCTAGAGGTGGTGTAACAAGTACCACAGAGGAACAGGTACCACCAGGAACAAGTACACACTGGGAGGCTTCAGAGGACTGAAGTTTATCGTCTTGCACTTTTGGAACTCAAGGTCACATATCAGTGCATCAGCCCCTGAGAGCCGTAGGGGCTCCCTCCTACATCCTCCAGCCTCTGGTGTTGGCCACCAGCTGTGTCAGCCTTGTGGGAGCGTCACCCCACCTCTGCCTCTCTCATCGAGTGGCTGAGTCTCCACGCGGCCTCCTTTGTGTGTGTCCTTTCTGTCTCCTCTTGTAAGGACACCAGTCATGTTGGATTCAGGCCCACCTGCTCCAGTGTGACTGCAACTTGTACCTTAATTAGATCTATTTTCAAATAAGGTCCTTTTCACAGGTACCAGGGTCAAGACTTTAGCATTTCTTTGTAGGAACAGAATTCAACCCACAACAGTGACCTTTCCTACAGTCGTGTATAAAGGTTAAAGGCCATCCTGAAGTGCAGGCTGATCGGCCGTGGCAGGTGCGCAGTGGTGCTCCGGCCGCAGTCGAGGCAGCGCGTGCTCCTGGCCCCGCGCCCCCGGCCTCTGCGATGTGCTGTCTGTCACTCTGGATGCGCCTGCACTTTGCCGGCTGTTGTGTGAACAGGATAATTCGGGAGCGGACTCTGTCTTTTCCTTCAGCCGCTTTAACTCAATGTAACTATTTTAAGATTTGTCCTTGGTTTTATTGCTGCCTCAGCTGCTGGTTATAGATTTATGGCATTTGTTGGTTGATGGTGGAGCGATTTCCAGATTTTGGCCATTTCCCCTCCACGTACAAGTCCTGTGCGGACGAGTTTTCATTCCTCTTGGTGAATGGCTGGGTGTTTGGCAGCACCTACCTAATGTTTTGAGAAAGGGCTAAACCGTTTTCCGGAGAGGTCGTACCATTTACGTTCCCACCAGCAGCATTGGAGGGTTCCGTTCCCTCCACATCCTCGCCAACGCTTGGCACGGTTTTTTTCCAGTTTTGGTCATTTGAGGAGAGAGTCCTACTACCTCTTAGTGGTTTTGTTTGCATTTCCCTGATGACTCATGAAGTCAAGTATCATTTAATGCGCTTATCTGCAGTTCTGTGTCTTCTTTGGCAAAATGTCCGTTCGGGTATTTGCCCGTCTTTCATTGAGCTGTTTTTTGGTTGAAGCAATGCTTTACATATTCTAGATACAAGTCCTTTGTCAGATACAGATTTTGCAAATGTCTCCTCCCAGTCTGTGGCTTGTCTTCTCATTTTTATAAATGCCTTTTGAAAATCAATTTTTTTGGATACTTTTTTGATCTTTTTCTTTTATGTAAAGCTTATGCCTTCTGTTTCCTATTTAGGAAATCTTTCCCCAACCCACGCCCCACTCCCATCAATAAGATTATTAATAAATATGTTCCACATAAACTCGAATTATTTTTTAAAATAGCTTGGTCTCTTGACTGTTTCTTGCTTTTCTGGCAGGTGAGTGTCTTACAGCCTCACAGGGTCCTCACCAGGGTCCTGGGGGTTCGGGGTGTCTTTTCTCAGGAAAGGGAGAGGACTCCTCGAGACCCAGGACTGGTGATTTGGGATTTGAACGGGGGCTGGACACAGAGTGTCGTATGTTCCGAATGTTATCTCTTAACCACAACACTTAGGCTTCATTTGGGTTTCAGGGTTAAGACTTCCTACCTGGAAGGTCTGAATACACTTGACTGTATCTTAGAAGTTAAAAATTCACCAAGGGTAACCTCCTGTGATGCCTGTTGAAACAAAAATGGAATTTTTCTGCCTCATAGATAATTCGTAGATATTTGCCAGAGAAAATATGTAGGTTAAAAAACCTTAAAAGATTACGTCTTTGTGTCATAATGAATATATTACTTAAAATTAAACATTGCAGGAATATCCAGCTTTTTATCTTGCCTAAATATTGTCCTCCTAGCCCAGCAAACAGAGTAGGGGGCAACAGGACAGGCAGGAGGCTGTCCTGAACCAGGGCTGATGTCTGAGACTTTCTGCTCCAACTTTGGTTCTCAGTTCTCACATAGAAAATTGGTTGGGACAGAACTCAAATTCTGCTGTGTTTTGGAAAATTTCAGTAACATTTCCAGATGGGAGAAAATATATTCTATGTTTCATGGTAAAAATTAAAGAGGATAGTCCTGGAAGTGTTGGAGATAAACTGATGCTACGCGTATTGTGAGCAATGGGGTTTTTATAAAAGTACAGCCAGTTTGCAAGATCAGAATTTTCCCTGGATGTGGAATCACCCTTTGTGTGGTGGTCCACAAATACCTTTGAAACAGATTCAACCGAAAATATTAGCTGTTCAGCACAAACCGTCGTTGTGGCTCCTCGTGATTTGTTGTCGTGCTTTATTTAGAGGATGCGTTGTTGGCTGGGAGCTTCCTGCCCGGGGCTGCAAAGCGCCTTTGCCTCGGCTTGTGGTTCAGTCCACAAGGGCACGGTCCTGCCTCGAGCCAGGGCTGGGGATGTGAAGTTGATCAAAACGTTTGTTCTCTGCTAACACAGCTAGCATGTGGATGAAAAGGCAGGGGACAGAGATACTCAAAAGCCCCTGCACTGCGGGAGGGCTGCCCACGACGCCAGAGAAACAAGGGCACTGACTGACCGATTACCTGGTGCTGAGGACAGAGGGAGTTGGCAGATGGAAAGGGCCAGGTGATACACATTTCAGGCTTTGCGGGCTGTGTCACGACCGCTCAGCCTGTGTTGTGTGAATGCGGCCAGAGGAAGTGGGTAAGTGCACGTGTTGAAGCTAAACTGTATGTAGAAAAAGCAGACGGGGAGCCCGGTGTGGCCTGTGGGTCTGGACTTGCTGACCACAGGCTTCAGGCAATCACTGTGTGTCATCTCCCTGGGCCGCGGGCCAGGAATCCAGGTTCAGCACCGCCCAGCGCCTCCAGCTGTGGGTCTTTGATGACATCGCCATTATGGGGCAGGTGGCCCCAGAGAGGGGCGGGAGCCCGGGTGCTGTAGGTCCTGATCTCAGAAGTGACCTCTTGTCACTTCAGCTGAATTGTATCTTTAGAAGCCAGTCAGTACATCCAGCCTGGACTTGGGAGGGAGGGGGTTGGTTACACACGGGCGCAAATACTGTCAAAGAAAAAATTTGCAGCCCCTGCTAAAGAGCAGTAAGGCGGACTGTGTTCAGGACCCCCCGGATGGGTACCGGGACCACTGCGGCGGGAATGTGGTGTCTACTCCAAACACAACAAGGGGAAGTAAGGATTTGCAGCCAAAGGGAAGGTGGGGTCAGTGGGTGGAAAATTACTGAGAGGAAACATGGGCTAGGGGGTCGGTTTCTGGCTAAAGTGACCTCCCAGGATTCCTGCCGAAGACAGGCCTGGTCGACCAGACATCCCCAGGGGTGGTGGGAGGCCGAGGAGGTGAGCAGACACAGAGAGTGACCACATCTGGAGGAGGAGCGGTGCTGGCTTAGCTGACATGGCAGGATTCTTGCTGAAGCTGGGCCACACAGAGGTGACCACTGACAATCAAACGTCAGGGCCCCGTCAGAGAGCTCAGCAGGACTAGGGGGTGGGGGTCCCTGGGGAGGAGCGATCGAGGGCAGTGCCTGGAGCAGAGCCGCGTGGGCCCGGGTCTCCCTCTGCCCAGGTCTGAGCTTCCATCTGTGGCCAACACAGCCAGCACCCCCACGGGCACCTTCATTTCCTCCCACCCCGCTCGCCCCTGATTCTCTTGCATTTATGACTTTACGGCTGGGCTTCAGTAAACATTTGCTGAATAAAAACAGAGAGGATCCCGAAAGGAAGCTGACATCGGCAGACGAGTTCCGGGAGCTGTCAGACGGATTCCCGTGTTCTCTGTTTCGGCCTCTTTCCCCGTTGGTGAGGGGGCAGCGGGGGCTCCTCACCCAGGGGCCCAGGGGCCCGTGTCACCGTCAGGGGCATGTGCACCCTTTGCCTTGGCCGAAGGGCAGGCCGTCTGAGGGCCCAGCCACTCGGAGACTGTTTCTGGGGACCCCGTGTCCCCCATCACAGCAGCTTCCCCGTAATAACGGAGATCCTGACAGCCTGCGGTCACTTCGTGGTTCCTCGCACCGCCCAGCAGCATGGCCCCGCGACCCAGAGCCACCCCAACCCTGGACCACGTCCTCCTCTCTGACAGCAGCCTCGGTCTGGGCAGCCCTCCAGACGTGCGTCCGCGCCCGCTAGCCGGCCAGCCGGCCAGCCTCCCAGACCGTGTTTAACGCCCTCCACGCTTCAGGGCCATGGTCATTCCCTGGACCCACCCTGCACCAGTCCCCATCAGATCACTCTCGAAGTCTGCTTTCTGTGCAAGTAAGTGATGAAAGCAGTTTTCTGTTCCACAACCTCAGCTTCCGCCTGGTGCTTCTGGGCAGCCGTGTTTTATTGGTTCTTCTGTCATCCTCACTGGTGTAAGATCTCCCTCTGTGCCCTCCCCATGTTTGTTTAAATAAACTTTATCTGGAGACCCTTTTAGATTTAGAGGGAAGTTTCACAGCTGGCGTAGTGGTTTCTCCTTTCTCTCAGTGTCTGTTTTGGAGGCTGGTGGCTGAGGTGGGAGGTGGGCAGTGGGGAGGGCTGGTGCAGGCGGATGGACAGAACTCTCTGGATGCCGGACGGATGGGAGGACAGCTGCTGGCCTATTTGAGGGACAGACTGGCTTCTGCCAGGACGTCTGGAAGGGGAGGGGGCGCAGTGATGGGCCCGACTCCGCCATCCACTGGCTCCACCCGTTCACCTTGCAGAGACCCTCATGTCCTGCCCGTCTGGCCTTTATCTGACGGGGACTGAGGGCCAGGTAGCTGGTGAGGAAGGAGAAGCGGTAACAAGACAAGGTCTCCCCTCTTCAAGGTCATTTTGTGACAGAAATTGTTCCGAGGATCACAGTTACATTGTAGATTTTGACCACTCAGAAGGCGGGAGGCTCAGAACCCCCCACCCCCCAGGGTCGTGTCCTCGGCCACTGACCCTAGGTGACCGACAGGCCCAGGCGGGGCGGTGAGCAGAGGTCTCTGAATCCCAGGGCTGTGTCGAAGGGGGTTCTCGTCGGCAGGAGGGGAGCTCAGGGACGACCACAGCGAAGACGCCTGGAACCCCCATCCTGTCTGTGCACAGCAAGGGGTCGCACGTCGGGTGCTCCAGAGGGTAGGGGCTCCCTTTGTTCTCCGCTTGATTCTTGAGACTGAAACAAAGAGGATCCCTGTCTGGGCAGCACCCAGGGTGGAAATGTTCCAGGAATCCCCAGACGTGTCCCTGGAACCAGGGTGCTGATAGAGCGGGGTCCTGGGGAGCCGCCCGTTCCTGTCCTGCAGGCTGAACAGGGAGTCCATCAGTGGCCTCTGTCCTGCCGCAGCAAAGTGGGGAGTTGACCATGACACCCAGCGAATGACCTTTTACAACGTGACCCACTCCCCATCCTTCCCAGTTTCGGGTGCAGGTGCTGAGTGAGTCGTGTGTCTGTTACTGGGTCAGGGCCGTGGGCCTGAAAGTAGCCAATCAACTTTGGCCTCTGGTAGAGATCCAGGTTCAATCTGGAGAAAAAAGCCAGAGTCATTTGAATGGGGAAGGTTCACTGTAAAGTCAGAGTCATTCACTCTGACAAGGTTGGACAGCAAGGGTTTGGCTGCCGGGAGCAGGGCGCTGGGAGCTCGGAGTGGAAAGTACTGAAGGATCTGAGCTTGTGGGGAGCCTTTGTGCAGGGAGGGAGCCAGGAAGCCCTTGTAAGGTATCTCCCTCCAAGGCTGACTGGCTGGGAGTGGGGAGTTGGGTGGAGCCGAAGCCGCCCTGCCCCCAGGACCCCACGCAGGGAGTCTCCTGCAGCAGCCCTGGGGAGGTGGGGACAGCCACCCTCCCAGAGCAGCAACTCCACGAGAAGCTGTCAAGGACTGGGCAGGTCTGCCTCCCCATGGTCATGACCACTGCAGTTAGCCTCCTGCCAGATCTGCAGGATCCCTCTTCCTGAGAAGGGCTAAAGGCACTGAGCTGAGAGCTTTCTCCCCAACCCTGCAAACCGCTGTCAGATCCCAGTTCATTTTGTGGGCGGTGGGCCCTGTTGGGAGAGAGGAGGGCTGGACGGACCAGAAGCCGAGGAACAGCTAGACACACATGGGACAGATGCACCGTCACAACTTCACTGCCTGGTCCCCTGCGGGTGGCCTCAAGTCTCCTTATTGCACTGGGAAAGCTAAGGCACCATAGCTAAAGTAGCTCCTCACCTTTCTGTTTGCAAAATTTGAAGTTAATGAAAGAAAAGAAACTTTTTAAAAGTTATCAAAAAACCAAACTTTTTAGTTTCTCCACTTCCTCTTGTCCATTATTTTAAAATATTGTTTAATGTGCTAAAATGTACAAGAAAACATGTTTTTTGTTAAAAAGAAAACAACTGATTGGATCATTTCTTTTACTTTACTCTTTGATTCTGTTGGTTTTGCTGCAAGGTAATCCCTGAAGGGAGGTGGGCTGTAAGCTTAAACTACACGTGATGGCCCACCTCTGGGAACCCTGCCTCCCAGGAAATGAGTGTTAAGCTAAAGTACCTTGTTGAGCTCACAGGAAGCATCCTGACCAGGCCCACCTGGGAGCAACTGCAGGAAGGAGGAAATGAACACAGCCCTCCGGAGCCAGCCGGACCGGACCGGAACAGGAAACGACCAACTTTTCCTCCCTCCCCTTCGAGTATAAAAGAAGCCTGAATTATAACTCGGGGAAGGGGTTCATGCGTCCTGTCTTCTCTGGCTGCGGGCTTGCTTTCCAGAGTCATTATTCCTTGCCTGCCACCTCACCCCCTCCAAAACAAAGAAAGACAAAAAAGAAAAAAACAACAGCTGGCAAGAAGAGTGGATTAAAATTGGAAAGGGTTGTTTTCACCAGATTAAAATGCTGCTTTCTGTCCTGAAATTCTCACCGGCTTTCTTGGCCATGTCGCTGTGGAGAGGAAGCCCACGATGAGCTCAGGCACAGACTGAAACCGGGGCTGACTTCCTCCACCAGCTCAGCTGAAGGCCAGGGCTCAGTGAGCCGTTCCGGCTGAGTCAGAACTGAAACGGGAGTCTGACTGGAGCCAGAGACAGTGCTGGCGGCCGCACAGCCATACACGGGCTCGTGGACACACTGCAGGGGCTTCTGTTAGCCGGCTTTCTCCTAAGTCAGCACCCTTACTAAAAATATTGCCCTCTGTGTCTGAAACATGAGGCCTCTCAAGTTTGTCTGTTTTGGTCAGGACACAATACATCCCTTAAAAGAGATGATTGGGGTGAGACTGTGTGTGTGGATCACAGTATGAGTCAGAGGGAGAAGGTGATCTGAATAATGGAGGCGTTTTTCCCAGGGACGTTTAAAAATGCAGAGAAAAGTTGCCCAACCTCTAAGAGAATTTTAAGAATGTTAAGTGTTTGAGTGACTGGGGAAGCGTGGGAGGACACCTGAGAGAGTTTCCAGGTTCTGACAGCGCTGGGAGTTCCTTCACGGACAGGAGGTCAGAGAGCTGGACTCTTAGATGGAGACCCCCGGGGAGGCACCCGCTCAGCCTGCCCCGTCCTGGGTCCTATTGTGGAGGCTTTATCTTAGCGCTGATCTGATTGTTGGGGAAAGACAATGCGGAATGTGCAGCCTGCGGAGGTGGGTTTGTGGGCAGGGCTGCTGGCCCCTTCGCTGTCTGGAGCCCTCTCCTTTGCGGAGAGCCCCTCCCCAAGGGGAGCCCTGTCCATCATGGGGGGCCCCTGTGCCGTGGGGAGTAGTGCTCGGTCTCTCTGAATCCCTCAGTGCTCCGCAGGGGACCCCAGGAGCCAAGTTAGAAGCTTCCCAGAAAAACCTGAGGGCTGGGCCAGCCTCTGAGGGGCTGAAAGTTCGGCAGGAGGGTGCAGGGGCGTCCTGGTCCTGTCCTTTTGTGATGGAATAGATTGATCATCACCATTAAAGATGGTTCTCACAGTTGCCTGCAGCAGCCCTGCTCTTCTTTACAATCTCGAGTGGATTTTAAATGGGATGGAGATGGGACATTATGCTGTCTCGAGGTGGCAGGAACTAGTGATAACTGATAACTCTGCCTTCATACATTTTCTGTAAGAAGCTGAGTTCCATTTGGGCTGACAGGTGGGGAGCTCAGTTCACCAGACAAAGCCATGCGGCCCAGTCCCCAGTCCTGTCCCTGGTGCCCACAGCCCACACAGATCGCCGTGCGCATGTCGCCCCACACAGATTGGCTGTCAGTTCTGTGCTCTTGACGACCTTGCCTTCTGCTCCCCAGTCCACTGCTCACCCAGTGAGGCCTGCGTCTCTCGTTATGGGGCTGCAGGGACAGTCCAAGTCTGAGGGTGGGGATCACCAGGGGGTGCCCTGCGGTGGGGGTCTGCTATGCCAGGCCATCTCCTCCCCTCGCCTGCCCCGGGCTCTGAGGCTGGTGCTCGTTGGATGATTAATGTTCCTGCAGGTGGTCCGGAGAGATGGACTTCCCAAGACACAGGCCGTGAGTACCAGTCAGTGGGTCAGGACTGCGAGACGAGCTGTTTCTTTGCAGGACTCTGCCTGTTGTGGGCGGGACGTTTCCAAGCCATTTCCGGACATGTCTTGTGTCTGGCCCCCCCGCCTACCTCCAGCGGTCCCCCAGTGGCAGGTCTTCTGCTCAGGAACAAAGCCAGGACGGTCTCCGTCACACACAGGAGACCCGCAGCATCTTTCTACTGGAGACAGATGTTAAGTGTTGCCTTGAGGATGGAAAGTGCACCTGCTGAAGCTTGTCACCCTGGGGCTGAGTTGCATTTTACTTGCTTTCCTTGCGAGAGACATGGACACACCTCTTGGAATACCGCCCAGTTGGGTGCTGTGAGTCTTCCCTCCAACACTGGAGGTCTCTGTCCTGTGGGCACGTGTGGTTTCAGAGCAGGTGGCAGTGGGAGCAAACACCCTTCCCCGCCATGGCCCCCATCACTGACCTTGGTACCCTGTTACTGCCCACAGCACTGACCCTGTCACTGCCCCCCACCTCCCCTCATCACGGCCACACTGGCCTGAGCGGTTGGGGGCAGCAGGGAGGCGGCCGTGACATTCCCTGTGTTCATACATAACATAAAATAACCAAGGGAGTGGTGCGAGCAGTTACTCCTTAAGAAGCTGAGACCCCAGTGGAAGAGCTGCCTCCCCACTTGGCCCCAGGCCCCCACCCCAGCTCCTCTGCAGTTTTGGCACCAGGAGTCCGTGGGGTCCAGAGGCCTCCTGGGCCCCGGGAAGGTCTGGAGACCCAGATGGCCAGGGCTTTGCTCCTGGGAGAGGCCGGTAAGGGGTGAGCGGTGGACAATGGTAGCTGGCTCTCCCTGCCCCACCTTTCCTTCCTTCTCCCCCGGCCCCCAGACGTGATTTTCCTTGGTAATAAAAAGAAGGAAAGGAGGAGAGAATGAGATCTGGCAAAACTGTGAACAGCCACGCCCTGTCTGAGCACCTTGGCTTCCGGTGACCGGTTGGTCCGCGGCGAGGACTGTGCCAGGAACCCTGGTTAACACGAGTCCAGCTGCAAGTAGAGGAAACCAGGAAGAAGGGGGCCCCCTTTGCCTTGTTTATTAGCACCGTGTCCCTGAAATAGCGCAGCTTGGAGAGCTGAGGGGATTTGTGCTATGTTTCCAGCACCGTCTGAATTGGAAGAAGGACACAGTGGGGTGACTTACTGAGGGTGTGGAGGGTTTGGCGGCCGGTGGGGAGGAGGGTCAGGGCCATCTCTGGTCCAGGCGCGGCCCTCTGGCTCTGGCCACAGTGAGATCTGCGAGCCAGGCCACGCTCCGGGCACCGGGGAAGCAAAACACAGCAAAACCAGATTTGCCCTAATTCAGCCTCCCCCTCAGTCTTCATGGTCAACAGTCAAGTCGTTCTTTGACTGAGCGTTTCAGTTTCATCAGAGGGACAGATAAGACTCTAGAGCGCACACGAACTATGAAAAGTCTCCACTTTTCATTTCATCCTTCTCTGTAGTGTTTGCATTTTTCCCAGATGCAGGTAAGTACTCTTTTTCCCTTGTCAGTACGACTATCTGGTGACACTTCCTGATCTCCTTTTTGTGACTATCTGCACATATGTGAGCTTAGTACATATGATGACAGTCGGGGCTGCGCCCCAGTAGAGCAGCTGAGATGCGTGATAGTGCCGTGCCGGGGGGATGTGAGGGGCTGTGTCTCTCCAGGTTGCTGGTGGGAATTTGAAATGGAACGACCACTAGAAAGCAGTTGCGCAGTTTTCTTTAAAAAAACTAAACATACGCTTGTCACACAACTCAGCAGTCTCACTCTTGAGCACTTATCCCAGGGAAATTAAAACTTAGAAACCTGCACACAGCGCGATTCACAACAACCCCAAACTGGAAACTACTTCAGTGTCCTCGGGGGGTGGACGGCTGAACAGGCGGTGCTGGCTCCGCGGTGGGACTGTCCATGTCTGTCACAGCTCTGGTGGGTCTCAAGGACATTTGCTGAGTGAAAACACCCCGTCTCAGACTGTCTCGTGCTGCACGACCCCACATCTGTACGTGTCTCAGTCAGCTCGGTCCTGATGAAGACGGAGAGGTCCCAGCCTGGCCCTCATCCCAATGCCCCCTAGAGCAGGGTGGGGGTCAGCCGGCTCCCGGGAGCCTCGCGCCACCACAGTTGGGAGGCACAGCGCCAGGGTCTGGTGATGGCCACCTGGCACGTGGGCACGTGGGTGTTTCCGTCCTTGGGAACCGGCAGCCAGCCCTGTCCTCCCGCTGTTCACAGCTGTCTGGGGGCGGGGAGGTGCCCGGCAGAGGCCGGGTCGCTGGTGTGGAATGTTTTCTGGAGCTTCCAAAGGGCTCTTAATGTGAAGGGCAGCGAGCCGGCAGGCTGACGTGTGGGAACCGGGAGTGACCTGCGGGAAGCCCCCGCACTGCCCCTCCCTCCCCATTACTCCCCCACCTCCCGGTTTGTCCCTGCTCCCAGCGTGCTCCTGGCGGCTGTTCCCACGCTCACCCGCTCCCCATGGCGCTCCCAGCCGGGCTGCGCCCCCCACTCATCCCCGAGGATGGAGAGGTACCCCCTGCGGCCCGGAACGGGGTCCTCCCGGCCCCCAGCAGTGAGGATGAGAGGGCTGTGTCCAGGCTACAGCGCAGGCAGAGCGACGTCCAGGTCTACAAGGAGTTTTGTGACTTTTATGCGAAATTGTGAGTGTCCCTCCCCCCCCCGGGGGGGCTGGGAGGTCACTGCCTTGGGTTTGACCCCTGGACCTTTAGCAGGCACTTCCCAGGGCGAGGGTGGCCGGGCGGGCGCTGGGCACACATGCCAGCCTTAGTTGGACCTCCTACGTGAAATGTAGAAAGAAGGAGATGCTGCCGAGAGCCGACAGGTCTGTGTGGGCTCCTGGTTGCAGTGCGTTTCCATGTTGTGATCTCGGAATGACTGCAGGTCTCCAAGTTGTGGATCAGGAGTTCAGGGGAGTTTAGCTGACCTGACGCTCTGTTTCCACCTGTCTCTTCTGTGCGTTTTGGCAACAGCTGTCACTTGTCTTCACAAAGAGCTCGTTTGACAGTAATCAGGCAGTTATTACACTGTAACCAAAATGCTTGGTAAACTCTCAGCTTGGTAAACTCTTCTGGGTTTTCACATTTGCATTTTAGTGCTAGAAAATTCGTTTCACATACTTTGAGAAATGAGGAGGTTGAATAACGGAAAGCTGGATGACACCACATTTTCTGGGTGCAGTTCATTTGTGGACGAGGTCGGCTGAAACAGTTACGACTGGACAGTCATGAAGACTGTGCTCAAGGCTCTTACGTTCCCCGACACGAAAATCCTTTTCTGAAGAATTAGTCAGTTGATCATAACTAACCAATGACAGCTCATCGTCCATGGCTTTTAAAAAGAAACTTCTGTCATCTGTCTTAAGTGTGACAGTCTAAACAACACGCAGGTCAGCGTGGGTCTGTCAGTTCACAGCTGGGGGACGTTGGGGATGGCGCGGTTGGAGGGACGTGGCAAATTTCTGCGTCTTCCACTCAGTGTTGCTGTGAACCTAAAACTGCTCTAAAAAACAGTCCATTAAAAAAATAAAAATACACAGTGCCAGAGGGTCAAAGACAAGAGGCAGAGAAATGCGAGCACTTCAGTAGGTGGGTGGGAGTATTAATTGGTTTGTTTTCTGAAAGTTTCCTCTAATACTGCCTCCCTTCTTTTCCTGCTTGTTGTTAAAATGAATCCTTCTTCGAAAATCTGCATTACTTTATCTGTAAAACTAGCTTATTTTTCCCGTGTGGGGAAAACTTCATGCTTATTTTTACAAAGTGTCTGCTACCTTCTAACTACTTGGGTATTTGAACTTGAATATAAACAGTCTGCAGTACAGCGAGTATGAACAGGTCAGTTATACACGTTTTGATCGTGGGGCGCCTTTACAGTCTTAGAAACTTTTAAGGTCTCCAAAGAGCTTTTATTTTATCAAACATGTACAGTATTAGAGAATAAAACGGAGGAAATTTTTAAGTATTTGTTAATTCATTTAAAATAACAATAAGCATATTATACATCAATAATAAATATTAATACTGTTTTTTTTTATGAAAAATGAGTGTTTCCAAAACGATAAAAGCTTGGTGTGAAGAGTGGCACTGTTTTGCATTTTTGCGAATCTCATTAATGTCTGTCTTAATAAAAGACAGTTTCCCTTGCATTGGTTTTACTGTAATATGTTGTTTTAGATGAAGTGTATGAAGAAGATGCTCTGAGGTGCGGTGGACGGGGGAGGAGCCTCCCCCCAGGTGCGGTGGATGGGAGAGGAGCCTCCCTTCGAGGTGCGGTGAACCAGGGAGGACCCTTCCAGCCTGAGGGAGTCTCTGATCTAGGAAATAATGATTCAGGACGTTCTGGGATTTCTTCTTTTGTAGCATTTTTGGGGTTCTATTAAAATCATCGAGAATTTGGTGACTCTTTTGAGAGGGTTTGTATTTAACAATAATGCTTTATATTTGAGTAGCATCTTCTGGTTTCCAAAGTGGTTTTATGTACCCTTTCTTATTTCATCCTCAGAATAGCAGTAAGAACACAGGGCAGCTGCGGGCTGAACCGACTTCATCCAGGGACACCTGTGGATTTTGGCTACGCTTTGGAGAAGGGGGCACAGAGCTTCCCAGAGCTTTGCTAGAACTGCCCCAGTTCATGTGGCTTATGGAAAAGCCAGGGGAAGAAGGGGCTCTAGGGATTTCCCTCCCCAGCCCACGGTCATTTTGCAGTAACAAAGTAGAAAATTTGATTCAGCGTGAGGCTTGGGCTGGGCTTGCCAAGCTGTGAGGCTGCCTCCCTTCCTTCCTTTTTTTGGTGACGTTTTACTGAGTTTAGCTTGGTGTCGGGTTGTGACCATGGTACGTCTGCATGGAGTACTTCTGGCTGCAAAGCCGGAGCACTGCTCCGTGAGGCGTCTGGGGGAAGAGGGCAAGGCTGTCTTCTCTAGGGGTGGGGCGGGGGGACATGCACTGTGAACACTTTCTGAAACAGCAAGGTGTATAATCTGACAGAACAGGGGAGACCCTCGTCCCACCTGCCTCACAGGTTGGGCAGTGACCTCACGAGGTGGGTTGGTTTGATGTCTGGGTGAGCAGAAGCCACCCCTGGAACCCGACACAACAGGCAGTGAATGTGCTCTGAGTGGGCGTCTGAACATCTGAAAATAAATTTGCAAGTTACAGAGCTGGCTGGGCCCATGCCTGCTCTGCTAGGGGATGGTCGCCCTGAGGCTGCCCAGAGACAGAGCCGTTCCTTCTGTGAAATCCAGAACAAATACGCTCCTGACTCCAGGCTTGACTGTGTCCCCGAGGGTTAGGTGGATGTGGGCCGTTTATTGACCAGGGGCGGTCACCAACCAGGGGTCTTGTGGTTTCTCTCTCCTCACCTGTCCCTCTGATGTCCTTCCCAGAGTTTGACACGGACACTGTCACCTGGCTGTGGCTCGTGGGTGGGGACCTGGGTTCCAGGTCTGTGTCTCCCACTAACTGAACAGCTCTGGGGAGTTGGGCTCCTTGGCTCTGAACCTCTGCCACCACCTGTGAACTGATGTGCACAATGGAAATTCCGTGGCTTTCGGATGCATTTTGTGGTATTAGTGTTCAGTGTGTGTTTTACCAGCGGGAGGACAGGGCTAAGGTACCTGTGGTTTAAGACCCGAGTCCTAGCAGGATCTGCCACAGGATGGGCAAGTCTGGAGTCCTGCGCAATTTAATCAGCCTCACTGGCCCTGGTCCCGCAGGCGGGCCATGAGCAGGAGGGACCAGGGATCCGAGGGGGCGGCGAGCAGGGTGCCGGTGACCTGGGGGCGCCACATCCTGACCTGCTCTGCGTGTTGTATTGCAGCAACATGGCCAACGCCCTGGCCAACGCCAGCTGTGAGCGCTGCCGGGGCGGCTTCGCGCCCGCCGAGAAGATGGTGAACAGCAGCGGCGAGCTGTACCACGAGCAGTGCTTCGTGTGTGCCCAGTGCTTCCAGCAGTTCCCGGAGGGCCTGTTCTACGAGGTGGGTCCAGGCCGCATCCGCCCTCCCCTTCCCCTCGCAGTCACTCCCAGTGGGGCTGCTCCTACCCCAGGCCCCCTCGCCAGCCCTGTAGCTGCCCCTCTGCGGAGCATCACTCCCCACCACCTCCACAGCCCACCTCTTGTCTGGAGACTCCATTTCGGTGGGGGGACCTCGTCTGTATCCAGCTCTGCTCTGTGTTTTCCAAATCCATGTTCTTCCTGATCCCATGGGTATTTACCACCCGGCCGACACTTCTTTGTGTTTGTTCAGACCAGTCCTGAAACCCCCTTCCCACATCTGCTTTTGGGACTGGTCTGGGAATGAGCCGCCCGTGAATCCAGATGCTTTTGTGTGTGTGTGTGAGTGTGCACGCACGTGTGTGCATGGACATGTGTGGTCAGCCCCACGCATGTTAGTGTGTGTTACCCACGTGTGTGTCTCTGGGGTGATTTGTGTACACACACTTGTGTGACAGTCAGAGATAGCACTTGTTTGATTTCTTCTTTCGAGCAGATTCTAAGTTCCCCTGTGTTAGGAGCCATTTCTGAGGAAGGAAGGGTAGTTTTTAAAGGTCATTAGTCAGTCAGCTGTTTGCCTGTCAGTCAGCATTTCCCACAGAAACAGTGACCCCGGGAGGGGCTCCCGGCCAGCCTGCGGGAGGCTGCTTCCTGTCACGGGGATGTGAAACGCAGAGCCGAGTGTGTCTAGGGACGAGGCTCTGGAGTGTGCATTGGGGAATGCTGTTTGATTCACTCAAACACGCTTTTTCAGCCCCTGCTGTGCCCCAGAAACACACATCCCCTACAAGAACTCCAGCAGTAGGAATGGAGTCTCTTTTTCTGTCAAGGGTGATGGCTTGTGACGGGGGGGAGTGACAAGGGACAGTTTGGGTGGACGGAAGCAGAGGACGAAGGCAAGGGGTGGGGGTGAGGGACCCCTGAGGCTGTGGGAGGGCAGGGCTGTGTGGGTGACGTGAGGGGCAGCAGGGGGAGAAGGGGGTGGGGGTGTAGGGAGCCTCACAGAGCCCCCCAGTCTCTGAGCCTGTGACAAGGTCAGACCCCAGAGCACGTTTAAGGGACTCATGGGAACTCGCCTCTTCTTCCTGGAGACCCACAGGTGTTGAAGCGTCCTGACAGCGGGAGAGTTGTAACACAGACGAGTTAGAACCTAGTTTGGTCCCCTAGTGTCCAATATGGGTATCCGTCCCCAACATAACCTTTTCAGATCTAAGGCTTTTTATTGAAGTGGGTAATTATGGCCAAGGCCCATCCACCTCCAGTACAAAGAATATTTGTAAAATGTCCAGTCCTGGTGACATGAGCAGCTGGTAAACGCCATTTCCAGGGGGAGTATATGTCCAGCCCATGGGCCCTAACACTGACCGTGGGGCCACCACACTGGTTCCTAAACTTGACTTCATGGCATTTGAGATTTTCTCCAGTAAAACGATTATCTTAATTTTTTCTGCAAAGAAAATGTTTCGTGAAATTAAGTGGGACCAACAGTCACCAAGTGACATGACTCCAGCCAGGTTACGGACGGGATGGACTGAACGAATGGACCTGTGGCCAGGCCACCTTCTCCAGCTTGGCCCAGGACACGCCGGGGGTGGGAGTCTTGGTTCACACCTCAGGCTTCTTTGTTTCTCAGTTTGAATTTCCCAAATGGGACCTTTTTTCCTATCACAAATGCATAACAGGAAAGACCAGTTTATGGTGAGTGATTTAATGGAAAGACCTTTTACAGAGAGGTTTCTTCCCTCATTTCCTCCAGTATGGGGTCCTGATTAATCAGGAAGCCGAAACCCGGGAGGGGAGACCAGTTGGGAGCCTTTCCAGCCGTGGAACTCACAGCCACTTACTGCAAACCAGTGAGGACTTGACGCACTGCACTTGAAATGAGACCATCAGCTCAGTGTCCAACTGTGAGCTTGCTTTCTTTAAAGCAGCAGAATTCTTTTCTCCCCCATAGTGAGTCTTCACAGAACTCCAAACAAAACTTAGAACAGTTAACAGCAGGGCTGTTCTTGGCTGAAGTTCACCCTCCTGGTCCCTGCAAGTGGTGGGTCCCAGACTCTCAGCATTTTATTAAAACACTACTCATTTGGGGCACTAATATTTCTTATTCTATAGGCCGATTGTATGTTATACCGGTGTCGGTTGCAGCGTGAAGTTGCCTACAAAGGCAGATACTATTCATGGAAGCTTGATTCCTCCAACTGGATGATTTCTGACTTTTCTTCCTTTTACATCCTAGAGTTTTATGTTTGGTCACTTCTCCACACTGTGGAAAGAGGCAGCTCCTTGGAGCAAAAGGAGCTCCCGCTCTGGTCATCCTCACCAGGGACACACCCCGGGCCGTGCAGGGCACTGCCGTAGGGATGGCTTCAAGAGAACTCTCTTCTGAACCTGATTCTGGTTTCAAGGAACCAGTTTCTGGATTCTTCTTCCTAAAATTGATAATATTCTTGAATTCACGTTAGCACTCACCCTCCCACTTGCCAGAAGAGAGGGATCTCCCTGCGGTGAGTTCACTGGGACACCAGTCAGAGGAGATTTGGCGGCCCTAACCCACAAGGCTTCCGTCTTCCCTGCCGTCTGTGCTTTCTTTTGAGACAAGCCTGGCTTGGGGCCGTGCTGAGTGCTCTGTGGGCAGGTGTACGGCTCATGTAAGAACATGGGCAGACAACTGTCTTTTAGTACTTGGCCGTTTCATCCCCTAATTTCAAAAGGACACAAACTTCCAAAGCAGACAGCGCAGGGGAGAGAGGTTGTGAAGGGTGAGTGTGTCCCGAGCCCCAGCAGAGCGTCCACAGCAGAGCAGGTGCGAGACTCCAGGCCCTCAGGACAGGCAGCCCCCGGGTCAGCCAGGCTGGGGGCCACATCGGCGTCCTCGCCCCCACCGCATGCTGCCCGTCGGGATGCCCCTCACCTTTCCTGCCTCCTCCTGACAGCACAGCACACATGCTCACCGCTGGGCTCACCTTCGCTTTGTTTTTTCAGGTCGTGTGTGTCTTTCTCGTTCATTAAATGCAAAGCACTGCTCATTGTTTCTTTACTTTTTCTCATTAAACTTTTCAGTCATGGGCCTCAAAATTCTGACAGGTTTTTGGTCAAGTCATTTCCATTAAAAAGTACTGATTTTAAAAACTAATGACTTACACATGCGCACACGGGTCCACAAGGCGTTCGCCTGTCCTGAAGGCTCAGGTGCGTGGCTCTCATTGACCAGCTTTTCAGTATTGACCTTCAGTGACGGTGGAGACAGTTCTGTCTCCCCTCCCGCTGATCGAGACTGGGTGGCAGGTACAAAGTTGATCCTTCTAACTAAATTAATGGAGTTATTTCTGAGCTCTTATATTTTATTTCTTTTTAAAGTTACTGCTTAAAAGCTCAATATCAGATTTCTGTGTATGTACATAATATGCATTCAGCAAAGGAGCTTGTCTCCTTGTAAATAACTTCTACTTTGGGCTGCATATTACACTGCATTTTGACCAGATATGGAGTGATAACATACTGGTCTATTATATTCTGTTTGTAACTTTAAAAAAGAGATTCATTAAATGTATTAGAGATCATTCATCTGAATTTAGAAATGAAGTAAGACTTTTTTTCTCACACAAAATAAACCTGCTTTACCTGGAACGCCAGTTTAGCTGTGGTGGATACTTTTGATAAACTGAATGAGCTGAAGCTGCAGCTCATTTCAAATAATTGAGGAAATTGAATTGACAGCTGGTGCATCATTAAAAATGGGTTCTGATAGTCAGTGTGTGAGTTTTGACATATAACTTCCAAGGTGCTCGAAGATTCAAGGGAAGACATTACATCATTCCCGTGACTTATTTATGTAAAAAGGATACAGGCAGCCCCCAAAACAGAAAATAAAGCCTAGGGCTACTGTTGGACCCTGAGTTTTCCAGCAGTAAGTCACCTTTATCTGCAGATGCATGACATAATCATGAGGGTAAAGAACATACGCTTTTCACGTAAATAATTAAATAGTAAGTTTAGCATTTGTAACATATTTATGTTTCCATCACTTATGTACCAATCATCACTATCATGATAACTCAGACCAGGAGAAAAAGGACATTAACCTTTAGGGCCTTGTGGATTCAGAAATTAAAACAAACTTTAACGTCTCACTAGATAATTGCAGAGAAGTATAACAGGGTGATGTGTTAAAGGCATTAGTGTGAAAAGTGCTGTGGTAGCATAAAGCCTCCTGGAAAATGAAATGCAAACAGTTCAAGGAGAGAAATGAAGGATAAACCTTCCAACTGTTAGAAAAGAATACGTTTATTTTTTAAGGTGCATTTTGGTCTCACTTAAAAACGTTTAAATATAAAATATGACAATATTGACTATGGATTTTTTTTTTAATGTGGGAAGGGGTTTGTAAGTTTGTGCACATTTTCTGGGGGAGAGGGGTCTGTACCTGTCCTGGGATTCATCAGGGTGGAGCCTGTGAAACAGTAGTCGGGCCCCAAGGTGCAAGGTGTGGGTTTCTGGCGCCCACACGGAGGTATCTGGAAGGGACGAGGTTAGGCCTGCTCCACAGATTCCGGGAGAGCTGCAGGTTCCGGGCACAGCTCTCAGCTCAGAGACACCCTGCTGCGACTCCGTGGTGTAAGGACATCCCTCCCGTGACGATTCCCTGCTGACAGTTGGCGGTGCTTTGTGTTTCAGTTTGAAGGGAGGAAGTACTGTGAGCACGACTTTCAGATGCTCTTCGCCCCTTGCTGTCATCAGTGTGGTAAGTCCGCTGCGGAGCCCGCAGGACGGTCAGCACAGTGAAGGTGGGGACCTCACTCACTCCCCTGGGCTCCAGCCCCGCCCCAGTGAATAGCGCCGAGATCCTTCATCAGCCCCCGTCCCCATCACTAACAAACACTGACAGCCTGGAGGAGCGAAGCCCCAGAGAACTGACCCCAGGGAGAGAGAGCTGACCCCAGGGAGAGAGAACTGACCCCAGGGAAAGAGAGCTGACCCCAGGGAGAGAGAGCTGACCCCAGGGAAAGAGAGCTGACCCCAGGGAGAGAGAACTGACCCCAGGGAAAGAGAGCTGACCCCAGGGAGAGAGAACTGACCCCAGGGAGAGAACTGACCCCAGGGAGAGAGAGCTGACCCCAGGGAGAGAGAACTGACCCCAGGGAGAGAGAACTGACCCCAGGGAAAGAGAGCTGACCCCAGGGAGAGAGAGCTGACCCCAGGAAGAGAGAACTGACCCCAGGAAGAGCACTGACCCCAGGGAGAGAGAACTGACCCCAGGGAGAGAGAGCTGACCCCAGGGAGAGAGCTGACTCCCGGGAGAGAGCTGACCCCAGGCAGACAGCTGACTCCAGGGAGAGCTGTCTCAGGACTGACAGGACGTCTGTTCCATGAACCCCTGGAACAGTCTTTCCCTGTCAATGCCCCAGGCTTAGCGTCAGAGAGATGCCTGCATGTTACCCGCACCCCTACCTTGGCCTCCAGAGATGGAGACACCAGGAACAGCACTGAGAAGGTTGGACAAAGGAGCATTTAAGTACACATTACAAGAAAGTGAGTTTCCTTTGTGAGTTGCTGAGGACGAGAGATCATCCAGCGTCTCGTCTGGGAAAGGCAGGCAGATTCAGGGATGTGGTGAAGCAGCTGCAGAACCAGGACCTGATGGAAGAAAACATTTCCCAGTGTGGCGCTCCCGCAGCGGGCACAGCAGGGGGGTGCTCGCGAGTCTGCCGTCTCCGAGCGCGACGGGCTGCATCGTCTGTGTCACTTTCCGCAGGTGAATTCATCATTGGCCGGGTCATCAAAGCCATGAACAACAGCTGGCATCCCGAGTGCTTCCGCTGTGACCTCTGCCAGGAGGTCCTGGCTGACATCGGCTTTGTCAAGAACGCCGGGAGGTAGGCGTGGTCCCCTGCCAGCAGGGCAGGCAGCTCCCAGGTCACCGCGCCCTCCTGGAGTCACTGCGTTCTCCCCAGGGCTGCAGGCAGCTCTGGGATCACCGCGTCGTCCCAGGACTGTTGGCGGCTGCCGGGTCACTTCGTCCTCCTGGGGTCACCGCGTCCTCCCAGGGCCACCACATGCTCCCAGGGCCACCACGTGCTCCCAGGGCTGCGGGCAGCTCTGGGGTCACCGCTTCCTCCCGGGGCTGCGGGCGGGGTTCCTGAGGCTGTGGCACCGGCGCGTCTGGTGCGCGTGCTGGTCTTAGAGGTCCCCACACTCCTGCACAGGGGTGCGCGGCTGCCAAAGGGGGTTTCTTAAGGATCAGCCTGATCATCTCCGTTGGAATAAATAACTTGTCATGTAAAAAGTGATGGCTTGATTCTGCTCTTTCAGGCACAGCAGTCATTTTTAAAGAAATGATTTCGTTAATTTCTTTTCAGAGGTATGGGAAGCATTTTTTTACTTATTAGGAAGAACCTTAGATTTAAATGAAGGGCTCTCATGCAGCTCTGGCTCTGTCTGTACAGACATCTGTGCCGCCCCTGCCATAACCGGGAGAAAGCCAGAGGCCTGGGGAAGTATGTCTGCCAGAAGTGCCACGCTCTCATCGACGACCAGCCCCTGATTTTCAAGAACGACCCCTTCCATCCAGACCACTTCAGCTGCGCCAGCTGCGGGTACTGCCAGGCTCGCCTTTTCTCTCGCACAGGTGGTGGGAATAGAGGGTCAGGTTTATCTGCAGTATTTCTGACTTTTAATCAGGAAAACCTTAAACCTGTAGAAGAGTCAAGAGAATGAGTAGAGAGGGTCCCGACACACCCTCCATTCAGTAACCTAGTTAGCAGTGTCCACACCTGAGTGTGTGTGTGTGTCCCCGAGTGCACGTGCAGGCACCTTCAGTCAGTTCACAGTGGAATATCCCCAGTTACCCCCCAGACTTCTCCGTCACTAGGTTTTCCAGTACAAGAGGCCCCCCCAAAAAAACTTAACAACGGTCTTACCTTTGTTCATACACAACTTTCATGGTTGTAATAGGTAGAGCTTTATCTTAAATTGCATGTGTTTACTTTTGTTTTATTTACATCTGAAGGGGATTTTTTTTCCTTCAGAAACTCAAGATGAATTTTTAGGCCATGAGCTTTGGAATTTGTTGTCTGGTGTGAAAATGTAAGGGAAGCAGAGACTCGGCTGGTGTTAACGTGAAGGTCCACACTGTGTTCTGGGGGTGGGGAGGTGAGGAAGGGCAGGGTTCAGTTTGTGCCTTATCTCATTTTCCTGCCTGCCCTCCCTGCTCACTTTTCACTAGCCCGCCTCCTAAAGAATCTTTTAAAACATGAAATGCATCTTGTTTGGGGCCGTCTCTGGCTGCCTGCTCGCTCACCCGGAGACTGAAGATAACGGTGCACTTCAGCACTGGAGGAGGAGCAGTCTGGGCCGGCATTTGTGTATTTTCTGTTAACCTGTAACTGCCCCTGCAGCTTGTCCGCCAGCGCTAGTCAGTGGAACAGCCCTGCAGTCCTCGATTACTTTGTGGAGAGCTGGTGTCTGCGAGCCCGTGCTCAGCACTGGGACCGCCCTCCGCAGCCCTCTGAAGGGGACGCATGGGCATGACCGGCATGGCGTGTCGCCTGGCCCGCTCACACGTTTGTCACACGTGTGATACTCGTGTTCTGACCAAACCCCAAAGCCTATGCGAGCCTGTGGGTCAGGCTGCTCTGATCACCTCCGGGGGTAGCGAGGAAGCCCAGGGCTTGTGGGAGTGGCCCCTCCTGGGGGGCGCTGGCCACACTGGCTGCCCCTCCCTCTCGGGGTGGTGCTCAGCTGGCGTCTTCCCCGCGGACAGGAAGGAGCTGACCGCTGACGCCCGGGAGCTGAAGGGGGAGCTGTACTGCCTGCCCTGTCACGACAAGATGGGGGTCCCGATCTGCGGCGCCTGCCGCCGGCCCATCGAGGGGCGCGTGGTCAATGCCATGGGCAAGCAGTGGCACGTGGAGGTGAGTCCTGTGGCGTCATGCCGCCGTGCCTATGGATGAGCAAGGTTGGGAGACACTGGAGAGTGAGTGTGGGCGTCTTACTGGCCATCACCTTGGTGGGAAACGAGGACCATAGACTGTGCACTGATCTGTGGTCCCGGCGATGACACAGGCAGTACTTTTGTTCCTGGATCCTGGAGGTGAGAGGTGTCATCGTCCAGTCCAGCAGAGGCCTCCGTGTTCGCTCTGCCCTTGGTCTGCTGTTCAGCAAGGCCCCCAGGCGCTGGAGTGAGTGCCACAGGGCTGCCTGGGGCCAAACGAGGTCACTGCCTCGGGCTTTTGTTTCTCCTCTGAGGCTTTGGGGCTTTGCTGCATCAAGTAAATAAGACATGGCAATCTGCAAGTGACTGAATGCACTTTCTTTCAGCATTTTGTTTGCGCCAAGTGTGAAAAACCGTTTCTTGGACATCGCCACTATGAACGGAAGGGCCTGGCGTACTGTGAAACCCACTACAACCAGGTACTGACTGGGCTCCCGGGACGCGGCGTGTGCCTGCAGGAGTGTGCGCTTGGCAGCATCGTAGCTGCAGGGAGAGCTCGTGGTCTGTAGAGGTTTGCTGTTAACTTTTTATCTGGAAAATCATTCTGGACTCACGGAAAGGTTGCAAAACAAAAACTCAAAGAAAACCCTGTTATGTTTTACTCAGGTACACTATTTGCACTTCCTGCTGTCTTTGTAAAAACACATGCTTACATAAATGCACATTTCATTATATGCAAATTTATGCGTACACAGAAACAAATACATGCATATTTTTTTCTGCAGCGTTTGATGAGAAGTTCATGGTCCTTTGCCCCTAAATACCTCCGGTATATCTCCCGGGAACATGGAGCTCTCGTGTGTGCCTGGTTATTGGTGTTGATCACTTTAATCTGCTCATTCCAGTTCTGTCACTTGGCCCAGTCATGTCCCCTCAGCGTTTCCCCACTCCAGTACCAGACCCAGGCCAGAGTTTTCCTGTTCCCTTAACTTCCCGAAATCTGGGACATTTCCAGAGCCTTTTTTGGTTCTGAGTCATGATGAACTATTTTCATTGGAAGAAGTAAAAACTCACCCATGAACTTTTACTCATTTCTTCTAGTAATGGTAGATTCTGGATTGAGTTAGCCAGCTTCTTGTTTTTAAGTGGTACAGGGAGCTGAAATCATAGTAAGTGCTTGCCATTCTGATACTTAGTGGTAACACACCTTTAATTTTTACCATTTTTTTCTTCCATTTTCAGCTGTTTGGTGATGTTTGCTTCCACTGCAACCGTGTCATAGAAGGTGACGGTAAGGCTCTGTTGGGATCTTTATGACACTGTTTTGACAGACACTCTTGGGTGGTGTGAAAGCTGGAGAAGGTTGTTTGGGGTGTGACCGTTATCAGCCCCTTTTCTCTTCCTTTGGCGTATTTCCACGTGATCTCCAGCAGTGAGATGAGGGTGTCCTGGGGGCTGGACTGCTGCCCGGGGCCAATAACACCCAGGCCAGGCCGCAGGGCTGTAGGTCTGCTCCTGTCCCGTCCCTGGGACTGTATTCCGCAGACAGTGGAGAGCAGAGCTGCTTAGGAGTAGGGGGAAGAGTGACTTGAACCCTGCAGACACCAACACCTGGCAGCTGTCTGTCGGCGGTTCCAGGACTTGCCACCCTGGACGGTGGACTGACTGGGGCGGGAAGGAAGCAGCTGTGTTCGCCAAAAGTCACCAGCACAGGTGCCAGAAACTTTCTGGCAAAGTTCTGAAGGTTCCTGTTTCCAGCCCGCTTCGTGGCTCTCGGCAGACAGCCTGATTCAGGAAACGCTTTCTGAAACACTGGCCACCTGCAGTTTGCGAGAGGATTAGTTCAGGGGAGCAATCCGAATCCTTAGTGCCTTTGAAAATAAGTCTCAAGTCCCGCCTGCCAGGGGGAGGGAATGGTCGAAGGAAGCGCTTTCCTCGGTGTCGGCTTGGGAGACAGACTCAGTACATTGTCTGGACTTGGTTTTGTGTTACTTGTCTATTAGCCCATGTCCTTTGCTGGCCAGTGGTGGGAGGGACAGGCAGTGGGCGAGCGCCTGGGAGTGGAGACCGGGACCTGCCATCTCTGGGCCTCGCGGGATGCTCAGCGGAGGGAGACAGTTAACTCCAGATAGAGGCTGGGTACCTTCCTGAGGGGGGCTTCCGGTTGTGGAAGACGGAAGTCGAGTGCGTGGGTCGTATGCCTTTTACTAACGTGAAGGAGTGGCCTTGATAAGTCGATGCCCAGGGTGGCCGGCCTAGTAAGTAAAGGTGTGTGGTTTCTGGCGCTAACTCTGCTGCGAGGAGGCCCCTTGGGAAGCAGCTCCCCCGGGGCTGGGGGCCTGCGAGCTGCTGGTGTGGGCTCCCAGCTCAGGTCCCAGCGTCCGTGACCGCCTCTCCCTCCCCCTCCTCCCAGTGGTCTCCGCTCTGAACAAGGCCTGGTGCGTGAACTGCTTCGCCTGCTCCACCTGCAACACTAAATTAACGCTCAAGTAAGTCCTGAGACTGGAACTCGGGGGGAACCGTGTGCACGTGCCCGTGGAGCTGAGGGAGAATGAGTGGTCCTCTCTGCTCCTCCCGCCCCGCCTCCTGCAGGGGAGGTGCTCCCTTTAACTGCTCGCTGTTCTTTCTTCTGTTCCTTCTCTGTCCTGCGCGAAGGGATAAGTTTGTTGAAATTGATCTAAAGCCAGTCTGCAAACACTGTTACGAGAAAATGCCAGAAGAATTTAAGAGGCGGCTTGCCAAACGGGAGAGAGAAGCAAAGGATAAGGACAAGCAGAAAAAGAAAAAGCCCGTCTGTCTGTGAGCTTTCCTGTCCCTCTGCCATCACTTCTGCTGCTTCTTTGGTCAGTCCTTTCAAATATGCTTTTGTTCTCTGTTCATCTTTTGCTTTTGAAGTTTATTTCTCCTTGTGTTGGTAGCCGCCAGAGATTGAAATAGAAGTATCTTTCCTGTTCAGAGTTTACCCTTTTGCATAATTACTAAAATATACACTTCGCTGAGGTCCCCGCTTAATATTGGCTTGTGCTCCACTGATTTCCCTTCACCTGTAGACTGTCTCGTCTCTGTTTGAAATCACGATGTGGTGCACATTTCTCTCTCTCTGTCTCTCTTTTTAATGGATTCGAAGGGGAGAATTTTAATCTCTTAATAGATACTGGAAAAGCTTTAAAATATTTTTGTCTGATAAAACCCTTGTTTTTGGTTTCTTTGCCTAAACTAAAATAACTGGTAAATCCAGTGTTACATGCTGAGTTCTGTGTTGAACTAAACCCTTTGGGCACGTCTCACGTCTAACAGGGACATCTGATGTGCGTAGTAAGCCAGCTGTTACCTTGGGTGCACGTGTTTTCCCGCCGTGCCCGTATGCTACTGGCTAGGAATTCACTTTCTTGATGTTTTCAGACTCAATTTTAGTCCTGATTTTTATAGGGCGTATTTCAGTCTTTGAGATTCTCTTCAGTTGCTAGCCTAATTGTCCCAGTTCCTTCATCATTACCGTTGTGTTCTGATCTCTAAAAGGTTTTGTTTTTATTCTCACGTTTCCTTCTACAAAGAGGAATTAAAATTCAAATATAAAACTAAAACAGTGGGAGTTTTGTTTAGCAGTGTTTCTGAGATCGGTGATTCTTTCATCAAAAACGCAGCAGTTCTTATACCTTTTGTTCTAAGAACACTTTGGGAGAGATTTTTAACTCTGTACTATTTAAATCCAACTGCCAATTGAAATGTGACGTTTGAATTACTGTCAGCATTGGATCTCTGGAAAACAGAAAACAACTCTTCCGTGGTGCTTCAAAGTAAAACTTTTCATTTTAAATAATGTGGTCAGGAATCAACTTTGTTATTAATGTTGTTCTTTAAAATTGTATCAGCAGATTTAATAATTTGTCACAGGTGTGTCATTGGACTTGTCCCACAAATGCTTCCTTAGGGTGATTCTACAGAAAATTAACAAGTTACAAAGTTCTGTGTTCACTCAATTACCATTAAGGACCCTACATTTCAGCAGTGATAATCCCTTACAATGGTCAGCTGGCAGTGCATTACTCAGCGTTAGGAGGCCGTCTGAACCCCTGTCCAGAGCAGTTTTACAAGTACATTGAGTGTGTGTTGCCCTGGCGTTTAAAACGCGTTGAGTTCTCCATATAAATTCATGCCATTCACAGACGTAACTGCAGGCAGCCTGGCTCACTGGTGCTCTCAGAGGGTGATTTAAGACTTTCTGTCAGCCAGCCAGCCCAGATGACCTGTTCTTATTTTAGATTTCTTAAAGGTGACTGTCGTTGCTGGGGGCGGGAGGTCAGGAAAGACGAAGCCTTACAGCTACCTCCCTTAAAATACTAAGTAAGATTATTTTGCCTTCAGTAAAGGGAGGCTCATTCAAATTACAGAAATACAGCTCTCTGCTTTGAGTAACTTCTTGAAGGTGTTCTCGTGGTGCTTTAAAACGTTGACCTTACCTACCTGCTCACGTTAGGTCCCCTGTGTCCTTAGCACAGAGTGCAGTACGCTGTGCCTTCTGCACCACACAGAGAGAGGCGTGAGGTCGGTTCATAAGGACAGCTTTTTTCACATGCTGTTATGAATTTGTATGTCTATCATAATGATTAGCACTGAGACTACAGAGTTGCAGGTTTTGCTGACATGAATGTGGATGTGCCGTATGCAGTGTCTTCATTCACCAGAAAATCACTGCACATTATTTCTGTATCTGTGTACATATGTCGAACACATTTCTACTATTTCTTCTCTTTTTAATCATTTTCTTTAGGAATAAATTTGTGGAGTTTGACATGAAGCCAGTCTGTAAGAAGTGCTATGAGAAATTTCCGCTGGAGCTGAAGAAAAGACTTAAGAAGCTAGCCGAGACCTTAGGAAGGAAATAACTGCCTTCAGTTATTGTTTCTCTTCTGTGCAAAGATCAGAGATTACAAGATTGCATGACCTGATCCACCCTTACCTAAAGCTGTATCTCAGAATAGCTGAAAGTGGAGAGGACCAGGAATGGTTTTCTTCATCTCCTTTTTCTCGTTAAAAAAGAAAAAAGTTTGTGGAATCAAATTTTAAAAATGGATCAAATCAAGATTTGCCTTTGTTCATAACCCTTGTCAGTGTGCTGAAATGTAGGCTTAATAGCAAAAAAAAAAAAAGTTAATGCTAAATTTTAATAAAGGTCCAAAGATTAAATATAACTTTTAAAAGTGAAAGTAGGGAGTTAGCTTTTACGTGACTCAGATAAAAAATATGAACCTTATTTTACTTTGGGTTCAAGGTAAATAATTACAAGTGCAGTTGGAGAGGATATAGGAAAGAAAAATAACCAGCCAAGAAAAACAAATCTCACAGAATCTCAGTACGTTTATCAGACTACTGGCTGTAAGACGAATACATACGTTACTAAGACAAGAAGCAGGTCTATTCAGAACTACTTGACTTGGGGATTTTTGTCGTCATTGTTAAATGCAATAATTATTATGCTTAGTTTTATATTTTGTTCTCCTTGTGAACTTCCTCATACAATTACTTAACATAGTAGTTATAGCTAGCTAATAGTATTCCTTTTTAAATTTTGTGCAAAAAAATTTGTACTAGGTATTTGAAAATGCAGTGTACTTTACAATATTGGAAAAATGAAGTATTTTTTAATGCAGTACAGCAATTGTGCGTCTAAGCTTAAGGTCAAAGATGTAGTCTTAGGACATGAAATTAAATCTGATGTAGTTTGGAATGTATTGCTTAAAAAGTGAATGTATATGTATCAGTCATACTGCCTTTATAACCATGCTAGTATCTATGCTTTATACATAATCAAACTTGCGTTGCCTTAGAAAAATACATACATTAATCAGGAATTCTAGCTGTTTCACACAGTACAAGCCAAAAATAAGTGCTAAGTGCACTGACTGAGATTTGTAAACTCAGATTCATTTGCCACAGCTATGAGTATATTAAGAATATTTTTCTCCTTTTTGGGGAAACACGTTGAGATTAATTTCTGTGATCTCATTAGGAGAGAATGATGTTGCTATGAATTTCAAGTTTTTCATTACAAATCATTTACTATAAGTAAGAGGTATAAGTGACACTTCTAAATTGGAAGAGGGATATTTAAGGGCCGATTTTAGTCAAAAGTAGTGAATTATTTTATTTGGTAAAAAGTTTTGTCCTAATGTGTCTGGACCATTCTTTCTCCATAAATGTGTATGCAAAGCAGATTCTGTGAACATTTTTTAAATGTTACTGCTGCTGTGTTATGTAAAAGATTCAGTTGCCAAGATGGACCTCTAAGGTGAAAATTATGGGTTTTTCCAAAAATTTCTGAAATACTGTTTTGCCATTTAAAGAAAAAAAACTCAGGATGCTACCAGTCTGCCATTAAATATTTGTATGCATGTATTTTTTTAAAGTTTGTGCATGCACTTTACAGAGTAAATTCTATCTCAGTTTTCAAATAACTTATAACCAATTACTTTATTTTTTAGCATTCTTTCAGGGTTCAAAGAATTATCAGTGATGGAAAATAATCAATATACAGTTTAAGACTATGTGCTCAGAGGTCTGATACAGTCTTTGCATTTGAAGCAAGAATTGAAATCACTTCCATGTGCCTTTGGCAGCAATAGATGACCAGCAACGAAAGTCTTCAGCATATTTGTTAAATACTATACTGTGGTTACAGGCAAAATAGTGCAGGGTTTGCTGCCTGGAGCCTTGATGCTGAATTCTCAGATACTCCCCACCCTGGAATCTGGGGCAGAAAGCGCCCACTGACCTGTGTTCTCGATCATGTGGATGCAGCGTGGGCTGAACCCACTGGTTGGTTCACATCTCGTGTCCAGAGGTCCCACTGCTCACTCTCCTCTTGAAGTGTTAGTTCACACTTCCAGTGCTGTTGGGGGTTTTATCCAAACACACACTTTCTTCTTTGACAGGGTATTGCTGGGCCCTTCCTTACACGTGGGAAGCGGGGAGGGGTGGGGAGGCTGTCAGTGGAACAGAGGATAAACTGCTGGAGTTCACAGGATTTTCCATGGAAAAACTCAGGCTAGAGAGCATCTCCTTGTTTAAAGTCCTAAAGTGGTCTGAAATCACTTCCTGTTCTTACCAGATTTCTGAGTGTTCTTTCTAAGTCTAGGATAATTGGGAAAATGCCTAGGTACGAGTAAGACATTCTTTGGATCACGTTCAAAGCCTTATTAACATTGTAACTGAAGTGGTAGGTCATTTTGCTTCATTTATTTGCCAAAATAACGATTTCCAGGTTAAGAAAGTTGTGAGGTAAGCTCACAGCATTCTTGTAGTGTCTCATTTTAGACTGTCAGCTCAGTGGCAGGGACGCTGTATCAGTAACTTTTTATAGGGCAACCATCACAGTGTACTCTCTGTGCTTAATAAATGCTCATAATGATTCAGAATAACCTGTTGTGCATTGTTTAGCTTCTGTGGCTTTGAGACATGGAACTGTGAGAAGACAGGACTAGTGCTTAAGAAAAGGGTGTCTTGGAAACAACCTGTGTCTGTGGATGGATGAATGAATAAAGAAGGTGTGGTGTGTACACGATGAAATATTATTTAACCATAAACAAGTGGGGAATCTGGCCACTTGAGCAACGTGGATGGGACACAATGCTGACTGAGTGAAATGAGTCAGAGAAAAACAAATACTTGTCTTGTATGACTTCACTTACCTGTGAAATCTTAACAAAAAACAAAAAAGCTCATAGATCCAGAGGACAGACTGGTGGTTGCCAGAGGCGGGGTGGAGGGGTGGGGGTGGGCAAAGCGGATGAAGGGGCAGGCAGTAAAGACTTGCAGTTGTGAAGTAAGTCTTAGAGAGGTCACATCCAGCATGGGCACAGCTATTGGTAACATTGCTAAGAGAGTAGTTCTTAAAAGTTCTCATCACAGGGGAAGTTTCTAGCCCTGATGGATGTTAACTGGACATTGTGGGGTTATTTTGCAGTGGGTACCAGTTTGGAATCATGACATTGTGCACCTGAAACTAATACAATGTTATATGTCAGTTGTACTTCAATTTTTAAAAAAGAGAGTTCCAAGCTTTTTTTAAAAAAAACTTGCTTAGATTTTCATTTACTTTTTAAAGCTTTTGGCGAGGGTATTAGTTTTACTTACTTATTTAAAAAAATTTTTTTAATGAAGATACTGGGACCTTGTGTGTGCAAAGCATGCACTCTACCACTGAGCTATACTTCCCCCACAAAAGGCCCTTTCAAGCTTTTACTGTGTGTAGTTTTCTCCTGGAACACTGTATGTAAGTAGCTCTATATGTAAGTCCCCGTAGAAATGTCAGACATCCTCTGGGTTCACAGAGCGGCTTCTTTGCAGGTGACACTGTCATTTAATCCTGACACCACCAGCTCCTTGACAGCACAGGGTGTGATGCTATGTTGGCCTTTGGGGTTGCACCGCTGAGAAGTGGCACTACCAGAATCCACGTAGTGTGTCCACGTTTCTACTGTTACTCTGGGGTAGGGGGTGAAAAATTCAGGTATTCTTGAATATATCAGAGAACCTTTATATGTATGGCTGAAAATGGTAAGGTTACTGTGAATGAGGCAAACCTTGGAACCCTTGGACTGCAGGAGGAGTCTTCCCACTGTTCACTGTAAATTCTGATCTGTTTTAGTTCTGGGGTGGGGGGATGCCTCCCTTCACATCACTCAGGCAGCCGGGGCCGCTGTGTGTGGTGCGCTCACTGCCGGTGCCCCAGGCGCTGCATCCTTCCCGGCTGACTAATCCCAGCCCTGCACCCCTTTTCCTCACCTGGGCAGGTGCAGTCTTCCTTCCCTCCTCCCCAAGCAGAAGGGATGGGAAGCTCCAGCACCACGTGGACGCCGTCATGGGACAAGCGAGCGTAGGGTCTGCAGGACCACAGCACCCTCCTCCCGCGGAGGGGGAGGGGAGTTTTCCCAGAGCTGGACTCCAGAGGAGGATGCCAGGTAGTGGCCAGGAGGGGCCGGGAAAGGGTGGGTGACCTAGGCCCTCTTCCATTTCCCGTTTTCTCCGTTTCCCTTAGTGGGGTCACCGTCTGTCCAGGCTTCTCAGCTAACGTCCAGCTGACTTCTCTCCTTCCCTCCCGACAACCTCCACGTGTCCCCCAAGCAGAGTACTCTCAAACCCAGCCCCTGCCCGCCGCCAAGCTGCCCTCCCTCTGCCCTGACCTCCAGGCACCCATCACTCACTCGCTCCTGCTTTGTGACCTGGGTTTGGTGCACTGGGCCAGCAGGTCCCAGCCTGTGGTGCCTGTTTTCTCCCAACTGCCAGTGCCCATCACACAGGGTTGAATGTCTTTCCCATATTGTCACCTGCCCTCCTGAAACACATATACCCTTCTCACTTTTGAGACTCAGCACAAATCCAACACATTTTAGAACACTTCATCACTTCTCCAAGCAAAACCAGCACTCTTCCTTTCCTCTTAACTAACCCTCCACTCATACCTCTGACTCCCTGGCTGTTAGACACTGTGTGTATCTGTGTTCCCCCTGGGCGGTTGGCTCCACAGCCTCCTTGCCGCTCGCAGGAGGCGCGCAGCGACTGCTGGATCCTTGGCAAAGTGCACTCTGCCCTTAACCAGTTTCAAGCATTCCATGAAGCTATCGTAACTTTTCAGCTCAGAGCCAGCAGCGCCCCCCGGCCCCAACTGGCCCCTGGGACTCACACATGCGGTGACAGATCATGTTAACATCTTTATTTTCATTCATCTCAAGGTACTTTCTAGTTTCCCTTGTGACTCCTCCTTTGACTCAGTGGTTATTTAGAAGTTGGTTGTTAATTTGCACGTATTTGTAAGTCTCACCTCTCTCTGTAACTGATTCCTAATTTCATTCTATTGTTGTGAGAAAACATACTTCATATGATTTCAGTCCTTTTACACGTGCTGAGGCTTGTCTCATGCCCTGGCATGTGGTCTCTGCTGGAGAACATTCCACGTGTGCTTAAATGTTCTTATTCTGCCTTAAAATGTAGGTTTTATTTTATCACAACAAATAGCCTAATTAAAATATAGGCAACAAATAAGACAAAAGAGTTTACCAAACAAGAGTTACTGAGGGCAAATGTGCCTATGAGAGAATCTTCAACAATATTACCTAATAGGGGCTAAAATAAAACTGCTACTGAATGACACTTGGGCCCATTCGCCCACAGTCAGTAAAGCCAGTCTACTGACCCCAGGTTGTGGTGAAGGAAGGTACAGCATTTACTGCAGATGCCAAGCAAGGAGCCCGAGCAGCTGGTGCTTAAAAAATCTGAAGCCCCTGCAGGCTTTCAGGGAAAGGTTTTTAACAACAGAGGAGGGAGGGGGCTGAGGGGTGCATGAGCAGCACCAGACATTGTTCTGATTGGTCAGTGGCATGGTCATCAGGGGTCAACATCATCAACTTTCTGCTTCCCACCTATCTGGGGTCCCTGTGTTTGTGGACAACACAGTTAACTCCTTCCAGCTGGTGGGGGTTTCAGTGTCTGCAAAACAGCTCCAGGGACGTGACTCAGAATATTATCTATAACCTTCAGGAGGAACTAAAGGTCTTTGATTTTGTTTAATGGCTAAACTATCATTATTTTGTCTTGCTTGACAGTTTTCCTTTGTTTTTGTATTTTTTCATTTCTCTGATTCAGTTTATTCTTTGGAACTCAGAGAAGGTCTACAGACAAGAGGCAGGTGAAGGACAGGGGGGTGGGGTTGTCCTGGGAAGGCCCCAGAGGCTCCTGCTTGGCTACAAAACCATGTGCAGTCCTGCTACACACTTTTTAGATGGCTTAAATGTAACAATACTGACAATACCAAGTGATGACTAAGGTGCAGAGCAATCAGATTTCTCACACGTCCCTGCTGGGAATGCAGACTGAGATGGCCGCCCTACAAAACATATTGACAGTTTCCTAAAGTTACACATAACACCCACCATGGGGCCCAACAGTCCCACACCTGAATCTTTACTTTAGAACAGGTGTGAGCAAAGTTATCCTTAAAGGACCAGATAATAAATATTTTAGGCTTACAGGACACAGGTCTCTGTCACAACTAACTATTCAACTCTGTCACTGGAGCACAAAACAGCCATAGGACACCACATAAACAAATGGGCATGGCCGTGTTGCGGGAAATTTTCGTTTGCAAAAACAGGGAACCAGCCCACACATAGGACTTTGTTTGCAAACCCTTGCCCTAAAGAAATGAAAACTTGTGCTCACTGAAAAACATGTATACAAATGTTTACAGCAGCTCTGTTCTCAGAATCACCAGAAACTAACAACCCAAATGCCCTACAGCTGGTAAATGGATAACCCCGTGGTACGTTCACACTGTGGAATATTACTCAGCAATGGCAAAGAATGAACTAGTGATTATGCAAAAACTTGGATGAATTTCACAGGCATTACGCTGAGTGAAAGAAGCCAGTATCAAAACACTGTATGATTCCATCCATAAGATATTCTTGAAGAGACAAAACTACAGTGTGGAATCAGGGCAAGGGACAAGTGCAGGGCGTGACTCTAATGCCGTCACCTGACCCAGGTTGGGGGGTGATGGAATCAGCTGCATCCTAACTGTGGTTGTGATTACACAAATCTATGCATGTCTTAAAATTCATAAAACTACACACACCCCAAACGGGTCATTTTTCTATATGATTATTTACCCCAAATACCAGCATCAGTTCTATTAAAAAGATAGTAATTATGACTGTACCTCATTTCTTTACCACCTAAGCCCTCAGCTGTTTGCAGGCTGGTTTTTGCCTGCACCATTTCTTTCAAAAACCAACTTTCAGGAAGCAAGTTGTCGGTGGCGCAGTATCATGTACACACGAACACCGTGTGGAAAGAAGTGAAGCAGTTCTCTGTTTATTGATTCTTAGAAAAGGGTTTATATAGGATATGCACGATGCCTCACATATCACCTAAGTTATAACAATGTTAATAATCTTAAGCTATTTAGGTCCCCAAGCTCCTGCAGTAAAGCACAGGATATTACATGATAAAGGACAGATTGTTTGAAAGTTCATCAGAGTTCATCAGGAAACTTCATTAAGTAGGCCATCTCTTGTCCAGCCGGCTGTGCCTGTCTTAGGTTGTCCTTCTCTGAGGATCTCACCCGTCACTGGCTATCCAGCCATCCATACTGGATACATTAAGTAGGCCATTTCTTACCAGCCTGGATACGTGACATTCCTCACAGCTTGTTTATCAGTTCAACCTATGGCTATTCTCTAGAGCTTTCAGACAGGGGCCTACACAAGTCTAAAGAATTTATCTCAGTCACCTTTCCTGACCTCTCTGCAGCGTTGTTATGCTGTCGATTATTCTCTCCTCAGAGCTTTTGTTCTAGCTTCTGAGATGCTGTACTTTTTGGCATTTCTGACAGCGGCACTGACTGCTACACGTAATACCGTTCTCCAACACAACCTGTTCTCTTTAAGTTCGCCATCTAAACAAGAAGCACTAGAACTGTTCAGAGCTTCGCTGCACAACACACCAAACACACAGGGCACTCGAGTACTTGAAATGGAGCGAGTGCATTCAGCTGAGCAGCTGAATTTTTAACTCGATTAAATTTTAATTAATTTAAAATGTAAAGCTTGATAAGCATTTCGGTTATTGACAACTTCCAGGTATGTCTGGAACAACTTGGGTAAATGAATCTATTTTTTCCCACCCTACATTTTATGAAATCTAAACACAGATTCAATTTCCATAGACCAGATTGTGAATGCTTGGTACAGAAAAAAGAATGTAAGATCGCTTACTAACAATCTGTTTATATTAATTGCATGTTGAAATTATGTTTTAAACATAGTGGGTTAAATAATTATAATTACATAATTATAATCATAATTATTAAAATTTATTCACCTGTTCCTTCTTACTTTTTAAAGTGCGGCTTCTAGAGAATTTTAAATTGTATGTTGGGTCACATTATATTTATCCTGGGCAGCACTGAGTAAAGGGCTTCAATTTGCACACTCGTACGTACAAAAGCACGTGCACTTATATACATATACATACAAGTGTCTACATACAGAGCCATGTACATGCGTGTGTACACACATTCCTTAATTTACAGGTGTGTGCGAGCTTGGCCTCCAGGATTCCAGGCAGGGCTGGGCTGAGCTACCATGTGATTCCTCTTCAGTTGACAGGGAAGAGACATTTCTGCACCCCGAAGGCAGGGGAGGTTGAAGGGAAGTCAGTGCCCCAAGTACAAAAGACTATTTTCACAGATGCAATCAAAGCAACAGTTTTAAAATGGAAACTTAATTATGGGCAAGAACAAAAGACAACGTCGGTGGCAAAAAGCAGTCATGTTGGTACTTCCTGTTTCTGGCGTTCTTTTTCCATTGTTAAAGTACAGTCAGTTTACAACACTTAGTTTCTGGTGCACAGTGATTCAGTTATACGTATGGATATCCCTTTTCATATTCTTTTTCATTATAGGCTATTTCAAGGTATCAAATACAGTTCAATTAAATCAGAGGTGAGGACTCAGGTTAATCAGATGAAATGGTGGCCAATGAAAAATGTTATAAGCCAGGTATGTCTGTGGATTCAACTCTCACCTGAATGGCATTTACATTTGCAATGCGTCAGCAGGAGTGGTGGCCGGTACAGTGGAAGGCATCCCACCGCTGAGGTGTTCCTTATGGAGAATTTATAGCTACTGTGTCATTCCAGGAAAGGGTGATTACTTGTGAGAATGTTTGGATGGAACTGGTCCGTGCTGCGAAAAAAGACCTGGGCCAGAACACACATCTTCATGGAGAAAGTCTGTTTTCCAAGCCCAGAAGGGCAGCTCATCTTTCCACTAGGTAAAAACTGAGATTACAAAGCTTAATAAATGTACTTAAGAAAAAGCCTTTTGAGTTCCTCAAGCTTTTCTCTTTGGCCTCCTCCTTTTCAGTATATTCAACTAAAACAGACTGGTGGTGGTACACGTGCTAGGTAAGAGTCTCTGGGAAAAAGGCAGCGTGCTCCCTCCCTGGGTCTCCTGACCTGCAAAGCCGAGCACGTTAGTAACAGTGCCCTCAGGAAGCTGTCAGGAGAATCAAGGGCGTCACCAGAGTGAAGTGCCAGGAAAGGAGCTGATCAGGGCGGTGCTCCCTGTCGCCACGGCTCTGCTACCCCGCCCTCTCCAAGGCAAACGCGCGGTTTCCACGGGAGCCGGGTTCCCGCAGGGCCCCCCGGAGGCTGGAGCGAGCGGACTCCTGTCCCGCCCCAGGTTAGCGGACGGGACTGAAACAAAACGGACAGCCTGGAGGGCCCTCCTTGGAGAGGCAGTATCGTCCATTGTAGAAAATAAGGGACAAGCAATGGGGAAAGCCTGGAAGCGGCCAGGTTAATTACAAGCGCTGGAGAAAACCGTATTTCGTCTGTTAAAACAGGAGGACACAAATCATCCACAACCGTAAACTGCCGACGTCCAGTGCACACGGGCGCGCTTTCTTTAAACTGGAAACACTTTGTGAAATCGTTTTAAACTAAAGACTTAGAAACTCAAGTTCCGAAAGAAGGCACTTGACGACTTGGAAGACGCAGACGACGGGCGCGGAGCTAACTCCCTTCCGGACGCGGGCCCTCTCGGCCCGCCGTCTCGCCGCGCGCTTTCACCGCGTCACAACCCGCGAGCTTCGCGTTCCCGCGCGCCGGGGCCCGCGCCGCGCAAGCGCAGTCGTCTCCGAGCGCCAGCGCCGGCGCCCGCGGGACTTGCGCGGCGCACAGTGCTGACGCAGCACGCACGCACGCACGCGCGTCAGCCCCTCGCCGGCGACGGCGCTGCGTCACGGACCTTCGAGCACTGCGCTCCCGAGACGGCGGCCCCTGCGGCCTCGGCGCTGGCGTCCCGCGCTCGGAGTCCGGTCGGCGGCGCGATGAGGCGCAGCAAGGCCGACGTGGAGCGGTACATCGCCTCGGTGCAGGGCTCCGCCCCATCGCCCCGAGAGGTGAGCCGGCCGGGGCGTGCGGCCTCCGGGCGGGCTGGCGGCGCCATGGCTCCGGCCGAGGCGCGGCCGGGCTGGCGGGCGGGGGGTGGGGAGGCGGCGGGCGTTGGCGCGGCGCTCCCTGCTTCTCCTTCTCCTTTTCTTTCTCCTCGGCGTCTCGGCGGCCCCGCTGCGCCCACGGCCCGGGCTCCTCGCCGGCCCTCACACTCCGCTTTGGACGCGGCCTTTACAGGCTTTTCGCTTTTCGGCGGAGTCTTGGGGATTCTAGGTTTCCTGCCGGGCCTTGCTCGTGGGGTAGGCCTTCCAGCCTTCCGAGAGGCCTCCTAGGGCGCTTTTCCTTCTCCGAGGTGGGCCGCGTGCTGGGTGACCGGGGTGGGCGCTGGATCCTGAGTCACTGCCGGCTCGCAGGCTGTGGGGCGTGGGGCGCGCAGGGCGGAGTTAGGGCGTCTGTCCTCGGACCGGCAGTGTTAGACACGCAGGGCAGTGCTCGGCGCACGGTCAGCGCTCCGTGAGTGTGGCATTCTGGGCTCGGGCCAGAGGTTTTTCAGGGAATTAAAAGGGGAAGCGCACGGACAGTCATGGCTATCGTGGCAGAGTCTGCGCGTCTTTCACCGCCCACTGGGCACGTGTTATCTTCCCGCTCCCAGCGACCCTGCGGGTATGGAGACCTGCAGAGATTAAAGATACTCGCCCAGGGTCGGAGTGGTGGTGCGGCGGGATTCCGGCAGTGCGTGTGGTTTTCATTTAGAAATAGAGGAGTAGGTTACAGGCCATTCCTTCACAGGAGAGAAGGGTGCCTACAAACTTTGTAATTTCAAACTGCTGGCATAGTCGTAAATACAAACGTGGTACCAGAGTCTAAAACAGGGCTTTGTTTAATGTCTCTGTACTCTTGAAATTGATAGACTTTTATTTTCTAAAGCAGATCTGTAGCTTTTATGAAATTCTTGGTGGGGACCCGGATTCTCAAAAGGTTTAGAACCACTGTCTAGACAGGAGTTAGAATGTTCTTTGAACAAAACTTTTCTATCAAATGAAGAAGGGTGAGGACAAGACTTTAAAGGTTTTGGGGTTTTTTTTGGCCACCTATTTTGTATTTATAAAGAGTATTACTATTATTTTAAATGGAAGTGCTGGGGATTAAACCCAGGACCTCGTGTATGCTAAGGATGCGCTCTACCACTGAGCTACAGCCACCTCTCCATAGAGAGTATTATTCTAATGAGATGTTCTCCTTCAAACAGGGGGAAATCATTTGCTTTAGAACCTGGGACTTCAGTGGAACATTAGCAAGTGATGACTTAGGAGCCTGTGACCGTATTCTTTTAGCGTGGGTCTGGGTGAAGCAGAGGCAGTGGCTGTGAGGAGTAGAAAGAGACTGGTGTTGACGTGGTGCCCAGTTTGGCAGAGACTGGCTGTGAGTGAACTGACTTACCAGGATGTCCGAGTTCTAGGGGCAGTGATGGGGCCACAGTCTCCTGTCTTTCCAGGCCTCCATTGTGCTGTCGTTTGTTCCTCTCCTTTTTGCTTTGGCCATTTTCTACTCTTTCATGCCTGCTTTTGCCTTTGGTGAAAGTGTCACTTACGTTTCTTTAGTTTTTTTCCCAGATGGCTTCTATTTAGTTTTCTTAGAGTTCTGTCTAGTTGGCTTCCTATTCCTCACTTCTGATTTCCTGCTTCTCAGGGGCAACTTGACAGCTCTTAGTTGTTCTAGCATTGACACCTGTGCTTCATACTTCTGAACATACGTATATACTTCTAACATATGTATATACAGGGACCCTCGAACAACATGGGTTTGAACAGCACAGGTCTACTCCTGTGTGGGTTTTTTTCAGTAAATACGGACTGTAGTACTGTACAACCCAGTGTTGTGAGTCTGAGGATGTGGAAACTTGGGTACAGAGGAGCCAAGACTGTAGAGGAACCCTGTGTACAGGGGACTGGCTGCAAGTCTGTGTGAATTTTCTACTGCCAGGGAGTCAGTGTTACTAACCCCTGCTTTGTTCAATGGTCAACTGTATTTTTCTTTATCTACTTTTCCCGATTTTAGACACTTTTTATTGGCTTTCAACTCAGTTCCTCCAAATCTGTTCACAGATATATTTATTTTCACCCTCATATTTCCAGTTATGTTATTGCAAATTTTAGTTAAATTATTATCTAGTGTTTATATAATTATGGGAAGGTAAATATTTTTGCATTTGAGCCACCTTTATAGTTTTTTTCCCCCAGAGTTAATAATAATTGCTCTATTTTTTGGTTTGTTTTGTTTCCTTTGATATATTACTAATTCTGTACCCAAATTCAATTCAGACTCTCAAGTGTTAACAGATAGGTTGCACAATCCACCAATTTTAGCTTAAAAAAATTTTTTTAAAGAGTCTTCCTTCTGGATTACTCTTGTCTGATTGCTCCTCCTTGGGCCAGTTGCTGCTTCTCTTTGCTACACAGCTGTGCTACTGGGCTTTCCTGTATCATCATCTTGAGAATTCCTTTCACCTCTTTTCTGGTGTTAAACTCTTGGTTTCCTGTAACTCGTGTCCACTGTTTTGGTGTAGCACAATCTCCAGTTTGCTTTGAGTAGGAATCGATGGGAATTTTTTTTTTAAACATCGTATGTCTCAAGAATGTCTTTACCTAATCGATTGGTTATCAGATTCTAGGTTTGAAATAATTTTTTCCTCAATTTTGAGAGCACTGCTTCATTTTTGAATTGTACTGTTAGAAGTGTGATGTGATTTTTAGTTCTGAATAGCTTACAGGTTTTCTGGAAGTTTCAATTGACAAGCTCATTTCTTTCCGTGTGGGACATTTTTTATGTTATTTCTTCGAGCTTTTCTTCTCTCTTGCTTTTTTTTTCCCTCTTATTTTTCTGACGTTCTTAGTAATTGAAAGTTGGTTCTGACTTGATCATCCAAATTTTTGTCTCTTATTTGTGTCCTCTGTTGTATTTTTTGAGAGATGTTTTTTAACCTAATCTTCCCAGCAAAGGGGAGTGGGAACACACTGTTCAGTACCTAAATGTTGCTTATCCCCCTTTCCCTCACCCTTGTCAGGACTCCATAAGTTTGGAACCCACCAGTTTATACTAGAACAAACCTATTTACTTCAGGTTTTTACAGGGGATGTATGCAAGAGGCGGAGTCAGGGGGCTGTGTAAGTTGAAGGGTCATGTGGCATCTCTTGAGGTCTGAATGTGCTGTTTTCAGCCCCACAGCAGTTCTCCAGACTTAGCAGCTAAAGTGAATTCAAGTATTTGCTCACAGTGGCATGACGTGTCATGGGAAGCAGCACTGGCCCAGCCAGGGGCTGTCCTGTGTGCTCCTTTCTCGCTGTGTGTCCTTCACAAGGCACTGAACCCACCTGGGCTCTCCCCTCATAAAATGAGGAGACTAGAGACAGAAGAGTATCACGTTTCCCCTAAATTTTGTGATTCTGTGTATTAGTCTTTAATAATTGTTTAATCATCTGAAGATAGTCCTCTTTAGTGAGGTAGTTGGGAGCAAAATGGGTTATGGTGTTGATTTTTCTGTGATGTGTTGACATTGTACCTTGTGGAAGTCTGTTTTAAAAAGTGTGGGGGGAGCTGCGTTCCTGTCAGTGCCAGTTTGAATGTTGTGTATTACTATTGTCGTAAACATCCTCCTGTCTTATAAATTCATGAATTCATGGGTTTGGGGAAGGAAGGCTGTGTACCAAATTCTGATGTATTCCTTTCTTTGCTTTTTAAAGTATTTCTTACTAACTACAGTTCTGTCCTTCTTGATTTGTTTTCTCAGATATTTAAGAATCCTAAAGTTTAACATTGTTTATAGTTTTAGAATATATCCTGCTATGGATGTACAGTAAATATTGTCATACTGAGATCATATGGAATGACTTTCTGGGTGTAAGTCACTATTTTGACATGAAAGTAAGTATGTTTTCAACACCTTTATGGAGAGTAATTTATATACTGTACAATTCACCCATTTAAAGTGTACAGTTTAAAGAGTTTCAGTGTATGATTGATGTTTTAAATTGTGGTAAACTATGTATAACAAAATTTGCCATTTTAATAACTTTAAGGTATATAACTCAGTTGCGTTAGTGATGTTTAACCTTCACCACTGTCTATTTCTAAAACTTTTCATCACCTCAAACTGAAACTTTTTAACTATTTAGCAATAATTCCCCTGGTTCCTCTTCTCCCTAGCCCTGGTTACCTTGAATCTACTTTCCCACTTTACGAATTTGCCTATTTTAAGTATTTCATTTCCGTGAGAGTGTACAATAATTGTCCTTTTGTGCCTGGCTTATTTAACTTAGCATGTTTTAAATGTTCATCCATATTACAGCATGTATCAGGACTTTCATTCCTTTTTATGGCTTAGTAGTAATCTATATGTATATACCACATTTTGTTTATCCATTTATTTGTTGATGGACACTTGCGTTTCTGCCTTCTGGCTATTACTGAGTAATGCTGCTGTGAACATGGTACAGTGTACAGGCATTGCTTAGAGACCTTGTTTTTAATTATTTTGGGTATATGTATTTCTAGGAGTAGAATTGCTGGGTATAGCCTGTGTTTAGCTTTTGAGGAATTGCCGAACTATTTCTGTAGTGGCTGCACCATTTTCTATCTCCACTAGCAGCGTGAGAGGGTTCCAGTTTCTCCACATTCTTTTTTTTTCTCTTTTGATTTGTAGCCATCCTGATGAGGGTTTTTTCTTGCGAGTTTGATTTGCATTTTCCTGATTACTAATAACATTAATGTTGAGCATCTTTTCCTGGCTTATTGGCCATTTGTATATCCTTTTTAGAGTAGTGTCTACTCAAGCCTTCTACTTTGGGTTTTTTAATTGAATATTTGTGTTTGTGTTATTGAGTTGTAGAAATTCTTTATGTATTTCGGGTATGATTTCCCAGTATTTTCTCTCATTCCCTAAGTTGCCTTTTCACTTTCTTTATAATGTCAGTTGATGCAAAAAAAGTTTAATTTTGCTGAATTTTATTTTATCTGTTGTTTCTATTGTTTCTTGTGCTTTTGGTGTCATACCTAAGAATCCATTGCCAAATTGGAGATAATGAAGACTTACCCTTATGTTTTTTTCTAAGAGTTTTATGGTTTTTAGTTTCTATTGATCCATCTTGAGTTAATTTTTATACATAGTGTGAGGAAGGGATTTGGTTTCATTCTTTTGCATGTGGGAAATCAGTTGTACTATCATCCTTAGAGTAAAACTAACCTGCCTCACAAAGCTCTAAACCCAGCTCACACTGAGTGCAAATCTAAACTCAGCTGTATTACTGAGTGAACAATCCTGTGGCAGGTGAATTCTCTTTACAGGGATAGGAAGAAGATATGTCAGGGACCAAAAGTTGAGGTCTCTGAATATTTGGCTGCCTAAACCCAGTACGGTAACTTCTGGTACCTCTAGTTTAAAACTAAAAAGATCAAAAGGATTGGGAGAAGCCACTTTCAGGGTCCGTAATCCTAGGACCTTTATCAGAGATTTTTTCTGAATTTTTTCCTCCTGCTTCACTGGTGTTTTCTCTCTTATTCAGCTTAGGAAACTTCTGTTATGCCTTTGACAGGTGTACTGGACCCAATGCTGCCTCCTCCCCAGGGCATAGAGGGGAGGTGAGAGGGAGGTGAGTGGCATTGGGGCCTTCCACTTACTCTGCTTTTTGTAAGTCTCCGTGTGCCAGGCCAGGGTCACTTAACAGGGTCCTCTCTGTCAGCCAAGTCTCTCAAACTCATTGTCCCTCAGCTGTTGTTTCACTAGAAGAGTAAGAATCTTGATCTTCCATTCATAACTGTCTCTGATGAGATGATGAGGCGTTTGATTACCTTTCATAGTCACTCTGCCATTTATTTACCTTTATTGTATTTCTTCACTCTGACTTTGAAAGTCCTGGACGGAAATCACATCACATCAGTACCCGCCATTGCCTTTATTTACATGAAACAGACTCCTTAGGGCCTCCCCAGTTGATGAAGTGCCTTCTGGTTTCAGTCACTGGCTGGACTGAAGTATGCAAGCGCCAGAGGAAGTAAGTTGGAGAGCTGGGCAGGCACTGTGTCATGCTAATCCTAGATGAGAGATTTAGGTATCTTCAAAGTGTAATGGAAGCCATAAAAGAATTTAAAATTTAAACAAAAGCATAGTGTGATTTGTCTTATGTTTATGTTTTAAAATGGTACTTCTTTGGAGAATGAATTAGATGGGCACTGAAGAGGAAGGAATGAGCCTTTGCAGTAGCCCCAGGAGCTGTCATGGCAAGCAGGGAATTTGGTGTAGCAATGGAGGTGTAGAGAAATGGACTGCTTGAGATAACTTAAAAGGCAGCACTGATGATATTTTGCACCTGAGTTTAGAGCTCAGGAGTGATGAGAGCCAGAGATATGTATTTGAGAGTCAGTGTACCATCAGTAGCCCCAGGTGAGATGGACCGTGTGTCCCCTACGAGACACTGGGAGAGAGAAGAGGACCTGGGACCAATTCCTGGGACGCTGATGCATGAGGAGGAGCCTGTGAAGGAGCTGGAGAAGGAATGGCCACCAAGGTAGAAGTCAAACTAAAGAGAGCCTGATATTTTTTGAAGTCACGAGAAGAGGATTTCAGGAAGATGGCTGTTATTTAAGAGTACCTTTTACAGATTTCCTAAGAAGGAAAAATTGAAACTGTACATAGTAAACCGTAGAGATTAGTTACTGTAGTTCATCTGCTGTCTGGTCTGCCCTAGGTAACCACTTCTTTACTTCAGTCAGGTTTCTGGTCAAATATGCCTTTAATGAGACCTTTTCTGACAACCTGGTCTCTCTCCTGTTTTGTACAGTCTGTCATGCTGTTTTTTGTCCCCCTCCACTGTAACCAACTAAGAAAGAAGGAACACTGCCAGCCAGCAAGACAGTCAGGGTGCCTGTGGTTTGTGAGGATGAACGCTGACTTCGGCTTTGTCAAAGTGCGGTGTGCTGTCAGTAACTGCTGCAGTGCTGTGAGGTAGCACTGTTCTGCTCCCGCACACATCACTGTGTGCTTGTCACCCTTCCTGAAGTGCAGGCTCGTGCGTGAGGACAGAGAAACTGACTGCTGATCTGCGATACCAGAACCGTGAACAGGAGGCATGGCGGACAGATCCAGTGTCTGCGTTTTTAGGATTAAAATCAGTAAATGAAAACATTACTTTGTAGATTGCTTTTTTCACTTAATCTATTGATTGTTGTTTTCCTGTGTCCTTGTATAGTTTTAAAAAATACGATGTTTGATGACCGTGTACTTGTATCGCATGTACGTGAAGTCATCTGGTACATCCCAGCATTCTGGACTTTGGAACTTACAGAGAAAAAAAGAGCCAGGTTGTGGCCTTGGATGATTACCAGGAGAATTCAGTTTTTATTTCTGCCTCTTTAATTCCTTGAGTGTAAAGTAATGATCTGTGGAGAGGTCAGTAACTGGACTAAGGAATCCCCAGTGCCTTAAAGGGCCTGAGGTACCTTCTAACTCTTCCACATGAGGCTCACACGAGGAAGGAGACGTAAGGTCCCTGAAGTACTTTTCCTCTCCCCAGAAAAGTGGCTTCCTGTCTCTTTCCTTAACTGTGAAGTGAGGGAGTGGCACCATGTGATCCTAAGGTTTCTTGCTGATGTCTGATGTCATCTTGTCTTGCTGTTCTTAAATTTATTTTTTATTTCATGAGAATTAGAAAACATGGAATCTTGACTTTTAGAACATACATGCATTTGTACAAGCAATTCTTTTTAACGTTTTAACTAAACAAAAAAAATATATTAATGTTAACCTTGATTTTTAGTTCTTGTGAAAATATGCAAAATTCAAAATATGAAAAATAAATGAATTCTTAATTTTTTTTTAGAAGTCAATGAAAGGATTCTATTTTGCAAAGCTGTATTATGAAGCTAAAGAATATGATCTTGCTAAAAAGTAAGTATCAAACTGTAAACTTAATTTTCTAAGCCCAATGCCTTTACCTCATGTTCTTTGAAATGGATAAAAGTAAGTTCTTTTTGGCAGTTTTTTCCAAGTGTGTTCTGGGAATAAGGGAATCATCGATCAGATTGATGGTGAGGACTAGTCTGGACCCTCGGAGATGGAGTTCAGGGTGATACTGTCTGCATGCCCACCGCTTGTTTATACCTAGGGCAAGAGGTCATTTGGTTAACGTTTTCTCTGAAGATTGTCCTGGGTTAGAGTAAAAGAGAATCATGGTTATATCTTCATTTCTTCCTGGTTAGATATCTGCTCTTATCAACTGGAAAATAGCATGAATACAAAGTTAAACTGTAATTCCAGGCGGGAGAATAGCTTGCGCAAAAGATTTTAATTGACTGAATAGGTGGATCCTCTGAGGCTATCTTATCACAGGACCAAGAAGGTTGGGGATCTGGTTTTCTGAGTTGTAGTGGCTTAAAGCGGGGAATTAGGAGGGAGGCAGGCTATTAGTGGCATTGTTGGAAAGATGTAAAGATAAGTAAGGAAAGTGTTAGCACCTTTATTTAACTAGCAGCACTTGGGCTGTTAACCCTGTTCCTTGTTACAATGGCACTTTTTCCTCCAGTGTTGATCTTTGGGCTAATTTCTCCTGTGATAACATTCACTGAGCCTAGAAAATGCTCATTTTTAGTTGCCACTTGAGTTAAGGAGTGGAAGTCACCTGCTTTTCATCCTGTAGGGAGTGGTTCTTCCTCTGCGCTGTTTCAGCTGCACACAGGCCTCTTAGATGTTGTTTTCTTATTAAATAGGTGAATGTTCTCTTGGTTGCTTGGAAATTGTTGCTCTTTAATATTTTGCATTATGATAACTTAGAAGATATTTACTGTAATCACGTTTGAATTTCTATGCAAAACTTTTTAGTGCTTTACCAAAATGTAGTCAGAAAAGAATATAATTTATGCATTCATTTCTTATGAGTAGCACTGGAAAGAGCATTTGGTAAATGTAGCGTTTTAAAGTAAAATGAGTATGTTGTCAACTTGGTATGTGTGTTCGTGTTTAAGAATTACCTGTTTTTTTCCTGTGGGTGCTTTTGAGTTATCTGCATATTCTACTTTAAGTGAATAGTGCTGTCAACAATGAGAATAACAGTGTAAATTAGTTTAGTGGTTGCTTTGGCTTAAGATATTCTCTCAGCATTTAAATACAGTTCTAAATGTCGTAATTTAAAGATGATTTGTTTTTATATTATTATTTTTAAACAGATATATATCTACATATATTAACGTGCAAGAAAGGGATCCCAAAGCTCACAGATTTCTTGGTCTTCTTTATGAAGTGGAGGAAAACATAGACAAAGCTGTTGAATGTTACAAGGTAAACTATATAAGATTAATAATTAGCCTTTGCACAGCCAAACGTGCATATGCCCAGGTTAATTTATATGATAAATAATTTGAATATATTTTATGGATGTCTTGAAAACAAGCACTGGTATCACTTTATTTATTTGGATAAATTTTTTTTGTCTTAATTTTTATATTTTTGGGGGGGAGAGGTAGTTAGGTTTATCTTATTAATTTATTTTGGGGGGTATAATTAGGTTTATTTACTTAATTTATTTTTAGAGGAGTTACTGGGGATTGAACCCAGTACCTCGTGCATGCTAACTAAGCAGGCAGGCGCTCTACCACTGAGATATCCCCCCTTTGTCAGATTTTAAATTATTTGGCCCAAAGTATGCTATTTTATCATAAAGAGCTTAGCATTTGTAAAAGAAGATTAACACCTATAAATTTTAAGTCTACCATAGTCAGAAAGTGCTGTTCTTATGTGTGTGGTTTCCTCCCATCCTTCCTTCCCTCCCAGCCATCCCTCCTTCCCTCTCTCCTTCCTTTTGTCTTTCCTTCCTTCCCTTTCTTTTTTACATTTACCTAATAAAAACATAATTCTTACTTTATTCATCTTCAGAAAACTTCCAGATACTTTAATTTTAACAACCTTGAAAAAACATGTTATCATTAAGAAATACTTTTTAATGGGGTCAGTTGATAAATTTTTAACTTTTATGTATGAGTTATGGATTAGGAATCCTACTAATCTGTTATTTCTTTTCTGATGTCAGCGTTCAGTGGAATTAAACCCAACACAAAAAGATCTTGTGTTGAAGATTGCAGAATTGCTCTGTAAAAACGATGTTAGTGATGGCAGAGCGAAATACTGGGTTGAAAGGGCAGCTAAACTGTTTCCAGGAAGTCCTGCAATTTACAAGCTAAAGGTAAAAAAAAAGAGCAAAACAAAACATTTAGTAAAAGCAGTTGGGGAAAACTTAAGACACAACTATTTCTTATATTTAGAGTTTAAATGACGTTTCAGTAGCAAGCCTTACATGGGGGATGGGGAGTTGGGGGTGAAGGGGGACAGAAGGGTACAAATCTTTAGTTCCAGATAAATAAGTTCTTGGGATGTAATGTGTAGCATTACCATAGTCAACAATACTGTGTTGTACATTTGAAAGTTGCTGAGAGAATAGATCTTAAAAGTTTTCATCACAAGAAGAATAATTTGTAACTGTGAGGTGATGGATGTTAACTTATTGTGAAAGTCATTTCACAATATATACATATATTGCAATATGCTGTCTATTTAGGCATTAGTTTGCTTTACAAATGGCATCTCATTTACCCTTATGGAATAAAGAATATTTTAGGGATTTTACTGTTTTGTAGCTAAGTAGTGGAGCTAAGATTTAAACTGAGCTATATCTGATACAAAATCTTTGCTTCATTGGGTGAAAAGTACCCACAGGATGACAGTTTAGAATTATAAAACTTTTAAAGAACTGTTACCTAAAAACGGAAAGTATTGTTCATGGGATAGTGAAGTTATAAAGGAAAAGTTAAAAGACAGTTTCTCTAGTATGTTACAGATAATCACTAAAAAGGATAGAAAGTTGTTGCTAATGTATTAACTGTTTCTGATTATTCTCTACTGGGTAAAATATAGTTTACTGAGTGATTCTTTTGGAAAAAGTCCTAGTGTGCTAAGCAAACAGAATTTTAAGTGTATATTGTTTTTAACAGGACCCCTCCCCCATACATGTTTCTGATAGAATTTTTTAAACTTCTGAATTTTGAAATAATTACCAAGATTTTTCTCAGGAAGTTGCAAAGGTTGTACAGAGAGATCCTGAGTCTGTGTCACCCAGCTACACCCTAATGTAACTATCGCACAGACCAAAATCAGGCTTTGCCGTGGATGCAGTGTTCATCTCGTCGTGTGCAGGCGCACAACCAGGCCTGCAGCCACGACACAAAGCTGCCCTGTCGCCGTGGGTTCGCTTTCCCACCATTCCTGTTGTCACGTCTGCCCCCCTTCCCGTCATCCTGCCACCTTGCTGATTTGTTCTGTCTTTGTAATTTTGTAATTAAAAAACATTACATAAACAGAATCATGCAGCCTGTGACCTTCTGAGGTTGCCTCTTTCCCTCTGTCTGCCCAGTGCTTCTGAGACCGGTCAAGTTGCATGTGTTCGTGATTGGTTCCTTTCTTTCATTGCTAAGTAGTATTTTGTCGTATGAATGTTGTACAGTTTAATCATTTACTTTTGAGGGAGATTTTGGTTGTTTCTAGTTTTTAGCTATTACAAATCTGGTATGAACAATCGTGTACAGATTTTAAAATCTAATGTATTTTTTAAAACTCCTAGAAATAAATAGTAGTAGTATTAAGGTTTTTTCCTCCCTGTGATATACACCCAGGTTTTAAATATTAATCTGAAATGTTAGGTTTCGGTGTGCAGATTTCTTTACCTTATTACTTTGTTTTATGCCTCAAACATAATTTCCTTATTGGTCATGACAGTCCAGTCCATTGGTGACAATGGCATTAAAGACTGTATATATGAGGGAGGGTGTTATTTTTCTTGCAGTGTAACAAAAGTTAAATGTTTCTGAAGCATCCTAATGTTTTTTAATGACTCTTTAAGGACACCGTTGTCTAAAAGTAAACCTAATGTCAAATCAGGGAGGGGAGGAATAGCTGGAGAGCAAGTCCTTTAGAAAAGGGGATAATCCGCAAGTTTGGGGGGGGGGCATGATCTGGAGGTGACTTTGAGAATGAGGAGTCCTAAACTCCACGTCCTCTACTTGCATGTAGACCAGCAGAGAAGGGACGAGGCTGTCTTGAAATGTCACTGCATTCAGTGGGGTCAGAAGGTGAAGACTCTGAGAAGGTAGTGGAGTAGGGGGCAGGGGGTTGAATCAGATGCAGGGAGAGCCAGTGTCCTTCAGGGATGAGGGCCCTGGGTAAGAATGACTGGAGAGGCCAAGGCTTCTGGTAGTGACCAGGGTGTGCAGGGCCGCAGGGCAGGAGCTCTGGTGGTGTCTGAGGTGAGGATGGCGGCCACTGCTACTGTGTAGTCCCAAGTGTTCCTGTCCACGTGCCTGTACTGGAAGTGACTCTGAAGGGTGGCAGTTCTGGTGGGAATTTACTAAAGCCAGACACTGGGGTGGTGCTCATGGGAACCATGAGGCGTTTAAAATTGTACAGATGTTTCTTTAATGAACGGTTCTTTAAAAATAGGAACAGCTTTTAGACTGTAAAGGTGAAGATGGATGGAATAAACTCTTCGACTTGATTCAGTCAGAACTTCATGCGAGGCCTGATGACATCCACATGAACATCCGACTAGTGGAGCTGTACCGCTCCAACGGGAGGCTGAGGGATGCCGTGACCCACTGCCGCCAGGTGGAGAGGAGTGCAGCCTTGCGCTCCAGTTTAGAGTGGAATGCTTGCGCTGTGCAGACCCTCAAGGTGGGTAAGACTGTTGAATCTGCATCTTCTACATAGGCAATTGCAGTGCATCCCTTTGTAGTCAAGCTCTGCCCTCCAAGACTTAAATTTCTTTCATTTATGTATAGCAACTGTGAAATGAGATTTTTCCTAGCATGATTTCCATTTATAATGGGTAGATTGGAGAGATAAATGTGACAAATTTTTTTTGGTGTTTTTGTAGATTGGTGTAAAATTGACGTGGCTTTACAGTATAGGAATGGGCAAAGGAATTTGTAGGCATGAAATACTCATTTTTGTAGCGCTTGATAAAGTTTTATAACTTAGAGTTTTTCCTATGAAATAGGAATATCTGGAATCTTCTCAGTGTCTGGAGCCTGATAAAAGTAACTGGCAATCAACCAGCAAGGACTTACTTCTAGCCTATGCTAACCTCATGCTGCTTACGCTCTCTGCTAGAGATGTGCAAGAAAGCAGAGAATTACTGGAAAGGTATGTAGACTTGTATTTGTGGCATTTCAGTTCATGAGTCTAAACACCTTAACAGCGTTATTATTTCTGTAATATATCCAGAGGTGATAGGTAATATAATGAACCACTTAAAAGGAATCTTTTTTTGTGGGGTATTAACTGGTTTTGTGTGACTTTGATTTTTAGAGAACAATATTACTCTTTAGACTTGATTAAATTATTTTGCTGGTAAGTACCTAGTTTGAATGCTTTATTAAGAGTCAAACCTGAAAAAGAATGTTCTAACTGTTACTTCATGTTTGATTCCAAAAAATATTCTTGAGTGAAAGTCAGAGCATAAACGTCATCTGTCAGATGTCCTAGTGTAAGTATTTGAAAATTGAAGTACTGGTATTTCAGAAGACACTTAATGTTTTAGCTTAGAAACAGGGTAAGTAAAATAAAGTGTGTGATTTTTCAGTTTTTGTACGTTTTAATTTTGAGGACCAGTATCTCCACTTGTTTAAATTCCATTGAATGAAAGCAACACTTGGATTTGTATGTTCGTTGAGAGCACGGGTTGACTAGACAGAGCTCGTGGCAGACAAGGCTCCCTGCCCAGCTGTGAGTTGAGTCCCACTGGGTGTGCCATGCCTCTGTGTTGTGTGTTCCGGCTGCTCTGCCCCCATATTGCACTTACGGGCGGAGCACCTGTGACAGTTGTGTGCCTGCCTGGCCCCTCCAGTGTGTGGCCTCCCCTGGCTTATACCCTTATCTGACTTGGAAAGAAATTCTTTTCACTGGAGTGGAGCAGATAGTAGTTTTCTTGAAGAAGTACGTGATGTCCTAAGATGAATAGGGTAGAGGTGGTCCAGAACAACTAAGTTGAACATTCAGATTATTTTAGAAAATATTTAGGAATGTTTTTTCTTTTTGATGTGGCTTATAAAACTTCTGGTCACATGGGAGAATGAGGGTGAAGAGACAAATAATTTCCTAGTAGTACTTTAAAATAATTTTAACTTCATGGATTCCTTAGAGGAGTCTTGAGAACTTTGAGGGGGACCAGGAGCTTACATACTAGAAGAAATAGCTGTTGCCCAGATTTCTTACTGTAACCTGCTTTATAATCACGCTTCACATTTCTATTAAGTATTTGTTTTTGATTTTCTTACAAAATGAAGACTCTTGACTTCTGTTAGGATTCAGAAGGCCTAACTAGTACATAATTACAAATAGTAGTGAGAAATATAATTTATTTAACTCTGTAGTTGTGTATATAGTAGAAAGAGCACTTATGGTGTTGACGACCACCTATCTTAGTTACTCTCTTACAGTGTGAAAATGACATGTTTAATGTGAGAAATTTCAACTTTGAATCAAAGAATGAAGCCATATGAGTAGAAGATGTTTTGGACGTCATTCTAGAGGTTAAATTTGAAAGGTAGGAAGTGTGTGGAATAAGAGTAAGCACTCGATGACTCGTGATTCATCAGAGAACAGGGATTATTAGGGATAGAATATGGAAGATGAAGCTGGAAATAAAATTCTTTTTTTTAAAATTACGTAATGGAACTGTGGTTATTCACAATGCAGGAGTGGAATTCCTATGTAACATTTCACTGTGACAGTTTTGACAGTGCTCTTCAGTCTGTGAAGTCTTGTGTGGGTGCGAACGACGAGCTCTCGGTGACGTTTGTGGAAGTGCGGGGACACCTGTACATGCACGCTGGCTCTCTGCTCCTGAAGATGGGCCAGCACAGCACTGTGCAGTGGCGGGCACTCGCAGAGCTGGCGGCCCTGTGCTACCTCGTGGCATTCCAGGTAATCCGCCTCCAGCTGTGCGTGCAGTGGACAGTCCAGTGAGACGACTGTGTTTCACGTGGAAGTGTGTCCTGGTACCTAGTGAAAATATGAATAGATTAAAGTGAAAATGAAATAGTTCATTTGACGGGAGGAGAATAAGAGGATTTCTGCAGACAGCGAGGCTGTGAAGCAGGCAGGTGGATGCGTGGCTGGCAGCGGTCGACATTGCTGAGGCTTTCTGAAGAGTTTGATCTTTTTTACTCTGCCATTTTGGGGGCCCTGTAGTAAGGAAATACTCTCAAATACGGATAAAACTTCTTTTCTATTTAATACAAAGAAATATTCATAACTTGGACGAAAACCTAAGGAAGTAATTTTTGGGGTGTGACTACATAAGCCGTGATGGAAGAGCATGTTTACCACAAGCATTTAGCGTGTTAGGTGAGCTGTGTGATGTGCACGTGACATTGACAGGAAATGATACCGCTGTGTGTGTAACATGCACTTGATATTGACAGGAGGTGATCTTTATTGTACAGCAGTATATTTATTCATCTTCGTTAACATGATATTTTATACATAAAACATGGCATGAAGGAAGTATGCCAGACGTAACCATTATTTTTAGATGATGAGATGCTGGCTGTTATCCCTTCCCCAGTCCATCGTGGTTCTAGTGTTTTCCTTTGTAAGCTTAAGTGGTCTGCCAAAAAGTGCAGTAAGCCTGGCTTACAGAAGTCGTTGTTAGCTTTAAAGAATGATCTTTTGCTTGAGGGAAAGAAAAAAGGGTTCACTGTAGAATTTCCTCCAGAGAATGTGCCTCCTCCTCGTTCAGATTACCTGGATCTTTTAAGAACTTGTTGATACTCACCCCACAGTGTTAAGTGCTACTTAACTGTTTGCTCAGCAGAGGCATTCTGCTTCATAAGGAATGTATTTATTAGCAAAAATTAGTGAAGTTAACAGAGTTTGCTAATTTTATATAAGCATTAAAAAGTTCTTATGACTAAATTTCCATAGAATCCTCAAGTAGCTGATAGTTTTTATATTTTTAATATGAAGGTAAAGTATATTAAATTTTTTTCAGTTAACCCACAGTCAACTGTTCAAACATTGACATTTCAACTGAAGTGCAGTTGGTTGTACATTGTCTGTTACAGGTGTATAATACAGTGATTCATAATTTGTAAAGGCTAGACTCCACTTACAGTTACTATAAAATACTGACTGTATCCCTGTGCTGCACACACATGCTTGTAGCTCATTTTACACAACAGCAGTTTGTGCCTCTGAATTCCCCTCCCCCATCTTGCCCCCCCTTCCCTCTCCCCACTGTCACCTCTAGTTCTCTGTATCCGTGAGTCTGTTTCTTTGTTGTATTCATTAGTTTGTTGTGTTAAACTTTGACCTTTTTTAGTAGTAAAAACTAAATCTTTCTTAGTTCATCTACTTGTGTCTTTCCTAGAAGACAACCACTTACCGTTCTTGGGAATTCAAAAATGTATCTGCATGTGCACGCGTGTAGTACACTGTTTACTTTTGAAAACTGTTCTGCCTCAGTGCAGGTGTCACTTGTCAGCCATTGAATACCTTGCTTTCACTTTCTCCATGGTTTGATTTTAGTGCAGAGACATCTACCTCAGTCTTGTCTCTTTACCCACCACATACTTCCATGAAATGGACACAAAATGGAAGCCTCTTAGATGCTTGTATTTTTATTGTCATTTGTTGTAGCACTCATCAGAGCACACAAGGGAGGTGTGGACTGGCATGGGGTCCTTAAGGAGTCATGAGAGGCTGACTTTTTTAATGGTAGGGTTTTTGAACTCTTGATCAGTGAAACGCTGTGGCTCTAGTAAGTACAGATGGTCCCTGAGTTACGAGGGTCCAAATTACGACTTCGACTTTTGGTGGTGTGAAAGTGATATGCATTTTGTAGACACTTACTCTGAACTTTTGAGTTTTGATCTTTTCTGGGCTGGTGTATGTAGTGCGGTAGTCTCCAGTGACACTGGGCAGGGGCAAGGAGCTGCAGCCCACCGTGGGCCGTGCAGTCACGAGGGTGAACAGCCAGTGCACTTCCAAGCCTTCTGTCCCAGACGGCAGTTCTGTCTTCCACCTTCAGTGCAGGATTCAGTCCCTTACATGAGGTGCTCAATACTTCATGATAAATAGGCTTTGCCTTAGCTGGTTTTGCCCAGCTGTAGGCTAATTTGAGTACTCTGGGCACATTTAAGGTAGGCGAGACTAAGCTGTGGGGTTCGATGGATTAGGTGTATTAAATGCATTTTGATTTATGATTCTTTCAGCCTTTCATGGGTTTATTGGGGTGTTACCCACATTGTAGGTCGAGGTTTCAGCTGAGCATTAAGCAGTCTCTCTTGAAACCTTTTAATTAAGATGAGGGAAATACTCATTGAGGTGTTGTGATTGAATAGATTCATAATTAGTTCACCGGTCACAAATGATAGCTGTCAAGTGCTCTATAAAAGGGGTTGGTTTTTTGATTTTAGATCAGTTTGAGAGCAAAAGGAATTTTGTCACATTTTGTTTTTATTTTCTGTGCTCTTCAGCATCTGTACATGACAGAGTTTGGCTTCATGTTTAGAAAATTTGTGGGTAAAGGCATAGGTCAAACTAATGTTTCAAAAATTCAAAATCAGGAGTTTTTAGGTTAGGAATCTGTTTATTTTGAAAAATTATGCTTGGAAAGGTGATTATATTCACATGGTTTGGTATTGTAGTGGCATGTAAGAATACACTGAAAAGTCCTTCCTTCCTCTGTTCCTTAGTCATGGACTTCCCTGCATTAATTTTATTTCTTATGAGCTCTTCAAGAAATGTTTTATGCTGCATGTACACACCTGTACTACCACTCCTCTTTAAAATACAGAAAGAAGATGCACTGTACATTCTGTCTGTTTTGGTTTTATTTCCAGGACATACACCTTGGTGACATTTCCATATCAGCACAGAAAACAGCGTGGGTAAAGCACCGTCATTTGTTTCAATGGTTGCATATTATTCTATGGATATACCATAGTTTGGATTTTTTAAACCAGTCCCTAAAAGCAAGATATCAGACTTTACTTTTTTGCAGTCCTATTTCAAAATAATTCTGCAATGACTAACCTGTGCCATTTCACATGTGAACATTTTTGGGTGGAATAAGTTCTTGAAAGAAGGATGGCAAGATTAAAGTGTATCTACGCATTTATAATTTTTAGAGCTATTGCCAAATTTGCAACCTCATAGAGGTTGTACCAAGTTTATTCCTGCTGCCAATTGAGAAAGTTATTAGACATTTAACAACATTTACCTGCCTCACCCTCATCGTTACTTTTAGGATATCTCTAGTAAGTGGTCACTGTTTGGACTGAGCGTTTTCAGTGATGGACATTTGCTGCTTTTCAGGATAGCCCATTGCATTTTTGGGTAATTTGGTTCTTGGTGCTTCCTTATTTAAAGTAAAAATATTTTTCAAGCTGCTACTCATTGGCATTTTTTCTTTTGGTCCTATTAAAAAAGTTTAGCCCTTCTTTCACAAGATAATCTTACTGATGTCTGAAGGCAGCTATCGTGTTTTCTCTTCACCCTTCTATTTATTCATCATTCTTCCAGTTCTTCTTCATAGGATGTGGCCTGGAGTCCTTTTACTCTCTTGGTTGTCCCAGTTTTCCCAGTGGTGTCTCAGATTACCTGTTCTCTGGAAGCGTGCTGTCCACAGTACGGCATTAATAAGTAGGATTCCCCCTCTGCCAGGTCACAGAGCTGCCACTGCTTCCCCTGCTGCAGTTGTGTTTATGCAGGGGAGAAGAGACCCCTAACCAAATACTCCATTTCCCCTACTGTGTCCTGAATGTGCTGTTAGTGGAAAGTAATTTCTCAGAAGTCCTCTTTGTAGGCATCTTTTATTTACTTTTTTAATCAGTCTCTTTGGAGGGGGACAGGTAATTAGGTTTTTATTTATTTATTTTAACGGACGTACTGGGAATTGAGCCCAGGATCTTGTGCGTGATAAGCATATACTGTACCACTGAGCTATACCCTCTCCCCTGTAGGCATCTTTTATAGATTATCTAAATTCCTTGGTTCCCAGTGTTTTGCAGTTGAATTTCCAACTCGGTTTAACCATTGGCTGTATATTCATTGTCAGAAGACCAGAAGGTAATAGAAAGGAACATCTAATTATTACAAATGTATCACTAAATAAAGATTTTTGATTCTAAAATGATCAGGTTCCAAGACCAAAGATTAAATTAATAAAAGGAGACGCTGGACAGAATCTGCTGGAAATGATGGCCTATGATCGTCTGAGCCAATCAGGTAATAGTACTGTTTAACTGATCTTATTTTGAAAAGAAAATTTCTCTTTTTTAGCACATCTTACAATTGCATCTTCTGTCTGTCCAGAAGATAATTTGTCATAATCATTTCTCTTTGCTGTGTTGGAATAGGGCACGAGGTATAGAAAGAATTAAAAGAAATAGTGTCTTCTTTAAAAGGGACAGATACTTGATGTTAGTTCCCAGGTGGAGAAACTCCTTAACCCCTCCTTATAATCTAGCTGCTAGAACCTCCATCCAGAATATTTTTAAGTACTTCCTGAGCTAAGAGTAAGTTACTGATTGGCCAACCATTTAACAGCAGTTGCTTATAAGGCAATGCCATGGGGGATATAAAGATGGAAAAGATACACAACTCTCTCTTAAGGAACTGACAACATAGTAAAGAAGATAGAAGATACATACCCACATTCTGTTAGACTCTTGGAATTTGTAGATTTATCCCAGCTTTGACTACTGGGGATGGATCCTGAAGGTCTGTTACATACTGTCTAGTTCTGCTAAGGCAAGACATGAAGGTGTTCACATAGGTAGACTCTGTAGGGAAGTGTTTCCAGGAGAAGCAATTTTGATATAAAATTGGACAGACCTTGTTAAGAGTGAAGAAGTGGTCTTAAATTAGAGAAGCTATAAGCTTTGGTCTGTAGGTGGACTGCTGGTCGAGGCTAATGTTGCTCCTCTCCCACAGCTTACTGTTTTGTGGGAGGCAGGCTTCAGTCCTTGAAGTGACCTGGTTTTTTCTTGGGTCTCCCTTCTCCCTTTGCAGGGTGTCAGTAGTTGGTAAAGTGAACTGTTTTTCACTGTCTTTGATCTGGACCTTTCTGAGCTTGTCTCTGCAAATTTTCAGAGATAATAGTCTGGTGGTAACCAAACCTGACTGACCACCAAACCTGACTGACCACCAGAATTACTCCAAAGAGTTGTTTTTTTTTTTTTTTCAAATAGCTTGATTGAAATAAAATTGTTATACGGTATTATTCACCCTTTTTAAGTGTATAGTTCGGGGAGTCTTTAGTATGTTCTCAGAGTTGTGCAGCGGTCACCACAGTCAACTTCAGAATGTTTTCATCGCCTCATAAAGAAGCCATGTATCCATTAGCAGTGACTCCTCATTTCCCTCCAAACCCGCTAGTCCTCAGCAGCCACTAACTTTGTGTCTCTTTAGCTTTCCCCATTCTGGGCATTTCCTAGAAACTGAATCATCCAATGTGTGGTCTTTGTGTAACTGTCTTTTTACACCCAGCAGAGTGTTTTCAGGGTGCACCCATGTTGTAATGTGAACTAGAACTTCATCCAAGGAGTGTTTTATAAATAGATTATTCATCCCAAATCTGTGGAATCAGAACCTCTGGGAGTGAGGTCTGGAAATAAAAAATTTTAAAAAAGCTTTTTAAAGGGTGGTTCTGACCAGCCAGGTTTAGAAGTCAGGTGTGTCAGGGCAGAAAATGTGCACTTGGTCCTGTTCTCCTGTGGCCACTTGAAACCCACACTTTTCCATCTAAAATGGAAACACTTTGGTATTTTTCACACCTTTTTTTCTTGCCTTTTATTCTGTCACGTAGACACAGTTACAGTTCAATCTGTGGTCTCTTCACTTTTTGCATCAGCACCCTTCTGGTTGTCCAGCTGGGGTGGTGGTCGGCTGAGTAGTTGTTATTTCCCTTTAGAGGATGTGAGTGAAACTGTCAAGAGATGTCAGTAAAAATCTGTATTTTTAAAATGATGGAATGTAATTTGTTTTTCAGGGCATATGCTGCTAAACTTAAGTCGTGACAAGCAAGATTTTTTAAAAGAGGTTGTAGAATCCTTTGCCAATGAAAGTGGGCAGTCTGCTTTATATGACGCTCTGTTTTCCAGTCGGTCACCTAAGGATAGATCTTTCCTTGGTAGCGATGTTATTGGAAACCTTGATGTACAAGCACCGGAGCCTGAGGATTTGGCTCGATGTGACGTTGGTAAGTTGTATCTTTCAAAAGAAACACTAACATTTTACATTTTAAATCTTTTATATGATATTGGTAAGTTGTAGCTTTCAAAGGAAACATTTTGCATTTTCATTCTTTTAGTATATGAGACAAAAGCAAAAAGGAAAATAAATTACCTGTAATCTCATTACCCAGAAGTAATGACTAATATTTTCTTGTATTCCTTTCAAGTTTTTGGGGGGTTGGAGTAAGTATAATGGGGTGGTGGTGTGTATATGTATATATATATATTTTTTTTTCTAAATAGTTGTTTACACTGTATGCATGACTTGTCTTCCATGAATTCTCTCTCATGCTGTCTCTAAATATTACTTTTAATGGTAATATGGTCTTTTTAGTAAAGTAACTATATATGCTTGCCACTTTTAATTATTGAGTGTCCAAGATGTTTCCAGTTTTTTCCCTTATATTAAAAAAATACTGATGAAGACTTTAGTATGAAGTGTCTCCATTTCCGATTTTTTCCATAGAGATTCCTAAAAGCAGACTTACCGGGACAAAATTGACGAATATGTTTAAGTTTCTTGCAAATTGCCACGTTGCCAGAAAGCTTGTAGCTCTTTATGCTTTGAGAAACCCGTCATTTTTCAGTATTGAATTTCCTGAGGAGGAAAAGATCTATTATCCTGACGGATTAATACAATGGTGTCCCATTGTTTGAATGACTTTTGACTGAAAGGACGTCTGCTGTTGCACAATTTCTTACTGGGTGACTGTTCTGAATTTGACCCCTGTCAGTAGGTTTTGTTTTATTGAGTTCTAGTGAGGCTCTTTTTTTTTTTCCCCTTAGGTGGACTTGAAAATAGCTTTCTTCATCAAAACTGTTTTATTAAAACTCCTAAATAAAGAGTATGAGTACCTTTAGTAAGATCACGAGACTTTGCTTACCATAGGTTTTCCCTGTGCTCTGATGTAGAAAAGTGGTAATAAAATTAAGGTCCCTTTAATGTGAGTCAGTTGTTTATGTTGGCAAAACTGATGGCACACAAAAAATTTTTTAAAACCTCAAGCCGATTTTTTCCCTTCATTTCAGGTGCGGTTCGAGCACACGGTGGTAGCCTTCAGCACCTTACTTGGCTTGGCTTACAGTGGAATTCATTGCCTTCCTTACCTGTAATTCGAAAATGGCTAAAACAGCTTTTTCATCATTTGCCCCAGGAAACCTCAAGGCTTGAAACAAACGCACCTGAATCAATATGCACTTTAGATCTGGAAGTAAGCAGAGATTTTAACAACTTCAGTTTTATGTGTGTTGTTTGACTTTTTTCTACTTAAATTCATTTTTTCTTTAAATAAAACAGGTATTTCTACTTGGAGTAATATATACCAGCCACTTACAGTTAAAAGAGAAGTGTAATTCTCACTACAGCTTCTATCAGCCTCTGTGCTTGCCTCTTCCTGTGTGTAAACAGCTTTGCACGGAAAGACAGAAAGCTTGGTGGGATGCGGTGTGTAATCTCATTCATAGAAAAGCAATGTAAGTAGTGAAATAACAGTGCTCTTTTACCTTACTGCCCAAAGACTTAATTCACGTCTCATGTGCAGTTTTAATTTTTAGTAATCTTGTGATTAACATGCATGTAAGTGTTGAACTGCATATTTATAAATCAGTTTTATTAAATTAAACTTTTTTAGACCTGGAACCTCAGCAAAATTGCGGCTTCTAGTTCAGCACGACATAAACACTCTAAGGGGCCAGGAAAAACATGGCCTTCAGCCTGCTCTGCTTGTGCACTGGGCACAGTGCCTTCAGAAAACGGTGAGTTCACTGAAGTGAAAGCAGTTTTTAAGAACATTACCTTAGTTTTTAAAAATCACAAGCTTTCCATTGGAAGTCTTTCAGTTCTAAAAACTATAGCAGCTTCATATTATGTCAGGTGAAATGTATTTTCTTAATCTTGCCATAAAGTAGTTAATATTTAAGCGCTTTGAACAGTGCCTGGCACAGTGGATGTTACAAGGTATTATATGTTGTTATGACTGATAATTACCTGATGATAAATACTGTCCAGCTTGAAAATTCTTTTTACATGTTTGGTGGCACAAGGCTCTGTAGGTGAGGGCATTACCTACATAGATCTTGCTAAATATTTGAGGTCTGTTCTGTGGCAAGATTGGGTGTAAATGTTTAACCCTTTGACCAAACTGTGACACACACAGAGGGGCAGGGTTTGGCTATCTAAAAATAGCAACTTTAAGAAAACAGGGTGGGCTGCCTGATTAGGATTAGGTGGTGTCATTGAAAGTTTTTAAAAGTTGCATCTAGAATGATCACTGGTATTAAAGTAGTTGATTATTCCAATATTTGGAAAGGTGAGCATATGAGTTTTGAGATTCTATTTTGCCTTTGTTTGAAATTTTAACCAGTTGTTCAGACCATGTGTAACTGAATTTTTAGATTTGACCCTTTGTGTGCTTCTCCCCTTCTATTTTAGGGCAGTGGCCTTAATTCTTTTTATGATCAACGGGAATACATAGGCAGAAGTGTTCATTATTGGAAGAAGGTTTTGCCATTGTTGAAGATAATCAAAAAGAAGAGCAGTATTCCTGAACCTACTGACCCTCTGTTCAAGCATTTTCACAGTGCAGACATCCAGGTAATGGAGGGCCTTGTGAGTTAACTGGAGATGTGGATTTCTGGTTTATAAATGAAGGCATGCAGGTAGTAACTGCTTCCGTCAATTGCCTGGCTCTCTGATGGTAGTTTTGCTGTGTAGGTCCACTAGCTGTCACAAATACAAGATGGCAGGAAAGAGTACTGAGATGCTAATCTCACAGATCACATAAAATCTTTGGGAAATCATTTGGGTTTGATATTCCAGGTAGAGGCAGTTTGACTGAAAATTACTCACTGTGTTTAGGCATCTGAAATTGGTGAATATGAAGAGGAAGCACACATAACTTTTGCCATATTGGATGCAGTTAATGGAAACATAGAAGATGCTATGACTGCTTTTGAATCTATTAATAACGTCGTCTCTTACTGGAATCTTGCACTGGTAAGTAGTGTGATACTTGAGTTAAAAGGTTTTTGTGTTAAAACCTAATTGTTTCACAAAAGCACTCTGTGTATATAGATTTTTCACAGGAAAGCAGAAGACATTGAAAATGATATGCTTTCTCCAGAAGAACAAGAAGAATGCAAAAACTGCCTGAGAAAGGCTAGAGACTACCTGATCAAGATCCTGGACGACAGCGACTCCAGCCTCTCGGTGGTTCAGAAGGTGAGCTGCAGGTGGTTTGCACTTTCTTGCTTCTGGTTCCTGGGTGGTAAGTGCTCCTGCCTTGGTTTTATATTTTGGGAAATTCAAAAACACCCAGTAATACTTTGTTAGTGCCCAGAAGGGGGTTGTGTTTAAATATTTAGCATTGCTTTGCCATAGATTTGGGGGAGGGTGTTATTTTGGTTTTTGTTTTTTTATCTTAGGCATCTAGATTTATGCTCTTCACAAAAATACTTGTTGGGGAATTAGAAAAGGTTCCTAAGGCAGGCATTCATTTTTGTTATCTTGGCAATGTAGTCAACAAATAATTGTCACCAAAGGACTAGTTTGAAATGGATTTGGCAGTTAAATATTTTACTGAAATTGGAGGTAGTTGCTGACAACTTCAGAGCATTTCTTCTCATCTTCACCCTCTGCTGTCAGCTCCCTTTTCCCCAGCTGTCAGCAGCTTGAGGCTGTTACCACTGCATTAACCTCAATTATATTCAGTCTTCCATGTGTTTTGTTGATTAATTTGTGTTGCTCGGGTTAGGGTTTATGTTGATGCCTTCCAGCCTCTGTGTTTCTGTTCCTAGTCCAAATCTGTACCTTACTTTGTTCAAGTGGAAAAGCTTCCCCAGTTAGCATTGCTCTGCCACTGTTGTGGCTGACAGGAGAAACAGAAACGGCACAGACTGGAGAGCGGGAAGACATTCGATTACATGAAAGTTCATGTTTTATTACATAAAGTGTAATGTTCTTATCACACAAAAGTGTGGAGCCTGTAAATTAGTAAGATAAAATCTAATTATTTCAAAGTTCGTTCTTCGGCATTTTTGCAAACTAAAGCCGTTGATTCATGCCTTTTGCTTTTAGTTGCCTGTGCCCCTGGAATCTGTGAAGGAGATGCTTAATTCCGTCATGCAGGAACTCGATGACTACAGTGAAGGAGGTCCTTTTTATAAAAATGGTTCTTTGCGAAATGCAGATTCAGAAATGAAACATTCGACACCATCTCCCACAAAATATTCTCTGTCACCGAGTAAAACTTACAAGGTAAGTGGGGAAGAAATGAATCATTCCACACTGCAGGGTATGTTGCTGTTCTAAATGTTTTAAGTCCTGTCTTATTTTTTCAGTATTCTCCCAGAACACCACCACGATGGGCAGAAGATCAAAATTCTTTATTGAAAATGATCTGCCAGCAGGTGGAGGCCATTAAGGTAAATCACTCAGGTTCTCTGAACTGTGCCTCTCCTATTCCAGGTTCCTTCTTTGGCCACTTTCTCACTTCCTTCCAGCCCTGTTCAGAAGGTCCCTTGGCCACACAATGGCAGACTCATACTCCGTTTCACATACTTCCATCGTGACATTTGCCATATTTATGAAATTACGTGTGTGTCTGCACCCTCCCGTAGATGTGACTTTCACAGGTGGAGACTCTTACCCAGAACATAGTGTTGCTCCTGGCACAGAGGAGATTCCGAAGTGATTGAATTGAACTAGTGAGATACGTATTCATACCTTGGTCTGTGAGCTCATGTCTCAGACTGACTGTGGTTGTATGTGTCAGATTTATAGCTCAGATTTCACAAGGGGTCTAAACTTCAAAAGGTCTCCTTTTTGATATTTCATGTTATAATTAATTTCAAATTAATTATAAAGAAATGTTATGTGTATGTGATCATATTTTATAACTATATGAAGGTGACCTTAAGTATAACAGTCCAAGGAGCTTTATTTTACTTCTTTGAAATGGGAAGTACAAGTAAATTGTTTCATTTTCTTTGGTAAGGACTATATTATTCCTACTGCTGGTTACACCAGAGAAGTCTTGTGTGTGTGTGATTATTGCAGCACTGTCAGCAGTGTGTAAGATCGACAGAATCTTTGTTCCCCTCCAAACAGCACTTTTTATGTGAACTTTGTAGACTCGTAGCCTGTTAAATAGTACATATTTACTGTCTAGGTTTCTGGCACCCAGCCTTGTACTCTTGGCAGCACTGGTCATGGAGTGCCAGTCCGTGTGCCGGAAAACTGGCTTCTGGTACCGACAGCCACTGACTTGTGGTCTCAAGCCAGGCACTTCCTTATCTTTCTCTCTGTTTGGCTTCTCACCTGTAAAGTGAGAATTGTACAACCAGTTTCTATCACATGTTCTGGTTGTTTGAATTCTTAAAATTGTGATTATAGATTTGATTGCATGTTCTAAGTTATGGCCTGGATACCAGTCGTGACCAGCAAAGTTTTCCGATTGATTGCATCAGTTTCTTTTTTTTATAGACGTGTAGCATCTGAATTAGACACAGTAGATGGATGAATGGGGAAGTTTTTATTTAGTTTGGAAATTCGGATATTTTTGACCTCAGTAGCTATAGCTTTGGGAAATTTCTGTTCCTAAAACACTTGTAGAAGAGGAGAGCAGAAATGCCGGGTCTGTGTCTGACCTCAAATAACTTAACTGTTCCTGACAAGTGCCTGCTTTGTAGGTTCTGGGGGTGGGGAAGGGGGTTGTCATTTGGTTGTCCAGAAAGTGATAGATCTGATTGCTATCCACTAGTGTCATTAGAACGCAGTATGTCTGCCGCTTTTTAACTGTCAGAATTAAGAACTTAAGTGCCTGGAGCGCATTATTGTCTACGTAATATATTCTGAGCAAGGATCACTTGTTTTCCCGTTCCTGGTAGAGCATTTGAGCATTACCTAAAACATTAACAGTGTTCCATGCAGCGTATGCGGTGAATGGGAAGCTAATATTGGGAGGTAGTTTGGAATGTGGGTGGTCCAGGTGGCTGAGGAGTAAAGCAGTGTGAAATGAGGATGCTGGAAGGATTGAAATTGAGGTGATACTGCTTAGGACCTTCAGCATCAGAGGAGTTTAATTTGTAGGCCCTAGTTTCCTTGAGCAGAGAAGTGTCTTGGCTGGAACGGAACTTCAGAGAGGTTATTTGAGCACATGTGGGATAGAAACGGAGATGCAGCCACTTAGGCAGTTGTCCTATTGTTTAGGTTAGAGCTGCCTCTGAATTCTGGAGTGAGTGAGTTAGGTGACAGCACTAAGAAACCAGAGAAGGGAGCAAATACAAGTTCTAACAGATTTAAGGATCGTATCTTAGACCAGCACCTGTTTCCGAATATAAGAACTAAATTGTATTCAGAATATAGAATCTCTTTAAAAAGGCATCACCAAGCGTTAAGTTTGCTCTGGCACTGTTTCTGGTGATAGAATTGCTTTAAACTGTCTTCTTCCGACAGAAAGAAATGCAGGAGTTGAGACTGAACAGCAGTAACTCGGGGTCCCCTCATCGCTGGCCTGCAGAGAACTATGGGCCAGACTCAGTGCCTGATGGACATCAGGGGCCACAAAATTTTCACGGGGCCCCTCTGACGGGTGAGTTGGCAGCTGACTAATCCCAGGTGTTGGTAAAGTCACTGTGCTACGTCCTCCCTTACGTAGAGAACTTGTCTCTGTATGTTTATATGCGTATCTGTATATGTCTGCCTTTGTGTTACTTAAGCTGTGTTTGGTATTGCCGAGGCTTTTTATAAGCAGAAGCAAAACAAGCTTTATCTGATCCTGTTTATATCAAGGCTTAAAGAAACCCTTAAATGCACATCTCAAAAGGAGCTGAGACTGAGGTGGAACTATGCCTTATAATTGAAGAATGTTAACTAATAGTGTACTTTAAAAGATGCCTAGCTAAGAACTTAAACTTCTGGGAATTATTTTGATGATACACTGAGAGGTATGACATTCATAGGAAGTTTTATTTTGAAATACCACAGTCGCATATAGAAGGAAGGAGTTTGGAGCTAGATCATACAGGACTTGTAAGTTGTGCTCTGCCACTTACTGATCTCTCTGAGCCAGTTTGTCTTTTTGAAGGACAGAGATAATACTTGGCATCATGTGGTTGCTGTGAGCATGTGTGTGTGGAGGGGTGTATTAGGCGTTTACTTAGAGTCTGCAGTAATCACGTAGTGGACCAGAGGGTGCAGAGGGTTCTTCCTTTGGGTTGTCTGCGTGCAGAGGTGCTCTGTGTATGTAATCTAGTTTAATTACAGTAACACAGAGTGTTAACCATTATTAACCATTATTAACCCGTTTTTTAGATGAGGGACTGGGTCAGGAAGGGTTAGGTGACTTAGCTGTTACTGTACAGCCAGCACCAATAGAGCTGGGTTCACACTCCAGTGCTCTAACATTAAAGCCACTTGCCCCCATTAGCCAGAAGTGATGGTAAAAATGGGTTTCTCTTACATGAGACAGATTGCTGACATGGTGGTAGTGCATATTTTTTTCCAATTGGTTTTAATTCAAAAAAGACTGAGCGTGGTAGGGCCTAGTGCAGCACATTGGTGTGATGGTCTGGAGGGCCATGCTTAGGGAAGACCTGCTGTCTCCTAATAGTGTCCTCCCAGTGCGCATGAGATAACAGAACATGTTTGTAAAGGCCAGCTCACTGCATGAGCTGAGTCATAGTATAAATGTGTGAGAAGTCAAGAGTTTTAAGCATCACTTACTTTGAACCCTGTGTGCTGCATAGAGCCTGGTGTGGAGAAGTTAAGCTGGGCGGCCGGCCTCTTCCAGGGCTCCCTGTGGGCTGTGCGTTCATCACTTGGCACCTCGTGGGTCACAGTCCCATCTTACCCTCCTGTGTGCCGGCGTCACAGGTCTTCTGCTTGTTTAAACACACAGAAACATATCATTCACGGTGTCTCATTTCATTCTTGCAATACCCCTGTGGAACGTGTAGAGCAGCACATCCTCATTTTGCAACTGAGGAGACAGAGAGCCCAGGCGGCTACTTGACAAGGTCTCGGGCAGCTTGGGGGGCCTGGGAGGAGCGCTCAGATCTCCCAGTTCCTGCTCCTGTGTTCACAGACGTTTTTTCTTAATGAAAGTACAGGTGTGCCAAGGTGGTCCTTGTCTTTTTAAAATAAGGTGATTAAAAAACAATTAGTAAACTTACAGTAAGGAGACACTCAGAAGTACTGAACAGTGTAAAGAAAACTGAAAACTAAACGCATCACGGAGAGCCCTGCCAGTGTTTTGGAGCATTTCCTTCTGGTCTTTTCTCTTTGTGTGTGTAGAGGTTTTTTTAATGAGACTTTTACCGTGTTATCATGCTGTGTGGAGATGAGTCAGTCTTTTTTAAGTATTTCTCTTAAGTTCTGAGCATTTTTCCACTGAAGGTTTTTTGACAGCACCGTTGCTAAATACAAGGTGTCCCATCGTGTAGCAAATTTTATTCCTTCATTTGTTTATTTCCAGTTGCTGCTATTATAAATGGTGCTGTGGACACAGTCCTGAGATCGTAGGGTATTGTAGAAGTCCTTCCCTGTTGGGAAACTACTTTCCTGAAAAGCCATGCAGCTTTTACACTCGCACCCCTAGTGTCTGCTGGTGCCCGTCTCCTTGCAGTCTTGTCGAGGGGTAACTGCTATCAGTGTATAAAACCTTTGTCGGTTTTTAAAAACAAAAATAGTATCAGCTTTTAAGTTTGTTGGGTTTTTTTTCTTTTTTCTTTTCTTTTTTTTTTTTTTTTTACTACTAGGCATGCTCAACGTTTTAAAACCCTTTATATTTCCTGAGTTATTGTTCATTTGGTGCATTTTTCTATTAGATTTTTTTAGTAGGTTATAAAACATCCAAGTTTATTTTTTTTCATGGTCACTGATGGAGGCACTAGTTACATTTCAGACTCTGTGATTCTTAGCTCGAATCCATCAGCTTGTCTACGTTCTATGCCTGTTTTCTCCCCAGAATATTTCACGGTGACCATCTTCAGGCAGTCCTGTTAGTTTTCCATGTTCAAACTTGTGCTTGTCCAGTGGCTCAGCCTCTCAGGGAACTGTCCCGAGAGGACAGACAAACTAGCTCGCCTTTTCTCAGGCTTTCAGGGCTTTCTAGAGTCAGCTGGTCAGCACCTCCTGGGTCACAGTTAACTTCCGGTTCTTCTTCTATGTAAAAGTATAAATGGTCTTTAAGTTGTTTTGTTTTCTGATAAAACTTTCATTAAGCAGATCAAGCAAATAAATGATTGTTGGTTGTTTTTACCATTGACAGGAGTGTCTTTTAGTTGTTGGTTTCCTGGTGACACACAGGCACAAAACAGATTGAGCAAGTAGTTTGGCCACGAGCATGAGTGTCAGTCATGCTGTGCCCTTTTTATTCAGCCAGGGAACACGTTTTGTGTTGTGAGATCCTTCGCGTGAATTTGTCGGTGACTTTTGACCTGAACGTTCTCAGCTTAAGTTTATAAAGTGCAGTCTTGTCATCCTGCAGATCGTCAAAACTCACTTCAGACACATGGCCCTGAGGCCATCAGATGCGCTCTGGCTCCTGCAGTCCTTGCTGTGGCTCACGCACCGCGTCTCTGACGCCGCACAGCTGCTTCCGCGTCGTGCCGTCTTCCCTTGGCAGCTGCCCTGCGCTCTCTCGGCCCCTCGGGTGCTCGCTCTTGCTGCCCGCCTGCTGCTCCTCTCTCCCTCCTCGTGTGCCACACTTAGCAGTCATTCCCCGTTTGTCGTTGGATAATCTTCCTTGTGGTGAATTTTGATGTATAGAAAATTTTTAAAAACCTGTGTAGTTAAATCTCTCTTTGGTTTCTACTGGTTTTGTATTTATAGTTCTTGCCTAGGTAGTCCTAACTGCAGCATAGACTTTTTTAACAGTGTTTTCTTTCTTTTTTTTCTTTTCTTTTCTTTTCTTTTTTTTTTTAGTTGCAACTACTGGCCCTTCAGTATATTATAGTCAGTCACCAGCATATAATTCCCAGTATCTTCTCAGACCAGCAGCTAATGTTACTCCCACAAAGGTAACAAAGGAATAATTTATACATTTATAAATATCTCCTTTTTAATTGTCCAGGCTTCCGACAAAAAAATTCAAGAAGTAGTTCACCATTAATACTTAAATGTCCCACAAGATACAGATATTTTAAATTTCTTTCCTGATGTAGAAATTCTGCTTCAACTATATTAGTTGTCTAAATTTTATGTCACAGTAAGCGTGAACATTTAGAATATTTTAAGTGGGGGTGGGGGTGGGGTCTTCTTCATTCCGTTGTGACAGAAGCAGGCCTGGGTGTCCTCACTGGGCACTGTGCGCAGCCCTCACAGGCCTGGCTTGCTGCACTAAATGTCTACTGAGGCACAGGGCTTGGGTGCACCTGGACCCTGGCTCTTCTGCTCACCGTGACTTCAGGCAAGCTTCTTAACCTCTCTATGCATTAGTTGCCTCATATATAAAATGAGGATAATACTTTAATTCATAGGGTTTTGAGGACATTAAAACGAGATGTTAAAGTGCTTAGAACTGTGCCGCGCGGCACACTAACAAGTGTTAGTCCTCATCTTCATCATCATCGTTAACATCATTTTTACACCTTGTTCAGGAGGGAGGGGGTGTTACTGTATTGGGTATGTTGGAGGAGAATTAGATTTTTAAGGTGCTGTCATTACTTAAGGCAGTTTTCGTTACATGCCAAGATGGATTAGAGCTGTAAGTATCTCTGTAGTCATGTCTTCTCGAGGCTGTGCTGCACACCCTGAGGATGCATTTACCTCGTAGTGCTCACGTTTAAGGGTGATGAGGATTGGTTTGTATCTGGTTAACTTGTAGTCTTGCAGACAGCCTAGACAACCTACAAACATTTTAACTTTATTTTTCTTCTAGGGACCAGTTTATGGCATGAATAGGCTGCCGCCACAGCAGCACATCTACACCTACGCTCAGCAGATGCACACCCCCCCAGTGCAGAGCTCATCTGCCTGTATGTTCTCCCAGGACATGTATGGTCCCCCGCTGCGTTTTGAGTCTCCTGCAACAGGAATTCTCTCACCCAGGAGTGACGATTACTTTAATTACAACGTTCAGCAGACAAACACAAATCCACCTCTGCCGGAACCAGGGTATTTCACAAAACCTCCAGTTGCAGCTCATGCTTCAAGATCTGCAGAATCTAAGGTTATAGAATTTGGGAAACCCAGTTTTGTTCAGCCTGTACCAGGCGAAGGAATAAGGCCGTCTCTGGCAGCACCTGCACATCCAGCACAGTCCACTTCTTTTAAATTTAACTCAAATTTCAAATCAAATGATGGTGACTTCACATTTTCCTCACCGCAGGTTGTGGCACAGCCCCCTTCTACGACTTACAATAATAGTGAAAGCCTTTTAGGTCTCCTGACTTCAGATAAGCCTTTGCAAGGAGACAGCTACAGTGGACCAAAAGCCGCTCAGACCATTGGACCTCGAAATACATTCAATTTCGGAAGCAAAAATGTGCCTGAAATTTCATTTACTGAAAACATGGGCCCAAATCAGCAAAAGAATTCTGGTTTTCGGCGCAGTGAGGAAACGTTTACTTTCCACAGTCCAGGGAAGTCAGTGTTTGGAGCACCTGCCGCAGAGCCGGCCAATAGGAGTCCCGAAGCAGACGGTGGGAGTGCCCATGGAGAGGACGATGAGGATGGTCCCCACTTTGAGCCGGTGGTGCCTCTCCCCGATAAGATTGAAGTGAAGACTGGCGAGGAGGACGAGGAAGAGTATTTCTGCAATCGTGCAAAGTTGTTCCGTTTTGATGGAGGATCCAGAGAGTGGAAGGAGCGTGGAGTTGGCAATGTAAAGATCCTGAGACACAAAATGTCTGGGAAGATCCGCCTTCTGATGAGGCGCGAGCAAGTGCTGAAGATCTGTGCAAATCACTACATCAGCCCAGACATGGCCCTGGCGCCCATGGCGGGCTCAGACCGGTCCTTTGTGTGGTGTGCTCTGGACTACGCAGACGAGTCGCCCAAACCAGAGCAGCTCGCTATCAGGTTCAAGACGCCTGAGGAAGCAGCACTTTTTAAGTGCAAGTTTGAAGAGGCCCAGAGCCTGTTGAAAGCCTCTGGAGCAAACATAGCCACAACCACAAGTCAGGCTGCGAGAACTGTAAAAGAACCCACAAGTCACGATAGTACAGATATTTGCAAACCTGATGCTGGAAACATGAATTTTGAATTTCAAGTTGCAAAGAAAGAAGGGTCTTGGTGGCATTGTAACAGCTGCTCGTTAAGAAATGCTGCAACTGCTAAGAAGTGTGTATCGTGCCAAAACCTCAACCCAAGCAGTAAAGACCTCCTTGGCCCACCATTAGTTGAAACTGTTTCCACTCCTAAAACTAGTTCAGAAAGTGCTCCAGAAAGATTTGCATTGATGACGCCAAAGAAAGAAGGTCACTGGGATTGTAGTGTCTGTTTAGTTAGAAATGAACCCACTGTGTCTAGATGCAATGCATGCCAGAATACAAAGTCTGCTAGCAAAAGTGAATCTCCATTTGTTCAGCAACCTTCCTTTAAATTTGGCCAAGGAGATCTTCCTAAGTCTGCCAGCAGTGATTTCAGATCTGTTTTTTCAATAAAAGAAGGGCAGTGGGATTGCAGCATTTGCTTGGTGCCAAATGAAGGAAGCTCTACCAGATGTGTGGCTTGTCAGAATCCCAGAAAACAGAGTGTACCTGCTTCTGCTGCCCCAGCTCCTGCCTCTTTTAAGTTTGGTTCTTCAGAGACAAGCAAGGCTCCAGAGAGTGGATTTGAAGGAGTTTTCGCCAAGAAGGAGGGACAGTTGGGTTGCAGTTTGTGCTTAGTGCAGAATGAGGCAGGCGCGGCCCAGTGTGTGGCCTGTCAGAATGCACGGAGACAGAATCCACCCACTCCCGCTGCCCCTGCCCCTGCCCCTGCCCCTGCCGAGGTGAGCAAGGCTCCAAAGAGTGGGCTTGAAGGGCTGTTCCCCAAGAAGGAAGGGCAGTGGGATTGCAGCGTTTGCTTGGTGCCAAATGAAGGAAGCTCTACCAGATGTGTGGCTTGTCAGAATCCCAGAAAACAGAGTGTACCTGCTTCTGCTGCCCCAACTCCTGCCTCTTTTAAGTTTGGTTCTTCAGAGACAAGCAAGGCTCCAGAGAGTGGACTTGAAGAAGAGGCATTCCCCAAGAAGGAAGGACAGTGGGATTGTGGTGGTTGCTCTATGCGAAATGAGAGTTCTTCCTTAAAATGCTTGTCTTGTGATGCCTCTAAACCAGCCCATAAACCTGTTGCAGAAGAACCTTCAGCTTTCACATTGGGCTCAACAGCTAAGGTAAACGACTCTTCTGGAAGTCAGGTGGGAACAGGATTTAAAAATAACTTTTCAGAAAAAGCCTTTAAATATGGCAACGCAGAACAAGGATTTAAATTTGGGCATGTGGATCAAGAAAATGTACCTTCGTTTACATTTCAGGGTTCTTCCAGCACAGAGTCTAGGTCAACAAAAGAAGGATTTAGTTTTTCTGTCCCCGTGCCTGCTGATGGGTTTAAATTCGGCATTCAGGAGACGGGAAATCAGGAGGAGAACAAGAGTGAAAAGCCCATTGAAAGCGACTCTGGTCGTCAGGCTCAGGAAGCAGGCGGCCAGAAGGACGGGGCTGCCGTGGGCTTTGGCCAGGCTGGCAGCACTTTGACCTTTGCAGACCTTGCGAAGTCAACTTCAGGAGAAGGCTTTCAGTTTGGCAAAAAAGACCCTAATTTCAAGGGATTTTCGGGTGCTGGAGAGAAATTATTCTCATCACAAAGTGGTAAGATGGCTGATCAGGCAGACACCTGTGCTGACCTTGAGAAAGACGATGATAAGACGGAGGACAGTGATGACATCCACTTTGAACCTGTTGTCCAGATGCCTGAGAAGGTGGAGCTCGTCACGGGGGAGGAGGATGAGAAAGTTCTTTACTCACAGCGTGTGAAATTATTCAGGTTTGATGCCGAGATAAGTCAGTGGAAAGAAAGGGGTTTGGGGAACTTAAAAATTCTCAAAAATGAAGTCAACGGCAAACTGAGAATGCTGATGCGGAGAGAGCAGGTGCTGAAAGTGTGTGCCAACCACTGGATCACCACCACCATGCACCTGAAGCCCCTCTCCGGGTCGGACAGGGCCTGGATGTGGCTGGCTAGTGACTTTTCTGATGGCAATGCCAAACTGGAGCAGCTGGCAGCAAAATTCAAGACCCCCGAGCTGGCTGAGGAGTTCAAGCAGAAGTTTGAGGAATGCCAGCGACTTCTGTTAGACATACCACTGCAGACGCCCCATAAACTCGTGGACACTGGCCGAGCCGCCAAGTTAATACAGAGGGCTGAAGAGATGAAGAGTGGGCTGAAAGACTTCAAAACGTTTCTGACCAGTGATCAGATGAAAGTCACTGACCAAGAGAGTAAGAGCCCAGGGGCAGGCGCTGCAAGCGCTGAGGAGGCCAGCAGCCTGCCGAATCCGGAGCACAGCGGGCCTGCCCTGGAGTGGGACAGCTACGACCTGCGGGAGGACGCCCTGGACGGCGGCGGCTCGGTGCACGCCTCGCCCCTGGCCAGCAGCCCCGTGAGGAAAAATCTCTTCCGCTTTGGTGAGTCAACCACAGGGTTCAACTTTAGTTTTAAATCTGCTTTGAGTCCATCTAAGTCTCCTGCCAAGTTGAATCAGAGTGGGGCCTCCGTGGGCACCGATGAAGACTCGGACGTCACCCAGGAGGAGGAGCGGGACGGGCAGCACTTCGAGCCCGTGGTCCCTCTGCCGGATCTCGTCGAGGTGTCCAGCGGTGAGGAGAACGAGCAGGTGGTGTTCAGTCACAGGGCAAAGCTCTACAGGTACGACAGAGACGCGGGGCAGTGGAAGGAGAGGGGCATCGGCGACATAAAGATCCTGCAAAACTACGACAGCAGGCAGGGCCGCGTGGTGATGCGGAGGGATCAAGTGTTGAAACTCTGCGCCAACCACAGAATAACTCCAGACATGACTTTGCAGAGCATGAAGGGGACAGAGCGAGTGTGGGTGTGGACTGCGTGTGACTTTGCAGACGGAGAAAGAAAGGTGGAACACTTAGCCGTCCGCTTTAAATTACAGGATGTTGCAGATTCGTTTAAGAAAATATTTGATGAAGCAAAAATAGCCCAAGAAAAAGATCTTTTGATAACACCTCATGTTTCTCGTTCTGCCACTCCCAGAGAGTCACCGTGTGGCAAAATTGCCGTGGCTGTGTTGGAAGAAACCACGAGGGAGCGGACGGATTTGGTTCAGGGTGATGTCGTGGCTGATACGACCTCAGAAGTTGGAGTGTCTAGCACGTCTGAAACAACAAAAGCAGTGGTTTCACCTCCAAAATTTGTGTTTGGTTCTGAGTCTGTTAAGAGCATTTTCAGTAGTGAAAAATCAAAGCCATTTGCATTTGGCAATAGTTCAGCTACTGGGTCCTTGTTTGGGTTTAGTTTTAACGCACCTTTGAAAAACAGCAGTAGTGAAACCAGTTCAGCCCAGAGTGGATCTGAAAGAAGCGTGGGGCCGGGTGGTGGCGAGTTGTCGCAGAGCTCTGACCCTGGACCAGCTCCTGACGGCAGTGCCAGAAACCTCACTCCTGTGTTACCGAAGGAAGAGTCCACAAGCGGTCACACGTTCAAAACACCAGAAAGGGGTAAGCACTCACTCGTCTTTAGATTCAGCAGAATCTTCCTCCCTCCCTCCCTTTTCGTAGGAGGCTGGGATGTTTTAGTAAAGGTCGGGTTGTTAACACAGTGCTTTGTGAACAGCCAAAACAAAATTGTGCAAATTTTTTCCTCCTTCAGCCAGTTTACCTGTGAGTATTCGCACAGGAGCAGGCAGTGGGCGAGCTGCTCAGGAGGTTTCAGTGACCCGGAGGTGCGCCCAGCCCTAACCCTAACCCAGCAGGGCCTTGAGCACTCGAATCCTGAGGTGCACTCCAGGCTGGTGGCTCGAAAGGGCTCGTCCTTCAGTGTATTATCCTTGTGTTCTTATCACACACAAAACCGGATGCTGAGATGTTCACGTTTTATGTAAGGCAGTCTTGCCAGCACTTACAAAGTGAACAAAGAATGAAACCCCCAGATAAATGGGACGCATGAGACAGTCATGTTGGTGTGAATGTGGGACTCTGGCTTGTATACTTTAAGTTATGTTTACTTTGATTCTCAAAACGTTCAAAAGTGAAATCCTCTTTATTTTGTAGGATTTAATTTTAGCCTTTTTAAATCTAACCCAATGGCCTTTTGGACCAGCGCCCCTCCCTCACAGCCTGAGGACAAAGGTACAGAGCTGGCACTGCAGTGAGACGAGGACTCAGGCTGTTTGGTGGCAGCTGGTCCTCAGCGGAGTGGCTGGCGGGGTGACATGAAGTCCGTAACCCTGCAGCCTGCATGGCAGTGCCTGCCTAACCCCGTGACGCTGTTTCTCATGGGCTGGGGTGTCGTGTTTCCCACGTGGTGCGCAGTGTTGCTTGGAGGCAGATCCACGTGGTCTTTACCTTTCTCTGTCTTGTATGTCATACGTGTTGTTTCTAACTGTGATTAACGAAGGTTGTGTTTTATCTAACCTTTATCAACTGCCACTGGTGTCTGCCAGCACCCAGACGTTTGTTGGCAGCAGCGTGTATCCCACAGGGAACATGTTTCTTTAAGGCTGTCCTTTTGGACGTGGTTTAGGAAGGTACTGTGTTTGAAAGCAGCCCCATGATTAACAGCCACCACTGTGCCCTGGCACGTTAGCGTGTGTAGCACAGACCGTCTGCAGAGGTCAGTGTCAGTGCAAGAGGGAGCACTAGGCGGTGGGGTCTGCTGGAGACATTCGAGAGCAAGGCTGGGGAAATGGAAACTCACCCTTAGTGTCTGATGACATGACACAGCTGCGTTGCAGGTTGCCAAGCAAGGACAGTGATAAAATGACAACCTTTGATTCTAGGACATTCAGTTTTAAAGTTTACCAGTTGTGCAACTGGCCACAGCAGCTCTTAGCCTAAGGACACAGTCTTTGAAAAATTATGTGAAAAGTGTGGGCTTTTTTCTATTAAAGGGCATATACTTGTGCACAGACTCCGTGGGCCCCAGGTTTGAGAGCAGATTTACCAACATGCTGCTGCAGGACAAAAAGCCCTGTCCTCTTTCAAGTTTGAGGAGGTCATAGTTCCAGAGGACCCTAGAGAGGAGGACTGTGGGCACAGGGAAACAAGGCCCCGCCAGGTGCCTGATATACAGTGTTGTGCTGTCCTGGCTAGGAGCTGGCGTGAAGTGTTCGTAATGAAGGAGCAATTGGCAAGTTCAGCGTTGCAGGACTGTTCTCTCGGTCAGCATCATCCAGTGGAAATACGACCTGTGTATGGAATCAAAACGTTTCTAGTCATGTCAAAAAATAAAAAGAAACAGGTGGAAAAAGAGAAACAGATGAAATTAATTTTAATGATCTATTCAATTGAACCCATTATGTTCAGAATATTATTTCAACTTCTACTCAGGATGAAACCTTAACAATGAGGTTTTTTGTTTTTTTTTTTTGATGCCAAGTCTTCACAGTCCCATGTGTATCGTTACAATGCAGCACATCCCAGTTGGACTGGCCGCACTTCAGGTGTGGCTGGGCTGCCATCTGGACCGCACCCTTTGGCTCGTAACATGCTTCTTGATTTGCTGACCTTATCAGTTCCTTTAGCCAGAAGTCAACAGACCAGAGCATATCGTATGAAGAGCTCTTTTTCTCTCCATTTTTTGCCTTTTTGTTGTTTTTGTTATTGTTGGTTTTAACTAATAGGAGTTACCTTAGTTTCTTACAGGATTATTTACCCAAAAGGTAACAGTTTTAATTTAATTGCTTCTATTACTGTGTTTAGAAATATGGAAAACTGGATGTAATTCTTGTTTTTTATTTTTATTTTGTGTGGTTTTGGCAGGGATAATTTGACTTACTTATTTATTTGTTGATTGACTGATTGGAAGGACTGGGGATTGAACCCAGGACCTCGTGCACATTAGTCACATACTCTACCCCTGAGCCACTCCCTCCCCCCGTAGATGGAATTCTTACCACCTGCCTTGGCAGTTGTAACCTTTTCTTGTTAGGGTCTCATCAGTGTTGGGCTTTGCATTTGTTTTATATTTATACTAATCTTTGCTTATGATTTAATTTTTCTCAATTATAAATGGAGGGGTATTTTGATTAACCATTTAATTTGCCAAATATGGTTATGGAAGCACTTTTTAAGTACCTTTTTAATTTATAGCCATCAGTACTGTATTTTTCAATGATCAGTAAGTAAAAGTGGGGCGTTTTTTGATTTTTCAGTAGATTCTGTGTTCGCTAAGGGTTTTTGATAGGACATTAAATCAGGCTTCTAATTCATGGTTATTATGAGCTGTGTCCACATCAAAGTGTGTGTTTTTATCAGCATGGTGTTTCAACCTAGAGATGAATTCCATGACTTATTTTCAGTTAGAATATTGACATTAATACTTAACACTTTGTCTTGATCAATTTCTTTGACTTGTCTTTTAGCGGAAGAGAAGAAAAAGCCAGAAGACCCTCCCTTGGATGATGATGTCCTCGTGGTGTATGAGCTGACCCCGACCCCTGAGCAGAGGGCTCTTGCGAGCAAACTGCAGCTTCCTCCCACTTTCTTCTGCTATAAGAACAGGCCAGACTACGTCAGTGAAGAGGAGGAGGATGGTAAGTCTTTTGTGCTTTAAAGCATCCTGTTCATACTCCTCTTTGTGAGATTGTCTTAAGCCCGCCTCTTAGAGGCCCCCCTGCTGTCGCCACAGATGAATATTTGTCCCAGGTGCATGTGAGCAGTCAGTGGGTGTCACCATTGAAATGGCTGCATTCTTCATTAGCGTTCCCTGGGTGCCCGCCATGAGCAGGGCAGGCCTTTGAGGGGACTGACAGCAGTCCTACTTTCCCTGAGGTCTTAGGGGCAGGAGTGCCAAGAGGCAGAGATGGGGTCTGACTGCGGGAAGCTCTGGGCCGCAGCAGGTTCCAGGCAGGGGGGTCACGTCCTCAGAGCAGGTGCGGGGAACAGTGAGGCAGAGGTGTAGAGGGTTGTGAAGATGGAGGTGAGGAGAGGGGCTGAAATAATAGGGCAGCTCAGACAAGAACAGGAGCACTGCGGGGTGAAATTGGCAAGATTGGTTGCTATTTGTATGTGGGGAGGAGGGGAAAGGATGAAGTTGAAGATGATTCCTAGATTCCTGGCTAGAAAATCTCCTGAAACTTATGAGAAATTCTTTTATTTAATAAAACCAATTATACTTCAAGATGAAGATTTTGACACAGCTGTCAAGAAACTTAATGGAAAACTGTATCTGGATGACTCAGAAAAATGTAGACCACTAGAAGAAAACCTGCCAGGTATGTGACGTTAAAATGACTAAGTCTGATTTTTTTTAAAACTATTTAAAAGGAATCTCCCAGTGTGGTCACTGTGTAATGACCGGCGTTGGCATGGTGATTTAAAGTATGTAAAACTAGCATTCTGCTCCCAGGGGTGCTTGTGCTCCGTCGGTGCCTGAGGTCTTGTTAATTCTGTCTGCAGTCTGCAGGTGACACTGAGGCCCATTGTTGGGGAGGAGTTGGACTTCATCTACTTTTATCTTAACCTTACTTTGCTTGCATTGTATGGGGTTTTCAGGTAATGAGAAAGAGTGTGTTATTGTTTGGGAAAAGAAACCAACAGTTGAAGAGAAGGCAAAAGCAGACACCTTAAAACTTCCACCCACATTTTTCTGTGGAGCCTGCAGTGACACTGATGAGGACAATGGAAACGGGGAAGACTTCCAGTCGGAGCTTCAGAAAGTTCAGGAAGCTCAGGTAGGAGCTCAGTTGTCTTTGTTGGTGCCGTGAACCCGCAGGACAGCAGTGATGGGGAGCAGCTAGCGGTGGGTTGAGCCCCCCATTCAGCTCTGGCCAGAGAAGGGGTTGTGTTCTCCACAGAGGGCCCGAAAGGCCCACGCTGTCACCCCCATGCATGCTGGGTATGGGGAGAGGGTGGTGGCATGGACGGTGCAGATGTCCCTTAGAGGATCTGCCCCTGCACCAAGAACAGGATGGAGGTCGTTTTTCATGCAGGTTAGTTTATTGTGGAGTGGGCAGGGAGGACAAGAAATAGTGTTTGCAATGTAGTTCCCTTGGCCTGTCTGTGTACCTTGTTTTGTCAACAGTTTCATGATTTGATTACTTTCTTAGCTCAACTGTAGTAACTTTGATAGCTGTCAACACTTTGTTGTCTTAATTTGTGTTCTACAGACACTAGAAGGCAAGGTCCCTGACTAGTAACTGTTGACAGCCCCACACTGACGTGGATTCGGTGTCTCCTTGCCCCAGAGGCTTGAGGGGGCTGCGTGTAGCGCACGTGTAGCTGATGTAACGACCTGGTGGCCTTGTCTGTGGAAGACCTAGCTGAGGTTCTCCGCCGGAGGCCGTGCTGCCCTGAACCTGCAGTGTGTCTCAGACCGCTTGGCCGCGCCCCGGACCCAGTGGGCACACGGGTTGCAGCTCGCCCTCACCATCAGCTCCTCTCGCAGTGCAGTCACAGTAACTCAGAGCAGGGCTCTGCAGGCTGAAACAGTGCAGTTTAAACACAGCCTCAGTCTTAGGTGCAGAACTTAAAAATAGTTAAGCTTATTTATTTAAAATTTACCTAACTTAAAACTTAAAACTGAAAAGTAATTTCCACACTGATGTGCAGGCTGAATTGCACATCGTTTATTCCTTTTCCTCCTGTGGCACATAAGGGCTTGGTACCTTTTGTCATTGTTTTGGGAACCATGCTGTTAATAGCTGTTGAGATACTTTATTTGAGTGACTGGTGTATCATCATTCTTATAATTTAAAATCTTTTTGTGAAATATCTTGTAGCACTATCATAATGTTCATTAAATTGCAGTCATAGGGGCTGTCCAGAAATACCTTTGGTACAGAAATTAAATATGATAAATTGCTATAAAGGTTGAAAAAAATTGCCACAATAAATTGTAATTTTGGAGGAGAGCAGCCTTTGATACACAAGATAAAACAGAATTAAGACCACTAAAATTAAAATATGAATATGCTTCATAACGGATGTAGGTTTTCATCCTCTTAGAATGCATCCTTCCTACTTTACTCTCAGTCTGGTTCTTGGACCATGCAGGGTCTTCAGATAATGCATTCCCTGCGTAGCGTGCCCAAGTGCTTCTACAGGTGCTGGCTGCGTGCCAGCACGGAGCTGAGGACTGGGGACCCAGTGTGGACAAGCAGGAGCTGTTTGATTTGTCTCCAGGAGTCTTTCATTCGTGGACTCTCGTGTGGAGTATGTGTTAGTTGCTGAATTAAGACACTCCCGTCCCCCAAGTAATCTCACCTGCACTTTTTGGATAACATTTATTGTGATACGATTCATGCACCATGCAGTTCACCCATTTTAAAATGTAGAACTCGGTGATTTTTTAGTAGATTCGCTTGTGGTTTTTAGTATATTCACCACAGTCAATTTTAGAACATTGTTGTCATCCGCAAAAAGAAGCCCTGTAACCTCCAGCAGTCACCCCCTTCCCCATTTACACCGCCTCCTCTCGCCCTGCATAGCCGCTGATGGCCTTCTTCTGTCTGCAGATCTGACATCCCATACAGACAGATCATATGTCGCCCTTTGTGTCTGGCTTCTTTCACTTAGTAAGGTTTTGAGGTATAGCCACATTGTAGCATATATCTGTATTTCATTCCCTTTTATGGCCAAGTAATACTCCATAGTGTGAATGTACCACATTCTGTTTATCCTTCATCTGTTGATGGCCGTTGGGGTTGCTTCCACCTTCTCGGCTGTTAGGAATACTGCTGCTGTGGGAGCCCATGTCACTCGACACAAACGGGGCAGGTGACCTTTTCCCTGTGCTTCAGAACATTAGGAAGTAATGACTTGTTTCATTTGTACTGATTTTTTTTTAAATTACATAGGTAAAATTCACTTGTTGTGTTATGTTTTCTGTAAATTCTTACACAGGCCTGAGTGCTTGTCACCTCCACCACAGGCAGCATTAGACACTGTCTTTTCTTAGTCAGCATAATGCCTTTGAGATTCATCCCGGTCACTGTGTGTTGGTCACTGGCTGGTACTCTGCTGTGAGGATGTACCACAGTTCATTCATTATCCTTTGCCCTTTGCAGAACATTGTTTCCAGTTTAGCTTGTTCTTTTTCTAGTTTCTTAAAGTGAAAGGTTAAATTACTGACTGAAGCGAATTCTTCATTTCTAATACAATTTTTTTATGTCGTTTCTCCCTAAGAGCTATTTAGGGAACAGGGAAAAACCCACACGGTTGTCACCACCAGATTGTCCCTCAGGTCCTGAGATTCTTAATCCTCCTGCTTTCATCCACTGTTCAGAGGCTTCTTAGAGTTGCTTTAAATCCAGTTCAGCTGTGGGTGTTGGGAGGGCAAGAGTGAGGGTGGGGTGAGAGAGAAAAGTGTGCTTACTCCACGTTGTCCAAACCCCCGCGTCCTCAGTTCCTCTAAAAATAAGGTGTATGATCCTCTTTGTCAGTCAGTATCTGGTGGCATTCTTGTTTGTTACTTTCTCTTTGCAGAAATCCCAGAGTGAGGAAGCAACTAGCAGGGCTGAGAGTGTGTGTGCAGGTGGGAGTGAAGTGACCGTCCCACACGTGTGTGAATCTCAAGAACCTGATTTTACCACCAGATCCGCTAGTTCGCCACCTATTTCTTCTGGGACTGTTGACAAACCTGTGGATTTATCTACTAGAAAGGAAGATGATGCAGAGTCTGCAGGCCAAGGTGAAATGTGGTAGATGTTTACAAAAACTTTCTAGGCGGGTGTTACTACATAAAGGACCTGTGATTTTGAGAAGATAGACTTTTACATGTAGATCAGAAACTCCCTTTCTTAAATTTTGGATGTATAAAGGGACGTGAAGTATTTGTAATAATAATCAGAAAATTAGCTACCTTGCCAACAAAGACAACACACATGTATTTTTGTCGTTTGGGTTGCAGTGATTAGGGAGCACCAACCACTGTGACTCTCACAAGTCTGCCTAAGAGTAAACGACAAGGTTGCTTACATGGAAGTTTCCTTTGTCTGTGTATTTGCATTTGACTGTTGTCGGAATTACATCACCACCCAAGTATATCAAAATTGTGTAAAGTATATGAAGTAGTTATAGAAATCTTAAGTAGAGGTGTCAAGTTTTTAATGATACTACTTAATTGTCCTTTTCTCTACCCACTTCACTAAATTAAGTATTTATTTACAGTAATTAATACCTGATGTTCCCCCCCCTTTCATTTCACTTGATTTTTGGAGGGGAGAGTCTTTATAATTGTAGTGCTTTTTATGTCTACGTTGTCTATATTACCTTTTTTTTTTTCAGTAATAGTCCTGAATAAATCACAAATACTATGTTTATAGGCACTTTAGAGTCTTAACATTCTAGAAGAGGAAGGTGACTTCAGACTTAAAACCTCACACGTTTTCAGATGAGGGAAGCAGAGTGCAAGACTGAGGTCCTGCAGCTGCACGGGCACAGGATCAGGACAAGCCCCCAGACGCCTGCTGATGAGATAAAAAGACATTAAGCTCTTACTATTCACAGTAGAGAGCACAAGCAGTCTTCATGCAGATGCTTTAGATTATGTAAGACTATAAAGCAGAAACTGTTTAGCTCTGTGTCTGACTTAGTATAGACCTACATCTCACTTTTTAAAAATAACTTTTGGCATGCTTTTGGTGTACTGCTCATCGAGAGTAGTGCCTTGCACTTAATACTGAAGAAGCTCAGAGCTTGGATGTATTTAGTAACTTCAGAGGAATAACCGGGTTATAAATGTTCCACACACAACCCCCCTCGGTAGTGTATAAGGTCCTACCGCCATTCTCTTTGGGTCCTTGGTAAAGCTTTGATGTTCAACATACATTGGATGAAATATTAAATTGCTCTTTTCCTTTTTGCCAGTGGAAAGCAAAACACTTTCATTTGGATTTGGAAGTAGTACAGGGCTGTCGTTTGCAGACTTGGCTTCCAGTAATTCTGGGGATTTTGCTTTTGGTTCCAAAGGTAAGATCAAGAGGAGAGAGTTTAACCATGTGTTACAGAACGGGCTGCACCTGGAGGAGCTAGTCCTTTGTCCCCGTGTTGTTACTCCCGTGGACGTTTCTTCCTCCAGCTGTGCCAGGTCAGGGAAGGGCTTCCCTTGTCGTACTATTTTTGATGTTTATTAATAAAAGAATTTTCTCTTAATTCATGTTAAGTCACGGTGATAGTCCTCCCCATCCTGAAATGCAGAACCATGTCTCCAGTTTTGGAATAACCTTGATTTTGGTACATTGTCCTCTTAATTATACTTTGACTTATATTTCAAGACTTGTGCATTTTTAAGGAAATGATTCTGCAGTTTTCTGTTTTTCCAGTACCCTTGATTATATCTTTAATGGTTGTGCTAACTTATGTTTGTTGAGCTTTCCCATCTTTTCCAGTGGCTTTTCTATTTTTGGTCCATTTTAGTATCATTTATAGACGAGAATCTTTTCCCTTGATTGTTTCAAGTTGATTGGCTTATTATATTTTCTCATTCTTAAAATGTCTTTCATATTATCTGATTATAGCATCACCTAAATTGAACAAGATGCTTGGTTTATAGAGTAAGCTCTAGTTTGTGTTTTTTATTTTCAGATTTTGTCATAACTTTCTTTTAAATTATTAGTTTTCTTGTGTGTTGAATGCTTGCTTTACTTTAGCTTGTAGTAACAGGCACAAAAAAGCATTTTGAAACTGTAAATCCCCTGGAATCATTTTCATGGGGAATTTGACACTTTTGTAAATTTTTTAATAATTTAGAATTTCAGTCTTGCCTTCTTTGATAAGAGCTTGTAGGATTTAGTTTTTTTTTTTTTTAAGATCATCAATTTCACCAGAGTTGTTTTGTTTTGTTTTGTTTTGTTTTGTTTTTACTCCTGGCATTGTGTGGGCCTGTTTGATCTTACACTTAACTGTTTTGGTTGGTTTTAAGCTCAGAGGAGTCTCCCGCACCCATTACGGATTATTTCTGTGGTGATTTCTTTTTCTTCATCTGTTAATTTTTGTCATTGTTCATTTCCTTAGTTTTATTTTTGTTTTATTTTGTTCCTTTTTCCCTATTTTCTCCTGAAAGTCTTATTCACACGTAGGTCTATCAGTCATTCCTTGTCTGTTGTGTGGTATTTCATGCGGAATCTAAGGGAACATAAGGAACACCTGTTATCACTGCTGTTTTGTTGTATTTCCCTCATAGTTTGCAGTGTTTTTATTAAACCTGGACACACGGTGGAAGCGTCCTAGGTCCTGTTACCTAGAACTGTTAATGTGAAGTTGATGTTACTGACATGCATGTCTTTATACTTTTACTGTACAAATTCTCCCTCCTGTTCCATTTAGAGCAGTGGTTTTCAACTCTTGGATTCATATTAGAATTTCCTGGGAGCCTTTTTAGGAAAAAAAGACACCTGATAGTTGGATTGGGCTCTCTAGGCCTGGTGCCAGGCATTCATATTTTACAGAAGCTTTTGGTGTGATTCTAGTATGCACCTGGTGTTAAGAACCATTGCTGCAGAGGAGTTTTAAGATTTTCTGCTGTACCCTCTCCCCCCACCAGGGTATTTGAGTTAATTAAACTCTTTTCCTGCTTGGGTGTTCCTGAGCCAGCCACCTCTGAGCCCGCACCTGCGTTCGCTGTTCCCCAGGAGCCCCCATGCAGCCCGAGATTGTGCTCATCTTGTTCCAGGGCGCTCTTTTGCAAGGTCCTCTTAAGAATTTTTGTCTTTTTTCCCCTTCTTTTCTGTCCTTATTTTTTTCTCCCCGTTAAATCTGACTAAGAAGGATACTGTTTTAGTCACTCATTTTGTTCTTTCTCCAAGATGCTGAGTTGCTTTTTAACTGATTTGTGACATTTTGCTTTCTCCCAGGTTTGTAGCACCAGGTGTAGGGTTCTCTGAGGCAGTGATTCCTTAGCAGGTGATGAAGAGAGGTTTCTTTCCTTTAAGACCATTGGGGATGGGGTCCTTTCACCCTGACAGCCTCGTGTTGCTTGGGGACAGTGGGGTCGGCACGCTTCTTCCAAGCCTGCCAGGAAGTCTGAGCCCCAGCACTGTTTCCCTGAGGAGGAAGGTGAGGGAGAGAAGTTGTAAACATGTGCTTAGTCTGCTTTGGCTAGTTTGAAAGCAGCAGATTTGGCCTCTGTAAGGACATTTTTAGGTTCCAAAGTTAGTTTTTTCATGTGACAGACTGTTTTATGAAATAAACTACCTTTGGAGCTGAGTTAGGTTTTCAGAGTTCCAGGGGGGTGACTTTTATTAGGAACCTGCCTCACTGCTGAAAGTTCTTGTGTAGTTTAGTGTCACGAAGCCTGTGTGTCCAGGCATGGACATTGCCAGCTGTTCGGTGTTCCCCCACGTGAGTGTAACTTGCAGAAAAATATGATTTGAAGCATTTTCACTAGAAGTATGTCACATCACTGGAAATTGGGTTCTTTGATGAACTAATGGAACAGGGGGCTTAAAAGCTTATAAAAGTAGACACCGCTGTTTAAATATCCCAATTCATTTATCAGATAAAAACTTCCAGTGGGCGAATACTGGGGCAGCCGTGTTCGGAGCGCAGGCAGCCAGTAAGGCCGGCGAGGACGAGGACGGCAGTGACGAAGAGGTGGTTCCTAATGAAGACGTCCACTTTGAGCCCATAGTGTCGCTGCCCGAGGTAAATGGGGAAGACGAGGCACCTGAAGGGACTCCACGTTGTGGGTTCACAGCCTGACATGGGCTTACTGTGTTTGCATTTCCTTCAGGATGCTGACCTTTTCAAATGGAAGCTCTTTATTAGAAGTTCAGCCTTTAAGTTTAAATTGTCTATTTTGTTAAAGTTTATATATAAATGTTACTTGGTAAATTCTATATGAAATTGTTGGGAAGAACTTAATTTTTTTTTTCTTTTTCCTTTGTCTTTTTTTAAAATCTTTTTCCATTGTAGTTTATTATAAGATACTGAATATAGCTCCCTGCACTATACAATAGGCCCTTCTTTATCTTTTTTAACATTTTTTATTGATTTATAATCATTTTACAATGTATCAAATTCCAGGGTAGAGCACAATTTTTCGGTTATACATGAACATATATATATTCATTGTCACATTTTTTTCTCCGTGAGCTACCATAAGATCTTGTATATATTTCCCTGTGCTATACAGTATAATCTTGTTTATCTATTCTACAATTTTGAAATCCCAGTCTATCCCTTCCCACCCTCTGCCCTGTTTATCTTTTTTATATATAGTAATGTGTATCTGTTAATCCCAGATTTAATTTATCCCTCCCCCCTTTCCCCTTTGGTAACCATGTTTGTTTTCTATGAGTCTGTTTCTGTTTTATAAGTAAGTTCATTTGTATCATTTTCTTAGGTTCCACATATAAGCGATACCATATATTTCTCTTTATGACTTACTTCACTTAGTATGACAATCTCTAGGTCCATCCATGTTGCTGCAAATGGCATTATTTCATTCTTTTTTATGGCTAAGGTAGTGTTCCACTCTGTGTGTGTGTGTGTGTGTATGCCACATAGGGAAAAAGTTAATTTTTTCAATGTTTGTTTTCGTAACATAATTCTAGGGACAAAAAAAAATCTCATACTTGCCACAGTCCTTTCAATAAAAAGTAAATTCTTTTTCTGGACAAGAATGTTGTTTTAGGCAAATTACTTTTATCAGGTTCATCCTCAGTCAGTAGGGAATAATATTTCTCTTGAAGAACAAACACATTTTTGAAACCTCTCCTCCCCTGTAAAAGGACTTTCCAAAATGAGGAATAAAACTGCATAAGAGGAAAATATTTAATGGCAAATCAGGACTTTCCTTCCTGATCCAAATTAGCTGTATTTGTAGCCCTAGGATGTTAGCTGTTTTCAAATTCTGTTCATGTCAGTATTTTAAGGAATTTGGATCTCTGGGATTTGTTATGGGATATTTTATAAGCAGCAGCTCATAGATAATTTTGCCTCCTATCACAGGTAGAAGTAAAATCTGGAGAAGAAGATGAAGAAATTTTATTTAAAGAGAGAGCCAAACTTTACAGGTGGGATCGAGAGGTCAGTCAGTGGAAGGAGCGTGGCGTTGGAGACATAAAGATCCTGTGGCACACGATGAAGAACTACTACCGCGTCCTCATGAGGAGAGACCAGGTCTTCAAAGTGTGCGCAAACCACGTCATCACCAAAACCATGGAACTGAAACCCTTGAATGTTTCTAACAATGCTTTAGTGTGGACTGCCTCAGATTATGCTGGTGAGCTCTATTCTCAAATGCTACTTTCTGTTTTTTGAATTTTTCTAAAATCTATAGCAAACAGGTAAAACCATTTGTAACTTTTTTTTTTAAAACACTAAGTTTACTGTTTTGTTTGTTGCTGTTTAATAGATGGAGAAGCCAAAGTGGAACAGCTTGCAGTGAGATTTAAAACTAAAGAAATGGCCGATTGTTTTAAGAAAAAATTTGAAGAATGTCAACAGAATTTACTGAAACTCCAGAAAGGACAGGTGTCATTGGCAGCAGAATTGTCAAAAGAGACAAACCCTGTAGTGTTTTTCGACGTTTGTGCAGAAGATGAACCTCTAGGACGTATAACCATAGAATTGTTTGCAAACATTGTTCCTCAAACTGCTGAGAACTTCAGAGCACTGTGCACTGGAGAGAAGGGCTTTGGTTTCAAGAACTCCATTTTTCACAGAGTAATTCCAGGTTTTATTTGCCAGGTAAGTCTGAACTGTACCTCACAGTTGAGTCTAGAGAGTCCAGCACACCAGCTGGGAAATTTGAGTGTTTCTCCTTTCCTGTAATTTTCTTGGACGACTTCTTACCTTTTCCACATATCAGTGGTTGTCACCACCCCAACTTCTATCCTCACAAGTACTTTCAGCCTAAAGTCATTTATATTTCTAATATCTTGAACCTGCTAGAAATTGAGGGTGGGAAAAAGAGCTTTTCATTTTTGTCTTCTTTCACAAATGGATATTTTCTTAGTTTTTAAACTACATTCTCAAAGAAGCTGAGTGTTTAGAACCTATCCTTTAGTGGTTAATTCTGTGTCTGTTGTAACATTTTATTTGGGATTCCTGTTAATTGAAATCTTTTTTCAGGGGGGAGATATCACCAAACACGATGGAACTGGAGGACGGTCCATTTATGGAGATAAATTTGAAGATGAAAATTTTAAGGTGAAACATACTGGTCCTGGCTTACTATCCATGGCCAATCGAGGCCGGGATACCAATAATTCTCAGTTTTTCATAACACTGAAAAAAGCAGAAAATTTGGACTTTAAGCATGTAGTATTTGGGTTTGTTAAGGATGGCATGGATACTGTGAAAAAGATTGAATCGTTTGGTTCTCCTAAAGGATCTGTTAGTCAAAGAATTATCATCACAGAATGTGGACAGATATAAATTTGTTTTTCATAGTGAATTTTACCTGTATAAACTGTTGAATTGAAGCTTAGCTGTTATGACAATATGGTAATTATGTTCAGCTTTTGAAAATGGACGTTTCCAATGTATAAATGTAAAATTGCAGCTTATAGCTGTGGTCACTTTTTAATGTGCTATAATTGACCTTGCATGGTGTGAAATAAAAGTTTAAACACTGGTGTATTTCAGGTGTACTTGTGTTTATGTACTCCTGACATCTGTATTAAAATGGAGTAATACTAATCTTGTTAAAAGCAATAGACCTTCTCAAACTATTGAAGGAATATGACATATGCAATTTAATTTTAATTTCTTTTAAGATACTGGACTTCCTGCATGGATATACTTACTGTTTGAATAAAGGGACCATGACTTGGATAAGTTTTATTTTAGACTTGGAATATATTTGGTAATTTTAACTATTGGTGTGCTCATTTTTGCAGAGAGTCACTTGTGAATGTAGAGCCACAGAGGGTAGAAACGTAACCAAAGTGCTCTTCTTTAACTTCCTGCACCTCCTGTGTAGTTAAATTAACTTTTCAGCAGAGTACCTTCTTTCCTTAAAATGATATTTAGCTTCCTGTTCCCTTTCAAAGGTATTTAATTAATTTTTACATTTTAAACAAGTTATTTACTTAAAGATTTTTTAAGTCTTTCTGTCATCTGTTTCTACTACCTCAAACTGCAGCTTGGTTCTGACAGAAGTTGAATTTTTCCTTGCAGTTATTGTGATAAAGTATGAGTATTTTTAAAAGGTCTATACCATGTTTTTTGGTTTAAGATTTGCTTTATACTAGATTGTTGCAGTACCTTTTTCTGGTGAATTTTGTAGCAAAAATAAAGTGACAATTGTTAACAGCCATTACATTTTAAAAAATTAATTACTTGTGCATCTAGTTATTTGTTCATCTTAGACCCAAAGTGCGGAGGATAATTTAGGTCGGTAAACTCCCACTGCTGCATAATTCCCAGAGCTCCCAAAGAGGTGCCTGTTTTCGAGTTGGGTGTACACGAAAAACTCGGAAATGGCGTGTGTCAAAAGTTCGACCGAAACGGGGGACGGTGTCACCGGCCTGCTCAGTGCAGAACTGCAGAGAATCTAGTTAGAGTGCGTTTTTGGGTTCTAGTCGCTGCCAGTGGTGCCCTCTGCCCTCCTGTGTTCTTCCCGTGACGTCACCCTTGTGTTTGGTGACACATCGGGCTTGATGGCACTGCTGGGGATTTGGAAAATAGCTGCAAAGTGGCTCCTGTAATGAGCACCTGCTCAGCGCGGGGCAGAGGAGGCAGAGAGGAGGGTGTCATGGGGCTCGCGCAGGAGCGGCCGGTGGTCCTGAGCCTTAAAGAGGACGGTGGGCCAAACTTGTGTGTGTGGTGTGTGTGTGTACGTACGCATATGTGTATGTGTACCCATGTGTATCTGTGTGCACATGTATATATACGCATAGCTGTATGTGTTGTGTGTGCATGTGTATGTGTACGCGCACGTCTGCTGAGAAAAGCCGGCTTTCTCGGAAACCTGTGAAATACAAGCCTCTCGGCTGGGACCCCGGGCCCCCTGTCTCGGGTTCAGAGCAGATCCCAAGTAAAGACAGCTGCACCCGAGAGGCTTCCTGCGCCGAGTGCACGATTTCCGCGGTGCAGAACGATGACTGGAGAGGCTCGGAAACGGCTGCTTTGACCGAAACCGACTCTCCAGTACTAGTGATCGCAAGGGCTTCCAAGGACGGCGCCTCAGCCCGACCCGGCGGGACGCGGAGCAGTCGCGGAGCGCCTGGCACGCAGAAAGGAGAGGAAAGAAGAAAGGAAGCAAGAGCACCGCGCCTTCCAGCTTCGCGCCGCCAGGGCCCAGGAGCACAGACAGCCCACGGCGCCGGGGGCGGGGCGTGAGTGCGTGTGTGCGTCGTGACGCACATCCGCTGCGCTCGCCCCGCCCCGCAGCACGCCGTTGCCGCGGAGACGACGGCGGCCGCGGCCATGGAGCCGAGGGTCGTGAAGCTGCCCGGGCAGGACCTAGTAGTGGAACGCCTCAAAAGCCGCTACGGACTCGGGGGCGGCTGTCCCGCCGAGGTGAGGCCTCACCCTGCCTGTCGGTGCGTGCCAGGTCTGCGGGTCCGGGCGTGTGGGCGCGGGGCTGAGGAGCGTCGGCGTGAGGCGGGCTCCCTGGCGGCGGTGGCGTGCGTTTGCGGGGAGCGGGCTCCCGGCGGTGACTTGCGTGCTGGTCAGAACCGCCTTGGTCCTCTCCCAAAGCGGCGTGTCGGAGCCGGTGTCACGCCGAAGGTGCGGGCGCGTGGCCTGGTGGGTCTGGGATGGTGGCCTCTGTCCTTGGACCCGGCGCTTTGTTAGGCGAATGAGTCTGGGTTGGGCTGTGGCGGGACGGCGTTCGGCTCTAGGGGGACGGAGTCGAATGTGCTTGGCCAGGGTTGGCGGTGAGGGGACCAGGATGGCTGTGTGGGGCTGGGGTGGGCTTTGGGGGGACGGAGTTGGCCGTGCAGGGACGGAGTCGGCTGTGCGGGGTCGGGGTCGGCGGTGAGGGGACCAGGATGGCTGTGCAGGGCTGGGGCAGGGTCGGGCAGCTTTAGATCACTCCGGCTGTCGCTCTCTTTCAGCCGGGGCGTCGGTGGTCCGACCGCGCAGAGCATCAGAGGCGGCCTCCCCGCACCCCAGGTAGGGCAGCGGGGCCCCAGGTGTCCGCGCCCACGCGTGTTTAGGACATATCTCTCAGCGTCTTATTGGGGAGGTGCTCATTCGTTCTTAAACTGCATCAGATGTGGGTGATTATCCAGCATTTAATGTTCAAAACACTCAAAGGGAAGAAATAACGTGGTGAACGATTGAGGAGTGGTGGGATGTGGAGATGAGGCAGGAAGGCTGGATCCTGAATTTTAGTATTTCCGCTCACTTTCTGCTTGTGTTCCTTGGGAAAGTTCACTTAACATCTCTGGTCCTTTGGTTCCTAGACTTTAGAGTTAAAGGCATCTTCTCTACTTGCTTCCCAGCCTCCTTGCAGGAGTGGATGAAAGAGTATTTTGTAAGCAGCAAAGTGCTATTTAACTATTTAAATATAAGATTTGATGCTTGTTTTCTGGAAGTTTGCATTAGGGAGACATAGAGATAAGAGATCTCTTAAGTACTTTTGCTCTCTTACCTTTAGGAACCTAAAATGACGATGTTAGTATCTGAGCTTAATGAGTAACATCTGCTGTTTTCTTTAACAGTTGATTTCGATATCTACTCATGTGGAGATAAAGTTGGTTCACCATTAAAATGTGGTTCTGGTGAAAGGACGTGGGGCCCAACAACCCTCTGTGATTCCCTCCAACGCGGACCTGAGAGTTGGTAAGATGCCCTGGGTCCTTGCTGGTGCTATTCTCCACCCTGCTCCCCCAATCCCAGAGCATCCCAGAAAACTGAGGAAAGGTAAAGACCCTGCATGTTTGCTTTTCCCTGAGAGAAGGCATAAGCGGTCTGGAGCCTGAGGAGTAGCTGAAGAGACCGAGTGACTGTCTCTGAGAATCTCTCAATAGCTGCACAAACATAGCATGAGGTTTTCCGGCTTCATGGAAAGCGATTTACACAGTATGATAAATGAAAAATTACTTTTGTGTGTTTATTCATCCAGGACCCAAATGAAGACTGTACTTTTTTTTTCTTTTTTTTTAAGGAAAAAAAGAGTACTAGGATAAAAATGAATACAAGTTTGTTAGGCAGCAATATTTAGGTCAGTCTATGTTGTGTGTCTCCTGGTGTGGTGAGCACTGAGTTTCACGTGGTTGAGAGAGATGAAGAAGTCAGCCTGCGGTGTTGGTACCTGAAAAGTATGTGTGATATGCTGCCATGTGGGAAGGGGTTAGCAGTGATAAAGAGGAGGTCAAAACACTAGAAGCTAAGGTGAAATTAAGTTTTTGGTTGAATATTATTAAGTGTCAGAAATATGTGGCAGAAGGAAATGCTTAGGTGTCAAGAGGGATCCACATTTTGAAATAATGTTAAACCCTGAAGAGGTGTACGTAACACAAACTGAAACACTGGCATGATTATGGAGGGAAAGAAACAACTGCCTTAAACATATGTATATTATTGTGATTGATATTGAGTTGCTTCATCTTCTGATTAAAGGAATTAATCCACATAGAGCATTTAGCACTTAGAACCGCCCTCAGGACCAAGAAAGGCACTCACGTGTGCCCTTAGCACTGTTGTCATTCCTTCTGCTGTTGCGTTTGGCAGTACAGAGTCACATAATTGGTCTGGAGTGAAGATTTGGACATGGGGTGAATTGAATATAGAGGAAGGAAAGTGAAAATTGCTTGAAGATAATTATGAATTCATGGAAATTATTTTCTTATGTTTAACTGATAGTTTTATCATTTTTAAAATAAATGATCTGGGTAAAATTCCAAGTTATAATTTGAAGATTTTGGACTATGAAAGTTTTATAACATTGGACAGTTTTTTCACAATCCCAAGAATTATAGACCTGCCCAGCACAGTAGCCATAGGCCACATGTGTCTGTTGAGTTCTTGAAATGCGGCTGATCTGAATTGAGATGTCCTGTAAGTGTAAAATACACACTAGATTTTAAAGCTAGATAAAAGAATGTAAAATATCTCATTTTTTAATAGTGATTGTATGTTAAAATGATAACCTTTTAGATATAGGGGCTTAAATATAAAATGTTGTTAAAATGTCACGTGTCTTTATGTTTTTAAATGTGGCTGCCAGAAAATTTTAAATTATCTTATGTGACTTGCAGCATATCCCTTTAGAACAGTGCTGCTCCAGAAATGGCAACTTTGAGATGGTCTTTTTGGAGAGGACTCCTGGGATTCTAGTTCTGCTTCACCTCTGCTCGTTGTTACCTGTCAGTCATTTAACTTCAGCATCCTCACCTTAAACATTACTTTTTACTGAAATTAGACCTGGCAGCAATACCCTCCCCATGTGACTGGTACTGTAAAATTTTTCCTTTTGCATTTTAAAAAATGTTTACTTGTTACTTTTTTCTCAGTTGTGCTGCTATTTGAAAGGCAATCTTGTCTTCTTTAAATGCTGTCCAGAGGCTGTGATAGAATTTTCTTTAAAGCCTAGATGATGAACTGGATCCTTTCCGAGATTGGAAGCAGCAGAAAACAGAAGAGTTAATTGGGAATGGCCACAGGGTTAATGCCTCCAAAGTAAATGAGCAGCCGTTTAAAGAAATAGAAAAGGGTAAGAGAAATATTCGCTTTAGAACAGTCATTTAAATAGTAACTCTGTCAGGTAGAACACATGAGGCCCACCCCGCGGTGACTGCATGGTTCTCTGTAAGCTGTTTCTGAGCGAATTTTTGTGAAGCCCTGAGATGGTCACTGTCATACAGCCACAGAAGAGTAAAACGCCATCATTTTCCAGTAGGATTTGTACAGTCTCAAAACTTACCAAAGTAAGTTCACAATCAACTGAATATTTTCATAATTTCTTCAGTTCTTTTTCATGTCAATATTTGTTAGAAAGTGTTGAGGTTCAGGTGGGACGTGGCTTACCCTTCAACACTGTTGGAAGATGGTCCAGACCACTGGAGGTCTGGCTTCCCTTGCCCTGAGCAAGGAGTTGCTCTCTGTCCCTGGTTGCCTGTCCTGGCTCTGTCAGGATTTCAGGGAAAGAGACATCTGCCCCCCTTGGCCCCATGGGGAGCCCTGGGATGCCTCTTCTGCACACCGCGCACTTGCTCTCCGGGGCTGGGTGCGTGTCCATGTGGCGTCTGTGCGCTGTCTGCACCAGTGCCAGCATGCAAACCACAAACAGTGAAGCCGGGAGGGCTTGTGACCTGATTCTGTTGTTAGAACATATTATTTAATGGAAGGAATTACAGCGTTTCATAGTTGAATGGTTATTTGATTACAGATGTTATATAAAGTTTAAAAAAGGGAAGACAAGTAACTTTTAATGTAAGTAGTAAAAATTAAAAAGAAATAAAACAGTGATAAACACTGTGGGTTAGTAGTTAATTTTGGTTCAAGGAAGAGAAGGGAGTGTGGTTGGGGGTTTCGAGGTAACTTTCCATTTCTCGGCCGAGGCAGTTAATCTGCGAGTGTTTTCATGCACTCATTTTAAAAATAATTTCAGGTTTACAGAGACGCTGCAAAAGAACACGAAGAATTCCTGAATAGCCTTCACCCAACTTTTCTAAATGTTAAGATTTGCTGTATCATTCTTTCTACATATAATACTTGAAACTGGTAAACAGTACTTTAATTCATATGTAAAGTAATTCTTCTTGAAGATTACTCAATCTAAGGATATTTAAAACTAAGTTAAGGAAGTTGTTAATTTAAGTTTTATTTTCTTAGCACTTGCCTGGCCAACAAATTTGGCCTCAAATTCAAGAAATTGGACTGACTGTTGTAGTAATGCAAGTGGCTCCCCTGCGAGGCAGGCCCCATCCCCGGCATCCAAGGCATCAAACAGGCAGAGTGTGCTTCCTCATCAGATCAACCAGATATACGATGAACTGTTTCACATCCACCAGAAACTGCAGGTGGGCACTTGGTGCTGAATTGGGAATTCTGCAATATTTTGTTGTAAGCAGTGAACATTTAGAAAATACAAGTGCGAGGTATTTGGTTTCAGTTATTTTAGATCAGTGCAGCCAGACAGGGTCGGCAGGAGCCAGCGCAGTGCCCCAGAGCTCCTGTGGAGCAGGGCAGAGCTGGCTGAGAGGGGAGTGTGGCTGGTGGTGGTTTGTGTTTATTCCCGTGCCATCCCATCCTTGCTTAAGAAGTAAAATCTGCTGGTAAAGTGTGCTCCTTGAAGTAGGTCTTCTAGAGTCATTTGTGTTAAGTACCCATAAGCAGGAAGTTCTCTGGTTCAGTCTCTATCCATTCTATATCACTTTATCTGTCTTCTTGGGGATTTTTGTTGTGGTTGTTTCTGAAGGATGTAATTTGTGTATTCATCAAGTGTCCAGGAGGTGGGACTACAGAAGGAAGCAAAAGCATATATAGGAACAATTTCTGTTTGAAAGTCTTTTTATACAGATGAAATAAACAGTTTTTAAAAATCAGTAACTCATTTTGTCTAAATAATTCAGATTATGATTACCATAGCATTTCAGAAGATTTTTTGGCCTAAAATAACGGAAAAGTTCAGGGAGAGACTTAGCTTGGTCACTTGACCCAAAGGTAGAATTTAAAGAGAAGAGCAGTGGGGAGGACATTCTAGGTATGAGGAATTGGAGGTGAGAGATTTTTGGAAAAGAGTGATTTATCAGATTGTGAATTTATCAGCCTGTCTGATGCTGAAAGAAATAGTGGAAACTCAGGCAGAGGAGTGCCAGGGTGAAAAACAGTGCACTAGGAAGATGTCTTCGGTAATGCTTTATGGGATTAAAAAAAAAAGGATCCTAAGGATATATCTCATCCATGGCAAGCACATGAAGTATAAATATTTAATTTAAAAAATGAAATGCAGTGGATTAATCTGGTTTAATTAATCTGTAGTTTTCTGACTTTAAAAATTACTTTGTGGTCTTCTATTTGTTAATTATGAAATATATACATTCTTGTTATGCTACGTGATTTCATACATTCAGCAAATATTTGAACACCTGTTAATATGGTTATTCATGCTAAGTGCTGTGTATATAGATGTGAACAGATTATATATGGTCTTTGCCATGCATAGTTTACTGGAAGGGAATCATTGAGTATCATATAGTTAGTAAGTTTAAGTGCACAGTGTAGTTACAGCAGGAACACCCAATTGGGGTGGGTGGAGAGGTCAGGCAAGGCGTTTCCAAGAGGTCAGACGCCGAAGGAGGGTAGGGTCTGCCCGGCAAAGGGGCACATTATAGACAGACATTCTAGTGGGAGAGGCCCCAAGGCTTGGCGTCATACTCACTGTAGGGAAGTGTGGTGGGTAACTGAGAGATGGCTTGAATGAAGGTGAGCTGAGACTGATGGTGTGGAGGGGCCAGGTGTGGAAGTTGGTAACTTGGACAGGATACTCCAGTGAGCGGTTACGTGGAATGGGGTGGCGGCCGAGAGACAAGCGAGTAGTTGGGAGACTTACTTGGGACTTGGCGTGATGTGTCGGAGGCGGTGCAGAGAGAGTGCGGGCAGGTGTCTTCAGGGTTCTTCCAGGCCGCAGCGCATCCAAACCTTGAATGACGTTCATACGGGTGCGCCACGTTTTCCTTACCTGTGCTTCCAGGGGCAGAATGTGGGCTGTTTCCACTTTGTGACTTTTATGACTAACGCTGCTGTGAACATTCGTGTTGAATTTGTGTGGGCATAATGCTGTCATCTCTCCTGGGAGTGGAGTCCTGGGTCGGGCGGTAGCCATCTGTGGTGTTTCCAGCCCCACCGGCAGTGCACGGGGCTCCTGGCCTCCCTGCCCTTGAGGACACTTATCACTGTCAGGCCATCTTAGCGGGTGTGGAGTGCTGTCTCGTTGGGGTGATTAAGTTGAATTTTGGATGTGTTTATGTTGTGCTGCCTGACAGCATGCAGCTGGGATGTAAGTGGGCCGTTTGGATTTGAGTCTAGAGATTGGGAGAAAGAGCTTGGAGGCACTTGTCTTGGACACAGTGGTTTTAGCCCCAGGCTGGATGGAACCAAGTGAGTGAGTGTGGACAGAGAGAAAGTGGCTGAATCCCAAAGAACATTCATTAGTAGTTGAAGGGTGGGCAGTGAGGAGGCCGAGCCTGCTGGGGGGACGGACACCATGGCCGAGGGAGTAGGGGGGCCGACAGAGGGGCCCTTTAAGCCGGAAGGAAGGGGCAGAGAATAAGATGCTGCTGAGAGACCAGGAGACCCAGGGGGACCGAGCCACAGACTCAGCCCTGGGGAAGCCACTCTGCAGGGGACAGGGGTTGAGGCCAAATTCAAGGAAATTGCGGAGTGGTTAAGTGACTGGGACGGGAAGAGGGCTTAGCGAGTGTAGATGGAATTCTTGAGTTTGTGAGGGGAGATCAGTGGCGGGGTCCAGAGAGACCTCATTTCAGACGAGGTGTGAGAGCTTGGGGATGGGGGCAGTCTCCATGCAAGGCAGGGTGTCCTGAGAGCCCGCTCTGCCCTCTCCTTCCTGGGGTGGGGCGAGACCTGGCCATTCAGGTGCACAGGACGTGCGGACTGGAAGGAGGGAGTGGAGGTGGTGGGGCAGGAGCTGGCCCTGGCAGCATGAGGGTCTGCTTGGCGCCATGGTTGGGGGGCCAGGAAGGCAGGAAGGTGGGCATGGAGCGAGGGTGAGGCTGGGCCTGGGGGCTGGGGGGCTGACTGCTGGGATACCAGGTGCTCTCGGGTCTGGTCCACACATTCTGCAGCAGGACAGAGTTCCTGTGCGAGTCTCCTGCTGCACTAGTCCAGCTGCTGCTGGATGCGGTCTCGCCGGCTGCCCGGAGGCCCTGAGCACTGCCTGGTGAAGAAGGAAAGATGATGTGTACTATGGTGAATTCTAAAAACACTGAGGTCTGGCCTTTTGATGCAGTGTGAGACCACAGCACAGCAGGAGTTCGCTGAAGAGCTTCAGAAGCGAGAACGTTTCCTGGTTGAAAGAGAACAACTGCTTTTCCAACATGAAACTGCCTTGAGTAAAATAAAAGGTGTCAGAGAAGAGGTTCTTACAAGATTCCAGATTATAAAGGAGGTAACTACCTGGCCTTGACTTTAAAGTCAGGTGCCTCCCCTTTTCCGAAGAGTTTGGACTCTGGTTGTTAGCGTCCCCCACGTCCCTGTTCTCCGTTCCCCCCCCCCCCACCATGCACACGTTTTCTGGACCATTTACAGGTAAGTTGCAAAAGTCCAAGCCTAGCACCTGAGTCCTTCCTCAGTCCCAGGAGGAGCGTGACTGCCCGGGAATTAGGACACTCCACAACAGTATCTCACAGGAAAAGAATGCTAATTAAGTGATTAACTTCATAAACACATACAGTCCATATTCGCTTTCCCAGTTGGCCCCCCAATTGTCTTTTACTGGTCTTTGTTCTATTTTGTTCTCTGATCAAGGAACTAGACAAAATGTGTAAATCTCCGGTTTCTCTGGATCTAGAGCAGTCAGCGTCACCATTTCTGCTTTTTTGCGGCTTTTCTGTGAAGACTCCTGGCCAGCAGTCCTGTGGAACGTGGTGTGTCCTGTTTACCTGGTTGTTTCCTAACGATCACATTCAGTGTTTTTATGTCACGTGGTTGGTCTGGCATCGTTCTTTGTTTTACATCAAGCCATGTGTCAGTGTGTGTTTACCTTACATAGTGTAGAATTCCTTGTTTGTTTTGAGAAGTGCACACAGTCTTGTACTCAGCACGGGAGTCCCTAGTGCCCCTGGTTGTGCCCTCAACCACCGTCAGCCCCGTGGCCTGGCCCTGAGCGTCAGGTCAGCATGGCCGGTGCACATTTGGATTTAGCAGTGGTGTGTCGGCGTGTGTCTGCCTGCTGCTCCCTGATTCTGTCCTGTCAGCGTCACCAAACGTCTGGAAGTCGTAACCTTGGGTCTGTCCCCAGATCAGGGGTATGTCTGCTGATGCCCCTTCTGGTGTTTCTTCTCTTCCAGTTGCTCCCCCTCCTCCCGGCCTCCGGCACCTCGTGCTGGGTGCTGGCTACCCTCCGGTTTGGAGGCTCTCCGTCTCCTTGTCCTCCCGGCGGGGCCTTCGGGGCCTGCTCTGCTGGTGGTTTCTCCTTTCGTTCCGTGCTGCTGTTGAGTTCATCTAGAGGATGCTTTGTTTCTGCTATTTTAAAGTTCCACGACATCCAATTTCCATTTTTCTAACAAAAGTTTGTGTCTGTCCACGTGTGTTTACCTCATGGAATTCAGTTACAAACCGACTCCAGGGCGTCCAGGGCTGGCGTTTCTGCTGAAACCTGGTCCCATTTTTCTGGTTCTCTGTGTCCGGTGGCCTTTGGCTTGTCTTCAGGACCTTCTGTGGATAATGCTGTGTAGATTCTGGACCCTGTCATAGTCTCCTGGAGAGCGCTGTTTGTCTTCACTGATTTCTGAAGCCGTGAGCCCAGTTGGTCTGTCGCCATGTGGGCCGGACCCTCTCGCTCAGTTTCTGGAGCCAGGGCTGTTGCTCCAGGGCATGTGCTGTGGCCCCCGCTGGGCGGCCTGCGCCTCAGGTTCTCAGCCTTCTTGTGATGCTCAGGTCTCTGATGTGCCTGCCTGCGGCGGAGGGTGGCTGGCTGAGTGGGTGGGGGCACCTGTTTTTAAACTGTGCTCTGGCCTCTGCCCTGTGTCTCTGCCCCTTCGCCAGCTCAGGGCCAAGCCGGGTTTCAGCAGGCTCTTCAGCTCGTTGGGCCCCTCTTCCTGGGTTCCCAGCCCTGAAAAGCAGCTTCTCTCCGTCCGATTAGCCGTGACTGGGGCCTGCTGGGGCGAGACTCAAGAGAAAAGGGAAGCGAAGCCCAAGGAACTTCAGCCCCTGGAGGGCTGCTTCTCCAGGTGTTCGCTCCTGTCTCCAATTCCCTGCTTTTGTTTCCCTTTGACATTCCTCAGTTGGTTGCTTTTTGTGTTTTGTGTACGGTTTTCCGGTTTTTTGTTATAATCAGAAAGAGAAGTAGAGTGCAGTGGGCTTATCCCACCACCCTTGAAATGGAACCCATGTTGTATATTTTGTTTGTTTTTTATTTTTTTAATTTAATTTTTTTTTAAACGGAGGCACGGGAGATTGAACCTAGGACCTTATGTGTGCTGAGCACACACTGTGCCACTGAGCTGTATCTGCCACCCCTCCCTCCCGGTGTCATATGTTTTTCATATCTTCTGGATGTGGGAAAATTTGTGTGGGGAGAATATTAATCTAATTTTTAAATATTTATAGTATGTGTAACCATAGCCTAAGTTATTTAAGGGGTCATTTAATACAGTAATAAGATCGCTAACTTTTTCCTCATGATTGGATTTTTAAACAGGGCAAAAGAATGAGTGCTTAAATTCTCAGTGACCTCCATCCTCAGTCTTGATTTTTTTTCTCTTTGGAGTCTGTCTGCTGTTCATATTAAGTATAAAATTAACTGCTTTATTTAAATGGTGCCTATATGATTACTTGGAAGAGCGAAATGAATTGTTTCTTGATTTCCTGTGGAAACTCGCTTGTTTTAATACATTCTGAATAAATTTGAAAGCAAGAAGTGAAAGAAATTATATAAGTATTCACACTTTAAATCTAACACGTGTTTCTCATTTAAATGAGGGAAATTGATTATAATAATTTATAAAGCTGATTAAGGAGAGTCCAATATTTTGGGGCTCAAAAAATTTTACTATGTATTTAGGTTTTTTGAGATGTAAAACAATTTTAGCTAATTTATGAGAACAAGAAATTAGTTTTACTTATAGACTATTTCTTCTGCTCCTCGGGGATAATTTAAATTTTAATTCTTTTTTATTTAAATTTTAATCCACAAAGCTATGAGTAATTAACTATACACTGGGAAAGGATCAGAAATCATTCATTGTTTTATCATTCCGTGATGTCAAATAGAAATTTTTTCAGTGAGTTTCTGTGGTGAGTTTTTCTGAACAGAAGCAGAAAATAGCCTTATTGCTTGCTAATTAATTTGTGTAATACGTTTTAATAGGTAATTTAATGAAAGCCTTTAATGCTTTGTTATTAGTTTGGTTGATTATACAGTTTTTAAAAGTTGTTTGCAGTATTAGTCATTATGCTTAAATACACTGATTAAAGTCCTTGTGATTCAAGGAACCCTAATTTTTAATTATTTTCAGCAGCATTAGCAACATGGAATCTGTACCTAATTTTTAGATCGTATTTTTTCTGTCCTAGCAACACGATGCAGAAGTTGAGCACTTAACTGAAGTTCTTAAGGAAAGAAATAAAGAAAGCAAGAGGCTAAGGTCCTCTTTTGATGCTCTGAAGGAATTGAATGATAGCTTAAAAAAGCAGGTAAGACCTATTTTATCTCTATTAGATTGTAAGACATTCTTAGAACTAGATAGATGAACAAATGAATAATGAACATCTTAGAATATATTCTGGCTGGAGAAAATCATGATTATCTTTATTTGTTAGCCTTATAAAATACTTCCAAATATAAAGAAAGTATTTTTAACTAGCTGAGATGTTTGGCAACTTGAAATTTTTAAAAATATAAGAGCAATTACTAGATTAACAAAAGCAAAAGGAAAACCTGCTCACCTGGGCGCTTCTAGGCACTGATTTCTGGCTGGAGTGCTTCTCCTTGTCATGCTGTTACACACACTGCTGATCTCGGAGTGTGTTCTGTGCAGGGACTGCTTGGAGGAGCGTGAGTTCATGTCATGAGTACAGGCTGGGTCGCAGGTACTGGAATTTTTTATGTGTGTAAGCAGTGTGGTTTAGGTCAGTACTAAAGGTGCACCAAGTTTTTGTGAGTTGTATTTTTACTTATTCTTTTACTTCCCTTTGCTAGTGTTTGACAAAGGTGTGAAGGTGAAGGGTATGTGAAAGAGGGACAGGAGGATGGTCTTGTCTGTGTTTGTGTGCAGAGAAGAGAGCAGAAGTGGGGTACACCTGGTCAGCTGAGCAGTGGAAGCGTCGGGCTGGGAACTCCCTGGATTCCGAAAGGTAGCTAAGCTTAGACTCAGAGACATCGTTAGTTCCTGGAATTCCTGAGCTGGTCATGTGTTCTCTGTTTCTGTTTCTGATTTTCTGTAGTCGCTGCTTGTTAGAACCTTCCCCCTCAGCGGTGATAACCAGGTACCCGCTTCTCACTTGCTCTAATACTTTGGCATCCCTGGATTCATGGATCGCCTCCCACGGTTAGAGTGTGACCTTGGCTTCCTGTTGTCTGGATGCCTGCTGTTTCCCACCAGTGTCAGCCAGTGTTTTGAGAAGGTGTCTTTGGTTGCAAGCTTAGCACGTTATTGCCCGTACCTCCTCTTAAGTTAGTATGATCCGTGTTTGCAGGCGTGTGTGGGGACTGGAGTGGATCTGTGCATCCTTAAGTGCCTGAGCCTGTTGACAACTGGGTGTGTCCCCTAGTGTGTGCAAACTGAAAGAACCTGAGAGAAGCTCCTCAGGCCCCGTGGAAGATGCGTCTTAACGGTTACTTTGTTTAGTGTAGCTCAGAGTCAGCAATTTTTTTTCTAAGGACCAGATAGTAAGCATTTTGAGCTCTGTGGGCCATGTGGTCTCTGTCACAGTGACTTAACTCTGCCATCGGAGCGTAAGGCAGCCGTGGGAGTGGGCGTGGCTGTGCTCGGCTAAGACATCACTTCCAGAAGCAGGGAGGGGCCACAGTTTGCCAGCATCCAGCATGAAGAGTGGTCTGTAGTTTGAAATTGCTAAGTAAAGGTAAATTATTTCCGTGACCTACTTACGTAGTAATTTGTGATTGCACTGGGCATACATAAAATTTGCTTTACTATTAATTTATTACGAATGTTAATAATAAAACGTTACCCATCAAGTCTTGCCAAGCTGAGGGGACAGGAGTTCATGTCCAGCCCCATCGTGGGGAGAGACCAGTGACACCCCAGGCTCTCAGGTGGGCGCAGTAGGCTGCATGCTGGCTGGAGGCCGATTAGCAGTGGGTTGACCCTCGTCAAACCAAAACCTGGCCTTAACTGATTTCAGTTCCTAACCAGACTAAGGTGCCCTGTCCCTGTTTTAAATACCTGGCAGAGAAAAGGATGACCTCTTTTGGAAGGAAAATATTGTGTGTATAAAATTAAATTTTTTCTGAAAGACGTTTCCTATTAAAATATATACGTTTAAGATGTTTGGAGACTTGTGCATTTTTCATAGAATGAAGTAAACTTTCTTAGAAACTGTTAATGTTTTAGTGACAGTGGTGGTTTTCGCTGTGGCCTGTAGTCATGAATGCTGCCTCTGCTCCTTACATTGCTTGGTATGTAGACTAGATAAGCTTGAGTGTGAAATCGGCTTAAGGTTTATATTGAAATATCTAATGTTCCTCTACTTTAGTTAAATGAAGTAAGTGAAGAAAACAAGAAGTTGGAGGCCCAGGCTAAAAGAGTTCAAGCTCGTTTGGATAATATACAGGTAAGTTACCTTCTCTTGTGACAAAAGGGAATTTTAAAATGGCTGCCTTTGGATTTTCTCACTTCTAGTGTAATTTTTCTTTAACTCACGGATATGTGCTGTTGCAGAGGAAGTATGAGTTTATGACAATACAGAGATTGAAAGGAAATTCTCATGCTGCTCAAGAAGTGAAAAATTTAAAACAAGAAAAAGCTCCAGTGTCAAAACCTTGCAAGGTATGATATGATTGAAAATTTCTCTAGTGGAAAGCCAGGGAGTTTTTTGTTCTTTTTGTTCTTTTTGGTGTGAAAGCATTCATTATAATAATTCCTGTACAGAGAAGTGTCTCTGTAATATTTCAAATATGCTTTTGTTTGCAAAAACAAAATATTTCACCAGTGTTTTAGGCCCGGGAACACGGACAAATCACAGGAACTTAAGCTTATTACCGGCTTTGCTATTCATCGTGTTTTGGGACCTGTAACCTTCGGCGTTACTTTTCTTTCAAGCTGCAGGCCGCCCTGAGCGCGCTCCACGGGTTTCTTTGTGCTGAGACTTTTCTTTTCTTTGAGGTGTAAATCAGCTACAGTAACGTAATGCACAGATCTTAAGTGTACAGTTTGATCGGCTTTGACAAATGCCCTCCCTCGCGTATCCGACACCTGGGATGTTCCCTCATGTTCATTCCCTGCAGGTGGTAGTTGTTGGTGTGATTTCGGTCACCAGGAGTTAATTTTGCCTGACTTTGAGCTTGAGTCGGTGGCGTTGTGGTGTGCGTGCTGGTGACGCCAGGAGTGGCAGCACCTGTTCCTTCGTCTGCTCGGTGTCCCAGTGTGACTGTGTTGAGGTTTGTCCGTCCTTCTGCTGATAGACACCCGGGTTGTTCCTGGGTTTTGTCCCTTCATGAATAATCTGCTAAGGAAATTTGTGTACAAGGCTTTTTGTGGACAGGTGTTTCCATTCCTCTGAAAGTATGACCGGGCCTGGCATGTCTGGGTCGTGAGGTAGATTACGTTCACGTACCTTCTGGGGCAGTGGCCAGTTTTCCAGAGGGTTGTCCTGCCCCTGTGCCTGCTCCTGCTGGCGGTATGTGCGCTCTGGTTTTGCCGGCACTTGGCATCACCTGGTGTCCTTGTCTTGCTCCTTTGACCTTTCCAGCGGGTGGATGCTGCTGTCGCCTGGTGATAAATTCTCTGGTTTTTTTTCACAAAGTAAGGTGGGAGGACAGCCCTGTTCAGACGTGGCGGCAGGGGGTCTCAGCAGCAGCGCAGGAGGGGAGCTAGGCAGTGACCCCCACCCCGGCGCTGGCTGTCTGGCTCAGCAGGATGAGACTCTAGTCTCAGAGCTGCCAGCCTCTCGGTCCTGCCTACGGAGTGCCAGAGGATGGCCTCCATCAGCAGAAGGCCATCCACACCTGCACCACTGGGCCTGGGCCCCCGGCTCCCCGAGTTCCCAGCTGAGGGTTTCCACCCATGGTTGTGGACCTGGTGGGGCAGGTGGGAGGCAGACCTCCTTCAGTGGCCAGAGGCCCTGGGTCTGCACTTGGCCAGCAGGCTGTTGGAGTTCTGCTGCACGAGCTGGAGGCCTGGGAGCAGGACGGAACCTGTCCAGTGCGTCACATCCCAGGAGCATGGGGGCAACACCGAGGGCAGCAGCAGTGACCGCACGTCTTCCCCAGGGCTCCAGCCAGGCTCTGCCTTCTGGCCTGTGGCCCCACAATTTCCGCTTTCTCCCCTGGGCACCAGACACGCACAGGGTCTTGTGGTTGCAGGAGTCACTTCTCCCCTCCCTTTGACCAGACGTACAGCCTTCCATGTTTTATTAGAGGGATCCTGGTGAAAATAATTTTTTAATTACAAAAAATTGGGAAAAGTGGAGATTTTTTTTCAGGTACTCAAGATGATCATGGTTTTGATGAAACCAGAAGTTCCTATTTGAAGAAAACTGAGAAGGTTAAAAATAATGGATAATGTGGTAACTGTTTTCATTCATCTGATTCTCTTTTTGTGAATTGCTATCTGCTTACTTTTGCCTTTTTATTCATTTGCATTTATGTTTCTCTAAAACTAAAATGAGGATAATTTCCTTCTTAAGGTACGTGTGTGATAAATGTTGAATCTAACTGACAGTGATTGGAAGGAGTGCTAAAATCAGTCTAGTTGAATTAAGTTTCTGTGGCCTTTTGTTCTTATTTTCCTCCTATTTTGGTAGACACTTGAACAGGATTTCCAGAAAAAAATTTCATACCCTGTTTAAAGAATGTTACTAATGTAGAGAAAACCAGCTTTCTTGGGAAGAAGATAAGAAGTTCCATGTTGGAAACTGTTTAGCTTTTGAAACCTTTACTAAAGTCTGTTAGTAATGGTGGTTTCATGTTCTTTTGGGCGGGGGGGGGGCTGCCATTTTTGTTTAATTTCTTTCTTTTAAGACTCATGCTCTTAAGGCCAGTTTTACTTCCCTGTGTTATCAAACATGTGTAAAGAATTTTAATAAGAATTCTCTGTTTTAGTAATAAGGTACAGGTTTTTCAGTTCCCTTATTGTGATGGGTTTTCTCGCCTTTGGTCAACCAGCATTTCACGTGCTTCTAATGTTAACTGGAGATACTTGATTTCGAATTTCTTTCATTTGGAGAAGCTTTGACATTCAGTACATATTTTAGTAAAGTGTCTTAGGTAAATTATTCTGTAATCACTTGCCAAATTTAAAACTTGCCTTTGAAGTTCTAGGAGGCTATGAATTTAAATTAATGTTTGATTTAATTTTCGCATGTAGGTACCACTTAATGGACAGGTTTATGAACTCTTAACTGTCTTCATGGACTGGATTTCGGATCATCACCTCAGCAAATTGAAGCAGGAAGAATCTGAGGTGGACGGTGAAAAGCCAGTGCTTGGACCTGCCTCTCAGAGAGATGACATTCAGGAGAAGTGTGTGAAGGTTTGTTTTCAGGTGCATGATTCAGTGCATGTGAGACCTGAGAAGGGAGCTTGTGGCATATTGTACAAGAGAAAAGTGTTGACAGTATTTTTGATAGAAAATTGATCATTCCAATAGTCAGTTGTAAAAAGATTCATTCTTGCTTAATTCAAATGAATTCATACTTAGGTTTTTTTTTTTTAACACAATGGGAATTTCTTTTTAGATTCCTTTTTAAAAACAGACCAGAGATTGAAAACCTGTATTTCTCGTCAGGCTCTAATGACAACTCATACTGACTGAAATCATGATTGTCAGTATCCAAATTAATGTCTGTAATTTAAGAAAATAGTTGCAACTCTTTGGTAATGAGAAGCCCCTGAATCCCTGACACCCTTGCTGCCGTTGTTATTTTGAACAAACTGTTGCCTGTTAGAGCGACCAAGAATAATGAAAGATTTCATTTTACTGTCATTTGTTTCTTCCTTAATGCTCTTTCTCTATGTAGGTCCCAGTTTCTGATCTATATCCTTTTACTTTACTCTGAAGAACTTCTTTTCACCTTCTTGAATGGCAGGTTTAATGGTGAGAAATTACCTGAATTATTTGGTGGAAAAGTGTGGGTGGCGGCTCCCATCCTGGGCACGCGCGCAGACTCGCACATGGTTGTTCACATAGCGTGGGGCTCAGTGGCCCCCGAGTGGGAACCACCCGGATGCCTGCCAGCTGACAGCGCTGAATAAGCTGGTGCGTGTGCAGTGGGTAAAGACCAAAGACGTGTGGACTGCAGCGTGAATGAACTTTGAAAACATCAGTAAGTGAAAGAAGCGCGTCCCCGAAGACTGCGTGTTGTGTGATTCCATTTGTGTGAAAATCCGGAATCTGTCAGTCAGCTGAAAGTCGGCTCGTGTTGCGAGGACTGGAGTGTCGGGGTGGCTGCTGATGGATGGAAATGTTCTTAAACCAGTTCTGACGATGGTTTCACGACTCTCTGAATATACTAAAAGTCACTGAATTGTACACCTTAAATGTGTGAATTGTGTGGTGTGTGAATTGTATCTCACTAAAGCCATTACTGAAAAATTCACCAGCATAAAAACCTGAAGAGAACCCCAGGCGCTCTTGGTCTTGGTGTCTCCGAAGTCTCTCTGGACGCGGGCACTTGGCGTCCCCCCGCCCCCCACCGCCCTCAGGGTCCTGCCGATGCTTGCTGGAGAGTCCAGGCAGCCAACTCTCCCACTTCCCATTTCTCTGCTTGCCTCCTTGTGTTATGTGACTTGTTGGGTGGCAGAAACACCTCATAAATGATTCTGTGCACTTTTCCTGTGTATATATATATATATATATGTGTGTGGTCCCAATGGAAAGATTTCCCCCTGAAACAGAACACTTTCATTCTTTTTTTTTTTAATTTAAAATGCATTTGCTGTATTTATTTTTTTTATTGAAGTATAGTCAGTTTACAATGTTGTGTTCCATTCTTGACCAAGTTTAAATATTATTATTTAAGGGGAGGGATTAAAAGTATACATTTTTCCTGTAATTATGATCTACACAGATTAGGTGGTTATCAATTTCTGTACACCCACAAGAGTACTCAACTTAAGGTGTGTGTAATTTTTCAGTTTTGCTCGAAGTTTCATTCTAGACAATAACTAAGGCTGGGAGGAGACCAGTGCAGAGCTCTAGGGGGAGAAGAGGGCCTAGTTTACGCCCTAAGCAGAGGCCATTAGCGGAGGTGAGGCTGAAGAGGTGCAGGAGTGGACGCTGAGGAAGAACCAGAAAGCTCTTAGGTGGTTCAGGGAGAGGAGGGTGGTGGCTGTGGACCTAGAAGTGGGCCAGTGAAAAACATTTGGCCACTGAAGCTGATGAGACTTGTCATGGAGCCAGTGTGAAAGCTGAGGTGTCAGGGTTGGCGCCCTTGTTCTTCCTCTGCACCAGGATGAGTGTTGGTAGCTCTGACTCAGAAAGGAAGCATCACAGTCTGATGAGTTTATTTTGGGCAAGTTGCACTGGGGTCACCAGAGTGCACGTGTCCTGTGGGCATTGATACGGGGGCCTCGATGTGTAAACGTGGGGGTCTGGGGTCTGTGCTGGCCATGCCAAATGTGAGGGGCTCTGTTACTTAGCGATCAGGTGACAAGGGTGTGAGCAGCAAAAGAGAGCTGGTGGCCGAGATGTAGGGGAGTCCCAGGAGAAACCGGTGTTATAGGCCAGGGGGCGCGTTTCCCAGGGAGAGAGTGGATGGCGGGGCCCTGGTGACACTGGGAGAGGCCAGATGTGTCCTGCCGGACTTGGACATCACATCTGTGGTCCATTAGATATGTTTTGTGTCCTAGCTTTTATTATTCCTACTTAATTTTTATCATTAATGTTTTTCTGTTTGTAATCTGTAGTCCACCGAGTAGCTCTCCGCTTGACACAGCTGCTTCCCGGTGGCTAGGCTGTTCGTTACTTCTGTGTTTTATAAACAACATAGCTGAATATCTTTGTACCTGTGCTTTCAGAGGGGTATGTTTTAGGTGATTTTCTTAGGATAACTAACCTAAGAAGTGGGATTATTAAGATATTATGAAAGACAGACATAGAAAGAGGAAAGTAAATATCACTTCAGTTACTGAAATGTCACTGTCAATATTTTTTAAAAACATCTATTCATATCTCTTTTGATGTAAATTCAGGTATATACTATGTACATGGGGTCTTATTACACCTCTGTAACCTGCTTTTATCAGCTCAGAATATGCCGTTGGAGTAAATAGAGTTGCTGTTACCATTTTTAATGATTGTATATGACCCATACGTTTATGCAACCATTTAAGATTTAAAGAGTGTGTTTCTATAGGTTAGCCTTAAAATCCTAGATGTGCAATTGGTGGGTCAAAGAAAATACGTATTTAATATTTCAGATACATAGTTTCATGTTGTATCACGTGTGGTTTTAAAGTGAAGATTATTTTTTAGAGAACTTTTTTCTTTTAGAAGAAGATAATTTGGGGGAAGTTGTGGTAGTTGATTTCAGACCCTGAACAACAGCATGTGTTTACATCTCCATCCTCCGCCCTCAGCTCCTGCCTGTGATGGCCGAGCAGCTGCAGTGGATGCCCCTTGTGAACACCAAACTCCATGAGCCGTTTGTGAAGTTCCTGTACTGGTCTCTGCGGCAGCTGGATACTGGAACCCAGGTGATGGGTGGCTCCTGGGCTGTCCGCACGTGGACCCTGCTTGGGATTCCTTCTCTTGGTCTTGCTCGCCCTGTGGGTGTCCCATGTGCTGGGTTTGTGTGTTCGATAGTGCACACTTGGTCCTATGGGATCCAGCACGCAGTGTGACGGGCTGAGGACACGTCTCTTTCCTGGGGACGTCCTAAGTGCGCTGCCTGCATGGTGCGTGTGAGTATGTGAGCGTGTGTGTTTGCACGTGTGTGTGCACACACACGATACCATTTTACTGTATTGGTCTTTTTGGGTTTTTTTAACATTTTTTTATTGAGTTATAGTCATACAATGTTGTGTCAAATTCCAGTGTAGAGCACAATTTTTCAGTTATACAGGAACATACATATATTCATTGTCACATTTTTTTTCACCATGAGCTCCCACAAGATCTTGTATACATCTCCCTGTGCTATATGGTATAATCTTCTTTATCTTTTCTGCATATGCCTGTCAGTATCTATGAATTTTGAACTCCCAGTCTGTCCCTTCCCATCCCCCATCCCCTTGGCAACCACAAGTTTGTATTCTATGTCTATGAGTCTGTTTCTGTTTTGTATTTGTTTTCTTTTTTTAGATTCCACATGTGAGCAATATCATATGCTATTTTTCTTTCTGTTTCTGGCTTACTTCACTTAGAATGACATTCTCCAGGAGCATCCATGTTGCTGCAAATGGCGTTATGTTGTCAGTTTTTATGGCTGAATAGTATTCCATCGCGTAAATCTACCACTTCTTTATCCCAGTCATCTGTTGATGGACATTTAGGCTGTTTCCATGTCTTTGCTATTGTAAATAGTGCTGCTATGAACGTTGGGGTGCAGGTGTCTTTTTGAAGTAGGGTTCCTTCTGGTACTGTATTGGTCTTAATTGTCTCACCAAACAAAGTTGTATGCATTGCCAGGTCTGTTCACGCCCCTGTCTTCTCACAGCGTGTTTGCTTTGCTGTTTGTGTCATGCTTTCTGAGAAAGGTTGGCTGGAGGCTCACTTTCAGCCATAGAAGGCTAGACTCATAAAACTGAATGAAACTTTGTTTTATCTTCCTTCCAAAATAGTCTTCTCGTTTTCCCTCAGGTAATTTATAGTCTATTTTTGTTGACTTCCAGTCTGTGCTCAGTGCCTCACTCTGTGTTGTTGGTGAAAAGTAGTGTTCCTGCCACTCTCCCGTTCACTTAGTCAACACCTGCTGACAGATTTTAACTAGTTTTAACAATTGTCTAATTGCGTGTACTTTTTAAAATATTAGGCTTTTTTCTTTGAGATAATTGTAGGTTTGCTTGTAGTCGTGAGGAGTAATATGGAGATCGCCGGTACCCTCCCCCGAGGTAGCACCTTGCAGGACTCGCGTGGTTTCACAGCTGCGATACCTGTATGACCGTGGTCCAGGTGACAGAACGGTTCCACCACCATAAAGATTGCTCACACTGCTTTGTTTTAATGTATAGACTTTATTTTTTCAGAGCAGATTTAGGTTCACAGCAAAATTGAGCATAGAGATTTCCCATATACCCCGCCTCCACACACACACAGCCTCCCCCACGACCGGCCCCACCCGAGGGGATGTCTGTCACAGTCGATGGACGCACACTGACAGTCACCGCCTGCAGTCTTGCCTCCCTCAGCCCTGGCTCCTGGAAGCCTCTCACCACCCCCCGTCCGCGTGGTCCGTGCAGAACGTCACGGTTGGGGTCATGCAGCAGGCACCCTCAGACAGGCTTTCTCCTGGCCACGTGTATTTAAGGTTCCTCCACGTCTTTTCACGGCTTGACAGCTCGTTTGCTTTTAGCTCTGAATGCTATTCCACTGTCTGGGTGGACCCCGGTTGGTTTATCCGTCACCTCCTGAAGGCCGCACCGTCCTTTCATCCCTTAACTGCCCCCCACCCCATAATTGTGACTCGGACGAGGGGAAGGGTCTGCCGTGTCACCGCACCAGTGCCCTCCTGGAGGCACCCCTCCCACCGTCTGCTGGGCACAGGCTGCTTCCTGTCCCTCGTCTTCGAGTCCTGATGCCCCCCACCCCTGAGGGACGTCCTCTCTGGATCCCGGATTGGGGAGCACAGCTCCTCCCTTTCCCACTCCTGTTAGTCAGTTTCCATGCTTTATAGTAAGAAATCTGCTGTCATTTGAATTGCTTTCTTGTATGTGTCCATTTCTCTATCATCGTGTTCAGTTTTTCCCTTTTTCTTCAGTTTTCATAAGTTTGCGGTGCGTCTTGCTGGGCTCTGGATTTACCCTGTTTGGGGCTCTGTCAGCCTCCTCAACCTCTGGACAGTTTTTGCCAAGTGTCAGGTTCTCAGCCTCTGTCTCTTCAGGTATTTCTTCAGCCCGTCTGGCTTTTCTTCTCCTGTGTAAATCCTGTTCTCCGGTTGTTGAGAACGTGGTAGATGGGGTCAGCGTTGTCCGTGACATGCCCTCCTCGCAGCTGGGCGGGCCCCCCGTCCTGTGCCAGTGCTGCGGTTCCCATCCTGGCAGAGGTGGGCCCCGGGGGAGGGCAAGGTGTCGGCAGAGAATTCAGAACAGTCAGATGCCACATTTGTTTCACGTGAAGGGAGACATAACAACACACGTTCTAGGAAAAAAGTGTGCTTCCCGTTATAAAGGGTGGTATCAGGTGTCATGTAATGTTTGAACATCAGCGAGTCCACTTAGTTCTGTCTTTCTAGTGGAATTACTCTGCGTGCGGTTTGAAGTATTCTCTTCTATCGCCTCTTTACACTAAGGCTGTAAAACACAAACGCATCACCTTCTCCTGGTGATAATAGAAGCTCAGTGGTGATGCGGGTAACCCAGCTGGCACTGCGTGCGCCCCTCTCCACCGGCTCATTTGGCCTCTGGCGTCCGGGAAGCCTCAGTTTGTCTCTGACTTACGTGCAGAAATTCTACAACGGACATTTGTCACCCACCTTGCGAGCTCAGTGCTGATTTGGGTACAGGTTGGCAGAAATCCTCACAAATGGGGGAAGCCATTGTAAAACTTGGTGATGAGGGTTTGGGGGATTGGTCTGTAATAAAAGGGATTTTAAATTATTTCTGAGCCTGGCTGAAGTGCTCGCATCTGCAGCAGTTTGGATGGTTTTCTTGTGTTGTTAGCGTGTTTGTGCAACTCCGAAAAGCCTGTGCTATTTTAGAGGCAGTCATGGCCATCATTTCTGTTTTTCCCATTTTCTTGTTTTAGTTTATTTGCCGTGAGAATTATCCATGATTCTAAGCCAGTGTTTTATCTTTCTGAAGGTGTTAAAATTTATCAAAATCACTGTGACATTTACAGTCTTCCTGAGCTTTGAAAGCAGTGAGGCCCTGGTGGGCACCTTATAAACCAGCCCTTCAGGTGCACCTGCTGGGCCCTTTCCCAGTGGTGGGAACGGAAGTGAGGGGACAGCGCAGAGCCCACGAGCCTCCCTCTGTCCTCTTGACTGCTCTGCGTCAGGAATCTGGTCTCAGGTCTTCTCCTAATTTTATTATTAGGAAATGACTGTTTCTAATGTCTTAATTCTGCTTATTTCTTTTAGAGAAATACGTAGTTGCAAATAGTTTTTAATTGATTTTAAAATTATTGCCCTTTGATCTTGCATATTTTCCCCTCCATTTAGTTTTTTTAGTTAGCAGAAGATTGGCTATTTTTAGTTAATATATTTGTACTATTCAAAATACATACTTTCTGAACATGAATGAGTAAGTGTACTAAGATAGTACCTGTTTTTAACAGCACTCGACTCTGACGTCAACACTGAGGAGACTGGGTGAAGACATATTCAAAGGCGTAGTAGCTAAGGGAGTGCAGGAGAACTCTGTGGTGCGTTCGGTGGAGAGCAAACCAAGGACAGCCGCTTTCTTTAAGAGTTCCAGTCTGCCTCTGAGATTTTTATCCACTTTAATTGTTCTCAAGACAGTCACTCAAGGTAAGCGTTCAGATGTGCGCATGGAATAGCGTCCTGTGAGCAGCTCCGCGGTGAAGCCGCGTACACCCAGTCACACACAGTCCATGGTGCCTCACGTTTTCATATTCAGATTTCAGGTTGTGCTGTGAGGGTGGCACATTGTAAAAAAACTCGTCTAATTGCAGAATTTGAGAAAATGGTCAGTTGGATTGCTGCCCCTCCCAGAAGCTTTGCTGACTCACATTCCCATAAAAACCTTCGCCGCCGCCGCACCGCGTTTCCCACGCGGCACTGAAGCGACCTGTGTCTTCCCTTCCGCTGGAGCAGGTGCTGGCAAACTGGAGCCCCTGGGCCGCGTGTGCCCACCCCCGTCTCATGAGGGCAGCTCCGCTTGGGCACGTCTCCACAAGCTTTGTTTGCTGTTGTCCACAGCTGCTTTTGCTTTGCGAGCAGAGACCACGAGCCCCTCCAGGGCCTGTGGTGTTGTGATGAGCCCTTCACGGAGGGAGCCTGTCAGGCCCGCGCTAGTTTGTAAGGTTACCGCTGCCCCCCAGCACCCAGCCCAGCGCTCAAGGTATAATAGTGAGCCAGGAAATGACTGAGTTGAAAATGTTCCGTCAGAGGTGGCCGTTCTTAGTGCAGTTTTGATGTACAGTAAGTAGTTATTTTTTCACGTTATTAAATATGAGAATTTTTGTTGCAGTAAGTGATGCCAGCATAGCCAGACAGTAAACAGACCATCTTTCTGTGTTCCCTGTTTGTTAAATTTTATAACTCAGTCTGGTGGCTTTTTAAGTGCACAGCAGTAGCTAATTTGACTACTGTCTCTGAGGCACATTCTCTTTACTTACCCCTGACTGTAAGGAATTTAAGAAAAGGACGAAATTGTAACTGTCTGAGTTACTTTCTCCCTCATGGCTATGGTTCCCAGAGTTACAGCAGACAGAGTGGTGACTGGTTGAGAGGGCATTTGTGAGAAGAGGTGTTAGCCCAAATTGCAGCTCATCTGCATCATGGCATCATTTGATAAAATATAACACTCACTGCTAATAAAGCAGGAAGTGGAGATACACAAAAGGGAGAGTGCAGTGCCCCCGTCCCCACTTCTGTGCGATTTGGTGTTGGACCTGCTGCCCGCAGGGAGCCGTGGGCGGAGGGTGGGTGACTCTGGGAAGGAAGAGGGGCAGCTATTGCTTCGCGGACGCTCTGTGTAAATTGGAGAGATTTGCTGACCATGATGCACTGCGGTCTGAGTGCTGGTGTCCCCTGGGAATCACACAGTGAGGTCCTCAGCACAGGGAGGTGGTGTCAGGAGGTGGGCCTTGGGGGCGGTTGGTTGGGGTGGTGTGATTGGTCTGCGCCCTAATGGAGGAAGCTGCGGCTCCCTGGCCCCTAGTGAGGACACGGCCAAGACACCGTCTGAGAAGCGGGAAGAGGGCTCACCGGACACCAGGGCCACTGGCGCCGAGGCCTCAGACCGGAGTCTCCGGAACTGTGGGCGATGCTCTCTCTGGTCTGTGGGGTTTTGTTACAGCAGCTTGGGGACCACCACGTGACTGTTTCGGAAAGTGAGCTCCAGAGGAGATTCACAGAAGTCTGTTGATTTTTGACTGTTGTCACCACTACGTGACCCCAGTGCAGCTGCCATGACCAGAACGTAGCTCCTGCGACCTGAGTGTAACTGCCAGGACTGTCGTTAATAAACAGAGAAAAGAAATTCTGTTCAGGTGACAAAACCAAACATGTGAAATGTGGGTATTAGTCTAATATGATGCCTGTAAAACATCTCCCTTGTGAGTAAATGAAACGTGAGTGAAGATTAGGTAAAGAAGGGTGAGTGAGCAGGCTAATGAGATTATCTCTGAAGTTAAATGGCAGAAATACAGGACTTTTTTCTTCTTACCTGGGCCCAAAGGGCTCAGCCATCTCTGCTGCGTCTGTCGGTCACCATCACAGGCTGGCCCGGGTGCACAGGGTGGGTGGTCACTGCAGAGTAGGGTGTGGAGCCGGCTGTGTGCACCTGATAGGGCGAAGATTACCATTGAATGCCAGGGCATTTTCTAAAGACTCAATAATACAGCGTATTGGTAAAAAGAAACCAGAGTTTTGGTACAACTGGTAGCTAAATTTTTTAAAATGCGCTTTTTGAAGTTAAATTGGTCTTGTTTTTAGAAAACAAGTCTTCATTATTAGGGAAATTAAAGTAAGGATGTAATAAGGCCACTTTAAAAAAATAACCAAACACCATTTTTCTGCATACCTGCCCCACTGATAAAGGACTGTTTTGTAAGTTTGCAAACTTGCTATAGCGTGTAGCACCCATCCTGTTTAATCTGAGATGTCATCACTGAGAAGGGAGGTGACTTGTGTCAGACCCCGCAGGCGGCTCTGTGGTGAAAGCGTTTGCTCCCGGGCACAGCTGCCCTGTGCTCTTCTCCCTGAGCTACTGCCGAGTGCAGTTAGGTCCCTAAATGACGCAGATCCGAAGAGAATCCAGCAGCTTTGCTTAACCTAAATGCACATTTAGTTTGCAATGTTTTATTTCATTAAACTACGAAAATGAAGTACAGTCATGCTCCTTGAGCTGGATCCTACCAGAAGTGAGAATGAGGTGCATTGTGGCTTGTTGCAGAGGCACCGATCTTGGTTTCTAAAAGTTCTTTCACGTGTATTTTAATTTCACACAGGTTATTTCCAGCTTCTCATTCTTAATAATTAGGGTTTTAAATTATTTCTTTAGTTTATGTAAGCTGGGACAGCAAAGAAGAAATGCAGCGTGAGGCCAGAAGACTGAATTTTAATGATGACTCTGTCGTATTTTCAGGGTATTTCAGGGCTCTCTTGAGCCTTTTTTAAACAGAACTCTGAGTGGAAGGATTAACTCATTGGGACGTGAACAGCTCTGTCCCTTCGCGTTCTGAGTGGAAGGGGCCTCAGAAAGCTGGCGTGTTGGACCATGAAGAGTGCAGGGTGCGCAAGGGCGAGGCTGGAAGTGTGGCTCGTCTGCACTGATTCCGGTCACATTAGTGCTTCCTGGGCATCCGAGCGCCTGGGACAAGGCGCCGAGGACCCGGGTCTGGCAGGGCCGTCCTCGCCTTGGCCCCAGGGAAACATGGCCCCGTCCCCGCTGGTGGGCATCACGAGTGACACCCCATAGCACTCATCCTCCAAGGCCGACTCTGAGTGCAGTGTGCGACCTCCGTCAGGGTCACGGGCCCCCGAGTGGAACCCTTTGGGCGAGTCTGTATGAAGTTACGTTCTGAAATAGGTAAACACCTAGGAAGCAGCGGGACCTCAGAAGCGGTTGTGAAGGCGGAAGCACCGGTGCTGTTTAAATTTTGGAAGCAGGCGGTAGTTACAGTCGCATGTGGAGAAGTAACATCACTTGTATTTACTGTTAGCGACTGTTCTCTTTCTTGATATGAAAAAGAAGTGGTGTTTATTGTTATTTTGGTGTTAAAAGATGGAAATCCTGAATGAGACGTGCCCTGTCGTGATGTCATTTCTCCCCCATTTGAGTTGTAATGTCTGCATTTAGCCCGTAATCCCCGATCAGGTGATTTTTCTTTTCCCCCTGAACCTGCTGGAGTGACGGTGTCCCCCTCACCTCCTGTGTCTCACCCCGCTGACCACTGACATGGCCGTTGGTTTACACACTGTTTTTCAGCTGACTTCCTGGCTCGGGCATTCGATTCTCTTTGTGTGGACTTGAAGACGGAGGAAGGAAAAGCCTTGTTTTTGGAATATCAAGCTGTTCCAGTGATACTAAGCCACCTAAAAGTATCCAGTAAAGGACTCCTGTCCAGTGTCATCGATAGTTTGCTTCAGATGACAGTGGAATCTAGTAAGTTTGCAGTTTCGTGCACACAGAGGAGTGACGGTGGGTGACTTTTCTCATCTGTTCTGAAAGTAACCCTATGCATCAGGCGCTGTTGCATTTTATAGTGTAAAGGGCTAAAAATATTTTCAACAGCCATGTCTAACCCTCTGTCCACATTGTCACTAACCCCACGCGGGCCCCAGGGGTCATCTCAGTTGTGGGCTTTGCTCTGCCAACGTCCCTCCTGTTTCTCTCGGGGCCGCCTCCTCTGTTCTCCTTGGTCTCACCTGTGATGGAGCACACTGCGGGCCCGTGTGCAGGTGAGGGTGAGGCCTCGGGGAGGGTGAGGCCTGCCCTGTCCTGCCCTGGCCCCACAGCCCCCCTGGCCCAGTGCAGGACGCAGGGCTGCCATTTAAGTTCTCATGGTTTGGCTCTGGATTTCGTTCTGCAGTCGGCGGTGTTCTCCCGTTGCTCTGTGCTAGTCTAACAAGCCCCTCTGCCTTGTCCTGGTGGGCCCGGCATGGCCCGGGGGGTTGGGGGCGCCGAGTGTGATCTCTCCGTCTGCTCTGCTTGGCAGTGGTGGTGGCTCCTCGAGTCACACGTTGGCTGGGAGCGCGTAGCCTCAGCAGCCCTCGTCCCCATGCTATGCCCTCCGCCCCCCGCGGTGCTTCCAGGGGGGCTGCTGCTGCCTTCCCAGAGGTGGGGCCGCAGCCGGGAAGCCCTGCTCTGCGCGGGGGTGAGTGATGGGGCCCGGGGAGCTGGTCCTGGGCCCCGAGGCCGGGCGACCTGGAGTTTGGACGTGACACTGGGCTGTGGGTCCTGGAGGGGCGACGCGGGGAGCACCTCTCCCTGGTGGAGGTTTGCTCCTGCCCCAGAGTCCATCTGTTTCCTGTGACGGACTTTATAGTGTTTCTTGCTATTTGTCACTTGTGAGACAGACATTAGACTGCCCATGGGCATCTGGCTGCCAGTAAGCAAGCTTGAGGCTTTGGATTTTGATTCACTACATCAGGTATGGAGCAAAAAGTGAAAAATGGGTAAACTGAGAAACGGTATCTCAAGATTACTGTTTATTTAGGTTGGTAGAGTTCTGTCTAGTGTCACGGTTTTTTGGTGTGGTTGTTTTTTGTTTTTTGTTTTTTTGAGGAAAACAGAAATCTTTCAGATGTCGATGTCTGTCCTTCAGAACAGATCTGCCCGCGTGTGTCTGTCAGAGACAGAAATCACCCTGCAGCCAAAGGTGGCTTCAGGCACTTGCGCGAGACTGCGGGCCGCCAGGGCCCTGCCCTAGCCGCACTCACCCGGGCTCACCCTCTTGTCACCCACTGAGGAGATGGCTGGGGAGCCGCGCTATTCTCAGTGTTGGGGAACTTTTGGGAGATCTTTGATGATACTGGACAGAGTTTATCTATTTGCTGGGTATATTTTGTACTTTTCCTGTAAGTCTGGTACCTGGTGTTTGCCAGTGAAATTTGTTGAAGGGGTGAATGAGTGATGGATCAAAATGCAGCCAGTAACTTCACCGTTGGTTTTATGTTCTGTTTTTTTAAACTCATTTCACTATATACATACTTTCCACATGCTGTTTTTTAAGTTCACAGGGAAAATTGTTGGAAAAGAAACCTCGGTGGAATTGGTCTGCAGGTGGCTTGTCTCCTCAGCGTTTGGGTGCTGGTGGCCCGTGTGAGGTGCCGGGTCTCAGGCCTCCTCTGAGCCCGTCTGGGGCCTTGAGGGGCTGGAAGGAGCTGCCAGGGGGCTGAGCTCCAGCCCCGGGCCTCCGGGGGCCGGACTGGCTCCCCGGGAGCCTGCACAGAAGGGAAACCGGGTAGTGACTTGACAGTAGTTTCATGTCGGTTAACTCCAGTGATAATTTTAAACATTGGACTTGAATTTTGTATGTTTATTTCCTTTTCTGGTGTTTTTAATGGTGTTGTAAGATGGTAAACTGAGACACCTTGTAGTTGAAAAGGTTATTGGATTCACAGGGGCAGCACCTAAACCGTCGGGGTCGGGGCTGGGGCTGGGGCTGGGGCCTGCGGCAGAGCCCGGGCAGGGTGAGGAGGAGCCGCGGCCGCAGAGGAGCCGCGCGGGTCCACCGCGGCCGTCTCCGCACTCGGCTGTCAAGACGGCCATCCTTGTGCTTGTTCTGCAGGCCCGAGTGCTGCTTGGGTGTGGGTGGCTGTGACCCGGAGGCCTCCTGGTGGGTGGTGCTGTCACGTGCGTATGGAGAGTGATGGCCCTCTGTGCTGGGCGGGACTCGGGAAGCCTGGGGGCCCGGCGTCCGCTCCCAGCCCCAGGTCAGAGGGGCGGCCAGAGCCCCGCTCGGGTCCCCACGCGCTGCGAGGACGCCCTGCCGTGAGCGTGGACCCAGGTCTGCGCCCTCAGCGCGTCCTGAGCGCGGGCTCCTGGGCGGAGGGCTTCTGCTTGCAGCCGTCTGGGCGCAGCCATGCATAGCCGGTCGTGGGCTTACAGAAAGGCTGTGGTTTCTGGTTTTCCCTCCTGTCGCTGGTGAAGCCCTTACTCACTGGTTTTAGCTGTGTGAGAACTTGAGTCTTACTTTGTTTCAAAGAACACTTTCCTTTTCTTGTCAGGCATAGTTCAAGTAGAAGGATTTGAGTTTGTGTCTAAGTAAAATTTATTTCTATTATAAAAATAATAGAAATTTGGAAAAGTACAAACTGGCAAAAAACCAAAAAGCCTATTATCCAGATATATATACATTTATTTACAAGCTTGTGTCTCTTAATTGTACTTTGCAAATATTTCACTTTCTTGCAAGTTGAAGGTCTGTCATGGCCCTGCCTCCAGCAAGTCTGTCGGCGACATCTGCTCACTTTGTGTGTCTGTCACAATTTGGTAATTCTCCCAACATTTCAATCTTTTTCATTATTATTGTGTTTGTTATGGTTCAAACAGTGCTTCTCTTCACAAACTTACTTATAAAAAAAGTTAATGTGCACATGTAGGAGCTTATTTGGGAGAATAGACCTGAAAGTGGAATTATTGGATCAAAAGAAAATTTCTTAGATTACAAGAATGACATGGAGTAAAAACTGGGTGAAATAACAAAGGAAAAGGAACAGGAGAGCCAGAGAGGCGGTCACAGAATTCCTGAGTCCTGTGTTTTGTTGTTTGTTTTCTGCAACTTGCTCTTTCCTAACTGCCTGTTGCCAGAGCCTCGGGTCATGGCCGGGGTGGGGGGGCAGTGGGAGGGGGGCTTGGGTGGCCCTGCCCCTAGTGCACCAGCAGGGGAAGGGGCCCTGGTGCCCAGACAGCAGCACCACCTGCAGGGGACCCTGGGGTGGTGCTGGGCTGCCCGGCTCGGGGGCTGATGCCCAGCGTGGTTCGGGGGCTTCAGGGTGTAACGTTCGGAAGTTGAGGACACCTGTGTAGACACCTTCTCTGAAGTTTAATCCTGGACAGGTGAAAAGCAGATTTGTTTTTTCTTGTTCTCTAAAGTATTTTAAAAATGCCATCCACACATCACTTTAGTTTTTTCTTCATTTATTTTGAAATAGTTTTATTTTTAATTATGGTTAAAAACACAAATAGTTGACCATGTCAGCCATTTTTAGGTGTGCCATTTGTTACCGTTGAGGGCATTCACACCATCATGTAGCCACCCCCCTCACCCTCCACTGTCTCCCTCCATCCCAGCCAACCCCCTCCACACCCTCCCACCTTCCTTCATTGGAGCTGTCACCTGCCATCTCCCACCATCTTCCACCATCCCTTTTTTACCCCCTCCATCCCTTGTTATCCCCACCATCGCAGCCATCCCCTCCATCCCCATCTATTTTCAGCCATCGCTCACCATCCCCTTTCATCCTAGCCATCCCCCTCCATCCCTCATTATCCCCGCCATCACCTCTATCCCCCGTCTTCCACCATCTCCCTTGCCGTCCCCTCCATCCCTATCCCCCGCCATCCATACTGTCTTTTCCATTCCCACCATCCCCCATCATCCCCCTCCTTCCCCCACCATCACAGCCATAACCTTCATCCCCCTCCCTACCGTGTCATCCCTTTCCATCCCCCATCATCCCTCTTTCATAACCTCCATCCCAGCCATGCACTGCCATCCCCCACCATCCCCTCCATCTCTTCCATCCCCTTCCATTACAGCCATCTTTTCCATTCCAGCCATCCCCCACCATCCCACCCATCCTCCATCATCCCCCTCCTTTCCCCACCACCCAGCCATTCTGTACCATCCCCCACCCTCCCAGTCATCCCCCGCCATCCCCTCCATCCCCACCATCCCCCTCCATTCCCAGCCATCTTAGCTATCCCAGCCATCCCCCGCCATCCCCAGCTATCGCACACTATTCCCTCCATCTCAGGCAGCCCCACCATCTCCCACCAGCCCCCTCCATCTCCTTTGCCATCCTTGCCGTATCCTCCATCCCAGCCCCCTCTATTCTCAGCCATCCCCTGACATTCCTCACCATCCATGCCATCTCGCATCATCCTCCCACTATCACAGCCACCATCCCTCTCCATTGCCTCCATTCCCAGCCACCCCAGCTCTCCCACCATCCTAACCATCCCCTCATCATCCCCATCTTTCTCTTCCATCCTTTTTTCATTCCCCCTCCATCCCTCGTCATCCTTCTTTCACCCACGATATCCCAGCCATCTCCCACCAACCTCTCCGTCCTCCTCCATCCCTGGCCATCCCAGCTATCCCCCGCCATCCCTTCCAACCCCCTCCATTCCGCACCATACCAGCCATCCCCCTCCCTACCCCACCATCTCTTCCATCCCAGCTCTCCCCCACCCCCCCACTGTCCCAGCCATCGCCCTCCATCCCAGCTGTCCTTGGCCATCCCCCACCATCTTTCACCGTCCCTCTTTCATCCCTCCATCCCCCATCACAACCACCCCCGCCATCTTACTCCATCCCGTTTTCATCCCCCACCAACCCCACCATCCCTCTCCATTCCAGCTATCCCAGCTCTCCCACCATCCTCTCCCTTTCTCTTCCATCCCCCAATCCCCCATTATCCCAGCCACCCCTGCTATCCTCTCCATCCCCACCATCACCCACCATTCCCATGCCATCCCTTCCATCCCCACCATATCCTTCCATCTTCTCCATCTCCCAATATCACCGCCATTCCCCACTATCCTCCTCCATCCCAGCTAGTCCCCACCATCCCTCACTTCCCTCTCCATCTCCTTGGACAGCCCCCACCATCTTTCACCATCCCTCTTTCATCCCTCCATCCCCACCATCTTACTCCATCCCTTTTTCATCCGCTCCATACTCCACTATCCCAGCCATCCCCCGCCAACTCCTCCATTCCCCTCCAGGCCCCCCCACCAGATGCGTGTGTGGACGCTGTGTTGGTTACTCTTGGGGGCAGTGGTGCATCTTCTTCCCCAGGTGGCCACGTGTGAAGGGCACAGCCGACGTCTCGCACACAGGTCTCACTGTTCCGTCACAGCGTTCCTCTGACTTGATGGTTTCGGGTTTGGGCTTGCGGGTTTCATTACTGGATAATCCGCTTCACTCAGCTGGCCTCACAGAGAACGGTGAGTGCAGGGCTCTCATTTTGCGTCCTTTGTTCACTTACTTGTGTTTGCAATAAATTCTGTACTCACTGTGGGAGCCTCTGAGTGTACAGGGGACTCTGTTTTAAAGGCCACGATTTAATGTTCTGCTCGAGCTTCTCTGGTTACCGACCAGTGCTGCGCACCGTGGAAGCCGGCGTGCGCCTTCTGTTCCCCAGAGCGCGCGCCTCTCACTGTTAGGGCCGCGCCTCCTGCTCGTGCAGTTCCACGTTCGTGCCCCTCAGTCTGAAGGCAGGGGTGCTGAGTCAGGGGACACACACCTAAGGCCTTTCATACATATCTGCCAAATTCCACTTGTTCCACCCCTCCCCAGGGTGGATGTTTGTCCTGTGTTTATTCTGTGAGTTGCTGCCGTGTGCGCCGTGCTCATACTAAACGTGTTGGGGCCACGTCTTTTTCTTAGTGATTTGTAAGAGCTCTTTTTTCTAGTAAAATATTAAGCTTTTGGCAAATACATTACAAGATTTCTGCTCCCCATCCCACAAGTTTGGTATTTCCCTTTTTTTTGTTGTTGTTTTTTAGAAAAAAATAAAAGACAAAAGCTCTATTTCTTTTTTACATTTTAACAATTTTATTTTATAAAATTTTTCAATCTTTTAAGAATCTTTCCCCCTTTTCCTTATATGCTTAAAAAGTTCTTCCCTTTTCAGGGATTATATGGCCTGTCATTAACACTTAAAAACCATAAATTTAAGAATTTCATTTTTCAAAAAATTACTACCCCATTTTTTCCAATAAAGACCAGCCGTTACATTGGCTCCTCCTTCCATTAAAAAACAATTACTACCCCAACAAAATGTCCTGTTGCTAAGTATTTAAACAGGCCACGTATGTTACTGGCGTCTCTCACATATGGATTTTCTTCTGAATTCTGCTCAGTGGAAGTTTGATGTCAGGAAAATGGCCCTCCCTTTGGTTAGCATGTTCAACCAGAGCCAGTAATTTTCCATATGATGGTGTTTTTGCCCCGAGTTTCAGTGTGGAAAGGGTGAAAATGCCAGTGAGTGTTCATGAGCCCCCCCGGTCCTGGCCCCCGGCCGGCCAGCTCCCCTCAGCCCCTCACCTGGCCCGTCCTGTCGGCAGGGTCCCTGCGGCCCTTCCTGGCGGCCTGCAGCACCTCGCTCTTCTTCCGCACCTGCTCCGTGCTGCTCCGGGCCCCGAAGCTCGACCTCCACATCCTGGAAAAGCTCAGCATTATTCTACAGAAGCTCTCCAAGATCAAGTAAGAACCCCTCGTTTCTGACCTTCTGTGCGGGAGGCGTCTTGCTGTGGTCATTCGGACGTTTCTGATTCCTGGGGAAACCCTCCATGCTTGGGTAACGGACACAGTGCAGTTTTCAGGGTTACAAAAAATTGTTTTCTCCTTAGTCCTTTTCCACGTTAAGCCTGTTTCATGGAATCTGCTTGGTTGTCTTGGCACCTTTGTCTCTGTGTTGCCCCCCTTCTCCACCCGTGTCCCCGCATTTACACCAAGTGTGTGATTCCTGTGCCCGTTCTCTTACAGGAGTAACAAGAAGCTCTTTGAACTGTTTACAATTCATCTGATGCTTCAGGAAATACAAAGGACAACGCACCCAGAGCACGCCTTCCTCTGTATTAACCTAAATTCAACTCTGTTCAATTTGGGTTTGACAAAATCCAACTCCCTGGCCTCCGGTGCAAACCATTAGATTGGATTATTACTTAGAGATATTATAGACATGTTGCTATTTGTCCGACTGTAAAAATCACCAAACTAACTAAAAGTCTACCAAGTGAAGTTATGAGTAGCACCATTTATCATGAAAAATAGAACATTTTTTTAACTTGCAAAATGCAGCCTGTACAAGCTGTGTAAGGTTTAGAATGTTTCAGCTCAGCTGAGGCAGTGGAGACGCACAGGGTGGGGTTTCCAGAACTAACGGCATGGGTTGACTGTTTGTAAAAATTATGTGATTTGTAATAAAATTGGTGTTTGTGTGGGAGCGAGGCTGGATGTCGGCGTCCTTCTCTCACTGTATGAAAGATCTCCCTTTCTGCAGCAGGAGTACGTAATTTTAACTGCATGGTCCCAACACCCAGGGTGTCTGTCACCGAAGCCAAAGATGAGTGAAGGAACTGGAGGGCAGGGGGGACTCGGGTCTTGGGTTGGATACTGAAAAACAAAACAAATTATCCTCAAGTCTCATAAAAATTATGCTCTATCAGTATATAAGCTCATTTCAGAATCAAGAAAAGTTTTCAGGAAAGTATGCGTCTCTTCAGAAGCGTAAGAACCCATGCGGATGTGAAGCAGCAGACATAGTAGGAACAGGCTCGGGTGGACACAGTGACACTTGTAGGGACTGAAGACGCAGAAGCCACAGTGAGCATCAGAGACAAGAACCGTCGTCCGTGCTTCAGGGGACGAGTTGGTGTTGGCAGCGGGGTCCCGGAGGGCCCGACGCTTATGCTGAGAGGCAGGCAGGGCCGGCGGCGTGGAGGCCTTGTTCAGAGGCAGATCTGAGTGGGGACAAGGGCTCTTCACTCTGGGACCCATGAGAAGAGGTCCTGTATTAGACACAAGGGCTCATGTGACCGGGGCAGAGACAAAGCAGACCAGAGCCAGTTTCCTGCAAGAGGGGAGAAACCACACTGGCCTCACACGATGGCAGAGGTCAGTGGGACCCACCTTCCAGGTCTGGGGAGGGCACTTGTGGTCCGAGAATGCATGCCTGTGAACGTTCCTGTCACGGTGCAGACAGCAGGATGGACTCTCTCAGGTTGGCAGGTGTTGAAGGCACACCACTCAGTCCTAGTCCTGAGAACTCGGGTCATTCTGTTCAGCTTGAAGGCTAAGAAGATCGAGTTTATTAAACCAGCCTCGTACCAGAGACTGCAATGAACACACACGGAGGCTTAAATCACTGTGACTCTGCTTATGAAATGGGGTGAAATGCTGAGCTCAGCACAACGAGTAACGGGGAAAGCAGGAACCCGGTCGCATCTGGTTGAGACTGTGTTAACTGATGTCAAAACTGAGAACTAAGGGGACCCTGAGGTTGAGGTAGGACGGAGGACCTAGTGAATAAACGTTTCCTACATTTTCACTAGAAATGGAGTCGAATCTTCCATTTCAGTGTCCACAGTTAGAAAAATGAAAGCTCTGAAAACACGATACCAAGGCTCTGAGACGCAGCAGACGCAGCTCTGAGAGGGGCATTCACAGCGACACAGGCCTTCCCATAAACAGCCTGACCTGCACCGGGAAGAGTCAGAAACGGAGGAGCAAAACCTAAAGTCAGCAGAAGGGAGGAAATAAAGACCAGACAGGAACTAAGTAAAATGGAGACAAAAATGAAGGATAAAAGAATGTTTGGGGAACTGTCGAGATAACGACTATTAAAAGCAGGAGAAGATGCTTTGAACGGAACTGAAGAAACTGCTGTGTGTACAGACAGCAAAAGACAGAGCCAGGAGCGCACAAAGAGCAAGGTACTTATTCAGGATAAATGAAAGTTTTTAAAAATCCTAAGTTCCCTATTGCTCTATGCTGGTAAATTTGAAAATCTGGATGAGACGGATTATAAATTAGCCAAATGATCAGAATTGTCTCAAGGAATCTGTGATAGAAAACCATTGACATCTTTATAAAAGCATGAAAATTAATTTTTAAAGTGACTTTAATTCCAGGTGTTTTCCAGGTGAATTGTCTAAACATTTCAAAGAGAAAATATTTAAAGCTATTTAAATTGTCCCAGAATGTAGAAAAACATTCTAATTCATTTTATACGGGTAGCATGAACCCCGTACCAAAAATTGTCAGAGAAAGTAAGAAATAATTAAAGGTTCAAAAGTCTTAAAGAGTTATGAACAAATCAGCACCAGCTGTGTATTACAGGAACTTCAGTCCACGACCAAGTAGGCTAGCACGCATCCTAGAAATACACAGTTGGCTTTGTGGCAAAAATACACGTTTTACTGTATTTGTAGAACAAAGGTGGAAAGGCATATACTCGGTAAATGCCTCAAAATATAATTCAGCTTCCGTTCCTGATAAAACTTGTTACACAGTATGTTTAAAGGAAGATGAAATTAGCAAAGTTACTATGAAACATGAGACATGTGCCTGTTAAAGTTGGGAACAAAACTAGGGCGCCCACTCACCACTCTTCTGTGACGCACTCGGGTATTTCAGGAGCCGTAACTTGGGTTATTGTAGATGAAGTGACAGCCGGGAAAGCTGTGGGTTATTCCAGAACTTCAGCAAGATGCCCGCTTATAAAGTGAACACAGAAGCAAAGCACTTAAATACTCCAGCGATATCTAATTAGAAATTAATATTTCACTGACAGTGTTGGTAATAAGCCTAACAGTGTACGTTGTAACCCCATCCAGACCAGGGGTCAAACATGACGGTCTCAGAGCCTGGACAAGCGACCGTCCGCTCTCGGCTGAGGGAAGTCAAGGGAGGTTTGCTGGGGCCGGGGCTGTGTTCCGGGATGAGAGCCCTAATTTTGTCCGGACGCCTCAGCTCCCCAAGCACTTTACACACTTGAGCCAAAACTGATTTCCATCAGAATTCTGAAGAGCTCTTTTCACAACTCGGGGAAGTCGTCCTACAGCTCATCTGGAAAAGGCAGCAGGTCAGAGAAGGCAGGCCTTGGACCAGCGGGCGGGTCAGAGAAGGCAGGCTGTGAAGACAGGCACAGCTGCTCTGTGACTGACGCTCTGGACACGAGCTACGTCTTCACGTTTTTATTTAACCCTCCTGGGGGTGTGAAATGGTCTCAGCCATAATCGTCGCCCTCACACAGCCTTTCTAGGAAGGAGCAGCCGCTGAGGGGACTTGCCGAGGGGTGCCCAGTGCTTGCGGGCTTGGGGTCACCTGGTCCCTGCTGACTCAGGTCCGCGCCTCCAGACCTGCTGGGATGAGAGGAGGTGTCTTTCTGAATGAAAGCTTGATTCCAGCGCTGTGGTGTCGTGTACTCGTCCCCCCGGTTGTGGCGCATAAGGACGTCGGGGACATACACACACGCCCCCAAGCTGGTGGCGAAGTAGAAGGGTCCTTGCTGCCAGTACTGATGATGGAACGTAGAAGTCGGGTGGGACCCTGGGGCCTGGGGCCCAGCTCCCCTTAGCCGCCTTCCAGTCCCCAGGGGCCCGGAGCCAGGTCGGCAAACCGGCCAGAAAGTAAAGACTGTTGGGGAGGGTGGGCCTGGACCACGACCCCTGCAGAGAGCGAGGACCCCTGAGGGGCAACACTGATTAAACGAGGGAAACCCTGCACAGGACGGTGGACACAGCATGACGTAAGGCACGCTGAGCAGGTTTAGAGAAACAAGGTTATTAGAAAATGGAGAAATGAAACCAACAACATTGACCAGAAAGTTTTGAAAAATAACTTCTAGAAGTAAAAATACAGTCATTGAAGTTAGAAAGTCAGTGGATAAGTTTAAAAAGAAACCTGGTCACAGCAATCACACAGGAGCCCCAGAGAAACAAGAAGAACCTACAAGATTGTGTTACACAAAGGACAAGGCAGAGGCGGGTCCGACACACGTGGGACGAGCCCGGGAGGAGGGAGGGGCTGAGGGTAAAGCACTGAGAATGACGAGAAGTGAGACTCCAGTTCAAGAAGCCAGCCGAGTCAGAAGTGAGAGTGGGAAGAAGACGAGATCGCAGTCGGGAAATTCACCTCTGAGGGAACTTGGACCTGACAGGGAGATAAGATGGGCCGCTTCAGGGGCCTCCTCGCCCTCGGGGCCCCTCCCCGCCGCACACGCCAGCCAAGCCCCCAGACTGACTGCCACCACCAGTCAACTCCACGTCCGCCTCCAAAGGGCGCACTTTAGGAAGAAGCAAAATGGTTTCAGAAAGTTGAAGGGATGAGGTGAAATAGCAAAGGTGAGTAACGGTGAGCTTGGTGACGCTCACCCGGATTAACATGGTTCCAAAGAACTACAGTCCGGGAGGGAGCAGCTCTGAGTCGGGTCCCCGGACGCGGGCGCTGTGCTCTGACCTGGGGCGCAGGGGACGGTGGCACTTGTTTCCACGCTTGGCCTGGTGTTGTCTGAAGATGTCTGCTCACGTGTGCAGCTGGCACGTGCACACACGTGGATGCACGTGCACGTACTTGCTGGTCTCGTGCCCGTGAGCCCACAGCTGTGGGGCTGGCGCTTTTCACCCCATTTCCAGCCACAAGCCGTCGTTCCCCGATCACAGTGATTTTACAGTCAGACTAGGGGGTGCCCACCCAGATGTCCAAGTTAACCATCTGGGGGCTGTTCTGGAGGCTGTTGAAGCCCTCAGGTCCTCAGCATGAACTGGCCTGGGCCCCGGCACGGCCAAGGCTGGGCTGCGGGCAGGCGCACGCCGTGACCTGTGCCCTCTGCCCGTTCCCTCTGGAAGATGCTTTGCAGGCAGCTCGCCCACTTCTAGCCTTTCCAGTCAGTTGACATAACGTAATGATGGTGCTTACTCACTGGACCTCACTCCGTGCCAGATGGAGTGCTTTTCCACTTAATTCTCACAGCAGCACGACGCCCCCATCCCCGTGAGCTCTGGGCAGGCACGCAGGCATCACTGCTGGGGCTGCTGAGCCCTGAGGGAGACAGACCAGACACGGGCGTGATAAGCTGGGTGACGGAGTCACTGGTGCCTGTACCGAGTGACAAGGCAGGCACGGGAGGCTCAGGACAATGGTTTTCAGTCTTCTCTTTCTGGTTCCGTCTGCGGGGTTTTCTAAACCAAATACCTACCAGCTTCTCCTTGAACGTGCAGCTGAGGAGGACTCCCTGGCCCTCCAGAGTGGCTTTTCCCGACCCTTTGCATTTCCTGACCTTTCCTGGTTCACAAACTCTCCAGCGACACGGGGTGGGCAGCCAGTGAAGCCTCAGATCGCAGCCCGGGTGTCAGGGCCACACAGGACAGCAACCTCTTGGGGCTTCTAAAGTCATTGCTGTGGCCAAAGTGAGTGATTTGCCAGAAATGACTAGAGTGAGCTCCGGGTGGGGCTCAGGGACCCTGCCTCCTCCCGGCAGGGCCATGTGTCCAGCAGGGAACGGAGCCCGGAGCCCAGACTGACCCATCCACCCCTTGGTCCCCGGCAGGAAGGCAGCGCCCGCACTTCACGCTTTATCCACGCGGCTGGGTAGACCCGGTGGAAAGCGTCTGACAGAGCACTTCCTCTGATGGGGCCACAGGGTCATCCACGCCACGCGCGTACTTACCATGGGCAGCAGGACCTCCTGCCTCGTCCCCAAGCCTGTGACTGCGACCTCACCTGGCGAAGGGACTGAGCAGAGGTGGCTACGGTCAGGGTCTTGAGAGGGAGAGGTGGCTGGATTGCCTGGGTGGGCTGTGTCATCGTAAGGGGCCTTCCGAGGACGGGGCAGCAGGAGGGTGAGAGCCAGGAGACACAGTGATGGAGGCAGTGGGCGGGCCGCCTGAGCGCTGGCTCAGAGGGCGGGGGCCAGGAGCCCTGGAGTGTGGACGAACGAGCAGTCAGAAAGGGTCCCTCTCAAGTCTCCCCAGACACTCCCTACTGAAACCTTGGTTTTAGGACCTCTGACCTAAGGGCAGAAGTTTGTGTTGCTTTAAACCAATAGGTTTGTGGTATGGTCAGCCCTTTAAACCGGCGGGTTCAACCAACCACAGATGGAAAATCCTTGGGGGAAAAATTCCAGAGGTTCCAAAGAGCAAAACTTGAATTTGCTGCTCGCTGGCAACTGTTTCCTCGGCATTTGCACGGTATTGTCAGTCACGTAGGGAGCACTTGCGTGAAAATCTGCAAATATCAGACCATTCCACAAGAGGACTGGAGTGTCCGTGGGTCTGGTGCCTGGGGTGGTCCTGGAACCAGCCCCCGCAGACACCGAGGACAGCCAGTCAGCTAGAGCAGCTGCAGGAAACTCGTGCACCTGGGACGTCTATGAGGCCCACCCCAGCTGCTCACCTTTCTCTCTGATGCCGAAGTTCCTCATGCCGACTGGGTGGGGCATATTTCTGCTTGACTCGGGGCTGCCCGTGCTTTGGCTGATAGAAGGATCTAGAAGAAACTGTCCCTGTCTGTGCTCATGTCTGTCGGTGCCATGATGAGTGCGGGAGGAGGAGCCTCCACCAGGACACTTGGCCCCAGGGGCCCAGCCGAGCCACATCCAGCTGAGCCTGTTCCCGAAGGCAAGTCCACGTGCCTGACACAAACTGAAGCCAAACAAACTGACATCTCCAGGTCTGGAGCAGAGGAAGGTTTACCACATGGCTGAGCAAGGAGGACAGGGTGGTTCACACCCCAGAGCCTCCCCGAGGGTTTCAGCCGAGCATTTTTAAAGGGCAGCTGAGGGAGAGGGTTTCAGGGTCCGTGACCAGCTGTGCACAATCTTCTGGCCGGCTGATGTGTATGGAGGAGGGTGGCTGACGCTCAGCCCCGAGCTAGGAAGGGCTGAGGCCATGCGCTCTGTGTCAATAGTTCATTTCTTCCTGCTGCTGGTGGTTTTGAGCATCTGAAAACCTCAGGAAGTAAGCATGAGATACTGGTATCTGGTCCTTCAGAGGGGAGCTGCAGCAGAGGATGCAGGAGGGTCTGACCTGGGAGGATCCCACAGGGTCCCCCTCGGGTATAATCCCCTACTTTTGAGATGCTGCTCGGTCCTGAGGAGAGCGGGTGCTGGACGAGGAGGGGAATGACGCTGTGGACAGAGGGTCTCTGTCAACTCCGTTTCAGTCTCCAGTCCTGTGTCATCTCTCCCCACATCTTTCAGGGGGTGGGGTGACAACACTTGGCTACTTCCTGCTGAAATGGGGTAGAGCCCAACTTCAGTTTGGGGAATGGTTGTGGAGTTGGAAATATTCTGGAGTTCCAAGTCCTGGATCTGAGTCCTGTATGATTAAGATCTCATTCCCTGAGGAATTCAGGAGAGGAAGCCTGAAAACCAGTCTGGACCTGGCACTTTGGGGGAGACTTGGAGCCAGTTGTCCACTTACTTATCTCAGGGTTTAACTTTTAACGTAGTGTCAACATATACGTAACAAGAGCTACTGGCCACTTGGAGCAACATGGATGGACCTGGAGATTGTCATTCTAAGAGCAGTTAGCCAGAGAGAGAAAGAAAAATACCATACGTTATCACTTATATGTGGAATCTAAAAAAAAAAAAAAGACAAATGAACTTATTTACAAAACAGAAACAGACTCACAGACATACAGAACAAACGTATGCTCACAAGGGGGGAAAGGGGTGGGAAGGGACAAATTGGGAGTTCGAGATTTGCATATACTAATTATTGTATATAAGATAGATAAACAACAAGTTTATACTGTACAGCACAGGGAACTATATTCAATATCCTGTAGTAACTTGTGGAAAAAATATGAAAATGGATATATGTGTGTTCATGTATGACTGAAACATGATGCTGTGCACCAGACATTGACACAACATTGTAAACTGACTGTACTTCAATAAAAATAAAAATTTTAAAAAGCTACTGGCCACTACACATGTCTCCTCTTCTCTGCTAACATCTGATCTAAAGCAATTTTATTGGCTAAAGATTTAATTTTACAAGAGGAGGCCTTTGAGGTCGTAAGGCTGCAGCTGCCCCCTGCCAGCAGACGCTACTTTGAGAATGGCTGGTGGTGCCTTAGTCTGACACAGCTCAAAAAAGTGGAGTTCTCAGCAACAGAGGAACGTGTCTGAAATCACACCCACAGTGGCCGCCCAGTTTACCCGGGACGTCTGAACCACAGTTAGTTCAGTCTGACTTTCAGGTGCATTCCCCTCCTCAAGGCCAGAGCAGGTGTGCAGTGCGTGTCCAAAATGTCATAAAACACGCCACTTTGGCCAGTAAATTGTAAGTTAAACCGTACCTAAGCCAGAATGGGCTCCCCGTATGTGTGTGCAGATTTTTCCATCATTTCTCCTTTTGACGGAGAGCCTTTCAGTGGAAAGCACTGATGATCACAACGTCTGCCCCTCGATGCTGGGGGGATGGCTCTGTCCCGGTTCAGGCCACGTCCCTCGGTGTGAGGCCTCCTTTGTATTTGCCTCGTTATCCATGTTGGGGGAAACTGATCGGACGTCGTGAGCAGGCTCAGAGGTGTGTCAGCGGGAGGCGCTTCACAGGCCCTACACTTTATCACTCATGCCTGGTTGTTACACGAGCCTCGTGCACGCGCTTTTAGCAGCAGACTCAGCACACCTTGCTCCCCCTCGTGCGTAGTTGCACCCCGACGACTCCGTTAGAAAATTCTCTCTCTGTCCTGACACTGGGGGCAGTACTGATGGGGAAGGAAACATCTGGTAAACAATCCAGGGAGAAAACAGTCGATTAAAAGCCAGTAATACTTCGAACCACCAAAAAAATTACAACCGCATTCATCAGTTCACTCAGTCCTATGCAGTCGATCCCTGTTACCAATAGTTTTATGAAATCAGTTTTCATCAGATGTCTTAAATATCCCGCCCAGCTCGTCAGTACAATTTAAAAGAAGCCTGTACCTGTCAAAGTCTTCTCTGTGGATCCTCTTGAAGGTGAAGCAGTTCTGCAAAGCATCAGCCTAACTGCCTGTGGATGACAAAGACCTGAAAAGGACACGATCGGATCACAGTGTTCCTGACAGCGGTGCTTTATCAAGCTGCTGTGACACACGACATTCTAACTAGAGTCACGACTGTTATACCAGGACAGAAACTTCCCGTTATTCCTAGGACGGCCACACCAACGACCTTTATCCACATAACCCGAGGCAGAGGCGTGGGACGACGAAGGAGGCTTACCCCTCCTCACTCGCTTGACCGCTTCCCCGCTATTCTGCACAGCAGCCAGGCCTAGTTAGCTTCATGTCCTTCTCTAAGACATCTCGGGGGCCCTCTGAAGCATCCCAAAGTCAGCTGAAGTCAGAAGAACTTTAATTAGAATTTGATAGAAAGTTTGTCAAAAATACCAGTAAGTTTCACACAGTCTGTTACCAGAAGCATTCTAAGTAAACTTGTTCTCTTAATGGAGGCAACCAAATCTAGTCCTGCACCTGCCTATGCTTAATAACAAAGTACACTTTCCTAATTAAGTTTAATTAATTGTGTTCACCTACATGAGCTTTCTTGGAGGCTGACACCTTGCTTGGATCATTAGCACCAACCTAGCCCCACCCAACAGCCTGTAGGGAAGCCTCAGACCAAACAACGCACTGGGTGGGAGCGCAGCCCCACCCATCAGCAGACTTCCTGAGCCACAAAGGCCTCTAGACACGGCCCCACCCACCAGAGGCCCAGGACCAGGCCTCACCCAGCAGTGAGCAGGCACCAGCTCCTCCTGCCAGGAAACCTGCATAAGCCTCTAGTCCAGCCTCACCCACCAGGGGCAGGTACCAGAAATAAGAAAACAATCTTGAAGCCTGTGGGAGGAATCCACAAACAGGCCAGACTCTACACTGGGACTGGCTGGATCCTGGCCCTTGGGTGACAAGAGAGCAGTGTACTGCTGGGACGCACAGGACGTCTCCCACAGAGGGCCACCTCTCCAAGGTCAAGAAACGTAACCTACCTGAAAATACAAATAGAAGGACAAACAACATAAGGTGGCAGAGGAATGTCTCCCAGGCCAAGGCATAAGATAAAATCCCAGAAGAAATAAGTGATGAGGAGATAGGCAACTTATCTGAGAAAGAGTTTAAAGTAATGATGGTGAAGGTGTTCACAGAACTCAGGAAGAGTATGGATGCACAGAGTGAAGTTTGTAGCAAAGAGCTGGAAAATATACAGAATATCCAAACAGAGTTGAAGAATAAAATTACTGAAATGAGTAACACACTAGAAGGAACCAAGAATAGACTAAACTTACAACCAAGAATACTCTAATCCAGCAAGGCTCTCGTTCAGATTTGATGGAGAAATCAAAAACTTCACAGATAAACAAAAACTAAAGAATTCAGCACCTCCAAACTAGCTTTACAACACATGTGAAAGGAACTTCTCTAGTCATCATAACACAAGGAAAGAGAACAAAAAGAAGAGGGAAAAGAAAAAAAGACCTACAAAAACAAACCCAAAACAATTAACAAAATGGAAATAAGAACATATGTATCAATCACCTCAAATGTAAACGGATTAAATGCTCCAACCAAGACACAGTCTGGCTGAATGGATATAAAAACAAGACCCATATATATGCTGTCTACAAGAGACCCGCTCCAGAGCCAGAGACACCTGCAGGCTGAACGTGAGGGGATGGAGACAGATAAGCCATGCAAAAGGAAACCAAAAAAAGCTGGAGTAGCAATACTTGTATCAGACAGAGTAGACTTTAAAGACTGCTACAAGAGACAAACGACACTACGTAATGCTCAAGGGATCAATCCAAGAAGAGGATGTAGTAACTGTAAATACATATGAACCCAGTGTGGGAGCCCCTCAATATATGAGGCAACTGTTAACAGACATAAAAGGATAAATCCACAATAGCACAGTAATAGTGGGGGACCCTAACACCCCACTTACATCAGGGGACAGATCACCCAGACAGAGTCAGTCAGGAAACACAGGCCCTAAACGGCACATCAGAGCAGATGGACCTGACTGATGTCTACACAGCACTCCATCTGAAAGCAGCAGAACACACGTTTTCCTCAAGGAAGGTGCACGTGGGACATCCTCCAGAATCGACCACGTGCTGGCCCACAAAGCAAGCCTCAGGAAATGTAAGAAAACTGAAATCACACCAAGCATCTTTGCTGAGCACAAGGCTGTAAGGTTAAAAGTCAACTACAAGAAAAAAGCTGCACACACCTGGAGGCTAAGCAGTGTGCTGTTGAGCAACCAGTGGATCACGGAAGAAATCAAAGAGGAAATAAAAAGTACTTTCAGACAAATGAAAACACAACAGTCCAAAACCTCTGGGACACAGCAAAAGCAGTTCTCAGAGGGAAGTTTATAGCGACACAAGCCTACCTCAGGAAACAAGAAAAATCTCAGTTAAACCACGGAACCTCACAGCTAAAGCTGCTGGAGAAAGAAGAACAAGCAGAGCCCAGAGTTAGAAGAAAAGAAATAAAGATTAGAGCAGAAATAAACAAAATAGGGACTAAAAAAGCTAGAAAAGACCAATGAAACTGGAAGCTGGATCTTTGAAAAAATAAATAAAATTGATAAATTTTAGTCAGACCCATCAAGAAAAAAGGGAAGGGGCCCAAATTAGTAAAATCAGAAATGCAAAAGGAGACGTTACAACCAACAGCACAGAAATACAAGGATCATGAGAGGCTGCTGTGAGCAACTGTACACCAACAGAAAGGACAATGTAGAAGAAATGGACAATTTCTTAGAAAGGCACCATTTGCCAAGACTGAACCAGGAAGAAATAGAAACTATGAACAGACCAGTCACCAGCACTGAAGTTGAATCCGTAATTTAAAAACTCCCAACAGACGAAAGTCTAGGACAGATGGCTTCACAGGGGAACTCTTCCAAACGTTTAGAGAAGAGTTAACACCTGTCCCTCTGACACTATTCCGAAAAACTGCAGAGGAAGGAACACTTCCAAACTCCTTCTATGAGGCCACCATCACCCTGATACCAAAACCAGACAAAGATATCACAAAAAAGAAAATTACAGGCCAATATCACTGATGAATGCAGGTGCCAAAATCCTCAACAAAACACTAGCACATCGACTCCAACAATGCATTAAAAGGGTCACACACCCTGATCACGTGGGGTTTACCCCAGGGGTGCAGGGAGTTTTCCGTATCTGCAAATCAATCAGTGTGATACACATTAACAGACTGAAGAATAAAAACCATATGATCATCTAAATAGATGCAGAGAAAGCTTTTGATAAAATTCAACTCCATTTATGATTAGAATTCTCTAGAAAGTGGGCATAGACAGAACATACTTCAACGTAATAAAGGCCACATACGACAAACCCACAGTTAACATCATACTTAATGGGGAAAAGCTGGAAGCATTTCCTCTAAGATCTGGAACAAGACAAGGATGCCAACTCTCGCCACTGTGATTCAACATAGTTTTGGAAGTCTTAGTCACAGTAATCAGAGAAGGAAAATAAAAAAAAAGGAATCCAAATTGGAAAAGAAGAAGTAAAACAGTCACTGTTTGCAGATGACATGATATTATACTTAAAAAACCCAAAAGAAGTGACCAGAAATCCACTAGAACTCATCCATGAATTTGGTAAAGTTGCAGGATGCAAAATTAATATACAGAAATCAGCAGCATTTCTATACGCCAACAGCAAAATAGCAGAAAAAGAAGCTGAGAAAACAATACCATACACCATTTACCGTCACACCAAAAAGAATAAAATACGTAGGAACAAACCTACCCAAGGAGGCAAAGACCTGCCCTCCTAAACTGTAAGGCCCTGATGGAGGAGACTGAGGACAACACAAACAGATGGAAAGATACGCCGTGCCCTTGGATTGGGAGAATCAACGCCGTTGAAATGGCCATGCTACCCAAGGCAGGCTGCAGGTTCAGTGCAATCCCTATCAAATTAGCAATGGCATTTTTCACAGACCTCGAACAATAAAAGTTAAAAATTTGTACGGAAACACAAAAGACCCCAAATAGCCAACACAGTCTTGAAAAAGAAGAACAGGGCTGGGGGAATCATGCTCCCTGACTTCAGACTCTACTACAAAGCTACAGTAATCAAAGCAGTGTGGTACTGGCACAAAAACTGACACACAGATCAATGGAACAGGATAGAAAGTCCAGAAATAAACCCACACACTTAAGGTCAATTAATTTACAACAAAAGAGGGAAAAATATACAATGGAGAAATTTAAGACAGTCTCTTCAGTAAGTGGTGCTGGGAAAATTGAATAGCTACCTGTGGAAGACAAATTAGAACAACCTGTAACACCATGTACAAAAATAAACTCAAAAAGATTTAAACATAAGACCAGATACTGTTAAACTCCTAGAGGAAAACACAGACAGAACACTCTTGGACATAAATCACAGCAATATATTTTTTGAACTACCTCCTGAAAAAACAGAAATAAAAGCAAAAATAAACAAATGGGATCTGATTAAACTTACAAGTTTTTGCACAGCTAGGAATACCATCAAAAAAAGAAAAAACCACCTACAGAATGGGAGAAAATATTTGCAAATGATGCGACCGACAAGGGACTAATTTACAAAATATGCAAACAGCTTATACACCTTAATATCAAAAACAAACAAACAAACAAGCAACCAAGTGAAAGCTGGGCAGAAGGACCTAAACAAGCAATTCTCCAATGAAGACGTACAGATGGCCAGTAGGCACATGAAAAAATGCTCGGCATCGCTAATTGTCGGAGAAACGCAAATCAAATCTACAATGAGGGATCACCTCACACCAGCCAGAATGGCCATCATTCAAAAGTCTACAATGGATAAATGCTGGAGAGGGTGTGGAGAACAGGGAACCCTCCTGTACTATTGGTGGGAATGTAGTTTGGTGCAGCCATTGTGGAAAACAGTATGGAGATTCCTCAAAAAACTAAAAATAGTCTTACTATATGATCCAGCAATCCCACCACTCCTGGGCACATATTCAGAGAAGAATGTAATTCAAAAAGACCCCTGCACCCCAATGTTCATAGCAGCACCATTTACAATAGCCAAGACATGGAAACAACATAAATGTCCATCAACAGATGACTGAAGAAGATGTGATATGTACACAGTGGAACACTACTAAGCCATGAAAAATAAAATAATGCCATTTGCAGCAACATGGACAGACCTGGAGATCATTCTAAGAGAAGTGGGCTGGAAAGAGAAAGAAAAATGCCATATGGTATCACTTGTATGTGGAATCTAAAATAAATAATAAATAAATAAGAACACAAATGAACTCCTTACTACCTATAACTTTATTGATTTCTTGAATGTGTGTAAGCACACCTGACTGTCCTTTATGGTTGGATCACTGCGTTCTGTTGATTCTTATTTTGTGGTTGGCTTTATTCCTTGATAACTACGTAAGTTTAAAAGCTAAAGCTCGAAACTGTTCTTAGAAACAATAAACATTACATATGTGTAAATAAAAATGTCTACAGTATATTGTATATATGTATTTACATGCAATATATTGTATACGTGCAGTCAAACTAACAATTCTACTTAATAAAAATGAATGAAAAAAATAGCAAAATCCATTTCCCTAATTAAGTTTAATCTAATCTCAGCCTGACCAGGCACAGAACTTCTCTGTTAGGGCTCCCTTTCTACAAACTTTCCACAACTTTCTGTGTCCATATTAGTCTGTTCCTTATTTTTTCTCCATCCAGAAACAGGCAGCTCTAGGACCACGTCATTTTTTTCCCTTAAAAAAAAATACAACTCCAGTCCTCATACCTTTTTTTTTTTCACTCAAAACACATACCCCACTTTCCTACTATATACTGAAGTGTTCCCCCATCATTTTTAGTAGCTTCAATTACATATTTAATTAGAATCCTCAATTCTTAAAGATCCCCACCTCCAGTGAATGTTTCCGTATGTTGTTTTGTTTGGTAAGGACCTAGCTATTCAAGTATTCAGTAAATTTCTATCCCTTAATTTAGCACAACCCTAAAATTTCAAGTTGCCAAATATCTGGAAAGATTATTTTTAAGTAGACGTTGCTAAAACAATGATTCCAAAAGATTTCACCCAAAGCTCTTGTCGTATTTGCATTCACCTATAAGAATTTCATCATACCAGTTCATTTCTTTGACGAACTCTGCAACAGAACCAACGTGAACTTACTGACCTTCAGTAAACCTACGTACAGTAGAGACATGTCTGTATTGATTGTGCTGACAGCTTAAGCTAGCTTTAATAGCAAGTATCAGTTCAGTACTGAATATTTTCCAGATCTCATGAACCCAAAACTTGTTGTCTGATTTCTTTTATACTTAAAAGTGCTTACAAATTTAAATACTTCTAAATGAATTAAATAGAGCTCATGTACAAGTTAGGTTTTTGGGGGTTTTTGTTTTTACAGAAAGACAGAACAAAAGATGTCAAGATTTTCCCCTGAATTAAAAAAAAAACAAAAAACTTTTTTTCCCTCCCTGGGAGCCCAGGTAGATTACCTGCATCTCAAAGGCACAAGAAGAGAAATGCAAGCTCCTCCTGAGAAATGCAAGCTTTTACAAAACCCAACCACCTTGGCTGTTTTCAGGGATTTTTTTTTCTAGTTTCCAAATATCCACTTCAGCTTAAAGAAATAACAGTAATAGACAATTGTATATAATTCGTTCACATTCACATGCCTCACTTTCAGCAAAGTCAGGAAAAGAGAACAGGATTTGGACTCAGGTGCCGAGGAACACACCCCCCCCCCCCCCGCCAAGAAAAAAGCCAAACTGCCCCAGGCCCACTCTGATGCAACAGCAGGGCCCCTGCGCTCCAGACTCCAGGGAGTTCTGAGTCCACACAATGTTGCAAAAATATCATTTTCTTTCACGTAAACCTGAAGCTCCCAGTTTTGTAAAATGCACCCTCGGGGACTATGAGATGGAACAGACCTCTGATCATCCACACTTAATTATTCCCGGCCGAGGTTATCGGATATCAAGCAAACAACCATCCAGAACGGTCTCTCAGGGTCACAGTTCCCTACCCCAAAAGGGGGGAGCCCCAGCCAGTGCCCCATCAGAGATGAGGCTGAACGAAAGACCAAGGCCAGAAAGGAAAACTGCCAACCGAGGCTCTGCCCCAGGTGAGGCCAGAGCGATGGGGCGGATTCCTGGTGTGCTCATACGCCAGCCGTTACTCAGACGTCTCAGCCCACCAGCACAAGTTCTGACACACACGTGCAAACAGACATGGCCCCACAAACCAAAGATCAGAAGAGGTATAGCCCCAAAACTCCACTTCGTCTCCCAAACGGAGGCCTCCAGAGTGGCCTGGCTTCCGAAAAAGAACGGACCCAGGGCGGCTCCCTGTGAGCCCAGAGCCGCTCACTCCCAGGAGGGAAGGAGCCCGGTGGGGCGGGTGTTCCCGGAGGCAAGCCCATGTGCCCGCCGCACCCTGAGGCCAAACTGAACCCTCGGAGTTTGGAGCAGAGAAAGATTTACCGCAGGGCTGAGCGAGGAGGACACGGTGATTCATGCCCCAGAAAATCCTGACCTCCCGGAAGGGTTTCAGCAAAGCCTATTTAAAGGCAGGAGGTGGGGTGGGGCGGGGAGTCTCAGGGACGCGATCCGCTGTGCGCAGTTCTCTGGTGGGCTGATGTGGAGGTACGGTGGGCGACCGCAGTCAACACTGTTAACCCCCAGGCTCCAGAAGGTCTGGGGCCACATGCTCCCCACCATCAAGTAGATCATTCCTTCCCTTTGGTGGTGGGGCTAAGCATCTGAAAAACTCAGGAAATGAGCATGAGATACTGGTATCTGGTCCTTCAGAGCAGAGCTGCAGCAGAGGACATAGGGGAGGGGCTGAGCCTGGAAGGCCCCACAGGGCCCCGCTCGGCACGCAGGCAGAACTTCGCACCCTGCACAAGCCAGAGGGGCTCACCCCAAACCGGCACACACAAACGGCAGATAAGCCCCGGTCACACAGTCAGAGGAGGTGGCGTCTAGAACTGCACTCCCAGACGGAGGCCTCCCCGCAGAGGGTCTAGGGCAGCCCCCTTCCCAGGGCAGCGAGCCCGGACGCAATGGGGAGACTCCCAGCCTGTGTGAGCAGGAGTCCAGGAGCCATGCACCCCTTAGCCATACTGAGTGTGGACACAGCTCCCGACAACAGCCTGGGGGCGGGGGCACAGCGCCCAGCAGGGAGAGTCGTGCCCACCCACCCCCTCCCCGGTTCCCAGCGCGAAGTGAGCTCCGCAGCTGCTGGGACGCGGGGAAGGGGCGGCCCAGGCCAGGTCGGCCTGCTCGGGCGCGGACTCCAGGCAAAAACTTCGCCTAAACTGTCACTGAACGCCAAGTTCCTGTGCCTGACACACTGTGAGGCCAAAAAACACCAAAACATCCAAGTTTGGAGCAGAGGAAGGTTTGCTGCTGGGCCGAGCAAGGAGGACGGGGGCTTGTCCTCAGAAAACCCCAAACTCCCCGAGGGTTTCCGCTGAGCCTTTTTAAAGGCGGCTGAGGGCGGGTGGGGGGGGGGGGGTCCCAGGGCAGGGGATCAGCTGTGCACAATTCTCCGGTTGATGATGATCCATCCTTAGGAGCCAGGTCTCGTGGCCACATGCTCATGGTCATTAAGTAGTTAACTTCTTCCCTGTGGTGGTGGTTTTGAGCATCTGAAAACCTCAGGAAGCTTGCATGAGATTCTATGATCTGGGTCCTTCAGAGAGGAGCTGCTGCAGAGGATACAGGGTGGGGCGTGTCTGTCCCGGGAGGCCCCTCAGGGTCCTGCTCAGTTACAGGCCCAACCCAGGTCAGCGAGGACCTTACTGACCCCTGAGCTGTAGTGATTAAATAATCGTCTTTAGCCCTGAGCTTTGGGATGCTTTGCTCCCAGCAGCAGGTAAAAGGCACTTACAAACTCGGGGGAAGCAGCCACCCACGCGTTTCCCGGTGATCTCACTGTAACCTCCTGCTGGGGACATGGTCCAGCCACCCCATTTGGGCAGCGCAGTCCTCAGAAAGGACAGTGCAACCAGAACCATGTCCACCCCCACCAAAGAATTCACACTAACAGCCTGTTGCTCTCCCTCATATTTGTTTATTGAAACCGTAAAATATAATAAGTTATAAAAACAGAATTAGACACAAGTATTGCTGATTAAGACATCACTGGCCAAGGGCGCAGCTCAGCCTGGGGCTTTTCTGAATGTTTTTATTACAGCAAAACCATGGAATGTTGTCCCCGGTGGGACGGGCAGGGCGGAGCCCCGGCTCTTCTCAGTGATGTCCCGTCGTCTCATCGACCTGCCTTCCACCACTCAGGCTAGAGCTCACCAGAACAAACCTTTCCTGGATTTGTTTCCAAATAAGTAAATGACAGAGGAGCGTGTGACTCTGAGGACGAACCCCCTACACAGGCAGCTTGAGTCCCCAGAACAGGCCTGACGCCAGCGAGACCCCCAGCCCTAAATTCTGACAGCGGGAAACCAGGCCGCCCCTGCCCCTGCCCCTGCCCTGACTCATCGTCCAGGGCAGCCGCTCACCCGTGCAATGCTTGCAGCCTCCCTGGGGCGGCTGCAGAAAGCAGGGCACCCAGGATGCCAGAGAGGAATTAAAAGCGGGTCAAGTTGTGCTGTGGGGAATTCAGCCTGCGGTCGCAGCACACAGGCAGGGCAGCGGTGAGCACACCGAGTGCAGACTCCACCATTCAGACCTGTTAGGATGTCTGTGTTCCCCGGTGCCAAGTCGCTTGCTGCTCTAAACACACACTGATTTCCTCTCCAAACGCATTTGCTGGGTCGCTTGAGTTGTCATTTTAAAAACACTGTAAGCCGGAGACTGGTTTAATTTAGGAACAAACGCACTCAGGCCTGCCGTGGGGGCTCAGCAGAGAGCTCTGAGTTACCCCGTTAATTCCCAGTCTCGGGCGTCGGCAGACATGAGAGAATTTGCAGGAACGAGTCCCGACCATTAACTTTCTCCCTGAATGGGGGACGAACACTCGCAGTTACGGTGAAAACTCAATTCTGCATTCTTCTGTTTTCATTCCCGTTTTACCTGATGGCTCGGGCGGCTTGCACGTCCACGGGGGCAGCCCCACAGAGGCCTGGTGTTTCCTCCAGCCCCAACTCACTTTCGCTGGCCCGAGCCTCCTTCCCTGACTCTGCGTGGCAGATGCGCTGGGCCAGAGAGGGGAAGGGAACTGCCCACGTTGGCAAAGCCACACCAGGTCCCGGATGCCGGTCCCCACAGTCCCCATGGGCTCGGAAGGCGCCACACAGTGCATCCACGTCTGAGGCCCCTGGAGACCTGGAGTCACGTGGCCAGCCCCTCGGCTGACCGCTCATTTCTGCTTGAAGCAAACGGCCCATGTCCCTGAGCACTGCTGCCCTCATGGGGTCAAGTCCGACTGAGGACAGAGTGGAAGGCCGTCCAGGGACCCTGGTTCCCAGCCCGGGCCACACACAGCAGTGAGGTCGGCCACAGCCCACAAACAGCACGCAAGGCAGATGCAGAGGGGCTGTCGTTCCACGGAAAGCCAGAGGGACACAGGTGACCTCAGGGACACCTAGGACTCAGACGTGAGCAGAGCCAGACACCACACACGCAGCAGGTTCTGCATTTTGTAGCCTTTTCCCAACTTTGGAGCCGCTTTCTTCACGAGGACACCCGGCCCCCTTCGTCCCCCGTGGGCGCCATCTCTTCTCCGAGCCGTGCTCACGTTTCCAGGACCTCCCTCCCGCGGGTTGTGTGCCGTCTTCCAGAAAAGCAGCTCCAGGCATGTCTCTGTCTCTCCCCAAAACCTGGACCAGATCTCCACCTCTGTCCCCTGACACTGCTCGGGCACGTGGGGTGGGGACCAGCCGTGTCCGCGGAGAAGGAGTGGCAGGGCAGCCAGACGAACACAGACTCCCTCTGCCTGGTGACCCCAGCGCACATCTCCTGGGTTTGGTTAGACAGGAAGACAGGCCCCAGTTTCCTCTTACTCCCTGGACCAGGCTTGCCAGCGGAGAAAGCCCGATTCTGGGGTCTGCGGACACCGCTCCCGCTGCAGAGCCCACCTCCATCCCAGCCCATCCACGCGCTCCTCAGGACACAGGGGGTGGTGGGGGTGTGGGTGGCAGGACCCCGGCCCACTCCAGGATGTCTGCACACAGGGACTCCACGGCATCCAGCCGCTCGATCTGCACCAGCTTGGTCAGCAGCTCCGGGATGCTGTAGCCGGCAGTGCTGATGCGGTCGAACAGCTGCAGGCCATCCGTCATGCCCCCGATCTCGTCCCGCTTCAGCCCGAAGCTCTCGGCCAGATGGCGCCACGTCTTCACCACCGCCTTCTCCGAGTTGTATGTGGAGCTGAGCATCCGGCTGGCTTTCTCCAGGCAGTCGAACGGCAGCTCCGTGGGGCTGAGGCCTGTGGGACAGAGGACCACATCAGACCACAGCAGGAGTGTGACCGCAGCAGGAGTGTGACCCCAGCAGAAATGACTTCTAGAACCTCTTTCATTGTAAAGCAAAACACAGATGCACAAAACCACACAAGTACACACTTAAGGTGAACAAATCCTGGGACCTTGCCAGCCACACAAGAAGGCTCTCATTTCCCTCAACCAATAGCCCCTACTGGGGGAGGCATGTGCTCAGGGGTAGAGCACGTGCCTAGCGTGCACAAGGCCCTGGGCTCAATCCCCAGTGCCTCCATTACAAAAATAAATAAACCTAATTACCCCCCCCTTAAAAACAACAACAAAATCCAAATCCTGGACGCCCGCAAGGACACACTACAGTCACCAACGGCTTTAATACAGGCCTCCCTTTGTCAGGTGTCCCTGCCCCACAGGGGGCTGGGCCAAGGAGGGGTCGAGGGACAGCATCATGTCCCTTTTTGGGGGCTGCAGTCACGTCAATGAAAGGTGCTCCACAGACAGCCCAGCACAGTGTCACCTGAGCCAGCTCCGTGGCCCAGGGTCTCAGTGAGGCCCAGCAAGGAGCACCAGAGGTGGGGCGCTTCCACTTCTGGAGGGCGCAGCGGGCGTGCTTCTCCCCATTCCTCCCGGTAAGTGCGGCCCAAGCCCCGGACACCACGGAGCAAACGTCCGGAGGCTGGAGAGTGCGGAGGAGAGGCAGACGCTGGGGCCCTGGACGGGCAGTGGTGGTCAGTTTCTCGGTTTTCTGCTGATTCCTCATCCCAGACGTGGAGCTGAAGAGCCCAGCAACCCAGAAATACCCACAAGCACAGACCAAAATGCCCATCAACCCTGCAGTCTTAGCAAGAACAAAACATTCAGGCAGTAAGTGCTTCGTCACAGTCAAACACCACAGAACAACCTGGCCCCACTCCCTCCGAGGCCGGCAGCGCTGGACGGGGAGCCTGGACTTCCTCCCCGTCAGCTGGTAAGGAGCCTTCCTGCCCCCACAGCGTCAGTGGGGACGACCCAGAGAAACAGATTCCCACCCCCACCAGCAAGAAAGGAGCCCTGCTTGGGTGTCAAGGCAAGCTGCGTGGGGACCTGGCCGCCTACCTCCACCTGGTGGCAACTAGGTGGCACCCCTGCCCCTGCCACAGGCGCACCAGGAACACCAGCTCCAGAGACGGCTAAGTAAGACCCAGAGCCTCGGGACGCGACAGGACCTGTTCAGGTTTCACTAGCAACTCACTCGTCACACCAGGAGCCAGGGAGCTCGCCAGCAAATGAGGGAAAGGCCAGCAGGCGGGCGACACTGAGATAACGGACGTCAGAATCACCTGACAACGTTTCAAAGAAGCCGCAAGAGAACGCTTCAGCGAGCAATTACAAGCACATTTGAAACAAACGAAAAACAGAAAGCCCTAACAAAAGACAGAAAATATAGAGAACCAAATGCAAACGTTGGGGCTGAAAAATGCAAGAATCAAGATTGAAAGCAGACAAGCTCACTGGCAGAAGAGAGGCAGAGGAAGGAGTCAGTGAGCTGGATCTCAGACTGGAAGTGACCCGTCTGAACGAGAGAACACAGACTAAACACACAGAGCCCCCGGGACCTCCGGGCTATCACAGAAGATCTCCCCGTGTCACCAAGTCCCAGAAGGAGGGGGGTGGGTGGGCCCGGATAAAGGAACAATGGCTGAAACTTCCCAAACCTGGAAAGAGTGAGGCCTACAGAGTCAAGAAGCTCAGAAAATACTGGAGAGGATAAACCCCACAAAATCCAGATCAAGACACACCATAAACTTCTGGAAACTAAAGACAAAGCAGTCTTGAGCAGCCGGAGGAAACGCCCCTTCTCTGCAGGGGAGTGGCTAGAACAGCTGTGGGTGCCCATCAGGGGCCGGGCGCCGTCCAGGGGGCTACGGTCCCCGTGCCTAACAGCCCAGAGATGACGAAATTAGAGAAAGCAAGAGTGGACTGGGGCTGCCAGGAACCAAGGACAGGGTGTGGGGCTTGAAAAGCCAACAGGGCTCCTGTGGGGACAGGACGGCTGTCTTCACTGGGTCAGTGGCAATGTCCCAGGTGTGACTTTTAGGGACGGTTTGGCAGGTTACCCCCGGGAGAAACCGGGTTACGGGCCCAGGACCCTCCGTATTCTCTCTTCATTCCACGTGTGAATCGACAATGATCTTGAAGTCACAGGCTTAATTAAAAACTAAGCAAAGGACCCTGACACCTGGCACTCACTGCAGACGGGTCGCATCAGGACCTGGGGGCAGGCGGGGGCGCTGGGCAGAGGTAGTGGGATAACGTCCACCCAGGGCCGGGCTCTGCGGTCCAGGGCTCTCGGCCTCGGCCGTGCGAGGGGCTGTGCGTCGCTGGGGGTGTGCGCCCGCCCTGGGCGGCGGGAGGGGGCTGAGCGCCCAGGGCTTCACCCTCCCTGTCTTGCTGCAGGGCCTCCTCTTCCCTGTGAGGATCTGAAATTAATTTGAAAACCACTGGGCCAGGGGTGTGGGCTCTTGAAGCCAAGGCACCCGCTGGAACAAAGACCTGCTTTGACCGCAGTGGAGTACAAAGTACAGATTGCGCTCGCGGGCGCAGGCAGACCGGCCAACCCACGCAGGGGCCGTTATGGACAGAGGCCCCATCTCTGCAGGCGGCTGAGCAGGGTTCTCAGCCCCTGGAATCATCCCTAGTGGTCACTCCGGGCCCACACAGCACCCACCCACGAGCCTGCCTGGGCTCAGGGTGCTGGGCACAGCCCTCGCAGAGAAAGGGGGCGGGCACCCGGCTCCCTGGCTGCTGCCTGGGCCAGATGGGGACCAGAGCCCAGCAGCCAACAAAGCTTGGCGGGGGGTCCCCTAAGCTCCACGACCAGTGTTCTTACTCTCCTGGGTGCGTGAGAAGGCAGCTGGGGGTCTGGATTTGGAAGAAACTGGGAGTGTGGCTTCTGCTTCCGATGGAGACGTCCACACTCCTCGTCTGGCCGTCCTTCCCTGCCCATCCCCAGCCGTGGTGACCGCTGGAGAAGAAGGAGGCCATGACACTTCACCACGGTGGGAGGGCAGGGCTGCTGATCTTTGTGTAGAAGCCTGAAGACAACGGTGCTGATGCAGAGAGCGCGTTGTGCAGGATGCGCGCTCCTGTGCCCTGAGCGCCGGCCTCCTTGAGCCCTGGCCCTAGTGCGTCCTGCTTCAGCCCCACAGGAGGAAACGTGTTGAAACGGCTCCTCACCTCCAGTTTGTCTCCCCGCTCCCGGGCACCAGGCTCTGTCAGAGTGCCCTCATGGGGATGTCTGAGGGTCCCCGCGAACTCAGTGCCTGGTGTGGTGGCTCCGCTTACCTTCCGCGACCCCGCACACCTGGGCGTACACCTCCAGTATCTTCTTCCTTCTACTCTGAATCTACAAGAGGGAGAGAACGTTACTGCTCAGAGAGGGCAGAAATGCAGCAAACAAGGGCCCCACCCTGCACCTCGGTGGGCAGACAGCTGCTTCTCCGCCGGAAACAACCAAGCCGTGCGCTCACAGGGGCTCTGTCAGATTTACGAAGGAAGCCTTCTGCTTGGGCCGCTCGCTGCCCACGGGGCTCCTCTGGACACAGACCCACAGGACAACCCAAGGCCTCGTCTGGCATCGGTCTGTGTGGAAGGAGGGACCTGGGGACCCCGGCTCGCCGGCGGGCAGCTGGGATACTCAGCAGCCAGGACGTGGCGTGTCTGTTGGGACCGGGCTGCGGCCAGATCCCTGTGGGGCCTTTTCACCACGGGCGACGGTGCCCGGGCAGAGCTGACGGGCTGTCGCATCCCCCGCGGCCCCTGTGCGGCCCCTGGCCCACTTCCGCTCCCGCTCCCGGGGGAGCAGACACGTGTGTGCCCGCGTGCGTGATTCTTGTCTGGCAGGACACATGCCAGCGTGTTCACAAAGGGTCTCCTGTCCTGGGCTACTCCAAGCCATTTAAACTTCCTTCTCCTGAAGTGTTTGTTTCCCTTTTCTTCTGTAAAGCTGTGTAATAGGAGAGCTGGGTTTTGTGTTTTCAGGGTCTGGGACCTGTGGCCTGGCTGGGTTCGTGGGAGAGGCCCTGTCTCAGCGGAGAGGTGGGGCCAGACTTGGGTGAGGGCTCACCCCGGCCGCTCTGGTGGCGGTGGCCGACTTCTCCCGGGCCAGGTGGACCAGCGACAGCAAGCACCGCTCTGGAGAGCCCTGCCCGTCGGGGGCCGGGTCCTCGTCGCTGTCCAGACTCCGGTTCAGCAGCTGCTCCTTCTCTGATGAGGCGTCATTCTCGCTGTGGAAACAGGATGCTGGTGACCCTCCTGGCTGGTCAGCCTGACCCGCTGCCCCGGTGGTGGAGACAGTGGGTGCAGGGACCTGCCCCCGCTTGACTGGGCAGCTCCAGGCCCTGGACACAAGGTGGAGAAACACCCACTTTCTGGGGCCCAGTGCTGCATGCGAGGGTCCCGAGGTGGACAGGAGCTCCTTAGCCGTGGGGCCACCAGGGCATGGGCACAGCCTCTGCTCACTCCTCTCCCCCTCCTGGCCTCTAGCTGACCCCTGTGTCTCCATGGAGCAAACGGGCTCACGGGGCCAGCACTGGGCCCCAGAAGATCCCAGGAGTGAACAGAGCCTGTGCTTGGGGGGCCCTCTGACAGTGGAGGGACGGGGGCTGGAGTGGGGGCCTGCTGAAATGTGTACGTCTGGGGGGGCCATAGCTGCCTGGCAAGGGGCTTTGGGACGTCCCTCGGGGGGCAGGAGGGCTCACGTCACACCCTGGCTCCCTGCCTGGGCCAGAGCCCTAGGCACACGTGGGTTGGTGCTTAAACTTTCAAAATCATTCCAAATGTATGAAAAACGGTGTTCTTTTTTTATAGGCGTCCTACTCACTTCCTGTGGTTTGGCTGAAGACTTACTTAAAAACAGTTATACTTGCTAGCAACTGGGTTACAGAAGTGAAGCCCCTTCCCGCCCAATGTCCTCTGGAGGCAGAGGACGCAGAGCAAACAAGCCAGGAGGTTTCGGGTCCTGACGCTGTCCCTCCCGAGAGCAGCCTTGGGGCAGACGCCCCGCACCTCACTGCCCCCCCCGGCCCCAGACCACCACCCCTCGCACCGCAGCCCTGCTGCTCCCCCAGGGCACCTGGCACAGCCTCCAGGTCACTCACCACGCCGCAGCCCAGCTCCCTGTCCTGCTTGGACCCCCAGGAACCCTGCCTTCAGTGGGCCTGGGACCTGCCTTGCCTGGCTAGGGCCGATTGCCGGACTCACCTCTTGGCAGACTTTGCCGGAGCAGCTGTCAGCTTTTCGAATTCGTCCTTCTCAGAGAAGATCACCACATTTTCTGTGGAAATAAGGGATGGGAGGGGAAGGTGTCAAAGTCTGGCCCAGCCGGCCTCCTTGGGGGCAGACCTGCCCGGGACTCTCCTCAGCCTCAGACCCCACGGAGTGGGTGCACCCACCCCCCTCCCTCAGCCTCTCCCCCAGCTGCGTGAGAGCTGGGGCTGTCAGAGGCCAGGTGCGGGCAGCGGCCGGAGGGGCAGACAACCTCCCGGGGACAGGCCCGCACTCCAGGGCTGCTGCGGACCTGGGGCCTCTTTCTTCTCCTCTTCCTCGCACATGGGGGCTTCCGGGCTCTTCATCGGGGGGCTGGCGCAGCAGGCTGGTTGGGAGAGAGAAGGGTGTGAGCAGGCAGTGCAGGCCATGGGGCTCGGGTGGGTGTGGGCGACGGGCAGCGAGCACCTGGGGCGGGAGGCCGGGCCTTCACGATGTAGAAGACGATGATGAGGACGATGCTGACGGCCATGGTGAAGATGGTGGACATGGCGATGACCAGGGCTGTGGCCAGGTGTCCTTGGCCCGAGAGCTCTGCTGTGTCAGGAGACAAGGCCACGCCCGGGGCTCAGGGCCCTCCTGTGAGACCACGGCCAAGAGCGGCGGTCCTGCCGCTGGACCCTCCCGGACCCTCAGGATGCAGATCGCGAGCCCTGAAACCTGTGCTGGGTGGCAGCGGCTCCCACCCCCTGGGGAGTTTGCTCCCAGGACGTCTGCTCTGGGTTCTGCTGCCTCGGGGACCCGGGCAGGTAGGTGTGGAGAGGAGGGGCCCACGAACAAAACTGTCCTGAAGACAGGGCAAGACAAAATTTTCCAGGAAAATCTCAGGAAGGAAAGATCATGTGCGAGTGTGTCTCACGTCACCTCAGCCTCAGCGTGACCAGCGCCGGCAGAGCTGGCGTGAGACCCCCGCCCAAGTCCCCCCAGGGACGTCTGCTGTGATCTGTCCTAATCCTCCAAGGGAGCCACGGGGACCCAGCTCCCCTGCTGCAGGATCCAGTCACCCCATCAGATGGGAAGGAGACGTGTCCCGGTCCCTGGATCCCGGATCCCGGAACCCCGCCCGGAGGGAGGCTGCCCAGAGCTGGCACCAGCCGCCGCCTGCCCTCTGGGTGGGGGTGGGCCATCTACGTGTCGCCCTTCCCTCCGGGCTGGTGCCACCTCCCCCGGTCCATGTGCTCAGCTAAGCCTTCCTGCCCTGATGCTCTGGCCACTGTGCGCATGGGCCTGGAGCACTGCCGGGCTGGTGGACTGAGTGCACCCCAGGACCCAGGAGGGGCTGGAGCCTGGACCCTGGGCCTGAACGTGCTCAGACCCCGATGGCGTGGAAACGCACGTGGGAAGGAGGCCTCAGTGCCCAGTCCCGTCTTGGGAGCAGCCGCGGCCTGGGGGCCCCCACAGCTCCCTCCCTAAGGCCTTAGGGAGCCAAGTGCAGTTACTGGATACAAACAGTGAAGTCCGGTCAGCAGGTTGTCTGGAAGCCAGGAGGGTGCCCCTGACGCGAGGCCCAGCGGCCTAGGAGGCTGGTCTCTGCTCACACCCTGATCACCAACATGGTCCTGGGGCCTGACACCCCCGGGGGCACGCATGCCTCTCCTTGCAGAGAACACCCTTTAACTTCCAGGAACTGAGGGCCCCACGTGGTTGTCACTGAGAGGAGAGGTCTGAGGTGGGGGCGACTCCGTCTTACTTATTTCCTCCCGTCTCCTCCTGACTGTCCTCACCCCCAGGCTCCCTCCCCGAGGGGCCTGCGCCCTACCTTTGTGGGCGTGCTGGGCCGGGGAGAGGGTGCTGCCGCCAGGTGTGCGGGGGAGGTTGGCAGAAACTCCCGCGGTGGCTCCCACACCTGCAAGGACAACGGTCACCGTGGGTCCCTCAGAGGGCCCGGGAAGCCCCACCCGCAGAGCTGGGGACAGGGCCGCGGGGCGTGTGGTAACCCCGCAGAGGCTCCTGGGGTCGTCACTGAGCCTCACTGCTCAGTGTGGACAGACTCACAACTCAGTCTCCTACGACACGAAGGACTTGCACCTGCATGTGAAAATATGTTTGGGGGGAAAAGCTGGAATAATTCTTTCAATTGCATCGAACAGGAATGTATTTTTCATACTTTTTCTGGCTATAAAGTAATGCACACTCACTCTTGAAAATCTGGAAGAAACCAGAACATGAGAGAAGTAAAAGAGCTGCCCGCAGCCTCACTGCCTAAAGCTGACACTTTGATGTGTTTTCCTCTAGGATTTTGCCTCTGATACGTTTTCACAATGGCTGTGACTGAACTGTCAAAGAGCAGAAACGTGCTTCCTTCCCTCAGAACCGCGACTCACAAAGTTCTGCCCCCTTGTGGGAAGCGTCGCTTGGCAGGGACGACGCAGAGGCTGATTTTGTGGTCGGGCGAGTCACTAGGGGACTGTTGCGTTAAAATGCCCTGGTGTGGACCTTCCTTTAGGCCGGGCTTGAGGTCTGCAATTAGTAAAGAGAATCTTGTTTTAAAGAAGTTTCCTTCTCTCTCGCTTCTGTCTCTCCCGGGTTCGGAGTCATTCGTGGGTTTACCTGTGGAAAGGTGATCAGACTCCACGTCCACCAGGACCCTGGCAGCCCCTGCAGGGCATCCAAGGGGAATGAATTTCTAAATTACATCTCAGGGCTGCTCAGGACAGCAACACAGCTGATGGACAGGGGACGTCTGGCTGAACTGTCCACATACCCAGCAAGCAGAGGAGGTCACAGGTGGGCGGGCCAGAAACCCTGATCCCTCGCCTTTTAAAACCAGAAAACTTCACAGAGGAGGAGGGGGGAGGCTGGAAGGGATGGGCAGGTGGGGGACTGGCCCCGAGTGACAGCAGTGCCGTTAGTTAGGGCTTGAACTGTCCCCAGAGGCAGCACACGCTCCCCGATGCATACCCCCAGGCAGCCTTCCTTGCCCTGAAGAGCCCGCCACCAGCTGGCCAGGTGTCCCAGGACCAGAGGTGTCTCTGCTGGAGGTTTTCGGCTCCTGGGCCTTCACCCCGCCAAGCTCCTGGCCTTTGTCCTTTGCCATATCTGTCTCTGGCAGGGTTGCCATCCAGACAACTGCACACACTGGGGCAGCATCTTCCCTGCGCCGGGCACACGCGTGGCCCCCGCTTCTCTCCTGCTCTGTCCTCGACCGACCACTGGCCTTTGGGTTAGGTCTTAGCTCCACCACCAAGGGGGTGGGACCGAGGGACGTGGTGGCCGCAGTGGGGACCCCAGAGCTGACCTGCCAAACAGCCCCGAGCCCACGTAGGGGGACTTCTCTCAGCAAGGCGGGTGAGGGGACAGGAAGCAGGAGGGGAGAGGGTGGAGGGACGCGTGGAAGGTCTCTCCTCCCCGCCGGGCCGGCTCCTGAGTGCAGCGCCGCTGGCGTCCAGAGCTTACAGGGATGTCCCCCACCTTTCTGGAGAGCAGTAACTCCCCCCACCCCAAATCTACACACATCTTGTAATTTATGAGATTTCAATGGGATCGAGTTGATTTCGCCTTCTCACCCTGGCCAGGGCGGGGGAGGGGGAACGGGGCCAGCTCCAAGCACAACTGATTTCCCTTCAAAAGCAAGTGGGCTGTTGGGAAGAGACTGTCTGTTTGTTTGTAAGGGGCTCAAGGCAGCCAAATACCTGGAGGCGCTGCATGTGGGTGTTTGTGTCTCTGTCTGTTCCCGTCCCTCTTGGTGGGGACTTGCTGGCTGAGGCCGGTGAGGGGCTTGGGGACACAAACACGCCCAGGCCTGTGGTCCAGAGAGGGACACCCAGAGCAGCCAGCCGCCAGACTTACAACATGCCCTTGCAACCGCCAGGCGGGGCTGGCACATAGCAACCACGTTCTCCTGCCCCTGCGGGCACTCCGCCAGGGCCAGGTGCCAAGCTAGGCCTCTGCCCCAGTTCACCACACCCCCCGGTGGCCTCCAGCTGGTGGCGCCTGGATAGCCCTGGGCTCCTCGCTGATCCCTGAGCAGATTAGACAAATGATCTGTTCTGAGCACGTCCTAGGGGCCCGGGTTGCCGCATGGACAGTGGGACATCTCTGTGGGCATACTCAGGGCCGCCCCACTGGGACCCTGCTCCCTCAGGACCACCCTGCCAGGGCCCTGCTCCCTCAGGACAGCCCTGCAGGGACCCTGCACAGCCTGAGTTCTGTCCCAGGCTCTGCTCTGGTCCCCTAAGGACTAACTCAGCACCAACACTGGTTTTGGTGTCTGAGGCTTCCCTCCAGGATGGGTGTCCTGGCGTGGATCCTGCGATGAGAATGCCCCTCAGGGCTGGGTGTTGGCTCCCACACGAGGCCTGTCTTCAAAGGACAGCAAGTGGGTCTGGCTGTGCTGAGTCGAACAGCGGGCTCTGCCCAGGGAACATCCCTCATCCTCTGGGGGCTTTGAGGACCAAGCTCACAGCCCACGTGACTGCACCGCGACTCCAGGTGACAGCAGGCGCTCCTGGGGCCCTCGCTCTGTTCCTCACACCAGCTGTGGCTATGCTGGTCTGGATCAGTCTGGCTGGGACCCCCTACCCTGATTTAGGGAGAGATTCACGGATTCACCCATCTGTAAGGCTGCCACAGTGGTGCCCCTGGTGCGGAGGCTGGGCAAAGCCCTAGGGCCTTGGCTGTCTCAGCGGGGATGCGCTCTGACCCCGGACCTGAGGCCAGCTCAGTGTGGACAGGAGCACCTGCCAGTCAAGACGCTCCATGTGAGAGACAGCTGGGGCTCGGCCTCCGGGGGCCAAGGCCTCCCGTTCCAGCAACACCGCGGCTGGGCCTCTCATGACAGCATCTGGATAGATGGCCTGGCGCTCCCGGACTTGGCTCTGGGCCGTGGCCCCTGACGCGGGATGAGAGAATGATGGCGGCGATGGAAGAATTGCTGGGTGCCGGCCGGGTGCCCATCCTTGACCCCAGGTCCCGTGAGGAGGGATTCCTTCTGCCGCAAGCCGTCTTGTTCAGGATGGCGGGAGGCCGGCAGGCGGTGCTCATCTTCAGAGCCACGGGCCAGGCCTGGACTGGGTGCCTCCTGCACCTTTGTCCCCGCGACAGCGGACAGCAGGCGACCCACTTACAGACAGGGAAGCTGGGGCCCACAGCCAAGGAACTTCCTGAGAGTGGAAACACGTCACGAAGCCCAAATCGATGCCATGGCCTTTCTTCTGCCACCTCTTGTCCGGACGATGCAGATTCCCAGGGGGGTCCTCGGGCTGGAGCAGGAGCGCAGTGGTCACCCCAGGTGGACCCGCCCTTGTCTGAGAAATGACCACCTGGTGTGGCCGTCCCTGGACGCGGCGCTGGGGCCGTGCTCGCTTGCTGCAGGCCTTCCTCCCGGAAGCTCTGCTGACAGTGGGGGGTCCACACAGGAGAGGAGGAGCTGAGGGCCCTGGGCGTCCCTGCGGCACCCCCACTCACACACCACTTTGTGCTCTCAGGTTTCAAGTACTTTGGGCTCCTGTGTGTGTGTCAGGCCCACCAGGAGGACACAAAGGGGACCAGAGGCCAGGCAGCCCTCACGGCTAGACGGGTATCTCACAGGCTGAGTCCACATGTCCGTTTTGGGCCCCCAAACCAGCCCCGTGGCCACGTGTCATGGACACAGCCCATCCCAGCCCCACAACAGCCTATTTGGCAGGTGGGGAAACAGAGACGCCAGAGGTCAGGGGCTTGTCCAGGTTAAACAGGGACTAGACTCAGAGCAGGCCCCTCACTGACCTCGCTGTTCCCAGAGTGCGGTCCTGGCCCCCCAGCCGCTGAGTCAGGGGTGGGCCCCGCCGTGTGTGATGCAGGCACGTCAGACTCTAAAGAGGCCCCCGCCCCAGTTCACGGCCACACAGAGAAGCCGCCTTCTTTAAAGACGGAAGCACAGGGGGAAGAGGTGAGCAGCCCAGGGCTCATGCCTGCAAGACGTCTCCCCGGGGGGGCCTCGCAGGGCCTGCTCCAGCCCTGAGATGTATACGTCCATGTCACGCCCCACTGGGGTCCGTGCTGAGCGCTGTGGACGTGGTCTGTACTGTCCACTGTTTAGCGACGCGGGACAGGCCCAGGTGATCACATCCAACCAAAGGCAGCGTCCAGGGTGGAGGCAAGGGGGCCCTGGACCCCTGACCGTGGGCTCAGGGAGGGCAGAGCCAGGGCACAGGGCAGCCAGCCAGCGACTTCGGGGACCTGAGCATTCCTGGCTCTCCCGGGGTGGGGCTGCCAGCAGCCTGGGGGCTGGTCACGGTCAGCCTTCCTCGCCCTCTCTGCTGACTCTTAAGCAGGAGCCCCAGATGACAGGTCAGTGCAGAGTGGGCTACAGGCCCAGAGGGGAGACCACACTTGAGACCCCAGCCCAGGCAGGCTCTACTCACCACGGCAGCCCATGAGGCCTCGCCAGAGGCATCTCCCCATTTCCCAGGCAGGGAAACAGGTTAGGTGACATTCAAGGTCACACAGCAGGACTCCCAGTTCCCTGACTCTCAGTTTCGCGTCCTTGCTGGTTTCCTTCAGGCTTGGGTCCTGCAAACCCACGAGGGGCTGAGCAGCGGGCTGCTCTTCAGATCAGCAGTCATTTAGGGTCTGGGGTTCGGGGACTTTGCTGTCTTCCCCCATGTGACGGGCCTCCCTGGAGTGGAGGACAGTTGCTCCTTCCCTGACTTAGAGCTCTCCGGCTGCTGGAGAGGGGTCCCGGGGCTTGACAAGGTCACATGAAGGCCCGTGGGGAAGGGCTACCTGTTTCGCAGGGTCCACAGCAAAGAGCCTTTTCCAGTAGGTGGTGAGTGTCCGCTGTCTCCCCAGCCAGGACACCCCCAAGCTCTCTGGGACTGAACTGTCCAGACTCCCCAGCAGCAGCCGGCAGCAGTGGCAGCAGCCCGGGGCCTCGTGTGATTTGTGAATTAATTAGTGTCTGGCTGGGCAGGGAGGCTCAGCTCCAAAGACTCGCAATCCATCTCACCTACACCAGGACTTTGGGAGGGAGGGGATGGCCCTCCCCTGGGCAGCCCCGCCCCGCCCACACCACCTCCTCCGGCTGACCCGAAGGGGAGGGAAGGTGGGCTGCCTCCTCCTGGTGCCCTGAGGGGGAGGCCCTTGTTCTAGTCTCTGCAGAAGTGGGGTGGGCAGGGCCCCTGTGGGCGCCCTTGAAGGCCCTGGGACGGGAACGGGGTGCAGACACCCACTTCCCTCCCAGCCGTCCAGCCGTCCATCCAGCCCACTTCACTAGGGTCTCTCCCGATCGCAGACCCCACGGGACACACACTACCTCCCCTGAGGCAGAGCCCCTGGCCCTCCATCATAAACGGACGCCCACGAGCAGTGAATCAGCATTGGACTAGGAAGGAGGCAGCACCAGGCGGGACTCTAAACTCTAGACCCCCTGTGTCCTCAGGCGCTTCATGCTCATCCCTAATATCCCTTGGCCTCACTGCTTTTAAAAACACGTGTGACAACCTTCAGTTGCCTAGCGCCATGCAGTACTTGGCAAAATACCTTGGCATCACGTGTATTTGCAACAATCGCACGAGATGGATGGTTCAGATTTTAGTGGCTCCGCGTTACAGGTGAGAAAGCAGAGGCTCACAGGGGTCACGGGACTTGTCAAGGGACGGCACTGCCCTGAGCCTGCCTCATGGTTCCACCACCGCAAAGCCCCATCCCAGACCTGTGGCCTGGCGGCCAGCCCCCAGCAGCATCTTTGCACCCTCACGGCCATGAGCTGGGCCAGTAAGGACAGGTACCAGAGCCGGCGCCGGCCCGCGGACACAGCACAGGGGCACTCACACTCCTTGGTGTGGGGCGGCGCCAGCAGGCAGGAGTAGCAGACCAAGCCGTAGATGTTCCGGGGCCGGTTTTCCATCATGTAGTAGCTACGGGAGAGGAGGCGAGACAAAGCAGACAGGTGAGCGGGCGTGACCAGCACATGCTGACCACCCCCCAAGCACGTGCTGACCCCCCAGCACGTGCTGATCACCCGACACGCGCTGACCCCCCAGCACGTGCTGATCACCCGACACGTGCTGACCCCCCGGCACGTGCTGATCACCCGACACGCGCTGACCCCCCAGCACGTGCTGATCACCCGACACGCGCTGACCCCCCAGCACATGCTGATCACCTGACACGCGCTGACCACCTGGCACACCCGCGAGCAAAGCCAGGAGTGAGAAGACCCTGTGGGAACCACTTCCTTTTCCAGGACTTCCCCTGCTCAGCCATCTGGGTGTCCCTTCAAACCAGGGACCAGCCCCCTACACGCCCACCCCAACCCCAGCGAGGGCACAGCCAGTAGCCTCAGACTCTGGGACCTCCAGGACTAACTGGACACCAGCTTCCCGAGGTTGAGTGGGGCTGGCTGGCAGAGCATGGCTGCAGCCAAGACCATGGTCAGGTCATCTCTGAGAGTCACCTGCTTCCTCAGGAAGTACTTGACCGAAGACACCAGGTGAGCTCAGGCCGGGGCTGCACCCACCCCAGGGAAAGGTCAAGGCATTCACGCAGGGCTGTCTTCACCCCCAGCGATGCCCCGCACGTCTTTCAGGCTTCGCGGAGTCAGTGTGCCAGTGCCCTCCCCAAGTTCTCTGCAGGCCACGCACATGCGGCCCCACTCAGTCTCCTTCCACCGCGGGCTCTGGTGCAGTTCCCAGAAACACACGTGCAGCCGCTCGCCACATCATGAGGAGTCAATTAACACCGTGAGCCGGTGCCAGTGTTTCCCTTGTTACAGCTCAAGGGGTGGAAATACCTCTCGGCCACTGGATTCTCCTGTGGTTGTTCTTTAATCTCTGTTTTATTAGCTGTGCACTCCAGGCCCCTTGATAGCGGTGGTGGGGGCTGGAGGAGCTGGACTCGGCCTCCATGAGCTGGAGCACCAGCAGCATGACCATCGGTAGCTGCCTGCCCTTCCTCGGGCTGGGGAGGCGCTTGTAAACGCCAGCTAACTAATCTCCAAACACCCTCAGAGAAGCTGCAGCGGACGAGTGCTCCCAACACACTCTGCCGCGCTCCAGAGCCACCTGCCGGGGCACCTGCTCCCGGGCAGCCAGGCCAGCCCCACCAGCAGTGAGCACCAGCCCCAGAGCGTTCGTCCTGGTTCCCAGTGCCCTGTGCTGGGTGCTGGGTGCTGGGGAGGGAGTCCTGGGCAGGATTGATGGGACAAAGAATGAGAGACTGAGGCTTCTGCACAGAAGTTCAAACCCCGACACGGAGAGGAGCCCAGGACATTCTGCGGTCCCCCGCTCTTCCCGGCCCACCCGCTGGGCCCCGGGTGTGAGCTCTGCTCGGATGAAGCTCTCCACGCCTGATGGGTGCAGGGCCCTCGGGGTGGGTTCTGTGCTCACACGGGCCCCGCGCTCCAGGCCCCTCCTCGGGTGGACAACAGTGAGGAACAGCCCCGGGAGCCACTGCATTTAAAGCCTGCCCCCCAAGGCCCCGTGGGGCCGCTCCTCCTCACTCGGCCGAGCGGGCACCTCAGCCTGGTCCTGAGCCGATGGCCGCGAGGACCGAGACCAGCTGCTTCAGTCAATTTCCCTCCACCGGAGGCAGGTGTTAGCATGGGGCCTCTGGTCCCTTTGTCTTTCTGTAAACGTCTCATTTCCTACACTTTGGTCTACATTTTCACTTTTCCCTAGTTCTTTTTTCTCTGTTCTCCAAGGGTTGATTAAGCCCGAGACAAGACTCAGTTTAAACAGCGCCTCAAGCATCTTCCTCCAGGCCGTCAGGTACAGAAACTCCCCGAGCGTCCGGGCTCCTAAGCTGTAGTGGACGCTCCCTCTCCCCTACCCGTGTGGGTGGGTAGTGCCCACCAGGAGCTTCACTCTGTCCTCCCGCGGTCCCAGGCCAGCGGGTGCTTGTCCACGGGGGAGGCAACGCCCCGGGGAGGTTACGAAACCCAGCCTCTAGACAGGCTCCGTTCCCAGGCCTCCCACACGAGCCTTTCTCAACAGGAAAGCCCCGTGGATGGCTCATTGTTCAGCCAGTGTCCCGGCCACATGCTGACACACAGTGGGAGGGCACAGGGTGAGGACAGAGCGCCTGCCAAACCACAGTGGGGAAAAGGCCAAGGCAGCCGCGGTCTGTGCCCACAGAGGGACCCACCACTCAGGGATGAAATCAGCCCTTCCCAGAGCCCAGATGCCTCAGCCTCCCCTCCTCCCCTGCAGCCAGGCCCCGAGGGCTGCACTCCTGCCCCCGGGTGTCCACCTGGACGCCTGCCCCGTAAAGCACTGGGCCCGCCAGAGCTGGGGGCTGGAGGTAATGTAGGGCCTTCGGTTTGGGGCCTGGGGTTGGGACACTCACACCGCAGGGCAGAGCAAGCTGAAGACAGCTGCACATGCCCATGTTGTGGAGTCTGGATGCGGCCCCTGGGCGCACAGTGTCCTCCATTCACTCGCTTGGTCCTGGTGCGAGGACCCCACGGGAGGGGGCTACTTGCTACTCAAGGTTTCAGAGCTGGAGACACCCTCCTCGGACACAGGTGGCCATCCCTTCTAGGGGCAGGGCGCGCATGACGTTTACATCGGCAAACGTCCCCGGGTGAACATGCTGGGTCTGAGCAAGAGGTCTCACTGCCTTTCCAGCACCAGGCTGGCCCCGGCCCGTGGGTGGGCTACCTCCTGCACTGGCCTGGGCCTGTCCTTTCTGGCTGGAAAGTCCTTGTGGGTCTAAGCAAGAGGGAAGCAGGCTACCTGGCGTGCATCTTCACTGCCCTTTAGGCCATCGGGCTACAGTCACAGTTGCCTTCACAGACCGCAGGGCACAGGCTGGGGCTGAACTGTGGGGTTGGAGCCAGCGATGCCCACGGATGAGGCTCTATTTGGCAGTCTGCCCCCGCCCCTACCATGGCAGGAGCCCACCTGGACCAGCGGCTCCCCCATCATGGATGCGGGAGCAGCTCCCAGGTGGACCCGCGCTCCACACCTGTGTCCCCATCCACGTGTTAGATGTCCTGGCCTGACGTCACAGTCACTTCAAATTCCACACATACCTCTCTATCTTCCCCGCCTCAAATCCCTCTTCCTCTGTATTCCACCGCCCGCACGTGTGGTGGCCGAGCCCACTTTTTCCCCACACCCGACCCCACAGTCCCTCCTGCACTCAGGCTGCAGCTTCATCACCGCCATCTTCCAACGGGCCCTAAATTGGTCCTCTCCTCTGCTCCCAGCGCTTCCTGCACCCTAGCTCTCATGACTCCCGAACCCCTGTCCCAGCCCGGCTCTTCCTCACTGCTGCCAAGATATGCTCTGTCCCCACCAGCCCAGATAGCTGCACCGTTTCCCAAGGCCCTCTCCCGCCGGCCCCACCCCTTACCTGTCCGTGGCCCCACCTGCACCTTCCACGGCGCCACAGGGACAACAGACCCTGCACTTTGTCTCCATTCGAGAGCCCTGTCCTCTTCCTGGCCTGACTCCTGCCCATCCCAGCGCCCCCGAGAAGTCTTCCAAGACCCTTCCCGACCCACCTCCCCAGCCATGAAGGAGGGTCCTTCCTGGACCCTGAACACCTGGCCATACCTGCCGCACTAGGCTGCCACGGATTTTCCACTGCAAAGAGGGGAACCACGTCTTCCTCTTTGTCTCACCACTACCCACCTGGTGGGCTCTGAATTCAAAGGTTCATGAAAGTAAATGCAGGAGCTGTTGTGAATGTCAGGTCAGATTCTCACACGCGGAGGCTCTCAAAACAAGTCGAGGTTTTGCAAAGAGGGCAAGTTCCTCCCCTGGTGAGCATGGCCAGCTGTGCGCACTTTTCATCAGCGCGGCTACAGTTAATCCTCAAAACTCCGCATTTCTATCATGAATTATGTATCTGCACTAATAAAAACCAATCAAGGCAAAGTCCTAGGAGGTACATGTTATCAGGGACTGGTTCCAGCCGTGTAAGGTCAAGATCCTACAGAACTTCTCTTACTCAAGCAGTCAGCGTCCCGTGTGTCATCGGGTGGGAAAGCCTTGATTCTGCTGCTCTGTTCCGCTTGGTGGAGCCCCCATACCAATCACCTCGACGACTAAGTTGGGGGCGGTAATTAGGTTTTGTTCGTTCGTTTGTTTGTTTTTATGTTCAATGGAGGTACTGGGGATTGAACCCAGGACCTCGTGCATGCTAAGCACACACTCTACCACGGACCTCTACCCCCTCCTCTGAACTTTCATTTTTATCGGACTTTCTAAAACGATAGTCTAATATCTGCCCTGGGCGTAGCTACCTGCTTTATGTATAGTGGGAAATAACGTTCCCCACTTTCTTCACCCATTTGACAAACAGGTTTGGCTTGTACTCTGTGTCGCAGATGTGGACATGGGCTCGCCAAGCAGGTACTTGGACGAGTGGGTCTGCAGCTCATGAGATGGGTCTGAACTGAAGACAGAAACCAGAGAGCCTGTGCGTGTGGGACAGTCACCAGTGGAGAGATGGCGGTGGGAGCCCCGGACGTGGACGCTTCCCAGTGACACATCTGAACTCTGGTTACTTTCTGCAAGTTTAAAGTATCTCCTTGTGTTAAAGAGCTTTTCACTTTCAATCTGTTTGTAACTTGGAGGGTCTTTCCGTACTTCCTGTTTCATACAGGCTAGTGCCCAGGGTTCTTGTTTGGGTGTTTTCTTCTTCTTTCCTTTCTCATTTCAGTACAGTGACTGAGGGGGATAACGTATGTGAGTGGGCTCCAAAACACAGTGCACTGTTCCAAGTGCTGCTGCCCCCATGGCCACCACCATCACTGCCACCATCACTGCCTCCACCTTTGTCACTACCTGCATCATTACCTCCACCACCTCCATCACCACCTCCACCCCCCACCTCCATCACCTCTACCATTATCACTACCCCATAGCCTTCATCACCGCTTTCACTTTCTATCTGTGGCCCTTACAAACATATGTGGTGTGGCCACCAGAGGGAGGTGGTTACTGGGTGTCAAGGCTATACTTCCCTCGTCCCAAGGCGAATTTGCTAACTGTCTTGCCTGTAAGAAGGAAGAGTCCATCTTTCTGTCTCTCACGCTAATTGCATTTTTCACTTCGTTTTTTGGGGGAGACTTTTGATATATAACAGGACTGTGGTGGAATTATAGGCACCAAATATGTCTCTAATATTTCTACAAGCAGCTTTTTACCCTTGGCTTTTTCCAGAATACTAAAAATAGCAAAAGCAATACATTCGTATGGAGTCTTTCCTCCAAAGCATGAGAGCTACATTGCTACATTGTCTCATTGTAAATAATCAACAGACCTGTTTGATTTAGGGAGTTAGAAGGTACGATTATGACCACGTCGACATGGGAGACACAGACGCAGGGCCTGAGTGGGTGCCCTGAGTGGGCTGCCCGTCCTGGGGGAGGCAGCCAACATGTGCCCCCCCCACCTCCATCACCAACTCCACCACCTCCATCTCCACCTCCATCACCTCTACCACCTCCATCACCACCTGGTGCCCCACTGGTGCTGGGGGAGTCCTCACCAATGGGGCCCGCAGGGATTTGGCAGAGAGCGTGGTGGGGGGACGGTGCCGTGCTCACCCAGGGAGGCAAGGCCCACACTCAGCATCGTTCTCCGCATCCCCTGGAGTCAGCACCGTGGCCCGGAAGAAGCCTTCACAGTCTTTGTGGCGCCGGCATATCTGGTAGCCTCCTTTGGAGAACTTCTCTGCGGGGCAGGGGACGCAGCCATAGTCCTCATCTTTGGTGCCATAGCCACAGGACTGGTCGGGGAAGGGACAGGGGACCCCATCAGTACAGTGGCTGCCTTGCCATGACCGAACCCGCCATCCTCGGGGCACCAGGTGGCACACTGGTTGTTTACAGGGGCTTCTCTCGGCCTTGGCGGCCTCACCGTCCTGACTGCTCCGCCCACATCCCTGTTCTGAGCCCTTCTGTCCCCGGTGCCCTAGGCCTGACGCTGCCCTCCTGATCTGTCCTGGGTAAACTCAACCAGCCAAGCCAATGGGCAGCCAGATGGTGCTGCGGCCCTTGGGGCCCGACTCCCTGGTCTCTGCAAGAACGTGGACGTTTTTCTAGCACTGAAGACATCCGTGGTGGCCGTTCCCGAGGCGGGGGGAGTAGCGGCCCTCAGGAGTAGCATGTCGCAGTCCTGCTCCCTGCCAGCGACAGCAGAGTAGGAAGCCGTCCTGTAGGTCTAACAAGCTTGCTCCCTCCCCTGGTCAGCATCGTCTGTGACCCCCACAGCTCAGACCACTTAATCTCCACTCACCCCAGGTGGTGTGCAGGGGCCTTACCAGGTAGGGCTCCTCCCCCAGCCCACACTGGGGGCACGCGTGGCACAGCCCGGTGGTCTGGTTGTAGAACTCGTTCTCCCCGCAGCTGGAGTACTCTGCTCCCGCCGAGCACGTCAGGGATGCCTGCCTCGGGGAAGGGGGTCTTTGGCCTCTGAACCCCCGGGAGACCCGCACATACCTGGGGTCTGTACCCACAGGTGGTGGCTGAAGGATCGGGTGGGGGCCCCTTGGGCCCTGGTGCTCATTTGTCACCAAGTCCCGGGTGCCTTTAGCTAATGACCTGCTGTCCGAGGCTGCAGCCCAGGCGCCCTATACCCAGGAACTGCCCCCACGCCCTCTGAGTCCCGGTGAGGCCCCTCCCAGCTGCCTAGAACAGCAGGCTCTCAGTCACGGGTGTCTCTGCTCCTGGGGGGCCCAGGGGCTTGGCCTCCCCCAGTTTTGTGGCCACGGGCATGGAACTTGCCACACAGACGCCAGGCTGGTACCACGACATGGACCACGAAAGGCAGGTGAGGGCAGCTCCGACCGGAGTGTCTAACTGGGGCGGGGAGCTGGTCAGGGCTCTGCCGGGGCTGTGCTGTTGTCAACACCCCCATGTCACTGCTCTGCTGATGGGGGCCTAGCCTGGAGGACACAGCTGGCCAGAGCTCCCACGGAACCCCCAGGCGAGGGCGCAGGCGGCAGGCCCATGGCCACTTACCAACAGGACAGGCAGCCAGGCCGTCCGAGTGCAGCCTTTCTCGTGGGCCATCCTCTCCCACGGGTTTACCTGAAAGACACACCTCGTCAGTGCCGGGACCTACCGGCCACGGCCCAGACCCACCTCCATGGCAGACACAGCGGGAATGAATGCGCCCCAAAGGAAAAGGCAGATTTCAGCTGAGCCCCAGCCCCTCGGATGCCACCATCTGTGGCCCCTCCCCCAGCATCGCACTGTCCTGGAAAAGCCCAAAGACAAAGGCCCAGAGCCCACGGAGGGCCGATCACTCGTGCCCAGGGGATGGCCACTGTCCTTGTGCCCAGAGAGCCTGAGGAAGCAGGGCTGCTTGGGGATGCCCTGCCCCTCCCCCCATCGCACCCCACCTCACGCTGCCCCAGCCGCGTCATCCGTCTAACTGCAGAGTTTTAGTGCTGAGATGACAGGGGCGCAGAGACGCCAAGTGCTGCCCAAGGCCACACGACGGCGGGGCGGGGGTGGGGTGGGGGGCCGGGCTCGGGGCCCAGCAGTTCACAAACTCATTGCCACCCAAATGAAGCATCGTGGTTATTTTTCACTTGTCCTTTTCAGAAGCAGAGACCTGTGTTTCCCACTCAGAGCCAGTCTGCCTGGGAGCCTGGCTACACAGAGGGTGGTGGGCTCACCCGGGTGCCACACGCGGGTCACAGCCGCCTCGCCTGGACCCAGGGTTTGAATTCGTAATCACACAGTACACCCTGTTCTAATGGCTGGGCTGCGTGAGAAGCTTCCAGAATCAATCTGCTCAGATCAAGGTCAGCTGGCCTTGGGGAGCCCCCATCCCGTCGTGATCACGGAAACCCACAGTCCCCAACCCACGTGGGGACAGGGCGGGAGCCTCAGAGCAGCAGGCCCGACCAGATGGGGCCCCTTCTACTTCGGAGAAAAGCCCCGAACTTCATGCCTGCAACACAGCATCCTCACGGCACTGGGAGAAAAGCCACCACAAGGTCACTGGCTGTGAGTCAGGAGGTCAAGGTGGAGAAGTCGGGGTCCGGGGCTGTGGGCAGTCCCTCCGCACAGGCCTTCTTTTCTAACCTGCTCAGTGAGAATTCTGGGGAGAAGCACCCAACACAAATGTGCGGCCAGAGGCCAGCAGGGGGCTGACCTCAGGAGCACTGAGTCCCCTGCCTCTCGGCCGGGGGTGTGCTCCGTCCAGCCTCCCACATGAAGTCCAGGTGGGGCTGTGAGCTTTCGTGCTTGTTTATGGTCACAACAAACACAACCTGGGGACCTCAGCCCAGTGGACGCAGCAGGCTCGACCAAGACCACACACAGCCTGGCTCCCAGTGCGTGATTTCAAAGCTTGCTACACAGAGACCTGTCTGCAGAGACAGCCACCAGCTTCTCAATCAGAGTTTTTGGCAGGAGTGAGGCAGGGGTGGGTGACTAGACTGAGGCAGGTTGTGGGGAGCCATCCCTTTTTCCTGAATTAGGGGCAGAAACGTGAACTCTGTGACCGAAAGAAAGGCAGGAGGGACGGCTGACCCGGGAGAGGTTTGGACAGGATGCCCCGGTGACCCCAGGGAAGATGGGACGCGAGCCCCGAGGCCGAGGTCTTTCTGGATCTCCGCCCTGCTGGCCTGGCTTTCACCCCAGCAACATCAGGCGGCTTCGGGGGAGGGCTTAGGTTTCCGGAATCTCTTGAAGACACAAGAACTGCCTTTCCCCCACTTTCCCTGCACACAGACCAGCATTCAGAACTCCGTTTTGTTTGAAAACCCCGAACAGACCAGGCCAGATGAAAGCGCCAGGCACCGGGCCGTGAACTCCTGGGTGTTTTCCTCCCAGCGAGCGGCAAGCCGGGGCCTGCAGTCCGCCAGGTGGGGAGGGACGGCACAGACAAAGGCCGGAACCGGGGAGCCAGCCCCCCGCGGGCAGCGGGCCTGAGTCAGGACGGTGGGTTTCCTCGAGTCTCAGACCTGAGGCTCCCCCAGGAAACAGCAGCCCTGGAGGCCTTCCAAGGACAATGCCGAGGGTTTCTGACTTAATTGACTTCTAATTATAGCCACGCCTGGGAGTGCCTCCCTGTAAACACGGGCAGGGCAGGGCCGGGCGGGGCGCACCTCCCTGACGTCCCGGGCCCTGTGGAAAGGCTCACTGAAGACATTCCCAGGCAAACCCGTGGACACAGAAACAAGACAGAGTCTGTGGCTTTGGGTGCATTTCTGTCATCGACACGACTCCCCAGGAGGAGGGGGTTGGAGGAAGGTGAGGGCGGTGCCCGGGCAGGGCTCCAGCCCCAGGTCTGAGCCCTCGCGGACAGGGCCCTGCACCTGCAGCGCCCGGGAGCTGGCGGGAGGAGTATCTCCCGTCGTGACCTCTGGCTGATTCCACTTTGGGGATGCCCAAACCCATGCAGGGCCGCGCCCGGCCCCTCCACTGTCTGAGCCGGTGCTCAAGCCCTGTAACCGCTGCAGCGATCAGGAAACGGGGTGGGCGCCCTGAAACACCTGCTCCCATCAGCCGACAGACAAGGCTGCTGCCCAGCCTAAGGATGGTCTAGTTCAGGGTCTGCAAACGGCCCAGTGAGTCCAGCCGCCACGTGGTCCCCCAAATGCTCCTGTGGGAGCACAGCCGCCTCTTGTCAAGACTTACGGCCACCACGACGCCCAGGACCCTGGGAGCCAGTCAGCCTGGACTGTCCACTATGGGGCCTCCTCCAGAGATCCGCCCTCCTGCTGGCTGACCGCTCCTCCTGAGTCCACTCCCCTGCCGCAGCCCCTTCCTCTGCAACGTCCACCTCGAATGACAACACAGCAGAGACGGAGCCGCTGCTCTGGCCAGGTCTTCGCTGCCCCACGGGTGCCCAGCTGGGTGGGGGAGAGGGCAGGCTGGACCCTCAGGCCGTTTGGAGAGTCATCCTGCTGGGATTGTTGGTCTCTCCCCAGCGTCCTATGACCCTGGCCAGTGGCTGGGCCGCTGCTACCCAAGCAGGAGGGAAAGCATGGTGACTGGGAGCAAGGGCTGGATCACATCTGGGGAGACCACAGTGCCCCTGCTGCCTCGTCTATGAAATGGGGATGAGAAGGGTGCTCAGCCACGAGGGGGCTGTGGGAGCAGCCCAGTGCTCCCACCTGGCTGGCCTCACCTGGTCCTGCCCCAGCTACTCTGGGGGCACCACGCCGTCTGACCTGCAGGGACCTGGGCTGGGAGCCCGGTGGGGCAGCTGTGCAGTCTCATCTGAGTCCTCAAGTGCCTGGAGTGACGGCGGCGCCCTGCCCTGCCTTCCCGCAGCTGGAACTCCAGAGCCAAGGGAGGAGCCCAAAATGGAGCTTCCCCCATCCAGGGCTTCCCAACGTGTAAGCTTCACACACCGGCTGTGGAAGTGGAGAATCAGCCAAAGTTGGAAACATGCTTAGGCCCAGCGTATAAAGTGGGGTCTCCGTCAGAAAACCTCTCGCATCCTCAAGTCCCAGGCGACCGTGTGCTGAGACCTGGCGCAAAGCAAGATGTCCAGGTAGCTTCAGCTCCCCTCTCTAGAGCAGGGCCTGGGCCGTGGGCACAGCAGAGCGGGTGAGCGGGGCTGCGGGCTGGGTGACTCCAGGCCCGAGGTGGAGGTGTTCCTGGAGGCCAGAGGTCACGTGGTGGCCGAGAGTCTGGCTTCCTGAGCTCAGGGTGCCCAGATGCCTTCTCTGAGGGCCTCTCACCCTGGTTCTAGGAAGATTGGTCAGACAGCTGGGCACCCCCCATCCCAGACACAGCAGTTCAGCCAGTTCACACCAGGGCTGGCCTCTCCAGACGTGAATCCTGCTGGTGGGGCTGGCCTCTAGTGGGCATCCCAGGGATTCTGTCCTGCTTGGAGGAAGGATTTCCGGATGCCCTGCGACCAGGTGAACAGGCGGCCTCTTGCTCACATGTGAGAATCAGGGACTCTGGCCTCACCTTGGGGGTCAGACAACCAGCAACACGTGTGAGCAGCAGGAGCCACTGTCTCCATGAGCCCCACATCAGAGGTGGAGCAGAGGCTGCCCTGGGATGGCTGGAGGCCAGGACTGGAAGAGGCATTGGCCAGGAGCGGGAGGCCTTTCGTCCCCTGGTCGGATGCGAGCCTGGATGTTCAGACGAGGCCGACACAAAGGCAGAGTTGGGGACGTAAGCCAGGAAGAGCGTGTTGGACCACCATCTGGCCTTGATGCCAACGTGGGTCCTAGGACAGCAGCGCTGAGTCACCTGGAAGCTCGCTGGCAGTGCGGACCCCTGGCGTCCATGGACCTACCACGTCAGGATCAGCGTTTCCTCTGGATCCCCCAGCAGCCAGTGCACCTCAATGTCTGGGAAGCCAGTCTGGAAGGCCTCCCAGGAGCATCTTATTCGGGGCTTCATTCCCCACAGATCCCAGCCCGGGTTTCCCTGGGTTGAGTTGGAGCTGCTCTGTGCAGCTGCTTACAGACCTGGGGTCGGTGACAGACATGCACACGTCATAACCACACAGAGGTCTAGGCCCGTCCTGTGCATCCAGGGCCCCCGCCCGTCTGGGAAGGACCTACCCTGAGGACAGCGGACTCTTGTCCCCATGCTGTCCGGGGCAGGACGGAGGCTGCGCCCGGCAGTCGGCGCCCAAAGGCAGGCAAGCCCGGACCTCACACTCCCGGGTCTGGTTGGGCCCTCGGCTGCACCTGACCCCTGAAAGGTGAGGAGGCTGCCTCTCCCCAAGGTTCCTCCTCCAGGAAGGCAGCCAACCTGGGGTGCTGCCTGCCTGGACCTGTGAGCAGGCTTGGTAGGAAGCAGGCCCTCGATGACTTGTAAAGTGCATGGGTCGGAGGTCCCTCTGTTCGGGGCCCTCCGGTGCCAGTGTGTTCACCTGCTAGGTGCTCAGAAGGTGGTGCTGGCTGACTGGGCCCCTTGTCCTCATTGGACTGCAGGGACCTGGGATAGAGGTCCTGCTTGCCCCATGGGGAGGTTGGTGCTGCCCTCGGGGTGGTCCACATTCCGGGACGGGGGTGGACATGGGAGAGGACCCTGGTCCTCACTCAAGCTCTTTGTGGAAAGAGCAGAGGTGCTGGCAGCTGCCTGGTTCTGGGGAAGCAGCCACACAGCTCTCCCTGACATCTGCCCACTCCAGCCTCCTCACTCTCCCCCAGCAGGAGGGTCCTCCTCCCCAGATCCCCCAGGAGGCCCCCTTCCCACCAGCGTAGACAGACTCCTCCATCCCCAGGAGTCTGCAGGTCATTATCAGAGCGGCTGGAGACAGGCCTCTGATGTGATTTATGCTCCCGGGAAGCTCCCGCTCTTGGTTGGATGGTGCTAATTAACACTAGATTGTGAAGATATTAACCCAATCTCTTTCACTTCTGTTTCTGCCAGACCTGTTTCCGAGAACTCGGGGAGTCTGGGAGGCATCTGGGGGGCCTCTCGCAGCCCCGACACCTGCACTCAACACAGGCTGGGGCAGGATTTTTAAACGTGGGGCCCTCTTTCTGTTTGGCAACCCTGCAAATTAAACAGTCTGTCCCATTCCAGGCAGCCTGGCTGTGCGAGCAAGGCCACCCTCCCCGGGCAGTGCAGCCAGCGGTCGAGAGGCAGAGGCTGGAGAGTCTCGTTCAGACCCCTAAGGGGCCAAGGGTGGGGCTGAGCAGAAGGCTGGGCAGCAGGGGGTTGGGGGGGCCTCCCAGAGCCTTACTCCCCTTCAGGGGTTCAAAGGGCCAGTCTCCATGTCTGGCGCTCAGGGTCCTTGGGTAGGACTTGAGGGCTGGACAGGTGACCGGCCTCCAGCAGTGTCGCAGAGTGGCGGATGGTGTCCACACATTCCCATGACACGTATGTCCCTGTGTGTCTATACATATGTGTGCACGTGTACCTATAATTGTTTAGGGACTTCCCCTCCTCTGCTGGAGGCACACCAGCAGGCCTCACTCCTGGGACAAGCCCAGCACATGAATGAGTGTGTCACACTATTTTGAGTCCTAGGTGGGTCCCTCACTCCTCAGCCGCAGAATCCCGAGAGCAGTAAAAAGCAAGGAAAACTGGCATCTTGGACACTTCTGTTCACATCTCAGCTTTCTGTTTCACTCAACTCCTCCTGCCCGTGTTTATTTTCCCTGCCTGCACACCAGCGGCAGCGTTCATGGTTCCTGCAGGGCCGCGGCCGGCCTGGCCGCAGAGGGCTCCCCGAACACCGGCGCGGCCGCTCCTGCCTGGGGGGCCGGCTTTGGGCCCCTCCACACTCACGGCGCTCAGCCAGGCTCGTGTGTCTGCGGCGACGGAAGCGGGTCTGCACCCGGAGCAGGGGGAGCTCTGCCCTGCATTTGGAACAGAGCATGGTGTTGAAACGCTGCTGCCTTCTTGAAGGCCAGGAGGCTTGTGAAAATAATGTGGCCAGGATTTCTCCACCCAGAAAGCTCAGACGGAGGGCAGGTATCCTCGCCCTAGCCTCCCGCTGCGAGGTCTGTGCTCACAGACTCATTTCTATTTCATGGAAGGGTCTTGCACACGTGGTAAGCCGGGTGAACCTTTCAGAAAAGCCCCTGTTTTAGTGTCTTATCAAAATTGAGGGAAAGCTTTTCCCGGGTGAAATCAGGAAGATTGTTTTAACTAAAATGCATCACTTTAAATTAGAAAATGCAAGTTTTCCTAGGACTCGCACATAAACATTTAAACATGAAACTTTGTTGAGACATCATAGCGGCCACTCTCATTATAGCTTTTTAATATGCGTGATGTCCATCCTTCCATCCATCAGTCTATCCACCCTCCATCCGTCCATTCACCCACCATCCACCCAGCATCCATGCAGTACTTATTGAACCCCTACTTCAGACCAAGCTGAACAACAAGTTATCACAATCCCTGCCCAGGGGGTGCCTCACAACTTGGTGACCGTGAGATTGACGCCGAGGAGGGGATGAGTGGCCGGAGCAGGGAGAGCCCAAGGGGTGTCGTGTGGGGGGAGAACTGATGTGCCCGGGAGGTCAGGAAAGCTGCCTCCGACACAGAGAAGGGGATGGCCAAGGTTGGCCAGGAATCACACTGAAAGGCAGAGGGCAAGATGAAGGGACAGCAGGGCTAAGGCCAGGGAGGCCACGTCCCTCGCTTCCGCCAGGCACCGCTCTGTCCGCTCTCTGTGCCGCAGAGTCACCTCCTCACCTGTACCAACGGAACCCAGCACTCTCGTTATCTGTGCAGGGGCCACCGTGCAGGCCCCCCCTCAGGGCACTGTCCTCCTTTCTCTGCTCACACATGTTGGGAAGGCAGTCCTTTCAGCCCTCCCTGCTGCCCCCCGGGCACCGGCGTCCCCGCTGTGTCCGGGGATGAGGCTGGGCACATGGCAGGTCTCAGCCACAGCAGTCCTGCTCCGCAGCACAACCGAACCACCCCAGCGAGACACTCCTAGCACCCAAGCCACGTCCGCCGAATGAGAGACCCTGATTTGACGGTGGAGGTGTCCTTTAAGCAGAGGAAGTTGAGGGAAATCATTTACTGGCACTGGGATCAATAGATTCTGCGTCAGCTGCTGAGCAGAGATGAAGCAGAAGCACCTGGAAGTTAGCCCTATTATAACGCTGCCCCGAGGGGCTGGCCTGCGATCCGTGGATTGTTATTGTGGGTAATTAGACGGCTCCCACATGGGTGGCAGAGGCCGCAGGGGGCCTCCCAAGACTGAAAGGGAGCTGGAGGCCAGGGCGCAGCTCTCCAGGCCTGAGACCCCCCAGGACCCCCATCCGCTCCTCCCTTGGTGCCTCCATTTGAGGCCTGGAGTCAGAGCGGGAAGGGGGCCTCCCCCGTGGGCAGCTGTGTGTGTGGGCTGCCGGGTGTGTGGGCTGCCGGGTGCGTGGGCTGCCGGGCCGCCGGGCCGGGTCAGGACCTCCACCGCCACCTGGGGGCCCGCGGGCCCAGCACAGCGAGCAGATGGAGTTGGAGCTGAGCAGTCTCATGTTGCCTCAGAACTGGCGGCTTTCGTTCTGGTTCATGGTTCTCATTGCTGAGACTTTAAAAGCAACCAGCTTTGTTGTGGTACAATTAACTCACAATAAAACCCACCCACTGCCAGGGTGCAGGTGGTGAGTTGGATGATGTCTACACAACACGAACACCTGATCATGATCGGAACCTCCTGCCCCGAGTCCCTCCTGTGCCCCCTCGTCACCCACCTGCCCCTCGGCCATGTTGGTCCCTGAGGATCCATTTGCCCATCCAGCTCCACGTGTTGCACACCAGCCTCGAACACGGCCAAAGGGGAGGGGGTAGGGAAGATGGAGGCGTCTGCCCGGAGCGGACCCAGGGACACCTCACAAAAAGCCACTTCGCACAGACTGAGTGTACTGAAAACAGCAGTCTGCTCGCCATCAAAACCATCATCCTCAACAAAACTCTTCTCTCTGAGGTACTTTCTGCTCACACAGACTTGGCCTGAGGAGACACTCACAGCATAGCCCTCACTTCCGAGGACGCCAAGGTGCTGGGCCTCCAGCCTCAGGATGCATGTGTGGCTGGCGGGGCAGGGCGGGCTCAGTGGGTCACAGCTGGCAACCGGGGCCCCAGAGCTTCCTTCTGGCGGGAAAATTGCAGCCTTCAGGTGCCCTCAGCTGGTGGAAACCACGAGGGCTGAAGAGAACCCTCATTGATTTCTTTAGGAACCTGAGTTCTGGGAGTGGACCCTCAGGGCACATCCCCAACTCTCCGCCTCTCGAGGGTGTTTCCGGGCCTCAGCCTTGATGGTGACACACTATCTAATTCCGAGTGTAGGAGGTGGGTACTTACTAGTCCCCATTTGACTTGCTGAGCCCGTGGAGGCTCAGAGAGGTCAAGTGACTCGCCTGAGGTCACACAGACAGAGGCAGCAGAGCTGGGGCCCCAACCCAGCTGGGCTCCTCTTCTGTCATGCTCCTCAGCCCGGGCCCAGGGGTCCTGGGAGCACAGGCAGAGAGAGGCTGGAGGTAGCTGGAGTGGGGAAGTCGGTTCAACGTGGACTTGGTTTCCTGTAACTTCTGCAGACCCATGAGAGCTGGACAACCCTCTCTGAGGCCAGGGGAGCCACAGGGAGCCAGGGCAGTGGGAGTCAGGGCCCCCCAGCCTCCGTTGGTGGGCTTGTTGTCCCCTCGCCCCCACCCCTATTTGTATCCAACACACCTGTTACCTCCTCTCCCCTTTGGACGGGCGCCAGCTCCACAGATGCCCGACCCCAGGCACATGGACTCCCACCAAGAGTCGCCCCTAGGACAGAGAGGCGGGCGCCCCAAGGACCCACAGCCGCAAAGAGGGGCCGTAGTTTGGTTGTTTGCTCTGCATGTCCCGGTCCAGACCCACTGACATGGGCTTGCGGGCAGGAGGTGGTGGTGCTGGAGGAACCACAAGGTCCCCGACTCCGAGTCCTAGCCTGAAGCTGGGAGCTTGTAAATTTGGATCCTTCCTGTCAAACTCAGGGTCCTGTTCTACCGGTTTGAGAGGAGATTTTTGAGCCCTTTTAAGATTTGTTCTGGGACTGGCGGCGATGTGAGGAGGCGAACTCACAGAGGTACCCCTGGGTCCGCCAGGAGGGCCCCAAAGAAAGGGAATGGAGGAGGTCACGTCCTTGGCACAGGGTCACAGCCTGATCCGTCCCCCATGGGTTAATTTCACGTCGATGTGAAATCAACTGCACTGCAATCTCACTGCATTCCTCTCCCCCCAGTCCTTTCCGCAAGCAGAGAGCCAGGGTCACTGAAGACATCGGACGTAGTGACATTAGGGGCTGAGACAGTGGCTCGTCTGGACAGGAAGAGTCACCCCAAGCTTAGGGGCCTGCTGCCAAGCACACCCCGATTCTGAGCAGAATTTGCTGTGCGGGTCCCTTGGCCGATGCTGGGCTGTCTGTCAGGCGCTGGTGTCTGTTCTCCAGGCCGCAGGACGGGGCTCACGGCCCAGCACCTTCTCCGCTCAGGTCGCACCATCTGTGCCCCATGGTGTCCCAGGCCGAGCACGACGGGGCGGGCGCCATGTCCACTGCAGGTGTGCTGCTTTCTCCCGCGCACAGCAGCTGCGACGGGACAAGCCACAGGCTGAGACCCGCAGCCTCGCCTGAGTGTCGTCACCCTACATCTCACCTGGGGCAGGCGCGGGGTCCCTGCCTGCCTGTTCCTCAGGGGTGCACGGGATGAGTTTACGTGGGAGAGTTTTGCATGTGAAGCTCATACAGATGGAGGTTCTCGGAGGCAAATGCTCCTCTGCTCTGAGCGAGCGTATTTTCTTTGAGAAAATTTAAAATAGGGTGACTGTGACCGCAAGGGTGTTGCCACGGGGCCCACACTGTTGTCTTTAACCTAAAGTGACTGTGATTCCTGCCGGGGGTGTGGTAAGGGCTCCCATCCCCCAGGGGACAGATTTTCCCCGAGGGACATTCACGCAGTCAACAGACCTCAGTAAGACACGCTGTGCTCGTGGCGGGGCGGGAGGGGCAGAGCTGCTCGCCGCCCGAGCTCACCAGGCGCGGGTGCTGGTCCCCCTGCACAGACGAGGAAACTGACTCCCAGCACTAACCCCTTGCTGGATGTATCATTTGCAATCATTTTCTCCCATTCAGCGGGCTGCCTCTCTGTTTGGCTGATGGTTCCCTTCATTGTGCTGAAGCTTTTTAATTTGATGTCGCCCCACTTGTTTACTTTTGCTGGAGTCATTGTCGCATTTGAGTCAGACTCAAAAAAATACCATCTTGGATAAAGAAGTTGTGGTGTATGTATACAATTGAGCACTACTCCGCCATAAACAGGGAGTGAAATGATAGACCTGGCAATTGTCATTCTAAGTGAAATAAGCCAGAAACAGAAAGAAAATACCATATGATACCACTCATATGTGAATCTTAAAAAATGACACAGATTGAAGTTATTTACAAGCCAGAAACAGACTCACAGACATAGAAGACAAACTTACGGTTACCGGGGGGAAAGTGAGGGAGGGTGGGATAAATTAGGAGTCTGGGTTTAGCACATAAAAAATACTGTATACAGAATAGATACAGTAGGACAGCAAGATCCGACTGTACAGCACAGGGAACTATGTTCAATAGCCTGTAATAACCTATGATGAAAAGAATGATGAAGAATGTATCTGTATAACTGCATCACTATGCTGTACACCAGAAACTAACACAACATTGTAAATCAGCTCTACTTCAATGAAAAGAAATCCCCCATTGTGACGTCAGGTAGCTCACCACCTATGCTTTCCTTCAGGAGTTTTACGGTTCCAGGCCTTACATTCAAGTCTTCAATCCATTTTGAGTTAGTTTTTGTGTGTGGTGTAAGACAGTGGTCTAGTTTCATTTTCTAAATGTGGCTGTCCAGTTTTCCCACCACTGTTTATTAGAAGCTACCTTTGCCTCATTGTGTATTCTTGCCTCCTTTCTTGTTAATTAACTGGCCATATAGTTGCCCTCAGTACACTGGGGATTGGTTCCAGGACCCCTGCAGATACCAAAACCCACAGACACTCAAGTCCCTTATATAAAGTGACAGTCTGCTTGCATGCAACCTAGCCCACCCTCTGTACTTAATTTTTTTTCCTTTTTCAGTTTTATTAGGTAGAATTATCACAGGCTGACTGCACACACACCTTATAGTGCATGTAAGTACATATATACAGGACACTGCACATTCTTTTAGTTTACATATATGTACTGATTATTGTTTTTAAGACCATCCTATATACTTTAAATGTTCATGTCCAATTTCTTTCATTAGTGTCTTACAGTTTTTAGTTTACAGGTCTATAATTTCCTTGGTTAAATTTATTCCTAGATACTTTATTCTTTTTTTTTAAACTTATAAATGGGATTATTTTCTTAATTTCTCTTTCTGATAGTTCACTGTTAGTGCTGTTAGTGTATAACAAATAAAAGAGAGTTTTGTCCATTGATTTTCTACCCTACAACCTTAATGAATTCATTTATTAGTTCTAACAGACATGTCCTCCCAGCCTTGGGTGCAAGTCAACTCAAATTTAAGGAACAGAATGACCACTTACAAGAAAGTTAAATTAGCCTGTGTTCCTATGGAATCTATGGCATTTTTTAAATTGTACATTAAAGTACATAACAAAAGCATATACCATTTTAACGCTTTTTAAGTGTAGAGTTCAGTGACATTAAGCACATTCACACTGTTGTGCAACCATCCCCACCATCCATCTCTGGATCTCTCTCTTTTTCCCAACTGAAAGCCTGTCCCTATCCCCCTCCCCTCCCCCAGCGCATGGTATCCCGCCATCTGCTTTCTGTCTCTAAGAATTTGACCCCTCTGGGGGCCTGATATGAGTGGACTCACACAGTATTTGTCCACTTGTCACCAGCTTATTTCAGTCAACATAATGTCTTCAAGGATCATCCATGTTATAGCAGAATTTTCTTCCTTTTAAAGGCTGAATAATTGCATGCATTTTTTGTTTATTCATTTAGGACTAATGGCATTTTAAAATAAATATATCTCAGGTTTTTTATTAGCTGTATTTCTGTTTTTAAATCATTTCTAATCCTTTTTTGTGGCATTCTCAGTGGTTAATACTTAAATCACTGGCAATCCAAACAAACCACATTCTATTAATTCTACCCAGACCTCTAATTAGCTCCCCTTAAAACTCAGAGGCCTATTCTCTTTTTAATAATTTAATATTTGGGGAGGTGGTTCAAGACGGCAGTGTAGGAAGATCCTGAACTCACCTCCTTGCACAGACATGACAGGTCTGCAGATACCATGTGAAAAGGATCATACACCATGATCAAGTGGGATTCATCCCAGAGATGCAAGGATGGTTCTGTATTCGCAAATCAATCAATTTGATACACCACATTCACAAAGTGAAGGATGAAAATCATATGATCATCTCAATAGATGCAGAAAAAGAATTTGGTAAAATTCAACATCCATTGATGATAAAAACTCTTAACAAGGTGGATTATAGATGGGTTATACCTCAACATAATAAAGGCTGTGTGTGACAAGCTCACAGCTAAAATCAGTATCTTGTAATAACCTGTAACGGGAAAGAATCTGAAAAAGAATATATATACGTGTAACCAAATCACTTTGCTGCTCACCTGAAACTAACACAACATTGTAAATCAACTCTGCTTCAATTAAAAAAAAGTGATACTTAGGAAAGGCTGTCTAGGATCACATCCTGAGGGAAAGGGCCACACTGGGTGCCACAGGGCTCAGGCAACACGGTGGGAGCAGTGTGAGAGAGGGTGACGGGCTGTGCCAGCAAAACTCATCACTGGAGATACTCCAAGGACTTTACACACACACACACACACGCACACACACACTCACTCACACATGCATGCACACACACATGCATGCACACACACTCACACACATGCATGCATACACACAGTCACATACACACACACTCACATACATACACACACTCACATACACATGCATGCACACAGTTCGAATGTCCACTTAATGTTGGCAATGGTTGTAGGTGGGAGAATTAGACATTTTTTCTTGCTTTCTTCTCCGTCCTTTTTTATACTGCTTGATTTTTTCCCTATGATCATTGTCTATTTTGAAAAGAATAATGATTCTAAAGGATATTCTAAAGCAATAGCATTGACACTCATACACACATGAAATATTTGATGATTTGCTTTTCAGTTCATGGGAACCCAGCTTTCCCAGCCTTCCAAATTGTCCTGTTGGCCGGAGCCCTGCAGCCATCAGTTCAGAGCACTGTCTGGTGGATCCAGTTACCCTCATGGAACACGCTTTCCTCCTGCCACTGCCTTTGGAACCTCACGGCCAGCGTGTGACTTGTGGTTCACTTTACCACAAAGACTTTTCCCCTAACTCTGGCCCATAAACAAGGATCAGATAAGGTTGGAGGACTGGTGTGGGGCTGCAGGAGCTAGTCACACCAACTGGAGAGCTCCCACGAGTGACTCAGCCCAGCCCTGAGTGCCAGGCAGGAAACACATGTTCTCGCCTCTTCCCAAGCTCCGAAGTCGGCACAGCTGGGATGACGGTGCACATAGCCTGTGATCTGTCGCGGGCAAGGGCTTCGTGCTGCCTTAGAGGCAGGTGCAACCGGAAAGTGACCTCGAATAACACGCCCCTTCCAGATGAGAGATTCTGTGAGCCCACCAAGGCTGGGGCCCTCATGTCCTGAGGCTTCCAAAGAATCCAGTGTGTCTGGGCGTAGGTAGGACTAATCTCCCTGGAACTGCAGGGAGTGGGTGCCGCAAATGGGGCACATCAGTTAGAAGGTACGTTTGTTGAGCTCTGCTGGGTCTGGGTGCCGGGTGCCAGGGAGGCAGCATTTGTGGTGACTCTGACCTCAAGAAGGAGGTCGTAGCTGCAGAGCTGAGCACCGCCGGCACAGGGACTCCCCATCCCACGAGGCAGAGCTGACAGCAGCCTCTGAGCTGGGAGCTTCTTTGATGAGGGCTGGAATCAGTCAGCAGCAGGTGAGCCAGCCAGGGCTGGATCCATCCGGGAAGTGCAGGTGACCCCTAATTCTTCTACGTTCCGACGTGCCTGCAGGTGGGACAGGTGAGGCTTCACACTCGTGCCCCAGGGGCTTTGAGCTCCTAGCAGGACACCTGCAGTCTGCCCCCCGGAGCTTGGCCTGGGCTTCCCCTCAGCTCTAAGGCCCTACCCTCACCAGCTATTCTTTCTTCCTGAGAGACTCCAAACTGGAGATGTGAGTGCAAGACATTTATTGGGGGAGCTTTGGGGACGAACACCCGTGGGCTTGAGAAGCTGGGCTGGTGCGTCCCCAGCAAAGGCCTCAGAGAGTAGTGCTGAATTGGAGCAGGGGGCCAGGAGGTGGGTGACTGGGGTGAGGCAGCTTGCTCCACCCGAGGGCAGTTGCCTGGCCGGAGACTTGGCTGGAGACCGACCGCTCACATCCATCCCCTCAGCGTCTGGAGGCCCATGCCCAGGCTCTCCCACACCCCAGTTCTCATGCTTGTTCACCAGACTGATAACCACCTGTCCTGGGGCTCTCAGCATCCTGAATGGCTTCCATGTAGCTCCAGGCTCTTCCCCAGAGGGCTCTTGTCATGGCTGGGGCGGGGGGGCCTTGCCCCATCTCCTGGTTGTACTGGTCCAGTCACCCTCTAGGAGCTGGTGGCCGGTGATCTCAGCACCCATCTTACACATGTCCAGGCTTGTGGACTCTAATCCCAGTGACCACACGGCAGTACTGGTACTGGAGAACCTCCACATGTGATCACAAAGAGTTGAATCTTTAGTTATTTCTGTTACCTGGGCAACACAATGTCCGAGGTCAGATGAGAATCCAACCAAAAAGGCTTCTGTGATTATTGCATGAACAGGTAGTGAACTTCAGGAAAATGGAAAGGAATTTGGCATAAGGCAATCTTCTTGGAAAGGGGTTAGTCTTATCAGAATTTAAATGTATGTCTGAAATTCTGTGTTTCAAATCCTACATAAAATCCTGTTTATAATAGATACAAGCACACAGATGGAGGTCATGCAGTTTAGAGGAAAGAGCATTGGACCAGGGTGGGGCCTTGGGTGAGACACCTTGCTAACAGGCCTCAGGTTCTTCACCTGTAAACTGAGGGTATTAAACTAGATCATTTCTGAAGGATTAGATCTGTGATGTGCAGTGAAAGCTCTTGGCAACCCTGAGTCACGGACTGCCCGACTCCATCCCAGCTGGGTACTGATTAATTCAACAAACACTACTCTCCTCCCAGGGCTGTCGGGGTGTCGCACAGAATGAAAGAATGAGAAGTAAGGCCCTTGATGCTCTTACAGCCTAACAGGGCGGCTTGGACAGTGGACAAATGATTGGGAAGCTAGAATCAAGAGTATTTCCATAAGGAAGCACACACATAGGTTTTTTCTTGTTGCTGTTACTTTGTTTTTTCATTTTTTTTGGTGGGGGGCAGCGAGGACGAGATCAAAAGAGGAAAACAGCCCTGCTGCTGGTTGGCACCCAGAGGAGAGTTTCATGGATGAAGTGGCATTTGATGTTGTCTTAGGGACCTGGCACATGGCAGAAAATTGCAAGTCTAGGTGCTGTACACAGAAAGGCTAAGGAAAGGAGGTAAAACGTAGGGCAGTTTCTTGGTTGCTTTGGTTAGAATGGTGGGTTCTCATGAAGGGTATTGGGAGATTAAGTGGGAAGGTAGTTTTGACAGTCATTGCAAAGGGCCTTGAACATCAGGATTTGGTTTCCATTAAGTACACAAGGTAGGGGATAAGCACTTTCTAAATAATAGGAGGACATAAGAAATGTTTTTTTAAACCTCTCTTCTTCAGACTAGACAATTTCAGTTGATCAGAATTCAATTTGCTGCCTCTTTCTTCTACAACTTTTGCATGTTGTTAAGTCATATTGTACTTCTCAGTTCTAGAATTTCTTTTTTAAAAATACTTTCACTATCTCTGCTGAGATTCTCCATCAGCTCACTCATTATGTCCACCTTTTCCTTTAAGTCCTTGAACATATTAATACTGGGTGTCCCAAAGTCTTTATCCATTAATTCCAACATCTGGGTTGTCTTGGGAGGGGGTCTCTTTCTATTGTCTACTTTTTCCTGGATTATTGGGTCACATTTTCCTTCTTCTTCATGTCTGGTAATGCTTTATTGAATGCTGAACACTGTACTGGTATGCTATAGAAGATCTGCTTTATAAAATCCGTCCATTACAGCAGCCCAGACAGCACTGGAGGCATTTCAATGGCATAAATCTGTGTCCTGGACTGGACCATTTCCTCTTCAGAACAAGGATCTTATTCCAGAACCAGCAGGAGGATGGTGGTGCCCTGGGCAGATGGTTATGATTAGCTCTGTGATAAATGGACCACAATTTCCTTCTCTTAAAGTGCTTCTGATTTGAATGGTTCACTACTTAATGGAATTTCACAGATGTTCTGAAGCCCACTTGCCCTCTTTGAAGTTTGGAGATCCTGCTAAGTTTGGGTGGGTATGGCCTCTACCACATTGACGCAGCCATCAGCCCTGAAACTATGCTTGGGAAATGACTCCCCACCAACTCCTCTTGGCAAAATTGTGAAACATTTGCCTTCCCCCTCCATCTTAGTCAATGCCTGCCCGTGCAGATCTACGCTTCATCTGGGGTTTTACCCACTTTTGTCAACCCATTCCCTCACTGGGAAGACCATTTTGTACAGAAATTTGTACTAGGCTGTGAGTGGCTGGCCCACCTCCCCTCGGTAAGCACTCACAACTAGTTTCAGTAATAGCGTTGTAGTGATTGTAAGTACAGGACTCTGAAGTCAGATTTCCTGGGTTCCAATTCTGGTTCAATCATTTACAAGCTATGTGACTTTGCGCAGATTAACTATCTCTGTACCTCAGTTGTCTCATTAGTAACATTATGAGTATTAATAGAACCCACTCAGAATGTAAGGATTAAGTGAGACGGTATGTATCAAGTGCTTATAACAGTGCTTGGTGCATAGAAAGTGCCGGTGAATACAAGCTATTTTCCATTTTTGGAATTTTTTTCCATTTATGAAAAGATTAGAAAACAAAAGAAAAACAGAAAGGGGAAATAAAAACCATAAGCCACCCATTCTGACGCATTTTCTTGGTCTTTTATTTGTACCGACATAGATATCTTTTAAAATGAAGTTAGGAGAGCAGTGTTTACATGCTGCTTATGGTTTATCTTCTTCCTTACCTGTGGCCTTAATGAGTCTTAAACCCCATTCTTTTTAATGGATTCAAGGTATCCCACTGAATGGATGGAGCATAGTTAAATCAGCTAATCCTCTAATATCTGACCAATATTCACTATTACAAATACTGTGCCTGATCGGCTTTATGCCTGTTTGATGATATCCTTCTTAGCAACCCACAAGGTGCAGTGACGGAGTTAAAGAGCATGAGATGGCTGAGACTGGGTGCATGTGAGTGACGCCTGTGAGCATCCTTTAACTCAGATGGGACTTCTGGTTTGGTTTCAGGTAAGGACCCAGCCTGATTTTGAATGCCGGGTGTTCCTGGTGCACTGAGATAGACCACCCCCATCCTGGCCTATTGCCCACAAGCCGCGCACCAAGCTTTTCAGATCCGAGGGTTCAAACACGCTTGCCTCGGTCCTCCTGGACAGCTGAGATGCCGCCCAAGGCCAGAGGGTGCTTGTCTGGTTAGAGACTGGTTGCCTGGTCAACGGACCCTCCCCTGCAGATTTTGCTGACTGGCACCTGCTCAGTTCCTGTCTGGCATCATCAGAATTTGATGAAAATCTTTGGTTTACGATTTGTTTTGCATTTTCCTCCTCGTCTGGACTTCTGCAATTGGGACCTGAGGCTGTGAGGCCCAGCAGAAAAGGGAGCAGCCCCAGACTGAGTGACTCAGCCACAGGCCTCGGTTTCTCTGAGTATGGCTGAGAGCCTGGCCGCGGCCAGGACACTCGGCTCCTCAGCTAAGCGGGGAGACTCCTGCCACCTCCAACTGCACTTGGCACATGACTGAAGGGACACTAGGCACCGCGTCACCTCCAAACCCATCTCTCCGGGCCAGTGGGGGCTGGTGACGGAGGACACTTCCCGTGAATCCGAGCCCCTCCAAATGGAAGGGTCCTGGCCCTCCCCCTGCCCCTCTTAAGGGGCAGCTGTCGCTGAGCCTCATCTGCATTCAGCTAAATACTATGTCTTGGTAACATTTTTGATCTTCATTAATTATAGCTCAGGAAAGCTGGCAAAGACAACCTGTCTCTTTCATATAAACAAGATTAATTGCACGGTTCCTGCAGAAAATGAGCGACCAGCAGTTTAACAAAAAATGTTTGTCTTTAAGCAGCCTTTGGATAAAAAAAAAATTAAAACTGTTACAGGAAGTGCGGGAGCTGCCAAATTAGCGCGCCCGCAGGCCTCGCCCTCATTATCAGACTGAAGGAACACACGCCCCTGGCCTTTCATCCTCCTCCAGGCCCGGCAACGGGGAGGGGAAGAAAGCAACTTAGCACAAAGCAGTGTCTCTGAAGTCTGGAATGCAGCCGGCTGTTTGAAGGTGGATTTGCACCCGACACCTTGCCCTGAGCTCCCTGTCAGGACTCGCCGGTCTTCACACCCCCCAGACTGCCGTTCTGGGCTCTTCATCTCATAACGACCACATAATCCAAGAAAAGTGCACGCAGTATCACGATCACTTTCATTAATAACCATGAAATAGGCCTTCCTTCAGCAAATGAAAAAACCCAAACATCAAATACGTGCAGCGGGCTGGGGCCGGGGCTCCTGGGGGTGGAGCAAGATGCACAGCTGGCGGGCACCTCACTGCCACCCTGCCACTCCAGGGTCTCTGACCCTCACTGAGAGAAGGTGGAGCCCAGCTGGGCACTTGCTCCCCTACCCTCACCCCGGTGCTCAAGAGGCCTGCGGGCATCCAGCCTTCTGCTGGGATCCCCTGGGGCGGTTGGGGACCCGGGGGTCTAAAGTGAGGCTTCTGCCCGGGATGCTGTGACCTTAATCAGAAAGACCACCGGGGAGAGCCAGTTCTCCAGGCTCGGGGCTGGCTGAGGGGAGACTGCAGGTTTGGGGCAGGTCGACGGAGCAGTTGGTGCAAGTCCGGGAGCTGCAGCCACTAAAGAAATACCCTCGCACGCCCACAGGGGGTGGCCTCCATGGCTGGAAGCTGGAGGCTGGAGAGCCGGAGGCGTGCTGGGGTGGTGATGTGCTTTCCCGGAGAAAGAGGGGCGCAGAGGGACATGGGACTTTCCGAGGTTGGGGATGCAGGGACACAGCGACCTGATGCCCGGAGACGGGTCTGAAACACGGACACCAGCCAGCCCCTCGCTGATGCTGACACAGTCCAGGGTGGGGCAGGGGGAGGGCAGTGGACCCAGCTATCTGCTGTCACTGTTGCCTCCCCAGGCGGGAGGAGCTGGGACGAGGGGTCTCCCTGTGGCCCGGGTGGGGGCCTCCTGGATTTTCATGACCAGAACGTTGCCTCTCTCTGCTTTTCTGTGATGTTCAAACCCTGTGCTGAGATGGCTCAGTCTGTAAGGTTCCCAGGGACCCTGGTTCCAAAGGAAGTCCCTGGGCTGAGGAGCTTTGGGGTCCCACAACCCTCGGGGCGTCCAGCCAGGCCCACAGCAGTGCTGGTGCCCCCAGGACGCGGCCCTGGAAGCAGGCAGAGTGGCCGGGGCTGGTGGGCAGTCTCAGTGGATCGGCGAGGCTCTCCCCAGACCGAGCCAGGCGTGGTTACATAGCGCCTGGCACAGAACAGCATATGAAAACCTCCGTGGGTCTTCACCTCGGGACTTGGGCCCCCTCTTGAAATACTAGTACACACACATCCAAGTGTAAGAGGATTTACGCACGCACGCGCCGTGGCCTGGTACTTCTCTGCTGCACATGGAACTGCGCACTCAATATCCCATCCAGGGAGGATGCTGGTCTCCATGCGTGAAGTGACTCCACGACGTACTAACGGAGGGGCTGGCGCTTTGAGGACACACTGCCCCAGACCCCGGCCAGCAACCAGGGAGGAAGGCAGCCCGGGGAGTCTCCTGACAGCCAGCGACAAGTGGGCTGGGGTCTGAGGGGCAGTCCGGCCCGGCCTAGCCCCTCACGAGCACCAGGTCTCTCAACGGGTGCTTTCTGGAACTCAGGGGGTGTGGGGGAGGGGCCTGGTGGGGGCTCACTTCTGCCTCCACTGTCCCCTCTGCAAACAGAAAAGTGGGCCGTGCCCACATCACCTGGCCTCAGTCATTGAGATTTCCCCCCCATTTTTTCACATTTTCCTGACTATAAAAACTCTATAGAAAGCCTTCAAGTATGTAAAAGTATAAAGAAGAAACCTGAAAGTCATGTAGAGTCCTGCCATCAGGAACTGCTGAGATTTTGATACACTTTTAAAATTTCATATGCACATGAAACTGAGAATCGTGTTGTGTATTGCGTGTTGTATCCTTTCTGTCTAACGACTTAACGAGCATCTCCTTGGTCGCCACATCCTGCTCGGGGACACAGCTGCGTACTCAGATTCCACTGCACGGATAGGCCACGAGCAGTTAATGCACCCCACGGTCTGACAGTCACATGTATCCCGGTGTCTCTGACTACTGTCATCAATGTCACAACGTCGGAATTAACACAGCGTGAGGGGCGCTAACTGTCCCCTTAGACACACTCCCCGTGGCAGAACTGCTGGGTCTGAGACCCAGAGATGTGGGGGCAGGGGGTGCAGAGTCCGCAGAGTGGACCCCACTGCTGAGCCCTGCGGTCCTGGGAGGGGTCAGAGTCCCAGAGAGAAGAGCAGGAGGACAGGACCATGTCCGACGCCCTCCCTCCTCAACAAGGCAGGAGTCCGGGTCACACCCAGCCTGTGGAAGCTCCGCGCGGGGCCCTGGGCTCCTCGATGGCCCTGGGGCGGCCTGTCGGGAGGTCTGGGGCCCCTCCCTGAGGACAACCTGCACCTGCTCCTCCCCAGACTCAGCTGCTCTGGGACTTGCCAGCGTCATCTTAACCCAAGTCACTGCTTGTGACAATCTGATGACACCATGGGGTTGTTGTGTGTCTTGCAGATAAACGGAGTCAAAGAGGTCAGGTCAACTGTCTTTGTTCGCACAACCACTAAGGGCTGACGGGACTCGCACCGGAACTTCCCGCCCAAGACGACCGCCTCCTGGCGGCCCCGCTGCGCCTCCATCCCAGCCCGACCTGACGCACACGCTTCTCAAGGCCAGCATACCACCACCTCATGGTCACATGGGATTAAAAGCTCAAATTCAGAGCCCCTCGGTCTTTATCGGTTACGACAAGGATGTACGAACACCCTGGCATTGTCCTGGGGCGAGGGGGCAGCCTCGGGGACGCCGAGGGAAGCAGCTGTGGCGCTTGACCTCCTGCCAGTCATTTCCACAGCAGCAACCTGACAGAGCCAAACGCTGTGGCTCTGCCTGGCGGTCAAGGCTGGCCAGTCACTCAGGTCCCCCTTAGGCCAGCCCAGAAGGAGCGCCAGGCCGTCTCCAGGCCCTAACTTAGCTCAGCGGAGACCACATGCAGAGATGCTTCAGAGTTTGGGAAACTGCACCATGAAGTTTCTTAATGACGTTCTGGGCAAATGTGAAGTGGCTTCTATCAGTGAAAAGATCTCACAAATTCCAAATCTGGTTAAGTGGACGTTCGTAAGAGCCATGAGAAAAAATTCAATGTTTCAATATGCCTTTGAAGGCCATCTGCAATCTGTCTCTGGGGTGCCCAGAGCAGACATTCTTAACTTTAAGAAGATGTGAATTGTAAGAACTACAAGAGGAAATTTTAGAAATTAACCTTCTGGTTTGAGATCCTTGAAGATTCACGTGATTGTGAGAAACAGTGGGACCCCCTCCCCATGACCCCAGTGCTCTCATCTTACAAAACTGTGGCAGGGTATCTCCTGGGTAGTCAGGAGGCGAACGGTTACGAGAGGACTTTCCAGAGACTTGATAAAACTCTGTCGACTGCGAGAGCAGAACGAACCTGAGGGCCTTCAGGACTTGTGACCAATTCGGGGCAATGCCCAGGCTGAGGGTCTCGTGGGAGGGCCTGGCCCCGCCCCACCCCCCGCAAATAGGGGCCCTTCCATTCTTCTACCCTGAATAGCCAAGGGCGGGAGGAGGGAATGACGGTGCCCAAGGCCCCTGGACAAACGGTGGACCAGGAGGCCGCGAGGTCCTGCCAGCTCCAGCCCTGGCCGCTCCTGCTCTCCCCTCTCCACCCACTTCCTCAGCCACAAGATGCAGCGGCTTAGCCCGGCGAGTCCAGTACGGCAGCCACTGTCCACATGTGTGGCTAAGCACCTGAACACAGCTAATGTGACTGGGGAACAGAGTCTTCCATGTGAATTAACCTTGATCGTTTTACACATACAGACATGTGTGGCCAGTGGCTACCCCACTGGCAGGACAGAAAGTCCTTCAACCTCTCCACTTCGTGAATGTTCTGAGATATCTAGTTTGTCTGGGTGGCCGTCTGGCCTCCTGTGGGATGGGAGGAGAGCCTCAGTCCCGGGGAAGCCGGGGCTCGAGACTCAGGGCTTCTCCACGGCGGGTCTGTGTCCCGTCGGACGCACACCCGGTTCGCTTGACCTCCAGATGAAACGCATCCTTGTGCGTTGCACAGCCGCCTCCAGCAACCCACCTGTTCTCTCATCCCCCTCGCAAATGGTGTGAACCCAAAAGGTGGGAAATGAAAGCTCACACTCTGAACAGCAAGACAGGCGCTTCTGGAAAACCCCATGGTAACCAGTGACTGAAATTAGGGTAATTTTTTGACGACTAAGAGGCTCCTATTTAAAGAACTAAGCGTCTATGAGCAAAAGGAGCAGCAAATAGCAAACCAACTCCCGGAAGGAGAACACACGGAATAAATCCAGACAGAAGCTCACAACACACTGGACTCGACACGGTCTGTTAGCCGTCCTCCCCGCCCCCCCCCACCCGCGCGGCCCCCGCCCGGGGCCGGGCTGCTCCCAAGAGACCTGGTCCTTCTCCATCAACGCCCCCCCGACTGCAGACAGTTCTGCACACCACACAGCATGACAAAAACACCCCTTAGAATAAGGGGTAATTCATTCATTCCAATTAAACCCCGTAAAGTTCAGCTTATTATTTAAATACTTATCTATTTAAGAATCTGAGGCTCTTTCTCCCCAGTAGCACAACCTGCTTATTTCACACTAACTTCCTAAAAGCTTACGCTTTATTTAGTTCCCACAGACAGTTAAACACTGTCTCCGGGACTGTCTTTTCCCAGCCCCGGGGTCAGTTATGTCCTTTAATAACCACAGGCACAGGTCCCCGCTCGACAGGCGCACTGCACACGAGGGCGATGCTAAGCCCTCACGGGCCTTCTCCGACCCCCACAGGTGGGAGAAGGACCCGGGCTGTCCCTCTTACCTGCGGGTGTCTGGTGGCCCCTGCATCCTGCTTTCAGGTCCTCTGCAGAGGAAGCCTGCCCTTCCTTGGGTTTATGGTAACGGGGTGTCTGATGCAGGAGGGGTGTGGCTCCCCGCGCAGGATGGCAGGTGAAGACAGGGAGCGCAGGGTTTTGTCACTTCACAGGTGAAATCCAATACTGGGCCTTTCATGTCTCTCGCCCCTCCCCACCCCTCCCCGAACCTGTTTCTTCTGCACCCGCTCACCCCCACCCCCAGGCAAAGGTATATTTCCTGAAAACTGGAAAAACCAGGTACTAGCAACCTCAGATCAGTGCTAATTAAATTAGGCTGTAAAATTCAGGCTGTGAGTGACGGCTCCCCCGTTCCGACTGGGCCCCTAACAGGCCTAGTGAGTGCCTCTGATGCCACCCTGGTCCGGGGTGGATGGGGCTCAGGCCGCGAGCACATCAAGGGTTCTGAGCAGACTGACTTGGAAGCAAGCCTCTCCTCCTGGCCTTTTCTGCCCCAGCTTCCATGTCACGTGTTAAGTTTCAAGAGCTCGAATAAGTACCCGCGTAGCATTTCATTAGCCACTCAAGTTCCATCTTTGTTATTAACATCGTATTGGGTGATCTTTACAATAAGCACACGGACAGTGGGTGAGGGCGGCGCTGAGTTGCCGCCTGACTTCGGGAGCCCTTCCCAGGCTGAGTCCCCCTGAGGTGACACTCTTGGGGACACAGGGGGTCCATCACCTGATGTCTCGCTGGGCCCCCGTGCAGTCCTGGGGGCCAGAGCCTGGACATCAGGATGCCAGCTGTAACAGCGGGCAGCTCTGCTGTCTCTGGTTTGTTCCCACGGAGGGAACCCTATCTCGTCTCAGAAGCACCCGGCCATGGCACGCTGTCATTGGGCACGGAGGAGAGGGGCTTCCGCTCTGTGGCTCTGCCTGCGGGGAGGGAAGGTGGCCCACCCTCCCTTGAGCTACACGTGAGGTTGCAGAACCAGGAGCTGGCCCTGGAAGGCAGCAGGGGGAGGACTGGCCCTGGGAGAGGACGCTGATCCACACAGGACAGCAGCTCCACAACGTGGCTGGGGCCAAGGAGGGGCAGCAGGCAGGACCCCTTCCCCAGGGCCACCCGGGCACTCAGTACTTCTGAGATCAGGTCCCTGGGGTAGTCAGCTGTGGGTTCATATTTCACAGAGAAAACCAGAAAAAAGTTAAGAATATCAAAGGTAGAATTTTCTTTTGCTTCAGAACTTCATGTCCCCCGAGGCTGCGGTGGGCCGGGATTTGAGGTCCCGCAGGCTGGAGGGGGCTAGATGGGGAGTCTTGCTGCTCTCTGGTCTTCAAAGCGAGTGTTTATGGGTTTCTTGATTGTCTTTTTATCCTCTTTTGTTATCAAAGAGGCTTGTAACAGTCCTGAGTGCAACAAGTGACTTCCTGATTTTTCTGCCAAACAAGGTGGTTATAAAACTTGAAAGAAATTGGGCACTGAGCGAAAGTGCCTTTGCAGAAAAATTTAAGGTGAGTTTGATCCTTTAATTGCCTAAATTTTACCTCATAAACCAACCTCTTTCCCCCTTTTCCTCAAAGCCTCCAACGACACGGTCTACGGAGTTAAACCAGACTGGAGCTGCTTGTTCGAGAGCCGCCAGGATGAGACTCCCTCCCGGACCAGCGTGTGTGGGAGCAGCGGCCTCTCGGAGGCCAAGGGTGGAAACCCTGCAGATTAGCGGTGCTAAGGCCTGTCAGATGTGGCTTTGTGGGACCCCCCCACCGCCTGCAGCCACAGAGTGTGGAGGCAAGGTGGACGTGGGGGGAGCCGAGCTCACCATGCATGGACAGAGAGATGCGGGGGGAGGAGCACACGGAAGTGGCTCTGAGCCTCGACAGTGCCAGGGCGGCCTGGGTCTAAGTGTGGAGCCTCCAGCCCGGCCCTGGACGTCCCATCTGTCCTCATGGACTGACGTGAGGCGGTGAGGTTGGTCTCACCTACACACTGGAACCCGAGGTTGTAAAACAGTGAAGCAACAGATCAGGAACTGGAACCTGTGGTGGGTGGTATTTATCTAAACACCAGCTTTTGTAAGAAGCAAATGAGAAGGGAGTTGAAGTTGTAAGAGCAGCCTCAGCCCTGGACCCAGCAGCGGGTTAACATCCCTCAGCCTGGCCCGGGCCATACCTCCTCCAGGCAGGCTGCCGGATCACAGCTTCCAATGGGTTAGGACCCAAGCCTGCTCTCTGCTCAACATGTGTCCACAGACCGGCGACCTCAGCGTCACCTGTTAGAAGGGTGAGGTCTCCACCTGCCCAGGTCTCCTGAATCAGAATCTGCCTCTTAACCAGGTTCCCGGGTGATTCAGCGACCACGGACACCTGAGGAGGGATGGAGTCGCTCCCAGGTTTCCAGCCTCCCGGGTGCACGGCTCCAACAGTAAAAAGACTGCATGAGGGTCACACACGTGACGTTCCACTGCACCGATCTGCTTTATGTACATGGTACATATACACATGTGTGGAAAGTTGAGAAGCAGGAGGTTAGGGTGGAAAACCATTCATTTACTAATGGTGCAAAGTCGTTTGGTTGTTTAAACTTTGAAAACCAGGGTCGTAGCATCTCGTGTCTGTTGAGAGAGGTTTCTCCTCCTCGGTCATCACTGTGAGGAGTGGTGAGGGGTCAGGCCCACAGGAAGCCCCGCGCTTGCTGGGGTTGAGGCCGAGGGGCCAGTAAGAGCTCCCCGTCTCCCCCTTGACAGGAGTCTGGGGGCAGGCGTCTCAGAACTCCCCCGTTCCCCCCCGCCAGAGTGCGTCTGGCCTCAGCCTCCAGCTCCAAGGTCCAGTCCCGGCTCTTCCTCTGGCTGCGGGAGAAACCAGCCAGCACGCCTTCCACACACCGTGCACACACGCCACATTGACCGGACTCAGGAAACCACCCAGCCTTGGATTCGAGGCACCTGGATGATGGCACAGTCCTTGGGGATCTCGAGGGGAGGGGCCCTGGGCCTGGCTGCGCCGTTGGGAAGCCCAGGCTCCGAGAAGGAGGATTTGGGCCTCGGAGAGAAGATAACCCAGAAGATTTTAAGTTCACGCCTCTGCAGGACTTGAAGTCGTTTGATTGTCCTAAACGTGCTTTTCAAAAGTGCCTCTAAGTATCTCGTTCCCTCAGATGCGTCTGGCAGGTCCTGGGTCGCAAGCTGAATAAACTGCTCAGTTTCCGGGAGCCGTGGGTTCAGCCCCCCGACAGCCGGACGCCCCACGGCCCCGAGATGGGGCACCTCTGCACCACCTCCGGGACCTGCCCGTCTCGAGGCACAAGCCCGTGGGCCCCGCCCCGTCGGGGTTGCGGGGACAAAGGTAGCACCAGTTTGACGTTTCCCTTCTGCTTCTGCTCTCCTCTCTGCCTTGGCCCCACTCTTCAGATACACATCGGAGTCTGTTTCTCAAGACCCCACGTGGAACTGCCCATCTCCCTGCCCCGTTGATTTGTACGACTCGGGTGTGAGGCTGAAGTAGCTCCGGCTCCGGGAGGACAGGACAGGGAGCCGGCTCGGGGGCTGGCACTTCTCAGACGTTCATGGGGCCAGACCCAAGCGGGGCCTCGGCACAGAGGGGTCCCAGCCCTGAGGATGGGGGTGCAGCGGGCGTCGCTCAGAGCAGACAGCTGCAACACAGCCAGCGAGGCTATGAAGTGGGGCAGTTTGCTGCAGCTTCGCACTTTATTCCCCTTATTTCTCAGACCAATTTTTGATTAAGTGTGGGAATTTCACCTTGAGTCCCTGAAGAAAAGGTATTACTACATGCACAGCCGGCAGCATCTTGGTGCTGAAAGAAATACAAAAGGTGTGAACGATGAGAAGCCACAGTCCCAGGGCCTCACCGTCCAGTGGGAGAGACAGAAGGATAGAAACAGAAGAGCAGTGCCCAGCGGGATGACATCGCCGGTCAGAAGGCGTCAAGGGGAACCAGCACCCGTGGGTCCCCAGGACGGTCCAACTCCACACGGGAAAGGACAGTGGGGGACCTCAGGGAGGGGCAGTGGACTGAAGGGGAGAGTCCGGCTCTGGGGCTGGGGCCTCCATATGGAGTGGTTGCCATATGACCACGTTCTGGGGAGCCACAACGGTCCATGACGGGGCTGCTTAGAGCTGGAACTCTCAGGCCCACCCAGGCCCTTGGAGTCAGGCCTGCACGTCCCCGTGGCCCAGGGTGCGTGTGAGGATGGAGAAGTTCTTCTTCGGGGTGGGAGGAGCCAGGGGAGGGCTTGCAACCAGGCTTAGGACAAGGAGCCCTTTCAGGATTGTTCATCTGTGCATGTGAGCTCAGAGATCTGGCAGCCAGGAGCTGCGGGACTGAGCCCTGAAGCTGGAGGGAGAGTCCCGATGTCCTGCTGGAGGAACCGGCGGGGCAAGACCCACATGGAGGCACCGGACAGGCCTGGGGAGCCGTGTTGGCCAGAGGTGGTCCACACTCTGCATGATCATTTGTCAGTTCCAAGGGGGAGCAGGGTTCACTGAGAGCTGGGGTTCTGGGCATCACCAGTTTCTCCCCACTCAGGGAACCCAGCAGAAAAACTAGGGCAGTGGTTACTTGAGGCTTCAGTAAAAGAAATGTTACTAGAATTTCTATAAGCCTAGAATTTCACATCATTAAAATAAGTTCAGAAAATGCACTTTAATTTGTTAGTGGTTCCAATAAAAGAAGACTCTCTGAACAATAATGTTTCATCCTGGGAATCAACTACAAGACCAAACACATTTGGTGGAAATAGCTACCCTTCAGCAGGACAGAACGACCCATGAAAGGCTCCAAGACCTCGGTGGGGGTGGCCTTCCGCTTGTCCCACAGCAGATGAGGAAGGGGCGGTGAGGTCACTGGTCTCAGGGCTCAGAGAGTGAGGAGCCTGCAGGGTCACCGAGGGGAGACCGGCCTTGGACACGGGTGGCCTGACTCCCAGGCCCATCTCAGCTCCCAGGCCTTCCTGCCTCTGGACGTGGGCCAGGAGAAGGGGGTACAGTTTCCGCTCCGGGAAGGGGACACCTCCTGCCCGGTCTCCCCTTGGCCTTCTTGAATTTTCTTCTAGAGCTTTCTGAGCTGGGCATGCCCAGAACACAGCAACCTGTGCCCCAAACCCAAAAGTGGCTCCTACAAGGTGCTTTGTGGAGAGCTAGGCCTTAGGCAGAGAGAAGCAGGAGCAGTGTGAGGGTGACCTGCCACCACCAGCCTCCTCTGGCCTCCGCCCCCACTTCTATTGGCCAAATCCACCGGGGACCCTGTTGGTGCCGCCCATGCAGGAGCCTCCCAAACAGAGCAGGGAGTGGGCTGGAGGGTTGGGAAAGCCGAGTGCGGCGAGGACAGGACTGGGGCTCCTCTGTCTGGCTCAGCTGGGCCCCACATAACAGCAGGTGCTCATAGCATTGGTGGAGGGGGTGGGAACTGCCCTGAGTGGAGGAGGGGGATGTGTGCCCACAGGTCTCCCCGCCCCGAGCAGGGCCACCGCTCTCGGCAGGCAGTAGGTCGTCAGCCCCAGAGGCCCGGGAGAGAGCTGGGGGCACAGGCTGGGGTGATTAAACCAACTTGCCAGATTCTGGCATGAGTGAAGGATGGTCGTAGGAAGTGGGTTTGGAGCAGCAGAAACACCACGCAGGCAGTCCTGATGCTGGGGCGTCTCAGTGTGGAGACGGGCTCGAAGGAAAGGCAGAGGAAAGACAGAAAAGTCCCTCCTGGAGGCAGGGGGCGTCCACGGATTTGTTAGCACAGCTACAAACTTGGTTGAATTAAACCCACAGAACAATCCGCACACAGAGCTGAAGGAAGCAGATGATGTGGACGCAAATGAGCACAGTTTGAAAGCTTTCCAAAAGGAAGCCATTAACCCGCAGGGCGGGGAGCAGACACCACATCTCCTGCGGGGCTCAGGCGGCTACTGCTTCCTGAAGCCGACTGGTGCTAGCTCCAAAAACGCTCAGCGTTGAGGAAAACAAGATTCAACCCAACTCCCAGATGCCGGGCCACCGATGACACGAAGTCCCCCCACACACCCCATCTCTTTCTCCTCCTGCCAGTATCACTCACGCCCAGGGGCAGACCTCTCCCGCTGTGGATCAAGATACCTTCCAGCCAGCTTGGGAGTCAGACCAGCCCGCCACCGCCCTCCTTGCTGGGGCCGCAGGGGGCTGCCCGCGCCTCACTCCCCAGCATGGTCCCAGCCTCAGCCCAGCTACTTGGTTGTCGCATTTCACACACACCCGACCCAGGGAGCAGAGACACCCCCACCCAGGAATTCTGGGGCAGGGACTGCGCAGTTCAGGGCTGCTGTTTGTCCAAAACACAGTGAGTGAAGTGGGGGGAAGGGTGGAGTGAGGGCCCACGGCGGGGAGGCGTCAGCCGTGGGGCTGGGGGAGGAAAAGCCCTCCTGCCTCCCACCGGGGGTTACACTAATTAGGAGGCAGAGCTGGTCCTTCCAGTGGAGTTTCTTCATTTGAATGTGTTTCCCGTGCTGGGGGGGCTGTGGCCCTACCGTGTGATGGGGCCCCATGCCCGCCTCCCAGGCCTGGGGTGCGTGTGCCGTGGGCACCTGTGCTGTGGGCACCACAGGGTGGGCGTGGGGGTCGTCCTGCATTCTCCAGCTGAAACCCAGCTGCGTCCCGTCTCCTGGTTGTTCTTTAACCTCAGCTCTTCCATCCCCTCCAGACTTGCTTCACTGACTCCAGACAGATCCCACGGGCTCACCAGAGTCACTCCCCGAAACCTGCGCTGGTGGCCCTCAGGGCACAGGCGGGAGTCCCCTTTCTGGAGGTGAGGGTGAGCCCGCCTCCTGTCCCTGCAGCGACGGTCACCCGCCAAGGCTAGGCTCGCGCCGTCCGTGATATTTACTTGACACTGTGGGCAGCGCCTTACGCAGGCGCTCTGCGGTGGGAGCTGCTACTTTACACAGAGTGCAGCCGGGATGGGGGTGTCTGTGACACGGGGACCTGAGGGGGAGGAGGCGGCACCAGAGGTCCTGGGCAGGATCATTTGTGCAGAAGGAACAGCAGGGGCAGCGCTGCGGCGCATGTGAGGAGCAGCAGAGAGGCCGGTGTGGCTGGAGTGTGGCCAGGGTGTTGCTGGTGGGGACAGCACTGCCCCGTCCTCCTCAGGACTCCTGCCCCATAAGTCAGGGTCTGGGGCCATTCTGGATCCTGGCCAGACCGACAGGCTGCTCCAGAGAAAGGCAGACCCCTCAGACAGGCTTGGGTTCAGGAAACCAAAGTTCCAATGGACAAGTAGAGGCCCAGCTGGTATTAAGTTCAGCCCAGGGTGCACACCGAGTGTGCCAAGGGCCGACACGGTCCCCAGCCCATTCTCAGGGCTCTGCCTGCCTTATCGCACACGATCCCACGAGTGAGCTCAGGTAACAGGTGGTCGTGACGGCCAGGACCGCCCGGGTTCCAGCCCCACACACGGAGCAGGACCTGTGCTCAGTCCCTCGCGGGCAGGAGGCTGCGCTCTGCCCTCATTCCTCACTGCCCCAGCCCAGCACCCCTTCCCAAGCCCTGCTTCTCGGTGGCTCCGTCCAACCTGACACCCAAGGAGAGGGAAGGCTTCTGGAGTGAAGCAAACACAGCTTGGGCCCCCTGCAACCCTGATTCTGCCGTTGGGAGAAAAGGCGGCCCAGTGCTGGAAGGAGAAGGTTCTGTGCAGCGTCCTCTGCCCCCGGCCCACTGCCCAGGCTCTGCGGCCAGCCGGCAGGAGCGTCTGCTGAGGGGTCTCGGAGCTCAGCGCTGCCTAGGGTTTCAGAAATCTCTAAATCTCCCCACCTCTGAAAGGTTCTGATATAAAGTGAAATCTCGTTGCAGCAGTGCCCCCGCCCCATCCCAGATCTAACCTCTGGAGGAGCCCAGGGAAGGTCCGGGTGGGAAGGTCCCAGCAGGACACGCTCCTGGGGTCGCTCGCCTCTGAGCCTCGGCCACGCACTCGAGAAGGAGCGACAGTCTATTTCACAGGCTGGCGTGTCCAGCAGAGGCTGGCTGAGCGCCGGCCGTGCGCCAGGCGCGTGCTGGTGCCGGTGCCGCTCCCCGTCCTCAGAGGCACTGAGCGGAGTCTGGCGCCCAGGGGAGTGTGTCCTCTTGTTTGTGTAACTGTGGGCTGTTTGTCCTACTTTCTCTTTTCCATCGTGGGGCCATGAGAGCAGAGGATAGGCCTATTTCTTTTAGATCCTCTTGTAAGAAATTGGGTAAGGTCAGGAGCACAGAGAAAGCCCCCAGGGAGACCGAAGAGTGCCTGCAGGTAAATAGGACGGCCGGCCCGGACTCAGGGTCCAGGCTCCAGGGGACACCGGGGAGGCAGTGGGAGGATGCTCAGCCCGACGGAGGCCTGCATCTCCAGGCCCTGCTCTTACTTAACTGATGCCGCGGGAGGCAAACAGCCAGTTCCTTAAGGAACACGGATACATTTGTCGGTGTCTCGATTCTGTTGATCCTGTAAACATAAGGAGAGCCCAACATTCTACTGTTCTGAGTTTTGCAATCTTCACAAAATAAATATTTGCCTTCAAAAGCAACAACTCAGATAACCATCAGGGTAACATTCTCGAGCGTCGTCCCCCACCCCCAAGCCAGGAGCTGAGGTCAGCGCAGAGAGCTGTGTGTGGTCTGTTGGATGATGACTTTCACGTGGAAACCTCAGGTTGGAAACCAACTGGCAGCCATTTGGAAAAGTTTGGTCTCTCAGTTTCTAGATTTGACTCAAAACCAAGAATCCCCAGTCCCTGGGACGTCCATTGGTTTCCTCCGTCCACCAGGTGAGGAGCAAAGTGGCTTAAGCGAGTGCTAACGGGGGATGAAGACACTGCGAGGACCTCAGGGGTCGTGGGGACTGGACTGGCCCTGCCGGAGGCCACCGCGTAGTCAGACGCCCGCTGGGTGTTCACACACCTCAGGGACGGGTCTCTCTCCAAACCCCTCTAAGAATGAGGTAAGACTGTAAAGGAGTCCTGCCGATTTTAGATGACACAGTGACACACAGATGACACAGCCCAGCAGCAGAAAACCATGCCATGCAGACCTCGTGCCATTTATAGGTGCCACCCTGGGCCGCCGCCGCAGCCTCCTCTGGGCTGCGCTCTGCAGACAGGCCGGCTTTCTGCGGAGGGGGGAGCATCTAAATAGCCCCACAGTATCCATTCTGACTGGTTTTCTTCATTATGGACAAGAAGTTTTAGGAACAGTCATTTTGAGCCATTACTGAGAAATACATCTTAAAGAAAATGAACCTTGGGAGTCCTTTAAAAAAGTGCATTTCAATATTTTTAAGGATTAGGGTTTTCTGGGCCAGTGGTAATGTTCGTTAGGCAAGAACATGGACCTCAGTCATAACAGTAACCCATGAAGCCATCTCCACCAGGTAAACAAAACCTGCCACACCGACGGGCCTCTGTAGCCCGCCCCACCGTGCTGTGGTCTCCGGTACCGTCAGGAGCCCAGCCGGATGCCAGGCCACTGAGGCCCCCTCTGGCTCCTCCCTCAGGACCCGTCCATGAGCTGTCACCACCCCACTTCCCACAGACAGGTCCCTTCCTGCCCAAAACATCTCCACGGCCCTGTTATGAGAGTGAACTGAGCCTGCCACGTGCTCGTGTCCATGTGCTGGATGGGTCCTGCGGCCAGGGCCACCCCGACTCCATGAGGGCGTGTGGAGTGGACGGAGCCACTCTGAGTTGTCCAGCCAGAACTAAAGCCCCAGCTCGAAATCAGTTCCCTGGCAACTCACCCGGCCGGGAGAGGAGGCTTCCTGACTGACCGTCAGGGCACTGCTCTGCCCGCCCAGCCCTGCCTGTCTCCCAGTGCGGGGAAGCATGTCCCATCTCTCCCAGTGATGGGGGCAGGGGAGTGCATGGAGCTGGCGGAGGCTCGGAGCTCTGGGCTGACCGCTGGAGTATCCAGGAGGGCTGGAAGGGCCATGTTTGACTCTACGAGAATGTTAAGTGTTTTCTTTCTGGTTTGAGATTTCTAAAAATGTAAGCATTTGTTTCACATCAGTCTTCAAAATTTTTCTCAGAAGGGGCCCCTTTGTCATTATTAATTGCAAAGAGAGCAGATGTCGAATTCAAAGGCCAACTGCCCCTGCCACCAGCCCCCAGCCCCACCAGCCACCTCTGTCCCACCAGCCCCACCTGTGCTCTCAGGAGGAGGCCACCTGCAGATCAGCTCATGGGAGCTGGGTTTCAAAACACACCACCTGGCTGCTGTAGGCACGGGTGGTCCCAGGATGGCCTGGGCAGTCCCACCGGCCTCAGTGAAACCCAGACTCCTCGCCGTGGCCTCCAGCTCTGCTCACTCTGCCCCCTGGTCTCCTCTCTCACCCCCACCTTCCCTCTGCTGTAGCCACACTGCCCTCCTGCTGGGGTGAGACCTCTTGGGTCCCCCCGCCAAGATTCCGTCCTCTCGAAAGGCCCCTCACTCTCTCCCAGGCTCTTTTCTGCTCACCGGCGTGCTTCTTCTCAGTGCTAGGTTTACTGAAGTCGTGTCCCAGGACTATGGCTCCTCTTTCCTCACTGGAAGGGGAGTGCCACGAAGCAGGGGCACTTCCCCACTGCCCACAGTGCTGTCGTGTCCCCACGTCCCGGGCAGTGCCTGCCACGGGGCAGATGCTCAGAATGACTTGTTGGACGAATGAATGAATGTACATTAAAACCATCATGACATCCAACCTCCTCTCTCTTGGGCGTGATGTTTAGGAAACGCGGAACTGGAATTCGGCAACACCAACCTGTTCGTAGTAGAGATCTGGCCTGACAGCTTCCAGACGGCGCCCTCTGGCTCGCGTCTGCAACCGGGATGCGCGTGTCTGTCTTTACATCCTGAGAAGGTGCTTTATGCCAGGATTAAGGAGCTGCTGGCAGAAATCTCTCCCCATTGCTTCAGGAGGCTAATCTCTCACTTCAGAGTCTGGGCTCACCCTCGGCCTCTGAATCCAGCCCCTGAAGGGTTGAGCAGTGTCAATCCTGAGGGTCTAGAAACAGCACAGCTGAGCGTGTGGCACTGAGTCCGTGGGAGAGGGATGGGCGAGCAGGGTCCCTCCGCGCCAGGTGCAGAGCCAGGCCTGACGCAGGGTCGTGCCCACGCTCTCACCGCAAGGGCATCTTCTCATTTCCCGTTGATCCGTCTGCTGGAGATGGAAAAGGCCTCCGGGTGGTTAGTTCTGTGAGAACCATGTGCCCAGACCTCGGGGCATTTCCAGGGGTCCCAGGCAGAGGTCTGGGCTGCTGCCCAGCTTGGAGCTGAGTGGTGTGTCTGACGACCCGGGCACCTGTGTCTGCCTGCGCGTTGGCCGGCGTGACTCCCTGTCCCTGTGTCCCTGACTCTGACTCGACGTGTGAGCAGAACTGGTGACCTTTCTCTGACATAGAGGATCCCACCCACCCGTCCACTGGCCATGTCTGTACTGAGTGCCCTGCACGTGCGAAGGACGCCCCGCAAACGCCTGGGGTGCTGGGGTCCTGTGTGCACCGCCTGGGGATGGCCCACCCTGCTTCCCAACCCGGGCCGAGCTGTCCCTAAGCTCTGATCCGGTGGGGTTACCCGCCCTGGGCAACGCCTGGTGACCTTGGGATGGACAGTGACGAGAAAGTAAATGCAGCACAGTCTCACCTGTACTGACGGGGGACATCGTGCACTTGGGAGGCCTGAACCCCGAGGCCACTGGAAATTTCCCTTAGTCGCTGGACTGTGTTAGACTGAACCACCTGAAGTTACCCGTGTTCAGCTGTGTCTGCTACAGACACACAGCAATGCCGCAGTTTCCCTGTCACCAAACATCTGTTGGGGTGACCCCCAAGAACGAAACGTGGTGTATGGGCCGACATGACTGGGACCCGAGACCCACCTGCTGAAGCTGGTGGTGGCCCCCAGAGGTGGGGACAGAGGGCCTCTGCACCAGCTGGGCACCGGGTGCTCTGCCCACGGCAGCTGTGGCTGGGGTCACAGTGTCATCGGCCCTGCGGGGCTGGACGGGCCCCTGATCCTCTCTAAGCCTCGAGTCCCTTACTTGAAAAGCAGAGAAGACGTGCATGAAGCTGTAAAAGGCAGAGGGGACGCAGTGCCTGGACTCCGTTCCTTTCCCTCACTCTATTTTTTAGGGAAATAATAACTCGAGGTTGAGTGACAGCCCGACCTCGCTGTGCCGGGAGGAGCGCTCAGAGGCCAGGGCTTGGACTCTGCTTCCTAATTGACCTAATGTGCCAAATGAGCTTAATGTGAGCTAATTAATGATGCTATCGGTGGTGGAATTACCACGGCAGAGCCGAAAACAGCATCAAAGCAACGAGCAGGCAGGTGTCCGCTGGATAATTGAGGAAACTGGGGCCGCGAGGGTGCAGGCAGGACCCCAGAGGCTGGGTGGGGGGCAGAGGGAGACCGCGGGGCTGAGCCACTTAATTGCCGGGCTCCCAAAGCGCCACCCTGGTTACAGCTCCTGTGCTTGAACTGCAGGTTTCCCCGAGCCTTTGAAGCTGGGCTCCTGGGCATTTCCTTGAGAATGAACTCCATTTTTTTTTTTTTTGAAACCACAAAACTCATTCACCTGGAGCCAGGAAGAAGACCCAGGTGACCTGGCTTTCATCTGTGGTCCTTTGGGACCAACGGAACTTTGTCGAGAAGATGCTCCCGAGTTAAGAGCCGGCGTGGTTTGTGCCTGTGAGGTCGGGGGGCGGGGACCAGGGCTGCCCTCCCCAGTGGTGCTATGAAGGGCAGGGGACACTGACTCTCCAGGAAGAGGGTGAGCTCCCGACACGTCTGAGCCTCACAAGTCTGTATCTTCCACAAATGAAAACACTGTTTACTTTTAGAAACTGGGTCATAGCCAGAGAGTGAAAATCAAACGTTTCAGGGAAATCTTATTTACTTTCTCCTCCCAAAGACACGTGCTTCCAGGACTACCGCAAACTACGCCCCAGTACAGCCTGGCTCACTTGGGGGAGAGAGTGAGGGGTGTGCAGGGACCCCTGCTGCCCCAGCCCACGGCGGGGCCGTCTGCCTCCCCCCACCAGTGACAAGGGACACAGGGCTCATCCCCCAGCTTTGATGAGGTGGACTCCGGTGGACTCTGCCAAGATGACACTTGGGAGGTTTTAAGTGGCCGTGGCTTAGAAATCTCAGAGCCTCCAGTCGAGCAAAAAACCTTTCTGTTATCTGAATTGAGCCCTTTACTCCTTTAGTTCATTATGCTTTTTTTTTAACCTCTTTAATATTTTGAATTCACTGCAGTTTCACACTTGGTTGGAAAGTGTCTCAGAATCCAACATCGAACCGCTAGGCGGTGGCGGCTGAGAGCGGTGGGGGCGGGGAGGTCTGGCTTCCTTGGCCCCCTCCTCAGCCCTTTCCTAAGTCCCCACCTCCTACCCGTGTCCCTCCAAGTCCCTCAAACTTCCCTGACGGAAGGCTCTGCCAACACATGTCCACACTCCAGCCCGGACTGTTCTAACCGTCCTTCTCAGACCCCTCACCTGCCGACCCGCTGCCCGAACACCTCTGGCCTCCGAGGAGTAGATGCAGTGACCGTGGGGTGTGCCCACACTGCCCACTCTATCCGGGCAGAAGGTGGAAACCTTAGGCCGCAGGGAGAGCTGTAATCACCAGGTACACGTCCACCCTCTCCCCCTACCCTCCCCCAAAACACAGGGCCACGACCTCCGTCTCAGACTTGACTCAAACCGACACCTGGGGGGTGGCTCAAGGGACGGCAGTGGCGTGCAGCAGCAGAGCCCAGCGTGCCCAGCCCTGTGCGCCTCCCCCGCCTGCCAGCCTGGGGCCACCTGAGCAGCTCCCTTTCAGGCTCCCAGAGACCCCGGCTGAAATCTCAAGCCCGCTGAGCACACACACAGTTTGGCTCCTCAGCCAAATGCACAGCCAATAGCAAATGGGGTTGGTGGTGTTTTCCTGAAAACAAAGGAACAACCTCAGGTCTCAGAACTAGGAGCAGACGCACAGTCACCAGGAAGCTTGTTCAAACGCAACCCAAAAATGACACGCATTTCAAAAATGCATTCAGGTGGTCTCTGGAGATGACACGGCTGTCTCACCCACAGCCCAAGAGTTTAGCAAACCAAGAGCCAGGGCGAGGCTTACCTGGACCCCATGGGAGAGTCCGTTTCCGATCCAAGCAGAAGGTGGTCCGTGAGGAAAGCCAGGAACGTCTTGCCGAGGCCACTCAGGTGGCCGCTGCGCCGTGTCCCTGAAGCAGGTGCTGGTGTGGTGGTGGCCGGCGGAGCTGCCAGGGCGGGCGAGGCGCCTCTCGGCTGTCAGGACCTCTCCTCCTGCTCCACGGGCTCCCTGACTCTCCCTTGACTGCCAGTCCCACCCGGAGCCAGAGGGAAAGTCGGCCCAGAGGCCTCTCTGCACACAGACTCACCCACACCACCTAGAGGCCTCTCCCAGCACGGGCGCCCGCCCAGCTCACACCTGGCTCCACCAGACACCCCGTGGAATTGGTAAAATCACAGATTCCTTTCTTTGGTGGGGGTGGGAGCTGGGGGGCTTGCTTCTCCCAGAACAACCAGAGCCTCTGGGCCCTGGAATGCTAGAAAGCTCAATTAGCATTAAAGTACCATCACTCAAAATGTGATCCCCCAGGGACCCGCCACCGAGGCGGCCACAGGCAGGGCTCACTTCCAGTTGGCTCTGAAGCCCTCGCTCTGTTCCTGCCCCGTCCTGCCTCCTCCCCCAAGTCCACTGCAGAACAAGCCCCCGGACCGCACGTCTCTCCTTCCCCGGCACCCTACACACCATATATACTCCACATAACTGATTCCAAACAGCCACACACACCCGCGGGACCTCGTGCCCCCCACGGAAGGAAGCAATGAGGAAGACATCTGAAAGGAACACTGTGAAGGGAACTGCCTTTAGTATCTGTCAGTCCTCCCAGTTCCACCATCCTGAACAAGGAGGTAAAGCGTCCAGCCCTGCTCTCCCCAGCCCCACCCGCACACAGGGAACCCCCTTCCAAGGCTCAATTCCTATCCCCTCCTTTTCCATCTTGTCTCCACCCAGATTCACAGAAGAGAAGGAAACAGTTAAGAGGGACACAGAAACGTGTGGACGGGCGAGGGTCCTGAGGACAGTCGTCTCCCTCCTGAGGGTGAGCAAACCTCGGTTCCCGACTTTTTTACCAACATGACGACCATCCCAGTAGCTGAGGTTTAAACAAGAATTTCATCCTGAGCATTGAGACTGGCTCCTCCATGCGGCCCATGCTGAGCCCAAGCTGAGGGCTTGTCATAAGTTACAACTACTAAAATTACTCAATGAAGAACCTAGGAAAACAAACAGAATCTATGTATTCTGGGCTAATATAGAATTTCTATTGTGTATAATTTTGATTATTTGGATGATTATTTTGTTAAGTGTGTTTGAGGATGAAGATTATCTTGGGTGTAACTTTTTTTTCCTACTAGAAATTAAATGGCACTTTAAATTTATGAAAAAGAGAGGACACAGATACTGCCAAAAGACAGGAGAAAAGAGAAAATGTTAGAATGGGCACAGAACATGGATGCTGCCATAGAAGCCAACGTTTTCCCCTCTTTGAAAAATCCAAGACATTATGCCACTGAGAAGGGTGGCAGATGGTTATGCCTGCAATTTTCACTCATTATATCCAAATGAAAATGAGTCTACAAATTAATTCCACTGATTAAGAGGAAGAAAGAAGCAGGAGACATTGTTGCTTATCTTCATCATTTAAGGCTCCGGAGCACTGAAGACGGGTGATTTCTGTTTTGCTCATTTCCTAAAAGGCTGAGGCAGAAAGAGCAAATGGTTAAAAATAGCACATAAGAACACCAACCAAGACTGCAGAGCGCGGTGGGCAACCGGGTCTCGGGGTCTGTGCAGAACAGAGTGAAACGTGAACACGTGCTGGATATACACGCCCGAGCCCTGCCCCGCCTGCCCCTCACATCCAGGGTGCACGGACGCATGGCTGGGACCTGGCGGAGGAGCTGGGCAACCCCCGCTTCCAGCTCCTTGGAGCCACAGCCTTGCAGATGATCCTGGAGTTCAGTGGGCTCCGGACCGGGAAAGACACTCTCCCAGCAGACCAGACACTTCCCAGCGAGTGCGCTGACCACATCCCAGTCATCTGTGTCCTAGTGCCCAGCTCCTGTCCTGTGAGCAGGAAGAGACTCGTTCCGTCTCAGAGCAATCTTCTGTTTGATGTGCTCACACGTCAGGCCGGTGGAGGACCTGGGAACCGGACACGACTCGGTGCTGGGGTAACACGTGGAGGAAACGCCCCAAGTCTCTGCCTCGAGAAGTTAACACTCTGGGGAGACAGAGCCCCGTCAAGTCACCAAGACAGAAACGTACTTCCCGGAGGAGGTGAGCAGGGCTGGGCCAGGCCCCTGCGCTGTGTGGGTGGGACTGTTGCTGCCTGGTGACACTCTCCTCCTGCCCAGTTCCTGTCTGCAAAGGTGGCATCGGACCAGATGCACCAAACCTGAGGGCTCCTTTCCGGGAGCCGAGCCCCGACGCTCAGCTACCCCGACCTGAGCTCCCGCAGCAGCTGTGCCCCTGGTCACCTGCAGAGTCTGTCACTGGGCCCCTTCCAGGGAATTGTATTGCTTGAATCATTATGAGTATTGGATGAATTTTTAATGCCCATGGTGAGTCCTCGGTGATACTAAGTAATTCAGAGTGTTCCAGTTCAAAGATCAGGGGCTTATTTTAGGAGAGGAGCAGGCCGCTGCTTCTGGTAAGGTGAGCAGGAGGGAGACTGAGTCTGGGGGGGCCCCTGCCCGCTGGGCCCTGGGCTCACGTCCACGACCCAGGAGGCGAAATGCTGAGGGAGCCGTCTGCCTGCCGGAATGCGTTCCCCACCCCATGCCCTGCACAGGGTGAGGGGCACCGCTCGGGTCGAAGGCAGAGTAAATGGGGCGTTTCAGCTGGTTTTATCCGACACTGAGGTTCTGCGTTTATGTAACTGAACTTGGCCACGCCCAACTTGTGCTGCTAATTAAAGAGGTCAAAGTCTGGCTTCTCCACTTCCACCTCTCCCAGGATTCAGACCTGGAATTCGAATCCTGCTCCTTACAAAGGGACTCCCCCCACCACCACCTGCGGAGAGGAGGCGACCTGGGCTGAGAGGAAGCTCAGGTCTGTCAGGGCTGGGTGGGGCCAAGCCCTTAGGCCCCTCCTCTGTGACATCCCCTCACTGGTAACTGAAATGTAATGAAGTTGATCCCACCGAATGACCTCGGGAGCTTGACTAGCACAAAGGTTCCAAACACTAACCTTTTCATGGCCTGTAATGGTGTCATTCAGCGCAGCAGCACAGATCAGCGTGCCTGTCTGATAAACAGGATCACAGGAGTGTTATGAAACCTACTTACGCTGCAGCAGAAAAAGTAAGAGAGGGGAAACCCGAATTTGGAAATATAGAATATTGATGTCATCATTTAAAAATCAACAGATTCATTCTTCCAACAGACAGTTTCATATTTCTACCATTATTCATGGCTTTGGGGAAATGGGGTCAGTGGTTCAAGGGATAATCACTCTGTTAGCTTCGCTCAGCAGGGGAACATGAGACCACAGGACAAACGTGTACAATTACCAGTTCACTGGGTTACATTCCACAAAGATTATTAATGGGATTTTTCTCATACTTATGAGGACATTTTGAAGTTTATCTGTAAGGCAGGAGAGTCGTCAATTTATGAGGGTGATGTGTTTTGGGAGCGTTTACTTTCACAGTAACATCTGGTTTGTCCCTGCTCTTTTTTCACGAATATGAGCTCATTGTCCTCAAAAACTGTGGTCAACAAAAGAAAACCCACTGGGGACATCTTAACGGGAATTCCCCCTGGTTGGCCAAGCTGCTGCCCAGTCCGCAGTCTCAGCGCTATTCCGGGGGGCACCCTCGCAGCAAGGTGCGCCCCACCTTCACGACTGTCCCATGAGCCAGAGCGGGAGTGTGTGTCTTCCAGAAAGGCCGCCCCATCCCCTCTGCTGCTGCTCCGTGTCCTGGGGGCTGAAGCCCTGGTTGGAGGCCCTGCCCTGAGTTCATGCCTGGGTTGGTGGGCTGAGCCTCCCGCCCCCAGCAAGCCGCCGTGGGCACATCGGACTGGTGATCTTGGTCCTTCTCAGGATTGTACTGATTTCGTGATGAGATGGGCGTGTACACCCGTGCTCTGTCAGCCCACGGCTGTAGCTCTCCCTCCATCCCGAAATTGTCCTGGCCTCCCGGGCTCCTGACTGCAAAGCCGACAGGTGCCCTTTAGCCTTCATTTCCCGGGAGCTCTGCCTGCACCACACCTGCCACCGCCTATCTCTTCCTCCTGCAGAAACCCTCCTCTCTCTTCCATCTGGTGGTTCATCGGGTCCTTGGGTGACCGTCTTCCCCTGCCTCCCTGATGGTGGTGGCCCCACGCCTGCCTCCGTGCTCTCCCAGCTTCATGGTCCAGCAGCTACGAGCAGGCCGATGGCTCCTGCTTGTAGATTTTCAGCCCAGATCTCAGCCTTTGAGCTTCAGTTCTTGTGTCCAGCTGAGCGCGAAGCAAGTCATCAGGAGGTCTCAGATGCTGGGAACCACGCGCATCCACTCCAAAGTCGTCTTCACTCCCTTGTTCCCGAGTTCAGCAGATGCATCCTGAGGGAGCTCACGGGGTCACCGACGTCTTCCGGCCCCAGCCCCTGCATCCTGCCCACTTTTCCCCCTGGGCACTGTTCCTGGGCTTTGGACTTCAGACTGAGCAGCCAAAGGGTTCAGGTCTCAAGTCACTGCTTTTCTAAAATGATTTCTGCAAATGAACTCACTTATTTTGTGTTCTTATTGTCCAAATGATGGCAGAGTTTAAAATTCTTACTAGCACGGACGCGTGGTTGTCTGGAGGGGCCTTGGTGCAGCTGCTCACAAGCTCGCTCCCCTGCCTGGTCCCTCATCCCAGAAATGGGACAGTGACGGTATCTGCTTCATGGGCTGTGGGGACACTTATGGGACAGTGTGCACAGGGGTGTGGCTGGGAGCTTGGCGTAGGATGGAGGGCACCAGCTACTGCTCCTACTGTTCAAGACGACACCCAGTTCTTTCTGCAGAAGCACCTCTGGCTGTGACTCGTGGACTTGGTGGCCATGTGGCAGCAAGTCTAAAGGCACCCGGCATCTCGGCGAAGCACCAAGATGACTCTGCCTCTCGTCCAACCGAGCAAGGAGACCCTGGTCCGGTCAGATGTCAGGCACTCACTTTACTTTGAGGATAGGCGACTGTTGTGACTTTTCACTTTTTTGGCACAAAAGTTTGCTGCCTATGGTGGTGACACTTGAAGATTCCAGGACAGGCTGATGGCAGAAAGCACAGCCCGTGTTACTGATGCTTCTCGGATCTTACCATTTGTAAAGATCTGTGAAATCCCTGTGAGTAAGTAGGCTTTTGAGACGGCAAAGATTGAATAGTTTTCTTAAAATGTCACAAAATTTCCCATTTTATTCTTAGGGAAATGTGGTGGGCGGTGGGGAGAAAGGAAGTCACTTTGCGACTTTCTATCAGAAGCAGAGGTCACAGGCTTGCATTCGGGCTGTAAGAGGCGAAGGGTTTCAGCAGAGCAGGTTTCTAACCTGCCCACGTGGATTCAGGTCCGTCCTTCATTTCTGACTGCACCTCACCTGTGTCCTGGAAAGTCCCTACCTGCCCTCAAGGACGACCTGCAGGCGTCAGACCAAACTGTGCACCTCCCCAGCAGCAGTGGCACCGGGAACCGCTTCTGGGAGCTGCAGGGACAACGCGGAAGTTCAGCTCCAGGTCAGCGGGGCAAGGAACTGGACCCAGCGTGTCGGTCCTGCAGAAAATGCTGAGCCACGGAGAGCTGTCAGAGTCGGGGCAGAGAACGGCGTGCGGGGCGCGGAGGCAGCACACGTGATACAGATGGTGTCCCGGGAGGAGGACAAGGAGAGAGGAAGCGAAGTCCTGCGAACATGCAGGCAGAGCAGGCGTCCCACGTGGAAACTGGGGGGTCCGTGGAGAAGAGGCAAAGGGGTCAGGCCGTGGTGGGGAGACCCCACAGGGGTCTGGATTAGTGGTCGCTTCCTGTGCTCCAGGCATCAAGCGCTCTGCATGATTTAAAGGAACAATCCTCACAACAACCCTTTGAGGTCGTCATGCCCACCACCCCTTTTACAGGCAAGAAAAACTGAGGATCCGCGAGCAACCTGCCCAGCTGGCTAGTAGGGGGCAGAACCAGGTGGCAGCTCTGCTCCAGGTGACCTCTTGCTCCAGGTGACCTCCCTGCTCCAGGTGACCTCCCGCTCCAGGTGATGTCTCTGCTCCAGGTGACGTCTCTGCTCCAGGTGACCTCTCTGTTCCAGGTGACCTCCTGCCCCAGGTGACCTCCCGCCCCAGGTGACCTCCCACCCCAGGTGACCTCCTGCTCCAGGTGACCTCCTGCCCCAGGTGACTTCCTGCTCCAGGTGACTTCCTGCTCTCTCAAGCTTGGGAAGCTCTGTCATGGTCCATCTGTGAGCAGCCCCTTGGGGATGGAACTGGAGTCTGGTGGGTGGCTGCCCCCTGGGCTGTGAGGAGAAGTGGGGTGGAGGGTCTTTCCTGGGTCTGTCTCTCTCTCTACTCTCCCTGGGTTAGTCACTCCCAGTTCCAGCTCTCACTTCCTTGGAGAGACCCTCTCATCTCTCCTGTGCTCCTTTGTTCCCTCCTGGTCATTTCCATCTGCAGAGCCCACCACAGGTTCGGGTGCGGAACATCTGAAACAAGACCCACCGTCCTCTCCCGGCTTGTCCACGACTCCCCCCGGCCCTCACCAGCCCTGGTGCACTGCCCCTGGAAGGCCCCGGGACCCCGCCCGCCCGCTGCCAGAGCTGTCTGCTGACCCAGCACTAGTAGGATTCGTTCCTAGACAATTTTAAGGCCAGTTATGCGTGATTTTTATTGAAAACTTTAAATTTAATTGATGTTACATAAACTAATAAGGAAAGTGGAAATACACGTGAAAATAATTTTTAAAGAAAAATTAATTTGACTACTTTGGAAAACTTGGTGAAGGTGAACTGATTAAAAACAGTTGTCATAATTGGATTTTGTGAGACAGCCATGCAGGATGGGGAGGCATAAAAATAGAGGACCCTGCACTCAGATGGCTTCAGTGTCTTTCAGGTTCATTTAGAAACTGGGAGTCAACTCTGGCGCATTACGTCCATGGCTTTTGCTGAACGGACCACCGAGACTCCGGAAAAGGCTTGGCCCAAATTCAAAAGACTGGCAAACAAACATATAATACATAATGTTATATATAATATATATCTATATTTATAAACATAAATATATACATAAGTATTTATAAAACAAATATCTATCTATCTCTATGATTCCCCACTTTAACTGGCTTTTTGATGGAGCAACCACCTAGTGGTCAGTCTGCACGGATAAGACACATGTGTACTGTGCTGGGGGAACAGTGGAGCTGCCCTAGTTCCCAGGGTGTCTCTCCCACCTGGTGCCTCGGGGTGACCCTGTGAGTCCTCCCAGCACCCCCTCTCACTCCTGCCCCAAATCAGAAGATGCCCAAGAGCACCGTGTGAGCCTCACAGACGACCCCCCAGCCCCGGCACAGGGTGTGGCGTCAGGACACTTGTCTCTACCTGCTGCTGGTGGTGGTAACAGACGTCTCCCTGGGGCAGGCATGGAGAGAAACGTGCTGCCTTAGGAAACAGAGGTCTGCTCTCTTATCTACTGGAAGATGTAAGAAGCAAGGGCCCCACACACTCACAAAATCAAGAGACTAAGAGGAGAAATGGAAACCTGCAGGCAGCCTGGCTGACACCAAGGCAGGGGGTTCCCTCCCCGGCCTGCCCCTCCCCTGCAGCTGACATCAGAAGGCAGCCCCTGGCAACCGGGTGGCTGCTGCGTCTCTGTTTAAAGAGCCCTGATTCTAAAGAGCCCATTTCTGTGAAATGGTGACTCACACAGGGAATGGGTAACAGAAGGAAACTTTCCAGACATGGCCCCACACAAAAGCACAGGGTTGAGAGTCACTGTTTCCCACGCTCTCCAGTCCCTCAGAAATGCTTTCTCACGGCCCTTCCCAAATTCAGTGGCATGTCACCGTGGTCTAAGTGCACCTGGGTTTTCTCGCTGGAGCCGGAGTCCGTGAGGTCTGTGCCCATGCAGACCCTCACTGAGCCGGAAGCATGTGGTGGACATACAATTCATGTCTGTGGAGGGAGGCATGGAGGGAGGGAGTCAGGCGGAGGCTGAGAAGAGACGAGAACCAAGGAGACTGCACTTGCATCCACTTCCAGATCGCACCACCGAACGCTGGCTACCCGCACAAGTCCAGTGCTCTCACAGAAAGCCCTTGGCCCCAGGCCAGGCAGAGGATGCTGGGACGGGCCCTGGGCACTCGGTCTCGCCCCTTCCCATATCTGGATGTGGTGCCAACGAACCGTTAGGCAGCTGCCGGGAAGAAAACGAGAGAAAAATCCCAGGTACAGGGACGTCTTTTATATCTAAGACTATTTACCTTGCTTGTGTCCACTTAGATGAAAAGATAGGCTGATCAATTTCAGTGGGGATTTCTGTTATATGAGAGCTTAAAAAGTAATTACACATATCCTTTCCTTACACTTGTAGGAGCAGCCTGGGCGTGCGGAAGATAATCTGGGCCATGCAGAGTAACCTGAGAAGTCTGTCGCCGCACCCGACCCGAGATTACCGACCACAACCTTGCTCTCGCGTTGTCTGGCTCCATAACTGGGATCACACCGTACGTGCCACTTGGTGTCCTGCCCTCTTTGTATTTCGAGCATTTCGCTTGCCATCCTACAATCCCTTGGAAACATGATTAAATGGCTACTTAATGTCCTGGACAGACTATAATGTTGCTACCAATTCTTCTAAGTTTGGACACTGTCAATGGATACTTCCAATCAAATTGCTAAGAAGTCTATTTACACAGTTACAGAGTAAACCTGTTGTGGCAAAGGCGGTAGCCCCCCCGCTTCCTTTTGATCCTTTGAGGCAAACACTTTCTGTTCCGTAGCTGATTATTTGGGAATTCACCTGCAGATCTTCCAACAACTCACATTGCTACAACTGGAATCTTCAGTTTGGGGCCATGACTGATGGCTCCCCCAGGACGATGAGCATGTCTGTGCCACCACCGCAGCCCCCACGACTTACCAGACCCTGCAACACTCTCCCCCTACCACGTCCTCCGGGGCACAGCTGCTGGGAGCGCAGGGAGACCACATCAGCACAACCTCACATCCTCGTCCTGCGTGCTGCCGAGGTGCGCGGCAGAGCTGGCACTTTCCCCTTCGGCTCACCTTTTTGTTTCCCTGGAGTTAGAACTTTCCTGAGGTCCAGAGAAGCCAGAGAAGGAGACCGGGTGCCTGGCTGACCCGGGGGACGTCATGTGAGCTGTGACAGCTCTGGGCCGGCACTTGCTGTGGCAGCTTCAAGAACACAGCTGCTCCACTTCCAGTCTCCAAACGCATACAAAATGCCCCTCTGGCCAAGGGCATCTGGAGCCACTCAGGAGGGGGCTTGGGGCACACTTCCGGTCCACGGAGTCGCCCGGGGCAGACGTGGCCCTGGCTCCCGGTCTGGCTGGTCTGTTGGCTGGGGTCACCACTGTGTCCAGGTGAGCCCTTCATCTCTTTCCTTGATTCACACACCTGTTTCCTGGACCCCTTCATTGATTTACCCTCTTGTTTCGTTGGCACATCCTCAGGAACACTTAAGAACAGCAGGGAGCCACAGGCAGTGAGTGCTTTAGGTCCCAAATGTCTGAAAACGGCTCCATTATACCCCTTAATTCACAGCTTGGATGGACGGGCATTAAGTTCTAGGTTAGAGGTCGTGTTCTTTAAGCACCTGGGGCTGAAGCTGAGTTCAGAGCCACCTGAGTCCCAGTCTTTGTCGTTAATCTGTCTTTGCATCTGTCTTCCTCCCCAGAAGTCTAGCATCAACTTGTTCCCTGGATTCTAAAGTTTGGTGACTTGGTACCCGTTGTGTTGGGGGCTCCGTGGGCCCCAATCTCTCCACCAAGTTCCTTTCCTTCATTTTCTCTTGATGGAGCACCTATCCTATCAGAACTGAGCTCTGGAACTGTGTCTTCTAATTTTCTCTGCGATTTTTCTTTCATTCATTTGGTTGGCTGGTTGGTTGGTTTTTGCCTTTTTTTCCTTCTACCTTTGGGGAAATTTTCTCAGCTTTTTTTCCAAACCCATCCATCGGTTTTTAACTTCTGCTGTCATTTCTTAATTCCCTCAAACTTTTTGTCCTGTAACTATTCCTTAAAAACAGCATGTTGTGCACGTGAGCAAGTCTGTCTTTCTCTCTTAGATGCTAACCTTTCTCTCGTCTTTCCGGAGGTGCTGACACCAGCGACCACAGGGACTTTCTTCTACTCCAGGTTTGTCTGTTTTGTCTATTTTACGGTGGAGGCGTCACCCAGATGCCACTGATGTCTGGTCCCTTCCCTGGATGTTGAGAGAGTCACCCAGATTCTTCTCTCCTTGACACCAGCTGGGGCTTAACCTCTGCACAGGTGTTGTCTCAGTCATGATCGAAAAGTGAGGCAAAACACAGCAGGGTTTTTATAAAAATACACTTTTATCATCAGCACAGAAAGCACTTTTTTTCATGTGATTTTTTTTATTTTAGGATTTTTTTTTTAATCCATCAGCTGTCACTATGGTAGCCTGCTCAATGTTTAACTTCACAACTGATTTCTCTCAAAAAGCAAGTTGTTTGGCGTTTTGTTTGCTTCCTTTTGGAAAACTTTAATGGACTCTTGATAAAGGAGTAATTGTAATAGCTTAAGGGGTTCTCTGCCTCACTCTCAATGTAAAGATTTGTTTCTCTGAAGTAAACACTTTTCTCACTGTAAGTGGCCGGTTCACTGGAGAGGCACACCTGTCCCCCTTGAGAAGTTCACGGGAGGCCTCGGCACACTTGGTTACAGATGATTTAATAACGTACAAACACATCATCAGAAGAGCGGTGAGTGTGTGCCCGCGGGCGGCTCTGGGACACACACAGGTGGCTCCGTAAACCTGTCCTGCGAAGTGCAGGCTAAGCTCCCTCTGTCATTCTCAGTGGCTTCTGCCTAGTCTCACTCTGGCTTATTACTAGAAAAAAGTTTGAAGTTCTAAAGTAAGTACACTTATTTTGTTCCCCACTTTTGAACAACAGGGAGGCAGTCCAGCTCTGAATTTTCTAGACAGTGCAAGAAGCCAGCTAGAATTCCAGTGTCTTAAAGACAAAATTTGATGTTCATGGTTTACGGGCCAGAGCCCTTCAGCTCGATGATACATTTGTTTTCTTTATTAAGCCAGTGGAATCAACCAGATGCTCTCCAGCCAGAGAATAATGGTCTGCCACTAATGAAAACCCACCTTGTTTCTCACGTGGCTGTCCAGGCAGCCTCTAGGGAAACGTAGCCGGAGAGATGCCAGGGCCCCAAAGGAGGCAGGCTAAGACTCCCACTGTGCTGGACACCACGCAGCAGCGCCCGCTGAGGAGCAGTTGAGGGTGAACCCTGTGCCTCTCAGCAAAGCTACATTTGCTCCGGGCCCACTTCCACCCAGACATGGGCATGTGGTGCCAGGTGAGGTGTGTGGGTCCCAGCACAGCAAGCCTTAGCCCAGTGCTCGTAGTAGGAGCTGGTGCAGGTCCGTGGCCATGTCCATGGTGTGTCCACAGCGTGTCCATGATGTGTCCACGGCATGTCCATGGTGTGGCCACAGCATGTCTGCCCATGGTGTGGCCACAGTGTGTCCATGGTGTGGCCACAGTGGAAGCTGCTGTTGACGCAGGACCAGGTTCTGAATGGAACAGTTCAGCTGGAAAAAAAGATCTGCGGAGATATATTTGTCCAGGACCTATGCTCACCCCTTAAAGTAATTGTGTCTCAGAATATTCCGGCATCACTGGTCTTAAAAAGGTGCTCGGCCTGGCTGCCCTGTCCACTCAGCAGCCAGGACAGCTACTCTGGGGTGCAGGGCAGGGGGTCCTTCCTCAGGAAAGGACCTAACATCCAGGTGGCCTTAGAGCAGACTTTGTGGTCAGACTCAAATACCACTTGGTTTAGCTCAGCAATTTGATGCACTGGCTTGATTTCTTGGCTCACTGATTTTTGCCAATATGCAACCCCCATTTGGGGCTCATACTGACTTAAAAAGATAATCTACCTACTTGTTTACCTTTCCATCCATCTCCCTCTTCATTACTTGGCAAATAAACTAAACGCATCTGGCTCATTCTGCCCACATTCTAACACAAGGAAGCTAAGATTACGGGTTAGTCTGGTCTGGGGTCCTGGTTTTGTTACTGAGTTTGGCTCCTATTCAAACTATTCAAGTTATTCAAGTGGGTCTTTGTAGTTAATGTGACTCTGAAACCACCAAATCTCTAAACCAGCACAGACACCGTCTGTGTCCCCAGAACAGGGCTTGGAGGGAGATCCGCAGTAGGTGAGGGGTTACAGGGCACAGGGGAGGACAGGACTGGGGCCAGGTTCGGGGGCAGTGCAGTCAGTGGAACGACTGTGTTTAAACAGGGACCGTTTGGGACATTTTTTGCGCCAGTGTTCTTGTGATTTGTTCACTTTCTTTCACACCTTCATGGCTGTTAGTCCTGGGAAGGGCCTTTGGAAGAGGGCACAGCACACGTGAAGCAACACTGAAGAAACACAAAGTCGCTGTGAGCAGTGGCACGGGCGGAAAGACAGCAGACGGACCCAACACGGAGAAGAGAGCGGCCGTCGAGAGAGTCCCAGAGACAGGCCTCCCACAGCCCGTGAGAACCCTCCCCCAGATCATGAAACAGGCAGAGAAGGGACGAAGGGGTCGGGGTTAGTTCCCTGAAGCAGCTCACGCCTGGGCTCAGCAGACGAGTCAGATGACAGCTGAAGGGATAATGGCTGTTTGTAGTAACACCAAAGAAAGCCCTCAATTCCAACGTGAATGTCACCGTCACTGAGTGACCTCTCTGCAGATGCAGATGGAGGATCAGTCTAGTGACTTCGGTGGACCCGATGGGGAGAAGAAACACAGCATCTAACAGTGGCGTGGGAGGTGGCTGTGGTCGGTGCCCACAACGGGGAGCATTTTCCATTTACAGTCAAGGTATTATCCAAACACGACAGCCCGCCAGGGCCCTGGCCCAGGAGGGGCTGGTCAGGCGAGGTTGGTCCTCCGGCCACGGCCACACACCTCCACCCCTCTGGCACCTCTCTCCCCCCAAACCCCACCTCCCGCCTTGTCTTGCTAGAGCTGCACCCAAAGACCCTCCTTTGCAGATCAGAGCCCACGTCCTGGGGAGCAGCGCAGAGTGAAATGTCCAAGCTCCAGGACCTCCTTGGGAGGCTGGAATTTTGGTTGATGAATTATCCGTTCAATTCAATTGGTGAATTAGCTCTCGGCCAGTGGAGAGTATGAAGTCAGGGCTGAGCTGGGCAGAGAGGGCATCCCCTCACCCCCGCCTGTCCGCCCTCCCGGGTCCCCTCCGCCCTCCCGGGTCCCCCCCGCATGTGTCGCTCAGTCCCACACAGTGACACACCGGGGCCGCCCCGTGTTGAAGGGCGGACTGCTGAGTCAACATCGGAGCGTATCCAAGCCCCTTTTCCATCTCCTCTGTGGGGTCCAGGCATCTGGACCCCAACCGACCTCACGGAAGATGCGCTGGGCTTTCCCCCCCGCGGGCTGGGTCGGCTGAGCAGCCCTCCCCGCACACAAGTTCAGGGCCCTGACCCCTCCTTCACTCCCGCCACCAGAGGGTCCCTGGATCCTTGAGACGTGATGAGTGTGTGAAAGCGTTTGGTGACCACGACTTCAGCTGTGACTGTTTTGTCTACTTAGGCCTCACCTCATCCCCAAAGAAAGGGTTAAGGCAACAGTACTGTCATGACTGTTACCCGGACGCCTGGACCCTCCTATGGCGACGTGATGGACGCACGACATTTGTGATGGTTTTAGGGGAAAAGGGCCCCTTTGCCCCGTCAGTGCCGAGCCCCACGTGGCTGCAGGTGTCAGAGCGAGGCCGCCGTGGGCTGACCTCATCAGGTAGGAAACGGGCCCATAAAGGAGTGACTGACGCAACTTCCTGCGAGGAAGCTCTTCCCTGCAAGTTATCAGGCGGACCCCCTGGCGCTCCCGCGGAAAGGGCAGTTTCCCGGGGAAGAGTCTCTCCTGTGACGAGGAGATTCGGCAGCAGATCGATCCTGTGGGTCTGACTTGCAGCACTGGCTCCAAAGCAGAGGAGGGGCGACCTGTTGGGGCAGGACGCAGGCCTCCGGAGCCCCCGCCCGGCGAGTCCCTGGGGGTGAGCGTCCTGGGCCCCCTCCTCTGTCCGTCTGTCCTTCGTCACTAGTGCTGCGGCCAAGAGGCCCGGACAGCATGTCCAGCCGTCATTACTGGCCTGTGTCCGGGGGTCAGCAGGTTGGTTGGATCCTGACACTGAGGCTGCATCCTCTGGTGGCCGTGGGACATCCTGGGACCCGTGGGTGGCCTCGCAGTTTGCTGCCTGGCCACTAGCCATCTCATGACAGGGACCCTGGCTGCTGTCTCTGCATCCGGTCGGTCACTCATGGCTCGTTCGTGCACACACTTAGGTGCCAATTCAAGTGTGTGGGCAGGCCTCAGACTTACTGCCCCGACATCCTCCTTCAGAAAAGAACCATCCTGCCTCCAACTTCCCTTTGCTGCCTTGTCCTGCCTGTGCAGGTTCCACGCGGCCTGGATTCGAGGGCTCTGGAAGTTGACTCCCCACCTAAACCTCCAGCGGTGACCTCCAACCTCACAGCCAGGTGGGTGGGGCTCTCTGCTCAGCAGGCTTGGTACCCAGGGCTTCCCTAGAAAGCCCCACCCTCTCTAACCAAATCGTAGTAACCTACTTGAAATTCCTTACATTTTTATTTTAAGTGGATTTCATGTAAATGAAGCAGGCCTTTTCATGTCATCGAAAGATTATTTTAAAATTAAGAGGTTAATTAAATTCCATAACCTGTCCTTCGTGCTCACAGACCTGATAGCACCGAAGAGTGCCTGGTGCAGGAGGGTGAGGGATACACACTAGCTGAGTGGGGGAGTGGGGGAGTGAGTGAACGGATGGGTGAAGAAACAGCTCTACCTCCGACGGGGAGGCCCTGAGGAGAGAGAGGGCCAGGCAGGCTCACGTAAGTAGAGCTTCCCACCAGTGGGCAGGGCTATCCAGAGTCCTGGACCATTTTGGTCAATACAACCAATTTGTGATCCACATTCTGCCCCTTGACAGTTTTTGGAAGCTTCCCAAGCTGACTGTCCCTGTGAAGCGACTGCTGGTGGGACGCGACTAGCGACCAGCGTCTGTACTGACAGATCCTGAGCTCGGGGGGCGCACAGTCTGTAGTTAGCAGCTTCCCGTCTTTTGCTCCCCCAGGGCCCCGTGAGGCCCCAGAGCGAATGTGTGGTTGAGGCTCTTGTTCAAGTCCAGACATCGCAGCGCTTACACGATGCAGCCTTGCTGTGCGGGGCTGTCTTTCTGGGCCACAGCTGCAGAGGCCACCTGGCCACACGGCTATTAGGAGTGGGGTCTGGGAGGTCAAGGGTGAGGGGGCAGGGGCCTGAGGGAGGGGGCCTGCCCTCAGCACCTGCAGGAGGCCTTGTGGGGACTGAGCTCGGCCAAGGGGAGCCAGTGGACACCTGGGGCCCCATTTCCTCCCCCAGCCCCCACTCCTCCCCTGCCAGTAACCCCTGCCCTGTGCTGCCGTCGCCCCACCCATACCTGGCCAGGCCGTCCCCACTGCCATGCTGAGCCTGGCATCCTGAGGAGCTCAGGCTCAGGACTGTTGTCCACCACCACGGGGCCCCTCCATGGCTTTCCTTGGGGTCAGAGGGCCTCTCCCCTTTAGCTGGGACTCCTAATGGCTGAGATACACTGTGAGCACCTGGTGCCCTGCTCTGCCACCCAGTCCCCACAGTAGCCGGGGGATGGTAAGGTGTCCCCAGTTACAACAGAGGAACCCAGGCTTGGAGCAACCAACAAGCAAACAACCCCTCGGCCCAAGTCACCTGGCCAGCGCGTGTGGCTGGAGCCAGGTCCCAGCGCCCCTCATGGGTTGGACACGGCCTGCTCTGCCAGGCCAGATGCCAGTTCTGGGTGGTGGCAGCTGGCGCCCCTCTCCTGTCCTTGTTTCTGAGGACACATCACCACCCCAATCCGCTGTTACTATCCATCGAAGTGCAACCGAATTTTATGGATATCTGGATATGTCTGGACAACTTACTTGGAGAAAAAGTAATTTGACAAAATGCTTAGAAATTCTGCATAATCTAATTTTTCTAAGCACCTGGACCATTAATCTCGTCCATAAGTAAATACAACAGCTGCAGAGGAGCACTGCTGCTCTCTGGAGAGGCAGGATCGATTGATTTACTCTTCAGGGCTGAGTCGTATCTTTGGCGTTAAGAATCAGGCTCAGTCTCCGTCCCAAAGACGTGACTTACAACATCACGAGGACGTGAGGTGGAACCAACTTTGCCGATTATCAGCTGCTGTCCTAGAATGATCGCTTAGAGCAGCTGCAAACACGAGCTGGCCCTCTGGCCCCAGGGCCGCACGTCCATCCGGGGCTCAGCGAGCCGAGGACCGAGAGGCCCCAGCGCCTGCTCCTTCGTGACTGTTCCTACTCCTTTTCCATTTTTCCTTTAATTGTTGTAAAAAGTGAGACAATCTTCTGAGGACTAGGAGCCCTCGCTGGCTTTGTCCTCTATCCTGTGGGCATCTCCGTAGCCACCCTGCACCTGAGCCTTCCTTGCAGGTTGGACGTGGGGCAGGACCGGCGTCTCTGGAGCGGGAGCAGGAGGCCCACCTCGTGCAGAACGTACATCCTGCGTTTGGACCAAGAAAACTCGGTGAAGGGAGGCAACAGACCTGAACAATTCCTCATCGCCCGGTGGCCGTGGGGGTTCTCGTCTTTGGGCCATGCACAATTTTCCCTTGGTCTTCTTGTTAAAGAATCGTTGTGTTTACAGTATGAAATGTGCCCTCTGTGAATAAGATGGGGAAGAAAGAAAACCATTTTTGCTGAAGGGCCCAGAAGGCAAGATTCTCAGACAAAGGTGTTTTAAGTCCAGACACCCCAGGAGACACGAGCACTACAGGACGGCCCGTAGGGCAGATCGAGGAGCCGGGGCGGCGGTGGGGGCTGAGTCCAGCGTCCTACCTGCCTCCCCACCGCAGCTTGCTGAGCATGCCTCTGGGAGGGGCTCAGGTGCATTTTTAGGGCAAGTTTTCCTCAGAGCAGCCAATTGTCTGACCGTCTCTGTTGGGCTCCTCTGAGATGCCACCCTCATCCTCTGAGGGGCCCCTCCCAGGTTAACCTGCAGAGGAACACGCTGGGCAGGCTGGCCGTCACCTTCCTCCTGGAATCGGAGAGGAGACATGCAGCCAAGACCCTCTTCCTTTGACCCAGTAAGCTCTGTGACCCGGTTAAATTGGTTTTCACACTTGTATCCATCAGCGTCACAGGGCTGTCACCTGCAGGCATTCAAGAGAGCCTCTTGGTTCTGATAAGCTGCCTCTCTTTTCTCTGAGCTTTATGGGACACGGAAATTTATGGGTCTTTTAAATAAAGTCTCTGGATCACACTAGTGCAAAAATGTGCCAGGTTAAAAAAACCCATCGGAACTTCAGCTTCTCGCTCTTCGGAGCTATTCTTCATTTGCTCAGAATAAACAGCAAAACTGAGAGTGTGTGTAACTGTGTGTAAGTGTGTGTGGGTGTGTGTATACGTGTGTATGTGTGTAACTGTGTGACTGTGTGTGCATAACTGCCTTGTGTAACTCTGTGTGCGTGTCTGTGTGCAAACACACGTGTGTAACTGCCTGTGTGCAAGTGTGCGCTGTGTGACAATATCTGTGCAGCCACCAGCCGTGTGGCTCCCTGGCCCTTGAAGAACGGCTGGTCTGAGCTGGCATGTGCAGCAGGTACAAAGTAGGCACTGGGTTTCAAAGATTAAGCATGAAAGAAATGGTAAAATATCTCACTTGTTTTAAAATCAATCACCTGGTGAAATGATGTTTTAGTACACTGGGTTAAATAAGACACAGTGTCAAAATTAATTCCTTGTTTCTTTTTACCACAGTCTGTGGTTCACACCCCATTCCCCCAGAAAGCACAGGTGTGACTCCCCCAACCTCAAAGCCCAGATTTTAGGGCCATGGATCCAACGTCTTTCCTGTGGGCACCGAACGCCTGACTGGAATGTCATTTTGGGCCCAAAGAGTCCTTTGGACGCAACGCGCCTTTCTACAGCACTAGGAGGCATTAGCTCTGGGCTCTCGCGTTCAGGGCGCGTGCACAGCCGTGTGCGACCACGGGCCCCTCCCATGCCTGGGGTTTCCACCCGGTGTCTTGCGGGCCCCACGCCTGCCTTCGCCAGGACCTGCACGCTGGCTGTGGAGGAAGCTCCGTGTCCGTGGCCCAGCGGGGAGACTTGCAGAGAAGCGCTTCAGTGCGTGTCTGTGAGCATCTCTGTCCCACGGCTGGGGCTGGGGAGGCAGCTCGGCCCCGGAGGCCTGGGGCTGCTTCTCCACGTGTGTGGGGGCCTGGCTCCCTGCTCCCAACCTGGACCCACATCACTGACGCTGGGGCCAAAGCCACCTCCGCCCCATTTTCATCTCTTGTCCGCCCTGAGCTGCGTCTTCCGGGGCCTCTCAGCCTAGCCCGGCACTTCCACACTGAGAGACTGGGCTCTGCCGGCTTTCCTGGTTCACTGTTACACTCCCCTCCTCCATCAAGGTCCCAAATAGTTGACCAAAATATTTATCCAAAAAGCCGGTTCTCCTCCCAGAGGGGAATTCTCCACTTCCTTATGTTGCCCCAAACCCACTGGTATTCGGCCAACACCAGAGCATTCATTCCACAACCAGCAGGGAAGTATGCGGAATGTTTGCTTTAGAATATTTTCTGCATACTTTCTGGGCTCAAACCAGTATCTGGTCTATCCACGTAAGAAATAATAACCCAAGAGGGAGAGGGGTCAGTTATATGAAAGGCTGTGCTTTTCAAACTATAGGGAAAAAGCAGCAAGCGGCCTAGGTCGCCAGCGTCCTGCTTTCATCATAATTGCTCAAGAAAACCTCATGTTCACGGTATTTTAAATTCTTTTTTTTTTCTTTTTTTTTGGTGGGGGCAACTGAAATTTCTGGGCGGCTCAAGAAGACAAAGTTCGGGGAGAACTAGACAGGTGGCTGGTGGGAGGCCCCAGTGCTGCCCGCCTGGTCACTCCCAGCGCTGGGGTCCCGCGGAGCGCGGACAGGATGAGGTCAGGATCCCATTGCTGGCTATGGGGTCGGGCTTGGGTCCCTGTCAGCTAATAGGTGCTGGACAAATGGTCATTGATATGTAGACACTGAAGGAAAGGATGAGTGTTTAATTCCTCTTGTTTCAGTTTTGAAATTTAACCACCGACGGCAAGCACAATATTGAAAAGTGATCGCCAAACACTGGTTTTCTGATGCACCAGGAATTCTCCAGCTTCCCAAGAAATGTCAGAAGGTCCTTCAAACTTAAGTTTCTGTTAATACAAACAAACACAGACCATACAATTTCTAGAAACAGGGGCTATCTTAGTGCTTTAAGCATGGGCTCAATATATTAAAGTATTTTTCTTTTGGGAGATCACAGTTTTTCTGTTTTGGAGTAAGCTTTGAGTCCACATAGTCCGATTTTTCTGAAGCAGCAAACAAATCGATTCTTAATTCTAAATGTTCTCTGGGGCAAAAATGGCAAAACGCAAAAATTCCCTCACATGTTTGAGAGGCATCTCCGGTGCTCATCCAGTTGCTTGTGGTCTGTGCCTAAGAGCAGCGGAACGAGCTGGGTCCCCGCCTCGCCCAGGTGTTGCCCTCTGGTTGCACTGGCAGGAGGGTGGGGATCCGGCATCGCTGGTCAGTCCCCATGCTGTGCAGCCACGATGGCCGGGGGCACCTGGTCCCACCGGCATCCTTCTTGCCTGGAAGAGAACGACTCCCGGGGGACGGTCTCGTTTCAGGCTTGTCGCAGGTCCAAGGGAGCAAACAGGCTCAGCTGAGCTTTTCAGCCAGAACAGGTTGTGCTGGGCCCCAACCCCAAGGCTCCCACTCTGGGCTCTGGGGTCATGGCCATCCCGCCTCACGGGTTGCTCGGGCCAGGGTCCCTGCCCTTCTGGCCCAGGAGGTGCCACCATGTGGTACTGCTGCCCACTCCGGGGCATCCCACTTGGATTGCTGGGCTGAAACAAAACAGCCTCTCAGGCGCTGCTGTAGCTTCAGGCTAGAACAGAGCTTCCCAAGAGCGGCTTAAACCCCAGGGCAGCCCATCTGCTGGAGGCCAGGCTGTACGCTGGCCCCTCCGAGGAGGCTCTGAGGCCCGGGGCCTCGGCTAGTCCCTGGGGCAGGGCCCCTCACTTCTCTGTGAGGTCACGCTAAGCTCTGGCTGTGATCACTGCCCATCCTGCGGGTCTGCTGCTCCTGTGAAGGGCTGGGGGCTGACGGGCCGGCTGTTACAGTTCCCCAGAGAGGGAAGCCCTGCTGTCTGCCATCCCAGCCGGCGGCCTCTCAGATGCACCGTGGGCTTCAGTCAGTCCTTGGCTCAGGGGTTCCCATCTTCCCGCACTGTCCCCTCAACGCCCGGCTGTCCCCCTCAGGGGCCCCTCCGTGTCATCCAGCAAGCAGCTCTCCCTGGCCTCCTTCATGTAGAAGGCTCTCCTGGCCCCAAAACCCACCGTCCTCTCTTCTTCTGACCCTTTGGATACTAGTTTACGTCTGTCTGTCATCTTCACAGCTGGAGCTCAGGGCCCCACACTTAACAGACACGAAACCTTCTTCCATCCCAATTACATCAGCGACGAGTAGGCGCTGATGGAGGTTCATGGCCGTGCTGGCTGTGGCTCTTCTGAGACAGAGACAATCCCCTTGATCTCAGATTGACTGAGCTCCTCATTCCAGGTCAGGGGACGGGCATCGGAGCCCCTGCCCCATGGGTGTGCCCAGCACCTTCCCCTTCTCAGGCTCCAGGTCGCACCCGGGAACCTGCCTGGCAGACCCTCCCTATCGTGCCCCACGTGGCCCTGGTCCGGGCGAGTCTGGGTCACACCAGCATCACCAGGGCAGACCCCTTCCCGCAGGTCCTCTGCCTCCTTTCCTGCCTCTGCTCTTAAGTGAGCCGATCTGTTACCAAACTTCAAAAGGCAGGAGGTGCCGTCCCTCCCTTCCAGGGGCCCGGGAGCTGACGTAGGGTTCCCAGTCCCTGCCTCATGTCTTTTCTTAATTGAAGAACGATTTGCATAAAACAGAACACACAGGTCTTCAGAGCTCAGCTGGATGAGTTTGGATAAACACTTGCATCACTTCCAGGAGCCCCCGCGCCCCTTGCGGGACCCCCCAGGGCCTCCATTTCTACCACCAGAGTCCAGCTTCACTTACTCTAAAATGTCATCCACGTGGGGCACGCACGTGTTGTGTGTTTCAGCGGTTCTTTTATGGCTAGGCGGGGCTCAGTCAGACTTTGCAGCCCTGTCTGGCGTTCACCTCCGGGCTCCTTCTGGCTGTTTGTGGCTACAGACACCCTTCATCAGAACTTGTCTTGTTGGCTAAACGGGAGAACGGCTGGTGCTTAAAGCAGAGGCATGTTTATCGGAATAGGATGCGGCTGAGCCGGTTTCCAAAGCACCACGTGGTCCCCGCGGACGCAATCTCCCAAGGTCAGCGCATCCCTGGTGTGGAGCCGCGTCTCGTAGGGGTTTCCGTCTGCATCCCCGTGATGGCCAAGGACACCGAGCACCTTCCTGTGCTCGTTCACATGCATGTATTTCCTCCTGTGTGAAGTGTCTGTTCGAGTCTTTGCCGTTTTTGAGAACTGGTGACTAAATTTTGTACTGAGGTGTCACCGGCAGGTAGTGGTGTACTGGTCAGGGGTGCACAGTGACTCAATACTTGTAAGTACCAGGCAGGGACCCCTGTGTCCAGGCCTCACCCACCCCCACCCCCCGTGTCACCATCTCGTCACTGAGGTAAGGACAGGTCTCAGAGGAGCCACGTGTCGCCAGTATGTCTTCCAGTGTGCGCCTCTCCTATGTGTCCCTTGGTGCCTCTGCAGCCTTGTCCTGGTCTCGTGACAGCTCTGGGGTCCCCTGTCACATTTGTTTACTTCTTGCTCACAGCTCACTCAGTGGCAGACCCCTGAGGTTGGGCCGAGGCCTCTGCCCTTTATTCCATCTCCTCACCCGGGGTGGAGTCCGGAGCAGCCTCCTGGTTGACTGAAGGCTCTGTGGCTGCCGGGCTGGCCAGCTCTGCACCAGGTGGCAGGTCTGGGCCTCTGCTGCTGTTAGAAGCTCTCTCTCCTTGGTTAAGCACAAGGTCTCAAGGTACTGGGTTCTCAGAACAGTTTGTTCTTTTGGCCCCTGAGCCCCGCGAAAGCCAGGGCCCCCCTCCCTGGTCTCCTCACGCCCAGTATGCAGTAGGTGCTCACTGTCCTTCCTGGACCAGAGGCTTCTCCCTCCCTCAGAGCCTCCTCCCAGTGCCCTCGTGTCCTGAGCAGCGATGGCCAAGGGCCAGTTCTCCTCACATGCCACGTGCCCACGCCTCCCAGCCCTACACGGACGCTGGCTCCTCCAGGGTCACTGGTCCCGTGGGTGTGCCTTCCTGCCCCATCTGCCCGGCTGCCCTATGCATCTCCAGCCTCCCTCCTGGCCCAACTGGGTCCCTGAGAGCTTTCATAGGAGGGTGACGTCGAGTTTACTGCGTGCGCACAGGGCGAGGAGAGCCTGTGCTGTGCCACGGAAGGGGACGATTTTGTGCCCAGATTAAACCCGAGACACTTTGGGCTCCGCAGGCTTGGGGGTCGTGGGTGATGACCCTGAGTGTACCAGGATGGAAGGCAGGAGACTCGTCCTGCCCATGGGCCCACAGTGCCCCAGGCAGGAGGGGGTGAGGGTGGGGGCTCGGCCACAGACAGTCCACCCATGCCGGGAGGCTGACGAGCTCCAGCGCAGCCCCTTGCTGTGACAAATGACCCCATCTGTCCTTTGGTGGTTCAGCCCCCGTGGGGAGAGGGTGGGGCTTAACAGAGGCCAGGCTGTACCATGCAGCCCACGCCTGATGGCCGGGCATCCTGTCGGCAGGACTAGAACCGCTCCAGAGCCTGGGGAAGGGCAGTCTCAGCTCCAAGCCCCTGGCCGGGGAAGGAAGGAGGTACCCGGGGGTTGGGGGTGGCGGAGGAATTCTGCTGCCCCCTAGCCTGGCTGTCAGGGCTGATCCGGGTCCCCGACTCCCATGTGATGAGACCCTGGTTCCCACCTGGAGTTAAACGTGTCTTCCTGAGGCAGGCTGAGCAAACCCTCCTGACGTTTTGCAGCTACAGCTGAGATAAACGAGAGTCTGACATGCATGAACACGTGAAGCTGAAAGTGTAGGAGTCTTGGGACTGAGCGGCAGGTAACAGCTCCTGGGGTCCAGTCTAAGGGCTGGATGTGCCTTTGGAACAAGCCCTGGGTGGCTCTGTCCTCCTACCAGATGGGACTTCCCATAGTAGAGAACAGGGATGGATGGGCAGGGGGATGGATGGACAGATGGACAGACAGACAGAGCTGCCCTACCCCTCCTCCCAGCCATGCTTGCAAGCCGGCTTCCCGCTCACCCTTGCTTGCCTCTTGTAGCCTTTTGAGAACCTTGTGAACAGACCAGACTCATTTTTCCAAATTACAAGGATCTAATGAAACCAGTCTTAGTGCCAGGAAGAGGCGGAGCTGGGCTTCGCGGATGGGGGACAAGCCGCCAATTCCAGACTATCCGTCAGAGATCTGGGCTTCCGTTTCCCCTGGGGCCACGAGGTGGTGGTTCTCCTTTGGGGCCTGGAGCCGGAATTTCTAGGGTGCCAGCTGTCTCCCTGGTTCCAGCAATGGAAGTTGGAACTCACTCAGGGCAGAGGGCAGAGACGGTGCCCTCCCGGGAGCCTGAGAGGGGGCATGTCGGGTGTGTGCGAGCCTTGAGTGCGTCTGAGTGTGAGCGGGTACTCTCACCCACACGCACACACACGAGGACCCCTACAGCGGCCTTTCTGGGACCCTAGAGATGGTCGTGAGGTCACGTGTGAGAGAAGATCTGCGTCACCACACGTGTCACTGCTGGCCTCGCTCCCGTAAGGCCACATCCTCACCTGCCAGGTGTGCGTTGTCCTCTCAGGGGTCTACACGCACGCAGCCTCAGCCCCACTGGGCCCAGCGGGAAAGAGTGGGCCTGGGGTGTGCACTGAAGCCTTTCAGCTCACTTACGTGAAACGATTTTTCGGATTACCTATTGTCATGGCTGATAAATGCAAAATAACTTTTCAAATCCCTTAATTCACAGAAACTCTGGACATAATGAGTTTTCTACTAAGGACTATTACGTCGGGGGGGCGGTTATAATTTGGGGCACTGAAAGCAGTTAATCTACATTCTCAACATGTGGTGACCAATGTCCCCTGCAAGCCCACAGTTTAAAGTTCGAGGAACTTGGCCCGTGTTCCTCTGGTGGATTTGAACATGGTGGGTCAGACGGGGCGCACATCCTGGGGGCCTTGAACGTGGTCCCAAGCCAGCCCTCCTCCTCTGGCCCCAGGGGCCCAGCCCACCATCTCCCAGGAGGAGGGGGCCGGCAGGGGCCTGGCTCTGGGTCCGCAATTTCCTTCCCCAGAGGATGGGGCAGAGCTCCTCACACAGACCACCTGCGAAAATGGATTCAGCTCTCCCTCCCCGCCCTGACCACACCGAGGCCTTCCCCTGGGACAGCAGAACTTCCAGCATCAGGGGTGGGGCGGGGAGTGTGTGCGGGGAGGAGATGGGTCCTGGCCCCTTAAACCAGACGCATCAGAAGTGGCCTCTTGCCTGCACACAGCAGGGCCACCATCCTGACATAGGCTGAATTTCCACGTGTGTTTGCACCCAGCTCAAAACAGAAGGCTTCCACCGCAGTCACCCCAACGCCTGCCCACAACCCTGCTCAGATGGAGGTTCCAACCCACTCACAGACAGGCCACCATGGCTGGAGAAGGCAGGACCCTGGCCCAGGACAGCCTCTGAGCCCTGGCCAGCACTGACCCCTCTTGGGTGACTGAGCTCAGGGCTCAGCAGCACTGCGTCCCAGAGACGGAAGCCTTCAGATGGGATCAGGCTGGGGTGCCGGGGGGTCCTTGAGGGGGATGCTGGCAGCCTCTGTGTGGGGCCTCAGGGCGACCACCTGTGCAGGCAGAGCTCTCCCACAACCCACCGCCCACGCTACCCTGCCAGTGTCTTCCCGCCCCATCCACCTGCCGGGCTGAGCGGCCCCCACCACTCTGCCAAGCAGAGAGAAGGCTGCCCGCCTGGGGCTGGACTGTCACACCCCTCCCTGTGCTTGTGGGGCCTGGAGGTCTTCCAGCTGCGCTTGTACCCCCCAGGGCCGGAGGAGGAGAGCGAGCCACCCACTCCCCTGGCTTCTGATCCTGCCTCCAATTACTTCCTGGCTCCCCGTCAGCGACTGCCCAGTACCTGGGTCTTCCTTTCCCTGCTTGGTGCCCAGGGCCACGAACACCAGAACATGGCCTTTGCTGTGGCCTCTCCAGTTAGGAAACGTGCCTGGGAGGGAAATGTCGCAGAGGCGCCCCCATCACAGCTGGCCCTCTGGGAACACCGGCCAGCTGCACCCCATGCACACAGACAGAGAACTCCCGGGGGCAGTAGAGGGGGGAACTTGCCCAACAGTGAGGCAAAGAATTGGCTCATGAACAAACAGCCTGAACTTTCCTCCGGCACCTGAGTACACACGGGGTACATGTACCCCCCACACACAGCAGGCTTCAGACTTCCCTTCTCAGATGAAGGCAGTGCATTCTTATGACAAATCCCGCCTCGTTAGTGGCTTGGGTCAGGCAGGCTGGCTGACGGGGTAATGTAAGTAACGGAAGAGTCAGCTCCGTGCCTTTAACAAATGAATTTTCTTCTCACCAAACATTAAGCTGAGGCTTTGTTTCAAGGGTTCAGTGATAACTGTCAACGGCAATTCTTCTGGTCTTATGCTCATTGCTGCATGGCTACAGAATGGCTGCGCCAGCTCCAGCCATCATATTCATTCAAGGTGGTTGAGTTGGTTTCTAGCTGTGCCCTACTGGGCTCCTGAGAGAAAAGAAATGTGTTCTTGTTCTAAGTGCCAAGCACTGTGTTTACAAGGGTCATCTCATTCAGTCCTATGGAAGTTCCATAAGGTAGAATTAATGTTGCCCCCACTCTAGACACAAGAAACTGAAGCTTAGAGACACTAGGAGCTGGTAAGTGGCAGAGTGTGGACTGAGCCCAGTCCTCTCAATGCAGCCTTTATCTTCAACGCTAGGTAGGAGGTTAACTGTGCTTTAATGGAAACACGGAGCAAGTGTTACAGGAAAAGTGGAAGCCCTTTCTGGCTGGAGGAAGGAGTGGTGAGCTGGGAGTGAGGGTCGAGCATGATAGGCCCCGGGGAGGAGGGGCCGTGTCCCATCCCCACCTGGCTTCCTCCTCCTCCTGCAGAGGACAGTGAATTGACAGCCCTCACATCTCCAGCCATAAGGAATCCTTCCCCCTGGGGCCTCTCACCGCTGGGGGAGATGAGACCATCCACTCGGCATCGCGGCTGAGTCCGTCCTGGCTCAGCCTGGACACTGGAGCCCCTGACACAGCAGGAGGCTCACGGGCCAGAGCGCTGAGCCTAGAGAGAGACACGCTGGCTCAGTTTTCCAAACGCGGAAAGACAGAAATTATAGGAGCTGTGACCTCTCGAGTGAGTCAGTTTTCATCAAAATTCTGGAGCAGAGTTTTAAAATAAACCAATTTTCTTTTCTAAGCACAGCCTTCTGGGGTGTTAGATGTCTGTGGGGTTGATTTGATGGATGAAATGTCCCCACAGAACCAGGGTTGCTCGCACGGGGGCTCTGTCTTGACCCAGTTCTGTTTAAACACTTGTAAGTCAATAATTTTAGGGAAGACATAGACAAGATGCCTTAGAAACTACAGAGCACACAAATCTGGTATGGTTTGCTTTCGAGCTGAATATGAAGTAAAATTTCAAAAGATCTAGAAGACAGGCGCCTTGAGGCTTAAATATATAAAGTGGAATCTGACAGGATTCATGGAACGTCTGCACCTTAAACTATAAGATGGAGCTGAGCTGTGCACAGGCCCACGAGTCCTGCCCATCATGCGGCTGTGTTCAGGGGCAGAGCCTACCACGAACCACGGGAGCACAGGCTTCCCCAAAGTCCCGCACGGTCAGGGGGCATCCGGTTGAATGCGTTCTCCGTCCCAAGAGCTCTGGGACATCCCGTTTCCTGGCTCCTGGGCTGACCGGGCCCTTCACAAGCTCCCTCTAAGTCACCGTTTCTCGATTTAACATTCACTCGCTTGCTGCAGACCTTTGATCATTTTCCACAGCTGCAACAATATTGATCCTGAGTTTTTGCTCATTTTTTCATGTTTCTGGAGCAGGGTATGAGCCCTGGTTCCTCCCCAGCCAGCCCACATCGGCTATGTCACGACAGCCTGCATGTCAGGGACTGGCTGGGCGTGAGTGAGCTGGTGGACGGCCGGGCCCTGGGGGTACTTGGCCTGGAAAGAGGAAGTCAACCGGAGATGTGTGAGCTGTCCAAATATCGTGTTGGCCCGACCTCGCATAGTCCAGACAGAAACACAAGGAGCCCCGGGAGATTGTAGAGACCAGGATCCTGTGCAGAGGGAGGTGCCCCAGAACCAAGCCGGGAGGGTCTGAGCGGCTGCCCAGGGTTCCCACACGCAGGGCTGGGGTGAGAGCGAGGAGCTCCATCCAGAGACACAGCCTCTCTGGTCCTCCATCCCAGCTTCCATCACCAGCTGTTGTAGACCGGTCAGTCCACCCCTCTCCTCCCCCAGCTCCCACGTGGTGGCCAGAGCTGTGCTCCAGCGCTCCCGCTGCCTCCCGGCTCCGGCATGAGGGGGCTGGCTCTCTAACTCAAATCTGATCGTGTCTTTTTCCTGCTGATCAAACACATCGGTTCCTCCTGCCCATGGATGTGTTCCAGTTCTTCAGGGGAGGCCCCAGCCACCTTTTCAGACCCGGGTCCTATGTGTCCCACCCCTGCCCTACTGCCCCCATCATGCTGTGGTGGGGTCCTGGGATAGGGGGAGCTGTGGCTGGGACTCCCAGATGCACCAGGAGGTGACTTTGGAGCTGAGTCTTAAAGGAAGGAGGGTCTGCAGGTGAGAAGGGGGATCCCTGATCTTCCCTCTGGAACCCAATGTCAACCACGGGATGCTGGCCACATCTGGAGATGCTCTGGGTAGTGGTAACTGGGGGTGGGGGATACCAGCACCTGGCAGGGGAGGTAGGGTGCACAGGAGGGTGCCCTGGGCATTACCTGCAGAGACAGGTGCTCACGCGGAGAACAGAGGCCCTTCAAGGGCAGAGTAACTTTCCCATGTGGTCACTGTCGCTTCTCCAGTGCCCAGAACAGGATTCAACATGAGATCTCCGTGAATGCTGAACCAGCAGGCTCGGGCACATACTCAGCACTCGGTAAATAATCGGTGCCATTATTATGATTTCTTGTGGGCTTGTGTGGCTTCCGTGCCTAAGGCCTCCGCCTGTCTCCTGGGCAGGGTGTGGAGAGGGCAGGTGCTGGTCTTGGAGCCCAGGGGCCCCATTTGGGCCCAGCTCGGCTGCAGTTGCTGTGTGTCTCCAGGCAAGTCCCTTCACCTCTCTGAGATTCCACCTCCTCATTCATCGGGTGGAATAAAATTTGTTTTTCTTTTTATCTGTCAAACTGATGGGCTGAGCAGATATGACCATGTGTCAAAGTGCCTGTTAGCACCGAGCACCTTTCCATTATTGTCATTACGTGCTGCCTCCCGCAGACGGAAACGCTGACATTGCCACGGCCGGCACCGCACAGTGGAGGGTCCGCTATCAGTATCTTCCTGCTCATGAGGCCCTCCCTCCTTGGACAGGAGTCTTGAGAGAGTAAAGGGGTAGATGGCCTTTAAACCATATCACACAGGTCATGAATCGCTCACTGACAGCTTCTCATTTAAAATTCAGACAATATGCTCAAAATAGCACTAGTAAATTTCCTGTCTTGAGTCATTTTTCTCAGGCATACAGCAAGGGAAAACAACGAAAGACCAATAAAACAAAGACTGCAAACTGTAAGGTGGGGATTGTTTGTCCAGGGCCTGGACCTCCAGCTGTCACCACAACCACCTTGGGCGCAAGGAACCCAGATGTTTGATTTGGACACACGTCTTGCAGAGGGAGGGCATCTTCTTGGGAACAAAGCATCAGAGGCGGCGGCGGAGGTGCCCACACGCAGTGATCTGTAAACCCATGCTGGGAGGGCAGCTCCCAGCTCACCCCACCCCGGAGCACAGCGCCGCTGGCCATGGAAGACCTGCAGCATCAAAGCGGAGAGGCCCGCCCCCCCCGGGCAACTCACTCGTGCTGAACCAGGGTCGCAGCCCCACCCTCTGCTCAGCAGGGATTAAGCCTGAAAGAGTCTTGGAAATGCGATGAGCATAAATACCATCTGCCTGGCAACACCGCTCACATCTTTTCTTCTCCTTCTGGGAGTCACGTTCTCTCCTTGAATCTCAGTTCATTACTCATCCAACAATTATTTATTGGATTCTTGCTGCTGCTGGGCAGTGTTCTAAGTCTTGAGAATCTCCTGGAAAATGAGCGACAACTGCCTGTCCTCACAAAGCTTATAACAGAGACAAGGAATGGACAGACCAGATAATCAGCAGTGTAATTCAGGAATGCCATGGTGCTAACACTGTGAAATGTCGACACTCTCCAAGGCAATCAACACATTCAATGCCGTCCCGATCAAGATTCCAATGGCGTATTTCACAGAAATAGAACAAACAATCCTAAAATGTGTATAGAACCACAAAAGAACTCAAATAGCCAAAGCAAAGAAAGAACAAAGCTGGAGGCATCATGTGCCCTGATTACAAACCATCAGAGCAGCTTGGTTCTGGCCCAAAACAGACACAGCAATGGAACAGAATCAAGAGCTCAGAAATAACCACACAGAAAAATTAACTCAAAAAGGACTGAAGACTTGAATGTAAGATGTGAAACCACAAAGCTCCAAGGAAAAATAGGCAGCAAGCTCTTTGACATCACTCTTGGTGATGATTTTTTGGACTTGACATCAAAAGAACAAGCAACAAAAAAAAAATAAATGAGTGGGATGACATCAAACTAAAAACTTCTGCACAGCAAAGGAAACCACCAACAAAATGAAAAGGCAACGTACCTAATTGGAGAAAAAATGCATATAAATGGGCAGAGGATCTGAATAGGCATTTTTCCAAAGAAGGCATCCAGCTGGCCAACAGGCACATGAAAAGACGTTCCACATCACAGGGCCTGATCTCAGGGAAATGCAAATCACAGCCCCAGTGAGGCACCACCTCACGCTTGTCAGAAGGGCTGTCATCAAACAGACAAGAAATAACAAGTGCTGGTGAGGACGTGGAGAGAAGGGAGCCCCAGTGCCCTGCTGGTGGGAATGTAGACTGGTGCAGCCACTGTGGGAAACAGAATGGAGGTTCCTCGACAATTAAAAATAGAGCTACCACAGGATCCAGCAATCCCACTTCTGGGTATTTATCTGAAGAAAATGAGAACACTAACTTGAAAAGATGTTTGCACCCCCATGTTCACTGCAGCACTATTTACAATAGTTGAGACATGGAAACAATCTAAGTGTCCATCAGTGGAGGAATGGATAAAGAAGATGTGGCAGATATATATAAAATGGAGTACTATTCAGCCATGAAAAGGAAGGAATCTTGCCATTTGTGACAACATGGATGGTCTAGTGGATATTACGCTAAGTGAAATTAAGTCAGACAAAGAAAAATACTATATAATCTCACTTATATGTGGCATCGTTAAAAGTCTAAAAAAATGAGCTCATAGATACAGAGAACAGATTGGTGGTTGCCAGAGGCAGGGAGTAAGGGGTGGGAGAAATGGGTGAAGATGGTCAAAATGTACAAACTTAAAGTTATAACATATAAGTCACAGGGATGTGAGGCACAGCGTGGTGATCATAGTTAATAATGCTGTATTACATATTTAAATGCTGCTGAGAGTAGATCTTAAAAGTTCTCATCACAAGAACCAAACTTGTAACTCTGTGTGGTCACAGATGTTGACTAGACTTACTGTGATCATTTCAAATGTATACAAATATCACTATTTTGTACACCTGAAACTAATGTAATACGTCAGTTACATCTCAAAAACCGAGAGAAGCTGAAGCCTGTTAATGCACCAAGAAGAGGCAGTCGAGCAGGAGAGATGGACGGGGCCGCCCTGAGGACGCCTGGCTCTTCCGAGTGCATCACGTGTCTCCTTACGCAGTGCTGGACCCCGGCAGGTGCCTGTGTGTGTTTGTGTGTGTTACAAGGTGTCGTTTTCTGGAAAGAGCGACCAGCCTTTCAAGGACTACCTTGGAGCACGCTCCATTCTTTCTTTCCCTTAGTACCTATGAAGGGAACATCAAAAAAGCCTTTACAAAGGGTGATGTATTTTTCATGTTAACCCCGAGAAACCTCCAACCTTAAGAAGCCCATAAAGTTATGTGTGCATGGAATCTTGTTCCTACATCCAGGAAAATCATTAAAACAGTAGGAGGGTTATATTAATCAGGACTCTCAGTTGTGAGCAACAGAAGCTCACTCTGGTTGATTTAAAGAGAAATCTACAAGGATATCAAGTTGTTCACAAAATCTCCAGGAGGGCTGGAGAATCATCCTGGATGCTGCCCTGCCACAGACGATACTCAAAGCCTGTGAACCCTGCAGCTGATGCCATCCGACATGGCTACTGAAATGCGGGCAGTCCTACCAGAGATGACTAGTGAGTCCAAAACACACACTGGATTTCCAAGCTGAACATGAAAAAGAATGTAAAATATCTACTAGTACTCAAAAATATTGATTGCAGGTTGCAATGATAATACTTGGATATACCGTATTAAATAAAATGTTAGAAATTAATTTCGCCTGCTTTTTAGTTTTTTGGATGTAATTACTAGAGAAATTTAAGTTACATCATTCTCTCTGTTTTCTACTGATGGAAGCAAGGCCACTTCCCATATTCGGGGGAGGACAGGGTTGTCCCAGAAGAAGATGTCAGAGGCCGTGTTTAGAGCATCTGAGTGCCTCCTGCAGCAGCACCTGCCCCAACTGCTTCACAGCGACTATGGGCAAACTCAGCACTGGCACCAACACCGGGTAGGGAGGGACCACTGGGTCAAGGCTCTATCGCATCTAGAGGCTTTGTTACAACATCTCAAAGGGCCTGGGAGCTGCCCACCTGCTCTGGTCCTGGGAACCAGCCTCAGACCAGCTCTATCACCACACCTTCCGCTATTTTCAGGGTCTGGCGGCTGCCTTGACCCCCTCGCTCTGGCAGATGAGTTCCCCAGCTTTGCACCTGTAATTGCAACCTCCCGTCCCACCCTGACCCCGGGGCCTGCCCCCTGCAGAGAGGACCCCCTCAGTTCCCGGTGTGGTGTCCATACAGCGTCCTGGGGGTTTATGACTGAGGACACGAGCAGTTCTCATGGATAAATCGCTCCAGCTTTTCAGTCCTTCCCATCTTCCTTCCTCACGTGCTCACGTGAGCTTCTGGCACCTCCTCTTCACTGGGGACGCCCCACCATCTCCAGGTTCAGTCAGCAAGTGAAACAAAGTGCTAAAAGTGCCTCACCCAGAGGCCCCTAGTCGAAGATAAAATTCTCCTACCCTTGTCGGGGCATCCCAGGACCCACTCCATGTGCCCCCAGGAGGCAGGAGCGGTTTCTAAGGCTCCGGCTGTTAGGGACCCTTCCAGACTGCAGAGCTCTCCTCAGGAGCAGCGCTGAGCCAAGCTAATGACTCCAAGCCTCAGTCAGCTGCCAGGCTTTGTGGTGAAATTTACTTCTTAAAGATTTTTATTTTTATTTTTAAATTGTGGTAAAATAAACACAATTTAAAATTTACCATTTTAACCATTTTTAACAGTGCATATGGATGCAAAACATCTGTATTCTGAAAACTATAAAACTCTGATGAAAGAAACTGTAGACGACATAAACAGATGGAAAGATATACCGTGTTCTTGGATTGGAAGAATCCATATTGTTAAAATGGCCACACTACCCAAGGCAGTCTACAGACTCGGTGCAATCCCTATCAAATTGTGGCATTTTTGACAATGGCATTTTTCACAGAACTGGAACAAAAAAAAGTGTTAAAAATTTGTATGGAAACACAAAAGACCCCAAATAGCCAAAAAATTTTTTAAAAAGAAGAACAGAGCTGAAGGAATCATGCTCCCTGACTTCAGACTCTACTACAAAGCTACAGTAATCAAAGCAGCATGGTACTGGCACAAAAACGGACACATAGATCAATGGAACAGGATAGAAAGTCCAGAAATAAACCCACACACTTATGGTCAATTAAGCTATGACAAAGGAGGCAAGAATATACAATGAAGAAAAGACAGTCTCTTCAATAAGTGGTGCTGGGAAAACTGGACAGCTACCTGTAGAAGACTGAAATTAGAACATTCTCTAACACCATGTACAAAAATAGACTCAAAATGGATTACAGACCTAAATGTAAAACCAGACATTATAAAACTCCTAGAGGAAAACACAGGCATAACACTCCGACACAAATCACAGCAATATTTTTTTGGATCCATCTCCCAGAGTAACGAACATAAAAGCAAAACTAAGCTAATAGGATCTAATTAAACTTAGAAGCTTTTGCACAGCAAAGGAAATCATCCACAAAATGAAAAGACAACCTGGAGAGAGAGAAAATATTTGCAAAAGATGAGACTGACAACGGATTAATTTCCAAAATATACAAGCAGCTCATACAGCTTAATACCAGAAAACTCAATCAAAAAAATGGGCAGAATACCTAAATAGGCATTTCTCCAAAGAAGATACATGGCCAACAGGCATATGAAAAAATGCTTAATATAACTAACAATCAGAGAAATGAAAATCAAAACCACAATGAGGTATCACCTCACACTAGTCAGAATGGCCATTATTGAAGAGTCCACAAACAAATGCTGGAGAGGGCGTGGAGAACAGGGAACCCTCCCGCACCGCTGGTGGAAATGTAAATTGGAGCAGCCATTGTGGAGGACAGTATGGAGATTCCTTAAAAAACTAGAAAGACTTACCATTGATCCAGCAACCCCACTCCTGGGCATATCTCTGGAAAACACACACACATACACACACACACACACACACACACACACACACACACTCCTAAGACCGCCTGCGCGGTGGGACACACACACACACACACACACACACGCGGTGTCGTCCCGCCTGCGCGGTGCTGTGTGGTGGGACACGTGACGGCGCGCGCAGGCGCACTGGTGCGCTCCCGTCAGCTCGAGAGACTGCAGCTGTTTGCCTTGATGCTAAAGCTGCAGGGACTTGCCGTCGCCGCTGTTGGGACCGGTGTGCTCCTCCTCCGCAATAAAGGCGCGTCGGAGAGCCCTGCGGCTCCGTGGGTCTTCCGTCTGCCAAATCCCCAGAGTGCCTGCAGTACACCAGGGACAGGAGACCGCGGGGACCCACGCGTCATCCATAGGGACGGTGTGATACAAGGGCTCTGCCGATACTCTGTTTACTTTCTTCACCCAGGAGTGAGGTCTCCAAATGATAGGGACAGAAGGGGCCCAGGGAGAAGAGACGCAGCCTGGGTTGGGGACCCCTCTGTAACCTGACAGGGCCGTGTGCCTGATGTGCAGGGAGGCCAAACCAAAACGTGGGAGTTTGGAGCAGAGGAAGGTTTACTGCTCGGTTGAGCAAGGACACGTGGCTTGTGCCCAAAAACCCCAATTCTACAAAGGGGCTCAGCTGAGCCTTTTTAAAGGCGACTGAGGGAGGGGCGTTCCAGGGCAGGTGATCAGCTGTGTGTAATTCTTTGGTTGATGGTGATCCATCCTTAGGAGCCCGGTCTCGGGGCCACATGCTTATGGTCATTAAGTAGTTAACTTCTTCCCTTTGGTGGTGGTTTTGAGCATCTGAAAACCTCAGGAAGCTTGCACGAGATTTTATAATCTGGGTCCTTAAGAGAGGAGCTGCAGCAGAGGATACAGGGAGGGTCTGTCTTGGGAGGCCCACTAGGGTCCTGCTTGGGTACATCTCCAGGCCTTGGCAATTCCTGCCCAGTTCTGAGAACGAGCTTAGGTGATGATCAGGGATGCCTGGACCAGGGCTGGCTGGCCCTGTGCAATAACGGTGCACCTGTGCTCACCTGGGGGCACACAGTCACCTGGGGTCTTGTTAAATAGCCAGTCAGGCAAAGAAATTGAAAGAATAAGAGAATCTGCAAAGATGAGGCAAGAAAAATATCCCAAATTTTAATAAGGGGGAAAAGTAGATTCAGGGACTTCCCTGTGTTTCCCACCTGATGGAAGCTCTGTCTCTGTCTTCAAACCTGCAGCAGACTTCTCGCTGGGCTGGTCCTCTGGGAGCACCTGAGCCACAGAGAGCCAGGTAGAGTGTGTGTCAGGGCACCGGGGCGCCTGTAGCTGGCAGGCCCTTGCTGGCTCGGGCAGTCCCGGCCCAGCCCGCCACGGGGTCCAGGGCTGAGCCACTGTGTCCCAGGCCCTGCATCTCCATGTGGCCATGCCAGATCGCCGGTTTTATCTTCACTGTAGTGAAACACACATAACATAAAAGCTACTGTTAAAAACCACCCTAAACTGTATAGCTCAGGGGCAGTACCATCCATCTCCAGAACATTCTCACTATCCCAGCTGAAACTCTGTCCCCACTAAACGCTAACCTCCCTCCCCCCGTGTCCTCTCTTTGGTTCCTCTCCATACTCGCCCGTCCCTACAGGACCAGTGGCCCCGCTGGCCTCACGGCAGGTGGGGCGGAGGGCTCTGCCGTCCTGATTGGGACGCAGCTGAGGGCAGGCCCTCTGGCGCTGGTCCAGCTTGGGGGCCTCTCAGGGGTGTCCTGGCTGCGCTCCTGGGCCCACAGCACACTCCTGCCCTCTGCCTGGAGTGGGGACTTTCTTCTGTCCCCTGGGCCCAGGTGCATCGGGGTCTCCCCAGTCCTGGAGAGCGGTTCTCCTGGAAGGCGGGCTATGTTCTGCAGGGGGTAGGGAGAGGGACCAGCAGGTCTGGGTGGCCCTGGGCTCTGCCAGCATCACAGGAACCCCCTCCTCAGGACTCTTGGGGTCGTGGTGTGGACTGAAGTTAAATAAAGGCATATGATGCAAGAAAATGGGAGAGAAAAGGGAATTCCAGGGGAAATACACAAAGCTGAACCAGAAACTTCTATTCAAAGAAACAGTAAGAAAAAGTCAGGCTACTGCTGTCATCAGTTTCCATGCCCGGGGCTGGGCACAGTCAGTCAGTCAGGTTATCCGGCTGAGGCGGGAGGACCCGAGGGGGCTGAATCCTTGCTGTTTGTGTGGGATGACTGCCCGGGTCGTAGTGCAGATGCTGGGTGAGGTGATGGACTCGAGTGAACGGGGCAGGGAGGTGGCTGCGCCCCACCTGAAGCTCAGCTGGACTGTTTTCCTCATCACCTTGGACGGCACTACTTTGATGACAATTTAAAAGAACCCCAAGCCAGGTAATTCACCAATACATGCATGATGCAACGATAAAAAAGGTAAAAATAAAGACAGAGAACAGAAACAGTGAACAAAAGAGGAAGGAGAGATTTGTTGTAAAAATGGGTCGGTGATTGACCTGGGGGTGGAGGCCTCCTGAGGACGTTGGGGGGCGGGGCGGGAAGGGGGTGCCTGATGACAGGGTGGTGGCAGATTCAGGGTTTTGTATCCATAAGTGGACTAACACAGTCCTTTCAGAGTACTTCTAAAAGAATCCTTCTTAAAGACAAGGAAAAAAACAAGAAAAAAACATACTAATATAAAGGCATCTCAGAATGTATCTTAGAAAGAAAAACTCTGCCAAGTTCCCTTAAACCTTTAATCCCAAAATGCTTTAGATAACTTAATGACGAGAGAACTGCTCTTTCCTGACAACCCTTGGGCAGTGGGGAGTAATCGCCTTTGAGATCTGGAGCTATAATCTCAAGAGCCTGGGGATGCACCTGGGGGAGGCCTTTGGGGGAGCCTGGGGCCCGGGGGAGCCTGGGGCCCGAGGGCCCCTGAGCTGTGCAGGAACATCAGCTTCGGAAGGCATGGCCCCTATGTGGCGTGCAGGCTGCTAAGTACCACCGGAGAGCAAAGGTGTTCCCGCGAGTCACGTGGTGAAGTGCCGTCTGAGTAAGGGGACGTGGGCAAGAGGCTGGCAGAGCCAACTGTGAAGCAGAGGAGCCATATGATCTGCGAGAGGAGCGACTGTGGTGCAGAAGCTGTCCTGGGAAGAGCCCTGCCGCGTGTGGCCAGGAAGGAGGCTACAGCTATCCAGTACCTGTGGTGTGCGGCTCGCAGCCCCACCGCCCACTCCTGGCTGGAGGCAGCAAAGTGGGGCTTGGTCCAGGCCTCGGTGCGATGCTAAAGTGATGACCACCGTGATGGGGACAACATTGTCCTCTGTGCCAGATCTCGTTCAGTGAGTGCAGGGCCCCTTAATTACCCCATTTCACCCCTAAAGGACCAGGCATGAGGGTAAGGGGGCCAACTAACATGGTTCAAGAAACACCTGCCTTTGTCCGAGGTCTTATGCTCAATGACCATCTAAGAAAACTCCCGTTGTCCCCAGACAGCGGCTCCTGGGAGCTTACAACCACCTATGGCGGGGGGGAGGGCATCTCCCATTATTTGTCAGCTCAACCTCCAAGATCAGCCACTTTTTCAGAAGAAATCACCCTAATCCCTTAGTTTCTCTGCACTACTCCTGTTCACAGCTGATGTTTTCTGTAGCTGCAAAGGCTTTTAGAGTCAAAAGGACCCCAATGCCCCTCAGGGAAGAGGACAAAGGAGAGATGGTGGGCCAGACCCCAGCCTCAGGGACAAATACAGGCCCAGTCCTGGAGCCTGACCTGCGGCATGCAGGGGACGTGAGGGCAGGGAGGTGCCACCATGGGCAGCTCCAACTCTGATTTCATTGCTAATGTGAATTTAATTCAGGACCTTAACGACATCTTAAAATGGCTTTTGTATTTAATTACGGGTAACCCAGGTAAGTACAGGTGAGCAATCCTTACAACAACTTAAAAAGGCTTTTGTATTTAATTATGGGTAACCCAGGTAAGTACAGGTGAGCAATCCTTAGGCAGGCACAGGAAATCCAAGAGCATTAATGGGCTTCCAATGACCTATGGTGCATTGTGTTGTAAGTGTAATTAAATTGCTTCCTTCAAATGCAGCTCATTGCTGATTAATAAAAATGTGTTCTCTATTTACACGATACTTATCATCCCAGTGTACTTTACAGGCCAAATAACATTTCATAAATGTGGGTGCAAATTATATTTAACTTGCATCAACAGATTAGAGACTCGGCTCTGCTAATGCTGATGCAATCAGGTGAATTTAAAAGAACGTTGAATCGATTTTCTTTTCCTGAAGACAGTCGTCTTGGAAGGACTCTTACATTTTTCCTGTGGTCCTTATGTTCTCACCATCATAAAAAGAATTCCTGATCTTAAATTCTGCCCCCCCACCGCCCCTGTATATGGGGAATTGAGCACAGGAGCCCCACAGCTGTCCCGTCCCCTGGCTCTGTGCCAAGTGTTGTTTAAAAAAGGCCCTGAAAATAGAATCTCCTCTCAGAGACTGAAGATCCCAGGAGGGTCCTTTCACCTGCCTCCCTTTTCTATTTCCAAGTCTTGTTTGTGACAAAGTGCTGGCAGGTGGGGTAGGGACGCCAGAGTCCAACACACACGGGCATTTCTGTAGCACAGGCAGAAGGTGGGTTATGAGAGAAACCCCACTTGGGTGTCTCTCCTCCTGGGGTTCCTGGAAGCAGGATTCATTCTTCCTTCCTGCAGGTAGCCATGGCTCCCTGGGTGGGGGACTTCCAGGGGCAATGGACCTAGGACTTCGGAACTACAATAGGACTCAACTGACCCCAGACCTAATGCGAACAGGTGGCACTTTCCACCCTTGGAACTCGGCAGGCTTCCCAGATGCCCCGTCCTAATCCTGCGATCACGTGCCCACGGCACTTAGAGATGGTCAGGGTGTTTGAGAGCTGCTTCCAAGTCGTGCTCCAGAGCCACAACCTACAAAAGAACTCCTGAAACTGAGAGAGATTCTCCCTAACCCTGTCTTGGCAATGTTTAAAATTTACATCAAGAATCACAGGTGCTTAGCGCTGTGGGCACCTTCACGGTAACTGGCTCGTCCCGCGGCCAGCGAAGAGCAGCACCTGCACTCTGGCGGCTGCTGTAAGGTCAGCGCTGTGGGATGGTCCTGGGGCCCACGCTTTCCTGCATCAGGTGACATTTCATAGGGGAGGGTGGGAGCCGAGGTGATGTGTGTCACTCAGGCACAGTCCTCTGGCTGGAGGGTGGGCTCCGGCTTAGAGCAGCACCAGGGAGGGTGTGGGTCCCACGTCATCACCCCCACCAACCAGGACACCACACTGGACGTCAGTCAGAAGTGGATTTTCATCGCATCAGGTCATAGAATCTGGTGTCTGTGTATTACCAAAACCAGCATTACCCTAGCTGGTGCACCCATGGCGGACAGTCACTGCTTGAACATTTTCCTGCTGAGAATCCTCCTGCTTGGCAGGGCCGTCCACTCTATTTCTGAATTAGTAGATCACCGTTCTTTATCATGATAGAAACCCCTCCCTCAGCCGCCACACATGGAGATCCGAGTCCCATTAGCCACACCCAGATCCATATTTTCAAAGGTTTACATTTACCAATAGGTGAAGTACAGCTTTACTGTGGGATGGCTGTTACCCACCCATCACACCCCTGAGCAGGTGAGTACCAGGGTGTGCCCAGAACAAGCTCTGATTGGACCCAAAGGGAGAACTCAGCGTCCAGGTCAGTAAAACGCGGGGCCCAGGCTGGACTCTGGGCCCCTCACCTCCTCCAGCTCTCAGAGTAAGCCTGCCTCTGCAATGAGGCTGCAAACCCACTGTATCTGGATGTGATGTTTCCCCAGGAAAAGACATATTTGTAATCACGTGTCCTTCTAAAACCTTGATCCCCATCAAGAGGTGGACTCTATTTCCTCAGCTCCTTAACCCGATGAGCTCCTGTGACAAATGCCTGGACAAACAGGAACAGAGGAAGGGTCCTGTGGGACTCCTGAGGGGCGAGACCTTTCTCTCCGGCCCCAGGCCACCGGGAGAGTCTGCGTGTCAGTGCTCTGGCCACAGCCAGGCCAGGCGTGTGAGCCTTGTGGCAGAGTGGAGAAGAGACAAGCTGTCCCCACCTAGCCCTGCCCAAGTGACAGATGTGTGAGCAAAATAAACAGCGGTGTCCCAGGGCAGTGGACATTGGACGTCCCATGGCAACCCTATGCTGCCATCCTGTTCCTCTGGTGAGTCAGGCCGATGAGGCCATAGAGCCCACACCAGGCCACCGGCGATTTCCCAGCAAGAAAACAAACCAAAAAAGTCGTGGTATCAATATTTGTACTCGTGTGGTCAGGGACCCTGCTCATTCCCAGGCATTCAGAGAAGGGGGCGTAGGCAGAAATTTTGGAAGGTGGGAGGACTGACCATAGAGGGAGTGAGGCTACATGTGTCTGTCCCTGGCGAGGACGTCCACGGGGCGAGGAGCCTGGCTGCAGGAGGGTGGGTGTGGTTGGGGCTGATGGGGACAGTGCCACTGGGAGTCTGTGAGTCTGTCTCTGAAGCTCTTCTGGGAAAGCCTCACCTGAGGCCCACACGAGGCTGCAAGCTGGCTTTTCAAGGAGTGTCCAGATCCTCCTTTGGGTGGTGGCCCTGGGGCCATGTGAGCGGTCTGTGATGTGCGCTGAGGCACACACCAGCTTCTGTGTGTGTTTCACTCGCAAGGTCCATGTGTTGCACCAGAGCGCAGAGTGGAAGCCGCTCCTGGCAGATTCGCAGCTCTCATCTTTCCTCAGAAGGAGGGGGCATTACCTCACCCGAGGAAAGGCCCCATTACTCCTCCTCACGAGACTGACTGTTCTCCGTTAGCTCTTCCATAAGTATTTCACATTTTTCTAGAAAACACATCAATATTATTCATAATTGACACCCTCCCCTTGGATGACTTAGGGCGTACTTCTGCCAAGACATGAATTCAGATGTTAAACTTCATTCAATATCAATGACACTGTGATTATTCTGGAAGCTTTTCTTGATATTCAATTTTCATTCATTTTGCTTATGACTAATTTAAATAAGGGACTGTCTTTATGTGTTAAACGTGTTGCCAGGGCTTTAGCTGATAACTGCACGGTGCGTGAGCTCCCAGTCTCTTCCCAGATCTGGGGCCAAGCTAAAGTAAAGTGAGCTATGTCTCCAGATTGGAGGAAAATCTATTATAATTCTTTTGAAGACTGTGAGCGAAAACACAGGCAACGGCAGGATTATTTTTAATACCAGAAAGCACTTGCAGTATTTTTGTCACAGCGCTATGGAAACTGCAGTCAGTCACAAGCGGACGCCTCACCGAGCAAAGTGTTCCTTCCTGCAGACCTGAGCCAGTTCTGACTCATTTATCTAACTGGATGCTGTGCCGTCAGTCAGAACAAATTCACGTTTGAAATGTCGATGGTCCCAGTAATCACTCCAGCCCATATTTAGTCAGATTGAGCGAAGCCCAGAGGTTGCTCATGGACCCCCTCTGCGTGGCCCACGGCCCCCACCCAAAGGGTCTGGCTTCATCCCGTGGTGGCCCTGCAGCCCCTGCACCCTGAGAGTGGCAGTCACCCCGGGAAGACCTGGCCTGTCAGGGGTCTGGACTCACCTTCTTTTACACCAGGGGCATTCCAGGTCAGTCCCTCCCCATAGGCCACCTCAGCCAGCAGGGCTTCCCGGGGGGCACCTCTCAGAATCACCCTCACACTCGGCCGTCTTCTGGCTGGGGGTGCTGGGTAGGGAGGGTCTTCCAGCCTCGGCCACATGCTCACTGGGTCAGCATCCCGCGAGCACTGCAACCCAGGTCTCAGATCAACCTGGCCTCTTTCTGGACTCTGACCTCTCCTCCAGCCTTCAGTCGGAAAGTGTCTCAGGGCTAAGAAGACTGTGGAAACTGACCCGCAGCCTCTCGGCCCCACATTCCAACAGCTCTGGGGAGAGGAGCTCTGGCCGACACACACAACCGTCTACCTGTCTTACTGTCTGTAACTCAGGTAACTCTTCCTGGCACAAAGAAGGCCCCTGAGGGACCATGGCCTTGCCGCCACAGCATTGGGTGTCACTCTGCTTACAGAGCTGTCCACGTTCCCCCAGGACACCAGCCGGGTGTCCAGGCCTCTCAACATGAGGAAGCAAAGGTGAAGTTCTGTACAGCAATGACACATTCTGCACTTGGACAAATGATATTTGCACCCAAAGTGCCTGGAGCCACTGCCTCACTAGCGACACCTGTGAGCCTGGGACCGACCCTCCGTCACCCTTTCTGCAACATTTGCAAAGCACTCGGTCACACCTGTAAGGCATCTTGCAGCCTCAGGTGGAACGTGTTAGGGTGACAAGGGTCCCCCTGCTGCAGGCCCCTGTCCTCGTCCTCGTCCTCCAAGGAAGCAGGAAAGGTTCCTCCCTGCAGGTTCCCAGGGAGGAACAGTGCCTCCTCCTCTCACCCATGGCCTCATCCGTCACCTCCAGGAAAATCGTTCCCAGACCCACATGCCCGGCTCTGCGTTCCCTCCGGAACACCAGACACCTGCACCCGGGCCTGCCAGCACCTCAAACTTGTGCCTAAAATAAGGGTCATTGTCTGGCCCCTTAATTTGGTCCCGCGCTCCCCTTTCTGGTCAAGGGTCTTCCTAATGCCTCCTGCCCTCTACGCTCAGGCCTGACCAGCTGACCAGCCAGAGGAGGCATTTCCTTTCTCCTGTGTATCCAGCACCTGCTGGCTCGTAGGGAGGACATGAGCTTAAATCTGGACATGCGAGGAGCTGGGACTCAGGAAGGGGAGACAGAGCATCTGTGTTGCGTGAGTGCGAGGGACGGGGTCCAAGGGGAAAGACCAGGCGTAGTTTCCAAGGAAACAGGAGAGAAGGGGCTGACGTGTGTGCGTGCCCACTTTGTCCGGTCTAACACCCGCTTTGGTGTGGGTTTCCCCGGAAGCAGGTCCTCAGGCAGGTCCTCAGGCAGGTAGCTTGGCTGAGTTGAGGAAGGCCAAGTGCTTTGCAGAGACAGAGCTGAGGTCAAAGTGAAGCACTTGCGGGGAGGGTCATAGACCTGCAGGCGGCGGGGCAGCGGGGCAGCAGGGCGGGTGTGTTCAGACGCAGACGCTATATTATTACCTCATGCCTGCGCGCACGATATATCCTGTGTGAAATTAATTTTGAGAGCTTCGTTCCTTTTCATACAAAGAAAGTGCAGTAGAAATGTGAGCTGTCAGATGCCCAAAAGCGTTTATCATGATCTCATACGGTCTTGGATTGAAGGGGGGCTTAGCGGTCAGCTGGTTCAGCCTCTTCAAATTCGGTGCCGCCCAACTGTGTGGAGGTTTATTAAATGCATATCAACCTTGGGATGGTTCCTGATGGATCTTAAAGACCAATAAACACAGGCTTTGCCCTTGAGGAGTTTGCGGGCAGAACACGAAAGGTGCAGGAAAAGAGAGCCACATGGATTCAGAAGAAGGGCAACCAGGAAAGGCATCCTGGAGGAGGTGGTCTGTGAGATAGATGGGGCTTCGTTGAGGAGCAGAAAGCCGCAGAGAGTTCACACGCGAGGCGGGAAGGTGGGGTCATGGTTGGGGGGGAAGGCACCTCCTCCCTCCCCTCCCTCCTCCTCCCTCTGCCCCCCTTCCCCCCCACCGCCAGCTCTCACCCTCCCTCTCACAGGCCATCTTCTGAATTCCCAAAATTGTTTTATATGAATGGCTCTTAGCCTTATTTTCTGATATAATTGACTTACTGAACATGTGCAAATTTAACCGAGTAACATAAAACTGCATTTGTAATACTTCAGCTATTCAGTTCCCACTCTTAAGTTCCTTGACTCTGCAGCCACTTCCCTTGGCTGCTTCAACCAGAAACTGCATATGGAGGGCCTGGGGTCGTCGTGGTGGCATTTATCTTTTTGGCTAACAGCATTTTTCTGAGAACTGAACTGGGTGCCAGCTCTTGAATGTCAGGAGCACCCACGTAAAAAGCAGGCCCCCCAACTTCTTTGCAAAAGCAAGACAACCTGGCAGTGTTGGGCCCTTATGTCCCCAAGGAACGTGGGACTGGCCGGGGCTGAGTCGCAGCGTCTGCCTTAGCGAGGCCCAGCTCCCCGCAGTCCCACCTCAAGGCCCTGCTAGCCTCCAGTGCGCCCGGGACGGCCGCCTGTCTGAGCTGTGGCCGTAGGTGAGGCAGAGGGCCTGGTGAAGGTGGGGTTCAGTGGCCTCGGTCCTGCCTTACAGGGGAGCTGAGGGCAGGGCTGGTTTTGGGCCTCTGGGAAGGGAAGGGCCTCTGTTGTTTTGTCTGTGTGTTTTGGGCTCTCTCCTCTCCTTCTGGGTGACCCTTGAGGTGCTGCCTGGTTTTAGATGGCCGTCCCCATGGCCAGCACATGCTGGTCCAGAGAGTGACCACCCGGGCCAAGCTGGGTGGTAGGGTTTTAAAACTTCCAGCCCACAACAGTGTCTTTGTCAGTGGCTGAAGCCACGGATAAGGTTCTTCTGAAGTTCGACTGTGTCTCCTGTCCTGTGGGCTGGGAAGGAGAGGCAGTGGGCAGAGAGGAAGGGGTAGGTCCCCACATAGAGCAAGGTGGAGACCACACCCCCTGGGGCCATCTGCAGTGACCTGGCCCCGATCTGACCGGGCCCTGTGGGGGGCCCCTGATGCACAAGATCTCTTCCACTCCTTTTAAAACCTCATTAGAGTTGGTTTCTGTTGCTCAAAACCAAAAGCACCCATGGTATGTCATCCAAGCAGCCCCTGGGAGTTGAGGAGTTTGCAGGCAGAACTCTCTCTACGAGCTGTCCCAGCTCCCTGTGTCCTGTGGCCAAACCACCTGCTTTTGGATCAAGCAATCCAGGTCCTCTGGAATACTGCCCTTTGTTATTCCTGAGCGTGGGTCAAAGGGTAGAAGGAGGGTCATGTGGGGATGCCTTGTGCCTGTGGTGGTCCCTCCCGGGATGACTGCTCCCAGGTCCACTTCCCCAGGCAGCGCGGGGTGCCCTCCCATCACACCAGCAGTGCTGACGTGAACGACCACGCACCTTGCACACCAGGACAGAGTCCGAGGGCAGGTGGGGCAGGGCTCCTGCGGCCGTCAGAAGTCAGGAGCAAAGTTTTCTCAAACTGTCAGCCTTAGTTCTTGGACTGGGTGTCAGACTCAGGACAGCTGGAATTGAGGTGCTGAGATGTGCATTTAAATCACCTGTAGGCGATGATTTGGAGACTGTTTCTTAATTTCATAAATATTTGCTGAACATCCACCGTGTGTTCCCCAGGCTTTGCCCGAGTTACTGGGGATGTTACAGTGTAGAAGTCCACGCCTCTCAGGAGCTTGTGTTGCAGTGGACTGTGATCTTCCCCATGTGTTTGGTTCTGGAGACACAAAGACCAACAAAATCCAGCCTCAGTGATTTCATAGCTATAACCCTCACCTTCCTCACATTTAAAATGAAATTAAAATAATGATCTCACAGGGCTGTTCAGACGATTAAATAAAAAGATACAGATGGGCGTTCTCGGCACAGAAGCCTAAACAAAAATTACCTTCTCCTTGAAAAGTAAAAAAGGCCCCACTTTACTTCACAAACAAGTTAGCCTGACCTGCCGGCGAGCCCTACTGAGCTTCTGTCTCAGCCTCGTCGGGGACCGTGCAGGGGCCGGTATCCGGCCGTAGACCAGATGGACCAGGCTGCGCAGGCCGCGGGCTGGGCGCTGAGCGGCCGCGAGGGGGCAGCGCTCGGCAGGGAATCTCCGCCACCGGCCGCGGCCCCCCTGTCCGTGCGCTCTTGCGTCGCTCTGACGCACCCGAAGGCGGGCGCTGGGAAGGAGACCGCAGCTCCCCTCGCCTGTGCCTCCCGAGGAGGGGTCGAGCGGGTCCTCCGGGGCGCCCTGCGCGAGCCTGGGGTCTGGCGGGCAGAGGCGCAGTCTCGGACCCTCGTCGCCGGGAGGACCCCAGCGCCTTCCCCTCCGCTTCGCGCGGCGCCCCGCGCCCACCCCGGCTCCAGGGCTGTCACTTCCGCGCGCCGCCGGGTAGCGGACCGGGCCGTCGTCGAGGATGCCCGGGTGTTGGCTGCGTCCCCAGGCTGCTGATCGGCTTTGCCCCGGGAGGCAGTCGGGATAGCGCCGCCCGAACTTTCCTTCGCGGCGGCGTCAGGCGGAAACACCCCGCTCCGAGGTTCACGGAGAGTGGAGGGAGGCTCGGGCGCCAGAGGGGACAGGCCTAGGCCTGCGCGGGAGAGCGCCGCGGAGTTCCTGGGGGCCCTGGAGGCTCCATAAGGGCAGGACTGGTGGCCGGCGTGCGCCCAGGAGGAGTCAGGCCCAGAGCGCGCTGCCCCTTCCCGGCGCCCCGCAGTGACCGTGACCTCGGCGCGCTCCCCGCGCACGTGCTCGCGGCCGAGGACGAGGAGGGGTCCGGCTACACCCGCCGGGCAGCGACTCGCCCGCAAGCCCTGGGAGCACAGAGGCCGTGCGGGGGAGCGCGCACGCTGCGCCCCCGCCTCCCCGAAGATCGGACTGGCCGCTGCTGGAGCAGAGCCGCCGGGTGTCGTGCCCGCCCGGTGGCGCCGCTGGACCCCGTGCGGGGCGGACTCGCGGGAGGACAGGTGTAGCCTGCATACGCGGGCGGCGCGCGCGGAAGAACTGGGTGGGCTCGGCGGTCCGGAGGGGGCTTGCAGGGCTCGGAGCTCCGGTCCCTGCCACGCAGGAGGGTCGGCGCCACTTGGCGCGGCCAGCCTCAGGGAAGGAAGTCGCGGCGTATCTCGGTCCCCCAGCGGCCGTCCGGGCGCGACCCTGGCGCCCACTGCCCGCAGCGGCTCCCGCAGCGGCCCTGGGACCTAGAGGTGCGCGCGGCCGCCGGTGCCGCCCCCATGCTACTCGGAGCGCCCAGGCTGTGCGCGTCCAGGGCGGCCGCCGCTGCGCAGAGCGAGGGCGACGGCGACAGGCTGGGCAGGGACATGGACGAGTCGTCGCTGCTGGACCTGCTGGAGTGCTCCGTGTGTCTGGAGCGCCTGGACACGACCGCCAAGGTGCTGCCCTGCCAGCACACCTTCTGCCGCCGCTGCCTGGAGAGCATTGTGTGCTCGCGGCACGAGCTGCGCTGCCCGGAGTGCCGCATCCTGGTGGGCTGCGGCGTGGACGAGCTGCCCGCCAACATCCTGCTGGTGCGCCTGCTGGACGGCATCCGCCAGCGTCCCCGCCCCGGCGCCAGCCCGGGCGGCAGCCCGCCCGCGCGTCCTGGTCCCAGCCCGGGCCCGGGCCTCGGCTCCAGCCCGGAGGCGGCCTCGGCGCACGGGGATTGCGGGGGCAGCGCCCCTGGCTCTCCGGTCCTCCTCTCCGCGGCGACCAGCGCCACCGCCAGCCTGCGCGAGCTGGCGACTGGCAGGAGCGCGCCCCTGGCGAAGGTGAGTATGAGCTTCACTGAGAGGGGTGGGCAGTGAGGAAGGACAGGGGACCAGAAGTGCTCCACGGTGGCCTGTGCCTTGCTCTTCTTTTCGACTTGCTTTTCTCCAGGGCCTTGAGAGCGCAACCCTTCAAGCCCCACTTAACAATTCTAGGACGCTGCATGCTCCCATCCTGCCCCCTCCCCTTTGCACTTCTAGTTGGCACCTGCTGCCCACCCGTCCTCTCCCTCTTGGAATCCCTTTCCCTCCACCTGCACCTGCTTGATGGTGGCCTGTAGTCCCAGAGAACCTTGCCATCTGTGTGTGTGGCTGCACCACATCCTCCCTCTGCCTCCCATCGCCCTCCTCCAGCCCCTCTCCGGGCTGGGCCTCTTTCTCCACCTTTTAACTTTGCTGGGCTTCCATCTCCCTGGGTGCAGCCTTCTTCTTCTGGACCCCTCCGGTGAACCCTCTGCACAAACCTTGCCCACTGGGACTGAAGTCAGTGCTCTCCCGGGTCTGGCCTTTGGGAAGAGCATGGGCCTCCTGCCTGGTGTCTGGGAAGGGAGATCAGGCAGGGAGGCAAGTGAGTGACTGGGGCTGCGGGAGGAAGGAGTTCACCTGGAGACCGGGAGTGTTTGGCTCAGCCCCTCTTGGACTTGGCCTGTCGGTCAGCCCTGCTCCTCCCTGGTCCTCCCCGGGCTCGCAGGCCCACTGCCTTCCCTCGCGGTTTTTATTTGAGGGTTTTTATTGGTGTAGCCACATTGTACAGAGTAGACGGCTTCTGTTTCAGTCAAAGACCTTGTCTTGAGGGTTCTGGCGATTTGGTTTCAAAAGCTGGTTAGTGTGTCATTTCACACCCTCTGCCACCTCAGGAGCTGTTGCTGGGGGAGGCAGGCCCACGGGGTGCTGGTGTAAGTGAGGTGAGAGGTGCTACTCATGTTTTGTGTTTTCTTTAAATGCAGAAAAGCTCATTTAAAGGGTTGCTGATTTATTGTAAAGTGCCATTCATTTTAGAAAGACAACCAGATTCCTCTCCTTTTGGCCTTTTAAAGCTTTCACGGTGCATTAACTGTTCAAATAATCCTTCCCCTATGGGTGGTGCCGAGATGAGGGACAGTTCTTCATCCGAATTGCTCAGCACTGCAGTGCCTCTGAGGTTAGAACTGAAGTCCTTGGGTGCTGTGTCAGAGGTAAAAGTCAGACTTTGCCAAACTGGGTTTTTCCTGTGGGCTGGGGAGACTAGACCGTCAAGAATAGTCAAGGAATATTTCTACTTGGGATCCCTGCTCAAGGGGAATTGTGTTCATTTGGTTTTCATTGTGATTCAGTCCAGTTACAAGTGTTCCTGTCACACATTTTCAAGTGTTTCTTTCCTCCCTTGCGTTATTATTTGAGGCGTTATAATTAAAGGTCTTTATTTGTAAAATAAGAAGGTTACCTCTTCCTGCTCGGAGAGCTGGATGGCCTTTGGCATGACGCTTCCAGGGAGGATGTTTGGTGAGTCAAATTGATCAGGAGGGTGGGAGGTAGCATCTGGCAGCTCCCAGAATCTGTGACCTTTGTAGCGTTTAAAGAAATTTGGGAAGGGGTTGAATGTACAACTTTTAGTAATGATGCTTAGTAACAGGGAATTAGCTTTTGGTCGCCTGGATTTTGGCGTGATTGGTTGATGTTCTCTCTGGACACGGGTAGTGATCAGACTGTGCCCAGGGCTGTCTGAGCTTAGGTGACACTGGAGCACATTTCTTTTTTCCTGTTTGTTATCCTGTAAGTGTGACCCTTAATCTTCTTCACAGCATCCCCTGCCCCTCACTGGGACTAAGCTGGGGTCCTAGAAATTAAATCCAATGTTATGTTTGATCATTTTCAGAGAAGAAAGAAAAAGGAGTGGAAGCGAGGACTGTAGCGTCACCTAGCCTTTCCGCTCTTTGATTTCTAGTAATTGGTGGGAGTCTTCCGGGACAACCAGACATCCTCACAGAGGGCTGCCCCGTCAGCAGCCCTGGGAGTGTGGTAGGCAACGCCGTCAGCTGAACATCACCTCCAAATTGGCTCTGGTCCTTGACCGCCCAGAGGAGTAACTGGGATTCACAGCAAGGACGGAGGCTGGATCTTGTTGCGTATTGTTTAATAGCCGGGCACTCGTTCTCAGTGAGGACCACATATGCCTTAGGAGTCGGTGACTGTAAACAGAAGACAGCCCCCGTTTCCCAGTAGGAAGCATCTCCAACCTTCCTTTGGACCTGTTGGGGCGTGTGGACTTTTCAGGTGGGTGATAAACATGTATCTGCTTGGATGGTTTGTTAGTTTAGTTACAGTAGCTGTTAGGGACACGTCTGCACAGAACGTATTCACTCCTGTTTGGTTCATGAAACACTTTTCCATACGCTTCACCTGTACCTTTTCCCCAAGTTTCATGGACCCTCCCACCTGCTTGGCAGAGCTGTGCTCTGAGCTGTACCGTTTGAGACAAGGCCTTTAGATTAGTTAATTATGCTGCCCTGGGACTTGTACGAACTCACAGTGCCCACGGCCCAAGGCTGTTAGGCCACTGGCCAGCACTGTGCTGCTGCTTAAAGCCTCCCAGAAGGCCTGTCTCACCCGCGACCATTGCAGTGGCTGAGTTTATCAGCCTCGCTTTTTTTGTTTTGCTTTACAATTTTGCAGGTGACCCTTTGAACACCCTAACTAGCCTCAAAGGAAGTCTTCAGGCCAGCTTGTCTTTCTAAGAGGGTCTGTGGTTCCCAGCTGAGTAATTTGAACGGTGCTTTCAGTGTGTCTGCATAGGGCTCTAATATCAGACAGTGCCAATTTGGGGAAGTGACTGTTTTGGGGAAATCCCTTGTCTTCTACCTGGGCATACACAGAACTTGCCGCATCCTACACGGCCGGACACCACCCTGGGTGAGCCAGACGGTGTGCCCCTGCTGGAGCTGGCGTTCAGGGTCGAAACCCTCTGCGGAGGAGGCTCCAGGCAGCACGAGGCTGGTGCCAGTCAGAGCCCTGGGAAGGTTAAAGGAAGGACGTCATCACAATTAAAGAACTGTAGAAAGCTCAGGAGGTACTTTTGCTGGTGTAAAACATAGGCACTAGAGCCTGATTAGTTCGTTGCAGGTACTTGGGGATGTATTTCAGTTGGAAACCTCTGTGTATCTTCAGCCAGTGTGCTGGGACCCAGTAATGGGAACAGTCAAATTATGTGGAGAATCACACAGACATCTATTACGTATTTTATCTCATAAACACACACACATGCATTTACCATTTTTTGATGCAAGACTTTTCTTTGAGTTCCAAGTTGTCCTTCTAGTTTAAACCACAGTCAAAATTTATGATCTTCTATTTATTTCTTTCAAATGGACTGAGAATGAACAGGCTCTTCAAAGAATTCTGAGTGGAGGGAGATTTTAAATAATTCCCCCTCGATATTTCCTGTTTTTGCTCTTGCCAATTTAACAGTTTGAAAAGAGGTCTCTTTGCTGAGTCGTTCCTAAGTGGGCACCATGGTTTTCCAAAGAGTGAGGCTTTTTTGCACTCAGACTTCTTTGCTCTACATAATATTTAATTAAAGTTTATATTTGTATATAAGTGTATAAAGTACACGTGCAGAAACGTGCTTGGGAATCCACACAGTGGATTCCTGGTGAACGTGGGCCTCCCCTGGAGGGACAGGTCTGTGGGGATGGACACCCAGGCCGTCCTGGGGAGGCAGTGGGGCGGTGGCTGGCCCAGCTGCTCTGTGAGTCTGGAGGGCATCACCGTGTTCTGTCATCCACAGCTGGGCAGCTTGTGTAGAGATTCTCTGATTGACGGTGGCCAGGTGCTGCCACCGTCCTGAGAAGTGGTGGCCTCATGACTGCTCTGAGACCCAGAGAGACTGCTGTTTGGGCAAAGTCAGGGAGCCGGCGAGGCTCAGGCCCGGCCCCCCGTGTCCAGCTCTGCTGCGTCGGCAGGGCTGCTCCTGTGGTTTGGCCTTGGGTGTAACGGGGGCTCCAGAGAAAAGCTCCGGCCGCTCCTGGACAGGGGCGCAGGTGGCTGTGGTCCGAACGCAAGGGCAGGTGCCTGCCCTTGTGATGGCAAAGTCGTCTGGGACGTGTCTGCAGAGGGCCCTGGGTGTGGCGCCGATCGCGCCCGCGGGTGTGGGGCCAGGTGGGCCGTGCGGGTGCCCGTTCTTCCTGACGAGCAGCTGGTCACGTGGATGCGGAGCCAAGGCTCTGAGACCCCTCGCTCAGGGGCCCCGGGCTTGGGGTAGACTCTGGACCCACTAGCTCCTGGCTGCCTGCTCAGAAGCCTCTCACGGCCACCACCAGTCAGTCAGCGCCCTGGCCGAGTCGTGGTGACTGGATTCTTGAGTGTTGACGTCTAACCCGAGGGCCTCAGTCTGTTTGTTTCACCTTTAACTTGCTTCCAAGTTCTATCTTTGTTGTTGGAGGCAGTGTTCTCGAGCCTTACAAGCGCCACTGGAGTGAAGGCAAGGCATCCGGGAGGAGTCCTGGTCTGCACCGCCTCACTGGCTGGGGCTCTGCTGAGGGGGACACCCTGCCTCGTCTGCAGGGCGGGCTGGCTTGTCCACGCCGCCCTCGCCTGCAGGACGGTCGCACATCCGCCACCCCTCTGTTCCGCGTGTGCCAGTCGGTGGTGCTGGAGGGGGCTGTCAGTAGCACTGGGTTGTTTCTGATGTGCATTTCGGTTCAGTCTGCTTTGCATCTCTGTTTTGAGTTAACACGCTCTTTTCCGAGGTATGTTTTTGAAGTAAAACCTCAGCAAGGACTCCATTGCAGGGAAATGCTCTTGGTGACACTTTGAGAGGCCAAGGTCACTTTTCATCAGATTTGCCTTGCTGGGAAGATCTTGAGATCTGATGGATTAGAAACACGTGTGTGATGTGTGTCCTGTTGGAAATCTAACCAGCCTTAAAAGACGAGGGTGTCGAACAGAGGATCAGCAGTGGTGAACAGTTTAAAACCCGTGACGTGGCCCCTCCTCCCTCCGAGCGAAATTGGAATAAAGCAGCGAATGAGGTGGCAGCCGTTTGAATTGTACTCAGCGGTTGCGGCTTCTTTGAGCTGGACTCCGGCCTTGGTGGCTCATGGACATTGAGAGATGCTGCCGTGTGTTTAGGTGTGACTGATCATGGTCATCACCTGCAAAGTAAGATATGATGAGCCTTGCATCGCTGCTTGATGGGATGTGTGTGCTGCTCATGTGAATTTATGTGCATTTAAATGAATTAGAATTCGCTGCAGGGCTTTAGGTCCACAGGACAGTGAGAGGCATTTAAAAACACCCTGGCACCAGGAGCAGGTGTGGATTGTTGTGGAGCGCCGAGTGGGGCGGGGGTGTTGGGAACACTGGGTGGCAGTGGGGTCATCGTGCAGCAGCTCACTGAGTGCGTATATGAGTACCTCCTGTGTGCCAGGCCCTGCAGCCGGCACCAAGGTATTGGGACAAGAAGTATTTAGGTCTCTGGAAGGTGGCACAGGACTTACTCGCCACCTTGCCAGCCAGTGGAGCACCAGGCTCGTTTTCAAAGCAGCTGCTGTGCTTTCCTTCCTTCTTCACGACATTGAGGCACCTCCACCTTATCCCTACGTGTGTTCTAGAAACTCCTCTATAGGAAATAAATCTCCACTGTTCGTGGATAAACCACTGGACTCCTTAACACTTCGCAATCACACTCCCAATTCTCCGTAACTTAAAAATTGCACCCATTTCCTTTCCCAAGCAAATCTGAAGGTAATGAAAGCCAGTGTATTTGTGCGGTGTTGGGAACCGTGCAGGCAGGTGGCCTGTGCCAAACTAACATCACCTTGAGGTATGTAGCCTGGGAGCTCACCTTCGTCTGCCGTGGGTTTGCTCTGTCACCAGCAGTGATTGGACAGGTGTGGGATGACAGGTCGGTGCCCTTGCGGGTTCTGTGGCTGCGTTTGTACTGAAGGGTTCTTCTGGATTTGGGGACTGTCTGGTGTCGCTGTTGGGCGAGCCAGGCGCTGGTGGGGGGCTCCTGGACCGCAGGTGTTTCCCCTTGGAAACTTGTTTTATCCTGGAGTTAAGTTGTTGCCTCGACATCTCAAATGAGGGACGGGTCTTGGGTTCTGATGGAGCTAGAGCCCTGTCCTGGGACCTCACAGCCAGGAAACGCCAGGTGGCTCTTCAGGTCGTGGTGTGTCCTTCCATGAGGACGGTGTGTCCCTTCCTGGGTGTGGGACGCCTGGGGCTGTGGGCGAGGCCCCGCCATCCACTCTTGGTGTGATCCATCGTCTGTGGAGGCTGCGTCTCAAACACAGCTGCTGTGAGGACGAGACAGTGACCGTCCACGCAGATGGTGCCCACATCTCAGAGGGGCCACCCAGGCGCCTTCCCAGAAGAGCTGGCCAGTTTTCCCTGCGACAAAGCATGGTTCCTGAAGACAGCCTTCGTGCAGTGGGTCCGCGGTGGCCCCAGGTCAGCAGGCCCAGTCCCTTCCCAGGGGAGGAGCTGCCTCGGGCCGAGGTTCGGTTTCTGAAGGTTGGCTTTTGACCAGCCCTCTTGGGAAGCGATGGGGGTTGCTGCCGAGGGAAGGAAGCACCGAGGGTTTGTCCTGATGAGGGGAAGGGGCTGTCGGCAGAGGACACTCTGTCTAAACTTCAGGGGAATTCTGTCAGGTTGAGGCATTTCCAAGGGTGTCAATTTCCAAGGTGACAATTGCTGTGTTGACAGGCATGGGCAGGCGTGGCCTCCTGCTGGTGGAGTGTGACCTGGCGCGGAGACAAGTCCTCAGGGTGCTGGTGTTCCTGGTGGGGTTGCCATGGTGGCTGCGGTGTCCCCAGCAGCACCTGGTGGGGGATAAGCTTTATGTTAATGTCTGTTTATCTTAATGATCTATTTATGCCAAGTGGTCTATTAAAATAATATTATGGCAGTTACATGAGGTTTGATTTGGAGCAAAGTTAAATAAACAGTAAGTCGATTTAAAGAAACTTACTGAGTAAATGCTGTGAGGATGGGGCGTGGATGACGAGTTTGGGTAAAAACCGCCTGGAGTCCTGGAACAGGCAGACTTCATCTCCCCTAGCCTCTCGGCTTTGACCTTGTACCCTGATCCCTCGGGGCCTGGGCTGCCCTCGGGCTGAGTGAGGATCTGTGAGCTGGGAGGATGGACGGGGGTTGGAGGGGGTGAACATGAGAAGCAGGGCGGCCTTTTGTGCTCAGAAGCCAGTTTTTGGAAATACTGATTTTTGGTTTTTCAACCCAAATAGCAAGTGTGGAAACAGCCTTTGGGATTTGTTTGAGGCCAGAAATAAAAATGGGCAATTATTTCAAGAGTGACAAGTGTGTCTGGAGCCCTGCCTCCTGCGGCTGGTGCCCTCCTGGTTTGGGGCTGTCCTCGTACCCTGGACCTGGTCAAGTGCAGCCACAGCAGAAGCGGGCGTGAGGGTCAGGGGCACCGAGCGAAAGACACGGTCGAGCAGGTTCTCTGCTCCCCTTCGTCCCTGGAGTGAGGGCCGGAGGGGAAAGGGGAGGCGGGCCCTGGGCTGGTCCTGTGCTCACAGCAGGGCAGTGGGCCCCACGCTCTGGTTCCCTAGAGGCTCCAGGCAGGCTCCCGTCCTGGCAGGGCTGTCTGATGAGGGAGATGACGAGCCTGAGATGGTGTTGCCACCCTGGGGCTGGGGGTCAGCTTTGATGTTCCCTCATCAGCCGTGTCTGGGTCATCACGGTCTAGCACGACTCTCTCCAGGGGACAGTTAACTCTATGACTTTCTGCTCTCGAGTCAGGACCTGAGTCAGCCAGGTCCGCGCCACACTCCCTGCCAGGATGGTGCTGCTCTGGCCTGTCCGCTGGGCCCCTCGCCAGGCGACTGTCCTGAGATTATGCTTGGGTCACAGGTCCCTCCTCTTCCCTCAGGCAGGTTCTCGGCCCCTCGTCCTGCACACTGGCCCTTGCTGCATGGCCAGTAACCGCCCTGCCCTTCATCCCCAATCATCACCTGCCCTTTGCTTACGTGAGACCCCGCCTTCGCCGCCAGTCTGTCTGAGCCTCCCTCCTGTGTCCTTGGGATGCTACAGAGCAGAGGCAGGCGTGGTGACCACCAAGCCTTGCTTCTTACACACCTGTGCCCCCACTGCCCTGCACTCACCCTCTGTCCCCCGTTTACCTCCCAGCACTGACCCGGTGTCGCTGACGTGACTGCCCTGTGCACCCGAGCCATACTATCCCCCATTCTCACAGGATGTCTGTGCTTCTCCGGAGCCTAGTCCCTGATTGCCTTTGGGGTCTGGGGTCTCCTCCCCTGTGCAGGTTGCAAGTTCATCAGGGTCAGGTCCATGCTGTCCCAGCATCTGTGCACGGGAGCAGGACTCCACAGCTGACCTGGTGATGGTCACGCCTGCACCTGGAGGGCTGCATGGGCCTTGCCGTGTGCCCTGGCCAGTGCTGGGCACGGTGTGCCATCTGTGCTGCAGCATCCCCGCCTGCAAGGTGGCAGCTGAGCAGAGCACAGGCACCTCTGGGCTGTGGGCTGATGAGCCCCTGACGGAGGAGCTGGCTGTGCGGTAAGCGCGGGGGCCATGGGCTGGGGGCTGGCGTGACTCCTGAGCCTTGGGTTTTCATAATAATGAGCGTTGGAGTGTGTGACCCCCGACAGTTGGGCTGGGACCCCAGGAGGGACCTGGGGACAGGGTTGAGGCCCCCCAGAGCCTGCATCTGGAGAGCCTTTTTCACCCTTTCCTCTCCCCTTCGAGATGTCCCTTTCCTCTGGTTTCCACATCACCCACTGGAGCCAGACACTCAGGGTGCTCGGGGTATATAACAACCCCCCTCAGCCCACTCGGTTCTCAGCATCCCCAGCACAGGGGGAGGGGGGACTGAAAGAGGCTCCTTGCGACCCCACAGCCACCCTCAGTGGGGCTGCCGCTGTGTCTGCAGCCCCTCCGCCCTGACACCCTCCCCACTGTGTCTCCTGGCCCCTGTGCTGCAGGGTTCCCGTTCTAGGAGCCCCCGTCCTCACCCCATTCTTTAACCCCATTCCTCTCAAGGCCCTGCCCGCGAGCTCTTCTTGGCTCCCTGTCTGTCGTCTCTGCTCCTTGATCCTCTGGGGGCCTCCCCTCCAGCCCCGGCCTCCTGGAGGCTCTGGCCTCCCTGTGCATTGTTCAAGCATGTTGTCTCCCTCCCTGTCTCGTCTCTGGTCCTTTTCCCTCCTGCGGACCCTGCAGTGAGTCAGGGAGTGGGTTTTCTTCTTGTCCAAAAGACAGGTATGGACCGTGCCAGGACAAGGGGCCTGTCCTTGGACCACAGCATTGGCCTCCACTGCGAGGCTCACGAGCAGAGGTCAGTGCAGCCACCCTTGGGGAGCCCAGAGCGGGGGCACCCTCGGGCAGCATGGTGGCCACGCACAGTGAGTGAGCACCACGTCTGCATTATTTATTATTTCTGCCTGCTGCTTGGTGCACACGTCTGAGAAGAAGCCCATGTGGATGAGCTGTCTCCCTGCGCTGAGTGGAGTTCTAAACACAGGCCCACAGAGGTCCAGAGGAAGGTGCCACGTCAGTTACTCAAGAGGGGCGTGCACGGTCTCCCACTAACACGAGTCCCAGGTCTTTCAAAAGGGATTTATTTCTTAACTGTCCACTAAGTGACCTTTCCAGTTGTAATTTTCTGCTCCTAGTTCTCAGGGCGCTTGGTTGAGTGAGTTGAGTTTTCTCCTAAGTGTGAGAAGTGTTAACTTGACATCAGTTGTTTAGGTGACACGTCCAGAATCAGAGCCTAACTGGTTCATTTTCACTCAGTAATGAGGATGTGTCCGTGTATGTAAGTAGGTTTATGCAGGTACCTACACTCACACACAGAACACACATTCACATTGGTCTCTGTATACATTACGTGGTCACAGGTATTAATTTGGTCAGCAGGTCGTCCCTTTGAACAAGGTTTGGGGAGGTTCTTCTTTCTGCTGGCCTTAGTCTCACCTGGCACCTCGCCCTGTGTCATCGGGGTGGACGGCCCTGTCCGTCCTGCAGGAGGGACGCTGGTTCCACCCCTGCAGCTGCACGATGCGGGCGGCAGCTGGCCTTCTGGGCACAGCTGGGCAGAGTGGGTGGCGTGAGGGCCGGGGATGTGAGAGCTGCCGGGTCAGGCCCAAGTGCCACTCACAGCTGCCCGGGACCCGGAGGAAAGCTGGCATCGTGGGGCAGTGTCTTCTGGACAGACTGGCACGATGCTGCGGCTGGAAGTGTGTGCGGATTTCTGCACGTGCAGGCGGGCGCGCGTGACCAGCGAAGGGAGGGTGAGATTGGCTCCTGGGAACACGGCTGCTGCCGGGGCCGCTGTGATGAGTAATAGACCCATTAGATTGCAGTGAAGTGCGTGATGATGTGTAATTAGGGGTGGCATCAGTCAGGCAGGAACCACAGCATTAAAGATGTGCGCAGGATCGTTTCCCAGGCTGAAACGCTCCCCGTGACTTGAGCAGGACGTGGAGTGCGTGCATTTGACTCATGCATCTGCTGCTGTGGTTCCAGACCGGCTGCTGCTCAGCAGGACAGCTGGTGTCCTCTTAAGTCTCCAGTATTTGTAGTGACAGCGGCCACCGTGGTTTTAAAAAGCTATTTTAGGCAACTCAACAGCTGGTAGAACGGTTCTGATTGGCGACTTCACCAAAAAAGCAGCTATTTTTGTTCTTGTGGAGCAGGCAGAGCCCAGCTGAGCACTGGTCTGACACTGGTCTGCGCTTCCCAGCTTCGGCTCCAAGCCCCTCCCTCCCTCCCCTTCGTGGCTTGTTCAGCCGTGGGCTCTGGGCGGGGGCAGCGAACCCCCACCGGCCGCCGTCCACCTGACTGTTTAATCAGAATCCAGCGTCTGGCAGACACTTCAGTTGTTAATCCGGCTGCTGTTGGTAGCTGTGTGAACAGTCACTTCGGACCCTCTCCTTGGCCCGGCCTCCTAGCATCTTGCAGACTCCAGATGGAGCGCTCCCTCCCCGGGACGGCACAGACAGGGGAGCTGGGCTCACTTGGTTTCAAGTGCTGTCTGGCCGCCTGTGCCCCTACCGGCGTCCACCGCCCGCTGTCTGGGTGGAAGGGGAGGACCATGCATACCCCAGGCGTCCGCAGCCCTGTGTGATGGGCTCGGGGCCACGGCCGAGACCTTGCAGAGGCGGAGTTGAGTCTCTGATCCCCGGAGGTCACGTCGTCAGGGTCAAGGTCAGGGTCGTGGGGATGCCGGCAGGGACTGTGAGTAAAGTGTGAGTTGACAGATTTCAGGTTCACCGGAGATGTAATCATAAAATTCTATGTTCTAATTGGATTAATTTAGGGTAAAAAAAGCCGTTGAGTTCTCGTTGTAATCCATAGACAATGTTTTTATACTAGACAATTGAAAGTCCTTGAGAAGACTGAGGCCTGTCCTTTATCAGCCCAGTGCCAGGTGGGCTGGAAGCCACTGTTCCCCTGGGAGGGATGTGGAACTCAGCTCTTCTGCTCTGGAAAGTTCCCACCAGGGACGTGGACTCAGGTGTGGGCCAGTTTTACACCCTTTAAAGCAGCTGTTAGGTTAAGGCCGTGGGCATGAGTCCGGGAGGCATGGAAACCCCGGTTTGGGCTGAATTGGACGAAACATCAACAGACAGACACAGAAACAGCGTGGCTCGTTCGACGCAGCGTCTCCCGGTCTCCCACAGGCGTGCGGTGCCCCCAGGGGCCCTCAGCACACGGCCGGGCCGCCAGCAAGAGGCTGTGGATGCCTAGCAGTTCCAGGAGTGGTGGACATTGTATGGTGTCTGTGACAGGCACCCAGGCGGAGAGGAGTGTCAGGTGCTTTGTTTTGGAGAAAGGAGACAAGGAGGAGACGGCCCTGTGCACAGCCAGGGTGCTGGATGTTTTCAATTTTAATTTCATCTCATTCCTGCCTTCGTAAAACCTCACTGCAGTTGGTGGCTGAGATCTGCACCTGAGGGCTGGGGTGCTGGGGTACTTTTGTAAATAGTGCTCCTGTGAACACTGGGGTGCAAGTGTCTTTACAAATTAGAGTTTTTTTCTGGATATATGCCCAGGTGTGCGGTTGCTGGATAATCTGGTAAGTCTATTTGTAGTTTTTTAAGGAACCGCCATACTGTCCTCCACAGTGGCTGCACTAGTTTTCATTTGAGGTGGGAGATTCTACTGGCCGTTCAGAGGACAAGATGGGAACTTGGCGGCTGTGTAGGACGGCTCCCTGCGGGCAGGCTGGGCAGACTGTGAGGGCACAGCCCAGGCAGTGTCAGGACCCTCAAGGGCCTTGACATGCTCTCTCTCCGCATATTTTGGGCTGTCTTTTGGGCTCGTTCGGACTCATATCATCTGACAGCGAGTTTCCGTCCAGTTGCCTACAAGGGAAGCAGTTTCTGCCTCTTCCCGACACTTACTGCGCAGTTTGTCTGTGGGCTATATTGAGTCTGACAATTTCAAAAACCCACACTCATGTGTTCTGAGAGGTGACCAGGAAGCGCGCTCCCAGTCGGTCCCATGGAAGCTCCAGACCTGTTCACACCCCGACTGGATCGGAATCCCCAGTTCCAGAGTCAGGGCTGAGGCCAGTTTGGCGCCTGCACGGTGGGACTTCCCTCCACGACCCTGGTGCTCACGCTTGACCACTTCCCCCTTTTGTGACCTGGCCTTGGTGTCACTTTGTCTTGACGGCTCTCTGAGGGGTCTGTACGTCACCCTGTCCAGGAAACAGAGGAGGTTGGCTTATGGAGACGTGAAGGCTGGTGAGGTTGGAGGGTTTCACCCCTGAGGTAGACAGAGTTCTTGGCTCTGGTCTGTTCGTCAGATTCGTGGACTGGCAGGTGTTTGCAAATTTGTTCACTAACCCAGCGTTTCCAGAGCGCAGACAAGGTGGGCTCATGGCTCCTCTTCACAAGCCCAGTCCCCCGACTGCTCAGAGGGCAGCAGATAAGAAATCTTGGTTGTTGCTTTGACTTAAAAGTGAGCTCTGAGCAAAAATTTATTTTTAAGGATCTCCAGAATCGGTAAAGGGACAAGGTTGCCTCCACTAGTGGATTTTTCCAGGTAGGTGAACTTTAGATTGAGGTGGGCAGTTTTGAACAGCACGACCTTAATAGGGGTTAATTCATTTTTCACCAGCTCTTAGCTGTCATGCCAGTAGACTAGTTTTCAACATGCATCTCAGTTTTGCGTTTTAATTATTTACGGGATAAGTGCTGATTTCTTTTTCCTGGGAGTTCTTTGAACATTTTATGCTAATACTTCACGTATCTGGATCACTTAGATTAAAGCGCTTCAGTGAGCAAGTCGGGGAGACGCGTGAGGCCCCATGACCGTCTATATTTATATCCACGAGAGACCTCCCCCTACCCCGTCTCCTTCTACTTTTGGTTAACACGCTGGGAAAATTCATTTACCCAGCCTGCGTTCCCGGGTGCCTGCGTAGCGCTAAGTGCTGGGAATTCAAAGGGTGATAGCCTTTGAACATACAATCTAGTCGGGAGGAAAACAGACTGTAGCATAGTTATTTTGCAAAGCTCGAGTTAAGTGGTCATTGTCGAAGTTCATAAAATACATGAGGTGCAGAGGAGGGAGCCAGTTATGGAAAGGTCACTTCAGGGAGGGCTGGACGGAGGTGCTTTGGAAGAAGGATGAGTAACGGGAGAGGGTCTCCGACTAGGTGGAACTCTGCCTGCAGAGGTATGTTGAGACCACGTGGTTCACAATTTCTGGGTCTAAAGGCTGGAGGGGTGTAGAAGCTGGTCAGCAGGCGCAACGTGGGTGGAAGCCAGGCTCGGCCTGGAACCTACGTCCCGGGATGGGCATTGCTGGATGGCTGTGGGCAGAGATGATGTGTGTTTGGGGGAGAAGGAGCCCTGTGGCTGGAGGTGGGGTGGGTCATTGGGGGTGAGGTCGCATAGAGGCTCTGTTTTGCCTGAGAGGGGACGGCCCCACCAGCACCGTGGAGGTGGGAAGACGAGAGAACTGGGGGCCAGACCGAGGGGTGGAGCAGCGAGCCCTTCCCCGGGCGGGGGTCAGGCTTCTTCTAGCTCTGTCGCCTGCCTGCCGGGTGACATTCTTAAATGTCCCCAAATCTGAGACAGGAAGTTCTCCTTACTGGGCATAGGGACCTACCTGTCAGCAATGGCAACGTTCATCTTGGAGAGGTCTTTCCTTGGAGACACTCCCAGCCCTGGGCCGGGATGAGGGGGACAGCTCCCTTATCTGGGGCCCCTTGGAGGGGTGCTAACAGGAAGGGTGCATGCTCAGCCCGGGGCTGGAGAACAGGAGGGCCGTGCGTGGCAGGCGCTTTCACGTCTATAAGGGCACTTGTGTGGGAAGCAGTGAATGTAACCAAGCAGGCAGGAATTCATTGGACGTGAAATGGTTGGGAAAGGGGTTTCTTAACTTGGGACCATGGCTCCCTAGAGGGTCCGTGGACAGACTTGGGGGCCCCGTGACCCCAGGACCGTGTGCGAAGTCGATGCTGTGATTACTTGTGGAGCTCCTGTTTTCCTGGGACTGTTGGATTCTCCTGGGGGGATGTGACCCCCACGGGTTAGAGTCAAGGTCTAGAGCAAGAACAGGGGTCCAGACGTGTTGGGGTGGGCGCGGGAGGAGGGCCGCCTGGGTGCCCAGACCTCGCCAAGACTCTGCTCCTGTAAAGGAGTCTAACCCTCTGAACAACTGGGGACAGGGATGCCCCAGGGGAAGGTCACAGGAGCCCCTCAGCTGGTCCTCTGCGAGTTTAGACGTGGGGCGTGTCACAGCCAGGAGACCAGGTTTGGTTTGTTTGGCTGAGTGCCTGATGACTTGTTTGTCTGATCCGTCCTTCTCCTTTGAGGTGGGGCTTCCTTCCTAAACAAGAAGTTTCTCGGGAGGAAGAGGCTTCTCTGATTGGTGCTTCTCCCTCCCAGAGCACCTCGCATACTCAGAAAGGCAGCAGACCTAACCGCCCAGGTCCTTTCTCCTAACTGTCCAAACATGTTTCCTCCTTGAGTATAAGCAAAGCAAACAACGCTCACCCTGCACTAAGGCGCTGCCCCTTCTGCCTGTCCCGCCACATGCAAACGGTCCAGGCGAGGCTCCACCGGCCCAGAGGAGCGCCCTCCCCAGCTTCCCGCTCCACAGCATCCTGTTGTGTAACTTTGACGACATGGGGCGTCCTTTCCTCCCTCCTGGAATCCTCATGGTGCATTCCTTGTGTTGCTCACTTAGATCTAATTAATATCTTTAATTGGCGTGTTCTGTAGCTCTGGGAGCCGCTTATTGGGTTTCATAGGTGTCTCTGGCAGCACAAAATGTTCAGTGAGCGAAATGATTGTTCCAGTGAAATGAACATGCACAGATTCACTGAGTTAACAAATGAGTTAAGTGATGACTTCATGGAAACTCCTGAGACAGTGGTTTTGGATTATCTTCTCAGCGTAAGATATGGAAATGGACAATGTGTGTGGAGGTTTTGGGGGAGAGAAATGTGCCTCTTCTTTTAGATGGTAAAAAACACCGTGTGTCCGCGTGTGGTTTTCACCAGGAAGAGCATGTGTGTAAGCGGGTTTGCGTCCTTTGTGCCTGGAGGCCGCCGGGGCGACGGGAGGGCGGGTTGTGGGTGTCTCCGCCCAGGGGGTGGGTGTCACTGCGGGGACAGGGAAACAGCCACATTGGGCTTGAATTCCCTGCTCTGGTTCTGGACACGAGGCCCAGCACGTAGGCGGGTGGTGTGACTAGGTGGGTGAGAGACGGTTGGAGCTGCTGGGGCTCCGCCTGACTCCTTGTGCAGCTGGGGACATGGAATCCCGGTCCGGGCCGTTTTCATCGTCTGCCGGCTGTGGGGACCAGTCAGCTCAGGGATGGGTAACTGGGCACAGCTGGACTAGACGGAGCCCTTTCCATCCTTAGTCTAAACCACCTTCCTTTCCTGGGCCTGGTGCCCAGTGTCCCCGGGGGACCCCCGCTCCTCACTCACCAGAGTTTCAGGTCCTGGTTTTCTCATCTGTAGGTGGAGACGCACATGTCTGGCCTGTGCTGTGCTGGGTGCCTGGTCGCTCTGGGACGTGGGGTCTGGCCCCAGGACAGTCACATGTGACCCGAGTAGATTAGACCCACTGGTGACACTGCATTTGGAATGTTCTCTGATCGCTATTAGGGATGTGAGGGAGGTGGATTTTCTGTGAATCGACCAGAGTCATGGGACGGGGCAGGTTGTCAGGTCCCGACGTAAGAAGCTCCACGTAAGGCAAGCTCAGTGCGTGTGCGTTTGTTGCAGACAGAGGAGGACTCTGGCCATTAGGGCTTCAGAGGAGGGGGGCGACCGCTGTTTGTTTCTTTGGGAACGTGCTTCACATCCTTATCTGAAGAGGCCCGTTGGCTGGGCAGATTGGGGAGGAAGTCTCATTCATCTGGGGCACAGAGCGGCACAGACGCCCTGAGGCCAGGCATGCGGGTCTGAGGGTCGGGTGCGGGTCCCTGGCAGTGAGGGCCTGGCAGAGCCTGGATGGGACAGCCCAGGACCCCGTTTGTTCCCGCACTCGGCTCTGGGGGGGAGAAGAGGAGCTGGCAGGAGGTGTGCAGCGTTGTGGACTTTAGGTGAACAAGACTCATCCGGGATGTGAAACTGCGATTTTATGTGATCAAGTTGGCTCGTTGCGTGATTAACTGCCTTGCCTCAGCGGGAGACAGGGCGATGGCTCCCTAGGCCCTGGGTAGGTGGAGGTGCACTCCCTGGAGGGCCCTGGGTTGGGCGAGCGGGAAAACAGGCGTGGTTACAGCAGTGGAGACCCAGAGACTCTGAGATCCAGACCCCAGGGCCCTGGGGCTCCCTGCCGCCAGTGTCACAGCACCCCCGGCCCCCTGATTCTGGCTCTTGCTTCTGTAAGAGCTGGACGCAGAGAAGACCGTCTGGTCTGCAGTGTGTCTTGATCTGTCCCCCTCCTCCTCAGCTCCAGGGGCTGCTGTCCTTACGGGACGAGACACGTCTGCACCTCCGGGCTGCTGAGGGATCAGTGGTCCCCTCCTCTCTCGGGAGGGGAGGCCCCTCGTCCGGCTGCTGGGGGAGTGATTCCTTGCAGAGTGCTTCATTCAGCTTCAAATTTTCACCATCACAGCGCATGGTGCTGCTGTCAGTGTGGCTTTTGAGGCTTTTGGGGCGGCCCCATTGCAAAAGCAAAATACCGCAATTTGGCTATTTATCGACATCCATGAACACAATAGAAATGGCTCCTGCTTCCTGGCTGCTCCCTTAAGTGCAGTTGAAAGGGAGAAAGTGTTTGCTTTTCTGGGGCTTTTATTCTAGCACTTTTTGTATTTAATAAAAGAGTCAGAAAATATGTCTGAAGTGCTCTTTTCAATCTGAAGAACAGAGGCTGCCTTTGTGGGAGGGAGGCAGCTCCAGCCTCCCCGGGCCTGAGAGGGGACGTGGGGCGGGGGACCCCAGCTCCAGCCCAGACCCGGGGCTCCCACGCACCCGCAGAGGGCCCAGTGTCTCCTGGGTGGAAAGCTGCGTGCGATGCCGCAGTGACAGCCCGGCCTCGGGTGTCTCGGGAGGACTGGGGTGACGCCTGACTCTGGGGGGCCCGGCCGCGTACTTCACCCCCGGCGGGGGCGTGTTATGTGCTTGACCCTCCCCACTTTCTGTGTCGCTTCCGTGTGTCATCCCTCCTGGAGAAAAACGACCCTCGCAACCAGACTGTAGTTTCTGCACAAAGAGTTTTATTTAGAAAACAGAAGCGCCTTGTCATTTCTGTCAGTGTTCTCATCGTTCACATCTCCCACCAAATGACTTCCTAGTTTATCACACACGTAGTCCCTGGAAATACATTAACTCGGTCCTGTTAAATAACCAATGTTGAATCAAAAGCCCAGAAAATAGCTTTCATGTTTGCATCACTCTTGGCTGCATGTCTGGAGAGCCGAGCGGTCTTGACCGTCTCTTCCAATCCCCCAGGAGGGCCCCCCACTTCAGGGCACAGGTACGGGTCCTCCCACCCCAGGGGTGCCCGGGTCGGCGTCAGGCCGGGAACAGACGTGCGCGCGAGGGCCTGGGGAGCAGACACGCTGGGAACCGGAGCCATGGTGCCCCGAGCGATCTGTCCGCCGCTGGGAAGGAGGGTGGCGGGACTGTGGTGGGCGGCTTCCCAGTGCTTCTGACGCTCACGGCCCTCGCTTTAAACCTTCCCGCAATGGGCTGGTTTTTGTCTGTGAGCTCTAACGGAAGCTGCGAAGAGAATCCCGCTCTTACGGTCACATGGGCACCTTGCTGTTACAGGTTGTGCTGATGGGTCGTAAACTTGCAGAACGTTGATCCTTGTCCTGTGGAGTTTTCGGCTCTGAGTGAGCAGGTGGCTGATGGAGACGGCAAACGGCCAACCTGTCGTTGCTCCTGATGCTTATGGTGACTGGGGCACATTTCTTGCACTGTTTTATTTCCACAGCCTGCGTGCACGTGAAGTTACCTGCAAACTGTTTGAAAAAATTCACCAAGTGTCTGGTGTCTCTTCCTTTTCCAGGCGGATGACCTGACCCTGGGACGGGGTGACCAGTAGGTATAACACACAAGACTGAGGCTCAAATTAATTGTTTTCCCGAGAGTAACCAACTCAGAAAACATTTGATTGCAAAGCACTGTGCTGCACGTGATGGAAAACATACAGTGTACTGTTTTGCCCACCTGAAGTAAATGTTTCTGTGAGGGAGATAACTCCAGTTAATTCTGATAATTGCTTTAATATGAGAGCCAGCAACTCTTTTGTAAAAACCAGCTGAGAAATATTTTACGCTTTCCAGACATGTGCAGTCTGACCTGTGTGGCTGTAGCAAGAAGTGGCTGTGGTGAAATCGGGGAGAAACGGGGGGAGGTGTTGAGGAGGCCTCGTGTGCCAAGGGCAGGGAGGAGGAGGTGGGGACGGTGGCCCTTGGTGGGCAACAGGGAGGGCGCATGCTTAGGAAAGTGGGTGTGAAATGAAGGGGTGTCTACTGACCGACGGAGGCCTGGGTGAGGGTCTCTGGGGACTCGAGTGGCCCCGAGGGCGCAGGCATTGGTTTTCTTGACCGTTGCGTCCCTACTGTGAATCCTGTTTGGACAAAAAGTAGGGTCAAGTGTGAATCAGTGGTTTGGGGCGACCCTGGCCCGTTGCTCAGCTGTTTCTGGTCATTCTGGGCAGCCTGGGCGTGGGGAGACCCACACCCTCCCTGGGTGCCCACTGACATGACGGAACGGGGCCAGTCCCTCTGGGCCTCCCCCGGCTGGGGCACCACGGTGCAGGTCTGCGCAGTGACCATGAGCTCCAACTCTGATGAATCTGAATGGACGTTGGAGTCACTTCAGCTCATCATGCAGGTACTGACACGTGCCTGTGTGTCCTGGTTTCATGAATTTTTAATTTATGACTTTCTTCTGTGAGATGCCACGTACGTCTTCGGTGGCCGTGTTTAGTCAAGGGCAGTGCACAAAGTCGGGGGTAGTGACGAAGGCGCCTGTGACTTGGGGACGTGGAGCCCAGGGCAGCCGTGGTACCAGTGTACTGATGACTGAAATGTCCGTGTGGGAAGAAATCACGTAGCCTGGCTCAGGGGTGAGTGAACAGAGGTAATAGATTCAAATTATGAAGAAAATTTTCTCAGTATTTCTAACGATGGTGTTTTGGACCCTCAAGGACATACCAGAGGCCTCCTGGTTTAAGAGATCTGGAATCAGGTTGAACAATCCGTGCTCCCCAGGAAGATGGGCCGAGAGGGAGAAAATACAGCCCGGTCACTTCTCTGTCTGCAGTTTTTTCAGCGGCTTTATTGGGTTAGAATTTACATGCCATCCAGCTCACATGAAGTGTACAGTTCAGTGCTCATTCGGAGACTTGTGCAGACACCACACAGTCGACATTAAAACGTTTCCATCACCTCCAGACCCCCTCCGTCCGCAGCCGTGGGCCACCACTTCCTGTGGCTGCAGACTTCCCTGTGCTGGGTTTCCGTGTGGATGGGCCCGTGTGGCAGGTGGCCTTCTGTGCCCAGCTTCTTCCACTTGGCTGAGGTTTTCAAGGCTCGTCCATTGTGGCAGGAACCACTCCTTTTCATGGCTGAGGAATATTCCTCTGTGTGGATGATGCCGCGTTGTGTTTATCCAACACCCAGTGATGGACATTGGGTCGTTTCCACCTCTACGTTTGCTTGTAACCATTGTACAGAAAGATAAATATTCACTCCGTTTTGAGACCGAAATCACTTTTTCTCCCATGAGAACCAGCTGGCAATTCAGGGAAAATGTTGGGTCAAAGTCAGGGTCTGGCTAGTCCTAGGACTCTCCCGGGGTCGCGGCCAGTGGGTGACGATGCCTGGCCGGCCGTGTGGAGTCCAAGAGCCGCAGTCCTGCTGTGGCAGAGGAGGCCTGGTTCCTCCGTGAGCTCTGAGAGCTGCCTGAGTGTGAGTCCCCAGGTCAGGATGTTCTAGTGATGTCCTTGGGCCCTGGGTTCCAGGAAAGGTGCTGGTGGTGAGCACGTGATGGGGGAGCCTCAAGACCCCGGCCCTCCCTCCCGCAGGAAGGTCCTGGGCTCAGGCTGGAACTCCTGACTGAGCCCCTCCTTGGTGAAGTTCCCCCCTGCCATCCCCTCCTGGTCTCAAGGGGCAGCCACCCTATCCCAGGGCCCATCCTGATGCAGGCTCATATCCCTGCCCACTGGCTGATGGCCAGGCGGGGGCCAGGCTCCTCCAGCGCCCAGGCGGGTGGTCAGGGAGGAGGGGAGATGGGTGACCCGGCCTGCGGACCCCTGTCTGCTGCTTCTCCCAGTGTCCAGCGCGGGCACTCCGCTCCTTCCGCGCTGGCACTGAAGGAGCTGTTTCGCTTGGGAACCACGTTCCCTGGGGACCTGCTTAACTAAGTCCCCGTTCGCACGGAGCCCCAGCTCGTGTGGCGGGTTTCTCTCGCTGGAGCTATTTTTGGGTCCTTGTCTGGAAAGATGCCTCTCTCCCCGCAGGCAGCCTCTGACTGCGCCAGGTGGCTCCGTGTAGCGTCTTAGTTTTCAGAGCACTTGCTATTTTCGGTTTCTCAGGTACTCACTTGACCTGGAATTCTGATAAGGTGTTTAAAATAGCCTCTGGGCCGCCCGTGGGCTGTTGGACTTCTGAACTTACTGTGCTGCACTTGCTTGACTCTGAAGCAGAGTAAGCCCGGTGACGGAAGCTTCCTCGGTTCCCTCCCTCCTCCGGGCGCTGACTCGCCTGGCTGCCAGCACCCGTCCCACAGTGGAAAGGGAGGGTGACGTGTCCATCTGCAGGCCTTCTGGAAGCTTCCTGGGACCTGTGTTTGCTGATCTGAGGACACGCACTTTTCAAAAGCGGGAATCCCTGTATGTTAACGGTGCACAGCTGCCATCTTCAGACCATCTTGTTCGAAGCCTCTCAGGGGCCAAGAAGGGCTGGGTCTCATTCAAGGTCACGAGCTGGTCTGGCGGGGGAGCCGGCTATCTGGAACCCCCGTCTACCCTGGAGGCATGTCAAGCGGCTGTAGGGGTGGTCTTTCCCGGGATATCGCAGGCCACCTCGGAGAGTGGGGGTGGAGGCTGACTGCGGGCCACACTGGGCCGCCCTCACCCTGTGGCCCAGCGTGTGGCCCTGGCCAGGGTCCTGCCCTGGTGTTTGCGGTCGTTTGACCCCTGCTGTGCCGCCCTCAGCCTGACCGTGGTTCCTGCTGCCTCCCTGGGGCAGCCAGGTTTGGTGGCACTAGACCAGCTCCTAGGGCGTGTGCTGGGAAGGCCCGGCTTTGCCCTGGGTGAGGGCGGCCCAGGTTGCCGGCCTGGATCTGGACGGTACTCCCAGGACCAGCCGCGCACCTGCGAGGCCGTCGCCGTGCTGTGGCCATGGACCCACCTGAACCCGCTGGGTCTGGGCAGTGACGTTGGTGGACCCTGGGATGACTTGTGCGGGGGGCGGGAGAGTCCCCGGCAGGACCCGCCCCCACCCTTTCAGGCCCCTTGGTGCCGGAGCTCAGCAGGGGGTCATACTGACGCCCATGGCCTGACTCTGACTTTTGGGGCCACACCCCTGGTGGGGCTCTTGCAGACAGGTGCAGGCGAGCCCGGAGTGTCCTCTGCTGCTCTGGACACAGCACAGTGGCCTCTGGGCCCCGGGCCCCGTGGTCCTGGTCACGGTTAGCTATCAGCCGTGCAGGGCACTGTCTCCTTGCAGAGGAGTCCACGGGCACAGAAAGACGGCCGCCGTGCCATCTGGAGGGGGAGCCAGACCGTCCTGCCTTGGCCACCTGCCAGCTTCCTGTCCTGAGGCAGGGGATGGCCTCTCGGGGGCCCATCTTCAGTGAAGGAGGAGGCCAGGCTCTTCCCTAGGAGCAAACAAGGCCCCGTTCCTGGAAGAGACTCGGGACTCAGACGCCCAGGTGCCCAGCAGGTAACAGAGCACCAGGGGCTCTCGAGGCCCCCAAGCTGGAGGTTTCACGCTCTTAATGATCCCTGATTTGTGTTTTTGGTGGACAGTGGACCTGCCGGAACCTGACGCCTGGGCTCCTATTGTGGTCCCCCGCCCAGCAGGGCTCCCCGGAGTCTTCAAGACTCTGCGCTGGCCCTTCCTGGACCTCCAGTCCCAGTGTGTGGGGTTCACCTCTCAGTCCCCCGAGCAGCCCCTTCGGAGGTCCCTCCTGGATGCAGGGTGAGTCGCTTCCGGGACCTTCTGCGACCGTGACATTGACTGAGTGTGTTGTAAATGAAAAGATAAAATAACTCCCCCATGATCTCACCCCATGAGATCACAGCTACAGTAGCGTATACGTGGTGGTAAAATTTATGGCCCCAAAGAATAGATTCTTCAACAATGCGAGACGAGGTGATTTAAACATCCAGGGGACAAATGATCTAAAATCAGACTCTGAGCTGGCATGTGGGTAGAGGGGCAGGACGGGCTGTCTCACAGGGGTGGGGGCCCTTGCATGTGCCCCCCAGGGCTTTGTCAATGTCTGGAGATGGTTTGGTGGCCCCAGCCCAGGGAGGTGGACTGGCATCTGGTGGGTGGGACCAGGGTTCACAGCCAGAGCCGAGCTCAGACAGAGGTCCCCAGAGGGCAGGGGTGAGGCTCAGCATCGCCCTGTGTGCCCTGGCATGGCGGCCAGGTCCTCTCACTCGCCTGCTCTGACCCTGCACATCCCTCTCAGGAGGACCTCTGCCTCCTCCCTCGTGCATTTGGGCTGCACCAGGAGGGGCTAAAGCCTCCAGCCCGCCTGGCAGTGACCGCTCTGAGGACAACACACAGCTATCGACCTGGAAAGATGTTCTCTATGTGGAGTGGCAATATTACCGGTTCTAGGAAACCTCAGGAGGCTGTTAGCAATAGCCAGACCTTCTGCCTCACACCAGCCCGACGGGAATGTTTTCAAACAAGGAGAAAAGATGAAAAAACCTAGTGAAGCCCTGTGCCCCGTCACTTGTATTCAACTGCTAATTTTGCCACGGTTTCTTTGTCTGTCTGTACGCCTGTCCATCTTGGTTGAACTGTGAAACAAGGCTTTCATTCTGCAGTGCGGTGTTGCTTCTGCCCCAGATGGTCCAGCGTCTCCGGAGTCGTCCCTGCACGAGAACCAGCGAGAACTTATCAGACCAACACCTGGTCCACTTTGGGTCTCCCCACTTGTCCCTTAAAAAACCTCCTTGTGGGTTTTGTTGAAAGTAGGCCTGTTCTTTCTTTTCCTTCTTACACGGCTTTGAGGGCTCTGATCCAGGTAATCCCAGGCCTCTGACCCCTGGGACGCCAGGGCCACTGCCACCTGGGGACACCCCCGCCGTCCTGACCAGATGGAGCTGCCCTGTGTGGGACCCCAGATCGAGGACGTCTCCGCAACCCTGCTCTCTGAGGCCTCCACCCTCAGTGACACCAAGCCTCTTGTTTTGTGAAACGTCCCCGTTCTGGGTTTGTGGGTCATTTTGGTGGCATCTTTCTCTGAACTGGAGGTGGGGCCAAACCATAGGCTTTCTTATGTCCCAGGTAAATAACTGTGGAAGAGCGACACGTATGACTGTTTCTGCTCACGATGAAAATCACTTTTGTGGGTGAGAAAGTGGGTGCCTCATTTGTGGATGGACGGCCCCGACTGCGGGGCTCGCAGGCTTGTCTGCTGGCCGGGCCAGGCAGGGGTCCCCTCCGAGTCCCTCCCCAGCCCTCTGCAGAAGTGATACCTGTCTGTGCAGGTACCTCGGGCCTCGGCTGACGGCCCTCCTCTCCTCTGTTTTCCATGGAAACCACCTGCGGGTTATGGGTTGTTTGTTTACTTGGAGGAAATGTAGGCGGGTGACTCAGCTCCGAGCAGAGCTGAGATGGTATGTCTGGAGGCCTGCTGGCTGTTGGGACCTCAGGGCATCACGTGGCCTCGGGTCCCTTGTGACTGAAAATGTGTGGGTGGAGGGTCCCCTCCGCACCGGATCCCACAGGGCATCGGAGGTTATTCCTGGGGCTTGTGGGCGTTCTGACTACGGTCCTGACCTGGGAGTTGCGGTCACCATTGTGAGCGCTGACCCTGTGCTGGTGGCCCCAGATCCCCCTCCAGCCCCGGGCTTGCGGTGGGTTCCGAAGGGCCCTATGTTTGGCTGAGCTCTGCCTCTGGAGGGCGGAGCTGCAGGTGAGCCCTTGGTGCTGGGGGGACGTCCTGGTCGCTAGGAGCGGGGGTGGGGGCTGAGGGTGAGGTGCAGGGGTGGAGGTCTGAGCCTCATGCCTGTGATCACACTGCAGTCCAGTGTGAACAGAGATCTGTTTACAAAGGCTCATTTTCACGCACTGCGGTGGTTATTTCTGGATCATTCTGGTGTATGGTAGTCATTAGGGTAAGCCGTGTATCTGATTAAATAAAGAATTTGTCTCTAATTTATTCCAATTTAAAGATGTCTCCTGTGTTCTCTTGTCTCTGGGGGAGGGGAGGCAGGTTGCTATGGAGACAGCACAAGAAAAAGTGACAGCAAGAAGGCTCGGCTTCGATGTTGGAAATATTTGTGATGCAGGTAATTGTACGTGTAACGGTGTCGTGCGGCAGTCATCCGCCTTGAAGTCGTGTGTCATGGAATTTTATGGTGAAGCAGTGTTGCCATGAGGAAGCAGAGACAGTTTGTGTTGTTAGGATGTTGCAGTCGTGAACGTTAAAGGTTTGAGGGAGACTGAAATTGTTGAGGGTTGGTGGGCGGCTGCCGCTCGAGGCAGTGTGACCCCCACAGAATTTGGAAATAAACCTGAGACTCGCCTGAGACTGACTTGCAGGTGGGATTTCGTCGGTGCCTGAAAGCAGCTTCACTCTGGGAGATGAGTGATTTTGACCCATTTTTCCTTCTATCTCATTTTAATCAAACTGTATCTCACGTTTTGGGGACCAATTAACAGTGACCCAAGCTGCTTCCGTCTGTCCTCATGTCTCCGGCGTTTCTTGTAGTTTTGCTCTAGTTTGGATTCTGCCTTTTGTCCACAGCCCAGCCCATGTTGGAATTCTGATGCTCTTTAAGGGAAGGGGCGCTTCCTTGTGGACCAGGTCAACCTGACGGCTCAGTGAACGCTCGCCGAATGCCTGCGCCAGGCGCTCAGTCCATCTTCGTGGGGTTCACGCTCCAGGTCCAAGGTCGCTGGGACATGAGGTCACTGTCGGGGTGGGGGGTGTCTACCACACAGCCATCGGTTCCCAGCCTGGCTTTTGTGGAACCTCTTGATTAATGATGCTGGAAGCCCAGGAAACAGCAATTTAATGAGATTCACAATGATGCTACTTTGGGGGTGTGGGAATTCAGCAGGGAGAGCATAGCCGTGTCCATGGGAAGCAGAGGACACTGCCGGCCGCTTGTGGTGTCCGGCCAGGTGCTGGGGGGGGCATCGGACAGGTGGGGGCGGGCTAGCAGAGGACACCGTGGTGTAAGAGTGCTAAGGGGACAGCCGTGGGCTCCATCACGGCCCCTCTGTGCCTCTTCCTGGGCCTGAGCCAGGACCCTTGGATCCAAGACATGGGGGCCTGCGAGGGAGTCCAGGGGGAGTGGTATTCCGAGAGGGCAGAGGACGCAGCGGGAGAGCTCAGGGGAGCCCGGGGCCTGCTGAGTAGATGCATCGTGGAGATGCTCTTGGCTGCGAGTAGCAAAAACCAGCTGGACGTGGTTTGGGTCACAGGGAGACTCAGTCTCCCAGGCAAGGACTCTGGGAGCACGTGGTCCAGCACTGGTCCTGGGCTCAAGGACGTCTCCAAGGACAGGGCGTGCTGCAGGGTGTGTCCTTTGAGGACGAAGGGCTGACAGCCCAGGCGTTGTGTCCTGTGGTGACCAGGACTCGTGGTGGGAAGGCCGGGCAGGGGCTCTGGGAACGGCCCTCCATCCAGGCTCCGAGCGGATCCCCCGTGGCCGGCTGCAGCCCCGAAACGTGTAGGGGGAGATTCTAGGCGTCAATCTCCGGCTCTAGGAAGCCCTGGAATTTGGGGCTGGAGGCCATGCTCCATATGGAGGTGGTTGGGCCCACTCGACAGAGGGGAAGTCAGGCCCCGGGAAGGGCAGATGCCCTGAGATGCCTGGTGTCCAGCCCAGACGGCCATCGAGATGCAGAAAGGGCAGAAATGACCCTGAAGCCTGCGGGGGTGGTTGAACTGGGGCTGCAGACTCTCTAGGGACTCCTGCCCTGGTCAGGTGTCCTCACCTGTGCCAGAGGTGGGCAGAGCTCTGTAGTCACACGCTTACTTGACTGTCTGCAAAACTTTTTCCTCTTATAAAACTGAAACTCTGTCTCTATCACTTACTCACTCCTCTGCCCCCTCCCCCAGCCCCTGGCCCTACCACCTACTTTCTGTCTCTTGGGGGTTGACTCCTCTAGGTCCTCACATAATTGGAATCAGATAGGATTCATCCTTCTGGTTTATTGCACCAAGCATAGTGTCCTCGCGGTCCACCTGCACCATGTGTCAGAATCTCCCTCCTTTTCAGGACTGACTAATATTCCGTTGTATGTTGGGACCACATTGCTGGGTTGCTTTTGCAAGCATTTTTGTAAGCTATTCCGGGAGCAGTAACTGGGTACAATTCTGTTTTTCCTTGAAGCTTCTGAGCATGTTTTATTCTTATTTTTAGTGTGCGGCATGTCCTTGGAGAACCCGGTACCATCTGTAGATGCAGAGCTGGGGCTGCAGTTACCGCACCACGAGTGTGGTGGCAGCCCGGGTTCCCACAAGTGTGTTATGTGCTCTTCTGGGTCACTGTCCAGTTCCAGGCCAGGCCCGGCGGCATCAAGCGTCCCGGTCCTGACCTCACTCACTCTGACAGCTCCTCTCTCCGGGTGAAGGTTGGAGGCTTGACTGAGAGGCAGGCTCGTCCCCAGACCTCAAGTGTCTTGTCCCTCTGTCAGCCTCCCTCCACCGACTGCCCACACGGTGCAGTTTGGTGGACAGAACCAGTCCACGGAACGGGAACAGAAGCATGAGAGGGAGAGAAATGGACCAAGGGCGGGAGGAAGCCAGAGTTCCCAGGCCCTTGGAGAGGCGGGCTGTGTTTTAGCATCAAGTAACCAGGGGGATCAGTCATCACAGAAGACCGTGTGCCGGCTGGTGGAGGGCGGGCGGGGCCTGTTATGGCCCAACCCTGGGGGCTGAGTCTCTCCACCTGTGACCCAGACCCCACATGCACCCTCCGTGCCTCTGGCCGTGGCTTGGACCCAGCAGGGCCAGTGTTGTCACACCTGATGGTCTGGGCTACAAATGCAGCTGCGGCTTTAAGAAAAAAGTCTTTGTTTTTGGAAGAAAGCTGGGACCTTCAGCAAACAGGTCCCAAAGCCCTTCGACCTGGGCTGCCTCCTAATGGGGCTGGGCCTGACCTGACTGTCCCCAGGGTCATCCCAGGGACACTTAGGTGCTTATGTCTGTGAACCCTCTGAAAGTTCCTTTGAGCTCAGGGCCGGACAGGCCGCAGGGGGCGGGTTTTAAATGTGTGTATTGACTGCATTCATGTATTTATCCTTGTCTTGTGCTGGTGACCCGCTGCTGAGGGCAGGGGTCCTAGGTGCTGACCCCTCCCCCAGACCCGCATCCCCTCTCCTGCTGCCTGACTCTAACAGTGGAGGGAGGTTGGTGTCACCCCAAGTCCTCTTCCAGCAGGACGGGTGGCACTTGTCACCCTTGGCCCCGCACAGCCCTTGTCCCACAGAAGTGGTCCTGCCGGCACACAGGTACCTCTGCAGAGGGTCCTGCATCCGTGATGCCGCTCGGGCGGGCCCCTCAGATGCCGCTGGGACCCCACTTCCCTCTGGCCTGGCCTGTCCGCCTGATGAGCTCTTGCACAGACATGGCTGTCTTGAGAGCTTCCTTCTCTGTACCTTAACCCGGTGTCACCCTGAAGCCTCTCACCAGGAGGGGATGCAGGGGCCACCCTGAGTAGGACCAAGGTTTCTGGAGGCCCCACATTGCTGTCCAGTGGACAGTCCTTCCCCCGGGGGCGGGGGCTGGGGCTGGTGGCCCCCGGCAGGAGCGTGGGTCAGGCCCTCCCGTCGAGGCTCTGCTGCCGCCGCGCCTGCTGCCTCCCGGGCTGCGACTGTGGAGGACTGGGCACTGTGGCTTGGTGACCACCACCTGGGGAGGAGGGACAGAGGCTTTGGGAAACTGGGTTGAGATGGAAAGGGTTTAATCTCCTTTTCTGCCCTGAACGAAACCAGCTTTCTGAGACGTGACGGGGTCATTCCTGTGATGGAGCGAAAAAGGCACATTTCAGTACTCGGGACGTTTTGTCTCTCCAGCCCTCATTTTTGGGTTTTAAAGAAGGTGTGGATTTCTTTGACTTCCTCGAAGTTGTCCTTCCTTTGATTTGAAATGTGAGCTTCTGAGTTGCTGGACGAAATGTTCTGGAAAAGTCTTTGAGTGAAAATGTTCTGTTCAACAAAACCAGCCTCAGTCCTACCTCCCTTCCGGTGTCTGAGCTCAGGAACCCAGGCGCAGACCAGAGGTGTGTGTAACCGGGCCTTCTGACCCAAATCGGACAGTGGACTTTCCTCTCCTGTCTTAGTTAGAAAGCAGCACAAAACTGCAGTCCTGCCGCCTGGTAGGGGTGAGTTCACGGTGGCCTCTGCTAGAAACAAATCTGAGGTTATTTGCTAAAGAAAACCCCATGATTACTGCAGTCAGAGAGTTGGAATGAAGAAGAGATTAGACCAAGGGGCACATGAGGCCCAAGAGCCCCTGCCGCCCGAGGTGGGAGGTGAGGACTTGGCACGTCTTCTGAGGTCTAAGCTCAGTGCATCACAGTGAGATGGGAGGGAGAGAGGGCTGCTGGTCCCAGGTGGATCCCAGAGCTGGATGAGGGCTGGGTTCTCTCGCTGAACGTGGCGAACAGGACGCACCGGAGGTGGAGGTGCAGGCAAGGCTCAGCTCCCCATGGACGTTGATCGGGCTCGGTCCCCCGCAGCACTCTGGGGACTCGGATGTTATGTGTGACTTGTGTGTCCTCAGGACGCTCCCAGGGTGGGGCTGATGGGCCAGGTGGCAGCCCCCCCACGGACACAGGAAGCTGGGTGGCTGGGAGCTGGGCTCGGGTTCGGGTTCAGTGCGGACCCCACTCTGGCACCTCCACCGGCCCCCGTCCTGAACTGGGCTTCTCCGCCTGATGGTGACAGTGGGGCAGGTGTGGGGGTGGCATGGCCATCCTTCTGGGTGGGGAGGTCTCCATGCCGGCCTCTCCAGAGCCCGAGTGCGTCCACTCCACTGGCACCGGGGCTCTGCCTTCTCTGCCGGCACCGGAGCTCCGGGACCTACCTCTTCCTTTCTTCTCTGATTTTACACCCTTTAAGGGGATTGGCCCTTTCTTCTCGGGTGGGTGCTGTCTGGGACTCAGGTCCTTACGTAACTGACCTTGATCTGGGTGAATTCCCACTTGCTGTGTGGTGGGCCGTGGGGAGTCCCAGCCCTCATGTCCCATCCCCCGCCCACAGCAGGGCTGGGGGCCGTCGCCGGGAAAAGCAGATGGCCTTGGGCTTTCTCGGAGATGCTCAGAACAGTCACTGACACACTTTGTTCTGACCAGTATTTGTTTTAGGTTCAGTATCTTGTCCAAAGATGATGTGTAACTACTTGGTTTGCACCTCTGCATTTTACCAAGTAAAATGTTAAAAAAAAATTTTCACCATCATTTAATAACGAACATTTTAATATCACTGAAGTAGAAAGAGTAACCACTTCTATTCAGTGTAGGAATGGACATTCTCGCCAGAGAAACTAGGCAAGAAAAAGAAATAAGAGGCATCCAAACTGGAAAGGAAGAAGTAAATTTATGTTTGCAGATGACGTGAATGATAGGAAGCCCTAAAGACACCTCAAAAGAAAATATTTAGGACTAATGAATGAATTCATCAAAGTTGCAGAATATGAAATCAACCCTCAAAATTCAGTTGTATTTCTATACATTTGCAGTAAACAACCTGACAAAGAAATTTAAAAAGCAGTTCAATTTACAACAGCAGCAAAAAGAGTGAAATATACAGAAATAAATTTAAAGGAGGCAAGAGCTTGTCCGCTGAAAACCACAGAACATTTCTGAGACAAATACGTGGAAAGACATCACTTGCTCATGGACTGGAAAACGTAATAGTGTTAAGATGACACTAACTTCCCAAAGAGCAGTCGTTACCAAAATCCCAATGGTGTTTCTTTACAGAAATAGAAAAAGTTGCCCTAAAATTCATGTGGAATCTCAGGGGATCCTGAATAGCAAAAATAATCTTGAAAAAGAAGGAGAAAGTTGGAAGACTCACACTCCAGACTGCAGAGCACACCACGAGGCTTCAGGAATCACACCCGCGTGCGGTGCTGGCCGGAGGAGAGGACCAGGAGGGGCCAGGGGAGCGAGCTCTCACGTGTGGGTGCATCGATCTTCAACGGGATGCAGACCATTCAGTGAGCAAAGGACCGTCTTTTCAACAGACGGTGCTTGGAAAGCTGAGGTCCACATGCACAAGAGGGAAGCTGGACCCTCACCTCACATCACGTGCAAACTCAGCCCACACTGGGTCAGAGACCTAAACATAGGGCCAAAACCAAAACGTAAGAGTTTTGTAAAACGCTTAGAAGAAAACATGGGTGATAATGGTCATGATCTTGGATTGGGCAGTGACTTTTTAGGTATGACACCAGAAGCACAGGCAGTAAATGGAAAAATAGGTAAATTGGATGTTATCAGAATTAAAAACTTTTGTGCATCAAAGGACATGATAAAGTGAGTAAAAAGCCCACAGCAAGTGGGGACTATTTACAAACCATGAATCCGACCAGGGATTACTATCCTGAGCACAGAAGCACCCCCTGCAGCGTGACAGCAGCAGCAGCGCGCCAGTCCAGGAACGGGCGGAGAGCTCAAGCAGACGCCCCTCCCCAGAACACACACACGCGGCCAGTGAGCACGTGGAGAGACGCTCCGTGTCGCTGATCGTTATGGAGATGCAAATCGAACCACAGCCAGACCCCACCTCACACCCGCCGGGATGGCCGCTGTCAAGAAACAGGAAACAGCAAATGCTGTTGAGGGTGTGGCGAGCTTGGAACCCTTGTTCAGACTGCTGGAATGAAAAATAGTGCAAAAAATTACCATGTGATCCAGCCATCCCCCCCTTATATGCAGGATCTGAGATCAGGGACTGGAAGAGATCCCTGGACACCACGTCACAGAGGCTGGTGCCCCTCCGTCCACGACAGGCCGGGCGATGTGGCCGCCGCCTTGGCTGTGTTGGGGGGAGTCCTGGAGGTGCGGGAACAGGGCAGAGGGAGGGCCCACAGCCGGATGTGGGGGACGCCGTGGCCACGGGCCTCCAGGGTTGCTGTTTGTTGGCTTTTGGTGTTTGGGGTATCAGTCGGAGGAGGGGTGGTGAGCGTGTCTGTCACTGGTGAAGCCCAGCGGACCTGGCACCTGAGCTTCTTCCCTCTCCGCCCGACAGGCCCCACGGTGCCCACCTGGGCCCCCTTTCCTGGGACGCAGACAGGCCTGGGGCACGTTAGGGACTGAATGTTGTGCTTCACTGGTGGCTTCTCTGTGACATCTGGTGGAGGACGACAGGGTGAGGACTCTGCCTCGTGACAGGAGGGCCACACTGGCACCGGGAGAGGCTGCTCGCATGGGGAGTTGGAGGAGACCGAGAGGTCAAGTTGGGGAAGGGACCCCTGCTGGCCCCGGTGTTTACTTCCCGGCGCCCTTGGAGCTGTTTCCTGTTTGTGGCTGAAATGATGTGGATGGACCTGTGAGCCAAGGAAGCAGCCCATGTTGGGGCGGGTCTCACCCGAGGTCAAAACCACGGCTGCCTGGCAGGTGGGAGAAGCCCTCGGGGTCCTGTGCTTTTGGCCTGGGTGACCAGGCCAGACTGGAGCAGGGTGGGGGCCAGGGACTCGGCTCCTGTTTCAAGTACCCAGACTGGGAAGGAGGGGACGTGAGACCGTGCTGCCAGGCTGGCCTCACACAATGTTAGAAACAAGTTAAAAATCTCATTAAATTAAAATATAAGATACACACGGGGAAAGATGCTGACAGAGCGTATTTTAGCGGCTGATGTTCTTAATGTATGGAGAATTTGTTAAAAGCGGTTGTTTAAAAGTACTGAAAACATGATCATATAAAACAGCAAAGAGCACAAATAATTCCTAATAGAGGAAATGACAGTAGTGAACGTGGGAAAACATTTGGTCTTGCTGATCTGAAAACGTGGAAAATGGTTGGTCTAAGTAATTAGCCAGACACACATTTGAAAAAAAAAAAAAAAAACCAATGCGCTGTTTCCCAGCTGGATGACGAATGTGGGAAAAGGCATAGCCTCCCCGTGCTTGGTGGCCATCATCAGCGGGCGCCGCGTAGGGGACTACGACACAACCCTCAGAACACACACTAACCAAACACTGTTCACAGAACGTTCTCATTTCAGCGTCGTGGAAAATTGCAGGCAGCCAACAACAGCCTCCCTGTTGCTAAGAGCGAGGACTGCTAAACTCGGGTACGTGCAGTCAGTTCTGTGTTGCGCACCCAATTTAAATTGATTTGTACTAAGACTAATTCAGTGGAAAAGTGCTCGCTGTTAAAAAGAAACAGGATGCCAACACAATGACATTGATATACACAGTGACAAGGGTAAAATTCATAAAAATGTTGATTGAAAGTCAGACACAGGGGTTAGGGAGTACAGCTCAGAGCACGCTTGGGGCCCCGAGGGTCCCAGCCTCCAGAAACTCGGCCGGCGACACGCACAGCCTCCACTCTCAGGCAGTGAGGTGGGCGGTGTGGCCCAGGATAGTCCCTCCTGCCGCCAGCCTCGCGGGGGCTGCGAGCAGAAGCCGCACACCCTGCCCTCTGTGGCCCGCACCGCTGGCCAGCGGTCCTGCTCAGCATCCAGACGCGGCAGCCGGCCTGCGGACCATCTCCGCTGCAGCCCTCAGCGGTCCCTCGGTGGGCGCGTCTCTGTGGCTCGCAGAGGACGTAGGAGTCATTTTGAGGTGAGAGCCTCCCTCACAGGGGCTTCCCCCAGCCCGCGTGAGCCCAGGGGCGGGGAGCTGTCTGGCCCGGGTCAGGCACAGGTCGGACCTGCCAGGTGGGAGGCTCAGGCAAGGGAGCGCGTGACCCCTCCCCCTGGGGGGGGCCGTCTTACCAGCTCACCCCTCTGCACTTGGTTCACATGCTCTCTTGTTTCCAGCAAGTGTCCACACTCCCTCCTGCACCAAACCCAGGGGATGGTCAGTCCCTGCCGCAGGTGGCCCTGTTCCCCTGGAGGGCTGAGTGGTCCCATCAGGACATCGCTCCCACCAACACAGTCCCATTGGTCTCCCGCCCCCGAATGATCTGGTCGGCCCAAAGATGGGGCTACCATGAGGAGGCTTTGAACTTCTGTCCCCAGGAGGGACTCCAGCAATCTGGACACCCCTCACTCACAACCCTTCGGGCAAGAAAAGGACCCACATCCCAGCCTCATAGGAAAAGAAGGTTCGTCAGGGCAGCCGTCCTGACCTCCTGACCATAGGTGCTTTTGCAAACTCCAGTTGGAATCACAGGGCGGCCTGGAGTTCTTCACGAATTGGGGCCACAAACACACAGGTGTTCCCTCTGCAGACCAGCTCAGGAAGGAGCATTTAAACACGAAGACGCCAGCTCCCAAAATTGGACGAAGCCAGAATGTGTGTCACCTACAGAGGCGCCATTAAGGAAACGTACCCCTGTGCCATTGGCACCCAGGCATAAGGACAGAAGTCACTTTTGTCATTTGGCTGACGTGGAGGGGAGTTCTGCGTTTGCTGACAGCTCACTGGGGGCTCTTCAGGGGGTGTCGTCCCCAGAGGTCCCTCTCTTTGGTGCCGTTTCCTTCCTTGCGTGTGGCGTCCCACTGGGGCGGGGAGATGGCTGTCCCCAGACTTGCCCGGGGAGAGAGGACAAGGGTGAGGTGGCCAGTGGCCAGAGAGCTGCCCCTTGTTCAGTGGCTCCGGGGACTCTTCCTGCCCACGTGGGGGAAGGTGGACGCAGGACCACGGGCAGGCGGCGAGTGTCTGCCGGCACAGAGACATGCCTTGACCCGACCCTGTGAATAGACTGACAAACGTGGGCTCGTCGAGGACAGAAAGAAATCATCCTAGCTGGCGGATGAAACCGGCCTTGTGTTGTCACTGACATTCGTTTGTCAACTGCTCTTGGAGTAGGTGTTAAATTTTAACTGAGGAGCTGGCGTCGTGAAGCCAAACTGAGGTTTTCCAAGCTGTCAAATGAGAAGAATCCTTAACGATCCCTTCCCCTATTCTTCCTCTGCTCCCGGCACCGAGAGCCCGTCTCTGCTGCCCTGCGACTTGGCACGCAGCGCTCAGCACAGGGTGGTCCTGGTGCCGCGGTACCAGCCGGCTGCAGAGGAGCCTCCTCGCTGCTCACTCCTGACGGGAGCAGGACTTCGAATCTGCTTCTACACAAAGGAGCCGTAATGACAGCCGTCTCAGAGTCCCTGGACTAAGCGTCGTGTGTGCGTTCTGCAGAGCCACTGACATCAGTGTGTGAGTTGGGATTTTCTGGACGGCAGGGGTCTCAGTGGCTGGACCTCAGACATAGTGGAACCCGGCGCAGAGCTCGGTGACCGCAGTGACCACAGGCAGCGCTGGGAGGCGCCCTGCACCCTGAGGTCGTGTGTCCGGCTCTGAGGCGCATGGGGAGTTGTGCAGATTTCTGCCCCGCTGTGAATTCCCGTGACTGCATGGAAGATGAGTCACGGCGGGGTCCCTGACCCCCGGGAACCTGCGCGAGGGAGGCCGTGTGGCCATGAAATGGCACCTTCCTGGTGAGGGTTTGGTTTTTTTAGCCACAAACTGAGTGATGATGAAATCTTAAGAGGTGGGGACCTGGGCACTTCCAGACCCTGGGTTGCTGGTCTGTTCGGCGCGTGGAGGTGAACTGGGGGACCGCTGGCTTCCTTCCAGCTCCTCCCAGAGGACTTGGGTCTGAGGCTTTCGGGGCTTTTCGACCTGGACCCGTGCTCCTCATCCAGGTGCTGCCAGCGCTGGGGGCCTCAGCGACAGGCAGATTCTGGCTCTGATCCTTGACGGAGACACCCAGCCATGAGGCCCCAGGGAGCCGGGTTCTCTCTTCATCTTCAGATTTTCGGAGCCTCTCACGTCACCCCTTTCGTTTGACAACAGAGAGAAACAAGGAAGGCAAAGTGAGAACTTCTTTCCAGAAACCAGATGTATTGCACCAGCCACTCAATCAGTGTTTATCATGGCGACCAAGCGGGAGAAGTGGGTGTATATCCAGGCCTCACACACTTACGTATTCCCTGCACGTGAGAACACACACGTGCACAGGCACACATGTGCACATGCACACTGCACACACATACACGTGCACACATGTGCACGTGCTCTCCAGCTCCCCTATATACACCCCTTGACCCCAGCGCTGCCCCATGACCTCAGTCTGCAGTACAGCCGCCGCATCCTCAGCGTCTTCTACACAGATGCCCACTCCCACCCTCACCCCCACCCCCACCCCGTTGTTTCCAGATGAGCCCAGGCCCTGACTCCTCCTCACAGCTGCCTGGCTCCTCTGACCGTGGGTGGAGGGAGGGATGCCTAGACCCCGTTGGCTGTGCCTTGCCCAGCTGTGCCCCGCTGTGGCTTGTACACCCTCTCGGGCTCAGAGTCCTTCAAACCCAGGGCTCTGGGGCCTCTGGCCGCTGCTTGAAGCTCCTTCCTCGTCTGGCTTCGGGCTTAAATCCAACCTTCGTTCCCTGCGTGCGTGCTCTCTGCCTCTGTGGCATGTGGTGAACTTGCTGGGTGTAGGGGTGGGTGTGCAGCTCCTTCCTTTGCTGCTGTGTCCCATTTCCCGGCGGGGCCTCCCGCAGAGGGCTGGGTGCGGTCGTGGTGACCTAACACAGTCTCCTGGGCCTGCCTGGCGCCCCCCGGAGCCCACGGTTCCCTGGCCTGGGAAGTGGCCAGAACCGTCCCTGAAACAGTCAGATGGGACCCACCTGAGTCTTGTTCCCGTGATCCTGGGGGAGGGGGGAGGGTTCCGATGAACACGATTCCTTTGGAGATGCTGTCAAGATACTGTGGAGAGACGCCAGAAAAGCAGCAACAGAAGGCTGTCGGGAGGAAAAAGAAACAGACGTTTCTGGGTTTTGCATTCTGCTCAAGGGGGAGGGAAGCTGGTGGATTTTCAATGTTCTGCGTGCAGCTGCCCCCACCAGCCTTGGTTGGACGAGGCCCATCTGCTTAAAGGCGGGTGGGGCCACGTGTTCACTGCAGATGGTTGGGGGTGCTTGCCACAGGGTCAGTGGGGGGCTCAGGAGGCCTTGGTGGTGGGGAGCCCCCGTACTGTGGACCCTGCACTTTGACAGGCCTGGCAGAGGACGAGCCCTCATCCCTGACGCTCATGGGCACACCTGTCAGCTCCCCCCACAAATCACCCTGGTCCCACTCTGCCCACCGGCCTCCAGGTCTTCTTTCCTGGACGCCAGCCTCCTCCTGACCCTCCTGCCTCTTCCCCTGCCCCACGTCTGCTGTCTCACTGCAGCAAGAGCCATCTCTTAAAACACAAGTCAGATCACCAGGTCCTGGACACAAACCCCCTGAGCCCCTGGTCACAGCCAGACAGATCAGGACCTGCCCTGCCCCACCCCCCACCACCGCGTCCCTCATGCTCAGGGTGGTGCCCAGCCCAGCACGGGCGATGCCCACCCACGGGGTAGCCCTGCTCCTCGGGTGGGCCCTGCCCCCTCCCTCCGTTACATTCTCTGAGGACTTCTCACCATCACCCTTCTCTGTATTTTACTGTGTCCCTTGTCCTACTGAGGCCTGAGGTCCTGGAGACCAGGGGGGTTTCCGTTTGGGCAGGAGGGCGGCCCTGGGGAGGCACCTCAGGGGAGGCCACAGGAACCACTGGGTCCCCAGCTCTCTTGCCTACACTTGATGAATCTGAAACTGGTTCTGCCTGGAATATTCTAAATAATTGGGATTAAAAAATACAAAAGAAGCCTGAAGCAAGGCTTCTCTTTGCTCGCTTGCTCCGTTGTCAGCACCAGATGGAGGATGTGGCCATGGAGCAGGCTAATTTATTTATTGATTAAAATGCTTACAGAACCCAGCACGCACAGCCAGGCTGAACATTCAGTTAAAAAGCCTGAAATGAAAGTTTGGAACCGCTGGATGATGGTAGGGCGTGCAGGGCCCCTCCGCTTACTCTGCCTTTTCTTCACAACTTGGACCTGGAGCCCGTGGACCTCAGTGCCCTCCTGAGCACAGGAGTAGGGGAGACGTGCCCTGTGTTTGCAGGACTAGGAAGAGCTTGGCTGTGGGCACAGAGGCAGGTGCCCACAGGAAGGGGATGGCGACCCCCAGGCCTCCAGGGAAGGACAAGAGCACCACGCAGGTGCTCCAGGAGCCACGTCCCCTCTGTTAGCCCTCCCACCCCCTGCAGGGAGCAGACTAGTCCAGAGAGCAGATGTCAGCAGGACAGTGTCCTCTGCCTCGGGGATGAGAGTGTGACCCCAGACCCACAGCCCCCCGCCTTCCTGCGAAACTGGACAAGAGCCTTGGCTCTGCCCTGGCCCCCGGGGGTGCTGGCGGCCTGCTGACCCTGCGTCCATCTCAGCCTCCTCGCCCATGAAAGCCCCTGGATGGGTGATGCAGTGAGGCCGTGTGTGCGGTGCCCAGCACCCTGAATTCTCAGGGACTCACAGCTGCTGCCTTGGCCTGAGATGCTGGCCAGTCTGCAGCAGACCCTGGATCTGTCTAAAGACAACGGTAACTAAGCCGGAGGGGTCGTCCTGGTTCCTCTGCACGGGCCAGGCCGCAGGGCCGCACGGGAGCTCTGGCATCTCTGTGTGTGCGTGTGAGCATGGGTGTGAGCACGGGTGTGAGCACGGGTGTGAGCATGCCGCCCCTCCCCGACCCTGGGTTGCTGCTGCCCCCGCTCGCACGGCCGGTGCCCAGGGGCGGCCCCCGGGAGGCCGGGGGAGGGCTGCAGTGGGGACTTCTGGACACTGCTGGACCCAGCGTCCCCCACGCAGGCTGAGTAGGGCCACGCTGCTCACTGACCTCGCCTGGCGTGCAGCCGAGCATGCTGTTTCTGGGGGGGGGGGGGGTAACTCCGCGCAGGCCTGACTGAGGCGTGTCTGCAGGCGTACCCTCCCCTGGGGCACCTCTGCTTCCCTCTCAGAAGGTTTGACACGTTCGGGCCAAACAGTGGGAGATTGAGTCCAGGGCCCCCAAATTGCTGCTGAGTGAGTGTTGCCTCTTCCAGCTCCCGGCCTCCCTGGCCAGGGGTCAGCCTGTGACTTGAGCTCTTGATCCAGGTCCTGCCCAGAGGCTGCAAGGGTCCGGGTGTGTGGGTCCTGGTGACAGTGGGGCGTGCAGGTCTGCCTTGGGACCGCAGGGAGCCATGTGGCATGGAGGGTGCGCTCCGTCCTGGACAGGTTCTCCCGCTGCTGCTTGAGCCGCCCTTTCCACCACCAGGCTCACGCGGAGACTCACATCCTACTGACACTGAGCATGAGGGGGCTGGCTTTTCCCTGAAACGTCCCAGGCCTGGGACGCGTTGGCGGTGCATTTGGTGGTGGAGAGGGGCTCCTGCTCCGCCCTGAGCATCGGGGCAGAGCCTTCCTGGTGCTGCATGTGAGATGGGTTGGGCCCCACCCATCCAGGGTACGTGGGGAGAGCAGAGCTGTGGTCAGGCTCGGGGCTGCCCACGCTGTCCAGGCGGTTGACGCATCCCCATCCTAGGGCTCTGAGTCCCCTGCCCCCCAACCCCTGTGCGTGGTCCCAGCCAAGACTCGAAGGACAGGTACCTGGAGTTCTCGTCCCGTGGAACAGCTGACGTCTTGTGAGTTCCTGCTGTTGACAGTGGCCCTGCCCAGTGCAGGAGGGATTTAAAGCAGCGAAAATTAGGTAACACTCAGTTTCTCAGTTGCAGCAGATGCTTTTCCAGTGCGTCAGAGCTGGTGACCTCTGTCCTGATGGCACAGCACAGACGTGGTCCAGCCCATCATCACCAGGAGCTCGGCCCAGGCCAGCCAGAGGGTCAGCCGTCCTCTCCCTGTGCCCCAGGCCTGGCCATCGCCATCGGGTGACCTTGGTGGGGCTGATTTTCAGAGAAGGGAGCAGCCGGGAGGCGACGGGCAGACACAGGCAAGGGGCCCAGCGGTCTCAGTCCTGCATCGTCAGTGTTGGGGACACGGGTGGGTGACCAGCACAGGGCCACTCTGGGCTCAGTTGTCTGCCTGGGCACCCAGTGCGGGATTGGAGGCTCTGGGTCATGGAAGCATGTCTGTGGTGTGTAGATGGGGACTTTCCACGTGTATTTCCTGACTGTGTGATCAGCACAAGCCCCTTAGTTCTCTCTTAGAGTGACCTGAGATAGGAACTTCCCCGCCTGTCCTGTCGTTCACCAGACAACACTCATCTTCAGTTTCCGTTGCTGAGACACCTGTTTGGAAATCAGACAGACAGAAGAACCTTTTCACAAACTGAACTTCGGTGCAGGCAAACTGATGTCGTCCTTAAATCTGTGTTGTGACAGATGCCACTGAAGACACCCTGCTGGGGTTGCGGGGCAGGGGGCACCCGGCAGGGGTGCGGGGCTCAGAGCTTCTCCACTCTGCGGCCCATGCTCTGCGCTGCACCTGGAGCAGGTGCGTTTGTACTTCAGTTCAGGCTCTTCCTGAAAGTCGTGATGGTTGAAGGGCGACTTAGACCTGCTGAGAGACTGGTCTTCGGAAACTCCTCTCTGATTGAGGGACCCAGTGGTGTGTGTCTTTTTCTTTTCTGGTTTCACTTTGGAAACAGCTCTAATTTTACGTGATGAGCAAGGCACATCAGGGAGAACCATGTGGCCGTTGGTGAACTTGCCCCATTTTTTGTTACCATTTTCAACTGTAGCTTCGAGGATGTTTCTCATTCTCTGCCCAGAGGTATACGAGCTTCCAGTAGGTGGGACGGAGTCACACGGACATCAGAGCTGGTGTTTTGCATGAGTCTCGGCCACACTTTCCACGATGGAGAGTCCAGGCCGTCTGTGGCGCTGACCTGGGCTCACGTGGCCGGTCCCGCAGGAGCTCAGCCAGGGAAATACTCGGGTCGGGGGTGGGGTGGGGAGGTGCCAGCTGGTTCAGAAACCCGACGGCTGTCCAGAACTGGCATCCTGGTTACGTCAAAGCTCAAAATCTTACAGGGAATCAGAGTTTAATAAATGAAGCACGGATGCCTCAGGGGCCAAGTGCATCACAGCTCAGGTCCGAGTTCTCTCCCTTTCCTGTGGGCAGAGCCCTCACTCAGTCAGCCTGCTCCTCTCTGTCGGAGTTCTGACAAGTTCAGTTCTTGGGTTTTTATTATTTTTTATTGTGGTAAAATAAAAAAATATAAAATGTACCACTGTAACCATTTTCAGGTTTATGCCCCCAGTTTTGTGCAACCATCACCTCTGTCTGGGTCCAGAACCTTTCCATCACCCGGAAGGGAACCCGTTCCCCACCCCGCCCCCAGCCCCTGGCTCCTGCCTCCTACTTTCTGTCTCTGAGTTCAGCTTCTCTGGGGACCTCACGTAGGTGGAATCATACAGGGTCTGTCCCTGGTGTCCGGCTTCTTTGACGCAGCGTGATGTATGCAGCTTTCATCTGCGACGTGGCTGTGTCAGGCTTTCCTTCCTTACGGCTGACTGATACTCCCTGTGTTTATGCTCATCTCGTTCGTCCGTCCGTCCTCTGATGGCCCCTGGGCTGCTGTGAGCAGGGCTGCCCTGCACTTCCTGCGTGGGGATTTGCTCAAGTATCTGTTTCCGGTTCTTTGGGGTGTATTCTTGGGAGTGCACTGTTGGGCCGTGTGGTAACTGGGTGTTTATCCTGTGATGAACCGCCCACAGCTCTTGGGTTTTGTTTCCATCTCCACTAAGGCGGAAGCAGGAGAGACTGACGGGTGGTCCGTCCGCAGCCTGGGAAGGGACGGAGACGGGTTGGCAACCATGTCTGCACCAGCATCCTTGACCTTGGCCTGATGTCAGGACCCGCCCTCCTCTGAACAAGGCCACACCTCACCCTGAACATCTCAGGGGAGCACCTGGCATCTCTGTTTCCTGCTGTTTGCTGTTAACACAGGCAGTCACGGAGCCGCCGGAGGTGGACCCACAGCTCAGTCCTCAAGGCGGGTGCGTGGGGCAGTGACGCTCACGTCAGGGGCCTGCCAGGCGCCGATGCCCCTACACCCTCCCCCGTGCTCATCTGGTGGGCCTGTGATAACCTGGGAGATCGGTGTCTCCATCACCACGTTTTGCAAAAGAGGAGATTGAAGCCCAGAGAGATTCTCCCTTAGCCCAAGGCCACACAGCTGTGAGTGGATGACCGGGCTCCAGCTGGCGTGCGGCTGCACCTCCCTCGAGCTGAACGTGCACAGGAGGGTGAGAAGGAGCACTCTGGAGTTTGGTGGACAGAGAGCTCGAATCACTGGCTGAAGCAGGGACAGCTTTCCCTGTGGTATTTGCCTTAAGAGCTGAGCAAGACTGGCGGTCTGCCTGTGGAGATGGCGGGTCTGCAGCCTCGCACAGGTGGCAGGGGAGTCAAGGGGACGGGCTGGGCCTTCTTGGCACGTGTGGGCTCGAGCAGGTGACGGCTCACCTGCAGCAGAGGGGTCTGGAGAGTAGTGGTGGGGAAGGCGTGGGTGGGGAGGGGCTTGAGGCCTGTGCGCGGGCTGAGGTCCGGACTCTGCTCTGTTGGGCGTGAGAGGGACAGTGGAGGTTTGGGAGGAGCAGAGTCGAAGGTGACCACCAGAAAGAGCCTGGGGACCCCTCCCCAAGACAGCCGGAGAGGGAAGGGGCTGTGGGGAGGGCAGGGGTCCAGAGGAATGGTCAGTGGTGGGTGTGGGACACCTAGGGGCAGAGAGTGGCGGGCCTGAGTGGTCACCCAGATGTGGGCGGAGGCAGAGACACAGGAGGGGCCCAGGAGTTGGAGGTACCCCGGCGACCCTGGCCCACGTATGTGATGCAGTCTGTTTGAGAACGTGGGGCTTGGAACACAGTTTAGGAGAATTATTTCCTGAAATGGTTGACTTGATAAATCCTCAGTCACCTTCCAGAGGCTCGGGATATGAGGACAGTGGCAGGAGGGCAGAGACAGGGCCCCTGGGGAGGTGGCCCAGTGCTAGGTGGTCTGACCATGACGTCTCCTCCCTGCAGGAACAGGGTCCCCACCGTAGGCACAAAGCCATTCGCTCACTCACCGTACTGTCGGGGCACCTGGTGAGTAACGTCTCCCTGGTAGTTTACACGCGTCTGCCACTCCGCGTCAGCCCGATGCTGTGTATAAGTTTGTAAATGAACCTTTCTTTACATGCATAATACGAGCTTGCTCCCCAATGAATCATCTGATGAATGTTCATTAAAGGCAGTGACTTTCACTAGCCAGTTTCTTACTCTAAGTTCTTTCCCCATTTTGGTTTTATTTGATGCGGGGTTAACTGTGCTGGCGTCAGCGCTGTCAGAAATCTTTGCAGTTTGGACAAAAGACTCTGATACATTCTCATGAAATCTAATCCAGACTAAAAAGCCTTCAAACGCATCTCAGAAAGTCCTGCTCTCCAGCACGACAGAGGGCAAGGGGCTGCCATCTCGGGGGCCAGGCTGGGAGGCAGAGAGTCGACCCCGAGTCCACAACCTGCATTGCTGTTCAGTCTTGGTGCTGGACAGCCTGCGGGGTTTGACACATACATGAGGACAGGCGTCCACTGCTACTGTGTCCCACGGAGCTGCCCGCAGCCCCCAGTCCTCGAGCTCCATCTGTTCACCCCTCCTCCCCCAGCCCTGCAACCACTGATCCTTTTTCCGTCTTCATGGTTCTGCCTTTTCTGAACGCCCTACCGTTGGAGGCGCAGTCTGGGCTTCTCTGGCTGACTCAGTCACGTGCACTACGGCTCCTCCGTGTCTTCTCAGGCCCGAGCGTCACCCCGCTGTGTGGACCGGCCCCCGTTGGTTTATCCTGCTGAGGTGCTTTTGTGGGTGGTGGCTGTGATGAAGCTGTGGGGAACGTCCGTGTGCGGGTTTCTGTGTGGACTTGGGTTTTCATCCTCCGTTTTTACGGTGTTGGGTACGTGAGGTCACAGCTGCACCCCCCACTCGAGTGACTTCCGTGGCAGGAGTGGCTCCTGGGGGCAGTTCTTGTTCAGGAGTTGACGGAGGTTCCAGGGAGGGTCTGGCCGTGGTCAGCACCCTTGACCAGCCCTGGGAGTTGATCCCAGGAGAGACAGAGCAGAAGAGGGAGAGGCTCAGGCCGGGGACTGCAGCCCCCCGCCGCCGCTGGGTCAGAGAGCACTGTGACGCGTGGCTCTGGGAAGTGGTCCCCGTGCCAGCGGGGGGACTCCGTGCTGCCCCGACGCCCCGTCTAAGGTAGGACTTCCTGTGAACGGCTGTCCCCGGGAAGAGGGAGCTGCCTGTGTTGAAGGGACTTCAGATGCATAGTGTCAGTTACTGTTATTTTTATGTCACGGCGTTAAAATAAATGGGATGCCTGCCTTTTAGGAGGAATGTTTCACCAGCTGTAACTCCGCCTGTGCCTTCCTGGTGCCCTGGCGCTGGCCTGGCCTGGAGCCCCGTCTGCCTGGGTTTAGATTTCTCAGGGAGACACAGGGTCCCTCTCTGCCGCACTGGAAAGGGGGAGACCTGCACATGAGGGAGGGGACGCTCTGCAGGGGCGCCCCGACCCCCACTGTCCCTCTGTCTCACTGCACCACGAGCAGCTGAATTTCCGATGCAGGAAAGCTCCCTGTAAGCGGAAGCCCACTCCAGTGATGCTGAGAGCGGGGGCTGGAGTCCCGGCCTAGAGTCACTTTAAGCGAAACATAAGCACTTGGCAGGTGCCAGGCCTGTGAGCTGTGCGGCACAGAGTCCCGTCAGGACAGAAGTGCAGCCCCGGTGTTCGGAGTGCTGCCGCAGGTCTGTTCCTCTGGCGAGCCGGCCGCGCAGCCCCGGGTGCCGAGCCACCGGCCCTAGGGTCTGTGAGTCATAGGTGACCCCGCGCAGGGAGTGACTGAGAGGACCGTGTGGGGCCGGTCAGGGCTGCTCTCAGCCTTGTTTTTCAGAGCGATTGTGTCCCAGTGCCCTGAGCTCTTCAGCCTGTGGAGTCAAGGCCATCAGACAACAGCTCACTTGTGTGAGGCCCTGTTTCAAACTCGGGCTCAATGTGACCAGGGAGGGAACCACATGGTGCCGACGCCGGCTGGTGAGGTCGAGGCCCCGGTGAGGTCAGTGTGGGTGCATCTGCCCTGCAGTTAGGGTTTGGAAATCGCCCCGGTGGCACACACATGCGGTGGGAGGCAGTGATGGCGCGTCATCCTGGAGGCCCTGTCCCGGCGGCTTCCATTCTGAATCTTCAGGGAGTTTCTGCTCTGAGCCTGGCCTGTGACCAGGCCCGGCAGGGAGAGAGGACTTAGTGCTGACTTGGATTTCAGTTGGCCGCCGCCTCCAGGGCTGGCTGGGACAGCGGGGAGAGCCGTACCTGGCAGCCCGTCGGGTCCCACAGGCGGCTGGCTGGGATGGCCCAGCAGGGCCTCTGCACCCCCACAAGTCAGTGACAGCCTCGGCCCGGTCTCTCTAAAAGGGAGCTGTTCTGCACCATCTGAACCACCATGGCCATAGTCTCTAGGGTCTGAGTCCTTCAGACCTGAGGGCCAGCCCATCCCCCCAGCTCTGCCCCGGCTTGTGCCTGATGGTCAAGCTGCTGCTTCTGCTCCCCCCGCTCTGCCTGGCAACCTCCTCCTCCTCTTCTGAAGTCTGGACCGTCCCCACCCCATGAGGCCACCGTGACCCCCCGGCTGTCTGCCCCGCGGGGCTTTTGTCTCAGTCCTGACTTCGTGAAGGTGCCGCGTCCTTCTCGGGTGGGGTTTGCTGAGGCTGGAGGGATGTGGCCGTGACCCAGGGTGTGTGCACAGGGTGAGGGTGACTTGTCTTGCCTGCGTGACTGTCCATGGGGGACTTGGGGGAACAGGAGGAGAGCCCATCCGGGTCCCGATGCAGCTCCTGTTCCCCACCCCCCTCTGGAGAGCAGGGTCCAGGCTCTTGGCCTGGGCTCCACCCCCCTGAGGCAGCCCAGGAGGCACCAGGGGTGACCACAAGGAGAAAAAGCCTCCTTCCCACTGAGAACAGCCGAGTGCAGGTTCCTTCCGCAGGGGTCAATCTGGTGGGACCCACGCTCATTATCAGGGAGCCGTCCAGGCCCCTCCCACTCTGCCCAACCCTCTGCTTCCACGGTCACCGGGCCTGTGTGAAGTCGCCTCTAACACGCAGTACTCGGGGCTGCCTTTCCTAAAACTCTCCTGTGGAACATCCACACAGAGGCAGGTGCTTCCAGCGGCTGAGCCGTGTCCCGCGTGCTCTGCTGGGCGTGTTTGGAGGGTGGGACGTCCAGCGGGTGACCAGCAACTGTGGACGGCGGGGCTAGACCCAGAGTCAGGTCCCAGCCCCACTCCGCCGTCCGTGTGCCCTTTCTGAACCACACACTTGTGAAATGAGGGTAAGTTCGCATCTTGCAGTGTTTTAACCAGAATCAAGGCGCCCAGACGTGGCTGCGGGTGAGGACAAGTTACAGGAATGGGAGCCTGGTTACTCCCGAAGAGCACCACCGAGGGAAGCATGGACGTGAAAGGCGCCGGGGGACGTCTGTCGAGGACTTTGCTGCTCCACGCAGCCTCTTCGGTTAAGCCAGCAGTAACGGAGCAAACCTGACAGCCTCCGGTTCACAGTAATTAGGCTGTTCTCATTGACACACTGTCCCTTCTCTCTCTCGCCACTGAACTTAGTAAACTGGGAGAGCGGACGTGGCCTGCAAATTGCCCCTTCCTCCACAACATCCTTCACTGCCAGAGCTGCCCGAATTAGCAGCATTTGAAGCGGAAATCTGTTGCGTCAGGGCACAGAGTTGTTGAATCTTGATTATCTGCTTATTGTATTTTAAAACTTAGATTATGCTTTGCTTCCATTTAACAAAGGAAGGAAAGTGTTGTTGGTGGCATTTTTATTAAAATAGAGATGTAACCCACACTCTTCAGTGGCTGGATGGATCACAGGAGCGGAGACTGATCAGCAGAGGACGAAATCCTGCAGCGCCGGGACGAAACCCTCTGTGCAGCAGGGGTCTGGTGAACATGAGTTCCTGGGTAGCGATGTCAGCCCTGGTCCCCGCCCTGCAGCATGGGGAGAGGCAGGTTTCGGGAGGGGAGAGGGCGAGGGTCTACTTCCAGTTGCCCACATGAACCCTGGACGATGTGGAAGAGGAGCCCGTCCACACGTGACATCAGAGGCCAGCCACCGAAGCCCACAGTTCTGACCAGACTCCAGGGGTTCCCCTGGTGTGGCCAGGACTTGCGGACTGTGTGACGTGGGCATGGGACCATCTCCTGCAGGTTGGAGCTTAGAAGATGGTCAGTCCTGATCATTCAGAACCAATGCAAATACCACATTTCAAGGAGTGGATGACTCTTAAAAAGATCACCTTGACAACTGGAAGGCACAGCAAGGAGATGGGGGGTGGGGGAGGGAGGGGTGGGGCACAGACAGCCAGCCAGGACACCTGGCACTGCTTCTAACACCCTGGAACCCCCTTCTCCTTGGTGACAGAACCTTGTACCCCTGGCACCTGCTGAAGTCCTGAGTCCAGACCTGCGGGAAACCCTGGGGTCTGAGAGCAGCCAGGCTGGGCAGAGGCCGTGCCACGCTTGTGACAGGAGCCCAGGGCACCGAGAGGAGAGGTCCTTTGCCCCGTGTCTTTGAATGAGCTGAAGTCAGCCAAGAGAATCGTCAGTCCCGAGGCGGCTTGGATTTCCGCACAGGGCCGTCCGTGCATGGTCTCCTGGTGGGGACCTGTGCTGTGTAGCAGTGTGCACTGATTTTTGAGAGCTGCTGCAAGAATAAATTTGCTGAATGAATAAATCTGCAGCAGCTGCCAGTCAGACATGAAAGGACAGCCTTGTGCAGAAATAACCTTTAAAAGGTACTGAGTGCAAAGGGGGTCCGTGGAAGGGATTTCCAGTCCATCAGGGAGAGACAGCAGCTCAGGCTCCGGCTTTCGGCAGACCAGGGTTCCAGCGAGGCCGCTCCCAGCTTGGCCGTCGCTTCTGGGGTCTGCATGCTCACGCACCCGGATCGGGGCAGACAACCTCCCACCATCAATCAGGGCTGCGCGCGCAGACCTTGTGACGTTAACACAAGGCCCAGAGGGGGATGCTCCTTGGCTGGACTGGCTTTAATGAGCAGGCAGGCGTCATAAAGAGCTCAGTGCAGCTGTCAGTGCTACAGAAGATTTTCTCAGACTGTGTCTGTGTCTCTATCGTCCTGCCCCCGAGGCGGTTCCATTAAACTGTCACAGCACGGCCTTCCTCATCCCCAGACCTCACGAGAACCAGGGAGACTCACGGTCACTGCAGGGCAGGGGTGCGACAGCGCCTCGTGGGGGCATGAAGTCAGATGCGAGCTCCCAGGCGCTCCTCTGCCCTTGGCTGGGGTGGTGAGCGAGGCCTTCCCTCGGACACTGAGTTGTGGCTGTGCCACGCTCCCGGGTCCCAGCCAGCCTGAACTGTCCTCTTGGGTTTGGTCAGATGCCCCCAGAGCGAGCAGCCTGGACTGCTTCCCACGTTTCTCCAGGGGAGACTGACCTCTTTATGTTGAGTTGCTCTCGTTCAGAAAGCTGCCCCTCTCCTGCTTCACTGCTTCAATGGTGTCTCTCCACATCCATTTGCTCACCCCCACTCGGTGCCCCAGCATCCAGGCTGGGTCACTGGATCAGTCGGTCCACCCTGGAGGCTCCTGGGAGAGATAAGCTCTGGGGAAAGGCTCTGCATGGAGGGCAGGGCCCTGCGAGGCCTGCATGGTCAGTGGGTCAGCAGATGAGGGTGTGGCATGTGTTAGCGGCCACTACACACTCAGCAGATGAATGACTACTAATGACAGCTCTTTAAAGTTTCCCGTTTGTGGCTCCTGGCCCTCCCTGCGGCCTCATGGTGATGTGGACCTGAAGGACTTGGCCCGCCCAGCAGCACTGGGCCGGAACCCCTCGTGCTCCTTCTGGGGGGGAGCCCGTCTGCACTGAGCTGCAGCAGCCCAGGCTGGTTACCTCTCGCTCCGGCCGCGGTGGGAAGTGGCGTGATTTCTGCTGATCTCCCGAGTGCTGCCATCTGGCCTGAGTGTCGGCCAAGTCTGACTGCAGCAGCAGCAGCAGGTCTTCACCCAAGAGGGCTTCAGCCTGGAGCCTCTCTCAGGCCTGCCTGAGGCCCCCCGGGCAGGTGTTCGTGGCCTCTCTGGGCTCCTCTCTCCTCTCCAGGACAGCCAACGGCCCGCTGTGTCCCTGTGCTGCCATTGCTGTCTCACAAGAGCACATACCCTAGAAAGCGGATTCCAGTCTCGCAGCAGGCGTTACGAAGGCTGAGACCTCGGCCGGGGCTGCCTCCCTCTCGCCGGCAGCTCAGCTCTGACAAAGGGCAGCTCCTCTAGCAGGTGTGGCAGGAAGCTTCTTAATGCTGCCTCTGACCCTGCTGCTCCCAAGACTGTGAGGGACCGAGGGCAGGACCTCCCCGCCTCTGCAGAGCACAGGGCCCCAAGCTCCCGCTGCGCAGGCCCTCCTGGATGGAGACTTCACGCCTTTGGTTGGGCTGGGATGCCCTTCTTGGCTCTCTCCACCCTGCTGAGCAGGCTGGGCTGCCCGTGGTGGGCAGGACCTGCTCTGACCTGCCGGCGGGAGGTGGGAGCGATGGTGTCTCTGCTGAGCGATTCTTACGGACTCCCGGGGCGTCAGTAGGCATCCGCTCAGTGCCAGTGTGGGCCATGAGGAATATCACGCTTTTGAATGTATGGGGTTGGTTAATCGTGTCCTTAGCAAATGTACTGAAGCATTTCCTGCTGCACATAATAAATGATCAGAAACCAGTGAGTTCCTTTGAGCTTTCTGATGGGGCGTGAACAGTGAAGCCAGGCCTTGGCATGAGAGCGAGCGGGAGGCACTTCCCTCTCCTGCCGCATCTGCAGTGGGGTCGGGCTGAGGGCGGCCTGGGCCTCTGCAAGGTGAGCACAGCCAAGCCTGGGCAGCTGGAGCGGCCGCCTCCGCTGGGTCTGGTTCTGGCAGGCGCACTGCAGGAAGCGGCCCCGGCCCCAGCCAGACATCTCCAAGGCGGTTCACGAAGTCACTGAGCGTGAAGGCGAGGAGAATTCTCCTCCAAACTGGGTAAGCACAAACACAGGTCTGGACCCTCCTGGCCTAACGGGCAACGGCCCCCCTTCCCTTTCCTTTCCCCAGGAAATGGATAATTATCAGAGCTCCATCCGGGCCCCTCCCTCCGCTCTAGGTGTTTGGGAGCTGGAAGGTGGCCCCTCTTACGGGCCCCATGACATTCAGGAGCTAACCGGCCTCTTAATCTTTGTCACTTACAGCATGGCAGGGTTCCTACTTCACAGGGTTCCTGTGAGCAGTAGTCGAGATACCCGCAGTGCGTGGCTCAGAGTAGCAGCACGTAAACAGTCGTGTTCTTGTTTTCAGGAGCACAGTGGTGGGTGTGTGCACAGGCTCGGAAGGCAGGCCGCCTGCCACTCGCACCAGCTCTGGGATTCGGGCAGGTTACCGAACACCATCGTGCCTCACTTCTCTGTCTGCAGTGTCCATAACGTAAGGCCGGCCTCTTTGGATTGCTGTGAGCGCCCAGGGGGTCACATAAGGAGAGTGTAGGACGCATCTGGGGTGCTCAGGAGAAAGCAGCCAGTCCTTCTGACGCTGGGGTGACAGTGACTAAGGATGTAGACTGTCCTTTGGAAGCAAAGGGTGAGCCCTCCTGGAACCCTGAGTCGGTGTGCACGGAGATGCAAGAGAGGAGACAGGGTGTCTCGCAAGGGTTGCACTTCTCTGATTTTACTTCCATCCACTGTGACCTTGATCCAGCCTGTGCAGGTGCCAGGCCGGGTGGTGTCTGCACGGTGCCCACTTGGCCTTTACTTCCCGTGAAGAGCTGGGTTTGCCATTGGCCATTTTCTGTACTTAGATGTGTCTGCCTTGTCCAAGAGTGTCCAAGCTTCTGGAATGTTTGTTTGCCTCAGCAAACAGCCTATGAGAATCAAATTGTTTTATAGAGGCTTCTTCATTAGGAGACCAAAAACTCGCTAAGTATCGCCGGTTTTATTCTCCTGACATTCCCAGGAAATATGGAGGGACAGAGTTGATCGTCTCCAGCGAGTGGGAGGACTGGTGCTCTGAGGAGAGGCCATCCCCCAACTGGGGCTGCCCAGAGAACCACTGCTCTGACACGTGGCTGGTGGGGCCACTTGTGAGTGTAACACATGCCTGTTACAGAGACAGAGCTGCAGTCCTGTGTCCCTGCATTGCGGGAGACTGTGCCCGCCTGACCTGGTCTCTGCTCACCTAGACCGTCTATTCAGGGCTTGGCAGGCATCTTGTGAAGGGCCAGACAGTAGGTGTTTTTGGCGTTGTGGCCCACATGGGCGCCACTGCAGCTCCTCAGCTCTGCTGCTGTGCAGGACGAGGCTGCATCTCCAAGAGGCTCAGCTGACTGAACAGGGGGCAGGACGGAGCTCCCCAGCACCTGACGGAACATCCACGCCGCTCCACCATCCTCGCTGACTGAGCAGGGAACAGGGCACGCGGTGGGCAGGCTGTCTGGGGGTCGCGCTGGGCGCTGCACGTGCAGGTGCACTGTCCATACACACCCTGTTCTGGATAGGCTACTGGAGACAGCGCAGGAGGCTGTTAGCCTCCGTCTGCAGACGCACACCCACAGGACTTAAATGACCCACATCAAACCACCTGCCCCAGGGTTCGACGCCTGCAGGCAGTTCTGACGCCCTCACGTCTTCACACGGGTCAGATTTCTGTTGTTAATGAGACCTTAGCAAGGACCCTTCACCTGGGGTGGGTCGGTAGGTGGTGAAGTTTGGTTCCGAGCGCGGCAGGGACCCCGGTACCATGGAGGCGGCGGCAGGCAGAAGTGCGAGCCAGGCCGCAGGCCCTGGGAACCGATGGTGTCGGAGGAGTGGGGGTGGCTCCGAAGCAGAGGCAGCCATGCTTAAACCCCGCTTCCCCTGTCAGTGTGGGCTGAGGGTAGCCCCACCGCCTTCCAGCAGAATCCCAGGAACATCAGTGAGTCTCCTGCCGAGAGAGTGGAGCTGCTAACTTGAGAAGAGTGCCTTTGACAAAGTCGGGGAAAACTTAAAAAAAACGGAAAAAAAGAAAAAGGTACATTTACTCTTTAATCCTTCTTAATCTTGGTGAAACACGAGACTCAGCCAAAGGCAGCTTCTACCCTCACAGTCACATCACACGACAGGACTTGGCGGTGTCCTCGCCCCCCTGCATGGGGACACACCGTGCACCTGTCTGCAGTAGCATGTTTCCATGACCTTCTTAGTGAGAGATGTTCTACTCCTCACAGCGCAGGGCCTGGTGCAGGACCTGGTGTATCATACATTCTTAGAGAAACAGGTGTCCAAATATGAGGCAGAAAAAAAACCCATCAGAACAAAAGAATGAAAGAAAAACCAGGACCTAAATGTAGCTTTTAATGAGAAAAAGGGAAGAAGGAACTTGAAATAGAACACCAACGGTAAACCTGAAATCCTGGAGCTTCCCAGTGGAGTGTGAGATAGTGACAGCTCCGCTGCAGATGAAGTTTATAAACTAGAAGACAGGCCGCATTCTGGTTAAATACATGATTAACACATGCCTTTTCAGGTAATTCTAAACTTGAGAGTGTCTTCGTTAGAAGAAAAGCATGTGTGTAGCAACTTTCACAGCAATGTTACAGTAAGTGCTTTGGCTTGAAAACTGTCTATGATTAAAGAAATGGTAAATCACACCTGAGATCCCCCAAGTTAGTCAGAATGTTGGCTAAGCTGCTAATGATGTTGCGGAAAAATGTGTTACAGCTCAGTTGTGACAGTAACCTGGATCCGGGCAGCAGTCAGACAGTTGAAGAACTCAGGTTTATTACACCAGTAGCCCCAGATAGGTTAGCACTTCAAGCTCTGCACGCCGTCCGTAGGTTTACACAGGCCTTTTATAGGCTGCGAGTTTTACACTTTGCAACATCATATGCAAATAAAGTATAACAGAAGTTGACCAACCAGGAACAAGCTTTGTACAAATAGACCAATCAGGAGTGAGCTCCATGCAAATGAAGTACTACAAATGGACCAATCAGAAGTTAGGGAAGTGGACCAATCAGAAGTGAGAGTAGTAACCAATCAGGAGTGAGAGTAATAACCAATCAGAAGTAAAGGAAATAACCAATCAGAAGTGAACTCAGGGAACCAATAGAATTCTAGGTGTAAGTTAGCTACTTCAGAGGCAAAAAGTGAGATAGAGGCTCTGGGGGGAACCGGATGGTGCTGGGAGGAGAGCAGCGGCCCTGCCTAGGGGTCCTGCCGGTCTTTTTATGGGGCTTCCCGCCTCAATGAGAAGATCCCAAAATGCAGCTGCTCCATCAGGATAAAATACTGCTTTTTCACAGGACATGCAGGCTCTTCTCCACAAGGTCATCTGAGGACCCAGGTCCTTCCCTCCTTTGCTCAGAGTGTAATCCTTGTGGAAAAATCTGCCCCTATCATGCTGTTCAGGCCATGGGAGGGGAGTTACAAGAAATGGAATTTCCTTCTAAATGTCATTACAAAACACAGCCCAGAATTGTCACGAGGCCCTCTTGCTTGCCTGCGTTGACTGGGATTTTGACACATGGCCAAGGCCCTTGTGAGCAAGGCTGGGAGGTGAAGTTGTTAGCTGCTGAGCTTGGCCGCAGTTGAAACTTGGAAGCTTCTCCCCTGCAGGAGGAGCTGGTGGACTCCGGGGATGACGGGCTGTCTCTGCCGCCGTCTCAGCCCTTGCTTTGCTTGACTGCGCTGGGCGTTCCCCCAAGGGGCTGCTCACCATCTGGGGAACTCCCTGGGATGTTTCTCCCCCATGAGGCAGGCCCAATGTCTCCAGCTCCAAGCCTTCGCTCAGCCTGGCTCCTGTTTGAGCGATCACTGGGATTTCCAGCCCTCTGGGCCCAGTATACAATAGGATTTGGGGCTACATGGACCCTGGACCTCCCATCCTGGGAACAGTCCTTCCAGCACAAGGCCCTTGGCCAGGCCCTAAGCCAGCGATTGGCGTGGCGGCCCACATGGTCATCCATTCGGTAGGTGTTTCGAGCATGTGGTCTGCCCAGGCCAGGGTCGGAAACGCAACATCCAGCAAAAGCAGGCCAGTGTCGTGCGGGGGGCAGGGAGTCTACAGGGAGCTCCACAGGTAGCATGTGCTACCTGGGGAGCACCGAGTAAGGAGAACCAGTGAGTCCTCTGTCCATGCTCTTCAGCCCAGCCTTCTAGGGGTCGGGCAGTGAGGCCTGGTCCCAGGGAAAGCACCCGGGAGCCTGGTGGGCAGCCCAGTGCACGCAGTGCATTTGTGAAGCTGGCCTACACGTTGACTGGGAGGTGATGGAGATGGGGCTGAGGTGCTGGCAGGGGGTCCCAGCGCTCCACGAGTAGGAAGTTGCACTGGCAAGACTGTGCAACATCTAAGTCATGCGCCGTGAGGTTGACACTGTCTTAATTATTACTAGTGCCCTGCAGGGTCTTGTGTTAATTATCCCACAGCATCCCTTTGTGTTTCCGTTTTGTCTCCCTTTTACTTCTTTTTCTGAGCGTCGTGAGCCTGCAGAGTGGGGCTCAGCGCAACATTTGACTCAGCAGTCCCTGCAAGGGGCGCACGCACAGTGAGCGCTCAGAGGACGGGCAGGGCCCTGCAGGCCTCCTGGGCTGGGCTGGGGACTGGGGTCAGGGGTCCTCTGACTGCTGCTGTATCATCCCAGGGGGGTCTTTCCCCGTAAGAGTGTTCACCTGCCCTGGGCCCTCGTCATGGACTAGTTAGTTAATCTCATAAAGGGCTTGAAGATGAAAGGGTGGAGGTGCTGAGAGCCACTGGCTCTGGGCGTTTCCTGGCAGTGAGATCTGGGTTCTCATGGCAGCTGCCCTCTCGGTGTCGTCCTTTCCCCCAGAATTGCGTCTTGGGTCGTAGAGGTTACTGCCCTCTCGGTTTTGCTCTGTGAGCAGCTGATGGTGGGGGTCTGGGGAGGCATTCGTGATCTGGGTGTACCCCGCTCTCCCGGCCCTGCTCCCCTTTCCCTCCCCTCGTCTCCTCCTTGTCCACCGAAGGGAGCAGACAAGCGTGGCTGCCTCCCAGATGTGGCTGGAGCCAGTGAGGTTGGTTGCTTGCTCCCAGCCCTGCACTTGGACCTTGGGGTCGGGCTCTGACCTCGGGGTTGGGGCCTGGCCACCCACTCGGTCCACCCCTGCCTGTGCTCAGAAGGCGTCTGTCCCCTCTCCAGGCTGGAACTCGTGGGAACTAGGGATGGCCTTTTCCCGGACCTCTGGGGGTGGGTTTACAGCGGTTGCCACTTCCCCACTGCCGTGCCTCAGGCCCCGTCTCAGAAATAACCTGAGCACACGGAATTAATGGGCACATCTCAGGCCCCTGCCATGTCAAGGGGTGGTTGAACAAGCACCTAGCTCTCTCTCCTGGGACCTCGATGTAACAGTGGCCATGCGGTTGGGGGACTGATGGACCAGAGGGTCCTGGGAGATGGGAGAGCGTGGGCCGTGGGCTGTGGTGGGAGGGGTGAGGGCAGGCGGCAGGGGTGGAGGAAGCAAGCGTGTGGTCTAGGGGAGTTACCGTGGTGGGCCCCTCTGCAGTGCCCTCCTCCAGTAGGGCTGTGGCCCTGTGTTCCTGTGACGGGCCCCCTCCTGGGCTCTCAGACACGGGCCCGCGGTCCGGGCACCAGGCAGGCCAGGTGGGCAGCCGCTGAGTAACCAGTCGTGTTCTGCTTTCAGAGCCTTCCCCAGCCGCCCTCCAGCAAAGTCCCGCACAGTCACGAGGGGAAGGAGCCCGGGGACCTCAGGTTCAGCAAGGGGGACGTCATTGTCCTGCGGCACCGGGTGGATGAGCACTGGTACCATGGCTTCCTGCCCACCAGCTACGTCCCAGGCCTGCGGCCCCTGCCCCAGGCCCCACCCCAGGGCAAAGCGCTCTATGATTTCGAGATGAAAGACAGAGACCAGGACAAGGACTGTCTGACCTTCAGCAAGGTAAGGTGGGCTCCAAAGCAGCCGCCCCCCCCCCACCGCCCAGCCGGGAGCCTGGGCCTCGCCGTCCCGGCAGATGTGACTCCCAGCCCTCCCTGAGCCTCCTCAGGGGAGAGCAGTGGTTTCTTCTTCCTGAGGGTCGGCTGGGTGGAAGGAGGGGGCACACAGCCAGCCAGACGCCTGCTGGTAACAGGGACAGGGCCCTCATTACCTGAGTCACAGTGTGTCCAGGGCTCATGGGCCCTGGAAGGGGGCTCTCTGGGGAAACCGCAGCAGCGACCCCCGTCAGGTCCTGGGGTGGGAGCTGGGCCCGGAAGCCAGCCTGTCATGGTCCCTCCTGGAGAGCACAGGGGTGGACACTTGTACTTGGGTCATTCAAAGTGGCCAGTGAGGCCACGGGACCTGGTTAGTGAGAAACCAGTAGCATTTACTGCGTGCTTGTCCTGGGGGTGCGTCAGGTGGAGGGGCCTGGTTTCTGGCCTCCCGGCCTCAGAGGCGTGAAGTGCAGAGGGGACAGAGGTGAACGTCCCTCCTCCCTGGCTTCCCCACCTCCTCCTGCTCCGCAGGCTTCTGCCTGGCAGCAGCCGTGAAGTTACCTTCATTAATTAGTTAATTGCCTCTAGGACCACCAGGGTCCCCAGGGAGAGGTGGGAGCCTGTCTGCCCACGGTCAAAGCTCTAAGAGGCTGTGTTGCCACCTGGGGCTCGCTGGGCCCCGCCCTCCCCCACCTCCCAGTCCTGTCTCCTCCCGCCTCTCCCGGGCTCCCATCTCACTGCCTCTCAGGCGGGTGGGCGCGCAGGTGTAAACAGAGCTGGACTGCAGCTCCATCTCCGACTTCAGAGCCCACGCAGCTCACCGTGCTTCTCCCCGTCTGCTCGGCGCAGAACCTGGCTGTGAGTCCCCAGCGCTCCGCTTTGAGCAAAACTGGCTGGTTCTGTGCAGGCCTCGTGCCGGCTGCCACTTGTGTCTTGTTCCCATTGTTCAGCCTGACGGTGAATGGTCTGCTTTCACTCAGGGATTCAGCTCTTTCCTCCTCCCTTCCATCAAGGTGTTCTGGTGATAATTCCCATTGTCATCTGGCCCTGCAGCTCCCTGGAGCAGCACCAGCCTCCCCCTCCCTCCCCCCCTCACTCCCCCCCCAGGAGGCCCTCATGCTCACTTCTCCGCCCAGCCCCCCGAGAGACCCCTGGGCCCTGGCACTCTGCTATCACTTGGGACCAAGAGCAGAAACTCCCACTGCCCCTTGGGGTCTGGTCAGGCCCTTGTAAGGAGACAGACCTGTCATGGGTCCAGGCACAGACGCAGGGCGCTCCTCACAGCCTTCATGGCAGGAGACCTCACCAAGCAGGCAGCTGGCCACAGAGCTGGGGCCTCCAGTGTCTCCTGGCAAAGCCTCCCTCCCTTCACCTCCATCACCTGCTCCACGTACGAGCCTCTGCTTGGGACTCTCATCACTGGGGTGAAGAACAGAGCCCACTGGACGAGAGGACAGAGGGGCATGTGTCCACTTGTCAACCAAACGTGCCGGCCTGACCCTGCCCTGGCGCCTGATGCCTGGCGGGAGAGATGGGGACACCAGTCCAGGGTCATGTGTCTGGAGGACAGTTCCCGAGCATGAAGGGCTTGCGGGTCTCCCAGGGGGCAGACAGGGGTCTCGTAAGCACTGCACAGTCACATGGTGTTTAATGTCTGGTATTTCCAAAGAAGTCTTAAGGCCGCCTTCGTGGGAAAAGCGGGAACTCGTCCTGTGGTGGCGCCACTTGAGCTTTGCATCCCGCGGGGTCTGGGTCCTGGCGCCCGGCTGTGATGGGGGCGACCCCGTGGGCTGGGGTGTGGCCAGGAGGGGCAGACTTGGCGGCTCCTCCATGGGCACCCAGTGCGGGTGAGGGTGCGGGGCGGGGCGCGGACCTCAGGCCACTCTTCCAGGGCTTTCTTTCCTTCAATCCGTGTATGAACGTGGGAAGTTGGAGACCCCCGGGTGAGACTTCGGTGGGGACAGTGCTGGGACTCCCCCACGTGTTCCCTGCCGTGCTCACCCAAGCTTTATACCAGCACCCCGTGGGCCCCCTGCTCAGATGAGGGCACAGCTCCCGCACCCAGGCACCTGCTCTTTCTCATCTCTCACCCCCAGGTGCCTCCAGACAGCCTCCAAGGGGCATGAGCGAGGCCTCCTGGCTCTCCTGGCGGGTTTGCTGCCCGCGGGGCCGCTGAGGTTTCCCTCCGCTTGCTGGAACGCTGCTCTGACAGCCTGTCACCTGAAGTGGCCACGTGGTTCAGGCAGCTCGGTTTTGCTTCCAGGGAATGTTTTGTTGTTCGGATATGTCCATTCTGGCCTCAGCAAGGAAAGAGGGGGCGTCTCAAGTCCGTGGAGGATGCCTTTACCTTTAAGGAGCCTTGCTGTGATGGAATCGATTCGGTTTAAGACGGCACGAGGCATGAGCACCAAGGCAAGGCTCGCCCTTAGTGGCAGCTTCCGAACAGTCCTATTAAACTGCATTGATTGAAGCCACTCGAAAACCAGTCTTCGTTTCGTTTAGGAGGGGAAAGAATAGTTGCTTCTTGTAAAGCAGCTATAAAAAGCGAGTTTCATAATTTCTTAGCAGCCTCACTTCAAAAAAGCTGAGCACGTGCGAACAAAAAGACAAAAGGAAGCAGCGCAGCGTCCCCTCTGTCAGCAGTTCTTTCGAGCTCTCTGTAGGCCTCTGGGGCACTGCCCTCCACGTGGCAGGGAGAGGCTCCGGCATCAGGGGCCCTGGGTGCAGGGCCTTCATGGTTAGGGGTCCCCGTGTGAGCTCAGCCCTGTGGCGTCAGGAGCCCATGTGTGACTCATCTCAGAGGTACCGGCACCCGAGCCGCAGTGGGACCCAGGCCCACCATCGCAGCCCCTGCTCATCCTCATCTCATGCCCCCCCTCCCCACTCAGCCCTGCAGGGCCCGAGGTGAGCTCCGAGTCAGCAGAGAGCACTGTTAAAACACCTCTGGTTGTCCTGACTTCAGCAGGCTCCCCTCCTGCTGGCCTCGCCACGAGACCCTGCCCTGTGGTGTCTTACGCAGCTGAATGTTTAATCATCCTTCCCAAATGTGGGATTCTTCTTTGTGAATTCACCCAGCGTTGATCCCAAACTGTGTTCTGATAGGGGGACAGATGTAGTGGAGACGGAGCACATGGATTCAGAGACTGGGCTCTAGGGTGAGATAAGGATTCCAATTGTGACACCTTTACTTTTGTACGGTGACTTTGGGACATGTATTTCACCTTTGAGTCCTTTTTTTTTTTTTGACTGTAAAATGGGGGTGACAGTAGGACTCAATGGGCAAAGGCACTTAGGGAACCGACCTCAAAACAGGCACTCAGCCGGCTCTCGCTTCCGCCCTCGCTGGCTCCCTGTTCTGTCAGGTGCACCTCGCTTCTTGTGTTGGCCCAGGGTGCTCCCGGGAGGGTGGGCCTCCACAGACACTCGCTGCGTGGAGCCGAGACTGCGGGCGGTCCCCTGTCCCCAATCACCCTGGGCCACACCTCGGAGGGGCTGCCGGGGGGTGTGGAGCCTCCTCAGCTCCTACGTCAAGGCTGCTGTGCCCATCGCTGGGCATCCAAGGCCCACCGTGTGCCCTCCGTCCTGAGGGGCAGTCAGGATGCTCTCAGGGTGGGAAGACTCAGATCTTGCACCAGGGACCAAACAGGTGAGCCTGGGGGAGTGGGCGGCTCCGACTCACCTCTCCTTCCCCAGTGCTGTGTTCTGCTCGGGCTTCGTGGCTCCCGGACTGCCTTACAGCTGGGCAGCAGCTGCAGGCTCCGAGGGCGCAGCTTCCCCGAGGGGACCAGCTTTCTGAAACACGGCAGCAAGTCAGAGGCCTGACGGGAATCCGGTGTTGCTTTCTTGGTTCTGGTCAGTGGCGGGAGAAGTCGTGACTGTTTCCAGGGCACGTGGGATCTTATGCCGTAGCTCTGAGGTGCCGCCTGGCACTCAGTGGTCCTCGCTGAGGTGGCATCAGAGCAGTGGGGAAGGAGGGAGGTCAGTCACCTGCCTGTGTGCGGGGACTGGTGGCCCCCTGCACAGCCCAGCCTCCCCCACATCCTCCAGCCCCGGCCGTGGACCCAGAACTGCTTTGCTGATATCTGAGCCGGATCAGGCACCTGCCACCAGGTGCCCCCAAATGCAGCTGGGACAGCCTGGATTTTCAGGTGAGGGGCAGGCGGCCTGTGCAGGCCCCACCTGCTGATGTCCTGGCCTCGCAGCAGAACTTAAACACGACTGCCCCATGCTAGGCTGTGCCAGACTCATGGGGTTGGATGAGGCCCCTGTGTTGTGAGTGGGCACCGAGCTCTCCCTGGGGAGGGACGTTTGCCTCCTCTGCCGGCCCCTGGGGGGTGTCAAGGGGATGCCCCCGAACTGGGTGAGGAGCAGGTTGGCTGCGTGTGGCCCTTGGGAGACCAGCTCCCCTGCTTAAGTGATGGGGCTCTTTAGGGGCAGCTCTCCCTTTTATGGAGCTGTGTCTGCTGCTCAAGACCTGGGGACCCAGAGTGGAGGACCCCAAACCTCCCTGCCTGCAGGTTCCACGCCCCACTTCTCCAGTTTTCTGTGCTCGATTTCAGACTCTTCACTTCATGTTGGCTTCCTCAGGATGTGATGTCCCTTTTAGAGGTGTGTCAGGACCACAGGCAGGACTCAGGGCACGCCATGGCTTGTCCACACTGGAAAGATTGTTACTTTTAAAAAGGAGCTTTTTATCTAAGTACAGCACAATATACCGACCAGTCCACTGGTCAGAATGATGCAGCTTGGTGGTTGGAAAGAAAATGTCCTCAAATCACTACCCAGCGGAGGAGTGGTGAGTGCTGGGACCCCCGGCCCTCCACCTTCCCTCTGGGTCTTCCGGCACCGTGGAGAGCGAGTCTGTTCTTGAACGTCAGGTGGACAGAATATGCAGGATGAGCTTCCATGTCCAGCTTTGTTTTCTCCGCACGTTGTGTGTGTGTGAGCTGCACCTATGTTGTGTGAGTGCTGCGGTCTGTTCATGTCCATCGCTCTGTGGTACTTTCAGCCTTTTTTAAAATTGACTTAATTTGTAGAGGAGTTTCAGGTTCATGCCTGAATTGAGCAGAAGGTACAAAGATTTTCCATACACCCTGCCCCGGCGTGCACAGCCTGCCCCGCTGTCAGCATTCCCAGCAGATGGAGCATTTGTTGCCGCTGATAAACCCACGTTAACATGTAGTCACCACCCAAAGCACATAGTGTACATTACTGTTCAGTCTGGGTGTTGTCTATCCTACGGGTTTGGACGAATGTATAACGACATGTACGCACCATTCTAGAGTATCATACAGATGGTTTCATGCCCTAAAACTCCTCTGTGCTCCACCTAAGCCTGCCTCCCTCCCCACAGCTCCTAGCGATCGCTGATGCTTTCCCTGTGTCCCCACAGTTTTGCCTTTTTCAGAACGTCATTTTGTTGGGATCGTACAGTAAGTAGTCTTTTCAGATTGGCTTCTTTCACTTAGTCATATGCATTTAAGTTTCCTCCATGTGTTTTCATGACTTGATAGCTCATTTCCTTTTAGCACTGAATAATATTCCATTGTCTGGATGGACCACAGTTTATTTAGCCATTCACCTACCAAAGGACAACTTTGTTGCTTCCAAGTTTGGTTGCTGTGAACCCCCATGTGCAGGTTTTCATATGGACATGTTTTCAGCTCGTTCCAGTAAATACCAGGGAGTGTGACTGCTGGATTGCATGGCAAAAGTACATTTAGTTTTGTAAGAAACCTCCGAACTTTCTTCCAAGGTGGCTGTGCAATTCCCTTCACACCAGCAGTGACAAGAGTTCCTGTTGCTCCACATCCTCACCAGCGCCTGGTGTTGTCAGGGTTTGGGTCTTGTCCATTCTAATAAGGTGTGTAGTGGTGTCTCGTTGTTTTAGTTTGCACCTCCCTGGTGACATATGATGTGGAGTATTTGCCATCTGTGTGTCTCCTTTTGTGAGGTGTGTGTTAAGGGCTTTGGCCCATTTTAAAGTTCAACTGTTTATTTTCTTATTGTTGAATTTTAAAGAGTTGCTTGTATATTTTGGGTAACAGTCCTTCATCAGATATGTCCTTTGCAAATATTTCACCAGTCCATGGCTTGTCTTTTCATTCTCTTCACAGTGTCTTCCACAGAGCAGGAGTTTTTAATTTTAATGAAGTCCAGCTTATCAATCCCTTTTTTCATGGACCAGCCTTTGATGTTGTATTCAGAAGTCATCACCAAACCCAAGGGCATTTGGATTTCCTCCTGTCGTCTTCTGAGAGTTTTACAGTTCTGCGTTTTACACTTAGAGCTGTGGTCCATTGTAACTTTTGTGAAAGATGTAAGGTCTGTGTCTAGATTCTTTTTTTCCCCATGTGGTCGTCCGGTTGTTCTGGCCCCATTTGTTGAGGAGCCTCTTTGCTCATCGTAGTGCCTTCACCCCTTCATCAAAGACAAGTGGACCACATTTATGTGGGCCGCTTTCTGGGTTCTCCATTCTGTTCCATTGATCTATTTTTATATTCCGTCACAGTCCCACACTGTCTTCAGCACCGTAGCTTTACAGTAAGTCTCGAAGCCAGACAGCGTCAGTCTTTGTTCTTTTCTTTCAGGGTTGAGTTGGCTGTCCTGACCTTTCGCCTCTCCAGATACAGTTCAGAGTCAGTTTGCCAGGATCCACAAAAAAGCCTGCTGAGACTTTGACTGGGATTGCACTGAATCTAGAAGTTGCGAAAAACTGACCTTGTGACAATATCGAGCCCTCCTACCCATGAACATTGAACATCTGTTTATTTAGTTCATATTCGATTTTGTTCATCTGAGTTTTGTAACTTTCCTCATAAAGGCCTTGTACTATTTTGTTAGATTTATACCTAAATCTAGGAATAATCTAGGTGTGTGTTTCATGTTTTCAGGTGCTAATGTGAATGGTATTGTACCTTTAATGTCAAATTCCACTTGTTCATTGCTAGTGTATAGAAAAGTATTTAATTTTTGTGTTAATCTATATCCTGAAACCTTGCTATAATTGCTTATTGGTTGTAGTTTTCTGTTGATTCTTTCAGATATGTCACATAGACAATCATGTCATCTGCAAACAAAGACAGTTTTATTTATTCTTCCCAATCTGTATACCTTTTGTTTCCTTTTCTTGCCTTATTGCATTAGCTAGGACTTTGACTATAATATTGAAAGGCTTTGGTTAAAAAGGACATCTTTGCCTTGTTTTTGGTCTTAGGAAAAGCTTCACATTTCTCACCAATAAGAATGATGTTAGCTGAAGGGTTTTGTAAATGTTCTTTTTCAAGTTGAGGAAGTTTCACTCTGTTTCGAATTTACTAATTACTATTTCTAATTTAAAAATCATGAATTGGTGTTTGATTTTTGTCAGATGCTTTTTCTGCATCTATTCATGTAAGGAGGTGATTTTTCTTCTTTAGCCCATTGATGTGATGGATTACATTCATTGATTTTTTTAAACATTTTTTTATTGAGTTATAGTCATTTTACAATGTTGTGTCAAATTCCAGTGTAGAGCAAATTTTTCAGTTATACATGAACATACATATATTCATTGTCACATCTTTTTTCGCTGTGAGCTATTCATTGATTTTTTAATGTTAAACCAGCTTTGCATACCTGGGATAAACCCTAGTTGGTCATGCTGTGTAATTCTTTTTATATTTTGTTGGATTCAACTTGCTAATATTTTGTTGAGGATTTTTGCGATTAGGTTTGTGAGAGACATTGCAGTCTTCTTTGCCTACAGTGTCTTTGTCTATTTTGTATTAGCATATTGCTGGCCTCAGAATGAGTTAGGAAGTAGTCCCTCTGCTTCTCTCTTTTGAAAGAAAGTGTTAGAGAGTTTGGTATAATTTCTTCCTTAAATGTTTGGTAGAGTGCACAAGTGAACCCATCTAGGTCAGGTGCTTTTTGCTTTGGAAGTTTATTAATTATTGATTCAATTTGTCTAACAGATAGAGGCCTAGTCAGATTGTCTATTTCTTCTTGTGTGAGTTTTGACAGATTGTGTTTTTAAAGGAACTGGTTCGTTTTATTTATCCAATTTTGGGGCATAGAATTGTTCGTAATATTTCTTTATTATCCTTTTAATGCCCATGGGATCTGTGGTAATGTCCCCTCTTTCATTACTGATATTAGTAATTTGTGCTGCCTGTCTTTTTTCTTGTTTATCTTGGTTAGAAGCTAATCAGTTTTATTGATCTTTTGATCTTAGTTTTGTTGATTTTTAAAAATTGATTCTATGTTTTCAACTTCATTGATTTCTGCTTTAATTTTTATTATGTCTTTTCTTCTACTTACTTTGGATTTAATTTGTTCTTCTCTTTTAATTTCCTAAGGTGGAAGCTTGGATTATTGATTTTAGGTTTTCTTCTTTTCTGATTTACATATTCAAAGTTATAAATCTACCCTTAAGCACTACTTGCACTGCAGCCCACAAAGTTTAACAAATTGTGTTTTTATTTTCATTTATTTTAAAGTATTTAAAATTTTCTCTTGATACTTCTTATTTGAACTGTATGTGATTAGAATTGTGTTAATTTCCAAGCCTTTTGAAATTTTCTAAGTATCTTTCTGATATTGATTCCTAGTTTAATTCCATTGTGGTCTGAGAGTAGACCTTGCATGGTTTCTGTCTTTTAGCTTTGTTAAGGTGTGTTTTATGGCCCAAAATGTGAGCTGTCTCAGTGAGTGTTCATGTGAGCTTGAACAGGATGAGTGTTCTGCTATTACTGGTAGTGCCGAGTTCAACTGTGTCTTTACTGATTTTCTGCCTGCTGGATGTGTCCATGCCTGACAGTGGGGCACTGACGTCTCCAATCTTTAATAGTAGATTCATCTGTTTCTCCTTGTAGTTCTATCAGTTTTTGCCTCACTTATTTTGACACTCTGTTGTTGGGTGCATACATGTTAAGACTTGTTATCTTCTTGGAGAATTGACACCTTCATCATTATGTAATGCTCTTCTTTATCCCTGAACTTTCCTTGTTTTGAAGTCTGCTTTGTCTGAAATTAATATAGCTACTCCTACTTTCTTCTGAGTAGTGTTAACATAGTGTATCTTGCTTTATACCTTTACTTTTATTTGTCTCTTTATATTTAAAGTGGGTTTTTTGTAGAAAACATACAATTGAGTTTGGTTTTTTGATCCACCTTTACAATCTCTGTCTTTCAATTTGTGCATTTAGACTGTTGCTATTCAAAGTGATTATTGATATTGTTGGATTAATATTTACCACTTTTGTTTCTGTTTTCTATTTTGTTCTTGATTTTTGTTCCTGTTTTTGTTTTCCACTTTTTTTTTGCCTTTTTCAGTTTTAATTGAGCAATTTGTATGATTGCGTTTTCTCTCCTGTCTTAGCATATCAGTTGTACTTTTAAAAAATTTTTTTATTGGTTGCTCTAGAGATTGCTATATATATCTATAACTAATTCAAGTCCACTTTCAAATAACATATACTGTTTCACAGGTAGTGTGGCTACCTTATAATAACAACATAATCCTAATTCCTTCCTCCTGTCCACTGTCATTGTTGTTCATTTAATTTACATATAAACATGTGTTAAGTGTATACATACACAAACTGTATATGTGAGATACATACATGATATGTACATCAGCATATGTAATCAGGTACATTGTTGCTATTATTATTTTGAACAAATTATTATCTTGCTAACTCAATTAAGAATAAGGAAAATAAGTTCTTATTTTACCTTCACTTTTTCCTTCTCCAGTATTCTTTCTTTATGTAGATTCAAGGTTCTGACCTGTATAAACTTTTCTTCTCTCTAAGGAACTTCTTTTAACATTTCTTGCAAAGCAAGTCTACTGGCAACAAATTCCCTCAATTTTTGTTTGTCTCAGAAATTCTTTATTCCTCCCTCACTATTGAAGGATAATTTTGCAGGGTGTAAAATTCTCAGTCATTATTCTGTCAAATATTTCTTAGGTTCCTTTTTTCCTTTCTTCTCCTGCCTATGTTCCCATTATGTGTATATAACACCTTCGGTAGTTATCCCACAGTTCTTGGATATCCTGTTCTTTTCTGGATTTTTGTTTATTTATTTTTCAGTCTTTGTTCTCTTTGCAGTTTTGGAGGTTTCTGTTAAGATATCCTTAGGCACAGAGATTCTTTCCTCGGCCGTGTTAAATCTGCCAGTAAGCCTATCAAAGGCACTCTGTTTCTGTTACAGAGCTTTTGATCTCTAGCATTTCTTTTTGGTTCTTTCTTGGACTTACCATCTCCCAGTTTACACTGCCCATCTGTTCTCGCATGCTGTCTACTTAATCCATTAGAGCCCTTAACATATTAATCATAGCTGGTTTAAATTCCCTGTGTGATAATTCCAGCACTCCTGCCATATCTGTGTCTGATTCTGATGCTTGCTCTGTCTCTGCAAACTGTCTGTTGCCTTTTAGGACATCTAGTCATTTGTTTTGGTGGTTGGACAGGAGGAAGCAGGTAGGAGGAGCTGCTATAAGTAGGCCTTCAGAGATGCAGCAGTGAGGGGTGGGCGGGGAGACGTGCTCTGCAGCCTGTGACCCTGTTGTTAGAGCTCGGTCTTCCAAGGAGCTGCACCTCCAGGCAGTGAGCTCCACCTGTGCATCTCCACACCCCCTCCTCCATGGCTGGGACAGGGTGGCAAGGGTGGGCTGCGGGGGGCATGGCATTGGTGGACTCACCACCATTTATCTAATTAACCCTCTGGCTGTGCGGTTTCTCTCTAGTTGAACAAACACTGTAATGAACACATCCAGAGCTAAATCTTCTTGCATGTCTTTGATCTTTTTAGGATAGAGTCTCTAGGAGTGTTTTTGTCAGCTCAGCGGGTGTGAAGGCTCTCGTGTTTGATAGGACTGCCAAACTGCCACCAGAAACTTACCTCCCCACCAGAAGTGGGGACCACGCTGTGAGCTGGCTTGTGTTCATCCCTGCTAATCTGATAGACACCGAAGAACAAGGAGAAAATGAATCTTCTTGTCTAAAATTGTATTTTTTTAATATTAGTCAGGAATCACATTTTGAGTGTATTTAACTGCTTTTCTTCTTTTTTGTGAGTTGCCTGATTTTTCCGCTTGGCCTGTTTCTCTTTTAAGGTCTTTCCTCTTTTTCCTTCTGTGTCTCTAAGTCCTTATATAGTGAGGATATTAGATCTTTGTCTCCAGTGTGTCCTGCAAGTATTTTTCTAGAGTGTTTGCCTTTCTGTTTTGTTCTTGCTGTTTTTAACTAGAGAATTTCATTTTTCTTTAACCAGATCTTTGTCATTTATTTCTTAAGACCGTCCTCAACTCAAGATTAAATATCCATTCATACTTTTTTTTGGACATTCAGCTTTTTTCCCCTAACATTTAAATCTTTAGTACTTACGGAATTAATTTTGAACTTAATACAGTGAATTAGAGAACTAAGTTTATTTTTTTAATGATTAGCCAATTTTGATCACATTTTATAACTGATTATTGCTGGTTGATGGGAAAACCAATGATTTTCATGTATTTATTTTAAAATTAGAAGCCTTTCTCAAATTCTTAGTTATTCTCGTTTTTAGTTGCTATTGTTTTTCTAGGCAGAAAATTGTATATTTTTTCCAATATTCATACTTCCTAGTTTCTTTCATTTATTTGACTCTAACTTCTAGACCAGTCTCAAATAATAGTGTGGATATTATAGTATTTTATCTTTTACCAAAATTAATCTGGTATTTTTCTTTTTACTTTACAGAATTAAATGTCTTTTTTGTTTTATTTCTCTCTTGCCTTCAATTATTTGTCCCTCTGCACTGTTGGCAAAGTCTCGGGGGTCACCCTTGAACTGAGTCTGAGTGGAGTTCACCACTGGCACAGGGCTCTCTTGGTTGGGAACTTGGTATGAGATAAGCAAGGTGCAGGGTTACGGGGCCGTCTCTGTCCATCCCTCCTCAAGCCTGCTGGCCACTCTGGCCCTTGAGGTCACCAGGAAGCCCTCCCGCCCTCCTGGCCGAGACTGACTACAAGGAAGCCCTAGCGGGTGTCGTCCTGCAGCCGAGTGCCAGCCGCCCGGTAATGTGTCATGTGCATGGTATCAATAGGGAAAAGAAATATTCTACTCATCAGCTGTGTGTTTAAGCTGGGACCTTGGGGGTGAGGATAGAGAGCAAGGGTGCTCTTGCCCTGCACTGCTCCCTGCTCTCCCAGGAGGGGTGGCAGGGCCGTGGGGACGCTCCCAGGACAGAGCCGCAGCCGGGCCTCTCCCTCCTGGCTCCGGGAGCCTCGTTCCACCTTGCCCAGAGCCACACCCTGAGCCACGCCCTGAGCCACGCAGCTTCTCTGACAGTGTTGGCAGGTCCGTCGGCCTGAAACGTCCCTCTGACCTTGAGAGAGGCCCATGTTCCCACATGACTTCTGCACACTAAGGTGGCGAAGGCCCCTGGGGAAGCAGGTGGTGCCCTCGGGTCTGGTCGGCCCTGAGTCCTGGCAGAGCCCTGGGCGGGTGTCCACTGCACCCTGTGTGCCCCACTTGGTCCCCCCTTCGCTGCTGCCCGCCAGCGCCTCCCTCCTTGTCCTCCCTCCATGCTCATGGTCTGTCCCTGGCCCTTGGCCCCGTGGCACCTGGCCGTGTGCCCCTCCCAGCCGCCTGGCGTCCTGACTCTGTCCTTGGTGCCGTCTGGCACGATGGGGACTGGAGAGCGTTGTTCGGAGCTCCGCGTTGCCATGACTCCAAATCAGTGGAGTTGGACTGAGTCATATTTTGTGCTTTGATGGAGCCAGAAACTTAGAAGCCTTGGTTGAATTTATATTTACTGAAAACAGCTTTATTCATAAATAAATATTAGGAACATGAATTTAAAATACTAACTGTATTGTAAACTGCCACACACTTCCACTGGAGGGTGTCTGCTGCGGGAGACGCGGGGCGAGGACGCGGGTGGACGGTTTTCACGTCCGATCTCGGGATCAGTCATTGCTTAGAATCTTTCCTTCAAGGCTACTAACAAACCTCTTGGTTCTGTTTTTGTACCTGTGTGTGTGTGTCTACTCGGCCCCGTTCCAGGATGAAGTCCTGACTGTGATCAGAAGAGTGGATGACAACTGGGCGGAGGGGATGCTGGGGGACAAGATTGGGATCTTCCCCCTGCTGTACGTGGAGGTGAGTCTGTGCTCCCAGACCCCCCTTCTTGCCCTCTGTTGTTTGTTTCGCCAGACTGGGGGTGCCCTGACCTTGGCGCCTGCTTCTAAGGAGAACAGTAATCTGAGATCGGGTGGCGGCGGCCTTTGGGTTTTATTCAAACCCTGTGGCTGTGAGGTTTGCCTCAGCCTCCTGGGAGTGGTCTGTGTGGGCCGGACTGTCCGTCATCTTAGCGCCTGAGCCACGAGGCAGGGCTCCTTGCAGACCTGGGCCTGGCCCCGTTTTTCCAAGACTCTCCCAGGTTCTGCTGCTCTTGCCCCCAGACCCCAGGGAAGAAGAGCTCATACTGGGAGGCTGCCTTTCCCTGTGACCCTGCAGACAGCTAAAGGGCGCGTAGAGGCCTCCAGGACTCCGGGTTTGGGGCAGCTCGTCCAGCTGCAGGTCCCTGATGGGGAGACAGTTTGGGCCAATTTAAGGGCTGATGATTTCCCGCCTCTTCTCTGTAACCAAGAAGCACCAGGTTTCCAGCGAGTCAGTTATGGGCAGTGACCAAGTGGGCAGCACTCAGACCTTTGACCTTTAAACCCTTGGTCGTAGTGGGCTGTGTGTGCGTCTGCTGTTGGTCAGCGCATGTCCGCGTGTGCACGTCCACAGACTGACCACACGCCCAACCCATGCACTTCTGTGTCCTCTGGGGATGCTCATTCAGCCTCTCAGCTGCCCCACTGTGAACACCAGGGGCCCCCCGCTTGATAGAAGGGCCCCCGCTGATGAGGGGCGGAGCCAGACATAGTCCCAGGGGACTGCCCCAGACTCAGCCCCCAGCTCAGGGCAGGGCTGCCCCGACGCAGGGACTGGGCAGGCTCTGCCCCTGCTCAGCCCCGTGGGCCGGTGGGTTCCATTACCTGCTGGTTGTGGCATCCAAGGCTCTTTGCAGTTTAGCCTCCTCTGTTTTTCCAGTTTCTGGCCCTTTCCTCCCCTTTCCCTAAATGTTCTGCACCAGTGGTTCTCACACTTCCTCAGGATAAACAGCTCAGGAGTTCTGAGACCTTCCTAGAACACTGAGTCCACACACTGCACACACACTCCTCTCTGGTTCCCCTGTGACGGATGCACACGTGCACACATATGCACACACACGCTGCGCTCTGGCCCCTGTGAGGAGCACACAGTGCACACACGTGCACGCACACACACTGCTCTCTGGCCCCTGTGAGGACCACGGTCCCCAGCACCTCCAGCCTCACATGTGCATTTGCTTCAACTCTGGGGGGTGATCTCCATCTTGCTGCTTTAGACACCAGAACTCAATGCACGAAACCAGATGTGGAGAGTCTGAGCTCCCTACGTCTTTGGCCAGTGGAATGTCTTCCCAGGCAGACTCTTACAGGGCCACCTGAAGACAGACAGGGGCGTCCCTAGAAACTGGCCACGATGCCCTGAACTGGAGTCAACTCAGATGCCCATCACGGTGGGACAGGTGCCGGAGCCGGGGCATCTACGTGAGGGTGCTGCCCAGCAGAGAGGGTGAAAATACTACTTTAAAAGCATGGATGCATCTCACAGACAAATGTTTGAAAGAAGCCAGGCAGAAGAGAGTACGTACGCTCTATGACTTTTCCTTCTAGAAGTTCAGGAGCAGCAGAACTCCCCCTGCTCCGGGTGGTGGAGTAGGGGCCCTGGGGAGACTGGGTGGAGGAGGCAGGGGAGGCTCCTGTCTTGACCTTGGGCATAGCTGTGTGGCTGTCAAGTGGCACAGGTAACAATCATGCACTTTTCCTTAAGATGCAGTTTAAGAAGCTAAGACACAATCTTGTAGAGAGCCCGAGGCAGGTAGCAGGGCCCCCCTGCAGATGGCCAAGCCTGCCCCACCAGCTTCCCTGTCTGGAGGGGCACAGGCACTGTTGGGGAGGCTGAGAGCTTGGGCTCTGGCTGGAAAGCCAGTCAGCAGGGCCTCTTGACACTCCCGGGCTCAGACACACTCAGAGGGCACTGGGGGTCTCTGTTCAGTGCTTCTCCAGGCTCGATTGCCTGAACCCTGGAGACAGTCTTTCAGATACTCTCCCTGGAGGGTGCAGGGGTGTCCTTGCAGGCCCCTCTGCTCTGAGCACTGCCTCCTCAACTGCACGGTTCCTCAGAGACCAGGCAGCTAGGCTGTCCCCCTAGGAGCAGGGGCTGAGCAGGACAAGCAGCCTCACTCCCCTGTCCTGCACCTTTGGGGCAGGGTTGCAGCTCACGGCCCCCGGCCCCCGGTCCCCACCATCGCCCTAGGGTCCCAGCCACAGCCCGAGGTGCTCTGAAATAGGTTCCTGGACCTCAGCAAACACTGAGGAAGGAGGCCCAACCGGTATTTTCCTGAGACTGATTTACTGTTTATGTATCAGTTGTCTTTTGACTCACCTGTACGTAACCTTGGGGGCATCCCCATGGGTTGCAAAGTTCAGACTGTCTTCCCTCTGGGAGGCAAGTAGGCATTTGAGACCAGAGCGGGGTCTTGGGTCTTTGCAGCTTTGGGACCTGAGCTGAGCCTGTGTCGGCAGACAGGACAGTTCGGTGTGGTGTTTATCCCCACAGGCGTTGCCCTGCCTAAACCGGGCTCCTCGCAGGACGCAATCACAAGGAGCCCTCCTCCGACCCTGAGGCTGTGGTCTTAAGAGCGGTCAGGGCAGGCAGGCGGGCACGCGGCAGGCGGCCGCTGGGTCCCATGGTGCAGAGGTCGTGGTGCTGGACCGGGGAGGACCCTTCAGGAGTGAGCGTTCACTCTGCCCTGGGGACGCAGCATCCTCTCCCATCCCAGGCGGGCTCTTCCCCCGTCCGCACCAGGGGGCTGAGTGGGACTCCAGGGCTGCTGCTTTGGGGAAGAATGAGATTATTTGAGCCCAATGGCATTGTCTATACAAAACCCTCCGCGTGGAGGCAGGTGGCGGGTGGTTTAGACTGTGTTTTGGTGCCGCCGAGCCGAGGCTCTCTGCCTGGTGCGTCCCGCTTCTGCTCTGCCGTGAGCCTGGCAGGTGGGCTCAGAACATGGGCAGGAGGCCGGCACTCGGGGGTCAGAGGGCCCTGGGAGGCGTGGGGGGGGGAGGGGGACCGCACCAGTTCTTCTTCAAGCAGCTCTGGTGAGGGAGCAGATGAACAAAGCCTTAAACTAGAGCAGAACAGCTGAGCCTGGTTGGAGGCAGCATTTCAAAGGAAATAATTCTGGATTTAGATCACAGATTCTGGGGCCTGGAGTGAATTTTTCAAAACCAGCCTGTGGAGGGAGGACAGGCGTTTGTAGTGGAAATGCTGACAGCCCTGCGCCTGGGCCGTCTGGGGGTGCGGCCGTCCAGCACCCGTGCCCCGCTGGGCCTGTGGGCACCGCGCATCCCTCCCCCGGCTGAGCAGGTCTCGCGGCGCTTTCTTTGGTTTGGTTGTAACTCACTGAGACGTGACCAGCTGCAAACCCCGCTCAGTCGGCGAGTGAGAAACCCCAGGGCTGAGGGGACTTTACTGCCTGGCCTGATGTCAGACCCTGTGTGTGGACGTGGCCCTTCCTGGCCCAGCCCCGGGGCTCAGCTGAGGATTTGGCACCTGCACCAGGCGACCTGCGAATCCACGGCCGGTGCTGCGTGGCTTCACCTGCCTGCAGGGACCTGGCGCCCTCAGGGGTTCCCTTGACTCACATGTTTCCTCTCTGGTTCCCACTGGAACCCAGGGCATCCTTTCAGGCCCACCCTGTCCCCCACCCCACATCCCCCATCCGTCACCCGTGAAGGCTTCAAACCCTTCTCCAAACTGGCCCCTGGATCGGGGCCTGAACTCTGTGCCCTGGGCTCTGCTAGTGCTTCCCTTGGACCCATGGTCCCCACTTGATCTGCACATGTCCAGTTCCAGGAGGGCCCCGTGTTCTGCCCCTCCCTTTCCTCACTGGCAAGGCTCTGCCAGCAGCCTGAGGACTGTCCACCTGGAATCCATCCAGCCTGGCAGGGCTATGTGCCGACGAAGCTGTGTCCTGCTGGTGCGGGAGGTGGGGAGCCCATAGGGTGCCGCTCCTACTCTGGTGCCCCCTCTGGGCATTTCCCAGGCATCACAGCTCAGCCACAATGGGGAGAAGGGGGACTCGCCTTTGGGTGGCCCCGCTCTCCCCTCCCCTGGTCCCTGCAGGTCTGCACCTTGCACCCCAAAAATGGGTGGCCCAGGGAAAGATTAGGGTGACACTGGGCTGACATGGCAGTGGTGCCTGGAAAACACAGCTCTGCAATAAAATCCCCTGACACCACCCCCAGCCTTTGTCGTGTTTTCAGGGCAGCATCCGTACTGTACGTGCTGTTGGAAGGATTGGCGGTTTGAACCCACTGTGTGCCAGGTGGCCGATACTCACTGCTACCTCCTCTGTCCTCAGCTCAATGATGCTGCCAAGCAGCTGATGGAGATGGACAAGCCGGGCCTGGCCGTGGCGTCCGGCTGCCTCACCTCCTTGCCCTCTGACCCCAGCACAGCCGTCAGAGCCACCCCGGGTCCCACTTCAGGCAGCACAGGGGCGGTGAGCGCCTTCCAGAGGCGTGTGGACAGCAAGAAGAATGCCAAGAAGCGGCACTCCTTCACGGCACTGAGCATGACGCACAAGTCTGCGCAGGCTGCCAGCCACAGGCGCTCCATGGAGATCAGTGCGCCTGTGTTGATCAGCTCCAGTGACCCCCGGGCCGCGGCCAGGATCGGAGACCTGTCGCACCTGTCCTGCAGTGCTCCTGCCCAGGTAATGTCGTGGTGCCTCCTCAGCTCCACCTGGCTCTCCATCCCCGAGTTGGTCCCCTGGGCTGGCGTGAGGGAGGCCAGGCAGTGGTGCATTTGGGGGTCTTGGCCTCAGGGTCGCCCAAGCCCTGGTGGGAGGTGTGTTTCAGTCTCAACCAGCATGATGTCAGGTGCTTCTCAGGGCCTGCGGCTGAGCCCCCTCTGCCTTCAGCCCCTCTGACGTGTTGGAAAAAGTCTTGGTTTAGTGCTCTTGTGTCTTCAGCATCTTGGTGACACTTGCTGACGTCCTCCCTGTCAACAGAGAGAAAGGGCTGGAGCTCAGACCCAGAAGTGGCCGGATGTTTGCAGAGTCCTTCTGTGTGGATGTGGCACTGGCTCTGTCCACCAGTGCAGCAAAGGGCGGACCTTGTTCTCTCAGCCAGCCAGACCAGGCATACCTGGAACCAGGCTGTCAGTGAGTCCAGATTCGTCCTGCTTACCGCACAGCAGGCCAGTAAATCGAGAGATGAGGCAAGGAATAGCAACTTTACTAGGAAAGCCAGCAGACCGAGAAGATGGTGGACTTCTTGTCTGAAGGAGGACCATCTTGCCTGGGTTTGGATGCTAGTTTCTTTTATAGAACAAGAGGGAGAGGTGAGGTGTGAGGAGGTAAAGTAAAACAGGCGTAGGCTGTTGCGAACATTTCCTGGTTCCAGCCAGACTTCCAGGGGGAGGTGTTAATTTCTCCTTGCCTGCAGTCATTCACAGGTGGGCCCCATCAGGATATTTCCTGTGAGCTAAACAAAAGTATTTTAGCTTAATGCTCAGGCCTGGGAGGCAGGGTCCCGGGAGATGGGCCATGATGTGTACATTTTAAACTGTAGCCCTCCTCCCTTTAGTGATTAACTTGTAGGAAAAAAAAATAGAATACAAAGGTTAAAGTAAAAGAAACTGACCCAGTCTGGGGCCAGACTTGTTCTTGCCTGTTACAAGGCCAGACTCGCCCACGGTGCCCAATCTCTAAGTCCTGTACTCGCGGGAAATGGACGCTGGCAGAGCTCTCTGGAACGTCCTCCTGCCCCAGGCGTTGGCAGGGGCTCCCCTTTCCCTCAGCTCACCTGCGCTCCGCCCTTGCTGCCACGGCTGCTGAGTTAATCCTCAGAGGGACCGTCGGGGCCCTGCCGTCAGTTCTACTGTCCACACGCCGGCCTGGTCAGGACGGGTCAGACCTTCTGGTCCACGGGATTTACCTGATGACATAGCTTGTGCTGGAGATGACTGAGGTCCTGGGACCTGTTTTCCCACAGGTACACGTGACCAGTGTGGTCAGAGGGTGAGAGGTCAAGCACAGCAGTTTGCACCTGTCTCTGACCCGGTTTAACTACACTGACAGGAGGTGGAAGAGTGGTGCTGAGAGCTGTGAGTTAAGGGCTGCGAACCAGGAGGCCAAACCCCCGCTCTGCCCCCGCCTGGCCCCGCCCCTGCCTTGGCCCCACCCCACTCTGGCTCTGTCTTGGCCCTGCCCCTGTCCTGGCGCCACCCCGACTCTGGCTCTGCCCTGGCTCCGCCCCTGCCCTGGCCCCACCCCACCCTGGCTCTGCCCCACCCCCGCCTGGCTCCGCCCCCGCCCTGGCGCTGCAGCGGGGCCTCCTTCCTGGTCTGCGCCTTCAGATTCACTCCCATCTTCCTGCCTCTGGACCACCTGGAGTCCCCTAGTAACGTTGACCTCCACCTGGGTGCTCCTGGAGATGCCCCGTTGCCTCAGACAAGCCCTGATCTCCTTAATGTGGCCTCAAAATCCCCCCAAACTGGGGCTATTGTCTTTCCACCACTTCCACCAGTCACTCCACCCTCCACACAGACCCTCACTTGTGCGCCCACGCTGGTCCGGCTTGGCTCCCCCTCCCAAGACTGTGCCACGGGTTCCTCTGCTGCTGTTCCTGCCCCCACCTGACCTCGCCCCCCCACCCCTCCCCTCCCAGGGCGAGACACAGTCGAGGCAGGACACCCAGCAGGCACGGGAGGGCATGCTCGCTTCCCCTCACACCTTGTCGCTTGTGTTCATAATCGACTTCCCCACCCCTGGACCTGGAGGCCCTTGGCAGGGACTGGATGTTGTTTACTCCTGTGTCCTGGCCCTGGCCCCCCCAGGCCATCTGTCCTCGGGTGGCCTGGGATCTGAGTCAGCTTGCTGGATTCCAAATGGGCTGCGCGTGAATCATCATGGCTCCAGCGATGACCTCCCTGCTATTACAGTCCCACGGGCATGGGGGCCCACGAGGACAGCTGCAGAGAAGGCGCAGCTGGGAGGTGAGCCCCTGAGGGCTCCCAGGGGAACGAGGTTGGGCTGAACCTCAGATGCCTGCCCTGCTCACAAGTGACCCTCATGAACTGTTCCTCCCTGCTTGGGGAAGTCAGAGGTCAGCTGAGTCCTTCGTGAATAATGGAGCGTCTGGGTCACCTTGCTGCTGGGGAGGGAGGCTGTTTCGTGCTGGTGAGTGTCTGCTTGTGGATGTCATCAGGCCAGAGCGGGAGGTAACTGCATATCAGAGCTGCCTGCTGTAAACCCCTTCGGAAGCCAGCAGGTGCCCCAGGCCATCTCCTGGCTGCCCGGCAAGCCTCGGTGGTGGCGTAGGCCTCCCGTGCCAGTCAGCTGGGCTGGTTAGCCCTCCAGGCCTGCTTCCTGCCCGCACTGCTCATCCACCATAGGCTGGTGCTGCATGGTGCCCTCACCTCAGAAGCCAAGGGACGCTGCCAAGGGTGCCTCCTTGCTGGTAAATGAAACCTTGCTGGGACAGCCGCACCTGCTGCTGCCACATCGTCTGCCCAGCTGTTTTCAGGCCACAGCAGAGGAGCCAGTGGTTGAGAAGAGACCATGTGACCTGCAGAGGCTGAAATATGTATCGCCTGGCCCTGTGCGGGGACACTGGCCCAGCCCTGGTCAGTGGTGTCCCCATCACTGTGGCAGAGGTGGGGTGTAGCCGCCGGTACACTGGCCTCCACAGGCTCCCACATGGAGGCAACACGCCACCTCCGCTCATGTTCTGTGGCCAAAGCAAGTCTGCTAGCCCAGCTCTGCTTGAAGGGGTGGGAAGTGGAGTCCACGGCACTCAGGGAGGAGCCCAGGTGTCGGAGAGTAGTCCACGGCACCATCTCCTCAGCGCCTCTGATTCTCTTTGAGTTTTAACTGCTTCACACAGAGGCCAGCAACCTCAGAGAGCAGGCAGTGACCCACAGAAGCCGAAGCTGGTGTTCCTCTGCCTGCGGTCCTTGGACGGCTGTGGGGTGCTCCTGGTGCTCTCCGTGGGGTGGCCGGGTCCATGCAGGCTGACCCCATCCAGCCAACAACTGGCTTTCACCAGACACGGTGTTTCTCAGCTTCAGAGCGACCATGGCTAACAGACCAGCTTAAAGTAAGCAAACGGAAGCCCTTGAGATGGGGGAATTGCCCTTTAAAATCGATGGAACGGGGGGTGTTTGAAATTCAGCAGCGAAAACATCAAGAAGGAGCGTTTCTTCAGTGTCTGAGGAGGGAAGGAAGGGTCCTCCTGGGAGCCTCCGGCATCTTTAAACGCGCCCACCTGCCACCTCCTCCTGCTGCCTCCGCTCCTCTGGGCTGCAGGTTGGCCTCCAGCGGAGGAAGAGGGGACCATCACACCAGGCTCCCTGCTCTCAGCCGAGCCTCCAGGCTCCTGCCTGCGGAGAACCTGAGTTTGTGTCTACATTTTCAGAAGGTTACAGATTTAATTCTGTGCCTTATAAGGAGCAAAAATAATTTTAAAAAAAATACGAAGTGAGTACAAGAAGAATAAAAAATCTCACCCCAAAGACTTCGCACAAGAAGAGCTTTCTCCGTAGACATAGGAGCTGCTGTCCAGGACTCACCTGGACAACGGGGCAGGGACGCTGGCCGCCTGGGCCCGGCTTTCCATCCACAGTGTCAGGTGCCAGTCATGTTTGTTCTGCAGTGGTGATGAGACAGGAATCATGTGTGCAGGTTTCTGCTGGGCCCCAGGCTGTCGCTGGTGGATGAAGGGGACCATCTAGACCCGGGACCTGTGAGCTGCCGTCCCTCTGTCCTCCCTCGTGTTTGGCAAGCTCTCGGCTAAAGGAGCAGCCATTGCAGGTCCAGGAGGGCTCTTGGTGGACCACATTCTCTAGGACCAGCCAGCCCAGCAGGAGACAAGGACACAGCTCCAGGGCCCAGAAGCAGATGGTAGGGAGCACCGTGAATCAGCACAAGGAAAGACCGCAGACCTGCCGGTAGGAGGAGACAGGAGGAGAGGAGGCCAGGGTGGGCACCCAGGGCCTGAGCCCACCTGTTGGCCATAAATATTTCATTCTAAAGTTGTCTGTGGGAAGCATGTTCCGAAGAGTCTGATTTACACCCTGTGTCACGGAGTGGTAGCGTGTAACGAATAAAACATGCCCATTTCACGGCTCCTTGGGGCGATGACAGTGCTTTTGGGGTCGGTGGCCCTGAGGACTGAGCCATCCGTGTCCTCGCCCTGCCAGGTGGCTCCCTGCCAGTCGGGCTGCGCTTGCCTGCCTGCCCTGAGCCCCAGCATGTGTCCGTCACGAGGCACCTGGAAAGAGTACGGTGAGCCACCGTATCCCAGCGGTCAGCCCTCCGGCGAGGGGCCTTGAGGGTGCGAGGGGTGTCGCCAGGAGGTAGGGAGCACGTCTGTCCCAGGGCTTTTCATCTGGAATAGCTGGAGCCGCTCTCCTTCCTCCATCCCTGCCAGATTTCCTCACTCCTGCCAAGCCTTCACTGATCCCTTAGGGCCCAGAATCATTTAAAAGTAAACCATTAAAAATCAAAGCAGAGTCAGCCACGAGCCCCTCACTGAGGATGAAACAGGTCCCCATCCCGACCCAGGAAGCCTGTTCCACATGATCAGAGCCAGGGGCCAGACTCTCCCATCCCCGCCTTCTGGAAGTGGTGCACAAGGGTGTGGCAGGGCTCCGGGCACTGCTGTCCTCCCCGGGCGGGGTAGCTGCTACAGCTTGGAGCCCCCTGTGATGCCTGGTGCTTAGAAGCCCTCAATCAGACCCCCGAGAGGACCCCCCGCCTGTGCTGTCAGCACACGGCTGCCTCCGGCTCGGCTGGGCCTGTGTCCACGGCTGTTCACAGCTCAGCTGCCAGTGGGGACACCCTTCCACCCCTCTGTTGACAGGAACAGAGGTGAAGAACGGGCTCAGAGGAGGATGGATGGGACCCTGCACCCCTGGGAGGTGACCCTGCACCCCTGGGAGGTCACCCGCCTCCGAGCAGAGCCAGGGGGCTCCCACCACTGGACATGATGCCAGAAGGGCCTTCATCTGGGCTCTGCGCTGCATGGGGGCCAAGTCGGAGCCCCGGGCTCAGTGGGTGGAGTTGTAGATGTTCTTCGTCTCGACCTTGACTTTTGGAAAAGAAGTTGTCACAGGTTTGACCTCTCCTGACCCCTTTCAGCTCTAATGGAGGATCTGCCCTGAGATCCCAGTTACTTGCTTTGTGGTCTTTGTCCTGTCGAGTTTCAGCCAAGGCCAGGTGTCCAGCAGCCGTCAGCATTGCCCACTGTGCTCCTGTGGGGCAGTTTTGTCACCCCAGAGCCGGGTGAGCTCCCCCAAATCCTCCAGCCCCAAACACCTGTCGTGAGGAGTTGACAGGTGTGGGGGCTGGAGGGCCAGCACTGTGGCCCAGCCCACACCTGCAGCCAGCCTCTGCCTCCGCCTGGGAGATGGAAACCGGTCTCCTCCGTGTGGACTGCCTCCTGTTGAATCATGGCTGGAGGGCAGCGGGGGTGTGGAAAGACCCCACGGTCAGCATCAGCAGCTTTGCTGTTGGGCCGGTTGCTGTTTCAGGAGAGTTTGCTTGGGCAGGAGGCCCTGTTACAGGAGCAGGGTCGTGGGTTTGGGTCCGTCTGAGCCAGTTGTCTCCTGGGTCCTGCCACCTGGCCTATGCCCTCAGCCATGCTGTGGCCAGCAGTGCCCAGGCCTGGTCAGCAGGATGGCCAATAGCAGGGTCACTCCACGGTCCTCCCCAGTCCCTTCCCGGCCCCCACAAAGGCACGAGTGTGGGATCATCTGAACCAGGGCCTGATCTGGAAACATACTCAGATGGGTCTGTCATTCTGTGTATCTCACTTTGAAAACTTGACGGGAAACCAGTCACTATTGATAGTAAAATGATGGAAAATTTGAACATACAGCCTTTGGAAAATTAACTGAAATTCCAGGTCCCTAAGTACCAGCGCCATCGTGTGTTATATAAGTGCCCATGCTTTTCCCTCAGAGGAAACGCACCCATCTAATGTGAAAGCAGCTGGCCCCGTGTCCAGTTCCCTAGCCCATCCCATCGATGCATGGCCCTCAGCTCTCCCAGCCTCATGCAGGTCCTCCCCTCGGCCGTGGGGGCGGTGCCTCACTGGCATCCAGCCTGCACCGGGAGCACGGGGCCTCAGCACCTGGTTCCTTGTGTTGTAAACGGTGCCGTGAAATCCTCGTCTGAACCTTCAACTTGCCTTGTCCATATATTTTAGGATTCGTTCTGAACAGGAAATGGGGGTCAGCAGGGCCCCCCTTCTCTCCAGAACTGAGAGAAGTTTTGTCAGTAACTAGATTTGGGCAGTGTGTATGGAAAGGGCCCGGGGCTCCTCCCTGCCCAGTTTCTCCCTGACTGTGAGCAGGGTAGCATTCCCTCTGCCCCTCATTCTGTCAGCCACTAGTCCTGCTGGTACAGGGGGGTGACATGCCCATGTCTAACCCCCAGAACCCATGAACGTGTCACCTCACTTGGCAGAAGGACAAGGAACTTTGAGACGGGAGACAGTCCTGGACCCCTGGGCCCAGCGTGAGCATAGGGGGTCCTTTTGAGATAAGTGAGGGGCTGACCCTGCTGCTCTGCTGGCTGTGAGGCCACAGGAGGGGCCCGTGCCTGCGGGTGGGAAAGGTTGGGATGGACTCTCCCTGGAGCCTCCAGAAGGAGCAGCCCTGCCACATGTGCTTTTAGGACCCCCCCAGAGCTGACCCAAGACGGGAAATCTGTGTCACACCAAGGCACTGGCTTGCGATCACTTGCGCAGCCACGGGAAGCTCTTGTGGACAATGTGGTGGGTCAGCACATAGCCCCAACACTGGGCTGCTGAGTTCATGCCCAGCCTGGCTGTGTGACTGAGCCACTGGCCTCCCTGCTCTGGGCCTCAGCTCCCTCATGGTGCAAAATGGTGACAGACAGTAGCTCCCACTTTACAGGCTTATTCTGAGAATGAAATGCATCATTCCAGGTGAAGTACTTAGAGCAGAGCATGGTCCCAGTGAGCTCCGCATGGGGGAGTGGCTGTCACATCCATGCCCTATGTAGGCCTCCCTCCCCCTCCTCACCCTGCCCCTGATCCAGGGCTGAACTTCCACAGCTGCCAGCATCCCTACCAGGTGTGTCTTTGGCCTCAGGGTGCGGACCAGGACCCGCAGGTGGCCCAGGGGCTCCGGGGGCTCACACACCCCCTCGTCTGCCAGCCTCTCTTTCAGCCTAGCCCTTCACCTGATGCTCACAGGAGCCCCTCTGGCCACGTACAGGCAAGCCCCTGCCGTGTGCTCCTGGGCCCTGCACTCGCTGGGACCCTGTGTCTGCAGGGACCTGCCTGACGCCTGTCCCCCTGAGTAAGCCCCATGGTCAGAGGCAGTGCCTATGCCCTAGTCGGCCCGAGCTCAGGTGGGTGGCTCCCTCTACTGGGCTGCAGGCAGAACCTGGGACCCTAGCAGGCCAAAGGATCAGGCAGCTGAGGGGCCAGATGTCCCTGGACTCCACCCCTACTGCCCTTCTCCCGCCGTAGGAGCCCCCGTCCACTCACTGTCTCCTCTTGTCTGTTTCCAGGACTCCTCCTCGGCCGGACCTGCCCCAGCAGCTGAACAGCAGGGCATGGCTCCCAAAGTCCAGCTGCCCCTCAATGTGTGAGCTGCCATTTATGTTTTTGGGGTCCCAGCCTTCAGCACGTCCCCCACCCCTGCGAGCATGTCAGTGTGGGGCTTTCTAGTGTGTCACCAGCTGGTCCCCTTGGTTCTAACAGGACTGCTGACGGGCAGCCTGAGAGCAAGTCCAGCAGGTCCTTTACCATCACTGTTCCTCGGACATTCAGTACAAGCAGGAGGGCGGTCTGGACATTTGATGGCACTTTGGCCGCTCAGGAAAGGGCTCCAGAGGCCCCTGAGAAGGTCAGTATGGGCCCTGCAGGGCAGAGGATGCCCACGCAGTGGGCGTCACCAACTGCTCAGGCGAGGCTCAGTATTTGAAGCACCCACGGCCACCCCCGTGTGTAGCAGCTGCATGTCACTCCCAGGGAGAGCCAGAGGAAGCATTGCTGGGACGCGAGGGGCCTGTCTGCTCTTGTTAAGTGACAGCTCCCGAAAGACGTGCAGTTTCAAGCTGCCATGTAAAGCTTACTGTGGAGAGTCACTGCCGTCTGCTCTGTCATTTGGCAATGAGTTCAGTTACTTGAACAAATGTTTAAGGTGGAGAGTATGAATTAGGCAAACCACGTGGCAGAAAGTCCCCCAGGTCCAGTACGGCCAGAGGGACACTTAGAGCCTGTGTAGCTGCAGAACACAATGGAATTCAGGCGAACGGTGCCTGCTGAGAATGCAGCCTGCCCGCCCTCAGAGGGATTCCTGCAGTCCGTGCTTGGTGCATGGTTCAGGCTCGCCTCCTCTGCCTGCATCTAGCGCGGATGGGGGCTCCCCAACACCCTCCCTTTACTGCTCAGTCTGGTGTGAATGGGTTCTTGTCACAGCCAACTAAACCAAGCACATTGGGACTTACCTGTTTTTACGTGGCCTCCTGAGGGGACAGAGGTTAGTAAGTGCTGTCCAGGTGTCTTTAGGCAGAAACTCAGGGCTCACAACACAGGACAGGAGGCACTCTCTTCCGACCAGATTTCCAGATAAGCTCCAGTGGCCTCCACTCAGACCTGGGGCGGCCCCCCGGGAAGGATGGGCAGTGGTCTTACTTGTTGAGAACTGAGTGCGGGACCCTATCCCTGAGGAAGCAGACCTGGTCCACAGAAGACCAGGGGGCCCTACTGTAGTTCCCCAAGAGAGAGGAGGGACAGGGGAGCTCTCAAAGGTCAAGGCGTCCCCAGCAAGTGCCTGAGTGCCTGACACTCAGGGGAACTGTTCACCTGTTCAGACAGAGCCAGCTCCTCCCTCCTGGGCACTGAGGGTCCGGTCCCCCAGGTCAGCCACTCTGCCTTTGAAACCCAGGAGGTAGTACGGGTCCAGGAATGTCACTCTGAGAGTCGTCAGTAATCCTGGAGGCCTCCGCCACGCGCAGACCTTCCACATCACGGAGGGATTTCATGTTTGATGCAGAGTTTGGAGGGACTTCTTTCTCCCCCTGCCCTCGCTCTGTCCTGAGGGGATGAGGGGGTCCGTGTGGCCCCCAGCCCCATGCCTCCTCCCTCTTCCTCACCCCCAGAGCATGGCTGTCCCTGTTTGGGTCGAGCTTTTCATTTAGGTAACAGAATGGACTCCGATACATCATTCAAAGGATGATAAGCATTTTGACAGGAATGTGTCCGCTGGTCATGTGGTCATCAGATGGACTGTGGCCAGCACGAGTGTCCCTGGCCCCTGCAAGTTAACGTGTGTATTCTGTGGCTGCACAGTTTGCCGTCAGGGAGATGAGACCTCCAGCTTTCTTCTCTCTCGGATTGCCTTGGCTGTTTGAGGTCTTTTGTGATTCCATACAAATTTTAGAATTGTTTGTTGTAGTTCTGTGAAAAAAAAGTGCCACTGAAATTTAGATAGGGATTGCACTGAATCTGTAGGTTGCCTTGAGGATTATGGGCATTTTATCAAACTAATTCTTCTAATCCGTGAGCACAGAATATCTTCCCATTTTTTGTGTCTTCAGTCTCCTTCATCGGCGTCTCCCGGTTTTCAGTGTAGAGGTCTTTCACCTGATGGGTGAAATTTCTAGGTATTTTACTCTTTTTGATGTAATTGTCAATGGTTATTTTTCTTCATTTCTCTTTTGTATAGCTTGTTGATAGATTTCTGTGTATTAACTTCATATACTGCAACTTTACAAAATGTATTGATGAGTTCTAGTGGTGTTTGGTGGTGGGTTCAGGATTTCCTATGTATAGTAGCATGTCATCCACAAACAGTGACAGTTTGACTTCTTCCTTTCTAATTCGGATTCCTTTTATTCTTACTGTCTGATTGCTGTGACTAGGGCTTCCGATACTATGTTGAATAAAAAGTGGCAAGTGTGGGCATCATAGTCTTATTCCTGATCTTAGAGAAGATGCTGTCAGCTTTTCCCTGTTAAGTACGATGTCAGCTGTGGGCTTACCGTGTAAGGCTCTTACTGTGTTGACGTATGTTCCCTCTATATCCACTTTGTTGGGAGTTTTTAATTGTAAGTGGATGTTGAATTTTGTCAGATGCTTTTTCAGTATATATTGAGATGATCATGTGGTTTTTATTCTTTAGTTTTTCAATGTGGTGTATCATATTTATAGATTTGCAGATGTTAAACCATCCTTACCTTCCTGGAATAAATCCACTTGATCACAGTGTATGAATTCTATTTGCTAGTATTTTGCAGAAGATTTTTGCATCTATGTTTGTCAACGATGTATTGGCCTGTAATTTTCTTTTTTTGTGTGGTGTCCTTATCTGGTTTCGGTATGAAGATAATACTGGCCTTGTAAAATGAGGTTGGTTTCCCTCCTGTTCAGTTTTGTGCAGGATTTTGAGAAGGATAGGAATTAAATCTTCCTGATTGTTTTGTGTGAAGCTTCCTCTTCATCCTGTGAACTTCCCTCTCAGAACTGCTCTTGCAGTGACCCATAGATTTTGGATCATTGTGGTTCCAAGTGTTTTTTAAAATTTCTTCTTTGATTTCTTCAATGGCCCATTCATGTTGTTTAATCTGCACGTTGTTGTGGTTTTCCCCACTTTTCTCTGTGACTGATTTCTAGTTTCACACAATTATGGTTGGAGAAGATGCCTGATACGACCTTCACCTTGTTAAGTTTATTGAGACCTATTTTGTAAACTAACATGTGATTTATCCTGGAGAATGTTCCGTGTGTGCTTGAGAAGAATGTGTATTCTGCTGCTCTTGGACAAAATGGTCTGTATATATCCATCTGGTCTAATGTGTCATTTAAGGCCAATGTTTTTCTATTTATTTTCTACCTGGATGATCTGTCCGTTGATATAACTCGGGTATTAAAGTCCCCTGCTACTATTGTATCACTTTTAATTTCCCCCTTCATGTTCATTAATACTTGCTTTATGTATCTGGGTACTTCTATGTTGGGACCATACACACCTACACATTTATAAATATTGCATCTTCCTGCTGGACTGAACCCTTTATCATTACACAGTGCCCTTCTTTCTCTCTTATTACAGTCTTTGTTTTATACTCTGATTTGAATATAGCTACTTCAGCTTTATTTTCATTTCCATTTTAATGGAATATCTTTTTCCATGTCTTTGCTTTTAGTCTGTATGTATCTTTACTTCTGAAGTGAATTTCTTGTAGGCAGCATATAGATGGGTCTTGTTTTTTTTTTAATCCATTCAGCCACTCTTTCTTTTGAATGGCAAATTTAGTCCATTTACATTTAAAGTAATTATTGATAGATATGTGCTTACTGCCACTTTGATAATTGTTTTCTGGCTGTTTTTGTGATTCCTCTCTGTTCCTTTCTTTTTATCTTTCTATCTTTCCTTGTTTTGGGTGGTTTTCTTTAGTATTATGTTTACATTCCTTTCTCTTTTTCTTTTGTGTATTTACTGTAAGTTTTTCCCTTGTGGTTACAATGAGGTTCACATATAACATCATTTTGCCTAGTTCTGTGTTTGTTTCTATGTAGTAGGTAAATCAGCTACCTCTCCCAGGCTTGAAGGAGTGTCTTTACTTAGGAGATGTCTGGTGGGGCCCAGAGAGGCAGTCTTGCCTGGCCACCACAGACAGTCACTCAAGGGGTGTCCCCTGCGTAGGCTGTGTGCATCCTGTGGTGGGGGACTGAGAGATGCTGGTGGGTGGGGTGGCCTTGGATCAGCTGTGGGCCCAGCCACAGTAGCTGCCAGGCACTGGTGGGCAGGCTTGTCACTTGGAGGGCTGAGAAGTCTGGCCGAGGGGCGGGGTGGGTGGGGTTTCATCAGGACACGCCTACTGACACTCACAGGTTAGATGGAGAATTTCAAAACGGGCCCTACCTGGCTGGGATTAGCAAGGTAGCCTGAGATCACAGAAAGGGCTCCAGCAGTGACTTCGTCCCTGGGAGGCTTCCCACCTGGTTCCTGCGTCTCTGGCAGATGCTTCCACATTAGTAAGTAGGTCCCCTTCCCTCATAGTCAGTGCGCTTTTCAATCTGGTATTTTTGTCCTGGTTTTTGAGTTGAGAGAGCCTGCACCTGGGCCCTTGGAGTGTGGGTTTTCCAATCCCTGCAGTTTTGTAGTTTTCCTGGCCATATTCCCTATTGGTTTTCCAAGCCAGGTTTTGGGGGGTCATCTCTCTTGAGCAGAATCTGGAGGTTGGGGTTACTCACCTCATGAGGAGCTCGAATCCCTCGCTCCTCAGGGCAGAGACCCATCCTTTGTGGTCCCTCCTGACTGGATTGCTGCGGCTGGGGGTAGTTTCCTTGGCAAGTCTGTCTCTGCCTCCCCTTCCCGTCTCCATGTTGTCCTTTTTCCCTGCTGTGGAGGCTGTTCGGCAGTTCGGCAGTTCCCAGGTCCCACAGGCGGTCGTGGATTTGCTGTGTCCATGGGAGGAGGGGAGTTCCTCAGTAGGTCATGCTGAACCGGACAGTCAGCAGGTGGGCGCGTGTCTCGCTGGCCTGAGCCCTGGGGCCCCTGGCAACCAGGAGAGGCACAGGCTCTTCGCAGGAGGGATGGAAAGACTCTTTCACTTATTTCGGAAGAACCGAGCGAGCTGTCTGGAGGAGGGAGGGTGTGAAGCTAATGAATCACAGTACGGCGATTCGAGTGGAAGGGAATCTGTAGGTGGTTAACTCACTCCTGCCAAGTCAGCCAGTGATAGGGGAGTGCCGGCTGCTCCCGGAGGGCAGGCTGCCTGGGGACACAGCCTTGACCCTGGCTGAGCAGGTGCACCTGTGCTGGGAAAGGCCTGACTTTCCAGCGACTCGCACTGGCAGGGCTGCGTCTGCCTAGAGGAGGGCACCTTTTCTGATCGACACGAAAGCCCCACGCAGGCTACTGGGCAGTGGGGAAGAGGCTTTCAGAATCAAACGCTCCCACCCTTACCTGAGTATAAGCACTGACCTGGTGAACCCACAGAGGCGAATCCGGGCCTGGAGGGGCAGCGAGCCTGCCCTACAGATTGTGCAGGACTGCCCTGAGCCGTCCGTGGAGGCGGTGCTGAGCTCGAGGCCTGTAGGAGGGGTGGAGAGTGGGGGGGGGTGCCAGGAGCCACCAGGGCCCGTCCCGTGCCTGGCCAGGGCCCCCAGGCTTGCTGAGGACAGGCTGCAGCTCCAACACTGTGGGCACCATCAGCACACGGGGCTCTGCCAGGCACGGCCGAGGGGATGTGGTGGGAAGGGGTGCCAGGGGTGCACCCCGTGGCCGCACTGGGAACAGGACAGAGTGACCAGGCCCGTTGCAGGGATGGAGAGCTGCAGGCATCAGGTTGGGAGCCAGCCAGTCCCTCCTCTGCTCCAGTGTGGTCCCCCTGTGGCATTTTCTTGAGTCACTCTGAAGGAGCGGACGCCCGAGGACACGTTCCCTGGGCAGCACCACCCCCGCACTAGCCGCAGGCAGATGTACAGAGCGCAACAGAGGCCTACAGTCCCATGTGCTTCCGGCTCTCCTCCGAGGCACCGAAGGGAATCGGGCGGGGGCACAGCCTTTCCATGTGAGGCAGGTGTATTTACATCTGTCATCCCAGCAACGCACAGCACACCCAGAGGTCCAACTTGAAACACTGAGACCCGAGGAGGGATTGCTCATTGGAGAACAAATTTAAAATGAAGATGAAGATAGCAAGGGCATTTGTGCCCCACATGGAGCCCCTGCTCCAGGCCCGCCTCTCCCCACCAGGTCCCTGAAGCCACGTACTGTACCGCCTGCCTCTAACTCGCTGCTGCTGCATAAACACAGACTCTCCATCTTTTTGAGCCTCTGTTTGCTCAGCTGTGAAGCGGGCGGGGAACCCAGCCTCAGCGTTCACAGGGGGCTAAGGCAAGACCGTGACCAGTGTCAGCTCCCCCCCCTCCGCCCCCGTCCTGCCTCTGCCCAGGGCAGCCAGCTTGGGGGCAGCCCTGCATGCTGTCCAGCAAGCCCCACGTGGCAGGCAGCTCCTCATAAACAAGGTAAAACCGAGTTCTGACTCTGCTGACTTTGAAGAGGAGGATGGCTCATTTCCCGGGGACCAAGGCATCCTTGGAAGTGACACCCGGGTTCCCTGCCATTGTTAGTGCCCACCCGAGGGGCACCAGAATCACTGGGCATCTGATAAATAGCTGAAACTGGGAAGGAAATACCACTTCCCACTGTTAAGAGCCTAGACGTCCCATGTGAGGAGGTGGACGTGGAGTAAATCCAGATCTGTGTGCAAATAAGTTAATGACAAGGCTCAGCAGAGCCTGGGGTCCTAGAAGCGGGCGGTGCTAGTGCCCCAGCCCGAGGGACCCACACTGGGTCCACACTGGGCAATGGTTTCAACCAAGTTCACCTCTCAGTTGCCTGTTTTCTGCCTTTATTACATCATTAGGGGCCATGGTGTATTTATTGAAAGTAAAAATGGAATTTTGAAAGAAGACTTTTCTGACTTAAAGGTTGATCAAGACAACTTGAGGCTCAAAATCTGAAGAAGGTTCATTCTTTTCGTGATGGGGATTTTATCTTGTTCCTTAAATGACTCAGGGACCCTACCTAGCACATCGAGTGAAGGCAGTCAGCTCACCCCCAGAGACAGTCACACGTGTGATCTGACAGCGCCTCCCCAGGGTCAGACTACGCGCATGGCTTGGCTGGTGTCTGCCGCAGTTGCTCACACTTACGCTACTGTTAAAATCTGGGTTGAGCCCTGCCCTGGGGAAGTGGGTGCTGGTGGACACTGAGCCGGATGTGGGGGGCTGGGGAGTGGGTCCATCCTGGGCCACGGAGCCAAATGAGCCTCACACTCGTTGCCTGGGGTCTGTCCTCTCTCCACAGGGACAGTGCCTCCTCCTGCAGGCATCCCTGTGTCCACGGCTTCGCTCAAGTGGATGGTGGGGTGGCCCCTTAAGTCACCCAGGTCCCAGAGGCTGGGTAGGTGGATGGGAGGCAGAGAGAGAGAGACCCAGGCAAAGCTCCCTTTGCATCGTGTCCTGCCCGCCGTGCCCTGGAGGAGGGACCCTGGCCCCCGGGACTGGAGGCTGGTTGGTATCTGTGAAAAGAAGCTCTTTCAGCTCCCGTCTCCACTGCCTCTTTGACCTGCCGCTTATCCGTCCACGTGTCCCGGCTTCTCCCTCCCCCAGCCCCACCACCCTCTCTCCTAGCCCAGGTCCCACCTGGACCGAGGCCTGGGTCCTCTGTCTCCTCGATGTCAGCCATCCTCTGCCCCCAACCCCCAGGGACTGAGATTGTTTGGAGACCCCATGTCACATGCACCCTTGGGAGTCATCACCCCCGCTTGGTGTCCCCTTGGCCACTGTGCGTCACCAGCCACAGAATCAGAAAGACCATTCTCACACGATGAAGGGGCAGAATGAGGCAAACAAAAGGGTCTTCTGTTTCACTGTTTCCTTGCAAGCAGGCGGGTCACAGTCCCTCACACACCAGCTGCCCCCTCTCTCCAACCTGCCTCCCACGTGAGGCAGCCTCGAGCCACGTCTGGAGCTCTCAGGGGACTTTGTAGAGATTCCCGGTCACCCCCAAGAGCCCCCTGAGTGGCACAAGCGTGAAAGCAGTTTCATGCCCAGCACTCCCCTGGTCACCTGGTGGCGGCTGGATCATGTGGGTCTTCACCCCAGACAACGAGGTCCTCCTGGTGGGGCCTCATTCACCCTCCCTGAGGCCCTGAGTCCTTCCTCCTGTCACTTTTGTCTTTAAGACTCAGTCCATCTCTCACCCAGGGGGAGAGGGGGAGGGGAAGGAGCCTGAGCAAAGGATGTGGGGCAAGGCCTTCGATGAAGAGGCAGAGGCACAGGGCTGGGGGGTGGGGGGGCGGTGGTCAGGACGCTAGGGTGGGGGCAGGTTTTGTGCATCTGGTTTTACTGTATTTCATGGCCAGGACTTCTGTGTCCTGCGGGCTTCTCATCCTGTTCTAGCCTCTTCCTCCGAGGTCCCTCTGACCCAGGATGCCTCCCTTCTCCTCACTTGAACCCAGTGAGGCCCTCCTGTTTCTGTGTCACCTGCTAAGAAGGGCCTCTGGGGTCAGGAGGGTGCTCTGGGGGTCCGGGAGCTCCAGTCCCCAGAAGCCCACCCAGCAGGGGCAGCGTGTGCACCAGGCAGGTCCTGGTGGGAGGCCTGGGGGGGGCATGCCTCTTAAACGTGTCTCTGTTCCTCACTGAAGTGAAGCCCCCGCCCCCTTTCCTGCCGGGATCTGTGACACTGTTCTCTCTTAAGTTAAAATCACCTGCTCCACAAACCCCCAAGGTAGCAAGGACTCACGAGTGGTACCCAAGGGTGGGGACGGGGATCACTGGGCAGCTCATGGGGTCCTGGCTGAGGCAGAGGCACAGCTCCTAAGCCCCAGGCCGGGGTTCACGCCACGAAATAGTTCAAAAAGGCTTAAAAGTAGAATTTAAATCATTAGTCACAGATCTATGGCGTCCGTAACCGGCTGCTTTTTCTTTAAAAGGGCCTCTGAGTCTCTTCCAGCTCAGAGAGCGGGTGAGCAGGGCAGGTGAGACCAAGTGAGGAAAACCCAGCCCCGGGCCGCACACGTAGCCAGCCTGCTTCCCCTAAAGCTTTCCCTTGCCCGGAGCACGGTGTCGGCAGAGGAGAACGGAATAAGACGGCGGGGTGGCGGGGGTGGTGCTGCTTCTGGCACATCCCCCGGGGCCTCCGGCCACTGAGCTCTGGGTCAGTACAGGCCGTGCGGGAGCGCGGCTCCAGATGACCAGGGGAGGCCGTCCCTTCCCCGCAACGCGTGCACCTCCGCACCTGTGCACCTGGCTCCGGCCTGCGCTGCGGGGTCGGGCGGGCGGTGGGCACCGGCGCGGCCCCAGCACCCCCTCTTCCCGCAGGTACCTGGCGCTCTACGCCTACAAGCCCCAGAAGAGCGACGAGCTGGAGCTGCGCAAGGGCGACGCCTACCGCGTCCTGGAGAAGTGCCGCGACGGCTGGTTCAAGGGCACCGCCCTGAGGACCGGGCTGTCGGGCGTGTTCCCCGGGAACTACGTGACGCCCGCGTCCAGGTGAGGCGTCCGCGCTGCCCCCGCCCCGCGCCGCGGTCCGGGGACCCCACGCACAGCCCGGGGCGGCCAGGGCACCCCTGCCGCGGGAGCCGGGCGCCCCACCTGCCCCGTGGCGGGGAGAAGGCCTGGGGTGGGTGGAGAAGGCGGGGCCGGGGAGGGGGACGAGTCGCTGGTGGAGGTCACAGAGTGAGATCAAGTGGGCGTCCCTTCCAGTGCGTGTGCGCGTGAGTCCAGCAGGTGTGTGCTCAAAACACACGGCATTCACGTACCTGATGGAAACCGTTCATATTCTCCAAATTTAACAACTGTTATTGAGTGGAGCATTATGGGTAATTAAATTTTTTCTTCCTCTTTGTGCTTACCTGTGTTTTACAAACTTACCATTATTTTTATAAAATAGAAAAAGCAATTTTAAAAACTTGGCCCAGAGTTGTCAGATGTTTCCGCAGACAGGAGATGCACTGCAGGGTTCAGAGTCAGTCTCACTGCTGGGAACCTCAGAGGACACGCGGGTCCACCGGAAACTCACCCCGGGGCTTCTGCCCTCCTTGCAACAAGACTTCAGTGCAAACAAATAATGCTCAGACCTGCACTGATGGCTGGACTGATTTGTAATTCAGAGCCGTCGGAGAGGGGAGCCACGTCACCCACGGCCCCTCCCAAAAAGGCCCATGATTTGTGAGCCCAGTTCATTTAACTTCTACACATTGTTTCCTGGGGTAAAAGTGAGTTTAACAGGCAGCAGTAGCAGATGTGGTTGAAAAAGGAATTCACAGTTTGAGCTGTCCAGCTGACAGTGTTCCCTGCCTCCCGGCAGATTTCCCAGCCCTAAGGGCCAAGGAAGGTGCTGCCTGTGGTCCTGGAAGGAGAGGCCTTGTTCAGGAGGCCCTTCTCCCCACAGCAGCTCTGCAGAGGCCATGACTTCCCTGACTGGGGCCACCGGCAGCGGCACCCAGCCACCAGGAGGCAGGGCGTCCAGCCTGGTCCAGGAGCCACAGGCGGCACTGCCTGCTCCCCTCTATGTGTGGCTCCAGGGACTCACAGCTGAAACCCTGAGGGAACAGAAGGGGAGTTTTCCTGGCTTTTGGACAAATGGGATCCCTGAGACTGGACCAGGAGCTTCCCAGCCCAGACCTGGCCACACCTTGCACACTCAGAGCCAGTGCACAGTTCAGTGCCAGCACGTGTGGAAGCCATTGGAAGCTCAGTTCAGGTCCTGTGCTCCTTTGTGTTTCCTGGAAAGTCTGGAGTGAGAGGCATCTATTTTGAGTACCAAACGGGAGTTCCCTGGCATCCCTCAGAAGCGCAGGGCTTGTCTGCGCCCTTCCCTGGGGGCCCAGGAACAAGAAGGTGCGTCCAGAGGGAGGCCAGTCCTCACCATTGCTTCCCGCCTCGTGCCAGATGCATCCACGCTACTCCTGCTGCATGTGTTTGGGGACACACAGCTGTTGGCTAGACTGAATCAAGGCAGCAGCTCTAGAACAAAATAGCTTCGTTCCTCTGTTTCTTGGAGTTCTTTTGCTGTTTCTTAAATATTCACTTCTGGAGACTGAAGGTTGTAAAGGTGCTCTGCTGCCCAACCTGAGCTCTGGGCACCACTTGCCTGCAGGGCTCACCTTGGTGGTATTTTACCCAGGGTTTGACTCAAGCCCAGGGTTTAACCCCTGGACGTTGTGGCCTCTCTCTCTCTCAGAGCCCCCGGGGATGAGCAGGGCTTTATCAGTGGCCTGCGTCGGGGGCTTTTGTCTGTGTCCTCATCTGACTTCATTCTCTTTGTTTCCTCAGGGTTCCCGTAGGAGGGGCTGGGCTACCCCGGAATAATGTGGTCGGAGGGTCTCCACTGGCCAAAGGGATGGCAACAACCCTCCACCCATGCGGTGGGGGTCTGAGCAGCCCGGCCACAGTCCAACACCAGGTCCAGCACCAAGAAGCCTCTCCCCCGATGGGCAGTTGTCTGCGGCACTCAGCCCAGCCGGCGGCCAGCCAAGCCCGGAGCGCCGCCCCCACCGGTACGTAGGAGGCTCACGGGAGCCTCATTCTGCTGGAAAATTTGAGGAGGGGGTCCCAGGGGCACAAATCTCAAGTGTCCTTTTGGCCCAGGTCTCGAGCAATCCACAGAGGGGTCATTGTAGTCATGAGCTTCTGCTAGTGTGGAGGTGTCCTGACTCACCACACAGCCTGTCCTGGCAGCTGGAATGGATGAGACCTTCACAGATATGTACATACCTTGTGTAGCGAGAGGACTGTGTGGTTACCTTGGCACCTCTGGACGCCCCATGAGCGACTGTGGGTCAGCTGCATCTGTGTGCCAGGCACTAAGGGGTCTCCCAGTTAGGCAGTGCCCCCAGGACAGAGCTGGTAACAAGACACAAAGTCCCTTTATGAAATGCTTTGAGGCTGGAAGGAGTGATGGCTGTTCACCGTCCTGGAACTTCGCCAGCAGCCAGACTGACCGGAAGGGAGGAGAGGACGCTGCAGCTGGCCTTACTCTTTCTTCAGAGAATGTCACTGGAGTACTCAACGCATGGAGCCAAAAATGTAAATGCAATTTGTTACTGACGATACGGGGGTTGAACTCTCGTCCAGGCCGTGGGGACCCTCAGGGGATTCTGAATAAGAGGGCAAGATTTTCCTGCACATCGTCGGGCACCATCAGGAGGAAGAGCTGGCTTGGGGACTGGGGAGGTGTTGCCGTCCAGCTGAAAGGTGGCAGTAGGCCTGAACACAGCAATGGGGTTGCAGAATTGGGGCAAAATGATGACGTATCAGGAGGCACATGGGCTGGGATGTGGAGGTGGGCTGGTGGAGGTGCTCGGAGGAGCAGGGGCCCAGTCTGCAGTTTGCAGATGTCTGGACTGGCTGCCCTGGAGAATGATAAGGCACCCCTTGCCAAGAGGAAACAGAGGGGCTGGTTCTTGGGGAAGGCAGTGGCTTGTGGCTTTGAGAGGTGTTGTGGGCTCTAGTCCACTGCGGCCCTGGCTCATTTGGCTCCTTATGTGGAGCTCCCATCCGTGTGCAAATCCCACCTCACCGCAGTGGAGGCAGACATGCTGGCCCACCACCTGGCCTGGACTCTGGACCGACTCTGGAATGTGACTTCCATTCAGAAGACGAAACATGAGGGGCCCATGGATCCCTTTCAGGGTGAAGGTGGTGATAAAAGCATCCAGCTGTTCAGGGGAGGAGGCTGGCCTTCGGGGGCCCAGTGCCCTGGCATCCGTGGGAGTTGGGTGGCCTTCTGGTGCCTGCGCCCAGCCTCATGCTGAGTGCTGTCCCCTCCAGCAGTGGTGGGGTCTGTTCCATGGAATCCTCAGGGGAGGGCTTGGCACTGGCCTGGTGTAGGGCCTCCAAAGCGGACCTGCCGGCACAGGGACTCTGCGCGCCTGCAGTCTTTGTGTTCAGATTGTGTACGTAGACTTCCGTTAGTGAAAAGTGAGGTCTGATTTTGTAGCTGTGGCCTATGGGGCTGTGGGAAGAAGCAGGAGTCTCTGTACTGAAAGAGTCTGCGGCAACCAGACCTCTTGCCCCAACCGTGACCTTCCAACCAGCTGTGCCTTAGAGCATCTGAGGGTGTTCACTGGTAGTCTCTGGCTAGGGGTGCAGCCACTGAGTACCTGGTGACCACAGGACCCCACACAGAGCCCCCAACTGCTGTACTGTGACCAGGTCCAAAGGGCACCAGGGTACTGATCTCCTTGGCCCTCGGAGCACCTGGGCAACTGAAGGCCCAGGCCAGGTCCCTTCTGCTTATAAACTTCCTGTCCATTTACCCCAGGCTGCCATGAACGTTTCTCTGTGCTCCACGATGGAGAGGTCAGCGGGCTTGCCCCTCACAGTGTGCACGCCCAGCACGGCCGCCCTGGGCCTGCACCAGATACCCTGCAATGGCCTTTCCATGCTGTGCCAGGCTGGCGACTCCCCAGTTCAAAGACAAAACATGACCTGCCTGTCTCATCTGTGGCCTGGAGTAACAGCAGAATCAAAGAACTGGCACGGCCAGGACAGAACGGCATTGCATCTCTGTCCTCAGTCACCATGGTAACCACCACAGGGAGACAGGCGTGCTCCCCCATCTATTTAATGTCATGTGTGGGAACAGTGAGGCGCAGGAGGGTGTGACGGCTTCCCCAGTGCGTTCCAGCCCTGGCTTGTCCCCACATTATTGCTGCTACAGCCAGGCTACCAGATGTCCCCTGTCACATCAGTAAATTAAACTCATGGAGTTACCCCGGCATCTTCCTCTTCACTGTGCTTCTTGAGAGAGAACGTACCGCTGACAGCACAGATCATGGACCGCTCCCGGCAGTGATTGCCCGTCTCTGCAGACCCCAAGCCAGGCCCCTGAGAGGCCTTCGTCAGTGTTCTCAGCCGAGCTGAGATCAGGCAATTGGACGAAGGCATCCACCCCGTGGCCAAGAGCCCTGAACAGCCATTGGTTCCTCTGCACAGAGCCCTGGAGGAGAGCTGCGTATGCTACTCTGCCAGGCTCTGGAGATGCAGAGAACCAGAGACCTGTTTCTGCCCCACCTCAGAGAGAAGGACAAGGGAGCAATGCTTATGGTGGAAGTGGGAAAGCCCTGTGGTAGAGGCCTGCAAGGGGATGTCTGATGGCAATAAAGAAGCACTAGGCATGCAAAGGAGTGGGAAATATGACCCACAAGATGAGTTCGATCAACCAGTCGACACTGACCAGAACCTGCACAGATGTTGGAATTGGTGGACAGAGGCATTAAAACAAATGTTGTAATAGCATTTCATATGCTCCTAAAGTTAAGTAGAAACATGGAAGCTATTTTAAAGTTCCAAATCAAATTTCTAAAAATAACTACACTGTGAGATCAATATACAGTGGATGGAATTAATGGCAGATTAGACATTGCTGAAGAAAATATTAGTGAACTTGAAGATATAACAGTGGAAACTATGAAAAAGTGAAACAAAGATAAAAGAGAATTTTTTAAAATTACCAGACCATCAGTGAGCAATGGGGCAACTTAAAGTAGCTTATTGTATTTGTAACTGGAGTCCCCAAAGTAGAGGACAAAAGGGTGAGAGACAAAAATTATTTTAAGAAACAATGACCAAAAGTGTTCTAAACTTAATGAAAACTATAACCTCATAGATCAGTGACAGTTGGTGAGTCCCAAATGCAAGGAACATAGAGAAAACTACACCAAGGCAAATTATGATCAAATTGTTCAAACTCTGTGTTGACGTAAACCTTAAAAGTAGCAAAAGAAAGGGGGAGGGGTATAGCTCAAGTGGTAGAGCGCATGCTCAGCACCCAAGAGGTCAGGGGTTCAACCCCCAGTACCTCCTCCAAACGGAAATCAGTGAAGGAACCTAATTACCTCCCCTTCATAAAAGTAGCAAGAGAAAAAAGATCCATAAAGTAGGAAAGGAATAAGGGTGACAGTAGATTTCTCATCAGAAACACTGCAAGTGAGAAGACAGTGGGAAACTAAAAGAGTCCTGAAGGAATCCGAATCTGTCAAGTTAGGATTCTAAACCCACCAAAAATATTTTTATAAATGAAAGCAAAATAGAGTCATTCAGACGTAGCAAAGTGAAAAGATTTCATCACTGATAGACCCACACTATGAAAATTGTCAAATAATATTCTTTAGGAAGGAGGGAAATGATACTAGTTGGAAATGGGAATCTATACAGAGGAATGAGAAGCACTAGAAATGATAACTACATGGATAAATATATAAGGTTTTTTCTTACTATTTAAATACCTTTAAAATATAACTCTTTAAACAGAAAGAAAATCAGTGAAGTTCGGGATTAAAAATCTATGTAAAAGTAAAGTGTGTGATGGCAAAAGCACAAAGCCTGGGAGGAGACACAGAAGCACCATGTACGTTGTCAGGAGTCTTGAGTCTATGTGTTGTGTGTGAGGAATTGTCAGTAGATGATGATAAAGATGTGAGCAGCCACTAAATGTCAGAGTTACAGCTAACAAGCTAACAGAGAAGATGAAACAGAATCACAGAAACTTCCATTAATCCAAAAGATGTAAAAAGGAAGGGACAGAACAAAGAATACATGGGTCAGATAGAAAACTTGTAGTAAAATGTAGGTTTAAACCTAATATAAAAATCATACATTATGGGGGGTAGGAAGGGACAGACTGGGATTTCAAAATGTAGAATAGATAAACAAAGATTATACTGTATAGCACAGGGAAATATATACAAGATCTTGTGGTAGCTCACAGCGAAAAAAAATGTGACAATGAATATATGTATGCTCGTGTATAACTGAAAAATTGTGCTCTACACTGGAATTTGACACAACATTGTAAAATGACTATAACTCAATAAAAAAAAAAGTTTAAAAAAATCACATTAAACATAAACGGTCTAAATAGCATCAAGTAGAATGCAGAGATTATTAAAAAAATTAAAAATAAAAAAATAAAAAGACGAAACTCAACCATATGCTGTAAATGAAAACAGACTTTAATATATTAAATATAAATCTAAAAAATGAGTTAAAATTGAAAGAATGGAACAAGATACACACTCGATCGCATTAGTCACAGGTGTCATGTTCTGTAAGGCTTCCATGGACACCCGAGTTAGTGAACCCTGAACTGTGTGTGAGATGTGTGTGCGTCTCACATAGGTTGTCATCCCAAATACTGAAAACAACTCATGCTGGTAGATTCTGTTTTCTTTATTTTACAAAAGAGGAAATGAGGTGCAGAGGTATTTAAGTGACTTGCCTCTGACAGAGTCAGGATCCAGATTGCTTCAGAATTGATAAGCCTAGGCAGGTGGGTAAGGAACAAAGAAAGAATACACCAGTTATCAATACCATGAACAATAAAAGTGACATCACTTCAGATTCTACACAATAGTAAGGGATTATTATAAAAAATCTTAATGCTAACAAACTCAATTAGACAGAATGGATACACTTCTTGAAAGACACAAATTGATAACTTAAGATGAACTAAATAACCTGGATAGGACTATATTTATTAAAGGAATTGAATTAGTTTTAAACCTTTCACAAAGAAAACTCCAGGCCCAAGCAGCTTCATTGATGAATTGTACCTGTTGGTGAAGGAAGAAGTTATAACAGTTCTATGGAAATTCTTCCAGAAAATTGAAAAGAAGGGAGAATGCTCCCTAACTCTTTCTGTGAAGCTGGGATTACCATCATAACAAAACACCACTTATACATTAAAAAAGAAAACGACAGCCCGATATCACTCGAAACATGGAGTTAAAAATTCTAAGCAACATTTTTGCAAATCAAATCTAGCAGTAAATTAAAAGAATGATAACAACAGTCAAGTAGGGTTTATCCCAGGGACTTAAGTTTGTTTAATGTTTGACAATATAATTCAAAAACAAACTAAAAAATAAACATAATATGACATTTCAATGCATGTGGGAAAACTTTTGACAAAATCCAACATAAATTAACATCAGACAGAGTCCCGCAGGGCATGTGCGTCCTCTGCTTACGCAGGCTTACTTGGGGCTGAGGCCGCTGCTCTGCTGAAGCCACGAGTCCGCATGTGCCAGCGGCGGGCAGCGAGGACAGGGTGCCCTGCAGCTTCTCTGCCGCGGTGACGCGCAGCGATGGCATCTGCACACCGGATGCCGGGGGACCCGCGATATGACGTGGTGTCGCTGCCACCGCCCGTGTCCTCCCTCCGGGTCAGGCCACCAGGCTGCTGTCACTGCTTCTCTGCTGGGCTCACTGGCTCCCATCCGTAATTCTTGAGAATTGCTCACACAGGCAGGAGCGGGCTCGTTTGGGCTCGGAGCTGTATTTAGAGGGAGCTCTGTCTTCCAGACGCCAGGCTCCACCCGGGCTGGGCTCCAGACCCCTACGTCTTCAGGGGGCATTTTGCTGGCAGCGAGGCTGGGTCCCTTGTCGGGAGGCTCCTGGTCTGTAAATCCAGATGCTGCCCTTCGATGTGCGGGGGCGGGAGCACCCGAGGGGTGTGAAGTGGGGGAGGCCGCCCGGCGTGGAGGCCGCTCACATGACCGTCAGGCTCCGGGTGTGAGACCCAGGCTGGGCCGGCACACGCCAATCGAGCCTGACCAGAGCCGTGCTGTCCACAGAGGTTACCCTCCATGAAGTGGTGCTCAGCCATCAGGACATCTCCAGGCTTCTTCAAAGATCCTCCACAGGCTTCAGGTCTGTGAACGGTCTGACAGGGTTTGTGCAAACCTTCTGTCTGTATTGGTTCAACGCAGCAGAGAACACCAGTTCGAAGACTATAGAAAACTAGGAACTGCCACATTCATGGCAACCTCAGAAATGATGTCCAACCAAGCTTCTGGTGGGGGCAGTTTTGTGCAGGGGCCAGGGTAGGGTGGGCTGCTCGGCCTCACCCTCCAGCCTGGTCTGCAGACTAACCTCCCATCCTGCTCTCTCCATCCCTGTGCTCCAGCTGCCCACCCAGCCCAGACTCAGGACCGGCCGACCGCCACCGTGTCACCCTTGCGTACCCAGAGCTCCCCATCCCGCCTGCCCACCACCGGCCTCAGGCCCCCTTCCATGGGATCCCCGCAGCACAGCCACCAGCCCGTGATGCAGATGGCCATCGGGGCCCCGGGCCCCCGGACTGCCGTCCAGCTCACGTCAGCAGCCTCGGCCATCACTCCCCCCAACATCAGCGCCGCCAACCTCAGCGGGGAGGTTGGAGGGGGCCCCATCAGTGGCCCGTCCACACCCAGCCCCACCAACACGGGAGGCAGACCAGACGAGAGGAGGAACGAGAAGGTGAGTGGCTCCACTGGGCGAGCCCTGGCCCCGGCCCCGGAGGTGGTGCCTCTTTGGCACCAGACACCAATCACATTTCATACAATTGAGGCTGGAATGTGGGCACCAGCACAGGGCACAGAGGGAGGCCGAAGCAGCAAGCACCTGTCCTTACAGTGGCATTCAGGCCGCAGGTGCCGGCAGGGCTGCCCCGAACCCAGCGACAGTTTTCACACAGAGTGCCCCTCTTCAGGATGCTGTAGTCCCTTCTGTTGGAAAACCATTGTCAAACACTCCTTGTGCTAGGATTAGACACTTACTTTGCCGTGTGTCAGGATATTTAATAATAAGCCTATGGGTCTGCTCACATGCAGTGTGAGCAGCGCCTCCTCCCTCTGAAGTGCTGCCCTGTGCAGCACACAACCTGCTCAGCCGCCGCGGGCGGCCTGCTTTCCGGGGAGAAGCCAGAGGAGGACGGCAGCCTCGCAGCTGGTGTGCACAGCACTTCCCGCGGTTCTTCCGCAGGGAGGGAAGGTGGGCTCTTTGCACGAAACGAATCTGGTCCAGTGAGCTGGACCCAGTTGCCACCAGCCATACATCAGAGGAGCCAGGGTGAGGGTCCAGATTTCTAAGTCAGTGCTGTCTGCTACAACCGTAACTCAAGCCATGTATGTAATTTAGAATCTCCCAATAGCCATGTTTTTAAAAGTTAAAGCAATTTGTAAGTAAAAGGTGAAGTTCATTCTAATGGTGTAATCTACTAGACCCAGTATCCACACAAGTGGGGTCTGAATTTTAAAATGATGAGCTGTTTCACCTTCTTGGTCTTTGAAGGCCAGTGAGCTGGGTCCAGTCGTCAGGCCACCAGGCTGCCCAGGCTGTGCCACGGTCTTTCTCGGCTCATTCTCCTGCTCCCTTGGCTTTGCCACCATCCGTGGACCTTCTCAAACCTTTCGATGTAAAGCCAGTCTTTGATGAGAGTGTGCCCCCTCCTGCCCGTGGGGACGGCACCCAGTCTGGTATGGACCACTCCCAAGGGTTGCCCACCCCTCATACCAGCCTTCTCAGGCCCAGGTGCCTCACAGAGATGCTCGGTCTCCTCACCGTGTTTTCCTGCGACTGGCAGGCACCTGAGCGTCAAGTGACCCCTTGCTCCACGTTTTGCATCCACGTCTGCTTGAAGGTCACGTGGCTGTGGTCTGTCCCTTCCACCTGCAGCCTGTCTCCCCCAGAGCCGGAGGAGGGCATGGGGCCCCACCCTCTCACTTGCTGCACATCCTTCCTGGAGGACAGGGTCCCTTGGGCCTCGAGGCTGCTGAGCAGAAACTAGGGCGGACTTGGAGGGGAGCTGGGTGCCTCTGTGAGCATTCCTGGTTCTTGGCCCCTAGTTCCCTCTGTCCAGTGCGGGAGGCAGGTTGGGCTCCTGTCTATGGGGCCAGGCGTGCAGGGGCCTCGTGGAGAGCAATACCCTGCCTCCCGCCCATGGGTGTCGCTGGGCCAGCTCTCACCACTCCTGCCCAGGAGACTCTCGGGGCCTCCTGCTTCTGCTCGAGGTTCACGCTCTGCTCACAGCTCTCCCGCATCATGAGGAACGGCCGAGTCCATGGGGCACCTGGAGGCCCCTCCGGAGGACGCTGCAGACGAGTTATCTTCTCCCGGTTGGAGGGCTCCCCGGTTGGCCCAGGGGCAGGGCGCACAGTGGGGTGGGGGTGCGGTTCGTGCTGCGCTCCCAGGCGGGCGGCGAAGGGGACCTGGTGGGACAGAGTGGGAGTGTGTCCACAGGTGCAGCAACGATGGTCAGCGTCAGAGCCGGGAGAGAAGTGTGTCATCCGCGTGGCTTTCATTTCTCACCTGGAGAACAAAGCAGGAACAGCACTGGTCGGAAAGGACGCCTGTTGGTGTTTCCCTTCCGCACCCCAGCTGACGGTTTCCTGATTTAGAGCAAAGCGCAACGCGCCGCAGCTCCGTTTGTAGCAGAAGGGCCAGGCGGTGGCGTCGGAGCAAGCCTGGTGGCGGAGGTGTGCCTAGCGGGGCCCTCGGCCGACCCTGTTCCGCCGTGACCAGAGCCAGGCCGACTTCACCAACTGTGAGAACTCAGCCGTCTGCTTCCGACCTGTTTCTGGGTAACCCCGTTGTGGGTGTGCCCATGTTTAATTATGGCAAATGGACTTTTTTACAGCAGTTGCCGGTATTCTCCAGGCTGTTTCTGTCACTGGATTTTTCCTCAGGAAAAGACAGTGAGCTCTCCGCCACTGTCACAGAGACCCTGACCTCAGCGCCTGTTTTCCTAGCAGCTCCGCTGAAGTTCGGTCCAGTCCTTCAGCACGTGCACTGGAGGGGAGCCTCAGCTGCTGGGGGTGTGGGGAAGACCCCAGGGTGCAGAGACGTGGAGGTCACGTCTTTGGAAGGCACAGCAGGTGGGAGTCACTGGTGGTCCTCCCATCGAAGGACTTGGACCTAGTGCTTCTGAAGGAAGGGCACGGCTTTTGGAGTCATCTTGTGGCAGCTATGAATAGCAGAGTGGGAACCAGATCTTGGAAGCCTTTTAAGAAGATGCTCTGCAGGGTGTTAAGTTAACCCTTCTGCACTTAAAAATCTAGTCTGTGCTTGACGCAACCACCAGACTTCACATGTCCCACCCACCAGTGGCTGCTTCCTGCTTCTGAGGCCTCGTGCACACATCACCAGGTGGTCAGGTGACTCCAGGGGAAAGTCGTCAGAAAGGGGACCCCTGAGCCCCCAGGAAGGCAGACACAGCTCGTGCCCCCGGCAGCCGTAAGCACCTGACCCTAGAGCCTCCCCAGCCAACCAGTTAGAAGTCACACCCCAACTTGCACGTCTGGTCATGGCAGCAGCAGGTGCCAGGGGACAGAGCGCTGGGCACTGGGCCGACAGTGAGAAGGGGACCTGGACCGGACAACAGGCCTGAGGACAGGAGCCGAGGCAGGGAAGGTGGGGGCCAGGCCTGGGCGAGGACGTCTGAGGTACCCGTCTTCCACTCCAAGGCCGACCCTCTGCTGCAGCCTGGCCCTGGGCAGTGCCCTCCTCAGTGCCAACATGCTGAGAGTCTTCCTTGTGTGTGAAATGACCCGTCCTGAGTCACCAAACCAACATGTGTGTAGACGGAATAGGACACGTGGCAGGAGGGCAGCAGGCCCAGCACCAGGAGGGCCGGCATATCGGGGGGAATCTGTTGTTATTTTGTGCCCTGTCCTGATGTAAGACTCATTTCAAAGAGTCTCAGAGCCCGGCTGGCAGACCCTGGAAGGTGCCTCACGTGTAGAAGGCATCGGTGATACCTGTCAACTAACAAGAGCTGGAAGAACTTCTGCCAGGGAAGCCTCACTCCGTGACTTCTGAGAAATGCTTTACTTTACGGGCCGGGAGAAAATAAACTTTCTGCTCATGGATGAGCTAGTTTCCGTTTCACAAAATGAGAGAATATTGGAACTGGAAAGAGCCTCTAAAGATGTTTTCAGCAAACTCTTCATTTTTGATGATGCTCCGAGGCTCAGAGATGCCTGGAGACTTGCCTGGGGTCACACAGCACGGGCAGTGGAACCAGCCTGTGGGCTCTGGTCTTCGGGCTGTCTGGTCTCCAGTGTGCTGACTCAGTCATGGTATATAGTTCTTTTTAAACATTGTCGAATCCTATTTGCTAATATTTTGTTCTGGATTTTTGCACTTACAATCATGAGGTGTTGATCTGTAGTTTTTTTGTCATTTGGGGGTCTGGTTTTGGTGTTAGGATGATGCTGGCCTCATAGAATGAATTAGGGAACATTCCTTCTGTGTCCATCTTCTGTAAGTGATTGTAGAGAACTGGCATAATTTTTCCTCAAGTGTTTGCTGGAACTCACCCGCAAACCCATCTGGGCTGCTGCTTTGGAAGGTTATTAACTGTTGACTGAGTTTCTTTAATAGATACAGCCCTATTTACACTGCCTGCTAGTTCTTGTGCAGGTTTTGGCACACTGTATTTTTTAAGGAATTGGTCCATTTCATGCACCTCATCAAATCTGTGAGCATAAAATAATTGACAGCATTTCCCTATCGGCCTCCATGCTGTGTAGGACCTGTGCTGATGCCCCTCTTTCATTTGACATCGTAACTCTCTCTCTTTTCCTTCTCAGTTTGCTCACCTGGAGGCTGATCAACTTCATTGGTCTTTTTAAAGAACCAGCTTTTGGTTTCTTTGATTCTTCTCTACTGATTTCCTGTTGTCAATGTTACTGATTTCTGTTCTAATTTTTATTATTTCTCTTCTACTTTGAGTTTAATTTGTTCTTCTTTTCTAGTTTCTTAAGGTGGAAGCTTAGATGATTAATTTTACATCTTTCTCCTGATATATATGCACCCAGTGCTGTAAATTTCCCGCAGAACACTGCTTTCACCGACTCCCGCAGATTTTTGATAAGTTATACTTTAATGTTCATTTAGCTCAGAAGTATTGAAGAATTCCCTTGAGATTGCTTCTCTGGCTCACGTGCCATTTACGATTGTGTTGGTTACCCTCCAGGTGTTTTGGAACTTTCTGTTAGTGATTTCTAGTTTAATTTCACTGTGACCTGAAAGCTGACGTTGTATAATTTTTATTTTAAATTTGTTAGGGTGTGTTTTATGGCCCAGAATGTGGTCTGTCTGGGTGATGTTCGTGTGAGCTGAGAAGAATGTGTGTTCTGCTGTTGCTGGAGGAAGTGGTCTGTAGCTGCCAGTTAGTCCAGCTGATTCAGGGTGTTGCTGAGTTCGGGTACGTCCTGGCTGGCTCTCTGCAGCTGGACCTGCTGGTCACTGACAGAGGGTGCTGATGTCTCCAACTGCAGACTTTCAAAACCTAGATCAGACAAATGCACATCACAGAACAGTCCTCAAGCACTGGAGCTCCCAGTGCCCAACAGACATTTATCCCAGAACTGCGGTCCCCAGGGCAGAGGGTGTGGGACCCCGGGCTCTCCCTGTGGCAGTGGGTACAGGCACGCTGTCTGGCTATTCTTCCCAGGCAGGAGGAAGGGGTTGGGTTGTGAGTCTGATGGTCGTGGGTCAGGCTGGTTGAGAAAAGAAAGTCCTTGGTTTCTAGGAGTCATTTGGTTATGAAACTGAGCGGACCGTGGATGTTTGCTTGGCAAGGACGTAGCAGAGCCCGGGAGGGGTCGGGGTGGTGTGGGGCTGCTTCCACGATGGATGTGGTACCCTGTTGACAGAAAACGTGGGCATGACCAAACATGGACATGTGGCACTGTGAGGCAGGCCCACACCAGCCTGGGGTGGGATTCAGTTTGAACTGCACTGAACTGAGGGCTCAAACGCATATCATGTCGTCAGCTTTAGAGCCGCGGGCAGCCAGCCCAGGAGACGCACACACAGCCCTCTCTGGGCAGCGTCGGGCCGGGCCCTGTCCTTGGTGCAGAGTGCCACGTTTGCTTCTGTGCTGCCACAGGAAACAGCGGGCCGTGGGTGGCTCTGGAGACCCCGGGTCCCCAGTGCTCGGGGTGGGGCAGACCCTCTGCTCTGACTCATGGCTGGAGAATGAGGCAGCCATCCTAGAGCCAGACCAGCCTGCCCGGCAGGGAGGGCAGCACCCCTTCCCGGGTCGCAGAAGGCAAACTAGCACCTTCCAGGTTTTCTGTGGCTCTCCACCTCCTCATCCCCCAAGTAAACCCATGTAAAGTAGCCACCAGCCCCCAGCCTCCAAGAGCTGCTCCAAGCTCAGCGCCAGAGCCACCAGGTCATGGAGCCAAGGGTGGGAGAGAGTGGGATGGGGAGAGGTGGCCTGGGGTGCAGGCCACCTGCCAGCATCTGCCAGCATCTGCCCAGTTGTGTAGGAAAGCCATGGCCCCGAAAACGTAGCAGGGACCCCACTGCCCACGTCTCACTGGGCTCTCAGAGGTCTCTAGTTCAGTCCTGGTCCCAGGAGAAACCCCAGCAAATGCATCTTCCTTTAACATAAACTTTAGTCTAGATCCACCCTAAAGTGCATTCTCTGCAACCTCTTATTGCCCCTAAAATGGACCAGTGGGCCTTTCCCCACCACCCTCAAGGTGCCATCGCTGATTCTTACCTGCGTCACACAGGACAGGACGACCCCCGGGGGGTGCACCGAATCCCACTGTGTTTGGTAACCGGGTGCTGAAGGCGTTGGCAGGATTCTGTTGTGGTCAGTGGGCACAGGGGAGGTTGTCCAGTGATGACATCCGCCTTTGCTGAAGTTGGTTAGGAGAGTGACCGGTCGCATTTAATGGCGAGACTGACAGGAAATTACCCCCAAGTGTGGGCACCAAACCCGCAGCCACGTTGTCTCACGGTGGAGTGGCCCTCTGCCCTCCCTTCCTTCAGGCAGAAGGGCCCCCACTGGGCCACAGGACCAATGGGCCACAGAACGCTGGCCGGGCCACGTTCCTCAACTGTGCCCAGTGTCCTGGGGGCCTGGAGCATGGAGCCACCATGGCCCTGCTGATGTCTTGTTCTGGGGGCACCCGTCGGGGGATGAGGTGCGGGAGGGGTTGGAGAAGCTCCAGCCCCCGGCAGGGTGGTGGAGGCCCGACATGATGACCTCTTCTGCAGGGATGGGCCGTGGTTTCACCTCGAAACCTCCTAGAGCCAGGTGCCCTCTTCCCCTGGGCGTGTCCCAATCATGTTTCCTACACCTTTATTTCATCCGTAGGAGCAGCGGGGCCGAGGCTCTGACCCAGGGGGGACCGGGCGGTGGGCAAGGTCACTGTGAAGACCTTGCCTGGACAGAGCCCCTTCCCCCCGGACACCAGCTGGTCTCCCCGGGAGCCTCTCCACCCGGGGTCGCACATCCCGCCACTCACCTGGCAGGACCCTGGCAGTGCTGCCACCCGCGATGCAGCTCACTCCCAGAGGCGTCCCTGCCACAGTGCCCAGGCTGTCCAGCGACGACTCGGGCTTTGCTGACCGAAGTGTCCAGGCTTCACCGTCCGGTCTTGGAAGCCCGCAGCCTACCTGTGGTCTGAGAGCCTGGCCAGGCCGGCAGAGCCGCAGGAGTGGCAGTCGGCCCTCGGCTCTGGGGGCTGCAGGCTGTTGAGCGATGGCCCCTCCCCTCCGTTGGGGGTCCCACCACAGGGCCACTGGCAGACTAGAGACCTGTTCACAGGGTTCTTAATTTTATGCACCTGTGTGTGCTTACACACACACATACACACATATACACATACACGTACATACATGTGCACACACATACACATACACGTGTGCATGCACTTACAAACATGCACGTACACATACACACATATATACACACCAGTTCAGTTACTTTCAGCGTTTTCAGCTTCATGATACCATGTGACCACTTGATAGCCTTTATCTTTTGACTGGAGGCCGGGCAGGCTTGTGTGTCTGGTGACCGGTGTGGCTCCCCTTCCAGAGCCCCGGAAGGGCTGGGGACCATCAGAGGCCACCTGAGCCACTCCGGGTTCTCCCATCTGCATCCTCCCCCTGCTGGTCTCAGGTTAGGAGGCTGTCGTCATGGGAACCGCTCCCTATGCAAGGCGGCCTCAGGAGCCCGGCTACTTGGGGGACTGGACCCCTCAGAGCCAGCTGCTTGGCGCCCCCTGGTGGCCAGATGACAGCCGCTCTCCTGAGTGTGCCCCATGCTCAGCTCCGGTGGATGTGGGAATGGGGCTGCTGTGTTCCCTGCACGCCTGCTCCCCTCTGGGCCTGGCGCTTGCCCATACCAGCTGTGGACCGCATTCAGGACGTTGGCTTCTGTCCTTTCTGCCAGTGCCAGTGCTGGGAGTAGAGAAGCACACTGGACTCGTTCCTACTAAAGTGTCTCTGACTTACCTTGAGGATGTGCACACCCCTGTGTACGTGCATTAAGGGGATTTCAGCACCACGACTCCCCTCACAACTCCAGCGGGAAGAGGAGGGGTCACACCAAAACACACCTTTGGTGGCCACTGCAGGCCGGTGGCTACAGTTTCAGACTCCACACGCTGCCTGTCTCATAGCACATCCCCTGCGGCTGATCTCCATCCAACATTAGAAAACCAGCCTCCACGAGAGCCATGAACTGTCCCAGTCCCAGGTGAGCACACTGTTCTAAGAGCACTTCTGTGCGGTCACACTCCCCCCTCACATGTGCACACACAAACCACACAGTGCTGCCAGGGCCTCCCAGTGGAGCTGAGTCCGGGCTACCCGTGCGCCCCGTGAACCCAGGGAGGGGGCTCAGAGTGGAGTAACTACCCCGGGCAGAGGCGGAGCTCTGGGCTGGATGTGGGCCTGCAGCGGGATGGTGTCGTCAGGTCACCCCTCGGGGTCTGGGTCTGTGCGGGCTCGTCTGCACGTTCAGGGAGAGGAGGGAAAGGAGCGGGAAGCTCTCGGTCTTCTGCCTCCTCCTCTGAGCAACTTCGCGGGTGTGTTACAGCTTCCTAATGGGCCCCACTGCCCCTCGCCGACCTCAGGGGCATCCAGGAGCATTAACGCATCTGCCTCCGTTCGTGTGTCTCCCCAGAAGGACAAGAAGAGCGGGCTGCGGAAGCTGCTGGCGGGGGCGTCCACCAGGAGGAAGTCCCGCTCCCCGCCGTCCACCTCCCCGACCCACGACCCCCAGCTGCCAGTGGACGCCGCGCTCCAGGGCGCAGTGGGACCCGACGTGTGCTCACGGTCTCTCCATGGCCGAGCAGGCTCCTGCCCTGTAGAGGCCGAGATGCAGGGGGCCCTGGGGGCGGAGCCGCTGCACAGAAAGGCGGGCTCCTTGGATCTGAGCTTCACGTCCCCCTCCCGGCAGGTGCCCCTCTCCATGGCCGTCCGCCCCGAGCCCAGGCCGCTGCCCAGAGAGAGGTAAGGGGTGGGCCCGGGTGTGGGGGGCTCTCTGCATCTGCAGCCACTTAGGAGCAGGATGACGGGGGTTTTCTGAGGATTAAGCCGTCCAGGCATCGCTCACTACCCACACCTGCTCGGGTGCAGCGGGAGGGCACTTCACGTTCTGAGCCATTGGGGTCCCAGCAGCTCTTCCTGAGGCCCAGCCACTCTGACACCTCAACGCAAAACTGCCTTCAGGGCTAAAACCTGTGAAATTGCCGGCATTCACCTGCTTTTTACCAAAGCCAGCAGTTTTGTAGAGTTCGGCCTAGAGTTTTCCAGATCAGGAAACAGTCCACAGAGGCCTTGGCAGGAAGGGGCCAGGGACTGGCGTCCAGCTGGGCGGGCTGGGTCCGTAGACAGCTTCAGATATGGACTGACTGCACCATGGGGAGGAATGCTTTCCTTTCTAAGTGACTTTGGCTTGGAAAACTGCTTAAATGGTAAAACTGGGAGCATCTCCTGAGAACACAATCTTGGTGTCAGAATCCTTCCCCTGCTTAGCCACACGGACCAATGTCAGCCCTTCCATGTGTCTCAGGACGTGTGGCCTGAGACACCACACACATTACATGCACACACACCATGTACAGCACAGACACTACAGACCCTCTCTCTCTCAATTCCTTCACTTCCCTCCCAGGGGAGCCTCCACCTTTGGGCGGCTCTCCCACGTCGGAACCTTCCTTATTCTATGGGACCAACCCAGTTGCCTGTGATTTCTGAATGTGGGTCCTGGCCCCTCCTCCAGGTCACAGGCTGGGGGCCCCTGGGAATGACAGATTCCTGCATGTGTCAAGGCTGACCTCTCCAGGTTTGTCTTCCCAGACCTCTCAAATTCGAGGCTCCACAGTCAAAGGTCTTAAAAAACCTTGTTCTAAAAAATCATGGAAGTCTATGATTAGAAAATTCCCATGAAAATTCAGGGAATTACTCCCTTTCTCTGGATACTCTGTCTCATTGGGGGGTTACTGGACCCAGAGACCCTCAGCTCCCTCCTTGTCCCCTGCACTCTGCACAGCTCATTAGTGATCAGAGTTTTAAAACCAGTCTACACCCAGTGTGCCCCAAATGCCATTTCCCCTCCCTCTGCGCAGCCCGAGGATGCCTGTGTCCCGCGGCCTGAAGTTGTGGCAACGGAAATGTCACCTTCAGGCTGGGGCAGCTCCCACAAACACCTGGACTCAGGTCGGTGTATGGAACTGACTTCGCAGCTGTGAGCTGAGTCCTGCTGTGGAGGCCATGCCCTCCCTCACCCCGATATCCGTGGGGTGCCTGCCATAAGGGGGACGGGGTGAAGAGCGGGTGGAGGAGGGGCCCCACTTGGCATGGCTGCAGACCTGCGTGGGCAACCACCTCTCCCTGAGGGTCTGGGGACACGGGAGCCGCTCTGACGGCCCTCAGAAGAGGGACCTATGGGTTGCAGTCCAGGGAGGCAGGTCTCATGTGTGAACTCAGAGCCTTCAGTGGGCAGTGCTCCAGGAGCCCTGTTTCTGGAAGCTGCTAAGGGATCAGGAGACAGTCTTGTCTCCCTGTCCAGCTGGGGTCCAGCCACGCCGCCCTCGCCCTCCCGTGAGTCACAATAAGGCAGCAGGAGGAACACTTGCCGCTTAACAGCCATTTCACCCAGAGGAGTGTCTCCATTTTTTGTAGTCCCAGACTCCACATGTGAAATGGGGACAGTAACGCCTGATGTTATGTGTGCCAAATGCCTAGATTAATACCTGGGCAAGTATGACTGCACCGGGGCCCCAAGAACCCTAACAACATGTGGGACGTCACGTACACAACACTGTGGCGGTGCTGGCGGGGCCTTGGGTGCTGCCCCCGCCCCTCCCTTTTTGATTGACAGGCTTTTCTCTCACATTCCCACCCTCCGTCTGTCTGTCCGTCCATCCGTCCTCACTTCTGCTGGCCTGTCAATTGTTTGGCTCTGTTGGGATTTAGAAATTTCTGGCTTTGACCTATTATGTGTCATGGCAGGTGGATTGATGGCTCCCAAAGACGTCTGTGCCCTAATCTCCCAAACCGAGCGCGAGGTCGCAGGTGCACCTAAAGTAGGGAGGTTACCCTGACCCTGCGGGACAGCCAGAGTCCTCACAGCAAAAAAGGAGCTCACGGTGATGAGGTGTGAGGAGAACTCAGCCCGCTTTCCTAGCTTTGGAGATGGAGGAAGAGGCCTCCAGCCAGGAACCCCAGAAGATTCTAGGGGCTGGAAACGGGGAGGGTACACCGTCTCCCTGGCTTCCACACCTGCACACCCAGCCACACCTCGACTCAGCCCTGGGAGGCAGTGCTGGACATCCGACTTACAGAACTGCTGGCAGAGAAAACGTGCACATTGTGTTGTCACTGTTTGTGGGAGTTCGTTACAGCAGTCGCAGGGACCCGACTCACACGGGGCTTAGCGTTTAGTGTCCAGGTGTGCTCTTACCATTCCCAAGGTCCTGGTGGGACACTGCTGTGATGACCACAGCCTGCTGCCCCCAGGACCCCATCCTCACCTGGGCCAGCAGTGGGCAGGTGCTCTCGAGGGGCCCCTCATGTGACACGGAGGATGCTCCCAACCCACACACATAGTGGCTACAGGCCAGTAGTGGCAATGTCTGGATTCTGCGCCTTTGACTCTTGAGTCTTAGCCTGAAGAGTAGCCATGTTCGACACACCTGGGTCACAGCCCCCTTGGGACACTCTCACTGACGTCCAACACGGAGTGGCTGCCATCCTCACTGCTCACTCGGACCAGGGTGTCTATAACGGGGCAGATCAGTGACTGTTGGCTTCTAGGAAGGATCTGGACAGAAACCTTAATGTTCGTCCCGTGGACATCCAGCCCACATCATCCACCAGAGCTCATTAACAGGATGGCTCAGAAACACCAAATTAGCTTTTTCTAGCAAATTACGCTTTAAAGTTGCTTGTTTGACATCTAGCAGTTGAGGCAAAACGTGTTCAGAGTGTGAGAAGTGATCTCACTCTGCGTTTTCTCCTTGGGGAGCTGAAGAAAGGGGACAGGCGTTTGTAGAGGCAGGAAGCCACAGGGTCAGTGCTGGTCCCGGTGGCCACGTGGCCTTGGGACTTGGGGTGTGGGAGCCACAGTCTGTGGGGCCAACTGATCTCACAGGCGCTGCAGTGTCTCTGTGGCCACCTGTCCTCTTCTGGGGAGTGGTCGGTGGGCAGCTGTTTCCACAGATGCTGGGCTGGAGGGAGGCCAGGGCTGTCCTCCCCTTCCTCCCCTCGTCCACACCCTGAAAGCTAGCGTCTGGCACCCAGGGACAGTGGTGGAAACCGGCCCCAGCCTGCACGCTGGCAGCCCCTTACGGCACTAGAAGAGCCGGGACAGCCAGCTTCCCCAGCACCAGGGGCTGCTCACCCACCCAGCCAGGGCGGGGCCCCGCTTCTCTGCCCCACCCCAAGGCTGGGAGCTCCCCAGGGCTGGGTCTGGATCTCCTCCGCGTGAGATCCCCAAGGCCCAGCAGCAGCTCCAGCTGCCCCGAGGCCGTGCTTCCCTGTCCAACCCGGACAGACCGGGCCGGGCCCTGCACAGGTGGCTGAAGGAGAGTGACGCGTTTTCATTCAGTGCCTTGGTTTTCAGATGTCCGCGCAGACTGAAAATCCTCCTTCCCGGGGCCCATCCCCCAGGGTCTGGTCACGTAGGTCCAGGCCCAAGCCTGGGGACATCACTCGAGAAAAGCTGACCCAGGATCTCTTGCTTTATAATGTCCTGGTTGCTCCAGGTCCAGAAAAACCAGGTTGGAGGCGCTGCAGGCAGAACCCCTTGAAGACCCTCGGGACAGCTACCTGCCAGACCAGGGCGACCTCCTTCGGGGGCCCCTGGTGTGGCCATGGCCTGGGGAACAGCCACCTGCCACCTCCCCCAGCCAGCCAGGGGGCAGGACCCCACCAGGCGTGCCAGGGAGGCGGGGAGGGGCAGCCGTCCTCAGACAGGGGGCGCCCAGGCAGCCTGGGGGCGCAGTCTGCATCCTCCCCAAGGATGCCGCCCCAGCTCGTGCGACTCGGGAGGAGGACCGGGCCAGCGCCCTTCTGGGGAGAGGTTCGTGGGCGACGGGAACCCAGCCTTTCCCCGCTTTGCGTCTGCGTGACTTGCGTTGCGTGATTTGCATCTGCGTGACTTGCGTTGCGTGATTTGCGTCTGCGTGACTTGCGTTGCGTGATTTGCGTCTGCGTGACTTGCGTTGTGTGAGATGCGTGGCGTGAACTTGCGTCTGCGTGACTTGCGTCTGCGTGTCGGGAGCCCCCCGGATGTGGTTCGGAGCCCGGGAGTGTGGCGTGGAGCGGAGCGCTCAGGGGTGGAGGGCAGGGGCGCGGGCGGCCGGGCAGGAGGGCACCGGGCAGGAAGGGGTTGTAGGGGAGGGAGGACCTCTCCACCCCTCTCTGGGATGTGCCCGGGCCCAGCTCCTCGCACGCCGCCCTCGCCCGTAAGGGTGTGAAGGGTGGGGACGCGGCCCTGCGAGGTACCCCCGCCTGGGCAGACGGGCAGCTCTGCAGGTGGCGGCTGACCCCCTACCCCGTCCCAGGTGTTTCAGAGGAAGCGGGTCCCGGGGCGCCCCTACCCCAGGCCGCCCCGGAGCGCTCACCGAGGTCTGTCTCCACAGGTACCGCGTGGTGGTCTCGTACCCGCCCCAGAGCGAGGCGGAGATCGAACTGAAAGAAGGGGACGTGGTTTTCGTGCACAAGAAGCGAGAGGACGGCTGGTACAAGGGGACCCTGCAGAGGAACGGCCGCACCGGCCTCTTCCCCGGCAGCTTCGTGGAGAGCTTCTGAGCTCACGCCTGGCGGGGACCCTGCCTCTGCGTCACTTTAGGGTGGTCTTGAGGGAGCAGATGCCAGGGCTCGTTTGGTCTACAAGGCGGGGCTGGGCGGGGCACTGGGGCCCAGCGAGCCCTGGGTGTCACCTGGGTCCCGTTGCTGCTCGCCCCGTCTATACCTCAGTCACCTGCCACCCAAGGTCTTCACCGGCCGGTCCCGCGGGGCCAGGTGTGAGCAGTGCTTCCTGCCTTGCCACCACTGTCCCCTCTTTCTTGTGCTTCTTTTACGTCTTTTTACTGCAAAACTGTTAGACTTCACAAATTTCTAACAGGACGTACACTGCCTATTTTTCTTACATCTGGTGCTGCCTTTTTGTAAAACCGGTGAGGTCTTGGTTGAACTTGAAAGAAAAAATGTCTGGGGAGACATCAAATGGGCAGGATCTTACAGGCACCACGGGAACCAGGAGGGCTAGGTCCTCATGGCCACGGTGCCCTGTGGGGCAGAGGGGCACTGGGTGTGGAGGGAGTTTGGGAAAGCCGGTCTCTGGAAAGCTCCGCCAGAGCACCTGCCCTGTCTGGACAGGGACGGTCAGTGCTGAAGAACTGGACGTTCTGATGAGCGCTCACCGTGAGTGCCTGTGGGGGGTGGGGGGGGGCAGTGAAAAGAACAGGAGGTCGACCCCAGGCCCAGAGGCGGAGCTCCTCGTGGAGTGACCACGTACTGCCTCCTCGACTCAGGACTTCTCACTATCGAAATGCACGGGTTTTACCACAGTTCAGAGTTACCACCTTGTGAAGGTTTTGCCATTTTTCCTTAAAATAAATAACTGCTCTGCCATCAGGCAGTGCAGACCTCGGTCTAGAGACCCGGGGATAACCAGGGCTTTGAGGGGTCGTGCAGACCTGCAGGTCCGGGGAGCAAGGAGAGGAGGGGGCGGCTCTGATCCTGGGACCTTCCCCATCCGGGGTCCCCCTTGGGAACACTTTCTTATCAGCCCGGAGTCACAGCTCCTAAACTCTCTCTTTACGAAGCCACTCAGGTGTAAATCAGGCTGAAAACAGTAGCTTTCGGTGGGATCACTGCGGCGACAGCTGGACTCCCACTCCGTGGCTTGCATGCTGCATCACAGGAAGGTCTGTCTTCCAAATTCCCGCGTTCGGATGTGGCAGCCAGGTGGCCTCCATGCTGGCGGGTCACCCCTTGGGAAAGCCTCTCTTCCTCTCTCCAGAGGATAAGAGACTTAATAGAGTTGAGAAATTTGTTCTGAATCAAAGGGGGAAAACTCCAGTTTATACATGGAGCTGTGTGCCGAGTTTATGAGAACCAGCCCATTTGCACAAAAATTGTGTGCATGTCTAAAATTACGTCATCAAAAGTCGTTTGTGGATTCACACTGCTGAGACACGTGTTCTCCAGTGAAACCAGGTCTGAGTCAGTCCCCAGATAATAGGAACGTCTTTTTTTTAAACGAAGGCAGTTACCAAGCAACAGAACAGACTGATTGGGCCCTCATCCTGATGCTGAGAGGCCCGTGGAGGCGGCGCTCAGGGCCTAGCCCCCCCACCCCCGCAGGAGCACACGGGGTCCGGGACCAGCACCAGGGCCGCCTAAGGAAGGAAAGTGACTCCAGGGCCGAGGCCCCCTCGCAGGCCGGGCTCCGGGGAACAGGCCACGCACGACCAGCCCCCCTGCTCTGGGCTGTTTTCAGACCCTCGGTGGTCCCATCAGGCCCCCACAACCACGTAACCACAGACAGCAGGAGCAGAATAACCTTCCATCAGGCCATCTTGCCTGGAAGGACACTCTTGTTCTGGCTGCTGAAGTGAACCAACCCTTTGCCCGGTTCCTCATGCACCTTGGTCCTTACATGGCATTTGGGGCCAAGGCGACATGCTTTGAGGAGCAGGGTAGAGTCCACAAACCATGCAGTGATGTCAGAGGACACCAGGCCACAACAGGGTCGCGGGCTCGGAGTGGGGTGGGAGCAGGCAAGCGCTTCCCCGCAGCCTCGCGGGTCAAGTCGGGCTCTGGCTGGGAAGTTCTTTGTACTTTGTGCAGTCCACACACGCACCCTTGCTTCTGTTATGCACAAATGTCAGTGTGTGATTTTGAGGAATGGACAGTGATGACAAACCATGATGCCTGTGTTTCCGAGTCTTTAAATAAAGCTGAACAAGGAGAGAGGTCTGGTGTCTGGACGAGGGTAGCAGTGAGGTGGGGCAGGGCTGGGCAGGCGCCTCCCACGTCCCCGCAGCCAGCCGGTGGGCTACAGCCGGGTGCCTCCAAAAGCTTCTGTGTGGGGGACTCAGGATCTGTGTCTGGTGGCAGGTGCTGAGGGGACTGGGGGGTGCCAGAGGGCCTCGCCCAGCACACGCTGAAACTCTGCCACTGCCAGGCAGGTGTGCACGGCCTCTAGGTCCCCTGCAGGGTCGTGCTTGCCTGGAAGGGCAGTGACTTTCTGCAGACAACGCCCCTCATTTCTTGTGGGAAGCCTTCATGTCAGGAGTATTCAATACCTGTCAGCCAGGAGGGCCTGTACTGACCGCCTAGATGAGCGTGCTCACCACCCCGCCTCGTGTGTCCGACCTGGGGTGCCTGAGCTGTGGGGCCCTGCTCTCTGGAACACAGTGTGGAGGGTGCCCGGGACCCCCAAGCAGGCAGGGCGTCAGCATGCTGCTGATCTAAGGAAGGGGTCCTGTCCCCAGTCAGCCAGAGTGAAGCCCAAGGCCGCAGGGGGGCTGTTTCCTGAAAGGCCTGCCACCTCCTGGCCGGGGTTCACCCCGACGGCCTTTGACCATCTATCACCTGAGCTGGAGGGGAGCTTAGCAAAGAGCTACTTTGTTCTTCTACACAAATGAAATTACCTCCTGTGAGACTGAATAACAGAGCCCGGGAACAGGTGGGAGGCCGGGGCCAGCACTGCAGTAAGATGCGTGCACCCACCTCTCCAGCAAGCAGACGAGCAAGCGAGGTCAGAGCTGCAGTGCCCAGATCTCGTGGCCCAGTGGATCACCAAGACTCAAAGCTGAGTCTGCTCACCAAGTCTCAAAGCTGGGTGCTGAGCCAGGCCCTGGGATGTGTGTCGGGCCTGAGAGCCGGGGTGGGGGGAGGGGAAGTAGGGCCATCACGACCTGTGGGAACACGGCAGGCAGGGCCATCCTGACCGCAGGGACGGACACAGCGACTCTCTGGGCCTGGAATGCAGTCTCAGCAGGGATGTGGTGGGTCTGTCTGAACACAAAGGTGAGGGCAAGGCAGGCAAAGGGGGACGGGATTCCTGGTGGGGAGTGTCTGGCAGTGTCCCCGGGGGACAGAGGAAGCTGCAGGACCAGAAGGAACTGCTGAGTAGGAGGCTCCAGACCAGGGGGGAGGAGCGGGGAGATGGGCGGAGGCCCCCACATAGGACGGGCTGCAGAGAGGCGTTTCAGCAGGGCCAGGGCAGGAAGAGCCCCAAGCCTGTGAGGAGGGGGAGCAGCAGAGATGGGAGCTGCACACTGGCCATTGCTGCAGAGACTAGTGGGGTTTGAGTATTTGCAGGACAAGGGAAACTGTGCATGTGCGCGGGTCCCCAGGAAGCGGTATCGGGGGTCAGGTGGGCAGGGCAGCGTAGGCAGGACGGTCAGGCCCTGTCACCTCGCCCACACCCTGGGGCCTCAACCTGAGGATGGTGGGTGGGCTTGAAGACAGTGCTTCCTGCTCTATTGTTTGTGGAATAAATCTCATGTTATCTGTCCCCCCGGCCCTCAGCCTTCTGGCAACAAAACTGCTCTTTTCTTTAAAAAAGAAAAATAAGCAGCTCTTGCCCTTACTTTCGAGACCGCTGTTTGTGCTTTGGGTTTCAAGAGTCTGATGAACAGACAATTCCCAGAAAAGGAACACAAATGGCCGGGTACGAAAAGATGTTTAGCCTCACTCCTCATCAAAGAAACATGAATCCAAATTACACTGCGACTCCCTCCCCGCCTTCAGACTGGCGGAGACCCACAGGGGGAAGCTGCTCTGCCCGCAAAGCCGTGGGGAAGCGGCCCCACCTGCTGCGGGGACGCAGGTGCCTGAAAGCAGGGAAGCTGCGCAGCCGCCCTTGTGCGTGAGCAAGAGGGTCTCAGGGATGAGAGCGCAAGGCGCAGGGTTGTCACGACACGAAAGGACAGAAGATGAGAGGCCCCCAGCCGGAGACCCGCGAACACGCACGGGGCGCACGAGCACGGAGCCCGCGCACTTGGGCACATCTATTCCTTGGTTCCGCGCACAGGGCCCAGGAGGTGACACGGATTTGCAGTGTCTCCACGTGGACTGTTGATGGAACAAGTGAGCAGCACCGTAAACAGCACACATGTTTGTCTGTGCTTGTATTTGCTGGCTTTTGCGTGAGCACTAGCCACGCTGGTGCGGAAGTTCTGACGAGAACGGCTGAAGGATGGAAGGAAACAGGACAGCGCAGCGTGGGCGTGGGGCGGCTCTGGATGACCCTCTTCACGTGGCGCTTACTTTTTAGTCTGTAAATATCTTACACACTCAGGAAGTAATTTTCAATTTAAAAATCAAGCGACCTGTTTTGAAAGCAGGAGCTGAACACAAGCTGCCTTTTCTGTCCCATGAATAGGGCCTCGTGTCCAGCGCTTGTCCGGCCCCCGAGCCGCTTGGACGAGGCCTGGGCCGGCCCTGCGTGGGGTTGGGGGAGTAGCTTCTGGGCTGAGAGTGAGTAAGGGGAGGCAGGGTGGAGGCTTCAGGACAGGGACAGTCAGGAGAAGAGAGCCTGGAAGAGGGGGAAAGAATTCAGAGCCTCCCTGAGCCACTCCCCGGGCCTCGCCGGACCCTTCCTCCCTCTGGGGGCCTTGCACCCAGGCGGCCCTTCACCCCGGACCTTTGAGAATTTGGTCGCAGCACTTTTCCTTGGACATCAGTGCTGCTGAGGTTTTCCTCTTTTCTGACGTTCAGAGCTGCAGTCCTGACAGGGGTTTTCTGATGTGGAAAACTCCCACCCCCGGGTGGGTCAGAGTTCAGCAGCCCTTGAGGTCCAGGCTGCCCTGGCCTGTCTCCCTCCTCCCTTCTTGGCCACTGAGCACTGACTTGTAAAGGGGAGAAGTGGAGAGGCCCTGCAGCACCGCGGAGTTATTAAAATCATGGCACGTTCAGTACCTTCCCCTGAACGCAGCCCTTTAATGTGCCTCGTAAATATGCATCAGAGCCCTAATCAGGGCGAGTCATCCTGGGATGCCGTCTGAGCTGCCGCCTGGTGCGTCCCTGATTTATATTTTTTCAATGAACTCATCAAAGGACCTGGAGCTTAATCAAAGGCTTCGGAATCTTCTGTGTGGCCAAGTCAAATCACTGTCAGTCCAAAGGGAGGTCTCTAGGGGCATACCCCAGGGCTCAGCCCCGCAGAGCATTCTGTAATTTAAGTGAAGGCATCCAGGCATGAATATCACATCTATCAATTACGCAGAATCTGAGGGGACAGTTGGATACAACAGTCGCTGAATCAAGGGCATAGCTCCCTCGAGGGAAGAGAGTCACGCACAACCCAAATAACTTATGTGTGAGGGCCAGCAGTTTATTGTACTTGACCAGCATAGCGTGCTCGTCAAAAGGGGGGTGTCATGTGAGTAAGTGCAAAACTGCGAGGCAGGGGGTTGGAGGGGAGGTTCCTGCCCAACGGGCGTCCGGCCAGGAGGCTGGCTGTGTGGCCCGCGAAGGTGTTAGTGGCCACACAGCTGCCCTCGGGGATCAGGACTCAGAAGGGACTCCCAGGACAAGTGGGCAGGCCTGGAAGGGGAGGGGCTTCTCCTCAGTTGTAGATGAGGTCACTCTCCAGGCTTTGGGAGTGTCTGTTCATACAGACGGTCATGTTGCATCAGCCAATAAAACTGTAAAAACTGTTTTAAACTATATGTTTTCAAAACCTGAAAGCCCTTTGATCAAGTGAAATCTTCTCTGGAAGCCCAGCTTATAAACCAGATGAGAGCAGGACAGTTCTTGAAACGGGTAGGGGCCCAGAAACCCGTTTCTCCGGGCCCCCCACAACCACGGCTCTCATAGAGGCCTGTGCGGCACAGCACAGCAATTCCTGGGCGACAGGAGCCAAGTGAGGTGTGTGAGTCAGCGAGGGCCACCACCACCAGGACCACAGCAGGGCTTAAACTCCAGGTTTGACTGCCCGTGGCCTGGAGGCTGGCAGTCTGAGGTCAGGGTGTCAGCAGGGCTGGTCCTCCCGAGGCCTCGCTCTGCATCTGTGTCCCGATCTCTTCTCTTCAGGACCCCAGTCCCGTCGGACTAGAACCCACCCACTCGACCTCGTATAACCTTCCCTACCCCTTTAAAGGCCCCACACCCAGCACTCACACCTCAGCTGTATGGCGCAGAATTTTTTGTGTTTTTGTGTTTAAGTTCAAAATAGTTTGTAAACTTGGTGGGTTTTTGAGCTGTCAGTTTTTTAGAATTATGTTGTTTAATTTCTGAATATTTAGAAATTTCAATTGCTGGTTTGATTTCATTGTGGCCAGAGAACACGCTGAATACAGTTTCAGCCCTCTGAAATCTCCTGGGGCTGGTTTTAGGGCCAGAAGAGGTCTGTGTTGGTGGATGTTCTGCTGCTGTTGGTTGGCATGTTCTCCGAATGTCAGTCGGATCAAATCGATCGATGGTGCTGCCCCAGTCTTCCGTGTCTGTGTCAGTTTTCTGTTTGCTTGTTCTGTCAGTCACTGAGAACGTTGCTGAGGTTCTGGCTGCCGTAGTGGGTTTGTCCTTCTCACGGCTGTGGGATCTGCTCTTCTCTTTTCAGTTCTGTTGGTTTTTTGCATCGTGATTTTTGGCTCGGTTATTAGGTGCAGACACGTGTAAGATTGGTAAGTTCTCGTGGGGAACTGGCCCCTTTGTCATTTAGAAATGACCCCGTTTGCCCCTGACAGAGCTCCTTGTTCTGAACTGTGTCTCACATTAATGCAGCAACTGTAGCATCTGTTTTCCGTGATGTCTTTTTTCCATCCTTTTAATCTCTCTCTGTCTTCATATTTAAAGTGATGTTTTAGTAGACAGTTTATATTTATGCCTTTAAAGTCCAGTCTGACAGTCTCCACCTGTTAATATTGGAGTGTTTTGAACATTTACAGTAATGGAATTGGGTTTAAATCTACAGTCTTGGTAATTTTTTCTTCATCCATCCTTTCTCTTTTCTCCCTCTTTTCCAGACTCCTTTGGATTAATGTAGTATTTTTTATGTTTCCGTTTTATTGCCTTTTTTGGCTCAAAAGACATACTTCCTTGTTTTCAGATTTTGTGATTGCCTTAGAGTCTGCAATACGTGTCTTTAATTATCGTTGGTAATTAAGTTACCGTGGTGTTAAACGTGCACGTTATGCCACCTCATGTATTTTGTAAGCATTTCGTTATGAAGTGTGCATATGAAGTGTTACCCTTCGCACCCTTTGGGCTGCTGTCGTCATTCATTTTCCTTCTTCACATGTCATGAAGCCCACAAACTATTTTTGCTTTAAACAATTGATTACTTTAAAGCAATTTTTAAACTAGAGAAAAACAGTCTTTTCGTCACTCACATATTTACCATTTCCAGTTACTTTGTGTAGGTTTGAATTTCCTTTTGGTGTCATCTTCCTTGTGCCTGAGAACGTCCTTCAACGCTTCTTGCAGTCCAGGTGTGTTGGCGGGGGGGGTTCCTCTGCAGTGGCGTTTCGCCTGCCCCAGTGTCTTCATCTTGCCTGTGGTTTTGAAAGGCACTTGCCCTGGCGTGGAATGCTGGGTGGCTTTGTTCGTGCAGCGTTTTAAGCGGTGTTGTCGTCTCATGGTCTGCGCTGTTCTTGACGATGCGTCTTTGCTTGATCCTAACTCAGTTCCTCTCTGTGCAATGTGCCTCCTTTACTCTCTTGCCTCTGCGCTGGCTTTCGGGAGTTTGATGTGTGTTGTATGCGTGCTTTTCACCTTCTCTTTGGGACTGCTGAGCCTCTTGTTTTGGTGTATTTATGGTTTCCATCAAATCTGGAAAATTTGGGTCATTATTTCTTCAGTCTTTTCCTGTCCCTCGTTGTTTTCTAGGGCTTCTGTGGCCAGTCGGTGTCCCACAGCGCGCCGATACTCCCTGACATCTGTTCCCAGTCCTTTTTCCCTGTGTGTTTCATTTCATAGTTTCTACTGCTCCGTCGTCAAGTTCGTGCTCTTTTTAATGGACTCTCGGATCCGCTGCTGGGAGCGTGGGGTGTGTTGTTCTTATCTGTGAGTTTGTGTCTTTTTCAAACCCTCCGTTTCTGTTTCCATCACGTTCTTGCTTTTCTCTCCCTGCACATGTGTGGACAGTGTTTGTAACAGTAGTTTCAATGTTTCTGTGTCCTAACTCTATGCACTGTGTTTTCTCGGGTGTGTCTCTGGTGATTGACTTTAAATCTTGTGATCGTACCTCCGGTATCTCCGGGGGCTTGCTAACCCTGTATCAGATGTTGTGGGAGGCTGGACGTGGGGAGCTGGGTGCTTGTCTTCCTTCAGGTGGTTCTGGCTTTGTTCTCGATTCAGTTAAATCCCTTGGAATCAGCCTTACCTTGAGACTGTTTTTGAGTTTTGTCCAAACAGTTTCATCCCGGAGCTAAATCGGTCTTGTCACTGAGGCCTCTCATTTTGGGAGGTGGCTTCCTGCCTTGTGCGCATGAGAGCATGGCGTCCGTTCCCTACCGGCCAGCTCTTCACAGTGTGGACTGTTAGGACTCACCAGTGAGCTCAGGGAAGTTGCAGGAATCCTGCAGGAATCAGTGGCACTTCTCTATGTTAACAATGAAACATCTGAAAAAGGAATTTAAAAAGTCTCCCACCCACAGCAGCATCAAAACAATGAGACACCCAGGAACAAGTCTGACCAAGAAGGTGAAGGGGGGTGGGCTGGAGGAAGGGGTCAAAAGGTACAAGTTTCAAGTTATGAGTTAAATAGACACCGGGACGTTGGCTGTGATTAACATAGTTCCCGCTGCTGTGTCAGACACCGGCGCTGTTAGGAGATTAAACCCTGAGAGTTCTCGTCACAAGGGAAAAAAGTGTTTTCCCCCTTTTTGTTTCTTTCTTTTTTTTTTTCTGTTGTATTTCTGTGAGATTATGGATGTTAACTGAACTCACTGTGGTGACTATTTCCTTTGAAAGTCAAATCATTATGCTGTACACGGTGCTGTGTGCCAATTACACACATAGATCAGGGGAACAAAACAGCCCAGAAACAAACGGCTGCATTTACACTCGGCAGACATTCAGCCCAGCAGGGAGCGGATAGTCCGCCGACACACAACGTCGGGAAAACTGGATGACCATGTGCAGGAAAATGAAACTGGACCCCTGTCCTATCCCGCTCACAAAAATTAACTTGAGATGGATTAAAGACTTAACATGAGACCTGATACCATGAAGCTTCTAGTAGGAAATGTAGGGAAGAAGCTGCCTGACGTGGGTCTTGCAGTGATTTTTGGATATGACACCAAAAACACCAGAAACAAAAGAAAAAACTAGCTAGTGTGGCAACAGCAAACTAAAAATTTTCTGTGTAGCAAAGGAACCAATCAACAAAATGAAAAGACAACCTACAGAATGGAAGAAAGTATTTGACAACCGTGTATCTGATAAGGTGTTAATATCCAAAAATATATAAATAATTCCTATAACTTAGTAACAAAAAAAATTTGGCTTTAAAAATGGGGAGCAGAACTAAACAGACATTTTTCCAAAGAAGATCCACAGATGCCCTCTGTGAGCTGTTACCTCACACCTGCCAGAAGGGCTGTTGTCAAAAAGATAAGAAATGACAAGTGCTGGCAAGGACGTGGAGAGCAGGGCGCTTCCTGCACTTCTGGTGCGAATGTGAATGGTGCAGTCCCTGTGGAGAACAGTGTTGGAGGTTCCTCAAAAAATTTTAAACAGAACTGTCCCATGATCCAGCAGAAATGGAATTCTCGGTGATCCAGCAATTCCACGCCTGGGCATAAATACAAAGGAGACGAAAAGAGGGCACTGAAGAGACATCTGCACCCACATATTCACTGCAGCACTGCCGACGGCAGCCAGGATGCGGGAACAGCCTGCATGTCCATCACGGTTAAATGGACAAAGACACGTGTGTGTGCACAGTGGACTATTACGCAGCCTTGAGAAGGAAGGAAATCCTGTCATTTGCAGCAACATGGCTTGACCTTGAGGGAGGTAAGTCAGACATAGAAAGACAAATACTGTATGATCTCACTTATATTATATAAAAAGCTGAACTTGTAACAGGGGACAGTAGAGTGGTGGTCACCAGGGGCTGCAGCGCTGTGAGGACTGGGGAGACACTGTTTTAGGGCACAAACTTGAGATGAATACACGAATCAGTCCTGGAAGCAGCGTGCAGCATGGTGGTTAGAGGACAGCGCTGTGTTATGGACTTCAGAGTCCCTGAGATGAGACGTCAGGTGTTCCTGCCACAGAGAGGAGGCGACAGTCATGTGAGGTAATAGGAGTGACAGCAACTGTCATACGTCAGTGCATCAGATCAGCACACTGAGTACCTTATACTTACATGGTGTCATGTGTCCATTAAACATGTGCTTAATATGTCATCTCTCAGTAAAAGTAAAGTCAAAGAATAGACTGAAAATGAAAAACCATATGATCATTTCGATAGATGCAGAGAGAGCATTTGACAAAATCCAGATCCAGTTCCAGACTGAAAAAACAAAACAAGTCTCTCAGACTGTGGAGTCCGCCTCAGGACCTCACAGCCCCACTGCTGATGCCGTTAGCAGTGACACAGTGAAGACTCCGCTCCTCTGGCCGCTTCACCCCTGACTCCACACAGCCGAGGGCCCGAGAGGCCTAACCCCGACCTCGCCCATGCTCAGGGCTCCTGTGTGCTCCAGTATCTGGCCCGCCCAGTGTCTGGCCCTGGGATACAGCAGTGACTGTGGCCAGCAAGCTCCCTGCCCTGCACGGCTGCTTCCAGAAGGGCATCAGATGCTCCAACCAGAGCGGCCGCAGGAAGGAAGCTGATGTTTCCTGGGAGGCGGGGCAGGAGCAGCCTCATGAGCCCGGGGCTGGAGGGACCAAGGCAGGGAGGTGTGGAACTGGGGATGCCGCAGTTGGGGGCTGTGCTCCGAAGGCCACCCTGGCCTCTGTAGGGGGACGGGTCAGCGAGGGCAGAGGGGAGCCAGGGGGTGTGCACTGCCTAGGGTCAGCTGAGGACACAGTGGCCACTGAGCCCGGCTCCCCTGTACCTGTGTCCTCTGATGCGGCTCCTCCCAGAGAGGTGGCCCCGCAGCCTGACCTGCCCTGGGCCTGCGGAAGCCTGGCTCCCTGCCACCTGCTCTTGGGACCCCTGCCACTGCACGAGAGCGGGCTCGTGGTCTCCAGGACGGGGGCAGGGCACAGGGAGCAACCGAGCTTTGTCGCCTGTCCTGGGTCCACAGAGCTGTCTCGCCCACCTGGAGTCTCATGGGGAATAATTGCTTGAAGCCATATTTGTGTGGGGGGGTTATTACTCAGGAACAGCACTGCTGCCCCTCTGCCCGTTGATCTACCTAGAAAAGTCGTCTGTGCGCCTCCCGTCTGCCTATGACCGTATCTTGCTGTCATTTGGGGCACCCAGCGACCTCACTGCTGAGAAACCCAGGTTCCCTATCCGTGCTTCCCTCTGGGCACTTTGCTCCCTACTTGAAAGCGCCTCTCTTCTCTCTGGCTGCCATCCCGGCCTGGCCCTAGTGCTGCTCTGGGATCTGGGGACACCTTTCATTTCTGTCCACATGTGTCCCCATGTGATCTCAACTCCAAGACCGCCAGCCACATCTGCAGACGCTCTTCTCCCCCACCTCCCCCCCAGATTCCACCCAGGAGCCTGCTGCCTTCTGGGCCTATCTTGGCCCTCCAGGCATCTCCATTTCCTTCCCCAGATCTGCACCTGCTCCTGGCTTCCCTGTCCCTGGTCACAGCACCACCAAGTGTCCAGGTCCGAGCCAGAAGCAATTTCTTGTCCTGCCAGGCGACCCCCACTCATGCCTCCTGGAACCTCCCCACCGCCCTCCTCCCCCTCCCCCCAGCTCTCTTCCCTCTACCCCACCCACCCCTGTCATCTCCACCACCTGAAGCTGCACCTTCCACTCCACCTACAGTCCAGTCCACCCCTCTCACTCAGGCAGAGGGACTTCTTCCTAACACTCAGGTCTGGTGGAGTCACACCCTCACTCAGACTCCTCCCACTGCCCTCGGTGGATCTCCCCCAGCCCTGGCTCGGGCCCTACCCTGTGCAGGTCAGGAAGCAGTCTGGGCAGCACATCCCTCCTCTCTCCCGGCTGATCGAGCATCCTTAAGGTCTCGATACAGTGTCAGTTCCTCTGGAGACACTGTGCCCCGACCCTGTCAGGTCCAGGGTGAACCATTTGTGAACTTCACTGTGCCCTGGGCTTCTCCACCTCTGAACCCTGGACATGGGGCAGAGCCACAGTGATGTCTGCACACAGACATGGAGAAGAAAAAATGATTATAGGACCTGTTTCCTATGTGTGCTTGTTTAAATATGTGCTCTGCCAAATTAAAAAACAAGCATTGTAAGCTTTTTGGTAAAAACACATTCACAGAAGCTGTGGCAGGTAATTTTTCAAGCCATCAGAAGGCTTATGGGGGAGCAGGGAGAGATGTGTACTAGGAATTAAGGATGAGCTTCCTAGCAGCCAAAGCAAAAAGGGAAGGTGTAGGGGAGCTCCAGAGGTCCCACTGGCTTATAAAGGAAGTCAGAGCCTGATTCTTTGCAGAAACAAACTGCTTATGGAGATGAAAATGGAGATAAGAACTATTTGATTGCCATGTAGACAGTTAGGAACTTACTGGAGAGTAGTATCACCTACAAGTCTGTGTTTGCCCAGAAGTCTGTGAATCCAGCTGCCTCCTCACCAAACATGAAAGAAAGATTTGGGCTCCATGGCCACGGGGTCAGGGCCAGAACCAGCTTCCTGGGGGCCGTGATGCCCTGCAGTCAGAAGCACCTCAATGTGGAGGGTTTTTGAGAAGAGAATCAAAGAACCGAGGTCCAGCTGAGCAGCTGCACAGTCTACAAATAACATCCCACTTTTCTTTGGGAAAAAAATTTAAATGGAGAAAAGGCTGACCCTCCTTCACAGGGGTTGGAGAGAGGGCTGTGTGAAGCACGGGGGTCTTGCAGAGCGACGTCTGTCCTGTGGCCCCAGGGAGGCTCAGTGCCTCCTGTAGGGACTTGCGGCCCTCCAGCTCCGAGTCAGAGGCAGACCCCATCTCAGAAGAGGGAGGCCAAGGCCCAGGTCAGTTCTTCTGAGGATAAGTAAGTAGAACTGTAGGGGAGCCTGCCTTGCCTGCTCAGACCTCGTGCACCTGCTGCGTGAGTAAGAGGTAACGCTGTGCTGGCTGTCCATGCACCCGCACCTGCCCTGCACGAGTAGGACGGGCCTTCCCACGCTTCGCGGCGTGTCGATTTTCTCTTTTCCTGTAGATTCTTACTTCTTTTCTGTTTAGAGAAGACTTTTCAATAAGATCTAAATTTAAAAAAAAAAAACCTTTTAGGATAGGTTTAGTATTGCTGTATTCTTTTAGTTTTTGCTTGTCTGAGAACTTTCTCTCTCCTTCTGTTTCAAATGATAATCTTGCTGGGTAGAATATGCTATGTTGCAAGTGTTTTCCTTTTCAAGACTTTTGACTGTATCTTACCACTCCTTCTGGCCAGCAATGTTTGTTGAGAAATCAGCTCAAAGCCTTAAGGCTGTTCCCTTGTATGTGACTGTTTTTCTCCTGCTGCCTTTGGAAGCTTCTCATTAACTTCCCCTGTTTTAATTATAGTATGTCTTGCTGTGGATCTGTTTGGGTGCATCTTCATTAGGGACCTTCTGTGCTTCCCATACCTGGGTCTGTTTCCTTCTTTAGGTTTGGGAAGTTCTCAGCCACAATTTCTTTAAATACATTTTCAGTCCCCTTTTCTCTTTCTCCTGGGGTCCCTGTTATGCTTGGATTGTCACACTTTCTGTTATCTGGTAGGTCCTGTGTCTTGCTTTCATTTTTTTTTTTTCATTTGTCTTTCTGTCTCCTGTTCTGATTGGGTGATTTCCAGCATTTTATCTTTCACATCACTTTTTTGTTCTTTTGCACTATTTAGCTTGCTGCTGTCTCTGTAGCTTAGCTTTTATCACAGCAAATGAGTTTTCTGATTTTGTCTGGCCCCCCTTCATAGCTTCTGGTTCCTTTTTACGGCCACCTGCATTTCTGCTGATAGACTTTCCTCATTCCTGAAGTATTTTTATTACCTCCTGTTTGAATTTGGTCCCTGGTAGATGGAGAGGTCTGTTCCATTGTTCATTCTTCCAAAGGATTTCTCTTTTCTATTAATTGGGAGTAGTTCCTCTTCTTCTTCATTTTACTTATTTCTCTATATGAGTTTGGGAGTAACAGTTAACTACTCTGGTCTTGAAGGGCTGCTTTTATATGGGAGTCCCTGTGTAGTCAGCGTGCATCTAATATTTTTGTCACAGGGACTGTTTCTAGTGTGGATGGCTGCCACGTCTTTCCTCCACGTGTGCTGGCTGTTATCCCCTTGATCGGGGGTGTGACTGGTGTAGGGGGGCCCAGAGCCCACACTGGCTGTCGAGCAGGGCCTCCGCTTTGCTCTGTAGTTGTCACAGCCCTGTCGGGGCCCTGTCTGCTTCCCTGTTGTTGGAGTAGAAGCCCCCTCCTCCGTTTCTGTACTGTGGTGTGAGGCAGGCAGGACTGGAGTGTTCCTGCTGTGGTGTCACCTGTCACCCGTGTAGGGGCTCACAGAGCGCACTGTTGCTGGCACTGTCTGTGCCCCCCCCAAGCCATGGGGATGCAGGCAGTTGGCCCAGGTGTCCCTCAGGTGCTGTGCTCTCAAAGGCACCAGTGCAGAGCTGCTTAAGTCAGGCATTGGGACTGCCGTGGTCGCACACCTGGATCCGCTGTGGGAGCTGTGGAGTCAAGTCACACCACTAATGGCGGACCTGCCCCAGCCACGGGAGCACCAGTCGTCCACTCGGGTGTCCTGCAGGCACTGAGCTTACAAAGTCACTGGCAGCGTGTGAATCCAGACATCACAGAGCGCGGGGGACACTGCTTGGATTTCAGCCCCACCTCCAGAGGTGGGCAACTCACTGGTGCTTGGCCACTCCTGGAGCTCAGAGATGGGGTCGTGCCCACTGTGAGCTCACTGAGGTGCAGCTGCTACGGTGGGTCCCGCCCTCCCTTCATGAGCATGTTACCTGAGGCTTCTACAGCAGACCAGGCCCATCCTGCGTGCACCCCCAGTGGCCTGGACCACACTCCAGCCCCATCAGGCTGTCTCTGCATAGCCAACCCCAGTCCTGTCCCCCGGTCCGTCCACTGAAGCCCAAGTTCCAGCGCCCAGCCCCCACGCGCACCAGCAGATGCACGTCTGAGTAGGGAATGCAGGGGGCTGGCCAGGACTGTCTGTGCTGCGCTCTCCGTGCTGTCCCAGTCTGGCTGCCACACTCTCTGCTGAGCAAGAAGCTCCTTTCTGTCCTGGCTCATCTCCCTGCTGGTGAGGGGTCCCCAGGGTGAGGGAACCTTTCCTCTTACACAGCTCCTGCCAGGGACACAGGTCCCATCCTGTTTCCTTGTCTTCTTTCATCCCACCCAGTTATGTGGTGATCTTCCTTGCAGCTTTGGTTGTGTGAGATCTGTGAGCGTTCAGCTGACATTCTGAGAACTGTTCCGCACGTAGATGTGCTTTTGATGTGCCTGGGAGGAGGGCGCTCCGCGTCCTTCAGTTCTGCCGTCTTGGTCTCCGCCTGCACCGGTGTTCTTAAGACACGACTCAGTGGTTGGGCTGTGCACTCAGCGTTAGGAACTGTCGTCTGTGTTGAGTCAGCCTCCCTGGCCTAGCACTGCCTCCCCCGTACACCTTTCCCTTGACCACGTGAGGTCACGCCGTTCCGTAGCTCCTGCTCCTGCTGGACGAGGCACATAGACTCCTCCTTGGTCTGTTCCCTCCCCTTCTATAGCCTCACCCATATTCGTTTGCCCTGAGCTGCTTCCCAGAAGGCATGGCCTTCATCAGAATCACCCTTCTCCCCTCCTGCATCTGAAGCTGCTTCAGTCCCTGGAGTCCCAGCCCCCATCTGCAATGCCTTCCTCTGCTCTGTGGGCGGCAGGAACCCTTCTGCGAGAGCTCTGCACATGCTTGTCTTGTGACAGCTCTGGTCGTTCCACAGGGGCCTGTCAGCTTGTGTCCTCATGTCCTAGTCAGATGGGAGAATGGGGCCAAAACGAGTTTCTCTTTAAAAAGGAATAATAACCTCCCTGTAGTGCTTGAAGGTGAAATCAGTCTGTGGTGAAAGAGGTTTGAAATTCAGAGGAGGTGGCACCGAGATTAATGGTTGGCAGTGAAAGGCAATTCTGCTTCACATGCTTCATGGAAAAAAAGATAAAACATGTCGAGCTTTATTTTGTTCCCAGGAAATTAATTTAAGCATCAGTGGATAACACCTCACTCTGTAGCCTTGTGTCTGAATAGTGGAGCATGAATAGCTGTCAGGAACGTGGCACTTGACAGGCAGGACTCACTTTTCCGTGTAGACACTGTGCTGTGTACAGACGGAAGGCTGTCGGCGCCACTTCAGCAGCGTCTGTTCACCTTGTCTCTAATCACGTTTTGGTAATTCTCGCAGTATTTGACTTTTCCATTATTATATTTGTTATGGTGTCTGTGATCAGTGATCTTGTTACCACCCGTTTCACTGAAGGCTCCAGATGGTTAGCATTTTCTAGCAATTAAGTACCTTTTAACTAAGGTGTTTGTATTTTATTTAAACGCGGTGCACACTTGACAGACGACAGTATCATGTAAACATTACTTTTATATTCACTGGGAAACCAGAAAGTCCGTGTGACTCAGTTTACTGTGGTACTTGCTTTACTGGGTGGCCTGGCCCTGAGGTCTGCCTGTAGTACAGTTGCTTAAATTTTTTTCCTTTGCAGTGCAACTCTTTTAAAATAAAATCTTACATGGAATCCCAGAGACGTGAGACAAAGGGTCACACTGTGGTGGTGCATTTGCAAGGAGCCTTCCTCAGAACAGAGTCACTCGCAGCACAAGTGACGGCCCTTCTCTCAAGGTCAGAGTCTGAGGCAGGTTTCCATCGTGCTTTCAACGAGGAACTTGAGGAACTTTAACATGCCAACAATTGGTCTGGCCTTTAAAAGTAACTTTATTAAAGTTCAGGGTAGCTGTTTGCACACAGTTTGATTTAGCAGGCGACACGGTCACGAGCTTCTGGGCTGTCCTCCTCGGCTAGTGCTCAGCGCTGAAGCACTGGCCGGGCTCTGGAGGACAGGCTGCCTGCCCGCAGGGCCTCTCCGACTCCGCTCCCACCTTCCAGAACCTGGGCGTTACTGAGCCTGAGAAGAAAGTTCAGAGCTTTTTCTGTGATACTTACAACTTACTTTACTAAAGTTTTAAAGGGTTAAGAGGCATTTATGAAATTTAAATGCAATAATGGAATTTTAAAGTGTTGGTCCACACAAACTGTGTTACGAAATAAAGGTTTTATTTGCAACTTACACAACTTCATGAAAAAATACATTATGTAGAATCTGACATGGTAAGTAAAACAAACTGAAAAACACTGGTTACATATCTTGGCTTAAAATAATTCAAACACATAAACATTTTATCAGCATTAGCTCAATTAAGACAACAGTTTGCAAAAAGATAAGTTAATTTAAACACTGCTTAGTAAATATGTAGATACATTTTATTAAATGTCAGTTTTATTTAGAATACTCAAGTACAAAACAATGAAAAATTATATACTTATGACTGTTAAGAAAAAGTTAGAAACCATTAAAGTGTTCTGCAAATACTAAGGCACTGAATTCAGAAATCCTTAATTATCTAAATTTTATCTTTAATATTCAGATGCTCATAGTTATTTTCTTACATGTTTTTAATAAGATTTAACTTTATTACTTTTCCCCTGGAAGACAGTTTTAAACGACAAGTATGTAATACAGTGTGAGAACACCTAGTTTCAAAGGTACTTACCACTAGAAAAAAGAGTTTATGTACCTGAATGTTTTTGCTTTAAACATATTTTGTTTCATCACATCAACCACAATACTGAAGCCTGGATGGCCATCCTTATTATATAATTTGATAAAAAGCTTAGGAAAATTGCATCAAAAATTTAAAAGTTCTATAAAACTACTGAGAGGACAGAGTTTCAGGTACATAGTACATTTCAAAACATATTCCCCAAAGTCTGCCTTTAGTATGTACACACACGGTTCATGTTGGAACAGGCATGCAGTCAGACAGCCGCACTGCAAATGAGCCCTGTGCTGTCATACGAGCCACACTCTGCTGCTTGGGTACAAAGCACAGCAAAGTGACAGTAACTGGGCAGCAGGAGAAATGACCTCGATTCATCCCAAACCAACAACTTAAAAACTCCTAACAGTGAAATCTAAGGAACACCATCCAGTCTGGCTTATGTGTTGACCTCATACTTGAAAGTATTTTCCATGAATGGCAGTGACTAGCCATTTACCAGATACAGAACAAGTGATACAGCAAATAAAAACAGCAAGAAAATCAAAGCACACTGCTAACATTTTAATAACGTTTGCTTGTGATGATCTCCTGTGATCTGGAACCTTTGTTCTACATAAAATTGGAGCTGAAAAGAGAAAAAAAAAACCCTTTTGATTGGTACAATAAAAAACCATATAGGAAATAAAAATCACTAGAATCATTTGTTTTACAAAGCTTTTACATAAAGAGCGAATGTATAGCTAGTCTATTATAGGATGTCTAGCCATGGGACCCTGGAAGAGAAAAACAAACACCAAACTTTCTTGACGGTGACTTCTGAGCTCTCAAAAAACTATGGACTGGGCCAGATTTTGTAAACAACAGTCCATACCTTACTTTCGCAAGGTGACTATAAACTGTCTTTTGCATTATGAATATTAAAATCAGGGCGTCCAAATCTAGGAACATTGGACTAGGTTGAGATGGTAAGGTAAAAGGCCCCTTAGCTTTATAATTCAAGGCACAATGAAAAGGAGTCATAAATTATTCGTATACATTTGGTCCTCTGGGTCCGAGGGTTCCACATCTGAGGAGTCAACCAACTACAGATTGAAAAATATTTGGAAAACAATTCCAGAAAGCTCCAAAAAACAAGACTTGAATTTGCTGCTTTCTGGCATTTATATTCTACTTACATGGCATTCGCACTGTATTAGGGAGTAGAAGTCATCCAGGGATGGTTTAATGTGTACAGGGAAGTATGTGTAGGTTACATGCGGAGGCTGTGCCATTTTAGCAGGGACTTGAGCATCTGTGTGGGTTTTGGTCTCCTTGGGCAACCTGATACCAGTCCCCCATGGATACTGAGGGTGGTTTATCTTTTGAAATTCAATGTTTTTATTTTTTCCACAGATAACTGCATGCCCACTAGATACCAGGCCCTGTCCTAGGCCCCGGGGGTGGCTATTAAAACAAAGATTCACTCCCTGGTAGAGCTATGTTGAGAGCATACGTGAGAATTCCTTCTTTCTTCCCGCCAAACCATAAAATCCACAGGCCAATTAAATCCATGAGTACCCCTGTGGATTCACATCTCCATAGTTCAAAATTGGAAGACGATCACAGGCAATGTTATGTTGTCCTAACTTTTTGAAGGAGACTTAAGAATTCTGGAAATACTGGGGTGAAACAGGATGTGGTGATAAAGGAACCTGAGGACTGCCCGGTGAGGGCCACGTGGCAGTGGCTGGTGGACTCATGGATGAGCAGCGATCTAACAGAACAAGTGGTCAAGTAGGCAAGTGGCGAGGACATTAAAGCGGGAGAAATAAAGTGAAAAAATGCAGGTGGGAAAAAGCCCTTATTTTCTAAAACTTGGTTACTTTGACTTTAACACGTACCCCAGACCTACAAGCCTTGGGATCTCCGCCACACACTACCAAGGCCGCCCCGAGGCCTGGGGGCCCCTCTACCTTCCTCTGTATCTGTACGTCCATCACTCGTTTCACAAGCTCTGACATCAAAGCACAGGAGTTCGAATCGATAGCCTGGTTCCCTTATTAAAATAAAAATTCTCACAAAATCATTATCAATAGAATTTGCTTTAAAAAAAGTAACCCTAAGAGTTCATTTTTTTTTTTTACCAAGTATTTCATGTCAGCACGTCCCTCAAGTGGCGCAGCTGACGTGAAGGTCCCTGTGGCTCACGGGGCGGCACGCAGCCTGCGCTGGAGCAGCCAGCCTCCCGGCCACGGACCCCCGTGTAGGGGCGTGTTTCTGTGTCAGGTCATCACTCACTCGGCAGGTGTTTACAGGGCACAGAACACGTGCCAGGTGCCCTCCTAGCTGCGGGGGAAACAGTACAACAAGAGGGACAGGGTCTAGCGCTCCGGGAGGCGGACGGGAATAAGGAGCCGGGGAAGCTGTGAAGACACAGGGCAGTGAGACAGACGGGGGGCCTGGGAGGGCGGCTTACTTCTTCCGGTCCTTGTCCTTCCTCAGGCTGCTGCCCGGGACCATGAAGGACTGGTTCTGGTGTATCTCAGAGGTAGCTTTCTTCTTCGAGAACGCAATTATTTCTTCTTCCAAAAGTCTTCTCTTTTCTTCAAGCTTTATCCTCTCTTCTTGGTGGACCCTCTTAAGGTGCTCAAATTTGGCCTGCAGCTGTGAAACAAAATGGATTCCCTTGTGGCAGTGCACAGAAACTGTGCAGCTCGGGGACCCTGCGACACAGCAGCACAGCAAATCGCTCCCCCCATTCCGGTCCCCACCCCGCTGCCAACTAGAAAGCTCATGCTTCCAGTAAAAATTTACATGTTAGATTGCTCTCTAATTTTAAATGTGCTCCCAAAAAGTGCATGAGGAAAACATTACAAACAGCCTCAAGAACAAACTTCAGTTTTTGAAACATTTGACCTTTTCTTAGAGTTTGTATTTTCTTGCTCTACATTTTCCCCACAGAGCCTTTTCAGATAGTTTCTAAAATCCATTCTTAATAAAAGTGAGAGACACAAATTAGAGAAGTAAGTTATCGAAAAGGAAAATAAAGACCTTTATTTCCCAAATAAATGAACTAGGTAGCAGTGAAACAGCTGTTGATTACACTGGTGAACCTGTTAGGAAAGCAAGTGTCAATTGTCAATTTAAATCAAGAACCTTAAAATTGATTAGTTTTTCCAGTCATTCACCTTCTCAAAATCTAAATTCAAGAAATCTTAAATTCAGAGAAAGTTGTATAATAAACGTACAGTTGACCCTTGAACGACACAGGGGTTAGGGCATCGGCCCCACCAGCTGAAAATCCGAGTGCACGTTACAGTCGGCTCCACGTCTGCAGGCCCTGTGGTCGTGGTTAGTGAAAAAACCCACATATTAAGTGGCCCCACCCAGCTCAAGCCCATGTTGTTGAAGGCTCAGCTGCACCACTGAAGTAGAACTTACACCATAATGGGAAAACACTGTCTGTGTCTCTAATAGAGAGAACATTTTAAAATTCATTTATGCTCAGTACATTCAGTATAGTTGTTAAAATGAGTTTTGCCAAAATTTTTAACAACATGAGATTTCCCTGGTTTAATTATCTGGGGGAAAAAAAAATCTAGGGACTGTACTGGGTTCCTTACAGATTAGTCATGTGCCAAGAAACACAAGCACAGCATCTAGATGCTATGTCAAAAAAGACAACTTAAGAAAAAATTTCTGGTCTGGTTAGATAAACTTTCAATTAGTATTTTCAGTTCTAGGCAGCACCCTAACATTCATACAGAAAGTCAGGATCTGGTTTCCAGACAAGGTGGCGAGGGGCTGTCACTGTGCTATAGCCTGGGGGCGAGAGCCGCAGCAGCAGAGACGCAGCTGCACCCTGTTGATTCAGGGTCCGGGAGTGGAACAGACTGTCCGGTCAGCCAGGAAACCCCTGACAGAAGTACTTAAACAGACACAGAAGGGGGCTGAAACAGGTTAAGTAAGGCCCTAAGATTCTCTTACTCCTGAGAATGTCATCTCGAGAAGTAGCAGTTCCTTAGTATTTACTTATTTAGTTCTTGGGTTGGAAGAATCAGTATCGCTAAAATGGCCATACAGCCCAAGGCAATCTACAGATTTAATGTGATCCCTATTAAATTATCTATCACATTTTCACAGAACTAGAACAAATAATCCTAAAATTTATATGGAATCACAAAAGACCCAGAATTGCCAAAGCAATATTGAAGAAAAAGAGCAAAGCTGGAGGAATGACCCTTTCAGACCTCAGACAGTACTGCAGAGCTACAGTAATCAAAACACTCCGTGTGGTATTGGCACAAAAACAGACACATGGATCAATGGAACAGAACAGAGAGCCCAGAAACAAACCCCACACACCTATAGTCAATTAATCTTCAACAAAAGAGGCAAGAATATACAATGAAGAAAAGACAGTCTCATCAGCAGGACAGTGGTGTTGGGAAAGCTGGACAGCAGCATGTAAGTCAATAAAGTTAGAACATTCCCTCACACCATACACAAAAACTCAAAATGGCTTAAAGACTTAAACATAAGACAGGACACCATAAAACTCCTAGAAGAAAACACAGGCAAAATATTCTCTGACATAAATAGTAGAAATGTTTTCCTGGGTCAGTCTACAAAGGCTATAGAAATAAAAGCAAAAATTAACAAATGTGACCTAATCAAACTTATAATAAACTTGTGCACAGCAAAGGAAACCATAAGCAAGACAAAACGACAACCATGGATTGGCAGAAAATATTTGCAAATGATTGACAAAGGTTTAATTTCCAGAATATATAAACAGCTCATACAACTTAATAATGATGAATACGACAAAAATCCCAGTCAAAAAATGGCCAGAAGACCTAACTAAACAAGCATTTCTCTAATGAAGACATATGGATGGCCAGTAGACATATGAAAAAATGCTCAATATCACTAAAGATCAGAGAAATGCAAATCAAAACTATGAGATATCACCTCACACCAGTCAGAATGACCATCATTCAAAAGTCCACAAATAATAAATACTGGAAAGGGTGTAGAGAACAGGGAACCCTCCTACACTGTTGGTGGGAATGTAGTTAGTCGGGTGTACCATTATGGAAAACAGTATGGAGATTCCTTAAAAAATTAAAATTAGATTTACCATATGATCCAGCAATCCCACTCCTGGGCATATATCCGGAGGAAAATATAATTCAAAAAGACACATGCACCCCAGTGTTCACAGCAGCACTATTTATAATAGCCAAGACATGGAAACAACCTAAATGTCCATCAACAGATGACTGGATAAAGAAGCTGTGGTATATGTATACAATGGAATACTACTTGGCCATAAAAAATAATAATGCCATTTGCAGCAACATGGATGGACCTGGAGATCGTCATTCTAAGGAAATAAGCCAGAAAGAGAAAGAAAAATACCATATGATAGCACTCATATGTGGAATGTTAAAGAAAGAAAAAAAGGACACTAATGAACTCATCGACAAAACAGAAACAGACCTGCAGACATAGTAAACGAGCTTATCATTAACAGGGGAAAGAAGGCGGGAAAGGATAAATCTGGGAGTCTGAGATTTGCAATGTTAGCCACTATATATAAAAAGAAAAAAATTTCTTCTTTATGGCACAGGGAACTACATTCAATATCTTGTAATAACCTTTAATGAAAATGAATATATGTATGTATATACGCATGATTAGGACACTGTGCTGTACACCAGAAATTGACACATTATAACTGACTGTACTTACATTAAAAAAAAGATAAGAAAAGAATCTGGCCTATCAAAAGGCTGTATTAGTAACAAATGGTCCCTGCTTTTCTAAACAGATGTATAGTAAGAGTGTCTGTGTGTGTGTTTAAAGGGTGGGCCTCACCAGCTGTCCCTCAGATCAGGGTGTAGGTACAGAGCAGCAGCTCTCTTAGCCCATGTGCACCCCATGACCAGGGAGAGGAGAACGGGGCTAACCCTTAGAAAACGAGGCTATAGGACAGATTTACACTGTGGAGCAGAGGTACCTCTGGTTATTTAAATGGAGCTGCATACTTGACATGCATTGTAAATACCCTGAAAGGTTATAGAGCACTTGGTATGTCACTCATGAGGTCGACTCCAGGAAAACAATGAAAAGTGTCTTAGAAAAGGGGGGAGGGTGTGACGGTCACTCACACTGTGAGTTCTCAGCTCTGACATCAACAATCTATTCCACACGTAAGAAGCACTCGCTCTCTCCCGGCTCCGGTGCAGACATGGCCAAGTCGAAGGACCACACCACGCACAACCAGTCTCGAAAATGGCACAGAAACGGCATCAAAAAACCCTGATCACAACGATATGATCTCTTAAGGGGGTGGACTCCAAGTTTCGTAAGGAACATGCGCTTTGCCAAGAAGCACAACAAGAAGGGCCTGAAGAAGATGCAGGCCAACTACGCCAAGGCCACAAGTGCACGTGCTGAAGCCATCAAGGCTCTTAAAGGCCAAGGAGGTCAAGCCTAAGGTCCCAAAGGGCAACAGCCGCAAGCTCAGTCAACTTGCCTACACTGCTCACCCCAAGCTCGGGAAACATGCTCGTGCCCGCAGCAGGGCTAAGAGTCTCAGGCTCTGCTGGCCAAGGCCAAGGCTCAGACCAAGGCCGCAGCTCCAGCCCCGGCTCAGGCTCCCAAAGGCGCCCAGGCCCCACAGAGGCTCCAGAGAAGCAGCCTTCATCTACTGATGTGAGGACAGAAGGACTGGTGTGACCCCTGGGCTGCTGTCTGCATGGGGCTCATGTCCTCCTGTGCTGTTCGTACAAATAAACGTGACGCAGGGGGAAAAAAAGAAGCACTCGCTCAGGGCTCCACTATTCACTACAAGGTGTTTAAATCAAATACATTTTCAAATAGTTAAAAGTTTTTAAGTAAAAACAAAGTGAAAAAGAGAAGATCTTCTGTGCTGTTGAAACCACTGTCCAATGCTCTTAAGACTCTATGGCCAACGTGATCAGCTGCTGTACTTTTGTAAAAGCCATGTCTAAAGGTCTCATACATTTCTGTCGTTCAGTGATCCTTTTCAAAGTATCCATTTAAAAAAGTGAATACTAGAAACAGCGTTCCTCTCTTGTTGAGCTAGTAAATGTCTCTAACCTGTGCTCTGACCTCACTGGGGCCCGTTCACCAAGAAGTCACCCAGCACCAGGGCTCCCGCTGCACCTGCGTCTGCGTGCACACCCCGCTTCCTGCCTGGGGCTCTCCACTTCAGGGCTCTAATGTAGCTGCACTTGTTTACTGAATATTATCTGCAATACTTTTGGAAATAAAAGAGGCATAAATATTAAGTAAAAAATTAACCGAGAAATAGACTTACATATAAAATTGGGTTGTAGTAATATTTTAACGAAGGTTACGTACTTCACATGAGGAGTACATAAAAACTGTGCATTCTCTCTTGTGGTGGCAGGAAGGCTCTACGTCTAGAATGATGTTAACAAAGACGCAGACAAGACAACATTTGAACGGTGTTTGAGATGACACTTGTCCTGTGCACCTCCCTACTCTAGGTATCCGATGTTCACAGCATCTCAGCTTACCCTGTACTGTATGTGAAAATCACCCACATTGATACAAAAGATGAATTAAGAGGTACTTGTTCACAACGGTATTGGCAAGGATATTTTAATAACAAAGTTCTCTAACACAGACTTTTTTTTTTTTCTAACACAGACTTAGATAATGTTTTGGGTTACCTGCCAGTACCTTATTGATACAACTAGCTTTAAATGCCTCAGCCCACCCAGTTGAAGACCTGGCTCACAGTCTCTGCAGTCCAGTGTAATTACTGATAAACCTCCTGTCCCTCTAAAACTGCAGACAGTCTTCCGTGGTCCTTCAGCAGACAATTCTTTGTCCCATGAGTGATGATGACCTCCAGACTGACCCTGACTCAAGCGAACCGACGGCACCAGCTGTTCAGGATAGAACTGGCCATGAGGGAACGTGTAATGGTAATAAAACAGGCCTACTATCTACTGCTTCTAAACCTATATAATTAAAAGTTTAGAACTCTTGTGACAACTTTGGATTAAACTAACTTCATCATTTAACATAATATTCTTAACACAAAACAGTGCTTGAACCTGAAAGTGAAAATCTATAAAGCACCTACTAACAAATAGTATTTCTCTTTTTCTTTCAACCGTTTGGTCACCCTCAATTTTCAGTTTCCTTTTAAATAATATACATTAAGCAAAATATTCTTATGTGGCATTAAAAAATCAAAATTCAGCTGTAAACCACTTCATCTTCTCTCCTCGCTGGAGAAACTGAGAACAGTGATGTGGGAGAAAGAAACTCGTACAAGAGAAGTGTCTGTTATTCAAAAGAAAAACCAGCACCTTATTTCCTACTTATCACACAGCTCCTTCCTCAAAATTAGTATTTAAAAACAACTCCAAACCAGGGGCTAGTCTCAAATAAGAGACTAAACAAAACAGAACACCCAAAGGCAATATGAAGCCTAAGACTGAATTCTGGTTCAAAAAAAAAGGAACAATAAAAAACAATCTTGGGACAACTGGTTGGGAAATCTGGTTGTGGACTGGGGATTAGGAGAGATTATGGCATTCCTATTAGTCGTCCTCGGCGTGACACTGGTACCATGGTTATGAAGGAAAATACACCTAAGTTTCTGAGATGCACAAAGTGCCTCCGATAAAGTGCAGTGACGCCTGCATCCAGGGAAACACCGCACACACACTCGACACGGTGAAGCGTCCACCCTGCATCTGCGTGCGGGGAGGGATACAGCTACCCTGTACTTTCACTTTCCTGTTGTTTCAACTTTCTCAAAGTAAAGATCAACATTCAAATTATAAATAAGATATATAGTAGATTATTAATTTTACAAAACCACTTACTATAGGGTTCATTTAAATAGCAAGTACTCCAAGAGTACTTAAAATAACAAATTTGTAAAATGAAATTACCTAACAAGTAACTCTTCAGGAACTCTTATATTATCAAGTTGATTTGTATTAACATTTCTGTCTTCTCTCAGAAATTCCTTTCTGCAGCTCATCTTTTGTGACCCTCATCTTAAATGTGGCCATTTACTTAAAAGCAGCCATTGCAGTTAAGTCTACAGAAAATAGCTTAACTCAAGTAAAACTAAAACTGATGCTTGAAGAACCAGAAGCGAACAGAACTGCGGAAGCTCACTTCTGACGGCTTTGTGCCAAGGCCACCAGACCATCCACCTCCAGGAAGCCTAGCTTCAAACTCAAAAGGCTGCTTAACAGTTTTCAGAGTCACCTACTTCACGGCAAACAACAATCCCAACAAGGCTCAAAAGCTCTCAGGAAAGGCTTTATCAAGCCACAGCTGAAACATTTCTGTCTCCCAATTAAGGTGTTTAAAACACTTCTTAGGAACCCAGTCCCTTACCAGCCCATTATAAGCACTTCTAAAGGAAGACATTTTGTTCAAAAATGTAAAAATTTTTATTTGATTTCAGACAGTGATTTTTTATAAAGTCTGCATCTGAAGACTACGCATCTAAAATTAAAGAACAGCTAGTCTTGAAAAGCATCTCAGCTGGTCTTGAGATGACTCCCCAGGCTAACAGGGCGCCCAAATGCAAATCCCGTCAAAGCAGCACACTTGCCTCTCTTTCCGCCTCTTTCAGCATGGCCTCCTTCTCCTTCACGCGCTGCACAAACGTCTGCTTCATTTCCTCCTCCTTCCTCTGGCGTTCACCATAAAATTCATGTCTTTTGGCTTCATAGGTCTCCTGGAGGCTGAAAAGTTATTTGTGGTACTCTCATGTTAGAGACGCTGTGAACTTGCGGGCCCCACGTACCTCACTGAACTGCAAGGGTCACAGGCTGCGTGCTGTCCCCTTTCCAGAGCGCCGTCCCCTTTCCAGAGTGCCGCTGGTGGGGAGCGCAGCCTATCGGGGAGGGCTCCTTCCACCTCTGCTGCCTCTTCCCCACCCTCACCTCCACATCTGACCACCCTGGCCTGTGAGTTCAGCCTGGGGTCCCGACATCGTTTCAGTCCAGTCCTGTTTCAATTTCTACAGACACGTTGCTGAGCCCAACCTGACTTTGTGCTTTTCTGCCTTCACTACTGCAGCAACCTCCTAACTGGTCACTAGGCTATTAATTCCTCTTTCTCTCACTCTGTTCTCCTTGCCATTTCTAAGATTTTTTTCCACCAAAAATAGAGATTTCTTTATCTTCTTCCTCTGCATTAGTTATATTATCTACAGGGTAAGGTCCTACCTCCTTTAAATGGCCTCGAAGAAACTTCACAATCTGGCCAAACAGACCCAATCCCCGTAAGATTCCAGCCACACCAACCTATTCCATCATTCCTAAAACATGCCACACATTTCACACTCCAGTGTCACTGCCCACGTCCCCACCTCCACTCTACCCACTAAGCCTCTGTCCCTCCAGGACAAGTTCAAAAGCAGCTTCTTCCAGAAAGCCTTTTTTGCTCTCCCCAGTTGGACTAGCCACTCCTTCCAAGCACTTCCCATCTGTCTACACCCCTTCCACCCTCTCTCTCCTAATAGCTCCTCGTCTTCGTCACCCAGCACTCCAGCAGAGCTCTGTAGATTCTGCCGTTTCCCATAGGTGTTCATTTAGTGACAGAAACTGTAGGAAAGCAGAGGCGAGTCTAAGCAAGCTGAGCAGGACTGTCCTGGCACCCCACGCAGCTGCCCTCACCTGCAGCATCTCAGGAGCAGCGGCCCACCCCTTCAGCTCACGCAGGGAACAGCCCAGCGGTTACTGGGGGTCAAAAATGCACTTTCCAGCTATGTCACAGTTACCAATTCTACTGCTTATAAAAATACTTTACAGCATTAACAGCTGGCCGTGAGCATGTAGTAACTCAAGAGCATGTGTTCCAAGGAGGAACAATTCTACACATTTTAAGAGTAAAGTTTAAAAATGTACAAAATGCCCTAGGTAACCATATAAATGCCTCTAATCTCAAGGCATTTTACTTTTTATATTTTTTGTTTTTCTGGGTTTGTTTTGCTTTTATTTTAAAGAAGCCTTTAAATCTACTAGGCTGCCGTCACCATTTTCAGAAACCTCCCTACATTTTACAGGTTCTTCTCTGGACTGATAGTCTTTAATAACAAATTTGGTTTAATGTATTTAGATCATAGCAAGTCTAAGTGGTTTTTAAAAAATATTTTATTTATTTTGATTGAAGTATAGTTAATTTACAATGCTGTATTAAAATCTAAGTTTTAAAAAGTTCTCATTAATTTCTTTATGCAAGCACTTTATTGTTCAGGAGGAAGATCAATCTGCCTGGCAGGGAGAGAAGGCCTACCAGCAGCTAGACAGCTGCTGCAGGCAGGGACTGGTCTGGGCCCAAGTTCCCGCGGCAGCAGGAGGAGCAAGCACTGGCACCGTCTCACAGGTGAGATGACTAACACTCAGGGAGGTAAGACAGTCTGCCCAAAGGGACAGTGCTAGCAGGTTAAGGGCTGGGGCTGGAACCTGATCAGACTTGCACCAAAGCCCGTATTCCTAAGCCCCGTAAATCCTGCCCTAACGTGATGCCTCAGCCAAAGCTGAAGAGTGAAACACTGCTCCTGCGTGTCCTCCAGCCCTCATGCTCGCCCACTGCGACAGGTAAACTTACAGGACCAGCACCAAGGAAGGAAACCTGCACTGTCTTTCAATAGGTGGTGACTGTCGTGGGTCTATTTATAGACGAGAATGAACAATAGCACTCCTGCTATACTACTCTCGTTTGTAGTATAAAAGTAGCTTGCTGCTGTCGCAGTTAATGCAGCGTAGTATGATAGTTGCAAATATCACTGATTTAAAGCAAAGCTGAAAACCAAAGAGAAGGAAAAACACATTCCCAGCGGCTCCTGCTCACCAGGAAAGCGGCTGAACGCCCTTCCCCGGGGCCTCTCTGTGCTTCAGGTTCAGCTCGAATAACCCTGGGAAACCTGCCTGTTTCTGCTGCGACCAAATGCAGAAATTAACTATTTTTGAGCATTCCAAAGACACAGAATTTATGATACAAAAAATTATGCCAAACACATAAGCAACTCTAAAATACCACAAAAATCCTCCTTCCAAAATATAGGGCCCAGAGCACTTCGTTGCTGGTAGATTAGACTGGTTACGTTAACCTAAAATAATTCGGGGATTTACAGTTTATAAAAGCATGTTTCGTGTAGTTTGAATAATCCACAGGCCAGTTAGGTGAGACTACAGGACTACATGCAGTGCCGCTCTCTGGACCTCAGGACAAGCATGCGGTCGGTGCTAGTGGATCCCTAACCCTAACCCTCGGCCTGATTCGGGACGACCGTCCAGTGAGGTGGAGATGGAGAGGCGGGGGGAAGACAGGCAGAGGGAGGCTCACGTGACTGTGTGTGATGACAGACAGGTAACACTGAGCACCAGAGTCCACTTGCCAGCCAAACGACAGCAACTACTATTGTGTACACCCCAAATGAAATGGGAGGACCCTCCATAAAACACAATGTAGCCACGCTAGTAAAACCTTCCCAAGACCTAAGGCTATAACGAAGCATAAAAGCCGCACCAGACAACTCACACACAAGTGAGGGAGCGCCCAGAGGGGAGAGTCTGCCGCGCCTGACCCAGGAGCCCCGTGAGAAAGGGCTGCTCTCACCGGGAGAGCAGCCCGGGAAGGGCAGAGGCCTCCCTCACACTGCGCTCAAGCTCCCCCACTTTCTTGTTTGTCCTCTGCGAGCACAGCCGCTGACCCTGTCCACTCTACAACCCGGCGCAGGTGAAGAACCTCCTCCTAACTTTCCCTTCCTCACCTGTTCAGTGGGCGGGCGCTTCTCAAACTGAAGAAATGCTTAAAAAAAAAAAAAAAAGCACATTCCAAGCAATCTTTGATTCTGACTGCCCACCATCTCTCTCCCTCTCCGCTACTGTCCTGGTTACCTGTGGAGCGCTCCCTCTGCCCTGGACGCAGTCTGGTGGGACAACTCATCAAGCCAGAGCCCACCCACAGCCAGGACATGCGCACATGCCCTAAGCTGGGCCCAGTGGACGCAGAAGGCTTCAAGTGATCCGAGCAGCACAATAACTAATCATGTCAAACGGCTCCGCTTCTTGGCGTGGGACGGGTCGAGAACACATCCCCCCGCCCAGGGTGCACAGAGGCACAGCCCTGTCGCCTGCCTCCCCAGTGGGCTCCTCGGAGGCCTCACCTGAGCGGCTCATGCTCTGGGCCCACGTCCGTAAAGCCCAGCTCCTCCAGCTTGCAGCGCCTGTACAGCTCGTAGTGCCTGGTGTGGGTCTGATCCCGCAGATCCTCCATGTTTGTGCAGAGCAGCATCTCCCGGAGCTTGACAAAGTCACAGTGGTTCTCATTCTCCACTAGCCAGGAGAACAGAAACACAACACCAGTTCATAATCCTGACACACAGTGAGCAAACAAAAACACGTCTGGAGTGACAGCAAAATGATCAGTGTGATTAACAGCTACTGTTGTTTCATACAAGTAACCAAGGAAGCAACTCATGTCACACACACCAAGTTACAGGGACTGCTGATTAACAGACCAGGTTTGCTCAAATTCAACGCCAAGGATAAATAGGAAATAGGAGAGAAATACATTCACTCTGTACAATCTGCTCCAATGATTTCACTAATGTTTTCTTGGCAGTTTACAAACCATCCTCAGGACACTTCACACAGCACCTGAGAGTGTGTAGTGATATTCCACCAAAACTTCTAGGTGGTAAATTCTGCACAGCCAAGAACACCATCCGTGTGTGCCGCACCTATCCAGTTCTGGCCACACAATGCCACATTCGTGAGCCTGCGTCAGATACGGTACTATGACCAGCAGTTTTAAGCACAATCATTACTTTACATTAAAAATCTTAAGTTTTGTCAATTTTTAAATTACAAAATTTGTCAATTTTAAAAGCAGCAGCACTGTGAGACCAGCCCCAGCTGGGTGGCCCACTCCCCGTTAGCTGGCAGTGTAAGTGGATGAGCCAGGCAGTGCTGGTTATCTACTCATTACAAAGCTAAATAAATTCTAACATTTTTAGCTGGTGGACTCGTTTGTTTGGGAAATAGTTGGCAATACTTTGATGAGTAAAAATACATAAATTTACAGGGTGGTTTATTGTGCCCCAGAATTATCTGGTAATTAGTTTATGTACTATGTTTAAACAATACTATTTACACTCAGATTTTGTTCAAAGTACCCAACCAGCCCTTCCCATCTTCTGAAAGTCTTGGCGCGCCTGGGCAGGTAACATGGTGTCACACAGGAAGTGGGGAGGCTCTGCCTGGCCTTTATACACGTGGCTAAAACAGAACACAGCCAACTCTTCTGACAGCCAATCAGATCCCAAGATGAGCATCACCTCCAGGAAGGCATGAAGTGCAGCTATAACCTGGGGGCTGCTGCTCGCCTCCTTTACCTTGTACGATGCCCCAAGGGTACTGGCGGGCTTTGACCATCTTATTTCCAACTTTCACCTCATCCATGCTTCCTACCACAGCAAACGGCAGATGTCCCTGGAAAGGAGCCAGGATGTCAATCACACCTCATCCCAACGTTTTATGAAAAAGGAGAAGAGAAAATTTATTAAATAACAAATTTACTAAAGTTAAATGATCTGCTGTGCCTCAGGTTTTAACACTCGCCCTGTGAATATATGCCAGCTGTTCTACAGTCATTTTCAGTCATCTCTCCTACAGAGAAAACCTTTACTGAGCCTGCCCTGCATGATCCCTTATTAGCCACAAGAGTACAGAACAGAAAGAATTCCAGCACAGGTGTCATTTCCCTCCGTGTCACCTCTGCCCTGGAAGACAGAGATAGTGTTAAGGCAATGGCACACACACTCTATGACTCAAGTATGTGTCTGTATTCCGTGTATGCGCACATATATGCTAAGCAAAGTGAATGCGGAAATTAAGAGGAGTGAGCAACCCCTGTGGGCGGGAAGACACAACCCAAACTGGACGCATCAAGCAGAGGAGGAAGCAGCAACAGTAAGGAGACGACTCTGAAGAGACAGCAGCTTGACCAGCCGGCAGTGAGCAGACCGTCCTGCCTGAAGTTGAGGATTAACGTCGGGGAAAAGTCTAATGTCATTTTTGAAAAAGTCTTAAGTATTATGTTTAACATATAATAATTCACAACATTTAGTCTCTTCATTGTGCCCTTCTGAAAGCTTATTCCAGGTCGGCATAAAAAATAAAGTTAGGTCTAAAGTCAATGTAACACACAGGAATTAATATCACTACATTTACATTAGTCAACTTTTTATGTATTTAGTTTAAGTTTCTAATGTAAACGAAGTATGAAAAAATCAGAGAAGCAAAAGAGGAGAATTGTAACGAACAGGTGCTGATTGTCACCATGTCAGGCAGTGAACAAAGTTGTATCCTGACAACAACCATGAAGACAGGTGTTATTAACCCAATTTTATAGATAAGTTAACAGTCTAGGGAGGCTAATAACTCCCACAAGAATGTATGGTTAAGTCTATCTCACTCCAAAACCCATGATCCTTCAAAATAACCTAGTATTTAAGAAATCTGGTAGTCTGGAGAAAGTGACCCAAAGGACTTAGTCATCTTTGATCATATTAACTTTTGTATAATTATAAACTATATTAAAGCATATGTCACATTAAAATGTTATGTGAATGATTCATATTTATGTGTGACTCTGTAAGGCTTAAATACTCAATTAGAAAGCTCTCAAAGATTTTAAGACCCTAAAGCACCCCAAGGGAGGCTGTAAGTCTTCTCGTGTTCTCACAGACAGGACAGAAAGGCACCGCTCTAAGGCAGCTGAGTACGGTTCCATAAAAGGTGGACCGCAGTCTCACAAGTACACCACTTTATTTAGGTGAAAGTAGGAGGAAAGAAAAAATGCTCAAAAACGTATTCTCATTATACTTTTCCAACTCTAGAAAATAAAACATTTTCCCATACTGCGCTTTTGCAGAGTTCACCTTGTTTTGGAAGACACAAGTGAAAACATATTAGTAGTGATGTTACTTATACGCTACTTTTTTCAAATGTAAAACAATGAACATTCACTTAGGAGCTTACATTCATTGAAGCATTGATTTTGGCAATAGTTTCATCATCTGTTGGGAACTGGTATATCTGAACACCGTTGCTGACCAGTTCACTCATGAGCTTGATCTTAAACTTCTGTAATTCAGTTTTAGAAATTGCATCTGCTTTGGCAATCACTGGTATAATGTTCACCTATTAAGAATAAAGAAAAACAAAAATCTCATGATTGAGGACTTATTTTTTAATCCTGTAGTTTTTTCATTCAAAGCCACTCAGTCTCTGACAGATCTCCCTGACCTGGATCAGGGGATGGGCAAACCACGGTCCGCTCACTGCGTATTTATATAAACTAAGATTTACTGGAACACAGGCTCACTCACACATGTCACATACTGCCCATGGCCACTTTCACTCCGTAACAGCAGAATCAGCGGTTACATCAGAGGCCCATGGCCTGTGAGGCCTGCAGCATTCACTACCTGACCCTTCACAGGAAAAGCTTGCCGACTCCTGAGGTAGAATCACTGGCTTCATTCTTACCAACATGGCGTCGAAAGGAGGAAATTTTACAAATACCAAGGGAGAGTGTTCATGGCTCAAAGGAGTAACTTTCTTAGCATTATTTGAAAGTTCTATCGCTGGCCAGAGAAGAAGGGATCTGGGGTCATGAAGGACAACTAACCTGCAAAGCTAGTTCTATGAGATTAATGCCCAACCAAAGATTGGTGTCTCCACAAACTCATCTGTAGGGTTTTTGTTTTTTGGTTATTTATTAGTTTGTTTTTAGTAAAAAGTCATGTCAAGAGAGTGAGCTATCAATGTAATTTCCAGAATGAAAGTGAAAACCAGAAATCAGAATTCCGACTCTATTCTTAAATATCTTTTTTTCTCCAAGTTCACACTGATTTGCTGTGTTTATTTGGATTTATTAGTCTTAAGTATGTTCCAAAGGAGATAAAGGTTTTTCCAACTATCTACTTTTCAGCAACTGTGGGTAAACAGCTTTCACATTAAATTAGTCAAAATACATAAAAACTTGCTGCCGAGTTCTTGATTTCTGTATCCCACACTCAGACGTTCAGAAAGTTCAGTAACAGCTCATAACTGATTCCAAGTCAGCAGCAGCAGCAGGCGGTGTAAGCACTGGAGACTGAGCTTCACCTGCAGAGGCATCTGCTTCCGTGACATCCCTCCTGCACGAGCGCACCGCAGCTGGAGGACACAGCTGCCAGCTCAGTCAGGCAGGGAACCAGGCAGCCCCACCCTGGGGGCCCCCCTTGCAGACAGCCTACATGACCAAGCCGGCAGTGACCCGCTTCTCCCTTCCCATGCCCCAGTTCCCACTCTGGTTGGTGCTTTACATTTGCCAACAAAGACTGAAACCCCAGAGGGCCCCCTCCAACCCTGATCCAGGCAGAGCCCAGTTTCGAACACCCCTCCTCCCTCCCTTCTCCCCTCCACCCGCTGTGTGGCCCCAAGTATGCTGTGTACCCTCCAGGACCCGTGAGGAACAATCTTTGCTTCTCAAAGCCCCCTGATGCTTGTTGCTGGATGCGTCCCGGGATCTTAAGGACCAGGGAGGCTGGCTCAGCTGCGACCGTGGCCCTGGTGGTCAGGGAGGGCGTGTGGGGCTTGTGGTGAGTAAACACAGGCACGGACCACCTCGCATCCCCAGCCAAGCATGTTACCATCAGTGGGCGGGAGGATACCACAGACTGAATGCTGAGTGTGAGGGTCATTTAAGCATCGGGGCGGGGACGTTTCTGGTGTCCCCGCTGATGGGTGACCTCCACATGGAGCAGTGGAGTGTTCAAGAAGAAGACAAACTATCATTTTAATACATCCTCACACCTGCCCTTGGGTAGGTACTCTCCTGGTTTTTATTTTAGAGGTGAGGAAAAAGGCTCGGAAGGGTAAGGAAACTTGCCAAGAATACAGGGCGCTTAAGGAACAGAGATGGCCTCCAGCAACACCAGATAGACTGCACTGTGTTGCCTCTGTCTCCCGGAGACAAAGCTGCACACTCCTGTGTTTACGTTCCCCTAGTGAGTTTGGATTTCCGTGTAATTAGACGCAACTATGACAGTAACCAGCTAAATGGCCAGACCATCAGGTGAGTACACACAAGCTTCATCAAGGTTTCAGGGAATCAGCCTCTGCGCCAAGGCCATCCCAGCTGGCCCTCTGCCTCCACACGACTTCTACACAGAATCCTGTCTCACAGGACACTCAGCCGGGATTCTGGAGGTCACAGGGCAACCCTCAAGATTTTTTTAGTATAAGACAGTAGTCTTTATCTTTCATACAAATAAAAAAATCTAAAGTGAGTTAATTTGTGGATACTATTTTTTTAAATAGCTCCCCGAATTTATATATAGCTTGTTGGCTCAGAAATTCATAAACAGGTTTTCTGGATATGGTTCAAATTAAAACATAATTTACTATAATATATGATGACACATTAGACCTTGATCTTCATCAGTGAACTTCTTCTCAATAGTGTCATAAAGTAAAATTTTTATCAAATAAATTCTGTATCTAAGAAAATGAACATGAATACCCATACTCTGGCGTGCAATTTAATCACTAAAAAAGGACTGAAATTTTATGTTAATGATTTTTCTTTGCATCTCATCTCTCAAACTCAGTTTCTCTGGAACATAAGCCAAAGTTGAAACATCAAATGTTTCAAAAGTGCACAGAATAAACCAGCTATGATACACGTATAGACCAGAAAGGCACTTAATAGCTGAGAGTAAACGCTGAGCATGAGGAGCCGCCCCTTCCCAAGCCTACCTTGCTGTCAAGGCTCTTCATGGTCAGGAGATCCAGGGTCTTGAGGGAGTGGCCCGTCGGCGAGATGAAGTACAGGCACACGTGGATGCGGGAGTCATGGTAGTTAAACAGAGAGCGCTTAATCTTCAGTTCTTCTTGGAGATAGGCCTCAAACTGAGCATCTATGTAGTCAACTATCGGTTGGTAGCTGGAAAAAAATTATTAAATATTTGATACAATGTATTCATGACTCCTTAACGAAGTATTTGCTTAAATCTGAGTCTGAGATCTCTATTTTCAGCAATGAACAAACCATTGATATCTACGCTAAACAGGTAACTTCAGTAACAAAACATACTGTGCAGAATGCACAGGTACAAAGGCAGTTACTCTGAAACCATCAAGACAACTGAGCTTTAAATCACGTTACAGAAACGACACTGAACGTACACTGACTGCCCCTCACACTCATCCTCACGCTGGGTCCCTGCCGGCAGGGGTCCCCACCTCCCTCAGACTCTGAAGGAGGACAGGCAGGTTTCCAGCTGCGGCCAAACTGGAGAGAGAAAAGGCATGAGAATCAACAACTCACAAGACATTAAGGTCAAATTCCATGACCGCCTGCTTCTTCAATCAGTTGTGTGGGGCACGGACTGCCCTAAGGTCGTGAGGAGAGAAGGCACACGCAGCTGGTGAGGCAGGCGACTCTCCTCACTCACTGACGAGCGCAGGAAGCACATGGCACACCACACCTGGCACACAGCGCCCTTGCCCGGCTCCATCCTGCCTGGCTCGCCTGCCCCATGGCTGCTCCACACTCATCCTCTAAGATGCACTCACCTCACAGTGCACACAGGGCCGCATAGAGTCTGTGAGCCGTCCACTTTACCTCAACTTGCTACGCTTAACCATTCTCATCAGGCACATCTGGGTTTCCAAGCGAGAAAAGCAGCAGAGATCCTCTGTCAAATCCCTGGACCGTGTACACCTGTGTACGTGCAAGCCCCAAATGGAGAAGCACCTGTGCAGCTGAGGTGCTAACAAAGGGGTGCTCGGGGCACGCCAGCCTCCTGGTCCTCGAGGGCTGTCACCTCCTTCCTCCACACTCACAGTCCCTGCTGTCCCCACACAGACGGCACGCATGTGAGGACACACTGTCTCACACTTCCGTGCCCTCCACAGCAACCAGCGTACCGCCAGCACACCAGATGCACGATCAGGAACACCGTCCTAGGGAAACTGGCCTAAATGTGACCCAACACGGCTCCCTCCACAGAACAATGAAACAGTAAATACTAATCTGTAAGTACATATTTGTCGTAAAATTTCCAAAGATTTTATTACTGACCTAAAATAGATCATTAATAAACAGCCATAAATGTTCCTCTGTCTAAATGCTTTGCTTAACGCTTGTCATAAATGAAAACCCTTTTTTGTTAAGTAAGCGCTGCACCACTAGGCACTCTGCACCAGAAACCCCAGCTGCCGTGTCCAGTACAGGCAGACTCTCTTCAGTGAAGTGAAAGACACTGGCTTAAAACATAAAAATCACCTCCTTTTTCAAAGTGCTCATGAAGGGAAAGGAGGTAACCAGGTCGACAGTGAGGAGAGCAGAAGCAGGAAGGTGAGCAGAGGACCAGAGCCAGCTCGGCAAATGGGCCAAAGGCAGCCGTGCGCTGCTCTGGTGGGTAAAAAGCTGAACTCTGTGAAGCACAGCCATGCTCCTTTCTTATTCACTGTCTGTGGCTGCTTTTGTGCTACAAGCAGAGCAGTTTGGACAGAGGCCATGTGCTGTAAAGCTTGAGACAGTCTCACTCTGGCCTTTACAGAAAGAGTGTACCAGCCCCTGCTCTACAAGCACCTGTGCTAGTTTCATCCTGAGGCCAATTTGTCAGTGTGCATCTTGGGCTTTGCTTCCAAAGGATTCATGGGACACAGGGAGGAAAGCAAAGTCCAGGCCTGCACAGGTGGGCCTCTGTCGAGAGACTGCCTCCCCACGCTGCACTGAGGGGCTAAGAGTCCACACCCTCAGTGTGGGATGAGCCACAGGTAACCTGTGGTTCCTCCCCTCTCCCCAAGGATCTGAGCAAGGTTGCCCTGGCACTAAAGGAAGTCGGCAAAATACACGGAAAGGGAAAACCATCCTCGAGAACTTGTGGACACAGGGTCAGCCCTCACACACATCTGCGGCCCAGGTTCACGTGGCCTCTGATTCTGGGACCCTCAAGCCATGAAACAGGATCCTAAGTATTAATGCCCAGAGGGGCCTAATGTAAGCAAATCCAAATCTGCAAATTTGTATCTTTGCAAATAATTTTTCAAAGACTGTGAGAACTAGGATTAAAAAATAACCAAGCACATAGGAAAAAAAGCATACAGAATGAGAACCAAAGGAAAAAACAAATATTAGTACAATAACTGCAAAATTTCAATGTACCTGAATTATAAAATATAGTTACAAAAAGAGACAAAAGAAATAAATACAAAAGGCGAACTTGAATGTATGTGCTGGGAATAGTAAAGTAATAAAAAGTGATCCTACAGATATGAATACGAACCACACAGGATGCACAGACTTGAAAACTACAATAACCAGAATGAAAAATTCATGGATTAGTTTAACAGTATGTTAGACACAGCTAAAAAGAGAATTAGTATACTGGAGGATAAATCAAAACTAATTATCTAGAAAGCAAATGAAAGAAAGAAAAAACAGATAAAACTACGGAAGAGAGATTAAGAGTAAGAGACACAGAAGACATAACGAGAGGGGCTAACACGTCACCAAGTTCAGAGCAAAGGGGCAGGAATCGTATCTGAAGACATGAAGTCTCAGATTTTTCAAAAGAATTGATGACTCAGACTCAAGCAGGATAAATTATAAATAAATAAAAACCCAGATGTATCATGGTAAAACCGAGAACAACAAAAACAAAGATCTTAAAAAGCACTGAAGGAAAAACAGGAGGGTATTTTCTTAAGGGGGAAACAGACTGACAGCTGCCTTCTCAGTAGTGAAAGCAGAAGCCAGGAGATAGTGGAATGGTCTCTTCAACGGAGGTCAAGAAAATAACCGTCCACCCAGAACTGTATACCCAACTACAAGTATGAGAGTCAAGCAGGACATTTTGATTAAAAGAGTAGTAAATAGTGGCCACATGAAATGATAATGTCTTGTGCAGTTAAGAAAAGAAGAGAAAACATAAGTTGGGGGCAGGGGAGGTTAATGGAGTTTAACTGTTCAAAATTCCATTTTATTGTCTATTTGTATCATCAAGGACAAGTACAAATAATAATTAATCTTAAACTTTGATTAGGTTAGAGATTATGTTTTATAATTTCTAGAGTAACAACTTTAAGAATAGATATCAAGCCCCTAAAAGGTCCACAAAAAAGCTACTAGAGCTGATCGAAGAATTCAGCAAGGTAGCAGGTTACAAAATTAATGTTCAAAAGTCAGTTGCCTTTCTTTACACTAACGATAAATCAACAGAAAAAGAAAGTAAAGAAACAATCCCCTTTAAAATAGCACCCAAAGTAATAAAATATCTGGGAATAAATCTAACCAAGGAGGTGAAAGAATTATACACAGAAAACTATGAACCATTGATGAAGGAAATTAAAGACTTTAAAAAATGGAAAGATATTCCATGCTCTTGGATTGGAAGAATCAATATTGTTAAAATGGTCACATTGCCCAAGGCAATCTACAGATTTAATGCAATCCCTATCCAATTACCCAGGACATATTTCACAGAACTAGAACAAATCATAATAAAATTTATATGGAACCATCAAAGACCTAGAATTGCTAAAGCATTACTGAAGAGAAAGAATGAGGCTGGAGGAATAACTCTCCCAGACTTCAGACAATACTATAGAGCTACAGTCATCAAGACAGCATGGTATTGGTACCAAAACAGACATATAGACCAATGGAACAGAATAGAGAGCCCAGAAATGAACCCACAAACTTTTGGTCAACTCATCTTCGACAAAGGAGGCAAGAATATACAATGGAATAAAGACAGTCTCTTCAGCAAATGGTGTTGGGAAAACTGGACAGCAGCATGTAAAACAATGAAGCTAGAACACACCCTTACACCATATACAAAAATCAACTCAAAATGGATTAAAGACTTAAACATAAGACAAGATACAATAAACCTCCTAGAGGAAAACATAGGCAAAACATTATCTGACATACATTTCAAAAATTTTCTCCTAGAAGAAATAAAAGCAAGAATAAACAAATGGGACCTAATGAAACTTACAAGCTTCTGCAGAGCAAAGGAAACCAGAGATAAAACAAGAAGAAAACCTACGGAATGGGAGAAAATTTTTGCAAGTGAAACTGACAAAGGCTTGATCTCCAAAATATATAAGCAGCTCATACGACTCAATAAGAAAAAAATAAACAACCCAATCCAAAAATGGGCAGAAGACCTAAACAAGCAATTCGCCAAGGAAGACATACAAATGATCAAAAAACACATGAAAAAATGTTCAATATCACTAATTATCAGAGAAATGCAAATCAAAACTACAATGAGGTATCACCTCACACCAGTCAGAATGGCCGTCATTCAAAAATCCAAAAATGACAAATGCTGGAGAGGCTGTGGAGAAAGGGGAACCCTCCTACACTGCTGGTGGGAATGCAGTTTGGTGCAGCCACTATGGAAAACAGTGTGGAGATTCCTCAAAAGACTAGGAATAGACTTACCATATGACCCAGGAATCCCACTCCTGGGCTTGTACCCAGAAGGAAATCTACTTCAGGATGACACCTGCACCCCAATGTTCATAGCAGCACCATTTACAATAGCCAAAACATGGAAACAACCTAAATGTCCATCAACAGGTGACTGGATAAAGAAGATGTGGTATATTTATACAATGGAATACTACTCAGCCATAAAAACCGACAACATAATGCCATTTGCAGCAACATGGATGCTCCTAGAGAATGTCATTCTAAGTGAAGTAAGCCAGAAAGAGAAAGAAAAATACCATATGAGATCGCTCATATGTGGAATCTAAAAAACAAAAACAAACAAACAAACAAAAACAAAGCATAAATACAGGACAGAAATGGACTCATGGACAGAGAATACAGACTTGTGGTTACCGGGGGGGGGGGGGGGGGGTAGAGGGTGGGAAGGGATAGACTGGGATTTCAAAATTGTAGAACAGATAAATAAGATTACACTGTATAGCACAGGGAAATATACACAAAATGTTATGATAAATCACAGAGAAAAAAATGTGACAATGAGTGTGTATATGTCCATGTATGACTGAAAAATTGTACTGAACACTGGAATTTGACACAACACTGTAAAATGATTATGAATCAATAAAAAAAAAAAAAAGTGACCTAGAAGACAGGACAACAGAAAGCACCCAATCAGAACAGCTGAGAGAAAACTAAATGAAAAACAAAACAATATATGGGACCTATGGGGTAATATAAACCGTACCAATCTATGCATAATAGGAGTTCCAGAAGGGGAAAAAGAACAAAGGGGATTGAAAAGGTATGGGAAGGACTCATGAGTGAAAACTTCCCAAACCTAAAGAAGGAATCATATCCAAGTACAGGAGGCTCAGAGGGTCCCAAACAGGAAGAACCGAAACAGACCCACACCAAGGCATATCCTAATCAAGACAGCCAGAGTCAAGGATAAAGAAATGATCCTAAAGGAAGCAAGAGAAAAACAAAGAGTGAGTTACAAGGGAACCCCCATAAGGTTTTCAGCTTATTTTTCTACACTATTTACAACAGCGAAGACATGGAAACAGCCTAAAATGTCCATCAAAAGATGACTGGATAAAGATGTGGGATAGTTATATGATGGGATACTATTCAGCCACAAAAACTGACTACATAACGCCATTTGCAGAGATATGGATGCTCCTGAAGAATGTTATTCTAGGTGGAGCAGAACAGAAAGAGAAAGAGGAATACCATGTGAGATCACTCATGTGTGGAATCTTAAATATATGCAAGATCTTGTAACTCACAGCAAAAAAAAAAAAGTGACAATGAATATATGTATGTTCATGTATAACTGAAAAATTGTGCTCTACACTGGAATTTGTCATAACATCGTAAAATGACTATTACTCAATAAAAAATGTTTAATAATAAAAAAAAAAAAAGAATAGATATCAAGCAAGAAAGGAGAAAGAAACATGGAACTAGCAATACAAATAGAAAACACAAAATAAAACGGTAAATTTAAAGCCTAAATCCATCAGGAACCTCATTACCTTTGGATGGACTCAGTGCACAATTAAAAGACAAGCATTGTCGGGGGGATTTTAAAGAGAAAACCATGTGACTGATCAGAAGCACATCTAAGGCACGCGTGTGCCCAAAGCCGGGGCGGAGCAGAACACACCTCCACAAGGGAGGTCAGACAAGGTGAGAAGCCTCTCAACAGGAAACAGTCACTGTATATGATAAAAGGGTCTCTTTTTTCAGGATGAAATAAAGGTAGAAATTAAAAATTAATTGAGGGTGGACATACTACATATCAAAATTTGTGATATGCAGCTAAAGCCATGCTTAGAAGGTCATTTATAACCTTAAATGCATTAGGCTGAGAATCAATGAGAAATTCAAGCAAATTAGATCAGAACTGAAAGAAAGGTAAATTATAAAAGCAGAAATTAATAAAACAGGAAAAACAAGAAGTATAAAACTGAGGATCAATAAAGCCAAAATTTGAAAAGACCAAGTAAACTGACCACACTTTGTCGAGACTGACCAAGGAGAAGAGAAATAAGCACAGATAACCAGCCCCAGGGAAGAGCAGCAGACACCATACAGACGATGAAGACAATAAAAAGACACTATAACAGTCACATCTTTAGTAACAATATTTGGGAATTTGGATCAAATAGACAGATTCCTGGAAAAATGTGAATAATCACAACTATCTCAAAAAAAAACCCTCTAAATTTTCCTATAATCATTAAAGAAAATTAATTAGTAACTCAGAATCTTTCAGGAAACTCCAGGCCCAGACAGGTTTTATCAGCAAGCTCCACCAGTTATTCTAAGGAAAAATAACTGCAATCTTACACACAAAATTTTCCAGAAAAGAGTGAAAAACTCCCCAAACTCATTTTAGAAGGCTGACATATCTTGATTAAAAAAAAAAAAAAGAGTGTAAGAGAAAGTATCGGTTGAAAACCTCACTTATAGACATCAGATGCAAAAATACTAAAAGGAAAAAAATTAATACAGCACAATATAAAAAGATATAAAATGGTATCAAAGACTGCAAGGTTAATTTACCAACAAAAAATTAGTTACTGTTCATTTTATTAAAGAAAAGAAATGACATTTTCTCCACAGAATGAAAGAAAACAATGTCCACAATCTCCACTGACCCCAAGGGAATCCTGTCAGTCCCACCAGTGCAGTCAGGTACTAAACTGAAAGTAAGGAAACACAGACCACTGCCTTCAGCCATGACAGAGGCAGGGGACTGGATCTACCCTACACACACCTGGACAAAAGACGTGAAATGGGTTTCAGACACAGGACAACTGACATAAAAACTGTCATCACGGGGAGCGAAACGAACAGGGGAGCCTCCTGCCTGTAGACAAGTCTCCAGGTGCAGCGCAGAGATGGGGGCTCAGGGGCCAGGGCGCTGCACCCCATGGGAGAGAGCTGGGGAGCTGGAGCTGCAGCCGTGCCGGGAGGAAGCACCCACCTGCGGGGCATGAGGGGACAGGCCCAGAGGTGGATGTTTCCTATACGACAGTAATGGCGGTGGTTAGAAACTACACAACTGTCAAAATGGACTGAACACTGAGAAAACCAATGCATTTTATTTATTCTATGTAAGTTACACATCAATAAAATGTATTTAAAAAGAAACAAAAAACTAGAAAGGAAGAATATGCCCTTATTTGCAAATTATACTATTACATACATAGAAAACCTAAACAAATTTTGAGATGAATTATTGGAATTAATCAGAGAATTCACAGAAGTTGCTATATGCAAGATCAATTATATTTCCATACACCAAATGGCAAATGAAATATTTTTAAGATATCATTTACGAGAATGATCAAAAATGCCAAAGATCTAAGAATAAATTTAATTAAAGCTATATCCAATTTCTCTATAGAAGACTATTTAAAAAGCAACATGTCACAGGCCTTTGCCTCCTGTACCAAGCTGCTTCTTCCAGAAAGCCCACAGAAATCGTGTTCTGAAATCTAAAGCAGGACACACACATGTGCTGAAAAGGCTGACACACAGAGAGAGGCTGGCACATAAAGAGAGTGCAGTGTTTCCCTCTAAAACAAACCTTAGGCAACCAGGAAACTACCTCCTATAATGAAAACATGTATTTCAGAAAGGAAAAAGAACAAAAAGTCATTGCTTTACCCCAGTCTATTTTCTCTTCTCATAGTTTAAATTTCATATAGAATCTATAATCAATCTTTATAATACCATGGTAGAAATGAAGAAATATAAAATATAAACATAATATAAAATATAAATTAAAATTTCACTGTCAAACCTTTCCTGCAATGCTTAATAATGTACCTGGCTAATTTGGTTAGAATTACACCATGGATTTGGCCATTATATATTTGCCATGAATGCCATGTTTTTTTAAAAATTTTCTCCTCACCAAGACAAATCCTACCTGAAAATTAGTACAAATCATTTAATATTCACTGAATTCTCATATCAGGAAATAATTAAAACTACTTTTGCTGAAATACACACTTTTAATACTGTGATTCAAATTATTATAAAGGAATTAGATAACTGAATAGAAAAATGTCAATTTGATAACAAGAACAAAATACTGCGGAAGTATTGAAAAATTAAAAGTCTGGGAGGAAAGGCGTGAGCAGAAAATCAGCAGAAAAGCAATTCATAGCACGTGGGGCAAGAAGGCAGAGGTCTTGAAATAAGAAAACTCGGTTTTATTACAAGAGGAAAACACGTACCTCTCTTCTTTGTTTATCTGGTCACCAAAGCCCACCGTATTCACGATGGTCAATTTCAGGTGAACATTACTTTCCTGGAGTTCATATGTCTGAGCTTTAAGTCTAACATGTGGGTAAAAATGTGAGGACTCATGGTCTTCAAAGTTAGTATTAAACAATGTGTCAATCAGCGTTGATTTTCCAATTCCAGTCTCCCCTGAAAGAAATGCAAGCACATCTTCACAAGTGCACAAGATGAACGAGGAAAAACAGCACAGTGAACTCTTACAGTGGTTTCCAGGATCCCAAATATTTCAAATATTTCAAAGGCTGGGTTGTCCCTGAAAGAAATAGATGCTAAGGCTGGTCCACTGAGTCACCAGCAGAGCATAAAAATAAGTCATGTGTGCTAAGTCACTCAGAGCTGTGAAGAAAGAGCTGAAATGTTTAAAGGACAAACGAAGCCTGAAGCAGGACAGCTAAGGAGAAAACCTGATAGGCTTTAGTAACTGAAAACAATCTGGGACCATGATCTCAAGCTGCTAGCACGGCAGCTCCCTGCTCACGACAAGAAGGTGGGGAGCACAAGGGGCAGGAAGGGATAGTCTGGAGGGAGGCTGGCACTTACCCACGCAGAGGATATTAAAGCAGAAGCCTTGCTGAATCGACCTGTTGACCAGCTGATCAGGCAAACTCTCAAAACCCACATGGCCAGACATGGTTAAAGAACGAGTATTATCTTTTTTTTGCTGAAAGAAAACAAAACAACAGCAACAACGAAAAAAAAAAGGTTTACTGAAACAGGGTGTCGGCATATGAGAAAGGATAAACATAATTTACCAAAGAAACTCAAGACTTTGATCATTATACCTCCCTCAAGACACAACTGATTAAGTTTGTGAGAAAGGATGAAGACTATCAGAAAAATAAAAGTATAGGGAAACATACAAGAGAATTTTTTGCTTGTTTCAATTTCTTGAAAATATAAATTGACTGTTTAAAGCAATAACCACCATGTATTACAGGATTATAATATACGGAGAAGTAGAACGTATGACAGTGAGAGCACAGAAGACGGGAGGGGTGGAGTCACCCCGCTGTAAGGGTTCCACATTATACACCAAGTGCTACGATACTGTTTGAAGGCAGTGAGGGGTAAGTTAAAGCCCACATTAATTACTACTTTACAAAATAAAACACCAAAGAGTTTTAGCTAGTAAGCCAATGGTAGAGATAAAATGCATGATAAAAATATTAAATCAAGAGAAGGCAGGAAAAGACTAAAAATGAAAGAACAAATGAGACAAACAGAAAACTAACAGTCAGTTGGCGGATTCAGACCAGCCGTGTCCATAACTAAACAGAAGGGGTCTGAGCCAGTGCTTTCCAGCAGAACCTCCTGAGATGATGGGGCGTCCGGAGCTGAGCCAGCAGCAGGTGCTACTAGCCACCTGCAGACACTGAGCACCTGGATGTGACACATGCACCTGAGGAAGGAACTTTCAAATTTTATTTAATTTTAACTAATTTAAATTTAAATAACTGCATGTGACTAGTGGCCACCATACTGGACAGGGCAGGTCTAAACTTTTCAGTTAAAAGAAGGAAACTGTCAGAACCGGACAAAAGAGCAAAACTCAACTATATGCTGTCAATGCAGTAACTGACAAGCTGATTATAAAATCCATATGGAAAGGCAGAAGGTTTAGAATAGCTAAAATAACTGTACAGAAGAACAAGCTGAAGGACTTACACTCACTACTGTAAAGCTACCACCAGCAGGCGCGGCCACCCTCAGGTGTCCTCTATGCAGGTGCACGAGGCTGGGGGCTGAGGCAGAGGCTGGGCACCAAGTCCAGGAGGGAAGTCCCCGGCACAGTGACCACACTGGACAGCTGGGACAAAGGACGAGCACCCTGAGCCCCTGCACCAGTGTCCTCACCAGCCAAGCCCATCACCCACTTTACAAAGGCGTTCGACCTCCTCATGCACCAGCCTGTGACCCCGGGGAGGTTTACAGAGTGCAGCACACCAAGAACAGGTATTGCTACTACCACCGTGAGTTCCATTGGTGCTGGACATCAGAGTGCAAGGAAAAGGACGTCTTGTGCATGTTTGAAGCAGAAATGCAATGGAGACTGCAAAGCTGACCAAGAAATTGTCAGCATTATCCAGGAAAGGCTGAAGGCTGGAAGGTGAGAGCTACAGGCAGAACTGTTCCAAGGAGCTGGAGCAGTTTAGCCAGGTGGCCAAGGCCTACCAGGACCACTGTCACGACCTGGGGCCCCATCACTCTGCCAGGAAGTGCCTGGCAAACAGAAGCAGAGGATGCTGGTGGAGAGAAACGCTGATAAAGAGGCTGCTGGTGCCTGAGGCGGCTCCTTGAACCCTCTCATGTGACCGTCACTATTGCTAAAATAAAGAGTAATGGAATTTGTCTCTCCAGTGTCTTACTGGCCCCACTTTCCTTGCAAATTCAGCCATCACTTAAAAAAAATAACCAAAAAGCAACTATAAAAAATAAAATTTTTTTAAATAAAAATAAAGCTATAATCACCAAGTGATATCTTGGTGTGATAATCTGGTATTTGTCTATTTGCCTACTTCATCAAAATTAAAAACTTATAATCATCAAGGAATATGCAAGTCAGACTGGGAGAAAATATAACATTTATGACAAAGCACTCGTATTCAGAATACATAAAGAATGTGTAAGATTCAGTAACAAGACAACCTACTTTATTAAAAAAAATGGGTGAAACCCTTGAATAGACACTTCACAAAGAAGATAACAAAATAAATAGGCAGTAAGCAAATGAAAGAGTGCTCAACATTATTAGTTACCAGGGAAATGTAGACTAAAACTACACTCAGATACCACTGAACAGCCACTAGACTGGCTAAAAGTAAGAAGGCTGATAATGTCACGTGGTGGAGATGACGAAGCACATGGGAACTCCAGTGCATTTACTGGTGCAACATGAGCCAGCCCAGCCACTCTGGAAGACAGGTGGTGGTTTCCTAAGAAGGTAAAGACAGAACTGTGCAACCAGGCACCAGAGGTAACTAACATCCATCCACACAAGGACTCACACACCAATGTTCACAGCAGCTTTACTGCAAACAGGCAAAGACTGGAAACAACCAAATGTCCAACAACTGGTGAGCGCACAAATTAGTGTAGCCACACAGTGGAATCCTGAACCCCAGACACATTCCACACATGGGTAAATTTCCTAAGCTAAGTGTATAAACAGTGACTTAGTTACTATGATTTGAGTTTCAAAAGGTACATTTTTTCATATATTCTCATATATGAATATGAATAAAAATGTCTCAAAGGGTAGTGACAGACTATTGAGACTGGTGACCTCTGGGGAGTGGACTTGGAGGTGGAGGTGAGAAAGATGTGCTTTTGATTGCATACGGCAGGAGAGTCTAAGATGATGGCCCCCAGTGTACCCACACCTTCAACCCGTTTAATCAAACACGAATCCGGGTGCTGCTGTGAAGCATTTTACAGATGTAATGTAAGGGACTCGCCTTTCCAGTTCCCCTGCTGATGGGTGGCAAGGACCTAAGAATGACCTCCAGGAGCCGACAGCAAGCAGCCAGCGAAGAACTGAATTCTGCGAACAACCTTCTGGGAGGGGAGCCTCCGGATGGGAACTAGCAGCGAACACCCGGCGGGAGACCTGAGCGGAGGAAGAGCCAGTGGAGCCGTGCCCAGCTTTTCGACCACAGGCTCTGAGTTAATAAAACAAGGGGCTTTAAGCAGCTCTCGCTGCCGTCTGTCACAGAGCAACAGAAAACCAGAGCACAAGCAAGTTGTGCCCCTCAAGCCCCTTTCAGTGAGGTAAGCGTGCCATCTTTGTGATTTAAAAAGAAGAGGCTTTTCAAAAATGTGGGAATGGCCACTATAATTTAATGAAGAAGTGGGGCTGGAGAAAATGAGGACTAAGCAGTGAGCACTCGGCACTAGTCACTGAGAGGTGACAGTAGTGTCAGCAAAGCAATGTGTCAGAAGGCAGATTAAGTCTGTGATTCAAAAAGAGATCCAAAAAGATTTTAAAGTCTGTGAGGTGATAAAACAAAGATGGAATGAGAGAAAAAAGATAAAAAGGATGGCAGTTTGGTGGCCAGATTATCATTTATCAAAACTGTGGGGACCTGAGCACGTGTGGAGGAGGAAAACACAGGGAGAAACTGGAACCCAGGACTGAAGGGAACCGTTTAATCTGACTGATTATCCACATGTGTATCTGCAATTTGATTTTTAAAAATTGACAACTCACCTCATTCACCAATTTAAATTTACTCCCCCTTTTTAAATGTAACTTTTAATACGAATTACCAAAACACACCCCTCCTGTACAGACACACTTGGGAACCTTTGGAAGCACTAGGATCTGACCTCGCACTCAGGAAGGCGTCTGACAGGCCGGGCAGTGGCCTCCTGCTCTGTCACTACCAGGGGCTGCCAGCACCCTGACAAGAGTCGCGCCAGTCCCCACGGATGCTGTGGCAGCAGCTGGGGTTTGAATCTGCTTAATGTTGGGGGTGGGGGTTGAGGGGCAGAGACACTGCAGACACTCAACAATTATTCAATTCATCATTGATTTTTTTAACTTGAATCAATATAAAAGTTAATTCATATTCAAGGTAAGTACCAACAAGAGCCCGTCGGGTCTCTCTGTAGTTACCCAGAAACCACAGAGGCATCCAGAGTACAAGGCAGACCCACTGAGAAGATATACTCACATTCTGTTCACTGTCAGGCAGTTGGGAGGGCATACCAGCTGTTTTTGCTGCCATATGAGACTGAAAGAGCTGAAAAAGAAAAAAAAAAAATAGAAGACATAGATTCTTACTCAAAAAACACCAATATCTAAGTAATATTTTTACATCAAAAAGGAATTCCAATATTGTCATTATCACCAAGTTTTGACTTGTAATCTACACAAATGACACGTTTAAAGCTGGTTTTCCTGTGGAAGGAGACTGGCACGGGTCAGTAACAGAATATCCCACACGTGATACACATTATTGCACTTACCCACACACACACACACACACACCAAAAAAAAGTAAAAAAATAGCAAACTCCCATTCACATCCAGGAAGGCAAAGAACATTACTTTTATTTAGATTTTATGGGATTAAAAAGGGAAAATAAGCTATTTCACTTAAAATACTCTAGAAGCCAAGAAGGCACTCAAAATTAGGTATATTCACTACAGCGTGCCAGGGGAAACAGAAATATTAATGTTCCAATTTCAGTATAGCTGGGACAGCAGGGATTTCAGTCTGAACAAGTCTCTCAGTTATCTTATTAAAATATAATTAGGATTCTGAAGGTTAAGTAACTCACCCTAAATCCTACCAGCCAAAGAGTTGTAGACGCAGGTCTAACCTGACTGCAAAGCTGGGTTCCCTCTACGGAACCGAGCGCAGACCGAGCGCAGACCGAGCGCACGGTCAGTGAGTTCGCAAGGAGCGGGGAAGGCAGAGTTGTGGGGATTTCAGAGCCGCCTCAAAGGTGCTGCCACCCTGCTTCAGAGCACAGCACAAGGCACTGAGGACACGCAGCATTTCCAAAAAGTGGTATCAATATGGATGTAGTCAGAACAAATGCAAAGAGCGCCAATGAGAACACAGAGCAGAGTAAGTTCCCTTCCTCCCTTGAGCCCTGAGAACCCCCACAGCTCTCGCCCTCAGAGGCCACCAGACACGCAGGTACCTCCTGGAGGGAACGATGCCCGCGTCAGCACCCGTGAGCATGCACTCTCTGGTTTATGCACACAGCACACGCCCACCTCTGCGGTGGGTTTCCTTCGCACTTACCTCATGGTGAAGGCTGTCCCACCATGGAAGCTGCCTCAGTCCACCCGCGGGGCGCTCCCCTGTCCTGTCATGACGCGATACGCGGGTGCACTGTCTGCGCCGAGGCAGCCCCTGGCCTTTAACTACAGCGAACGCGCTGCAATGAGCAGCTCTGCCCGTGCGGAGGGTGAGGGGAAACCCTGTGCTGCAACAACACCTCAAACCGCCCCAGCACACCCCCTGGGGCTGCAAGCACAACCCCACACACACAAGGGCACGTCAGGGCTGCTTTCTACACCACCTTCCTCTGGTCCCTCTGGGTAACACAAGCTTTGGAAGGTGGGCCCTGGGACTGAACAGGATGCACAGTGAGTCCAAACCCTGAGCAGCCAACCGAGCACACCGTTCCGGCAAGAAACGGCTCTGGCCAGTGAGAAGAGGCCCCTGCATCAGAGCCACAGCTGAGGCCTCGAGCAGGCTGCCCAGAGGGAACCAACTGAGTGAGAGCAGGACCTCCACGCGGGGTCTGCCAAGGCAGGGATGGACATCAGGTGCCACTCGTCTAACTGAACTTCACCTACCACAGAGCTTTAATGAAAATTAATCTTTAAAATAGTACAGTAGCAAAGTAGTTTCAAGGTTTTTATATAATGGATAGCATTGCTAGATTTTTGTAAAATGCTGCTTAGGAAGCAGTTTCATTGATAAGTAAAATTTGTTTAGAAAAAATATGATAGGTTTGGACTCTATCATTAAACTTTGACTAATAAAACCAAGGTTACACTTCTGTCATTTATGTACCTTCACAGCAAATATCTACTTTTGTTTATTCATTTCCTGTGTTTCTGAACACCTGCCAAAAAGCCTACTTAAAATCTCCATGGATAAGCGTTTTGATCAGCAAGTACAAATGAGTCACATAAAAGTATTATAGTTGTTTTTAATATTGTCCACTGGTATTACCTGACTAGGCAAATTTCTAAAACGGGTTTTAGAATGAAAACAGTTTTTAATAAATTAACATGACATTATCAAAGATAAAATATCAAGGGGACAGGAGTTGACCCAGTCCTTCTAGTGGCAAACCCTAAATTAAAAAAAATCTGACAGTGGAATTCCAGTCTGCTCTACCACTGACTACCTAGTGCGAATACTGTGCTGGGGAATGGGTCTCAGGCGGAAAAGACACAGTCCTGGATCTCAAGAACTTAGAGAAACACAAGGTCAAAACAGGCAATCAGATCTCACTCCGGGGCACAAGGGAGACTAAGAAAATCACTGCCTATACTTGACAACAGTCAGCAGCTCTTATTGTAAATACATGCATACATCATCTGTAAACACACACGTATTTAAAACTACACACCTACATCCTGGAAAGAAAAGACTGATACAATACCTTTTAACTTCTGGGAAGTCTAACACATTTTTTTTAAAAGTTGTCATACATGACGAATCACAGAAAAGTGCCAGAACATTTTGGGAAAGGTCAGGTTCTCCACCTCCTTCAAAACTTCAATGTGGGTAGTATGGGCAACAGTCTGTGCTGGGGTCCCCAGGAGACAGGTGGTACGTGACCTTTCTCCTATTGGTCAATTACGGGAAAACATTCAGTGATTCTTCCACAACAGGACCCTAGATTTCCTGACAACCTTCCTGACCCTCTTGGAAACAATCCTGAATACTTGGTTTTCATTTTAACTTCACTTTACCAGTTTTTATCTTTGTAAAACTAATCCAAGAAATGGAACCAAAGTTTTCAAACTGTCCTCTAGAGTTTCTTTGAGCTCTCTAAGACAAAAAAAAAAAAAAAGAGAATGAAAAAGCAAAGAGTGGTCAATAGTGATCTGGGCCTACTTTATGGGTTTTAAGAGGTCAGGGTTCAAGAGGGGTTTTAAGCTCAAAAAACCCCACAAAATACCAAAAACCACAAAGACCTTACAGTAATGTGTATGTAGCTGCTTAAAGTACAAATGCAATCGTGTTTTGAAATTACTTTCCCCTCCTTAATTAGGAAAGGCATATTTTATTATCAGACAAAATACCATGTCTAACTGTGTCACTTTAGTAGCACTGCAGTGAACATCCCTCTGCAGCAGCCAGAGGTATGCCCTGGGATGTCCCTTCAGCAAGAAGGCCCCTCTGGTCACACAGACTGCAGTCAGCAGCAGCCTTCCTGCAGAGACGGGAGCCCAGACCACTCCCTCCCCAGGCAGTCCCAGCCAAGGGCGGAGCAGGGCGGGGTGTCAGGGCCTGGGCCTCGGGCCCTCCCTGAGGATTCGGCTTCCTAACCTCTCTATGTCCAGGGCTGCCAGGATCTGCATTTGGGATGCAGCCTCTACTCTCCAGTCCTAATCCTCCCCTCTCCTTCAGGGCATGACCTCCCCTGCCCTCCTCCCACCCCTACTCAATCTCTTCAGCATCTGCTTCGGGGAGGACCCCCACACACACCTGTACAAGCATACATCAATCACTGTGTGCATCTGGTAGTTCCCTCACAATAGATCCCTAGAATGTAATCACCCATCCGAGATGCAAACATACTGCCAAACTGCTTACGTTTCCAAAATCATAAAAACAGTGTCCATTTCACTACATAGTCATCAACACAAGGTGTTAACAATTTTTAAGCATCAATTTGTTAGGGAAACACTGAAATCTTAATTTGACTTCTGGTATTTTGAACATTTTTTTTCAGGTTACTGGCCTAAAAAGTATATAGTATATTTTCATACATCACCAGTTCATGTTTCCCCCACATTTACCTATCAGGGTATTTCTTTTTTGTCTGTCTTATTAACAAGACCTGTTGGAAATAACTCCATGCTTGTCATATGCAGAACAAATGTCTTTTCCTGATTTGTCACTGATCTTTTCGATTTTCAGAGTCCAATCTATCGATATTTCCTGTTAATGGCTTCTTCCTTCATATGTTACACAGAAGTTTTTAAGGCTTCTAAAATTTACTTTCTAGTACTGTGTGAGTTACAGAAAGCTTGCTTTTCCTCAATGTTGTTGGCCTACGGTACCATCAAGGGACAACAAAGTATATTCAAACATCTGTAGTTGGCCTTATGGAGATGAATCTCCCACGGGAAAAACCAGGACCCATGATCCTACTGTGGAGGCAGAACTGACACAGCAAAGAGATTTCTGACGGTCTAGAGCTGTCTAACAAGAGTGGGATGCGCTGACTGGGGTCTCAAGACTGGGGCTCAGCTGTTGGTCTTGGAGGTCAAGCAGTCACACAGTAACTGTCAACAGGGCAAACTGTGGAAGCAATTTCCGTACTGAGCAGGAAGCAAAAACAACGTTCTTCTAAGAGCACCTCACCTCCAGCCCAGACAACATGACTGAATGCCCTGAGCAAGCAGTGCGGCCAAGTCTGTGACGTGACAGACAATGAAGAGTGAGTCATGGAAACTGCAAGTGCAGACAAGACAGGCTGAGGAAGGAGACACACAGCCGCACCTCGCGGACATGGAAAGGTTCTATAAATGAAAAGTGGATGAATTCCTGTGAGAGGGAGCATGTTACATGCAGGCCAGGTGAGGGGAAAACAGAAGAACTTGTTAAAAAGACTTAAAACTGACAAGGAACATTAAGGGGAGAGAAGAACACTGAGGGATAAGTGTAAAGCCTGTCAATACACATTGCTCTTCATTTATTCCACAAATTTACTAACAGCCTGCATTTTCAGGAACCCAGGCATTGAAGCTCGAAGGTGAGTAAGTCCTGTCTTCGCAAGCTGATTTGCGCACAGGTGGGAGACACGCACACGGCTATGGACAGGACGCAGCAGCGGCTCGTAGCGTAATGACCCTGCCCGGGCAGAGACACTGCCAAGACGAGGCTTGAGGTGAGACTTGAAGGAGACATAGGGATTCTCCTAGCAAACAAGAAAAGTAGGTAGAGGATTCAGTGTGTGCAAAAGCACATGAGCACTCTTGGCGTGGTTGGAAGCTGCAGCCATTTCAGTATCATTTATGCCGAGGAGGCCGAGGCTTATGAGCAAGGAGGATGGCAGAGGAGAGAGGTGAGGCTGCAGAAGGCAACGGGGCAGGGCACCCCCTGTGCCTCGGCATGAGGCCAGGAGCCCTGTCAAGCATCCCAGACTTAAGGTAACTCAATAGATATCACTGCCTAACAGGAAAGAAAATTTGAGTTTAAGGCTCCTAGGCGCCCCCAGATCCCTCAAGAGGCTTCCACCTAGCTGCCCAAATCTTAGTCAAGTGTACAGTTAATCTAGGGTAATCTTTACACGGTTATTAAAAACAAATGCAGTGTTAATTCCCATTTCTCCTCAGGTGTCCACTGACTCCATAAGACTTGTCTCCTTTCACACTGGGAGCCCTGAAAGTGCAGCCCAACTCACTGAGCAAGTCTGCTTACTTTTCAGACTGAACACAGTTAATACCATACCCCTAGTCACAGGCTGCAGTGTAGAAGTTATTGTCCCATTTTTGAAAGTCATAAAAAGATAAATCTTCAAAAGGAATGACAAAAGTTTCATATACTAAGAGTCTATACTGAAATACTGGCCATAGGGAATATTTTTACAAAGATTAGAATCAATAATTATGAACAGTGAGAGAAATTATATGATGGGATATTAATTAATATAATGGGAAATTATATGATGGCAAAAAAATATTGAAGACTTTATTGAACCCTGGTTACAAGTAAAAATTATGCATATGAACAAGCATATACAGTCTGATTCTGGAAGGAAGAAAATAAGTATTTCCTTTTCTTCTTGATATCCATTGCTATTATCACCTATGTGAATTTAACAAAGACTAAAGTAGAAAAAAAGAACGTCTTCCTTAAATTCTACAAAAATGCACATAATCTACAGATATGTACTAAGTGCCTACTATATTCCAGGGACTGTCCAAAGCACTGGGGCTGAATAACAACAAAACTAAAAAACAGCCACCATGGGGCTTCCATTCCAGTTGGCGGAGGCAGGCAGAAATCCAGTAGAGCAAATGCTGGGATGTGTAGTAGAGAATAATAAATGCAATAGGAAAGGAGGGTGGGGTCGGAAATGAGGAGGAAGCATGGTGAGGGGACCGCTGTGAACAGGGTGGTCAGGGAAGGTGCAGTGCAGCCAAGACCAGAAGGAGCACAGGGAGCAGAGCCGGTGAAGCGGCAGCTGAGGAAGAGCACTCCGGGCGCAGGGATGACAACTGCAGGATCCTGAGCCAGGGATGTGCTCTCATGTTGGATAACAGTGAGCAGGCTAAGGAGCGGAGGGTCGGGGTGGGGGGCGCAGAGCAGGGCCAGGCCAAGCAGGATGCTTGTCTAAGTCTTGGCTCTGAAGGTTTTCAGCATAAAGGAGCATGAGTTACCTTTGTACTCAAAGGTTCGCTCCAGCTACTGTGTCGAGAGCAGACTGTAGAAAGGCTAGGTAGAGCAAGGAGACGAGCTACGAGGCTAAGACATTAATCCAGGAGAGAGATCCCAGCAGTACTGAGCAGGCGGGAGAGGTCGGGTGTGGTCACACTCTGGACCCACCTCAAAGGCAGGGCCAAGAGAACTTGCTAAAGGCTCAGTGTGGAGTGTGGGGCAATACAGACAATGATTTGCTCCGTTTTCGGCTTGAGCAACAGAGAGGAGGAGTGGGAAGATGGTAGGATGAGGGGGATTAGGGAAGATAGAAGTTCTCTTTGGAACACGTTAAACTGAAGATGCCTATTGGATACTCAAGTGAAGGTCCCGAGTAGGTACTGGATAAACAAGCCGAGAGTGCAGAGATAACCAGACTGGAGGTAACAACTCTGAAGTCATTCACATACAGCAAGTACTCAGGGACCAGACGAATTGCCCAGGGGGAGATGGCACTTAGAATAGAGAAGGGAACTCAGATCTGAGCCCTGGGGGGACACCAGCATTCAAAGTCTGGGGCACTGATGAGCAACCAGTCCAAGTGACTGAGAAGGCACAGCCAAAGAGGGTAAAGGAAACCCAGAAGACTGTGGCATCCTGGAAGGCAGGTGAAGAAAGCATTCGGGAAAGAAGGGGTGTCACTCCTCATCCTTGACCTACAGTGTGTGGCTGCTTTCAGGCAATAGTGTACAGCTGCACAGTTGTGACAGAGCCCACATGGCACACAAAGCCAAACACGTTTACTACTTGACCCTTTAAAGAAAATGCTCGCCAACCCTTGCCCCAGAAGGATGAGAGGCTGAATGAATGAGGAGCAGGTGGTACAATTTTTTGACAGCATCAAGGCCTCCTGAGCTTCGTGGTTGTGACATGAAGGGATGTCCCTCCACCACACTCAGCTGTGAGGGCACAAGAGCGGAGTTCAGGCACAGCTTGACTTAGGTGGCTGGTGTTTGCCAGGGAGAGTGATGAAGCCAGCAAGCCAGGCGGCTGAGACTGCACGCAACCAGGATGGGCTTAGAGCCGGGCGCAAAGGGACAAGAGGGCGCGGAGGGTGGGAGGGAAGGGAAAAGGCGGTGGGATCGGAGGACTGCAGGAGTAGGAGAAGCTGAGGGAGTGAAAAGGCAAGGGAGGAGGGGTGGTCAGAGCAGAAATCTGCAGATGCGATTATGAGGGGTGCCGTTACTTACCAGGACAAGGTCCAGGGATTCACTACCAGAGAAGAGGCTAAAGTGGGGCAGAGAACAAGACACTGAGATGCCCGCGGTTGCACAGATCTGACGTTAGAGATCCATGGAGCCCCACAGCAAGAAGCATTTAAGCAACGACTCAACAAAGAGAGGTAGTGAGCATGCAGGGGACAGCTGAGTGAGACGGTCAGGTAAGAGGAGGTGAAGGATGGGGAGTGGCAGAGAGGAGTAGCCAGGGTAACTGCCACCCGGGCCTGCGCTGCAGGCGTCCATGAGTGACAGGAGGCTCACAAACAGCCCCACTGGCCCCTTCACCCTCAGTCCCACATGAGGCTCCTTCTCCAAGTCAAGGAGCAAAGTGTGGGAAATGCTCTGAGGGCAGGAGAGGGACGTGGTCCAGAGCAGTCAGGTGGGGGGAGGCAGAACAGATTTTCAACAAGGTGCAAATGCCCCTCAACGGAGAGAGGACAGTCTTTTCCAGAAGAACTGGCCTCCCACATGCAAAAAAAAGAATTTTGTACAACATACAAAAATTAATTCAAAATGGATCGTAGAAGAAAAGGTATAAAATCTTTGTGGCCTTAGGCAAAGATTTCTTAGCTACAACACCAGAAGATGATCCATGGAGAAAAAATAATAAATTGACCTAATAAACTAAAAAACTTCTGCCCTTCAAAACGTATGGTTAAGAGATTGAAAAAACAAGACATAACTTGAATAAAAGATTTGTAAATCATTTATCTTATAAAGGACTTATGTAAGAAATATCTGTATTTTTTAAAACTTGTACAACTCAAAAGACAATGGCTCAATTTAAAAAATGGGAAAAGACTAGAACAGATACTTCACCAAGGATACAGAGATAGCAAATAAGCACATGACAAGATGCTCAACATCATTAGCCATAACGTAAGTGCAAATTAAAACACAAGATATCATACATACCTATCAAAATGACTTTAAAAAAAGACTATACTGGCAAGGATACAGAGTAACTGTTAGTGGGAATGCACATCAGTACAAACATTTTGGAAAACAGTTCAGCAGTTTCTTAAGTTAAAACCCACTTACTACACCACTTAGCAAATCTACTCCAGCTATCTACCCAAGTGAAATGAAAACTAATATTCAAATAAAAGCCTGTATGTGCATGTATACATATAATAACTTTATTTAAAACTGTTAAAAACTGGAAACTACCCAAATGTTCAGCTGGAAAAAGGACGAAAAACTAAATTGTGGCACATCCACACAATGCAATACTACTTAGCAATAAAGAGGAAAAATGCAACAACTTGGATGAATCTTACAGGCACTGCTCTCAGCTAAAGAAGCCAGCTCAAAGGCTACGCTACCTCTGTATATACGATCTCTGGTAAAGGCAGAGATGGGACAGAAAACTGATCAGTGACCGTCAAAGACCAAAAGCAGGACTGCAAAGAAGTACCAGGGAATGTGCAGTAGAGGGCGATGGAACCGTTCTAAATGTTTCCCCGTGGTTGTGGTTACACAATTGTATGCAAAACTCATGGAATTTTACACTAAAAAGGAGTAAATTTCACTGTACATATAAAAAGCAGTAGCTAACAAAAACTTACACTATCTGAAGACAAACTAAATGATTGAGACAATAAATGTATGATTATTTGTCAGCAGCAATAAAAAAGAAAATACAAAGCAAATGTGCAAATAAAAAATGCAATTAAAATATTTTCTCCAACTGTTCAAGTTACTATTCAGTATTAGGTTCTTTTTTGCTCTCAGAGCTATGGGGAAACTGTAAACTATAATCCTTTCCCACACAACAGAATCTCTGTTACTCTATGACAAGCAGCCTTATCTTTCCCCAAAACAGAGAGTCCCCAGAAATTGTCTCAATGACCCATGTTACAAGAGAGAAGAGCTAACATGACATCAGCATAAATGTATGGCTTAAGAGGGGTGCTGGAATTAACTGCTTACGGTGGCAAGAGACAGAAACATCTGGAGCACTAAGGAACTGCCCAAGCCACGTTGGGGGCCCAGGGCAAGGAGGTACCGTCATGACATGAGCAAAAATTGAGTCTGTTCAACAAATTTTGAGAAAGTTAACCCTCCTCCAAAAAAGCAGAGATAACAGTACTTGGCTCACGGGGTCGGGAAGGTAAATGTGCTAATGCAAGTCAAGCACTTGCCACAGTGTATGAATGATCATCAGCAATGGTAACATTCAGTTATCCCAGTGGTGCCCCATACAAAAGCGTACCTTGAATACATTAATGTTTGCAAAGATCTTCAGAGATTACTAGAGCACTAAAAAAATACAGATACACCTACAGAAGTTGAAAATACAAAGTTCCCTTTAGTTTTCAAAAAAATACATTAAATTTTAAAGCTATTTTTCTTCATGACTGGTAAATACAATTGAAAGCATCTCACAATATTTTAAGATTGAGTATGCAGACTGAGCCTGAGGTGAGTCTTCTTCCTAATACAATTGAAAGCATCTCACAATATTTTAAGATTGAGTATGCAGACTGAGCCTGAGGTGAGTCTTCTTCCTGCCTGAAATATTTCTTCTCTGCTAACCTATGGCCACCTCTTCCTCTAATATTCAGCCCAATATTGAGCTTTCGCAAAAAGTATTCACTCTTCATATACTTTAAAGGTAGTACAAATCACAAATTCACATATAGGTTGTATTTTCCAGAAGTTCATTTAAGTAAGTTTCTTGGATTTAGAATACAGTTTCCACAGAAACAATACTACAGTTAAGGTCCAAGTAGGTTCACAAATGTCTTAGTTAACCCATAATGTACCAACTACTGAGTCTTAGACTAAGTTTCCAAACCCAGCAGCAGATTAAGAAAAAAGACATCTGTTGCCCTAACCCTAGAAAGACTAAGTCTAGATCACATATTCTCAATGGGGATTATGACCCGCCCCCACCACAAAGGCGGCAGAAATTGGTTCTTGGAGGACAAAAAACATCAATGGTTTGTGGCCCTCCAAAGCTCAATCAACCCTAAGTGAAAAAAATGTATTCTTTATTATTAAATTTCTCTCATTATGAAGAACTTAATTATTTGGATCAACTAATTTAATAAGGCTAATTAAATCTACTATTAACTAAATTTGATTTAAATTTTTCTCCATAAAGGGCAATCATGAACAAAAGGTGGAGACACTGCTGTGGATAAACCCTGAAATAGGCCATGTCTGCATGTGGCACTTTCCCACCCGCCTCTCCACTCTGTCCTGCACTCCAGTCTCTTAACCCAGGTTGGTCCTAAATCAGCTGCCCACCTGTTTCACTCCTAATCAAACTCCTCGTCTCTCCACTCCGAGATCTCTCCAGCTGCTAGGAAAGTGACCTCTGACCACTCTCCCTGAGCCAACTCTACTTTCACAAGAGGAGACGTGGTGGGGACAACTCAATGCCCTTGTTTCTAATGCCCTGAATCACTGCCCTACAGACTGGGCATACTATACTACCTACCAATTTCCCACCCACACGTACAGTACAGCCCTAGTTAACTACTTATCTTAAAACAAAGCTCCTTTGGAACAAAGACATCTTCTAATTTTTGAAAATCATTCAAGAAATTCTGGCTTAATTAATAACTCAGAATAATGTTCCGGCTAAAGAGTACACACTCAACTAAGTGAAAATAACACTGCACAAACTATACTTGTCCCTGAATAAACTGGAGGACAGATCACTCACAAAATAGTTATGGTATCCACCAATATGCTCCCTGGTATTTCACTAGTTATGACTTCTGTCTACACATGTCACACTAGCAAGAACAAAAGGACTCCTCGCTGTCTCCATAAACGTAGCCCAAACACGGTAGGATAAACCTAATCTGGTTCTTAAGAGAAGAAAAGGAGACAGAGAAGACGTCCCACAGTCCTGCCTTGTTTTTTGGAAGTCCCTTGGTTGTGTGACAGTAGGCTGCCGGAAACTAGCTTGGAGGGGCCGGGAACTCATCATACTTGGCAAGGACCTGCAGGGCCAGCCCTTCCCTCCCCACACTCACATCGCAAGCAGAAATTGCCTCTCCTCCTTTCCCCCAATCTTAACCCCTTCTTACTCCTCACGGTGCACATTTTACTTTTTCAACATATGGCATTATTTTAATACTGCAATTGTATTACTCAGGTCAGACATCCCAGAAAACAACCCTATGCCTCCTACATAATTCCTACTTCTGGTAATCAGCATTTCTGAAATACATCCTTTAAGAACCAGCCGATTACTATGCAACCTCTGGTAAACTGCCATCTGTGTAAGTTTACATCTGTCAGGTGTCTCAGGCCAAGAGGTCAGAGTATTTAGAGTTCATTAAATGGAGAAAGATTCAAGACGTGGTTGAGAGGGTGTATCTCTATCCCTCTCCCCACAGAGGTGCTACAGCCTCAGCTCCCATGTTCGTGCACACGGTTGCCACTTCCTCTCAGTGAGTCTCCAAGCACCTTCCCTGTAACACAACGAAGTGAGAGAGAAATTCTCACACCTGGGTTCATTTCATCAGCTTCATTTCTGACCAAGACTGCATTTCAAAAATCTTTTACATGCTGTTGACTCTGTCTTCCTTTTGTAGTCTCAATACCCAATTAGTTCATTTTTTTAAAAATTTACCCCAACAATTCATTTATTCCATAATTAAAATTTTTCTAGTGTCAGAAAAAACAGACTGAAAGAAATCTGAAAATTCTAGAATTCCCAATACAGTCAATCACGGTTCTTGTGAGAATACAGTCACCATGCTTCTCAAACAGATGCTCCAAATAGGTGGAGAGTCACTTGGCACTCCTCCAGAAAATCCGGGACTAGGAAGGAGCTTGTCTACCAGGTAAAACTCTGATCACATACTTCCATTCGTCTATGACAGGAAAGTCTGTAGGTAGCCAAAGGGGGACCTGTACATTTGTGTGACATTATTTAAATTAATCAAACAAACAAGGGAAAAGGTCCTGGACAACTTTAAGATAGGCAAACAAAAGTTCACCTTTACAATAAAAGGTTCCAGAAAGAATCATAATGTAACGAACTTTGAGTTCTATTGTATCTAAGCTGCTTCAACTAAATCCTCAATGAAGAAATTTCCAGACTTTTTGAGAAATACAAAAAAAGTACTTAATTTCAAGTGTAACTGCCAAATAAAAAATTTCAAAGACAGAATACTCTAGCAAAATATGCATATCTACTAAAACTGATACTAACAAAATGTAAGTGTACTAAATCATGATATTTGCTTTAAAGGTATTTAAGATGAGAGTTTTTAATCTTGTGGTTATGTCATTGAGACTGTGAGCTTCTTATTTCTGTGATCTTCAAATCAGTAGCAGGTACAAATTGTAAAAGGTGTTAAATAAATTTTTAAAATAAAGCATCATCTAAATCAAACTTCCTCCCAGATATGATCAAAAGAAAGTATGAAAATTAAAGTTTTCAGTGAAAAAGCTTTGAGAATCTGGTATTTTGTGTGAGAAATACTTAATATCTTAAGCAGAAAAAAATAGATTTAGTATGGTTAAAAACGAAGGGCCAACAAACATTCTTGAAAAGAGAAAACTTATTCTGCAGGAAAACATAAACATTTCGAACACCCTCTTCCTCCTTTCCCACACACCAAGTCAGATAAATAAATAAAAATCAATATAAGCAGTTACAGCCTGGAACTATGTTAGGATCAAAATCAGCCTCAGAAAACCTAAAAGGCTTGGTTGGTGAAAGGCGGAGCTTCATCAGAACATAAATGCTAACTAACAGCCCCTGGCTGCCTGTAAGAATCTACCACTTATGTGTGTAACGTTCCATAAGAATAAAATAACTCAAGGTGAAAATGGTTTCCATATAAAAAATAATCAACACCTGTCCGCAAAGATTTATAATCATGGCTATGGAGGATACAAAGAATATTACAGGCTGCTTTTCCTAAAGACAGGTCATTTAATGGGGGGGGAGGGGTGAGAATGAAAGGTTCACTAAAATTCAAATGATACAAAAAGTTAAGTAACAAAACAAAACATAAATTAGGAGGTAGTGCACGGTCGCACATGACTAAGTGGCAAACAAGCAGTATGACTGATGGCCAAGCGTTAAGTGCTCTGGGAAAGCTTCAGAGGAGGTAGGACAGGAACTTGGTCTTTCATCATCTTATGATTACAGGACCTGGACCAGTGTGAAGGGATGTCTCTCCAGATGAGAAGCAACAAGGCACTGAGGCGATAATTAACTCCAGGACATGAAAAAGAAGAATTAAAAGTCACAACTCAAGGTATAAAGTAAAACAAATGAAGAAAGCGTCTAAGATAACAAAAATTATCCTCACTGAACAATAACTCAAAAAGAAACAGAAGAATTCAGAAGTATTGCTGCTGAAACAAGAAATGACACAAGGAGTTAGGAATTGAAAAGATTTGGACACCATTAGAGTTTTGGTCAGGATAGTCTGAAGAAGTGGAACATCATGAGTGTGTTTCTCAGAAGACAAGAAAAGGTAGTGAACGTTATCTCAGGATCCACTATCACAGTGAGCAATAAATAACTATACAATCAAGATCTCCTGAATCATAAAACTTATTGCAATTGCTAATAGGTGACATGCAGGAGATAATGGCAGACACAGTATCACCAAAAGCAGATCTCACCATAACTAGCTATGATTCCTTGAGCAATACACTGACCCTCCCTGAGTCTTAACATTTTCTTCTGTGGAAAAGTTTGAAAACCTGTTAAGTGAGATTTAACATAGAACTTTTTAAAAAATAAAGGTAGAATGAAAGTGAAAATACAACATAGCAAAATTTGTGGGACACAGCTATAAAGTCATGCTGAGAGGAAAATCCATACCATGTGCACACATCAGAAAGGAAGGAAAGTCTCAAATCAACGATCTAAGGTCTCCCCTCAAGAACTTAGAAAAAGAAGAGCAAAATAAACCAAAAGCAAGCAAAACAAATGAAATAAAGATAAGGTCAGTAATCAGTTATATTGAAAGTAAAAAAAAAATAGTGAAAAATCAATGAAACAGAGAAATGGTTCTTTGAAAAGATCAATGAAATTGCCAGACTTCAGCAAGAGTGACAAAGAAAGGCAGAGGATGCAAATTACCAACATCAGGAATGAAACAGGGAATATCACTACTGACCCTGAAGATGTCAAAATGATAATAAGAGAATACTATGAACAACACTGTGCACATAAATTTGACAACCTGGAAGGAATGGATCACAAAACTACACACCATCACAACTCACCCAACATGAAATAACATGAGCAGCTGGGTAACTATTAAGGAATTTAAATGTGTAAGTTTAAAATCCCAAAAGAGAAATCTCCAGCCCCAGACGGTTTCACAGAAGAATCCTATCAAACATCTGAAGAAGAATTAATGCCAATTTTACACAGTCTTTTCCAGAAACCAGAAGGGGAGGGGACACTTAAAAATTTATTTTATGAAGCTAATACTACCCTGATACCAAACCAGATAAAGATAGTACAAAAAACCCACGGACCAATATCCCTCTTGAACCTGATAAAGAGCATCTACCAAACAAAAACAAAAACAAAAACAAAAACAAAAACAAAAAACATAACCTACTACTTCGATGACAGACTGTATTCTTTCCCCTCAACAACACAAACAAGGCAAGGATGTCTGCTCCCACCACTCTTACTCAAACAATGCTAGAAGTCCTAGCCAGCACAATATATCAGGAAAAAAAAAGGTGTACAGATTGGAAAGGAAGAAACAAAACTGTCCCATAATTTTCTACATAGAAAAACCTAAGGAATATACTAGGAATCCCAAATCCTAGAATAAACGAATTCAGCAAGGTCAAAGTACACAGGATAAACGTAACAAAACTCAACTGTGTTTCTATATGTTAACAAAGAATATGTGGACAATAAAATTAAAATAGAATACCATTTACAATTGTTAAGAAAAAGAAAACAGGTGTAAATCTAACAAAATATATGCAGGACTTACGTGCTGAAAACCATAGTATGCTGGTGAAAGAAATCAAAGAAAATATAAAGACATGGTGAGAAATACTGTGTCCATTAGTTGGAAGACTCTACACAGTAGAGATATCAATTCTTCCTAACTTAATAAACAGACTTAATGTAATACCTATCAAAATTCCAGCAAAATTTCTTGTAGATCTAGACAAGACTACTCAAATTTCTAATGAAAAGCAAAGAAACCAGAATAGCCTAAATATTTTTGAAATATAAGAATAAAGTGAGAAGAATCAGTCCACTCTATTTCAAAACTTGTTATATAGCTACTGGAAGCTAACAGAAAACCCAGATAGCGATCCACACAAATATGCTCAGCTAATTTTTGACCGAAGTACAAAAGCAATTCAATAGAGTACAGATAGACTTTCCAACAAACGCTGGAGCATCCACAGACTAAAAATGACCCTTGACCTAAGTCTCACACCTCATACAAAATTAACTAAGAATGGGTCATTGGCTTAGGTGTAAAACAAACTATAAAACTTTTAGGAAAAAAATAAGAGAAAATCTTTGGTATTCTGGGTTAGGCAAAGTATTCTTGACATCCAAAGTACAATCCATAGAAGGAAAAATTGATAAAATGGATTTTATCAAAACTAAAAATGTTTGCTCTGCAAAAGACTCTTCAAGAGGATTTTTTTAAAAAAGGCTGAGAGAAAACATTTGTAAACCACATGATCAAGGACTAGTATTTAGAAATGTATTTTTAAAACTCTGGGGCAGATGAGGGTGCAGCTCAGTGGTAGAGTGCATGCTTAGCATACACAAGGTCCTGGGTTCAATCCCTTGCACCTCCATTAAAAAATAAATAAATAAATGGACCTAATTACCTCTCCCCTCAAATGTACACACACAAACCTCTAAAATCAACAGTAAAAAAAAAATCTAATTAGAAAATGGGCAAAAGAAATGAAGAGACATTTTACTGAGGGGAATATGCAGACAGCAAGTAAGCACATAAAAAGATGTTTAAGATCGTTGGCCATTAGAAAAGTGCTAATTAAAACCGCAATATATCACATACACATCAGAATGCCTAAAATAAAAAATACCTAAATAAAAAAACAGGATCCCCAAGTACTGGTGAGGATGAAGAGAAAACCGACCTCTCATACATTGCCGTGAGAATGGAAAATGGTGCAGAAACTCTGGGAAAATGTAGCAGTTTCTTATGAAACTAAACATGGCACTGCCATGTGAATCCCAGCACTAAAGACTTAACATTTTCTTCGTTCTTCCGTGTTACCATACAAGAATGTTTACAGAAGCTTTATTCATAATAGGCCAACAGTGGAAACAGCTTGGATGTCCTTCAAACTAAGTGTGGTATATCCACACCATGTAATACTACTCAGCAATTAAAAGGAACCAACTAATGACATTTGCAACAACCTGGATGAATCTCCAGAGAATGTTGCTGAATGAAAGATACCCAATCTCAAAAGGTTACATATAGGGAGATTTCATTCTATAAGTCTTGAAATGACAAAATCATAGGAATAAAAACAGATTGGTGGTTGTCAGGGGTTAAGGAAGAGGTGGAGGGGAAATGAAGTGGGTGTGGCTACTAAAGGACAAGGGAGGGCTCCCTGTGGTGAAGGAAAGTTCTGGAATAAGTGTCAATGTCCTGGTTGTGGTCTTTACTACAGTTTTGCAGTATGTTATGTTGACGAAAACTGGGTAAAGGATACAGGGGAATTCTATTATTTCTCATAATTACACGTGAATCTACAATTATCTCAAAATAAAAAGTTTAATTAAAGGTAACCTCACTGCCAGATAAGCACAGCAACTGACAAGAAATTCAGCATCAATTAAATGATTAAACTCTGTTCAGCCCAAATTTAATTCTGAAGATTAAACTTCATTCTGAACCAGAGTTTATAAAAGACATTCTCCTTGCCAACACGTGCACACAAACTCAGCCAGGGGAGGAGGCAGTGCAGACAGAGAAGCTGAGGCTTCTCCAAATGCCGGACAGAGAGGAAAAAGACCGGCTCAGTGCGGCGGAAAATGCTGGTCCGGGCCCCGGCAGATACTGGACGCGGCGCCCGCCCTCTCCGGCCCCCACCGCTACACTTCCACTCAAGGAGGCTGCTAAGGCCAACCGCTCTCAAACTTTTGGTCTCAGGCCCTCCAAGAGCTTTGGCTCCCGCGGCTACAACCACAGACACAGTCTCAGAAGTTAAAACACCTGCGGCACCGCGGAGAGTCCTCCCCGTGGCGGGGCGCCTGGAAGCTCCGCGCACACGGGAGAACGCGCGCGGCACCGCCACGCGCGAAACCGATCAGCCCCCGGCCTCCCCCGAGGTGACTGTAACCCTGTATAAAGGCACGGGGCCGCACGAACGCCAAAGCGGGAAGAAAGGCTGCAACCCCGAGGAGGTCAACACTGGGTAACCGGGAGGCCACCCGGGAACCGCCCGGCTTGTGCGCTCGGGACCGTTACAGACCCGTCCTGGTTTCAGACTCAACTTCGGGGAAGACGTGAGGCCCCGCGAAACTCTGGCCTCCGGGAGACGGGAAGGGCGCCGGGAAGGGCGCCCGGAAGGGGCGGTCTGCGCGCCGAAGGGGCCGGGACCGCGAGCCAGACCGGGAGGGCGGGGGTCTCGGGTGGGCAGGGGGTCGGCGGACTCACCAGGTGCCGCGCCACCTCGGAGGCCATGGTCCGGGCGGGGCTGGGCGGGCGGAGAGCCTGCGAGGCGACAGCCGGCGGAGCGGCGCGTCTGGCGGCGGAGGGGCGCAGGGGGCGGGTCGGCGGTGGTCCGGAAGGGAGGGAGGAGCGGAGGGGAGGGGTCCAGAGGCCTCAGTGACGTGAGGACCCGGCGGGACGGCGTGGGGGACGCGGGGCGGGGTCCGGGATGGGAGCTGAGGGGAGGGGTCCGACGGCCTCAGTGAACTGGGGGCTAGGGTGGGCCTCGCGTCTCCTGAGCCCGGAAGCCGCGCGCGTGAAGCGGGCCTGTTACAGACGCGCCGGACGTTTCAGAGGACGGCAGTCAATGCAGGGGAGGTGACGGAATGCAGTCGGGATTTGAGGAAAAAGCGTGGAAATGCGGCCACGACTCCTCAGACTACGGAGGCGGGGCAGGAGCACAGACTGCGGCCCGCGCGGGGGCCGGAAGTGGGCGGGGCTGGGCGTGTCCTCTGTCGGGAGCGGCCATTGCGGCCCGCGCGGGGACCGGAAGTGGGTGGGCTAGGGCGTGTCCTCCGAGGAAAGCAGTGATTGCGGACGGAAAGGGGCGGGGTGGGGCGGGGCCAGCGAGAGCAGGGTGGCTGGCTGCGCGAAGGACGGAAGTGGGCGGAGCCTGTCGGCGGGGGCGTGTTCGCGGGTGCGGCTAGGGGGCGGTGGCGGCTAGTCCTGCGACTGCCGCGCGCGGAGAAGCTGAGGTGGCGGGCAGAGTTGTTTGGGATCCGCCACGGTGCGCGGGTGCGGATGGAGGGTCTGGCGGAGCGCGAGGTTCAGGCCCAGCAGGCTGAGCTGGAGCGGCCCGTCGGGGGCACCCTGGGCGGGTCGCCGGACCAGCGTGCAGGCGATCATGGCCCCCTCAGGGAGCCCGGGGACGCGGCCGCCGACTCCGCAGACCCCTCAGACCCTGCGGACAGCGCCCCGAACGCGCCCCTCGGGAGGCGGCCCCGCGGCGGCGCCGCGGAGGAAGGCGCGCGGCCCGAAGCGCCGAGAGATGCGCCCCCCGCGCTGCGGCCTGGCCGCCCAGCGCCCCGGGACCCGGCGGCGGGCGGCTCCCCCCAGCTGCGGCGCGGCCCGGCTGGCGCGGACGGCGCGGCGGCCGAGGAGGAGGGCGCGGGAGCTCTGACGCTGGACCCGCTGGAGCACGCGTGGATGCTGTCGGCCGCCGACGGCCGCTGGGACAGCCTGGAGGGGCTGCTGGCCTGCGAGCCCGGCCTGCTGGCCAAGCGCGACTTCATCACCGGCTTCACCTGCCTGCACTGGGCTGCCAAGCACGGCCGGCAGGAGCTGCTGGCCCTGCTGGTGCGCTTCGCGGGCCAGCACCGGCTGCCGGTGAACATCAACGCGCGCACTAGCGGCGGCTACACCGCGCTGCACCTGGCGGCCATGCATGGGCACGTGGAGGTGGTGAAGCTGCTGGTCGGGGCCTACGACGCGGACGTGGACGTGCGCGACTACAGCGGCAGGAAGGCCTCTCAGTACCTGAGCCCGAGCACCGCCGAGGAGATCCGGACCCTGGTGGGCGCCCTGGACGAGGACGACGGCGAGAGCGCCGCGGGCAGCGGGGGCGGGCGCTGGAGGCTCTCGAGGGTGCTGCCTGCGCACCTCATCTCTGGCAGGCTGTCCCACGCCCTGGAGGACGGCGGGGACCACCATCACCATCACCACCATCACCACCATCACCACCATCATCACCTGGCCGAGGGATCGGCTGCGGGCAAAGCAAAGGAGCCAGGTCGCAAAGCCTCGGGCAGCTCTAGTGGGCGGATGAAACCCAGACTCAACAAAATCCGATTCCGAACCCAGATCATCCACACCACACCGTCTTTCAGAGACCCAGAGCAGCCCTTGGAGGAAGGGGAGGACGAAGAGGAGGACCGATCTCTTAAAGGCCACTCATCCTCACTCAAACTGAGACCCAAGTCCAATGTATTTGGGTAAAAATAATTTCTTTTAGAAAATCCTAAGGCTTGTTTGTCGTCAGGAATAGGATACTAGGTGTAGACAAGGAAGTGAGACTAGAAAAGTCTTAGGTAAATGCTGCATTCTTACTTGGGGGGTTAGATCTGGTGGGGAGAAATACTCTAGCAGTTTGCCTGCAATGGATTTCCAAGTGATTCCTTAAACCTTGACCTAGACCTTTTTTCCCCATGCCAGCTCTCTGCCCTGGATTCCCTGTTTCTAAGAACTAGAAATGTATCTAAATCGAGGTTACAGAAATGATGGCTCCTTTGATTTAAACATTGCTGAATGCCATGCAAAGTAAAGAGTGTTGCACTTTTATGTATCTGTTTTGAAAAAGTGGTTACTCTTTCAAGAGCAACAAGATATGCAAAATATTATGAAACTGGTAGTTTTTGTGTGAATGAAAGTACATACTGCCCTGTTTTTGTTTTTGTTTTTTACTAACTGCATTTGCTTTTTAAGATACTACTGAAGGTCAGGTCAGAGTTGAAATGCACAAACAGTAATTAGAGAATAATGTGAATACAGTTGGCACTCCTGTTTGTACTCCACTTGTTTTGTAAATAGTGTTCAACTCTTTTTTCAAAAGCAATTTCAGCTTTAATCATTGAACTAAAGAAATGGGCAGCATTCACTTTTGAGTTAATCTGTTGGGAAGTTTCCAATTAACTATCTCTTAATACCACTGCACTCGGTATTAAGGTACATTATAAATAACTGCACAATTTTTTATCTAAAGAAAACCCCGTTAGGGGGAGGGTATAGCTCAGTGGTAGAGCACGTGCTTAGCATGCACGAGTTCAATGGGTTCAATCCCCAGTACTTCCATTAAAATAAATAAGTAAATAAACCTAATTACCTCCCCACAAAACAAAAAATAAAGAAAACCCTTTTAACAGCCTAGGGTCCCTTTAAGCAAATAATGCCTGTAGCTCAGATTCTCACTAACTTGTTTTGCTATTCTGAACGTCTAAATTTGTCGGAGTTTTTATTCTAGGGACCATATAACCACTGGTTCCACTTGACATGACCCTATTTGATGGTGCTTAGAGTGGAATTGCCTACAGAAACTGTTTCTGTTTGAGATGATTAGCAAAAATCGGCATTAGTATTAGTGAGCCTATGCTTCTGTGAAGTAATTATTAAATCAACTTAATGATTCTCACATAAGGTACGCTTTTTATTTTATGAATAAAATACATTCATAGTCTCTATACTTTGTAGCAATGTTTTGTGAATGTTGAAAATACTAAATCCTTTCAATTTTCCAAGTTCCTTGGATCTATCTATTAAAGACATAGAGTGAAAATATTGAAAAGCTGAATAGAAATCTGTCCACTTAAAAATAGCACTTTATAACAGGGAAAAGAAAAGTGGGACTATTTCTATATTTAAATGCTGCTGGCTGTTGAATCCCTTTTATATAAATGAAAAAATATCAGTCATTAAAATTAAAGACTTGTTTAAGTGTGGTTCTTAATTCTATACATTCATATATGTTAGAGTGAATGTCTTCATTGCTAAATTTAACTCACAACCGTATTAGATTTACTTGTAACAAAATTCAAAACAACTTGTAGGAGACAAATTCCAAAAAATCCTTTCTCCCTTGGTCTTTTTGGCTTTATAGTTGCTGAAACAGAAGTCCTGCAGCCCTATAGGGATTGATTTAACAGCTTATGGAGTGAATGAACCAATACGTGAACTGCACAGAACTGAAGTGTTTAGAAAGTTCTTAGGTCTTTAATTACTCAAATGGTAGCAATTTGTAACTAGTTTGTCACACCTGTCTAGATAGCAATTGAATTTGTTTAACAATTAATGAAAAGTATTCACATAAAATACATAAACTCTTGTCCATTTGTGTGCCTTTACTTTTGTTTTAGGATTACGGAAGTGGGCTCTGTACATTTGAGAAGCACTTTTATCCATACGTGTGGGTGAAAAACAATCTAGTTTTCTATAAATTTAGAATAGGTTCCTTGAAGGTGAAAAGCAGTCGTTTGTTCTGAATCATTTACGTATTACCTGTATCTAGTGCAGAATAAGCTGTAACTTCTCACGGAGGAATCTTATGTTTCATGGACTGGTGAAGCTGAAGTGAACCATAAAAACACTTCAGAACCACCTCCATGTTCTCCTGAAGAGTCAGTGTTAATTTCTTCGATGTGTATCAGTAACAAATTGCACAAAATCAATAATTTGCTAGACCTTTAGAGATTGAGTCAGTACTCCATTTAACTTGGCTTTTCACACTAAAGATTTTTAACTTTTTTGATGAAATATACTTTAAAATTTCAAAAATCATTCCTGAGGGAAGATACCAGCATTCCTTGTCATTATGTGATGTGTGCAGCAAGTGTAGCATTTTCAGCTACTTAATTCTCCATTCCTCTTATTTTTCCATTTCCAAATTGAGATTACAAAAAGCAAGTGATTTGTGTAATTTGATATTTGTGGAGTTGTGCCTACCATTAGTGGAAGTACATACATCAGTTACTCAGATATCTGTTGACTTGAAACTGCAGTTAGAAAATCCAAGTGTGTCTGTGCTTCTTACAGTTGCACTGGAAAACTAGTGAATGTGTCACACTTCTCTTCACTTTCATGGTGTATAAAGTGCAGCTAGCTTATAAAACTTGAAAATCTGGTACTATTTTATTCATGCCTGAAATCTTAAGAGTCCAGAGTGCCTAGTCTCTTATTTTCCAAGTAAGCAAAGCTTTGGGAGTTTAGAATGTAAAATTTGTAGTTTATTTTGTCAAAATAAAAGGGTGATACTAGACTTTTCCTCTGAATTGTGTAAGTCTCTACAGTCCTGTATATTTTCATCTGGGTGGTATTTTGCATTTCAGACGATGCTTTTTGAAGGTTCCATCTATTTGATCCCTTATTTAACCCTTAACATCACTGGCCATCTATCCCAAATTTACAGATGAAGAAATGAAGGTTGGTGCTGTTCAGGGTCATGAAGCAAATGGCAGTAAGAACTCACGACTCAGTGCTTTTCTACAACATTAACGCTTCGGCACTTGAATTGCCAGATTTGGGGCAAGCTGCTATAGTTGGGCACCAGCAGTGGAGGAACAACTTGGGGAGAGGGTACCTCTACCACTACCTTTAAAAAAAAAACAACCTATGGCCCTTGTACACGCCAGCTGCCATAAACTCTCCCTACCTAGACTGGAGCTTCAGAAAGATGTGGGAATGCCTTTTTCAATATCTATCAAACATTGGGCATTAATGAATTAGTTTCCCCATCAAGGCTGCCTTTAACCTTTGAACAAAACTCAGCAGACAGCAAAGGACATGGGAACCCTTGTAGCTGTTCGTCATTCCTCCCTCTTGGGAAGATCCTGCTGTGATGGCTGTTGGGGTTTCTTGTTGCTGTTGATTTATGACAACTTAGAGAGCTAAGTCTAGAATGACTTATTTCCTTAGAGGCATGTAACTTAAAAGGATTCACTGAGGAGTTCACTTAAAGATAATTAATTTTCCCTACTGGAAGAGTATTTTTTATTTTGCCAAATAACTGACATTATTTAGAGTTTCTTGTAAGTTAATCCTAAAAGTAAGTTCTCCGAATTTGCTGCAAACCATTGTTCCTCAACCAGTCAAATTTTCCTGAAATACTATTAGAAGCCTGGGAGAGGACACTGAACTTGTTTTTCAAGATAGGGCAGTAGAGTTGTTTGCCTCACTACCCGATTTTTTTCCTCCAAAGCATATTGCTTTCATGTTACCAAACTTTTTTCTTCTTAATCTTCTCTTTGAATGTCAGTTATGTCTCAGAAGATATTTTCCCCATTCAGTTAATAAATTGTGTATTTTTCCATATTTATTGGGGAATGTGTGACAAGTGGCCCCACTTGCATGTTGCCCAGCATGTTGAAGGTATGCAGTGAGTGTTGCTTTAATGGAAAACACTGAAGAAATATTCCATAATGTTGTATTATATGAGTAATTTCAACAACATGCATTCATTCCAACTGAATAAAGGTAAGAATTTTTCCGACAACGTGGCTGCCCTGCCAGCCAACCACTTCATCTGCCACCCAGCCCAAAGAACGACCTTTCAATTCTGGAGGTAAAATCGGCTTTATTAGGATTTTCCTTTGTGAGCAATTTAAGAGATTTTTAACAGGAAATTTGATTATAAGAACGTATTACAAGTTTACTCAAGTACATAATCCCTAGGAGAATCTATTTTAACTGGTTTTAAATATTCTAAGTATTATGCATACAAATGAATACTTATTCTGTGAAACCCCAAAGAGCAAAAGAATAGGGAGAAGTTTAGTTCAGCTTTGAGAACTTTCTAATAATCACTTTAAGCGTGCTGCATCTGTCACGTAAGGTAGAACACTCATCCTTTGGAAATAGTTTGTCAGGGGTTACATGAGCAGCTGAGAAGGTAAAACAGGTATTCTTCAAGTACTCTTGTGACTGATTCTGTTTTGAGAAACGTTGCTGTCGGCCATCCATTCTGACAAAATTTCAGCCCAAATTTAGCTGACTTAGAATCAAGTGAAATAGTGAAGTAGGATCATGTAAGTTTTTTTTTTTCCCCAAACCAAACTTTATTCTGTTCTGATCAAAGAACCTCGAAGTGCCTTTTAGAATATTCCTCTGGGCCTCTAAGAGACTTTGAGTTAAACACTCTAGAAATATAATTGTACATCCTTGAGATTTGTCCAGAAGCTTCCAACATTGGTGAATGTGAGTTTTGTCTTAGTCCTCTCTGGCTACTGTAACAATACTATGGACTGGGTGGCTTGCGAACAACAGAAATGTATTTCTTACAGTGATGGAGGCTGGGGGGTGCAAGATCAGGATGCTGGCACATTTGGTGTCCAGCAAGGTCTTGCTTCCTGGTTCACAGACGTCTGTCAGTCCGCACAAGGTGTCGGGGCAGAGGGTCTCTGTGGAGTCTCTGATGAGGGCACTAATCCCATGATGAGGATGGAGCCCTCCAAAAGGCCCCACCTCCTCAGACCATCATCTTGGGGTTTGGCTTTCAACATAAATTCTGGGGACACAAACACTTTGTCCATGACAAGTTTGCATTCCCGAAGCAGTTACTTGGGTGCGGTCAGCACCTCAGTGCCACTGCCGCTCACGGGGTCTACACTGAGGGGGTTTACACTTGCCTGAGGGTGTCCTTCAGCTGCGTGGAAACACTTAATACTCCCAAGAAGCTTCCTGCATGTGCCAGGCAAGATCTTCAGCACTTTATAAAAAGCAAGCAATTTAATTCTCCCCACTCCCTCCCTACTCAGCCCATGGTGTGGATGAGAAGTCTACGGCAGAAACTGGCTGCTTGCCTCAGTTCACAAAGCCAATTGGCAGCAGAGCCTGGCCTTGAACTCTGGCAGCTGGTCCCCAGGTCCCTTGGGAACCACTAACCAAGCCATTTCTCTGGGAACACAGAGAAAGGCTACCACCAGTGACACGTACATGCTGCAGAGAGTGTGCTGTCCCTGTAAGAGACCAGACAAACCACAGACAGGCAGTAATGGGTGAGACAGATATGGCTTGTACACGCTGGGTTGCTTCTGCACATGAGTAAGAGAACTGGATTTTTTGGTGTTTGGCTTTTTCTGTCTCACCTGGGATAAAGTTCATCTGGGTTGGGGAAGAGCATCTCCTTAGCTTAGAATGGTGGAGGTGCTACCAGGTGGGTGCAGTTATGTTTCTCTTTAGGTTCCTCTTCCCTCTCCCCGGTCTCTACCCACCTATCTGAGCATTTGAGCATAAATGAAAGGGCCCCTCCCGCATAATCCTGGATTATAGTTGGCCCTGGAAGAAAACTGGCCACACAGCCTCCATTTCCCTTACCCTAAAATTATAAATTTGTGACTCACTGATTCTGAATTTTGGAAACTCATTTTGGAATAGGCAGAAGCTCACCTTCGCTCTAACACAAAAAGTGATATTTGAAGGCTTTTAAGAACAGAATCTTTAAGAATATTTGCTCATTGTTTGCAAACTGCTCACTTGCTACAACTTTGATACTCAGTTAACTACACATGAACTTCAAATGAATAAAAGCGCCTTGCTTTAATTTATTAACCATTTTTATATAAAAATGTATGCTCATGATACTTCAATTTAAAAAAGTAAGAAAAAACACACACAACATTGTAAACTGACTATACTTTAAAAAAAAAAGTATGCTCATGGATAGTTGGAAGTAGACAGGGTGAAAAGTAAAACTTACTAGTTTCTCCTCCTATTTGCATCCCCAGCATAATTTCAGCTAGTGGTTCCTCCTATGCTTTTGGGTATTTGACGTTTCTTTCATTCAGGCTGGATTCTCTCCTGGATTTAAAATCATTTATCCAGTTTGCATGTTCTGGGAAAGTTCCTTCCAGGAGAAGTAATGCTTTCAACCTTAATCACCACTAGAAAACCATGGATTCCATTATCAAAAAGCTGGATACCACCTTCAAAGCCAAATCAATCTCCTAAAAACACTCCATAACAAGTTTGGTAAGTGCGGGGTTGGGGCAGGAAAGGAGAAGGGAGAAAGTGAGGACTTGGGAGAGCCTGTGATGGGGTTATACACTCCTTAGGCAGAATGTGGGCTGTCTCAGAAAGGTGAGAGGGAGAGAAGCTGAGAGGTGCGGGGTGTTTAGTTTAAAGTAAAAGCAGATACACACTCCATAGACAGAACACAGGCCATCTCTGAAGGTGAGAGAGACAGCGACCACGAGGTGGGGAGCTGTTAGGTTTTATGGGCTTGGTAATTTCATATGTTAATGGGTAGGAGGGTTATTCCAACTACTTTGGGGAAGAGGCAAGGATTTCCAGGAAACGCACACCCCCTGCGCACTTTTTGTCCCCTTATGGTCAGCCTAGGAACTGTCACGGCGCCTGTGGGTATGTCATGAGGCTCAACATCTACTGGATCTTCCGCAGTCTTGGTTCTAACCAGTTTGTCCTCAGTTGCTGTGTTGTCTGATCCCCTGTTTCACTATCCACTTTCTCCGGCTCATGTTATTGTGAAGCAGACCCAGACATCAAAAAAAGTGGAGTTCAAGCATTGTTGAAATGTCTAAAATTGCTCCTGGTGATTTTGTAATATAAATTTTGAAATCTAAATGGCAGTTTTCTACAAATAGTAAGACTAAAAGAGCTCACTGTGCTGCCAAGTTGCATGTCACCAGCGTGTGCGGATATGAGGTTCGTGGACATGTGTAATTTGGAAGTTCCCAGTCCTCTATGAAATGTTTGGATTTTTTAATTCCTACTAAAACCAAGATTAAAAAGATGTGTTTTTGTCTCTGAAAGGTAAGTGTGCACATGCACACACACACACACGATCACAAATTGTTATCACACGTAAAATACTGGCAGTAACTCCTTAGTGTCATCAAATACTCAGAGTTCTCAAATTTCCCCAATTTTCTCATATTTCTAAATAATTTGTTAAAAAAAATTAAGTTCATGCATTTCAATAGGTTATTATGTCTCTTAAGTCTCTTAACAAGTAGTTAATTTCTTCCCTTTGGTGGTGGTTTTAGCATCTGAAAAACTCAGGAAATATATACAAGATACTATTACCTGGGTTCTTCTGAGAGGAGCTGCAGCAGAGGGTGTGGGGGAGGGGTCTGACCCTGGAAGGCCCCACAGGGTCCTGCTCGCTTACGGCCCTGGATAGTAAGGGGCACACCCCAAAGAAATGATTTCAGTGAGCCTAGACTCTTGCACCTTCCCATACATAGAAAAGTGCTAAATTCATTAACCTGAGGTGTCTGGTTTTCTTTAATTAACAGTAATCTTTTGATGGTCTGACTACCTCGTTTTTGTTGCGGAAACTCTTCTGTTCTGGCTCCTCCCTCACCTCTTTGGAGCCACACCTTAGAGTCTGAGAGCCTGCCTCCCAGGATTGAATCCTCAGAAGTCCGCCAAATAGAACACAACTCTCAACTGTTAGATTGTGCATTTTCTTCAGTTGACAGGGAGAATCAATTACCATCCCAGGTGTTGAGCTGTGAGTGATGGCCGTAAACTTGCTGAGAAGAACACTGGGAGATGGAGGAAGCAGCCAGAGGGCAGGACCTCAGTGGTCACACTGAGTCTGAGACAGGACAAGAAGTCTCAGGCCCCAGGTGGATGTGCAGCCTGGAGCTCAGGGAGGGTACACATTTAGGAGTCGCCAGCCAATGGATGGCATTAAAACTAGGGGATCAAATTGGTTCACTAGGAGAGAGAGTAGTTGAAGAGAAGTAGTTTGTATTAGAGCTAGAATTTTCCCAAATCTAAGATGAGCACTAAGAAATCTGAGGCAAAAAAAGAAATCAGGCTTTTGTGGTAACAGCGTTCAAGCCACAGGAGCTGTGAATTGTCTGTTTGTCTCTTTATCCCCAAGGGCATTGGGAACTGTTGCTGGGAAGACGCAGCCTTGGACTGGAATGTAGGCCTGCGGCCAGCACTCCACCTTCCAAAGAAGCGAAGCTGTCATTCAAACTCGGCCTTGTCTCCTGCCTGCTTCTCGGCTGCTTGTCAGTATTTGATTCCCAGATCACAGGACCCCCTGCGTTGCCAAACCCCAAGCCCATCACTTGAGACAGAAGAGGAAGTCAGCAGAAACCACCCTGATCGAACTGTCAACTTCGGGAACCTTTCCCTAGTTGTTTGTTCCTGCCGGTCCCACCCCTGCAGAGCGAGGCAGTGCTAACTGAGCAGCTTTTGTTTGAGTCCGACTGTGTGGCCCAAGGACAAAGCCGCATTTACCAGCCAGTGGGGCCTAAGTGTCAGAGCAAATGCCAGCAGCAGGTTCCTGTTCAGTCTTCCCGCAGAGTTCCAGTTGCAGCTGCTTGGCCTTGACCGCTGTCTCTGGCCCTTGACTGCCGAGAATGTAGGGTCAACCTTCCAAGGAAAAGGACATAGAGAAGGATTGGAGGAAGGAGGTGGGGCTTGCACTGCAAATCCTCACCAGTTCAGACAGCAGTTTCAGCTCCTTTTGGAGCAGCAGGTCGTCTGTGAATTTGCAGAGTGAGCACCCAGCCCCTTATGGCCAGATCCCTGGTGGGTGATGCCTGCAATTCACCTTTTGACCAGGGATTTTGTTCTCTGTGTAAAGCCATTAGTGAGGGAAACCAGGCCTTATTAAGACAAATCCATCAGCGGACAAACCTGTCACTCAGCTCTTGGCCCACTGCATACTGACCCCAGAGCAAGACAGACATGCGGCCACACCCAGAGTCTCATCTGCCTGGCCCCATGGCCTCCCAGAGGTTTCTAGAGCTGGGTGAGCACTGGACCCATGCCCTGAGGGAAACACAAGAGTGGGTCGTGAGCACAGCACTGTCATCAACAAATCAGCACAGAGCCTTGTGTTTGTGTGCTTCTGTACAAAGACACTTTATTTAATATAAATCGTTGATTCGTTAGCATTGAACTCTTAGCATTGGGGCTGATTTTAACAGCATAGTCACCCAAAGAAAGCGTGAAATGTGAGAACTAAACAGACCAGGAAGGACACTTGTTTTACAGTGTGAGATGAGATAGCAAGCGGGGCCTTGCTCGCTTGACCTCAGCTGGGACCGCACGGATGGGCAGCAGATGTCCCTTCGCTCTGAGTATCTCCACACATGACTGCGGAAGCAGGCTAAGTGTTGACTCTGGGTTATAAATTTTATGTTCCAGAGAGTGGGTGGATCACAAATCCTGACTACCGAGGATCTACTCTGTGTCCCTGTGTGTGTGTGGGGGGGTGTTACCTGTCAAAGTGGGACACCCACACACATGTGCGTACATGTGACACCCACATGCATACGTTTCCCATGCTCGAAAAGTAAAACTTACATTCATCACACCCACCACTCCGTGACCCTAAAGCTCACCTCCCTCAGCTTCCTGGAGCAATCTTCTAGTTACTTGGTTTACAACTCTTCAGAGTAGAAATTTCTGACTCTAACCACTCCGCACCATCCCAGTCAGACTAACCCAGCTTGTAAAGTTTCAGGGACCACACCCACTCCTGACTCAAGGCAGCAGAATCGGGGACAGAGGGCTGGAGCCCAGGGTGGGACTGTAAAGGCGTGTTTTACACAGTTTACAAAACTCACAGCTCAAGTTTGAGAATCACCATGAAGAGGTTTCCAGACGGTTACAGACACAGCCTTGAGATTTTGACCAGGGCAAGAGGCAAACCACAGCCCTTTCCACTACCCCCTAACCTGGGAGCAGATGAAGCCAGACTGAATCTGACTCCAGGAGAGAAGGTCGGAAGACAGGGACACAGCAGCAGTCCGTCTGAAGCTGGGTGACCTGGGGAGGTTATCACTTTCTCCATCTTATCTGGGAGGTGAGGGTGACAACAGCGGTTCTCATGGATGGCTGCCATAGAACTATAGGTTTTAACGCACAGAGAACAGGTGGAACTACCCAACCACCACCTGTTATTACTCTTATTGTTATTAACTCGTCGCCTGGACCACAGCCAGGTCCCACCCTGCTCCTCAGTTCACTTTTCAGCCACTGAATCCCAAACCTTCCCGATTCCAGACTGTATGTTTGTTTCTTTGTTTGTTCTCATTTAGTTGGTAATTTTCTGTAATTGAAGTATAGTTGATTGGGTGTTTCTGTTTTAGATGGTTACTTTTTTAAAAACTGTATTTCAAAGAGAAGTAGACATTCACATCCATCTGAGCCAAAATGAAAAAGACAGCACCCAGTTCTGGTAAAAGTACGGAGAAAGTGAGCTTTTCAAACCTTGCTGTTAGGAGTATAAACTGGTACCCCCTCTTTGACACCATCCTTCAGAGTTAGCACCGACACACAAAGACGCCCAACAGTCCCACTTCTAAAAGCACAGGGACTGAGGGAAGGAAAAGCCTTTCCTCCACCCTCTTAGGTCCTGTCACTGGACCTGAGAATTAAACTGTCATAGACATATGAACAGGAGAAAAGTTTGCAAATTTTATATCGTATTTTTATGTGCCCGTGGAAGCCTTCATAGGAAAAATAAGACCCCAAAAGCAGGTAGGCCTGAGACTTATATACCATTTTTAACAAAAAATAAATTTGTGGAGCAGTGACAAGACAGAAGAAAAAGTGTAGGCTTCCTGGTGGTAAATTGCAGGACAGTGACTGGAAATACACAGGGGCAGGCAGGAAGAGGGTGGTTTAGGAGGGTGCTATAGGGAGTAGATTCCCAGTTTCTGGTGATAAGAATGTGTTTCTCTTTCTGGTTCAGGGAGGGCGTCTTTCTCATGGGAAATTTTACATGTTTCTAGCTGGAAAGGGGGAGGTCAGAGACTTTCCTGCATCTGCTGTTTCTCAAGGTCCTCAGGGCCAAAAAGTCATTATGCAGAAGCCGCCAGTCCTGCGCCTCACCCTGCAGCTCATTCACCAAAAGACATCACATGTGCGAGGAAATGTCAGTAATGACCCAGCCGGGGTGACCTGCCTTCTGTCCGCAGCAGCCTGGGCGCGGGAACCAGGTGCCTGCACAGTGGGGAGACTCGGCCCCTCGCTGGAGGACTGCGACCTCCCCCAGGGGCGGGGAGATGACACACTGTGCATCCACCTGTGCCCGGTGCAGACACGCATGGTGTTGGATCGTGGGCACAGGAGACGCAAACGGAGAGGCCGCAGGGTGTCCAGGTTTCTGTTGTGTTCGTGCAGCTGGGCATGTGTCTGGACGCGTGAGGACTTGCCTTGGTTGTGTGCCTACTTAGGCACCTTACTGAATTTCTTACATTTTAGTGAAAGTTAACTCAAAAAACAAAGGCAGTGTTGAATATTCTGTGGTTGGAGGTGTGAACGAAAAATACTGCAAACCATATCAGTAAACAAAGAATGCTGAAGCACCAAGTCATCAGCGGCTGCTGCCGCCCCCCAGTGAGGACAAGCCTGCAGCCCAGCCTCTGCAGCCACTCACAGTGGTGCACCCTGAGGGGACTCAGAACAAGAAAGGACAGGACACTGGCCCTAGGTAGCTAGATGCTCAAAGGAATGAATTCAATGAGCCCAAACGCTTGCTTCCTCCCTTACAGAGAAAAGCGCCAAATTCTTTAACTGGAGATGCCGGATTTTCTTTAGATAACACGTAATCTTTTATTGTTCCAACTACCTGGTCTTTGGTGTAAAGCTCCTGTATAACCCAGCCCCTCCCCTACCTCTTGGGAGCAGTCCCTCAGAGGGATTTGAGAGGCTGTCATCCAGGCTCGAGTCCTGCCCGCAATGAAACATAACTCTCAACTTTTAGGCTGTGTGTTTATTTCAGTCGACAGAGGTGAGGCCTGATGTTAAAGATGGAGAACAACTGGGTGGCATTAAAGAAAAACTGAGAGTGGAAAACCCGGAATTCGCAGAGGCCAGCTGCAGAGCTGGGCCCGGGCGGGGCACTTCGCAGGGACCCGTCCCTGCCGTGTGCTCGCGGGGCCGCGTGCTCGCGGGGCCGTGTTCCACTTCACGAGGGAGGTGTCCAGTCTCCCCGTCTGTTTTGTCAGAGGCTCTCCAGCTCTTCCTCTTCCGCATGTTTTCCATCCACCCCAAGCCCAGTGGAGACAGAACATCCCCAGGCAGAGGGAAGGGTCTATTCCGTTCTCTGAGCAGAAAGAGCCTCTCTCCCAGACTTTCCCAGACCTGCCTGTCTGTCAGAATCATCCCCAAGTGCTTGCCAGAAACACATTCTCCAGGGTGTTTCCTGGGGATTCTGATTTGGTTGGGCTGGGGTGGGATCTGGGACCCCAGACTCTTCTTCCAGTCAGACAAGTTTAGGAAGCAGTGCTCTAATGCACAGGACAGTCTTTGGAAAAGAAAAAATGCATTACTGTAAAAGTGAGATGATTTGAAAATAGTCCAAGATCTTCAAAAAATTTTACAATGCATCCAGCAGTAAAGTTGCTACATAAAAATACAGGATGCCCAGATAAAACTAAAGTTCAGATAAACAACAAAAAATACTTTGCGTGAGATGTCCTTAGACTGTTTATCTAAGACTCACATTTAGCTGGGCGCTCTGTATTGTCATTAGCTGAATCTGACCACCGGAGGGGTGAGGACACAGGCGCTGGCTGGGGCTGACTGCAGATGAGAACGGGCAGTTGGGTGGTCATAGGGGCAGTTGCATGATGGTGGGAACACTGGTTGACTATTAGGAAGGCCAGGTACTGCTGTAAACACCTCACACAGTGAGGTGGGCAACACTCTTATTCCCCCTTCACAGATTGGAAATGGGGCAGAGAGCTGTAACTTGCCCAAAATCGCAGCAGTGAGGACCCGGAGGATCAGGTTCCTCCCAGGCAGTGTGATCCCTGTCCCTGGACCACCTCTCAGCCTGGCCACCACCAGCATAGGTCAGGGTTCTTGGAAACGGGCTCTTACCCACTATGTGTGTTCCCTGCCCCGAGCTCCACTCAGTAATGTGTTCAGCAAATATGGACCAGGGCTTGTGGGATGTGAACAGAACAGCCCGGGCCCTGCAGTGTGGAGCTCACGGTGGCAGGAGGAGTGGGATTGTTTCCAGAACTCCTGTCAGAGGTTCCGATGAGCCCTTAAGTCCCCTCCTCCGGGGAAGGTGAGGACGCACTGGTCTGGCGCCTCTCTCTTCTCAAACCTGTAGCTGCCTTGCCCAGGGCTGGCCGCTCCCACCGTGGCTCCCACTGTGTCTTATCGATTTGCATTCCAGCCGCTTGTGCTCTTGCCACTGACCTGAGGACTCAAAGCAGCACTTTGTCCAGGAAGTAAGAGGCATCAGCCAGCTGCCCCCGCACAGTCTGAGGACTGAGGAGGGTCCCTGGAATCCACTGAAGACCTCAGAGTAGGCGTCAGTCCAAGATAGAACCTGAGGGGGAACCGGGTGTGTCTGGGAGGACTTGGTGCCCAGCCAGGAGACTGCCCAGCCCTGGGTAGATTTCCCACCTTTTTTGGTAACCCAAGACATCCTTCCAGTGGCAGTGGTCTTCCCATTTCCATCCAAAGGACGGCTGAGTGTTAGAGCTGGTGGGCCACCTGCTGTCCCTCTGCCTTTACCGAAACTGGTCTTTCTTTGCTGTCCCCAACACTGCCCCCCACCCCTACCCACTAGACAGCAATTGAAGGCTGCTGTTCTTTTTATCACAGCACCTAAAACAGCACTATTACCAGGATCATCATGAAGGAAATGTAAATCAAAACTGTGAGACTGTTTTTCACGTGTCAGATGGACGATCAGAGGGTGCTGAGTTGCATCTCAGTGTTGGTGCGGGGGTGGGGAGACAGGTGTCCTCATACACCTTTGGGAGAGAGTATATTGGGACACATTTTTTTTTTGGAGTGCACTTTGGTAATAACTATGAAAATTAAAAGTGCACACACCCTTTGACCCAGGTCCCCTGGAGGAATTCACCAAGCAGCGTACCCCCAAATACTTGCAGAAGGATATTTACTGCAGCACTAGACGTAGCAGTGGAAAAGCCCGGGAACAATGAGCCTCAATGTCCATCAATGGGGAAATGATTAAATAGTCTGTAGTTTCTCTGCAAGATTGAATTCCACGTAACTATTGAAAAGAGTGAGCTAGAAAGATACCCAAGATACCTTTCTTCTTTTCTTCATCTATCATTGAGTAATTCAGTCACCGTGATTACAACGTGCTGGTCATGGTGCTGGGGAAGAAGCAGTCCAGCGCCAGAGCCTCGGTGCGGACGGGGCAGTGGGAGCCCGCAGAACAGGGGAGGTCAGGAGAGGTCCCCTCGTCGTGGCCCTGTGGTGGGAACTGCGGGAAAACAGACGTGAGGTGGCAGATGGAGCTGGGTGAGGGGACCAGGAGGTCCATTTGTGAAAGGGGGAAACTTGAATATGTAAAAGCCAAAGGGAAGAATTCAGATGCAATGTGCTATTAAGTTCAAAACTATAGCCACAAGTGTGTGTCAACACGCACATCGATGTAGCATGATATAGTGTGCACAGTATAACCTCATTTGTGTGGAAGTTTGGAGACTGTTCACATGATGATGTTATATGCATAAAGTGTGTTCTGAAGGACACGAGAGTTATTAATAGTGGTAACTATTGTTGTCTTTGCGGGAGCTGGTGGGTGGAAGGGACGTGTGATTTGTCTTATGTTACACGTCAGCACTCTCCTTCCTCCCTCAGCCTGAATTCCTAATTTTCAGGGTGTTTGATGTCATCCAAGCATGAAGAGGAAAGCAATTCTAATGAAAGGAATCCAAGGAATCCAAGATAAAAGGCAAAGTTTTAATAGCCCCCAGCCCCCTCTTAAACTGTGCTGAATCACAAGGGGTGGAATTCAGGAATGTGGGTGTCCTTCCCCGCCCTGGGGTTCAGGTGTCACCTGGCTGTGCCCATTGAGCCTCCAAACGTTCTCACCGGCTGCAGGGTGGGGTTACCTGGGGACCTTCATAAATACTGATGACCTGTTGCCACACCTGATCAGGTAAATCCAGGCCATGGGGGTGGGGCCCAGTTGTCACTGTTTTGAACTCTTGACTCTCTACAGTGGTTCTCAACCGACTGCAAGTTAGAATTACTGAGGGAGTGAATATTAACGTCTGTGTCAGTCTGCTCGGATAACTGTAACAAAATACCACAGACTGGGTGGCTTAAAAACAGAAATCCATTTTCTCGTAATTCTGGAGGCTGGAAGTCGAAGGTCAGGGTGTGTTTTGGGTTGAGGGTTCCTTCTGAGGCCTGTCTCCTTGGCTTGGAGATGGCCACCCTCTCCCTGCGTCTTCAAGTCGTCTTTCCTCTGTGTGCCCATGGCCTATCTCCTCCTGTAAGGACGCCAGTTTCAGTGGCGCACAGTCCACCATAATGACCTCATTTGACTCAGTCACCTCTTCAAAGGCTCCATCCCGAGGTTCTGGCGGTTAGGACTGTGACGTATTAATTTTGAGGGGACACAATTCAACCCCAAACACTGTCCAAGCTCCATTTTAGGGCAATTCAGTTAGAATGTTTGAGGGTCGACATGAATGTTTTTCATCTGAGGCTGAGGACTGCAGGTGAACAGGGTGACCAGGTGCAGGAAAGTGACTCCAGAGGCAGGTGGCCGACCTCACCTCGCCACCAGCACGAGGGAGCCGTCAGAGCCTGGGTGGTGCTGCTTGGTGTGGCCTCCGAGTCGAGGGGCCACAGCCATGACCTGCCCCCTCACGACGACTTTAAGCCCATTTTTCATCTCCTCCCAGTTTGGAGTTCTGTCTTTGAGGAGCTCTGTGAAGCTTGCTCTTTCAGAGTAACCAGATTGAATTCCCTGAGGCCAGAGTGATCAAAATATAAATGAGTTTCAGATAAAATAATGCTATCACTGAAAAGAGCTTGGGCCAGTGACAAGTCAGGCAAGAAGGCCCGGAAGGGAGGTGAGGGAGCCCCACCCAGCCAGATTGCTCCGGAGCCCGGATTTCTGCCGTGGACCTGCCAGGGACGAGGCTGGCGAGGGGAGACTAGAGATGGTGCTGCCAGCATGTCAGGGAGCTAAACCAGCCGCCAGGGCCGCTCCACCTCTGCACTCGCTGTTAGAGAACACAGGAAATTTCTTCTGTTTAAACTGATGACAGGGCAAAACTGACACAGCGAATTACTGCCAGGCAGCGGTTCTCAATTACAGCAGCTGAAGATGACACCTGCCTGGTAGTGCGAAAAAACAGAACGAAATCTCACTGATTTCTGGGTTCCACATGCAGAGGTCCTGATTTATTTGGTCTTCAGTAAGTAAAGGCACTGGGACAAGGCTGAGACCCCTGGTACCAACGTCAGGAGACTCCTGTGGACCGGCTACAGAAGCTGCCTCAGAGCTCAAGCTGAAAGCTGAGCAAAGGTGAGGCAAAGCAGGAGCTGGACACGTGCCTCTTGTTCTGGGCTCCCGCGAGGGCCGAGCATGGCCAGCTCTTCCCCTGTGGTGGGCAGTCTACAGGGCACTGCCAGAGAGCTACCTGGGACAGGCGTGAACCCAGGGCCCTGGTAGATGGGGCCTCGTTTCCTCCTGCAGCAGAAGAGCCGGTGTGTGTGCTGCACGCATGCCTGTGTGCGTGTGTGTGTGCTGGTGGTGGGGCAATGGAGCTTGCATTTTATTTGGGTCTGGGGAAGCACAGCTTTCCAGGAAGAAAATCGAGCGGGGACTGAAGGCCTCACTGTGGCGTGAGCCTGCCCTGAGGGGAACCCCAGCATGGCGGGTGTGGGGTTGCATGTATGTAGTGTGTGCACTGTGGTCTCCCAACTTGGGAGTGAGGTGGGCTCTGCTCCTGACCCTGAGACTCCTGGAGGCTGGCAGGAGGATGGAGACAAACAAAGGGACCTCAGGGACAGGAAAATCAAAGTCCCGGAAGCACAGCTCTTGGCAGAGGACCCCAGCCTGAGTAGTGCAAGTGGGGTTCCCACTGTCAGTCTAGACAACAGCCACCACTGTCAGGGGGAGGCTGACCTGTGAGGTTGGGGCCCTGGTGCTCATGGGAGAATCTGCACCATCTCATTTTCCTCGGCTGAGTTCCCTCCAAGGATGTGACTGCCGACAAACCACCCTTTCATTTATTCTCCTAGTTAAATAAGAAGAAAACAATGCTTCCCCTTTAAACCTCCCTTTAAGGGTTACCCAGCACTCACATGCCTGAAAATCCTCAGTGCATGGCCTCAGTGAGGACAGCCGACTCTGACTTTTGAAAGGTGATGATCAGGGAGTGGAGGTTAAGAAAGTTGTTCGGAAAGTACCGAGTGGGCATCTGGTAGGTGCTGGAGAAGAGACCAGCGTGGGACAGAGTAGTCCCAGCCCTCAGAGAGCTTATTAGGGAAAGAAGACTAAAATGGGAAGGAAATGAGACGTGATTAAAGGTCAAACTGTGCGACCTCATAACAAAACCCCCTGAGCTGGGGGAGCTGGAGGGGGAGCCACCTTCCTAAAGAAGGCAGGCCGGCAGGTGCAGGGATTTGGCGGGGGGGGGGGGGCAGGGGCGGGGGTGTGGGGAGGGTGAGCTGGAGTTGAGGAGAGGACAGCGGGCAGACAGCCTGAAGGGCCACGGGCAGTGAGGTGGGCACGGGGGCGTGGCCAGGATAAGGGAGACCTCAAGGCCTGGAAGCGGGGGGGGGGGGGGGGGGGGGAGGGGGCAGACGCTGACTCATGCACCCTGAGTCAAGGCCGCCCCCCCTCCGCTGTGTCCCAGCTGCTGTGCAGTGAGCTGGGAGTGGCCCAGCATGACCTGACAGAATAAACATTGCTTCCAGACATGGACCTGGTCACTTCTGTATTCCTGTTAAGCTGCTGGCCTCCAGCCCTTTAGTCAGTGACCATCCTCCCAAAATGCTGGCGTATTGAGCAATAGACGCATGGCTTCCCGGGCAGAACTCCCAGCTAGCCAGCATCCTGCTGATACGGCCGGGCACCCCCAGGGCCCTCTGGCTCCTTTCCGCATGCCTGACCCCTGGGGGACCATTGCTGGGGGTCACATTTTCCATTTTCACCCTGAGTAGAGACCACTTCTTGTTCTTCTCTTGTGTCTCTTGAGAAGTGACAGGCCCACAGTGGGTTAAAATTCAATAACATTTTGACTTCCCCAAGTTTATTAGAGCAAAATTATACATAATTTTAATATTGTATCCTCCATAATAGGTAAATAGGCACCTGAACAGAACTGTTAAGTTACAAAAGGGAAAAGCATGTTTTCCTCTCTCCTCGGCTTATCCTTCCATCTAATCAGCTCAAGGCAACCACTGCTGGGCTTCTTGGGAGCCCTCGAGAAACAGATGATGTTTATGGACTTCGCTGAACAGAGATTCTTCCACAAATGGCCCTGCGCTGTCCTCACGACTCTGCATGTTGCTCTGTCACTGAGACGCCCTGCAGCATTTCTGTGTCAGGACACGTAGTCCTGCCGTGTCTGTTTAACAGCAGGGGGCACACCACTCACTTAACCAGGTAACCACTGGTGAGCTTGTGGGACAGTGTTACCACGGATGGGCTTTAAAACACAGTTTTGTTCTTGTACCAGCGAAACTACAGACTCATTACTGAACAGAGTACCTGGGTCTTAGGATGTGTGTATTTCAAATTTCTGCGGTTGTTGCCAAATTGCCTTTGAGGGCCACACACACACCAGCTACCTGCCCACAAGCGATCCACGAGGTGTGTTTCCCACGCCCTCAGAAACAAGCGTGTGTTTGAGTCTCACAGAGCCCTCGTGGGTGCAGCGCGCTCTGCTCAGGCTGCAACGGGGGGCGGGGAGGGGGCAGCTGAGGGAGTGGCCAGCCCCTGGGGGGCTGTCCTGGGGTCATAGGCTGGCAGGACAGCCCTGAGAGCAGCAGCCACACGCGCCAGCGGCACAAGATATTTAGGCTTATCCTGTATTTTCCTCCCCCCATCCTAAGAGTCACTCCCTTCCCCAAGAGCCTTGGCTCCTTTCCTTGGAGAACAGTGTCTGGGGGTAGGGCAGTCAGTGTCGGGAGGATGGCGACCTTCTCAGTCAGCAGGACTGGGAAGCGCCCGTGAACACATGTCCGTGTTTATTTCTGCAACTGTCCACCTTATACATGTTTTTCAAACATCACGAGGTCACGCTAATGCTTCTGGGGTCAGCGCATGGTTCCTTCCAGCCTCATTTGTCACTTCTTTTCCCAACAACGAGAAACCTGGCTCCCACTGTCTGTGATGCATTCTTTGATTGTTCAACTCCGGACTGACCGCCTACATTACAGAGTCTGTACCTCACAGCATCCATCACAACACTGTTTGCCCAAGTCACTTAGGTCAAGGGATGTTTGTTTTTACAGATGACAGGACCAGAACACAATGTCTGGAGCCTGGGTGGGAGGTAATGGTGTGAAGAAGGAGATGGTGGCCCCTGGGAAGCTGCTCCGAATCGGCAGCCTGGCCACCCCTGCTGGGACTGTAGTGCAGAGGTGGAGTTGCAGGAAAGTTTCTCCTGAAACCCGTGGAGCCCTGGGGTCAGACAAACAGGAGTAGCCAGTTCGGGGCCCAGCTGCCACGTGGACTCAGCCCAGTTCCTTGTAGGCCGCCCTGGCCCTCAGGTGGCCTCCCATCCTGCTCTGAGCAGACTCTGGAGGATGGGCTCCCGTGGGCCCTGGGAACCTGTACCCGTCAGCAGCACAACCTCCAGTTCCCTGGGCCAGGCTCCTCCGAGCTGAAGACATCTTGGTGGGCCCCCATTCCTCCTTTACAGTGAACATGAAGTGGCTTCCTCTTACTCCACACTGTGTCCATAGCTTCCTTTCCTGACCAGCATTTTGTAGGAATCTGTTACCACCCCGTCCACAATCTGGTGGGCAGTTGGGAACAGCATTGATAGTGAGAGACGCCATGGAGCCCGAGGGAGGGCAGGCCTGCCACGTGGTGCAGCTCCGCCTTCCACAGACATCTGTCCAGGTGTCCCTGCCCAGGTGCCTTCGTCCAGATGTCTCTAACGTTTCTTTTCAAATCGATTTAGGACAAAACAACAGGTTAGAACTTAAATTGAACTTGTACGTCTTTATCTTACAGTGCTAGCATCTGGGGTCAGTAGGCACGGAAGGGGAAAAGGTCTGCAGGAGGTCATTCTTGGAGAGATTTTTAACGAGCTGTAGTGTATTTTCAGTACCTGCTTCTCATTAGTAGTTGCAAAATCCAGCTACACCTTGGACCCGGCGAAATCGCCTTTTTCCTCTCCTACACTCTGGTTCAGTAAACTCAAATTCCTTCCTTCCAAAAGTGCTGTCTTTCCCCCTCCCCCATCTCTGCTCTGTTTCTAAAGTACATTCAAGGACTTACAGGGAAATACGATCCATGTGGGTTGGGTCATCTACACTTAACTCACAAAAACTGCTCTTTGTAAGAGCTATTCCACAGCCAAGTGTCTCTGAACAACAATAGAATGTTTTTCCAAGAAAAAGTGATAGCTGAAATCCCAAAATTAGTATCTGTACTTTCTGTCCCTTACCCAGACTTTCATCCAATTTAGCCAGCATTTATAACATTTCCTAATATGTACTGGGTTCATGTCAGGGTTCAAAGATAAAGGCCATCTGGTTCCCATCCTGCAGGAGTTACTAGTCTAATAACGGAAAGGAAACATGCTGCCGGTGACACTCACTGAGTCTGAGTATGATCCCAGCTCAGTGACAGAGGAGCCTCAGGGTCACTGGAGGCCTAGCGACCTGCTCAGGGTCCCACAGCGAGCGAGAGGCTAAGCCCCTGTGAAGCCAGGCCCGCCTCCCGCCCTCTGCTGCTCACCATCAGCAAGGCCGCACGGTCGCTGCGCCCAGAACCACCGTGGAGGCTTTGCCAGGCTCCTGCCCTGCTCCTCCCTCAGCCACCTCCTTCCTTCTTGCACACGCAGCAGCCCTGAGCAGCCCTGAGCAGTGCCTTCTCGTCCCCATCCCAGGCCAGCCTTGGCTTCAGTCTCCTCTCATACCAGAAGCGTCACCTCCAGGGCAGGCAGCACCTGGTCTTGGTGGTTTTACAATGTTCATGCCCTGCTGAGAGGGCAAAGCAAAGGCCTGGGGTCCTTCCTAGCAAAACTCGGGGCTAAAACGGAGCAGGAGTGATGGGAAGTGTTTACAACAGCTCTGCCAGAAGCCCAGCAGATGTGTTTAAAGAAAAACAGACCGACTTTCCAGCAACCGACCCAGCCAGAGTCAGCGCTTGATTGGGAGAAAAATGTCCCTTGAACGACACATAATGATGGTGGTTTCAGTGTAAACATGGGGACCTGATGGAGACCCAGCTGGAGACGCAGTCCTCTGGTTCATCAGCCACAGCCGACAGCAGAGCTGCTCCTGTGAGACCCGGGCCTGGAGGGGCCAGTCCCAGCTCTGCTCTGAGCCTGACCCAAGCGGGGAGGCTCCGTGTGACCTAACGCCTGGCAGGGCTGCTGAGCCAGGGCCAGTCTCATCAGGAACAGGCCTCTCAGAGCACTTGGCAGGTTCTGCGAGCCCCAGAGGTGGGACTCCAGAAGAGCTTCCCTGGGGCCCAGTTCTGGCTCCTCTGCAGCCTCCTTGCCCTGTGGGGCAGGGTGGAGATGGGGCCACAACAGCCAGAGAGGAAGTCTGTCCCGTGAAATTCAGGATTTGCGGGGTCCCAGGTAACAGCCTTATTTTTGAAACTGAGTCCCCCTAAAACCTAGTTTCCTTACTGCATTTATGATTAATCTCTTTACCTATAATTTTGTTTCCTTACTTGTCCCCTCTGACCTCAATCTTGTGCTAATTGAACACAAACCAACCAGAATCTGACGACTCAGCAGTCGCTCCATCCTTAACAGACAAGGTCAGGTTTCTGTAGAGCATGATGAGCTAACAGGCCCTGGGCCACGAGCCACCAGAGTCGTCCCAAAACCATGATTAAGAAATGTAGAAATGTCACAGGACAATGATTAATCCCAGCCTCTTTGTTCTCCTCTTTAAAACACCCCCAAATCAAAGACCAGGCTGGAATGACTCTGAGGCTTGTGTCCCACTCCCTCCTTGGCGCCTGCAAATATACCCTTATTTTGCTGCCAACATCTGCTGTGTGTTTGGCTTTCTGCACAGAAGGCACACGAGTCCTTGCTCAGTTACAGATCCACCCCCAACTTTAAGCATCCTGGATAGTCTGTGATCAGTTTTCAGCTTCTGCCTATCAAACTCAAATCTACCTGCTGCACTGGAGAATTGCTTGTTTAGCTCTTCTGCCCATTTTTGGACTGGGTTGTTTATTTTTTGGATTGGTTTTAAAGGTTTATTTAGGTGGGTGTAATGCAGCCTTTACTGTAGGGTTACTTTAACCCCATTACTAAGGTGTTAGGACTTGGTCCCGTGTCCTGGGTCCTATGAGGTCCCTCCATCTGCCTGAGTGAGTTCTGGCAGTTGTGTCCATCTACTGCCTTCTGGTGGTTCTTCATATGCCATATGGAATTTCATTCTATACACACAGCACTTAGGTCTGCCAGACACAGCAGGGCTTCTGCAGATCTCAGAATCACTCCTTCTCTGCAGGCCCTTTCATCTAGGTTCTCTGCCCAGAGCCCAGCTGCCTCGGCATCCCTAGACTGTAATCTCTTCCTGCTCAGCCAGGCCTCTGTGTTCGCGCAGGCTCCCTTCCCTGTGCTGCAGCCTGGATGCACCTCCAGGAGGTAAGCTGAGCAATTGTAGAACTTATCTTGTCTCTTCTCTCAGGGACTCCTTTCACACACTGCCTGCTGTTCAGTCTCTAAAAATAGCCTTTCATTTATTTTCTTTGTTGTCTAGGTTTTATGGCAGGAAGATAATTTCCAGAGTAGGAATTTCTTTCATGGGTGGAGGCAGATGGTCTGGATAATTTTATTTTATTGTTGCTATTATATAGTTTTAAAAAGCCCTCACCAAAATGAAATACCAAGTACATGTAAAGTTTAACAGCATTTGTTGTCCAGAATATTTTGTAATAAACTCCAGGTCAAAGTGAAAACAGTAATTATCATACTTGCAACCTGTAGGGGTTGTACTTGGAAATCTACAGGGAATGTTGGAAAGATTAAGCGTTGTTTGTACAGCCTGTGAAAACAAAACACTCCCATACTGAAATGTTGCTGTGACTAATAAGGACATGGTAAGTAGGAAAGATAAGGAAAGGCCCATCAGAGCTACAGGGGAGTGGGCGCGGAGGGCAGGTGCTTGAGGACGTTCCTTTAAGGAAGTGGCAGAGCACAGATCCGATCAGAAGGTGATGTGGGAGGAAAGCTGGGAGTCCAGGCAAAGGCAAGGGCAGAAGAGATTTTGTGAACCTCCTTCAGAAACTTCAAAGCCCATCAGAGAGGTGGGACTGGCCTCCAGCCTTTGCGGTGGAGGGGCAGCAGTGGAGCTCAGCGCAGGACGTGAGCCTGCAGGAGCTGGGGCCGAGTGCATGGCTGCTCACATCACCAGAGGCAGCTAGGCTGGGAAGTCAGTCCCTTCTGCAACTGAGATACAGCAAAATGAGCCCGACCCCATGGGACTTTCCTGTTTAAATTAGTAAAGAAAATGACTCTCTCACAGGGAGTTTGCCTTTAGTGTAGAAAAAGGGCTTTAACTCTACGCCTCTACTCAAGTTGACCAAGACGCATGCAAGTCACGAGGCCAGTCGTTCCCTGAGTGTCTTCTGATTCTTCCATTTCACTAAAGGCTGTGCTCTGTGCTGCTTCATGATACACCTGAGTGGCTTCATGGAGCAAAGGAAACAGTCACAGAAAGGGTTTGATCTGAGGGTCCTGAAGGATTACCTGCCTGAAAGGTGACTTCCATGCGCCTGTCACAGTGACTTCCCAGAGGGCCCAGCAGTCACACTCTGTTAGACGTAATGTCTGCTTGCTTTCCCCCTGACAAGTGCCTCTGACCAGGTGGCAGAGAAACATCCGCTGGGTAGGAGGAAAAAAGGAGTGACCGCTGGGACGAGAAGTATTCTCTAGAGGGGACAAGCGTGGAGGCCGTGAAGACTCAAGAGTTTAAGGGTACTAAAGCCAAAGATGGAAAAGTGGAGGTGAGAGCAAACACCAGCCCCACCCACATGCTGGCCAGGGGCCATTGCTGGTCCAGGTCTGCATCCATCGGCCTCTGTCCAACTTACGGCCCTGACACAGGAAAAACGAATATGGGGCAAGAGGGCCACGTCCCAGGTCTCAGTTGAGTCCCTGGGATGTGCCCCACCAAGGGCGGGTCCTTGGCTTTGTGCAGGAAAGAATTTAAGAGCGAGCCACAGTTGAGTAAAGATAGATTTATTTAGAGAGATTACATACTACATTGAGTGTAGGCTGTTTCAGAAGGTGAGAGACAGACCACGAGGTGTGGGGGTTGAGTGCTCAGGTTAAAGTAAAAGTAGATACACACTCCATAGACAGAGTGTGGGCCATCTCCAAAGATGAGGGAGCGAGAGAGGCCACGAGGCACGGTGTTGCCAGTTTTTATGGGCTCAATAGCTTCACATGCCAACAAGTGGGAGGGCCATTCCAACTACCCTGGGGAAGGGGCTGGGATTCTCAGGAACTGAGCCACTGCCCACTCTCTGACCTTTTATGGTCAGCCTCAGAACTGTCCTGGCACCTGTGGGAGTGTCATTTACCATGTTAATATATTGCAATGAGCATACAGTGAAGCTCAAGATCTACTAGAAGTCAAATCTCCCGCCATCTTGAGCCTTAAGATCTAATGGGAGTTGAATCATCCACCATTTTGGTGTTAATTGCTGTCATCCCTTGAATGGCTGTGCTCTGCCCCTTCCTTCCTGCCTCACTTGAGCAACTCTTCCTCATGAGTGCTTTTCTTTCCTTCTCTCTGCTCGAGCACTTTCCCTCCATCTCCCCTTCTGAGTGATAAAGTGGCTGTTCACTTCGTCCTTCTGCCTCTGCTGCATGAATTCTTTCACAGCTGGTGGCAAGGACCCACACTTCAGTGTACCTCCTAATTTTGAGGTCTAACATTCCCACCTGTATTATTGTCACTCAGCGTGGGCCCCGCCAAAATATGCCACAATGACATGGTGTTTGTTGTGAATTAAAATTAATCAGTGGTTGATGCAAGAGGAACACTCTCACCCTCCTATCTCCCTGAAAGTAGGAAATAAATCTATATGAAAGGTACAGAAGTCTATATAAACAAACCTTGTTACTTCTTTAATTTACTACCCCAAGCTCAAACTCTATTTTGATTTTTCACTAATTGAGCACCGAAACCTACATTTCTTTGGTCTGTCAATTCCTCAAATTTATAGTTTGTCTAAAAGAATAAAAACTAGGGGTGGGGTACACCCCTAGTGGTACACTATGTGCTCACCAAGCACAAGGTCCTGGGTTCGATCCTCAATATCTCCATTAAAAAAAATTATGAAAGCTGCCTGCCTGGGCTACTTCTTGGACCCATTTCTGTGAGACCTCTGTGTGCAGGAACTAAATGTGTTTCTTTTTCTCCTGTTGAACTGTCTTGCATCGATTTTCTTAGTAGTCCAGCCACAAGAACTCAAGAGGGAGAAACTTCCCCCTCCGCACCAGTACACAAATCTAATTATAAAAATTTCTATGTGGAACTGTCTTTATTCATATTAAACTAAAGATGAGTTTATACTAATGTCTCCAACGTGATCCATCCTCACATGGAGATTGTACTTCTTGTGCCACTTGCTTACCTGTAACTCCCACTCAGACAGCAGGTAACCTGGTTCCCACCCCCTTCCATTCATTTAATTCATTGCTTGTTCTATTTCAGATCACAGACAAAATGGTTTCAATATTCTTAGGTCATATCCTGCTAGAAAAGAACTTGATAAAACAGGGTCCACTGTTTATGTACAGTACATTTTGCATTTAGTCTATGCAGTCTGTTCAGTTTCAATGTTACTGAGTCCAGCACAGTTTGCACCACTTCCAACAGTGAGTTTTCATTCATGCATTTCTAAAAGTTAGATTCTTTGTCACATTCTGTATTCTACCCCGTGACACTCCCACTTCCTTGATTACTAGTGTGGAATAGGTTTCAATTGACTAGTTGGGCCATAAAAATCTCTAGGTTTAGACAATTGCATAGTGGCAATGCTCATCACAAAATATGATACAGAATACATCTAAACTCTCACATGATCTGTTTACCATCTCTTAGTTTGCCTTTTCCAGATTGTCATATAAATGGGGTCATACAGTGTGTATGCAGCCTCTTCAGACTGGGTTCTTTTACTTGTGAAAGGAAAATCAAAATGGAATTGGTATTGATAAGAGAGCTCTTTAAAATGGAGCTGGGAGGCCATTAAGAAAGTGTGACTTCTATCTCGGCCTGAATGGAATTTGATGTTTTGACGTGATGAAATCATCCGGAACATCTGCCTAAACTTATGACAGCCAATTATTGTACCCTTACCCTAAAATAACTCATGACAGTCTATCTACTTTTTGGACACTTACCCTAGAATAACTTGTGACTGTCCTTCTAGGGTACTGGACCCTAACCCTAAAACAACCCATGATTCCTTAAGGACAAATATTTTCTGACTCACGTCAGAGTCAATCACAATTATTGCCAGGCAATTTTTAACAACCTCTTGGCTTTTGTCTTTCTAAGCGCCGGCCTCTTTCTCTTATCTGGAATACTCTCTTAAGGATAACCTCAATCTATGTCTTCCAAATGCAATTCTTAAGATCCCAAAGAAACTCTTCTCCAGTTTGCAGTTTCCGTGAAAACAATTTTTTTTGCACACTTAGCATTATACATGTAAGATTCTTACATGTCTTTGCATAGGTTAATGGTTCATTTCTTTCCACTTCTAAATATTATTGCATTGCATTTTGTATGGGATGAAAAATAATTTTCCCTCTATGCTTTCAGGTTCTTGTTGAGATCCCACCTGTAGTAAAAGGCAGATTAACAGTAGAAAAACAATCAGAAGTTTAGTAACATGTATACCGCCTGTATATATTGGAGATACCCAAGAAAACCGAGTAAATTCCAGAAATGGCCCAAACCATCTCCTTAAAAGTCACCTTCAGCTATAAGCAAAAGAAAGATGTTGGGGGAGAGGGAAGCTAGTTAAGGCAATTTATCAGGCAAAATCACAGTAAACAAGGTTGTTATGCAGATTTAAGTCCAGGCCTTTTCCACTGGTAAAAGAGTTTCTTGAAATATTTATCCTTCTGTTCCTGGTACTGAGAGTGAGATAACTTGACAAATGAAGAATTCCCTTATAATGTAAATTTCCCTCCCAAAAGGGCAATTTCTGTAGTTTTCAGAGATTCTCCTGTGTCTGCTGGTTGTTTTCTTTAATTAGCGCAAAAATAATCTTTATGTCAAAGAGGTATAATTAGAAGTGTGATGTTCTATGCCACTTCAAATGGACATAGCCCAGTTTCAGAAGGACATCAGAATTTCTTTAAGTTTTTTGGTCATTTTGGTTAGAGCTGTTGTGCATTAGTGCATGCTAGTTTTTGATTGGACTGAGTCTCTCAAAGCAGTTGTCTAAATACTAGAGGATAGATGTTGAAACCTAAGGTTAGGGTTAGGGTTAGGGTTTGGGCTAGGGTGAGGGTTAGGGCTAGGGTTAGGGTTAGGGTTAGTTGATTGGGTTAGGGTTAGAGCTAAAATGAGCGCTTGGATGAGAGCTAGGTAGAGGGCTAAACTGAGGGCTATGGTTACGGCTAGGGTGAGGGATATGGGTAGGGCTAGTTAGGGCTAGCTTAAGGGCTCGGGTTAAGACTCAGGTGAGGGCTAGGGTTAGGGTTAGCAATTGGGTTAGCATTAGAGCTACAATGAGGGCTTGTCTGAGGGCTAGGCTGAGGGCTAAGTCGAGGGTTAGGGTTAGGATTATTGCTAGGGCTAAGGTTAGGGCTAGGGTTAGGGTTAGAGCTATGATGAGGGCTAGGTTGAGGGATAAGGTGAAGGCTTGGGTTGGATCTAGGGTAGGGCTAGTATAGGGCTAGGGTTAGGGCCTGCGTTAGGGCAAGGGTTAGGGTTAGGGTTAGGGATAAGGCTAGGATGAGGCTATGGTGAGGGTTAGGGTTAAGTTTAGGGCTAGGTTGGGAAGTGGTTTCTTCTTTTTTTTTTTTAAAATAATTTTGCTCAGTTTTTTTTCCTTTAAATGAGGTACTGGAGGTTGAACCCTGGGCCTAGTGCATTCTAAGCACACACTCCACACTGAGCTATAATGCCCCTTCTCCCAGAAAGTGGTTTCTTGACATGGAATCTACTCTTGGTGAAGATGCTCTAAGGACTGTTGAAATGATAGTAAAAGATTTAGAATATTACATAGAGTTAGTTGGTAAAGCAGCAGCAGGGTTTGAGAGGATTGACTCCAACTCTGAAAGAAGTTCTACTGTTGGTAAAATGCTATCACACAGCATTGCACGGTCCAGAGAAATCATTTGTCAAAGAGTCAATCAATGCAGCAAACTTCACTGCTGCCTTATTTTAAGAAATTGCCACACCAACCCCAACCTTCAGCAACCACCCCCCGATCAGTGAGCATCCATCAACATTGAGACAGACCCTCCACCAACAAAAAGCTACAACTCGCTGAAGGCTCAAATGATGGTTAGCATTTTTCAGCAATAAGCCATTTTTTAATTAAGGTATGGCACTTTGACTTTTGTAGACATAATGCTGTGGCACACTTAATAGACTACAGCTGTATATAAACAACATTAATATGCACTGGAACACCAAGAAATTCATGTAACTTCTTTTACTGCAACATTCACTTCACTACAGTGGTCTGAACAAAACCCACAATATCTCAGAGGTGTGCCTGTACTTTAGAGAACTGGCTTTGTCACCAAAGAGACCCAAAGTGGAATCCAACCAGTTCTAACATGTTCAAGCTTAAACTACTAACTGTAAAAATAATACTGGTAATACCTCTCTCTTAGAGTTACTGTGAGAATTATTATGAGAAAATACTTCTAAAGGGCTGGGATGCTGGGACCTAGTACAATCATAATCAATGCTAAGTGTTAGAAAAGGAGTATAAGCTTTTCCCAATATTGAAATTCAATCTATAACAGAAACTAAATTTCTTACAAAATTATCAATTTATTTTACTGGTCCCATCCTGTGGACATGAAATATTCCCGTTATAAAATCTGTCTATTCTAGAACCATGTCTGCTATCTCTCTGTGGTTTAAAATTTTTATCTTCATCTGACAGATCACTTCCACTGGAACTCCGTGTTACAGCTGTAATCCCACTGGTACTTTTAGATGTAGTAGGTTCTGTTAAAGAAAAATATACAAAAATGGTCATTTAATGTGGTTATTTATCAAAATGAGGTTTTATGCACGTTACTTTTCCAAAGTCACAAATAACACAAAATTCAGATAATAAAAGCAATGTCTTATTTCAAATCTTCCTGACTAAAGGCCTATGCACAACCTTGCTAAGATTCTTTGAATTAAAGCCAAATGACAAGAAGCAAAAGTAGTAATTAGAACTGATTAAATTAAAATAGACAAGGAAAATGACTGGAGCACAAATGAAAACTCAAAAAATGACCCTGAAATAATTATAAAGCTGTAACTTATAGACTATTTGACCAAGCCATAGGAAAAAAAAAAAAGCATAAAACAAACTGCAAAGCCACTACTTATCTATGATAGGAATGCTACTGTGTGCTTCCTCTGCCACATTAGGAGCCCTGATAGCAGCAATTTGTTTAAAACACTTAAGGAAACTTTTTACTTACTTAAACTTGTTATTGTGAGGTAACAGCTGCCTCATACACATTTGTCAGAAATAGAAGCAGCCCTGTAAGCCTCACCCAGTTCCTCCAATGGTAACATTCTGCAGAACTACAGTACAGCATCACAGCCAGAATGTTGATACCGGTACTGTCAGAGAGAGAGAGAGAGAGAGAGAGAGAAAGAACTCCATCACCGAGAGTATATCCCATGTTGCCTTTTTAAAGCAAAACACAGCCGCCGCCCCGCCTCATTTCCTAATCCCTGGCAACCACTAATCAGTTTTGCACTTCTACAACCTTGTCAATTAAAGAATAATATATACATGTAATCACCTATGTCACCTTTTAGGACTGGCTTTCTGTGCTTAGCTAAATTCCCTGGACATTCACCAGGTGTGTATCAACAGTTACGTTCTTTTTATTACTGTGGACAGACCACAGCTTGTTTAACCAGTCACCCCTTGAAGGACATCTGCATTGTTCTCAGTCTGGGGCTACTACGAAAGAAGCCGCTATGAACGCTGTGCACATGATCTTACGCGAATGTAATTTTCATTCTCTAGGATAAATGTCTAAGGGTGCAACTGCTAAGCTGTATGGTAACTGCATGTTTAGTCTTATAAGAAACTGCCAAACTGTTTTCCAGTGTAGCTGTGCCATTTTACAGTCCCACCAGCAATGTGTGAGTGGTCCAGTTTCTCTACATCATTTGGTGTGATCACTATTTTTTATTTCAGCCATTCTGATACACAGGAAACTTAGAAGGAATGGAGTGACTACACCTTGGTGGAACCAGAAGTCCCAACAGGAAACTTTACTGACACTGATCAGAAAAGTAATAGATAGCTAATAAAAATCAATTTTTCTCCTCATATTGAGTAGATAATTGACTTACAATGCTAAAACCCAAAAAAGCTCTCTTAGCTACATTTCAATATACTAACAGATTAAGAGATTAGACATTACAACTCAAGTTTTCCAGTAGAGGAAACAGGCTCAGAAGTTAAATGGCGGGGAATGGGTGTAGCTCAGGGGTAGAGTTCATGCCTAGCATGCACAAGGTCCTGGGTTAAATCAGCAGTACCTCCATTAAAAAACAAATAAATAAATAAATAACTTAATTACCCCCCAAAATTTAAAAATAAATAAAATTAAAAAAGAAGTTATATGGCTTCATTAAATACATATTAATATAACACCTCTGATATAGTAAACCCTGAGGAAACAAACAACAACAAAAAGAAAACTCCTGCTTTCAAGGAATGCATGCTCTGAAAGGCAACATTAATTAATAATGAAAAGAAAAATTAAACACTAGATTAGAAGTATGTCATGGTATACTGATGGCACACACACACACTCACACACACACAGACACAAACAGATGCTCCACTTTGTATTGATCAGGAAAGAAAGACTCACTGACAAAATGTCTGGAGAATCAACATGCACAAAAACATGAAATAACAGTAAACATTTACTAAACACTTCGTGCCCTAACATCTAGTGTTGCTAAAGTTGTCTATCCTTCAAAATATAAAATTAAATATAAACCATTCAGAATAACCTAAGAACCCATATTGATTTAAAGAGCTAATAAAACTAAGGTGTGTACTTACTTGCAAAAACCATTACCGATCTTTTTTCATTATTTTTTTTTGATCTTTTTTCATTATTATGCATCTAGAAAAGTAAATCAGAATGAAAGAAATGGAATGCTACAGAGTATCTGTGTTCCTCTAAAACTCACATATTGAAGCCTAATCCCCAATGTGATGGTGCTAAGCGGTGGGTCTTTAGGAGGCAATCAGGCTATGCGGGTGGAGCTCTCATGAATGGAACCAGTGCCCTGTAGAAGATGCCCCAGAGAGATCCCTGGCCCCTTCCATCATGTGAGGATGCAGCAGGAAGGTTCTATGAACCAGAAGTCCTCGCCAGACACCAAATAAGTGTATGGACTTCCAACCTCCAGAACTGTGAGAAATAAATTTCTGTTTACAGGCCACCCAGTCTATGGTATTTTTGTTACAGCAGCCTGAACAGACTAGGACAGGAGTACAATTATCACTATTTTCAGGTTGTATAATGGATTCATAAACCCGTAAATTACAGGCACTTAACTATATAGTTTATACAGATAAAACCTTTACCAGGAATTTATCACTTAGTAACCCATTTTATTTGCTGAAAAGAGGTACCCTTGAAATCAAGGCCCATTCCAATGAAATTCCAGGAAGGACATCAGCCAGACTGTGAGAACAGTTTGCATTTACAAACATTTCTGGGTGCCCAATGTGTGCCAGGCATTGTGCTGGCATCTGTTGTTACAGTTTGAATTGTGTCCCCCCCAAAATTCATTCATATGTTAAAGTTCTAACCACTAGCATCTCAGAATGTAATCTTATTTGGAGCTAGGGTTTTTACAGAAGTAACTCAATTAAACTGAGATAATTAGGGTGGGCCCTAATCCAAAATGACAGATATTCTTACAAGAGAAGAAATCTGGACACAGAACCAGACATGCAGAGGGAAGACAATGAAAAGACACATGCAGAGAAGACAGCAACCTGCAAGTCAAGGAAAGAAGCCTGAAGCACATCCTAGGAGCCAACTTTGCCAGTACCTTCCCTTTGGACTTCCAGCATCCAGAACTGTGAGGCTGTAAGTTTCTGTTGGTCCAACCACCCAGTCTGTAGCACGGTATCATGGCAGCCCTAGCCACAGCCTGGCCTTAGCCACCCAGGATACAAAGAAGAGCAACAGAAGAGAGTCTGCCCTTAAGAAGCCTACGTTCGAATGGGGAGAAAAACATGCCAACAAATAATAATTTAGAAATTTACTAATGCCTCTCAAGCAGATTTCTGACCTCAATAACAAAGATTTTGAGAACATATTTTGCAGGGAATTTTAAGAAAAATATTAAACACTATTTCCTTTTCATTACATAGTTTCATTTTGATACATTTTTTAAAAGTTCCACCTTTTAAAGAAAATCACTATCTACAAAGGTTCCAGCCTCTTCTCAGGTTTTTACCTTCTTCCTTGTCCCTTGCACCTTCTGAGGAACATGCATTTGCTCACTTCTCTCACCCCTTCCCACTTCCTCCATTTCCTTCCCCTTTCTCCTCTGTTCTTCAGTGCCTTACAGGTAAGGAAACAGAGACATAGAGGCAAGGAAATGGAGTCTCCCCCCTTTTCACACACTCTGCAGAAGTATGTTTCCCTACTTCTGATTCCCAGCTGTCAAAAAAATATTACTTCCAAGTCCTAAAAATTTAATAGCCTGCCCTGAACTAAAACTTAAGACGTTGAGATTTTACAAAGGAGCCAGTTACAGGACGTGCCTTCGGGCCCCTTTTCTATCAACGTCTATTTGTAAGCTTTCGTTAAATTATTAACCATTCTTTCTTGCCTTAACAAGCTACTTATGCTGTAAATAAATTATACATGGACATAAGCTCTTACAGCCTATCAGCATATATTGATCATTTTACAGAACAGAAAGTACAGAAGAATGGGTTGACTATATATTGGGATGGGGAAATGATCCCCCCAAATCCTCTTGAAATTAAATACAAGGTAGCAGGGGATGCGGGTATGGCTCAGTAGTAGAGCACACGCTTGGCATTCACAAGGTCCTGGATTCAAATCCCAGGACAATCAATCAATCAATCAAATAATAAATACAAGGTAGCAGCTTATTTAATATTTCTTTCTCTCTCCAAGTTGAACTTGACTATACCAACTTTAAATCTCCAGGAAAAGATATAAGCTATGTCTGTAAAGGAAAATACAGTTAGTTTACCCTTGAACAACACAAGTCTGAGCTGTGTGGGTTCAACTACACGTGGATTTTTTTCAAAAATAGGTACTACTACTGCACAGTCTGCAGTAGGTGAATCCATGGGTGCAGAGGGCTGACTTGTAAAGCTTATTATAGGCAGATTTTATACTGCATAGAGGGCCAGCATCTCTAGCCCCCCACACTGTTCAAAGGTCAACTGTACTATTTTCTCCACACATTATATAGTGAATTAGGAAACCAGAATTAAATTGATCTTTGCAAATCACAGCATTTGGCACTAATAATAATAAATAAATTCTGCAGTACCATTAGAAGACTATGATATTACAAACACCATGTGCCAGTTTATTTAATACAGTGTTTCATGAATTTAAAAAAATAGGGGAATTTTATTTTTCATTCACATAAAAAGAACCCACTTAAATGTTAGGGAAATAATAATATAGCATAAAGAAATGTTTAGTGTCTTATCCACAGAAAGTTTTCTCACTCTCCTGGACTCTGAGTAGGCTCTCATACAGCTTTTTGCCATCAAACATAACAGTAACTGGTACCATTAAGCACCTACTAAGTGTAAACCTTTGAACTAAGCACTTTTATTAATTTTTTAAAAGCTCACAATAACCCAACAAGACACACAATTCTTATGCCTATTTCCAGTGCAGAAACTGAGGCTCAGCGTGCTTAGCTTGCTTTCTCAAGACCCCACAGGCAGGAGGACACAGTCAGAACACCGTGGGGTCAGATGAGATCTCTGAAGTCTCAGGCCCTGACTTCTCCAGCCCCTCCCACAGGGTAACTGAGTGTGGCAGCAGAACCAGCAGCCTCCTTGATACCCACCTCTTCTCGTCTTCCTCATCAACAAAATCCTAATTTTATTTGATCAGCAACATACATGTTTAAAAATCCTTGATTTCTGATATCTGTTTAGTGGAGGTGACCCTATGTAACAGATTCTGACCAAAGGTAGACGTCCTGGGGAGAGTACTTATTCCCAGAAGAAAAGTTCATTTGGAGAAAATCCTCCAACCCTAACTCTTCCTGAGAACTGGGTCTGGAGAATCCAGCTTCCACCTAACAACCACAAAAACAAACCCCACATTCGGACTGCAGAACTCAGAACAAGTCTGGGTCCCTGGACTTCTTGCTGCAGGAGATAAATTCAACCCCATTTCTTCAAACACCTCAATAGGGTTTCCTAGCATTTGTAGCTGAAAGCTTTTCCCAACTAATTCGCCAAATAAGAATTTCATTAACTAGCAGTATAGTCCTTATACCACAGGTCATAACTACATTTCCCAAATCAGATTTTTTTAAAAACCCTGGAGCTATGAGCTTGAACTTACCTACTGGGCTCTGTTGATAACAGTGACCCCAGAAAGGACACATAAAATTTGTTAATAATTACCTAGAGGAGGCAGGAAAAATGGGGTAGATGATGACAAAGGTGAGGGAGAGATTTTTCAAAAAAAGTATCTTTTTACATTGTTTGGGTATTTTTTAAACCATGAATATATTACCTTTCTTGGGTCTAGAGGATAACTCAAGGTGTTTTTCTGCAGTAGTCTTCTTTTCAGCTGTTAATGACAGCAGGCAGATAATGATAACAACAATAATAACTAATAATGATGTAGTAATTTGGGGGACAGGGGCCAAAACCCAACAATATGATGTAAAATATTCAAGAACTTCGATTATATCACCTTAACATATTTCTGTTTTCCTTTATTTATATTTACCAAAAAGTATTCCCAAAGCACATACTCCTCATATACCTAATAAATGTATTTTTACATTTTTCCTCAATCTAAATAGAGAGAGAGCAACCCCACCTTTAAAGTTTCTAATAGTGGTGAGTACTCCTCTTTATGGTGAATACTTCAAAGTTACCACATAAACAAAAATTAACCTGAATATCTCAATGCCAAAAGATTCTGAATATATTAGCATTTCATAAATGTACTTTTTATAGAGTAAATGCTCAACCGCTTCATCTCTGAGAACATTTTCAGTATGTATCCTCTACTTACAAAGAAGTATAGAGGCTCTGCATGACAGAAAGGGGTGGATACTAATATGCCACAATTTTTAAGGAATTCAAGGATGAGTGAAAAAAAGTAATCCACCAACTACAGTGTTCTGAAAGGAAATAAAGAAGGGAATACCAAAGAAATATATTACAGTGGCCTGAACACACAGTAACTAGGATTATCCTTCAGCATTCAGGGCAAACAGTATTACAGCTATCTTACCGGAGTCCCAGCAGTCTCCTGAAATCCTTCTCCACACCTGAGCCATGCTTCAGAGAGGGAAGCAGCTTCCCCTACGGTCCTGAGACCCACTCTTCTGTACTGTAGTGGAGTCTCTCCTGGAAAGGATGGGTAGTCTATACCCCAATTTCTTTTTCTCTGTAGAGATAGTCTGTAAAGGAAAAAAAATGAAATCAACTTCATTAAATACACATTAACAATTAACAACATGGAAACCCAGGAATGGCAGCAGTGAAGGCATAGTTTTTAAATGTGTCTGAATCCACAGAGTTGTTAGACAGCAAAACCAAAAACGTTTGGACAACACTTACAACTAGACACAGTCCAAAATGCACATGGGTTAGGACAAACAAGGACTCTCCAAAGTCCTGCACAGTATTACATCTTTTGTTTTGTTTAAAGTCTCTACAACAGACACATATTCACTTCATAAGCTTTTTAATTTGCATTTTAAGGAAAATTTTAGATTTACACTAGGAACCAAGTTAAGGTCAACTACTACGAGCTAATCACCTCATCAGAAATAAAACCCTTCATCAATGTCACTGTAGTTTGAAAAAAAAATGATTAAAATATACCATTAAAACTTCCTTAACTAGGAGGAAGGGAACAAATTCATAAATTCAGCCATAACACAGATGGTATTTTAATACTTAATAGGTCTAAGCATGTTCCTTCATAAGTAGAAATTCCTACAGTTGGGCAGGACTGCAAGAGGAAGAAGCATCTACCCCCAGGAAGGCGCTGCCTCCACCAGGGTGCAGTTATCTGACAGCTCTGAAGACGCTCACTTAGTTATCTGGAACAGTAAAGAAAGTGGAAACATCATTTGCTCTATTTAGAGCGTATGCGTGTGTGTGTATGAACTCCAGAATACCTCTTTAACACATTAAATCAGCGCAGGTCTTTAAAGAAGTAGGTGACACCGGCGATGGGACAGGAAAGGACAAGAGGAGCCTGAAACCTCTTAAGTCAGAGAGTCAACAACTGCTCAAGGAATAATGAAAACATGTCAAAAGGACCCATGAACCTGCATGAAGGAGCTCTCACTGTGGCCAAATGTGGGCATTTCAGCATCAAATAAATAATGACACTGAAGGATTAAAACCTACTGAATGAAATGAAAATGAGCCTAAATTGATACAAACAAATAAGTAAATGATGGATTCAGAAAATCATCAGTGAATGCTAAAACTAGAGGATGAACGTTTGAAGAGGATACACACACGGTCACAAAGCACCGCCCCACAAATTACTTATTAATTCCAAAAGGGAAAACAGTAACTTTACATTGGAGAAACCTAGCAGACACCATTTATTTTCTGCGGAAGTTTTTTGGTAAAGGAAGACGAGTTCACGCTTTTAGCATGATAAGACGAGTACATTTGTAGGCAAGAAGCTCAAAAATAACCTGTGAAAGGTAAAGGACACACGCAACGACTCAGAACGCAGGTGTCCTCAGCCCCTCGCGTCACCCGGCCGCCCCACTCGGACCCCGCGCCCAACGCGGCGCAGACACCGCCGAACACCGGCGAGGCGCGGCCCCCACGGCCTGACTGACCAGCGGCCGCGGCCCCCGCCCTCCAGGAGGCGGCTTCTCCCAGCCCGCCTCCGACGCGAGCTGCGTTCGCGCCACAGACGCCGCAGAGCCTCGGCTGCCTGCCCGGGGCCAGCCACCCGCCCCCTGCGCCCCGCGGGCCGGGCCGACAGGGAGAGACCGAGGAGGCAGCGCCCACTGCCTACCTTCCCGCTGCCACAGCGGCCCCCGCGAGGCATCTCCGGGTGCGCCGCCGCCTCAGGGGTGCGCCGCTGCCTCAAAGCGCCCGAAAGCTGTGCGCTGCCGAACCAACTCGGCGTGCCGTGCCGCACCGCGCGCTGCGATTGGCGGGTGCTGGGGCGGGGGGCGGGGATTCTTCGGGCGCACCGCCCCCCCCGAGGACGCCGCGCCGCGTGCTGCGATTGGCCGGCGCTCAGGAGTGGGCGTGGCTCTCCCGCCGTCCGCGCTTTCTGGAACTGTCCCACAGTGCGGGGGCGAGGAGCCGGGCAGCGGCAGCAAGCCTGGAGTGGTTCGTGCAACGCTGCTCCGCCCGCCTGTGACCGGGCCGAAGGTCGGCAGAGCGCTCTCTGGACGGGCCACAGCGCCGCCGTCGCCTCCCGGTCGGGGAGCTGCTGGGCGGGCGTCCCGCGTAGGGTCTGTCAAGCAGGTCCAGCCTTAATAAAAATAAATGTTAGCCGAAGTGGGCTATGAATTTAACAGTCGGAACTTAGGGGATGGTTGCAGCCTGGATAACCGGAGGCAGGGGTGTTACTTCCCCATCTCCTGAGGGCTGAGGGTCAGTATCCAGAGCAAGAATTTTCAAGTTCAGAGACGTCGGAATCCCCGTGGGACTTGCTATGGCTGGTGACTGAGTTTCGGACTCCGAGGGTCCGGAGTGGGTCCAGAGAACTTGCATTTCTGACAGGTTGCCAGGTAAGCTTGCCCCTTTCCGCCTCACTTTGAGAATCGGAGGCAGCGCCCTCCTTTAGACCCCGTAAGGGAGCTCGATTAAGTGTCCCTGAGCTTGGAGAATAGATTTAAAACGGAATACAGTGGGAAGGCGCCCGGACTAAGTAGAAACGGAATTAGGTTACAAAGTCAGTAGGTAGGAGTATTCTCAAATAAAGGTGTCTGTTGCAGAGAAAACTAAAATAGTGATTTAAGCGAACTGAAAAATGTCAGCCTGGATAGGTGGAAAGGATTCCCATTTTTAACCTGACAGCTATAGCAGAAGTGGAGTTTGGTCTTATGCTCCAAAAGCACATATTTGTGCCTCTGTAAGAATACGTTGTTTTGCAGTTTACCCATTTTCAGTCTTTCCTCCCTAGTCCCTATTTTTTCATCATCTTGTGTTTGAGTTCTGATGCCTAAAGCCACAAATGCTTAGTATAAAGTGAGTAGTCCTTGAATGGTTAAAAAAAAAAAGAGAGCGAGAGAGAAAAGTATTAGCTTAAGGTAGACATTGCTAACACTATTACAGTCAACATGTAGAATAAGATAGATTAGATTCTAAATCTAGCGAGTTTAGGACTTAGAATATTGGGCTTCTGACTGGGACTCCACAAAGCTCTGCCATTGTTGCCTTGTGACACAGTTTGACCATCCTACTGTGTCTGTGCCTCGGCTCTGAGTTTTACAGCTGCAACCAGACCCTTCCAAGCTGCTCCAGCCGTAGACCCGTTATCTTGCCTACCTGTCATTGCCAGCTGAATGCCTGTTTTAGTCAGTTTTTGTGTGTGTGCAGACAGTGTGCCATGTCCTTCTTTGGTTTGTGGTGTCCAGTTTTCCCAGTGCCGTTCATTGAGGGGAATGTCCTTTCCCTGGTGTAGGTTCCTGGCTCCTTTCATCTGAATTAACTGACCACATACCCATAGGTTATTTCTGGGCTATCTGCTCCTCTGGTCTGTGTCCCTGCTCTTGTGCCAATTCCACACTTTTTTGGTGACTGTAGTTTTGTAATGCAGTGTGAAGTCAGAGAAGCAGATGCCTCCAGCCTGTTCTCCTTTGTGTTTCCACATGAATGTTAGGATTCTTTGTTTTGTTCCTGTGAAAAATGCCACTGAAGCTTATCTTATTTTATTGAAGTATAGTCACTTTACAATGTGCTGTTACTTTCTAGTGTAGGGCACAGTGATTTGACCAGGGTTGCCCAGTAATTTGAGCATTACTTTGGGTAGAAAGGACATTTTAACAATATTAATTCTTTCTATCTGTGAGCACAGGGTATCTTCCTATTTATCTGTGTCTGTTGTTTCTTTCCTCAGTGTCTTAGAATTTTCAGTGTGCAGGTCTTTCACACCCGTGATTAAATTTATTCCTAGGTATTTTTTTTGGATGCAATGGTAAATGGGATTTAAAAAATTTTCCTTTTTCTGATATTTCATTATTAATGTATAGAGAGACAATTGGTTTTTGTGTATTGATTTTTGTACCTTGTCACTTCACTGAGATGATTCATTAGTTCTGACAGTTTTTTTTAACATTTTTTATTGATTTATAATCATTTTACAATGTTGTGTCAAATTCCAGTGTTCAGCACAATTTTTCAGTTCTGACAGTTTTTTGATGGTTTGATGTTGAAAACTAGAAATCAGGAATTGCCCTGTTTGGACTCCATCCAGGTCATCCACAGCCCCTAAAACACAGTGGCTCCTAATCTTCCCACAGTGCCTCTAAATTACCTGTGTCTTCTACAAGGGCGATTGGCATCAGCACTTTGGATGAACTGGATCTGGTTAAGAGTGGGCCTACTATAAGGAAATCTGATGTCTTCTCTGCTTTTTTCATGTGGTGTTGACATGATTGTGTTGAAAAGTGATTTAGTTTCTAGTAATTTCAAACGTATGAAATACTTTAAATAGCATTTCACAATACTCACATTTGCTACCTGACATAAAATACTCCAGTGGGTTTTACTAAAACTGGGATACTCTCTCAAGGAACCAGCAGATAAACCCCAAATGAAGAAATTTTATGGTTCCACCTGGCAATCCCATCCACAAGCCCACTTAAGCCTTCACTGTTACCCCAAGTTATGGAAATGTGTTTTTCCATTCTGATCCAGTTTTCTTTTTCTGAAACCATTATGGCAATTTCCCTCATTTTCAAAATCTTAATGGATTTAAAGCACACGAGATAGTACAATCTGGGACTCTTGACTTCTTACACTTAGAATGTTTTCAGTGTTTATCCAGGTTGTAACATGAATCATCAGTGCTTCATTCATTTTTCCCCATTGTGATTAAAAATGCATAACATAACATTTACTGTTTAAATCATTTAAAATACACAGTACACAACAATGTAAAATGATTATAAATCAATAAAAATATTAAAAAATAAAATAAAATAAAATACACAGTACTATCACATGAACTACATTTACATTGTTATACAAATATTCTCAACTTCCATTTCCAGAATTCACTCATTTTTCCCAAGTGACACTCTATCCATTAAACGCTGACTCCCCTCAGCCCCTGGCAATGATCCGCTTTCTCTCTCTGAATTTGGCTTCTCTGGATACCTTGTATGAGTGGAATCATGTAGCATTTGTCCTTCTGTGTCTCGCTTATTTCATGTAGCACAGTGACTTCAAGATTTGTCCACGTTGTAGCATTTGTCATAATTCCTTAGTTGTTAAGGCTGTGTAGTGTTCCATTGTGTATACACCACACTTAGTTTATCCATTCATCTGTTGATGGACACTTGAGATACTTCCATCGTTTGCTATTGTGATTAATGCTACTATGTCCATGGGTGTACCCATGTCTGTTCCAGTCCCTGCTTTCAAGTATTTTGAACATATACCCTGAAGTGGAATTGATGGGATCACATGTTAACCCCATGTGTAAGATTTTGAGGAACTGCCATGTCATTTTCCACAGTGATTGCACCGTTTTGCTTTATTCCTTTATTTGGCAGGCTCAGAGGGCAGTTTATGGACAGAACTCATTTGTTTATCTATTCAGCCTATGATGAATATTTCAATTGTTCTACCTTTTTGGCCATTGTGAATATTGCTGCTATGAACATTCATGTACAGTTTTTTTGAACACCTCTTTTTAATGCTTTGAGGTCTATATCTAGGAGTGAAGTTGTTGAACCATAAGGTAACGGTATTTTAATCTTTTTGAGGAAATGGCAAACTGTTGTCCACATAGTCTGTGCCATTTTCCAACTCCACAAGTAATGTTTAAGAGTTTCAGTTTCTCTACAGGTTTGCCAATATTTGTTATTTTTATTTAGTTTTTTAATTGTAAGCATTCTAGTGTGTTTGAAGGGGAATGGCGTTATGCTAATTTGCATTTCCATTATGACTAATGATTTTGTCATGTGGTTGTTGACTGTCTTGTCCGGAGAAGGGTCAATTCAAGTTCTTTTACTGTTTTAAAAATTGGCTTGTTTGCCTTTCTGTTTATGAGTTGCAAAAGTTCTTGGTATATTCTTCATAAAGATTCTTTTCAGATATATAATGTGCAGATATTTTCTTTGATTTTTTGGGCTGTCTCTTCACTTCCTGGATAGCATCTTTCATGCACACATTTTAATTTTGAGGAAATGCAATTTATCTTTTTTCTTTCTTTGCTTGTATTTTGGTGTCAGATTTAAGAAAATTGCTAAATCCAAAGTAAGATGATTTATCCCCATTTTTTTGACAGTTTATATAGTTGTCCTTCCCTATCTGTGAGGTATTGGTTCCAGTGCTCAAGTCTGTTATATAAAATGGTGTAGTATTTGTAAATAATCTAAACACAACTTCCTATTTGTTGTAAATCATTTCTAGATCAGTCATAATACCTAATAAAACGTAAATGATATGGAAATAGTTCTGAAAAACAGTATGTGAAATAGCTGCTGGCATGCAGCAAATTCAAGTTTTTCTGTATGGAACTTTCTCAAAAATATGTTTTTTTTTTCCCATCTGAAGTTGGTTGATTCTGTCGATGTGGAACCTGCAGATAAGGAGGGTTGACTATAATTTTATTTCTTTTCAAATTTAAGCTTTTAAATCTATCTTGAGTTTTATGTATGGTGTGAAGTAAGGACCCAATTTTATTCCTCTGCACTTGGGTAGCCAATTGCCCAGCACCATTTGTTGAAAGTACGATTTTTTCCCAGTTTAATGTTGCCCATTGTTGTCAAAAATCAGTTGATCCTAGATGGGTGAATTTATTTCTGGGCTCACCATTCAATTCCATAGATCTATAAACATATATTTATGCCAGTATCACATTGTTTTATTTACTGTTGCTTTATAGTAAGATTTGAAATTGGGAAATGTGAGCCTCCAACTTTGATTTTCTTTTTCTAGATTGTTTTGGCACTTTGGAGTCCCTTGTGATTCCATGTGTAAGGTAGGATAGGCTTGTGTATTTCTTCCCTTAGGCCTTGGGATTTTTCACAGGAATCACATTGAATCTGTAGGTTGCATTATGTACTGTTGTCATCTTTGCCATCTTAACAAAATTAAGTATTTCCATCATCATGGGATGTCTGCATATTTACTTAGCATTTCTTTCACCAATGCTTTATAACTTTCAGTGTACCAGTTTTGCATCCTTATTAAACATGCTCCAAAGTATTGTATTAGTGTTGAAATTATTTAAAAAGGGAATTGTTTTCTTAAAATCTTTTACAGATTATTCATTGCTAGTGTCTACAAATAAAGTTGATTTTTGTTGATCCATGTTTTGTTCTACTCTTTTGCTGAATTAGTTTAGCAGCTCAAATAATCTTTAGTTGATTCTTTAGGAGGGTCTATATATAGGATGATGTGAATTGTGTCTTTGAATATTACTTTTCCCTTTCATGTGTGTTTGCATTTTCCTTCTTTCCTCATTGCTCAGTGTAGAGATTCCAGTACAATACTGAGTAACAGTGGGGAAAGCCAGCATCATGGCCTTATTCTTAATTTCAGGAGCAAACCTTGTTGTTCTTCAGCATTGAGCATGAAGTTTGCTTTGGATCTTGCATAACACATTTTATCATGTTGAACAAATTTCCTTTTACTTTCTTGAGTGTTTATGAATATGAAACATCACTGGATTTTGTGTAAAGTTTTTTTTTCTGTATCAATTGACATAACCATGTGTTTTTATGTTACATAGTGACTGTGGTATATTACATTGCTTGGTTTTAATATGTTGAAAATCTGGATTTCTGGTATAGAGAAACTTGCTTGTAGTACACAATCTTTTTTTTTTTTTCCCACTTGTTATGGTTAAGGGCTATGGGTTAAAGTTAGGGTTAAGTTATTGGTTTAGGGTAAGGCATGGGTGTGAGGCAGGGCTAGACTAAGGCTAGTGTGTAGTCCTGGGTCAGGGTCAGTGTCAGCATTTAGAGTTATTGTAGGGGTTGTAGAGTCAGGGTTGGAGGGTCAGATTGAGGGTAAGGGTCAGTATTTTGAGTTTATGGGTTAGGGCCAAGGGTCTAGGGGCCTGGGGTTAGGGTATAGGGGTTAGGTGATTAGAGTATAGGTGAGGGTGTTAGGTTTAGAGCATTAGGGTTAGAAAAGTTAGATTTAAGCATCACTGGCCCACTTCCTCCTTTTTCCTCTCCATCTCTTTGAGGTCTCCAGGATGGGCAGGATTAGCCCAGGGGCACACATGAGTCAGGGAGTTGACTCTACCACTGTTTTTCTGCCCCCTAGTCCTGGGCTCTGAGAAAAGAGTGAAATGTTTGTTCTTGTCACTGACTGTTTTAAATCCAATTCAACATCAGTCAAGGCTTGTGGGGCCTCAGAAGTCACACAGTGTTTTCCTCTGCCCTCTCACCTGGGCAAGATATTGCTGTCCCAACTCTGCCTGCACAGCCCCAGGTTCCAGCACAGTACTGGCGCCCAGAACACTCAGTAGACAAGTGTGGATGTACACAGGACCGGGTGGAGGGACCTGCCAGCCCTCAGGTGCTCCCTTCATGAGTGCTGATGGGCCCCTTCTGGAACTGGCTGGATCTTTTGTCCCACCTGAGTGGGCATCAAGGGATAGTCAAGTCAGGCAGGACAGCCCTAGACTTCTGACCATCTGGGCAGGCATTCACGGTCCTCCAGCTCAGGCCAGCTTGGGCCTGTCAAGCCCCTGTTGCCAGTTACTAAGCTGACTATGCTGCTGGACAATTCAACAGCCCCCTGGGCAGTGTAGAGAGCACTTTGGGAAGTTTCAGTTCTCTACAACCATAGGGTTGACAAAAGGGCCTTCAGCCTTGCAAGCTTTTAGCTTGCCAAGAGAGATAATAAACCAGGTAGCACCCTGACCTCGGGTCCTTGGCAGCACCACACCCCATCGCCTTTCCCCATGCTTTTGGAGTCTCCTCCCTTCCCCGAAGCAGAACTACTGGGCCTGAGGCCTGCAAGTGCTCCTCCCCACCAGGCCTCCCACAGGGTTAGTCTTGCACAGCCCTCCTTCTCTGCGGGAAAAGCATGCAGGAGAGAGGAGTGGGGAGTCCTGCTTGTCAGCACGACAGATGGAAGACAGGGACAGCGACCAAAGCGCCTGGAGGGGCCCAGACCATAGCACCCAGAATCCCCTGTGTGGCCTGGGATTGCAGTACCCAGAATCCTTGGTGTGCACCCATCCTGGAGCTACAGTACCCATTGGTCTCGGTATGTTATCCACTCCCCACCTCGGCCCATTCTGGGACTACAGCACCTAGAACCTTTGGTAAGTTCCCACTCTCGCCCCCCCATCCTGGGACTACAGCACCCAGAATCCTCAGCATGCCACCACTGTGGGACTTCAGCACCCAGAATCCTCCGGGTAGCCCTGGACTGCAATGCCAGGGACCACAGGAATCCAACCTGGTTCATTGGCGACAGAGGCGTCTTTCCCGAGCCTGCCATTTGTTACCTGGTTGGTGGCCACTCTGGTGCCACCCTTTCCTGCTCTCATTTTCCCCCTCAAAGGTGGGCAATCAGGACCCTTGAGTGTGGGCCTGCAGTGACCTGGGCAAACCGGGAGCCATGGGCCCGTCCTCAGTTTTCACAAGGTGGACTGAGGCCGGGGGACTCCCCCAGTTGCCTGCTAGACTACATCTCTGTGTGCTCCTGTGGGGCCCTGAGTCCTTTTCCCTGGCATCTGGATTCACATGTCAGTGATGGTCAACTTGGCTCCAGAGGCATCCGTGCCTCAACCCCAGGTTTCTGCCCAGCCCAATCTCTGCACCTCTGTGACTTCCCTGCCAGCCCCAGGGCTTGAGAACCATTCCACTTGGTGGGAAGGCCTGTCCAGCCTGGCACCTTCTTGCTTCTCTCTCCAGTTTGTCACCGAATTGGTTGACTAGTCCTGTGCCTGGGTCTTAGCTGGGGACAGGACCCCTTGCCTCAGCCAGGGAGGTTCTTCTTCTGATGAGATTCATGGTGCCAATAATGAGACAGATGCTGAGACTGGAGCATCACAAGCTTTACTCAATGGCCAAAGACTGGCAAAGTGGTAGCCTAGCTCGCAGATCAGCTTCTCAACCCAATTCAGTTGCAGACACCAAATACATAGAAGGGTCGAAGTGAAGGGGCATGGTTGAGTGTCAGGTCAGTGTTGTGTGGCTGGAGATTGGAAAGAGTGGTAGGAATATTAATGACTTAACAGGGATGTGGTTGGACCCGACACTGATGCAACTCCTTTTCAATCCTTGTGTGGGAGTTTTGGGTTGTTGTCATGGCAGTTGTCAACTGTCATGGTGCTGGTGGGTGTGTCATTTAACATCCTAATATATTACAATAAATGTATAATAAGGCTCAAGGTTGACTGGAAGTCAAATCCTCTGCAGTCTTGGGCCTAGTTGGTTCTAATCAGTTTTTGTATTTTTCTCAATGCAGCTTCCTCCTGAAACTTAGAAAACAGTAATTGGGTTCCACTCAAGGGAGGGGCAGGGGTATGAACCTGGGGCAACAGAGGATGTATCTTGCATCTTTTCTGTTGTATGAAAAATTCTGAAGTTGTATAATTGTGCAAAGAATCAGAATTGCTTGTGTTTTTAAAATGAAAGTTGACAGTCTACAGTCTTTACAAATATTCGCTAGCTACTTAGGACTCCTTATTTGATATGAGTGGGTCTTTTTAATGAGGTTTTTGTCTGACTGCACTGTGTAATGTCCTCTGAGGCACCACTTTGATATTTCTGCTGTCTTAACAAAGGATTTTCCATTCATATGTGTTTTCCTGACTGTGCCCTGCATTTTAATCTTTGTTCAGAATTCTTTTTTCAGGGGGAGGTAATAAAGGTTATTTGGGGAGATACTGTTAAAGTTGTGTACATTAGCAACATAACTCAACATCCTTAACTTGGTGTAAGAGTAACACATTTTCTTGCTTTCCTGTGTTCTGTTAAATCAGCATAAGCTAAATAGCTTTATAAAACTGATAACACTGATACTTAGCTTTACTATTTTTGCTTATGCTCTGATGCCAAGCCAACTTTTCATAAGTTTCTTCGATCTCTGAGTCCATCTCGTCATCAATATCATCCAAGTGTGGATCACCAGCCTCTGATAAATCTGTTCCATTTTCTTCATAATCTGGAAAAAAGCCATCTTTTTCAAGCAATTCTCAGTATTTCTTTTGATAATCTGGATGAACTGCAGGGAAAGGAACGCCATCAGATGTAGAATATTGGTTCATTCATAACATAGTCTCACTTTCAGGTGCCGCTTCTCTGTTGAGGTTGTATGGATTCTACCCCAGTTACTTGACCGGAGTTCTACAAGTTTCATGAGCATCTGATTTATATCTGTGGCCATTTGCATCTAGGATGACATTTTCAATTCTCTGAATAATTTCTTGGGTACCAGTCTTTCCTTTTTCTTTCCAGCATCTTCCAAACTGACCCTGTCAACTTCAGTAACAGTACTGCACACATTAAGTTGTTGTCCAGAGGGTTAGAAAAAAGGACATCCAACAACTCCTGAAGAAGACCTGCTCTCATAACCTTGCCCATTTGTTTCCTTGATCTCCAGGTTAAAATAAAGTTCTTCCAGGAAGAGTACAAATGCATGGAATCATTTTCAAGTCACTTCCTTCTTTTTGCAGCTTGTTCCTTAACTTCATATTAATTCTGGTATCTTTAAAGTAGCAATTGGTGGAAACTTCCACTCTCTGGAAGTTGCCAATTGCTAGCTCTCATATAAGAGGATTTGAGATAGGCATGGCCTGTTGATACATGACTTCTCCGTGTTCTTGCAAAACATCATCTATTATAACACAGCCATTCACTGTCTCTGCAAACCATTCAGTTTCATTTTCCAAACCTATGAAATGGTTTGTAAGATGATTCAAAAATTCTGGGACATATGCGATAATCCTCACAACCATCCTCATAGGATTCTGTATAATTAGAGGAACAAATTGGAGGGTAAAATTTAGGGCATTCACAGACAGCTTTGATGTGAATAAGGAGCCACAACCACCCAGGGCTTAGCCAGTGCTGACCCCGAGTTCTACAATGAGGTGTCAACCTGTGAACTCATCTTGCTCCCAGGAGGGCTCCCTTACAGGTGGTTCTCAGAGAGAAGTGCTTATAGTCTGTTTCTAAGTTTTAGCATTTTATGTTATCTGGAGAGACAGGGAATTCCCCAAAGCATCCCCTGGCCCCTTTTTGTTCAATAGTCCTTGTTTTAGCGCTCTCTCCTTTTTGCCATTCAGTTTAAGCAGCAAGGAAGAAGCAGCTAGGAGACACTCGGTGCTTTCGGGAAATCTTAGCTAGTTCACCCAATGCTTGGGCTCATTTTGAACTTTCCACATTACTGTAGGGACGGTGTTGCAAAGATCCTCTTTCCTCTAGTTTGTAATCAGATTTTTTGATACTATCCTCACCAACAGCCTCTTCAAAATATGGGCTTCTATTAACAGTATGTTCACACCGAGTCAAGCTTTCACTAACACTTCTGAAATCCTTTTTCCTTTCTCCCGCTGCCTGATTTCCAAGCAACTCCCACATTTTAGGTTTTTGTTATAACAACCCACCGCTATAGGTACCAAAATTTGTATGAATTATGTAATGTTGCTTAACAAATTACCATGAAGTTTATCAACTTGCAAATACGTATGTTCTCCCACAGTTTCCATGGGTTCAGTATCCAGGAGGGGGTTAACTGGGTGGTTCTGACTCACAGCCTCTCATGAGGTTGGAGCTAAGTCATCATCATTATCATCTAGTGCTGGAGGATCTGCCTCCAAGATGAGTCTTACTCCTTTGCCTGGTACATTATTGCTGGTGGAGGGCAGTTCCTCCTGGTTCCCTGCATGAGTTTGCTTGCATGTGCTCACAGTGTGTGGCTCCAGGCATCCCCCAGAGTCTTTGATGGACATTTCAATTGTTCTACCTTTTGGGCCATTATGAATTATGCTGCTATGAATATTTGTATATAATTACTTTCATTCAAAAACCTATTTTTAATACTTCAGGGTCTATATCTAGGAGTGAAGTTGTTGAACCATAAGGTAACTGTAATTTTTCTTTTTGAGGAAATGACAAACTGGACACATGGGCTGTACCATTTTCCAATTTTTCAAGTAATGTTTAAAGGTTTCAATTTCTCTACATTTTTGTCAGTATTTGTTGCTTTTTTTTTCTTGATTGTAGGGATTCTAATGTACTTGAAAGGATACGGCATTTCATATTAATTTGCATTTCCATCACGACTGATTTTTAACATCTTTTCATGTGCTTGTTGACCATTTGTGTTGTCTGGAGAAGGGCCTATTTAAAAACTTTTGTTATCTAATTTTATTTATTGGTGTTTTTTCCTTTTTCATTTTTATTAGGTAGAAATATTACTGTTTGACTGCACATATACATAATATTGCATGTAAATACATATATACAATATTTTTAATTTTTTTTAGTTTACATATAGAGAAGGGTCTATTTAAGACCTTTTACCATGTTAAAAATTGAGTCATTTTGTCTATTTATGAGCTGTGAAAGTTCTTGATATGTTCTTGACAAAATTTTTTTCAGGTATATAATGTGCAAATATTTTCTTTGACTTTGTGTGCTGTGTTTTCAGTTTCTGGATGTGTGTTTGATGTACAAAGGCCTTTAATGTTGAGGAAAGGCAATTTTTTTTAAAAACATTTTTATGTTGAGTTATAGTCATTTTACAATGTTGTGTCAAATTCCAGTGTAGAGCACAATTTTTCAGTTATACATGAACATACGTATATTCATTGTCACATTTTTTTTTCCCCTGTGAGCTGTTTTCTTTCCTTGCTTGTGTTTCCTATCAGATCTAAGAAAATGACTAAATCCAAGGTCATGATGACTTATCCCCATTGTTTCTTTGAGAGTTTATACAGCTTCCCTCCCTATTTGTGAGGTATTAGTTTCAGGACACCCTGTGGATACTAAATATCTGTTGGTGATCAAATCCATTATATAAAATGGTGTAGTATTTGCAAATAATCTACACACGTCTTCCTGTATACTTAAAATCATCTCTAGATCACTTATAATACCTAATACAATGTAAATGATATGTAAATAATTGTGAAGAAAATATAATGTTATTTCAAGCTTCTGGCATGCCACAAATTCAAGTTTTTCTTTATAGAACTTTCTCAAATTATTATTATTTTTTATCTGAAGTTGGCTGCTTCTGCAAATGTGGAATCAGCAGAAAAGGGCTAATTGTCACTTTACCACTCTTTAAATTTAAGGTTTTTATGTATCTTGAGTTAATTTTGCGTGTGGTATGAAGCAAGGATCCAATTTCATTTCTCTTGGAAATGAAACATTTTCACTGGATAGACAATTGCCTGGCAGCATTTATTGAAAACAATTTTTTCCCCAATTTAATGTTGCTCACTGTTGTAAAAAAAAAATCAGTTAGTGCATGTGTTTTTTCACTTTAGAGTGTTGCTCTGGATACATGCCTAGCAGTGGGATCTCAGACTTTTCTTGCTTCTGATCTAAACAGGAGGTCACTGTATAGAACCTACACTTCAGGAGAGGGGGCTTAACTCCACCTCCTTGATGGATGTCATGGATTATTAGGAATTCTTCTGCATAGGAATTTTCTATTCAATCTCATTTATTAAAAAAAAAACCCTATATCATCATTTAACTTCACCATTGTGGACATCTGGACAGTTATTTTAATCTTTTGGTTATAATCCAGCACTGCAGATTTTGGTTGCTCAGTTTATTCCTGCTTTGGCTATTGAGAGTGACCTCTTTTCATTGGCTCCTGTTTCCTTTGAGATTATTCCATATTTTGGGTTTTCTTCCCCCCTGGTTCTTCCTTACTTTCTGATACAATATTCAACATTATCCTGGCTCATACACTAACTGTCTCAGTCCTAGTATAAACCATTTCTTCAGAGTCCTGATTCCTTTCATTAGAGAATGGCATTAAGTACTTAACATATGGGAGGAAAATGCTCTCAGCTGACAATGCAAGGAAGTGTGTGCATGTGTTCCCACCTTAGTGTATTGTTGCTCAGGGAGCACTGTCCCCCCACCCCAAATCTGCCACAACCACATAGTGTTTTAAATTTAAGTTACTTAGGAATGGCCAAAGCAAGAGGGACACTCTGACCCCCCCATCTCCCTAAAAGCAGGAAATAAGTCTGTCACATGAAAGGTTTAGAAGTGCATATAAACACAACTTGTAACTTCTGCAATTTACCATCCCAAGCCCTAACTCTGTTTAGACTCCTCATTAATTGAGTACCCAAAAACTACATTTCTTTGGGCTGTCAATTCCTAACAAATTTATTAAAGTTTTCTAGATGTATAAAATCTGCCTGTTTTCACTACCTCTTACTTTGCATTTCTATGCATTTTGTGTGTAGGAATTAAAATTTCTTCTCCTGTGACTCTGTCTTGTGTTAGTTTTATTATTAGTCCAGCCACAAGATGTCAAGAGGGAGAAAGATTGAAATTTCCCCCTTCCCAATAGTATACACTCCTAATTATAAAGATTTCTATGTGAAACTGTCTGTATTCATATTAAGCAGAAGACGGGTTTATACTGATGCCTCCAACTTGATCCATTATCATATAGACAGTGTACATCTCCCCCACTGCTTATCTGCAACTCCCAGTCAGACAGTAGAATCCTGGTTCCCACCCTCTTCCATTCATTCAGTTCATTTCTCATTGTACTCCAGAGGAGCGGTTTCAGCAGTCTTAGCTCCTACCTCTGGGGTGGATCTCATAGGTTCCACTGTTTATGTGCAGTATGTTTTCCCTTTAGCCTACACATTCTGTTCATTCCTGCAGTTACTGAGGCCGGCATCTTTTGCTCCACCAGCATCAGTGAGTGTTTTCATTTATTTCTAATACAGATTCTTTGTTACAGCCTGTATTCCATCCTGTGACACTGCTGCTTACTTGATCACTTAATTGACTTATTTCTGTAATATTTCTGTAAGAAATGAAAATGTCCCTCAAAATGGCAACCTCTACTCAGTTTTCTGAGAGTCTTTTTTTTTTTTTAAATTACTCAGATTGTAGTAGTTATTAGGCTAGAGACCTATTTGGGGGGTGGCATATTCTGCTCCCCGTGACATGAATGTGCACTACTTTACTTATGAGTTCATCTACAGGCGGGCATACTGACCGCATGAGTTTCTAAGCCATTATGAATAGACCTCCTGTGCATTACTTGACGTTAGTTTTTGTTTGAACAGTTCTTCAAAGCAGATGTCTAAATTTAAGAGCTTTTTTTTTTGATTTGAAGTTGAGAATGTTAATTTTGGAAGAAACTGCCAAACTGTCTTTCAAAGTTGGACATACTTGTCTTCCACTAGGATCTTGAATATATTTTTGCATGATTATTTACTACCTGTATACCTTCTTTAGCTTGATGTTTGTTTCTGTCTTTACCCATTTTTAATGGAGTTGTTTGTTCTAGATTTTATTGGTATAATTTGAGTACAAATCCTTTATCAGATATGCATTTTGCAAATACTTTCTCCTAGTTTGTGGTTTCTCTTTTGCCTTTATGAATAAGACCTTTCAAAGAGTAGAAGTTTATAGTTCTATAAAGTCCATATTATTAATTTTGTGTTGATTTGTTGATAGGCATTTGTTGTTGTGAGTTAAAACTCATCACCAGACTCAAGGTCTTACAGATTTTCTCCCTTTTCCTTTTAAGACTTTTATAGTTTTGCCATTTAAATTTGTCTATGGGCAATCATGAGTGAATTTTGCTATCAGTTGTAGTTTGTGACTATGTTCTTTTCATTCTATATGTTATTTTTTTTAAATTAATTGCTCCTTAACCAGCTTTTGAGACAACATAGTGAGCTATTTGGCTGTGTTTCAGTTTGAATTTCCGAAGGCACTATGGGTAAAGCAGAACTGCATTCAGGATGAGGTCTCTGGGCTTTGTAAGCTCAGCGTTCCCTGAACTTTTCTGATGGTCCACAGTAGGGTGCCAAATCCACCTCTGACCCACAGGGCACAGGTGCCTTCTGCCCATGGACTTGGCCCCTTGTACAGCCAGCAGGGGCTTGGACTCTTCAGGACTGTCAGGGCTTCATCTTCTAGACAGAGGGGCTCTGTCCATGCTGTCATGAGCTGAGTTTTCTTGGGCATTGCTGTGAAAAGACACCATGAGGAAAAAAAGACAAAGTGGGGAGAAGCTTCCTGTGTGCAGCTGACTGCTCAGGGGAGTTCTGTCTTCAGAGGAACCTCAGAAAGAGTTGATGTGGAAAACTGTGGGTTTTAGTTAGTTTTGTGTGCAATGCAGGTGGCGACTATTGATGTTCTTTGGTGCATGGTGTCCCATTTTCCTGGCAATGTTTATTTTGGGGAGTGTCCTTCCCTTTTTGCATGTTCTTGGTCCCATTTTCATGAATTAACTGACCGCAGCCATGTGGATTTATTTCTGGGCTCTTTATGCTGTTACTCTCATCCACATGTCTGTGTTTGTGCCAGTTCCTCACTGTTGTGGTTACTACAGCTCCATGATACAGTTTGATGCTAGGGAGGGAGATGTCTCCAGTTGTGTCCTTCTTTCTCATCACTTCTTTGGCTATTCAGGGTTCTTAGTTGTTCTATATTAATAGTAGGATTGTTATTTCTATTTCATTGAAAAATATCATTGAGTATTATATTGATGTTGCAGTGAATTTGTTGATATCTTTGGGTAGAATCATTAATTTAGTAATAGTAATTCTCCCAATCCAGGAGTACAGAATATTTTTCTGTTTATTTTTGTCTTCTTTAACTTATTTTTCAATGGTTTATAGTTTTTTGAGCACAGGTCTTTCACATCCTTGGTTAAATTTGTTCCTAGTTATTTTCTTCTTTTTGATACAATTATAAATGTGATTGTTTCCTTAAATTTTCCTTCTGATGGGTTATTATTAGTGTATAGAAATGCAACTGAGTTTTGTACATTGATTTCATATTGAACTTTACTGAATTTATTTATTTTAACAACTGTTTGTTAAGTGTTGTGGAAAATTGTAATTTTAAAATCTCACCGTTTCTCCTGCATCCCAGGTCATGCAGAGGATCCAAGACTTGGTGGCTACTGGTATACTTATCCCACGGTGCCTCTTAATAACAAGTGGACTCCTACAAGGGCGATGAGCATCACACCTCTGGCTGACCTCGGTCTGGGTAAGTTTTGGCCTCTATAACAAGGTTTAATGTCTGACTTATCAATTTCTCTGCTGCGGTACTGATATAGTTGTCTTGAAAAGTAATGAACTTTCCAGTAATTTCTATGATGATAGAAACTACTCATAGTTGCCACTTCATACAAAATACTGTAGGGTGTTTTACCCAAAACAGGGATAGACTCCTGAGGAACCCACAGATGAAGAAGTCGTATGGTTTCCACATTATTATGTAATCCACTCGCCCACTTCAACTGTCACCACTTTGTCTAGCTGCTTGTTTTCTTTTTCTGGATTTGTTACTGAGACTCTGATTTTGACAACCTTGATGGATTTAAAGGATACATGATGACCATGTGATCTGGGAGAACTTTTCTTTATGGCTTTTTTCACTAGGGATCTTTTCAGTGTTTATTAATGTTGTAAATTATATCAGTCCTACATTCCAACATTATTTTCATTGTGATTAAAAATACGTAATATGATACTTTTAATTGAAATCATTTCAAGTACACATTTTGTTGTATTAACTGCTTTTACATAATTGTACAAACAAGTTCAGTAACTTGTGTACCTACTTTAAGCATAGGAGATGCCCAGGAAATTGAGTAATTCCCTGAAGCCGAAGACAAGACAGCACCTGAAATACCATCTCTATCTAATACCAAAAGAAAGGAAGGTTATGTTTATTATGTGGAGTTAAATCTTAGCCTTCTCTATTGATAAGTTTTTTGAGGTTTATTTAGTCTTCCTTCTATTCCTGGTACAGAAGGGAAGATTACTTTTCAAATGGAGATTTTCCTTATAAATGTAAGTTTGCCTCACAAAAGGCAGTCCTGACTTGGGTTTCATAGAGTCTCATTTGTCTTATTTTTTAAGAAACCTGCCCATTGTAATCTTCATGCCAAAGATATATTTCAGGGTGTCATTTGCCCTGCTTCACATGGGTGTACCCCAACTTGCTTATGTATTCATGCATGGAAGGACATCCTCATATTTTAGTTTTTAGTCTATGAATAGCGTTGCTGTGCATAATTGCATGCTAGTTTTTGTTTGGAGACTTTTTCAAAGTAATTGTCTAAATACTAGAGGTACAATGTTGGATTCTCAAGTGAGCATTGGCTAGCTTTGGAAAAAACTGCCAAACTTTCTTTCAAAGTAGCCACACATGCATTCCACCTGCAGTGAGGGTGAGTTCCTGTTTTTTTTTTTTTCATCTTCCATCAATCACAAGTAATGTCATTTTTTTTTTTGAGTTTAGTGGTTCTAATAAGCGTGCAGTGTTATATCATCATTGTTTTAATTTGCAACTCCCTAATAGTATATGATTTTTAGAATATTTTTATATGCTTATTTACTATCTGTGTATTTTCTTTGGAGAGATGTTTAAGATCTTTACCTATTTTTATTGGGGTTGTTTGTTGTAAAGTTCTTGGTGTAATTTGAGTCTATACCCTCAATCAGTTATGTGTTTTGTAAACTTATTGTTCTCAATATGTGTCTTGTCTTTAGATTTTCTGAATAAGGTCATAAACAGAGTTAAATTTTTAATTTTTTAAATTCCATGATATATATTTTATTTCTGTGGATAGACTTGGGGATTTTTGTAAAAGTTCATCACCTAGACAAGGTTATGTAGATTTTCTTACATGTTTTCTTTTAGCATATTTACAGATGTGCATTTCATAATTATCTATGGACAATTTAGAATACATTTTGGTGTAAGTGGTAAAAACTGAGTTGTTGTGGCCTGCAGCTCCCAGCTGGCCAGCAGGTGGCACCACACCTGTTCTCTGACCCTCAGGGTGTGTGTGTGTGTGTGTGTGTGTGTCTCGCTGAGGGGCTTGGCTCCTGTGGGAACTTGGCTCCTTGCTGGGCTGGTGGAGGCTGGGTCTCTTCAGGACCCACCGTGGTTTCAGCTTCAGCACAACGCTTGACCAACCAAGTCCACACAGACAGAAGGCAGACGTCTTCAGGAATCACCAGGAGGCATCACTGTGGGAATAAAAGGTGTGGAAAAAGTGGGCAGAGGCTTCCTGTGTGAAGTTACAGCTAAGGGTTTCCATTTTCAGAGGATCTAGCAGAGGAAGGGCTTGATGTGGAGAAATTTGGAATTTACTTAATTTTGTGTTTAGTATTGAGAGTGTCTAGTGTCATTTTTGGGGGTATGGTGTCCAATGTTATTGGCACCATTTATTGAGGAGACTGTCCTTTTCCCATTTTGTGTTCTTGGCTCTTTTGCCATGAATTAACCGACAACATAAAGATGAGTTTATTTCTGTGCTCCCTATTCTGTTCCTCTGGTCCGTGTGCCTATTTTTGTGCCAATATCTTACTGTATCTCTGCTGGAGACTGTAGCTTCCTAATGTAGTATGAAGTCAGGGAGGGAGACACCTCCAACTGTGTTCTCCCTTCTCAAGATTGCTTAGGCTATTCCAGGTTCTTTTTTGTTCCATACAAATGGTAGTATTTCTTGTTTTTTGTTTCTGTGGGAAAAAAAGCCATTTGAATTTTGTAGAGTTTGCAGTTAATGTGTACACTGCTTAGGCTTCATGAATGTTATAGTAGTGTTCTTCTAGTGCATGAGCACAACTTTTATTTTGTGTGTGTCCTCTTCAATTTCTTTATCAGTGTTTTATAACTTTCCATGTGCAGGCCTTTCACATCCTTGGTTAATTTTATTCCTAGGTATTTTTAAAAAAATTTTTGGAGCAGTTGTTAAATGGCATTGCTTTATTAATTTCTCTTTCTGAAACTTCTTTACTAGTGTACAGAAAGTAAATTGATTTTTGTGTATTGATATTGCATCATGCAGCTTTACTAAAGTTATTTATTACTTTTTAAAAGGTTTTTTTGTTGGTATTTTGATGTGGAAAAGTAGAATTCAAAATTGCCACTGTTTTTTTTTATCATATCCAAGTCATTTACAACACCCAAGACACAGTGGCTTATGATGTTATCTTATGGTGCCTCTTAATAATTTGTAGATTTCTGCAAGAGTAATTAGCTTAACCGTTTTGGATCAACTGGAACTGGAGAAGGCTTGGGCTCTATAGTGAATTTTGATGTTTTCTCTACTTTTCTGTAATGATTTTGACATGGTTGATTTAAAATTATTTACTTTCCAATAATTTTAAACTTACAGAAAATGTGCAGTAGCATTGCAATGTGCTCTATCTGTAAGCTCAGGTTTCTCACTCATCATTGATGAAGCACGTATGCCACTTCTTATGACAATCTCTAGTGTGTTTTTACCTCAAGTAGAGACAATCTCAGTGAGTCACCATGTAACATCCAAATGAGGAATCATTATGGTTTTCACTTCATAATGCAGACCACAGGCTCAGTTCCACTGTCAGCACCTGCTCCAGCTGTATGGCAATGGGTTTTCCCATTCCGATACAGTGTTTTGTTTTGTTTTTTTCCCCTGGAACTGTTCTTGAGACTTTCCCTTATTTTCACAACTTTGATCAAATCAAAGGGCACAAGATAAGTATGATATGGGTGGCCTTTTCTGTATGGCTTCTTTTTCTTAGGATGTTTTCATTGTTCATCCATGTTGTAACAAATATCAGTACATAATATTTTTCATTGTGATTAAATCTATTCCATATAACATTTACCATTTAAACTGCTTTAAGTATATAGCCTCATTACATTTATGTCATATAGTTTTGGGATATTAACTACATTTACATTGTTGTAGAAATATTCTCAGCATTCATCTCCATTAGTTTTTTAGTTTCCCCAGGTGAAACTTTATCCATTAGACACTAACTCCTAACTCCCTGGCAAGTACATTGTAGTTTTTGTTATTGAATTAGACTTATACAGAAACCTCATTTTGGTAGAATCATAGAGTGTTTGTCCTTTTTTGGTTTGGTTTGTTTCCCTTGAATATCATCAAGTTTCATCCACGTTGTAGTATGTGTCAGAATTACCTTAGTTTTAAAGACTGAATCCTACTTAATTGTGTATATACTACATTTTGTGTATGGAATCATCCATCTATGGACACTTGGGTTGCTTACATTGTTTGGCCAGTGTGAGTAGTGCTGGTATGAACATGACTGTAGAAGTGTGTTTTTCAGTCTCTGCTTTCAAACCTTTCGGGTTTATACCCTGAAGTTGAATCAACAGATGATACGTTAATTCTGTGTTTAAGTTTTTGAGGAACCGCCATACTGTTTTCCACAGTGGCTGCACCATTTTACGGTATTTCTTTCATTGGCAGAATTATATGAAAGTTTATGGATCCACAGTATTTTGCATATCCCTTCATCCACTGATGGACATTTGAATAGTTTCTACCTTTGGGCTATTTCAAATAATGCTGCCATTACTATTAGTGTAGTGTACCATTTTTTTTTATTTGAACACCTATTCTAAATTTTTTCCATATATGCATATATATGAGGGAAGTTGCTGAACCAAGTGATAGTTGTTGGGGGAATGCTGTGATTCAGTTATGGTCATCAGAGGCCTTAACACAGTCAAGTAATCTGTAGCTGTTTAAACTGAATACTATTTACCAACATCATTGACCATCATTATGTGTAATTGAGTCAGTGGTCACAGGACATTGAAAAATTATACATACATGTCCACATGAGAATCAGTAAACAGCTTGCTTTATCAACCCCCTACCTACTGCTTAATCTCATACTTTGTCTGTCCTTATTACTTTGCCAACACCCCCAAAAAAGGCAAGGGATATAACTATGTAAGATTCAACTAACTCATCTAACGAACATACTGCCCTTACTTCACCAATCCAGTTAGTGTGACTGCAAAGTAGCCTTTTAACTCTATCAGTCAACTGTTTAGATAAATAAGGCTTATATCAATAGGCATACCTCTAGATCTGCTATTTACTTTGAGCAAAATAAAAAATACAGTACATTGTAATAGCCTCCAAAAGCAATATTATATATTTTAATACTAATTTTCACGCAATGTGAACTACTATGCCAAATACCAAGATATCAGTTAAATACATAAATCTTATATGTAGAAAATCCTACTCAACCTGCTGATGTAGCTTAATAATTAAAGCAAGGCACTGAAAATGCCTCGATGAGTTTACTGACTCTATAAACATATAGATTTTGTTCCAGCCTTTCTAATAACTTGTAATAAAACTACACATGCAAGTTTCTGCATTCCTGTGAGAATGCCCTCTAAATCTTTTAAAAGAATAAAATGAGCAAATATCAAGCAGCCTAGAAGTATCTTTCAATGCCTCACTGAACCATGCCCCTATGGGAAATGGCAATGATAAAAATTGAGTTTGACTAGGTTATCATAAGTAATTATGGTTGGTAAATTTTCATACCAGGCACCACTGTCATAACATGAACCTCAAATAATAGAAAGTCAGTGTGACAGGTGCTAAGAGTATTGCAAGATAAAGTTAAGTCCTAGCTAAGGTGTGCAAAGCCATAGCTAAAGTGAAAATAAGCTACTAAAATGACTTTAACATTCCTTATTGCAGGTTAGTAAAGATTCAAAGTAGTGTCCATGTGTTAGTATGGAGGTAGATATCCAACTATACTTATCTTTAAATCAAAATAAAATAATTATAACAAAATTATTGGCCAGATGAATACTAGCATAATACAAAAAACTAAAAGAATTTGTGGCGCTTCCTATGGTGTTTATAATCCATAAAATCTGATAAACCTCACCACTCTCACCACGAACACAGTCTGTATGTCTATGTACCAGCATCTTCAGCAAACCCCCAAAAGGAGCGATAGGAATCATAATGATCAGATATAAAAATGTTAGGTCTAGGTGTAACCTATGAGGTGGGAAGACAAGGGTTTTATTTTCTACCTTGAGTACAAAATAATATGTACAAAATTGTGATGAAATACCAAGGAAGAACTTAGTTGTAAATTAAGAGTGCCTGATACAATCAGGCCATGAAGCAGGCACACTCAGCTCATGACCCTCCTCAAATAGTGATAACTTTTCATAACCCATTAACAAGTAGTAGATATTAAAGAGGGGAGGAATCATTACAAGTTGGGCACCTGGAAAGTGTGCTTGGATACATCAAAGTGTAGTTTAAAGAAAAGCACCTAGTTTATACCCAGTAGATTCCATACTTCATGAAAAATTTGAGGTAAAACTAGCCCAGGCTTCCTACCAAATTTAACTGTCATAAGTAAATTAAAGATTCATTTATCATCTAATGTATAGAAGATAGACATTTGAATCTGGTAGTATAAATTACCATTAGGGAATGATGAAATAAGTTAAATACCTTGAACCCAGATGAGGTACTTATGAACAGTTTAGTGGAACAAACTCATGTATATGTAAAATAGAAGATTTATGAGTAGACGTAGTAAACCTAACAAGGCTGCTGATAGCAGGTTGTTCAGAAAAGAATTTTAGTTGAGTTTTAATTATTAATTAAGAATATAACTTTTAATATAATGTTTAATGTTTTTAAAAAAGGTACTGGTTTTTAAATACAGGATAAAAACTCTAAGAGAATAAGTATAAACAATGTTGTAGTTGGCTTAAAAACAGCCACTCATTAAGAAAGTATTCAAGGTTGGGGAAGGTGTAGCTCAGTGTAGAGTGTGTGTGTAGCATGCACAAGGTCCTGGGTTCAATCCCCAGGACCTCCATTAAATAAATAAATAAAGCCACCCCCCCAAAAGGGCAAGTATTCAAGGTCAAGAACTCATTCATCACAATACCAATAGCGAAAACAAACAAACAAAGTACCCCCCCAAAACAAAGAAAACCCTCATTATTTAATACCAGACTAATCTATTAATTAGTAAAAGCAATACTCTTCACATGGGCAGCAAGAAATATTTGTCCTTGCATAAACTTATATCAGAATGAATAAGTTACTGACAGTTTACAGTAAAATAAACCCTAATCAATATTTAATTATTTATAAAAACAATTCTTAATCTAACACAGGTATGAATTTCTAGGAAAGATTTTTTGAACAGTAAAAGGAACTTGGCAACCACAAGTCCTGCCTGTTTACCCGAAAGATTACCTCTGGCACTTCTAGTCTTCGAGGCACTGCCTGACCATGGACGTGTTTGATGGCCATGGTTTCCTGACCCTGCCAAGGTAGCATAATCATTCATTTTCCAAGTAAGGAGTTGGGAGGAGGTTTTAGTATCTCTTCATCAGTGAAATCGACCTTCCCAATAAGAGGTGTGAGCCGTATAAAATGAGGAGACCCTATGGTGCTTTAAGCATTTACCCTCTAAAGTAAAGAACTGAGTATTAAGGGATAACATAGTTTTTAATGGCTTAAAAAATTGGTTGTGGTGGCCCCAGTGTATAAAACAAACTCCAAACTCCAAGTGATTAAAATTTAGACAGCTATTGAAAATGCTGCAGCGTGTATTGATCCAATAGATTGATTAACAGAACAAGGCACTCTAGGGATAACAGTTCAGTTCAAATTTAGAGTTCATTTCAACAATAGAGTTTATAGCCTCGAAACTGGATCCCAATATTGTAACTGCTGTAAATGGTTCATTCAATGATTAAAGTTCTGTGAGATGTGAGTTCAGACTGGAGTAATCCCTATTGGTTTCTATTTATTATACATTTGTCGCAGTATGAGAGGACAAGAGAATTAAGGGTCACTTTATAAAAGCACCTTCAAATTAATTGGTGATACAATATAATTTAAATAATTTATACATACCCTACTGTAGAGCATGGTTTGTTAGTGTAGCAGAACTCAGCAATTGCATCAAACCAAAACCTTTATTTCCTGAAGTCTAAGTCCTCTTCCTAAAAACAGGTTTATAATCTACATTCCTTTACTAGTTATTACAGTTTTAATCCAGTGTATCATTTCTCACATTAGTTGAAGGGAAGTCCTAGGTCCTGGAAATTTGCAGAGGCCCAAACATCATCAATTTACATATATATATTTATATAATACATCATATATATAGTGTTAAATTATATATATAATACATATATACGTGTGTGTGTGTGTGTGTGTGTATGTATGTGTCTATATATATAATTGCACCAATGCCGGTCTTAACCATGGCTTTCACATTAGGAGCGCCTCTTCCCATACCTTATCCACTATCTGCTCATGTAAACCTTGGCATACTTCTTATACTGGCTGTATGAAGCCTAGCCATGTGTTCCATCCTCTGATCTGGATTACTTTCATATTAAAAATGCACACTAACCAGAGCTCTGTGGGCAGCAGCACAGACAATCTCATGTGAAGTAAACTAGCAATTATTGGTTTATCATTCCTACTGGTAAATAGATCATTTATACTCTCAGTTATTGCACAAGAAGACCTATGATTAATTTTCCCCTCCCAGCTCCTAGTTGGATTTTTATTTACCTCTACTACAGCAGAAATCAACAGAGATCCATTTGATTTAACAGAAGGAGATTCAGAAGTTGTATCTAGCTTCAGTGTAGAGCATGTAGCAAGTCTATTTTCTCTGCAGGTTATGTCTATATGATTATAATAGATATTTTCATGATTATTCTATTTTTAGGAGCATTTCAAAATCCCTAGATAACAGAATTATATATAGGCAAACTACAGCCAAGGTTATCATTCAAATACTTTTCTAACAGTCTCCTTCCTAGGACTTTGAATATCCTACCCACAATTTTGAGATGATCAACTTATAACATCTCTTACGGAAAAAAAATGTAACACTAACAGTAGCCCTATGTATGTTTCACTACCCCATAAGTGCGTAAGGCATCCATCCCAAAACATTGATGTGTTTGACAAAAGAGTTATCTTAAAAGTAAATAAAAGAGGTCTAAACACTCTTATTCCTGAATCATAGGAATTCATTGTTCCCTTAAGAACTTAAAAGTGTTTATGCAACCACATTATACCATATTCTGTGGTGATGGATGATCCACCAAGTAAGCTACTAGTGTTGTTTTATATCCTTACTATACTAATAAACCCTATTTTTACTATCATTCTACTGACCATTCCATGATTTTAATAACAAGCTCACATTGTACTAGTATTTCCATTCTAATAAGAAAATTAAATGCACAAGTTATAGAAGCACCCAACAAATGTTCCCTAACACAATCCACCACCTCCATACTATTTATATGGAATTTTACTTTTAATCTAATATATTCTAGTCAATGAACAAGTACAAAATTTTTTAATCTAACAGCATCCACCATTTAAACAGTAGCCCTACTCATGAAATTGGACTTCTCACATTTCTTCTCTGAGTGAATGAAGTTACACAGGTTATCCCTCATATAGTAGGGCCAATCCTATTAACGTGATAAATGTGCACCCCCATGTGTTACACCAAATCACAACACCTATCCCCCTAAACATACTATTAGTCATAGGTGTGTTATGAATTATCAGCAGCAGCTGAGGTGGACTAACGAAACTCAACTACAAAATTTACACACTGCTCTTCAATTGCCCATGTAGGATGAATAACAGCTATTACAATGTATAATCCAACCATGACAACCCTGAATGTACTAATTTATATCAAACGACACTGTCATCTTACTATTTATGCCTCGCTCATGGGCTGCAATGCTGTCATTATCACACACATTGAAATAAAACACTTCCAATCACAATCCTCATCCCCATCATCATATTTTATTAGGAGGTCTCCCACCAGTATAAGGGTTTTTCCTCAAATGAGTAATAATTTGAGATATAGCAAAAAACAGTAACAGTAACCTACCAACACCAATCGTCCTCACAGCACTGTTCAACATATATTTGTATATCTGGCTAAAATTCTCCACAGCACTACCTCTATTTTTATGAATAAGTTAAAAAATGAGATTTTAAACATAGAAAACAACCATGTGATGATTACTAATCCTAGTAGTCACACTATTACTGCCCTTAACATCCATTCTATCAGTGCTGGAGTAGAAATTTAGCTTGGTATACACCAAGGGCTTTCAAATGTTTAAGGAAGTACAATTTAATTTCTGAAATTATGGATTACAAAAGATTGTACTACATCAACTGAATGCAAATCAAACACTTTAATTAAGGTGAATACTTAGTAGATTGGTGGGCTTCCACCACAGGAAATTTTAGTTAACAGGTAAATCTTCCAGTAAATTGGCTTCTAGTTATTTCTCCAGCCATCTAGAAAAAATTTGCAGCTAGCAAAATTGAAGCTGCTTTTTTTAAAATTTGTATTTCAACATGTTGATTCACCACAGGGCTTGACCCAAAAGGGGCAAAACCTCTATCTCTAGATTTACAGTCTAAGGCTTGCTCAACCACTTCACTTATGTTCACAAACCACTGATAATTTTCAACAAATCACAAGGATTGTCATTTTATATCACTATATTATTATTTGAACTAGAATAATAGGCACTGCTGTAAATTCATTAATCCTAGCTGAGATAGAGAAACCTGGAGCGCTCCTTGGAGATGACCTAACCTATGATGTAGTCATAATATCGTATGCATTTAGTATGCATATCCTGCACATTTGTTTTTAGTTATACTAAGAACAATTGGAGGACCCAGAAACTGACTTGTCCCACTGATAATTGGGACATTCAATAGAGCATTGCTCTGACTGAATGATACCAGCTTCTCACAATTTCTCCCATCATTCTTTTTTTTTTTGATTTCTATACAGAACATTTTATTTTTATTTTTTTAACATTTTTTTATTGAGTTATAATTATTTTCCAATGCTGTGTCAAATCCCAGTGTAGAGCACAATTTTTCAGTCATACATGAACATATATATTTTCACTGTCACATTTTCTTCTCTGTGAGTTACCATTAGATCTTGTATATATTTCCCTGTGCTATACAGTATAATCCTGTCCATCTATTCTACATTTTGAAATCCCAGTCTGTCCCCTCCAATCCCCCGCCCCCTTGGCAACCACAAGTTTGTATTCTATGTCTATGAGTCCGTTTCTGTTTTGTATTTATGTTTTGTTTTGTTTTGTTTTTAGATTCCACATATGAGCGATCTCATATGGTATTTTTCTTTCTCTTTCTGGCTTACTTCACTTAGAAGGACATTCTCCAGGAGCATCCATGTTGCTGCAAATGACGTTATGTTGTCGATACGCACATGAAAAAATGCTCAGTATCACTAATTATCAGAGAAATACAAATCAAAACTACAATGAGTTACCACCTCACACCAGTCAGAATGGCCATCATTCAGAAATCCACAAATGACAAATGCTGGAAAGGTTGTGGAGAAAAGGGAGCCCTCCTACACTGCTGGTGGAAATGCAGTTTGGTATAGCCACTGTAGAAAATAGTATGGAGATTCCTCAAAAGACTAGGAATAGACTTACCATATGACCCAGGAATCCTGCTCCTGGGCATATATCGAGAAGGAAGCCTACTTCAAAAAGACACCTGCACCCCAATGTTCATAGCAGCATTATTTACAATAGCCAAGACATGGAAACAGCCTAAATGTCCATCAACAGATGACTGGATAAAGAAGATGTGGCATATTTATACAATGGAATAGTATTCAGCCATAAAAATGGACAACACGTCTCCCATCATTCTTAATCCTATTCATATAGTAAAAAGTAGAAGCTGGTGCCAGCACTTGTTTAACCATACATGCATTCACCTCTAGGTGGCAATCTGGCCACGTAGAAGCCTCTGCCAACCTAGACATGTCCTCCATGTATTTAGTAGGTATCTCTTTCATTCTTGGTGATATTAATTTTTTAAACTACAATCAGTAATATAAAAGCATCAGCCATATCACAATTTATGTAATTTGAGTTAATTGTATATATGGTGAGAGGTAAAGGTCCAGTTTTATTCGCCTGCATGTGGATAGCCAGTTACCCAGCACCATTTGTGGAAAAGACAAAAACATATTTGTGTTTGTCAAAAATTTATTGATCCTAGGTGAATGGGATTATGTTTCGGCTTCTTGAGGATTGTCATTTATCTATATTTATATTTTTATGGCAATATCATCTTTTTATATTGCTTTGTATTAACATGGAATTTGAAAACACGAATGTCTATCTTTGGTTTTCTTTTTTCAAGTGTGTTTTGTCTTTTTGGGGTTCAACTTCTGTGTTTATTCCAAAATTGTCATAGAAATTATATTGACTCCCTAAATCGCTTTGGACACTCCTACCATATTTAGTTTTGTTATCAACATGCAATGTCTTCTTTTTCTTTTTTAAGGTTTTATTTCATTTCTTTTAGTGATGTCTTTTCCATTTCTCATCAGTAACTGGATCTTGGATGGTGGCCATGCTGCTGAAGCTGCGTATGACCTTGCTCATGACCACTGTTGCCAGACCAAGTTACCACTTACGTGGATGGTAGTAACCAGCCACTATTCTATGGTGCTTCACAGTTTGCAAAGGACTTCATATGTTTAATTTAATTTAATCTTTATAATAATCATTCGATGCAGGTAAGGGTAGTTTTTTTTTTTAAATGAGTAAGATCATTGAGTCTCATTGAAGTGGATTATTCCAAGGTTAACCAGCAAGAAAGTGAGAGAGTTGCTCTTTTTTCTTGGCTAGAGTTTTGTTTGTTTGTTTTTATTTGCACCTTTTAATTCATCCAGTCATCCATCAAACAGTTGTTGAACATCTATTATATTCTGGACATGATGGCTGACACAGGTGTGGCAAGAATAAGACACGGTCCTTGTCCTTGAATAGGGTGGTCTAGGGAAAGAGAGCCATAAGTGAGAAGTGTGATGGATGTATGAATCACAGTCCCAATAAGGAATTCCATCAGTCTACATCAAGATTTACAGAGGCATTTCTATTTTGATCTTGTGCAAGCACATTTTCTGTAGGTGACTCTTAACAGGCTTTCCTAACATGGCTGAAGTTGTTCTGGGAGGAACTGAGCTGGTGGCAGATGGGAAAGCGCTTTTTTGGAGTCTGTTCCTTACATGCAGAGACAAGGCAGAGCAGGGCCTGCGCAGACGCCCCCAGCTGGATGCCCACGAGGCGCGGCTCGTCCAGACTTCTGTCCGCTGCCGCGATCCTGGTCTTCTCCCTGTCTACGTGCTGAATTATAGTACCTTACCTGCCTGCTCTCCCTCCCCAGGGGATGCTTTAAGTGCTTTGAGGGGCCTTGTCCCAGGCGCTTGCAGAATTCCTGGCTTGCCCCGTGCAACCTGGGTCCACTTGAGGAGTGCATTTTACCCTCTCTACTCAGCCCTCACCTCTCTTCCTCCGTTTTTGATGACAAGACCACACATTTCTGTAGTATTTTAGAGAGCACAGGTGTTCTCTCATTTAGCTGTGCATCATCTAACGTTGAGGACTCTGATCTCCAGGGGGTCCTGGCAGCCCTCCTGCATCTCCTCAGGCATTCCTCAGACTCGCTCTTCCATCTCACACCCAGCTGCTGCCGACCTCACTTGTCTTCTCCCTGAGAGACAGGAGCTGCTGGACGAGAACTCATGCAATCGGCCGGCTCACCGGGAGCGCCACCTTTGCTCCTGCGAGAGGCCACTGCCTCTCCCTGTGCCCTCCAGCCCAGGTGGAGATGCCCCTACCCCATCTCTCCCTGAATCACAAGACTTTTTTTGGGGGGGGGGTCTTTTCAGGACTGTTCCTATCAGTCTGTCAACATGTGACAATATACTTTTCAAACGTATCAGGAAAACCTTTCCTCTCTTAGGTCCCTTCATGGCTTGCTTCCTTCATTCAGACAAATGGCATTGCATAGGAGGGCCTCCCTGCAGGGCCGTTTAAATATCCACTCTCATCATCTCTTTGTCCTAGCTGCTCTATTTATTCATATAGTTTCCCAATTGTGTGTGTGTGTGTGTGTATTTTATCATCTGTTTCTCCTACGACACCACCCCAGGGGAGCAGTTTTGTCTGTTCTGATCACCTTTCTCCATAGTTCCCAGAATACCTGAAATAGTACAGAACCCCCCCACCACAACCCCGTATTTCCTTCCTTAACTCCATGTCCCCCTCCAGCTCCTGGAGCATTTCTCTGCTCCTCCCCATAGCACAGTTCAGGAGCAGTCTGTTCCTCCTCTCCCCTCATGCTGTCCTGAATCCCCGCTATTCTGGATCTGATACCCACGACTCCCCTGGAAGGACGTCCCACAAGACCACCAGTGCCACCACATTGCCAACTGTAGCGCTGCTTCTAAGCCTCCTCGCTCAGCTTGTGCACCGATTCCCCACGGTTGACTGTTCTTCCCTTTGTAACCTGTTTATCTCACTTGGCCCTTGATCCCCATCCCCCAAGCCCACTCACTATAATTCACGCTGGTTCTCCTTTGTCGAATTCACTCTTGGGACCTCCAGTGTTGGTGCGCACCACGTTCAGGGCTCCCTTTTAGATTATTTAGCTGTAATTTACCCGTTCATCCTCTCCAGTAGTCGTCTTTAAATTCACCTTCATACTGGTGACTCCTACGTGTTTGTCTTCAGCCGTGGCATTTTCCCTGAATTCCAGAGTTAACAGCTCTGGCTGCCTACTTGAGGTCTCCTTTGGATGAAAGTTGTCACAAACCTCACGTGTACAAACTTGCCTTCCCACCCCCTCCCCCACTGCAAACTGCTTTCCCTCCGTGTTCCGTCTCAGGGCATGGTACCAGCATGTAACTGGGTGTTCAGGCCCGAAAACTTAAAATCATTCTTTCTCCATCTCCATCCTGTATCCTGTCAACTCTGCTTTTAAATTATAGCCAGACTCTGACACTTCCCAGCACTGCCGAGACAATGCCCCTAATGGAAACCACCATCATCTTTTGCTTTGGCAAAAGTGATAACCTTTCCAACAGTATTTGCACTCCCAACATGGCAGAGTGATTCTTTTCACGTGGAAATGTCACAACACTTCTCTGCCCACAACCCCCCATGGTTCCCATCTTACTTACTTACTTAATGTGTTTATTACTGAAGTATAGTTGATTTACAATATAGTATTAGTTTCAGGTGTATAGCATAGTGAATTTTTTTTCAGATTATATTCTATTGGTTGTTACAAGACGTTGGGTATAATTCTCTGTGCGAACAATGCATCTTTATTGCTTATCTATTTGTGTATGGTAGTTTGTATCCGTTAATCCCATACTCCTAATTTATCCCTTCCCTACTCTCTCTCCCCTTTGTAACCGTAAGTTTGTTTTCTATGCCTCTGAGTATGTTTTATATATAGATTCATTTGTGTTATTTTTGATTCCATATATAAGTGCTATCATATAGTATTTGACTCTCTGTCTGTCTTAATCTCACTAAACATAATAGTACCTAGGTCCATTCTTGTTGCTGCAAATGGCATTGTTTTCCTCTTTTTTATAGGTGAGTAGTATTCCATTGTATATATACACCACAACTTCTTTATCCAGTCATCTGTCGGTGGACATTTAGGTTGTTTCCTTGTCTTGGCTGTTGTAAATAGTGCTGCTATGAACATTGGGGTGCATGTATCTTTTTGAATTAGAGTTTTTGTTTTTCCAGAGATACACCCAAGAGTGGAATTGCTGGATCATATGGTAATTCTGTTTTTAGTTTTTTAAGGAACCTCCATCGTGTTTTCCATAGTGACTGAACCAAGTTAGAGTCCCACAACAGTGAATGAGGGTTCCCTGTCCTCCACATCATTTCCAGCTTTTATTATTTGTAGACTTTTTGAGGATAGCCATTCTGACAGGTGTGAGGCAAAATCTCATTGTGGTTTTGATTTACATTTCTCTAATACGTAGCAATGCTGAGAGCATCTTTTTATGTACCTGTGAGCATGGAGTCTTCTTTGGAAAATGTCTATTTAGGTCTTCTGCTCACTTCTTAATTGGGTTGTTTGTTTTTTGATACCGAGTTGTAGAAGCTGTTTGTATACTTTGAATGTTAACAGCTTGTCGGTCACATCGTTTGCAAATGTTTTCGCCCATTGTCTTTTTGTTCTCTTGATGATTTCCTTTGCTGTGCAAAAGCTTTTAAGTTTGATTGCGTCCCTTGTGCTTATTTTTGCTTTTATTTCTTTGTCTTGGGAGACCAATCTAAGAAAACATTGTACAATTTATGTCAGAGAATGTTTTGCCTCTGTTTTCTTCTAGAAGCTTTATGATGTCCTGTCTTGTGTTTAAGTCTTTAGGCCATTTTAAGTTTATTTCTGTGTATGGTGTGAGGGAATGTTCTAACTTCATTGATTTACATGCTGCTGTCCAGCTTTCCCAACACCACTTGCTAAAGAGGCTGTCTTTTCTCCATTGTATATTCTAGCCTTTTTTGGTCATAGATTAATTGACCATAGGTGAGAGGGTTTATCTCTGGGCTCTCTATTCTGTTCCATTGATCCGTATGCCTGTTTTTGTGCCAATACCGTGCTGTTTTGATGACTGTAGCTCTGTAGTAGTGTCTGAAGTCTAGGAGGGTTATGCCTCCAGCTTTATTCTTTTTCCTCAGGTTTGTTTTGGCTATCCTGCGTCTTTTGTGGTTCCATATAAATTTTAGGATTATCTGTTCTAGTATGGTGAAAAATGTCCTGGGTGTTTTGATGGGGATTGCACTGAATCTGTAGATTGCTACCATCATACTGGAGTCAACTCCATAGTCTTTCCCATGGCCTACAAGGCCCTCTGAATCCAGTCTCGCTAAGTCCCTGCCCTCCTTTCTTCCACTCACCCCCACCCCAGCCCCTTGCTCTTCCTGGAGCTCACCAGGCCTTTTTGTAGTGTGGGGCTCTGCTGGGATATCCCATAGGCTCACTCCCAAGTTTATCCTGATCTTTGTTCAGTGTCCTCTCCTCGGAGAGGCTGATTCTGACCCGCCCCTTCATTAGAAGCCCCTTCATTACTTTTCATTACTTTTGATACCCTCCACCCTGTCCTTCTGTAGACCTGGCTCTTCCCACTACCTAATACGAAGCTTTATAACTATTCATGTGCTTGTTATTTACCTCTGCCTTGAGTATAAGCTCCATGGGTGCAGGAACTTGGTGATGGTCGTGTCTGGAATGAGTGAATTTAATCCTTACAAAAATGGGAATGATGAAGTAACAATTATAAATAATATTTTATATCCTGGGCACCCTTTCCCAGCAACTTTGTAGATATTATATTCCTGATTAATTTAATCCCTGGCAATAATCCTGTGAGATTGGCAACAATCACAGTGACTAGTAAAAGGAGAACTGGGGAACTGGGATTCAGACTCTAAGTGAGTCTAGCCTCATAGTAATGCTTTCCACTTAATTCATACGATTTAGTGTTACACATTATTAAATGATAGTTATGTACCCTGGATAAGTTATTCTTAATTATTATTACATAACTTATTATTATGTTACTTCTTATTACATAACTTACCGTATTAATTACTATATAACATTGTCACATAACTCCCGTCTGATAGATGAAAATTCTGGGGACAAGGTGATTAGTGAAGTGCCCAGGACTACAGTGTTGCACACGAGCTTCGGACCTGGCTTTCTGATTGGGCTCCAGGGGGCTCCTTCTGCACAAGCACAAGACTTCTGTATCAGATATGCTGTGTGTCTCACTTTATCTGGGTAACTTTTATGTTTTCCACCTGTGATGTTTGACCACTTGTAACCTGGCATTTGTGAGGTCAACTCTAAGCTTTTCAAAAGCTGGTCCTAATACTGGTGTCATGATTTTATTTCTTGCACAAAGTAACCTTTTGCTGACCTTTAGCACACTTGTGTTAAGCTGAGTGAAAACAGACAAGCTGAAGTTCACTATTTCGCTTGTACTTAACTTTCTGTAGCGCACTGTACAACCTGACTCTTCTGAGAAATAGTTTAATGCTTAGGTACAGTTTGCTGGCTTGTTGATTCATTCCCAGGTCAGAGAAAAGCTCTCAGCTGAAATATTTATGGATTGCAAGAAAAGTGAGGTAATTTCCTGAAAGCCTATAGAAATATGGAGGTTTTGGTGTCTGGTGCACTGGATGGTAATCTCCATTCTAATTAAAGAATTATGTTTATGATTAGCAAGAACAGACTTTAATAGTCTGTCAATTACAGAAATAAATTGGAGACTAAAATTGCAAACTCATATTTCACTGTGTTTTGCAAAAGCGGATCTGTGGATTTATAGATCAATGTTACGTCCATACATTTTGAGCTGTGAAACCCTTGCATAAACATGGGAGATAATGCATCAAAACATCCCAGAAACAAGATTAAAATAGTTTCTATGAATGACATCCTTCCATGGTCCTTGTTTTTGCTAAAAACTCCTTGAGTTTTATTCTCTTATGGGTGGTATACTATTTGTCTGTCCCAATGGCTGTTATTTATCAAGTTTTTGGTTAGTCTTAAAAGTTTATCCTTGTATTGTGCAGAGACAGGAAAAATACACTAACTGGAGGTCATAGACTCCTATGTATAAGAGAGAGAAAGGGGGGGTCCTATATGTATGTAATACAAGACAGCATAGTGCCCTCAAGAGTCTGAAATTCCCTTCTCTTGAAATAAAGAGATTTTTATACATAGATTCAGATCTTGAGGTTGCCTCTAAAATTACTTCTTTTATTATGTTGTTATTTTTATCAATAAACATTATTTTATAAATCATATAATTATATATTAAGTATATAATTCATAATAATTATAATTTATAAATAATTAATTATTTTATATCAATAATTACTGTTTTGTAAAAAATTTAAGATATAACAATTCACTAAAATTAATAATAAAAATTTATAAGCAATGAATTATATTAATAAACATATTTATTATTTTATTATTAAATATTTCATAATTAATTTATAATAATATATAATATATAGTAACATATATTATAATTCATAAGTATAATGTATAAATAATACATATATTTATATTTATATATTGTTATATTTATTATTTTAAAATTCCATCCCTTCCTGTCTTTTCATCATCCTTCAGTAACATATAATCTTTTCATTTGCCTTCCTTAAAATGTTGTGATAATTCATACACAGTTGCTTTGTCTTCAGGCCTTTCAGGTGTCCCGTGCTGTCTGAGGGTGGCGTGGACCTTGGGGAATCTACCACTTCCTCCCCATGGTCTCCGTCATTGTGCAGAGAGGAGGAGGACTTTGAACGTTCTAGAATAGGCATGCAGTCTCAACCAAAAGATTGTGTATAATACATACGTATATTTATGCTCAATTTGGGTCTCGTCTGCTCTGCCTAGCTGCTAAAGATTTCCAAGTAACAGGAATAAGTACATCTCATTTTGAATAAGGTTAATATCTCGAAACAGTTTGTAGAGAAGATGGTGCTGGTGTAACGGCAGAATGTCTCCTAAGGGGCCTGCTCATCCCACCCTCCCCTTGGCCTCTCAATCCTTTGTGCTTGAGCATCAACCAGGCGGCAGGGAGACGCTGCTGAGTGCTGGCCTCCAAGCCTGGCGGTAACGCTTCCTGAGCTCTCATCTCCTTTAGCAGCTGTTTCAGTGTCTGTACTCCACGCATAGGCGTGAGAGAGTCAGAATAACAGCCTCATACTCAGCATGTGTATTAAGATGAATTTTAACAAGTTTGTCTTTCATGCATGAAGCGATCTTCGGTGCCAAGTGGGAAGTTCAGATCGTTTCCGGGCTGGGAGCATAGCCATAAGTGCTACGCGTGTTACTTTCTAAGTAGTGGAAAAGAGAAAAAGATGCATTTCTGGTGAGGTTGTTGTTGGTGACTGTATCTGTCAGCCTTAATCTCTGTCTCATAAGACAGACACTGAGTTAGACTGTGTGAAATATGTTCAGTCTTTCTAGGTCTGATTTTGTGCTTGCATGTCAGTTCTCTTACGACAAAGTCCAAACTGAATGCTTGATTTTTGTAAGCTGCTTTCCTCGGTACGATTCTACGTATGTGACCTCATGTATTCTCCAAGCCATTTTAGGCTGTTCACATTTCTGTATCTTTTTAAAATTTCAATTTAAAAAAGTCACAGCTATTAAAATTGTTCAGAAACTTACTTATTTTCAAGGATTTACAACATAAGAGTAAAGAAATTTTCTTCATGTCTTGATTCATGGGAAACTTTTTTCTTCCTCACTTACTAAGAAATATAGAAGGGAGGGTGTAGCTCAGTGGTAGAGTATGTGTGTAGCATGCACAAGGTCTTGGGTTCAATCCCCAGTGCTTCCATTAAAAAAAAGTTACAAACAAACAAACAAACAAACCTAATTGCCTCCCCCCAAAAAAATTAAAAAAAAAAGAAAAGAAAAGAAATACAGCTTTCCATCATGAAACCTTAAGTGCTATTCCTGAGGGCAGCTTCAGTGTGTTTTTCACACATTTTGAAATAAAACTTTGGTAGAGAATAGATGGGACACATCACCTGTCATGAGATCCCTTGTACCGTGTTCTGAAGTGGCTTTTGCACGTAGTTGTGTGGGTGCATCAGTCCTGACCTGCCTCAGTCCTTCTGTAGCTGGGATGGGATCCCAGGGTTGTATCTGCACCTGTAAATTATTTGTGTGATATCTAGTTGTACTGTTAATACACCAGCCTCTGGGGGTGTGTGTGTGTGTGTGTGTGTGTGTGGCTCTCCTGTGGTGCCCTGGCGGGAGATGTGTGGCCTGTCGTGTGGTCTTCGTGCAGAGGAACGGGTGTGGTGAAGGGGAGTCGTCCCTCACAGTCTGTAGGCTTGCTTGTACAAGGTGATGATAAAAAGAAGGCCACCATTTTGTGGGTCTCACTATAGTTTTGAAGCTCCTTGCAGAGAGGGCCGCCTTCCTGCCTGCCCCTGGGGCCGTGCCCCTCCTCATCTTGGCTCACGGCCACTCCTGTTTCCCAGTTGTAGGAGAACAAGGAAATGTGGGGAGGCAGTCATTGAAGAGGAATGTGGTCTGCTGAGTTCTAAGCCAACAACGTGATTTTATCAAGGTTTTTAACGAGTTCTGAGGGATATGGAGGTTAATACCGTCATTCTGTCTGTAACAGCCCAGAAAGATAGGTTTAAATTAGCATGTTTCCATCTCTCAAATGAAAGTTAGAAAGGTCCCTGTTGACTGCGTGTTGATTTCCTGCTGTGGACATAGCCAGCCTTCCGTCTCTCGTCTCACCATTGCCTGCTGCTCCTCCATTCAAGGAAACGAGCTTATTTTGTGTCAGTTTGTTTTTCGTGATGGGTTTTTCATCTGATTTCCATTTTAACACAGTTCAACCTGCATACCACACTGTATTGACTTTACCTGTAGCCATGTCATTAAAACATATTTGGTGAAAGGAGATCCGAGGTTATTCTCGGGGTGGTGCCTGGGCAGGGTCCTCAGTTTCCCTAGCCAGACTGTTCATGCAGTGACTCTTCTAACGTTGCAGGAGGCAGGACAGCACAGAGGTTAGGAATCTGGTTGTCGAGTCAGGTGGACCCAGATCTGAGTCCTGTTCAACCGCTTATCGGCTGGGTAACCAAGAGTAAATGGTTTACTCTCACGATGCCTTTTTGTCCTCTGTAAGGGAGCCGTCATAGCAGCCCTTCTTCATCCTCACAGCACAACGGTAGTATTTAGCTCATGGATTTCTTCATCTGCTCGTGCCCTGACTGTCTGCTGTGCCAGATGCTGCGCTCTTGTGTTGGGTAGAAGTTGATAAACAAAACTGTTGTGGACCTTCCCTTCAGGGCCATTGAGAAAATGCACAGTACATGGGACACAGGTGCCTAGTGGCTGTTAGCTGCCCCGAGGGAGGAGGTAGTTCTACCGAGAATAGACGGCCACTCCCTTCCCATTGAAAGGCAAGGAAAGAATTCCCTTATTCTTTTCCCCTTCAGATTCCTTTACGGATGCCTCCTCTGCGCGGGGACTAGGGATGCAGTATGAACAAGGTAGGCACGGTCCCCTTGTTAAGGAACATACATCCTTAACGGGGAAGACAGCGGGTCAGAAGACAGTTAAATAAGGCAGTTACGCGTGTGATTCGTGTTACAAAGGAGCGAGAGAGAGAGGCAAGGCGGGTATAAGCCGAGGAGAGGACTGCAAGGTACCACCTGGAGAACAGAACGAGGGGCTTTGCAGAGGTCCCAGGGAGGAACATTCTGGCCAAGGGGAAAACGAGCAAAGGCCTAGGACAGAAAAGGGCTTTCTGCATTGGAGGACCTGAGGGGTGCCGTAAAGCTGGACTGTGACAAGCAAAGTGAGAAAGGTGTGAGAAGTCACTGTAGAGGTCGGAGGAAGCAGATGGTACAGGGCCTGAAGGACCATGAGAAGGCTGAGTGTCACGTGGCCTGGATGATGGACGGGGAAGAAGGAATACGGGCAGTTTGTAGGCGATGTTAAAGATGGAGCCCAAGTGTCTGGTGTTCGCTACTTTAACTGGCGGTGCTGCTTATGGAGAGAAGGAACCACGGGGGGCGGCAGAATCTGGAGGAATTACAGGATGATTTACATTTTGGGCATGTTAAATTCCAAGGAGAAGGCAGACCTATTCAAATGTGATCATCATTTGTGGCTCTTTGTAAGAAAAAGGCTTATTTACATTTTGTTTTATGTTTCTGTTTGTTTCTGTGATAGTTAAGAAAGGCATTTAAGACTTCTGTAGAAGTTTCTAGCCGCTATTCTTGCTAAGTTGTAGTTGGCAGGAAGCTAAAAACTCAAGTCACTAAAGCCTGAGACCAGCAGAGTCTGACTTTGGATCCGGTGGGTGGCGCTGGTGGAACTCTTAGGGAGCACGGGAAGTTCTCCTTAGAGCTCACGGGTACAGGAAATTGCTCCACACTGATGGACTTCCCGAGTTAGTGTGTTAAAGGTGAAAAGGTCAAGTCCCCTTCTTCTAGAAGGATCGTTTCTGCTAAACGGGACATAGAAAGGCCCTGATGAAGGGTTTGCATGTTCTGAGGTGGCACTTACGCCTTCCCCCTGCTGTTCGGATAGCTGCCTCTTGTGACCGTGGGAAATGAAGTGAGAGGGCTGATGCTTTCATCATCGTTGAGCTTCAAGTGTGTCTGTCTGGCGCCCCTTCAGCTGGCCTTCCCCGGGCACACGGCTAATGCTGTCCTTTTGTCCGCTTTGATTATGTGCTTCTGCTTGGCAGTCATCGGCACAGGGCAACAGATCACTTCTGTAGCTATGTCACTTGATGGCATAAAAAAGACATTGCTATGATCTTGTGTAAAACCACATACACAATGTGAAAACTTAAGGATACTAGAGAAATAGCCTCTAGCTCCTTCTACCAAAAAAGGGTGGTGGCTAGAGATAGACTTATACAGTAGAAGTGGGAAAGGTGCATTTAATTTCTCTCTTTGAACTTGTACAAGAGAGAGAGTTTCTTCTCACCTTTTGACTTTTCCCACAGAACCATAAAATGTGAGTTCTGCGACCCTGAAGAACGTTCGGTTCATTTGATGGTGAGGAACTGAGGGCTGGACCGTCACACTGTAGACCGCATGGGATCATGCGACTGCGCGTAAAAATAAAACTGTGACTCCGAGTATGGGAGGGCATAGCTCAGTGGTGGAGTGTGTGGCTTCAATCCCCAGTACCTCCAATATAAATAAATAAGTAAATAAACCTAATTACCCCCCCAAAAACCCCAAAACAAAAGCAAACAAATAAAAATAAGACTCAAAAGAATACATCTTTCCAGAAGCTCCTGTAGCGTCATTGCACGGGGCTCTCCCATGTTCAGCAGGCTCTCACGTTCCTCCTCGTTACTCCTGAGTGAGATTCTGCAAGTCTTTCTTTTTGCCTTCAGTGCCTTTCGTTTCATTGCAAAGCTATGTCTTCTGGCCAGGAGTTCTAACTAATCACTTGTGGAATCTGGCGTGCTACAGGAGAACTTGATGTCATGGTTCTTGTCTTTTTCCAAGACTTGTGACCATTTTTACTGATGCCCAGCTCTGCTTGGGTCCTTGAGGTGGGCCATGTCTGCCCCTTACATCACACCTAGGCACCACCAATGAGAGCTCTTCCCGTCGGTGCACACGGACCATGGCCTCAGCTCTGAAGGGCTCACCCCAGCCCGTTCCTTGCAGCTGTGATCAGCCTTATCGCTGATTTTCTTCTTCTTCTTGCCCTTTCTGCTGAATTTGCTGGTTAGCACCATTGTCTCATTTGTGGTTTCGGTGCCATAATGAACATTCTTACACGTGCTTTTCATACAAGTGAGCAAGATTTTCTCAGTGAATCTGTCTAGGAATGGAACTGCCAGGTTAAGGGGCATGAACATTTTCAACTTCCATGTCAGATTGTTTTCTAAAGTTATTTCTTTGACAATTTACTCTCCCATCAGCAGTCCAAAAGCATTCCCATTTTTCCTCATTCTTGTCCACCCTAGGTACTGCCAGTCTTTTTTTTTTTTTTTTGCCAATCTAGAGAGTCCAAAATGGATATTATTTTGATTTTAGTTTTTATTTCTCTAATTATTAATACCTATATTACTTTAATTACTGCTACTCTAATTCCTAATAACCTCTTCGCATGTGATAATTCGCCATTTATATTTCTCCTACTGTGAAATGCCATTTATGCATATTATAAATGCCTTTTGCCTATTATTTTATTTTTTCTCAATGATTTCTATAATTTTTTAATGCAATCATTTGTCTAGTATATGCATTTCAAATATCTTCTCATAGTTTTCTGGTTTGTCAGTTTACTTCATGGGGGCTTTTATTGAACAGAGGTTCTTAATTTTAATGAAGTTTAATTTATCAATCTTTTCTTTGTGTTGAGTCTTGGTTGAGAAATCCTTTTTCTTATAAGCTCATACTGATGTCCATTCATATTCTAGAAGTCTGTAAGTTTGCCTTTCACATTTAAATCTTTAAACCTTAGAGTTGATTTTTTGTGTATGATATGATAAAAGAATTAATTTCATTTATTTATTAACAAAATTATGTATTTATTTATCTGTGATTCCAGTCATTCTTGTTATGTGTGTACATATTTTATCACTTACATAGTAGTTAAGGTGCACTGTTTTGTATTCTACATTTTCTGTTGCTTTCAAAGTTCTTTTCTGATTGACCTAAGTATTTGTACTTATGTTTAGTGCTGTGTAAGTGGCAGAAGCCATCTAACTGATCAAAAAGGGGAGATTACTGATGGAAAGAAGTGGCCCGTTTTAGTCAGCCTAATTTTCATGGTTCTGTCAAGACAGATAGCAGCATTGTAGAGTTTTCAACAACTTTCCTGCAGACATTTTCACAAGAATAAATTTATTGAGGACCGCATGTCTAACTGACTATTACTTGTTACCAAATTTCTAACACAGCATTCTCAGAACACTACATTTTTATCCAACATCTTTTCCATAGTAGGTCATTCAGCAAGAGTCTGAATTGTTTGCAGAACTGGATGCCAGAGGGTTCTTTACAGAATGCCTTCCCTGCATGAGTTTTCTGACGTGAGTTGCCGCTGAAGGCTTTACACCTTGATGTGAGGATTGGTGTCTCCTTAGGTGAGATCTTTGATGTTGACCAAGGCATGGGTGGTCATTGAAGTTGTGCCTTCATTCAGGACACCAAGGTTGATCTGTGCAGTGTGAATCCACACTTGTCTTACAAGTGTTGCTTGGTGAGTGAGGATTTCAGGTGGTTACTTCATGGACATACTTTTCTAGCAGGAATTATCTGGTATCCTCCAAGAATCTTCTGCCTCCTGGTAAAGATTGTCTTGCCTTCTTTCCTAGCTTAACGATGACCGCTGTTTGCAGCTGTCTTATGCACACCAAGGCTGGGGTTCTCTGGAAGGCCCTCCACAGTGATTTCAGAGTCAGTCCTGCTCTGCAGTGCAAGTCGCTCATGTTTTTGACTTCTCAGTGAAGGTCTTTCTACACTGATGGCGGGCATAGTTTCTCTACCACACGAGTTCTTTGGCGTGAGTAACGGCTGGCACTGTGACTGAAGCCTCTCCCGACGTCGTTCCTGTGTTCGTGCCGCCTCCCCCTCTGTGTGGACTCCCTGGTGTCTGCACAGGCGTGTGCTCTGGGTGAGGGCGCTCGCGTGTGCACTGCACTCCTAGGGCTTCTCTCTAGTGTGAAGGGTCTGGTGTTGCCTAAGCACAGAACGTGCATTAAAGGCTTTTCTACAGAAAGGACATTCTTATGTTTTCTCACCAGCACGAATCTGCTCACGTACCTAAAGGGCTGCGTGATGACCGAAGGCTCTTCCGCAGAGAACACAGTCGTAGAGTGTCTCCCTTTGTGAAGCTTCAGGTGGGGGTAAAGGTTAAAGGTGTTCTTACAGGCTCTTCCCCATTCATTCCGTTCATAGTGTCTCTCTCCAGTGACAGCTGTCATTTTTTTGCGTATATATATTCCTATTGAGATAAAATCTGTTTACAGTGTTGTGACAATTGTATTTTTTTCCAGTTGAACAACTGCAATTTATTAAAGAAAACTTTCTGGTCTTTTTTACTTCCATGTAATTTGTCAGTAAATCCTGCTATCTTCTACCTTGAAGATAAATTATGTTCAAATCATTGGGTCTTTGGCAGGTTCTCAATAAATACAGGCAGCCTGTGCTTGGCATGGTTGTGATATACACAACGTCAGTGTGATTGAGTTAAAGAGCCTAAGTACCCCAACATAATGGTTCAAATTTCACTTACTGTGATTTATTCACTGTAATTACATAAAGTCCACACTTTGCTACTGGCTCTTTAATCTGTGAATTCTGACCAAATACCAGGTGCACCTTGTGATCCGTGACCAAGCACATGGCTTCTTTCAGAATCTGTGCTGATTGGTCACTTCACGTCTGTCCTTCATTTTATGCACAGACAGCAGGGGTGGCACTGTGTTTCCTCTCTGTTCCCGCCCCCACCCCTGTGATCAAGACATGTGACATTTTACACAAATAGATAAATGGGAATTGGTGCTAAAGAAACAAAAAGTGATGATGCTGGAAATGAAATTTCAACTGAACATAAATGGAGTTGTAGAAGCAATTTCTGAGTGTGGGAACATGGACACTGTGGCTGCCTGAGAAAATGTAGACATGCACCCAGAGGACAGAGTGAGGTGAGCTTCCAGACATAAATGAGGAAAGCAGTAGTGACAAAAGGAGGAAGACATCCCAGAGGAAGTGACAGTGGCAAAGAACTAATGATAAAGAACTCTTGGAGATACTTCGTGACATTGACAATGCTGGAAAATTATCCAAATGTAAGAGGATCACAGTTTGCCAAGGCATTTGAAGAGATGCTCTTTGCTCACGGAGGGTTATACTGAGAAGGATAAGGCATGTGCTGTTCAAACTACTCTATTTTATTGAGGTAGAGTTGATTTCCAGTGTTGTGTTAGTTGCTGGTGTGCAGCATAGTGATTCAGTTATACATATATATATATTTCTTTTCATGTTCTTTTTCCTTATAGATGGTTACAAGGTATTGAATATAGTTCCCTGTGCTGTACAGTAGGACCTTGTTGTTTATCTCTTTTATATACAGTACTGTGTATCTGCTAATCCCACACTCCCAATTTATCCCTCCCCCTCTGTCCCCTTTGGTAACCATAACAGAGAAAGACAAATATCATGTTGCTTGTATGTGGAATCTAAAAAAATGACATAAATGAACTTATTTACAGAACTGAAAGAGACTCACAGACATAGAAAACAAACTGAGGTTCAGACTACTCTTGATAAGTGTTTTGTGAAGAAACAAAACACTTTAATTCTCAGTGTTTCTAATGTACTAAATGATAGCATACTAAAGAGAGACTAGTTTCACTTATTTTCATTTCTCTCTCCTCTTATAACTGATAATAAGAAGAGTTTTTAATGTTTGAACAAGAATTTTTAAAAGTCAAGGAACAATTCATAACTGATATTCCCAAAGGCTGCTTTGCATGGTCGTTTTTATAGTTCTGTGCTCATGAGCAAACTGAGCACTGCCTGTATTTTTAAATGAATAGATATAGACTCAGTGTGAGGCCACAAATATGGGTTGCTTTCCTTTAATTGTCTCAGTTCATTTGCCCTGATTACTATATATTTACTGTAGGAAAACATAATGTTGTATAAATATACTATAGGTAACATTTTATTTGTCTGTCTTTGTCTGGCTTGCTTCACTTAGTATGATAATCTCTAGGTCTATCCATGTTGCTGCAAATGGCATTATTTCATTCTTTTTATGGCTGAATAATACTGCTTTTTTTTTTATGGGCTAGATTCCTTTATTCAATGTGAAAAGTACAATGTTATAAATGAAGGCCGAGGACCAATAAAAATCTACAAATCCAAGTAGAACTCTTATAGCTTAATAATTTTTAAAAAATTATTTGCAAGGCTAACTCAGGAACCTGAACAGATACTGTTTCATGGGGTTTATGTCACTGGAATGACAAACCACATTTACAGGGGTTTCCCTTTGAACTCCCAAATTGTCATAAGAAACCTACTCTTTCCCCTTGAGCTCAGGCACATCCAGTACCAGTGCTCTTCACTAGTGATTTCCGTTTCTTCCTCTTCCAGTTGTTTCTTGGTCTCTGAGTCCAGCCCTCTCTGCATGACTTTCATGTGTGGTAGGTCCTCGGACAACTTAGTTCTATGCTTGGCGGCCACACTGAGTCCCCACTGGCGCTGCCACCAGGCCCATTGCGTGTGTGTCTTCAGTTTATACACACGCCGCATCTTCTTTATCCAGTCAACTGTCCATTGACATTTCAGACAAATGTCATAGGATATCACTTACATGTGGAATCTAAAAAAAGATACAAATTTTATTTGCAAACCTGAGATAGACTCATGGACAGAGAAAACAAACTTGTGGTTACCAAAGGGGAAAAGGGGGAAGGGATAAATAAGGAGTTTGGGATAAACAGATACAAACTACTATATGTAAGATAGATAAACAACAAGACCCTACTGTACAGCACAAGGAACTATATTCAGTTCCTTGTAATAAACTATAATGAAAAAGAATATGAAAATACGTGTGTGTATATATATGTATGTATGTGTGCAACTGAATCGCTTTGCTGTACACCTGGAACTAACCTTACAAATCAACTACACTTCAGTAAAATAAAATAAAATAAAACGTTTTATTTGGCCATATGCCCAAAGAGTTAGACGCATTGGTGGAATCAGTGAGATAAACGTGTGAGCACGTGTCACAGTTTCTGGAACGTAGCAGGCTCTCGATAAATGCAAAGTAAATCCAGGATTGTATATGGTCTGAGTCCCCATCACGTCCCCTGAATGGTTGCCGTGGCCCCCATGAGGTCCCCTGCTTCTTCCTTGCCTCCTCACAGCTGCATTTGATACCTGAGTCAGTGGCTCCCCACTTCCCCAGGTGGGGCCTTCCCCTGGGTTCTCTCTGACCTCCTCTCCCACCATCCTTCCCCTGGCTTCTCCCCTCCAGCTGCCATGACATCCTTTGTGTTTCTCAATCAGACAGGAACACTTCTGCCCGAGCGACTTCTCTGGCCTGCTTTCTGCCTGGAGTGTCCCTTCTGCAGATACTCACGGGGCTAATTCCCTTCCCTGCTTCAGGCCTTTGCTCAGAAAGCATTCCCTCCATGAGGCCTGGCAATTCCAGCCACAATTCCAGCCTCCCCGACCACGGCAGTACTACTGATCTTCCTTGTCCTGTTCCCTTTTTAATATGTAAAACTTCTCACCTTTCACATAATTTACACATTGATCGGGTTTTTATTTATTTAGAGTAAGCCTAGTGAGGTCAGGGACCTTTGGCTTATTCAGCAACGCATCTCAAAGGCTTAGGACACTTCCTAGCACATACGTCCTCAGGAAATATTTGTGATACGTGAATGTGGGGAAGAAACTGTTGCTGCTGTTGTGTGAAAATTCTTTCCTACCTTGTACTATTCCAGCGGACTTGGCAGCATTTGTTATGGAAACCAGGCCTTATTGACTCAGCACAAAATCGTGTGGATTGCAGCATGGTGGTTCAGGCTTTCCCCACGTAAATAATTGACCTCTGTGCTAAAGAGCTGGAAAGTCACAGGAGAAGTACAGGAGCATTTAAGAAAAGGAATTCAATCCAATATGTACTTATGGGGCGTTTACTACGTGCAGTGGCCTAAATTGAACAGGGGTATGATTCCCTCCGGCTTTAACTAAAATGTCTATTTTCATTGAACACCTGGTTTCCGGGGACTCTAATCTGATCAGCTTGACGGATAGCGTCGGATACAGCTCAGACGGTGAACTTCTTGAGTTGAAGCTAGCTGTAGAAAATTATCAGGATGTTGCTGAGGGAGAGGACCAGTTACAGAAAGTCTAACCTGGAGAAATATTTTGAAAGACAAGCCTAATAAGAGTCTAAGTGACACAACATTGTAAAATGATTATAAATCAATAAAAGAAGTTTAAAAAAAAGTTTAAGGGAGGTAACTGGTGTGATGGGAGGAGCTTTTTAATGACCAGTTATGAAGAGCATTTTTTGACTTTTCAAGAGTACAGTATGCTTGAATAGCTTAGATTGTATGTGGGAAGGTTTGTAATCCAAGTTTTATTATGTTTATGTGAAAATAGGAGAAAAATGGACTAGATTGCTTTTTTCTCCAGTGTTCCAATTGAGTTTTTTTAATTGAAGTATAGTTGGTTTACAATGTTGTGTTAATTTCTGATGTACAGCATAGTGATTCAGTTATACACATACATATATATTCTTTTCATATTCTTTTTCATTATGGGCTATTACAAGGTATTGAATATAGTTCCCAGTACTATACAGTAGGACCTTGCTCTTTATCTATTTTATATATAGTGGTTAGCATCCGCAAATCCTGAAAAAGTTGGAATTCGGGATTTCCAATTGAATTTTATAATGATGCTACGGATACTCAATGATTCACTAAAATTTGTCATGGATGTAATAGATAGGATTGGTGATTTCCTCCAGTATTGCTCTATTTCCTGGCGCACATAACCATGAAATCACTTAATGGGATTGTACAATAGTCGCTTCAGTTGGAAATTAAATAGGGTCTTGCCTTGGCAATTCTAAGAAGCAACTCCATTTGTCAGCATGGCAGTGCATGTTTACAAATAATCATAAAGTGGATTACGATAAATGATCAATTATTGCATGTGTTGTACTTGCCGGGCACAGTGTTAGACACTGCACACTCTTGTAATTACTTAAATGAATGCATAGTGACAACTGAGGAAACTGAAGGAAGGAAAAATAGTGCTCTAGGAACACAAAACAAAGAAACTGCCACACCCTGGGGGGTAGGGAAGGCTCCCCCCTGGAAAGGATGCTTGAATTGAGATTTGAAAGATGATAATGTCTCAGCTAGAGGTTGGAGAATTGGTTCAATGCCATGTGCAAAAGTCCTGTAGAAGCAAAGGAATGGAGGAAGGTTGGTTGGAGGAAATGTTGGGCTGGCAAAGACCATGCAATGCAGGGTTTTGTAGGCTAGAGGATTTTTTGGGTCTTATTCCTTAGAGCAATGAGAAGCCAGTAGAAGGTTGTAAGCCAGGAAACGATAGAGTCAGGCTGATGGTGTGATCTCAAGGTGAAGCACTGTTGGAAAGGAGTTTGCAGTGGAAAACTACTCATTGTATTTTGAAGATGTCTAAATGAGAGATGATGGTAGCTAGGGTAATGAAAAATGGATGGATTTAAAAGGTACTGATGGAGTAGATGTCATAGGATTCGGTGACTCTAAGCTGGACATCACTCTTTTAACTTAAGTATCGCCATTTATCTAATTGTTCATGAAATTTCTTCTAAAATATTTCCTTTTTATAATTTATTATTTTCAGAATTTTATAAAGAAAGATGAGTAATTTTATTTCCTCAAGTGTGTTTTTATACAATAGGGATTGGTGTGGGTTCAGGGTTTTCCAGAAACAGCAAGATATTAGTATCTTTATCATCATGCTGGTCATTCATGGTTAATTAATTAACAGACTTTGAAAATTAAAAAATGAAAGAACAGAACATAAGCACATTCCATCTTTGTATGTGAGTTGCATCAAAATTTGTTGCCCTAGGTACTAGATAGAAGACATAGGAGCTCAAAAAAAACAAAGTATACCAAAAGCTGCTGAATATTGAAAGGTGATTTTCTGTCTTTGGGCTATGGTGCACTGATGGCATATGCAACCAAAACACAAAGGCAAGAAGTGAGAGTTAGGAGCCTCGACCTCAGGGCCTGGGAGGCAAAGACTAATTCAGAGGAAGCTGTAGGACCCCAAAAGTCATACTTCAATGTGTCCTTATTGTTCTGTTACCCGAGCACTGCTCACTCACTCTCTGGGTCCCATCAGTATTAGGCAGTGTTTAGTCTTTCTTTTTGGAATAGAAGATAGATTTCATGGTGTGTGTGTGTGTGTGTGTGTATTCAGATATCCTTATGCACATGTGTATATGTTGACAATAACCAGAGTTACTGCACATGGGTTATAATAACTAAAAAATAAAGCTACTTATCAAAACTTTTTCAATGTGTAGTCAGTAGGCTCTGAAGCCACAGTGGTTCTGGTGAAAAATTGTGCTTTGAGATGAATGATGGGTTAATTAAAGGGAACTGGCAGGTGGTTGTGAATTGGTGTTTAGTCCATGAATGCTCATCGTGTTTTACTTTGTCAGAAAGGAACCCTTGGCTTACTGGAATGTTAAAAAAGAAATAGCTCCCAGATAAACTGGAAAAAGCCTTAAAGTATGTCAGGCGAGGTTCTCTCCATCAGAGTTGGATCATGACTGAAAGTTGTCGTCATAGCCTCTCTTGTGGGTGGTGTGGCTGGGCTGCCTGAACTTCATGTTGCTCCATTGCCGGGCCAAGCCCTCCATCACCCAGTGCTGAGGCACCAGATTGGAGGGAACCTGCATAAGCGAGGTGGTTTTCTTAATTTTATAGAGCAGTTCAGTACATTATTTGTTCCCTTCCCTTAGACAGCTGGCTTGTACCACGTGCTACTGAGCATCTCTGCGTGTGCTCTCATTTCTGGCTCTGTCCAAAGTACACAGACTTCTTTTAAATTCAGCTGTTATCGATGGCCTCCAAACTCTTTTAAAAACTTCTCACCTCTTTTTCTGGGATCCCCATCCTTTCTGGGACCTGCTGTGGATGCCCCCTCACATGTGAGCACTTGTTAGAGATGCAGAATCCGCCCAAGACCGTGCATCTCAGCAAGACCCACAGGGGATAGGATGCACGTTAAAGACTGGGAAATACTCCACTAGGTAACAGATGTAGTAAAGGCCAGCTGAGCCTCTGCAAGCTGTGTTGGCTGAGGACTTTGACATGCAGATAAATTAGGTGTAATGATTGGTTCCTGGAAATAAGTATAATCAGCCCTCTCTGAGTCACAAGTTCCTTAGAGCCTCATTGCCTCATCTATATCCATGTGGATAATCTTTCTATTACCGGGGTATTGTGAGGATTAGGCACATTAATACCAGGACAAGTGTACACTGTATTTTTGGTAAATCTGGTGCCCCTTCTCTTCTTTGGGGGCTTCCTGTGTAGCACCGTTATCCTCACCTGCCCTATACCTTGCTGAGTTCTCTTATTCTCATTCCTAAAATGTCTTTAATTAGTACCTTAAAGTTATCATTGACTTACTGAAATTTAGATAGCCTCCAGCATCCAGAGGAGCCTGTCTTACCCAAGCGTGCAGTGTACATGCTAGAGTGAGTTCCATAGGGTAGGTGAGACCAGATGGTGAGAGACTGGGAAGTCTGGTAGGGTGCCGAGCACATCAGCACAGTTCAGTTCTTTGTTATTTCACCACCTATCTGGAAAACAGGATATATCTTTGACCTTGCAGATTATATAAACAACAGAGGAGCTTCATTATTTATTATAGCCATGCTGTACATGTACTCGTTACGTGAAAATAATGCTATTTTTTTTTTTTAGCAATTGACTTTTAAAATGTAGCAACTGAGTGCTCACTGGAAATTAATGAGGACCTGAGGGGATAGTTGGGAGGTAATTATTAAGACCCTGGACTTGGCCGTGACTGGTGCTACAAGCCAGCTACTGTGTATTGCTACTACCACATAGGAAATCAAGCAAATGCATAGCATGATCAGCATTTTCAATGTAAACTAGAGCTGCACCTTTCTGGGTGATACAGCATAGTCTTCAGCTTGACCCAAGAGGCTTGTTTTCTGCTTTTGAATGTTTGTCACCTCTCATCACCTCCACTCATCAATACTCCCAGGGGGAGGGTCTTCTAGGATACCCTCATATTCCCTTTTCACTCTGATTTGAATCAAAAGGGTCAATGAGTATTTTTTTTTACTACTCTGTTAAGTGTCCTGTGTCTTTGAGGTTGAAATGTCAAAATATAAATGATTAGACTTTTTATTAGGCATTTGCCAACAAAAATCAGTGACAGCGAGTTGCTTTGTTGAAGGATCATGCCATCTCCATTTATCGTTGGTTTAGTGCCTGTGCACATCAGCCGCAGTGGAAGTCACCTGCCCGCACTTGCTTGGTCACGTGGTCCGCGGCAGAACCGGCTGGCTTGCTCCTGAAGCAGGGTGGAGAGGGGACTGAGGGCCGCTCTGATGGCTGCCCCGTGCCCCTCACTGCCCAGGTACACACCACAGCCCGAGTCCCCTGGGCACTCCAGCCCCTCTCACTCACAGCAAGTCCCCGCCGGGCGAGGGGCAGCAGACTGGGTGACTTGAAGGGGCGTCTGCGGGGCAGCCATCACGGAGCTCACACCGGTGGTTCATCAGAAGCAGCCCACCTTGAAGGCGGCCAGACTGCCACAGCCTGTGCTCTGACACAGGCCCAAAACACAGGAGGGCCGCCTTGCAGTGCAGCTCGCACTGGCACGGGGCCTGCGAGGTGAAGGGCGAGGTCAGCAGTGAGGGATGGAGGCGGCTCGGACACAGAGTGCTGTCCGCGCAGAGCGGGGGCGGCTGCTACTGGCAAGTCCCCACCCGAAGCTTCAGAAGCAGCCCAGAACTCATCACAAGCTGAGAGCCTGCACGGGCCCCTCTTGCTCCAGTGCTGCTCCCTCCAGGGTGAGAGCGCCGGCGTTGGAGGAGAGGGAGCACACATTATAGGGAACAGAGCCAGCTTGGACCCGACCCTCAGGACTTCTGCTCCAGCAACTAGGGACCGGACCCCAACCTTATAGGGTGGTGACAGCGATGAGCGGAGGGGCAGCCCCGCCTCACACCTGGTCCTGGAACTAGCCCTGCCATCTACAGCCTCACCTCCTACCAGGGTGACAGCTGCCAGCACACCCTGTGGAAGGACATGACTTATGTGCATGTCAAATCCAGCACTCCCACCAAAGCAGCTGGGTGCACGCAGTCTGTAGAGGGATGCTTTCACATAAGGGCCCCTGCTTGAGACCACAATTAGTAACTTGTTTCACCTAACTTCGTAGAGACAGAGAAAGTTAAGGAAAATGAGAAGATAGAGGAACTGGTCTCAGCTGAAAGAGCAAGAGAATAACCTGAGAAATGAAGTCAAAATAAACAACTTACCAGATAAAGAACTCAAAACATTACTAATAATGCTAACTGGATCAGGGAAAAGAATAGATGAACACAGTGAGAATTTTAACATGAAACTAGAAAATTAAAAAAAAGAACCAGTTAGAACAGAAGAATACAATAAATAAAGTGAAAAACACACTAGAAGGAATTAATAGACTAGATGATACACAAGAATCCGTAAGTGATCTGGAAGATAGAATAATGGAAATTATTCAATCAGAACATTAAAAAGAAGAACAAATTTAAAAATTAGAACAGTTTAAGAAATCTCTAATGTAACATCAAGCAAATATATACCTGGGCATATAGCTGGAGGGAACTCTAATTTGGAAAGACGCATGCACCCCTGTGTTCATAGCAGCACTATATACAATAGCCAAGACATGGAAACAACCCAAGTGTCCATGACTGGATAAAGAAGTCATGGTATATTTATACAAAGGAACACTACTCAGCCATAAAAAGGAATGAAATAATGTCATTTGCAGCAACATGGATGGACCTGGAGATTACCATATTAATTGAAGTAAATCAGGAAAAGAAAGACAAAGATCATATGATACCGCTTATATGTGGAATCTAAAAAGAAATACAGAAATGAATTTATGTACAAAACAGAAACAGACTCACAGACATAGAATACAAACTTATGGTTACCAGGGGAAGGAAGGGGTGGTCAGGGATAAACTGGGAGATTTGCAGATACTAACTACTATATGTAAGATAGATAAACAACAAGTTTCTACTGTATGGCACAGGGAACTATGTTCAATATCTTGTAGTAACCTATAATGAAAAAATATGAAATGGAATATTTGTATGAATATGTGTGACTGAAACATTATGCTGTATACCAGAAATTGACACAACATTGTAAACTGACTAATTTTATAAAATGGTCCAAAAAAATGAAAAAACAGCATGGTATTGGCACAAAAACAAACATATGGATAAATGGAACAGAATAGAGAGCCCAGAAATGAACCCAGGCATCTTTGGTCCATTAATCTGTGATAAATGAGACAAGAATATACAATGGAGAAAAGACAGTCTCTTCAGTAAGTGGTGCTGGGAATATGAGACAGCTGCCTATAGAAGAATGAGATTAAAACATTTCCTCACACTATACACAAAAATAAACTCGAAGTGGATTAGAGACCTAAATGTCAGACCTGAAACTGAAATCCTAGTTGTGAACGTCAGCAGAACACTCAGTACCATCTATGGTAGTACACCTGAAACTTACATAGTAATATTGTGCATCGACTATACTTCAATCAAAAACGTGGACAGTGCGATATGTCAATTACATATTTCAAAACTGAAAAAAAAATGGAAAAAATCTGATTAGCTCTTCACAGGGATTCTTGACTATCTAGCTGACTGATGACATAGTGAACTGACTATTTTAACCATTTTTGTTCTTGTCATGCTCCCTTATTCTTTGTTGGTTTATCTGAAAAATTTGTATTTAGGATGAGATACTGAAATTATTCATCGAGTGTAGAATAAAATAGCAGTTGAAGTCTAGCAAATCAATCTGAACTGTTTTTTTTTTAAGTTCTCTTATTTTTCCCTACTCAGATTACTTGACGATTTCCTACTATGTCAGTTTTTGTTTGTTTGTTTTGTTTTGTTTTGTTTTTAATATCTCTGTTTGCCTTGGTTCTCCCTGACTTTCAGGTCCTTCCTTTACTTTTCTGCCTGGTGAAATGCTGCTTGTTCTTCAAAGCCTGTCTCAAACAGTCCCTCTTCTGGGTTGTTTTTTCCTAATGCCTTGATGTTTTCCTCTCTGTTTTTCTTAAGTGATTTCTTCACACTTCTGTTATACTGCCCTTTGGGCTTAATTCTGTGTAATACCCACACCAGCCCTCCCTGAGTATGTCAGTATGTATGCTCCTGGATGCACACGCCTGCTTCTGAATTCCCTGAGGGACAGGGTACATCTCCTTTATTTTCTTATCTCTTAGTACCAAGCACTAGAAAGTGAATCATAAAATTTAATAGATTATTAAATTTGAAAGGGAACTGTTAGTCTTAGGGCAATTATAGTTTTTATAATATAGACTTAATTTTCTGTAACAACAAAGAGTCAAAACTATAGATCTCAGTTTATGTTTAAAATCTCTAAGCCTGGGTACAGATGTATTTCATGCAGATATATCTGGACTTGACATTCATTGTTAGAAAATGGGAGATGGACTTTTTTTACCCCCCTCAAATTGGTGTCTCCTGCATTTATTATAAAGTTGGGAGAACAGAATTGTTGGCAGCGAATAGTCAGTCACTGTAAATTACGTATGTGTTCCTGGAAATGATCCCAGAAGTATCTTAAGCTATAGAATCTTTTAATCAAATGCAAGGCTTACTTTCTCAGAAGACTGTTTCATCCTCCTTGGGTGTTTATTCAGGCTGATTTCTGCCTGAAAGAGAATGTTTCATAATTCCAGCATAGATTTTCTTGCAGAAAATGTAAACATTAAATCTGGTGATATGTTTAATTAGTTACTCATAATTCATAATTATGGATATTTAGTGTGTACTCCTTACATGAATAACTTATCATTTTTGTTTCTATATTTTATAATTGAAAAGTTGGGCTTTGGCTGTTTGGAACTAGGCACTTCCAGAGAGACCCACCTTGTTATTATTAAAGGTTTAAGGAGAAATGAGAAGTTATTGGAGAGGCAGTTTTTAGTCTCTTTGAATCTCTGCATAAAAACAGCTACAACCATGGCAAAACCCAAAACCCACAGACAACCTAGTACCTAAAACAAACTAGGTGACAAGTTACCCCACGTCTGGTGTCAGCAGGTGTATAGGAGGAAGTGAAGGGATGGCAGTGTGATTCCTGTTGTGTCTGAAATGGGTACCAGGCTCTCCCTAGAAAGCATGGTGGGCTCACATGAAAGCAGCAGCCACCGGCAGGGGGAGCAAAGGCACGGTGATGAGGATGGACGTTTCTGGAGCCATGTGAGCCTATGGATTTTTGAAACTAACCAAATAAGGCTCTTTTTTTCGACAAAGCCTCTCTTTGAGGAGAACTGCTGGGAGCCAAGTGGACTGAGCCGGGCTGATGCCGCAAAGGACGGAGCAGGACCAGGTAAAAGTTGGGGAGGAAAGCAGCCTGCAGGTGCCAGTCAGAAACGCCTTGATTTGAGCAGAGCAAGTTGCTCTAGAGCCATGAAACTGCAAAAGCTGTGCTGACACCCTCCCTTCCTGAGGGCACAGGAAAGCTCACCTCAGTTTCCATCTGTTTATCTGGTGTGTCTTTATTGCCTGTGGACAGAATTCTGCTCCTTATTTGTCTCTCTGTCTCTCTTTTTATTATATATATACAAAATAGTGATATATATATATATATATAATTACATATGATATATAATTTATATATAATCATGTATAACTTATAATCATGTACAATTTATATATACAAGTGGAGTAATCTAATTTACATTTATTTACATAATTATGTAGTTTTCCTTTATGTACAATTTATGTATTTGTATGCCATTTTCTGTGTCAAAGAGAGAATAAGAAGCAGAATCATAGGCATTACAGGCCCACCAGACTCACAACTGTTCAACCAGGGATTCAGAGCAACTGTGATTAAAATGGTAAAGGTTCCAATGCATAAACCTGCAAGGACAGATGGGCAATGTAAGCAGAGAGATGAAGACTTTAAGAAAGGACGAGAAAAGAATGCTGGAGATCAAAAACACTGTAACAGGAATTATGAATACCTTTGATGGGCTCATTAGTAAATGGGGCTTGGCTGAGCAAACAATTTCTGAGCTTGAGAGTATCTCAAAAGAAACCTGCAAAACCGAAAAGCCAAGAGAAAAATGACTGAAAAAGAAACCAAAACAGAATAGAATATCCAAGAACTATAGGACACATAGAGCCATGAAGACAGGAATATAAGAAATATTTGAAACAGTAAAGACTGAGAATTTCTGCAAATGAATGTCAGACACTTAGCCACAAGTCCAGGAAGTTCAGAGAACACTGAGCAGAATTAATGCAAGAAGGAAGGAAGGAAAGAAAGGAAGGAAGGAATAGAAAGAAAGAAAGAAAAAGAAAGAGAAAGAAAGAAAGAAAATTCTACACCTGGGCATATCATTTTCAAGGTACAGAAAATGAAAGAAAAAGTCGTAAGAGAAGCTTGAGGGACAAAAACCTTACCTACGAAGGAGCGAAGATAAAAATTACATCCAACTTCTGAAGACACTATTGCAAGCAAGCTAAGAGGCTGGAGTGAAATGTTTAGCGTTAAGATAGGGAAAAAAAAAACCTACCAACCTAGAATTTTGTACCCTGCAAAATTATCCTTCTGAAGTGAAGGAGAAATAAAGACTTTCTCAGACAAGCAAGAATTCAGGGAATTTTTTTGCTAGTTGAGTTGTCTTCAAGAAATGTTAAAATAAGTTCTTCAGCAAGAAGGAAAATACATAGGTCAAAAATTCTAATCTTTATTAAGGAAGGAAGAGCATTAGAGAGGGAATAAGTGAAAATTAAATAACTTTGTTGAAAGTAATAATAGCAATGCAGTATTCAAGTATATATATTTATATAAATATTCATCTAATAATTTTCTAAACAGAAAGCACAAGGCCCAGATGAATTCACTGGTGAATTCTACCAAACATTTAAGGAAGACACCACACCAATTCTTTATAATCTTTTTCAGATGATAGAAGCAGAAAGAATACTTCCTAACTCATTTGTAAGACCAACATTACCATTATATGAAAACATTGCAAGAAGAAAAAAAGCTACAATCTCTCTTTAAACATAGATATAAAAATCCTCAAGAAAATATTAGTAACTAGAATCTAACTATGTATAAGAAGAATTATATGCTATGACCACATAGGATTTATTCCAGATATACAGGCTGGTTCAGCGTTTGAAAATCAATCAATGTATCCATCACATAAATAGACAGAAAAAGAAAAATCCTATTAATAGATGCAGAAATTGTGTTTGACAAAATCCAACACTCATTCATGATTTAAAAACTTAGTAAACTAAGAATAGATGGGAACTTTCTCAACTTGATAAAGATTATCTATAGAAAACCTACAACTAACATACTAACATACTTAATGGTAAGAAGCTTGAAACTTTCCTGCAAAGATCAGGAGCAAGCCAAGAATATCCCCTCTCACCACTGCTTTTCAACATTAACTGGAAGTCCTAGCTAATGCAATGAGACAAGAAAAGGAATCAAAAGGTATACAGAGGGGAAGGGAGAAACTGTCTTTGTTCCCAGTTGACATGATCATTTACATAGAAAATCTGAAAGAATCAACCAAAAAACTCCTAAAACTAATAAGCAATTATTGCAAGATTTTAAGATACAAATTTAATAAATAGAAGTTAGTTGTTTCCCTCCATATCAGCAATAAAGAAGTGGAATTTGAAATGAAAAACACAATACCATTTATTTTAACATGGGAAAGTGAAATACTTAGGTATAAATCTAATAAAATATTACAAGAGCTCTATGAGAAAAAGTGTAAAATTTTGTTGAAAGATATCAGAGAAAAATTAAACAGAGAGTTATGCCATGTCCACAGGTAGGAAGACTCAATACTGTCAAAATGTCAGTTCTTCCTGACTTGATCTGTAAACTCAGTGCAGTCCTATCAAAATCCCAGCTAGTTGTTTTGTGGATATTGACAAACATATTCTAAAGTTTACTTGGAGAGGGAAAATACCCAGAATAGCTAACACTATTGATGGAGAAGAACGAAGTTGGAAGACTGACTATTTGACTTAAAGATTTGCTATAAATCTACAGTAATCAAGACAGCGTAGTATTGATGAAAGATTAGACCAACAGACTGATGAAACAGAACAGGGAGCTGAGATATAGACCCACAAATGATCTTTGATAAAGGAGCAAATGAAACACAATGGAGCCAAGAGAGTCTTTTCAACAAGTAGTGTTGGAACAACTGGGTATCCACATTGCAAACTAATGAATCTAGGCCAGAAACTACACCCTTGACAAAAATTAACTCAAAATGGATCAGAGATGTAACTGTGAAATGTGAAACTGCAAAATCCCAGAAGATATCAGAGCAGAAAATGTAGATGATCTTCAGTAGGTGGATGAGTTTTTCATTACAGCAGCAAAGAATGGATGGATAAGCCGGACTTCATTAAAATTAAAGCTTCTGCTCTAGAAAGACACTGTCTAAGGAATGAGAAGATAAGTTTTAGACTGAGAGAAAATACAGGCAAACGGCTGTCTGATAAAGGACTGTTCCTAAAATATAGAAAGAACTCTTAAAACTCAAATGTAAGAAAGCAACTTAGTTAAAAAACTCACCAGAGACCTTAATAGACACCACAGGCTATAGGTTTTCCCTGCTGTCTGAAAGCAGACCATCCTTGTGCAACCTTTTGTAAGGCAAGATGCCTTAAAGAGAAGAAGCAATTACCTTTGGAAGCATCTTGCTAACAGATGCACAAATTAAATTGAGAGAAAGCACAGATGCTCACAGAGACAGTTCAGAGCTATGGCTACTTGATGCTGGGATGTTGAGTACAGTGTCTGGGGAAGGAGATTGGTGGGGCCCCTGTTGTTTCTCAGGGGGTGGGCTGGATCTGTAATGGCTTGTTGCAGAACAAAAGCTGAATGCTTTTTCCTCTTTTTGCTTTTTTTATAAAAGTAAAAATCCTCTTCTGATTTTTTTTTGTATTCATGATTATTATTTAATATCTTTTTTTTAATTGAAGTATAGTCAGTCACAATGTGTGCATTTCTGGTGTACAGTGTAGTGTCCCAGTCATGTGTATATATATGTATATTTGTTTTCATATCCTTTTTCATTAAAGGTTATTACAAAATATTGAATATAGTTCCCTGTGCTATACAGAAGAAATCTGTTTTTTATCTATTTTTATATATAGTGGTTAACATTTGCAAATCTCAAACTCCCAATTTATCCCTTCCCACTCCCTTTTCCTGGTAACCATAAGATTGTTTACTATGTCTGCAAGTCTGTTTCTGTTTTGTAGAGAAGTTCATTAGTGTCCTGTTTTCTCTTCTGATTTCTTGTGATTAGCAAACAGGTACTAATGTAGCTCTTCTCTAAAAGCAAAGTGGCATAAAGCAGACTTTTGGAAAGCAGGGGATGCCTGTATACAGATCACAGATAAGCATACAAAAATTTGCTCCATATCATATGTCATTAGGGAAGTACAAATTAAAACAGTAAGATATCATTGCACCTATTAGAGTGGCCAAAATCCAGAAAACTGACAACACCAAATGCTGGCAAAGTTGTGAAGCAACAGGAATTCTTACTCATCATTGATGGGAATGCAAAATAGTTCAGCCACTTTGGAAGACAGTTTAGAGACTTATGAAACTCAGCATACTCTTACCATACGATTCAAACATCATGCTTCTTGGTATTTACCTAAAGAAGTTGAAAATTTAAATGTCCACACAAAAAGTTGTAGTTGGATATTATAGCAGCTTTATTAATAATTGTCAGAACTTGGAAGCAATCAGCATGTCCTTCAGTAGGGGAATCGATAAGAAAACTGTGGTATATATAGATAGTGGAATATTATTCAGTAGTCAAAAGAAGTGAACTATCGACCCATGGAAAGACATAGAAGAGACTGCAATGCTTATTGCTGAGTGAAAGAAGCCAATCTGAAAAGTCTGCATACTGTAGGATTCCACTATATGACATTCTGGAAAAGGCAAAACTAGGAAGGCAGCAGAAAATCAGTGGTTGCCAGAGATTAGGGAGGATGGATGAGTAGGGGGAGCATGAAGGATTTTTAGGGCAGAGAAACTATTCTGTATGATATCCTAATGATGGATGCATGATGTTATACATTTGTTACAACCCACAGAATGTAAAGTACCAAGAGTGAAAACTTTGGGTGGTTACATTTGTCAGTGTAGTTTCATCTCGAATAACAAATATACAGGCTGCTGGGAGATTTCATAGTGGGAGAGGTTTAGGATGTGTGAGGGCAGAGAGTATATGGGAAAATCTCTGTGCTGCCTATTCAAATTTGCTGTGAACCTAACTATGCCATAAAAATAGTGTATTTAAATAAGAAGGCTAACAGAAGATCGTAGGCATAGGAGAATGTACTTAAAAAAACGGCCCCGGGAAGGAAACCGAAGCTGAAGAGTGCTTGCCTAAAGCTACACAGTGAAAATGCACAGTGCACACCAGGCAAACCAACTTCTTGGTTGGCTGACACAGATACTGTGTAAAGTTATTGGATTTCAAAGGTAAAGAAAAAAAAATCTTTTGAATACAGGTGAAAAGACCCAGTTGCTTTTAAAGGAAAGAAAGTTGGATTGTCATGAGACTTACTTATTTTTAATTAAAAATTGCTTTTTAATCGAAGGAGAGTTATTTTACAGTGTTGCGTCAATTTCTGGTGCACACAGCATCATGTTTCAGTCATCCATGTAGACTTATTTTTAGCACCACTGCTTTATGGCAAGTGATTGAGTAATATATTAAGAAACTTAAGAAAAGAAAATATGGGTCAAAATTCTAGGCAAAGTGACTTTTCATATAAAGGCCATGAACAAACTAGTATGAACATGGAAAAATCTAGAGCTTTTGTCCCCATGAGCCCTTCTTTGGGAATTTATTGGAGACATCCAAAGTCCAGGGAAGACTGGACAAGGAACGGTGGTGAGTACGCACTACACATTTGTCTGAGATGCTGGCACTCAGGATGGTTCTGAAGGAGAATGTATCACATGTGATGGCTTTATGCTCCGACAACTACCCGAAAATGGGAGAAGAATGGTATTAAGCTTTCTGATTGCCTTGTGGGTATTACCTGAAATTGAAAGGTCTAACTTCAAGTTAATGCTGGGAGAGAAGGACAAAAGAAGACATTTTTTGCTGTTCTTAGTGCTGCTTATAGAACACATGGTAATCAAGACCAGTGGGACTTAAAGGTATTATTTAAAGATATTAGTATAAGGGTAGACAAAATATCCTAAGCAAAAGATACCTATATCTGTATCTTTAGTGTGGATATGATGTAAAGATAAGAGAGTGCGGTGTTTCACAAATAAAATAGACCACATGGTGGAGGGTAGATACATGTAGATTCCACAAGTGATACACACACCCACTGTTTTAAATATATGAAAAAATCCACTGTAAATAAAAGTGAAATTATGTATTCATACTCATTTTAAACAAAAATACATATTTTAACAATATAAGAGAATTGAGCCCCAAGCATATTAATCATAAATAATTGTAAATGGACTTGACTTACCTATCAAAATAAGAAGAACTTGAGATTTTAAGATTGACTAACAAAGCCAAATTTGACACCATTTATACTAGAGCTGAGAGGTTTGGAAAAATAAAAATAAAAGGATGGATAAGGTTATACAGAAAAGTGCAAATCAAAAAGAGAGCAGGTGTCTCAGCCTTATTGCTGGACACAGTGTAATTCAGACCACAAAACTTGAAAAGAGATAAAAGAGGATGCTCAGTAATGGTAAAGGGTGCACCTCACAAAGAAGTTAAAATAGCTGTATGCACCCAATAACAGAAACAGCTTTCACAAACTATTGGAGATACAAAGAGAAAAGAGAAACAGATGCCTAGTACAGAGGTCAGTGAGCTTGACCACGTATAGATATGTCAAAATCTGAACACCAGAAATAGTATACATTTTTAAATGCAACATTAAAGAGTATTGACCATGTTTTAGACCATAAAGTTAAGCTCAGTAAATCCCAAAGAATAGCAATAATTCAAACATGACTATAAAAGAATAAAACTAAAAATTAATTTTTCAAAAAAGGCCCCAAACCCATAAAAATCCCTTCTACCTGAAAATTAAAAAGCACACTATTAAATAAATGTCAAGTCAAAGGGGTGAATTTCTTGAACATAGTGAAAATGAATACATGGTGTTTTAGACTATGTGGATACAACGAAAAAAGTTATTGGGGGAAATTTTTAGTATTAAACGCATGTATTAAGGAAAATGAATGAATTGAACAAGCAGGTAAGAAACTATAACAATAACAAAGTAAACAAAAGAAAGCAGCAGGGTGGAATTAATAAAGATACAAAGGAGACTGATGAGTTAATTTAAAAAGTGTTTCTTTGAAACACATCAATAGACAAACTAATTAATCAAGAAAAAGGGAGAAAGAATAGCAGCACTATTTACAATAGCCAAAACATGGAAACAAGCTAAATGTCCATCAACAGGTGACTGGATAAAGAAGATGTGGTATATTTATACAATGGAATACTACTCAGCCATAAAAACTGACAACATAATGCCATTTGTAGCAACATGGATGCTCCTGGAGAATGTCATTCTAAGTGAAGTAAGCCAGAAGGAGAAAGAAAAATACCATATGAGATTGCTCATATGTGGCATCTAAAAAACAAAAACAAAAACAAACAAACAAACAAAAAGCATAAATACAGGACAGAAATAGACTCATACACAGAGAATACAGACTTGTGGTTGCCAGGGGGGTGGAGGGTAGGAAGGGATAGACTGGGATTTCAAAATTGTAGAATAGATGAACAAGATTACACTGTATAGCACAGGAACATATACACAAAATGTTATGATAACTCACAGAGAAAAAAATGTGACAATGAGTGTGTATATGTTCATGAATGACTGAAAAATTGTGCTGAACACTGGAATTTGACACAACATTGTAAAATGATTATAAATCAATAAAAAAAGTTAAAAAGAGAAAAAGGGAGAAAAAATATTCAAATATTAGAAGTTACATAAGAAGGAAAATGGTCAAAACAGTAAATTAAAGTCTTGAAAGACCATTAGTTCACTTACATGCAAGTACATTTAGAAATCTTCATGAAATGAATCATTTTGTAGAAAAAGTAAATGCACTGCAGAAAGTCTAAACAGACTAATTATCATAAAATAAATAAAGTAAGAAAAGAATTTCCTGACAAGAAATGCACCAGGGTCAGATAAACCCCTACTTAACTATGCAGCTTGAATTATTCCAAAGATACAAAAAGAAGGAAAACTTCCAAATTTATTTCACTAAGTAAGTATAACATGTATTCCAAAATCTTAAAAAGCTATTTTGGAAAATTATAAAATAATTTTCCTTATGAATATTGATACAGAAGTCCAAAATAAAGTATGCTTTAACAGAAAACATTGTTGCATTAAAACATACATTGTGACCAAGCGGGATTTATCCCAGGAATCCGGGATTGGCTCAATACCCAAAAAACCATTACAGTAAGTCTTCCTATCAGTAGAGCTAAGGAGGAAAAGCCTTTGGACATCTCTTAAGATAGCAGAAAATCTATGTTTTGAAAAATAATAAAATAGGAATTGGTGGATAGCTCCTTAACACTTATTTTACAAACACACACACACTCACACACTTCAGTTCAGCACCTCAGTTACAGGGAGATACTAGTGGTCAGAATCAGGTGTAAGTGAAAGATGGATGTTCAGTATCTCTGTGCTGTGCCTGTGTGCATTGGAGGTATCAGCCTGTGTTATTAGACATAGAGACTTAAGTGTGGATACGAAGAGGTAAAGCAATCTCTAGTTGCAGATGATTTGACTGTATATCTAAGAATCGTAAATGAGTCAATGGAAAAGCTGCTGCCAAAGATGGGCTTAGGAGAGACAGCTATAAAATAGCTGGTTATAAGATCAATGTGTCCACAGCCTTCTTAGCTACACTGAAACATGCACACACATGGAATGATTCTTGTGCACACACATACACACACATCCAAACTCAAGTTTACATTAAGTTCAAAAGGATACCAGTCTTAGGCCATTTATCAATAGTCATGAAGAGTCCCTGAAAAAAATCATAAAAAATAGGATTCTCATTTAATGATCTTATTGCTATAAGCATGATTTTCTGGTGTTATTCTTTGTGGACTCAGGAGAGTTACAGTAAGAGGATCTTTAAGATTTGTTTCAGTCCAACACTTCAATGATTCTGTTTCTAAGACTGGTCCAAACCTACCATGCCTATAAAACAACACTGCTGATTTTTATCAGGCCTCCAAAAAGGTAGTTGAGCCTTGTAGATAGAATAATATCAAGAATTCTCTCTGTTTCTTATAATTTCTATGGCATCATTTTAATTAGAAGTCTTTCTTCCCATAATGGAACATGATAGAGCAATATTTTATCTTCAGTGACTTCTCATTTCAGGATATCATTCACCATGATAAATAATGCATTAGCATATTAATGATGCATAATCGTTGTGATATTCTAGATGAAGCGCTCTTCTTCTTCAAGTGAGAATTTTTTAATAATAAAAATGTCAGTATGAGATAAATGCGGGATGATGTAAGAGTCACTTTGAAAATACAACTTACGAATAGATAAACAAGATTACACTGTATAGCACAGGGAAATATACACAAAATGTTACGATAATTCACAGAGGAAAAAATGAGACAATGAGTGTGTGTATGTCCATGAATGACTGAAAAATTGTGCTGAACACTGGAATTTGACACAACATTGTAAAATGATTATAAATCAATAAAAAATGTTAAAAAAAGAAAATACAATTTATGAAACCTTTTAAATATCAGGTACTTTTTCAGTGTTTTTCCTAAAAATTAATTGAAGTAATAAAGCATAATTATAAGCAAATAAATATTAACATTATTGCTGTTCTGTTGTTCTATTTACTTTATTCACTGTGACTTTCACAGAACTTTGGACCAAAGGGAGGTAAAAGGAAGCCAGTGTGTTTGGAAAAGAACATAAATTATTAATAGCCATATTTGTTTCTCAAAATCCTCGTGTTTTAGTTGTGTAAGTCTTTTTTCCCCAAAACCTTAAGAGGAAAATGTAGTACATGTCAGGTGTGGCAGAAAGGAAATAGCCTAATGATGTATGAATATCCAGTCTATAAAGAATAATTGATTGCATATGTAAAGTTCTGATAGAACAGAAGAGTTATGGGAAAATGTCTTAACAATTTTTGGCATATTATTATATTGGCCAGAATGGAACTGTTTGTTAAATTATAACTTATAAGTTGTATGGAAATAATTCTTGGTGTTTTCAACACACATTGATGCTGCTACCCAGTTAGGACAGGGTGGTGATTCAAAAAGACAAAGATGATATAATTGAAATCCCCAAAGTAGGAAGCATTTTATGGAATAGTTTAATAACACAGCATCAATAAATTGTCTTATGAGCTAAAGACTCATTCTATGTTAAAGATTTTAAAGAATTCTCATTGTAGTTAAAGATGAGCTTCTGATCAGTATTTCTTGAAATGAAATGAAAACTTAAGAAAACACTGAACTCTTAGACTGAAAAACATTTGAATCTAATATCTGGGAGAGATATCCACTAATTCTAAGGTGGATGGAACCAGTTGGAGAAAAACTTACATGGAGTTGACCTCTGACGCACATCAGTTTCCCTCAAACACTGTGGAAAGATTGGCAGACACTTTAATCCACCCAACCTCTCTGCCTCTGTTGCATGCATGGGCTGTGCTAATAAGCCTTGTACCCTCTGCCATCCTGTGACATCTAAGACTCCCACCAAATGGTGTGGGGTGCTGGTAGGGAGGGAGGGAGCTGGGGAGGACCCACTGCATTCTGGATGCAGGTGAAGTAGTAAAGGCTTATGCACAGACAGGAACAGCATTGCAGAAGGAGAAGCTGCCAAGTTAGAAGATCAGAGCTGAATTAAATGAATACCTGTAAAAAACTGAAAACTGAACACCACTTTCCTTTCTAGATCTGAGACTGTGATTTTTTTTTATTGAAGATAGTCAGTTACAGTGTGTCAGTCTCTGGTGTACAGCTTAATGTCCCAGTCATGCATATATGTACATATATTCATTTTCATATTCTTCTTCATTCAAGGTTATTACAGGATATTGAATATAGTTCCATGTGCTATCCAGAAGAAATTTGGGGTTTTTTAATATCTTTTTCTAAATTAATAAACTTAATTTTTTTAGAGCAGTTTCAGGTTCACAGCAGAATTGAGCAGAAAATACAGAGTTCACACAACCCTCTCCACCCACACATACATACTCCCCTACCCTCAACATCCCTCATCCGTGTGGCGTATTTGGTACAAGCGATGAACCAACATGGACACACTATTATCAACCAAAGTCCATAGTTTACACTAAGGCTCACTCTTGATGTTGTACATTTGACAATGTACATGCATGATGACATGTAGCCACTATAGTATCACATAGAATAGTTTAATCGCCCTAAAAATCCCTTGTGCTCCATCTGTTCATTCCTTCCTCCCTCCCTCTCCCTAAACTCCTGGAAACCACAATTTTTTTATTGTTTCTGTAGCTGTGCCTTTTCTAGAATGTCATTTGGTTGGACTCGTACAGTTTGTAGCCTTTGCAGACTCACTTTTTTCATTTAGTAATAGATTTTTTAAGTTTCTTCCATGTCTTTCATGGCTTGATAGCTCATTTCTTTTTTTTTTTACTGCACATATATTTTTTAAATTTACATATATGTGCTGTTCATTATTTCTAAGGATGTTTAGAGCTTTAGCTTTTTAAATTTATATAGTTATCAAAGGAATAAAGCCAACGACAAAATAAGAATTAATTAAAAAAGATACACACACCTTGCTATTAGCAGCAACATTATTTATGATTGCCAAGATATGGATGCATCGTAAGTGCACATCAATAGTTGAATTGATAATGAAGATGCAGCATATATATCTATATCTATATCTGTATGATGAATGTAATGTAAGAAATACGTATATATATGTATGTATGTATGTATGTATGTAATGGAATACAACTCACCCATAGAAAAGAAGGATATTTATTTTGTCATTTGCAGCCCTTCATTCACCTTTTTTTTTTTTCACTTCAAAAACCAGAATTTTATAACTGGCATGAACATTTCCATTACATCAAAAACATCAAAATACCTAGAAATAAACTTAAAGAAGGAAGTTCCCTATACTCCAAACACCAAAATGGCACAAAGAAATGAAAATATTTCTTGTGCTCCTGGATTGGAGGAATCAACACTATCAAAATGGCCACACTACCCAAAACAATCCATAGATCCAATGCAACCCCCATCAGAATACTCACAACATTCCTCACAGAACTAGAACAAACAATTCCAGAATTTATAAGGAACCACAAAAGACCCTGAACAATCAAGGCAATTTTTTGTAGGTCTTTTTTTTATTCCTCTTTCTTCTTTTTGTTCTCTTTTCTTATGGTTTGATGATGAGAGAAGGTCTAACATCTGTTGTAAAGCTGGTTTTGTGGTGCTGAATTCTTGTAGCTTTTGTTTATCTGTGAACCTTTTGATTTCTCCATCAAGTCTGAACCAGAGCCTTGCTGGATAGAGTGTTCTTGGTTGTAAGTTTTCTCCTTTCATCACGATAAATATATCATGCCACTTCTTTCTGTCCTGTAGAGTTTCTGCTGAAAAATCAGCTGGTAAAGTTATGGGAGTTCCCTTGTATGTTATTTGTTGCTTTTCTCTTGCTGATTTTAATATTTTCTCCTTATCCTTAATTGTTGTCAATTTGATGACTATGTGCCTTGCTGTGTTCCTCTTTGTGTTGACCCTGTGTGGTCCTCTCTGTGCTTCCTGGACTTGGGTGACTGTTTCCTTTCCCAGGTTGGGGAAGTTTTCAGTGATTATCTCTCCAAAAATTTTCTCAGGTCCTTTCTCTCTCTCTTCTCTTTCTGGGACCCCTGTAATGCAAATATTAGAGCACTTCATGTTGTCCCAGAGTTCTCTTAAACTATCCTCATTTCTTTTCATTCTTTTTTCTTTTTTCTGTTCTGAAGTAGTGATTTCCACTAATCTGTCTTCTAGCTCACTGATCCGTTCTTCTGCTTCCTTTAGTCTATTCTTGGTTCCTTCTAGTATATTGTTCATTTCAGTGATTTTATTCTTCAACTCTGTTTGGGTATTCTTTATCTTTTCCAACTCTGCTAAAAACTTTGCTCTGTGCATCTGTACTCCTCTTGAGTTCTCTGAACATCTTGGCCATCATTACTTTAAACTCTTTCTCAGATAAATTGCCTATCTCCTCATCACTTATTTCTCCTCCTGGGGTTTTATCTTGTGCCTTGGCCTGGGAGATGTTCCTCTGCCACCCCATCATCTATTTTCCTATGTGTTTGTGGGCTCCTTCCACAGGCTTTGGGATTGTTGTTTTCTTATTTTTAGTATCTGCCCCTGGTGGGTGATGCTGGACTAGAGGCTTATGCAGGTTTCCTGGCAGGAGGAGCTGGTGCCTGCCCACTGCTGAGTGAAGCCTCGTCCTGGGCCTTTGGTGGGTAGGGCTATGTCTAGAGGCCTTTGTGGCTCAGGAAGTCTGCTGATGGGTGGGCCTGTGTTCCCACCCTGTATGTTGCTTGGCCTGAGGCTTCCCTCCAGGCTGTTGAGTGGGGCCAGCTCTTGGTGCTAATGATCCGATCAAGATGTCAGCCTCCAGGAAAGCTCATGTAGATGAACACTCCCATAATGTCCATCACCAGCTTTTATGTCCTCTGGGTGAGCCACAGCCATTCCCCACATCCCCAGGAGACCCTCCAAATCCAGCAGGCAGGCCTGGCCCAGGTTCTTACAAAATCATTGCCACTGCCCTTGGACCTGGCACATGTGAGTTTTCGTGTACACTTCCTAAGTGAATGGAGTTTCCATTTTCCTGAGTCTCGTGGGGCTCCTGGAGCCAAGCCCCACTGGCCTTCGAAACCAGATGTTCTGGGCTCTCCTCCTCTTCCCAATAGAAGACCCAGACTGGGGCGCTTGTCGTGGGGCTTAGAGCTCTCCCTCCTGTGGGAGGGCCTCTGGGACTTTACAAATCTTCAGCTTGTGGGTCACCTTCCCAGGGGGCATGGAGCCTGATTATATGGTGAGCACACCCCTCCTACCTTCCTGCTGTGGTTCCCTCTTTATGTTTCCAGTTGCAGAAGATCTTTTTTGCTAGGTTCCAGTGGTTTTTTTTTTTTTTTTTTTGATGGTTGTTTAGCATTCCATCGTGGATTCATTGTAGTCACGAGGAGAGGCGAGCTCGTGGTCCTACCACTCTACCATCTTGACTGGAAATCTTTTTTATCTCTTTTTATATATAGTGGTTAACATTTGCAAATCTCAAACTCCCAAATTATCTTTTCTGCCCCCTTTCCCCCGGTAACCGTAAGATTGTTTACCTGTGTGCAAATCTATTTCTGTTTTATAGATGAGTTCAATAGTGTCTTCTTTTTCCTTTCTTTCTTTCTTTTTTTTTTGGATTACACATATGAGTGATATCATATGATACTTTTCTTATTTAACCATCACTGGAATGAACACACTGCAGCAAATAGTTATCTAATACAGGGGTTGTCATGCTTTTTCTGTATAGAGCCGAATAGCAAATACTTTCAGCTTTGTGGGTAATACATTTTTTTGTTAGAGCTAGTTACTCTTGAAACATTGTAGCATGAAAACAGCTATAGCTAGTATGTAAACGAATGAGCATGGCTGTGTTCCAAAAAAAGTGTATTTATGGACACTGAAATTTGAATTTCTTGATTTTTATGTTTATAAAATATTCTTCTTATGATTTTTTCAACCATTAAAATATGTTAAAGACACTCTTAGTTCATGCTGTACAGAAACAGGCAGTGGGCCAGATTTGGCCTGTGGACTATCATGTGGCCTATCCATAATATAATATATGGAAAATATGTTCCTGATGAAATTGCTAGAATGCATACTATAGGAGCAATAGTCAAAGATATAATAGGAGAAAAAAATTCTGCCTGTAGGTTAAATGTACTTACCCTATCCTCAGTTGGGAAAGAAGATACTCTGGCTGGATCTATTAGTGAAGATTTATGAAAGTAGAGGCATGGGCTTTGAGTGGGAAGTCTTGACAGATGGTAGTTAATCAGTTAATGAATGTGTTTGACATATGAATGAAGGGGAGAATAAATGAGTTCAGTATAAAAATAGGTGAATAGAGTGTGATGTGGAAGGATTCATGTCATAAGGAGGATGAGGACAAAGGACAGAGAAGAAGCAGCCTCTGGGAATTCCCAATTGTTCTGCTGAGCTCAGGCAGGGCTTCAAATGCCAAGCAATCAGCAGGACTATATTTGAAAGGCAAAGAGAGCTACTGAAGGCTTTAGGACTATGGATTGCATTATTTCCTGTTCTGTTACTATCAAAGGTAAGCAAAGCCAGACACTAGTTAAAATGGTCAGGACAGATTTTAATCAGTACTATATTATTGCAGTGGGGAAGAGAGCCCAGCATAAACTGAACTCAGTATCAATTGTCAGCATCCGAGAAGTGAAACATTACAAAGGGGTCCTCAGTGTAAATGCTGATGAGGCCAGCTGGGTCTGCTGGCTGGCAAGTATTGAAGGGAGTTGGAGACAGGGGCTCCATCCTTCCTGGTGATAACATTTCAAAGGCATGGCTTTCAGGTACTTAGGAAAGACACTCTTGAGTTGTAGGAGATACTAGTCTATCTGAAAGGGATAGAGGAAGGAGTCACAGTTGTCAGGCCTTTTTAGTAAATGCTAAGGCAAATGAAATTCTCTTGGCAGCCTTCAGCTTGCTCATACAGGCCCTTTCTGGTTGGGGATTGGTTAGAGTCATTCTAAGGATGTGGCCTTCAGCTATTAGAAAACATGTTAGTGTTTAAGTCTTTTAATGTGAATTGGGTAGGGGTCAGGGTTGGGCAAAATCATTTTTGTTGGAGTCTGTGGGGTTTTTTTAGACCAAGGTTGAGGCCTCATGGAGAAGAGGATTTGGAGGAGCCTGGTGAGAATTTGATCAGGGAGTGAATCTTTGTCCTCCCATGCTGGTTTGTGTATTTGGACATGCATAAACTTCCCTGGGGGTACAGTCAGTCCAGCCTGATTGAGTTTACTGAGAGATAGCTTGCTTTTGGGTGTGCACTGTTCTCTGCCTTCCTGAAACGCCCTTGCATAGTTTTTGCTCCTGAGGGAAGCCTGCTCACCCTCTAGGCAGCTGTCAAATATCTCTTCCTTTGCAAGGCCCTCCTGCATTTATTTGCATCCTCCTCCTCCCTGGAAAAATAACCCCCTTCCCCCCATTCAAGCATAATGAATTGCTTTTTCTACTGCATCTCTTGTTGCTAAATCGCATGACCCTTTAAATTTACTTTCTGAAACTATTTTGAAATAATAAGCAGGAAAGCACCTGCAGGCAGAGGCGGCATCTCATCTGTCTTGTATCTCAAGTGCATAATAACACTTTCGAGGGAAGTAGATGATTAATAAATGTTGGTTGATTTTTGACTGATTTTCCTCCTTTGGAATGATGACCTAATTAATATTGATGTGTCAGTTTTGATAGTGCACTAATTAATTTGGCTTTAAAAAAAATTCCTACTGTATCTTCCAATGAATGCACAGGCATTGTCTTCCTCCTTCAAGAAATTAATTTAATGTCTTTAATGTTACCAGAGTAAGTATTCGTATTTGTGACTGTAATAATGCTTAATCCTATACAGATTGAAGGTGGAATTGGTCCCATGCATTTTCAGTGATAGTTAATTTACTACTTTACGTTAAGAATAAAGGCAATATGAAAAGGCTACCTACTATAGAATACCAACTCTGACATTCTGGAAAAGGCAAAACTATGGAGACAGTAAAAAGATCAGTGGTTACCAGGTGTTACAGGGAAGGTGGGATGAAGAGGTGGAGCACAGAGATTTTTAGGGCAGTGAAACTATTCTGTGTAATATTATAATGGTGGATACACATCATTGTACATTTGGTGAAACCCATAGAATGGACAGCACCAAGAGTGAACTCTAACGTAAGCTATGGGCTTTGGGTGGTAATAATAATGTTTCAGTGTAGGTTCACTGATTGTAACAAATGTACCACTCTGGTGTGGAAGGCTCTGTGTATGTGTGCACATGTGCGTGCGTGTGGGTGTGAATGTGTGTGTATGTGTGTGTGGTAGGGGGTATATGGGAACTCTCTGTACTTTCCGCTTCATTTTGCTTTGAACCTAAAACTGTTCTAAAAAGCAAACTCTATTTAAAACACATACAAACAAAAAAGGATCTCAAAATTTTGTCAGTAGGGAAATTAATAATCAAATTGTACTACATTCAAACAAGGTTATACTGCACACAGTGAAAATATAAACATACATATCAACAAGAATAAATTCCAAGAACATAGTGTTGGGCAGAAATTAAAAATTACAAACATATGTATTATGATACCATTTATATCATATTACAATATGAAAAACAATTCTGTAATTAGTATTAGAATCTAGACGTGTAATATTGTTGTGAAAAAGTGCCCTTGAATGATAAATTCTACATTCAGCAGAATGGTTACTACAGCTTTGGGGAAGCAAACAGAATAAAATCAGGGCTGGGCACCCACCTGGTTGAATTCACTTATGTATGTAATTATTTTTTAGTTAAGTGTTGAAACATGGGTGTTTATTATAATACTTTCATACTATTTTGTACTTCTGAAGTTCTCCATTAGAAAAGAGTTAATGGAAAATGATACTTTATTTGTAGCCAGAACATTTAAAAAACTAATCACTAAACACTCAAGTAATTAATCTGGGAAATTCTGATGTTATGAATAATAATTTTTTGTCTTGTTAGATTTATATTTTCAAGGTCATGCCTTAAAAGCCTGCAGCAGAAATTGCTTTACTGGGAATTACTGTCATTCAGGGTTTAGTGTGGGGATAAGACAGTCACCTTGGCAGTCAGGAAGACGGGAACAGAGAGGAGCTAAGGTTAGTACCACTAGAGAACTACACTGCAACTCTGAGGGCTCACTGGGGGCGGTTTGGACTTGGTGACTGAAGTTTACCACCAGTCTTTCAGTTCATAGGCCTCGAATTGCATAAAACATACGCCCTACATTGAGTGTCAGGATTTATCCCATCTCTCATTCTCATGGAGATGCTGACATTCCGTGCGTAGCTTTCCTCTCTGATTTTTCCATAGTCTCTCCGTATTTTTTCAGTACCTTGTTCCAAGGAGCTGCTGCCAATCAAGTGCACCTGAAATGAAGCTGACTTGCTTTCCTGGGTGAGTCAGGATAAGCTGAGTCATGCTTTTGTAAGAACAAAAAAATATGAGCCCCCTCCCTCAAACCCCAGTGATTTAATTTGTGTGCATGCCGCCTGCCCAATACTGATTACTTGTTTGTCAAAGAGAATCAGTTTAACAGCATCAGAAACACCAGAATGGTATTTATACCCATTGGGGCTTACAGGGCATGTGGCCAGGGTCCATTATTGGCATAATACCTGTCTCTCAGTATCTCCAGCTTCAGAATGTGTGAGGTAATTGTACTTGCCTTACGCTATCATTATAATGACTATAGGAGATAGCGAAAACGTTCTTTGAACAGCATCCTCTGTAAGTGTACAGTAAATGTAACCAGTGGTTTTCATTGTTTATTATTATTAATTAGGATGCCATTCAGTTGATTTCCATCACTGAAGAAAATTACATGTGGTAGATTCTAAAAATGAGTTTGGATAGATTTCCAGGAGAGTTTCTTTCTCTCAAAGTTAATTATAAGTCAACATAACCTATAAACAGTGTTGTGGGTTTTATATTTTCAGAAGGGACAGAGTTTGAGTCACTTTGGAGATTTACTGGTTTTCAGTTAGAAAGGATTCTCTCTCTTTCAAATTTAATGTGTTGTGTGAATTTTTGAATAGTTGTTAATTATTCACGTAACAAGTATTAATTGAGCATCTAGTAAGTTTTAGGCTCTAGGGATTAAATGGTGAATAATACACACTCCCTACTGTTGTTGAACTTTCATGCCTGGAGTGGAGACAGAAAATCAGTCTTCATTTACATGTCATAAGTGGTATCTGGGTACAGGATGCTAATGGAACCCACAGGAAGGTCACCTTACTCAGTCTCAGGGTTTTGGGTTCAGTGATGCCTAAGTCAAGCCCTGAGGAATAAGTGCAGTTATCTACAGGAAGAGCATAGGGATTAGCAGACCATGGCTATACAAAAAACATGGTTATTAGGTTGCCCCGATCTTACAAGTTAAGTATGTTTGAGTTACCTTTGGGTGTGCTCTTTGTACAAACACATTTAGTAATAGAGTCATTTCTCATAAATACAGAGCTTACCTATTATGTGAGATGTATTTTTAGGGTTCAGGTCAGTTTTCTAAGGGTAATTGAACACATTTGGAATGATTTTTGAATGGAATCAACTTTTGACACATGGTTTTTAAAATATTGACATCTTATATCCATCGAATACATTACTTTTCATTATTACTTACTCAAGGAGTTGACTGCTTGCATTGAATGTCTCCCATTTTTACTTTTGATGAATAAAGTGAAATAGGTAGTATTAATAAGCAATAAATTAAATAGACAAAAATCAATAAGGTTGTAAATTTACTAGTACAGTGTGAAATAATGGCTCTCCTTACATATCTAAACATAAGAAATGGTGAGCCCTGTGTTCTAAACATTTGTTTCAATTCATGTTTAAATTTTTTTATTGTTCATTTTTGGTTTAGAGATGCTCTCAAGTAATTTTCCACCAGTGCTAATGAGTGTACTGTTAGCAACTTCCAGATCTATCAGAGTTAAGTAACAGGCTTTTAGGAATAACTTTAATACTTTTTTCTTACTTGCTTAATATTTGATGAATAAAAAGTGAGTTGAATTAAAATATAAATATTACTGACCTTAGGTGGACGAAACTGATGACCCATTAATGTTTAAAGTATGGGTTGATGGTCAGGAAATCTTACTTTATTAACACAGTATATGTTGATATTGCTTTGGTGTGGGAGGTACCTGGATTGGCAGCATAGTATTTGTATTGTGTATTGTGAGGTCAATTGATGAAATAGAATGTAATAGAACTTAAACTATTGAGCCTCCTTTAAATTTCAAAGAACTTTAACATCATAGTAGCTGTATATTTATTTGGTGTCTACTGAGAAAATGAAACATGACTAAAAATACTATTGTGAATTCAGAAACACTATTATATATTTAAATAAAATGTTTTATTTGATTAGTCAAATAAATTTAAACATAATATATGCAATTGCTTATGCATACACAGACATATATATGGATAGACAGACATTTTCAGTGTGTAAATCATTCAGTATAAGACAGTGCTTCTGGAATGTATGGTGGTTTCACTTATTCTTTCTTATAATCTATAATCCCAGGCTCACAGGTTGGCAACTTCTGAATTATAAGTTGAAGATTTCAAGAAGAGTTGATTAACCTGGGGCACAAAGTCTTTGTGAGAAGAGTTAGTGAAATAGTATTAGAGTATAGTTTTTTTTTTTTTGGACAAAGAAATGACTTAAGTAAAATTTTCTTTTAGAAATTATATTTACAATGTTTGAAACAAAAATGGAGGGGGAAAGCCAGAAGAATGGAGGGAGGATTACTTCCTATAAGTACTACTTCATATAAGTATAATGTGATGAAAAATGTGACGTGTCTTAGTGCGAGAGGGATGGGATCTAGAAAATTTGGAGACTAAACCATAGGAGCAGACCTTGGTGATATATTTCACATTGCCAGCAAAATTCACATAAAGTTGAGATTAAATTGCTTAAATCAGAGAAACATAAAATATGTTTTAGATAAGGTAAAGAGACATTGAGGTATGTGTTATCTGCATTTTAATTATTGGCAATGCAATAATTTATATATAATTAATATCATGTAGGGTTTGATGGTACTATAACTTCTGGAATAGTTTATGCATTGTAATGTAACGTTTTAATATTCTTTACTGCCTCAGATTTCCATGAAAGTTGTCTAAAATAAATGTTTACTTGAGATCTTTTAGTAAATGTGACAACTTTCCGTGAAAAGGAAAAAAAATCAGTGCCATGAAATTCATGGTTTTGTTACGTTTAAAGTCACTTCTTTAAATTCATTCATTTAATAAAAGCTTTATTGAGTGCCTACTATGTGCTAAGCAATGTCCCAAATTGTGGTGATAGAGCAGTGGTTGAGACAGAGTTCATCTAGTGGAGGAAGACAGAAAAGAATTTAGTTAACAGTTAGTGATCATACTGTGGAGGATAAGGTGGTGGTACATGGCAGGATGAGTCCATTAGATTGGTTTGGTCATAGAAGGCCTCTCTGACTATTGAATAGACAGAAGGAAGCAGCCATTGGATGTATGGAGGAAGGAACATTGTAGATAGAAGAGATGGTGCAACGACTCTAAACTGAGAATGAGATTGGATTGTTCCCAGGTAAGAAAGAGTCTGGTTGGAATCTAGCAGGTGAAGTGGGCAAGTGACATGAGATGAGGACAGAGAGATCGACAAGGGCCAAGTCATTAAGGGCTTTGCAGGCCAGGATAAAAGATTTGGGTCTTATTTTAAGTTCAGTAGAGAGCTATTGGGCAGTTGTAAGCAAGTGTGTTACACAATTTATGTTTCTAGTTTTTGTACTGGGAGAGAGGGATGGAGAAGATGAGAAATGACAGAGCTTCAACTGGGTGGTAGTCAAGGCAGTAGAAGGACTCGGGTTCAGAATCGTTATTGCATTGGGTTTGAGAGGTAAGGGAAAAAGGAATCAAAGATTTATGGATTTGAGTGTGTTGTTGAGATGAAGAAGATGGTTGAAAGGCATAGAGAAAGGAAGACATTAATATTAAGTGTACTCTTTTGACTGTGCTGGGTTTATGACGTCAAGTGGCGATGTCAAATAAGCAGCTTAGTCTCAAGCACTAAGGAGAGGTCAAGTCTGATGATGGAGATTTGAGAATCACTGGGTTATATTATGGCATTAAAAACTGGTTTCATTCAGAGTTAAGTTTGAAGCCGTGTAGCCTCCACCTGAAATATCAACAGTAAGTTCAGTTTTGAAGTTTATTTTTTTTTAATACGTAATGACTTTTTAAATTTAAAATTAAAAGAATTTTTTTTATAACTTTTAACATTTTTTATTGATTATAATCATTTTACAATGTTGTGTCAAATTCCAGTGTTCAGCACAATTTTTCAGTCATTCATGGACATATACACACTCATTGTCACATTTTTTCCTGTGTGATTTATCCTAACATTTTGTGTGTATTTCCCTGTGCTATATACAGTGTAATCTTGTTTATCTATTCTACAATTTTGAAATCCCAGTCTATCCCTTCCCATCCTCTACCCCCCTGGTAACCACAAGTCTGTATTCTCTGTCCATGAGTCTATTTCTGTCCTGTATTTATGCTTTGTTTTTGTTTGTTTTTGGTTTTAATTAAAAGAATTTTAATTAAAGTATAGTCAGATTACAATGCTGTGTTAGTTTCTGGTGTACAGCACAGTGATTCGGTTTTTATATATATTCCTTTTCACATTCTAATTTTTAAGTTTCTTAGTTTAAAAAAAGTATTCTGGAACTCCTATTGAGAATTTCACTGTGAGAGAGTATTCATAATACCTTGGAAGCCCTCAAGTATTAACTTTGTAGTTGGCTTCCTTTAAAAGGCCAGAAAAGAAACCATTTTTCTTTACAGGTTTTAACACAAGAACAGAGCTACTTCTGACACATTTGAGTCCTCCCGCTCCTTCAGAAGAAAGGCGGCCCTTCCCTTAACCGATCAGATGAGTCTTTGCGGTGACCTGACAGCGGACACGCGTTCTCATTGGCGGACTCTGCCGCCGTCTGGCCGCCGGCGCGGTGCTCGTCTCAGATGTGGAAAGACCGAGAAGGCGCGTCCCGACCTGGGGAGCGTGCGGGTTCTGACAGGACTGTCGCCCGCGCTGGAGGTGTTGCCGCAGTCGTGGATATGTGGATACGCGTTTCCCTCAGGCTAACGGTAAGGGCGGTGCCGGGGGCAGAGGCGAGGAGCGGTGTTCTGGGCTCTACAGATGTGGTGAGCGGAAGCGCCGTGGGGCTGCTGTGGCTCCGGCTTCCATCCTCCTCCCCCGTCTTCGGTCCTCCTCCCCCGTCTTCGGTCCTCCTCCCCCGTCTTCGGGTCCCCTCCCCCGTCTTCGGTCCTTCTCCCCCGTCTTCGGGTCCCCTCCCCCGTCTTTGGTCCTCCTCCCCCGTCTTTGGTCCTCCTCCCCCGTCTTCGGGTCCCCTCACCCGTCTTCAGGTCCCTTCCCCGTCTTCGGTCCTCCTCCCCCGGATTCGGGTCCCTCCCCCGTCTTCGGTCCTCCTCCCCCGTCTTCGGGTCCCCTCCCCCGTCTTTGGTCCTCCTCCCGCATCTTCGGCGACCCCCACCCCGGTCTTGGGACCTCCTCTCCAGTCTTAGGGTCTCAGAGGGCTCGCGGCCTTCCTGACCCGGGCCTGGCCGGCTTCGTTCCGCTGGCGCCCCGGGCCTGCGTTGGCCCCGGAGGAGGTGCCGCCGGCGCGCTCGGGGTGAGCGGGGCCAGCTTTCTGTTCGGAGGACGGAGGACGGTTTGGTAAGAGCGCTGCGAGTTCGTTTTGTGTCATGTGTGCGACTGACAGACTGGTCAGTACGGGTATGAGTGCCTCGGAGACGCTTCTCGTGGGCGAAATGGGCAACATTTAAACAAGTGTTCCCTTAGAGTTCTTAGAGTTCTGATTTTGGTTGCCTGGATCTACATAGGTTTTGCTCTCAGCTCGCGGAGTTCGTCGTAAATTCTGACGTTCTTTTTTTTTTTTACTTTTGTATTTCCTCCTCTTTATTCTGCTGGTGGAATTGAGTTATCGTTGACCAGATAGTTTTTGCCCGCATGTGGCTTTCAGCAGGTGACCTGCTGGAGGGAAGAAGCTGAAGAGGGGAACAAAGTTACTATATTTCAGGAGAGAAGAGGAAACATAGGATTTGAGTCTTAAAAGGTCAACAATAAGGACAAGGCATGCAAAATAAGATTATTAGGTTGGGGGCGGGGGCTTTGAACATGCAGCTTCTCTCAGAATTCTGCAGTAGAAAATTCTCAGGGCTGGAATGGCACTTTTGGGGTGATGGACTTCTGAGCCAGAGGAGATTTTCTGATGCACCCTAGATACTTTCCTCACCTCTAAGAATTCCAAGTCATAAAGCAGTAGGGGCTGAATCTAAGGACAGTATTCGTGAATGGTGAGTTACAACGTCTGCTAAGAAAAAGTTTTACCATTTGACATGTTCTGCCAAGTTTTATCGTGGCTTGTGAATGTTTAGTGGGGCTTTTAGGTGAATATGTTCTCATAGCACACGTGGTGCCATTATACAGTGAGCCAACCTAGTGGGTTTTAATTATGCTAAGGGTGGTGGGCCTTGGTGCTGCTGACAAATTCATAATGTGTTTTAAATTGCTGGGATGGAGAGCACAAACCAAAGGTTTCACTTGGAATCGTGTGGAAAGTAATTTCCTTTGCTAAGATGCCACCTCTCAGTTTTGTTTCTCAAGTTGAAGAGTACAGTTGACTGGTGGCATTCACATACACGTGGTAGAAACAGAGGAAGTGTTGCTCTTGACTTTGGGTGACCCAGATTCTAGGTGAGGGTTTTCACTTCCTCTGTTGGGATTTGAACAAGTCACCTGACAAGAAGCACTTCATTTGCCTTGGCTGTAAAGTAGGGGAGAGCCATCCCATACGGGAGGCCTCCTGAGGATTACTGAGAGGTCGTAATAAGATGGTATACGGGCAGTGAATATTTGAGCGATCTCTTCCCTGCAGTAGGAGCTCTCTGCCCAGTTGGCAGTCTGGTTACTTTAGCTAATGTTTTTCCCCTCTGGTTACTGTCATACTCATTTAATTTTCTGCAGTCCCTTAGTCTGTTAAGCATGGTTACCTGGGGTTCAGCTGTACTTCCTTTTGTTTCCCAGTTGACATGTAGGTATATGTTCATTTTGGTATTTGATCTGTTCTAAAAATGGGATAGGCTTGAAGGATACTCTTGTTGCTGACATATTGAGTGTGGCCTGATCCACTGTAAACTTTTAAGTGATCCTGTGTGTTCACTGACTGCCATGAGTTGCTCGAAATTCACAAAACAAAATGAGATCTTCAGTGCTGAGGTGGGCAAAGCACTTCTCTCCTAATTTTCCTGATAATGCTCCTACAGTTTGTTATTAGATAGTAGTTACAGTGATGGTAGAGAGTGACTTGATGCTAGCAGGGATACATGTGACTTCCACATTTTTGATAAATACTCATGCAGTTGCTAGAGAGACCCAGTTTTTGGAGAGATTCCTTCCATGCTGAAGACATAATGGCACCAGTGAAATCTGTTGAGTTTCCTGCCAATCTGTCCGAGGTGTAACCAGGTCTTTGTTTTATAATAATTGCAGTAAATTTAGTGGAAAAGTAGAGCTTCTGGCACCGAGTAGTTACTCACTAACTTTGTAATAACCAGCCAGTTGCATCTGTTCTTAAAACACCAGTAAATTGAAATAAATATTTAATTAGCAGGTTTAAAAAATTATAATATAATATTGTTTTATAGTTATAAAATTAAAATTTTTTAAATATATAATTAAAATTCTGCTTGGAGACTGAAGAAATACCTATTCTCCACCTTAGCCTCACTCAAGATCTTCCTCATTGAATCACTTCTCATCTCTGTAAGATACACGGTTGCAAAAGCTAGAATACGTAGTTTCTTGTGTTTTCGTGAAAGCTGTAAATACTGTTTGTAGCATACTGCCTGTTGAAGAAGACAAAAAAGTTGTGAGGCACAGAGTGCAGAAACTCCATTTAATAAAGATGGTAGAAGGGGTTTTAATTCACTGAAAGACTTGGTAATCCAGTTAATTCCAGAGCTCTCCAAGTCAACGTGTTTTAAAATGTTAAATAGTCCTCTTTACTAAAAACAGAACTTCCAGTACAACTAGAAATTTTATTTAGGTTTTTTCTGTCTTGGTATTAATAAATTTCTTAGTAATGAAGTTCATAAAACGTAAGCTAGTCTAATGACTTTTGTATCTTTCCAATGACAAAAGACAAAAGCAATCTAATTATTACCTTAGAGAAAGAGTTTCTCAAGAGATAAGATGCTCCTGATAAAACCAGTAACCTCACCTGTTAAGGCCTATCCATCTAAAGAATGTCTTAAGCTAGAGTGGGATTTTCTAGTTTTTGGTAATGTTGTTATTCCATCCTTTGAAGCTACTTTCTGAAAAACAAATTGTGACTCATACCATTGTAGCCCAGGCTTAATTTAATGGAAATATAAATGTATTATTGCTTTATGTTTTTACTTGATTCATGAAATTTTTAGAGATAATTGGTAAAGCTTCTGCTCAAAAGCTTTTCCCTTATTTTACCAACTGATAAGTTTATCTGCTGTCAAGCTAGTAAATACAGAATTAAGAATCAGAAACTTTCATATATTTGACTTTCCTTTATCACCAATTTAATAGCTTAACATAACTTTTTGATGTGACAGAGAATGTGTCAGTGTGACTCGCAGTTATGGTAAGAAATACATAAAGCATATCCTTTAACAGAAATTTGGATCCAGGTGCATTTATTACACTAACAGATTCTAAGTCTTGCTTAGAATCATGAACATTAGTTGTGTTGGTTAACTGGTGTCCTTTGGTTGTGCAGCTTGTTTCCTGCTACAAGGTGGTCAGCTCAAGTCTCCCTCAGAATGTACTTGCATCGTACATTGGTTGCTGCAGGGTTAGGAAGTTAACAGGAAGACTGTTAGACTAAGAACTTTCACTCTAGATTCATCAGGGGCACAGACACTGAAGGCAGAAAGGCCTGCAGTTAAAATCCCAGCTCTGTTATTTATGTGTTTGTTAGTTTGCAGTAACTTTTTCTGTTATAAGCAGCACTGGAGTGAACATCTACGTGCAGCTCTTTCTGAGCAGTGTTCAATTATTTCCTTAGAATAAACTACTACAAATGGAACTTCTAAGCTAAAGGCATATAATTTTTAGGGCTTTTGATATTTACTGCCGTATTACCCTCTAGAATAGTTTACAATCCCTTGAGCTATGTTTTTGAGAGTCATTTTCCCATTCTCTCATCCACACCAGGCATTTTTATTTAAAATAAGAATCCTGCTATTCTGAAAGGCAAAGTTCTTTGTTTTGGAAAAATTGTAGTTCTTTGATTACTGATCAGGATGACCATTTCTCATGTTTACTGTGTTTGTGTGAATTCCTTGTTTATGTCCGTGGCCCTCTTTTCTATTAGAATATTTGTCTTTTTTGACATATAGCTGTCATTTAAACACACATACACAAACATACACTATCATGTATATATTACAATTTTTTTTTTATAGCTCAAGTGATAGAGTGCATGCTTAGCATGCACAAGGCTCTGGGTTCAATCCCCAGTACCTCCTCTAAATGTAAATAAATGAATAAGCCTAGTTACCTCCCTCCTCAAAAAATAAGTAAAATAAGAAATAAATTAAAAAAAATAAATAAAATTCCCAGTTTTCTTGTTAACATCTGCTTTGGTTATAGTGTTTTTGTTATGTTGAAGCTTAAAAAATGTATTTAGTAAGCTATCTATTTTTGTTCTTTGTATTTCTGCCTTTAGGAATGTCTTTAGAAAATCCTACCACATAATTGTAAAAATATCTATTGATGTTTTCTTCTAGTACTTTCATAGTTTTCTTGTGTTCTTAATCTTTATGGAGTTAATTTTGATATAAAACATAGGGGTTTTGAATTATATATATATTTTGAATAGGTGATACATTTACCTGTGGCAAAATTCAAAAGATACAGTTAGAGTCTTCCTCCTAACCCTGACTAATACGAATATAGCTATATTAAAGTTCCAAAGAGTTTACTTCATTAATAATTAAACATTTTCTTGTATGTAGTAGTACCAAAATAGCCCTGTGATTGTCCTTTTAAATTTTATTTTTAAATAATAAAAGCTATTGTTTATATTACCTGAAAGCCTTATGCATTAGTGATATTAAATACATATGTATCTACTTCTTACGTTTTCCTGCCCATCATGTAAATTATGATAGTTTTTGCAACCATATCAAGTATAAAGATTTTCTCGTTTGTCAACTGAAAAAAAATGCACAATCTGAAATTGAGAATTATGTTTTATTCAGCTGACCTGCTGAGGACTTAAGCCTGGGAGACAGCTTCTCAGATAGCTCTGAGGGAAGAGGTAGGGGAGGAGCCAGGATATGTAGGAGTTTTGGCAACAAAAATCAGGTAGTTGGAACAACAGAAGATTACTGTTAATTAAAAACCAGACATCTCAAGTTATGGGATTTAGTGCTTTACAAACCTAGGTATGGGAAGATGCAAGAGTCTGGGCTCATTGAAGTCATTCCTTTGATGTGCACGTTAGCTGTCTAGGGCCAGTATCTTGTTTTCTCCATCCTCAGGGTGCACCATCAGAGTTAGTGGGTGGCTGCAGTGGCTGAGGGCTTGATGACTACAACAACCTTTGTCTATTGATGTGTCAGGTGACATTCTTTGTCACAAGTTTTAAGAACTGTCTTGGCGGTGATTCAGATACACTTGAGTGTACTCTACTTTATATGGTTATCGTATGGCTTGGGAATATCGATTTACGAGCCCAAATCTAAGCATCTTTTACCTGAGTAGATATTCCTCGTTATCAGGTAATCCAGTAATTCCCATCACTATAGCCATGCTTTTCTCTTTTGTGCAAGTCTTCTATGAGGGTAAGAGATCTGTGCTTAGGGAAAATCTTGACTTAGAAGAAAATGAGTAGTGTGGGGGGGGACGCAGATTACTGTACTCTAGTTCTGTCTCTGTGCCTGTCATGGCCCTCACTCTTCAATAGAATTCTTCCTGAATATAATACAGTTCTTTAATAAGCAGTAAGTACATGACTACATCCGTGAGTCACAGTTTTAAAAAATGCCGTCTTCTCAGTTTTGGCAGTGTTTATTCCTTATCTTTGAAAGTAGTGTGATGTTGAGGAAGGCGTCCCAAACTAGAAGGCAGGAGACCTGGGCTTGCCTCCAAGCTTTTCTCAATTTAGGCAAATCTTGCACCTCCTATATTTTTTTAGTTCTGAAGTGACAATAATATTTTCTTTTCCCTGTTCATTATAGTTGTGTTGAGCATCATATAAAGTGTGTAAAGTACAGTGAAAATATCTAATATGCTACACAAATGTAAGTTGCTGTTAAGAAAAGAGAAAAATCTCCGCTCTGATTATTCTTAACCTCTGTGCATAACTCAGTGTCCAGAAGAATGTATATGTGCTCTGCCACTTGGGCTTCCTGTTTCAAAGGCTACTTATTAATAGACGTTTCTATGCACCCTTAAGTTTACCTGGCTGTTATCTTATGCCATCTTCCACTTCTAGATGTGGGGAACTTGGGATCAAGTTTCAAAATAAAAGCGTTGAAGAGTTTCTCTTGGTGTTTACTTATAATTGTATTATTCTGCCTAAGTGCAGAAGTGCTGACACCAAAAAGGGGAATAATGTCATTAAAGAGCCATGTACTTTATGAAAATGTATTTTAACAACAAATTAAAAACTATAGACCATCAAAGGAAAACCAAATTTTATTACTTGGATTATTGCACACCAAAACATATAATTTAAGACCTAGAAGTATCCTGAATACATAGTGTATTCCTATCAATCAATATGAGAATGACAACCAAAGAGAAAAAAGAGAGATACCCAAGAATAGGCTTTTCACAAAAGAGGAAATACAAATGGGCCGTTATAGAAGTAAAACATTGTCAACCCTCATTATTAATTGAGGAAATGAAAACTAAAAGCACAGTGAAATTATTATTTCACAGATTGGGAGTATTATAATTGGTAAGAGTGTGGAACAATAAGAATTTCCACTCTTTTCTTTCCTCTAATGCTTTGGCTTTTCTGTGTGGGTTTTTCTTTCCATGACTTAAATTGTTTTTGTTGCATTAAAAACTGCAGAAACACATGTTACGGATGTGATCAAAGCAAGCAAGGTGGTCACCATGGATACTGTTTAGAAAATGAACTTGGAGACACTTTAGAAGTGATTTTACCCCTTCTGCTTGGTTTCTCTTGAGGAATTTGGGGCATTCGGGTTCAGTAACTTAACAAAAGTTGGTCCTTTTATTGATGAAGTCAAGACTGAAATTTGGCTATCATTTCTTTTGTATCCATTCTGCCTTAAATATGATAACTCATTACAATAGAAATAATAGTTTTATCACCTAACCCTTACGAGATGCACTTAAATCCCAACACTTTCAGTAACCTCTAGCTAAGAAAATAGCAATACTGTGAGTCACATTCAGTCTCTTTCCTTTACTGTATGTTCCCCATCATAAGATACCATTTTGTCTACTGTACTTGAATCCAGCCAGTATTTTCTTTTCTACCTTAAAGCTTTAGAATAGTAACATCACTACCACTTTTTAATATTCACATAGTGTATCAGAGATGCTGCTAGATATCACACACGCTTTCTTTCACTTACTCTTTTCATCCTTAGGAGGATCTAAAGTTCAGAGAGTTTAGGTGATTTACCCAAGATCACACAACAGCTGAGTAAACAGGGCCAGGATTCTACCCAGTTCTTTCTAAAGATGTGATTAAACCATCCTTAGCATGAACTAAGCATTTGACTGTAGCGAATTTTTAGGTGTTCTTAAACTGAAAGGCATCAGAAAATGCTGGTCCAGATTTTCATAGTACTCTAGTGAGAATGTTTTAAAGAACAGAAGTAGAACTTCTACAATAATTCTGAAATCACTATCATGAATATATTTAGTATGATTTTAGCTTTTATGAATATTTGTTGGTTTATTTCCTTATTGAGCTTTGCCACTTATCTTATTTGTTAAACTCATTTGAACTTTGTTCTTGTTTTCCATATTTACTAATATACTGTCGAATTTCATGGCTCCTGAAATACTCAGTACTTTAACCCTGGAGTCTGTTCTATTTCTTATATTTATCCAAATCTTGATAAGTATTCCTCCAAGTGCTAAATATGGCTTAATACCATATGTATTATTATTATTACTACTACTATAAATACTCTAGCTCTATCTAAATTAGCTCAAAAGGTGAACAGCTGGCATTAAGATGTTCTTCAGAGACACGCAGATCAGAAACTGTGCTAGTAATGTAAGTACAAATGAAAAAAAGAAGAAATTAAAATAGCTGATATTTTTATTTCCCCAAACTATTTGCCAGCTGCATATGAGGTCAAAACAATGACAGTAATGAGATCTGATAAGAAAAGGGCCATAACCATTCAAATCTATCAGGATGCCTTATAGGGATTTACAATATGATTAATTACAAATCTTATCCTGTAGGTCAGTTGTTCCTTAAGATATAAGCTAATATCCTTAAGATATGATAAGTGTAATGTATAATATATGATGAGAGTATGTAGTCATCACGTTAGTAAGACATTCAAGAACTAAACATTTAGAACATGAAGTTTGAGTATCATGATTTGCAACATCCCTGAAAAATACATAGCAGCTTCTTATTGTGTCTACTTTAATAGTGGAAGGCAAAATGTCACATTTTGGGGGGAAAACACACTTAGTCTTATTATCTTAAAGCTGGCTGAAATAATACTAAGAAACGATGTTGTCACACACTAAGGTGCATTCCTCTGCTAGGAAGTATTGTTGGAAGACATGTGGAACGCATTGCTGAGTAAAAAGTGACAGGAGTATTAGGAATATTACTCAGCATGGGAGATTAATTATAGAATTACACTATTTTGTTTCAATAATGAAAATCATGAAGAACTATTTTTAAAAGACATTTTGAAACATTATGGAGATTATATTATCAATAGTGAAAAAGTCTCTTGTAAAAGCAAGGATTTGGTGAGGATGAGGATGGTGTTCTTGAAGGAAGATGGGCGAATATAACCACTGATGGAGTGGCTGCTTGACTGGAAATAAAATAAGAATGTTAAGTAATTTCACAGAATTAGCTCCTTACATGGAATTCATACTTTCTTAGGCAGGCTATTGCAGCAAAGAAGTTGGAACCAGAGTATAAAATCTTAATAGTACTTTATGAGATATGCAGTGACTGCAACATGGACAATCTTCTTGTAATTTTGTGGCAAAATACTTAATCCTGCTCCAGTCAGAATACAGGCTCCTTTTATACAAAAAAAAAAAAAAAAAAAAGAGAGAGAGAGTGGGTGGGGTTCATTGTTGCAAACTTCTTGCTGTAGGAATGCTTTGTTCTTGCAACCCTCCATGTGGGTCAGGTGGTGGTGTTCCTGTAAAACTCCAACAAAGCAAAGGTTATTCTGTTTTGCAACTTGCCAGCTCTGCCTAAGTGCAGAAGTGCTGACATCCTTAAAGGTCAGCCCCCCACCCCCCAGTAGGCTCTCCTGTCTATTTCAGGCTAAAGGCAACATTGTTTCCCAAAAGGTGCAGAGCTGGCAAGACTGAGCCTGGAAAACAGGGCACAGTGGTTAAAAGTACAAGGAGTAGATCCAATGTGGAGGCAGATTTGTTCTCCTCTGTTACAATATTAAGCCCCCCTCATGGGAGCCAGGACACACCTGCGCTGCAGTTAATTAGGCCGAGTAGATGAGGGGGCTGGGTGGGAGGGCAGAGGGGAGCACTCATGGGGCCACCAGTCTGGGAAGATGTCTTGGAGGAGACAAGACCTGAGCTGGGAGGGATAGGAAGGTTTGGGGTCTACTGGTGCCCAGCGCCCAGCACACAGCCTGACCAGGCTGGCCAGGGACACACTTGCTGAGTGAGTGACTGATCGGCTTGAGGTCGAGCTGCGCCAGTGGTTGGAGCATGATGGGGTGTGGGTGTCAAGGCCCCACAGCTGGCATGAGTAGATGGCAGGCCCGAGAGAGATGGGCCAGACGTGCACCAGGTGAAGGTCTGAGTGAGGGGGTCAGGCAAGGGTGCAGGCCTCTGAGCTGGGCGGAGTCAGCACATGGCCTGCGGTTGTCAGGACCCTGGCTCCCCCAGTGCAGCTCACTTCCTTGCAGGGCTGGGGAGCTGAGGGGCCCCCCTTCTGGAGGGGCCCTGTTCTACCTGGCAGGCTGCCTTGGGCCTTTCTGGCCCTCTCCAAGTGGTTGGGGTGGGTCAGGTGAAGAGCCACAAGACCCCGAGGATGGCCAGGTTTCCAGCCTTGGGGCAGGCCTGCAGCTGGACGCTCTGACTCAGAGTATGGCCGGCGCCACGTGGGAGCCAGGAGATTGGCATCCTGGGCTTCGTGAGAAACTTTCGAGGCCCTGGTCACAGACCCATGGATGCTAAGTGAGCCTTAGACATTGCCAGTGCCTGGAGAGCCCACCCCAATGGGCTAGGACACGGGCCTGAGGGTGCATGGCTCTCACCCAGCAGCTCACTCAGCAAGACCGAAGTCAGGCAGATCTCCACCCCCCAGGGTCCCCTCGGGTCGCAAGCATTGCCCCCAGACCCCCAACAGAGAGGACATGACACTGACCTGGGGAAGCAGACATGGGCCTGCCCGGGGAGGGGGGTTCTCACAGGCTAGTGGTCAGATGGGAGCTGGGCACAGAGTGGGAGATTGGGGAGGCTTCCAGGAAATGGCAGGGCCTCGGGAGAGCCCTGAAGGATGGAGCTGAGTCAGCCAGCGGACAGGAGGGGATGTGGTCAGAGGGAATGGCCAAGGTGAAAGCCTGGAGGCAGGAGAGGGCGCTGTGTCCTGAGTCCCCAGCGGCTCCATCCCAGCTGGCTTGTGGGGGTGGGGCTGCTGGGGCTGTAGGGGGACCTGAGAGCCCTGATGAGCTCCAGCTGCTGCGGGAGGTGGGCCCTAGGCAGGGAGCCCCAGCCCAGCAGCCGGGTCGGACCTGTAGGAGGAGCCAGGTGCAGTGCTCAGGAACTCCCAGCTCATCCAGGTGTGTTTCCTGGAGGTGGCAACCCAGCACAAGCCTTGGTTTGTGGGTTGGAAGGTGATAGGCAGAGGTTGAGGTTGGCACTCTGGACGTGTGAAGCGTGATTTAGCAGCGCTTGTACCTGGCATGAGTGGTTTCGGGAGCACAAAGACCCAGCTGAGGAATTTTGAGGGGCTCCTACAAGCCCCTGCTTACAGAGACACCTTGCCCACTCCCTGTTCCTTCACTGGGGCTGGCTGCGCCCATCTTGGCTTCTTTGTGCTGTGTGGGAGGACAGGTATGAGTCCTTCCCACTCCAGTGTGAATTAGCCCATCAGACCCTAGGGGACCCTGATGCCCACAGTCCTATAATAACACCTGCTTCATGGGTCTGCAGGAGGCATCATGAATGCCAAGAAGACCCAGGCTCAGTGGGCAGGCAGGTAGGCTGCGCTCCCAACGCACAGTCTGTGTTACTTTCCCCTGGTATCCCATGAGCATGCCGGGCCCTGTGCTGAGTCCTGTATCCTGTTGTTTCCTTGAACAGCACGCGGGGCCAAGATGTGTGCCTACTTCACAGGGGAGGTGCTTCAGCCCTGAGTGGCCAGCAGTGGCCTCGGCTGTCTAGTTCCCCCTCATGGGGCTGGGCTGAACCAGCAGGGAGCTCTGCAGGGAGCCGGATGGCAGAGGAGCCGCAGGCTGAGCCTCCTCCCAGGCTCTGACATAGCGGGCCCCGAGAGGAGGTCTCCTGGGGGGCGTTCTGAGTTGGGTCAGGGGAGGCTTCTCCCCTCTGGCAGCTGGTGACAGGAGCCAGGCTGTCTTCTCTGAACGACCTCACCTGGGACACCAGGATAAGGTTGTGGGCCCTGCACAGGGGCTGAAATCGGAATGAGGCAGGTCTCCGAGGGCGGGGTTTCAGGGAGCTGGGGTTCCCCGTCTGAGTGTGGCTGGACAGGTGTACTCGAGGGGGGAAGTGGGGAGGATCAGGGAAGGTGGGCCGGTCCCTGGGGCCTGTGGGGTCCCTGAGAGCAGCATGACTTTGCTCTGAATGAGGAGCGAGCAGCAGGAGGTTTTGAGAGAGCATGTGTCCTGACATATTTCCAATGATGGCAGTGTGCTGGGGACAGGCAGAGGCAGGCAGGGCGGAGGCCGGCAGTGGGACCCACCAGGGAGGTGGCCACGGAGTGGAAAACAGCAGTGAGAGTTGTAGTGCATTTTGGCAGGACGGCTGGTTGCTGATGGATCTGTGGGTATGAGAGGGAGGGAGGAGGGAGGGGTCTTGGAGGTTGCCGCTAGGTTACAGCGGCAGAGGTGCCATGCTGCCTGGCCACGGGGCCTCACTTTTCCCCCCATAGCAAGTGTTGGCTGGGCACTCTGCCCCTACTGAGGTTCAGGCAGCAGGGTGTGCAAGCCAGATCCCGGTCCCCCACTCCCACAGGAGGGTGCCAGCAGGAACATAAGGCCATCACGTAGTGGGAGAACTGGGCAGAGGTGGGAGGACCCACAGGTGGTATGCAGCTGGTGGGTGTGCAGGCCTCAGACAGTGACCAGAGGGGCAGCTTACCATGGCAGTGACTGGCCTAACACGCTTCTAAGGACAACTTGGCACGGGGGGATGTGGGATCGGGAGGTCAGCGGTCCAGGGAGCGCAGTGGGTGGATGGGGGTGGCATGGGGGTGGAAGGAGGTTGCTTGCTGCATTCAGGACTGACCAAGGGATCTGAGGGCTGGGGCAGCAGAGGAAATTCGGGTCTCAGCCCAGGGTCAGGCCCTGGGGTGCTGACTGAGGGCAGAAGAAGAGCTCAGAAGTGGAGCGAAAGGGGCAGGTGGTTGTCCCTGAGGTTCTGTGAAATGGGGGGTTTGGTGACATGGGGGCTTTGGCCAGAGCAGGGTTGGAGGAGCCTGTGGTGAGGAACTGGTGGCCTGCAGACGGGTAGGCACTGGCTGGGCCTCCCTGGAACCCTTGGTCTGATGGGGAAAGCACAGCCTCTTCTCTGGGAGCTCTGATTTAAGGGTCCAAGGCCTCCTGCAACCTCCCCTCAACTCAGGCAGGGAGGGGCTCCCTGCTTCTGGCACTGAGAGGGGCCCCTGCCCCAGCTCCTTCTGTCACCCTGGACCTGGGGAGTAGGGAAGAGCAGATATCACTGACCTAGATTCCTCAGGTCTGAGCCCAGGAGTAGGGGCCTGGATCCATGTCCCAGGTATTCCAAGTTTCTGAAGTTCAGACAAGAGGCAGCAAGTGGTCTCCCACATGTGAGAATGGTCACTCTGTGCTCAAGAAAGGAAGGACCTGCTTGTGTTGCAGAGATGGTCATAGGTGTCCCCTGCAGCAGGAAGGATTGCAGTCAGACATGGGGAAGGACTTCCAGATGTTGTGGGCATTAGATGATGTGTCCTAGAGGTCTAACTGAAAGGAGGAGGGCCAAGGGACCCTGAACTTTGCCAGGTCAGGGTGTGCCTAAGATACAAGTGAGAGTCCTCCGATCAGAGACCACAACCCACATGTTCTGCTTGGGGCCAGTCCTTGGCTGATGCCCAGGGCAGCCTGGAAGGCTCTGCAAATGGCATGGGAAACCTCCATTGATGGGGCTCTGCCCTGGTGTGGAATTGGCCTTAGGGAGGCCCCCCTCCACCTGGTCTCGGTATTAGGCCATCCTTGAGGGTCCCTTTTGGGTCTGTGTTTCCCAGTCCTGATTTCACAGCTCAGATGTTGTAGGCTTTGGTGGGGTGGAGGGAATGTGAGTTGGTGAGACAGATGAAAACTGGAATCCTTACCCTCCTACTGTCTTGCTGTGTGTTGTCCAGCAATCCTACCACCTCTCTGAGCCTCAGTTTCTATATCTACACAGCTGAGCTGTGGATTATTTCCAAGATTAAATAATAAAACGCACACAAAGGTGTTAATGAGATGGGGGAGGGGGCAAGGAGAAGCTTCCTGTCGATGTGCTGGAGATCAGGAGTTCGTGCGTGCTCCTGATTCCGGTCGCCAGGGCCTGCGGAACCAGGGGACACTGGATGGGGGAGAGGCCTAGGCCAGGGGGACTGCGTTGCCGTCCTGTAGGTTCTGATAGAGCCCAGCAGCTGCCCGCCTCCTGGGCTGCTAGCCCAAGCAGCTGGTTCTTGGGGCACCAGGGGCAGAGGCCTCCTGCTGCCCTCTGTGGCTTGAGGCTGCAGGGGGTAGATCCTGGCTGAACCCCTCAGCAGAGTGGGCAGCAATTTTCGCCCTCCCCTCCTCTGCGAGACTGATAAGCTAATTAGTCCCCAGAGCAAGAGCCCTGTGGGGCAGCCAGTAGTGTGGGCTCGTGTGCTCCCAGGAGGTGGCCGGCAGCGGACAGCCTGGTACCCTGCAGACCTGCCAGTGCTGTCTGGGAACCTGCCAGGCTGCAGGCCCCAGCCAGCCCGGCTGCCCTCCCCCCAGGTCTCAGGGTGCTGTCCCCCTCCTGACCCTCCCAGTAGCCTTCAGCTGACAGAAAAGGTGGGTTCCGGGCCCCCCCCTCCACACAGAGGAGGAAGGTAAGACAGTGTCCAGGCTTGGACCATGAGAAGTTGAGCTGGGATTTGACGCCAGGGCTGGCCAGCTGCAGACTCCTGCTCTGCAGACAGGAGGATGGTGGCCTCCAGGCCGGCTTGCTGGACTGTGGTCTGCTGGTTGATGACTTGGCCTGGCTACTGGCTCCCGGAGGGTAGAACCTCCGGTCAGGACCAGTCTCCAGAGCAGGCCCACTGAGCGAGAGGACGCAGATGCCACCACGGCCTAAGCAGCCTGTGCCCCGTGGCCGCCCCGGGCATCAGGTCTCCGGATGGCCAAGGACATGCTTGTCGTGGTGGGATGCCAGGGGGACCTGTGCTGTGAGTTGACAAAGCCCTGGTCCTCCAGGGTCTCTGAGCAGCTGGTCCTGGGAGGGCCTGCTCTCGAGGGGCCGGGGCTGCAAGGCTGCGGGACCACGGGAGACAGCGATGCAGACCCAGCCCCGCAGAGGGCAGGGAGGGCCACAGCTCCTAGGGGACCAGATCCTGTGGGGGACAGCATCCCAAGGGGACCCCCATTTGTATGGACCACAGCCCACAGGGGTAACGGTAGTGTCCTGTAGGCAGGATGGAAACCCAGGGCATCCACCCCGAGCCTGGGAAGTGGTCAACAGGTGCAAGTGCAAGGTCACTTATCTTCCGCCGTGGTGCCAGGCCAGGAGTGGTCCTTCCTGGGGTCGGCCATACAAACGTGGAAACGAGTGAGAGTGGAGGTCGGGGGAGGACGGCGCCTTGTCCCTTGCTGGGCGGGGACCAGTCTTGTCTGGGACGTGCCTTGGTGCAGGTGGGGAAGGGGCACCTGTGAGAAAGCATCACTGCTGCCCTCACCTGCTCCCTCCAATGCCCAGGATGATGTCAGCCTCATGCAGGCACTGGCCTCCCTAAGGACTCGGAGCCGAATGTCCCCCAAGCAGGGGGTGGACTGTTGCTTGATTGTAGGGGACTAGATCAAATGTGACAGCAGTGTGGCCTGTAGAGTTGGTTTTCCCAGGAGAGGAGGTGCCGGCCATGTGCAGCCTACAGCTATGTGTCTCCTGACACATAACCTTTGCCATTGCACTCCTGGGTCCTGTCCTACCACCTACAGGTCACCCCTCTGCAAGGACCTGCCCTGTGGCCCTCTACCCAGTGTCCGTCAGCCCCAGCTTATGTGGTTTGGAAATATGTGTTACTAACTCACTTGTCCTTGTCCCAGTGGCCTCTGTGAAGGATCCCGGGGACCATTTGTTGGGTGGGTGGGCTAGCGGCATTTTGGGGGGCAGACCATGCTCAGGGTACTGTGGTTGTGTGAGGGGTAGCGGGGCTGGGAGTCGGGACTGTGGTATCAAGCAGGTAGGGCAGGGGGTCGGCGGGCATTGAAGGGCCTCAGAGAGCGAGGGCAGCAGACCTCGAAGGAGTCTACATGTCCTCTGCTCCCGCTTCCACCGAACTCACCCCCTGCCCACATTGCTGACCCTCCACCACCACGGGGGCCAGTCCTGCCTGATCAGGGAACCCCTTCTGGGGAGCACCCCGTCCCCCGCCCCACCTTCCTCTGGTGTCTCCTGGGCTGGGCGCCATAAGCCTGTGGAGCCCCATGGCCCCACCGCTGAGTCTATTTAGGGGCTGTCAACTAAAATAACACCACACAACGTGAGAGTTGTGGGCTAGATTTTATTTGGGGCAAAATGAGGACTATAGCCCAGGAGACACCGTCCCAGAGAGCTGTGAGAAGCTGTTCTGAGGAGGCAAGGGAGAGCTCAGTATTACATGTGGTTTCAGTGAAGAGGGGGTTGTGTGCATGGTCAAGCACACACTAGGCAGAAGCTAGCTGCTGGTCAGGGGGAACGGTTGTCACCGTTGATGAATTTAGTGTTTTTCCAAATTGGAGGAGACACAAGAATTTGGGCTCATAAAGTCTCCTGAAAACATCTAACTATTTGAAGGCCTGTTCCACCAGTTTTCCCAGAGCAGAGAGCACCTCATTCCTGAACTCCTTTCAGGGTGTGTCGGAGGTCAGAGGCTGCAGTGGCTCACAGTTGAATCCAAGCAGAGTTAGATGGCAGGTGGCAACGTGATCCAGTCCTTGTCGAGGCAGATGGCGAGTGCCAGTGTTTAGTTAGCAAGATGCTCTGTCCATCAGCAAGCCTGGGGCTGCCCCTCCCAAATTCCGTTGCCCTCCCCCACTCTCCGCAAGGCAGCCAGGTGTGCAGGCAGGTGAGGTCTGAGCTCCTCTCAAGCCCTCGCAGGTACCCTTCTGGCTGAGGAAACCTGGAAGCCCTCAGCTTCTGCTGCCCGTGTCTGTGCCTCCAACACAGCCAAAGCCTGGAGGACCTGGCCTTGAGATCCGTGCCTTCCGTGTCCCCGTTGCAGTGACAAGCCTTGTCCTGATGGTTGTTAAGGATGGTCCGTCGCTCATCAAATGTCTGTCTGTGTCCCCAAGTCCCCAGGCTCTGCCCTCTCCCTGCCTGAACGCCGAGTTAGACTCCTTTGCACCCCAGACTGATGCCACCATTCCCCCACTCCCCACAGGCCCTCCCCCTGCCCTGGGGCAGGTCCACCTGCAGTCATGCTCCTCTCGGCTGAGCTCAGTGGCTTTGGTTGAAGGAGTGAGCAGGTGAGGGAACAGCAGGTGTGGAGGGGGAGGTGCCGGAGAGGGTGGTGAGGACCCTGGTTGCTGATCGCCCCCGCCCCGGGGGCTGACCTCGTGGCCTGGCGGGATTGGGCTGGTGCTGACATCCCCCACCACCCCACAACTAGTCTTATTCCTTTAGGTTTTGGAAAAACCCCCATCGTTACAAAGTAGTTTCTTTTTCCATTTTAGGGAATTGTATCTCTCTTTTGACAGTTTTGTTTGCTAGTGTTTCTTTCACGTGACAAAGGAATGGTTTTGTTCTTTGGAAAGGCAAGCCAGCCGAATGAATACTGATACTTAGGTCTAGGGCCAAAGAGAAATCAGTTTCTTCTACCACCAATTATGCTGTCGGCATGAAAAGCGTAAAAGGGGAAAACAGTCACCATTCATTACAGATCTTGAGACTCCTTAGTGGCTCATTGGCCAGAATAGAAGGAGTTACAGAGAATAGGAAAGACATCACCTAATGTTTTCTTGAAAAGGATGGCTTTTTGTACAACTACATACTCTATCCCCCAAATTCTTACATGTTGCTTTTATGGAATAAAAAGTTGAGTGTGTGAATATATATATACATACTTAAGTGTAATATATATTTTATAACATGTGAATACATGAATGGAACATATATACATATACACACATATATATGTGTGTGTATGTGTGTGTTGTATATATATGTACCCATACCATTGAATATCTCACAGTAATTAATGACCATGGAGAAAATTTTAATTTTCTCAGATAAAGATATCCTATAAATAGCTTTCTTTCTGGAATACAATTTTCAGAATGTTTAACATTAATTACACTAAGTGCAGGTTGATGGATGATTACACAGATCTTAGGAGCAATGATGAAGACGACTATCAGAAAAATCTAATTGCCTTATATTCATCCTAAATTAGACAGTTTGGTCATTTTACAGTTTATTAGTATGTAGCATCTTTCATAAAATTAGTAAATTGACTTTTCCAAGGATGTGTTGTGCTTGAATATCCTGAGGGTGAAAGGAACATTTGTTAACTATTTTCCCATGGCAAGAATATCCTGTAGGAGTTGCATTGGACAAATTAGTTGAATTTCAGCTTTTCTTTATCTACTGTGATTTTTATCTCCTTTTCAGATTTGAGGGACTTTTGCATATCTTTCTTGGCTCAACAACTGACAGGTGCATTGTCCAGCCATGGTTTTTATCCCTTTAATTATGGAATTGTTGCTATTTAAAAGAAGTCTCACACACGCGTACAATTCTTCCCAAACACATCACAGCAATACCTCATTTTTTACATGATGAATAGGAATAGTATGTCCCAGGACTTGTGAATAGTGAACACTGTGATGTGCTCTCTAAGTCAAACTGATGTCTCATTGCCACCCACTGAAATTCTATGTGTGCTGTGTTCTGCCTCTTTAGTTTTAAAATTTGCAGTCATTCCCAATGTATGAAAAGTTTCTACTCTCAGAAAAGTGTACATGTTCATTCATTTTTAGGGGTAGACATTTCACCAGCCACTGAAAGTAATATAAAACTAACGGAAAATGCAATCATTTCCCACAGGAGTTTGGATTTGTTGAATGATGTGTAAACATGCTGGCATGATTCCTGCCAGGGCAAAGCACCACAGAAGCCAACTTGTAACAGGGTGACATGCTCGTGCATTACCAGAGAACAGCTAGTTGGAGCTGGAATGGTCAGGGGCAGCTCTGTGACATTTCTGGGAGAGTAGAACCCAAATGGCCACCTAGTTTGTGGGCGTGTACAGACCATGGGGACTTGAGAATTATACTTAGCAACACGAATGTATCTTGTTTAGGAAAGTGAAGAGTTTGACGTAGATGAAGGAAAGGAGCTACACAGGAAAACGATGACAACTGATGACTAGGGCAGATTGCATTGCGGAGGCTCTTCAAAAAGAAATGTTTCTGAAAACCAAATCTAAAGATCCATTGAAACTCAGTGAAGGTTTTTTTTTTCTTTTCTTTTTTTAAATTTGTTTTATTGAGTTATAGTCAGTTTACAATGTTATGTCAATTTCCAGTGTATAGCACAATTTCTAAGTTATACATGAACATACATATATTCTTTGTCGCATTCTTTTTCACCGTGAGCTACCACAAGATCTCGTATATATTTCCCTGTGCTATACAGTATAATCTTGTTTATCTATTCTATATAGATACCTGGCAGTATCTACAAATTTTTTTTTTACATTTTTATTGATTCATAATCATTTTACAGTGTTGTGTTCAGTGAAGGTTTTTTGAGTAGGTGAGTGAAAGAGTAAAATTATGATTTAAGATAAATTGAGAGCAATGCTTACTAATATGTCTGCCCAGGATCGTTGATCAGCAGTTTCTCCAAAAATCTCTCCCAGGTCAAATCAATGGGGAAATACCGGGTGTCTTTACTCTGGGTTTTCTCTAAGACATTAATATGTTAATGGGCACGTTGATGTCCTAAAGGAAAAGATAGCATTTCCCAAACGTATTTGACCACGGAACACTGTCTAGGAAAACAATGCGGGGACCACGTATCCCATATACTACTGCCAGTGTGTCTACGAACTGATTTATGTAAGATGGGGACTGATGTATAATTTTAAGTCACTCACTTGATTTACAGCTTAATTCTTTGTTCCCAAATTGGTAGCAATGCAAGACCTCTCCATTTTCTCCATGAGTGTATGTGTGTTTTGGAGTCTTCTACTGCCAAGAAGTTAGGAGGTGGTGGGATGTGGAATGACGCTTACCTGGCCCTCTGTGTTGTCTGAGTACCCTGGGTGCCTGCTGAGCTGTCCTAGTTGCTGCCTGGTCCTGGGGAGCCGGCCTGCACACTGTTGCTGAGACCTGTCTCATCACATCCAGTGATGTTATTCCTTCCCTTCCATTGTGAGACTGATGGGAACAGTTTTCCCTGATCTGTTCCGTGTTGAGTTGCAAGAAGTTCTGTGTGACTCTCCCAGGCTCTGTCTTAGAGATGCGAGTTTGCTGTTCTGTGAGGGCTTCCTGATTCCTCTTGTTTTCTATGCAGGAAGTGGTGCACATGTCCTGTACACCTCATTGTTCTGGGCTTTCCCCATGAGATGCCCACCAGAATCTTCATGCATGAATTGTTTTTGTTTCTTATGAAACTGAATGTTAAAACTCATAGGCAACAAACAGCTCTGTTATTCCTCATATTCTTGTGTAACTTCTGTTCTCTGAGGAATGATCTGTCTCTTAAGACAGCTTAAGACGGAGTAAGATAGAGGCAAGAAATATGTGGGGGGAAAAAATCAATGATTATTTTATAGATACTCCCTACCAGATTTCTTAATACCCTGTAGAAAATGCTGCTCTAAAGAACGGAGGGTTAACAACTCATGAAGAAGAGTGGGTGCATGGTAGGAATGCTGTCTCGAGTCTTGAGTATCGTGTGTGGTCGATGACAGTCACAGCCCTCAGTGAGTGATGAGTAACTCATTGTCTTTGTGGTCCTTCGTGCAGCCCTCCCCTACATGGACTCATGAAAAGCATCTTGCTGTTGGGAACTCTTCCTCCACCGTATGAAGGCAGCCAGGCTCGCTTGCTGAAGAGATGGGGATCCGCCTAGAGCCAGCGCCAAGCAGCAGACACGTGAGTCAGCCCCAGCTGCGCCGCCCGCTGGCTGCAGGTGCAGAAGTGACCTTAGTTGAGATGCAGACTGCCCCGATGCGCCTCCACCAAGGGGTTAATATGGGCCATAAGCAGATAAAGTGGTTCTCTAACCCACTTTTATTAAATGAATATAAACATGGAGAATAGAGGAGGAAGAAAAGTGAAACAATATGTGCGGAATAAAGATAGAAGAGAAGAAGGGTCAAAGGTGATCATGGCCATTTTTGTTCTTCAGGGACTTCGAGAATCGTGGACAGGCATGTGTGCAGACCTGTGGTAGATGGGCACTTGGCCTCGTGCTGTCCTTGTGGGTTTGTGTAAATGACTGCCACTGTCATTCGTGTTGATTCCAGGAGTTCTGTTGTCACTGATGAATTCAAAAACAGTTATCTGGACTCCTCCCCCAGCCACAGCATCCTCACAGCAACTGCCCAGAATCCTCCCCTCCTTCCTGCCCTTCTCACTCACAGTCAACCGCTTTTCCCGCTCCCTTCCTGCCACCTTCTTTCTTCCTTCCAGGAGTTTCTAAAGTCAGTCACCTTTGTTCCTTCTGTTCCAGCATTCTCCAGTTACGCTGCACCAGTCCCATACAAGACCCTCCCTCTCTGCCCCCTCTCTCTCCCCCATCTCTCTCTCAAATGCAGACTCTTCACCCTGGAGTGTAGAGTGGAGTGTAGAGTGACTTGCCCAAGGCCACAGACCCAGTAAGAGGTGGAGTTGCCACCCAGCTCCCAGGAGAGCACAGCCTCTGGGTGGGATGCCCCATTGCAGATTCCAGGCAGCCGCGATCAGAAGAGAGAGCTCAGCCCTCCTCCCACATTAATGGGGGAGCTGGACAGATTCTTTCCATTCCCTTTGTGATGTAAAATCTGAAACCATTTCCTGTTTTTGGCTTGAATCTCAGACCATCGGTGCTGTCTGAGAGAGAGTACAGAGAACACTGGGGGAGGCCCTGCTCCCTGCCCCCTTCTCCCTGGTAATGAAGTGCTTGATTCAGTAGGTGGCACTGTGGTGCATGCGCTGAGCTTGAGGGATGAGGAAAATGCCCTCTCTCCTCCATTCTAGTGTTTTCCTTCACTAATAAGTTAGGAGACTTTGGGTGGGTCTTTGAACCCCTGGGTGCTTTCAGCTTCCTTTTGTGTAAAACAGAGATAAGCATATCTGCCTTTCTGGCTCTGCAGGATTCTGCTAAGGATCAAATCGTGTAACCCACACGATGATGCTCTGGAGTACACAGAAGCTCTTCATTTTGTATTTCTAGGTATATTTATATTCATTAGGTTTAAAAACTAACATGAATGATGAACTCCTCTAAAGGCATAGGAGAAGGAAGGACTCTTTGTGTCTTAGCTACCTATGTTTATCCTTAAGGATAACCATTTATTTGTTTTAAGGAAAAGACCTGGCTCTCAGTAAAGATGTTCATGCCTTTCAGGACATGAAATGTGCTTTGGATGCGCTTTGTTTAAATTTCACCCCAGGGAACCCAGTTCAGTAAACACTTCCTATGTGTAGGCCGGCAGCACCCGTAATCAAGGCAGTGAAACTTAACCTAACCTTCAGAATGAAAGTATACATAGAACCCTGATTAAATAAGTGTTATTTCCCTGCTGAGAATCTTGGCTGGGGCTCAGTTCTTACTGTAACGTGTTATGCAACTACTATAGAGAGCATGGGTAGGTCTCCTCTGTAGCAAACCGCATCTTTGATTACAGCAACACAGGGCTGGGAATCAAAGATTTGGGTTCTAGTCACTGTTCTGCCAGGGACTCACAGTGCAACCTTGAGAGTCACTCAGTCTTCCAGAGCCTCAAAACCTTCATCTTGTACGAGGGACATGAAGGGCTTGCCCTCTTTGGCTGCCCCTCCCCCACCACAGAGTCCAGATTTTTGAAAACATCTACTAATCTGCATTTATTCCCTGATAATTAATTCATTTCCCCAAGTCTAAAAATCAAAGACATTTGTAACTGGTAGCCAGAGAGTCTGACTAGACTTACATAATCAGAGTTAACACACTGAGCTGAGATCATTTCAGGTGGAAGCAGAGGAGTGTGACGTTTAGTTTGTCATGAAGCTTCATGGTGGGTGGAGGGGGTGTGTTGGGCTTTTTGCAATATTGACAGTAACTCACCAAGTCCTGTCACTGCCTGTGCCCAACCCCGAAGGTCTGTATAAAGGGGTGGGAATCACCCAAGTGCCCACTTACTCCGGGTTTCATCCAGCTCTAGGAATCTCAGATGCATTTATCCTGGGGATTTAGGAAAGCACACCACCTCCAGCGTCCCTGGCCTCAGGACGCTTCCATTCTAGTGAAAGGGGAGACAGACAAAAACACCCCAAAATATTAGGTGACCCATAAGGTGTCTTAGAAGGTGATAAGTGCTTCAGAAAGAAACACAGCAGAGGAAGGGGGTGAGGAGTGGTGGGGCAAGGCTGCAGGTGATGGTCAGGGTAACATCTGAACAAAGGCTCAAAGGAGGTGAGAAAGCAAGGCACGCATGACTAGAAGGGAAACAGCATTTGAAGCTGAGGCAACAGTAGATGCAAAGGCCCTGAGGTGGAACATGCCTAGCATGCTCAGAGACCGGCAAGAATGCCAGAGAGGCGGGAGCAGAGTGAACCTGGCAGGTAGTCAGAGATAAGCTCAGCAAGGTGAGGAGGGCTGCTCTTGTAGGACTACCGGCCAGTGTGAGAGCTTGGCCGTTACTCTGAGTCATGCAGGAGCCATGGAAGTGTAAAAGGGAAGAACAAATCTGATTCCAAGTTGGGTCTTTTTCTTTTACTTTAACCTTTCAGAAAAACTGTACGATATGCATACAAATTTGAGAAGTAGAAAGCTGAACAAGATGAATTGGTTTTCTTTACTTCTGAGAGTATTTAATATGCTGATGCTAATGCTTCCAATAGGGTGAGTTTAATGTGCAGAGTTTGCTAAACATCTGGGGCATGGAGCCCTATTCATCCCCTAGAGTAACACCTCTCCTTGAGAAACCTCGATCCAGACCACAGGAACAGTCTTAGGACTACAACGTGGTAATTATCATTAAAAGCAGGAAGATTTTCTATCCAAAATGGATTGTTTGGTGTTCTTGCCTGGAGACAGATGAACAGATGAGATAGTGTTACTACTTTTAGACACCAGTTTAATGGTTCTTTCCGTTTAGATTAAATTCAATCAATGAGTTTCTGAGCTACAACTATGTTGCAGACCCAACTGTCTGGTTTAGATACCATTTGCATCTTCAGGAAGTTCTCAGAATTCCAAGCAGGAGACAAAACACATGGGAACCCTTACTTGCCATAAGTTTTGATAAACGCATTTCCCAGTGTATCTACAAAGATGATAGGAGAGGAAAGTTTAGGGAGAGAAAATAGCAGAGAAGATGGACATAGGGCAGATCTCAGAGCCAGCAAGCGTGGGTTTGCGTTTTACTTCGCCATTGCAGATGTGCGACATCTGGGGAGGTTGTATAGCTACTCCAAGCTCACAATGTGGATTAAATATCACTGCAACTCAGGGTTGCTTGGGAGGGTTAAAGGTCATAAATGCATGCCCAAGCTGGCTTGTTGTAGGTGCTTAGTCAGTGGTGGCTTAACCAATTCTGTTGATGGCAATAACAAATGAACACAGCTATGCCAATGACATTCCTGCCTGGAGAATATAATAAGGTTGGTTTCAGAAAACTTATTGAGAGGTATTGACATTTAATTTGCTCCCAAAATAATGGCTGTGAAGGTAAATAAGAAGATCAATTAAGAGGACAAGGGAAGGAAATCACACTGGGGCTTTCGGCATGAGTTAATGCCCGGCTAGATTGTGAAGACTCTTATGCAGAAAGATAAGAATTTGAAATAGCTGATGCATACTTTGGGGGTCCCACTGATGGCTTTGAAAGTAGCGGCATAGTCAAGTTCTATAAAGATGCACTGGGACGACCCTCTCTTGCTGAGGTGTAGACTGAGCTCTCCACACCTGCTGACCACTCAAGAGCTGGTGATGAGTCTCGCTGCCCTGTGTATGGCCCACTGAGCTTTAAATTTGTCTAGCACCCACATTGGGTGATTCTGGGCCCAGATCCACTCCAGCTACCTCCCTATACTTTAGAAAAAGTGTTTTCACATTGTGCTGTCCAGAATTTCAAAGTTCATTGGAGACCGTTAATTCAAGAGTTCCACATCAATTTGATTCTCATCTCTTGCCATTTAAAGATACTTATTCTGATCAACTTGCAATAAACACACATAAACACACAAGCACGCACATACACATGATTCAGGTGTTTTCTGTGCCGAGTGATAATCGTCTAGGTCCCGCCAGCAATGTCAAGGTGGGCTGCTAGACTAACACATTCTTAAGCAGGTCTCAGATTAAAGCTTCTCCCACAGGCTTTGGGAAGTATCTTAAATTCTTATTGCTAGATCAGTGATTAGTACAACGACAGCTCAACACCATTTCTTGTTTTGTATTTTATTTCTTTTAATTTTATTTTACTTTAGTACAGAGCTTCATATATTTGTTCAAGTGAAATTGTTTGAGCAAGTATGCTACTATTTATCCACTTGGATTAGGATTTCCCTGATCATTCACAGCCGACACAAAATGTAGAAATTGAATTCCTGATGTGCATATGACCACACCTGTCATCCATAATCCTGATTTAAAATTTTTGTGTTTTTCAAGACGTTCACTTTGGGTTGAATTTATGACGTGAAAAATAAAAATTTAAGTCCATAAATAGGTATCATAATCTGTTTCACGTGTTAGGATTCCACATTAAATTTTAGTTGGAAAGAAAGGAAATTTTCTGCTGTAAAAGGAAAGTAGAGAAAACCATTGCCCTAGACCATACTTCTTTTCTGATACCTGTGACTAAAAGTTTCCCACTGTGGAAAAGCAGGGAGGGAGAGGTGATGATGGCCGAGTCTGTGCATAGCAGCGCAGACTCCACACGTGAAGGAGGAGGAAGGCAAAGGGTCAGTTACTTCACCATCGAATCCCTGAATGCGTGACGATCTGTTCTCTGTGTATTGAGGGAGAGAATTTGATTTCTCCTATTGTTGTTGCCCGAAACCTTATGACTCTGTATTTTACCAGTGACACTAATCAAGAGAAGAGGAAAATGTGCCTAGTTATTTATTTAACACACACCCACACACTCACACACATGCACCCACACAACTTCAGATCAAAAGCAGCCTAAATGTGCTTCTGTGCGATAGGACCACGGATGCACTGAGAGGACCACACAGGGGCAGGCACAGTTGTCTTGGTTCATGCATGATGCACATCAGAAGTGAATAATACTGCAGCAAGCTGTTTCCTCCTGGAAAGTGACATTCACAGGTCTCAGTAGGTGAGGGTTTGTTCCTGGCTTTATGCAGCTTGGGTGAGTGAAGGCTGGCTTTCCAGGCTCCAACCAGTGGTATTTATGACAAAGCTAAGATAACGATGCTTGAGAGATTTTTCAAGCACTATCACCATTTTAGAGCCAAGTTGAAAAATATCCAAGTTATTCTTCCCATTATACAGATGAAGAAGAGAAGTTGTGCAGACCTCAGTGATGACTGCTTGTCTGCACTGGCACAGGAGTGGAAAGACAGATAGAAAATCAATTTTCAGGTCTGTACCCATTAGTGATTGCTTTTGAATGAGTTATTAACCCCACTGAGCTTTAATTTCTTTATCTGAAACATGGGGTTGAAATACCTGGTGACTGATGATCACCTAGAAAGACAGGAAGTGCAATGACAGTGATTGAACTCTCTACAGAGAGTCAAGGGCACAGGTGGAATTAGAAAAACACGCACTTCCTTCCCGATATCCTCCTCTTTCTCATATTTCCAGGCTGAAAAATATCATGAGTGCGCAGTGTTGTCTGTGAGGATTAAAGGATATAAATTCCTATGTAAGCTGGCAAGTGGTAGATACTTAATAAGTGGTGGTCAATGGTGTTCTACTGGTGGAAATGTTATATGAACAAAGAAACCCAACGCTATTTCTTACCATCTGGTACAGGCCTGTGAGGGATACCATGTAATGTGACATCTCATTCCTTCGCCAGATAGGAGGCTCCTTGCTGGATGCTAGGCGTGAAGTTCTGGGGCAGAACGGGGTTCAGTGTTAAACCTCCTTCTCAAGACTGGGCGGGAATGTCCAAAGCTTGTGACAAAGGTGGGGTCTGAGCCAGACTTTGAGGGAGAGGAGAGAGTAGGGTGAACAGCAGGAAAGGAGAAGGCACTTCGGGGAAATGATGGATCCCTGGAGATAAAGAGATGACTTTGTGACGGGGCGTAGGGAAGATTCTGAAGTGGCCACAGAGAAGGGCAAGTGCCCAGAAGAGGACATGGGGGATGTCCCAGCACATGTGGAGAGCCCTTAGAACCCAGCTGGGGACTTAGGCTTCATTTTATAGGAAGCAGGGGACCCCAAGATGATTCCTGAGCAGAGAATTGTTATGATGGAAAAGAGTCTGGTAGACAGTGGAGAGAAAGCATTCTGGGTGGCTTGGAGAATAGAGACTAAAACCAGAGAGGCTAGCGAGTGAGTAGTTGCATTTCAGGAACATGGTGATGGGGACATGGACCAGAGCACCTGCAGCTACTGTAAGGAGGAACAAGAGACCTAGATGCTGTGGGAAGGAAAGTGAGAGTTTCAAACACCGTGCAGTGGAAGGGACGTCCTGTGTAATGAGGTCGTGTCTTTTGTTGGTCCAGGAACATGGCACAGAGGAAAGGAAGCTGGAAATGCCATCAGAATTGCAATCAATTGATTTATGCAAATGTGTAATTTCCCCTTTGTCTTCCCAAAAGGGAAGACTTATAATTTGCACAAAGGTGTTATTAATATCTAGAGCTTGGGAAAACAAAAGCGATGTTTAAACCTCAGACTTTTAAGTCTTCTAGTTTGCACTGCTCTCTGCCTTACTAAATTCACCGCACTGGGCACTGATGTTCTGCAAGCCTCTCTCTCCACTCACTTTTCCTCTTGATAAAACATTAAATCAGTGCATTTCCCACCCCACCACTACCCCTCCCTTTTCCTGTCTATGAAGAGTTTTTTCTGGTAACTGAAATTCTGTTTAAATATGATAGAGTTCTCAAGGGAGCAATGGCTGCAGTTACGGTATTTCAAATCGTTAGATTTTGAGACTTTAAGTGGTTAAATAGGTGCCTGTTAGAGTTTATAATTCAAAATGCTTTCATCGTGTGGGCGTGGGGCAGAGGCAGACGGAGGGCAGGTTCACTGGGGGGTGAGGAGGGCTTAGCCTGGGCTCTCTCTGGAGGCTGTGCTGGCGGCTCCAGTTAAATCTTAAATGCGCATCTAGGAACTTGCGAATGGCAAGTGTGTTTGCTGTTTACTCATCCGAGCCATATTTTGTATTTTTGGCCCCCTTTGCTGGTGCTGTTGGAATGGTTAGTGTGTGAGTACGCGTGTGGAAAGAAGGCCTATGTATGGGAATTACAGGGGCATGGGAACTACATTTGGGCAAGAATATTCCAGGTGTTTCTCAAACTTCTTTTTTCACCATCAACCCCCATCTCCCATCCCCTGAGGCCTCTTTGACATTTTTTTCCTTATTTCCCCCATTACTAAATTTCAGTATCAAAGACATGCAGTATATTAGTTTATGTACTTAGTGTATATCTGTACTTTAGCCATAAAAAGAGCAATTATTTCTGCTTTCCCAACCAGTTTTCTCCCCCTAGGAGAGAGATCTTCCCTGTAGAGTGTGTATGTTTCATTGGAGTAGAAACTGTTAGGTGTCTCCATCACGTGCTGTATTGATGGTAACTACAAAGAGATGAATAAACTCAAAGGAGGGGCAGTGGGTTGAATAGTGTCCCCAGAAGGATATGCCTCCATTCTCATCCCCGAACCATTGACTGCTACCGTATTACCAAAGGGGTTGTCTTTTTTACCAAACACCAATTCTTTAACCAAATTTGCTAGTAGAATTAAACTAAGACTCCAGGGATAAGATCATCCTGGGTGGTCAGTGTTGGCCCTAAATCCAAAGACAACTGTCCTAATAACAGACACAGGGAGGAGAGATACAGACACAAGGGAGAAAGGCCCTGGAAAGATGGAGGCAGAGACTGGAGGGACGCTGCTGCAAGCCGAGGGGTGCTTGGGGCCTCTAGAAGGGATGCGTCAGGCTACTGGGAAACCTCCCCTCCTGGTTTTAGAAGGAGCCCCATCCTGCTGACACCTGGATTTCAGGCTTCTGGTCTCCAGGACTAAGAGGGAGGAGATTTCTGTTGTTTTAAGCTACTCAATTGGTGGTAATTTGTTACAGCAGTCCGCTGTAACAAATTATATAGGGGAGCATGGTCAACTGTCCATCAGAAAGTATGAGGAAATCTCTAGATGACATGGCTTTTGAGCTGGATCTAGACGAGTAGGAGTTTGGCAGGTAAAGAAGAGGAAGAGGATTTAGCAGAAAGAACAGGACATGGAAATAGATGAAAGGCAATGAGGACGTGGAGGTACTCACTCCCCGCTTCAGTTGTCCCAGACCTACACAGAGATTTGAAAGACCTGCAGAGTTTAGTGCTGGACCCTTTTTAGTCTCTGTTGTATCCACTGAAGTGAGCTCATCCTTCTCACAGAATCCTTCTACATGTTGGTGACTCCCAAATGTATATCTTCAGACCTGCCCTGCCCCCCGCAAAGGAGACTCATACCCAACTGCCACCTGACGTCTGAATGATCTTGGTTACTGACCTCTAATATAGACCCACTTTAACTCTGAAATCTGGGTAGACAGCAGCTTCTACATGTGTCCCCGCCCTGAGCGCGCAGCCCCGCCCACAGGCCACGAGAGCCAATCCGCGCGCGCTGCCCAGCCCCTCCCCTGCGCCCTCTGCCCCGCCCCTGCGCCCTCCTCTGCCGCGCCCCTCTCCCCGCCCACCCAGTGGTCATTTCATCAGGTGCGCAGGCGGCAGTTGGTCGAGCGGGTGGCGGCTCTGCGGGTCTCCCCGGGGGCGCCGGCCCTGTTCCCACCCGCCAGCGGCGGCGGCGGCGGCGGCGCGGTCCCTCCGCATGGCGCGGCGTGGGCCGAGCGGCGGCCGCGGAGCTTAGTGTCCGGCATGGCGGCGGCGGGCGCGGGCCCCGTGGCGGTCCGCGGGCAGGTGCTCGACGTGGGCCGCGCTCCAGCAACCTGCGACCTCGGCGAGGGCTCCTAAGGCGTGCTGTGGTGAGTGTCCGCGCCCGCCCGGCCTCGGCGGACGCAGCTGCGGCGTCGGGCCCGGCCCCGAGACCCCAATCCCGAGCCCGGCCCCGACCCCAGCCGGGCTGCCCCGCCGTCCGTGCGCGGAGGGTGTCGCGGGGAGGGGGAGGGGCCGGACCGCTCGGACTGCGGCGCTGCTCGCGGCGCTTGCCTGGCTTCCCTGGCTTCCCTGGCGGCTCTCACTGGGCGCGGGGAGTGGGGCGGGGCGCGGGGGGTGGAGTGGAGCCCGGCACCCAGGGACCCCCCAGAACGGCAACAAGGCTCCCCAGCCCCGGGTGCTGGCCTCGCGGCCTAACCCTTGACGTCCCACTGTGAAGCCGCGAAGCCCTTCAGATGCTTGCAGCGGCAGCCGTAGTCTGGAAAGCGGTTGGCAGGGGCGTGTGTGCACAGCCCTGAAATCATTGTCTTGTCTGCCCCCCTCACCTGCGTTTTCCGCGAACGGCTTTGGTTCAGCACCTTCCGTGGCGCCAGTGGAAATTGCCCATCACGGCCGGGCCCTTAGAAGGAATTAATGCTTAAATGTGTACTGAGAAAAGTCCTCAGTTTCATGACATGTCAGTTGAGAAGTTTTTTTGTTCTTGGTATTTTTACATCTGTTAACAATTTTTCCTAGCCTTAAGTTGATTTAGATCTGATAACTTTCTATCACGACTGTCAACTTACGTGACATGTCTCTCTTAGATGAAATGTCAAGTCTTCTTAGTGTAATTTTTTTTCCCTTTCTTAAGTAAGATCCAAGTACAAATAATGGATTGGAATCCTGGGTGCACATGATAGCTTTTAATCTTCAGGTTGATGATATTTAATATAAGTTTAATCTATATTGTATTTAATTAGTATTTAGTAAATGTTGGTTAACAGTGCTGGGTTTATAAAGGATTTCTTGATTGAGATATTAATGATATTTAAATAACTGATATATTTACTTATTTAAAATTTTTCTAATTGAGATGTCAGTTACAATGTGTCAATTTCTGGTATACATAGTTTCTCATACATATATATACATACACGTATATTTGGCTTCATATTCTTTTTCGTTAAAGGTTACTGTAAGACATTGAGTATAGTTCCCTGTGCTATAGAGAAGAAGTTTGTTTTTTGTCTATTTTTATTTTTTATTTTATCTTCTTGATTTATTGATTGAAATGTTAATAACATTTGAGTCAGTGATATTTTTTAAAGCTTGATGTTTCCAGAAGGACTTAAAGATTTTGAGGAAGAAAATTTTTTTTCATTTTCTGAATCTGTTCAGTAGGAATTTTGCCTTTTCTGTACAAAGTTCTTTCCTAATCATTATGTAGAGGATATAAAGAGTGGAGTCTGAATTGAGCCTTTCCGAGTGGGTGTGGTTTTGAAAGGAAGACAGTAAGTGCAAGTGACCAATCTAAGCTGTGGAATCCAATCCTGGAAAAGGACTTACGTGGCAAATTGTGGAGGACTCTGTAGGCAGAACAGAGTTTGATTTTGTATCTGTGCAATGGAAAAGCATCAGAGTTTTTGAGAAGAAGCAGGCACATGATCAGTTTTGAGATTTTTTGCAGAACCTACATGAACACTGGTGGAAATGACAGGAGAAAACTGAGGTGGAGAACCAGGCTTTGTGACCTTCTGGAGGTGAAGTGATGTAGGGGCATGGAAGATGGAGACGTTAGAGTCAGTAACGGGCTCTTGTCAGAGGAGTAGTGGACTTTTCATCATGGCAGGTATGGGATGAATCAAAGGATGATGAGGTCTTAACAGGGTAAGATGCTGAAGAGGAATTTGGATTTGGGAGAGATTCTAAGACAGGACCTGGTGATGTGGTATGGGGAAGGTTGTTAGTTCCAAGGCTTCTAGCTTAGGGGCATGGTGGTTCCTTTCTGTAACATTCCTTGTTAGAGGAGGAATGCTGTAGGCAGAGGAGGTTTGTTAAGGAGAAATAGTTCTGGTTTGGACTCGTTAAGTTTAGGATGCTGTTGGCCCTTTAGGCTATATCCAGAAGGCATCCTGAAAATAAGAGGGACGTAGGATCTGGAGATGAAAATTTGTGTAAGTGGTAGTCTGGTGTGGATGAACACAGATTCTTATTTGAGATCATAGGTTAGGTGCAATTGCATGCATAATATTATGCGTGTTTATCTCTTTAGTAGAGAATTTGTAGCGTTCAGTACATTTTCAAAGTGTTCATTATCCCAGAGAGATTAAGAAGCAGTGAGACAGAACAAAAGAGCGAAGAAGGAACCTTGGCAAGCAAGTAGTTTTTAAGAGGTGGGAAAAGGAAGAGGAAGCTGAGGCCTGGTGAGATGTGTAAGACTTGGGGAAAAGGGAAAAATGATATGAAAGAGAGAAGTTCAAGTTGTATGTTTCATCATCTAATTAAGTATCTATGTTGGATAAATTCAGCTTGAAACATGGTCTGAATGTGACTGAGAGGTTGTGAGGTCATCTCCATAGAGATCGTAATTGAAGCCTTGAGAAGGGGGAAGATGAGAAAAAACGTGTGAGCTGAGATGAGCTGAAGGAATGCCTGACTTTAGGTGTCCAGAGCGGGCAAGCTACAGAGGAGGAGGTGTGGTCGGAGACCAGAGACCTGGGAGTCCACATTGTCAGTGGAGCTGGGGGACACAGTGGTCGCTAGGGATCGGTAGTGAGGACTGTAGGGAGCACGGTTCAGCGGGAGGACAAGCTGTTGGGTTTGTTGACGTTCAGCTCTCCTAAAAACATAGTTTTAACCAAAATTCCATTGTGCTGACATTCCTGATGATACAGTGTCTCATCCTGTTAAGGTGTCTCTGACTCTGGCAGGCTAGTCAGAACTGCCGTTTAGTCAGCGCTTTGTTACTTTTGTTTTATTTTAAGCAGATACTAATCAGTCCTCTTCCCCACGCTGCAGGGGTCATTCCTTTCAGTAAGTGGAAATTTGAGACCCAGCGAGGTTACTTAATTTGCCCACAGATACCCAACTAGGAAGTGGTAGAGCATCTGTCTGGTGAACCACTAAGTGATACTCAACCAAAGATCAGAGTTTAGAAAATACATGCTTTCAGTAGTAGAAAATACCTATTGTCTGCTTTCTGTGTGATTTGCTTTGTTAGCCTTTTACAAAAACCTTTCATGCAAAGTCATTCACTTCGAATTCATTGAGCACCAGTTCCCTGCGAGGACTCAAGGGGCGCCTGCCCTTCAGTAGCTCCTGCTGCAGACAGCGGGATGCAGTTGGGCGGGAGCACGGAAGGCCCGTGGGGAGGGCTGTGAGGGCAGAAGGCAGAGGTGGCGTGGGGCTGCCTGTGTCTGGTTTCACAAACCTTGGCGCTGGGTGTGGATGTACGTCGGGAGTTTGCCTTGAGACATGCTCTCCAGGTAGAGCAGAATGCACATGCCAGGGCACAGAGGTCTGAGCGCGGCGCATCCGGTCAGGGAAACCAGGAGTTGTCCGGGAAGGGAGGGTGTGGGTGGGCACCTTGGGGAGAGGGCTGGAGAGGAGGCAGCTGGGATGGGCAGGGCTGAGTTCTGAAGGTCTTTGTTTTCTGAAGAGCTGGGACTTGAGTTGGTAGGTGAAAGCTACTGATGCCCTTTTCCTGCTGGCTCCTCATCCAATTTTGTGTTTCCCTTGTTGTCTCTCTTTGACTTCCTACCCTCTGTGCTTGTTCTCTCTTCTTTCTGGTTACATAGGGGTACTCAGTGGGTGTGATTTTCCCCCCGTCTCCAGGGGCATTTTGACATGTATGTGGATTTTGTTTTGCTTTTTGTTGTTACGTTGATTGGAGGTGTTATTGGCCTTCGGTGTGCATGTCGTGGAAGTGGACATGCCCAATGACCCACGTGCAGTGTGCACGCGGCAGTCAGTCCCTGCACCGGAGGAGCGTCCTGGTAAGATGCCAGTGGTGTTCCCCTCCAGCCCATCCCCAAGAACGGTTGGGCCCTGGGCAGGTCCTGCCTCCCTCTGAGATTCATCTCCTCCATGACCTTGCCCTTGTTACTCTCTGCTTTAGCCCTCCCCCAATCCCTCCCCGGAACTTTGCTGGGTTTTGGTACCACCTGTTTGAAAGGGAGGACCAGCAGTAGTATAAATCCTCTACAGACACTCCGGACCAGATTCTTAGTTATGCTGGTTTAACTGTTAATGTAACTTTTAGTAAAAAAAAAAAAAAGTCTCTTGTATGGTTTTTGGAGCTCAAAGATGTGAGGAGACCATCTCACATGAGCAACGGAACATCCAGAGTTTCTGAACAGTTTCGAGTGCAAGTAAAATGCAGACAGAATTCATTTTGGTGTCAGTAACATCCCTAATAGTGCGCTCCTGGTGGTGGCTGTAATTGGCTATAATATATATGCCGTTCTGCTGAATTTAATTTGTATGTTCTCAGTTCTCAAGCATAAGTAAAAAGGTGTTTTTGAAAGGCATCCAAGTTGAGTTTTCCGGGAACTCTATATAGTTTATTCCTCACCTTACTCGCGGTAAGGTACCTGCTAAGTAGAAAACAACCAAATTCCCCGACAGACATCTCCAGCTACCCGACCCCGCTTCCAGCCTGCTCTGCCCCCCCCCCCCCCCGCCTCACCCTGAGATGCTCTTTCTTCCTTTTTGCTTCGGTTTCCCCTTTCACTTCTTAGGGCTCCCATACATTGGAAAGCCAACAGGATAGATGTTCTCCAAGTTCTCTCTCAGGTGCACAGTCTTAGGGCAGGCTCTGGGCTCTGAAGCCGGCCGTGGCTGGTGGGAGCTGGGGGTGGGGTGTAGGGGTGAGGTCTGCGTGGACTTCACCGTGACCAGCGGACTAGCATTAGTTGCAAGCTTGACTTAGGTGCTATGGTTTCAAACTCATTTTCATATTCACCTTTGAGGTTTGTTTGTTGTTTTTTTTTAGCTAACAGATAAGGAAACTGGGTCTCAGGTAACTTGTCTAGGGTTCAGAGCCAGTAAATGTACAGCAGAACTGAGATTTGTTTAGACTTCAAAACGAGTAATGTCTTTTCCCCTGAACTACTATAGACTTTTAAAAGGCTTGTTAAGGCCTTGGCTTTAGGTTCCTTCTAAAGAGTTTCTTTTCATTTCTCTTTTTTATTGCACTTACCACAGACACAGGTCTAGGACACTCTTTTTTTTTTCCAGAGTTTATTGATAAATCATTCAATTTTAAGTGACCCTCCCCATTTTTGTGCATCTAGAAAACTGAAAAAGGTGGCTTATGCACAAACCTGTTTTTAAAGTGGGTTATTCTTTTTATCGTAATTAAATGAAGATAAACCACCTCTGAGCAGTTCCTGCAGTTAGCAGATACTTTTCTTTTGTCTTACATATGCCCCCTAAAATAATTTTAGAGACTTTGAAGCCGTAACATGATTTCCCCCCCTATGTAAGAATTATATAATCTGTTGTAAGACATAAAACTATGGTTGAGAAATGAAAAATGGGTGACACATCCTAACCCAGAAAGTGAAGTTTATTTTTTGGCCAGTCAGAGTCTTCTACACACATTCAAACTTTGTCGCTGTAGTTTGCATTTTGTGCTGGCACTGATGGATTTGTGGTTTCCAAGCCCAGGCACTCCCAGAGCCTCCTGCCTGGCTGCTGGGGGGGCGATGGTGGTGGCGTCCAGTGGAGACTCTGAGAGTTCCCTTTGAGGCGGCCTGGAGGCGCCGGGCACAGGGGGAGTGTGAGACTGCCACTGCTGCTGACTGTCCGGGTCCCACATCTGCAGTTTGGACTTTATTACTTCAGGTTAACGAGCTCCCTTCAGATGCTCATCCCTGTCTTTATACCATCCTGGTTTTCTTTTAAATTGACCAAACAGCAAGCAGAAGGAGGCTGTCCCTTGTTCTCTGCTTTTTATTTTAGAACAGCCAAATCAACATAGTATAAAATTCATAAAATTCAAATGTTCAGTTCACTGCATATTTATCTGGTGTTTTCTTCACCTATGATAGTTTGAGATTCATCCATGTTATTACCAGGACAAGTAGTTCTGTAGCTTTTTGTCATCAAACAGTAATTAATTGGATGGCTTCAGTAGATTATGGACATTTGGAATGTGTCCAGTTTTTGTTGTGAATAATTGTGCAATGAACATTCATCTCTAAGTTCTTATGTGGACATACATTTTCACTTCTTTTGGGTACACGGGTAGAGTTGCTGTGAGCAAGTGATGTGTGTGTGTTTTGGGGGAGGGGATGGTAAATGATTTTATTTTAAAGCATAATAAGACTGCAGGTTAACTTATCAAACAAACATGAATACCCTGTGCACTGGCCATTGTGCGGGCACTGGAGCTGGGTGGAGACCAGACCTGGTCCCAGCGCTTGCAGGAATTTACTCTCAGAGGGGGAGGCGGACTATCCTGCACACATGATGCTTCAGCCACTGCTAGGTGCTGTGAAGAAAACCAGAACGTGATTAAAAGAGTAGAGAGTGGAAAGGGGAGGCCGTGATTTTTTTTCCTGTAATAAAAATGTTTTAAATGCTGTGTATTTAACAGATTTTTTCAGCAATCTCAAATGTATAGAAATAGTGTAAAGAGAGTATAAAGAAGGTTTCTCTCTGTGTCATGAGAGTGAGTTCCTGCTACAGTGCTCCGTCTCCCCAGCACACCACACGCGGCACCCCTGTGGGACCGTAACACAGCCGTGCGCGTCAGGCAGGGAGCGCCAGCCAGGACTGCTTCCTGCCCTTCGGCACATGCTTGGCAGGCACATGTTGCACGTAGCCCCTGTCTCCTTGGTCCCCTTCAGGCCAGAGCAGTTCCTCACACTTCCTTTGGCTTTAATGCCTTGATACTGTGTCAGGTTGATACGTTTTAATTCTTAAAGAAACCACCAAACCACTTTCCAGAGTACCATTTTACCCTCTGTCAGCAGGTGTCAGGTGTTTCAGTTCTTTACCTCCTTCCCAACACCTCCTTTTGATTCTGTCCCGTCTGGAGAGGGTGTGAGTGGTACAGCATGTGGTCTCGCTCTGCCTCTCCCTCATGACTATGACAGTAGTGTGTCTTTATGTGCTTACTGACCAGTTGTGTATCTGGTTTGGTGACGTGTCCTCTCATGTCTTTCACCCGTTTGAAAATCCTCATCTCTAATTTGACTACAGAGATGCAACCAGTGAGGGAACTGTTAATAACTGGCAAATCAATTCATGTTAAAAGCCCAAAATTAAACCCTTGAGAAAAATGACTGTTTTCTATGCTGTACGGATAAAGTTGGGACTTCCTAATACTGCTGTAGCAGAGGACTAGTTTACCTCGACGGATTAGATGATTGACACGTATTTGACCGAAGAGATTCTAAGCCAGTGGCTGGAATGAATGCTCCTGCTGCCGTGTTGTCATTGGGAACAAATGTATAGTGAGAGAATGTGGCGTTTCAGGGAGAGGGAAATTCTTAAATAGAACTGATGAAAAGTAATTCTGGAAGAAAACAAAGCTTAGTGCAGTCTTATTTATAGAACAAGTAGTGTTAACTGAACAGCTAAAGAAAATAAACAAAAATACATTTCTACAGTTAATATCTAAATCGCCACCGATCACAGGTCAGGCTTGCAAAATAGAGAATAAAACCTGCAGGATTCACCTGGGTCACGAGGATTTATGCTGAGTCAGTGATTGAGGTCAGGGGACTGCTGTTACTGATTGCTTCAGTAGGTATGGGAGAGTGTTGAGTTTGGGGCTTGTTTGAAATTTCCTTCCCTTTTCAGTCTGTCAGTGCTGAAGCCATCCTGAAGCTTGTATTTCCCTCATTGCATCATCTTTCTCTCTGTTCCGTGGTCAAAGAAGATGCTTTTTTTCTTTTTAAAGGATCAATATACTGCTTTCCCGGGTGTTAATTTTTACAGTAGGACCATATAGGCCTATAAAAATACCTGCTGTTATGTTTCAGACCAGTGACACACCGTTTGATAGTAGTGCTAGGTAACGTTTTCCAGCTGTTTCCGGGAATGTCCACCTCTTACTGAGCCATTCCACCTGTTTTGTATTTTGCTAATGTTTTCAAGCATCCTTTCAGGACAGCTCTGATCCCGTAATATTCAAATGATGATAAAGGTGATATTCCTTAGGGGTGTTATCAATTCTTTCTTTAGTCCAAAGTGAGCTGGAAGAAAAGGACGTCTGTGAGTCTCTGTCCGCTCTGATGTACCTGCTAGAAAGAGCCATTTATTTCCTGCTACTAGGAAAGTCTAAGAAAGAAATTAATCAGGAGAGTGCAGCCAGGCGGGCGGAGCAGGAGCCATGGCGGCCGCGAGAACCTGGTGAGCATGTAGCAGCCACGGCAGGGCATGGCTCCCGGGGCGGGCTGGGCCCCAGGGGCCCCTCACAGTGACATGGAAGAGGAGGGCAAGAAGGGCAAGAAGAGGGAGGGCTAATATCTGGCTGTATTTTTCAACAAGATCGGAAGTGAACAGAAGGCAATGCACAGTAACTGTTGGCAGAAGGGGAGGAACCAGAATTCCCCCAAGGAATACCTCCTCAAACAGACTTTCCATCGGGCCGGGAATTGAGTCACCATTTAAATGAGTATTCCTAGAAGGTGAAAAGAGTAGAGACAAGAAAGCGCATGAGAAGATGACAGAGAAGCGCCCTCTGCGCACTGTGGTGCTGTCCCTGCCTGAGCGCGTGGAGCCCAGCAGACTGCTGAGTGACTGTACTGAGAAGGAGGTGAAGTACTTAGGGCAGTTAATGTCCGTAGCAGGATAGCTGAATCCCTCTGGTAGGACCGAAATCCTGCGTTTCATAGACGGTGCAGAGAGAGCCCACCAGCTCCAGACACTTGACCCAGGAGCATGATGCTGTGATCAGCGTGTCTGCCTACAACGTCAAGCTGGCCTGGAGGGATGGGGAGGACACCATCCTCAGGGTCCCCATCCGTGACATCACTGCTGTGTCCTGTGTGCAGGATGACGCCTCACACCTGGTGATCCTGAAGACAGCCCAGGACCCCGGCATCTCCCCCAGCCAGAGTGTGTGTGCAGAAAGTTCCAGAGGCCTCGCCGCAGACTCCCTGTCGGAGAGCGGAGTGGGGCCCATGGAGACGTGCTGCCTGGTGTCCTGGCCGCAGTGAGCAAGATTGCCGCGGAAGAGCTATACTCCCTGCTTTGCAAGTCTTCCAGACTGTGTACCCAGAGTCCACCATCGACTCCCCGGACAGAGCCGTATTTGATGGGGCCTCGACCCCCACCCACCACCTGTCTCTTCACAGTGATGACTCTCCCACAAAGGTGGACGTGAAGGAGCCCTATGACACAGAAGCCAGCACCTTCTCCTTCCCTGAGTGTGTGCACATGGAGGGCGTCTCGCCCTTGTCCTTCTGCATACAGATGGCACCACATGCCAGGACGGTCAGCGGGAGCGAGCTGAGCACCACGGCCGCTGAGCTGCTGCAGGACTACACGCTCACGCTGCGCGCCAAGCTCTCATCGCAGGAGACCCAGCAGTTTGCCTCCCTGCTGCACGAGCACCGCGCCAGGGCCTCGGTGCACGAGTTCCCCGACAGCCGCCAGTTCCTGCTGCTCAGTCTGCGGCCCTTCATCCCTGAGAATGACAGCCAGCACTTCGAGAACTTCCCAGAGACCACTGGGTGTGTCAGTTCCTAGCTTATCTTCTCAGGATTTCTGCTGCCATTCATAGAATCGGTAAGTTCTTTTTTTCTAGAGAAAAAAGGGCAGCAAATGTTAGGCTCCTGGATTATAGCTAAAAATGTCCTTCTTTATTAGTTCTCTGCTTTACAACAGACTAAAAGTTTTTGCATCATTTTTATAGTAGTTCTCAGTGTGTTTATTGTTTAAAATAAACCTGCTTCACCATTCCTAGAAGTTGAACTCATGGCTTCCGTGTTCACTTTTGAAAATGGTATCTTTGGATGAATAACTGCATTAAAATTTTGTTACAAACCCAAGTCTTCTTTTCCTTTTTTCATGGTCTATGGTTTGGAGTGAAGGCCTGGAAATTATTTGATCAATTCCCCAAGTTGAGTGAAATGCACAGCCAGTGTTTAAAACCCTTAGCATAACCATTCTTTTGCCATATTATCTTCAATGTCACCTTGGTCGTACAAATTTCCACACGATTGTAATTTTGTTCCTTATCTTTTATCCTCTTCTGTTATCCCACCCCTCTCTCTGCTACATTATTACCTCTCTCCCCTATTGTAGGATAAATACTAAAGTTTCTCTGTAGTTGTCACTGTCATTGCTGGAGAGAGTCATTTAAATAAAATATAAACTCATTTTATTAAATGTTGAAGACAAGTAGCTCTGTGAATAGGCGACCAGAATCCATTCCACTTTGTTCGGCTTTTTTCTGGTCTACTCATGAATTCCTTCCTCTGCCCAAGGAAATAGAGAAATTCCCATGAAAGTGTCCCTGACATAACAGAAGAAAAACTGGACAATTCACATATACGTCGACAGTAACAACACAACCAATGGACCAAAAAAATAAAAAAATCAAGAGAAATTAGAAAATACCTTAAAACAAACGAAAATAAAAAACATTAATATGCTGTACCCAAACTTACGTGATGCAATGAAGTATATACTCAGAGAAATGTATAGTTTTAAATGCCCATATTAAAAATAAATATCTCAAATCAATTAATCAAGAAGAATAAACTAAACACAAAATGAGTAGAAGGAAGGAAATAGTCAAGATTATAGTGGAGATAGAGAATAGAAAAATGAGAGAAAATAAATGGACCAAAATCATTTAAAAGGGCAACAAAATTGACAAAACCTTAGCTAGAGTGATCAGAAAAAAAAAAAGCCTCAAATTACTAAAATCAGAAATGAAAGTAAGGAAATTACTACAGACGTTAGTTCCAAAGATAGCACAGAATTGTACTCTTAAAAATAGTTAAAATGATGAATTTTATGTTATGTAATTTTACCTCAATAGAAAAGGCTGTATTTGTGTGGATTCATGAACTGTCTGGTTCCATTGATCTGTATGTCTTTCCTTTCATCAGTACCATATTATCTTGAGTGTTGTAACTGTCACTTTATAGTAAGTCTTAAAATAAGATTTTCTTCTTTTCAAAAATATTTTTGCTATTCTAGTTATTATCACTTTCTGTATAGAGTTTAAAATTAATGTGTCAATATACACAATAGGTAATACTGGGGTTTTTATTGAAATTGGGTTAAATCTACAGATTTTTTTGTTTCAAAGAATTGGTACTTTAACTCTATTGAGTCTTTCAACCCATGAGCATGATCTATCTTTCCATTTATTTAGACTTTCAGACATCCTTTGTTTTCTTTCGTTAGCTTTTTTTACTTTTAAGTATACAGCGCCTGAATGTATTTCTTAGATTTGTATCAAAGTATTTCCTTTTTTAAAAAAAGAAGCTATTTAAATGGTATTTAAAAAAAGAGTTGGCTTCTTATTTTTCATTAATACTCTATACGTTACAGTTTAATTTTTGTATGTTGACCTTTTATTGTGCAACTTTGCTAAAATTCACTTACTAATTCCAACTTTTTATAGCTTCTGGAGATTTCTACTTTCATGATCATGTCATCCTTTCCAATTTCTATGCTTTTTCCCCCCTTGCTTTATTGTACTGACTAGTCAATGTAGGATGTTGAATAGGAGTGGTAAAAGTTTTATATCCTCGCTTTGTTCTTGATTCTGGGATAAAATATTAAATCTTTTACTACTATGTATGATGTTAGCTATAGATTTTTTCTGTAGATGCCCTTCATCAGATTAAGGAAGTCCCCTTGTATTCCTAATTGGCTAGAGTTTTTAATGATGGATATATTTTGAAAGTTTCAGGTTTCTTTTCTGCATCAGCTGATATAATCATATGGTTTTGATTTTTTCTTAGTCCAGGGATCAGCATACTGTGACCCACAAACCGAATCCTGACCACTGGCTGTTTGTGTAGAGGCAGCAAGCTAAGACACATTTTTTACATTTTTTAACGGATTGTAAAAAGAATAATAATATTCTGTAAAAAGTGTATGTCACTCACAAAGCTTTAAATATTTGCTGTTTGGTCCTTTACTGAAAAAAATTGCTGCATCATCCTTTACTCAGTTAATACAATGGGTTACATCAGTGATGTCTCTTTAACTAGGTTTGCATCACGAGAAACCGCCCCCCCACCACTTGTTTGTGATGTAGTATTCCTTTTATAAATTTCTGGATCTAATTTGCTATAATATTACTAGAAAATTGTATGTCTATTTTCATAAGATACAGATTTGTAATTTTCTTACAAGGTCTTTTAAGGCTAATACTAGCCTCAAAAATGAGTAGGGGATTGTCCCTTTTTTCTATTTTTTACTTAAAAATATTTTCTTAAGAGGCTGTGTTTATTTTATGTTTATTTTATGTTCATAGCAAAATTGAGCAGAAAATACAGAAGTTACCCCTTGCTCCCAGACATGCACAACCTCCCCAACTACCAATGCTTGTACCAGAGAGTACATTTGTATGTTATTGGATAATCAATCTAAATTGATATATCATTGATACACTACACCAAAAGTCCATCAGGGTTCACTCTGGGTTTTGACAAATGTATAGTGACATGTATCACTATTACACTAACATATGGAATAGTTACTCGGCCCTAAAAATCCTCTGTGCTCCACTGAGTTATTTCTTCCTCCCTCTTTCTGAACCCCTGGAAATTACTGATCTTTTTACTGTCTGTGTAACTGTACCTGATCTAGAATTTCATATATTGGAATCATGCAGTATGCAGCCATTTCAGATTGTCTTCTTCCATTTAGTAACAGGTGTTTAAGTTTCTTCCATGTCTTTCCATGGCTTGAGAGCTCATTTCCTTTTAGTGCTGAATAATGTTACATTACCTGGATGCACCATGGTTTACTTATTAATTCACCAAATGAAGGACAAGTTGGTTGCTTTCAAGTTTTTGAAATTGTGAATAAAGCTGTTATAAACTTCCATGTGCAGGTTTTTGTATCCATGTGCAGGTACACAAGCTTTTAATTCCTTTGAGTAAATACCGAGGGGTACAATTGCTGGATCGTGTGGTAGGAGTATGTTTAGTTTTGTAAGAAACTGTCCAGCTGTCTCCCAAAGTGACTGTTCCATGTTTGCATTCCCACCAGCAAAAGATGAAAGTTCTTGTTGCTCCACATCCTTGTCAGCATTTGGTGTTCTCTATGTTACAGATGTTTGGCCATTCTGATAGGTATGTAGTGGTATCTTACTGTTGTTTTAGTTTACAACTTTCTAACGGTATATAATGTTGAGCATTTTTTCATATGCTAATTTCTCATGTTTATCCTCTCAGGTATCTGTTCAGGTCTTTTGTCCATTGTTATATCAGGTTGATATTTAATTTTAAGCGTTCTTTGTATATTGTGAATAACAGTCCTTTATTGAATAAATCTTTTGCAAATATTTTCTCTTAGTTTGTGGCTTGTTTTCTCATTCTCTTGCCAGTGTCTTTCACAGAGAAGAACTTTGTTGTTGTTGTTGTTGTTGTTGTTGTTGTTGTTGTTGTTGTTGTTATGAGTGCACCTTATCATTCTTTCTTTCATGGACCATGCCTTTGGTGTTATATCTAAAAAGTCTTCACCATACCGAGCACCATCTAGGATATTTTCTATATTACCTCCTAGGAATTTTATAATTTTGCATTTTACATTAAGATCTATCACCCATTTTAAGTTACTGTTTTTTTGAAAGGTATAAGGTCTGTCTCTACACTCTAAGGTTTTTCAATATGTGGGTCTCTGGTTGTTCCACTGCCATTTGTTGAAGAGATTATCTTTTCTCCATTGTTGTACCTTTGTGATTCATCAAGATCAGTTCACTGTAGCTATTCTTTATCAAGTTGAGGGAGTTCCCCTCTGTTCCTAACTTGCTGAGAGTTTTTTTTATCAAGAATGAATGTTGAACTTTGTCAAAGATTTGTTTCTGTATGCGTTGATATAATCATGTGGTTTTTTTCTTCTTTAGCTGCTGATGTAATGGATTGCCTTAATGGATATCCAAATGTTAACCAACCTTGCATAACTGGGATTAATCTCACATAGTCTTGGTGTATAATTCTGTTCATATATTGTTGGTTTTGATTTGCTAGTATTTTGTTGATGATTGTTGCATTTGTGTTCATGAGAGATAGTGGTCTGTAGTTTTCTTGTAAAGACTTATCTGGTTTTGGTAATGCTGGCCTCATAGAATGAATTAGGAGGTTTCCCTTATTTCAGTATCTTCTGTGTTTTCATACAAATTTTAGAATGATTTGTTGCAATTTTGTGAATTTTGATAGGTGTTGCATTGAGTCAGCAGATTTCCTTTGATTGTATGGTCATTTCAACAATATTAATTCTTCCAATATATGAACACAGTGTACTTTCCCACACAAAAGACCTAAATAGCCAAACAGTCTTGATAAAGAAGAACAAAGCTGGAGGTATCATGCTCCCTGACTTCAAACTATGCTACAAAGTTACACTCATCAAAACAGTATGGTAAAGGCTAACCTTTTCAACAAACGGTGCTGGGTCAGTTGAATATCTATATGAGAGAAATAATGTGACTTGACCCTTAACTTATACCATATGTGAAAACTGACTCCATATGGATTGCATACCTAAATGTGAAGAAAAAACAATTTGACTTCTAGGCTAAAACATGAGAACCACTTCATGATACACACCTGATAGTTGAAATCTAAAAGATGGAAAAAGCAAGTGTTGGCATGAATGTGGAGCAATAGCAAATCTCATACACTCTTGATGGGATCATAAATTGGTCCAACCACTTTGGAACGTTGTTTGGTGGAGTGTACTTAAGCCAACCCGTGCATACCCTATGACCCAGCAATTCTACTCCTAGGTCTATATCTATCACCAATATGCACATACATTTATTGAAAGACATGTACTAGAATATTCATAGCATTAATTATAATAGTCCCAAGCTGGAAACTGTAAATACCTGTCAACAGTGGTGTGGGTAAACAAATTGAGACACACTGAACTACTATGCAGCAATGAGAATCAGATACCTATAACTGCATGTGATATGGATGAATCTGACAAAGACAACATGAAGGAAAATAAAACTACAGTTGATCCTTGAACAACACAGGGGTTAACCTGTGTGTAGCTTACAGTCGGCCCTCTGTAGCCATGGTTACTCTGCTTGTGTAGATTCAACCAGCCACAGACTATGTAGTCCTGTACTATTTACTGTTGAAATATATCCACATATAAGCGGACCCACAGTCCAAGCCAGTATGTTCTAGGGTCAGCTGTGTGTAGTATACCACATAACACACTATCTGATTTCACGCGTGCAAAGTACAAAACAAAGCAACACTAATCTGTGCTCTCAGATGTCAGGATGGTGGCTACCCTGAGAGGTTCAGGCTAGAGGGAAGTTGAGAGGGCTTTGGGGGTCCCAGTATTGTTCTCTTTCTTGATTAGAATGCTGACTTCATGAGTCTGACCAGATTGTGGTATTTTGGGGGGCTTTAGACATGCAATATTGCATTTTTCTGTATGTACAGTATTTTTCAGTAGAATGTTTAAAAATGTTTCCACAGCACAGATGTGTCATAATTTATTCAAACTTTTCTGTATTTATTGGTCGTTCAATTGGTTTCAGCTTTTTACTTCTACAAATATTGTGAAGTAAAGATCTCCATACATATTTGATTCATGGTGGTCCCCTTTAAGAATAAATCATTCATACGTTAAGTGGCTGAAGTCTTAACGCTAAAATACATTGTGATATTTCTTCCCCCCAAAACGGGAAACTCAAGATTTTCATTTTCACTAGCAATGTTTATATTTTTCCTCTTATAGTCTCATGAGGATGTGTTATCTTTTTCATTGTGTTTCATTTCATTTCCTCATTTATAATAGACTCAATCATTTTGCTTTCATGGATGTTGCAGGTGCTTTCCCTAATATAGCTGCTCTACATTGAATTTGTTTATAGTAGACTTTTTATAAAACTTACGGTGATTTTAAGTACACAGATACTTTCATACCATTCCTTTGAAGAGATGGAGGTAAATTCCTCTGTCTTTCAGCATGGACTGGGCTTTAATGACTTCCTTTTAATGAATAGTATGTGATAAAGTGACAGCCCTATGAAGAGGCTTACATGGAAAGGAGCTGAGGCCTCCACCAACAGACATGTGTGTAAACTTTCATAGAATTGGATCTTTCAGCCCTAGTCAAGCCTTCATATGACCACAGCCCTGGCCGATGACTTGACACCAAAGCAAAGCCACCCACCTAAGACACCCCCGAAAGCCTTGCCTTCAGAAATGTGTGAGATAATAAGTATTTGCTCATTTTAAACTGTTAAATTTTGTGATCAGTTTCTATACAACAGATAAGTAATACACAATTTTTAAACTTTTTATTTTGAAACTCAGTGTATGTGCAGAGAAGTAAATGAAACATAGATGTACAATTTAGCAAAGTATTATAACGCAAACGCGAATGCAATGGTTATGAAATAGAAAATTGCAGGTCCCCAGAAAGAATATGCATGTTCTTTCAAGTTCAAAACCTCTTACTCCAGTTCGTATGCAATCATACTCTTGAATTTCATGGTAATCATTTATTTGCTTTGCCTTATGGTCATATCTCCTATGTTTACACCTCTGAACAATACAATTTAGTTTCGCTTATTTTTGAGTTGCATATTAATAGGACCTATGGAATCATAGATTTGCTTTGTTATACCTTACTTCTTCTGTTCAACCTTCTGTAAGAGTCACCAGTGTTGCCCGTAGCTCTAGCTTGTCTGTCTGCATTACTGTGGAGTATTTCTGTTGTTTGATTCCACCGCAGCGTGTTTTTCCATTTTACCTGTTAAATACTTTCTAATTTGGGATAACTCTGCTTGCTTTTACAATCCTGTTCATATTATAATGGTTCACATGTGCAAGAGCTTCTCAGTGATATATATTCCTAGGAGTGGTGATATCTTTTTAAGATTTTGATTTCATTTTCCTCAAATCTATATCCCCAAGTGGGATTGCTGGATCATTTATTAATTGTATCTTTAATTTTTTTCAAGGAAGCTCCATACTGTTTTCCACAGTGGTTGCACCAGTTTATAGTCCCACCAACAGTGCACAGATGTTCCCTTTTCTGCACATTTTCACCAACACTTGCTATTTCTTGTCTTGTTGTTGTTGTTGTTGTTGTTCTTTGTTTTCTTTGAACTCAAAATAGCTAGGAACAAAAACACCTAAAAATATCTCCAACATTTGATTCTTCAGTCATTTTTGGTCGATGACATTTGATTATGTAGTTCCTGCTTGTTTCCATCATGGAGAAACACGTCTATCAAAATATATCTGAGAGTTTGCAGCAAGCTTTAAACCTGTATATTTAGATCCTAACCCAAAACCATGATTTAGTTGTTAGTTTTAAATCTAAATTTTTTCTGCCACACGGAAGCTTATTAAACTAATAATCATAAATAAGCTAGCTATTAATTAGTTTTCAAGAAAATGCCCAAATACAGCACATACATATAGGTCGCGTATATCCTTTCATCCTTTACTTACTCATATAATATGAATGTAAAATGTACAGTGGAGTTACATCATAAACACATTTAATTTACATTAATTCAATATGTCAGGTCAGTGAAAAGAAAATAATGAGGAGTAAGGAAAATAACAATAGAGCCACGGCTAGAAGAAGCTGAAACAAGTTTCAAAGGCGCAGTCAAGGAAATCGATACCTACTAAATTAACCCAAAGTTTCTGACATACCCCTCTCGCGAGTGGTGAAATTCACAGGCCCAGCTTATTTCTTGTCTTTTTTTTTTTTTTTAAAGTGTTAGGGCTAATTTTATTTTTTTTTTAACCTTTCTTAAAACATTTTAAAAAACTTTTTTTTTATTGAGTTGTAGTCATTTTACAACGTTGTGTCAAATTCCAGTATAGAGCATAATTTTTCAGTTATACATGAACATACATATATTCATTGTCACATTTTTTTCACTGTGAGCTACCACAAGATCTTGTATACACTTCCCTGTGTTATACAGTATAATCTTGTTTATCTATTCATAATTCTTTACTAAAAGTAAAACCCCAGTATTTCTCTTAATTTAATTGAGATTTTTGGTAGAAAGCCACATACATTTATATTTCTAATAAAGTATGTACTTTGGTGTTTGGTGTTCCTAAGAAACTGATTCAGTGTGAGGAAGCACTAGAACATAAAAAAGCCACAAACAGAAATGGCTTTGCCCTCTGGGGGACTTTATAGCTGCCTGCAGTATATAAAGGTAGGAGACTGGCCACCTCTGCTTATATATCATTTAATTTGTTTGACAGTCTGGACAGGGTTTAACATTAAGGTGACTTCATTCTTTGTTTCCTTTGGCAATCACTTTTACATTAAAAAAAAATCGGCAGCAATTACCACCTGTAGTTTCAGGGTTTTAAATTCCTCTATGACTTATTCTAGAATATTTAAAATTTTTGATATTTAGCAATATTTCACCCACCTTTGTCTCATTTCTCCTGAAATTTCTTGTCGTTTTGATAATAGCCATTCTGACAGATGGAGGTGATATGTCATTGTGGTTTTGGTTTGCATTTTCCTAATGATTAGTGATGCCAATTATCTGTTAGTCATTTGTACGTCTTCTTGGGAAAAATATCTGCTGAGGTCTTGTGTCCAATTTTAAAATCAAATTGCTTTTATTTTGCTCTTGAATTGTATGAGTTCCTTATTTATTTTGATGTTAACCCCTTACCTGATAGATGGTTTGCAAAGATATCCTTCCATTCCATAGGTTGCCTTTTCATTTTGTTGATTGTATCTTTTGTTGTGCATCATTTTTTTAGTCTATTGTAGCCCCACTTATTATTATTATTTTGCTTTTGGATGGAATATCTCAGTGCTGGCCTCTTGACAGTTGAAATACCTTTTTAAGATCAGTAGTTTAAGGCTTAAAATCCTTTTTATGATTTAAGGGGCCTTGTTTACATTTAAAATGATACCCTAGGATACATTTTAACCTTTCACAGCAGAATGTGTTTCCAGATCTTGGCAAAGGCCTCAAACAGAGAAAGAGCTTTTCCTAACAGATGAGTGAGCTGGAGAGAGCAAAGCTGACACTTATCCCTGTTTTACTCCAGACCACGATAGGCAGACAGAACAGTGTGGTCCTGCAGATCTCAAGCCTGACACTCCTTACACCATCACCCTGTCCTCCCTGTGTTGTGATGTGGAAGGAGGTCGGATGACAGGAAGAGGCAAGACCAGTAAGTGAACCTGGACTCCTGTGGCTGTTTTAGTAACCATCATGGGGATGGAATCACATCTTCCACTGGAAACACTGGGGTGACACAGAGGTTTGCTAAACTTTTAAAATGCATGTTAATAATGCTCTTTTTCTTTCTTTCTTTTTTTTTTTGGTCTCTGTTGTGGGTGGGGGGTAATTAGGTTTTATTTATTTTTTAATGGAGGTACTGGGGATTGAACCCAGGACCTCGTGCACACACTAAGCATACACTGTAGCCCTGAGCTATACCCTCCTTGCAAAGATCTAAATTGCTTTTAATATCCTTACTGGAGTTATCTGTCTCTGGTCTTGGAGAAAGGTGTTTATTACCTTCTAGGATAACACAAACAAACAAACTATGCTCTGAGGCCAAGATACCTTGTGGAGGGATGAGACATGTACCTGATGATCACAGACATTTTTTCCTTTATTCACTACTTCAGCAGGTATTTGTGGGGTGCCTACTAAAGGGATCCTGTGTTCTAGGGTTCCCGGGACCCATCAGTAAACCTGGGCTTCGTGTGTGCTCGTTTGTTAGGGTCATACGTGGTGTGCTTTCTGTGCATTTCAGAACCTTTGAATACCGTGAGGAACCTCGGTGTATGACCCTTCCACAAGCACTTTGAATATTCACTGGGAGCACACAGCAAAATCCTCATCAGTACAAGCTCTTCTATGCACCCACAGCAGGTGGTCTGGAGGAACTGGTCACTATTTCCTGTAGGGAAAAGTGTGAATTAGTTTCAGCTATATATTGCAAAGTGAAGATCAAGAGTTAACTAGTGTACCGTAGCGCTGAAGGAGTTCATGTTCCTTCTGTAGAACTTGACAGAGAGTAGTTGGTTGGGGCCTCAGTGCCTGGGTGATGGGGGCTTTTGGGGGACTGGGGCTGGGGGATCAAATCATTCCAGGGGATTTTCAAGAAGGAGCTGGGCATGTACAGAGAGGCCTTCATCAACTCTTAGAACAGTTTGTATGGGGGCATATCCTTAGGTCCCAATAGTACAGACCTGCTTCTTGACTTGGTCTTCAGTTAGTATTTTGAGTATTTGGTTGTTCAAAGTATTATTTCTTGTACAAGGTTTTCAAATCAAGTACTTTACATTTTATTAAAATCTTTAGGTGCCAATCCCTGGGAATACCAATGATGCCATTCTTAGGAATCTGCAACCAGATGCCCCAGACACCGTTACAATGGTTCCCCTTTATCCTGAGGGCGATGGAGGGCGTACATCAGACACTGGAAGAACATGCAAGTAAGAAGGCAGGCAAATTTAGCGTTTTCATGATGCATTTTGCTTTTTAGTATAAAGTTTAAAGTAGAAAGAAAATTTGGGAAATACATAATGATGGGATAAAAATGTAACAATTACACATAGTTTACCTTCCAACCCTCACCAATTGTTAATATTTTAGTGCATGAAATAAAAATGACATTCTTCTGAAGTGATAACTTCAGGATTTCTTAATGTGTTTACAGTTATCAGTGTTCTCTGTCACTGACAAAAGTTCATGAGCTTTGCTTTGTGCTCAATAAATTTGTACAAAGCAGTGTTTTGTCACTGGCTTTCAGTGTCGGTTGTTGAAATCTGCTGGTCGTGTTACTTGATAGCACATTTCTCTGCTGATGAAGTGCTTTTTGGTATTGAAAATCTCTGGTTTCATTTGCTATTAACATGTTGAGAAACCAGTTTATAGTGGTTTTACAATTCTTTGTAGTATTGTTTAAAGGCTTTTGTGCATACCTCTAAATATTTTTTTTGGCTTAAAAATATACATGCTGATGGCTCAAAGAAAGCAAGTATGGATGACTTGGCAAAAGATTAGTGGTCTAGAAAAATGATGTTATTGCTAAAATGGAGTTTGGGGATAATACATGGATTTAATTTGCATGTTTTTCTAAGTCCCTATTGGGGCAGTTAATTGAGAACTGAGTGTATCTTTGATTTCTCCCTGTGTTTGCCTTTTCTTTGAATCACAGAAGACACTCAGTGTCTGTTGAATGAGAAGAAATGAATGATTGAAACCAGCTAATCTAGTTGCCTGGATTAGATGGGCGTCCTCCGTGTTGTCAGTTCTCGTTTAGAGGCAGAGACGATAGAATTCTCTTGTCTCTCTCTCCATGACCTGTGCTGGAAAACTGAAGCTGCTTTTCCAGCTTCTGGCCCTTGCCTCTTGTCCTTTTGTGGCCAACCCAGTATTACTACTTTTACTCCCTTGTTTTTATTGACAACTTGGCTTCCGTAGAGACCAAGGCCCTAGTTGGCTGAGTTTGGCTAAACGTGGATTTGGAGAGTTTTCATCTGCTTTTGTGTGTAGATAATTCAAAGTTTAAGGAAGTCAGTATTTCTCCTACTACAGAGCAGAAGTTCGGGGTAAGTGATATGTGTAAATAGGCATAAGAAATATGTGTTGCCTTTTCTTTTCTCAGTGGTGAGAGGGCTGGCCAGAAATGTCCAAGTGTACAATCCACCGAACAGCGGGGACGTTGGCTGGACCCCGCCCCTGGCCAGTGCAGCAGTGCCGCGTGTGTGCGCTGCCCTGGCTGGCACGAGGCCCCCGGAACCTGTAAGTACTGTTGTCGGCTCAGAGCTGGCAGAAGAATTTTGTAATTTTCTGGTGCCTCCTGCTGTGGTTGCTGGGGCAGGACAGTAGAGTTGGTGTGGCCCTGGGTCACGGGCACACTCATTTCCTGATGAACTTAGTCTCATGTTTGTGTCGTGCTTGGCAGCCTGTGAGAACGCAGGCCACAAAAATGCCTGTGTACAATGCTTAAGTGATTGCTTTTGATGAATTAAATCGTAAGGGTATCAACTGTAGGGTTAGTAAGCAAAAATGAATTTGGGGAAAATGCAAATTAGCTATATATGAGTTAAAAAACCCCAGTAGTAAATGCAAATCATTCATAGACCCTGTCAAGATGGGCTTTCATTGTAAGACACATCTTTGTTAGGAACCTACCTGAAAGTTTGCCTTCATTGGCTCGTAACAGATTGCCAATCTGTCTTAGTACTATTCCATTTTCTAAGTAGGTTAATAATACAGAGAGAAGAAATTACTAATTTGAGTAGGAAGAGTATCAGAACATCAAAGGGCAAGTAAACTTACAAGACTTTACAAACAGAAGCAGGGACCATGAACAAAGATAAACACAGCTTGAGCCTGCCCGAATGTTGACCTGCATCCTGTGTGTGGCAGGACGTGTTCAGACAACACTGCTCTTATCCACTGCCTGGAGTAGCTGTTTTAATAGATCTCTCCCCGAGAAGTGTATCTCAGGTGTACATGTCTCTAACATTTGGGATGCTTTGGGGTCACTGTCATAAGCCCTGGATGTTGTATATGAGAACCTTCCCCAGGAACCTAAATGGGAGGTTGTTGAAGTTGCTAAGGGTCAAGTGTGAGCTCACATTTAATGGAGAGGGGATTTATGAGAGTAAATTACATCTAGTGCTATGGCCTGGGCAGATCTCATGAGGTAGCACAGAGGTTGACTTCTGCTGTGTCTGGGCTCAGCCCTTTACTATAAACGTTATAATGCTGACTAATAAAAGACTCAGTAAGCATTTGGGTTGTCGTCAGACATAATTTGTCAGGTCCTCCCCTCTACATTGTGGTGCCAGGAAACACCCACACAGGGCACTTGGAGCAGCTGATTCCAGACACACCCTATTCCGGGGACATCATTGCCCTCCACTCAGATGGAAGGGGAGTCCCAGCCCTGCCCAGGGCCAAACACATGAGGCTGAAACCCTTTCCACCCAGTTCCCTTGTGACTCAGTGAGGAAGGCTGGACAGGCGGGTGGTGAGGGGGGTGCTGAAAGCTGCCTCCACCTTGCGCAGGTGAGGGAAGGGCTCACGCCTACTTCTGCCTGGGTTCCCCACGTTCACCTTCAGGCTGAAGGCCCTCTGGGCTGCGTGAGTGTCACTGGGCCATTTTCTCACCTGGGACCTTTGTTAAGGAGGTTCCTTCCCGTCTCCTGCCCTGCGGTGAGTCTTCTCACCAACTGGGCACTTGAAATGGGAGGGCTTGGCCTCTCTGTTTCATTCAACAGGAATTGGTTAGAATAGTTGAAATCCCTTTCTCTCCCAGTCTGTACATTTATGTTCCAACCTAGTCTCTGTCCGTAAAAGATCAGCATGTAACCATAGCTCTGAATGGAGCACTTTTTCTTTAACATTTTTTTTTATTGATTTATAGTCAGTCTACAATGTTGTGTCAATTTCCAGTGTAGAGCACAATTTTTCACTTACACATGAACATACATATATTCATTGTCACATTTTTTTCCCTTGTGAGCTACCATAAGACCTTGTATGTATTTCCCTGTGCTGTACAGTATAATCTTGTTTATCTAGTCTACATGTGCCTGTCAGTATCTACAAATTTCGAATTCCCAGTCTGTCCTTTCCCACCCCCACCCCCTTGGCAACCAGAAGTTTGTTCTATGTCTATGAGTCTGTTACTGTTCTGTATTTACATTTTGTTCTTTTTTAGATTCCACATATGAGTGATCTCATATGGTATTTTTCTTTCTCGCTCTGGCTTACTTCCCCAGGAGGGAGAGGGCAAGACCAGGAGAAGGCAGGCCCAGGTGAGTGCAGGCCCAGGAGAGGGCTGGCCCAGGTGAGGGAAGGACCAGGAGAGGGCGGGCCCAGGAGAGGGCAGGCCCAGCAGAGGGCAGCCCCAAGAGAGTGCAGGCCCAGGTGTGGACAGGCCAGGAGAGGGCAGGCCAGGTGAATGGAGGCCAAGGAGATAATGGGCAGGACCAGGTGAGGGCAGGCCCAGTAGAGGGCAGACCCAGGTGAGTGCTGGCCCAGGTGAGGGCAGGACCAGGAAAGAGCAGGACCTGGTGAGAGCAGGACCAGGTGAGGGCAGGACCAGGTGAGGGCAGGACCAGAAGAGGGCAGGAGAGTGCAGGACAAGTTTAGGACAGGCCCAGGGTAGGGCAGGTCCTGGAGAGTGCAGGACCAGGAGAGGGCAGTACCAGGCATGGGCAGGCCCAGGAGGGGGTAGGCCCAGGATAGGGCATGCCCAGGAGAGGGCAGGCTCAGATGAAGGCAGGCTCAGATGAGGGCAGGCTTAGGTGAGGGCAGTACCAGGAGAGGGCAGTACCAGGCATGGGCAGGCCCAGGAGGGGGTAGGCCCAGGATAGGGCATGCCCAGGAGAGGGCAGGCTCAGATGAAGGCAGGCTTAGGTGAGGGCAGTACCAGGAGAGGGCAGGCCCAGATGAGAGGAGGCGCAGGAGAGGGCAGTTCAGGAGAGGGCAGGACCAGGAGACGGCAGGACCAGGAGATGGCAGGACCAGATGACGGCAGGCAAAGGACAGGGCAGGCCCAGGAGAGGAGAAGCCCAGGAGAATAGTGGGAAGGACCAGGAGAGAGCAGGCCGAGAGGGCAGGACCAGGTTAGGGCCGGCCCAGGAGACGGCAGGACCAGAAGAGTGCAGGACCAGCTGAGGGCAAACCCAGGAGAGGACAGGACCAGGTGAGGGCAGGCCCAAAAGAGGGCAGACCCTAGTGAGGGCAGGCCCAGAAGAGTGTAGGCCCATTAGCGGGCAGGACCAGGAGAGAGCAGGCCCAGGGGAGGGCAGGCAAAGGACAGGGCAGGCTCAGGATAGGGAAGGCAAAGGACAGGGAGGCCCTGGTGAGGGTACGCCTAGAGAGTGCAGCCCCAGGAGAGGGCAGGCCCAGCTTAGGACAGGAACAGGAGAGGCTAAGCACAGGTGGGGGCAGGCCCAGGAGAAGCCTGGTCCAAGTGAGAGTAGGTCCAGGAGAGGGCAGGACCAGGTGAGGGCAGGCCCAGGAGAGGGCAGGAACAGGAGAGGTCAGGCCCAAGTGAGAGCACATCCAGGTAAGGACAGACCCAGGTCATGGCAGGCCTAGGAGAGGGCTGGACCAAGAGAGGGCAGGTCCAGGAGAGGGTACGATCAGGAGAGGTCAGGCCCAGGAGAGGGCAGGCCCAGGGGAGGGCCAGCCCAGGAGAAGTCCTATTAAACTTCTAAGAGATGACGTTGAGAGACAATGGGTATTTGAGTCTGGAATACAGGAGGGAGGTCTGGGTTGGAAATAGCAGTTTGAAAGTTACCAACTTGTAGAGAATACATAAAGCCTTAAGGCTGATGTGGGCAGCAGCAGACAGTAGTAGAAGCCAGAAGACTGAGCCTCAGGGGTGCTGTGTGCCCTGGGACTGAGAAGACCGGCCAGGGCCGTGGGAGGAAACCAGAGCAGCCTGAGACCTGGGGAGCCCCTTGAGGAAAGGGCTTGAGGAAGTCAGGGAGAGCAGTGGCGGGAAGTGTGGCTGCCAGGCCGTGCGAGGAGAGGACTGAGAGCTCATTGTGGAGTCAGCACCTGGTGGGTGGTGGGGGACCCTGTCGTGAGCAGTTGCAGTGAGTGGACACACTTGCTTGGATGGAAAATGAGAGGAATCAGAGGCAGCGAATGGGAACAGCTCCTTTGCAGGGGCAGGAGGCATGTGTGCTGGAGAACAGAGAAATGGGGCTGCAGCTGGAGGGTGAACACATCTTTTTTTAATAAGATGAGGGCAGTAACAGTGTATGCTAATAGAGAAGATAGATTAAATGGGGAAGTTTGTAACACCACATTCCCTTAGGTCAGGGGAGTTGCAGGTGAGGGCAGGTGGGGGCACAGAAATGCCCCTGAGTCAGCTTCAAAACACTTGCCAGGTCCAGTCCACTCAAGACCAGCTCCCAGGAGTGTCAGCCCCTTAGGAACTCTAGTGCCCCCTGCAGTTTTGATCCTGGCAGGGCCAGAAGCCATAATTAGCCAGCTGAGGGAGGAAGGATGGAGTTAGGCAGGAAGAAGAGGCCTGCTCTGCCTCCCCCCCCCGCAAGTGGTCAGCCCGCAGCGTGGCCTCGCTGAGTAACTGATGTGGTGTTTTCATAGTTAACGTGGTTAAAAAGTTCTCAAATGTTAAACCATGCTCCCACATAAATCTTGGATTGATTGAAGATTTAATTGGTGGAAATAAAAGCAAAAAATAAAGTGAAGAAGGCATGTAAACATAAGGCTGAGCCACAGAGCAGGGTCAGCAGACATGCGGAAACACATTTTCGTTTCATCTGGAGAGCGTGTATTGGTTTCTCAAGTTTGTACTTAATGATACATATTGCCACAATCTCTGAAACCATGAAAACAGCTTTCTGCTGTTTGCATCTGCTAAATTCCCTGGAGACTGGCTGGGGCCCAGAGGCATGGGGAAAAGAATAAACTGAGGGATAAGGAGATGTAGAGATTTTTGGTGGGGAGCTCTCTGGGGAACTAGGCCTTCAGCATCCTGTGTTTCCACCCCACTTTAACCACAGTTGCATACAAACATGGCTTTCTCAGGGGCAAGCCTCACTTCTGGAAATGTCCCAAAACACTCAGCCACCTAGCACCAACTTTTGAAGGGAATCCAAAATGGCCCACAAGCAATTGCAGAGATTTGAAATGCCTTAGGCTCCCATATGCTCACTGGGCACATTGGGCCTCCGGACCTCTGTGCGCGCTCACAGGGACACTGGCTCTGGAGGGACAGTTGAGGGACAGTTGAGGGTCAGTGCTGTTGCTAGGCTACGAGTGTTCCGGACCAAACATTCCGAGCCGTTGAGCTTTGCAGCCAAGGTGTGGCAGTGAGACCTCTGTGGCTCTTCTGCAGCGCCAGCGCTGAGATCGGGAGGCGGCAAGAGGCCAGGAGGGAAGTGAGCGGTGTCGGAAGGCGATAAGCCAAATGAAGAAGAGACTCGCTAAGTTCGCGAGCTGGGTGGGCTTCAGCATCCATCAGAGAGAGCGCAGGAATGGTGAGAACCCGGTTCCTGGGTATCCCGTCCATAAGCGCGATCTCAAGAAGTTCCACAAAGCCGCGTATTTTGGCGATCTGGACACGTTGGAAGTGTTGCTGATATGTAAGAAGAATGTCGTAGACAGCAGAGACAGGAAGAACAGGTAACAGCGGCGGGATGGGGCGGGGCAGGCCTGGGAGGAGCTGCCAACTATGGTTTTAAGACATGAAATTTAAATTGCCTTCCCATGTCAGAGATGTTGAAGAGAGAGGAAATGAACATGTTAGAATCATTGAAGTACAGTGTTCTCTCTCATTCTTGCAGCAGCAAAGTAGATACACTATTTTACTTAATTGAAATGTTGTTTTTGTAAAATAGTAATGGTAACAATTATAACATTATCTAACAATTATTGGGCTGTTATTTTGTGCAAGGAACTGCCAGACGTTTTTATAGCTTTTCATTTAAGCATCACAGCGGCATCCTGTAAGATAACTACTACTTCATGCCCATTTTGTTGATGAGGAAATTGAGGCACAGACAGGCTAAGTGAGAGCTAATACATGACAGTGTTAAAGTAGAAGTCAGACTCAAGGTGAGCTGAATCTCAATGGCATGCCCTTTCTATTCAAACAGGTAGTTCTTCCATTAATGTGGTGAGTAATAAGAGCTAATAAATATTGTTCTTTCCCCACAGAAAGAACTAAGATAAGAAGACTAAATGTTAGTTTTAAAGGGGTAGGAATAGCATGCTGTTGAATGTTTACAGTTACGTGGGTAATTGTATCTTTGAACTAGTATGCTCCAATTTCCTAAAAAGTCTTCTCATGTTTGCAGGACTGCCCTACACTTAGCCTGCACCACCGGCCAGTCAGCAGTGGTGGCTCTCCTTACAGAGTGGCATTGTAATCTGAATGCTCGTGACGAGGAAAGCAAGACAGCTCTCATCAAGGTGTGTAGCAGCCAGCCATGTCCACGTGAGATTGATTTGATTTAATTCCTTAGAATGAAAATGAATTTATCTGTTTTAAATATAACGAACTGTTGGGACTTGAGGAATGTTAACTTGGAATGCCTGGCACTTACAGTCTGTTTCTTGGCATGATACCAACAGGCTGTACAATGCCAGAAAGAAGTATGTGTCACTGTCTTGCTGGAACACGGTGCTGACCCAAATCTTGAGGACAACTGTCAAAATACTGCTCTCCATTACGCTGTTTTGGCTGGAGATACGTCAATTGCAGCAAAGCTGCTCCGCTATAAGGCAAATATCGAGGCGATAGACAAGGTATATAGCTCAACTGACTTTATTTACAACATATTTGAAATACAGGGTCTTTTCTAGCTACAGGTGTTTTATTTATGGTAATATGTATACTGAATACAGTACATCAGGTCCTGTTATCATGAAAACAACTCCAAAGCCAAGGCCAGGAGCTAGAGATAGTGCCCACAGAAAGGGCAGAGCTCTGTCTCCCAGCCACACTTCTACCCCAGAAGGAACAACTTCCCATTAGGAAGTGCCTGGGAGTGGGTGGTAGGCTCAGAGCCTACAGAAGATGAAGGCTTGCAGGGAGTGAAGTGATGGCAAGGGCTGGCTGCCTGCTTGGGGATGGGTGGGAGGAGGAAGGAACCCAGTACCCAGCAGGGGGAGCTGAGTGACTGCACCTGGGCAGGGGAGGCAGCAAGCCACAGGCCCTGAGCACCCCAGGATCCCAGGTTCTAGAATCTGGGCAAGTGAGGTCAGGTCGTGGGGCATTCGCTTTTGTGCTGGTGGCCACATGGCCCTCCATGTACACCTTCACCTTGGGGTCTTCCATGCTCAGCCTGGTGTAGCTCCCCTGCGGGGCTGTGGCTGTGGCTGTAGGTGGGGAGCAAATGATGGCGAAGCTGGTCCTCCTGCTTTTTCTCCTGGTTCTTCCCTGAAGATTTGGATTGAGTAAATGTACTCAGGTCAAGACACAGGTATTTAGAAATACTTCCCTGAGATTCTGATATAACCCTTGGTTAAGGACTATTGAATGGATATGTGTAATACATGTAAATTCACAGATCTCAAAAATAAGACATCTCTGGAAGAGCTGGAGTTTGATAGATGCTGCTGCTTTCAGTGCTCTCCTTTCCAGCCATGTTAGCCTGACTTTTATCCATCTCTTCCTCTGTGATTGAGGAGTTTATTGGCAATATTACTGGCAGTATCTGTTGCCTTGAAGAATAGCTCCTTTTCCCTTCTAACCACTGATCATTCAGTGGCACTCAGACAGTCTTAGAAACTTGCTTGTGGTGAGTGATTCAATAAGTAGAGTTGGACCCTTTAAAGATTTTGCACCTTTTGTTCGCATCCAGGTCGTTAGGTCAGTAGGGTTTTTCTGATTGCAATAATAGGAAATCATGAGCCTTCTTTTGGTTAAAGCTGTGTGATGGACTCTTGGAATATATCTGTTAGATTCACTGAGCCCTAGCATAATCAAGATGACAGTTTTTTTTAAATGAAAGTCTAATTGATTTACAGTGTTGTGATAGTTTCTGGTGTACAGCAAAGTGATTGTTATATATATATATTCTTATTCAGTTATATATATTCTTATTCAGTTATATATATATTCTTATTCAGATATACATATATATGTATGTTCATATTCTTTTCCATTATGGTTTATTACAGGATATTGAGTATAGTTTCTTGTAGTATATACAGTAGGACCTTGTTCATCTATTTTATATACAGTAACTTGTATCTGCTAGTCCAAAACTGCAAATTTATTCCTCTCCCACCCCCTTTCCCCTTTGGTAATGATCAGTTTGTTTTCTATGTCTGTGAGTCTATTTCTGTTTTGTAAATAAGTTCATTTGTATCATATTTTAGAATCCACATATTAAGTGATATTCTATGGGATTTTTCTTTCACTGTCTGACTTACCTCACTCAGTATGATAATCTCTAGGTCCTTCCATGTTGCTGCAAATGGCATTATTTCATTCTTTTTTATGGCTGAGTTGTATTCCATTATATATAAGTATACCATGCAAGATGGCAGTTATAAACATCAAGGCCCATGACATTAGTAACAAATTGGAATTGTTTTAGTAATTTAGTTTTGACCATCTTATGAACTAATTATCCATTTGATTAGCAATTGGGGAGAATTAGATACAGGTAGATTTTAGTTTTAGTAGGCATTGGAAAAATTCTTGAAGTGGGTATTATGAGTCTTAATCACAATTTTTATTGCATGTTGGGGTATTGCATTTTGTGTAAGACATATGATTCTAAAGAAAGGCAAGGTTTTACATACAAATACTTGATTTATACCCAACTGCTTGGAAACACAGCAAACATAAAAACACAAGTGGGCTATAGACTAAACATGGCCCTGGATATGTTCAATTTGTCTCCACACATTGAGTCAACACTTAAAATTTAGGAGACTTGTGCAGAAATGTACACTTCAGAACTTCTGAAGAATCAAATCTGGTTCCCCTTGAGCCCAGGCTCCTATGTGGTCTGCTCTGCAGAGGTGGCCCCTTCTCGGTGGGGCGTGTGTTCTCCAGTTTGCTGTCCTCACTTGTGACCTTTGCTTACTCGGGCCACCTATGTTGCCTCTGTAAGCGTTTGAATTTACAATTCCTGTTGTATATTTTGATAAATATTTCAAGATTTTAAAGACAGTCTATATTAATTTATATTCCATTTCATATTTTATAATAATCCCTTAAGAGTGGGATGGAATTTTTCAAATTAGAATTTGTAAGTTGGTTTAAGAAAAACTTTTTCTTTTCATGCAAATAATCATATTCCCATTGGAATGTCTGCAAGCTTTATGAGATTAGTCATAGTTGTAATTGGATAAGTTATGCATGTTGCAGACAGTATGGTATCTTTCTCCTCAGCGTGGCTCCTTAAAAATGTAGTTGATTCAGTAGCTAAATGGTTCTCTCTGGAACAGTGTTTAGAGTGTCGGAAGTAGTAGTTGAGCAGTAAGGTAACTAGAGAAAGCCTGATACACACTGCGATAGAAGCGAAGGTTCTTGGAACCAGCAAATGTCTGAAGTGAGTTTCAGAGAATGACTTCACAGGGAAACTTTTGAGGCGGTCAAGAAGGAACCTTTTAAAGAGAAGGGGCACAGAGGGGCGAGGAGAAAGGGGCTACTTGTTATTTACTTTATAGTATATGTTTAAGTTCAGAGACTTAAGTTTTTAAATGCATTTTTGAAATTTATATGTAATTTTACACATTGTCAACTGTTTTTACTATTTTACAGTATAACTTCACACCACTTTTACTTGCCATCAGGGAGAACAAAGAACAAATGGTCAAATTTTTGATAGAGGAAGGGGCAAATGTACATGTAGTCGACAAGCTGCAAAGGTACAATAGTTTGTTCTCTCTCTCTCTCTTTTTTTTTTTAATCTTAATGTTCTAGAGTAGTAACAGCCAATCAGAAAGATTAACTTAATAAGAGGATTAACTTAGATTAACTTAGAAGAAGCAATTATTCTGTTAGGTAGAAAAGCAATTATTCTGCCTGGGTGTCACAAAGAGCAGTATGCAGCAGGATTCATCTTCCTTTATGATAGTGACTGATGTCATTTGCAACCTGATTTTTTTGGTCATACGATCTTACAATATTCAGGGATTTCATTTTAGTTTTGTTAGTATGGACTCTAATTTTAATTTACCTTACGAGACACTGTTGAATTTCTTCATTTTATAATTTTTTTTTAACCTCTTCTTGGTATTTTTTTTTCTTAAAAGATGCATATTAAACAAAGAGGTGTTTGTTTTGTCTTTTGGATGACTCTGCTTTAAATTACTTTCTTTGAAGGATACTGATGTTATTAGGTTGTCACTAAGTGAGTATCACTAAGTGACTAACTATGACCAGATACTGTGGGCTTATCAGTTTTTATCCTTTTTCATTTCTAGTACATTTTGATGTTTTTATTTTTAATTGATAATGGTAGAAGGAAGAAAAATAGCTTTAATTATTGAATAAACATTCCCTTTAAAGAAGACAAGTCATTGGTGGATGATAAAGAGGAAGGAGCTGGGCTTTAGAGTCAGACGTTGAATTCCCAGCTCTCCTGCTGGCCAGCTGTGTTACCTGGGGGACATGACTTATTACCAACCAGTATGTTTCCTGACATGTAAAGGAGGGTCGTAGGACATCCTTCAAGGGTGGTTGTGCCTAAGAAAGACCACACGTAGACTATTCAGGTTAGTGCCAGGCACATGCTAACTGCAGCCGTGAATATTTTTATTGCCATTTTTGTTCATATTACTGTTTTCAGCCTGCAAACAGCTTCTCCTTACCCGATCTCTAGCTGATTTTAAAGTATTATATTTCAGACAAGGGAAGAAATGGGGAACTTTTATTTAAATCTTTACCTACTTCAGATAAATGACCTCAGCATCCTTTCTTGTACATCAGAGAACTTTAAATTAGCAACTTCTACTATGTGCTACCCAAGTAGGACAGGAGGCTTCTTTTTTGTCCCTTCATTTTGGCCTTGGAGGTAATTTGCAAAGATGAGCACTCGGGCATGTAAATGGTCAGTTCTCCAGGGGTGGGCAGGATATTAAGTTGGTAAAATAGATCAGATTAACTGTTTAAGTTAAGCTGACTAAGTTCCTAAGGGTGAAGTTGTCTCTTTTATTTTAGATCAGCACTCATGCTTGCTGTATATCTTGACTCACCGGACATAGTCAAGCTGCTTCTTGAGAAACGTGTTAATGCCGATTCTCGAGATTTACAGGGATGGTCTCCTGAAGTATATGCTCGTTATAAAGGTTTTAAACAGTAAGTGTTTCCATTAAAATGCCAATTATCTCTAAACTAAGGCTGAAAATGACCTAACTGTTATGTGACAGGTGAGAGTTCCTAGTTGGGAGCAGGCACTTTGGGGCTGGCAGTGAGACCCTCCACACCATCAGCTGGAAACCAGCAAAAGGCCAGACTAGTGAGATGGAGCAGTGGGCACAGGGCTCTTTATCTCAGGGTTTGTAAGACCTTTATCCTTAGGGTCCTGCTGTTCTCCATTTCATCCCAGTGTAACCCCTATGCATGGGGTCCAAATGTCACATATCTGATTTTCTAACTAGTTATTTGGGTTTTGAAATGTTTAGTAGAGCAGAAAATCCTGTATTTTCCTTTAGGGACTTTCTTCTATAATCTTCCTCTTGAATTTTCCAGGAACCTAAGGGATTCCCTAAGATCACAGTGACAGTCCTCTCCTACAAGGCATTGGGGCAGGGCGAGGGCATGCTAATCGTTCTCTTGTTTCCCTTGATTCTGTTGCTGCAGTGTTGGTACTAAAACTAGTTTTAACAGGATCTCCTTGGCAGCTGAGTCTGGGGTCTGGATGTTGCTCTCTAAAGACCTGTAATAAAATTTTAAAAGAAGAAAAGGAAAAAGAAACTGGTCCTGCAGTCGGGTCATGACTGACCTCTGCTCCTGGGATGCCTGTGCTGATCCAGTTTCCGCGGTCTTCGTGGTGATCGACACGTAAACTTCAGTGTGACAGCTTGTTTAGTTCTCATACATATGCTTGTATGAGGTCATGTATTTATAAATAAATGTAGCTACAAGTTATGTAATAGCTGAGGTGCCCTGAATTATAAACCACCAAGAACAGCTAATTACCGTAATTTGTAACACTTTCTGAAAACTGTCACTTTTAAATGTTACACCTAGGAAAGAAAACACACATTGGGTTTTATTTGGGATTCTTAAATAGTTCCAGCATTTAAGTTCAAGAACACATTATTCCATTCTTCCACTACTTCTCCGAGCATCTGGGAGATACCTTATCTCATTAAATTTTCATAATACTCCTATGAGTATTACTAACTAGCTGCCTAACAAGACAGTAAGATCCCAGTTTTATAAAGGAAGACTTTGACCTGAAGAGAAGCAACTTTTCCAGGAACAAATAGCTGTTGGTTATAGAGCTGGGGCTTCTGAGTTTGAGACACCTTCCATATGTCAGGCTCGCTCTGGTTAACTTACTGAGCTGTGCTGCCCTCAGTTCATGACTACTTCACCTTACTTTTTTTCTTTTTTCGTTGTACATGCTAAATTTAAAAGTTTGTAGATTGTACACATTTGAAGTATATGGGACAATTGAAGTTTTGATATTAACTCTGATATTGTCTGAAATAATTTAAGAATTTAATATATTTGGTAGTTTTTCATATTAGTATTCAAGTAGTAATATTTATTTATCACTGTTTTTATACATAGCATTTACCAACTGATTGTCGACTACAGAGATGGAAAGATACCAAATACTTCCCCTCAAAATAGCGACCTAGGACAGAGTTCTGGTAATAAGTTACTCTTGTTGGGCCTACCATAGATAAGGAATAAGATTGAGGAACTTTTGATAATGAAAGAGCAGTGAAAAAAGCCAGTGTGTAAATTTCATGTATGTTTTTATTTTTTTAATTAATTTTTTCTTAATGGTCTATTCAGAATTATTTAAGAAGTTAATTGTAGGTAATTTAAAATCTGAGACAATATTGTCTGAAAAGAAATTCATTTATTTAATCATGGCCCCTGAAATGCCATATTATATCTTTGTGTAAATAAGAAAAACAGGTTTTTAACTTTGTTGTACATTTCCCCTAACATTATAACAAGTTGGCCTTGTTACAGAACTGGATCTTTAATTTTTACAGCAAATGGATTACATTGGGTAAATGAATGGCAGTTATTGCATAGTGCTTAGCCTCACTAAAAAGTGATTGTCTTTAAAACTGGGAGCTCGGCAATACCTTCCTGGTGCTATAAACAAATGGCCAACAATTAGAACTGCACAGCTGGGCCAGTGTGCAGCATACTAATAAGAGATTGTTTTTTAAAGATACCTAATGATAGTGCAAAGTCAGGAAAGCAGTGCCTTGTTGAGAAGCACTGGTTACTTCTCACATCATTACACCCACAAGGTCTCACTCTCAACCAATTACATTCCTCAGAAGTGCAAACAGAATGCAAGATGTTGCCTTCGTGAGAGTCAGATGTTTTCTTCTCTTTTTTGGGATATTTGTCATGAAACTATAATTTTGTTAGAACAAGATTTTCTGTTGCCATTAGTTAAAGGATTATCATAATAATTACTCAGACAGCACAACTCAGGACTTAACAAATTGTAACAAAAGCACAGAAGTGCTTCACATTAAAAAAAAAAAAAAGACTGTGTTGCCTAGGTGTGACCCCTAGCATGCTGTTCAGTCTGAACTGTATGAGGGCACCTTAAACTTGGTAGACCTTGATCAAGCAAAGAACTTCTGTTGTAGGAAATACAAAGATGGGATAGACAGAGTTTTGGTCTTCAAGGTGCTCATAACACAACAGAGTTGTCCCTGGTTAATGTCTGTACTTTTTTTAAACAGGGCTTTCAAAGAAAACATTCTTATCTGTTAAGTTATCCACTTAACAGATGACTGTCAAGTGTCATTTAGGTACTAAGCACCACTCTGACATTACAGAATGCAAACAGGTCAAAAGCGCAGTTCCTGGCCTCCAGGAGCTTGTTACTGTCATCCTCATTTTTATGATTTACTTTACTTAATTCTATGCTTACTGTGTCCCAGGGCCCACTAGGACTTTGTAACTGTCTTTATATATATTTTTATTGGTATTTAATATGTGCCAGATACTTTAAGTCCATGGTGAGGAAAGAAGTTTTTTAAAAGTGGGTAGGATGTCAGGTAAGCCATGCAGAGCGAGTAGAAGTTTGCCAGGGAAGGAGGCAGAAGGGCAGTGTTTGGTGGGTGGAACATCTTTGAAGATTACATTTGGCAGAAAGGACAGTGGTGCAAAGGCTAAGATGTGCCAGTGAACTTTGCAGGATCTATGAGTTTCATGTTGTTGGCGCAAAAAGGATGCTGTAGGAATGGTTGGGAACGAGGTGAGTACCTAGCTCAGGCACGCTTCTGAAAGCCTTTCTAGTATTATAGAAAGGAGGAGGTCTGCTGTAGACCTTGGGAAATTTGTCAGAATGCTTTTAGCTGCAAATAATAATGAGACCTAAGTAACAGTGGCTACAGCAACAGGAGTCAGGATTGTTTAGAAGGTTCAGTGATGTCATCAGGATCCCAGATGCTGTCCCTCCTTCAGCTGTGAGGCTGCTGGTGTTTGATGTCGCCTTTCCTGGTCTGCTGATTAGCAGCAGCTCCAAGCATCATCATCTCACATGACAGTATCCGCAGGCTAGGAGGGCTGCTTCTCTCTGCATGTTTTCTGTTAACTAGGAAGAAAACAGAGACGCTTACAGTAGACTTCCCCTAGCATCTTATTGCCTGGGTTACATCACATGCTCATTCCTAAACCAGCCGTTGGGAAAGGAGATGTAGTTACTGTGATGACTGTGATTTCTTTTTTTGCAGCTAAGGAGAGTTTACCTTCTTCGCATACTGGAGCAGGGAATATCCAAGAAAAGTTGCAGTTGTCCGGCAAGGATAACGAAGAAGAAATGGTTGTCGAGTTGGGAACCAGCAATGGCAGCTGCATGGATTCACTGAAGAAAGTTGAGCAGAAGAGTAAGAAGATTCAATTTGAGTCTTAGGGTTTCCTGGTTATGACATAAAGCAGGGATGCACAAGCTTTTTCTATAAAGGGCCAGAGAGTCAGTATTTGAGGCCATGTGATGTCTGTCATGTCTACTCACGTCTGCCATTGCAGTGTGAAAGCAGCCCTAGACCGTATGTGAGCGAATAGGGATGACTGTGCCCAGATAACACGAGGTTGACAAAGCCAAATGGCAGGGTGGGTTTGTCCCATGGGTGTCATCCAGAAATATCATGCTGTGTAAGTTTGACGTTGTCAGTTTATGATATTGATTCTACTAATGATTATCATTTTCTTTGTGAGTCTCAGAAAGTTTGGGATTTTGGTCCTTGTAAACAGCAGTTCACGTCAAGATATCAAATTTGGACAAACACCTTTTTTTTTTTTGATAAATATAAAGGAGGGGAAGTGGTTTTTATGCATTAATTACCCACCAGGATTATACTCAATATTCACTCAAGTGTGTAGTCTCCAGGTGTGGTCCCAAAGGAGTACTTTTTAACAAAACATTGGTCTTATACTTTTAATATTCTGTATTTTTCTATTGCTGATATAAAATCTATTTTATTTTTTCTTTAATAGCGGATTTAGTGGTTGAGGTTTCACCGAGTAATGAAGATATCTCTGTCATCAGGTAGGATTTTATGGATTTTTAAAAATTACATGTTGACTAAGGGAACACAGAGAAAAGAAACAAGGCTTGTTGAGTGTCCTACTCTGGGTTAGACACCATGTTGTGTACTTGACATTTGTTACCTCATACAGTCACCACAACAGCTTTGCAGAGTAGCTGTGCTGTTACAGCTTACTGTTAATTAGGCAACTGTAGTTTAAGGAGGTTGACTAGTTGACCCATGATTCCATGGTTAACAAGTAGTTAACCTGTGACTTAACCATCAGGCAGCCTGGCTCCCAAATCTGCTTTCTTATCCCTCAGCATAGACTTCTGTGACTTTTGTTTGTTTAAAGAAATGAACTCACTCATTTTTGATGTGTATTTTTGATCCAAAGTATTTCACCCAAACATGATATTGATGATGCACGGCCTCCATCAGATGATGACTTAGATCTTGCTCCTAAGGTAAAGTGTTCTCTTGTGAAATTAATTTTTCTGCTCTGAATTTAGTTTTGTGTAGTATTTACTCTTAAAATTTAGCAGTGGTCTGCCTATCATTGTTTTATGTTTGTATTAGAAAGTTGGTCAGAGTAAACCATTTTATAAAAATATGACAGGTTGAATTTTTTTCTTTTTTTTACTTTGGTAAATGCTGAAGATGAGGCTGAAGCAAAATGGACTAGAAAATATATAGTGACAGGAAAATTGTACTGTGAAAAGGTTTCCCACAACAGAGGAATTGTGAAGCTTGGCCAACAATAAGAATTCTTTGACTTTTAAACCACACTGATGGCACTTGTATAATACTCGTCCCTGAGGGACATCTTCAGTGCACACAACTACTTACTGTGACAATCATGGACTCTTCCTGGGGCCTTTCAGTTCCAAAACTACGTAGCATGTACCTTTTTTTTTTTCCCCTTGGACACTTTTTATTTTGGTATCAAAGAGTTGTGAGGAAAGGTTTTTTTCCCCTTTATTTCTATCTCTGGTTCTGCATTAAGATTAAAATAATAGTTGAAATTATAGAAATTTAGGAATTAAAATTCTGCTTCTCAAAATCCATATTATAAAGACATTCCTCTGTGTTTTCTAAATTATCCCATTAAGAGTATATTCAAAACTCTTCATCTAATTGAAGAATACATGTTTTCCCTAAAATAACAGCCAGCTCTCAAAGTAGACTCTTAATAACAACCATATGATAAAACCTACTTCAGAATTCTTTTGTATTATAGTTTAAAAAAGTATGTCCAGTCCTCGTGTCCCATTCTAAAATTTCAGGTTTCAGATACTTTGTAGTATAGTTGTTTACATACTCATTTTATAGCCCCTGCATCAGTATACACTGCTGGAGATGAGGGAATATAATTGTGCATTTCCTGGAGCACCTAGAATAAGGTCTTAAATGTAAGAAGCATTTTATTATTTTTTGAATGTGAATGCATGAAGAGACATGGAATTCTGCATCATGCTGCAGATACTATAACTTGCACACTCTATCATAATGAAATCTATTCAATGGTACAGGTAATATAATATGCGTACTATGTCATAATGAAATCTATTTGAATGCTAAAAATATGACTTTAATTTGTATTCCCTTTATTTAGGCTGTAAAATTTCAGTTGTTATGAGAAGACGTATGTCATAAATGCCAAGGAAATAGATAAGAAGTATATGAGAAATAGGAAAATGTTACAGTCTGTTTTCCAGTGTCCACCAATGTTGAGCTTAGAATTTGAGATGAAAACTTTTTAACCTTCTTTTTGCCCCTCTCATGTTCCATTAAATGTATCTTTTCAAGCTATATATTCTCCTTAGAATCCTGACCACCAGTTCTTTCTCTAGGTGGAAAGTTGATGTGTTAGGAACTTTCTAAAATCAATTTTTCTCTCTGTTAATAATTTACAGTGTTCAGGTAGTGAGAGATGACCATGTTCAATTGAGTGACTTATAGTGACGAAATTTAACTCTTACTTACAGTAGTATTTACAAACAGTTGTAGGGTAACACGAGTCAGCATTATTGGGGATATACTATGAACAAAGGCCTTTGTTTTATATATGTTTTAACATATCATGTATTTTGATATTTTTACAAAGTTTGCTGAAGAATAATATATATACTTACATATATATCTTACATATTTTTATATATATAGTAAAAAGGTAAAACAGAGTCTTTCACTCATAGTATACCCCTAACAATACTGATACATCACCAGTCTATTATATATAAATGCTGAAATATATATATTTCTCCACATGCCTTGTTATACTTACATTTTCCTTTTTGTCTTGCTTTAAGTTTGTACTTGACTAGTCATGTCTCATTTTTTTCTTTTCTTTCCTTCTCCCCACTTTTTTTAAATGATTTGCCCCAAACCTAGTATTTCTTCGCAGAAAACACTTCAGTGTCTGTTCTTTCAGTCCGTCTCACTCTGCCTTGTGAACATCTTTAGTGACAGCTTTCTGTTTACTATGTGTGTGGCTTTCACTCATGAGTCATTCCCCCTAAGAATTTCTTTTGTTTTTATTCCTCTTTCTTAGAAGTAGCTGAATTTGAACAATCATTTGTCTTTAGCTTTTTGGTGAATGGAATAGAAGTAGCTTATACTGTTTGCTGTTCTAACTCATCCAAATAAGATACTGCTAAAAAGTAAACTCTCATATTTCCTCCATGAGAGATCATTCATACATACATAAATCATGCATGCACATTTCAAAATATAACAATTACTTTAACTTTCTTAATGTTAGTTTTTTCATAGGACTCTAAACTATCAGGGGTAAGTTTTTGTTCTAGATCATTTTGGTCAAGAAAGTCATCTAATGGATACCATAGTGTTTGTATAATAATCAATGAGCGGTAAAGAAAGTAACATTTTGGGACCCCTGAGGTCATCTCTCATAATCCTCACCCCATGAGAAGGTGTAGGTTGGTAAATGACAGACCCAGGATTTGAATCCATATCTGAATGACTCCAAAGTCAGTGCTCTTTGTGTTAGATCATCTAGGAGTGGGGAATGTTATAATTATTTTATTCAATTTCATATTTGTTGTTCTTAAAGCTGTTATTTTCTTCTCTAGAAAGTCCGGCATCCAAGATTTGCAAAGCTAATTAAGACCTGGGGAGAACCCACGATAAACAGTAAGTTATTTGAAGACTGTCCTTTTTGTGTTTTCACTGATGAGAAATTATAGAAAATTTCATCTACCATACCTTGTTTTCACTACAGCAGAGACAAAAGATGGTGTTTTGAAACCAGGAACTAGCACCTTCTTTGAGGACAATAACTCTGATAATGAAAATGAAGATGTGGTTACAGCCTCTTCCCAAACATCAACCGAAGTTCCAGGCTTTTCTCATCCTGCCTTCCCAGCACCAGAACCTCTCACGACTTCAGCAGTCCTTGGTGTTACAGAGGTAAGTCATTTTGTTTTTAACTTTTTCTTCCTGTGCTTTTTCACTTACTGTCCCCCTGATTCTCATGGGGATGAAAACGATCCTGCACAGAAATGAAAGTCCTCAAGATCACAATAGAAAACAGTGTGATAACAAGAGAGGTACATGTGCAGGACTGAGATTTGTAAAGGTTGGTGGCAATAAACAGTTCTCAAATGTGCCATTAAGAAAAGAAAGAATAAGAATAAGAAAGCAACAGGAAAGAACAGCTGGATGAATATGAAGATGGGCAGGGGTACAAAGGGGAAGGGTTCCTCTAATAAGGATAAGACGAATATAAAGATAAATGAGTGTCAAAATGAGAGAGATTATTATACAAGCAGCAGAAATAGTGGGGTTAAGTGAGAGCAGGAACTCTATAGTACAAATTATAATAGAAATTATCTCAAATTCAAATTAAGAGAAGGGAAAGTCAGGTCATGGAAAAAAGTGCTCAGACTCTTCTGAAGGACATATAGCTGATTTAATGAACAACGGAAAGAAAATTTGATCCTCATCTTTTTTCTTTTTGGTTATAGAAGTTTTTTTTTTTTAATTCAAATATAGTTGCTATACAGTATTGTACGAGTTACAGGTGTGCAGTAAAGTGATTTGGTTATACATATATGTGTATATATCTCTTTTTCTTTTCCATTATAGTTTTTTATGAGATATTGAATATAGTTCCCTATGGAAGTTAGTTTTAACTTGAAGTTATCTCTTTTTTTAGAAATCCTCACATTTAAATTAATGAAGTAATGTCTTATATTTAATCTAGCAAATTTTGTCTCTCCATTCCATCCCCAGTAACTGTGTTCTAGTTTTCCATGTGACGTTCTCATGCTGTTTCACACCTGGCCTTTGGCTCAAGCTGCCCTTTTTAAAATCCCCTTCACATCTGCTCTTTGCACTGGGTCTGTCTTTTAAGACACAGTCTGGTCTTCCCAGCATTCCTGGAGCTATTGACATGCAACAGGTCTCTTCTCTCCTTTGTGCCCTTACTGTATCTGTTCACTTCAGGTGTAGAGCTGCTGAATGATACTTGTCTGTGTTGATTCATTTTCATGTGTCTCTACCTCCCCTGGAATGTAGAGCAGGATCTGTCTTTTATATATATTGCCAGCTTCTCCCAGGATAATGCCTATGATTTGATGGATACATTAAATATATGTTGTCTTCCTGATTAATTGATTGAATGACCAAGTGTAGGAATATGATGTTTTCTGAAGCTGGGTTTTTGTTACATCTTGTTTTGTTTTTATAGGAAGAAGCAACAAAGCAAAAAACTGGGGGGAAAGAGAACAGCACTCGGACTATTAACAGTGTTCTAAAGGAGCAAGCAGATCATAGCACATTGGTTTCTGTTGATGGAGCACACAAAAGTGACAGAGGTGGGAAGTCAGTGAGCGTCTATGGATTTTCTTCTCTGCTTACAAGCTAGTGTGGTTGGAGGGGGGAGGGTATAGCTCAGTGGGAGAGCACACGTTTAGCATGCACGAGGTCCTGGGTTCAATTCCCGGTACCTCCATTAAAAAAAAAAAAGTTAGCATAAAAAATCTCAAGTGTGTAGATCCAAATTTGATATCCATTTCTTCTGAAGTGTTTTTCTTTTGCCATCTTCCTTCATAAATATCCCAACTATGACCAAGTTTTCTTCCAGAAAATGCTTCAGCCCTCTGAAATTCTTTTCTGCCACTTTAATTTATTGACATATTCATGAATCGAGATAGACTTATATATATATATTTAAACTTCCCAGTGGTATGTGTTCTCATTAATGTATCTTTGACTGCATTTTGTAGACGCAACGTCAGCATTAAGATTCGAAGAAAAGGAAGATGTCAAATCGCCCTGGGATTCTGAGGTGCTGCCTTCTATTATTGTTATTTTCAAATATAAGCATTGCGTGATGTTAAAACATAAATGGAGGGATGTTTTGACTCCACTTTCTCACTTTTGCTTTTGCCCAGCAAAATTATTTCCTCATTTTAACCTACACTTAGTAAAGTCATTCCGTGCCACATGTCATACCACTGCAGACTGCACTTCTGTTAATTTTCCAGACTCACCTAATGGAACTGGTGTATGTAGTGCAAAAACCAAGGCTTAGAAGTCATAGGGAATTGGTTTGGGTTCTGAAGTTACATTTTCTAAAAACTAAAGAATGTAATTCTTGGTCAGCCTGTGACTAGATGTTTGTTTCTTTGTTATAAATTAATGTGTAAAACCCTTAGTGAGATTTAGAGAGAAACAGGTTGTACTTAAAAACACACACACACACACACACACACACACACACACACAAGAAAACTGTGTTTTTGTTTTACCACTTTGACCTTGAAAAGACAGTGCCTGCGACTTGAAAGTATTATTATATTTGGATTGTCAAGTAGATCTGCAGCGAACATTTCAGGAGAAGCAAAAGCATGGGGAATAGTAATAAGTATGTGGGGTTGAAATACCAGCAGTTTGGTTTAGTGATGTTTCACTGAGGACAGCCCATTTCGGGTAGAAAATAGCGTGCACTGAGTACCTTTATGGCGACCGAACTTGAAGGCAGCTAAGCACAGGGTAGTGATGACCTATCTATTCCAAGGTGATAGCCATGGAAGGAGGTCAGAAGAGCCTGAGCGCTTGGATCTCGGCATCTCCTGCCTAGTGGTACAGCACCGTACTTGAAGTCAGGAGATGTGGTAGCATCCTGGTTCTGACCCACTGTGGGATCTTGGAAAAACTTGTCTGACTTGTCTGAATGTCAGTGACCTCGTTCAAAAACATGGTACTGATACCTGCCTCTCAGGTTATGTGTCGTGAACAAAAATGTGGTAACAAGTGTGAAAACACATTGTCAACTGTAAAGGGTACTATAGAAATGTAAGAATGATCACAGTGGCCACTAGTGACCTACTGAAATGTTGAGGACACTTTTTTAAAATCTGAAGGAGAATAAAATGAGAAAGAGCAGGCACAGGATTTCTCATTTGGGGTATGTTGAGTGTCGGTAGACTATTATTGGACATCTCTGATAGGTATGTAGTGCTTTGGTACTTGACACCTTCTGGGGACTTTAGATGTTTTGACCTTAAAAAAAATTCCAGTTCTTGAACACCAGCTATGCACCAGGCAGTTAGACACTGAATGTAGCAGTTGAGGGGTTAGGCTGTAGTGGCAGGAACAGAAGAACAAGTAAACAGGAACCCTTTATCAGGGACAGTAAGTCCTTCACTTAAGGAACGTGGAGAGTGTTAGGTTAGACAACAGTGGGGGAGTTTGTACTTAGGACGGGGGTGGAGTAAGGCTGGAATTTAGGTAGAAAAGAGCTGAGTGTGACCAAAGCTGCCAGGTGACGGACAGGAAGGAGCCAGTCACAAGAAGGTCCAGGGGAGGGATGTTCCGGACAGAGAGAACAGTGGGTCCTGTCTGCTCATCACGGTGCTCCAGCATCTTGGAGTGGCCAGGAAGCAGCAAGTGGGTAACCGTCCTTAGCATCACTGTTGTTGTTGTTGTGTGTAGAGAAGAGAATGTGCATGATAAGGGCCTGGCACATGTGGGTGGTCACTAAACAGTGTTCTTATTCTTCCCTAAGTGAAGTAAAGCTTATGGTACTTCTTTGAAGAGCTGCATAGCTACATTTAAAATTTTTCTGCTGTTAATTTAAACATAAATGTTTTTCTTTCAACTTTGGTACTTTATTCAACTATTTTTCCTATCAATAAGAGTTTTATCAAATAATAGTTAGATTCTACTAAGCCTTTGTTTACTGAAATGTAGCAGTTTCCACAATGTTGTGTTAATACTCAACATGACAGACTCCAAGAGTTCTTTTCATGCCAAGTATGTTATTTTAATACTAAAAACAATATCTGTCCTAAGAAACATTTTAAACTTACAGCACATATACTTATTAAAGAATATATTTAAATGTGTATATTTTTAACTTTACTTTTTATTGAAGTGTAGTCAGCTTTTATAATGTTAGTTTCCAATGTACTGCAAAGCAATTCAGTTATACATATAAAAATATGTATTTTTAAAAAATGGCCTCTTTTGTCGAGGAATGCAAACTGGAATTAGGCGTTCTGAACTTAATTCTTTGTTGAAATCTGCATGTAAGTCAGTATTTTGTCTGTGAAAATATTTGCTCTGGCTTTCCATGCTCAGTTTACAGAGTCAAAAGCCAACTGAAGGTAAAAGATAGACTTGATCTAAAGAGTGTATATGAAATTTTCTATTTAAATGTTTGGGTTTCCAGGATATGCTTATTTTGTTTTTAAGTCTTAACTGCTTTTAAAATAGGGAATTAGAAAAGTAATAATAAGGTAGGAAACACAGGTATTTTCTTAGAAAGTGATCAGGAAATCTTTATGCAACTCATTATTAATTTTAATTTTAACAGAGTACCTCCAAGATTCAACTATCGAACTATGTTGGTCATTTATCTGGAGCTGCAGGTCTAGGAGAAAAAAATTCATTAAGTGGACAAATAGAAAGTAAGCACTGTATTTTATAAAAAAGTCATTTGACAAAATGTTGATTTAAAACATGGATTTGGATCTATTCTCTCAGCCAAAGAAAATCACCTGTTGAACGTATAGTGAGAAAAAAGAGGAGAAAAGGAAGTAAATTGTATATCTTATCAGGTGTCAGCAACAGATTAAACTAGAATGCTGTTTAAGGAGCTCAGTTGTTAGCTTTCTTTCAAGATGCTCTGTGACCTGAGGACCGTCAGGAAATCAGGAGGAGGGAAGGAGGGAGCGAAGAATAAGAAAGGTAGAGAGGAGGGGAGTAAATGACGGAAAAGGGGTGGGGGTCCCTGGCAGGAGGTGGTAATGAATGTAGAATAATTCTTCAGAAGAAGGAAGAGGAGTGTTTGAAATGAGATGGGTATGAAGTGAGCTGCTTCCAGCACCAAAGCTTGTCCGGGAAGCACAGCAGAATGTTCCACTCCCCTGTCCCCTGACCGTTAGGAAGGCAGTGAGGACTGCGGTACCTGATCATGCAGAGCTGGGTGTGCCTGCCGTGGGTGAGCACAGGCATGTGTGGTCAGCTGTCAATGTCTGGACCTTCGTGTCATGCAGCGTGTTGCTGCCTTATAGGATGGTGTCTCATAGGCCAACAGAAGAGAGTGGGAAAGAGGAAGAGAGCATTGTGCATTCCGGGGAGGTCAGGGGAGCTGGAGCCTGGTAAAGAGTCTGCAACTTCTGATGCAGCTTTTGGGGAAGTGTTACAGTGAGACACTTGTGGCTGGATTTCAGAAGGATCAGTTAAATCCAAGTGCTGTAGAAGCAGACTCAGTATAGACCAGAGTTTCTCAAGTTTTAATCAGTCACCTGGGGACCCAGTGAAAAGTGCACATTCTGAGCAGTGGGTCTGCATTTCTAACAAGCTCTCAGGTGATGCCCTTGTTGCTGGTCTTCAGATCACGCTCAGAGGGTAGACTTGTGTTGAGAGGAATCTGGAAGAAGAGCTACTGGGGAGTTAAAGACACAACAGCATCAAGGAAAAGCATGATTTTGTTTTTCTTTCTGAGCACGTTCATAGCCAGAGGGAGGCAAAGAGTTGAAGTAGAAATTAGAGATGTAAGATACTGCTGCTAAGCAGAGAGGAAAAAGAAGTGGTGGGCATCATCCGTCCAAAGAATAGAAAAGAGGAAGAATTAAGACCATAGATCTAGAGGTACCTTTGAAGAGGAAAGTGAAAGGAAGGAGGAAAAAAAGACCGCTGGTAGGTGATTTTGGAATTGAGGAAACTTGAGAGAACTCTTTTCCGGTGGCGTCAGTATATTTGCACTGAAGCAAGGTTAGATCACTGCCACTCCAGAGAATCCTGGAATCAGGAGGGGGCCTAGAATTGGGGTAAACCACAGCCACTCCTCCTATCAGGCTTCAAAGATACATGTTGTATTGGTATTTGTTATTCAAGTGAGATTAACTTGAATATGAAGCATTGGCTGAGCTTTTTTTTTTTTAAGGATACCTAATTTTTTGATAAGATAGTTGTTTAACAAAAATCCTTTTAAACACTAGCCTGATTTACCAAACCAAACTAATTTTGGAAACAAAAGAAGTTAATAGGGTTTGTTCCATAAATGCTAAAGTTGTTATTTTCAGTGAATACTACACAGGTTTTGAAATATAAACAACTTTTAATATCTAATAATTCTGTGGCAACTAAATTTTTTTTTGATCACCAGATTTCAATATTGAAAACTCAGTATACATTCTTTCTTGCATGAGTGGATCAAGAAACTTTGATGGCTAGAGGATCCAAGAAATGTAGGCATACCATCAACCCATGTGGGTATGGGAAAAAATGAATATTTTTATGAACTATTATTCTACAAGTGTGTATCCAAGCTGATCAATTCATAACACTTTCTCTGATGAGAAGTGAATTGCACACTCAAGTGAACTGCCATCACAACTGTGGACTTCCTAAATTACAGGACAAATTGAAGAGCATGATAAATACTTGTAGTCTAATGGTGTCAGTCGCATGAAAGATGTGCTGTTGCATTTTACCCTGCTTTTACATTTGTCTTCTTGGAGCCGTGATTTGTTCCTCTGATTAAAGATCACTTTTCTTCTCCTCAGGCAGCATGTTCACGTTTGTATATGTGCATGTTTCCATTTTATAAAGTCATTTGAAACATAATCGTACTTTTGAAATCTTAACTGTGTGTTTTGTTAAGCCTATATTCCTGTTCTTTATTCAGTACCTATAATGGATTCATATTTGTGTCTTGTTGCTGTCCTAACTGCCCCTGAAAAACAAAACACTGAAACCTAACGTGTTCATTTACAAAGTAAGCATGAGGATTGCGCTCAGTGCTAACTCTGCATGAATGGATAGTTGGCTTTCATATTTACATATAATTGATTATGTGTCCCTTTTGGCTTTTAGATTCGACTGAAAAATATCCTCACTTGAAGGTAAAAACTTTTATACTTTTATCTTGAATTTTTTTTGTTGTTAAATGAGGGTACTGGGAATTTAGCCTAGGACCTCATCCACTGCTAAGCAGGCACTCTACCACTGAGCTAGACCCTCCCCTCTTGAATTATTGCTACAGATTGTATCAAATGTACAGTATTAATCGGTTTGTTTCAAAAACCATTCAGCCTGCAGTTGGAGTGAAAGATTCTGTTCCTAATAAAACAGGAGAAATGAAGAATTTACAAACATTGGAATCAGGTAAATTTTGCAATACAAATTTAACTCTGAAATGAAGTACAGTCTTCTTATTCCTAATTTCTTTTATTTTTTCAAATTTAATTGAAAGATGACATAAGTAAGGCAGATGTAATTATCGGTATCCATGTTTGAAAAATATATATAAGCATAAGAAATTGATTTTTAAAATGTCAGCTTTGACTCTGATGTTTCTATTGATGTTGGGAGACACTAAAGTGCTCAGTTTGGAGTCCCTATACTTCTCAGGGATTCTGAGAGTTTGATTCTTAGGTTCTAAGATTTTTTCAGAGTTTTAAAATGCTTAATTGAATTCTGACCTTTACGTAGGGTAAAGCTTCCCTTGCTAACATGTCAGTCATATTTCACTTTAATTATTTCATCGAGTGCTTGCTATCACATTGATGATATTTATTTATTTCTATATTTATTTATTAGTGGAGGTCCCTAGGGATTGGACCCAGAACCTTGTGCATGCTAAGCATGTGCTCTACCACTGAGCTATTTCCCTACCTAGCCCAAAGATCTTAAGCCAACTGAATGTTTTGATTAGGAGAGAGTGTGTGTGTGTGTGTGTTTGATTAGCAGTGTGTATGTGTGTGTGTGTGTGTGTGGTGTCTTTGATTATTAAAAATGATGGAAGTAATTAGTCCTACCTTAATATTTGGTAGACAGGATCTTTTAAAACAATAGCCCTAAAAGTTTTTGGGTTTAGGATTTTTTTATACTACTAAAAATTACTGAGAATTCTGAAGAACTTTTAAGTGGGTTGTATCTATTGATGTTTAGTATATTAGAAAATAAAACTGAAAGATTTAAAAAACAAGCACACACAAACATTCCATTAGCCATTAGAGCTATGATGTTATCACATGTCACGTATCTGGAAACCTCCACTGCACACTTAACGGAGAATGAGAATGAAAATAGCGTTCAGTATTATTGTGAAAATAGTTTTGACCTCCTGGACTCCCTAGATGGAGGGAACTTGGGACTTCAGGGCTTCTCAGATGACACTTGAGAACTGCTGTTTTAAACAGGATTCATGGATGTGAAACGATAAAGGGGCCCTTGTGATGAAGTGGGTTTTAAAGTTCACTTCTACATTACTTGCCTTTTTTTCTTTAACTTGTCTTAAAAAGTTTAAATCTGACAACTTAATTCTTTCAAAAAGAAAGGAAAACATTTTTGTTATATATTTCCTGTCTCGTGGCACTCTGTACTCTTTGGATTTAGTTTGTACCTAGACTTATCCTATTTTTATATGGAAAAAATTAGTCACTCAAGGCTGTCCTTTCTTATATAAGTTTATGATGTTTATCCAAGGCTTAAGGTAAGAATTCTGAAGATATTGGTACATTGAGGAAAGACTGTCTCATTGTAATTTAAATTGTACCATTCAGTAAAAGTTTTCTTAAAGCCCATGTCTCTAGGACACAATACTGTCATACATATTTAAATGTCCAGTGAATGGCTGGTTAGACATAGATTTTGTTATTGAAAAAATTCATGTCGAAGAGTCATAATAATTCATAAAGCTCTTACAGAATATAGACTGTTTTATAGAGAGTGATGAGTGAATCCAAGTGAGTAATACTAGAAAATTAAAAGTAGAAAAAAGAGAGACAGTGGTTCCCTATATGAACAGCAGTGACATGTAAAGTACAACCAGCTGGGAAGGAGCAGTGTGTTTGGGGGGAGAGGAGGACGTGGGGCTGCGGATGTGGGGCTGCTGCTCTGGAAAGAGAATTTGTACAAGTTAGTCAAGTTTGTATTGTTATTCACATTCTAATAAGTGGAAACTTTGTTTTCAGATTCTTCAGACTGGGATTCTACTAGTTTGAGCCTCAGTAATGAGGCTGGTCAAAGAGCCGAGCATTTGAAACTTGATAAATGTCCGTTGGTATCACAATCAGTGACCACAAACCAGTCAGCACCCACAGAACTGAGACAGACGGCCCTAGTAGGTAAAGACCGGATGAATATTGGAGCCATGTCTCTGTCAGAAAATGCAGCGCGCCGTGGCCTGTGTGAATCACAGCTGCCAGAGAACAGAAGCAGCAAAGAAGGTAATTAATAAACGGGGCTGCGGATGTGGGGCTGCTGCTCTGGAAAGAGAATTTGTACAAGTTAGTCAAGTTTGTATCGTTATTCACATTCTAATAAGTGGAAACTTTGTTTTCAGATTCTTCAGACTGGGATTCTACTAGTTTGAGCCTCAGTAATGAGGCTGGTCAAAGAGCCGAGCATTTGAAACTTGATAAATGTCCATTGGTATCACAATCAGTGACCACAAACCAGTCAGCACCCACAGAACTGAGACAGACGGCCCTAGTAGGTAAAGACCGGATGAATATTGGAGCCATGTCTCTGTCAGAAAATGCAGCGCGCCGTGGCCTGTGTGAATCACAGCTGCCAGAGAACAGAAGCAGCAAAGAAGGTAATTAATAAACGGGGCTGCGGATGTGGGGCTGCTGCTCTGGAAAGAGAATTTGTACAAGTTAGTCAAGTTTGTATCGTTATTCACATTCTAATAAGTGGAAACTTTGTTTTCAGATTCTTCAGACTGGGATTCTACTAGTTTGAGCCTCAGTAATGAGGCTGGTCAAAGAGCCGAGCATTTGAAACTTGATAAATGTCCGTTGGTATCACAATCAGTGACCACAAACCAGTCAGCACCCACAGAACTGAGACAGACGGCCCTAGTAGGTAAAGACCGGATGAATATTGGAGCCATGTCTCTGTCAGAAAATGCAGCGCGCCGTGGCCTGTGTGAATCACAGCTGCCAGAGAACAGAAGCAGCAAAGAAGGTAATTAATAAACGGGGCTGCGGATGTGGGGCTGCTGCTCTGGAAAGAGAATTTGTACAAGTTAGTCAAGTTTGTATCGTTATTCACATTCTAATAAGTGGAAACTTTGTTTTCAGATTCTTCAGACTGGGATTCTACTAGTTTGAGCCTCAGTAATGAGGCTGGTCAAAGAGCCGAGCATTTGAAACTTGATAAATGTCCGTTGGTATCACAATCAGTGACCACAAACCAGTCAGCACCCACAGAACTGAGGCAGACGGCCCTAGTAGGTAAAGACCGGATGAATATTGGAGCCATGTCTCTGTCAGAAAATGCAGCGCGCCATGGCCTGTGTGAATCACAGCTGCCAGAGAACAGAAGCAGCAAAGAAGGTAATTAATAAAACAGCGTAGAGAATTAGCCATAGTCTACCTGTGCGTGGCTTCACCATATTCTGACTTTGCAGAAGTCATTTTGTGGCATGATCTCCTTTGTGTTTACTCCTTTTATGCAACCTACAACCAGACAAGACCTTTTAGCATGACATTTACATTCATCCTCTGACCAAAGCAGCATATTAAATAGCAAAAGAGAATTAGGAGAAAGTAAGTTTGTTCAGACTAGTATTTAGCACACTCCTGATAGCGAGTAGGAGGATGATGTCTAGAGCTTTGTGACTAGTTGGGAAACCTAGGTGGACATCCAAAGATTCCCTTCTGAAAATACTGTTTCTTAGCTTTATTTTTATCTAGCTCTGAATTTGCAAATAGTAGTTACAGCTATATTCAGTGTAGCTGAAAAAGCACCTGTGCAACTAAATATCAAAATATTTCTAGTATATTCTATGCCTTTCTATATTTTAGAGTGGCTTTCCCAGTGGTAGTGGCAGTCATTGGGAATTTGCTACACAGGACCTCCTTCTTAACTGTGTCCACATAGTATATCAGCTTGTTTTATTATTTTTAATGGATTGATAGGTTGAAAAGGATATTGGTTTTTAAGGGGTGCTTTATCACTTAAAAATAATACATGGAATATCAATTCTAATTCTGCTAGGATACCCAGTCTGTTGATTAACCACATCTAATATGTGTTCTACTTTATATACCAATTAATTTAATGCCTTAATCAGTGATGTAATGAGAGCTGTAGTAATAAATCATACAATATTTTTTCTGCTCCTATAGTTTTATCTTTTCTTTCCTTACCTGTAGAATTCATGTCGTATTTACAAAAGATTCTCAGTTATCTCCTATAGTAGTGACTACAAGCTCTAAACTTAAAGTTTTTCTAATAAATAGTTTATACAAAGATACTTTTAAGAGTTTGTCCTCTGCAGCAGAGGAGCAAAGAGGATAGACATGTAAAGAAATAGTTTACAGTTCAGCTGGTGAAGATACACTAGAAAAGTCTGTGAAGTACCAAGGTAGCTCCAAGGAAAGAGATCCCTGTGTCTGCGTGGAAAGACAGCTGCAGTCAAGGAGGACTTCACAGACCAGCTGAGTCTTCAAAGAGGAAAAGGAACTTGTCAGAATAATAGAGGGAAACATTTCAGATTAAGGAAAGAAAAGCATAAAATGTAACAGTAGTTTTGGAAACCATGAATAACATTGCTCTTGAAGCTTGGTATGTTGTTAAAAAGGTACTATTAGGAGGTAGATAATAGAGTCTATTGTGACTTTGTATATTTCTACTGTGTTTTTAAATTTTATTTTATTTCTCTTTGTTTTGTTCATGTCTGGTGAATCAATTTGTGAATGAAACTTTGAGATGTTTGTATGTCTTTAATCTGGTAACATCTAGTATTTCCCAAATAGTTTGTTGAAGTTTTAGATAATTAGAAGTATTTCTTAAAGAAGTAAATATCCAGCTAAAGATTAAGCTTAATTTAAACTGTCAGTTGATGAAATGTTTTTTATGGTTTTATAAAAATGATGCCTTTTATCTAGTTGTTCTAAGTAGTAAATTTTAACTAAGCATATTCATTTTTCAGCAGACCTAGACTTAGAAAGGACATCTGAGGAAAAGCAAGAAAGACTTGATGGAAGTGAAAATAACCACTCACAGGTAGGTAAAAATGTAAATTTAAGTTTCCGGTTTAATACTGTTTTCTGTGCTTTGATATTAAAACAGTTCAAAAGAAATTGCCTTTCAAACTAGTCTTTTAGAGTCAATAAATAATTACTTAATATTTAGTTTTTAATAGCATTTTATCTAGTTACAAAGCTTAAAGTATTGTTAGGATCTGTAATAATTTATAGTTAAACTCTGTCCTTGGAATTGAGGCAAAAAACCTTCCTGAATATTGTTTACTTCTTCCATTTTTATAGCTTCCTCACATGATAAAGAAGGTGACATCAAATATTAAATCATGTGATTAAGCAGTTGAAATTGTAAACAATATAGCAATGGTGGCCACCGAGTTAGTTTCATGTAAGGAACAGTCATTCCCAGTGGTCCAAAATTTGCAGATTCAAATTGCAAGTCATTAATGCCAAGATGAAAGATTTCTTCTGTCTTGTGATCTCTATGTAGTCGATTTCAGAATCTACAATCAGGGAGAGAATAGGGGTCAAAGAGTCAACCCAACTGCCTAGTAAGAGAATCAAACCTTCCAGGATTGGATCTTTGCTGTTAGGGAACAAACAAAAACTTTCTAAGTTATTTCATTTCAGGGTAGGAAATCAGTAAGTATTATTAAAAATTCTTTTATTCACTCTCACTAGTGAATGTTAGAGTATAATATAACTCAGTGGATGCAGCTTCAAAAAGAGGTAGAGGTTCCTTTGCTGCTACTCTGTTTTTTCTCTTTATCAATAATCTCTTCCATTCTGATCCATATTTGATCTGATCTTCCACTTGTGAAAATAGCCTATGTATAAAACAGGGTCATCTAAATATGTAATCGTGTAGAAACAGACTATTTCTGCCATCTAAGTAACAGGAACTCAGGGAAGTATTTTCCTGGGTTTTGTTCCTTAATCAACCTAAGTCTCTGTGCCAGTCGTTCATATGAAGTGGGAAAGTCATTCAGCTGTGTGCCGCGTGACCTTCTGAGCCCGAATAAACGCAACTGAAATGTCTTAGGAAATATAGTAAGCTCAAGGGGTTTTTTTTGTTTTAATCTTTTGGCTTAAATGTAAGTTGCACTTCCATAGAATGGGAAGGAAGCAGTGACTGGGAGAAGGGATATAAGCACACACTCTCACTAAACTGATCCATTTATTGTGCTTTAGTGAGTGCGGACTTACCTGTTTTACTGATCACTGAACACTTAGAATTCCATCATGGCCACTTTGAGCTATTCTTAAGAACAAATACATGTGCTCCCACATATTCTTGAATCACCACTTTCGGGTGTTTCTGTTGAGTCAGTCACCTACATTATATTATTTAATAAAATGTAGTAAGTTTTGACATTTATGATTTTTATCATATAGGTAGTATGAACCCTCAGCAAAAAAAACTCATTATTTATCTCCAAAGGAGAAAACTTGAGTTTTGAGATGCACTGAATGATTTTATTAGTTCTAGTAATAGATTTTTAAAATGTGTGTGTTCTTTTGTGTGAGGGGCAAAGAGTGTTAAAGATAGAAATCTGAAGGTGTTAAAGGAGATGAGCCCTGCCCCCAACTTTGCCAAAGTCACACTTTTAACTTACCTGATCAATTTGATTAATTTATTTGGTAGCTCATTAGATTCAGTGTTACAGAATTGTGTCATCTTTTTTGACACCGTAAAATGCTGGGGAATACTGCTTTAGGGAATTTGGACAAATCACTTAACCTTTCTTGGTTGTATTCCCATTATCAGTAAACAGTGGGGCTAAAGTAGATCACTCATTACTCCTATGCCATCTAGCTATAAAATGGTCATGGTTATTGAATGTGAAATTGGGAAGCATTATTCCTTTTGCAGAATTCCACACTAACTGGCAGTTCATCAGTTTGACTCTGCTCCTTTCGGTAAACTTGGGTTTATATATTTTATTAAACATCACTTTTTTGATACCCCAGGATCCAAATGAAATAAGAATTATAAAAAGCAGTGGGGTATAAAAAGCAGTGGGGAAAGGATAGCTTTAGCACAGAAAGAAGAGTGTTTCCTTTCTGTTACTGAAGCACCAAGGTGTGACATCTTCTAAATCTGGCTGTTTAACACAAAATCTAGGTGGTAAAGACAGGAGAGGACAAATTTTATGCCTTTGTCTTTTTATTTCTTTGTCTCTGCCATTCACCTAGGGAAGAGTGAATGTAAGAGCACAACACTCGGAAAGTCCTTTTTGAAATTTTGGAAATTCTGTTTCTTTTCCTCAAAGAGGAAGAAGCAGAATTGACAAACATTTCAATGACTTGAAATGATAAAATTAAAATAAGCACAAAAATATTTTAATCATTGAAATTAGGGCAAACTCTGAGTCAAATGATAAAATGAATGAAAACAGTGTTTATAATGAATAAAATAATAATTACCTTTTGTATCAAACTTTCACTAAAGGTTGAAGAAGAAAACAGGAACAAAAGTGGTGAACTGAAAGGATCAGAAACCATGTGTGATGGCAGTTGTCATAAAGATTTAACTCAGCAGAGGAAGAGGGGAAAAACTGATGACCAGCAGTTTCCTGCTCTGCAGAAAGGAGATTCTGATAGGTAAGCCTGGATTAGTATTCAGCAGTAGGTAATTATTATTTTCTAGATATTGTTCAGAATTTCTTCGCAGACTCATCTCTCTACTTGCTTCCATATATTTTGTACCCTTCCTTCCAGGTTCCTAGGACACACCTAAATGCCATATGCATAATCTTTGTGCTCACATTCTAATCTCTTAAGTAGAATAATTTCCTCCTGTCTCCTTTGCTTATGACCTCCTGTTTGTTTCCCCTCTTTTGTGAAGCCTTCCTTATGCTTACTTTACTTTCCATATGTCAGCTCTTGCGTATCACATTGTATCATAATTGTGTATCTGTCTTTGAAGCAAGAATTTGTGTTTCCTTGCATATAGTTGGCACTTGATAACCATTTTGTGAATTAATAAATGATTGAAGATGGGTAAGAGTTGGAATTTTACAAAAATTGTTTTTTTTTTTAATTTATCAGTAGAATTATTTTTTAAAAATTGGCTTTTTCATGGATTGTTTTAAAGTAGCTGTCCTGGCTTGGATATGAAGGAAGTAAAGAAGAATGAAAGTGGAAAACGGACATTAAAAGCATCTGTGACTTCACGTGTATTTGCGAAGACTGCCTCACTGGCTGGTGGTCTCCTATACCTGAATGACAGCAGCAGTTTAAGTGAAGGAGATCAAAGTGGTGGCAGGTAAAATCTACAAATTCTTTATTTCTAGGTGAAGACGTATTAGCAGTGATTACCTTCTCTGGAAATAGAATAGCAGCATATAGTGCAAAGGCCAAGACAAGAGAATTCTCAGCTGTATCAGAGGAACACTGGCGAAAGGTTAAAATGAGAACAAGTGCCTTTGACTGGAAGTAGTTTCAATAATACGTCCCCATGGAAGCCGGGCTGTAGTGAGTCAGTGTAAACAGCCCCTTAGAGGACATTCCCTGGGAAGGCAGGAGAGGACTGGGTGATAACTGAAGGGGAACGTGGGGCTCTTGGGGGTTCCCTTTCTTTTTTTTAATGATGAGACAGTTTGTAGAGGATGTCTCTATGCTGTTGGATGTGGTTCCATAGAAGACGTGTTTTTCAATTTAATCTTGTTTGCATTTCTGATACTAGAAAGTGTATTGATTGTACTATGTTACCTTTAAAATATTGTAGTAAATTATTCTTGTATGGTTTTGTTGTAAGGTCTTATTCATTAGTTCTGAAGCGTAATATTCTTACACAATTGAATATGCAGATAATGACTTTAAAGTTACACCATTGTCCATAGATTTTTAAAAATTATATACTCATAATAACTATACAAACACTTAGGCCATACTGAATAGAGTTTAATCATTCCTTGATGATTCTAGATTTTATAGTGTCCTTGACAGTATCATCATGAGTGGCTATGGTTTTGTATACTATTGTAAAATATCAGGTTATATTAACTTAATATTTGTTTAGATTCTAGGAAGAAGGGGAAGATTTTGTTTATATACAGTAGAATAATAAACTATTAACAATCTATCACAGATGATTACTTTTGGATTACTGAGTTCTAAATTAAAAAACCATCATGCTCCATAAGGACATGTCAAATGCATGAACAAACAGCTGAATGGATAATGAATGCCTGCTGATTAATGTCTTTAGCAAAAGCAAATCTTTATTAAAAGTAGATTTCCAGTATTGCCTAGGTCTAAAGTCTTTTTAAAACATAGGTGTTAAAATTCAGAAATTATTATTTTAACATTTTTTGAGTCATAGTCGTTTTGCAATATTGTGTCAAATTCCAGTGTACAGCACAATTTTTCAGTTATACGTGAACATACATATATTCATTGTCACATTTTTTTTTGCTGTAAGCTACCATAAGGTCTTATATATATTTCCCTGTGCTATACAGTATAATCTAGTTTATCTATTCTACATTTTGAAATCCCAGTCTGTCCCTTCCCACCCTCCGCCCCCTTGGCAACCACAAGTTTGTATTCTATGTCTATAAGTCTGTTTCTGTTTTGTATTTATGTTTTGTTTTTGTTTTTAGATTCCACATATGGGTGATCTCATATGGTTTTTTTCTTTCTCTTTCTGGCTTACTTCACTTAGAATGACATTCTCCAGGAGCATCCATGTTGCTGCGAATGGCGTTATGTTGTCATTTTTATGGCTGAATAGTATTCCATTGTATAAATATACCACCTCTTCTTTATCCAGTCATCTGTTGATGGACATTTAGGCTGTTTCCATGTCTTGGCTATTGTAAATAGTGCTGCTGTGAACATTGGGGTGCAGGTGTCATCCTGAAGTAGATTTCCTTCTGGACATATGCCCCAGAAATTATTATTTATAATTGTACCTAGACATAGAGTAGTAATAGAGATTCATTTACTACGTTAGTTTAAAATACTTAAAAATAAACATTACTTTCTTAGCATATTGTGAAATGTAGGTATTGAAGCCAGATTGCCTGGGTTGGAATTCTGGGCAGACATAGGGGCTTCGACAAGTGACTTAGCCTTTCTGTGCCTCATTTTCTTCCTGGGTAAAGTACCTAATGTATTACCTACCTCCAAGGTTGTGAGGATTAAAATGTCTTTAAGACATGTAAAGTGCTGATAATAATGCATAGCGGTTGCATACTAAGTCCTCAAAAAAGCTAATATCATGGTTATTAGAAAAGGGTTTCTTTCATATAAGGACTTAAGTAATACTTTCCAAATAGGTTTTATTTCCATAAAAGCCAGTTTTTATTGAAAAAGACAACAAGAAAATCCTGGTATATTTTTTCCTATCAAATAATACAAGTAATGTTATGTCTTTCCTTTTCCTTTGCTTGTCCGCTTGATTTAAATTTAATACTTTGTTAATATAACTGATATGCTTTCTTTGTCCTTTAATATTACTGTTTCCATTTTTTGTTTAATCCCTTTTATTGAAAATTAATTATCAGTGCAAAGATTTTATAAAAAGATAATAGATTTACATATTTCTTGTATTTTCAATATTTAGTATTTGGCTTAAATGAATTGCTTTTTTCTTTTTTTAGGTCTTCAAAGAAAACGTCTACTAAAAAGGACAAGGTATAGTAAAATATTAGTTATAAAAATATTTTCCTGTAGTAAAAAAAATTTATAAAAATAGAGTGGAAAAACAGAAAATCCTCCTTTGTTGTAGAGACTTACTTAAAAATAATTGAGAAACACTATTGATAAAGTTAGCCTTTTGACAAAAATCAGTTCTTTTGAGAAGTGTCTGTGTTTTTGCTCTCATAAAAATGGATATTTATCACCTCTGTACACTGAGCATATTTTCTAACTATGTGGGAGACACTGCGAAATAGCATTATTTATCTGTAGGTCAAAGAGCAGATTAATTCTGTGGATGGCCTCGATGACTTAACTCTGCCACCGGAAACAGCTTCCGAGGATTGTGAGTCGCTTTACCCTAACTGTAAGGATACCCTGAGGCTAATCGAACAACTTGGCCTGGAGAGTGAAGGTAGGACCCCGTATGACTACAAAGCCTTTTTAAGTATCTCGTGGTAACGTGTGCACACCTAGCACTGCCCCAGAGAGCACGAATGTGCTACAATCCACTGCATCTCAGAAATATGCTTTGTGTTAAGCAGAATCAGACGTGTTGTGCGCTGCCAGCCAGGGGCTGTGACCATTCCCACTCCCTGTGCTTTCTGTTGACTCTGCTGCTCCTACGCCTTCGCTCAAGGTCAGGTTATCACTACTTCCCTCCTAGAATAGTGAAATCACCTCAGGACTTTCTTCTCCGCCGTTCCACCTCCTGGAACCTTGGTCTACGCCGCCACCAGGATTACTAGATAGTTTTTAAAATTCAGGTCTTTGTTACCTCCTTGCCTAAAATCCAGCTCCTGCTTCTTGTAGCTCCATGGTTAAAGGCCACAGTCCTCTGGCTTCATCTAGTTTCCTATTATTACCCTTCTTTCCACATGTATTTTAGAATCATCTTGTCAATGTTTTTAAAAAAAAAAAAAGTCTGCTAGTGTCCTGGAAATTAGATGTAGATTATGTTGAATCTGTAGATTAATTTTGGGAGAATTGACTTCTTAACAATATGGAATTTTTAACCCTGAACAAAGTTTATTTCTCCATTTATATAGGTCTTCCTTGATTTTCTCAGTAATATTTTAAGAGTTTTTAGTGTCTGGGTCTTTCCATCTTTTATGTTTACCTGTATTTCTTATTTTTCAATGTCGTTGTAAATAGTATATTTTTACTTATTTGTTTTAAAATAATATATTTTAAATTTTAGTTTCTGATGATAGAAATACAGTTGATTTTTGTATGCTGACTCTGTGCCTTCCACCCTGACTGAACTCATTTATTAGTTCTAGTAGCATTTTTATGAATTCTCTCAGGTTTTCCATGTAACCAAAGGTAGTCAAGCTTTTTCTTCTTTAAACTACTGTCTTACTAAAGATAGTTCACATTTAAGACTTGCAGCCAATAAATACGTTCTCTGTCACAGCTAATCAGCTCTGTCACTGTTGCAACAAGAATAGCCATAGACACTACACAAGTTAATGGGCGTCGCTGTATTTCAGTAAAACTTTATTTACCAAAGCAAGCAATCCAGCCCACAGGTTGGAGTTAGCTGACTCGCACCATATAATCATATTCCCCGCTGATTAGCAGACAGTTTTACCTCTTCATTTCCCATCTAGATGTCTTTTGGTTCTTTATTTTGCCTGGTTGCACTGGCTCCAGTATAGTGCTGAATAGAAGGAGTAAGAGAAGCCATTTCTGTCCGGTTCCTCACCTTCTGGGAAAAGCATTCTGTTTTTCACCATTGCATATGGTGTCAGCTGTAGGGTTAGCACAGATCTATGTAATAGTGAAGACATTCCCTTGGTTCCTAGTTTGCTGGAAGTTTTTATTAGGAATAGATGTTGAGGTTTGGCAAGTGCCTCTTTTATCCACTGACATGATCATATGGTTTCTTTTTTAGTTTGTTAATATGATGAATAACATTGATTTCTACATGTTAAAACAGCCCTGCATTCTTGGGATACACCCCACTTGATCGTGATGAATTATCCTGTATTCTTGGATTTAACTTGCTAATGTTTTGTTTAGAATTTTTACCTCCATTTTCATGAGATTAGTTTTCTTTCTGGTAATATCTTTGTCTGGTTTTGGATTCAGGGTAATGTTAGTTTTATAGAATGAGGACCTATTTCTTCCTCTTCATTTTTTGAGGAGAATTTGTGTAGAATTGGTATTAAACTTTCCTGAAATATTTGGTGGAATTCACCAGTGTAACCATTGGGACTGGAATTGTCTTTGTCATAAGGTCTTTAAATACGGCTTTTGTTTTGGTTTTTAAGATATAGGGCTTTTTAGCTTATTAGTTCTTTCTTAACTGAGCTTTTGTAATTTCGCTCTTTAAAGGAATTTTACTCACTTCATCTGAATTGTCAAATTTATTTGCATAATGTTCATAATATTACTTTGTCATTCTTTTAATATCTGCAGAGCTTAGAAGAATGTCTTCCACGTTATAGGTGCTCAATATCCATTTGTTCAATGTATGGATGAATGAATGTGAAAATGCACAGTACTTTATACACAAAAATTATTCATACATTTTGTTTCTATTTTTGTTTTCTTCCTAATGCAGATTCTGATAGGTTATTGAAAATTCAGGATCCAGTTCATTCATTCAGATCAATAGAACCGAAAGAATCTGACTGTGAACTACTTAGAGGAAAAATTAAAGAAATGGAAAATAAGGTGAACTGGCTACAAACAGAGCTGTTGAAAACAAGAGAAGCAAAATCACAGTTAAAACTTCAAAATGTGGAGTGTGAACGAGAGCTCTGCAGCATGAGGTACTGAATTTCTTGGTTTTAAAGAAATATTTGAACTCATCTTTACTTTAACACTGTAGATATGTAGGAGAAGTCTTATCATTGCTAACTGACCTTTTGGGATTTTACAGGGGAGAAAATTTCATTAATATTGTGAAATATGAGACTCTTGGAAATAACAGCGATATATATGTATCTCTCCTCATTCTATATTTCTTTAAAAAAAAATCTGTGATCCTTATCTCTCAATTGTCCTCCAGAAAGTTTGTATTACTTTACATTCCCACTTGCAGAATTATGAAATTACCATTTTTCTCAAGGCAGAAACTTTAAAAAAATTTTATGCAGTTTGATTCTTAACATATGAATGAATGGACTAAAAAGTAAAGTGGAAAGTGATTACTGGTTAGTTTATTCAGCATCTCTCTCATACGGAGATAAGATTAGTTCAAAGGTCTATGCTGAAAGCACGGACTAGTCTTTATTTTTTAATTACTTAATATGGATCCTGCCTTGTACCAAAAGGGATTTAAAAATGATTTACTAAATAAGTAATATTCAACAAGGTAAGTTCAAAGTGTTGCAAAAGAAGAAACATAAAGTGTAGGGCATCAGGTAGTAGACTCCCCAGCCTCGCCTTGGATTATACTAATTAGCAGATCTGTGCTCTGGGAAAGACGCCTGCGGATGTTACCTTCCACTAGAGGTCATTTAGGATTCCCTGTAATACTTCATGAAGTTGAAATTTTATCTCTCATGAACTTATAAACTTGTTTCTAAATAGCAACTTCTCTTTTAATTAGTAACTAAATTCTCTGTCCTAATGAAGGAGTAATTTATGACTATGTGGGGGACAAAGGGTAATTTTCAACTCAAATCTTACTGAATAATTGCAAAATTTCTTTCCTACACTATTCACCAGAGTTACTCTTTACTGAAACTCAGTTAGCATTATGTCTTTTCATTGCTACTTTTCATCTTATCTATCTTTATGAAGAGATTGAAGTGAGGAACTTAAAATGTGAGACTTAGAAATGAAAAAAAAAAAACTGAGAACATAGAAATTCCATTAGGGTAATAAATCAGCATGTGAAGAACCAGATCATAAAGTGAACTTATTTTCTAACAAAATAAATTTTAAGGTAAGCATATTTCGCTACAGATTCATGTTAAAACAAGAAACAAAGAAGAAGAAAAATTATTATATGTTATATGAAAACACTAAGGATGATTTAAAAAGAAAAGAGAAACAATACAGTGAGCAAGTTTACCTGAACCAACAACTTGAAAACACTGTCCGAGCACTAGAATGCAAACTGAAGAGTATAAGGAATAAACCGAATCAGGTAAATTAGTCTTAGGTGAAAATTTCATATCTCTCACACTTTTTCATCAATATTGTTTATAATACTCCTTTGGATTACTCTATATTTTCACTTAAAGCAAATAAAAGTTATCTCATCCTAAATATGAACTATGATATTTAGAGCTTAACTTACTAATTTCTTGGTGTTCTTGGCATCTAATAGATGCTCTGTGTCTTTTCTGAATGAAAGAATGGAAGTTAAATTGAGCTTAATCATTAACATAAGGATTGATGGGTTTGGTCCATTCAACAAAGTAACAAGTCTTAATTCAAATCCATGTGTTAATTTTGGCTTTTTGAAGTTAAAATCCAAGCTAAATTGCCTTGAGATTGTGATGGAACTGGTTAAATGCCTTATAAAGAAATTTTCTTTCACTGGGATTTCAAAGTTTGTAGATACTGACAGACATATGCAGAATAGATAAACAAGATTATACTGTATAGCACAGGGAAATATGTGCAAGATCTTGTGGTAGCTCACAACACAAAAAGTCACAATGAATATATATATGTTCACGTACAACTGAAAAATTGTGGTCTACACTAGAATTTGACACAACATTGTAAAATGACTATAACTCAATTTAAAAAGTGTTAAAAACCTTTTTCTTTCATGATACTACATCTCTTGTGTTTTGGTCTGTGATAAATTTAGCTGTCATATATACTAGAATTTGAGTTACTTATGTGCATTAAAGATCCCTGTGCTTAACAGGCTACTTCTTTTTAACAGTTTTTAAAAATTTTTTTTAAAGATTCCCCTCCTAAGCTCTTTCTGACTTTTTTTCATGATATAAAACCCAAAACCTAATGAAATATATCTCCAGGTTTTAGAAGAGCGAAGTGACGCTCAGAGACAACTTTCTCGAGAGCAGAATGCCGGAGTAATACAAGATGAAATCCTGGCCCATCATCTTTCCCAACAAAAGGAGGCAGAAAAGGCTAATGAGGAAATGAATGCTGAGGTATTTTCTTTAGTTGTTTTCAAACATGTATGTGTATGAACTTGTATACTTACATAGTTTAAAAACCAATACTATAGGTATAGGGAGTATAGAGGGTTTTAAAAGCCTATATATGTAAATATATTTTCTGAGGTTTCATTTCTGGCCCATTGGATAAAGCAATATTTTGAATTCAAATCTATTTGCCGGCAACAGTGACATAGTGACATTCACAGTGGCCTCATCCAAGGAGAGGCTATTCATATTTTCCATAGGAATTGATGAACTTTCCGTTATCTCAAAAACTGTTGCTACTAACGGCAGGCATTCTAGTTTCTGGCAGTGATCTCACTCCTTTGATAGATGAATGGAGAGGTTACTTAATCATTTCCACTGATGGTAAGGAGGAAAAAGTATAGCCAGTTCAGAAACCGTAGTTTGGGTGTCATTCTCCTATGTGTGATAAAAAGTAACGCTCTGCTCCATGTGGTATCTGATTTCAGTACAAGGAGCTTTTGAATATAGTGATAGATATGCCATAATCTATAATTAGTGATAACTTATTGATCTGTAGTATATTTGTAAGTAAAACAGTTCACTGTATTTCCCTGCTGTTTCACATCCATTGTTGTTATAAACACCATGAAGAAGAAATAAAAATTATTGCAGAAGCAAATAGTCTCCTGATTTTCTAAGAAGAGCTCTGTAAATTTTACCTTCTTTACCTTTAGTGTATTCACCATTAGGGAAATAGAAGGCTTCTCTTGTGTTTATGTATTTATCCTAGAGAAGTAGCTTTGGTTTGGTGTAAGAGTCATAGAGTCAGAAGCCCTGGGGGAAACCCTGCAGCTTGCTTGTGTTTTTAACCCTTTATTCCAGAATTGTCACAGCTAAATGAGTTAACTGATGTTTGTAGACGTGCTTAGTACAGTGCTTAGATTTATCACTTATCTGTAGGTGTAATTCTTATAACTCACTCTAAAAATGTTAGAAAGGGAGAATATTTATGGAATAGTCTCAGGAAAAAAATTTTTTAGGAAATTTAATCTGTCCAAATATATACAGAGCTTAGGCACTTACTTTGGGGGTAGCTGTAAAGGTTAGAAGTCAGATAGAATTTTTAAGTGTAGTCAGATTTATTCTTTTTTTTATTTTAAGCCTTTTGGGTTTGTTGTATTTCAGAGAAAGAAAGCCTTTCCAGTTCTGAGCTTCTTAGACATCCTTTTGTGGTTTCTTTTTTACTTTCATGGATTCACTGTCTTTAATTAAATTTTTGAACTTTTGGGGATTTCTGCTTGTTTAAAGTTTGAGATTTTTATCTACCTTAAGTTTTTCCAGTTAGATACCCAGTTATTGCAAACTTTTTGTTGTACAAACTTAGAGATTAGTCTTTCACTTCAGTGGAAGTTATGATATGTCAGTTTATTCAGTACAGTTCAAAGAGTAAGAGATGAGGGGTTTCACTTACAGGACACAATGGATTTTGAGCTGTCTGACTCAAAAGATAACAGAGAGGTCCTTCCTCAGCAACTTTCTGAAGCTGAAAGTCAATTCCGTGGCCAAGAAATTGAGCTCCATCCCAGGAGAGATGCTCTTAGACCAACAACGTTGGTATTAGAAAGTGTGCATAGAGACCGAGGCCAAGCCCAGTGTTCAACCAAGCAAACTGAACCGTTGTCTCAGAGCAAAGAAGAAAAAGTCAACAAATACATTGGAAAGCAGGCATTCTTGGAGAAGAGAGTATGTGAACTACAAAATGAAAACATGTTGCTTCGACAGCAACTGGATGTTGCTCAAAATGAGGCCAAAAGTAAAAAGATAATACTTAATATCCCAGAGCCGTTTCCGGATCACCTGGGAAAACTTGAAGCCATGAGCAAACGAATTCTGATGCTGGAGGAAGGAAACAAGGAATTAATCGATGAATTCAAATGTTTAAAGGACAGACTGTATCAGTATGTAACGGACAGAGCAGAAATGGAAGTAAGTACCCAGAAAGGGAACTAATTTTCAGACTTCCTCAAAGAAAATTCAAAGTAGTATCTGATGAAAGCTAAATGTTGAAACTAGTTGAATATAAAAAATGTGTGGGCTATAAATATATACACTGTAAAGCAGCCTAAAAGCATATCTTGTATCCAGCAAACAAAAGTTAGGCCTGAGAGGTGCTTTGCTTTGAGAAAAGATGCCGTGTCACCTGAAATTCTAAGAGATTAAGCTAGAAGTTGTTGACAGATATAGGCAGGTCTCAGTAATTTACTCTTATACTGCCCAAATCATTTTAATCTTCCTGTCACCACATTTTAGTATCGTGATGAAGCAGATAAATGAAATGCTCAGAACTAAAACGAGTATTTTGAAATTAAGATTCAGATGTGTGAACAAAAAAAGTGAAAGAAAAAAAAAAAAGATTCAATGGGGTGGATTACCTTGACAGTCGAATCCAGATTTCCCAGATGAACTGATGTGTAAACGCTGTATCTTGCAGTACTTTTCGTTCAGTAGCTTTTCATATGTTTTTAGTTGATATAATTTTATTTGTATTCATGTCAATTGGAATTAAATTTAGACATATTTCCATCTCAAATTATTTATTGTTATGACCTCTCCGCTTCTTAAAGGCATCTACTTTTCATTCAGTCATAATTTGGGACAAATGTAAATGTGTTTGACTTAGTCTCCCCTGTTCTATTTATAATTTACTTTGAACATTTTTTCAAATAGTTTGCTCACAATTCTCATTTCAAGGCTCAGTTACTGTCACTTGGATCTAAGTTTGTCCAGTGCAGAGGAACTGGGGCGCTCTGTGATGTACTAGTTTGGCATTGGGGTCCGATTTTCAGACTGAGGAGGAGCAGCCAGAGTCCTGAGTGGCAGGAAGGGAGTGCGTGGGAGGGGTGGGGGGAGCTGTAGGAGCTGCAGCCCAGGAGACAGGGGACGCCAGGTTGTCTCGGGTCCCCAAAGGCCTTTGAAATAACCTCACTTTTATTGTGAGATGGGAGTCTATTGAAAAGATTTAAACACCAGATTGAATATGTGAAGGACTCTGAACTTAAGCCTCTAACGAGAAAGAGGGAGAATGTTCCACAGTGTGGAACTTACCACCACTCAGCCCACCCACACACCCGTTTCTGTCTGAGACTTCAGTGGGGGTGAAGCTCGGCCACTTCCTGGGAGGGGCAGGGAGTGGCTGGTGGGGCTGCCTCCATTGTCTAAGTTAACTTACTGTCAGTAAGGCAGGAGGGTCACGCCTTCTGTGTGCTTAATGAAATTCAGTAAACAGGAATGTGTGCCTATGAGGAAAAGAAGGTGAACTGATGTCTGTGGGGATAGTTGTCAAAGTCCATTTGTTGGAGGTACATATTATTAATGTAACTTAATGGTAAGGTGACTTAAAATTCAGTAACAGAGTTATCTTTTTAGGCCCATATGAGACAGCTTCAACAAGAGCGGACTGACACCCGAAAGAAAGTGTCCATGTTGGAAGCGTCCCTGGAGGTGACAGCACATCATCCGACTAACTCAGAAAATAAGAGACAGGATGGAGAGAGGAAGCCACATCAAACTGCGAACCCAGTATGTATGAAATCCAGCACGTCGGCCGTGAACGTGCAGCGCAGAGTGTTGCAGGACACTAGCTTTTCAGGGACAGCTTTCTTTTGCATCTTCATTATAATTTCACTTTTATTATCTTTATAATGCACTTGTTTCTTAAATTTTGACTTTCATTCTGCCATTGTTTATTTTTTTCTTATAATGTTTACCCTTAGAGAAGTTGAGAATTATACCTCTTTCCTCACAGAAGTTAACTTTTTTTCCCTATTAAACAGTATTTTTTAGCAATCTCTCACCACAATGAGGCAAGCTAGATAAAATCAGAGGATAATGTTTCATGGCATGTTCCAGAGAATTGTCATGTCTCATCTTCACTTTTGTGAATGGATATAGAATCTGTGTGTATTTATTTCGTGGATTTCAGAGTAACTTGTGCAGAAAGGTCATTATACAAACCAGTTGAAGTTAGGCATTGCCTTCATTTTCTCTTCATTTTAGACATGTTGTCAAAGCATGGAGAAGTGCAGATCATGAATGTACACCCAAAATAGACAACTAAGAAAATTGTCTTGATCCTGCCTTTGGATTTTTTTTTAATTTTATTGAGATATAATTCACATGGGGGGATTGCATAACTCAGGTGGTAGAGTGCATGCTTAGCATACACAAGGTCCTGGGTTTGAGTCCCTGTACCTCCTTTAAAAATAAATAAGTGAAACCTAATTACTTCCCTCTGCCAAAAAAAAAAAATTCACATATATAATTCACCCATTTAGAATGCATAGTTAGTATCTCCTAGTATATTCAGAGGTATGCAGCTGTCACCACAGTCAATTTTAGAACATTCCCATCACCCCAAAAAGAAAGCCTGCATCTCTTGGCCATCACCCCCCCGTCCCCCTCAGCACCCAGCAGCCAACAGGCTGACTTCTGTCTCTATAGATGTGCCTGTTCTGGGTGTTTCACATGAATGGAATCACATGCTGCGTGGTCCTTCGTGGTTAGCTTTCTTCATTTGATAAAACATCTTCAAGGTTCATCCATGTTATAGCGCTTGTCAGTATTTCCATTTCTGCTTATTGTCAAACATTACTCGGTTGTGGGGCTAAACTGTTTATCCATCCATCAGTTGATGGACCTTTGGGTTACCTCTGCTTTTTGACTATTGTTAGTAATGCTGCTGTGAACATTTCTGTCCAAGTTTTGGTGTAAATATGTTTTCATTTCTTTGGGGAACAGACTTAAGAATGGAAATGCTGTCATATGGGTCATATGGTAACCCTGTTTAACGTTTTGAGGAACTGCCATACTGTTTTCCAGAGTGGCTGCACCATTTAACATTTTTATCCAAAGTGTATAATTCTCCCAATTTCTGTGCATTCCTGTCAACACTGGTCATTAGCTCTCCTGGTAGGTGTGAATTGGCATCTCATTGTGGTTTTGATTAGCATTTTTCTGATGACTAAGAATGTTGGGGATCTTTTCATGTGCTTATCCATTTGTGTATCTTCTTTGAAGACCTGTCCAGGCTTTTGCCCATTTTAAAATTGGATTTTTTTTTATGATTGAATTGTAAGAATTCTTTTTGTATCTTGGGTGTGAGTCTTTGATCAGATGTAGGATTTTCAAGTGTTTTCTCCTATTCAGGAGCTTGCCTTCTTACCTTCTTGATGGTGTCTTTTGAAGAGTAGAAGGTTTTAATATTGATGAAGTTCAGTTAATCTATTTCTGTCTTTTACTGTCCTATTTAAGAAGCAAGTGCCAGATCCAGTCACGGAGACACACACCTGTGTTTTCTTCTAAGAATTTTGTAGTTTTAGCTCTTTCATTTTGAGTTAATTTTTTATATATTGTATGAGGTAGAGGTCGAATTTTGTTCTTTTGCATGTGGATATCCAATTTTCCCAGTACCATTTGTTAAAAAGACTACTATTGTCTCGTTCAGTTATTTGACACTCATATTGCAAATCAGTTGACTGTAAATGTGAGGGTTTCTTTTAGATTCTCACTGGTGATACATTGATCTATGTCTATCCTATGCCAGTACCAATTCAGATGTTATGAGAACTCTTTCCGAGTCATCTTGCATTGTACCAGTTGTTTTACATAATAATAAAAAGTCAGTGTCATGGGATGTCTGTAACTCTACTTCTGTGGAGATCTGCTGCTTCCTGAAGGGGCCTGTAGTCAGCTTATGTCTTGCTAACTCTGTGACATGACAGAAAGAAGGCTTGCAAAGATAAAGTCTGTTCCTTCCCCTCCCATTGAGACCTTTAGTTTCTCACCCAGTGCCTCCCACTTCACTCCAGTTTCCATCAAATCATGGTCACGGGATCTTCTGATTCAGTCTGCAATATACTTCATTATGTTGCACTCATTATAATTCACAGACTCATCCATAGATTTCACTATCTAGAGGCAAAAGATTAAGCCTGGAAAAGATTAATTCAACCTTCCTCTTTGGAAGCCTCTCTAATCCATCATCTTGCGATTCACGATGAAGTCCTCTTTTGGCTTGGTTCTTGTGTGTAACACTGGTGCCAATCTTGTTCTTGGTGCAGATCCTGCATTCTCAGCTCCCTTTGTCTACCTCCTTTTACTTAAAAAGAGAGATGCCTAGCTGTTTTCTATAGCTTAATGCATAATTAATGAAATAAATATTTCATCCCATCCAAGGAAAAATTTTCAAGAGTACAGCTGTTAAAAATTAGATAATATTCAATCAGTTTATCAGAAACAGATAACAGATTGGTAACTTGAATTTCAAAAGTTCAAAGCCAATCTGTGTGATATGGAGAAGCATTGCGCTATGACATAAAGCTGAGACAGTCTTACCTTCCCTTACCAACAAGCTTTTAAGTAAGGTAAAGGAAAAGTTGTATTTAATTTAAATACTGCCAAAGGACACTACATTTATGGTTCCATAATATTTTTTTTTCTCTCTGAGGGAAGGAAAATGAAGAATGAGTGCTAGATTAATAAGTTCTCAAAGCTGCCTGTCTCTTAGAATTTCAGTTAATTGAAATGAGGTAAAAAGGCTGATTTTGGTAAACTGACTATTTCTAGTTGTTTTTCAGTTATTAGACTTCAAATCCTATGTCTCCTTGCTTACCAGTCTTCCTTATCCTCAAAGTTGAGGGGAAATTGTGAAATACATGCCTATTTGTAAGAAACTGTAATTGGAGGGAACTCTGAAGTATCTTCCTTCTCATTAGTTCTTAGGTCTTTCAGTTATCTGCTTCTCATCAGCACTTTATTAATAAGTCATTAATAAGTTAATCTCAATGTTGGTTACATTTCAGTTTATAGGAGACCAATTTCTACTATATTCAAGTTACATTTCTTACTGTTGTTTTTATCCACTTTTCTGTTTATATGTTTTTGCCTGACAAACTCCCCAAAGTTCAGTGGCTTAAATAAGCATTTATTTTCACAACCTACACTTAGGAAAAGTGTGGCCAAGACAGCTGGCCTATATTCCTCTCAGCTTCAAGTGGGGCAGCTTGAAGGCGGGGTGTTGGAATCACTTGAAGCCTCATCCATTGATGTCAGATGGTTGATGTTGGCGGTGGGCTGTGGCTTTGGTGGGGTAGGCAGGTGGACCACCTCCCCTGGAACACGTAAGCTGTCTCTGTGGCCTGAGCTTGCCCACCTGAGACTGGGTTCCAGGGTTAAGAGCGAGGCAGAAGCTGAATTGCCTTTTTAAACCTAGCCCTGCTGTTCACTCGGAGACACTTTCACCGCTTTCTGTTCATTAGGAGCAGGGCACTTAATGTTGGCCCGTATTCTACCTTTTTTATGGAATTAATTTTGAAAATTTATGGAGACATTCAAAAGCCAGCATAATCTACTCAATAGCCACCATGTTTTCTTACTGCTTCCATACGAGAAATCCACTTGTCCCCACTCAGTCCCCGAGCAGGTCTCGGTCGCTGTGGTGTTAGGCTCAGGCTCCGGTCCAGGGTCTTACTTTACCATCGTCACCAGGTCCAGGTGGGGCTGAGGTTCCTGGGCGTGGTTTCTGGAGTACAGCCCCTTGGGTACACTCCTCTCAGTGCTGAGGCTTGAGGATAAGGAGACACGGGTTATTTGCTGCCACACACCCAACATTCTGCTAAACTGCTAAGGACTCCCTCACTCACAGATGGAAGATGGGAGGCACACTGGTTCGTAGCATTCTGAAATGCAGCCTGATGCTGCTGGCTCTTTGTTTAGGACTTAGTCCTAACCTTGGGGGGGTTCTCCTTCGCTGCCCTCCCTGAGCTCTTTGTTCTGTCTCTTTCATGAGCAGTGACTGGTGTTTGCAGACGAGTAGTTCTCTCAAGCCAGCTTCCTCCTTGTAGACCTTCTAAGAAAAACCCAAAGGCCTCTTCCCGTTTTGCACTGTCTTTGTCTAATTCAGTCCAAGCTGGAAAACAGGTTTTTGCTACCACAGTTCTCTTTGAGTTTTCTGTGAATTTTATTGGGGTTCGTGCCATTGGAAAAGCTGCTTTCATGTCTTTTTGAGATAAACTCTTCACCTTGGGCTTCCTGTGAAGCTGTTGGGGGACCATGCCTTTAAAATTCTTATGCTTTTAAGATCTTTAAAGGAATTTGAGGCGGCACCTTAAATATTTTCAAGGTCTTAACAAAGTCTTGGCTTCATCTTTAGACTGTTTTCCTGGCAGCACCCTACATTTGATCTTAGACCGGAAGCCATTTCTCTGCTTACCCATTATGTGACAATTGGCATGTGGAGATGCTTTAAATGGGATACAGATATTTAAACCGAGTGAGTCCTGATTCCTTTATATTTAATAATCTTTTTGTTTGTTTCAGCTTATCTCTCTCATCAATTTTACTTTCAGCTGTTTGGTAGCAAGATTTCCATTTCCTCCGGTTTCAGTGTCGTTTTCTTCCCTGGTCTAGAAGCCTTCACTCTCAGCCCTTCAAGGGCCCTCAGGCTTCCACTCACAGTCTCGTGGACACTTTGGGTTTTCACTCTTACTCTTCTCTACATCTGTTCAGGTTTCACCTACCTCCAGGCTCAAAGGCATCCCCACATTTTGGGTTCTTTTCTAATGGCTGCACCCCATTTTTAATATCAATATCTATGCCAGTTATTTATTGCTAATAATTTATATAATAAACTGCCTCAAAAGCTGGTGACTCAGAACAGCATTTGCTTGGTTCACAAATCTGTGTTTAGACAGGGCTCGGAGCCAGCTCATTTCTTCTCCACTTGGCATCAGGCAGGCACTAGAATAACCTAAAGGCTTGTTTGTGCACATATCTGGAAGTTGGAGCTGGCTTTGGTTAAGGACGTTCCCTGGGGTCATCAGCTGGGACAGCTGCATGTACCAGGACTCAGTAGGTGGCCTGGGCTTCACAATGTGGTGGCTGGCTTCTAAGAGTGAGCATCCCTACAGAGTGAAAGTCAGAAGCTATTTAGCCTTAGAAAGCACACGGCAGTGTCCCCACATTCTGTCCCCTAGAAACCAGTTGACTTCAGGCCAGTACATACTTCAGGGGAGAGAATTTCACAGGTGAAGAGTCAGAGAACTTGTAGAGATGTTTTACAGCCACCACATCTGCCTGTCTTGCCTTACCAAATAACCCTTCTATCTGAAGGAAAGTAGTTCTTCCCAAGTCAGTGTCACTGAAATTCCAGCAAATTTTTTTTTTGTTGAGTATGTTCTCTTGTTTTGTGGACAGCTACAAAGGATTACAAGAATTAAGGCTGTTTTGTTTGTTTGTTTAGAAAAATGTATGGATCACCTTACTAAACCACTACCCTAGGAGATGGATTTCTCCTTAACTCTGCAAATCATTCATTGCTCCTTGGAATGCAATTCAAACTAGCATAAAATATTTGTAGTTCAGAGAAAGGCTTATGAAGCGTGAGAATCCATATCTGTAAGATGTATTAATTGCAGCTTTTTTTTCGAAGTCTTGTTTTGGGAGGCATTTATTAATTCAGCCGTAAGTAACTCAATATGATCTTCCTAAAACTTTAAAAATCATGGAGAGTTAAGACTTGGGGGAGGAAGGGGTAAGAGACTTTCTACTAAGAGGTGCCTTATAGTCATTTTGTGTAGGAAAGACATGAAACAATTACAGAAAAATAAGAGTGTAAAATCAAGTACAAATGTATAACAAAGATGATGACATTAAACAGTATATTTTTGTGACTCTTGGTGGTTTGAACTTTTTTCTTGATTTTCTGAGTAATTTGAGTTTCTCCATTCCACAAGGTAGATACTATTTTATTGTAACTGAATTTATTTCAACCTTTGATGCTGGGTTAGAGTTAGGCTGTTCTCAGTCTGCTAACCTCACTACCAAACAATTTTATCTTCTTCATGCAGAATGCTGATGATCTTCCAGCAAAAGTGGAATCTGTATCTTCAGTACTTCTCCATCTGAGTGCAGAAACTCAACTTCTAAAGGAGTTATATCTGTGAAAGAGATGCAAAAGAAATGTGAAACACTAGAGGAGAAGAAGTTGGGAGAAGAAGTAGCCTCAAATGTCACCTAGAAATGAATACAGTGGAACGCAGTCAAGTAGAGCAGTACAAACGGGAGACTGAAAAGCGAGCAAGACGGGATGTAGTAGAAAAACTGAAAGAACTCAGTCAAGTTGTGCAGTACAAATGGGAGACTGAAGAGCAAGCAAGACTGGATGTAGTAGAACAATTGAAAGAACTCAGCCAGTTTTTACAGGTGAAGCATTGATCTGTAACATGCTGTAAGTCACTTCGCTGAGAATTACAGTTCAGATGTATACATTTTATGTGTTTCCTCTACTTCCCATATAGCAGTTTGTTTTGTAGATTTCTGGAAGGAAGGCCGCATTTGTTACTCCTTGTAAATAATTCAGTTTCCATCATTACTGTCACTAAATTGATCTTTCAGAACAACTCACTAGAGAATCACTTTTAAGACCAGTTGGTGTAAATCAAGACTACTAGGAGGAAAAGAATATATTGTTATTTAAATATTGTACCACACTTTTGGATTACTCTTAGGTTGTATTGTTCAATTTTTAAAAGTTTAAATTGATCCTATTATTCTTTGAATTTTCACATTACATGAGTACTAATATAAGAGTGATTCAACCTTAATTTTGTAATTCAGATTTAATTCACTTGACATTGATAAGTATTTTAACGTTCAGCTTTTTTTTTCGCACTTAAAATTGCTTTCTGAATCATTCACTCAAAACTAAAGGGAACAAATATACTGTAATTACTCAGATTATAATTATTTTTAAAATCGTGTCCTTTTAATTTGCTGTAGGCACAAGCAGCATCTCAAGAAAACTCATTAAGAGAGTGTAAACGTGCTTCAGTAAGTAAAATGGAACGCAAAGTTAAAGATCTGGAACCTGAACTAAAAAGTGATTCTAATGAAAACAGATTGGAAAAGTACAAACAACTGTACCTGGAAGAGCTAGAAAATAGAATGTCATTGGAAAGTCAACTAAACTCGTAAGTCAAAACGTAGAATTATAGAAAATAATTTAGGTCACTAACTTGCCTCTAAGGCATCATTTTTATTGAGCCAGGTTCATGAGGTGAGTAGCAAGTGAGAGCTAACTAGATAGTGTAATTTTGGGAAATGATGTTAGCAAATGAACTCTCCTTAAAATGTCAGTCCAGGGCAGTTTGCATCTCCCTGCCTTTTGTTGCTTTTACATGACTTTATTTTTTATATTTGCATATATTTAACCTGATCTAGTCTTTAAGCTAGGGGTTTTGCAAACTCTGTAATTTAGACAGCCATATTCTCACAAAAATTTAGCTGGAATTGTCATATATAGAAATGTTAATGAGTTTAAAATTAACTGTGTTTTGGAAGAGTACGACTTAAACCCAAGGGGCCCCATGCTGGTGTTTGGTGAATTTACTTTCTTGATTGTGATATTTGGTATCACCGCTCGTGGGCACCCTGAGACGAAGTACTGTACCCTTCTAAGTTTGTCTCCGCTACGTAAAGGCATGCTTGGGAAACAGAAATTAACATCGGGGTGAAGGGCAGTATAGTGGTTCACAAAGTGGCTAAGAAGAATATGGTGGCCTGCCCGAGGGGGTGTGTGGAAGACCGAAAGGGCGGGTCCCACCTCCGGTGCCTGAGTAGCAGTGTTACAAGCTACAGGTCTCCCCGCTATCTGAAAGTAGAGCGTTCCTGTGAAAGTTGTCGGCGTGAAGCAAAGGGGCAGTTACCTTAGGACACATCTTGCTGGTGGATGCGTAAAATAAACATGGATGAAGCCCAGGCGCTCACAGACACAGTCCAAAGCCGTGGCGGCGTGATGCCGGGATACTGAGTGTGGTTCTGGGGAAGGAGCTTGGTGGGGCCGCTCTCGCTGCTCGGGGTGCTCCTTGCTCCTCTGATGGCTCGGGCTAAAACAAACACCCAGCGCTATTCTGGCTTTTTGCTTTTTTTTTTTCATAAAAGTGAAAATCCGCTTGAGATTTTTTTGGTTATGGAAAACAGCTGCTGATGTAGGCCTCTGGTAGAAGTGAAGTCACCAAGTGAGCTTTGGGAAATGGGGGGACACTTGAAATTGCCCCTAGCGCTGTCGTAGTTCTTTCCCATCATCGACTCTGCCGCCTGGTGCCCCCCAGAGGTGGTGGCTCTAAACTGTTCCTCAGTGCTGCATGCTTAATTTCTCCCAGGTAATGCGTGAAATGTGTATATAAGGGGAGGGGGTGAAAGCAAATGCTTGAAAATGGCTCTGAGGGATGGTTTATTTTTTATTTCTAAACTGGTTTACTGAGGGTGAGTATTTCTAGACGCAGCCGGTGCAGAAGGCAGCGGGGATCCTCTGTGGGGGCGTCTCCATCTCTGACTCTTCCCACTTTGAAGTGCTTGTTAGCTAAGGCCCCCCCCCAGGCACATACGTCCTTCTTTAGGACAGTTTTAGACTGGAACTGTTTACAGTAGGTCTTCGCTGACATATTTTTAGTGTTAAAACACAGTTTAATGGGACAATCTGTTTACTATTATAGCAACTTTAGAAATACACACCACTTAGGAGGAAAGTGAAATGAATGAAACGTGTGCTTTGCGATCCTCGCAGGGCTTATGAGAGGCTGGTAGCGGTGAGCACTGAGCTTCAGCTGGAGCAGCAGCACCAGAGCTCCCTCCTCGGCTCTGTTCCCGTACGGCCTGTTGACGGACCGCCTTCTGCTGCTAGTACTAGCGTGGAGCCCAGGAGTCGTCCTACTCGAAGGAGGAGCTTCAGGAATTTTTCAGACCCTTCAACTAGCATGAGCGCTCTGTTCAGGCTTAGTTATATTATCTTTTTTCCCTTGGGTTTCAGATTTCTGATACAATTCTTGTTAAGTTGATGAAATTCTGAGTTGTTTATTTGACTTATGCATACTAAGTAAAAGCCATAATTGTGCTAATAAAGAAAGAAGACAGAAATTTTATAATTTTTTAAAGTCCCTGGACTTGTAATTTTCAAGAGAAGCCTGTCATTAACTTTATTCAATAAATGCAGCTCAACTGACAAATTTTAAATTCCTTAAAAAGCTCCATTTTAAATTCTATTTTAGAAGTTAAGTATTAGTGCCAAATAACTAGAGATCCACTTTCCAATGTTTGGCTTGGTTTCTGATTGATTTCGGTTTGGCATTGGTTCATAGTAATTTTCAAGTTTTGCTGCACCCCAGTTTTTCTACCCCTAAGCATAAGTAAATCATTGGCATTGAGCTACTTAACAACATGCAGATGTTTTTCATTTAAAGGAATCCAAGATAAATTCTTTTTATGAATTCAGTAAACTTGTAACACTAAAAACATTAAGTTCTGTTTTGAAGTTTAAAATTTTTATCATTTTCTTCTGTAAGAGTACATCTTTAACTGCTAATTTACTGATAGCATTGTTACTTTAATTGTTATAAAATGTCTTACTGAGCAATTGTAGAACATTTCTAAATATGTAGTCAAGTAAAGCAAATATTTAAAGTTTTAAAATGAAGTTCACTTACGTCTCTGTCTTGCCCTCACCTGCAGGAATACTGAGGTGGCAACAATAGGGAGTCTTTAAATTACAACCAGTTTTCATTGTGTATCATTGTTAAAATAGCCATTTAAATCAGTGCACGTTGGTTTATGGTTTGATGGTGTTTTCATGATCTTGATGCAGAGAAGGGTAGCATGGGCCCTTGTTAAGTGAGGTCTCAACCTGTTTTTTCTCACTTGGCTTCATGTCATAATAAGTCAAAGAAGAAAAAAAGCTCAGGTTTCGTAGACAGCGTTGTGGGTAAATTGAGTCTAAGTGCTTCAGAGTCATGAAACCAGACTGCGTGGTGTTAAAAAAAAATGCATGGCTAACACTTCTGTCAGTGGCTAAGCATGATGCAAATTCGAAATGTTTTCATTAGTTGTCACCAAAAAAGTTGCCAGTGTGTCACTTTACAGGATGATGGTGAAAGTGTGTGTGCAAAAGCAATGCAAGAGAGAACTCCTGAGGACAGTTGTTTCCTTTAATGTTTTTGGAGGAAAGCGGTGTCTATTTTTTAGTACTTCTAGATACACTGGAAAATGATTTATTTTAAACTCAGTGTAGTAGTTCCGAGGTACACGTAGTTCTTCTGTGGGGCCGTGGGGCCGAATCATGCTAGATTCAGCAGGGAGGTTCACAAACCCCACTCTGTCCGGGCACAGAGACACGGCTTCCTCAGCACTGCAGGGCCCCTCACAGGAGCTATTGTACAGTTACTGCTTACAGATTTCTTAGTCAGACTTAGAGAAAGAAGGTGCCTTGTGGAATTGCTAGGGATGTAATTGTTTCTGCTGGGAAAACATAAAGTAATGCTAAAAGAGATGTGAACATACTGTTTAAAATGACAGGAAGGGATGGGTTTTTGCATGGGGCTTAACAAAACAACAGACTTCCACAGCTTTTCAGCTATGGTTCTAGAAAGCAAAATGTTAAAAATGGCATTGGGATCGAATTTAACGTTCTCCTTTACGTGCAAGGTTTTAACATTTTGGACTGTTCCTACTGTGAAGTTCCAGCTTACTCAGCATTTTTTTCTAACTTGACAGAAGTATTGCTCTAAGTCTGTGATTTCAGTCGTGCTGGTTGTCGAAGCAAGTTTTTTCCAGTTCATAGCACTTGGGTTTATTGCCTCTCTTACCGCTGCATGAAGTATAGCCTTGTCACGTGACATCGTTGTAGCGGTAACAGATAGACCCCATATCTGTTTTGCTAATTTGTACCCTCAGATTTCACATTCTAGTTTATTTCTGGGATGTTTTGTCCTACATGTCAGAAGCAATTTTACAGTTTTACTCAATTATGTTATTTAATTATATTACTATAAAATACAAAAAGTAAAAATTAGCCTGAGCAGATACATCACCGTTAGGTTTTCTTGCACATAGAATTTTTTTCTGAGAACTGAAAACTTAAAAATTGATTCCAGACAATATTATAACAGACAAAATTTCTGTTTTAAAGATTTTTTTATGTTCAAGGGTTTTTAAGTATTGGTGTGCCTAACATGAAGCATGGCCACAATAGTTAATAAATGTCCTTCAAATCTATTTTAAATAGGAAGACTAAATTTTACACTCGTTGATTTTGGACTTTTGGTGTATTACTGACACTTTCAAACATTTTCTAATGATTTATTTAAGTAATTTTTAAATTTCTCAAATGTCCATTTAGTTTAGCAGCCCTTTTCCTAAATGGGATTATACCAGTGCACCAGAGCTAAAACGATTAATATTCCTAAGACTTTAACTTTTTACATGACACAGCACCGTGTCTCAGCAGAATCTGGTCCCGTTTCTTTTAAAAGTAGGCTTCCAAGCCAGGGCACATCCACTCTGAATTTTAATTCTAACCAAACTGTCGCAGTAGTTAAGCTCACTTCTCATAAGGCAGAGGCAGAGTTTAGTGACCTTGTTTCTGGTATCAGTTCTCTGCCCTGTGGAATCCCTCCTGCCCTCATTTCATTTTGTCTGAATGGACAAATGAGGAAGCGTGTTATCTTTTGAAAGCCTATCGCTCAACTTCCTCCAGTTCTTTTTCTTTCATTCACTGTTTTCTCTGTACTTAATTTTTTAGCTCCTTGATCAACAAATTCTTTCTCATTTCTTTTCTCTGCAGCAAAATACATGTATTTAATAGTTACAAACTGACAAGTGTCATTTCCTTCATACATTAACCTATTTACAACAGGATAATGAATCAGAGTGGTTAAATGACTTGATTTTATTACATTTTGGGAATTGTATGTATTTTTATAACATTTAAAATAAGAATGATAGGACAAGTTTTAACTTAAAAGTATCAATAATCTGAAAATATATTCACTTCGGAAATGAACATGTGTGTATACGTGTGTGGCAAGTCTGTTTTTATCAAATTGATCTCGGAAAGAGAGGGCAGCATTATCTTCCAGCCTGTGACCTCAGTTTTGACCTCAATCCTGCAGTGTCCCCAGTGGGACCTTCCATTTCAATGGGACATAGTCTGCAAACTGCCAGTTACGAGAGAATCCTCCTAACTAAAAATCATTGGAATTAAAACTTGCTGATACGTTGTCTTCCTGTGTATAACTTTCTCACTTTTCTGTGTTTTTGTTAAATGGAAAAGTTTAAGTAAAACTGCAGGTGCCTTATCCTTATTAATGTTGGACTTCAGACCATTTCCACCATCTGGACATGGGGGTCCTCACCTAGAAATAAACATAAAGGTCCCAGAGGTACCTATTTAGGAAAATAGCTTTGCGGAGGAAAAGAGAGTAATCTTACATTCAGCTCATGTAAAAGTGTGATCTACATTTTGCATAGTGTTTATTAATGGTTATATGAGATTATTTCAGTCAAGGCTTCTCCCTTCATCTGCTAGGCGGTTTTCACCTCACAGGACCTGCCTGGCACCATTGTCACATTGTTGATGGCATAAGGCCTCTCCAGAATGCTCTTGTCAGACAGTGTTACGGAAAACAGTCTCTGAAAATACTGGCAAATGGTAGCTCCAAATTTTGTCTTTGCACCTAACATTTACAAAGCCCTCGGCTCTCGTGTCGCTGTTATCACCACAGTGTTTATTAAGTCTGGTGTACTATTTTAGACCCTGTTTAGTGAGCGGGTGACTTTTATAAGAAAGATTTTTAAAAGAACACTCTAGATGGGGACACTTGTAGTTTGAAATGTCCCCACACATTTCGTAATTAAATACATAACTAATTAAGTCAAGTTTCAAAAAGTTGGCCTTAATTTCTAGAATGGAAACAAAGTTACAGTTAAAGAATTATGTATTGTTTTCCTTGTTTCTAACTCTAGGAAGTTGTGAATCAGAAACCCACTTTGAAAACTGGTGCTAGCCTCTCCTTTTCTTTTCTTCAAGCAGATTTTCTGACATAAATATTTTAGTCATCTACAGAAAGTAAGATACATTTGTTTAACTTGTTTGCCAGTAGAATTTTCACTTGACATTACACAGAACCCCTTTCTTCATTTTATGTATCTACGATTCTGTGCTAAAAACATTAGCATAGAACAGACCTTAAAATTTTAGTTTTCTGAAAGTGCAGGAATGGAAAGAAAGCTTATTGTAAGGAAAGATCCATTAAAGTTAAAAAAGCTTAGCTTTTATAAAGGGCAGTTTTTCTAAGAACTGCAGAGTAATACATTCAGTGTGAAACATGACTTGAGTTGTTGAAACTCTTTGTGCCAATAAGATCGATTGGGCATCGCCCTCTGAGATTATGTGTATCCGACAGGGCAGTTTTTATTTACTGTGCTTTTCATCGGGGGAATCTAAATAGCCTTACAGATATGTGTTCTCTATTGTCTAAAATCAAAGTAAGTAGGAATTTATTTTATTCATGTGATTATTTTTCTATTTAAGCAATCCCCAAGTTAAGTCAAGTCTCTAAAATTATTATTTAAAGGCCACATTTCATAAGCTAGCTGTCATTCCTATGATAGTGTTTCTTGTTTAACTTAAACATTAAAAATAATATTTGACTTATTTCAGATGCAGAAGAAGCTGATGAATAATGTATCTAGAGAATTAAAAGAAGGTATGTTGCCAACATTTCTGAATTAAATTTAGACACTGATTTCTGAAATACACTGTAAGCAGTAAATGGCACCTCTTTCTATTGTTTGAATAACAGATACTATGTTAAATTTTTTTCTTACACACAGCTAATGAAAAATGTGAAAGCATAATTTCATTCATAATGATAAATATACTTATTCCTCATTTATTCATCATGATCCATAGCTTTGAAAAACATCTCAAGAAGTCTGTGTTCTCTCTCTATTTCTGGCTGTGCCCTTCCTCTCCTGCTGTCCTGGTGGGCCTGTCACCTGCACACCGGCCTGTTCTCAGAAAGCATGGAGGTCATCAGCTTCTCGAGTTTCTGGTAGTGACTGAGGCCAAAAACCCTGACTCAAGCAATCTCAGTTCATGTAGCTGTCAGCTGGTGGATAACAATTAAATTTCCTGTCATTCACTTTGTCACTGGTTAACTTTTTGCCCTCAGGAAAAATCCCAAATTCCTTAGCTTGGAAGAAAGACACCCACATCGATTTGGCTCTTGCCAAAGTCTTCAGCCGTATCTCTTTACTCCCCTGCTCTGCCCCTTTGCTCCAGCCACTGGTCAGACTGCGTCCAGCTCCACGGGCGCCCTTCCTGCCTCTGCTCTTCGTGTTTGCTTCTTGCCTCTGCCTCCCACACTTTCTCCTCCTCCTTCAGGTCTCTGCTTACACATCACGGCCACCAAAGAGGGGACAGTATTGACACAAAGCTGGACGTCCCTTCTGAGTGTTCCAACTGTGCCCTCTTTCATACCTGTCATGGCATTTATGTCTCTGTACCGAAATTGCCTGTTCATCTATTCTGCCAGTTTACGGTACATGATCTTTCAGGGTGGACTCTGTCATCTTCATCTTGTGATTCCAGTGCTTGTCACAGTGCCTTAGCACGTGGCTGCTGAGTAAATGAATGAAGAGTGAGAAAATCAGGTGCTCTGATCCTTAGCCACAAGAGTGGTTAATTCAACATGCAGCCCTGGGCAAAGTCTAGAGTAGTAATCTTGTATTTTGTGTTGTAATTGTATGTAGGTATTTTTCATTCTTCTTAAAACTTAGAAAAGTCTCAGCTTTTCTTAAAAAGTAAACTGACATTTAGTTACCTATGAAGTATTTTAAGTAAAGAATCTAATTCTTTCATTTTCTTTCCAGCTACTACTAAACTTCAGTTGTGAGTCCTACAGACTCTCTTGTAGGCTAGATGGATGAATCAAGTCTAAGTCAAGATCCTGTTTCGAAAGCACGTCAAGAATATGTGGAGATTTTGAAGAAAAAGTGTATGATCTACAAGGTAAATAGTAAACATTTTACCTGCTGTGCTGTTTGCCTAACATTTTAGTTACTTCCCGTTAAGTACGATATTGACAATGTTTATTAAAGGAAAATATTTTTGTAGTATATGTGCATGATTAAAATTTATGTAGTATTTTAAACCACATTTCTCTGCTTCTCACTGACTTTTAAGCAGAGTCTGGGAATAAAACCCAGCACTTTGGAGTATTATATACTCAAACTGAGCCTGGATGCCAGCTGTTTAAACAGCACCCAACCACCCACCAAACTTGTCGTTGATATTGAGCAGTGTTGATTGATACCTTTTTTGAATTTTCCAGTGTTAATCACTGTCTATAGACCTAAAGATTTAGATGGACAGCGTTGGGATCTGCTGTGGCTGTTTCAGTGTTCTGATGGATCACAACAATCGTTACAGTGCCATCAGACTCTCTGTACGTTACCTTAAACACAGATTCACAGATGTTTCCTCATGGAGAAATGAAATCTGCCTCAGGCTTTTCATTTTCTCTATTTATTTACTTACTTTTTGGAAAGAGTCTTAAAATTAGAGACAAGTTCCGAGCACCAGACTCAAACGGATGTTGTCACAAAACTGTCGTGTCTCCCATACATTCTCCTAAGGCATTATTTATCTTTCCTAAATGTCACTTGCTCTACCATAAGTGCCCTTTCTCTTCCCTCTCACCAAGAAGTCATTTGTTTTTTCAGAAAATGCCTTTCTCCTTTTCCTGTCACGTATTAAATTGTATGTAAGCCCCCAATTCTAGCCATCTCTTCAAATCACATTTTGTTGTGAACTCTTGCATGTATTCATACGTAATTTTTTTCTCACAGTAATCTGCTTTAGTCAATTTAACTTGCAGGTTCCCAATCACTGAATGTAAGACAGTAAAGGAAATACCCTCCTTCTCAACAATTTCCAGGAGCTAAAATTTTAATAACTCCTACTTAGATCATTTATTCCCTTTTCCGGCCTTTCAGTGTACTTACTTGGCAAAACTCCCAACTACACAACAGACTGATTCTCATTCTTCCCCCCTTACATCTCCCCAGGCATCTTAAGTGCCGCTGAAGAAAGTCACGCACTGCCCAGCGATCCTACTACTTTTATTTAGTTAGTTTGCACCTTCTTCCTTCTCAGTGATGATTTCAAATTTCCCTCTCTGTAAACATCTCCCTGTTTCTTCCCTCTCACTTGAACCAATCTTACTTCTGAAGACAAACTTCCTGAAAGATTTGCCTACTTCCCCATCAGCAGTCTGTCCCCACCCATTCTGGTATGTCTTCCCCTTCCTCCATTCCCACGCAGCAAGTCACTGATGACTCCCACGTCTAAATCGAAGTGACACCTTTCAACCCTTGTCTAACTGAATTTCTCATTCCTCTGGGCATTCCAGGTAACCGACCTCTGTAACCGACCGCTGCCTACAGCATCCTCTTTAGCCTTCAGCTGAAGATGATGTTGAAGGTGAGGGCTTCAGCCTTCTTGGTGAGTTCACTCAGTTTACCATGGCTGTATCCCATGGGTATAGACGGGAAGTATACGTGTTATTCAATTTTTGTTTATTTTTCTCCTGTTAATCTGCCTCATGTCAGGTTAATTCTTAGACCAGCCAGATGAACCTAGAAGGGTGGAGGAACGCTCCCCACCCCCACCCCAGCTCAAGCCTGAGCACAGGTAGTTGTGCTCATTTACAGCTGGCGTGGGCGCTGCCGCACCTGCAGGGAAGAGATCGATGGCAAACTCCACTATTCCTCCAGCACTAGCCAGTGAGCTGAAGCTCACCTGCATGTCCTCCAGGCTGAGGTGGGGTCACTGCTCCTGGCACTTCTTTGTTAAGCTGTTAAAATCTCCCTAATTAGAGGGAGGGTACAGCTCAAGTGGTAGAGTGCATGCTTAGCATGCGTGAGGTCCTGGGTTCAATTCCCAGTACCTGCTCTAAAAATACATAAATAAACCTAATTACCTCCCTGCCCACCCAAAAGAAAAAAAAAACCTAAAACCTCCCTAATTAAAAGAAGAAGTCTGCATCTGATGAGATTGAGGCTGTGAAGAGGGGGTTTATTGCTGCTGTATTGAGGAACCTGTCACTCAGTTTAGAAGCTGCTTCCAGAGCAGGACAATCCCCACCGTAATTGAAGGAGTGGAAGGTAAATTGAGCTTAATTATTAACATAATGATTGATGGTTTTGATCTACTCAACAAAGTAATAGTCTTAATTCAAATCCATGTGTTAATTTGGCTTTTTAGGTTAAAGTACAGGCTAAATTGCCTTGAGACTGTGATGGAACTGGATAAATGCATTATAAAGAAGTTTTCTTTCACAAAACTACATCCCCCTGTGTTTTTGCTCTGTGATAAATTTAGCTGTCATTTAAATTGGAATTTGAGTTATTTATGTGTGATAAAGATCCTTGTGCTTAAAAAGGCTGTCTTTTTTTAACAGTTCTTTTATTTTTTTAAAAAGATTCCCTTACTAAGCTTTTTTTTTTTTTTTTTACTTTTTTTCATTGTATAAAACCCAAAACCTAATGAAATATATCTCCAGGTTTTAGAAGAGCGAAGTGACGCTCAGAGACAACTTTCTCGAGAGCAGAATGCCAGAGTAATACAAGATGAAATCCTGGCCCATCATCTTTCCCAACGAAAGGAGGCAGAAAAGGCTAATAAGAAAATGAATGCTGAGGTATTTTCTTCAGTCATTTTCAAACGTGTATGTATGAATTTGTATACTTTTACTTAGTTTAAAAACCAATACTATAGGTACAGAAAGTATAGAGCTTTAAAAGCCTATATATGTAAATATGTTTTCTGGGGGTTTCATTTCTGGCCCATTGGATAAAGCAATATTTTGAATTCAAATCCATTTGCCAGCATCAGTGACATAGTGACATTCACAATGGCCTCATCCAAGGAGAGGCTGTTCATATTTTCCATAGGAATTGATGAACTTTCCATTATCTCAAAACTTGCTGCTAACGGCAGACATTCTAGTTTCTGGCAGTGATCTCACTCCTTTGATAGATGAATGGAGAGGTTACTTTATCATTTCCACTGATGGTAAGGAGGAAAAACTATAGCCAGTTCAGAAACCGTAGTGTGGGTGTCATTCTCCTATGTGTGATAAAAAGCAACGCTCTGCTCCATGTGGTATTCGATTTCAGTTCAAGGAGCTTTTGAATATAGTGATAGATATGCCATAATCTATACTTAGTGATAATTTATTGATCAGTAGTATATTTTTAATAAAACAGTTCACTGTATTTCCCTGCTATTTCACATCCCGCATCATCTCCCCAAACCCATGTCATCTCCCCAAGTCCACATCTCCCAAAAGGCACATAATTTCCCCAAGCCTGCAACATTTCCCAACCCCGCATCATCTAGCTGAGCCTGTGTCATGTCCCCAAGTTGGCATAATATCTGCAAGCCTGCATCATTTACGCAGGCCCGTGTCACCCCCTGGAGCCACATCATCTCCCCAAGCCCGCGTTCTCTCTCTGAGCAAACATCTCTCCAAGCCCACATAGTCTCCCCAAGCCCACATCATGTTTCCAGGCCCACATGTCCTCAGGCCAACCTCACCACCCAAGCCCGCTTCACCTCAAGCCCACATCCTCTCCCCAAGCACAAATCATCTCCCAAGCCTGCATTATGTCCCCAAGACCCTGTCATCTCCCAAAGCCTGCGTCATCTCCCTGAACCCGATAAGAACATTTATACAAAGCATATACTCCGACTCACAGTTTCTCAAACCATGTCCCACTGTGACAAATGGCACAATTTATGAGCTCCCTTAATGATGCTTTAAACTTCCAAATAAACAGCATAAGTAAAACCAGGTCAACGCAGGAGGCAAAACCCCCCATAACCCTCCCAGACATCCTCACCTACTCCTTCGAGAAGTCTCTTCATTGTGTGATTTGACCTCCCTTGCAGACCTGTGGAGTAAGCCGAAGCTGTGTTATTTCCACATCTCAGAAGAAGAGCAGGAATACATTATTTGAGCCGTGGGACCCACCACCAGGGCACTGCAGGTGAGTAGGACCTAGTTTATAATTTCCTGGTCCCACCTACTGGGGTTTCTATAAACTGAAGTTGAGTGTTATGGGGTTGAATGAATCTCCCCCACTAAAATTATGAGGTGAATATGAGATGTCTTCTGGAAACACCTTTTTACTATAAAAAGAAAAAAGAAAATTCCTACACTGACTTTTTTCTTGCATTCTTTATTTCTCAGAAACAATTCAGGTCAATGAAGGAACATGAGTGTTTACATTTTCTAATTGGTATATGTGATAAACACTCTTTTCAAAAGAAAAGAATTAATCCTTTGTGTTCATAGCCAGCAATCAATTCTAGGAATCAATTACATTAAAGTAGTGGCTTTTTCTTCCCCCAAACAATGATCAGGAGGAAAATCTGTAAACAGGGTTGTTTGAGCAGGCCAAGCAGCAGAGACTCACTGTGATGCCCGCACCCACGGAAGCATCCCGAAACCCCTTCCTCAGGGAGTGTAGGAGCTGAACCATTGTGCTGGTTCCTGAGAACCCGCCAAGGCGGTGAGCTCCAAATCCAAAGGTGATCTCGCGGGGATCCGCGGCCCCCGCTGAAGGGCAGAGTCATGTTCTTGGACTCAGTGTGGGGCTCCTGTGCTCTGCCCCTGCTGAGTGTGGCCTGTCCCCGCTGGGGCTGCCGCGGGCCCCTGTTCTCACCGCTGAGTTCACCCCAACGCACAGCCCCTGAGTGAGCCTCCTAGAGTTCCCTGCGACAAACGTGAATGTGCAGGGGAGGGGAGGGAGAAGGAAACGTGGGCAAAAGAGGAGGGTAGAAGTATGTTGATGATAGAAAAAAAAATATGGAGTTAAGAGTGGAACAAAATTTCCCAACACCAACGTGGAAAAGTGTCAGAGCAGAGGGACATATCTCTGAAGCTGAAGCTTTTCATTCACTGGCCTTAATTGCACAGCCTCTCAAAGGGATTTTAGGAACCCCGACTTCATAGAGAAACTAGCGTTCCCGTGATTTATTCCATTGCTTACAAGAAGGAAGAGTAATGAACAATGTTGATGAACAATACAACAGTGACGGGTGACGGTGATACTGAGCTCTCGCTACGTGCTGGATGTGTGCCAGACACTTTCCCCGCATCCCCTGTCCCATGTAATCCCTGCAGAGGTCACAAACTGGGCATGCTTACCCCCACTTCAGAGACAGAATAAACAGCATCCCCGGGAATCAGGCCCTGGCTGGCCGGACCCCAGAGGGCACTGTTTGCTCTCCGCATTTACACTTCTCAAACTGCTGTGCAGGCGGCCGGGAGCAGGTGTGCAGGGGCTGTGCTGTAACGTAGGGCACCTTCCTGAAGTGGCGGTTTTCCTTGAGGGTTTGGTGAAAAGGTTTGAATTTTTTCCGATGAGTATTAAACATTTCATTCAAAGATTTTGAAGTTAAAAAAAGATACACAAATACAGATTACATTATACCAAGACAGTGTTCTACATGACAAAAATCAAAATAAAAAAATAAAAAGTAAATGCACAGGTACTAAACACGCATAATACCTGATACCCACTTCAGGCTGCATACACGCAAAATGCCCTGACCACACACATGCTCATGCGAAAGAAATTTTCCTTAGAACACAATTCCAACTGTTCTGTCAACTGCCTTAGTTCTCTGGTGAGTAATTTGAGAAAATGTTTACGTAATATAAAAAGAATTGGCAGTGGCACGTAAAGACTACAAAAAACAATACAATTAAAAACTTACTTGTAATGCAATTCTGTTTAAAATACTGAAGTAAATAAAAATACACAGTAAATGTTATTAGTTGATAAAAAGATTTAAAAACAAAAGGCCACTCTGAATAATGGTTAAAACCTCATCACAGAAAAATGCCCATCATGTGTAACATTATGGACAGAAAATTGATGGGGTTTTTTTTTTTGACAAGATATCTAACTTGAAAATGTCATTCATTCAAAATTCATTTAAAATTGTAGATAAGATAGTCACTCACTGTCTACCCCTTTGCAAAATGTTTTATCGTGAATACTCTAAGAAACAACTCAGGAAGACTTTCTCAAAATGAGGTCCAGGTGGGTCAGGTCAGGGTGCCTCTGTAAAACCTCCAACAAAACAAAGGTTATTTTCTATTCTGCAACTTGTTATCTCTATAGGAGTGCAGAAGTGTCAATATCCTTAAAGGTCATAGCTCTGAGAATAGGCTATCTGGTATATTTCAGACTAAAGGCAACATTGTTTTACACAAAGTGCAGAGCTGGCAAGACTGAGCCTAGAAAACAGGGCACAGGGTTAAAGGAAAAGAAACAGATCTAATGGAGTCAGATTTGTTCTCTACTCTAGTGCCTTTTGGTGAGAGATAAGAGGATGTTTCTGGGCAGGTCCTCCTCTGCCCCAGGCTGGGGTTCAGGCAGGAGCCTTGCCAGATTCACCATGACTGTGGACCTGATCTCCTGGAGAGAAAGTCATAATCACTGGTGATTAAAATTACCTGTCAGAGTACCTTCAATTGCCTGTAAACTATACCACGGTTGGGGGTGGGTACGAAACGTCTCATTGGCTGGTCAATGGTCAGTCTCCCCATATGCAAAGGACCAGTGTCCTGGCGGGCTTCAAGGTGGCCTGGCCAGCACAGCTGCCTTCTTTGCTCTCCAGCCTTGGCTTCCTATTGTGGACACTTTCAAAGCTCCAGTCCCTTTTCCTCTGCCCTGGAGCTAATGGACAGGGCCCCTGTACCCACCTGGGCTGAGCCCAGGCCATGCACACAGCCCACCCACCTGCTCGTCCATACCCCAAGCTCAGCTGCACCCCCTACTGATCCGCAAGCCCAGCGCCTCCACCCTAGGGGTCCCGATCACCATCAGGGATATCAACAATGGATGGCCCACAGGCCAGTGGCAGGCAGCCCTGAATGACCCTGACCCCCTGGCTCAGACGAAGCACAGAGCATAGTGCAGGAATTGGAACCGCCTCCAGCCCGACCCGCTGCACCCTGTAGCCTTGGACACTAGCTGTGTGGCCAGACACTAGACTAGGCCAGATCCCCTGCTGGTGGCAGTCACCTTGGAGACCGAAGCCCAGACTTCCCTGCCCCAACCACAGGGTGATGGGTGAGAGGGTCAGCTGGGGGTAGTGGTGCACTTGGAGTGAGGGGGGATCACGTGGTAAGGGGCCACTCCGAGTGGAACTGACCCGGCTGAGGGGTGAGGGGGACCATTTCGGGATGTTATGGTGGGGGTCCTGCGGTGAGGCATGAGGGGTGAGTGGTGTGAGGGCAGGGACCTTGGTGTGAGGAGGAGCCCCGTTTTGGAGATCCTGTCAGAAACTGGGCCTGGCTGGGGGTAGAGGGACAGCAACAGGGTGGGAAGGGGAGGCGAGCAAGGGGAGCTGGGCTAGGGGACGTTACCTGGCCTGGGGCCAGTGGTAGTGCTGGTTGGGTGCCAGGACCAGTCAGTGGCGGAATGGAGACCTTGCGTGGGGCGTGGGGCATGGGGAGAGCATGGGGCAGGGAGAGGGGTCTGTCTCTGATCCTGTGGGTTTTTCTTATTAAGTCATATGAGCTGTTTATATATTCTGGAGATCAAGCCCTTGTCAGTTTCATCTTTCACAAATATTTCCTCCCATTCCATAGGTTGTCATTTTGTTTTGTTTATGGTTTCCTTTGCAAAAGCTTGTAAGTTTAATTAGGTCCCATTTGTTTATTTTTGCTTTTATTTCTGTTGCTTGGATGGACTGCCCTAGGAGAACATTGCTGAGATGTATGTGAGATGGTTTTGCCTATGTTTTCTTCTAGGTGGTTAATTGTGTCTTGTCTTATGTTTAAGTCCTGAATTCATCTTGAGTTTATTTTTATGTGTGGTGTAAGGGAGTGTTCTAGCTCCATTGATTTACATCCTGCTGCTGTCTTTATTGCATTGTATGTTCTTGCCTCCTTTGTCAAAGATTAGTTGACCAAAAGTTTGTGGGTTCATTTCTGGGCTCTCTATTCTGTTCCATTGGTCTATATGTCTGTTTTTGTACCAATACCATGCTGTCTTGATTCCTGTAGCTCTATAGTATTGTCTGAAGTCTGGGAGATTTATTCCTCCAGCCTCATTCTTTTTCTTCAGTAACGCTTTGGCAATTCTAGGTCTTTTGTGGTTCCATACAAATTTTATTATGATGTGTTCTAGTTCTGTGAAATATGTCCTGGGTAATTTGATAGGGATTGCATTAAATCTGTAGATTGCCTTGGGCAGTGTGACCATTTTAACAATATTGATTCTTTCAATCCAGAAGCATGGGATATCTTTCCAGTTTTTAAATTCTTTAATTTCCTTCATGTTTTGTAGTTCTCCACGTGTAAGTCTTTCACGTCCTTGGTTAGACTTACTCCGAGGTATTGTATTACTTTGGGTGCTATTTTAAAAGGGATTGTGTTTTTACTTTCTTTTCCTGTTGATTCATTGTTAGTGTAAAGAAATGCAACTGATTTTTGTACATTAATCTTGTCAGTACTCTCCTTTTTATATAAACAGCACTGCAGTGACAGTACCTCAGAGTAACCTGGAAAAGTCTCTTTAACGTGCAGTGTAAATGTAATGCTAGTGAGGAGAGGGAAACAAGTTTTTCCTCCTGCCCTTCTAGCTTCTGGATAGAGTAAGAAGAAGGAAGCGTGCCAACAAGTTTTACATGACGCGTGTAAATAGTCTTCATAAAGATGTGAAGACTGGAAGGAGCAGTTAAACCTGAGTGTTTTCTGCTAGGTTTGATGAAGAGGGGAAGCCATGGGCAGGTGTAATAGGGCTGAAGGATACAAGCTAAGGACGAGAAACTGGGGAAACTTAGCAAGACCTGTATGTTTGGATGCTTCTCCGTGTCCCTCCATCTTCAGAGATGAGGGTGCCCCTCTCCTCTGGGAATAGAGGGAGCACCTCTCCTAAGGAGGTCTTAGGGTCTGCTTCATGGGAAGAGGGAGGGCAGAGTCCTTGCACCTGCTATTTCTCAAATTCCTTTAGCTTAAGGTACTCAGTATGCCAAGATACCATATTTTGGAGCAGCACGTCACTAATCGCGCTGAATTCTGGGTTGAGGGGGAGGAACAGGCTTAGATTGTCTGAGCGCACAGGGAGTTAGGAGGAGTCACTGCCTGAGCCTACCTTGGACAGAGTTTTGCATTATAGAAAGTGTGTCTTTGGTGCCCTTTGAACTCGGCCACCTCCCCCTCTGTCCTCTTGTTTCAAGGAGGACAGGGTGCACACCCTCCTCAAGCTCTCCACTTTGCAAGCACACTCAGATGTATAGTGTTGTTCCTAGGTAGATTTTTAAAATCCAAAATTACCTTCTTCCAGGCTGCAGTGAAAATTCTTTCTGCTTGTCAGTTTTTGTCATGTGACACTTTTACAGGTGAGAACATTCAAGTAACATGAGCACAGGGAAGCACGCACGCGGTGGACAAGCCCTTTCCCAGTGCTGGCTGGGCAGGAAGAGAGCAGCTGGTGTGGACTACTTTACATCAGTCTCTGAATGATTTCCCATCACACTTCATGAATGTGCTTGCTGACTCATCTGAAGAAAAGGATTAGAGTCATTTCAGGACCGGGGAAGACTGAAGTGGGAAACAAGGGGAGACCCCCCCTTAACATGCCAGGGGTATGTTAGGTGCTGGACATACAACAGTAAAGAACAGAGTCATTCACTCATTTGTTTAGACAACAGATACTTCTGGAGCACCTACTATGTGCTAGGCACAGGAGCAGCCCATGCCGCTGGGGTGGGGAGGGAGGAAGGTGACAAGAGGGCTGAGGCCAGGATCTCAAGGGTCACCAGCATCTTAGCAGGAAAGCTTTGCAGTCACAGACCCAAAGGAGTCCTGGGAGAGGAGGAGGAGAGGGGCTGACAGAGAAAAGGGTGGGTCCCCCAGCCTTCAGTGCTGCCCTGCTGTCCAGACGACCTGGGGAGCAGCACTGGGCCCTTCCTCTCTGAGGCACCCACACCCACTCAGCACCTCGTCCCCATGGGCTCTGTTTGGTGATGCTGTCTTCCCACGAGCCTTCATAGTCTCCACCCCTCATCCTCCCCTTTGGCATGGGGAAGAGGTTCTCTCTGGTCCTTGATCTCCATGATGGCTCCTCGTCCACCTGACACCCCCTCCCTAGTCTTACTGCCCTGTTCCCAAAAGGCACGGTTTCTAGAGCCCCACACTCTTGGTTTCATTTTGTGGACACAAGCCAGGCTGTGTCCCTGGATACCTGGGAGGGTGGGCTGACGCAGGGTGGAGTCTTGGAGTTGCTGGAGGAATATATGAGCCCCACAGCTCCCTGGGGAGTCCTGCTAGTTAAACCAGGTCCTACAAAGAGACCCCTCACCAGTCAACCCTCCCGCAAAAAGACCCATCTGGTCTTTAGCATTAAATAATTTTAGAATAAATAATAGCCATTGTTATAATTGACCATTTATTGAGCATATCCTCACACCAGATGCGATGCTAAATTCATCATCTTATGCGATCCTCACAAAACCCAGTGTGTGTGTGTGTGTGATCCCCATTTTACAAAGGGGAAAACTAAGGCTCGGGCACTTGCCCAGCATCCCATGGTTTGTAAGGAGCAGAGCTGGGTTTTGAATGTGGGCCCCTTTCCTGCAGAACCCACACCCCTGAACTCCACGTTGTCTGGTCAGACTAACGAGGCAGGGCCAGGTGGCCCATTTAGTTCTGGTTTTGTATCTGGCTACTTGCGATTTGAACCCAGGACTGCCTGGCATGGAGCACATGCTGGACACACAGCACTGCATCTGTCACATCTGCGTGTGGGTGACGGCACTCCGGGTGGGTCAGTGGGATTAGGGATCCCCTCCACTGCATCGGTAGCTGGGGAGGGGATGGCCCTGGCTCTACAGGGGACAGGTGCTTTGGCGCTGAAGGGAGAGGCATTCCTGGGTTGGCAGTGATGGCATGTTAGGACACAATATTCTAGTACCTTCCAGGCAGGAGGAGTAGCATGTGCAAAATGACGTGCTTGTCCTCTGACAGCGTCTGAGCTCCTCTGCCTGAGCCCAGAACGTAGTCACCAGCCTGCTCTGGGGCCAAGGCCCACCTGGGAGCCGCTGTGTGGCCCAGGACCAGCACTGCCTCCTTGCACAGTGGGGGCCATTGTCCTCCAGAATCCCGGGCTGAAGGGCACATTGAGGCAGAACAAAGGCTGCTCACAGGCCCCGGCTGCCCCAAGCAGGGATGGGATCTCCAGCTGCAGGCCCAGGTTCTCCTCTGGGCGGGCCTGGCCTCCTGCATCCTCCTGTCCCCCGGCCTCCGTGCCCTGCAGAGCTTGCAGCCCTGATCCCTGGGGCTGCCGGGACTGAGCTCCAGTCCTGGCCCAGCTGTGAGCCTTTGGCAGTTTCATCAGCCCCTGAAGTACCTTCCCTACCTGTAAAGCCGAGGGAGGACCTCTAGCCACCTGGGCTTCTCGTGTTAAGTGAAAAAAATGTCCGCATCATGCTTATATCAGTAAAAGATCTACTTGTCATTATCAGCTTTTGATTTTTACTTTTCAATTTCAATAAAGTTTTAATGAAAACTTTCAAATGTATACAGAAGTGGAGAAAATAATATACTGAATTGCTCCTCATCCATCCCCTTGCTTTTCCGCTGCCCTCAAGATTTTGTTTTAGTTTCTTTCTTTACTTTGCTATCCTTTTGGCTTAAGAAGTTTTAAGCAAATTCCAGACTCCTGTCCATACACATCTACGTCAGCAGGCATCTCGGAAAGGTGGGGGCTTTTCTTACAGAACCAAGAACCACTGTCTCCCCTAACAAAATGCCTGCTAATTCCTTCAGTCTAAACTCTGGTCTGTCTGAGTAAGTCAGCTATATACTTCAACAGAAAAATAAGTAAATGGACAAACTGATTAATTCTGGTTTGTCTTAGCAATGCCCCCAGTTGTCTTAAAAATGTCTTTTTATGGTTGGTTGTTTTGACCCAGGATCTAAAGTCCTAGGTCTGTGTTGGTTGTTCTGTTTCTTAAGTCTTCTCTGATCAAGACCAGTCCTCCATCCGGTTCTCAGACCGCTGACTTGCTGAAGACATTTGTTACTATTTCATAGGAATTGCAGTGTCACCCCCATTGTCCCCCTAATCCCTGTCTGGATCCCAGTTGCCTGATGAGACTGGAGGCCGATGGATGTTTGCCTGGATCCTGGGAATCCCCTGGGTGTGCCCCTTTCCTTCCAGGACCCCTTCTCCTCATCAGTTCAGAGATGCTGGGTATGCGGTTCAGCCGTGGACACCACTTCCACCAAGAGCTGCCCACATTGCAGACTCATGAGCAAATAAATGGTTTCTGTTTGAAGCCATTTAGTCTGGAGGTGATATGGTAAACGGCGCTGGTAAGTGGAGTAGTCTTAGCTCCCTGACGTTGAATTCTCAGTCCTGCACTGCTCCTGCCCCTTCTGAGCCCCCGTGTCCAGCTGCTGTGTCTCCTCTAGATTCTGTGGCTCCCTCAGGACCTTCCCATAACTTCCTTGTTGCTTATGATAGCTTGTGTCAATTTCTGTTCCTTATAACTCAAGGACCCTAATTCCCAGTCCCAGCTGGGAGTGGTGACTCAGCTCAGATCATAAGACAGGACTAGAACCTGGCCTCTCTGAAACATAGGCCCTGGTGTCCCATCCCACACACCAGTGGCTACCTTTTTGGGGACATGCCTGCTTCCTCTGTATACAGCTTAGCACCCGGTACCCGCCTGATGCCTACTGGGTGCTGGGTAAATGTGCGTTTAAGTGATTGAGTGAGTGAACAGATCTTCAGATCTGACCCTAGAGCAGTCCAATTTTTTCCCCCAAATACCGAGCCGCCTCCTGGTCAAGTTCCCTGGGTATAGGCGGCCTTCGCTTTGCATGGTTCCAGTATGTGCAGATTACAGTCACCACAATTGAGTTCGGTAATGCTGGTCCCCCAACCACGCAGTCCAGATTTCAGCTACTGCAGAATGGTAGCCGTGAGTAATTGATGAAGTTCAAACTTTGCCAGTCACTTTTCAGTCCACGAATCACTAAGTAAATCAGATGAGCACTGTAATCTGTGACCAAGGCACTGCTTTCAGCGTCTGGCACCGGTTGGCCCCTGTGTACCTGTTAGTTCACACACAGACAGCAGAAAAGGCAGTGAGGCCACCTCCTTGTCTCCTGGTGGTAAACCCACGTGACTTTTACAGAAATGGACAGTCAAAAGCAGGAACTGGCCCCCAAAGATGATATTAAGCAAAACAACAACAACAAAACAATAATGCTGGATGGGGGATTAGGGCTGAATGTGAAAGGAGTCGCAGAGGAAATCGCCGGTCCTGGGGATGTTGGACCTGTGGCCGTCGGACACCCTGATACTCAGCCAGGGGGAGCCAAGAGAAGGTGAACTTAACGACATAAATGAGGAAAGTGCCTGTGGCAAAAGGATGAAGATGTCCCAGAAGGGATGATGCTGGCAACACACTTTGTGTTAAAGGAACTCGACAGTGTTTCACAGTGTTGAAAGTGCAGGGGATAGAATCTTGGAAGCTGATCTAAACTTAGAAAGGCAATTCTCCAAGGCATGGGAAAGATGCTCGCCCAGTGTCGTTAAGTTACCCAACAAGCAGAAGAAGCCAGCACTGTTGGAACCAGTCTTGATAACATGTTTTACAAAGAAATAACACACCTGAATTCACAGTGTGTCTTAATGTTTTAAATGACCATGGGCTTATAAACCATTACTTACAAAATATTAGTTTTACTGTTTTTTTATTTCCCTGTACACTTAGACCATCAATAATATCTTTACAAAGCTTCTTAAAGGTTGTGGATCTTTGGTAATTTCTGCATTGATTATTTAGCTTGCTTTGACTGGCTCCAGCTTACACAGTCATTTTTAGGGTCCCCCACAGCTGTGCAAAGTGAGAACTCCCCACACTCCTGCCCGGTGAGCCGTGTCTATGCTATGCGGCCCTTCCACGCATCAAGGCCTTGGTGACGTTAAACCGTGGCTAGAGAATTCCAGTCAATAGCCTCCTTATTGAAATTGGCAGCTCGAGACTATGAAGTGACTCAAATTTTTCCTCCCTGCAGAAATGGTCAGGCAGTCTATGGACCACTGTGAGAGGGGCACATGCTTTCCCTCCACTGTGTTCACTGGGCAGACCTCCAGCTGGCCCGCCTGCTTCGGGAACAATCCATCAGGGAATGAACTGTCTGAAGGAGTCGGGGGCTGAACGATTGTTGTTCCTATTTAGGCTTTTAATGTGAAAGGTGATTTTAAAAAAAAACCTGAATATTTTTGCGAAGGAGAAGTAAGACTCTATTGAAGCTGTGATAATACAAATCCATCATAATGTGTCCCACGTCATCTTAGCCTGGGAGCTAAAGTGCGTGAATATTAAGATACTCCTTGTAAGATCTTAATTTTATTTCTTTGTTTTAGCTTATTACAGAAACATTTGGAAATGCAAAAAGCAGAATCAAGAAGGGAAAAAAGTAACATCCTTGATTCCATTGCTCCAGAAACATTGTTCCAATTTTGTTCTATTTCTTCTTATGCCCCCCTGAAGATTGTAATATAAATACAGTTTTCTTTTAAAATACTTAACATGCTGAAATATTCCCCCATATCATTACATACTCCAATTAAACAATTTTAATAGTTGTATAATAGTCTATCTAGTAGGTATAATTATTTATTCAATAATTACATATGGATTCATCCATCAGACTTGGGTTGATGGCCTTCAGTGGATATGTGGGTGGGGAAGGGGGATGCAAGAAAGAGGAGGACTAGGTCCCAGCCCTTCCCTTGAGAACCTCTGGAACCAAGGAGACATTAACATATGATCATAATACAGTGTGATGGAAACTGGGATGCGGTGGGTCCTGTCGCAGCCTGGGAGCAGATGGGCAGAGAGGCTGAGTCCAGAACAGAGGTGCAGCTGGTCCAGCAGGGCAGTCGGGAGCTGGGGAGGAGGCATCCCAGGCAGGAGGGTGTTACGGACAGGAGCTCGGAGGTGAGAAAGGGCTGTAGAGGTGGGGGACCTCCCACTCTTGGACACCGGTTTCCTGACTTCGGGTTTTTCATATAAACATGTGATGCGCACCCTTGGGAACATCCACTTCCATGTGTTTCAGGTTTTTTCCATCTCTGGGTATCTGGGAATGCAGTTTCTTGGTGAAAGGATAGGAGTGTGTTTAAGGGGCTTGAATTAAGATTTGAATATCATGTTGTTGACTAAACTAAAAATAAAATTTACCAAAAAAATGCCATTTGCATGATCTTTAAAAAAGTAATTCCTTATGTATAACACAGCTTTGGAGTAATTGATAGATTACAGCAAACCCATCAGTCTCTGTCTCTCTCACTTTAAAAACAAAAAAAGGATAACTTTCAGCTCCAGCACATGGTGACTTACGGCTGTGTCCACTGTCTCTTGACGTGTGTCTGATGGGTGATGGGGCTTTGGCTGTGCGGAAGCAGAATCGTACTGTGAACTTTTCTCCACATGTATGACTATCTTGTCTTCGTGATAAAATAATGATGATGATGGTGATGAGGAGGGAGGCTTCCATTTCTTGACTGCTACAATGTCACGAGACGTGTTTCATGATCTCACTGGAACATTATACACCTGGGAGGTGGTGAGAATGACCTCCTTTTATAGACCAGGAAACAGAACCCCATAAATCCAGAGAGGTCATGTCGCATGCCCAAAGTCACATGGTGTGTCAGGGTTACTATTTCTATGTAACAAACCGCTCTAAATTCAGTGACCTAAGATGACAGCCATTTTGTTATGTCCCCTGGATTCTGTGGGTCAGAAATTTGGGCAAACCTGTCGTATGTGGCAGCTGCTAGGTCTCCTTTCTAAGCTGATGGGTGGGCTGGGCTGGAGGGTCCAAGATGGTTTTACTTGCATGTTTTGTGTGTGGTGGGGCTGGCTGGGAGGCTGGGCTCCCCAGGGACCGTCAACGTGACCTCTCCAGCGTGGCAGTCTCAGGGCACGGGGACTCCTTGGGTGGCAGCTGTCTTTCCCAAACCAAGCACCCCAGGGACCAGGTGGGGCACCTGACCTGCTGACCTCAGAGTCTCACAGCACCAGTTGTGTGACTTGTGTTCAGTCAAGTCACAGGCCAGCCCAGGCTGGAGGGGAGTTAGATTCCAACTTTGAGTTCGGGAAAGGCCGGGTCGCACTGTGGAGAGCAGATGGGATGGGAGACGGTGCTGTGACCCCCTCTGAGGAGCGTGGTCTGCTGCAGACAGCCGGCTGAGCCAAGGTCTGCCCGCGGCTGTGTCTGACCTTGGAGCTGCTGCGTCTCCCGTGTCCTCCTGACCAGTCAGGGGAAGCAGAGGACTTGTGCTCCTGACCATTTCTCTGTTCAGAAATATGAAAGGCATCTGTACCTTTATTTCAAGACAGAGTTTGCGACAGTGTGAATGAAACTTGAAAGCATTGTGCTAAGTGAAGTCAGACAGAGAAAGACAAATACCATTCGATCTCACTTATATGTGGAATCTCAAAAAGCCAAACTCAGAAAAACAAGGGCTAGAATGGTAGTTTCCAGGGGCTGAGAGTAGGGGATACCGAGAGATTCTGGTCAGAGCATCCAGTTATAAGATGAATAAATTCTGGGGAAACAATGTATGATCTATGCATCATATAATATAATCTATAATGCATAGTATAATCCAAAGCATGGCGACTGTAGTTAGTAACACTGCATTATGTATTTTATGTATATAAGTATATAGGTCTGATTATTTTGATAATTTTAATTAAAACAAAATTTTTATTGAAGTATAGTCAGTTATAATGTGTCAGTTTCTGGTGTTCAGCACAATGTCCCAGTCATGCATATACACAGTATGTTCATTTTCATATTTTTATTTTGATAATTTTAATTATCAAAAATTACATATTTGATTATATAGTTACTAAGGAAAGTAGATTTTAAAAATTTGCACCACAAAAAAAGAAATGGTAAGAATCTGATGGAAGGGAAGCGTTAGCTATGGTGGTAATCATTTTGCAACAATGTAAGTGTGTCAGATCAACACATTGTGTACCTTCAACTTATCCAGTGGTCTGTGTCAATTATATCTTGATGAAACTGGAAAAAATGAGTGCAGAAAATGAGATGAGTAAATGTTTTTTTAGAAGGCAGACAAGATTTCCTATAGACCTGCCCCCATGTATAAGCTCCAGGTGGAAGTTAGTAGTACAGATGGGTGTCGGGTTGGGGTGCAGCCTGTCAGTCACCCCTTCCCAGCCGTCCCCCACTGCAGGTGTGCAGTGCGATGCCCACATCTGGGATGATGGACTTGGGGGGGGGGAACTGGACTTGATTTCTTGGAAGCTCCCTGTGGTGGGGGGAAGACTGCAGAAGGAAACAGGTGAGCAGGCTGGTGTTTGCTCAGTTTGACTCCAAGGACATGCTGACCTCCCAGATCATCTTATTTGTGCAGCCTCGAGGAAGCAGTTTTACTGGAAACCATCACAGTATGGTGGCCTGGTCCCAGACACGGCCCACGTGTCATCTATCCACTGGGTGATGGGGACTATTCTCTGGGTGAATGTGATGGAAGGGAAGAGAGCTGCCCTGCCTTTTGGCAAGAGTGCACATGTGCCTGCTTTGGGCTGGGTGGGCAATGTCTAGGCATTGTCCCTGGGACAGACTCTGTCACTGTCCCCATTCAACAAATGGGGTGGCAGGAGCTCAGGGTAGGGACATGCCAAGTCTCACAGTGAGGGAGGGCTCTCTTCCTGTCTTGTTCTGACCGAGAGGTGGGCCTCAGGATCACCTAAAATCATTGCTGTGAGTCCTGGGCAACAACCTCTCCCTTCCAGGCCCTTCTCTTCTGGGGGTGGGGAGGGGACTTTGGGCCACATTAGAGGCTCCCCCCAGGCTCCAGGCCTCAGAATAAGTGTGGAGGTCCCCCTGTCCTCTGCAAAGATCTGCAAAGCTAAGGGAAAGAGTCTGTCCACCAGGGTGCAGGTCATGGGACAGGCAGGCACCTTGGTTTGGCCACTGTGGATGGGCTCAACCCTCCCCCTTGGACCCTGGTCAATCAGAGGCCCCAGAAGCCAGGATTCACACCTTCAGTTTAAAAAAAAGTAGCTTTATTAAGATAGAATTCATATACCATGTGATTCACTCATTTAAAGTGTACAACTCAGGGTTTTTTTTTTTTGCATATTACTCAATTTTTTCAAAATTGTGGTAAGATATATATAACATGAAATTTGCCATTCTAATCATTTCATTTATTTGTTTTTCATTCTAGCCATTTTGAAGTGTACAATTCAGTGGCATTAATTGCATTCATAATGTCAAACCATTACCACTATCCAGCTCCAAGATGCTTTTATACTAGGACTGAAGCTCTGTCCCCATTAAGCAGTAACGCCCCTCCCTCCGCTCTTGGAAACCTCCAAGCTGTTCCCTGTCCCTGTGAATTTGCATCTTCTAGGGATCTCGTCTAAGTGCAATCATGCACTGTTTGTCCTTTGTGTCTGGCTTGTTTCACCGAGCATAATATCTTCTAGATTCATCCATGTTGTGCAGCTGGGGAGAAGGTTAGATCTTTGAAAGCCTGAGGTTCACTAGGTAGAAGACGAAACCACAAGGATGACTTTTTGTGCAGGAGGGAGTGGTGGGGAAGGACCCCACCCTGAGCCTCCTCACACACGGCATGCTCCTGACTGGATGGCTTCCCAAAGGCCCTCCTCTGCCCCACCAGGGAGTGTGGCATGGGCAGATCCACCACCCACTCCTGCTAACCGGGGCATAATGTTTTTTTGCACCTCATCTCACTGAGTTGTGAACAGCCCTAGAGGTGATGATGGTTCACTCCATTTTACAGATGAGGGAATTGAGGGTCCTAGAGGTTAGACCTCCCCTGGCCAGGAGGAGGCAGAGCTGTGGTGCACTGGGGCCCTTCCAATGACTTCTAACTCCACTCCTTCTCTTTGGGGCCCTTCCCTCCATACTTTGTCCCTGGTGCTTTACATCTGCAGAGTGGAAGGACACGGAAAAGGACTGGGTCACCCTGGGGCCAGCCTTCCTCTGCATCCACTGCCTGTGTGCAGTTGACCTGCCATGGCCCCTCTTGTGCCTCCGTATCTTCTGCTGTAGATCAGGGCCACAGGACTCTTGGAGGTCTCTCAAAGGTGGGCTGAGATGACATGTTAGGTGCACCTGAGACTCAGAAAGATCCCATCCAATGTTCATTTTTCTACTGAGCAGTGGAACCCCAAAGGGAGCCACACTCAACCCGTCCACACTTGTCAGCATCCCAGGGAAGGAAGCTCCAGGATGGGTGGCTCTGAGGGCCTTGACCTTCAGCTCTGACCCACCCCAATCCCAGCCCTGCCCTTTAACCACTGAGGGCATACTGTAGTGCGGCCACCAGGAGCTGGAGCCAGGCATGAGCGGCAGCATGGCCAGCTCAGCCCCGCAGTCTCCTGCAGTCCTGAGATGTTCCAAGAAGATCGTGATCAGCGCTGGGCCAGAGGGTGAACTGCGTCTCCAAGAGAGCATCAGGCCAGGACATCCGGCGGGACAGCAGGGCCCCCAGGGCCCATATGGCCTCATGCCAAGGGCTCGGTTGATGACTTTGCTTCCAGGAAACTCCTGGGTTCCAGGCTTGGGAGTCTTTGTTGGAGCTGGGACTTCCCGTGATCCACCGTGTGAACCACAGGAATGCCTTGTTCTGTCACCTTCCCTATCAGTGACCCAGTTTTCATCACTACAAACTGGGGCACTTTACTGGCTACATATGTGTGTCCATATGGGGACAGTTGGACGGAAGGTGATAAATTGGGGCAGTGGCTAAAAGCTCAGGGGTTGGAGTGGCATCATTGTAAGGGGCTGTGCGTGATGACAGGTGATGGCACTGGGCCTGGAGACCCCTGTGCATGGCCAGGCCTCATCGGTGACTGGCTGTGTGATCCTGGGGAAGCTACATGGCCTCCCTGGGCCTCAGTTTTCTCATTTGTAGAATGAAGATTCTGCCTTGAGGCACGGATGCCAGTATGTTCTCTGAAGTGAAGGCATCTGTAGGTGGAGGTGGCCTGTGGGTATGAGGCCCACAGCCCTGGAGCCAGGTCCCACAAAGACCCAGTGGGATGATCCAGAAGGACTGAGATGGGACGAGAGTGAAACTGGGAAGTGAGGGACAGCCGGCTGTGCGCTGAGAATTAAAGCCCCACGTTCACACGCTGGGGATCTGATTGGAGGACTTGCAAGTCATTCTGAAGGGACAGGTGGCCCCCGGGCCAGCAGGAGGTGGCTGGATCCATTTATACATGTAAGGGAGACACAGGTCTGTTTTTCAACAACGTTGGACAAGCAGTGGGACCCGGGCCCTCCCGTCACGCATGCAGGTTGCTGGGGGCCCTCGTTCTGGGGGAGGGCTCTTTCTGACCCCCTCTACCCTCCCTGTCACAGGCTCCTCCTGGGCAGGGGCTGGGGGCCAGGGGCCCTCTGGTTTGTGGGTTTGGGACACGTTGTGACAAGTACAGGCCTGGGTTGGGTCAGTGCTGCCTGCGCCATGTGTGAGGCCATTTCTGGGTTCTGGGATAGCGAGTCCCACTCGCGTTAGGGCTTCCATCCTCCCCCGGGAGGCCTTTCTCTGGATCCAGGGTTCTGCTGAGCTTGACTTTACGTGCCTGACTCCTCTCTCCCCTTCGGGGGAATCTCACACTTGGACAGGAACAGGGGTACCGTTGCTCGGGCCCCCAAAGCAGCCCTAATCCCTCGGCAGACTGGGGCCAGGGGGGCAGGGCGAAGGGCACTTAGTGTATTTGGGGGTGGGGGACACAAAGGAGACAGCACCCTTCTTCCTCCCCCAGTCTGGCCACCCCAACCTGGCGGCGGGCGTGGGACCGCTGAGGCCCCGGGAGGCGGCTGAGGAGTCTTTATGCTTCGGCTTTGTAACCAGGCAGCTGTAAAAACCTATCAGCAGTGCAGCACCTTCTCCTTAAACCAGGCTCGGCTGGATTTACAACCCGAGGCCCCTTCTCCAGGGCTGCTCACAGAAAAGGAACAAAGGGGCCCTCACCCCAGCTGGTCTGCCCATTCCCACCCTCTCAACAGAGGTGATACCTGTGCATTGCAGAGAACATGAAAAATCCAGGAAACAGAAGAGAAGGCGCCTTCAGTGTTCGAGTTGTAGATGGAATTCGTCACAGTGAGAAGTTGGGTTTAGCTGGGGCAAGGGATGTTTAGGAGAGGAAACACCCAGAATAGGAGAACTTAACCAGGCTGAGAAGCCTCGCCGTGTAGGGCGGGGAAGACCCTGGCGGGTTTGAGAGAATGTACGTTGGAAGTGCAGGCATCTTTGTGCATTGGTTCCCCCAGACAGCCCGCAACTTACTGAGCACAAACTGTGTGTCACGTGCTTTGCTGGGAGTGGGGAATATGGCCCTGGGTATGACGGACAAGGTCTGTGCCCCAAGGAGTCCGCAGAACAGACAAGATGACAAGGGGTCAGTCCTGAGACGGTGAGAAGCCTAGGGGTTGGATGGGCTGCCCAGTGTGGCCAGGGTGGTGGGAAGTCAGGGAAGGCTTCCAGGAAGAAGTGACATCATTCAACATGTATCTCTCAGTGCCTGCTTTGTGCAAGTGTTGAGATTAGTGTTGAGGATATGGGAGAGACAGGGCCCCGAACAAATTCTAGGATCTAAGGGAGGGGCTGGAGTTGAGGAAGATGGGAAAAGGGTTCCAAGGGTCAGCGGGGATGAGTCAACATGAAAGGGAGGCAGGGGCAGGCCCAGTTCAAGGCCCCCCAACACCCTGCCCCGTGGAATGTGGAATTGTTATCTCCGATTGACACACAAGGTCATGGAGGCAGGGGCTTCACAGCTCCTAAGTGAGTAGGCTGAGATTCGAACCCAGGCCTGCAGATGCCAGTTCAGGCCTTGCTCAGGTCTGCCCCAATCTCCTTACACCCGGGGCTCCTTGATGTGTACCGTGTCCAGGATGGCTGGTGGGTTCGTTGGCCAGCTCTGCCATCAGCCTTCCATCTTTATTGGCTGGGATGCTGAAGGGCCGGAATCCCCCAGCCTGACCCTGCAAATCATCTGGCATTTTCCTTCAAGCACTTGCCCAGCTTTGAGAGTGCAGCTGAACCATTGCTTGATCTTTCTCTGACCCAGATGAAGAACTGGGTAGCCATTTGCCCAATAAAGTGAGAGATAAAGACTTTGTTCAGATTTAAAATGGGGTTGTTGATGCAAGCATGGGGAAGCCATTGTTTCTGGAATAGGGCTGGATTCTGGTCCAAGACACCTCCATCCTTATCTCGACAGCCCTCTACAGTTAGTGCTGGTACCACCCACTCTGTCCCATAGATAAGAAAACTGAGGCTCAGAGAGATCAGGCTACTTGCCCAAGGTTGCACAGCCAGCAGGGAGGTGGAAACAATATTCAGCCCCAGCTTTGCCTGATTCTAAAGCAAATGCTGTTTCCACCACATCCTGCATCCGCTGATCTGATTTTGCTGCTGCAGGAAACTCCACCCCCCCCCCCCGAGCCATCTAGGACACGCACCTCGATGAAAGAAAATGAAGGGGGATCCTGCAGAAACTCAGCTCAGAAGCCCTGCTGGCAGCCTCTGTGCACAGGTTGGGATCAACCTGTTTTCATTCCTCACTGGCACTGGGGGCCCCATTCCCTTGATCAGGACTGGCCATTTCTCTAGAAACCATAGCCCCCAGCATTTGGCGTCTGGTGAAAGTGGAAGAGAAGATTCTGCTCTCTCAGAACAGGCCCTGTGGGAGACATCACCTGTTTTCCAGAACTCTCGGGCAGGGGCTTGGTGACCTGGAGCTTCAGGACTTAGAGATTCACTTCCCTGCCGAATCTGTCATTCTGTCTGTGCTGCGCTCCTCACCCTGCCGTGTGTGGAGGCTGGACATCCTGACAGGGGAGCCCCTCCCCATGGAGGCCTGAGGCTGGGCAGTGGAGGGGCACAGGGCCAGCTGGGGGCAGGGGGCCGCAGGGTCGAATGCCTCCCATCTGTACAGCTCTGTATTTTCATTCCTCTCCAGTACACACTTAGTGAAATTTTATTAGCAGTGGCTTTTACAGTCAAGATCAAACATCATTTATTATTAAAAATCAAAGCCATGTATTCTTATGGTAATAAATGTTAGAGCAGGGCAGTGGTGTAATTGTTTCTGAATTGGCACATGGAGCTCACCCTGTTTTTTTTTTTTTTCTCTCTCTTTTTTAATTATTATTGAAGTACAGTCAGTTTACAATGTTGTGTTAGTTTCTGATGTAAAACATAGTGATTCAGTCATACGTGTGTGTGTGTGTGTATATATATATATATATTCCTTTTCATATTTTTTTTCCATTACAAGCTATTACAAGGTGTTGAACAGAGTTCCCTGTACTCTGCAGTAGGACCTCGTGGTGTCTTGCCCTGCTGTCTTTCATGGCTGCAGAGACCTCATTGCAGGAATGGGGGACAGTTGATTAAACAATCACCTATAGAGAGACTTTAGGTTGTGTCTGGTTTTTATTATTCCTCCATTTCACGTGATCCTAAAGGTGAATGCTCGTGCCATGTATCTGAGGATTCATTCCCACAAGTGGGTATTGGAGGGTCAAAGGGTGTTTTGTGTGTTTTTATTCCAATTAATGTAGCCAAGTGTGTGGTGCGGGTCTCTGCAGTCCTTGCAGGCACCAGGGTGTAGGGCTCTCGACCCCGCTCAGAGTCTTTGGAAGCATTCTCAGGCCTCCTCTGCGCTCCCAGCTACCTGTGTGGGAAGATGCTGCGTGGAGGGCCGTGTCCTGTCCCTGCCCTCAGGTGCACTTGGTCACTAGAGCCTGGCCAGGACTCTGCAGGGACACCTCTTAGGGATGGAGGTTGGCTGGTTGGTTACTAAGACTGAGTGCAGGGAGGTCAGCAGGGGCTGCAAGGGGCTCTCTGATCGAGGGGTCATCATCGGGGACACTTCCATCATCTGCTGGGGTGCCCCCTGGCCCACCGCCCCGGGCTAACCGAGACTTTCTGGGTTAACCAGTGGATGGCATTCCCTTGCTTCATGCAGGCGTTTCTGACTGCAGCATGTCTCTGGGGTCACAACCATTGCCTTGTGGTCCCTTTGTTTGTCTGTGGCTCTGAGGGGCCAGCCAGGCACAGAGGGAAGGGGCTTGGAAGGGGCAGGTTCCATCTGTGGCCCTGCCACAGGAGTCCCAGCTAAAGGCCCTGGGGAGGGTCACGTGGCTTCCATGGCCCTGCCTTGCCACCCTGTGGATCAGCAGGAGCCAGGTGGTATGATGGGAGGGCTGAGTGGCCATGGGACTGTGGGAGGGGCAGAGTGATCAGACCCAAAAGACAGGGACATGGAGCAGCAGCCTCGGAGGGCCCCACCCTCAGGGTCCTGTTGGGACCTGAGCCTGAGTTTCCAGCTCTGAAGTTTGGAGCTCAGCAAGGTGAGTCGGCCCAGGGAGGGCCAGGGGGTCCCAGGGTGACTGTTACAAGGGCCACGTGCAATCCTTGGGAGACCAGGGCCTGGGTTCTAGCTGGCTACCCCTCTCCAGGTGACCTCTGGGCCTCAGTGTTCACGTCTGCAAAGCAGGCATAACAGATCTCAAATCGGAGGGTGGCTGTGAGAACTATGTGGAAAACGGGTGCAGAGGGCTGCAAATGGGTCTGGCACAAAGTGCCCAGTAAACACTTGTGGGAATGACCCCTCTCAGGAGCTGGTAGCCTTTGAAGACCCCACTGAGCCGTGCGTGCTCTCCTCCTCTGTGTGTGACAGCCACCACGTCCCAGGAGGGCATGCAGGGAGCTGGCCACCCTCCTGCCCCCAGGGGGACTCAGCGGATATTTGCTTCAGGAACCAGAGAACTTCTTCCGGACTATTTTAGGATGATAAGGCAAACGCATCCCCATTGCACTTGGGGCGAGGGAGCCAGTGACGTCGGAGCTGCAGGATGTGCAGGGCTTCTGTATCCCTTTGCTCTCACCGCAGGCACTTGAGAAAAGGAGAAGAGGGGGCTCTAAGGTCGGGGGCTCGTCCAGGTCACACTGCAGGATTTGACCCCTGGCTGTGTCCCTGCACACCTGGGCCTTGGCCGGCAGGGGGCCTTCTCCGAGAGAGATGGATGCTGTTTTAGATGCGATTGCCAATTTCCTCCTTGTCATTCAGTTGCCAAGGAGACAGTCATGGTGCCCCTACAGAGGCGGGAGTGACAGCGAAGAAGCCTGCCCCGGGGCCCTGGTCATCTCTGCTGGTGAGAGGGGTGGGTGGTGTGGGGCCAGGCCTTGAAATTTCCGTGGCATCCTGGTGTCGGTGAGTGCCTGCCTCCCTCCATCACATTTACCCTGAGCTCTTCCTCCACAGAGAACAACAGCCATTGGAGGGGTATTTCAAGGGGATTCCCTTGGAAACAGAGAGTAGGCAGCTCCTCTGCGCTCTTGTGTAGTGGGAGTTGCCGGGGCTGCATGTCCCCCACTGAAGGGAGAGGGGGCCTCTACCGGGACATTTTCTGCACCTCATGGGCCTCGGGCTGGGGGTCACGGGCTCCCCACTCCACATTCTCCTTGGCCAGCGAGTGTAAGCCTGACGGCACTGCCCACCCAGGCCCCCAAGGCTCCTGTATACAAGACCCAGGCTGGCTCCCGGGGACCTCCGGAACTGGCCCTCGCCTGCAGCTCCCTTTCGTCCGGCAGGTCTTGAGCTGCAGCCAGCGCAGTTCTCCAGCATTCTCTTGGAAGGGCCTCGGTGCTTTGAGCCCGTTAATCAGCCATTGCCTGGATAAATCCATGCACACCTTAGTTTTCTCCTGCAGCCCTGGTGCATCCATCCACTCACTCCTTTATCCAGCAGGTTTGTTTTCTCACCTACAGAGCCTTTTGCTCAATGAGAGAGGGCTGACGTGGACTATGTAACCTCTCTGAGCCTCACCTTTCTCATCTGATTTATGGGAACATGGGCGCCTGCCTTGCCTGCCTCACAGACAGCTGGTGAGGGCCAGTGAGAAGGTGGGAGTGTTGTTCAGGTGTCATCAGTATTTCCACGGCCACGGGGCTCATGGCTGGTGGACAAGTTTTCGTTGATCCTTACATCAGTTCCTCAAGGTGGGTGGTATTAATTTCCATTTTACAAATGAGGAAACTGAGGCTCGGGAAGGTGGCATGATCTTTGCTTACACCTGGGAAGAGGTAGAGCTGGAACTCAAGCCCAGGTCTGACTCCAACTCCAGTGCTCTTTGCAAAGGTCCTGTTGCCTCCCGGTGGGCTGGCTGCCAGGCCTGGCAGCAGGGGTGGGTTAAGACCACATTCAGGGGAAAATTAGTCTCAACTCGGGGGTGGGGCTGGGAAAGGAATGTCCTCTGCTCTTCCAAGTCAAGTCGTGCTTGGTGGGGGTGGGGGTGGGGTGGGGGAACTCTGTCGTTTTGGCCCGGGGTGGGGGCGGGGTTGGGTTTGGAGATGGGCAAGGACTCCTCAGGATAGTAACCAAAATCTTCTGGGCAATCCTCTGGGTCAAGTACTGTTCCGAGCAGTTTAGCTCAATCTTCAACATGTCCCTGTAGGGTAGGTCCGTCGTCACTGACTTGTCACAGATGAGGAAGCTGAGGTGCAGAGAGGTCAGGGAATGTGCCCGGAGCTCCACAGCCCTGAGGTGGCAGAACCAGGAAACACTGGCTCTCGGGGCCGGGGTGTGGTCCTTGGGGAGGATCTGGTGCCGTCCCCCCCGCTGGGCTTGAGCCCTCGTGGCCCCTCAGGGGCGGCAGGTCTGCTACTCCTGCTTCAGGTTCTGGGACACATGAGGGCTTCCCTGGGAACATCGCGTCAAGGTGAGAACGCCTGGAGCGAGCAGGAGCCTTCGTGCTCAGACAGGCCTGCTGAGCCGCTTGGGTTGGTGACAGTTGTACATTTAGAAGTTTATTTTTCTAAAACTTTACAATCTCACCAGTCTCTTTACAAAGCTGTGCTTTTATAGGAGATGAGCCGTCACCTCACTTGTTCTTTGAATATTTGATTAACAGGTGAGCAGGCTGAACTTCCTCTGCCATGCTGTCTTTTTGCAAATTTAATTAAATCCCTCTAAATTGGTTCCAGTCAGATTAAAGTGCACGGTTGCTGGTGCAGACGTGCAAATGATCCCAATGTGTCATATCTCATCTAGGCAGTGAACACTGGAATATTCTGGAATTTTCTTAGGTGTTGCAGAGAGATTACTGGGAGTCACCCTGAAAAGGCCTGAGGAGAGGTTTTTGAAGCTACCAGGCCGTGGATGTGAAGGTACCGAGCAGGAGTGCTCCTTGCAGCCTAGCTCTCAGCCTAGTGGACATTCTCTGACTTACGCAGGGTCATCAGAATATGTCACAGCAGAAACTGCTGGGTGCAAACCATCTGCCCAGCTAGTCATCGCTCAGAAGCACAGAGACTTTTTGTCTTTTTGCACCATGATTCTCCTTCCATGTGCAGCTTCCTTGAACTCAAAGAAGTGAAGAAACGAAGCCCTCACCCCACCCCCAGTTAGTAAAAACCTCTGAAATGCACAATCCCTGTCTTTTTATGATCAAGTGTTTGGGTCCCAAACTCGATCATTGGCAAAGGGCTGCAGGCAGCTCAAATATGTGACCGGGGACGGTGGCTTGCACTGCTGTTGTGTTGGGCTGAAACAACCCCGGCCTCATCACACTGCCTTCAAGCCTGCGTGGGCCGAGCTAGGCAGCCAGGTACGATGCAGCCAGGAGCCATCTGTTTGCAGCCCTTGCGCCAGATGGTCTGCAAGGACTCCTAGGGGTGGAGTGGTGAGGGAATACACTTACTCAGCACCCAGCATCTTCCAGAGCCTCTTTATAGTGCTACAAGCTGGACATTGCTGTGGTGTTTATACAGACCAGGAACAAGAGGCCCAGAGTGGCGGAGTCACCAGGGAAGGTCACACAGCCAGGAAGTGGCAGGATGGGGTTTGAACTCAGGACTTCCTGACCTTTTAGCTCCTGTTCTTGCCACCAGGCTGCTGAGGGTCACAGCCACTGTTCCAGCCACGTGTTGCGGTGACTTGTGGGAAATATCCACAAATAGGGGGTGACTCATGCAGGAGTAAGCTGGCTCCCCTCACTGTGCCTGATGACCCCGGGGTCCCTGGGTGTCCCTGGGCTCTTGTATGCCAGTTTGGACTACTTCCTGCAGCAGTGTCAGACAGCCAGGAGGGATGGTTTGGTCTGGAGGGCAACCTGTGTATGTCAAAGATACCTTTGCCCATAGAAACCTATGCAATAAAATCAGTAGAAGATGGAGAATCCAAATTCAGTTTTGAGAGATGGTACTGATCCTGTTAAGGCTGATCAGGCAGGAGCAGGCACAGAATTAGTCCTGCAAGTGGCTGCTGGGTGGGACCTCATATCTCCTGGAAGTTTAGAAAGTTGGGGATGCTGTAGGGCTTTGTTCTCGAGGATGCCGGAGGTCACGGTGTGTGGAAATAGTTGAGGGATGATGGTAACCATGCAGGGAGGCCGACAAGCACAGGGATTCAGGGCATGGGCTTCGGAGCCCAGCAGACTCAAGGCCAAGTCCTCCGAGCATGTTGTGGGGAGCGCTGGGCCCAGCCATGTGGCCGGCAGCCACTGTGCACTTGGGGCAGCAGTGGGAGCTGGACTCTGGAGTCAGACAGAGTGTGTGCATCCACACTCCACTGCTCCCACAGCTTGTGGCCTGGGGTGAGCTGCTTAATCTCTCTGTGTCTCCATTTCTTCACCTGTAAAATGGAGATGATAAAACTGACTCAGGCCCTGGGGTTGTGGGAAGCTTCAATGAGTTAATTCACATAAAACACTTAGTGAGTACTTGGACCACAGCCAGTGGCGGCTCTGATCATTGCCGTGGTCATGATCATAGTCACCGTGTCCTCTTTCCAGCCCACCCGGGCCGTGCTGTTTGTGGTGTACAGCCTGATGCAGCCTGAACTAAATTGAACTGAATGGTCAGCAGAGCATCATGGCCCAGGGGCTGAGGCAAGTGACTAGGGGTCGGCTTGGCTTCCTGGTGTGGGCTCCAAAGTGTCCTAGTGTGGTGATCTAAGAGCAGGCAGGAGCTGACGCCCCCCCACCCTAACCCCAGGCAGGAGAATTATCTGCAGCCTGAGGCCTGGAGGGGAGCATAAGTCTTCTGCTGGCGGGGGCAGATGGCCAGGAATGGCAGTCCAGGTGCCGGGAACCAGCGTGGGAGATGGCCTGTTAGACAGACTGGTGGCCTCCTTGCCCTGGGTTTGCCCAAGCCACTGACGGTTTCATTGTATGCCAAGATGCCACATGTCACAGCCTTCTGAGTCAAATGAAAATGTGACAGCCTGGGCTCTGTGGCTCAAGGAACCAGATGCATCTGAGAGTGAAGTGGTCATCTTGGCAAGCTTGGCAGTCAGTGTTTGGCTCAGATGGACCTTGCGCTGTCTGACCAGGTAGGCGGTCAGTGGCTTCTGCCATGGCCTGTGAGATGTGCAGGGAGGCAGTAGGGTGGAGAGGGAGGGGCCATGTTTGGCTGAGAGCTGCATGCACCAGGCATTTATTTCTGATGGTAGCGCTAAGAGGAGGGTCTGTGACCCCAAGTTACAGATGATTTTTTTAAGAGATTATTTATTTATTTATTAAATGTGATTGAACTCAGGACTTTGTGCTGCTAAGCACATGCACCACCACTGAGCTATGCCCCTCTCCACCCCTCCTACCCCCACAGGTGCAGACATTGGGACTCAGGGGCTGTGTCTGTGCACCGAGACACACGGCGCCAGGTGCTGCCATCATCTCATGTGGGTGGGGGCCCTGTCCCCTCTCTTTCCACTACATCATCCTTTATTACATACCCAGTTCACCCCTGATGTTCCTTTTCTCCACTTTGGAATGGTAATGAGGGGAGCAGAGGCCCAGGCTGAGGGATGGAGGTCAAGACATGAGCGAGGGGCAGGGACCCAGGTGGGCTGGGTGGGTCACAGAGCTGCAGAGGGGAGGGTGATGCCTGGACCATGAGCCAGGGGAGCACCCCTGGGAGGACTCTCTGGCAAGAGATCACAGCCTGAATAAAGGCCAGACAGTGAGAAAGTGTTGGGAGGTACTGCAGGGCCTCCACTGAGCAGGAATGTAAGTGCAAGGTGGGAGTTGGGGTGCAGGTTGTGGAAGCCTTGAAGGGCAGGCTGAGGAGCCTAGACCTTCCCCGCAGCCAGTGGGATCAGGCGGGGCTTTGAGCTGAGCGAGAGACCAGAGCTGGGTCGAGAAGGACCACTGTTGTGATCACTGTGGCATCGGTATAGAAAGGGGCTTGAAGATCAGGAGGTTGGAGGTGGCGTCTGTGGCCGAGGTCGTCCAGCCTCTGCCTGTGTCCCTTCAGACCCCTGTACTGTGTTTATGCAAAGGACCCCAAAGTGCTTTCTCTTCCAGGACCCCTGCACCTGGCTCTCCCTCCCTTGCCTGTGGAGGGAGGTCCTGGGAATCTGTGTCCTCTGAGGGCAATCCCGCACCCAGTTTGACAGGTGTGGTGGTGCAAATACCCCAAACCCCTTACTCCTGACCAGGACACCCTGACAGGTGACCTACACCATCCCCAGAGCTCCCCACAAGACTGAACCAAAGTCATCCTCCCTGAGACTTTCCTTGGACACACTCCCCTCTTGGCCTCCTTTCCATCCTGGCCCCAGTCCCCACACCCTTCTAGTTTTTCCTGGGATCACTTCCTAATCACTTCCTCTCAAATCCTTGCCTCAGGGTCCAACCTAATACAGGGAAGTGAAAAGACCAAGGTACTCATCCAAAAGGAAGTTCGGGGACATACCATGAGACAGGACCCAGGCAGTGGCTGTCAGCGGTGCCAGGAGGCTCTGGGACAGTGCCAGATGGGGAGGGAAGTGCTGAGGCTGGGCCGAACCAGAGACGAAGTCAGCACCGTGGACAGCGCCAGGGGACTCATCTGAGTCTCCCCATTGGCTGGGCCCCAGGCACCACAGTGGTGTGTAAAGAATTCCACATGTTACATCCAGCCTGTCTGGGAAACGCCTGAGAGCCAGGCCATCCTCTGGTCAGTGCTGTGGTGCCTGGGAGTTGCTGATCTGTCCCCCCCATACCCACCCTGCCAACCCTTGGCCCAGGAGGACAGCCTGACAGGACTCTGGGCTCCCTGTTTCTGCTTTCCTGCTTATGATACTGGGTTCCAGCTTGAGTTTGCCAGGACATAGGACTGTTTAGGCATGAAGCTGTAAACATAGATATCCTTTTCTGAGGACTTCCCAGAAAATGAATCCAAGGGGCATTTGCCAACCAGTCCATCTGTCCACTTATCCATGTGGATTGTTTTCCAGTTGTTAGATGACCCCATGCTATGCCCTGGGGACCTGGAGATGGCTAGATCCCCATGGTCATGCCCTGGGGAAGTAGCTGTAGAGGGAAGGACAGTTGGACACAGAGACAACTACAGTGTTATCTTGACAAGCTTTAGGAAAGAAGGGAGCATGGGGCTGTGAGCCCTCTCCTTAGTGATGGAGGATGGACAATGGTGAGGTAGTGTTCCTTGAGCTGTACTTGAGAGACTAGCAGGAGTTTTCCAAACAATGATGTGGAAACAGAGGGCAGGCTGGATGGAGGTGCTAGCCTGAGGAACGGCAAATAGCAAGGTGTGATTTAAACTCAGGCTGGCCAGGATGGGGCTGGAAGTGTGGATTTGGCTATTAACAACCCTGAGAAGTGTACCAAGGACATGACCTGGAGGTATAGCTGTCTGACAGAGGTATTGAACCTGGAGTATGAGAGCCAGATTTTCAGTTTAGGAAGATCTCTGTGGACCTGGAGGGGAGAGCGGACAAGACAGAGGAGCCTGGAGGCAGGAGGGCAGTGGGGAGAATTGCAGACTTTCCAGGGGAGGGGAGCAGGCACAGGGCCCAGTTGTGACCATAGGCATCCATCAGCCCAGATCACGTGTCCCTAATTTAGAAGAAAATTGAGAAGAAAGTTGCTTTTCATTTCTGCTCTTCTGGGATGGAAATGAGCTATTATGAGTCATGCTAAAGTTAGAGTTCTAATTTTCATTTTAATCCATGTCTCATTTAGAGCATTAGAAATGGAAAAGGCAGCTCTGTATGAATGTTGTGCCATAAATCAGTACACGTCACAGAAGTGCAGAACGAATCATTTCTACATGAGTGCACACCCTTACATTTATAAGAAATCTAATTCTTTATCTTTTTAGGCTTCAGACTAATTAGTCATTCTGCTGATACTGCAAACCACTGCTTATGCAGCATTAATGGAAAGCAGATTTGTTTGAACTGCTTATGCTCACAAATGTCACCATGGGCTCTTCTGCCTGTTTTTAGAGGGGAAACACCCTATTTGTTCCATTCTTGCCTTTTCTAGAAATTGGTGTGGCAGGAATAGTAACAAACACCATTTATGGAGTTCTTATCACATCCCTGGCAAGGTGGGGGGCTTCTGTGTGAACAGATCCCTTGTCCATGTGTAATCTGCCCTACATGTTCTGAAGTCCTCTGACTGAGCTCATCAAGTGCAATGTTTGCTCTGCCACTGTGCCACACTTTGTGAAGTTTCTACTCCCTGAGTTGGGTCAGGGACCACCTGTATACCACACATTGTTAGTCACTTACTATTTTTCTTTAAAAATTGGCCCTCTGTCGAGGACATTGTCCATGGATGTTGATGGACAACCCAAATGTCCATCAACAGATGACTGGATAAAGAAGTTGTGGTACATATATACAATGGAATACTACTCAGCCATAAAAAAGAATAAAATAATACCATTTGCAGCAACACAGAGGGACCTAGAGATTATCATTCTAAGTGAAGTAAGCCAGGAAGAGAAAGAAAAATTCCATATGATGTCACTCATATGTGGACTCAAAAAAAAAAAGAGGACACAAATGAACTTATTTACATAACAGAAACAGACTCATGGATATAGTAAATGATCTTATGGTTACCCAGTGGTGGAGTGGGAAGGGGGGTGGGAAGGGATAAATTTGGGAGTTTTGAGATTTGCAAATACTAACTACTATACATAAAAATAGATTAAAAAAACAAATTTCTTCTGTATAGCACAAGGAACTATGTTTGGTGTCTTGTAATAACCTGTAATGAAAAAGAATATGAGAATGAATGTATATATATACGCATGACTGGGACATTATGCTGCACACCAGAAATTGACACATTGTAACTGACTATAATAACAACAACAACAATAATAATACGCCCTCCATCATACATGGAAGACCAACAAATCAGGCCAAAAATAAAAAGTAACTATGAAGATAAGTGCAGGTGTTGCTGTTCATGCAGGATGTGTGCATTCCTGAGAAACCTCTTGATCTGCAAAATTGCATGCTTCCCATCCAGGCTGATAGACGGGATACGGTGGGGGCAGACCACTGGAAACCCAAGCCGCAGTTAACCAACATTACAAAAATAGTAACAATCCTATAAATATCTAGCACAGTTCTTAAAAAAGAGAGAGAAAAAACATGTTGAACTCCTAATAAATAAAAATTCCAGCAGTTATACAATTTTATGTTGGGGAAAAAAAAAAAGGTGAAGGTTGTTTGATGGAAGGTCTTTCAGGAAGGGAGCTTGAAGTACAGATGGAAACAAGAGCCAAGTTCAGAAGAGAGAATCACCCACCAAACACTTCCAGACGGAGCCATGAGGAAGACGGGAGGTCAACAGTGCGGTGCCCCCGTGCCGTGTTCCTCGGCAGCTCCTGCGTTCAGCTGTCAGGGTATTTTGTGCTCAGCTGCTTCCACTGGCTGACACAGAACATTAACACACCAAGACGAATCGTGTTTGAACCAGTCTGACTTTCACATTATCCCAACATCATTCTCCTGTTTGTGAATCGTGTATGACCTGATTTGCTTTGTAAACGCAGTGGTTGTAGCAGAAAGGGCCAGACAATGGCAAAGCAGCATGATTAAATGCAGGCTGGATGTGGCTGTGACAGGGCTGTGACTCAGGACTGTTAATCCAGTTGCCTGGGAGGAAAAAGGATGGGAAAGAGTTTTATGAGAATTCTGGCACCAACCCGTGAAGCGCACTTCCAGAAAAACTGGTGGACCTGCAGCTAAGCCAACAGCAGAGCCATGTGGTCCAGACGCTTGGAAGAAGAAAAACTAGCCAAAATATTTCTATCCCCTCCCTTTCAAAGGAACATGGTTCTGTTAGGGTAAGAAAACTGACTTGTGGAGACAGTAGACCACAGTTCACTTACACAAAAGGCAGTTTGTCTGTTCGGGGTTGTTGTGAGGATTCAAAGAACATGATATGAAAGAGCAGACAGCGGAGGTGGGGATGGCATTGAGGTGGTGAAGGAGATGCTCTCACAGCCTGAGAGACAGCGCCTGCTGTTTTCGCTGGAGGCTGGGGAAGGGTGATGCTCACCATTGGCCGCTGTGCTTTTGTGCTCTGAGTTCTTGGGCATATTTATGAGTCTTTACAAATACCTTTCAGTAAACACAGAAGACAGATGGCAAGAGACATGGCTCCTTCGGCTCCTCCTCTTTGCCCAGATCGAGTGCAGTTTTGAAGAAAGGGGTCCAGTGAATTTATAAATGACAGAGAGGATGTTTGATGAGAGTTCTGTCCCCAGCTTCCTCTGGCTCTGCTCAAGTCGTGTTCCACACTCAGCCCCACTTCCCCAACTTTAAAAGGAAGGGGTCAGGCCTGATGGATACAAGAGGTTTTCCAGGCCGTCTGTGTTAGATATCCTGTTGCCCATGGAGTAGGACAGCTTTAAGACAGAGATGTAATTTACTTTGGAGCAATTCCAAAGTATTTCTTGACAGCCAGGCCTAGCACTTTACTGACTTTTTTGAGAAAATTCAGCAAATTTGTCCTTCACCTTGGTGACCCTTAAACTGGGATGCCCAAAGAAGCCAGGTGGGGTATGTCCATGAATAAAGTACAAAATGTATAAGGAAAACAATGCAATGTGATGCCAGCAGTGGCAAAGTGACGTCCAGGCATCAGGGGAGCGGCGGGGACTGTGGTGTGCTGGTGAGCGTAGCCTGTGGGACCCTAGAATGGCCGTCTCTTAACAGTTTCTGCAAAGAAATAAGAAAATCGGGTTTGTGTATCAAATCATTCCATTTTTAAATGCTCCCCGTTTTTAAACATTTGGACAAAAGCCCAGCTGCAGGCTGAGTTGTCCAGAGACAGCTTGGGCATTTGCAACAACATTTGTGACCTCTGCCTTGTAGTCTATATGAGAGGTTGGTAAATTGTGGCAGGCCAAACTGCCTCCCATTTTTGTAGATGAAGTTCAGATGGAACGTAGCCACACCAGGGGGTTCAGGGATTGTCTGTGGACAGTTTCATGTTGCAGGAGCAGAGGTGCATGGTTGTAACAAAGACAGTGAGGCCTGAAAGGCCTACAATGTTTCCTGCCTGGTCCTTTAAGGAAAACATGTGCTGGCCTCGGTCTGTATCACGGAGCTGTTGTGGAGCCGGGAAAGCATTTTGGGTCCGGAGCCCGAATGGCCCAAGTTCAAAGGCTGGCTCAAGGAAGTCCAGCTGTAAAATGATAGAGTTAGGACAGCATTTTCCTTTTCTTCTTTTGGAAATGATCCTGAAGCAACAAATGGAAATGCAAATGTCTTTGATGAAAGCAGAGTCTGGAACCTCATACATGAAAATCAGTAAATGTCAAGATGGGTGCAGGGAGAGTCCAGAGGGAGAGAAATGCCTGGCTGCAGAAGGGCTCAGATGGAGTGGGAGGGCCGAGTTCTCTGTACTCTGAGTGGTGCGTACGGAAGGCAGAACCTATCGCCTCTTTCACGCATTGGCTGCCGTGGGAGCCCTCCCAAATTTAGGGGTTTGTGTTTCATTGAGGTATAATGGACATACAGCCTTTTATCTGTTTCAGGTGTGTAACTTAATGATTCAGTATTTGTCTACACTGGGAAGTGATCACTACATTAAGTCTAGTTAACATGCTTCACCAGGTGTAGTTGTGTACTTTTTTCTTGTGACAAGTGAGAACTTTTAAGAACTACTCTCTTAGCAACTTTCCAGTATTATTAATGGTCATTACCATGCTATACATTACATCCCCATGGCTTATTTGTTTTCCAGCTGGAGGTTTGTACCTTTGAACCACACTTCATCGGTTTTGCCCACCCCTAACCCTCTGTCTCTGGTGGCCACCAATCTGTTCTTTTTACCTCTCAGTGGTGATTTTCTTTTTAGATTTCACATTTTAGGATTATACAGCATACAGCCTGACTTATTTCACTTAGCTTAGTGCCTTCAATTTCCATCCGTGTTGTCAAAAATGACACGATTTTCTTTTTCATGGCTGAGTAATATTCCATTGTATCTCCCTCCTTCCCTCTCTCTTTGCCTTGCTCTGTGTGTGTATATTTGTGTGTGTCTGTGTATAAAATTACATTTTCCATTCATCCATTAGATCTACTTTTAAACAAAGTAAAGAAAGGGATTGGTTTAGTCTGAACACGGACTCATGTGGATAAACCATAGTTTCTAGATGCATCTCCTGGGAAAACAGAGTGGGAAACAGAGGCTCTGTGTGGGGTGCAGGCCTGAGGCCTCTGATCTTTGCCCAGAAAAAAGTAAAGGCTGAAAAATCTGACCCTCACTCACACCCTGTATAAAACCAGTCTCACTTTTTGGACTGTCTTGCATGTGAATCTTGTATAAATCAATAGCTCAGGAAGGACTTGCATCACAGCTGAGTCATAATCAGTGGGAACCAGCACAGCTCTGTATTAAGTTACTCTGAAAAAGCAAGAAAGTGACAGGTGAAGAATAGACATAAGAAAAATATTGCCACAACACAGGTGAAAATTCCAAATGTACATAGTGTCTTGAATTCAGGAAGAAGTACTGGAGGTGTTCCTGCCTGTGAAAGTGCAAAGTTGAGATATGGGAACCCAGCAGAGATGGCAACATGACAGAAGAGGCTGGCCTGTGATACGACTGATCTCAGTAAAATAGATGGGCTGAAAATTAAGCCCAAGAAAAAGTGAAGCCCACGGTGGGGTGATCTCAACAGAAAACACAGTGAGAGGCCTGGAAGGGGGCCGGGAAAAGCAAGGCAAATTTATATAAATAAAGAAGGGATAAGAGGAGTCAAAAAACGGTAATACAGAAGCCAGAGGGGACCCAACACACACAAAACTGCTGTCCCTGGCGATGAGAATGAAAATAATTACATTCCTAAAACGTCAGCATAATTTAGGAGAACTTTCCAAATATAAGATTTTAAAAAATCCTAATAATATTCCCTGCTTCTGTGCTCTGCACGTCTGTGTCTTCCCAAAATGCATCTGTTGAAGCCTTACTCCCAAGGTGTCTTAGGAGGTAGGGCCTTTGGAAGGTGATGAGGTCATGAGGGCAGAACCCTGATGACTGGGAACAGTGTCTTGCACCAGAGAGCCCAGAGAGCCAGCGTGTCCCTTCCACCAGGTGAGGTTATGGTGCAAAGACTGAGATGTGAGTCCCCACCACACACTGAATCTGCGGCACTGTGGTCGTGGACCTCTCAGCCTGCAGAACCATGAGACATAAATGCACGCTGTTTATAAGCCACCGGTCATGGTGTTTTTTGTCATAACATCCCAGCTGGGCCAGGACACTCACTACCTCATCAGGTTGTTGAGGATCAGCTGGGTTTAGCCAAGTGAAATGACTAAGACAGAACCTGGCTCATGACAAGTATAGTCCAATTAGCCGATATAATTACCACGTCCGTGGTTGAACACTGGGTCTGGATTTGGAGCCCATGTGCCTCCCAGTCCAGTAGGGGTGGCCCACCTGGCAACAGATGAGCCACAGCCAGGCAGTCAGGGGTCTGGAGAGGGGTGCCAAGGAGGGGACAACCAGCTCATCCTGGGGATCAGGCCACCACGGGAGGCTATCTTGTTGGGTCTTAAAGAATGGATGGGAAGATGAGACAGTACCATTTCCCACCTCTCGGGTCTGCAGAGAGATCTCGAAGTCTCAGGATCACAGGTGTAGGGAGAGGGCGGAGAAACGGAGAGGCACATACACTGTCATTGGAAGTGTAAATGAGAGCAAACCACTTGGACAGGAATTTGCCAACATGCGAAAGATGTCCCAGACCTACAGCCCAGTGAGTCCCTTTCAAGGTAAACAGGATAGAAAAACTCTTGCAACTATGCACATAGAAACCCATTCCACAATATTCTAAAAATTTTTGAAAAGTCCAAAGATTTTTTATAACTTGTTTGGCAGCAAAACCTGAGTCATACTGATGTCTTAAACGGATTTAGAGTCTTTATTCCTTTAATGTGAATTTTCGTATGTTCTGCTATAGAAATAGGAGTGCATTTGAGAAGAGGGCACTGACACAGCCCAGATCCCCCCAGAGGTGATCTGTAGTGTGTGCAAGGTGGCCTGGGACCTGGTCTGACTCCCCGAGACCCTTGAGGATGGCTTAGAGTGGACAAAGTGGAAGGGGACCCAGGAGACCAGAAGTGCTGGTTCAGTGCTGGCCCCTCCTCCACCCCAAGACCGCACAGCCAGACAGGGGCAGGGGCAGATGAGATCTTGGGGTTCCAGGCTCTCTCAGTGGGTTCCCCAGAAGCTGACCCTGACATGAGGATGATTTGTTCAGGAAGTACTGCCAGGGGAGAGCAGGTGGGGAATGGGGAGGCAGGACAGAGGAGGGTGTGACTGCAGGTGAAGGAAGTTTCAGCCTGACCCTGTGGATGTGCCCTGAGCTTGTCCACCCTGGGGGTCAGGCGGCCACTGCCGAGGGCCTGTGGTGCGGAGGTCTCTGGAAGTCCCTGTGGTCCTTCCTGACTTCATCCAGGAGGTGGGCCTCATCCGGCGGCATTCTGGACAGCTCATACTCGCTGGTGAGAGCCGACCGCTGAAGCTGTGGTTCTGTGAGCTGGTCGTTGTCTCATTGGTAGTTTGCAGTTGGCCGTGGTAGGTGATGTGGGCAGATGCTACAAGTTAGGGCCCAGCCGGTTCTTAAGCATTTGCCAGCACTCTCCTGGCTGCCTTTCAGACCTTCCCCTCCTTCAGGATTCCTCTCCCCCTTTACCAGACTGTGCTGATTCCTGGCCTTGAAAACCCAACAATATCCGTCATCTAGAATCGCAGGTACCCTCCCTCGGTGAATGGGCTCCCTCAAGGCCGTGCTTCTCAAAGTGGGGCGGGTGGCCGAGTGCCTGGGGCTATAACATCCCCCTCTTCTAATCTTTACATTAAAAAAAAAACACAGCTGCAAAGTTGTAATTTGATGAAAGAAGGAATGAATAGACTACAAAATTGGCATGAATTTTCTAAACAAACAGCTCAAGGATATTTTATACTGGCCAAGGGCCACTTTTGTTCCGTCCCTGTCTGCAGGTTCACTGTGAGGTGAGTGTTCAGTGTAACGGGGAACCTCTGGCTTTGGGCCTTTCCTCACACTGAGACTCTGGGGGGAGGGGCTGTCACAGAGGGGAGTCACCTCTCTCTTCCTGGACCCCAGGGCCCCTTTAGCATTTCACTGATACGAGGCACTAGAGCTGGAACAGAGAAAGCGTGGCCTTTGGAGCCAGACCGCTGGTGCAGACTGTGTGACCTCAGGGAAGTTGCTTCCCCTCTCTGGGCCTCAGCTTCCTTCAGGGAAATCTGGATAATTGGAAATCCCCCTCAGGGTTTCCAGGAGGTCAGGTGAGACAGTGCAGTTGGCAGCTGTGAAGCGCCATGCCCGCACCTAGCATCAGGCACATTCATTGATTTTGGTGCTGAGGAAAATGCAGCTCATTGTGGAAAAGGAAGGAGGTTCACGTGGGCATGTCTTAAATGGAAATTCACATCCCCCAGTTTTATCTTGGCCTGGATATGAGAGTTAGGCCCTGGGTAGCATCCTAAAATTATGAAGCCATTCAAGTAGGGGTCGAGCTCCTGTGGGTGTGATATTTGACTTTGGGCAAGGGTTTGGTCTCTCTGGGCCTCTGGGTAGAATAGGCCACCCCCAGAGAGGGTCCTCAGCCCTTCCTGAATGCTGCAGGGCCACAGCTGGTCCTCATTCCACATCCTGCTTCGAGGGCCAGCATGCACCCTCAGACCCTTTTTTCTTGGATGTGACTGGGCATTTGTTTATCCCCTGACAGCAAACTCTGTTCGATCAAGAATTGATGTCCATGGTGTTAGCACACGATAAAGCTCCAAGAAGCTGGTTAAACAGTATGAGGTGGGTCATAAATTTGCTTTTCATCCCTGTCAGAGCTTCCTTATTACAGAAAGTGAGAAAGATGGAGCAACGTGCTATATTCTGCAGGGTGTTTAATTTAGAGCAATAGTCAGGACTCCCAGGTCCCTCCCGCTGTTTGTAACTGCAGACTCTCAGCTGTAATTCTGAGCAACAAGGCTGGAATTTACCATCATACTTATGGCTTACTTTTAAGGTTCCTTTTAAAATGTGTTGTTGATTTCTTTAACGGTTTTTCTTCTCTGCCATCTTCAATTAAACCACATCTTAATGAGGCTTTTGATCTTCATTCTTGTCTTCCTACCAGGTACTAAGGTCTGAAATTTACTGTTAATTGATTATTGATGATCTGATTGAGCCACGCATGAATTCTTTTCAGGGATGTGAAAAATTAGCTTAGAAATGCTAATCAAAATGTAGTGCTTAAGTTAGAGAAAAGGCAGTGTTACAGTCAGAAATGAAGGCTGCTTCTGAGTTGTTTAGAACACAGGTGGCAACAGAAGCCTGTGGGCCAAATCTGGCCCACCGACTGTTTTTGTAAATAAAGTTTTATTGGCACACAGCCACACCTGTTCATTTACATATTGTGGGTGGCTGTTTTTGCACTACAAGGGCAGCAGACCTGAGGAGTTGTGACAGAGGCTGTATGGACTGTAAACCTGATGTATCGACTCTCTGGCCTTTATAGAAAGACTACCAACTGTGATGGTCAATTTTATCTGTCAACTTGGCTGGGCTGTGGTGCCTAGATATTTGGTGAAATATTCTGGATGTTTCTGTGAGAGTATTTTTGAATGAGATCATCATTTAGATCAGTAGACTTTGAGTAAAGCAGATTATCCTTTATAATGTGGGTGGGCCTTATCTAATCAGTTGATGGTGTGAATATGACAAACTCTAACCTCCTCTGGGCAGCAGAGATTTCTGCAGCAGATGGCCTTTGGACTCAAACTGCAACATCAACTCTTTCTGAGTCTCTAGCCTGCTGGCCAACCCTGCAGATTTTGGACATTTCAGTCCCTATAATCGTGTAAGCCAATTCCATAAAATAAATCTCTCTCTATGTATATATAAACATCCCATCAGTTCTTTCTTTGGAGAAACAAAAACAGAAATATTGGTCCTGTTTTTCTGACTTATACACCTGATACACCTGATACTCAGGGTCATATGACCTGCAGTAAAGGATTGTGCATGGCCTAGGAGTCAGGCAGACCCATCTCTGCTGCTTCCTGGCTGGAACTTTGAGCTGATTCTGCCACTTCTCACGGTTTGTTTCTGTATCTGTAAACTGCAACTAATACTGCTCACTTTGGAGGGTCATAGTTTGTGACTGACACACTTAACAAGGGGTCAGCACCTGCTGGGTGCCCAGTTCTGGTCATCGTCAATGTTATCACTGTGAATGAACTGTCTGGCCTATTCATCAGTCTCTTATGTGTTTGGTTCAGATGAGTCAGCCCTTCAGGCCTGCTAAGGTCCAGCTGCCCTTGTAAGATGTGGTTACTGAACCAGAAAAACAGTGGCCCTGACCCTTGATGGTGGAGACACAGGTACCTCTGTGGCATGGATCTCTTCCCTGTCCCCCAACCCCTTTAACAGAACCAAAGAAGCCCCTGGACTGTACTGAGTGGGAGCACCTGGCTTGGTTGCAGATGGCGGCATGAAGGACACAGTTGCTGGGTTAATTGGAAGAAATTGTCCTGCTAGGATTTCCCAGGCTTCATTCAAGCACTGAGGTGCTGAACTTTGAGACTTTGTTCTCTAACTCAGTTTTTTTATTCATTCAACAAACATTTTATTGAGTACTTGCTCTGTTCCAGACACTGTTCTAGGCACCAACCATATAGCAAGGGCCCACCAGACTTGTCCTGGCTCTCCAGAAGTACCAGGGCTTAGAGCATGAGCCTTGCTCCCCAGGCTGTTTCCAGGTCAGATTTTCTCTTCTTGGGCCACAGCTCTGCTCTGTCCCTGTGGAGGTGAAGGCGCAGGTCAGGGTGGGGCAGACCTACTGGTGTGAGCCCCACCTCAGGAATCATCTCTCAGTGCAGGACCACCAATCCCTGCAGATGCCCCCTCTGTGGTGTGTGCCATGTTCCAGCTCAGTTTTGGGCCCACGGAAAGATTCTTAATTAGCTTTTGAAACTGGCTTCTCTTCATCCGGACTCTCAGCGGCAGTGGAGCCTGCAAAGCTCGGTGAGCAAGACTCGCCCAGTGTTTCCCCCCGGTGGGTGCTGGTGGGCCAGTGGAGCCCTGCCCCTGCCCGTGGTTCGGGGCTGGTTGGCCAAAACTGGGCCCAACTCAGCTGTGTGGCCTCATTAGCAAAGAGCAGGTCTCTGGACCAAGAGGGGAGTAGAAGTGACCTGCTGTGAGGTGGGCAAAATGTAGGCCTGCAGTCAGAGCTGGGCGTGAGTCCCACTCTGCCAGGTGACGCTGGGTGCCCTAGGGCAGGGGCGTGGCTCGTGCTTTGTAGAAACTGGAAGCTGCACGGGCAGCTCCGAACCGCAGCTGGGCCCTGGGAGGGCCTTGCTTCTTCCGCAGTGGGAGGGAGGGAGGGCATGCTCTCTCTCCACACCGCGAGCAGCCTCACTCCCACCTTGCCTGCTGGCAGTGAGTCCTCCTGGAAGGAGGCACTGGCAGGGGGGCTTGGAAGAAACGAGCCATTTGTCGTGGCCGCGTGCCAGCCTGCATGTCGTCCCGCAGCCTGTCCTTGGGAAGTCTTGCCCACTTGTCATGTGGAGTAGAACATCTGTGTGCGTGCAGGCGTGTTTGTGTGTGTGTGTGTGTCTGTGTAAGAGAAAAGTGTCCAATCCATGATGAGACAGTTCCCCAGAGGAGGCAGCATTAATGGGGGAGGGATTAGAGGTCCTAAACTATACTGGGTTGAATATTGTCTCCCAAGATTCAAGTCCACCCAGAACCTTAGACTATGACTTTATTTGGAAATAGCATCTTTGAAGATGCAACTATTTAAGTTAAGATCAGGTCATAGTTTTTAAAAAAGATCAGGTCATATTTGATTAAAGGGGACCCTAAATCCAATGACTGGTGTCCTTATGTGAAGAGGACAGACACACAGAGACATACAGGGAGACTGTCACGTGAAGACAGAGGCAGAGTTGGGAGTGCCGTGTCTACAGACCAAGGACCACCAAGGGCGGCTGGCAAGCACCAAAAGCTAGGAGGGGTGAGGACTGGCTGTCTCCCCTTAGAGCCTCCAGAGGGAGCCAACCCTGCAGACGCCTTGACTTTGGATGTCCGGCCTCCAGACTGAGACGGCACATTTCTGTTGTTTCCAGCCCACCCATTGGTGTGGGAAAGGCACCAAAGACCCAGACCCAGACCCTGACTTTCTGACCCCTGTTTTCTCCATCTGCAAAGTGACGTGTTGAGCTAGAATGGGAATGACGCACATTTTCTGTAAGTGGCCAGATGGTAAATACCTTAGACTTTGCAGGCCTAAAATTATTTTTTAGGACAGAAATAAATTTTAATTCATTAGAAAGTACAGCAGTGAACAAGGTCCTTTGAAGGGTGTTTTCTAAGTCATATGAGTGAGATGACACAGAGCCAGGACGGAATCACTTCTCGGAACAGAAGATGCAAATATGGGAATTCACAGCATTCAGTGGGACCTAAATGGTGGTGCAACTAAAGACCCCAATACTCCCATCTAGTTCCGCTGGTGGATCAGTTTAAATACCCTTTGCTTACTCTTATAAGTGTTCCTTATTTTTCTTTGTTTTGTTGTCCTTGTTTGTCATTTGTTTTACAGTTCTTTCAAAATGCACAAAACTATTCTGGATCCTGGGCTGGATTTGGCTCACGGGCCGCAGTTTGCCAGCCGAGACTCGAGACATTAATTCTGCCCGTAGGGAGCCCCAGACACACGCACCGTCCATCATCAGGGCGCACGGTCATGGTTCTGCCGCTGGGCCACGTGCTGGTGGGGGAGGAGCCAGCCTGGAGCCCCCAGGCATCAGTTTCAGACCTGTCAGTGGGCATGATGACTGGTTTTCCCTCATGAAGGCCACAGGGGACAGCGCTAGGCAGGCCACCACCCTGTGTCCGTGCCAGGGCCTGTCTCTGTTGTTCAGCCTCACCCCGTGGTGCTGGGCACAGGGCCTGGCACATCACGGGAGCTAAGGGGAGAGTTGTCTGAAGAATGAACGACTCTTCTGGAAGCCCTCTCTGGGCTGGGGGCTTGTCTGAGTTCCCCCTTCTGTGGCAGTGACTTCAGTGGTGTCATTGTCCCTTTGGGAGGGCGGGCACTTCAGTTGAGCCATCTCTGTACAGTGTTTGATGACACAGAGGAGGAGTCAGCCCAAGTGAGATACATCTGCCAGGTGATGTCAGTGCCCCGACCCCAACCCTAGCACAGCCAGAAGTGCCGGGGCCCAGGTTCAGTCCTGCAGACACAGGATCTCCAGAAGGAAGTGGTCTCTCAAAGCAACATGAGCTGGTGGTGGGAGCACGGAGTTTGGGAACAGACAGACCCGAATTTGAATGCTGGCTTTGCTGCTTGGCAGCTGTGTGACCCTGAGTGAATGTCTTAACCTTTCTGGGCTTCGGCCTCCTCTCCAGGAGGGCAGAGCAAGCCCTCCCTGTCAGGTCTATCCTGAGGACAGGGCAAGGTGTGCCCAGCAGAAAGCAGCCTGGCGCACAGGGGTGCCTGCTCTTAGCAACAGCTCTGTTGTTAGGTGGCTCTGAATGGTAAAGCCCACATGTTTGTCACATCTGCACTCCCTCCAGCATGGGTGTGTGTCCCCTGCCTCCTTGGAACTCTCCCATCCTAGCTCTGTCCAAGGGTTGCCATGGCCACCCCATCGTACAGATGAAGAAACAGGCTTAGCAAGGAAGGGGACTTTCCCGAGGCCACAAGGCAAGTGGCTGAGGACCCTAGGCCAGTCCTCCTCTAGCCCACTCCTCCCCAACCCAAGTGACTGCCTGCCTGATCAAGGCACTCTCCCAGCTGTGGACTGTCAGACACATGGGCGGGAACTGGGGGAAGCCTCCATCACCTCATTGGACTGATCGGCAGAAATCTGCTGGGAATGCTGCCATTTGAGGTGTGGTGACCCCCAAACACCCCCATGGTGGCTGCTCTAGGCACCCACCCTCCCCTGCCCCCTTAATCAAAGCCAGTCCTGAGAAGACCTGCTTGCTTGCCCTGACTAGGAGACAGCTTCGACTTATTGCTGCAAGGCTGAGGCCATGGACTGGGGTCCCTGGTGTCCCCTCCCCAAGAGAATCTGCAGGAAAATGTGTTTATGCAGAAGCTGGAGCAGCATCCAGAGGGAGCCCGGCAGGTGGGACCCTGGAAAAGTACCCAGTTGAGTTGCCCTGGGGGTTCTAGGAGCCTGGTGTCTCATCAGTATGTTGCATGGAGGGAGCCAGGCGCTGCATGGGAGCCCCAAACCCAGGCCACAGAGAGGGAGGGGCGCCAGGAGCCCCAGGAAGAGTGGTGTTGCTTTTTTTTTGTATAATTTTTTTCTTTAATTTTTCTTGAAATATAGTTGATTCACAGTGTTTCAGGGGTACAGCAAAGTGATTCAGTTATACATATATACATTCTTTTTCAGATTCTTTTCCTCTATGGGCTATTACAAGCTATTGAATATAGTTCCCTGCGCTCTGCAGCAGGCCCTTGTGGTTTGTCTAGGGCGGTGCTTCTTATCAGAAGATCCCCCAGGAGGCCTGCAGCCTGGGTCTGCAGGCAGCGGAGTCTGGGGGGAGGGCCACGCCGTCACTGAATGTAACCCAAGGAGGAACCAGGTGAAGATGTAGTCCCCGGGGCTAAGAGTCTCTATACTCTCTTTGTTTTCTTATTCTAGAAGAAGCAGCAGAACCACCACCCCGCTTTCCGTCCCTTTTCACTTACCCACCCCCCATCCTTTATGACGTCCTTACAGGGTGCCTAGAGCTCGGGGTCTGACCCCATCGAGACCCTCAGCAAAGGGGGCAGCAGGGAGAAGCAGAGCAGCACACCTAGCACCTGGACACTGAGCACCTGGCTTAGGTGTGCTGGCCAAGTGGGCTTCCTAATGCTGAGCCCCAGAATTTGTCTAGCATGCCCACCCATCCCTGGACTCTGGCAGGCAGGCAGGCGCAGAGCAGAGCGGGCCCTCCTGGACACTGGGCTCCCAGGAGGAAGGGGGAGGAGGGGCGGGGCTCCTTATGCCCAGTCCTCCTTCCATATGTATGGATCAGAGTGGGTCACCCTCCCTCCCAAGGAGGGGGAGGCCAGGAGCATACAGTGGAGGACACAGCAGGAGTCTGGAAGAAGCGTCTCCCCTGCTCCCCTAACCCTGTCAAATGGTCCCCACCATCCTGTGGGGTGGTACCAGTGTGGCTCTGTGTTCGGAGCCAAAATCTTGAGAAACAGAAAGATCTGGATGCAGAGTGGCATCTGTGCAGCCGGAGGGCATGTGGGTAGCCCAGGCCTGGCCAGCAGGTCAGTGTGACTGGAGCAGAGGTGAGGGAGGGGGAGCAGGGATGGCGAGAGAGAAGCTGGACCCAGTGCGGGGGTCCCACGTCATCGAGGAGGTGGCAGCTGGTCGGCTGTTTGGGAAAGCTCAGGCTGGATGGGGGAGGGGGTGGGTGAGACCAAAGGCAGTGGGGTGCTTGCTAGGTTGGCAGAGGCTGCGGGTCCCAGAGGAGCCTGACGAAGGACATCGAGATGACAGAAAGGACAGGCATGCTGCTGGATCGGCTGTGGCATTTTCATTGGGTAGTGGAGTCAGACCTGGGTTTGAATCCTAGCTCCCATTCTTGGGAGCTGGGTGACTTTGTCAAGTTGTGTGACCTCTCTGAACCTCAGTTTTCTTATCTGTAGAGTGGGGGAGTCCACAAGGGGTTGAGAGAGGAAAGTCAAGTCTTGCTTTTGGGAACTTACTGGAATTTTTTTTCAAATATTTTTTTTGATCCAAGGATGCTCAACCCACAGTGCCAGCTGTGTTTGTGGTTTCTGTGGCCTCGGCTGCCAGTCCAGCAGCCCCCAGGGAGACTTATGCTCCCTAAGCTCATCGCTCACAGCTGCCCAGGGTCCCCTTGGGAGAGAAATGTAATTGGCTAAGCTCTCTGGGCAGCCTGGTAATTGGCTGCCTGTAAGGGGGGGTGTCCACCTCTTGATCTGATCAGCTGAGGGCAGCGGTAGGGGTGTGGTCACTTGGTGGTGCTGCTGGAGCCAGCTGGGGGACAGGGGTTGGGGGCAATGAAAGGTCACCGCTGCTGTTAGTTGATCAACATTTCACCTTTTTTGGGTCCTTTGGCTTTTCTGCCATTTTTTTTTAACCAACCTAATGGCACACACAATTTTTAAATTCCCCAAATTACTAAATTTTCAGTATAGTCTAAGTGAACATGGAACAACTGAAATGTAACAGGAGCCACACATGTAATTTTTTATTTTCTAGTAGCCACATTACATAGTAAAAAGATACGGGAGCAATTCATTTTAATAATTTACTTACATATCAAAAATATGATACATACATAATCAATAAAGACATTATTAATAAGCTATCCCATGTTCGGCTTTCCACATCTCTGTCTGAATCTGGTGTGCAGTTACATTTACATCACATCTCAGTCCAGACTGGCCACATTTCAGTGACTCATTGGCCATGTGTGACTGGCAGCCACAGACAGGGCAGTGCAGCTCTGAATGAGGACCTTGCTTTACAACCTTTTCAATGTAGTTTTACCCGCTTTCGAATAGTTTAGGGACTTTACAGCCATTGTTTAGGAGTATTAGACTTTAAAATGTTGGGTCTCCGGCAATAAGTGTTCATAAAATCTGCTGGCACTTTGGAAGGTTAGGTCCATGCATCCTGACCGCCTGCGTCCTGTTTCTGCAGGGTCCTTGCTGCAGGCCGGGTGGCAGCCCATCATTAATGTTCACTTCTGATTAGTGACAGCGTTTATTTTCTGGGGCTGCCATAGCATACTACCACAAACTCAGGGGCTCGCAAAGCAGAATGCATTTCTCACAGTTCTGCAGGCCAGAGGTCTGAGGTCACGGTGATGAGAGGGCTGTGCTCCCACTGAGCCTCCAGGGAGGACACGTCCTTGCTTATTCCAGCTTCTGGAGGGTGCCTACATTTCTTGGCTTGTGGCCATATCGCTCCAGTCTCTGCCTCCCTTGTCACATGGCCCCTCCTCTTCTCGCTGTGCCTCTCATCTGTGTGTCTCTTGTAAGGATGCCTGTCACGGGATTTAGGGTCCACTCGGGTGATCCTGGATGATGTCATTTCAAATCCTTGACTTCATCACATCTGCAAAGGCCTTTACAAGTAGGGTCACATGTACAGGTTCTGGAGATTAGAATGTGGACACACCTTTTGCGGGGCCACCTTTCAACCCCTACAGTGAAACCCTGAGGCGTCAGTAAGAATGAAAAAGCAAGATGAGACAGCGTTTTATTTTTCTAAGCTGTGAAATGCACACAGTAACAGTGGCTTATGAAAGGCCAGCTGTACTCTGCATCATTTCCCTGTAACAGGAAGTGCTGGCCCAGAGCCTCTGGCCAGGATTGGACGGGGGTTAATTTGATGAACAAGTATGTCAGATGCACTCAGGAAGGCAAATCGAAAGATAGCAGAAAGGCAAGAATGTCTTAAATTGTTCAAAAGCAGATTTGGTGATGCTTGTAATAGGCTCTGAACAGGGCCAGGCCCAGCACTGGCACTTAATAAATGCTAAATTCACCATCTTGAGTGTAATGATCACTGTTATATATTTATATCCATACCACATACCTCTATATTATTAATGAAGCTGGTCATAGATACATGAAGGGGTAAAGAGCCCTCCAGCCCCAGCCCAGGATATAAGGCAAAGAATGGAGCTGAATCCCTAAGTCACCAGATGTGCTCTGATGGCAGAAACCTTTCTTTATGAGCTCTTGTGGCTCCTCACTGATGCTGTTACCCCTGGTCAGGCTTGTTCACGGCTCGCTTTACATGCCCATCCTTCTTTTATATCATCATCAGGACGGCACTAATCTGGGTTTGCAAATGAGATTTTCTTGATGGTGTTGTGTCAGCATCTGGACTCAAGACAGCCGCTTCCTAGAACCAGGCCCTCCGGTGCGGCCCGCGAGCAAGCCCAGTCCCTCCCCCTTTCTAATCAGCCCCAGGAGCCTGGGGGATTTGCTATGGGCCCAGGAAGCCATGAACAGTAATGAAAGTGTTTGTATTACTGCTGGCATGGGGTTGCCCTGGGAGTCCCTTCCCCATCATTAAACTGGGAATCCTCCTTCTGTCTTTGAGCTCACTCATCCCTTCATCCCTCCACCCATTCATTTGTTCAGAGAACCCCCGTTGAGAGCCTGCTTAGAGCCACTTTGGAGTGCTGTGTGTCCCATTCCCCACAGCAGGGAGGGAGGGGACGGCTCTGCGGTGGGAGGAGGCGAGAAGGGGTATGTGTGGGGTGCCCTGACCAGGAGCCCTGTGACCTGGTAAATTCCTCTGACTCTTCTCTCTTGGCTTCCTCCTCTGTAAGAGAGACAGGCTAGTATAACAGCAGCTGCCTTACGGAGTGGCTGTGAGAATTAGAGGATGTAACAGATGTAAACTCGCACTCTGCCTAGAGACACAGGGCAGTGAGGGCCATGAGAAGCCCTAACACTTACCTGGGGCCACTCCTCTGAGCACTTTCACCTGTTAGTGCATCTCACTCTCCCAGTAGCACTGCTCTGCTACTGGTCCCCACTTGTCTGAGCTGCTCCCCCTAACCTTATAGGTCTCAGCTCTGGTGCCTCCTCCTCCAGAAAGCCATCCCTGATCCCCTGGCAGGGCCCTCACAGTCCCCATTGTCTCCATCCATGGAAGCACTGGCCACACCGTGTGGTGCTTCTTGTATCTGTGACCCTCTTGAGACTAGGAGCTCCTAAGCATAGGGTCATCTGTGTCTGATTCACCCTTGGCCTGGTGTGGTGGCCCAGCACAATCTGCTGAAACGGAAGGAAGGAAAAAGGAGACAAGGAAAAGGAGAGGAGAGAGAGCAGGATGGGAGGGAGGGCAGAAGCGCTGTGCCCATTCTGCAGAGGAGAAGACTGAGGACATGCAACCGAGAAGTGGCCAAGCCAAGCAGCCTTCTACTAGCTCATCGTGCTTTCCATCTTTAGTCTAAAGTAGCAAAGAGGAGCTTCTTTTTGATTTTGAGAAACAGGAATGGCTTTGATGAGGAGCTACGGGTAAAGCGGCACGTGTAGAAGGCTTGAAGTGAGGCGAGTGTGGGCGCAAAGCCCCGTTGCACCTGCCGCAGGACCTCGGGCAGGCACTGCAGCCTTCCAGCAATGGTCTCCTCATCTGTAATGTGGAGGCCATAAGCCTCACTTCCCTGGTGGTGGAGTGGCCCAGACAAGATGGTAACAGCAGTGGAATTGACTTCCCTTGTGTCACCATTTACCCTCCAGCAGCCTGGTGAGCCACTTGACGCCCTCCATAACGTTAATCCCAATGTATAGAGGAGGCCACCAAGGCACAGAGAGATTAAGTAACTAGCCCAAAGTCACACAGCTAGTGAGTGTCAGGACCAGGACTGGAATGTGATCTAGGCATGTGGGAGGTAGTTAAGTGGCAGCCACTATTGCTGTCATCCCCAGCACCTTCTTCAGCATTGTCACCCCCCACCCCCGGGACACGCCCTTGTAGATTCTGCCATGTGAGCTTGTGACTTTCCTCTGTGAGCTTACCACATGGGCACTTGGAGCTGGTCTCTGGCCACTACCCCATGGTTGTGGCCCCTGGAGCACCTGGCTGGAGTCATGATGTTGGAGGTCTGTCGGGCTCACCGTCCTGCAGAGGGAAGCGGGGCCCTCAAGGCCGGCTCCAAGGGGATCACAGGCCAGGATGTGCCAGGCTTTGGGCGTGGCGTGTGCTGGGTCCCAAGCTGCTGCTCATGCTTTGGCCTTGCCCTTGGTCTCTGGGAGGCCGGATAGCTGCATCTTTCCATCCATAAGGGGTCTGGGACCAGAGGTCCAAGGTTTATGAAGATCACCATCTTAGCCAAGCATGAAAAAACTTGCAGGATAAGCACGTGTAAAAATATTTGCAGCAAACACAGAGGTGAGGGAGACCGTCTAAGATGGCTCCTGGAAGAACTCAGAAACAGTGTTCATGAAGCAGTGGCACAGTGTCCACTTGTGGGGTTCCTTTGTAAAGCATCCTCACCAAAAGGTGGAGAGAAAAGTCTTCACCCTGATCAGATTTTCCTAGAGGGCAGGTGAGCTGATTTCTAACATGGTTAATAAATCAGTTGTTGAATACAATTTTGGACAAATTTTCATGGTGCAGAAGTTTGTCTCTGTGATGGTGATGTTTGCCTTTGGCCAGATACTGATTTTCGTACCGTCTGTGAGCCATTTGGCCAAAATGTGCGTTGGACACACCTCTGCTTTTGACAGAGAGTCTATGTGAGTTGAGACCCTTCCTCCCCTTGTGATGTTCTCCGGGCGCCTCCCTGCTCAGCCTCCCTCCCACGCAACTTGACCTCTTAAAAACGATTTCGGATCCCAAAGAGCTTCTATGTATGTGGGCTGTATCCATTGATATTTACTATATTAAAAATGAAAACTGAAACACTGAAAAAGATTCATACATTAATTCATTTAACAATAGAAAACAAACCAATTAAATGTTAACATAAATAATATTTTTTTCTGAAAAACAGCCATGTTTTCCAAAACAAAAATATAGTGAGAGGAGTGGCACTTTTGTAACTCTCTTTAATGTCTGGCTTCAGAGATGACAGCTGGATTCTCACGTCACCTTTTGCATTCAGTCTGTTGTGATATTTTATTTGGCTGAAATTAGATCCAAGAACCAGCTTCACACAGATACTTAGCTGGAAAAGGAAGAACCCAGTGAATGCCCAGGGGTCCTTGGACCGTATCTAAGAACTGCTTGTTTAGGTGGTCAACGAACTCAAGATGAAGGCAGAGAGAAAGCATGTGACCCACAGGTCTCTTCCTGCCTTGACAAGGAAACTCAGGATCTTAGAGCCCTGATGGTGTCCGGCCTGCAGACAGACCAAGAGAAGTACCAGCTGTGACTGACCTGACTTCAGGCCCCCAACCAAGACCCTTTGACTCAACTGTCCCCAGTGGCTTTATCAAGCTACAGACTTCTATCCAGCTGGACTGGATGTTTCTGGGAAAAGCCCGCATTTGACCCCAGGTCAGCTGCCCACTGGTTTTTAAGCTGCGCTGCTGTGTTGCCCACCCCATCCCCTAATGCCACCTCAACGTGGTCCTCACTGCCTTTTCCCACTGTTCCAAGCCTCAGCATCTGAGAGTGTCCTGGAAAGGGCTTTGTCCATGGAGGAGGGAGGGCCAACCTGGGCTTCTCCCAGGGCCAGCTCAGGCTGCCCACGCTGGCTTCCGACTTCCCATTCACCACTGATGACCTCCTGGGAAGGCAGGGCAATTATTCATTCATCCAATGTATGATTTATGAGATCCTGCCACGTGCCCAGCACAGCACATTCCTCATGCCCGGGCCAGGGTGGCTCGGACCTCCTGGGACAGATCCAGATGAATTAGCAGCTTGATTAATATCAAGGATCTCAGTTGATGAAAAATGCACCAAATGATTGTTCCCCTTCAATGCAATTACTCGGGTGGTCGGCTGGCCCAGGGCGCCTTTAGGGGGTTAAATCAGCAGTTTGCTGGAGGCTTCAGAAGCAGGTGGGAGGGCTGCCTCTGCTCTTTTCCCTTTTCCCCTTCACTGCAAAGACTTAAAAAGATGGTATTCTGTACAATAAACGGCATCTCCTTAAAGCGTGGAATCCCATAGTTCTGACAGCTGTGGATGCTCATGAGACCACTCAGAATTAAGATCAGAACATTTCCATCAGCCCCGCCCAGATTTCCTTGTTCCATTGTGTGTCTGTCCCCTACTCCGTTCCACATCCCGGTGACCACTGACTTGCCTCCTGACAGTGTATATTACTTTGTACTTCCTAGAATTTCATGTAGGTGGGGTAATAATAAATGCCTTGCTTCTTTCACTCGGCATATTCATTGTGACATTCATCCTGTTTCTGTATGTATCAGTAGTTTGCCCTTGTTCGTTATTCCTCAGTAGCGTTCCAGTGTGTGGGTCTGTCACAGCTGGTCCCTTCACCTGTTGATGAACAGGTGATAACGGATGGTTTCCAGTTTTGAGCTACTGTGGGCGAAGCTGCTGTGAACACGTGTGTTCACGTCTGTGTGTGTTCCTGGGCTTCCACTGCTCTGGGTAAGGAGAATGGCTGCGACATGGGATAGGCGTATGCTTACCTCGTAAGACGCTGCCAAGCTGCTTCCCAAAGGAAGAAGGTGGCTGTGCGTTCCCACTGGCAGTGAAGATTTCTGGTTGCACCACATCTTCACCAACTTGAATATTATCAATCTTAAATTTGAGCCGTTCTGAGGGTTGCATCCTGGGGTCTCACTCTGATTTTAACTTGCATTTCCCTGGTGGCCAATGATGTTGAGCATCTTTCCATGTGTTTATTGGTCATTCATATATTTTGCTTTGAGAAGTGTCTGTTCAATCTTTAGCCTTTTTTTTTTTTTTGGTGGGGGGAGGTAATTAGGTTTATGTATATATTTTAATGGAGGTACTGGGAATCGAACCCAGGACCTCATGCATGCCCATGCTAGGTGTGCACTCTACCACTGAGCTATATCCTCCCCACCTTTTTATCTGTTTTTAACTAGGTGGTTTGTGCTCTTATTATTGAGTTACATGAGGACCATATACATTCTGGACACAAGCGATTTGTCAGATGTGCAGACTGCGAATATTTTCTGTCATTCTGTGCCTTGCCTTTTTGTTTTTATAATGGTTTCTTTCAATGAGCAAAAGTTTTAAATTTTGATATAGGTCAGTTTATCCATTTGTCCCTTTTGTTGTCCATGTGTTTTATGTCTCGTCTAGGAAATCAAAGTTGCAAAGGTTTCTTCAGTATTTTCTTCTGGGATTTTTTTTTTAGTTTTAGCTTTTATATTTAGGTCTCATTTCAACATAATTTTATATATAGTATAAGGTAAGTGTAGATGTTCATTTTTTCCCATGCATTTATTTATTTATTGGAAAGACCATCTTTCCCTCATTGAATTGTCTGAGTGCTTTTAACAGAAACCAACTGACTATGGATTTGGGGGTCTGTTTCTGGATTCTCTGTTTGTTCTATTGATCTATGTATCTGTCTTTTACCAATACCACACTGGCTTGATTGCCCCAAGTTTATAGTAAATCTTTAAATCAGGTTGGCTAAGTCCCCCAACTTTGTGGTTTTTTGTTGTTTTTATAAAGTTGTTTTGTCTATTCTATGTCCTGTTCTAATCCCAACACATGTTCATTCATTTAATCCTTACAACCCTCTGAAGCAGATGTGAGTGTGCACACCCATTTTACAGATGAGGAAGCTGAGGTTCCAAGGGGAAGAGTGACCTTCCTAGGCAACTTAGAGGTGGAAGTGAGGTTTGAGCCTGGGGCATCTGGCTGCAGCTTCCTGCCCTTAACCACTCAGCAGTACTGCCCTCTCCCTGGGCAGACCCCCCCCCCGCACTTGTGAGGCTGCAAAGAGTTTTTCAGTTTCCTTGTCCATCTTCCTCTAAGCCATGGACGCCACAAAGAGAGACTGTCTGGATACCCATCGCTGTGGTCCAGCACCGGGGTCCTGTGCAGGGAGGACATCTGGTGAAAGTTGGGTGAATGAATGGATGCGTGGGCAGATGAAGTCCATTCAGAAAGGGGTGCCAGTCAGCTCTGGCAGCTGGAGAGCCAGGCCCCCACTGGCCCAAAACCTCAGCTGGGAGCTCCTGTCCTGATGAACAGGAGGAGGCAGAATCCTGTGGCCTGGGCTGGCAGAGGGGACGGAGAGGCTGCAGCTATCCCAGGGACACGGGGATCACCGGGTGGACGGCTGAGCCCGCCTGCAGGCTGGCCCGCACCTGCTGTTGAGACAGAGATACTTAATATGCTTCTGCAGGGGAGAGGGGAGAGCGAAGGAGGGGAAAAGAGCCAGGGCCTGCAGACACCCCCTCCCGGCCAGCAAAAGACACGCTGGGGCTGGCAGGGCCTCTACCAAGACATGGGAGCAGGTGTCCCTCCAAGAGGGGCAGAATGAGGGCCAGGCGGCTGGAATTGGGTGCTGCTGTGCCCACGATGTCCGATGCCCATCTCCCCTGGCTCCTGTTCATCCTGCCTCTCTTCCTCCTCCGGCCCAAACCTAAGTCAGTGGATGGGGAGGAGGCCCACTGTCACCTGGCCATCCCTGAGGCCCCATTCCCTTACCCTGCACCCATTCCTCAGACTCACGCAGCACTGAGAACATCACCCAGGTTTTCTTCCCCAGGCAGTAAGTTGTGTTTTCTGAAGCCAGGCCCTGGCGTTCCCCACTGGGGTGATGGTGGCTCACAGCCAGGGACGAGCAGTGGGTCTGGTCCTGGCGTCTGCGAGGCTGGACCTGCCCAGGGTGGGGCTGCAAGGGAGGGCGAGGGTCCTGATGATGAGTCTTGGGGTTCCCAGGGGCCAAGCTGCCCTCGGCCGGCCAGCATTCAGGTTGTGGCGAGAGTCTCACCCAGAGGCTGAAGGCTGGGACTTAGTCCTGATTCGGGGTTCCTGCCAGTGTGGACCTGGGGACTCCTCTTGCCCAGGGTGTGTTGGAGCTGTCTCATGTCAGGAATTGTGTGAGCTGGTTGATAAACCACGGGTGGTTTGAAGCCCCCAGACTCAGCAGACGCTACAACCGAGGGCATGTTCGTCCCCACCCCAACTGGAAGAGCCAGGGCCCAGCCATTCACCAGCACACCACGACTCTCCCTCCTGAAGCCTCAGTTTCCTTATCTGGAAATGGGGGCAAAGAATGCAGCCCCTTAAGCCTGCCCCGGTCTATAACCGAGGTCCTGGGTGTGTGGCACTGGGGGTGGGTGCAGTGTGATGCACATGTAAGGGCGGTCACCACACTGACCGACACTTGTTATCTACTCAGCAGTCGCTGAAAACATGCTTGGGATGAAAGTTTGTGTCTCCAGGAAAAACCCAGGAAAGGAACCCCGGAAGCCACAGCAGACGGGGTAGCGGAGGCCTCCACACCTGCCTGGCCCCACAAGTCCCACCTGAGCGTGCCTCAGTTTGCTTATCTTTATAATGGCCACGAGGATCCTGGGGGTGGGAAGGGGTGTTGGTGTGGTCGGGTGCAGGCAGGAGGCAGGAGGCAGGAGGCTGCAGCACCATCAGCATCCATGGACGTGCATGGCCGTCCTGTGGGGGTGGGACCTGGGGCTGGACTGTCTCACTTCACCATGTCAGGAGCACAGGCCTTGGGAGAGAAGAGAAGCTGCCAGCTCCCAGGTTGAGGACAAGTTCAACCCTTGGAGCCTCAGTTTCCCCACATGGAAATGGCAGAATGCCACAAACCCCTTGCACTTCTATAGGCAGATACACACTGTGGGGGAGGCGCCTGGCTGGTGCCCAGCCCGTGGTGGGCTCCCAGCCAGTGTGACCCCCCCTAGACCCCAGCATCACCCTCTGGGGACTCAGTGTGTCATCAGGATAGGAACATCTCCAAAGCCACTCCTTGTCCGCTGCCTGGTATTCTGAGCAGAAGGGTCATGCCAGGGGCCTTGAGGCTGGAAAGGGAAGTCTTGGGGGAATTGGGACTCAGTTCCACCAGGGAGCCAGGCAGCCATTCTGGTGGCCTACAGAGCTCCCTCCAGCAAATTGGGTCCCACAGAGACGGCAGCATCAAATCAAGCAGGCCTCTGTGCTGGGCCCCGTGCTGAGCCTTTACCCACAGCATCCTGTTTCACAGGCACCATCACGCCCATTTTATAGGTGAGAAAACTGAGTCTCCAAAGGTTGAGTTGACAGTGGTTCACAGCCAGGGCCGAGGTGGAGTGACTCCCACCCATCTGTCTGCCAAGCCCACCCCAAGGTGCCTCTGATGTTGGAACTATACTGCTGTTCCAGCCCCTCTCGTGGGGGTGCCCTGGACACTGTCATCCCTTACTAGACCGTCACTCAGAGACTGAGACACGGGACCTTGCAAGAGGAAGGGGGAGGGAGAGCAGGCTGGCTCTGTGTGCACAACAAGCAGCATTCGCTGTCACCCAGGGGACACGGGACAGACCAGTGGGTGAAGGAGCTGCCAGGTGCCCATCTGGGCCCCCTCTCAATTCCCGTTGCCTGGCGTGGGGTCTCACACTTGGTCAGGGCTCAGTAAATAATTGTTGAGTAAATAACTGGCTCCATTGAGGTGCCTAAAGGGTGAGGGTCATGCTGGGAGTGGAGAGACAGAGCTGGTGAGGTCAGTGGGAGCCATAGAAGGCTCTAGGGAGGGTTGCAGTGGATGAGCTTCCAGTTTCAACAGCGTCCCTCTGGCACAGGGGTGGCCCAGGCCAGGACAAAGGCAGGTAACTCAAAGAGGAGGCAGCCACAGTCATCCAAGAGAGAAGGGAGGATGGCCTAGGCTGGGGTAGATGTAGGAGAGGCAGACAGAGGGCCTGGCCGGCTGTGCTAACGAAGACCTCAGCACCCGGATCAATGCCTGAGCCCTTTCCCCTGACCTAGAACAGAGGCCTGCCTGGCGAGGGGTCAGATGACACACTGATGAGATGAGGCCTGAAAGATGGGTTCTTGTCACAGGGCCATTTGGCCCCACTTGCCCCCTGCTGGTTGGGGCTGGAGGAACTCGTCCAGCCTGAGCTGGGGGCAGGCGCTGGGAGGACAGAAGCCATCCTGGACAGCTGGCCCGTCCCAGACACAAGCGGTCAGTCTGCATCAACACCAGGCCTCTGCCCTCCTCAGGGCGTGTTCCTCACCCCGACACAGGACAGCACATTACAGTTTGCAGAGCCTTCCAGCGAGAGCAGCTCTTACCATTACCCTCGCACAAATGGCGAAACTGAGGGGAGAAATGACAGCCCGAACAGGGTGGGATTCAAAGCCAGGCCCCCCCCCAAGCAGCTAACTCTCCAGATCTTAAGCCACCCCCACTCTCATTTATTAATGCTTCCTTTCCCCACTGTCTTTCAACATCCAGACAGTTCTCTGATTTGGATCATGTGTGAAATAATAACATACTACTAATTACAGCTAACAATTTCTGAGCAGTTTCTTGTTGCCTCATTAAATCCTCACAATCAACCCTGAGATGACAGTATTATATCCATTTTAGAAATCAGGAAACTGAGGCACAGAGAATGTCTGTAACTTGCTGAGAATCAAGCAGCCCCACCAAAGTGGGGCTCTCTCGCTCCCAAACCTCTTAGCACTCTACCAGGGGCTCTCAAACCTCAGTGCATCCCTAAAGAACCCTCAAAATGCAGATTCCAGGTGCCAGGAATTCTGATCCGGTGGGTCTGGGCAGAGCCGGCCCTGGGCACATTTAGGAGAGAATCCCAGGAAATTGTGTGGGGCTTTCAGGAGCTTGTGCCAAGCAAGAAGGCAGAATGAGCAGTCTTCTCTTGATCCCCTTCACCTTGATCCTGCCCGGAGGCCGCCTGGCTGTTTGCAGGCCCACAGGGGTCTGATGAGGGTCTGATGAGGGCTGGTGACTAGAGGACTGTGCCACAGTCAGCCCTGGGGAATCACCCCTGCTGTGCGCACGATCCAGCCTGGCCGAGCATGAGACCCAGCAGGCTGACCGGGTCCTGCTGACCACAGACAGCTCCACAGCTGCCCTGTCCCCCGCTCTCCAAGCCCATCTGCCTTTGCGCCAGCCAGGCCGACAGCCACTCAGCAGGGGCCTGTCTGGACTGGCAGGGAGGAGCTGACCGCCGCAGCCTGTGGCCTTGCTCACACCCTGACCCTCCCAGAGCTCCTGCTGTAGGGACAGTGCTGTCCCACCCTCCCTCCAGCTCCTGCAGCAGCCCCTCAGCAGAGCTGGGAGCAACCACAGGTCAGGGGACCAGGGACACAGGGCCATTCATAGGGCTCCTCACTCCCCCCACCCCCCCACAAACCCTCTTCTGGGGCCTGGATTTCTGCTTGAAGAGAATGAGACCTGTCTTTAAAGCCATCATGACCACGGTGGAATATGATTCAGCCAGGAAGAGGGTGGAAATCCTGATTCATGCTGCGTGGACAGAACTTGAAAATAAGATGCTGAGTGCAAGAAGCCAGACGTGAAAAGTCACACACTGTATGATTCCATTTATGTGAAATGTCCGGATCGGCAAATCCTTAGAGACAGAAGTCGTCCTGGTTGAACTGGGAGAACTGGGTGTAGCTCCAGTGTAGGGCCATGCTGTGCAGCAGTGAGACGGTCAGGCCACTGTTCCAGATAATGACCTTCCCACCACCCCCTCCTCCACAGGGGGTCTTGGCTCCTGTGCTCTGGCAGGGCCCCATGTTTCCTGTAACCTGCCCTTTATCATTATTTATTTTAAGTGTGTCTTTTCTCCTTTGTCTCACTCACTAAATCACACACTTCGTGAGTATTAAACCTATTTTTTTTTTTTATCTCCAGAATGTGTCACGATGTCTGGCTTATGTGGATTCTTAAGACATGTTTAAGTGGATGACTTAATTATCACATGCAAACATACTCTAAGCATTAAGTGCTGAGGGTTGTGCTCTTAGTCACACCTCAAAGTGACACTTTGGTGAACTAAGCTGCTATCCAATAATCTAGGCTATGTCATTAGCATGCTGAAAAATCTAATTTGGCTTTGGTCTCCTTTGCTTATTTTTGGTCCCAAAGCCACCTTTGCACCTGAGCTTTCACCACATCAGCTTCAGGGAAGTCCAGTCCAGAGCACACCTGCCACTGAGACATTCGAGGAAAGCACCAGGGCAGACAGTCCCTGGGCTTCTCATCCACGCTGACAGGGAAGACGAGGATGCGATGGTTCTTCTTTTCTAGTATTTCCTGCAGCTCTAGAGACTCAAGAGGAGTCTTGACACTTCCCAAGGGGGTGGCTGACATCTGGAGACTGACTCAGGTTCCAGAAACCCTCTTGCAAATTGATACACTGGCTTTAATCAGGAATACTCTTATTTTCAATTCAAAGGTTTCAACTGTCTTTCATGTTGTCAGTCACTGCAAGTGACCAGGGCTGGGTGCAAAGCAGGTGTTTAATACTTATTCAATAACCCAGCAAGATGTGTCCATTCTTTCCCTTGTAGTTATGTGCATTTAATCTATTAATAAATATCACCTGGCATTTTATTTTCAGTTTCTTTGTGTCTGTTCACACATGAAAAATTCATTAAATTTACAATTTTTTCCGTCACTATGCTGGGTGAGAGAGAATCTCGCAATGACTGAGTGCCATCATAGCCCTCAAGGAGCAAATGGCTCTGGTGGGAAGGGCAGAGGGATGAACAGAATGAATAGTGAAACAGGAAAAGTCAATGATGGGACCACAGTTGTTGTGGAACCACGGAGGGTTGAGCTAACAGCCGACCTGGGTGGACAGCAGTGGTAGAGATATCGGGGAAGGCCTGCTGGAAAAGGAACTCTGACCTAAATCTTAACAGAGTGCACGGGAATTCGGAGGGAAGTATTTGGAAAGGGGGAGGGCATTTCAGGTAAATGGACAGGAGAAAATCTGCAGGAAAAGCACAATGTTGTGTTCAAAGGGCATGAGGAGCACCTGAGCATTGCCAGAGCATCCTGTCCGGGTGGGGAATGGGAAGGGGTGAAGCTGGAGGAGCCACGCAGTCAGATCATATGAAGAAATCATGCCTTTGCTCTCTCTTTGTTGAGGAGTCATTGAAGAGTCATTGAGTAGATTTGCAAAAATGGAGTACGGTATCTGAGAGGAAGGGGATGGATGTAAGGAAGACAGATCCTCTGCATTTGCTTAGCTGCAGAGATGAAGGGGAGAAATGATAAAGCCAGTCCCTGGGTGTACAACCTTGGTGATGGGGTAACCAGTGCGAGAATGAGGCAGCACAGTGGTTCAAAGCACTGCCTCTGGAGCCACAGGGTCTGAGTTCAAATCTTCGCTTTGCCACTGCTAGCTGTGCGACCTTGAGGAGGTGACCTAATCTCTCTGTGCCTCAGTTTCTTCATCTGTAAAGTCGAGATGATATTGGTAATATTTACTTCTGAAGATGCTGGTAAGGATTAAATGAGTAAATAGGTGTAATATACTTAGAATCATGGCTGCCACAGGGAAAGTCCTGCAGAAGTAATTACCACCTTTATTATGGGAACGGAACATGTTTTAAAGGGCAAAAGGCTGAGTTCAGTTTTAGACATTTTGGTATTGGGAGTCCATGTGAAGACAGTCAGAAGTTGGTTGGATATGGTATGTTCCAGAGAAAGGGCTTGGCTGGAGTTAAGTACATTTTAAACTTTTGGCATACAAGTAAGTCCTATTTAAACCATGAGGGTGAAGTCAGCAGAAGAAGGAAAATAATAAAGATTAGAGCAGTGATAAATGAGATAGAGAATAAAAAAAATAAACAAAACCAAGAAAGATTTCTGAGAAAGATCAACAAAACTGATAAACTCTTAGTTAAACTGAGAAAAAGGGAAGAGGGCTCAAAAACCTAAAATTAAGAATGAAAGAGACATTACGACTGATGTCACAGAATAAAAAGGATTGTAAGAGATTGCTAAAAGCAATTATATGCCAGCAAATTGGATACCCCAGAATACACGGATCAATTCCTAGAAATGTTCAATCTATCACGACTGAGTCACAAAGAAATAAAAAATCTGAACAGACCTGTAACTAATGAGGAGATTGAGCATTAACAACAACAACAACAACAAACCCCACCCCAAACAAAAAACATCTTCCAACAAATAAAATCTGAGGACCAGATGGCTTCCCTGGGGAATTCTACCAAAGACTTCAAGAAGAATTAACACCAGTCCTTCTCAAGCTCTTTCAAAGAATCAAAGAGGAGGGAACACTCCCAAACTCCTCCTCTAAGGCCAGCATTGCCCTCACACCAAAACCAGCTGAAGACAAGAAAACTACCAACCAACACTCTGGCTGAATATGCACGTGAAAATCCTCAACAAAATACTAGCAAATAAAATTCAATAGTACATCAAAAGGATCATACACCACGACCAAGTGGGATTTATACCTCGGACGCACAGATGGTTTCACCACGGATGGCGAAAACCAGGCAACGTAATACACCATGTTTACAAAATAAAGGAAGGGCAAAAACCATATGACCATCTCAATCAATGCAGAAAAAGTATTCGACAAAATGTAATACCCTTTCGTAATAAAAACAGCCAATAAAATAGGAATAGAAGGAAATTACCTTAACGTAATGAAAGCCATGTATGAAAAGCCCACAAACATCACACCCAAAGGGGAAGGAGGGAAAGCCTTGCCTCTAAATCAGGAACAAGGTAAGAATGCCCACGTTCACCGCTGCTGTTCAACACAGTACTAGGAGTTCTAGACAGGAAAAAGAAATACAAGACACAAACGTTGGGAAAACAAGTAAAATTATCTCTGTTCATAGATGACATCTTATAGGTAAAAACACCAAAGATTCCACCAAAATGCTGTTAGAAAAGCAAACCAGGAGTACAGTCAACAAAGTAATAAATGAATCCCACAAACTTGCAGGCTAAACAAAAATAGTCAAAATAAATTCTGTTTCCATACACTAACAATGACCAATCTAAAAAGGACAATCCAACTGACTACAGCATCTGAAAGGATAAAATACTTAGGAATACACTTAACCAAGCAGGTGAAAGACTTGTACCCTAAGAACTATAAAATATTCCTAGCTAAAAGAAGTAAGAGACAAATAAATAGAAATGCATTTTATTGTGGATTGGAAGACTTAATATTGTTGAAATTTTCATACTACTAAAAATTTTCCAATATTTAATGCACTCCATATCAAAATCCTAATGGCATTATTTGCATAAATAGAAAAAACCATCCAAGGAAAGTAAACCAAAACCACAACGAAGTGATGTGAGGTTCAGTCTTACATACAGCACTGGTTCATTTATAACTTTATCCAACCTATTGCTGTTGTAAATTTATACTGTTTCCAGTTTGGAAATAAAACAAATAATGACAGTTTTAAAAGCTGTGTTTGAAAAAAAAAATCCTGCTCACTTCCCCTCAGCCGAGGCGGGAGTGGGGCTGCGCGTGAGGAGCGCCTGCGGGGAAGGCGGCGAGCCCGGCAAGAGCGGAGATCGAAGGACCCTGCGGGCGGCGGGCGCGGGGCGGGCGCGGGGCGGGCTGGGAGACAATGCCCGGCCGAGGGGCGAGGGGCGGTCCCGGCCGCACGCCCGGCCCGCCGGACGCGGGCTGCCCCTCTCCAGCAGAAGGGCGGCGCCGGGAGCGGTGGCCCGGGCGCCCGGGACTCTCGCCCGCCTCCACGTGCACCTCACCCGACGAGTCCCGGGGGTGCAGGCCCGCCTCTCCTCCAGGGTGCGGCGGGAGCCCGGGCCCGTGCCGGTGCCGTGCTCGCCCTCCGTCTTGAGGTTGCTCGTGGTGCCGGGGGTGGGGTTGGGGTGGAGAGCGGGAGGGAGCGCGGAGGGCGAGCGCGGCGCCCGGCCCGGCGAGGAGGTGGAAAGGGGAGCGGGGCTGGGGGGGCGGTGGGGGCCAGTGGGGCAGGTGAGGGGCGCGCGGGGCGGCGAGAGAGGCAGCCGCTGTGTCGGGCTGGGGTCACGTCAAGTTCGGCCGGTGGGGGGGGTTTGCGGCAGGAAGGGCGATGGGAACCGGAGCGGAGCCAGAGCGGCTGCCGCCTCCACCTTTTCACTGCGACCCGCGAGGGCGGCGGCGGCCGCCCCCCGCCCCCCACCCCCCCCCGCGGTCTCCGGGGGAAGGCGCAGCCAATCCCCGCCGCCCACTGCGGGCTCGCCCGGCGGGTCCGTGACGCGCCAGTCTCCGCGCGGCTTTTCCCTTGTCTCCCTGGTCCTTCCTCCCCTTCTTCTTTCCGCTTTCCCTTCTCCACTTGTTTTTAAACTTTGATGAACTCGCCCACGCGCTTTCTTAAAGGGACCGCGAGCACTGCGCTGTCCCAGCCTGCAGGAGGTGGAACTGGGTGCCGGGCACCCCGCGCGGCTTCCTCCCTCCTCATCCCCACCCGGGAGGCCCCGCACGAGGGGGCGCCCGAAGCGGGACTCCTGGATCCTAGGCTTCAGGAAAGTCCCCGCTTGTACTCTAAATTGGGGATATAGGGTGTACCGTGCACTTTCACCGCCAAACCCAGCCGCCCAGTCCCCGTCCTACCTCTCCCTCCCACCCAGCGCAGGGCTGCTAGGGGCTGGGTTCTGGGGATGGTGGAGGGTGGGCCAGACACCTGAGCTTTAGCCCCGGCTGGGCATTGTTTGCTGTGTGACCTTGAGGAAATCACTTCCCCTCTCTGGCCTCAGGCTTCCAGCCCAGACGGTGTGACTTAGATCTCAAACTCCCTCCCGCCTGCAGTCACTGAATAGGACTCAGTGCGGGGAGATGAGTCTTGAGGATCCAAATGGTTACTAGCCCCTGAAGGGGGTTACCTTGAATGAACTAGGTTTCACTCTCCCTCCCCCCATCAGGCCATTCCTCTCCTCCCTGGGCTTAAATACCACCGTACACACAGATACACACGCACACCTGTCCCCCTCCTCCTACCCAGGGCCCAAGGCTTAGCCAGGCCTGTGGTGACTCCCCTCCGCGGGTGGCGCGGGCTTGGTCCCCAGGTCAGTTTTCCTCCAATTTTTAAAAACCGGCACCGCCTAGGGGCGGCCCCTGATGCCACATTGTAAAAACTCGCGTCCGTCTCTGGTTGCACTGGAAGCTTGGCAGCCCGGAGCCCGCGGAGCTGCTGGAGCTGCGGGGACTGGGCGCCTCCCCTGAGTCCCCGCCCCGCCCTCCAGCTGAGCCATCCCTGCCAAAGGCTCTGTAGGGACTGCCTAGAGGTGAGGGGAGGCCTGCGGGACCCCCGCCCACAGTCAGCCCGATCCGTGTGCGATCTGTCACCCTGCGCCTGGTCTCTGTTCTGACTTTCCCCACCAAAGCTGGTTCTAGCACCTGGGTTTTCAGGTTGGAAGTGATGCGCGGCGTTGGTGGAGTGAGACAAGCTGGGTTTGCAGCCATGGACCAATTGGGATCCCAGACCTTGGACAAGGGACTCAACCCTTCAGAGCCTCAATGTGCCCACCTCTAAATAGAGCCAGGAATATGGGGTGTTCTCGTGACTTAGTTTTCCCAACAAAGTATAATCGTTCCACTTTCCTAACTTGCCATTTCACAGATGAGTCAGCTGAGGCTAGAGATAAGTGATATCCTTCCCAGTGACATTCACTTGGTAAAGAATTGCTGAGCAACCACTGGGTGCTGTGGCCAGGCCGGGGACACCTGGTTTCCCACCACCTCCATGGCCAGCACTTTGTGTGGGCCCTGGTATGAGGAACACTGCCGCCAGGAATCAGACGTTGCTGTAAGTGATAGTGCTTCACTTTCCCCAGGGGCATCTAGGTACCTCCAGCCTCTGGCACCTCCAGATGGAGCCAGCTTTGTGAACCCCCAGATGTCCTGACCATCCTTCGCAGGCCTAGTCCAGTCTGGCTCTTTTCCTCACCCACACTCCTTTCCCTAGAATAGACCTTCCATTGGGCCATGTCTCCAACACGTGGCCCAGCAATGTTCTGCCAGCTTCGCCTCCCATCCCTCCCTCCCTCCCTGCTGCATCAATCCAGAGCCTCCCCTCCTGCAAGATTCTGTTTCAGCCCAACTGGTTCCAGGAGGAGGAACCTGGTCAATTTTCAAAACCCAGGTGTCCTCTAGAAGGTAGCCTGAATTTTTCAGAGAGGAAAGGGTTCTCATCTTGTCCTTCAGGGCCACACTTTATAAATGAAGAAGCTGAGGCCCCAAGAGATGACAGGTAATGTGGGGTCCACAACTGACTCCCACCATTGTTTTTCTCTGTGACATGAAGCTAATGATTATTTTTAAAGGGATATTTACTGCCACTCTGATGATTAGCGTTGAATAGTTGGAAGCTCTTAAAATAGTTTAGGAAAAAATCTGCCATGGAGAGAATGAGATTATTAACATTTCCTTCTAGTCTTTTTGTCTGTACATATTCTAAAAAACAAAATTGCTGGACATTTTATTATTTTTTCGGGGTGGGAGGAGATAACTAGGTTTGTTGGTTGGTTGGTTGGTTGGTTTTTAGATGAGGTACTGGAGAATGAACCCAGGACCTCGCGCATGCTAAACATGCGCTGTAACCCCACTGGACACTTGAAATACTTTCTTTTTAAGTTCTTGAGCCATAGATTTTAATGATGGCTTAACCCCATTCAGTGTGCCATAATTTAACTTATTTCTTGTTGGACATTTGGATTATTTCCATTTTTTTCCCTCTTTTGCCTTTATAAGAAAGCACTTTGAAGGCAGCAGCTGTCTCATTCCTCCTTGTACCCTTCACAGCCCCAGGGAAGGGAGAGTCTCTGACCCCAAAGGGATGTGGAGATCACATAAATGCAGAGCTCCCACCCAGGACGGCGTGAATGCCCATCGGGTTGACTCGAGGTTGATGCAGATGAACCTGGAGAGACAAGAGTTCTGGGTGTACAACTCTGGCAAGCTGCCTGGAGGGTGGGAAATTGCATTTGTCTCCCCGTGTGACCCAGTATCCCAGCCTCTAGCAGCCTTTTGAAGTGTTCCCCACCCCCACACCTATTCCCAAGATCCATGTGACCTCGGAGCTGCTCATATTTCTGTTCCCTCTGCCTGGAACCACCCTCTTCCCAGGCTGCCACTCCCCTTCCCGAATGCTCTCAGCACGCCTCCTCTGTTCTCTGGAGCCTGGGAGTACCTTCTCTTGCTGTCTCACCTGCCAGATGGGGTAACCGCTGACAAACTGCTGGTGAAGGGAGCCTCACCCCTCAGTCTCTGCAGCACCCCCAGCCTCTGCAGCCCCCCAGCCTCCAGCAAAGAGCTCGGTGAGTGGTGGGCATTTGCGGTTGTTCAGTGAGCCATTCCTGGGGCCTCTGGGTTGTCTGGTGCCTGTGGCCCTTTCTCTTTGATTTCCTGTCCATACATGGTCCTTTGATCTTTCTTAGGGTAAGGAAAAAAGCCAAGATGGCCTCACTCCCGAGGGATGCTGCCCTGGGACCCGGCCTCCTGAGGGTGTGCCCGGCTGCTTTGGGGCAGCCCCCTCCATCCTAACCCCAGCTCCCCCACCATCAGGAAAGTATAGGCAACAAGAAGGCAGGTGGAGAGGGTGACCCTGAGGCCCAGGGCTGGAGTGGATATGAGGTGTACTTTCTTGGCACTTCCTGAGGTTTAAGCTGCACTTGGTGCAGGAGGTTTCAGGAAGGGAAGGGAGTAGGATGCTGGCATGTGAAGTGCCTACTCCTTCCAGGCAGGCAATACGCCTTCTCCCGGCGCCCATTGTTCCTGCCAGCCCTAGTTATATTTTAGAAAATTGAGGCGCAGTAGAACGAAGGGAACTTGCCTAGCTGCTGGTGGATGGCATAGGTGACGGGGAAAGTGGGAAAGCATGAAAGCCCTCTCCTGTGGGATGAGCAGTTCATCTCTAAAGTGCCTGTTCCAGTGCACAGCTTCAGGGATGTGTTATATCAGGTACGAGTTCAGGATAAACTCTTGGTGGCTGTGATTACTACTCATGACCCTACTGCTAGTTTGAAGTTCAAGGTCAGAGTGGTTGCAGGTTAAGATCGGAGATTGGGTTTCAGCCCAGAGTTCCTGAGCTCTCTCCTCCTCTTGCCTCCCCTTCTCTGGGCCACATGGTTACTGAAATCACAGGTTCAAATACAAGGCAAGCAGTATTTCCAAAATAGCTGTGCCTGAATACCAGGGTTTGAGTCGTGGCAACCTGTGTGACCACGGGCAGGTGGTTCAATCTCTGTAAGGCTTTGTTTCCTCATAGTAAAACTAGAGATGCCTCTCAGAAGTGTTATCCAGGTTTTTGCAAGTAAGTGAGATCCTGGTTCTGAAAGTTCTTAGACACTTCAAAGCTCTAGGGCAACAGGAGGGACGATTGTAAAATCAGCAAAGGAATGGAACCAAGAACTTCAAATCCAATCTTCCTAAGAGGCAGTTATCTCCCCGCCCCTCCCCCCAAAAGATGTTATTTCTTCTGTCCCCACATGGCTGAAAATTATGGGAGGACCCAGAGGACAGCAATGGTGTCTTTTTTCATCTTAGAATCCTCTGTGCCCAGCACTGGTCCTGGTAGAGGGGGTTCATAATAAATATTGAATGAATGAAAGACTTGAGAGAAGTATTTTCATACTAACATGTCAATGACTGCACTTCCCCTCTTCAAAAATGGGAGAGTGGGATACTAGGAACCTGAAAAGGAAGCAGAAGATTAAAAAACAATGATCAGAAACACAAAAGTGGTGTCTAGGCAGGCCAAGGGTTTCTGATCTGGACTCTGGGCTCCCAGCTTACATCGCCCTCTCAGCAGCTCAAGCCCCTGCCCCACCTCTAGTTCCCACTCAATCACTGGGCCAGTGCTCTTTGCAGATGGGGAAACAGGTTCAGCAGCTGAAATCAACCCACTGAGGTCACACACAAGGTACCAAGTCCACTTCATACTTTCCATTTAATTTTACAAGCAGATGGCTTAGAAATTTTCTAAGAAAAAACAAAACTAATCAAAGATATTTTCATATGGAGTCCTCAAATGACCTTTTATTCCCCAGAAAGTCTATGTGTTAAAAAAAAAAAAAGTTCTGGCAGTGATTAAATGGCGCTTACTAAACATTAAAAAAAACACACACACACACACACTGAAGTATCACCTCACACCTGCCAGATGCCTATCATCAGAAAACAATCTATAAATAACAAATGTTGGAGAGGATGTGGAGATAAGGGAGCCCTCTTACCCTGTTGGTGGGAATGTAAATTGGTGCAGCCACTATGGAAAACAGTATGTAGTTTCCTTTAAAATCTAAAAATAGAACTACCACATGATCCAGCAATTCCACTCTTGGGTGTGCATCTGGGAAAAGTGAAAACACTCATCTGAAGATGGACGTACCCCTTTGTTCCTAGTAGTGCTGCTTATGACCGGGAAGACATGGGAGCCCCAAAATGCCTGAAGGCAGAGCACTGTACTAAGAAGCGCTGTATGAGTCCACTCACGTGAATTACCCGGAGTGATCAAGGTCATAGAAACATAAGGTGGACAGCTGGCCACCAAGGCTGCGGGGAGGGGAAGTCAATGTTCAGTGGGTACAGACATCCAGCGTTACCAAATGAAAAACTTCTGAAGATACGTTGCACAACAATATAAATAATACACTTAACACTATTGAGTTGTGCACGTACAAATGGTTAAAATGGTAAATTTAATGTTAGTGGTTTTTTACTGCAATAAAAATATTAAAAAAAAAAAAAAAAGAAAGCCACATAGGAGTGTGGATAGAGTTCATCAAGAAGTAAATGGAGAGTGAGGAGAGCAGGCCAAGTCTGGCTCAGAGATCCCGAGAGCCCTCAGCACCCTCTGGGGGTGTGCTGGGATTGGGTGGACGCCATACAGAATCACCAAGAAAGACCGCTTCTTGCCTCCGGCTGTAAATGTTCATTTTCATAGTAGAAGTTTTGGGGGATCTCAGTGGTGGATTATTTCTAAATCTGAATTTTATTTCTGGAAGGACTTTAGTAAGAGGAATTAGTAGGTAAGGGAAGTGCAATATTAAAATAATTGGTGTAGGTAGGGCTCAGGCAGCACAGCTGGTAGCCCAGCCAAGAAATGAGAAAGTTCTGGGAAGTAAAGATGCAGGAATCCAGGAAGGATACGTGAGGGGACTGGAACCAGGCTAGGAGGTGTCTGCTGGCTGTGTGATGAGGCTAAGACAATAAAGTTAAGAGAGTCTGAAGTGCAGGTGAAGTCAGCAGGGATACTAAGTTTAGCAGCATAGAACTCTGGTGACTTGGTTTCCTAAGCCAAGACTGGCACACAGGTCTAAGACAGGACAAAATGTTTCAAACCACAAATGTGAAAAATCTAGAGTACTGGGTAGGCATTCCCACGGCTCTCCTTGGAAAACATAGTGCCTTGAAAAAAGGAAAAACCTTTGGTTCGATGTTACAGGCAAGTTGTGAGCAGGGTGATCAGAGAAAGAGGGGTGACAGGCGGGAGAAGCTGGCATTGAAGTTGGGTTTAATCGTGAACAAGTGAGCTGACTCAGGGCTGTGTCCACCCCCCGCCCCAGCTCATCGTTCCCATGGCCCGGTGCGTGGTGTGGTGTGCGTGCATCTCCATGGGTGACTGAGCATCTGGACCAGAGGAGAGAACACCAACTTCTTTTTATAAACATGGCCCTGCTTTGTGGGCTATCAGTTTAGCTTTGTTACAGGCACTAAATTCATCAGCAAAATGTGGGTTAAACCTTCAGTTCAGACATTACAGCTAGAATGGGATGACGGTGCTAACCCAAGACCTAAATGTGAGAGACCAGATCCTAATTGCACTGGTGACTCTATGTATTTGTATCTGAGTTTCTGAGGGGGGAGTCACCTGCTCCTTCCTGCAGCTGAGGACTTGATGTTATAGCATTTGGCATATAAAGAGTGTACTTCTGTGGGGCAGCTTCAAAGTAAAAGGAATTCTTTTCACTCCCACAAAGTTCTATTATTGGCCAAAGAACCCCACCTCTCTCCCCCTCTCTCAGGCACACTATCAAGTGTAGTCCCTTAAAAGTTAAACTAACATCCTTTCTAATGGGAAAGTCAGTTGCTCTAAATGCTTGAAGCAAAAGATGAAGCAACTCTTGGCTCACATCACCCAGGGCTCCAATAAACTATTTTTCCAAGGACATTTTATCTTGGTTCTACCTTCCCAAAAGAAATGCCATTTTCTTTCTCATCAACAAAACCCCAATAGTAATTGATGCATCTCTCTTGGCTCTGGGACAAGCATTTAATTGAGAGCTTGTTTTTGTTAAGTGTTCAAATGTGAGCATGGCCCCCAGGCCATGCAGGCCCCTGTGCTTTAGCAGCACAACTCTGCAGATAAACCAAGCTTTGAGTTCCTGGGGGGAATGCAGTTTACAAGCACTTCAGTGTTCAGAAGGCTTCTGTTCCCTCTCCAGACTAATATGGTTTCACAAAAAGACCAAGATTATTTTTTTGCCCCAGGATGTCAAGAAATTTTCATTTGGCTCCTTCAGATCTTTGGGACAATAATGAAAAGAATTCCCTTTGCCGTCTTAGATTTCTGTTCTCCAAGAAAATATGCTATGTTTTCTAAGATCAGATTCTCTCGTCATTTATTTTTAGCTTTGGTAAATGTATTTTTTTACATCCCCCCCATCCCCAGTTTTTTGAAAGAAATATCTACCCCTCTGGTTCTTCCTGCTTTGGATCTTTTCATGGGATTTTACTTTTGGCTGAAATACACATATAGTTGTTACTGAGTCCAAACTTAGTTCTGCTTGCCACATTACAGTTCAGTGAGTCAGGAGACGAGGTGTTGGGGCAAGAAATAATGATCTTATTCAGAAAGCCAGCAGACTGGGAACATGGTGGGCTAGTGTCCTAGAGAAGTATCTTACCCAAGTCAGAATTCAGGCTCCTTTTATTTTAAAGAGGAGAGGGAGTATGTGTGGCTGTTTCAGACTTCTAGTAGGAATTCTTTGTTCTTGCAGCTGTCCCCGTGGGTCAGGTCATGCTGTTCCTGTAAACCTCCAATAAGACAAATGTTATTGTCTGTTCTGCAACTTTTTATCTCTAGATGAATGGAAAAGTGTTAGATCCTTAAAGGTCAGAGCCTGGAGAATGGGCTCTGATGTATATTTCAGGCTATTGGCAACACTGTTTTACAAAAGGTGCAGAGCCAGCAAGACAAAGCCCAGGAAACAGAGCAGAGGCTTAGAGTTAAAGGAGCAGGCCTAATTTGGAGTCAGATCTGTCCTTCCCTATTGCATGCTGTCTTTCATACATCGTAGGCTTATTGACTGATGTGGAAGTGAAGGACAGAGATACTTCCTAAGCAGAAATTATACTCATATTTAAAAACAGTTCATAGAAGTTTTTGAGGTGTGGACTGTCAGAACAGTTTTGAGATTATCCACCTGAGAGCTTATGAGAAAGTGCTTCCCTGACCACCCTTTATAACACGGTCCTCCCCCTGCCTCTGTCACTTTCAGTCGGCTTAAGGTTGCATCATTGCTCTCAGCACCTGGCATCATATTGGTTTGTTTATTGTCTGTCTCTCTCCACTACAATGAAATCCCCATAAATGAAAGGGTTGGGTTTTACCTCTGCTGCACGTCTGATGCATAAGAACCAAAAAACTGAATGATGTATGAATGAATGACACTGGCATAGGGAGGAGTCACTTATTTGTGTATTTGAAGGAAACTGAATGCTGACTTGAAATCAGTTTCAAGGACTCTATTATTCCATTTCTTAAGCTCTCACACTGACTAATTCTGGCTCTGCTTTGTAATAAAGTGTTTCACAAATTCCACAAGCAATGGGAAGGAAAGGTCTGTAACCTCACTTTTATCACTAAAGTGAGAGAAAGGAGCCTCCCTCTCTTTCCCTCGACTTCTCCCCCGTCCCTCCCTCTGTCTCCAGCAGGGAGTGCTAGCATTTGCACCCCACACAGGTGGACTTAGTTCTCTGTACCGTGTGCATCTGAGCTCTGTTTGCCTGGATTTTCCTGCAATTCTGGAGGAGGAGCTGGTCTTGCAATGTCTATCAGCATTTGACAAAAAGAGAATCCAATGCTTTCTACCATTTGTGAACTTTAAAATGTTATAAACATTTCCAAAATGGAAAATAAAAATATAATAATGTTGCCATGTTGAATTCATTGGGGAAGAAAATGGGAGTACGAATAATGAATCACCTTAAAATTAACATGTATTTTTCATTTCACACATTTTTTCTTCCTGGTTTATTAGGTCTTCCCTCTCCCCTTCAACTTCGTCCAAATTCCCAAATGAAAACTTTACTTGCTCACTGAATAAACATGCTCTATATGGGGTATGTATAGTAAACCTTATTAGAAAGGAAATGTCTGCTAACCCGACTTCCTCCCCAATTGCGCTTAAAGAGTTTTTCATATGCTTTGACCATAAATTAAATAAAATGACTTTGAAAATCTCTTTTCAAATACTTGAGTTTTATTTTTTCTCCATCATGTGCCGAGCTGCTCCATTTACACTGTTTAATTTGATGCTCACAAGTAACTTGTGAAGTTGATGCCACTTACCAAATGAGAGGTTTTAATGTTTGGAGAGGTTAAGCTGCACACTCAGTCACACAGAGAGCAAGACAGGGAACTGAAATTCGAAACAGGTCGTCTAGGCTTCCAATCCCACGTTCCTCCTCATCTCCTCATCATCAGACCTATGGTCTGACTTTCTACATAGTCACATATTTATTTCTCATTCTATTGGGGCTGTGGGAACCCCCCTGAATCAAGAAAATACGTCCAGGACCGAAAGAGGATGTATTCCCTAGGGCCTGGCTTTCTTGCCTGTGGATTGACAAGGAGAGCTTTCAGGCTTCTTTCAGACCTGAAATTCCATCCTAATAAAATGGTCTTGATTGTGTAATAAAAAAGAACAAATCTGACTCCATATTAAATCTGTTCCTTTGGCTTTGACCACTGTGCTCTGTTTTCTAGGCTTCGTCTTGCTAGCTCTGCATTCATATAAAGATATCAAGTTGCAGAATAGAGAATAACCTTTGTTTTGTTGCAGGTTTACAGGGAAACCATGGTCTGACCCAGGTGGACAGCTGCAAGAACAAAGAATTCCTGCACCAAGAAGTTTGCAACAACCAACCACACCCCATCCCCATTTTTCATATTAAAGGAGCCTATATTCTGACTAGAGTAGGATGGTTCTCCAAGACATTAGTCTGCCATCCCCTTGGCCTGCTGGCTTTCCAAATAAAATCCTTATTCCTTGCCCCATCACCTTGTCTCCCAATTTATCGGCCTGTTGTGTGAGCAGAATGAGTTTGGACTCAGTAACAGTTTAAAGGACTGTGATTTACACTAATTTTAATTAGGTGAATCCAACTTGATCAGACTATAAAACACTATTATTATTAATAAAAGTTATGTGATTAGCAATATTGTGTTCATTGACCCTAGAATTACTTTTTAACTTCTATTGAAACATTTCTACAAGCATCTAAAAATACTATTCTGTGCATAGGAACACTGAAGCACACACATATGCATGTGCACAGACACACACACGTAATAAAATCTGAATGCTCACTTTCAGTGAAGTGGCATATGAATGGTGTATCACATAGAGTCAGTACGTCTCCTTACATGTCTTAGAACAAAAACAAAAGATCCTTCAGTTATTCTATTTAATTGTAGTTATTTTCTTATGGGTTGAAGTGACTTTTAAAAAATTATTATTGTGGGAGAATTTTGGATGTATGAATTGGTATCTACGTTAAAAAAAAATTCCCAGATCTTGTTATATGATGTCACCTCTCCGGAGGACACTAAGTTATTTTTAGGAAAGTGAGATGAAAATAATGGAGTTTTGTTGTCTGGGATGATGATCATTTTATTAGTTACTCTAGTGGAGCAAAGCCCCTCTCAATGGTAAACAAAATGCGAGATGACTATATGTGGGTGTGATCGTAATCTCTGAATATCAAGTAAGGCAAGAAGAATTGGTTTAAAATTCAAAAGGATCTTCTTATTATCTTTACTGAATATCACTCCCAAAGGGATTGTAGGGGAATTTTCTTCACTAATATATTAGTTAATATTTCACAATAGAAAATTAATTAGCAATTTGTGGGTGGCAGTATTCTAAGCAATATTTATACAAGGACTTTCACGATTTATAAAATATTTTGTTAAAACTAGTAACCTCATTTAAAATATGATTACAGGTTAATTCTACAAAATTATTATGGGACCTATGTTTTAGAAAACTTAGAATAATCAAAGTATCTTACCAAACTAATGACTCTGCTGCACAATCGTGATCCTATTACAGTATAGTCATAGGATTTAAGCCATTTTTATTTTGAACGGTAGAGAGCATCTCTCTCTACGCAAGGGCTTACGTATGTGTAAGTAGGTGAGCATAAAAAATACTGTACTGTTGAAGTGACATTTTCCCACATTGTTTTATTCCCCTTTGGTTTTGACCCTTGCTGCAAAAGGCTTTTTCTTGGCGGGCGGGGAGCGCCGGGCGGCGGAGCGGCTGCGAGGGGAGCGGGGCCAGCGGAGCGCGGGCTGGAGGGAGCGCTGGGCACCGAGGCCCAGGCCAGCGCCACCACCGAGGCTCCTTCAAACCATGAATCCTGTTTATAGCCCGGGTCCTTTTGGGGTCCCCATGCAAATGCCAAAGGAACTGGTTATGGAGCTGGTCTCCCCACGGGCTCTGCCCGCAGCGCCTGCCTCCTCCCCCCAGCGTGTGCCCTGGAGCGAATCCTCCCTTCCAAACAGGTTGCACTCCCGGCCCACCTTACCAAGTGTCCTGTTCCCCCACCAGCGGGGCGGTGCCGCCGGACTCCTCGCCCCCCAGCCCCCACCAGTGTGTCCCCTCGCGAAGCGCCTGCCCGCAGGGGAGCCCGTGCGCACAGCCAGGCGCGGACCCCACACAGCGGCCCCCGCGGCCTCCACCGCCCCCTGGTGCTGCAGCCCTGCGACAGCCGGCGACTGTGTTCCCTGCGCCCATCCCTCTGCCCAGAGGCAACGGGGTCGCCTTGGGTATGGAGGCAGGACCAGTATGGCCATGTCAGCAGGTACCCTGCTCACTGCCCACTCCCTGACTCCTGTGCTCCCCCACCTTGTCACTGTGCCCACATATTGGGCCTCAGGGACGTCCACCTACAGCTATGTGCTGTGATCACCCTGCAAATGTTTGAGGACAGAGCTGCACAGCCCCGTCCCGGGAGATTCCACAGCTGGTGCTACAGGCCTCGTGCCTCCAATCGGGACTCTCAACTCTCTGGACACTTGGCTAAACAGTGCCGCGGCCGCCTGGCAGCCCCAGCGCCCTCTGTCTCTACCTGACTCTGGGCTGGGCTTAGAGCATATCATGTTTTGTGGGCTGCCAGGCCATTTTTGAGCTAACTGTAATGATAAAAAGGGAGTATTAATCTATTCTGAATCATATCTACTGTAATGCATGCTCAAAACAACAAACACAAAAACAAAGCTTGCTCCACCTGCCTGCAGTGAATGACAGAACCATCATATGCAAAATCCAAAGGGTTGGAAAAGCATTTTACAACCTGTATCACTCATGTACTGTTATAATGTGTGCAAAGTCTTAAAATTATAAGTGTTAAAGTGAATTTCTTCATAGGAAAAAAGAAAAGACTATTTTGCTAAGATGGCACCGATCACAGAGCTAACCTAAGCCTAAGACTTCAGTGCACTGTTTCATTTCTCCTTTGGCAAGTGGCACTGCATATGAAGCTGAGCCAATGTAACTGAAAGAGAAGACAGCAGGCTATAAATAGGTGCTGTGCATAGAGGTGTGTCTGTGCGTCTGTAATGTCAAGTAGCGTTTTAAGACATAACATATCGTTAAAGGGAAATTTGATACAATAATTAAAAAATACCCTCCTATTCCTCATAAATAAATGAACTTTTGTTTTTCCAATAATATGTAAAAGTGTTTAGACTTTAAAAAAACTAGAGTTTGTTAGTGAGAGTTGTGGCCACAACTGAGCATCACTTTACAGCGTGTTACCATAATATGCTAGCATGCCCGCTTCTCAGTAAAGGCTCCTCAATGGAAACCTGCCTCCCCTGTGGACTTGCAAATATATAAAAGCCTATTATTCTTGTAGAGATACAGCCCCCACACAAACAATGCGAATCTTTAGATTTTCTATTGAATAAATTCTGAATTCTCACTACTGAATTTCCTTTGAGCCTGTTTCCTCATGATAAGCTTTTCCTGTAACAACAAAAAATGTGAACCTTACATATTTGCACAGAAAACAACTAACTGGAGTAGATACATATGTCGTGTTGTACTACAGAAGATTTCAGTCGTGTGTTACCAAGTCCAAACTCGTTCTGCTTGCTGTGCAACAGGCCAGTAAATCAGGAGATGAGGTGTTGGGGCAAGGAACAGTGACTTTATTCGGAAAGCTGGCTGACCCAGAAGATGGCAGACTGATGTCCTGGAGAGCCATCTTCCCCAAGTCAGAATTCAGGCTCCTTGTATACTAACAAGGGGAGGGGGTGTTGGTTGTTGCAAACTTCTTGGTGTGGGAATTCTGTGTTCTTGGAGCTGTCTATATGGGTCAGGTCGTGGTGCTCCTGAAAACCTCCAACAACACATGTGATTTTTTATTCTACAATTTCTTGTCTTTATATAGTGCCAAAGGATTAATATCCTTAAAGGTCAGGGCCTTGAGACTAGGCTCTTCTGTATATTCCAGGCTATTGGCAACATTCTTTTACAATAGGTACTAAGACTAAGCCTAGAAAGCAGGGCACAGGGTTAAAGCCAAGGGAACAGACCCGACATGGTGTCAGATTTGTTCTTTCCTATCACACACCTGGATGCCTCCAGAGTGCCAGCAGGGACTTCTTATGCTTTGGCCTCATCTTCTGTGCTAGTGACAAGATTTTTTTTTTCCCTGGCTGAAATCTAATTACTAGTGGGGCTGGCAGGATTTCATCTTGTATCTACATTGCAGTAACAGGAAACATTTAAAAAAAATCACCTTGCATTTGAGAAAAAGAGCACTTAAGGGGAAAACATATCCTGGGAGAGGGGTAAAATGAAAAATATATATTTAAACATTGCCCCAGTGGGATTCACGAGTTCCTCCCAAATACTCACTGGTGAAAAAGTTCACCTTAGGTGAGCAGAAGGCTATTTTTGACAAGCATCTGGACCTGGAGGATCATGTCAGCCATGCCAATGCAATGACAACCTTGACTTCTCCATTGTTGTACAGCTTGTCTGGCTCCTGTCTGATCTTGTAAGCCAGGTACACAGGCCAGTGCTGGGAGCTTTGTGCTGATGGATATTTTGGAGATGCTGCTGATGCAAAGATCTCTCAGCATAAGTCCTGGACCACCGACGCCCCTCACAGAACTGATGTGTTGCACCTCCAGGAGCTGACGAGTGCTCGGGTGGGGACGGGAAAGTAGGAAATGATGGGTAATTCAAGTAAGGCAGCTGCGCAGCTCGTCTAGAGTCTGAGTATCTGGATAGAGTCCTTTGTGGTGAGATTAAATCCTCTCAAAACTGCTGCATTGTTGAGGGATCGCTTGTCAAATGATACTGCCATTTATATGTGAAATGAAGATTTTTAAATAAATCTATGTCTATGACAGGAAAGAAGAATTTGAAAATTGGGTAGGCTCTGTGTATCCTTATTGTTTATCTCAGTTCTAATCACTTTCTTGAAATAAATGTATCTGCCCACATCATTGCATTTGTACCTGTCAGCAGGTGTGAACCTGGGATGTTTTCATATGTAAACTTCACATTCTTGCATTTCACAGTAGGTGTAAAAATCTGCCAATATTCTAACACACCAGCATTTGTGATTGAGTGACTAACTGTCACCTTAGGGCTATTCATAGAACACTATTTCTGTGTTTTCCTTTCACATAATTAGCTTTTGTAGGGCTTCGGTACATCCCTGCCCTCACTGTCACCCCTGAGCTGTGTTACTCAGTGCTGCACAGAATTTATACATGCTCTGTGTTAGTGGTGATATGATGTGCGTGGCTCACGTCTGCTGACTTCATTATCTAAGAAGGGACTCTTCTAATCATTCAGTTGAGTCCCAGGATCTGCAAAATTACAGAAACCACTAGAAATGTAGTACTTGGTACTGTCTCTGCTGGTGCCTGTTACAAAGACCTGGTAGGGCCCCCATTTCAATAAGAAGTGTGTCTTTCTCCTCACAGGTTTGGAAGATGAATGTCAGTTTTTTGTCATTTAAAAATGAGTCTGTTGGATCAAGAATAAATCACTGTCTCAAATGATCAGCAACTATTAATATCGCCCATAAATTCTCAATTTTTTTTAAGGCAAAATTTCCAACAGGCTCAGAAGCACGTTTAAACACAGTGGGTTTATGGCATCTGTGTAAAATCATAGGGAGCTTAAGAAATTCTCTGGTTCAGACACGTCATCTAGGATCTACACTTTCTATCTATGTGATCTTGGGCAGGATGCTTAACCTCACTGACATTCAGTTTCCTCCTTTACATAAAGGGTCATGCTTTTCTGTGGGATTAAAGGATCCAGCACATGAGAGCATCCAGGGGGCTGCCTGGGGCCAGGGCTGCTCACATGTAGCAGCCCAGCAGCTCCTTTTGTAGAGACACTCATGGCCACTGTGAGCATCTGGCCCCACTAGTTTTAGGGCTGCACTGCCCAGTGAATGATTTTGTTTACTATCTTCCAATAACCTTCTCCATAAAATTGAGGAGACAGTTCAACTCATTTTATTGTGGTAAATTTGGGATCTGTAGCACAAAATCTTAAGAACACACGGAAGAATTTATTATAAAAACTTTCAAACCATCACCAATTTTTATATTACTTGCTATGAGGTATAGACATGATTATTTTTTGTGTATGTATATATATATATATAATATGTAATATATATAAATTTATAGTCAGTTTACAATGCTGTGTCAATTTCTGGTGTACAGCACAATGCTTCAGTCATACATGAACATACATATATTCATTTCCATATTTTTTACCATAAGTTACTACAAGACACTGAATATAATTCCCTGTGCTATACAGTATGAACCTGTTTATCTATTTTATATATATTAGTTAGTATCCACAAATCTCAAGCTCTCAATCTTCCATTTCCCACCCTCTTCCTCCTCTGGTAACCATAAGTTTGTTTTCTATGTCTGTGAGTCTGTTCTCATTTTGTAAATAAGTTCATTTTTCTTTTTCTTTTTTTGATTTGCACATATAAGTGATATCATATGGTAATTTTCTTTCTCTTTCTGGCTTACTTCACTTAGAATGACATTCTCCAGGTCCATCAATGTTGCTGCAAATGGCATGATTTTATTCTTTTTATGGCTGAGTAGTATTCCATTGTAAAAATATACCACAACTTCTTTATCCAGTCATCTCTTGATGGAAATTTAGGTTGTTTCCATGTCTTGGCTATTGTCAATAGTGATGCTATGAAACTGGGACATGATTATGTTTTTAATGCTCTTTAGCACATAAAAAATTGGAAACTCATTTACTATCTATTTCTATGATATGTCATAGATACAATGGCTCTTCTATGCAGAGTTGGTAAACCCTCAAGAAAAGAAAATTCACAATAAACTATTATTTTAGTTGCCTGTAGATCTGTTCCTAAAAAGTATACCATAACAAATACATTTTACTTTTTAAATTTATATATATTGTTTGTCATACATTTCATTTAAAAATACCACTTAAAAATTCTATATTGCTTTTGTTATTTTTTTTAACAATTTGTGCACATAGACTTTAATACTTAGGCATAGGTGAAGTCATCTTAAAGGCCAGACATTAAAATATGGCTGGGGAGATAACCCGCTCATTGCACAGTCCACAACACAATGTGAACCTCTCAGCCATGTAGCTGTGTTTTTGGGTCTGAACATCTCCTTAAGCTTCTCCATAGCTTCTTTGTCAACTAGGCAGGTATATTTAAGATTTAAAATATTCAAATATTGATCGTTTTTCAAAGGCACATTGAGATTCTCTTAATACTGAAGATCTAACATTTAATTAGTACTCTGTGACCAGAACCTTTGTTGGGAAGTGAACTTCAGATGGATCAGAAGATTCCCTATGTGCCTTTCCATAGCAATGCCTCTGCCAGCTCCAGCTCACACCTGAGTGCTCCTGCGTGCAGGGCCACGGCCTGGGGTAAAGCAGCCGAGGCCCTCACCAAGCCGAGGCCTTGCTGACCTCACTGGACAGCTTGTTAAAGCCCAGGGAGTGCAACCAGGCTTCTCTCCCTCTTGCATGTCAATGTAGTACACAGTGCTGAGGGCCAACGATTGTTCAATTTAGTCACAACGTTTAAAATCAAAACTCCATGGTCTTAGATCAGAAGGTAACAGAGAAAACCATCCCTGCTATTGGAATCTTAAAAACATAAAAAATTGTTTAAAAGGCAAAAGGCATCCTTTACATACTTATTTGACAAATTGCAACAAGCATTAAAAAATTTACAGCTAATTCATTGGTGACAGCCATCACAAAACTGACCACACTGGCTTCAGCTGTGTCAGAAAGCCCCTCCCAAAGTGGGAGACCACATCCTTCTGGGTTTTCACAGCTCAGTGCTGACACCTGCTGTCTGACCACCACTCAGCACCAAAAGAAACCACCAGCCCCTCGCTGAGAGTTTTAAGCCAGTTTGGCACTCTGCTTGGCTTCTTGGTTGGAGATTTTTTTTTTTCAAAAGCATTTATCATTTTAAAACTGGAAAACAAATCCAGACAATGTCATAAACTTTTCTGTCTGAAGGCACAAAGAATAAAATTGGCAGGTAGCTGATAAAAGCAGGCACATATAGATAGAATTTAAAACAATTCCAAAAGCATAAATATCTGTGTCTTATTTTCCCCTTCAGTGCTCTGGCTGTTGCTGAAAACACCTGATAGTTCCACTTGGTAACATAACTTCTGAAAGATGACTGCTGGAAACTTTGATGCTTGAGAAGACATAGAAAGAGTCACCTTAACCATCAAACAGGTAATCTCAAAGGGCATCATTGCCTGAAGTTCTATAGTTTCCTGTAAATTGAAATAACTTAAGGCAGAATTTCTTCAAATGTTGAGGTCGTTCAAACCTAAACAGAATGGACTGATAACATGCAGATATGTAATTATCAAACATGTAAAGAAAAACACAAGAAGTGAGAAGACTGCAGAAGGGGTTGTTTTACTAGTTAATAGTTTTAAACATTTGCCTCCTTCTCACTGCTGATGTCGGAGGCTCACAGCTGAACCAGGGCAGCCTGAACTCCCAGGAACGGTTGTAGGATGGCTGATGAGGCATAAATTTCTTGCCTATTAATAGTTTCCTGGCTGTTAGAAGCCTACAGACATTGGCAAGCAGATGTGATCTCGGGTTTTCCTTGACTCGGGGCAGGAACGTCTTGGGGGACCATGATGTGGGTCACACTTTATACTCTGTCTACAATAGGCAGACACAGTGAGACTGACTTTCTGTAGCTTATTAAACCCAGAATGTCCTGAGAAGGCACCCACTGAGGGCAAAAGGTCCCACAATGATGATAAATAACAGCTCATCCATAGAGACCCAATCAGGACATATGCAAAAGCCACAGGCTTCCCCAGAGGGAGGATATAGGCCTATCCAAAAACATCCTGCCTGCACCCTCTTCTGAGGGCTGGCGCCCGTGCATCCACCCACCCAGCCCCCTCACCCCAGCACCCGCCACAGCTCGGCCTCCTGGCACCTGAGGCCATGTTTTAGACCAAGTGACACAGATGTTTCCAGTAAAAGACAGGATGGGTCACTGCCAGCATACCTTGCAGCGGGATGTGAGGTTAGATCTCGGTTTGGGGATGGGCTGTGAGGAAGGGCCACTCCAATGTGAGAGCTGGGCTGGGAAGCGAAGGCAGGTGCCTCTCGTGTGTGGAGGTGCAGGTCCCAGGCCTGGGGGCTCAGATGAAGTGGATCCAGCTCTGTTCACACTCCTCCCGCCTCACGTGAGGCTGCAGTCACCGCCGAGGTAGTTGTCCCAGTACTGGTCGCCAGCCACCCTGCAGCGCAGCGCAAAGTGCAGGCGGAAGCTGAACGCCAGCAGGAAGGGCAGCACCTGGAAGCCGAAGGCGAAGACGTCCTAGGTGTCCTAGCGCTTGGGGGCTGCGCCACCTCGCCATCGCCTCGTCCACGCTGCACCAGTCCGAGAAGGTACTGTAGTTCACGGCCACCTGGTTCTGCAAGGCCATGCTGCACACGCGCACCGCCCCACTGACGCCCAGGTCTGAGCAAGTGACTCGCTCCAGGCACACGAGCTGGCGACTCAGGCGCTCGGGGCCGCGGGAAGTCGGGCACCAGGCACTGCAGGATGAACGCCAGGTCCTGGCTGCTGCAGCACAGGTCAGGGTTGATGGCGACCTGCGACAGCACGTGCAGCAGCAGGGACGGGTGGTCGCTGGCCTTGAACACGCTGACCTGCGCCAGCTCCGGGCCCAGCGCCTGGGGAGGCGCACGCGGTGCTGCCCGCTGCAGCCCGGCCGGCCCGCGGCTCCGCGGGCGCCCGCGCCCTTCCGGCGGCGCTCGGCGGGGCCGGGCCGCGAGTGCACCTGCCGCGGGACGACGGGCCACAAGCAGGGGCGCCGCAGCCGGCGGCGCGCGGCCGGGGACCTGAGGGGCCTGCAGGGCCGCGGCTCCAGGGCCCTGCCGCCGCCCAGGTCTGAGCGGCAGCGGAGGCTCCGCGGAGCGGGCTTCCGGGACCCCGGGCGGCGGGGACGGCCGCCGAGCCGTGGTCTCTGTATGTGGTCGGCCGGCCGTCGGGCGACGGCGAGGCGGAACCCAGGGGCAGCCCCCGGACCCCGCGTCCGCTCCCCCGGGCCCCCGGCCCTGCTCAGCAGCCCCCAGGGGGTGTCCGCCGGAGCCGCAGCCCGCAGGGAAGCCTGTGGGCCATGACGCCCGGCCCTCGGCCGCCTCCTCGCCCCTCCAGCCCTCGTCCAGCTCTTCCGCTTACAGCAGCGAAAAAACAGCTGGTTTGAAGAGGTGAATGCTTTCTCCTGTGGACACGTTTCAGGGCCACCCCGGGAGCGCAGGGTGGCGCCGGCTCTCCGCCTCCTCGGAGGGCCCCGGGGGAAGGCGGCCTCGGCCCAGCGCCCCTCCTGCCCCCCCCTCCCCGGGCCGCCCGTGTTACTTACAGGCCTGCAACTTGTTGGGAGCAACTTCCCCACTTTTGTTATTTTTTAGAAAACTGTATGGCAAATTTAATCTGGTATACCCCAATCAAAGAAAAAAATGGCTTTTAAATTCTAAATTATTTGAGATTTAAAAAATTGATATATAATGTATGTATATAGGAAACACGTAAAGAAACTAAAAGTATATACAATAATTTTAGAGTCCAAATGAAATGAGCATTTAAGGGAAATACTTTCTTCAACCTTTTCTCACACACCAGCTATAGACTCTCCTTAAGCTATTACCTGAAGAAGATGACAGACTGGGGTTAGTTCCTCAAGGGCCACCCAACTGGTATCAAGTTAGCGGACACTGAAGGCCAAACTGCTGCAAGAAGAATCAAGCAATTTTTAGGAAACAATAAAACTAAGTACAACCTGCAACCAAACGAACAGAAAAATAGCAGAAGCGGATGGAGTAGCTATTTATAATGTATCTGTAAGTTGTGATCAAATCAAAATACTCAGAGATATGAAATATTGTACAAAATTTACCAAAACCGTCCATGAATAGTCTAAATTTCCATGTCATCTCCCCCTCACATTTTTATTCTGGTATTAATGCAATTACATGTACCATTAAAAACACACTTGCAGAGTACACAGTGAACCATTAATTACCATTCTATTTGTGAAAAAGCCACTTAATTTTTAGACTGATTTATTATATGTTTCAGAATAACATCGGACAACTTCATAACACAGAAATGACAAAAGATTACTTAAACCAAATACGTTTTCTATATTTAGAGATACTATATAAGTGGTAAAACAAAAGTGATTTTTAAAAATTATGCTATTCTCTTAATACACTAGAAACGTTTTTATCTTACATACATTTTATTGAACATATTTGACATAAAAGATTTTGTAAATTTAAGGTGTACAACATGTTACTTTGATACATGTATATATTGTAATATTGTTTCCATTGTAGTGCTATTTATCCTGTTGCATAATTATAGTAAATGTTGTCAGCATTCACTATACTGTTCATTAGATCACTATAGCTTATTTACTACTTGTTGCAAGTTTCTACCCTTAAACAGCATCAATTTTACCCCCATCCTGTGGTAGCCACCATTTTACTCTATTTTTTATGACTATTTTCCACAGATAAGTGATAACAGTACTTGTCTTTCTGTGTCTGACTTACCTCACTTAGCATAATGTGCTCAAGGGTCACCCATGTCATTGCAAATGGCAGGATATCCTCCTTTCTCATGGCTAAGTAACCTTCCACTGTATATACATGCCACATCTCTTTATCCACTCACCCACTGACGGGCATTTAGGCTGTTTCCATATCTTGGCTCTTGTGAGTTAATACTGCAATAGACAGGGAGTGCATATATCTCTTCAAAACACTGTTTTCATTTCCTTTTGGTATATATCCACAAGGGGGATTGCTTGCTTCTACGGCAGATCTATTTTTAATGTTTTGAGGAACTTCATATTGTTCTTCATAGTGGTTGGACCAATTTACATTCCCACCAACAGTATCTGAGTTTCCCTTTTCACCCCATCCTCACCAGCGCCTGTTGTCTCTTGTCTTCTTGATGACAGTCATTCTGCAGGTGTGAGGTGACAGCTCATTGTGGTTTTGATTTGCATTTCCCTGGAGACGAATGATGTTGAACATCTTTTTGTGTGGCTGCTGGCCACTCTGATGTCCTCATTGGAAAAAATACTTAGTTCTTCTGCGTTACATACTTTTCTAATCTCAAATGTTTATGTATATGCATATATATGTGTATTTCATCTCAAGCTCATTTTTTGAGCTTAATGCAAAAATCGGCATATAGTAAATAAGCATTAAATTGAAAGTAATTAATTTTGCTTCATTAATAGCAGCATTAATATTATGCCATGCAAGCTGTTAAGTTTGGTAATTTCTCAAAATTACTTCAGCTCTAGAGTCAGTACACATTACTCACAACGAGACTATGACATGTTCAGTGTCACCCAGTGCAGCTGTGGGGCAGCACGACAGCTGGAGGGGTGATGGAAAGAACATTGTATCTGTCATTGGGGGACTGAGGTCCTGGACTCGGCTATTTCACCTACTAGTCATGTGGCCTTGTTTAAGTGACAACTACTTTGAATTTTAGTGTCTTTATTCTCAAAATTGGAGTCATAATGGTGCTGGTAGTGTTTTCATGGCATGTGATGTGCCAGGAACTGTGCTGTAGTTTCCCAGAAATCCTCTTTATGGCCTGCAGAGTTGTCAAGATCAAATGCTATGATGCCAAATGGAACACATGCCAATCAGAAAACATCCTGTTCTAGAACTTCGTGGCAGAGTTCCCACCTGGAGGCTATTTGTATTTAACAAGCCTATCAGGACTATTAGAACATTTTCCCAGCTGCAGATCTGTCTTCTCTTTGGAGCCTGTCACGGTAATGCCGATGGCTCCTTCTCTGAGACTTGCCTGCTCCGACAGGGCGGTGTGAGTGCAGACCTAGCGTGCAGGGACGCAGTATGATGAATGTCAGGTCAGAAGCAGGAGCTGGCCAATGGATTGCTTCTTCCTTCAAATGTTTTACTGGCTTTCAATGACACACACCTGAGTACATTGAACAATGCGTTCAGGATTATCTGATTCTACATGTAAAACCACTGTGATCATTGAAATACTTTCTTCAAAATAGAGCAAAATTTGCCATACACTAGCACGTGACCTTCAACCTGTATTTTCTTGGTAGTGAATTTGTGTAATATTTACTGTAATTCAGATATTTCTGAAACAACACACACATTTAATCCAGGTCTGTGGAGAGTCAATTACTCTTTGCTTTTGTGTTTTTGGCAGAATAAAATGTCTCACCCTTTGCTTTTATCACACACTTTGTTCCAGTTCCATCGTTTAAAAGTCCCCGTGAACATTCTATTCAACAAAAGCTTTCAGTAGAGAAGCAAATCATAGTATATTTTAGATATCATTTTTCTACAATGAAACAAAAATCAAAATATTTCACTCTGTTTCTGAGCGCATTGCCCTGCCTTCAGGATGCTGAGCGCCTAGAGATTGTCCCATGAGACTGTGCGGACTCGCACTCTCTCTCTCACATAAATATGTCATCTGGGTGACAGACCCTGGTAAGCAGAAGCGAGCGTTTCTCAGGTGCCAAGCTGGCCTTTCTGTAGGAAGCTTGAAAATATCATTTGCTTGTATCTCTTGAATAACATGATATGATTTTGTTTTTGTTTTTCTGTTGGTTTTAAAGCCCACTGTGTGGTGGGGTCCCAAGAAGCGATTCTGTGTGTTAGGGGGCTGCGGTCCCATTGGCTCTGTGACACAGTGTGACATTACAGGAAGATGCGTCTGTAAATCAGGCTTCATAGGGACATGATGCACCCTCAGCAGGCTGGAGCCCCGATATGGGGAGCAGCCCGAGAGCACAGCGGGGGGCTGGGGTCCCCCTGGAGGCGGGCTTTCAGCAGCTCCAGCGGATGCCCTCGGGGAGCCTGGTGGCTTGTGGCGCCCGTGACCTCAGCGGCGCTGCAGGGCTCCTGCCTCAGCATGTTGTGGTCTGTGTGCTGCTGCTGGCCCGCCCTGACAGCGCTTCACCAAATGATGGCTGCCATGTGTGCAAATTGCAAATGTGCAAACTGGGCAATTCCTGACAGCGGTCTTGCCTTTTAAAGACAGCTGTCAATGTGGTTTTAAAAGGTTCAGAAAAGTTTTAATTGATCACAGACTCATAGAAAACAAAGAGAAATTTGTTTGTAGGAACCTGTAATCTGAGAAGTGGAAGGAACCACAGGCTTTATTTGGAGCAAATATAGGGAACAAATGAATGAAAAAAGTGAGGGGAAATCTAGCATAGAAAGCGACTTGCCCAAGAGAATCCAGCCCATCAATCTGATATTTGGCTGATATTTCATCATAATTACGATTTTGTTACATTTTTGCACTGTAATTTTCCTTACATATACGACACACTGTAAATGTACAACATACATAAAGTAGAGTAGCATGTCTTCTATTACAAACCTTTGGTGCTCCTCCTTACAGGGCAGAACAAAACAAATGCTGGGAGGAAGGAAGTTAGGAAGAGAAAGGGAGGGAAATGGAGGGAGGAGGGAATAGGCCCAAGGCCAAATTGCAGAGCACCCAGGACACAGGACTTGCCAGTGTAGACTCAGAGCTTGTGGGAGAATTAAGAGTAGGGGATATATGGTAAGTCTATTCCTAGTCTTTGGAGGAATCTCTGTACTGTTTTCCACAGTGACTGCACCAAACTGCATTCCCACCAGCAGTGCAGGAGGGTTCCCTTTTCTCCACAGCCTCTCCAGCATTGGTCATTTGTGGACTTTTGAGTGATGGCCATTCTGACTGATGTGAGGTGATACCTCATTGCAGTTTTGATTTGCATTTCTCTGATAATAAGTGATATTGAGCATTTTTTCCATGTGCCTATTGATCATTTTTATGTCTTCCTTGGAGAATTGCTGTTCAGGTCTTCTGCCCATTTTTGGATTGGGTTGTTTGGTTTTTTTTCTTATTATGTCAGATGAGTTGCTTATATATTCTGGAGATCAAGCCTTTGTCGGTTTCATTGTTTGCAAAAATGTTCTCCCATTCCGTAGGTTGTCATTTTGTTTTACTTATGGTTTCCTTTGCTGTGCAGAAGCTTGTAAGTTTAATTAGGTCCCATTTGTTTATTCTTGCTTTTATTTCTATTGCTTGGGTGGACTGCCCTAGGAGAACATTTTGAGATGTATGTGAGATAATGTTTTGGCTATGTTTTCTTCTAGGAGGTTTATTGTATCTTGTCTTATGTTTAAGTCTTTGATCTATTTTGAATTTATTTTTGTGTATGGTGTAAGGGAGTGTTCTAGACTTACCATATGACCCAGTAACCCCATTCCTGTACATATATCCAGAAGGAACCCTACTTCAGAAAGACACCTGCATCCCAGTGTTCACAGCAGCACTATTTACAATAGCCAAGACATGGAAACAGCCTAAATGTCCATCAACAGATGCCTGGATAAAGAAGAGGTAGTATATTTATACAACGGAATACTATTCAGCCATAAAAACAACAACATAATGCCATTTGCAGCAACATGGATGTCTCTGGACAATGTCTTTCTAAGTGAAGTAAGCCAGAAAGAGAAAGAAAAATACCATGTGAGATCACTCATATGTGGAATCTAAAAAAAACACATAAATACAAAACAGAAACAAACTCATAGACTTAGAATACAAACTTGTGGTTGCCAAGGGGGTGGGGGGGTGGGAAGGGACAGACTGGGATTTCAAAATTTGTAGATACTGACAGACATATGCAGAATAGATAAACAAGATTATACTGTATAGCACAGGGAAATATATACAAGATCTTGTGGTAACTCACAGCGAAAAACAGATGTGACAATGAATATATGCATTTTCATGTATAATTGAAAAATTGTACTCTACACTGGAATTTGACACAACATTGTAAAATGATTATAACTCAATTAAAAAAATGTAAACAACAATAACCCCCCCAAACAAACAAAGAGGAGGGGATAAAAGAATGAGATGGAGAAGGAGGAGGAGAGTAAGAGGGGGAAGAAAAAGGAAAAGAAAGGCAGAAGGGGAAGGAGGAGGGGAGGAAGAGGGGAGGAGGCGGCAGAGCGGGAGGAGGAAGAGACCCAGGAGGCAGCTGCTGGCCGAGGAGGCAGCCCGGCCATGTTGTCTTGCACCTCCCCCCACCCCGTTCGTTCGCTGCTGCCCGGGCTCCAGAGTGAGCATAGTGTCGGGGGAGGAAGATGGCCCAGGGGCGCCGGCGCCAGTAATGAGGAGGTGCTGATGCGCCCCCACCACCCGCCTGCTCTGGGGGCCCCCTCCCCGCTCCCTGCCACACGCTCACAGGATGGCATCACAACCCAAGGCGGCACTATTCATTGAAGAGTCACCCCAGTAGCAGTGATCATAGACGTGAAAAAGTGCGAGACACCGCAGATCCTTCACCATCAGATAAAATATTGCAGAGATCTGATAGTCCTGAAAACAAATACAGTGACAGCACAGGTCGGAGTAAGGCCAAAAATGTGCATATTCAAAGTTAGAGAGAGGGATGGTGGGACCAGTTTACTCTCTAGAAGAAAATTCATGACCACCGTGCTCTTCATAGTTCAAATTCACATTCTTCTAATCCAAGCAATGATCCAAGCAAAGCTTCCAGTGCACCGTATGATTCTGCAGGTGACTGGTCTGAGCATATTAGCTCTTCTGGGAAAAAAATACTACTACACTTGTCAAACAGAAGTTTCACAACGGGAAAAACCAAAAGAGTGGCTTGAAAGAGAACAGAGACAAGAAGAAACAAACAAGATGGCAGTTAATAGCCTCCCAAAAGACAGGGATGACAGAAGAGAGGTGATGCCAGCAGCAGCCACCGGTGGGGTTGTCCATGGAAAATCTACATCAGCAGACAAACCTGTAGAAGATGGGCATCCTACTTGATTGCTTAGAAGAACATGTTAAGCTTCCCCCATTTGGTTTTAAATAGAAAGGAGGATTAAGCATAAGGAAGCTGTCAGTCACTGATTCAACCCTGCCCATTGGAGACTCTTACTGCAGAAGCTGCGGTCTGTCTTTCCGGGTTGGTTGCTGCAGGTTGTTGATCAGGGTAGAAGAGGTTCCTACCCTGCATGCTAAAACCTTCCTTCATCATCTTCAATCAGATACACTTAGTTGATAGAGAAATTGTGCACAGGGGTCACCCTGACACCTGACCTCATCCCAACCCAAATCCTATCATGTATCTCGTATCTCAGCCCCAGGGTGTCTGCCTCAGAGTTCTGGGTTGGCACGGTGTGACCGAGGCAGCAGAAGGGGAACTGGAGAGATTTTCAAGAGGCCTGCTGTCCCACTATGGATGGTAACAGGGAAGGTCAGACCCCCCACGGGATCCCCAGGCCAGTGCTGGCTGGTTCCCAGTCCTGAAAATGATGTGAAATTACCCAGGGACACCAGCAGTTCAGGGCACCTGGCCTGGGTTTCCCAGAGTGCCAGGAGATGCTCTGGGGCACCCAGGTGGACTTGACTATTCTGTGTGGGCTTTGGCTGCATGGACTGTAAAAGTGAAACTGGGAAAGTACTGCAAGGAAACATGGATGTACAATTTTTAGTCTATAATTTCAGAGTGGAGATTGTTCTAAAGCATTTTTAAAAAGCCCAGAAGTGCTAAAGGAAATGATTGATAAACTTGACTACATACATTTGAAGCAAACTTGATTTTTACATATACCACAAGCAAAGACAAATGACAGCAAATGGGTGTGGGGAAAATTTGTGCAAATATATGTGTAATAAGAATATTGATAACAGTATTACTTATTATAATAACAGGACATTTTGAAAGTATAGCCATTAAGAGAAACCAAGTAAATTCCAGTACGTCCACACAATGAAATAGTATCAATTTGTGTTTTGATTAATTTATATATTTCAAATGAGGTACTGACATGGAAATGTTGATGATGAACTATTAAATGAAAACAGAAAATTATAGAACTTCCAGTGGTATTTTTAAAGAAAACATTTATTTAACTTTAAAAAATCTTACATGGAAAGACAAAGGAATTAGAGTAGTCATAGCATTGTGGAAAACAAGACTACAGTCTTCTCTATATGCTGGTGTCAGGAGCCAGAAAAGAGAGTGTCTTCAGAAACAAGGGGGGGCCACATCTCCTGCTCTTCTGCCCCCTCTGACTGCAGTCCCCAGGCCGGCAGCTGGTGTCTCAGCCCCTTACCCTCTCTGCTCCACCAGAGACAACTGGGGGCAAGCTGGACCTCAATTCTGCAGGTCTGGGCTCTCTACATCCTCAACCTCTTCCCTCATCCTGGGAGCCCCTACCGATTCACTCAGCTGCCCCCACTGTCCAAGCCGGGGGCTGGTGGCCACAATTGACACAAGTGCAGCCCTTCTCTCCATGTCCCTGAGGCGCTTTCCGCAGGAAGGACATTCCCCTCGCACAGCAGGTACAAGCCAAGAGAGCAGCCATATCCGTGCACCTGGACCCATCGTACAAACCTTATGTGCACACAACTCCCAAAGTCACAAGGCCAACAAAGGCCACAGGCGCCTTGGCAGCCTCATGGCCACTGTTCTCATGAAACATGGAGACCCCCATAGCAAGCCCCGGGGTGGCAGGAAGAAGGGAGAAATCACACACACACACCCCTGCCCAGGGCTCACGGGCGCTCCTGCCAGGGCAGCAGGGGTGGGGGCAGAAAAGAGACCATCGTTGCCATTTTTGGATCCTGGTGTCCCCAGCTGGCTCAGACAGGTGCTGGTGGTTTTGTTGATGTTACTGGGTGCGGTGGGAGCTTGGAGCATCCCAGTCTGTCATGTTGCTGAGCAGTACCCTATCTTTTATTGTCCACTATATTGCTACTCACAGTGAAAATTCAGAAAATAACCATCTGCAGACATTGCATCCAATTTTCAAATTTGAGCAAATGTTAAGAACACAGAGGGAAACAGAATTACTGTGAACAAGTCTGAGAATGGAATATTATTTTCCTTTGAAGCTATCAAAATGTCTGAGTAGAGTCCATAAAAACATTAATATGTTTAAAATCAGGAAGAATAACTGAGTCCTCATTTCTCTCCCTTCCCTAACCCCCACTCTACCCCACGCCTGTGACTGGGCTCACCTGGCGAAGCGCTTGCCTCTCCACTGGTCCAGAAACTTGTCTCACTCATCTCTGTTGTGTCACCATGTGCCCCAGGCCACTGCAGTCACATGATGAACGAGGAGCCTAGCTCTCCAGTGAGCCCAGGGAGTGGATTTAAAAAAAGAAAGAAAGAAAAGCTGTCCCATCTGTTCTGTGAAGTCACCACCTTGTGGGGGCCGGAACAACTGCGTATAAACGTCAGTGAGGGCACTATTTTCACATCGGCTCCTGAGCTGCCGCGGGACTGACAGGGTGGTGGCTGTAACTGGCACTCATACGTCCTGGGTGCCATCAGAAGATTCAGGCCAAAAGGAAAATCTGACCATTTGGCAAAAGATGGACTAATTCCGGAGTAAGACAAGTCCCTTCTCACCTGTAGTTTCATCACCAGGAACTCAGCACCAGGGGGCCTCCTCTGTGTTCTCACGCAGGGTCGCTCTGAAAACAGAGCAGATGCAGCTGAGGAAAGAGAAAGAAGCCAGGAGAATCTAGGCTTTTATAATATTGCTAGTTACACCAGGTGTGAGTCCCCAGCCATTCACCTGTGACCCCCTCCCACCCAACCCACAGTCGCGCACAGACAGAAGAGCCCGCTTCTCTCCAGGGCGACAAGGCAGCAGTGGTGGCCACACTGCACATGAGCAATACAGCAGTGCCCCCACTTTAGAGAGAAAACTAATCAAGAAATACTCTCCGCAACACAGCTTCTCCTCGTGAGGGTAACTGTTCAGAGACAGGTGCGGTTCCTTTAGCTGATGCCTCCTTTCATCCTGCTACTGTCCTAAACGCCTCCCAAAGTAGCCCTGATGCCTTTGGCCGGAGGCTTCACTGTTTCAAGGACTGTCACCAGGTCTGCAGAGAATTTGCAGCAAGAGGATCCGTATTTTAAATGGATTTTAGCTGCAGTCTCTCAGACTGTGGGCTTCAGAGCAACACTGTGTAAGGAATGGTGTTTATGCTGATGCCTGATGTTCAAGGAAGATTTGAGGGGTCTAACGTGTTCATATTCTAACACCAAGTTAAAGAATACTTAGCTTGTATTCACTTATATGAAGTTCCCAAGAATGCAGGAAAGAAAAGGATACAACCAGAGAAATAAGAATGCACCAGGATAGATATGGTTCTTCAATTTCCCTATCAGATTAGGAGTAAACGGTGCAGGGTTTGAGGGAAAAAATATTTTCAGATCTTGTAACAGTGAGCTGAAGAATTTCCTCAGATTATCTGATTAAACTGTGTGGTAGGTGACTCCTTTTGTGAAAAGTGAGGGAAAAACAGATTACTTAAAAATCAAAAGATATGGAGATGATCTGAAATACTTCTGAGGTGTAGACTAATGATACAATTATAAGAGGGAACGCAGAGCCAGAGATGTGTGTAAGCCATTAGGATGTCTGCCACCCTGACGGGGGTAAGGACCTGGCTACATTCAGCTATGGGATAAGCAGGTATTTGGAGTAACCGGGGATTGGAGTCTTGATCAGCAGATGCAATGAAAGGTCAGAAGGACATGAAAAGCATTGCTCTTCATAACTATATGTTGAAATCAATTAATTAGATTAAACTTGGCATAAAAATAAAGATAGGTTGGCACATGTTTAAGGAAGGGGTCAAAACACTGGAGGTTCTCCTAGCATTTGGCGTCAGGGAAGAAAATGAGTAACTTTGAATGTCAAGGATTAATTACTTTTTAAAATTGTATGATACTCACTTCCTTATAAGTAAACTTGTGATAATATTTGCCTCATGAGAATCAGTAGTCAAAGCTTTCTTAGTTTCGACTCTGGGGAAAAAGCGTTCTCTCTTTATCTTTGGCCACTGTGCATTTACAGGTGGGTGGCTGGTCAGCCCCATGTGACGGTGTGCGGATGCACGATGACAGGTCTGAGAATCCTATGGAAGATTCAGGTCTCGTGGCTTTCTTCTCTGTCCTCAGATCTGCCTGCCTAGAGTGCAGACCATCTCTGTGAGAGAAAACGGGAGATTAGGGGGCTGCTGAGATGCTGACAGTGCCTCCCTGAGTGACCAGGGGTTTGCTCTTTCTCTTGAACTGCTAAGTGCTTGTGGTGGCCAGAAAGCTGTCTCCAACTGGGTGAGCCTTCTACGTGTACTCAGGAGGCATCCCAGGCTCGGAGCGCCAGTCCTGTCATCTCGTGCCTCTGCAGGATTGTCGATGGGTCAGGGACTGGTGCAGAAATCATATCCTTGCCCACACTTACACTAATGTGTTCCAGAAACCACGCGGACTGTATTTCCTTCACCTTGCCCACGGTCCTGATGGGAAAGCAAGTCACTTACTAATCACTCATCTGTGATGCAGGGAGCTTGGTCATGTACTGGACATAGGTGTGAGGGATGAATAAGAGCAGAAGTTCAAGGTCTAATAGGCGAGGCAGGTGTGCCAGCGGTGAGTGCAGTCAGTCCAGGGTTACAGGTGCTGGCATGAGTGCTGTGCAGAACTGAGGGACCAGAAGAAAGAGGAGAAGCACTTCTATATGTCTGGGCAGGAAGGGGTAGGAAAGAGTCAGTTTTGCATTTTTTTCTAATTTTAAGTTTTTTCTTAGATATATGATATAGATATGTGTTACAGGATATATGTAAGAAATTTTCAGTGAAAGAAAATCATACCCAGTGATTGATATATGGAGTGAATTGTTTAACAGAGCAGTAACAATAGTGTTCCTAAGATTACCTAGAAGCTGTGCTAAGCCCAGTGTTCTGACAGTAAATGGGTGTGAAACCATCTCTGTCTGCAAGTAAAATTCCAACAAGTCAGACCCAGTTAAACTTAAAAGCTTCTGCACAGCAAAGGAAACCATAAACAAAAAGAAAAGGCAACCTGGGAACTGGGAGAAAATTTTTGCAGATGATGCGATTGGTAAGGGATTATACAAATATACAAGCAGCCCATGTAGCTCAATATCAAAAACACAAACAACCCAATCAAAACTTGGGCAGGAGATCTAAATAGACATTTCTGCAAAGAAGACATACAGATGGCCAACAGGCACATGAAAAGATGCTCAACATCACTAATTATTCAAGAAATGCAAATCAAAACTATCATGAGGTACCACTTCACACCAGTCAGAATGGCCATCACTAAAAAGTCTACAAATAATAAATGCTGGAGAGAGTGTGGAGAAAAAGAAATTTTCCTACTCTGTTGGTAGGAATGGAAATTGGTGCAGCCAATATGGATAATAGTATGGAGTTTCGTTAAAAAAAGAGTTACCATATGATCCAGCAATCCCACTCTTGGGCATACATCCAGAGGAAACTCTAATTCAAAGAGATACATGCACCCCAGTGTTCACAGCAGCACTGTTTACGACAGCCAAGACATGAAAGCAGCCTAAATGTCCATCAACAGATGAATGGACAAAGAAAATGTGGTGTATATATACACACACACATATATACACACGCGCACGTGCACACACACACACACACAGGAATATTACTTAGGCATAAAAAGGAATGAAATAATGCCATTTACAGCAACATAGGTGGACCTGGAGATTATCATACTAAGTGAAGTAAATCAGACAGAGAAAGACAAACATCACATGATACCACTTATATGTGGAATCTAAAAGAATAACACAATCAAACTTATTTACAATACAGAGAGAGACTCACAGACATAGAAAATAAACATGGTTAAGGGGGGAGAAGAGGGAGGGAGGGATAAATTGGGAGTTTGGGTTTGGCAGATACAAACTATTATGTACAGAATAGATAAAAAACAAGGTCCTGCTCTATACCACAGGGAATTATATTTAATGATTTGTAGTAACCTGTAATGAAAAAGAATATATATGTCCAACTGAATCACTATGCTGTACATCAGAACTAATACAACACTGTACATCAGCTATACTTCAATAACATGTTTTAAAACTCTTTTCTGATATTTGATATATATGCAGATGACTTTAAAAGCTATATCAGGGGAGGGCATAGCTCAAGCATGCATGAGGTCCTGGATTCAACCCCCAGGACCTCCTCTAAAAACAAATCAATAGAATTCCTCCCCCTGTCCCCAACAAAATAAAATAATTAAATAATACAATACCAAATAAATAAAATATCTTGTAAAAAGCTATGTTAAAGTGTCCTGGCATAGTGTTCTTTCAGTGAAAGAATTTTTATACACGGTGAGTGATGTGCGTGGTGACTTGATCAGGAGCCCTGTGACACAGGTCTTTCTAAGGCTAGGTAGAAGCTTCACTAAGCTGATGTTTCTAGCACTGAAATGGATGTGAAAGCCTTTCCATCTGCATATAAACTCTTGGTCCCATATTAGATATATATACGTAGATGTTTTTTACAAGCTATTTTAAAGACATTTTCAGCAAGGTGTTCTTTCAGAGCAAGGCATTAGACAAAGGTGGTGATGCGTGTCGTCAGTCCACTAACAGACATGTAACACTAGTTTTCCAAAGGCCAGTTACCTGCTGTGCTAAGGATAGTTATCTGATAGCAAATGGGTGTGCAATGATGTCAATCTGCCTGCAACATCTTTATGAGGTTCCTGTATTAAATACATAGTTGTTCATTACAAGGTATATGTAAGAAAACGCTGGCTCAGTGTTCGTTCAACGAAAGGAAGGTACATCCAATAAACAAGCCACACAGTGAGCTCTTTATCAGGCCTGTAGGGCTAGTGTCGCTGTTCGACTGAGAAGCTGTGTCAGGCCCAGTGTTCTAACACTGAATGGGTGCTAAAGCCTTTTATCTGCAATTAAAGTCCTGTTCCCATATTAAATCTACATATGGATGTTTTTAACAAACAATTTGTTTAAAAAATTGGTACAGTGTCCTTTCAGAGAGAAAAATTATTAACCCAGTGTGTGATGAATGCAGTAAAAAATTTTAAAAGCCTATTATTTTATAATCTAAGGATAGAGAGAAGCCCTGTTAAGCCCTGTGTCCTTACAGCCAATGAGTTTCAAAGCCCTTCCACTGCATGTGAAGACTTGTAAATAAAGTGGTTACAAGGAGATGTCTGATATGAGCAATGTGAAAGCAATCTTTGGCACAGCGTCCATTCAGTGAAAGGGAGCTCTGTAGTGAGTGACACATGCAGGGAACATCTTAAGAGACCAGTAACACTAGTGTTCCACAGTTACATTAAAAGCTGCAAGAATCCCATGTTCTAAGAGCAAATATATGAAAGCTTTTTCATCTGCATGTAAAGTCTTAGTCACATATTAAATACCTAGAGAGGAAGAAATTATTTGCATGTTGTTAATTTAGTGAAAAGAAATAAAAAGTGAGTCATGCATGCAGTGAATTGTTTAACACAACAGTAAAACTGGAGATTTTAATGCTATTAATAAGCTTAAATAAGCCCAGTGCTCCAACAGCAAATGAACTGGAAAGTCTTTCTTTCTGCATAAAACCTTATTCCCCTGTTCTAAATATTATTTACACAATTGCCACAAGCTATATTACACAAATTTTTGGCCCAGTTTCTTTCAGTAAAAGGAAGTTATACACAGTGAGCGATACACGCTGTGAATATTTAACAGATCTATAACAAAGCAGGGTTTCACAAACTGCTTAGAAGCTACGCACTATTGTTTCTAGGGGAAAAAATGCATGTGAAAGACCTAGGTCTCCATGTTAAAAACTAGTTCCCATTCTAGAGATACACAAATTGGTTACAAGCTATATGAAAGTAATATTTGGCACAGTTTTGCAGCAAAAGCAAATTATACAAATTAAGTGAGGCATATAGTAAGTTAATTAAAGGAACTGTAAACCTACTGTTTTCAGGCTGCTCAGAAGCCTCTCTATACCCAGTGTTTTAATAGTTAGTGGATGTGGAAGTAACCCCACCTGCAAGCCAGTCCCGTCCATATATATCATACACACAGTTGTCACTAGCTACATTAAAGAAATCCTAGACAGAGCTCGTTCAGTGAGGGGAGCCCGGTTGGTGAGGCCCACAGTGACTAGTCCAACAGAGCCGCACAGTGTGCCTCAGACCGCCTGAAAGCTGAGTGCCGCCTAGTGCTGTAACGGTGAGTGGACGCAGAGGCCTTTCCCAGGGCATGTGAAGATTCATTCCCATATTGCTTGTTCACAGATGATGTCACAGGTGCCAGGCAGGCGTCACGCACACAGTGTTCTTTCAGACAATTGTTACACACACGGAGTTGTGAACGCAGAGAATAGTTTAAAAAGACTCACAGCAGGTATGATTCTCAGGCTTCTTCAAACATAGCTGTGCAAAGTGTTGTAATAGGCTCTAGACGAGAAGGTCTCTCACCCTGTATTCAAAGTCTAGACGCCACGGCCGACACACACAGCTGCTGTCACTAGCTGGATGAAAGAAATTCAGAGCGCAGCGCAAGGCAGCCGCGCCTGCTGAGCGCCGCGCGCAGGTGGCCGTGCAAGGACTCGGAGGGCTGGTGCTTCCCAGGCGGCTTAGAGAGCTGGTAGTGCTGATGCTCCAATGGCCAAAAGGTGAGAAAGCCTTTGTGCCTGCAAGTCAAATCTCGTTCCCATGTTAGACACGTTGCACTTGTTACTAGCTGTATGCGTGCAAGATGTATCAGACACAGTGTTGTTTCAGAAAAAGAAAGTTATAAACAGCGAGCAGCACTAGTGGTGACTAGTTCACCAGACCTGCAGAATTAGTGCTTCTCGGGCAGCAGGAAGCTGAGTCATACCCAGTGTTTTAAAGGTGAATGGATGTGAAAGCCTTTCCAGCTGACTGTAAAGATACAAGACGGAAACTTCAGCCATGTGTTCTTTGACAGGAATGTTGTTACACATAGTGAGTTACACGGGTACTGAATCACTTAACAGGACACGGAAGATTTCTTCTCAGGCTTCTTATAGCTTCGCTATACACAGCGCTGTAACAGGCAATGAGTGTGTTAATCTTTCACTATGAACGTCAGTCTTGCTCCTAGGCTACGTGTAGACAGCAGTTGTTGCTACCTATAGAAAATCAATTTTAGAAGGAGTGTTTTTTTAGTGAAAGGAAGTTATGACCTTCAGTGACGCATGCAGCCAAATGTGTAATTAACCTGTTGGAGGGGCATTTCTCAGGCTCCTTAGAAAATCTGCTGTACTTGATGTTCCAACAGCCAACAGATGAGTAAGCCTCTAAGTCTGCAGGCTAAATCTTGTTCCTATATATATATATTTCTTACATATGTAAATTTCTTACATATGTAAATTTATATATATATATATAAATTTACATATGTAAGAAATTTATAAATTTATATGGAAGAAATTTAGGCAGAGTTCTTAAATTTTTTTTTCTTTTTTCTTGTAGGGGAGGTAGTTAGGCTTATTCATTTATTTAATGGACGTACTGGGGATTGAACCCAGGACCTCTGCATGCTAGGCATGCACTCTCCTACTGAGCTATACCCTCCCCTAAGCAGAGTTCTTTCAGAGAAAGGAAGTTACAAGCAGTGAGTGAAATCAGTGGTGAACAGTTTAATGAACACATAGAATTTGTGCTTCTCAGGCTGCTTAGATGCTTCCATATAGTGTTCTAATAGACCCACAGGGGAGAAAGTCTCCATCTACATGTAACACTTGTTTCCATAGTAGATAATTATAGCTGCTATTTTTAGCTCTATGAAAGAAATGTCAGCACAGCGAAAGGAAATCACACACAGTGAGGAACATCTGTAGTGAATAACGAAACAACCTTGTGAAACTAGCGTTTCTCTGTCTCCTTGCATCAGAGTCATAAGCAGGATTTTAGAAGGGAGTGGTGCACAAGCCTTTCCAAGTGCACGTAAAGGCTTGTTCCCACATTACTTCAACATACATGCTGTCAGCATCGGTAGGGTAGGTGTCAGCTGTGATGTTCCTTCAAAGAAATGTTAGGGCATGAAGTTCATGTCTGACCAACACAAACAACCAAAGGGCAGGTCATTTATTAGAGAGAAAACCAGAGGAGGGGAAACGTCATGACACAGGATGAAGATGTCTTCCCTATGTAACAACACGAGACAGAAGGGCCCTTGTTACACCACAGAGGCTCTCGGGCATCTAAAATCTGTGGCCATTTCTGATAGACTGAATTATTTAAATTCAGTAAAGTGTGAAAAAAAAACCTCATCTGTTCCTTCTCTAACTGTCTCTCTTTTTTAATTCTTTGAAGTTCCAGTATGCCTGCTCGTGATTCACTCGGAACAGATAATGATCATCAAACCAACAAACACCTACACAGCACTTACCATGAGCTTGGCCGCAGGATGGATCCTATGAGAGATAAAAACATAAGCAAGGTAGAGTCCCTGGCCTTGGAGAGCTTAAGCTTACATTCTAGTAAAGAGTTTGCCTAGAAAACAGAAATAATGATGGTGTAAATTAGATGGGTCAGTGCCCAAGGAGAGATGAGAAGTGTTATAAGAACGCTCAGAATGAAAAGTTTCATTTAGATTTTCCAGAGTCTTAGGAAATGGGTAAGATTTCATTCAGCAAGTTTAGGGTAATAGCAATAATTTCAAACGTGCATTTGTTCAAAAGCACGAAGGTCGTAAATGTGGAGCTTGGTCACACGACCGCTGGCTGCAGGATGGCTGAGAAGGGACAGGAGGGATAGTTTTGAGGACAGATTGTAAATAACAGAGAGGTTGCCCATGGGGATGGAGTTTTACTTTGTGTTTTGATTTTGGTTTTGTTGTTGCTGCTGCTTAGCTGCTACCTGTTTCCCGTATCCATTTGCCTTATTCTGACAATAGCATCTGATTTTTCCTTTAGGAACCTCTCCTCCCCGCCAACAATCAGTCACTGCTCCAGTCAGGCTAAGAGAGCAGAAAGTGGCAAAGGAGAGGTTAGGAGCGAGCCTCACTGTCCTCCAGCATCTAAGAGCTACTTGCAAGGAGGTGACCCGTAAAGGGGACGGAGCAGATGTGGCGAAAGATGGGGGAGCAGTATCAGGAGAGTCTGTACCCTGGTGGCCAAAGCTGGGCAGCATTTCTAGAAGTGAATGGTCAACAGTCCCCGTGTGTGAGAGGCCAAGTACGCAGTGACTGAAAAATACTCATTGGATGTGCGGACAGGACAGTCACTGATGATGTAAGAGAAGAGAGTGAGGTGTTTCTACAGAGGATCGAAGTGGGTTGGCAAGTGAGTAGAAGGCGAGGACAGGGAGACTGCCAGGGTGGACAGTTCTCTCTAATCTTCCAGGTCATTTAGCTGTGAAAGAAAGAGAACCCATCAGGCAGGGACTCAGAGGGATGTGGGCGCTTGTTTGTTTTTCATTGGATGTACTTAGGAATGATTAAAATCAGACGGGGAGAATCTGATGGAGGGAAAGGGTGAAGATACTTGACAAAGTAGGAATAATCAATGGTGTGAGGTTCCTGAAGGTGGGAGGGGGCGTGATCTTGAGCAGAGGTCGGCAAGCCCTCCAACAGGAGGGGGACGACAAAGAGATGCAGGTGAAGACAGAGCAGCATATTGGGTACCAAGAAAAAGCGGGCATTCTCAGGCAATGGCACAGACTTGCTCTCTACAGCTGGAGATGCGAGAGGGATGTGGGATCAGGGGCCACGGTGGATTTGAGGTAAAAGGGGGAAATAAGGTTGGAGGAGAAGAATGAGCTGCTACCAGTGCTTCCAAAGGCTGATTTTTTTAAAATACAAGTTTTGATGGGCACATTGACGTGGCACACCCACCAAAGCAGGTAAAGGGAAGAAACATATCTGAGGACGCTTAAAAGAGTTTCTCCCACTCTTGAAGAGTATACATGCTGCCTGGGCCAGCACAACTCCCTCTGGAATGCAGGTTAAGTAAATTGCAAGTAAAATCATACCCTTAACCCTTCAGCTTTAGACAATGTTCAGAGATCTGGGTAAACACAAGTTTTCAATGACAAACCTGAAAATGAGTTTTGAAACCAACAACTAAAGTCAGTATTGCCCATTGGTTAATACCCTCATCGAGTGAGAAACGTTACATAAACTGCAGCTTCTGATCACCGCACCAGACATTCCAATTTAATCGGCAGAAGGATAGGTGGATTGCTTGAATAAAGAAAGAATTAAAATAATGGCTTTGTCTTTGGTGCTTGGTTATAAAAGCCTTACTCAATCTCAGAAATTTTAAAGGTATCATGAACAACAATCTGCTAACATAAATCAGAGCATATACCTTGCAAAGCAGCCTCACTGATGTCTACTATCTGGCTGTGACTGATTTATCGGCTTGCCCCAAATACATCTAAGTGCCAACCCAGATTGTACACTGAAAGAAGGCTGGGTTCTAAAAATGGGGGAAAAATTTTTTTAAGCCAATGCATTCATGTTTCAGAATTTTAAATTACTCATCATAACCATATTCACCATCTGGAATAAAAGTGATCATTACGTAACAGTATCATAGTAGCCAGAGTCACAGGGGAGATGGCCAAGTGTTCTGCAGGAGTCCTGAGAAGGAAGCTCCTGGGATACGATTTTCAAGGCTGCTTTGTTCACTTGATGTTCAGTAAAGGCCAAGAAAGAGATCTATCGAGAGTGCCAAGCTCCTATTTATCTTGCTTCACCTCAACTTCTCACCAAGTCAATCATTTTATCTCTATTTTAAAAAAGAACCTGTCAATGATTATGTGCTAGTTTTAAATGTGCTGACTTTTCTCTTTTTTTGAGATTCTTTAATCCATTTTCTCATTCACAATATATCATCATCTGTCAAAACCCAGTTTAAAATGCCACCTCCTCAGTGAAGCCTTCCCTAACTCCAGTTACTAAGTTAACCCCAGCCTCCCCCATCAATGCCACTGGGTAGAGTTAGGCACCTCCCTCTGCCTTTAGACCTTCTTGTGTCCCTGGCACTGAAACTGGCATCTCAATAAGCGGAGGCTATCAAAAGTCACGAGATTACACGTAGGCACTAAGACGACTATAACATGACATCACGAGCAGTTCTTTAACACTATCCGTGTTACCATCATGTCCCCATCAGACACACAAACTGTAAGCTGCTACCCGCCACCCGTCTTGTTGTGGACTCATCCTCGCACAATTCTGTTTGTATGACCCCGTACTCTCATACCTGCACCCATGTTTGTCTCTGTCCCCAGAATTTACATCTCTGCATCAGAAGGGGAGAAGTCAGTATTCTCATAGGTGCTTATTGCTACTCTCAGACTAGTCTCTTGCAGTTTTATCCACAAAATCCTCTTCCCCTGAGGTTCATGCTTCTTTCTCCCTGTGGGTGTCCATTTCAATTACCTGTTTCAAGACATGACCCAAAAGTCACCCAATTTGCCCTCTTCCTTTCATCTCTTATATGATTGCAGGCAACTTCAACAATGGTGTGGAAGCATAAATAACAGTGACAACCTAGCTAGTATTCCTGAGCCCCTTCTAGGTGCTGAGCACTGTGGGTATGTGTCCATGAATTGGCCTGTTTACCCCTCCCACCAATCCCAGCAGGTATGTGCTACCAGGTGGCCACTTTACAGGTGAGAGAATGGAGGCTTCCACCCCTGTTGGATGCTTGGCTGAGATCACACAGCTGGTACATAGCAGAGCTGTGAATGATGCCTGGGAGCCTGACCACCAAACTGCACTTTAAACCACCCCCTACACTGTCTCAGCCTGGCCCCACAGCTCCTTGGCTTCCCCCCAGTGGTGGCCTCCACCTGCATGACCACAAGTTTCCACTGCAAACCCAGGAGTCTGTGGACACCGGGAATGGCTCCACATCAGAAACTTTCATATTCCAAACCGCAGGACAAATGATCATTCCCCACCTCCTACCATCACTTCCTCTACCCTCCATCCTGGGAGCTCCAGTCCTTCTAACCACTCCCTACTTACCTCCCTTACTTCTACCTTCTGGACTATTAATAACCAGCTAGCCAGCGCTTTAACTAGCTAACTCCCTGTCCACCAGCCTTACCTGCTCCCCAAACTTCTAATGTCATTCTAACCACTTGCCTTTCCCATCATCCTGTATCTAGTCCTCAGACCACCTCACCACTCAGCAGCATCTGATTGGGATGCTGTCCTGTTTCCTTACGTGTTTGGGATTGGGTTCCCCTCAGTTTTCTATATTTCCCCTTCTCTCTTTCTAAGAATCCTTATTCAGCTCTGCCGCCCATTCTTTTTGCTTTTTTTTGTATATTTATTTATTTTATTGCAGTATAGTCAGTTTACACTGCTGTGTCAGTTTTTCATTCCAAGTGAAGTAAGCCAGAAAGAGAGAAAAATACCACGTATCACTTATATGTGGAATCTTAAAAAAAAAAGACCAATGAACTTATTTATAAAACAGAAACAGACTCACAGACATAGAAAACAAACTTCTGGTTACCATGGCGGGGAAGGGAGTGGGAAGGGATAAATTGGGAGTTTGAGATTTACAGATACTAATATATATGAAATAGATAAAGAACAAGTTCATGCTGTATAGCACAGGGAACTATATTCAATACCTTGTAATCACCTATGGTGAAAAAGAATATGAAAATGAATATATGTATTTCACGTATGACTGAAGCGTTATGCAGCACATCAGAAATTGACGCAACATAGTAAACTGACCATACTTCAGTAAAAAAATGTATATACCATGTCAAGTAAGCCAGAAAGAAGAAGAAAAATACCATATGATATTACTTATATGTGACATCTTAAAAAAAATGAACTTATTTACCAAACAGAAACAGACTCAAGACATAGGAAACAAACCTGTAATTACCGGGGGCGGGAGGCAGTCAGCAGGGATAAACTGGGAGCTCGAGGCTTGCTTCTCCTCCCTGTTATGACCGCTGCCACTCTGAGTCTTTCACCCATCTCTTCGTCCACACACACAAGGGTTAGTTACTCTGGGATGGAGACTGAGAAGACCTGCCAGGTCGTGTAGTCTGCACACTTTCTGTTTTGCTAGGTCACAGCGAAGAGTGAAGCACGGATGATGTGCACTTTCCCAGCTGCCACATTGTTGCGAGGGGGCAAGAGTGGAGCCGACTGTGGACTCTGCAACCAGTGCACCTTCAAACCCTGGCTCTGCACCTTCTCTGCTGGGTCATTTTGCAAAACTTAAGCACTCTGTGGCACCATTTCCTCATCTGTTAAACGGAGATCATTAGAGAACATACCTTATAGGTTTGTCGAAAGAATTAACTACACTACTGCTTACAAGGCGTGTGAAAAACATGGCCTTCCTACCCAAATGTTAGATGGTTTTTATCACTTTAATTTAGTGGGAATAAAGGAGTATCTTCCTTGTGGTTTTCATTTCTCAAAATGACTCCTCACATCTTTTGCCATTTTTCTACTCCATTCGTTCATCTTTCTCCTACTGATTCACTGAAAGTCTCCATGTAGCATTTTGGACTCATCAGTTATCTGTGTGGCAAGTATCTGTTCCCAGTTTATGGCTTGTCTTGTTCACTCTCTTTATGATGTATACCATACAGATGTTTTCTCGGGGAGACGTGAATTTTCAAAAAAGATCCCCCCAACACAGAAAAGTCAAGGGCCAACCTCCAGGGAACAATGGGCAAACCCTCCCCTTGGCTTTTTACTAAATCAAGCTGGCCTAAATATCCCATGACGTTCTTAAGTCAAAGTAAATCTATAACTGATACTCATCCATAATAAGACACTCAGGGATGCATGGAAAAATCAAGCACAATTCCTGCCTTCATCAGGTTTCACAACCCACTGTGATGAAATCGTAAACACACGGGAAGACACCTAAAATCGCAAGGGAGTAATATCCTTTCAGATAGGATGCACCACTGAGCATTTCATCATAATTCATTCCTAGATTCAGGGAATGCATTTCATAAGTCACATCTACAAAGAAAGCAAAAGGGTGAAAAACTTGTTTCCTGCCCTGGAATGGCTCAGGCTAGCATCCAAATGATGAAAGAGCAGACTTCTGCAGTTGAATCAGTGGTCCACGGATGGGAACGCTGTCGTCGGGTCAGTGCCTGTGAGGATGCTCAGGCTGCAGCCAGACCCCTGTGCCCCTCCAGTCCTGACCATTCATCTATGGTTTCAAACACATCCTGCATACTGGGCAACTCCTGGCCTTTAAAAAATCCCATTAACTCAGTTCTTGTGAACATTATGGTTTCTTCATGAGAGTTACTTGAGTTGTTCAAGGACTTTCCCATATATGTCATCAGTGATTAATGCCAGTTGGTTTTCATTATTTTCATTCTTAATCATTTTGTGGTCCAAATATGGCCTCCATGGACCTGAAATATTTAAAGTCTATGGTGTCTGTTTCAATCCATCCAACTTCGGTCCTTAATTCAATGTCACTTATCAAAGAACAAGATATATTTTAAAACACAGTTTTTCTCTGCATGTGAAAAAGATCACAATTTGAATAAGCAAAACTTGTTCTGGAGGTCTTATAATAATTGTTAGAAGCCAAAAGACCAGTTGGCAGAGCAAGTACTTAAATTCTTTTTTTTAATTTAATTTTATATTTTTAAGATTTTTTGGGGGGTGGGTAGTAATTAGGTTTATTTATTTACTTATTCATTTTGATGGAGGTCCTGGGGATTGAACCCAGGACCTCATGCATGCTATGTATGCACTCTATCACTGAGCTATTTCCCTCCCTCTAACTTCTGATTTACTATTTCAATTCAGTAAATGTTCTCATTCATAATAATAATAGGTAACATTAAATCAGTGTCTTTGTGTGGGGCACTGAGAAAACCACTTCATACAAATTATTTCACTTTAGCAGTAGCCCTGCCTGGTAGGGATTGTTAGCACTCCCACTGTTCAGAATCTCTCTGAATTAGGGTTTATCTATTCAAGTCAATAAACATTTCTTGTGCACCTGTTATGTGTGAAGTAGGTCAAGGCATTTGGGAGGCTCTAAAGATGACAACACAAGAGATTATGCTACAAGATTGTAGAAGACCTGAGGAATCGGAGGAGAAACACAATTGCTTTGGGAGCTCAAAGACAGGAGTGACCATATCTCTGAAGGGATCTGGAAAGACTTCACTGAGCAGATGTTAGCACATTATGGCTTCCAAACCAGGGAAACCCCACATTATATATATGTACTTTAGATATATTCAATTATATAGAGTTGAAGTATAGTCAGCTCACAATGCTGTGCCACATTATGGCTTTAAAAGCAAGGAAGTCCTCTCCCTCCTTCCCTCCCCACAGGCAGGCGACACAGCAGGGCCCACAGCCCTCCATCCGGGTTCCTGCACGGGACTTCTAATCTCTATCACTCAGCCTAGATGCTCTTGTGGACTCTGATTTTGAGTCTCAATCCTGCTTGTTGGTAGTGTCACCCACTCGTGAATTGGTTCCTGGTCCTGACCCATTCTGACCTCAGCCTGTCCCACATACCCCAGAAAGATCTGTTAGGACCCAACAGATCACATCCGTGTAACCCTTTATATAAGGAAATACATGGAGATTTAAAGATGTATCATTATATCCCTGAAAGTAGGTAGGAAAAAATATAGATAGAAAAATACTTTGGATTGTAGCGGGAACATGCAAGGCACTTGGGGGCAGTAGCTTGGGCACTGAATGACACCCTGACTCCAACCCACTCATATTTTTTCCGTTTTGATTTTGTAGATAATCTGTAATAACATGCCATCAAAAAAAAACAAAAACCCAAAAACTTCCATGGGAATCAGCAGAATTTTCCAAGGTCCCATCCAAATCACTCTGTACGCATTCATAATCTGAGTAACAGAATTCCTTTTCTTCTCTCAATCACCATGCTTTGTTTTCTTTTTGTGGCCACCAGAAGCTACCAGTGAGAGAACCCAGAAGATATCATGCACAGAGAGCTAACTGGAATGGACTTTTGCTACTCCTTGGCTTGTTTCAAGCAGCCTGTCTCCGGCAAGACATTTCAGAGGTTGGGCAATGACTCAACCAGCCGTGTGTATGTCCTACGTAATTCCTTCAACCCCCTTCACAGCTTGCCTCCTCTGGGCGTGATCAACCCACAGGGAATTGAAACCACCGCAGACCCTTCATGGCGGTCTTAAGGGTCTGTACTGAAAACATTCTGTCCTTGTCATCACTTAGGGAGACATGTGGGCCAACGCAGACATGAGTGAACTCCAAGCAGAAAGGGCTTGAGAGCTAGTCTGCCGATAAATTGTCAGTCCTCGCCTAAGTCAATCCTTCGATTTCTTCTGTGCCAAGGGTGTGGGGAGTGCACTAAATAATCTCTGAAATACCCCTCAGGCTCAACATTTTCTGACCAGATTACTTTCCATTCCTGACATGGTGCTCTTCATCAGAGGGCAGCGGCCTCAGAAGTGGCAGGAGTTAGATTTCAAGTCCAAATCATTATTAAGAATTAGAATTTCTTTCTGTGAATCAAGATAAAGTCCACACCACCCCTCAACCTATCAGGGACAAATTGACTCTCTCCATGACTCCAACCCACTCATATTTTTGGCATGTTATTACAGATTATGAGTCAAACTCATAAAAATGTTATATATATGTGTGTGTGTATACATATGTATGTATGTATTGTGTGTGTGTGTGTGTGTGTGTGTGTGTTTATAATTTTTTAATGGAAGTACTGGGGATTGAACCCAGGACCTTGTACATGCTAACTAAGCATATACTCTACCACTGAACTATACCCAACTCCTCCCCAAACTCGTAAAAATTTTAAAGTTACCTTTAAAAGCTTTTTACATTTAAAACCCTGTCACTGTATCATTAAGCCATTCAAAAACTTAGGAAGAAAATGTGCTTACAAGGGAACAGATAAAGATGCCTGCAACAAGCCAGCCTCCACCCCTCCTTCCCATGGACCTCAGGTAGGGCCTTCCCTGACCCCCTCCCTGGGGCCCCAGCCTCACTCTGACTGTGTTTTCTGCTGTAGTCCTTACCAACATCTAACATAGGATATATTTTATTCATTTAACGTATTCTCTTTCTCCTCTCTATGAAAGCCGAGTTTTGCCTGTTTTATTCACTGCTGAATTTGTAGCACACAGAAAAGTACCTGGCATGTATGTTGAGTGTATAAATGAATATTATTTACCATTGTGATCTAATAATTGCCCTTTTTAAATTGAAGTACAATCCATTTACAATGTTGTGTTAGCTTCTGGTGTACAGCATAGTGATTCAGTTATACATATATATATTCTTTTTCAGATTCTTTTTCATTATAGGTTATTACAAGATATTGACTGTAGTTCCCTAGGCTGTACAGTAGGACCATGTTATTTATCTATTTTATATGTAGTAGTATCTAACAATTGCCACTTTTAATGGAGGGGCATATAGTAGGCCAAAAAAAAAAAAGTGGCCCCTTTCTTCCAGATGTTTCCAGCTCCAAATTATAAGAATGGCCCCATTCACCCCCTCTCCCCTCCAAAAACTAGAGAAATGAACACTGATCATGGGCGATTATGACACAGTCTGAAGTCTCTGACATAAATCAGGGGATATGGCCTCAAGATGATAAGAGAATCAGTTAAACACATCATTCCAGAGTGTGTTCAGTCTGGGCTTAAGTGACACACAGAGTGAGCACAGGTATCTTAAAGGCTTTTTCTGCTGGAGAAGCATCAGTCTGCATGCAGCTTCAGCTTTGCTTCTTAAACCCAAATTGTAATGAGTAATTATAATTATTATCCACAACAAAATATTACTCTGGTTCTGACCGACATTCTGGAGGAGAAGAAAACCAGAATCTCTTCTCCTAAATGATCCCCCAACTCCAGTGCCTTATGCAACCTGCAGGGGGCGAGCAGTGAGACCCTCACTCCAGAACAGGGTGGCCGTTCTCGCGTCATGTCCGCCAGTCTCATGCTCAGCCCTGGAGCCTCCCGCCAGCTCAAGGGCACTGCAGTGAGATACGTTCTGTAGTCCAGGCTTCGTACATCAAAGTCATTGCCCTATTTTCCCTCCCAAAAATCAGAACTGTCTTTTCAACTACTGATACACAGAGTTTTGTTTCGTTTTTCCCTCTCCCCTTGCTCAGCAAACACTGGTTGACCACTTCTTTCTAGGGAGCTCAGACCTGGAAACTCAAAGAAACCCTTGACCATCCAGCAACCCGCCTCCTCTCCCCACCGCCTCCCTCTATCCCGCCCCACCCACACTCATTTATTTAACAAAGTCTCCTTTATCCTTCTTTACAAAACCCCAGTACCTGTTGCTTCCTTGGCAATAGCAGGAGGTTGGTTCTCAGGTGGCCCCACTTTCCTGTTTACTCTCTGGAAGTCATGCTTTTTTTTCCCCAGCTTTTTTTTTGTTTTATTTTGTGTTTTTAATGGAGGCACTAGGGACTGACCCCAGGACCTTGTGCATGCTTAGCACTCTGCCACTGAGCTGTATCTACCTCCCCCAGAAGTCCTGCTTTCTTGTCTGTTTACCACCTCCAGGCTCTGTGGGCAGAATTCAGTGGCTTGCAGTTATGGGACTGGGGACCCTGTTTCCATGCTGGGCACCAGCCAGGGGCCACTCTCAGCAGCTGGAGGCTGCCCACGTGCCTGCAGTGTGGCCCTCTCCACCCCCAGGTCAATGAGAGACAATTCTATCCTTCTCGGGTTTCCTAGATTTGGTAAATGGCAACCCACTACAGTTGCTGGAGCCAAGAACTTGGCCATCTTTCTGTCTTTTTTTTGTTTGTGGTGGGAGGTAATTAGGTTTACTTATTTCTTTTAATGGAGGTGCTGGGGATTTACCCCAGGACCTCATGCATGCTAAGCGCGTGCTCTACCACTGTGCTACACTCTATCCCAGCCCTTTTATTTATTTTTTATTATCTTTCTTAACTCCTCCTTCCCCTCAATCCCCAGGTCTGTTCACTTCTATCTCCGTATGTGTGTCAAATGTATCCACCTAGAGCCCCCCATCCCAATGGTCACTATTCTAGTCCCAACTGCCATTATCTGTCACTTGATATTCTGCAACAGCTACTTAACTGCTCCTCTCACCTCCCTGCATCCTCCAAATCCAGTCTCCTTAGCACATCCAGAAGGTTTCTTTCTACCACAGATCTGATCTGACTTTTTAAATTGCTTTCCTAATTCCCTGTTTCCTCAGGGTAAAGATCAAATTCCTTAACCTTGTTTACAAGCGGTGCTCCTACTCTAAGCCCTGTTTCTCTCCCTGACTTCATCTCTTGCTCCTCCTCCCACCCCTTACCTCCAACCTACACTCAACACAGAGTAGAAAAAAATCCAGAGTCTCCCTCCTAAGGCATCTTCTAATTATTCACAAGCTTCCTCCCTGCCTCTCTGCTCCAGCCATTCACGACTTTTTCCTCGCGGATATAGAAAACAAACTATGGTTGCCAAAGGGGAAAGTGGATGGAGGGATAAATTAGGAATTTGGGGTTAACAGATACATACCACTACAAATAAAGCAAACAAAAAGGACCTACTGTGTAGTACACGGGACTATATTCAATTTCTTCTAGTAACACAGAAAGGAAAAGAACCTGAAAATGTATGTATGTATATGTCTAACTGAATTGCTTTGCTGTACACCTGAAACTGACACTGTAAATCAACTACATGCCAATAAAAAAAATTAAAATATAAACTAAAAAAGTTTTAATTAAAAAAAAGAACTACCTTTTGTTCACCCAACATGCAGTATATGCTGCCACCACCACCAAGCCTTTGGACCCCCAGTTTCATTTTCCTAGAACATTCTGTCCTGCCCATCAACTTTCTTAAATGTCAACTTAGAAATCACATCTTTAAGAAATCTTCCGTGACTTCCCCAAACTTTCAGTCCTACCAGGATGCTGTACTTGCTTCCCACATTACCCAGCATGCCCTGTTATCATTGCCTGTCTGTCTGTCACTCCATCAGATGATAATAAGCCGTTTTAGGTGGGAACCATATTTTGTCCTTTATTGTATCTCTTGTAATTAGAAGGTGACTAGCAAATACAGACCACTAATTTTTTTTTTTAAGTTAATGACCTTTCAAGCTGAGGTCAACTCTGAACAAGCCAACAAGTAGAGCTGTCAACTAACCACAGCCCTGGCAGCTAGGTAACAAGCAAGTCCCTTCCTGAAGTCAGATCACGGGTACCACACCAATGGAAGTATCCAAAGGTTGTGCCTTAGGTTCTGAAAACAATATCAAAAGATGGGCTCCAAAGATAGCTTGGAGATTGATGACATCATTGTACTAAGTATATTTCTCCCAACATAACTTTTTTTTTTAGTGGAGGTACTGGAGATTGAACTGGGGACCTTGTGCATGCTAAGCATGCGCTCTCCCACTAAGCTGTATCTACCCCACCTGCAACACAACTATTTTTGAAGAAACAGTATCCATTATTTGAACAGGCCAGTCCCTGAATATTTGGCTTTCCAAAATGTAGTCCTATTGCTTTAGCCTCGTTACTCCTACACATGCAGGACGTTGGTTTCTTTTTTCATTCTATTAACATAAATTGTTAGAATGTTTTGAATGGAACTTTCTGGCCCAATATTTGTTTTGTTTTTTGTTTTTTTTAAAAAACAACTTGTATAGGAATGGTAAAAGGGAAATTATTGTCAGAGTGTCACAGCATATTCTCATGCCAATGTCATCTAATTTGAATTCATGCAACCCAGACCCTGCAAAACATTGATCATTTAATGGTAGTTTGATAAGCTGAGTAGAATGTAAATTCCACTAGATAGAATGAGAAGAAAATGGTTTTTGCTTTTAGCATGTCACGGGTATAGCTAACTCTTAAGTTTTAAAATAAGGTTGAATAGAATCTAAACATCAATCTTGGCTAAATTTTCAGAAACCACAGGTAATGGAAGCAACTACAGAGTTTTCAGGAAAATCTCCTACAGGAGGCAAGTTGTTTCCTGAGACCTAGATGAGAAAATGCCATTTTACATAGCTTGTGTCAAAATACTATGACCACACACATGCGGTTTCACTAAACTTAATAATACATGGAGCAAAATAGTTCAAAGATTCCCAGAACTTTTTTCCCCAAACATTAAACATTTTGTGCTCCCCTTCCTAAATTATCCTTGTAATTGGTTCAACCTTTTCTTGAAATTTTAAATTCTTGGCTTTTCTACATACTGTATATACTCAAACCTTGCTTCTAAAAGGATCAAGTCCACATCTTCCCTCACAAGGAAAGGGTTCTGTGGGTCACCTGTAATGTCTGGAAGACAAAAATGATCCATGGGGGATGGGAAGAGTTGATTCTATCCCACGAGCATGGAGCTAATGGTGAGTGACACCAGGATGTAAAACTAGAATCTGGACTCCAGTTTCTGCAATGCAGTGAAGAAGAGACACTTCACTAGTAAAGGGTGAGAACGCTGTGACCACGAGCCTACCAGAAACAAGAAGAGGAGATGTTCATGAAATGGTGAGGTGTGTGCTAAGGACATTTAACATGAGATCGATCCTCTTTGTAGATGTTTAAGTGTCCAGTACAGCATGTTGTCTATAAGCACAGAACCATTCTGGCCTTAAAACACAAAGGATGTAAAAAAAAAAAAATCTGCCTTTTGAACCTGTGGTTGAAAACTGGGTCTTATTATCATCCAAAAATGTTTCCCCCCAAAAAGTCTGCTGTGTTGCTCCCAGCCCATGGTGATCCGGTGAGACTCTCTGCACTGTTCACACCTTTAGAAGTCAGAGCACATGCCTCAGACCGCTGAGTTCTCACTCTAGATTAGCACGCCACAGGTAGTTCTTTGCTTAGCGGTTAACTTCCTCTCAGAGCGGTGGTTCCTGGGTCAAGAGGGTGTTATTCACCCAGTTACCATTTACTGAGAGCCTACTAGGTGTCAAGCTCTCAAGAAAAAAATTATAGCCCTCCACCCCCCGCTGCCTTAGGAGTTTGGGATTAACATAGACACAGTACTATATATAAAACAGACAAATAGCAAGGCCCTACTGTACAGCACAGGGAACCATATTCAGTAGCTTGTAATAACCTATAACAGAAAAGAATCTGAAACAGAAAATATGTATGTATAACTGAATCACTATGCTGTACACCAGAAACTAACACAACATTGTAAATCAACTATACTTTAATTAAAAAAATTGTATCAACTCTCTAGGAGTTATTTATTTCTTCCAGGTGTCAGTTAAATATGTGTCTGTGTGATTGCTTGTCTGAAGTCTGGCTTCCACCTTACAGTGTAACTTTTTTGAGGCATCATGATCCAGCGGCTAACTCACAGGACTATGAAATCACATTGCCTGCAACCAAATCCAGGCTCTGCTGCTTACTTGCTGTGTGATCTTGGGCAAGTCACTCATCCTCTCTGCACCCCAGTTTCATCATCTGAAAAATACTCTAGATTGCTGTGTAACTGAAACAAAATAAGATCTATAAGCCCTGAGTATTTCTCTGTTTCTGCCCCACAGAAATGCTCAATAAATGGAAGATACTTAGGGGCATATCTCCTTTGCTTACCAGCTTTCCCTTGTGCCTGACACCCATAGGTGCTCAATGAGACACATGAGTTAATTTTCGTCACACAGCTGGACATACAGCAGGTATTGAAAGCATAGTTGAATTCCTTAATTCACTGAAAGAAAATTTGAACTATTCTGTTCTAGGCATAGGAAGTAAGGCAATCAAGAAAACAAGCAGAAATCCCCATTCTTGTGGACCTTAGAACAGAATGGAAGAAAGACAAAGCCAAAACACAATGCACATGGAAATGCAACACTAGGTTTACAGGTGACAAGTGCTAAAGGACAACACAGGAGAGACTAAGAGGGACTTGGGAGTGCAGAGAAGAGGTCTGCAAGTTTAAATCCTCCTTGACAAAGTTCCATCTGAGCAGACTTAAAAGAGGTGAAAGGGTGAGCCATACAATTATTAGGTGGGTGGGGCAAAGCCCATGCAAAGGGCCTGGGGCAGCAGCACACCCAGCCAAGGAACAGCAGAGGACCTGTGGGACTGGAGAAGAGTGAGCAAGAGGGGACAAGCAGCAGATGGGGGGACAGGGGGAAGAGGCAGAAACTTCATAGGGCCCTAGAGACCATCGTGAGGCTCTGGTTCTTCCTGAGTGAAACAGAAGCCTCATCCAACAGAATGACATTAGACTGCGACAGACATAGGTACATACTGAGATATTCAAGTCAATCTGGTTGTTTTCATGAGAAGTAAGACAAGGAGAGGAGACTAATTAGGCAACTGTCATAGTAAACCACGTGAGATAAAAATAGTATGACGATTCCTTAAAAAAACTGAAAATAGACCTGCCCTATGATCCAGCAATCCCACTCCTGGGCATATATCTGGAGGGAACTGTAGTTCAAAAACACACCTGCACCTCAATATTCACGGCAGCACTATTAACAACAGCCAAGATATGGGAGCATCTTCAGGGCCCAGCGACAGATGACTGCATTTCCACAATGGAATATTACTCAGCCATAAAAAATTGAAACAGTCACGGGCTGGCGCTAGCCCGCGGCGCACCGCGCGCGTCCCGCCCCTCGCCCCCGCTCCTCGCCGCCGGCTGGCGGCCTCGCTCCGTGGCGGCGGCGGCGGCGGAAGGCCGGCGGGTCCTCGCAGGCCCATGGCGGCTGCCGCGTTGCTGCCGGGCGCAGGCGGGCCTCCCGCGGGCGGCGGGGCCCCGGGCGGCTAGGCCAAGGCGCACCTCCAGGGCCGCCAGTTCCAGTGCCTGATGAAGCGCTCGGTGACCATCGTGGGCAGCTCGCCCCAGGGCGCGGTGGACGTGAGCATGGGCCCCTCGACTTCATCCCGCTGCGCCTCCCGGAGATCTTCACGCCCCCGGGAGGCAGCAGCCAGGGCGCGGCGGCCCCAGAGCCCGCGGGCACAGCCCGCCCGCCGCAGCGACTTCTCCCTGCTCTGCCTCCGCAGGAACGGTGTGTTCGCGGACAGCGTGTTCCAGAGGTGCCCGGGGCCGCCGCTGCAGCTGCCGCAGGTGTGTGTGGGGCTGGCGGCGGATGGGGGCTGCAGCCTGGCCGGCGGGCCTGGAAGCAGGACCTCCACCCCGACCTGGACTCTGACCCAGACCCCACGACCCTCGACTGCACCTAGACCCTGCCCCCAATGCGCGACCTGGCCAGAGACCCGCCCGGTCCCCGATCCCCACCCAGGACCAGGAGAACCCAGATCCAAGGCAGGCCCTGACCACCACCCAGACCCGCTGCCCCCGACCTACGTCTTACGGCCAGGACGCAGCCCCAGGTCCTCCCCACATGTGGGACATAGGACCCAGACTCGGAACTGCAGCCTGACCCTAAACCCAGGCCTTGTTCATCCAAGATCTACATCATGACCTCTGGCCTCAGCCTTCCTCCTAGGAGACCCCGACCCCAACCCTGTCACCCTGGCCAGATCCCACTCCAGACCCCCGCCTCCCGGCCTCACCCACCGGACCCATGACCAGAACGCAGACCACAAGCCCTGCCATGGATCCTCAGCCTCACCTTCCCGAAGCTGGAGGCTCAGGCAGCTGTGCACGTGGGCTGAGGGTTTCTGTGCTTCTCTGTGCATTCTGAGAGTTTGCATATATTTTTCATTACTAGCGTGTAGGTGGTACAGCGCAGAAGTGTTCAACTCTGGTTGGTGGAATGGCCCAAACCTAAAATCTGTATCTTCACTGATGGTGGGTTATGTGTTACTTTTTGTTCAGGGTATTTTCAGTAGCACATTGTTTCAACAGTCGTTTAAGCTGCAGGAACTTATCATACTTCTTGTTGCCTAAAAGTGGAAAACTCTTGAAGGTGATAAATTTTCAAATCTAAAAATTTGGGGAAAACTGGACACTTGCAACATAATTTTTGAAAGTCGCTTGATTATTTAGGAGTTCTTATAAAGTCATCTAGAGTTAATTAAGACAGCCTCATGCGGAACTGTCAGTCCTGCTACAAGGCGATTCGGCTGGTTCTCTGGTTTTGTGAAGTTGTTATTTACTCTGCTTGAAAAACAGACTTGCTCTCTAGGAAATGCTAATCATTCCTCAGGGACTCTCCAGATTATTCCAAATCGAACCTCTCTCCACGCACTGGAATTTTCGCCTGCTCCCAGCTGTCGGCGTGCAGACGGCAGCTGCTGCCTGTCGACACCGCAGCATGTTCGCTCGCGTCTGCTGCGTTGCTGCCCGCCTGGGCGCGTGCCGGCTGGGCCCCTAGGCCTTGATGAGAGCGTCTCAAGGGACGTTGCTTTTCAAACCCAAATGCAGCTTTGTGTGTATTTATACTGAAAAGTGCGTTAAATCGGTGGTAGGGACCTAACGGCTGCCTTTTAATTTGCTTTGTTGTTTACAAATAACTTGGCATTGCAACAAAGGGTATTATATTTTTGCTCTGGGAATTTTGAGGTTTTTAAAGAAAATTCTCTCATGATCATTCAACCAAAACTACTTGTGTTGACATGCCAAACATGGAAATAAATAAGTGGAGCTTTCTGCGAGGGAGCAGAATTGAGACTTTTCTGAGGGGTGGAGTGAGCCTTGTAGAAGTGATGAACAAGAGAGGCAGTGGGGCAGGGGCAGGGCCTCGGCCTTCAGCTCTAGGTGGCGCACAGGGCAGAGCCCGGGCTTCTTACGGGCCTGGAGACCTCTCCCCGCTCTAACAGATGGGAGTGGTTTTTTTCCATGGAATGGGGTTTTGGCATTTTTACAGTGTGAAATGAGTGAATAACTGTTAGGATTTTTAAGGCAAATGCGTTTTTATAAGGCATTATTTCTAAATTGTTGGTGTAGGATGGTAGTAGGTACATAATAGAAAAAACTGGACAGTTGGTGCTACCTAAAAGTAGATAAATTGTCTTAAAAATCTTTTTCTTGAAATTAAACTCAGTTTTATGTTACAAGTTCTTTTTAAGATTAAAAAATCTAATTGTATCAGTTAAAAAAAATAGGATGAAATGCCATTTGCAGCAACATGGATGGACCTGGAGATCATTGTACTAAGTGAAGTAAGCCAGAAATACAAAGAAAAATACCATATGATATCGTCTATATGTGTGATCAAAAAAAAAAAAAAGGACACAAATGAACTTATGTACAAAACAGAGACAGGCTCACAGACATAGAAAATGAACTTATGGTTACCAGAGGGGAAGGGGGGTGGGGAGGGATTAAATTGGGAATTTGGGATTAGCAGATACTAACTACTGTATATAAAGCAGATTGAACAACAAGGCCCTACTGTACAGCACAGGGAACTATACTCAATACCTTATAATGGCCTGTAATGAAAAAGAATATGAAAATGAATACATGTATGTATATACACATGTAACTGAATCACGATGCTGTACACCAGAAACTAGCACAACATTGTAAATTGACTACGCTTCAATTAAACAATAGCAACACAGATGAGAGACGGCGGCATGGTGGCTGTTGTCAGTGATCAGGTTCTGGACGTATTTTCAAGACAGAGTTATCAGGATGCCCTGACAGACTGATGTTGGTTATGAAAGAAAGTGGGAGTCAGTCAAGACTGTCTCCAAAGTTTCCAGCCAGAGCAACTGAAAAGATGAGGTTGTCACCCACCAGCGGAGGCTGGAAGCAGACACAGTGGGGGTCAGGGACCCAGAGAACAGTGTTGGACCCAGTGAGTTGGAGGGCTTAGACCTGCAAGTAGAGATGTGTTGGCATTTCAGAGTACAAGGGAGCATTCATGTGGGACTTATAAATGGGGAGGGAAGGATACATGATAAAAAAATAAAATCATGTAAATGTTACAGGATCTGAGCAAAATGCTCCCAGAGCTCAGCATAAGCAGCTCAGTGAAGGATGGGAGGGTCAAACGGGGTGAAGACAGAAGTGGGATTCCCAGACGAAGGCAGAGCACGGGGTCACGAAGGGCCAGAGAATAGTGAGGGCTTCCGGGGCTGAAAGGCCAGACAAGGGGCAGCGGGCAGGGGAGGGGACAGAAAGGAAGGTAGTAGCCAGACGATAAGGGATATGGAGACACCAACATTAATTTAAGACTCATGTTTCTGGGGGTCTCCTCTTTGCTTTATCCATCCTTGAAACTTTCGTTTGTTTGATGATCATTTAAAATGATGCTGAGGGCTTCTGGTTTCTGGTTCCATGTGTAAGGAGCCTGGAAGTCACCTGGATGGGAAAAAAAATAGTAAAAATCTGAATGGACTGAAAAATCAGCAACTCCTCTTGGGTCTGTAAGAGCAAGGAGGACAAAAACAAACCCCAGACCTTAAGATCAGAGAGCCAGGCAGGTGCATACAGGGAGGCTCGGCTTATGGGAGCAGAGGCTCATGGGGGATGAGAGGAGCTCACAGGCAGCTGGGCATGGGAACCCAAGCTGCAGGATGTCCTGAACTGTGGTTGGCAAATTGCTGGCAGCTGAGTGCAGGCCACTCTGAGAGTTAAAAAGTCCAGGGGGATCCAGTCATGGTGGTGGGAGTTGGGGGAAGCCATGAAATTGTGAGACTTACCTCCAGGGCCCAACCAGGTTCACCGGTAAATACGGGAGAAAAATCCCCTCTGGTCTCTGTTCTTCTTAACAAGGCCCACCCTCAGCAGAAACCACAGCCTAGCCTTGTGGGGGTCAGCAGAGCCTAACTGACCTGAGGAAGGCAGTGCAAACCTCAGCCCACCCTAGCCATCTTGTTTCCCCTAAGAGCAGAGAATAAAATTCAGAAGCACCTGAGAGGCTCACAGCCCAGAGGCACAGGCTCACTAAAACACTGACCCCTGATCGTAGGACTGTTTGACCCACTCATAGTATTAGCCCGACTGTACGCTTCCCCTCCCCCACACTTCACGCCACATTTCTCAAAGCCAATTTACAGCAATCGCTTTAATCTGGTATTTCACGACCAGCTGTCAAGAAAAAATTCCAAGGCATACTGAGAGGCTAAGAACACAATTTGAAGATACAGAACAAGCATCATACTTCTTTTTTCCTAGGATTTCCACGTGTCTGCTTACACTGACTATCTGTCCTTGCATGCTGGCTACTCGATCCACTAGCACCCTTTGAATATCAATCATGTTTTAAATTCCCAATCTGACAATCCAACATCCCTGCCATATCTGGTTCTGATGCTTGCTGTGTATCTTTTTTCAATGAGGCTTATTTATTTATTATGGAGGTACTAGAGATTGAACCCAGGACCTTGTGCACACTAAGCATGCACTCTACAACTGAGCTGTACCCTCTCCCCCTGATGTGTATCCTCAAATAGTGTTTTTTGCCTTTCAGCATGTCTTGGAACTTTTTCTTCATGGCATATTAAGTGAAGTAAGTCAGACAGAGAAAGACAACTATTATATGATATCACTTATATGTGGAATCTTAAAAAAATGGATATGAATTTTATTTACAAACCAGAAATAGACTCATGGACATAGAAAACAAACTATGGTTACCAAAGGGGAAAGGGGGGAAGAGAAAATTAGGAGTTTGGGATTAACAGATACACACTACTAGATATAAAATAGACTAACAACAGGTATAGCACAAGAACTGTATTCAGTTCAGTTTCTTATAATAAACTATAATGAAAAAGAATCTGAAAAAAAATCTAAATATGTATGTATATGTATAACTGAATCACTTTGCTGTACACCTGAAACTAATATTGGAAATCAGCTACACATAAATAAAAAATAAAATTTAAAAAAAATTACTAGGAAAAAACAAAAAAGTTCTACTCCTTAAAAGCATTGTAACAAATGAAGAGTGCCTTTGATGGGCTTCTTAGGACACAGCTGAGGAAAGGATCCCTGAAGCACAGGATGTATAAATAGAGATATTTGAAATCCCCAAAGTAAAGAGAACAGAGATTAGGAAAAAACAGAACAGAATATCAAAGGCCCATGGGACAACTACAGAAAGTGTAACGTGTGAGTGTTGGGACTACCAGAAGAGGAAAGAGAGAAAGAAACAGAAGAAACATTTGAGACACAGTAGCTGAGAATCTCCCCCAAATCAGACACCAATGTTAGACATCAAACCGCAGATGCAGGAAGCTCAGAGCACAACATGCAAGGTAAATGCCAAAAACCAAATCCAAAACAAAATGAAAAAGCCCACTATACCTTAACATATCATTTTCAAATCACAGAAAATCAAAGTTTTTTTAAAATCCTGAAAGAAGCCAAAAAGATAAAAACCCTTAACTACAGAGGAATTAAGGTAAGAATTACACCCAACTTCTCCTTAGAAACCTTGCAAGCAAGAAAAGTGGAGTGAAATATTTAGAGTTAAGAGAAAACCCCACCAATCTAGAATTCGGTTCCCTGTGAAACTGTCCTTCAAAATTGAAGAAAAAAGTCTTTCTCAAACAAAAACTAAAAGAATCTGTTGCCATTTGACTTGCCTTGCAAGGAATGTTTAAAACTTCTTAAGAAAAAAGGAGACTGGAGCAGAGGGCCAGGCAGGATGGATGCTGGCACCCGGAGACTGGGCTAGGGCCCACATGGCCAGGGTGCCAGCCTAGGGCAGGACTGCCTGGCCCTGACCCCAGGCTACCTGTGCTGCCCATGAAAAAACAGCTCCATGGCCCCCCATCTCGGGCACAGATGACATTCTCGGGGGAGTCAGCAGCTGGGGACACTGGGGAAGGATCCTGAGCCCAGTGCTGGGTCCAGGTCCTACAAAAGTGCTGAGTGGCTGCAGGAGGAGCTGGAGGCACTTGGAAGTGTGTCCCTGCTGCTGCTCAACTGCCAGGTGCACGAGCTGTTCGTACATCTAGATGGCCATCAACCTGGACATCACGGGCCTCATGCAGTGCCACCTGTGCAAGGGCAACCGCCCATCCGCTCCATCATCCCCAACCACGCCGACAAGAAGTGCATAGCTACCTGCTACCCCGCTGCAAGGTGGCCACCATGCTGCTCTACGCTGAGGCTGTGGCTGAGTGACAGCCAGAGCCCAGCGCTCTGGCCTCAGTGCTTGGCCTTCGCCGGCAAAAGCTGTGTGATGTCAGCTGCCAGCCTGCTACCTCCAAGGTGGTATCAACAAGTTGCAAGCAGAATTCTCAGAGCACTGAGACCAATGTGGACAGCTCGTCCCCGCCGAGCTGCTCGCTGCCCACCTCAGGGCTGGGCCTGGGGGCCTCCGCATCAACTTTCTGCTCTGACGGTTAGTCTGACCAACAGCTGCCCAGCAGTGCCGCCGAGTTGGACGGCAGCCCTGTGCCATCCAGCCCACCAGCCTTCCCCATCCAGATCCTTCCTACCTCTACCTCAATTATCTGATGTACCCTAGCAAGTAAAACAAAATATAAGCATGTAACACTGTCAAGCATTTTTCACTTGAAGTTTTGACTGAAATATTCTTTAGAACTGAAACATCAGATTGTCATTGGCTTCTTATGGTTAAACTTAGACAAGAATGACACTGACGTCTGATCAGTTTTTCCTCACTTTATAATGGGACAACTCTAAACCTGTACTAAATGCAGACAAATAAAAGTGATTTAAAAATAAACAACTGATATAAAGTTACTTGTATGCATATTATATAGCCTTTGTAAAACTGTAACAGAAACCTCAACCAAATAGAGTCAGGAGGCCAGCAGAGGGCGCTCTTTCAGCCTGTAACAATAGCTGAGCCCAATGGAAGAAGACAGACTCTTCCTGGGAAGAACTCACGACAATGAAGAGGCACAGACTCTTTGTTTACTACAGCCCTCCCAACTTCCTTTTCCTCTCTATAAAAAGCAGCTCCTTCCCTTGGCCTGCAGGGACTTGCACGTGGCTTGCCCTGGTTACAGATCCCAAACTGCGATTTTCCATTGATTCCCCAAAATATCGCTTCTTTGCTGGAGAAATGCCTGGCAGTTTGCTCCAGGTCAACAATTTCATTTAACTCTACCTGGTGTTGTCCAATATGATAGCTGCCAAACAGATGTTGCTACAGGGCCCTTGAAATGTAGCCAGTCTCAATAGAGGTGTGCTATAAGCATAAAATACATTCCAGATTTCAAAGACTTAGTATAAAAAGTTTTAAATTTCTCCTTAATAACTTTTATATTGATTTCATAATAAAATGATAACATTTTGCATATGTGATGAAATAAACTATATTATTACATTGATTTCACTGGGTTATTTTTACTTTTTAATGTCATCACTGGAAAATTTTAAATTACACATGTGACTTATATGTCTACTGAACAATGCTAGTCTAACTGTCCGAAAGGAAAAAAAGGATAAAATCCACCAAGAAAATACTCTTCTCTAAAAACAGGAATCAAAAGCACTAAACTTAGATATACAATGTAAATAAGGATACATGTATAGGATTTATGATAGATATTAAATATGACAGAAAGACAAGCAAAGAAAGGAAGTCTCTGCTGATAATTACAGTGGATCATATGATATAATGAGTATCACATTATGTTCATTCCAATTTAAGAAAACATCTACATTGGAAAATTATGCCAAATAAATAAAAATGAATGTAAAAATATAAGAATATTTTAATATAGCACACATAACCACAAGGTGGAATATCAATTTGTATAACAACCTGGATGATTTTATACCTTCTAAGCATCATTTTCATAGAAGACTAAATTGCCCTTCAAAGTTCATATATTATTTAATAGGAAGGGTTATCAACATTATTTAATGATGATTTTAATTTTCCTTTTTATATGTCACTCACAAAATGATAACTTTATTTATATTAAAAAGGCTGTTTTAGTGCATATGGGTTATATATAATGCTACATTAAAATGTTTTATATTAAAATATAGAGATACATTTTACATTAATGAAAGTGCATTTTACCCTAACATTAAAAAGCTATTTGGCCACTTATAAAATTACAATGCATTCCTCTAGTTATTCCACTAATCATAAAATTCATTTCCAAGTAATATTTAAAGTTCTGGAAATGGAGAGAGTGACTTAGAAGAAGCTTGCATTTTGCCTCACAGTCCTGTAAATATGGATGAAGGACCCACTGCAATTAAATCACCCAAGGTGAAGTTACATTTTGTGATTCTAAGACTGAACAGAAACACAACACGTTGAAAAGGAATCCACATGTATTGTCGCTTTGTCCTTGAACACCTGTAGAGAGTATAGTGGGTCATTAAAAGCAGGAGTGACTGTGCTGTAGTGATGCTTAATGGTGCTTAGTGCACCTGACTTATGGTGCCCTGGTTGAATCCATAGCCATAGAAGTGTTTCCTTTTACTATTAGCAGTACATTGTGTCATTACTCGTTCACCATTTATTCATTCATTCATTCACTCGTTCATTGAATGTATCTTTAGCTCCAGAAACTGTCTTTGTCCCTGAAACTATTAATATGGATGATAATTTAACTGTGTAAGCCAAGTTAGCCTGTTCCAATATATAAGTAAGTGTGTGCGTGTGTGTGTGTGTGCGCGCGTGCACTCATGCGCCTCAACTGCAGCAAAGTGTCGGAGTTGATGGAGTGGCTGAAGGTGCTTGAGGCCAAGGTGGCGGCGCTTACTGCCACTGAGCGGGCAATGCCCCCGACCCCAGCTGCCCCCGAGGACCCGCCCTACCCCGGGGCTCCCCAGCTGCCCAGGGCAGCCCTGGGGATGGAGGCTTCCAAGGGCTACTGGAGCCAGAGAGAATGTGAGGATCCTGCTGCTCCCTGGAGATGATCAAGTTGGTGCCCAGGGGCTGTTTTCTCAATAGTAGCTGGCCTGATGGGTGTGCAGTAGCATTTCAGTGTAGCTTTGATAGGCATTTCCCTAATGATTAGTGATGCTGAGCATCTTTCTTGGGCCTGTTGGCCATTTGTATATCTTCTTTGGAGAAATGTCTATTAAAATCCTTTGCCCACTTTTGAATTGGGTTGTTTTCCTACTATTTGATGTTTTCAGAACAGCCCTCCTGAAGCTCAGAGAATCACTTGATAGGTGATTTTTAGATTGTTTTACCCTTTTAACACACTGACACATTTCTTGGACTCCTTAGCCCACACATTCCCCTAAATACCTTTACCCTAATTCTGTAGATTCTTTCTTTTTGGAACTTCCATAAATGCTTGGTTGACTTTCCCATACTTAGTCCAACTAAACCTTATATCATTTTTGTACTGTCAGTGTGTGTTCACTTTGTTAAGTTTGTTATATTTATTGCATTTTTCTTTTTCAATTTATTGTTATGAACATTTAAGTGTAAACCCAAGGGGACTCTTTCAAGAAAGCATCAATAGAAAAATGGACCTTTGGATTAAAACAGAAGATATTTTAGGAAAATTAAGAAGTAAAGGAGGGAGGTGGTGATATTACTGGGAAAGTAAAGGAAGTAAAATTATTTCCTTCCATGAAACTGTCTTCTCTCCCATTTGTAAGAGGCTGTGACTGGGAGGGCCAGCTACATCAGAGTGGGCATGTGGAATAAAGAAGCCTGATGAGTGGTTTAGTCTTTACTGAAATGTATGTCTTTCACTACAGTGAGAAAAAGAATTTTTCAAAGAATGCAGATGAGGATTTGAGAGCAGAAAACTTAACCAGCATTTTTTTAAACAAATACTTATGGAGATCATATTCTAGAGTAGATAGACGAAAAATGTTTTATAAATGATAAATGCCATAAACAAATAGAAAATGGCAAGTTGTTTGCTTTGTGTAGGGGTGAGGGGACCAGGGCAGGGTCACAGCTATTTGTTAGGAAATAGCCCCTCATACGATGTCTCGTATTCAAGCCAATATACAAAAGAGGTGAAAGAGATTCTCACGGAGAAAGCCAAGATTGGAAAATGATGTATTAGACAGAAGAGTGAATTGTGAGGGAGAAGAGGAAAGGTCTGTCTAGAATGGAGTTGCTATAATCAATGATTGTGGAGGTGTGTGAAACATCTTTGAGAGACTCAGTGATGGCACAAATTGCATTGCAATTTTTTTCTATTACATTTGAATCTTGTTTCTTTTCAACATGGAGTCATATCTGAACTGACTACAACTTGGTCCAGCTGTATTTTGTCTAAGTACTAGGCGCTAAGTGTTTCAAAAAAATTTTGGCAAATATATCGCAGACTTCTGCACGTCTGCTGTAGTCCATAATCACCTGTCTTTTGCTTGTTTGATTTGTTTTGATTTGCTTGATTGTTAGAGCATAGTTTTATACTCATCTCAATTAAAATCCATCTTCGGAGACAAAAAGCATGTAACTTCAGCTGATCAGATTCCTTTGATTCTGGTCCCGTCATCCAAATTATTATCAACTAAAATTCTTTTTTTCATATTCTGTGCAAATTCAATGATATGAAATCTATCTTTTTCTCCCTAAAAAAATTAGGAAATTTTGAAAAGATCAAATTATATACATAGCCAGATGATATGTTTCCCTCAAAACTCACTTTCAGAGTGAAATGAAACTAACTCTCAGATCACCAGTAAACTACTTCAAATTATTATGAAATGTCATTCAGCTCAATTTTCCACGTTAATCACAAGAGGATTATGGAAACCTTTTCCAAATGAGTTATTAAATTTTGAATATGTTTTTGATGAGGAAAGCTTGAAAAAAATGTTCATACTGAATCCATGATGGCTCCCACTGAACAGTGATTCTTTTTGTTTTAGAAGTTCCAAAATTAATACATCTCCAAATATGTTCTAGCATCCAGTCCAAGTAAATGGCCTACATTTAAAGAAATAGATAGTGTATCAGTTTTTGCCTCTCCTGAATTTATATATCTTCCTTACTTTTCCAGGGCATAGTAAATTTACCTGGGTGATTTATCAGCTTCTTCTATAAGACTGCATCATAAAAACAGGATGGGATTTATCTAATATTTATTTGAAGCAGTTAAGAGCTAACTTAAAAAATTGCTCCCTTGTCTTAGGCAGCATTTCCCTATTCCCCTCACTAGTTTTGCCTGCGTTAGCCTGAAAATCACATTGACAGGAAATAGAAGGAAATATAAAATGGATGTGACATAAAATGAAAGGTTTAACATTAACATATATAAACAGAGTAAATCATTATTGATAAGAGTATAAACTGAGGTCACACAGATTTCAAGACTGTTCTGAAAGGACTGCTTTACTCTATGCTGCACCGTTCTGCCTGCGCTGCACCATAACACACTGTGGGGGGCAAAGTGAGAGATGCTCCATGCTGTGAAAAACAGCACGTCTCATTGCACGAAGCAGCACCTGACAAAATGTCTGATCAGAGAGGTTCCCTGTCTTGCTGGCAGAACAGAATTTATAAAGTTATTATTTTATTTCTATTCTGTGGAATAGCAATTATTTAAAGAGCTAACTTGTATGTATCATGTGCTGAAAAAGACTTTATGATTGATACCTAGATATCTAAGATAGCCATGGCCATCTACTATGCAGAACAAATATAATCCTAAACATTCTGATTAATGATCTCTTATGGAATTCATCATTCGATGCATCCAATAATAATTTTAATAATGAAAATTTGTGTTTTGAATGTTCTTCAACTGAGCACAAGCATTTTAAAATATCCACCTTTTTGTTGGAAAATCACTTGTACGTAAAGTAAAACACGTGTTTCCCCCAGAGCAGTCCTTGCCCCGGGCTTCTCACATAATTGCTATCTTCTTTCCAGCCACGCATCCCTGAAATTTTTTTTTTTTTTTTTTTGGCTTAGACCACACAAATTTATTGTCTCCCAGGTCTGGAGGCTGGAAGTCAGAGATCAAGATGGCAGTAAGGACTTGTTTCCTCCAAAGGCATTAGGGAAGGATCTGTTCCAGGCCTTGCTCCCACGTTCTGGTAGCTTCTGGGCTTGGAGCAGCTTAACTCCAATCTTCACATGTTGTTTTCCCCAAGTATGTCTGTGTCCGTATTTCCCCTTTTTAAAAGGACACCATTCATACTGGAAAAGGAGCCCACCCCACCCAGGATGGGTTGAGCTGAGACCCAGGTAAGGGCAGAGCTAGGAGAGGGTAAATTACATGCCCAAGCTCATAGGGTTAAGCCTCTTCCCCACACGGAACCCCTGGTGCCCATCACCCTGTCCCCCTCCCCAGGAGTTGATTTCTCTCTCCTGACCCTGGCCTGGCCACTTTCACCCTCCCCTGCCCTCAGCTCCATCCTGGGTTCTCCCCAGACACCCTCCTATGTTCTCCTAAGGATTTAGGGTTGTGGCTTCAACAGGTATTATCGAGGGCCTGTTATAGACATGGCATTGTGCTAGGTGCCCAGTTTCAGCAAAACCCCAAAGGGTCAAATTGGGCTCTGGTCTTTCATTCCAAAGACCTTTGCCCTTGGAAAAGGGGACATGACATCAGGGTCCGAAGAGGTGGAGAGGGCGTGTGAAAACCGAGCCACAGAATCTTAGTGCTGGATAGAACTCTAGAACACTTTTTTCCCAAACCCCGCTGGCTACGATGGGGAAACCCAGGCCCAGGGAGGGGAGGTAACGTGTTGGGTGGTGTCTGGTGGTAGAAGCTGGACATCTGGGGCTGTATTGGGACTGAAGGGACAGGTGGTGTGTGCTTCCCCAGGTCTGTGAGCTCAGTTCCCAAGGCTGGAGGGGCTGGTGTCTGTGGGTGGCCTCCAGGACTCTTGCGGGGAGAGGAAGCTAAAAGCAAGGTGGTGCGTGAATCTGGGGATTGTGGGAGTGGAGGGCGGCGCACCCGCCCCCGGCAACGCGTTGAGCGCCGGAGAAGGGGCTGCGGGACAGGTCGGATCCTGCGGGGCCCACGCGTGGGGGCCGGGCTGGCCGGGGCGGGGTGAGTCACCGCCCGCCCGCTCCCATTGTGCGGCGCGGCGGCGGCGGCGGCGGCGGCGGCGGCGGCGGCGGCGGCGGCGGCGGCGGCGGCGGCGGCGGCGGCGGCGGCGGCGGCGGCGGCCGCGCCAAGCGCGAGGAGGTGGAGCCGCGGCGCCGAGCGCGAGGGGGTGGAGCCGCGGGGTGTGGGCTCCGGCGCCCGCGTTCGCCCGGCGCCCCTGGCTCGCGGCGGCCGCGGGCGCCCCCCGGCCGTCCGGCCCTGCACAGTGACAGGCCCCTGAGCGAGCGCGGGAGGGAGATGAGGCGCGGCGGCCGGCCCGGCCCCTACACGCTCCGAGCCCCCGAGGTACCGCAGGGCGGTGCAGGGCGCGGCGGGCCAGGCCCGGGGATGTCCCAGGCGTGGCGGGACCTCGATGGGCGCACGAGAGGGCGGGGGATCCGGCTTCGGGGAGGGGGTGGGGCGGCCGCGCGACATTCCTGACCCCGCCCTCCTCCCCCAGAGCTCCCCACTAGGTCCCGTCAGCGCCCCCTTCTTCTCACCCGGGTCACGGATCCCTCAGTGAGTCAGAGCCTCCCAAACCGCCTCTCCGGCCATGGTCAGCAGTGTCCAGGCACTCCCTGAACTTGGAGTTCAACAGATAACACAGTTGAGGGGATAAGTAGAGTGGAGATGAAAAAGCTGGGCCCTGTAGTGCTACTTAAACTCCACAGTCATGTGAAGACAAAGTTCCAAACTGTCTTAGCCTACCTTTGATTTGTAAATGTTGTGTCTTCATGGGGCTAGAAGATTGACTGTTTTGAGTAACTTGGTGATATTTTGCACCAATTTTTTTTCAAAACTTAGTTGAGTCTCCTCTGGGAGGATGAGGTTGGCTAAAATCACTGTTTTTATTTTTTAATGCTTTATAGACATTGTCAGAAAACAAAGTTTCATATTTTGCAACCATTTTTTTCTTTCTGTTTTTGTCATCACTTTTTTTTAAAGGCAGGATTTATTTACAATTACTGTAAAACTTCCATCCCAATGAACTAAATCTTTTTAAACTGGTGAGTTTTACTTTCCTTAGTAAAAGAAAATAAATATTTAATTCCTTTTGAAATTTTCACTTTGTGATAAATAAATGTTAAATTAAAAAAAAGATTTCTGCTTAATCAGATACTTTTAGGTATAGACTTTTGCAGGTAAATGAAAAGGGAAATATTAGTCTAGGTACTTTTCCCAAAAAGTTCTTGAATGAAAACATTGTTAGCTTCCTCCTCATCCCATCTTAAAAAAGATCAAAGGGTTTTTGGAGCTAAGAATAATGCAACTCACATTTAGGCGAACTACCGGTCAGAGGGAGCTTGAAGTGTGTCTCTCTAGTCTGGAAAATGCTCAGTTGTGCATGTACCAAAGACAGTGATCTGCTTTCATTATACGGGCAGAAAAAATCACAGTGAGGAGATTAAAGTGTGATTATTAAAAAAAATTCTGCTTTTAACAGCATATTTTTATATATTTTTATGTAGTCATTTACAAATATATAAAGTTTGAGTAATGCGGTAATTTAACCCTCAAAGGGGATAAACACACAAACCTACATCTTTTACAAAGTTCCTTAGATCCATAAGTAACCTCATATTCCTTTCCCAAAGGGAATTTAATCATTAATCTGATGTCATTTAAAAACAAAAGTTTTTTTTATCGTATTAAACATTTATTATATATAATTCAGAAATTACCGATACATAAAAAGAGGTAAAAATATCCCATAAAATCCTAATTTCACAATCCAGAGGGAAATAACATTAATACTATAGTATAGTTTTTGAGATTTTTCTCATTATCATTATATAATGTATACTCTCTTTTTAAAGAAAATTGTTCTTTTTAACTTACAATTTTATATAAAATCTATCATGAATATTGTTTGCTGTCGTCAGAGAGTATCTTACGATTTTAATTGCAGAATTTTAGTGTATTTTATAAATCAGCTTTAACTAACCATTTAGCTGTATTTAAACTTTTGAATACAATTTTTTATCTATGAATTAAATCCACAAGGTGATGTTATAGGGAATTGATTTTAAAAAAAGTGAAGCTGTTTTATTTTAATAAATACTGTTGTTTCTAGCTTTTTCATAAACATAGTAGTTGATTTAACAAATATTTTAAAAAGGGACCCAATCTTACAAGCATTTAGGAAATTTACTTCTCAGTATAAATGTATAATCATTTTTTTGCTGTAATGTGGCAAAGAACTTAGAGATAAAAAATAAAAGTTTTGTAAATGAAATATAGCATGATTACTTCAAAAATATAGAAGAAAAATAAATTCAGCCCGTTTTTATTGTTGCGTCCATAGGAACTGAATTTGATATCCTCTCTAAAGTATACACATCTGCTTTAAATAGCTTTTCCTGATTATAACACCATCTGATATCCTGAGAAAGTCAAACTCTTCCATTCAAAGTTATTACATCTTTCAACCAAGAATCTCAAAGTTCAATGAAAGTACTCTCTTGCTTTTTCCCGTAGGTTCTAACTCTTCTGTGCAAGTGAGAACTGAAAGCAATGAGGACATCGCTGATGCGTCCTCTGGTTTGAGAAGTCACAGGATCGCCGCCGGGTCTGTCTCTGCTAGTGGTTCCTGCGTTGTCTTCTTCAGCAGTTCCTTAGGAATTTAGGCACATGTGCAGACTCTGGTTCATGTATCTTTTTCTCTCTGTCTCTACCCCCCTCCCTCTCCCTCTCCTTCTCTGTCTCCCTGTCTCTCTCTCTTTCTCTTTCTGTGTCTCTTTGTTATTTCCATGTGTCTACTCTCTATTTTATTTGAGTCACAGGTGAAAATATCTTCTTAGTGTTTCTGCCCATCCATCTTTTAAGTGCAGCCTATTTCAGACCTATGTGACACAAACTACATGTCCTTGTCAGCGCTCAGCTTCACTGGTTATGTAAGTCCACGCTGCTTCTATTGCCTTTAAAACATACACACACAATTGAAAGCATGCCTCTATCAAGTTTCCCTTTTTATGACTAATTTTACTATTTATAACTTTTTGCTAGAAACTCTAGTATATAAGTACTTTACGTATTCTTAGGTTTATTAATCTTATTATTTTAAATAAATAATTAATTTGGCCTGCATATGTGTGACTTTGACCTCTGTTCCTAATTTCAAATGGCTAGAATCAAGAGATTAAATTTCTTATTTTTTGCATGCAGAAACTAAAGGATAAAAATGCTTAAAAATATACTAAAATTTTTGTTTTCTTGTCACTGTTATTTCACCCTTCATAAGTACAATTATGCATACTGAGTATTAATTTTACCATGATTCTGAATTCTTGTAATATAAAGAATTCTCCTAGAAAAATATATTACCATCTAAGTAGGCACATATCAAAAATATTTTATATTTTTCACAAGGATGGAAACAAAAGACTATTCATTTTTCAGTGACTATCTTTTGATCACATCTCTGTTCCTTCCAGGGACCAGCACAGACCTCTGCAAGGGCAGGCAGTCAGGGAGGCTATCTATGGGTTAGAGATAGGATCACTGCAAGACAAAGAAAAGAAGAGGCAGATTTGCAAGAGAGACAGGGGAGTCAGATCCTTCCACTTCATGTCAGATCCAGGCCCTGGTTATTTGATCACAGTGCAGTTTACCTAGATCACTGATCATACAATACAGAGGCTGCTGTAGGGATCTGGAATGTGGGCTCTGGAGTCAAACTGGGCCAGATGGACTTACTGACCCTCACTAGCTTCATAAGCCTATCCACATCATTAAACCTCTCTGTGCTTCAGTTTCCAATATGTTCTATAGAACTGAAATAATAATAGTACTTCTCATTGCTCTAAGAAGTAAAAACAAAATCTATGAAACATGCCCACCAAAAAAAGTACTCAGAGTGAATGTCAGTGTTATTTGTCAATTCCAAGCACAGACTGTTTCTCTTAGGCATCTGAGTACTAGAATATGTACCAACTACTAGAATGGAGGTGATTTTTATGCACTTCCTTGCCCTAGCTGCCTCTTTAGTGATCTAAATGTCCTCCTTTTGTTTTGTTTTTTAGTTGTAGAACAGAAATGTTGTCAAAACTTTTATATTTACAAGACTTTAAATAATAATATTATTCAACAGTATTTTGCTAAATGTTCATCTTGCTCAATTTGAAACCGTGTTTCCAAATGTCAGCAAAATTTATCCCTTTTTTTTCCCCAGTAAGCTCTAATTTTACTGTCAATGTGGCAATACCCAACAACATAAATTGGATTTTTAATTTTTTCCTTTTGTAATAGGACCTGTATTTAGAGCTATGGTTACCATCTCACACCATGTATCAGAATCACTTAGGGAGATTATAAAAATACCTCTGCCCTGACCCATGCCCAGACCAATACAATCAGAATCTATAGGAGTAGAGTCTGGAAATTATTACTTGTTTTTATCTCCAAAACTAATCCAGATGTGCTGCCAGAATTGAGAACTGCTGATGAAACGACAATTGAAAAGACTGCCTCTCCTTCCAAGGGAGCATCAAAAACCTGCAGCAACTGTTAATTATGCCAAAGCTTTGAGTTTACCAAGAAAGACTCAGGGATACTGAAGAATCAGAAGAGTCTTGATGACTTTAAAATAATCCAAAAGGAAAACTCTTCAGCTTATTCTCTATTAGAAATTTTAAAATATTAATATAATACTGTATATTTACTTCACCCATATGACAACTGAAGTCAAAATAATAGGACAAGTTTTCAGTGCATTACAAAAAGGTGCCACAGGGCAACTTCCAGTTCATTCCTCTTTCATGTTTTGTCCTGCATTTGGAGCAGGCTCCAACCATATATGTTGCAACTGCATTGTGATTGGTGTATGCCTTGTGTACAACTGCATGTCATAAATAATGAAAAAAGGACAAATTAACTTTATAGATAACATAATTACCTACTTTAGCATCAATTAAAGCAGTAAAGATGTTGAATTTACCTGATGTTCCCATTAATTTGGTACATGGTCTCAAACAACTAAATGCCACTGTCAAAAAAGATTCAATTTACCATATGTTGCAATTCTAATGTAACTGCCATGGATCACTAAGTCACATTCTCTTTGTTGGATGATTAACAAATGAAGTAACACTCTTTTATTATCCAATTGCCACCGGTTTTGTACAGTAAAAGCTGAGAGGTGACATTTATATACTGCTGAATACAAACTGTTTACTCTGTTGTTGGTAACTGAAAAGCACATTTAAAAATTGATCTGTTTATCAACTTTTTGTCTCTACCAAGAATTCTTCATTCCTATTTTTCCTACTTTTTACTTGGTAGAAAATAGAATGATATTTCTTTGAATTTTAAGAACCCATTCTCAGTACAGATTTAAAAGATATCAGATATTTCTCAGAAAAAAAGATTTCATGTCACAGCAATAATAGAATGAAGCAATTTATTTCCAACTAAATATATACAGCAAATATATACAGACTGCAAATGTGCAACTAAGCCAATGTAACAGACCTACTGCAATATTTGGAAGGTGTGACTCTATCCAGCCGCCATGTTTCTATAAAGTAGTCAGTCAGTAGTCAGCATGTTTTACAAAGCTGAAAACTGAAACTCAGAAGGTGCTAACACTATGTACGCCCTTCCCCAGATCTTCATGCCAGGTTGCTCCCATCTGCATGAAGCCAGATGAAAAAGACTATCCACCATCTCTAGATGAAGACGGGATAACTTGCAATAGCACGTACACATGATCAGTGACACATTTTGAGTGAGTTCACTCTTTATGTGTTCATCTGAGAATTCTGCAGCTCCCTGCTATTAGCAGGTGAAGGAGTCCAAAGAGGCCTGCATCAGGCCAGCTGGCTTCATTGAATCACACTGTGAAGGTAACATAAGCTAGAAAAAAGGATCCCTGACTTAACCTCTGTTCTGAAGCATTAAGAAGAGTCAGTATTGGATTTTTAAAAGGAAAGAAGGAAGGAAGCCTAGGAGGCCTACAGCTAGCATCTGACAGAGTGGGGTCACTGAGTCCCAGAGTCTGTTCCTAACTTTACAGGTAATGAAACAGTCAGTTCACCCAAGGATGATTCAGTGTCTCAATTCTTTCACTACGTGTGGGTCCTCAGTTTCAAATTCCTGCAGTGTGATAACCGTAGTCTAGACACCCATAGTCTTTGACCCAAATTATTGCAACACAATTCTCCTCGTTCCACCTGTGTCTCCTTTACAACTACTTTATATCCTATAATCAGAGTGACCAACCCAAATTGCAAATCCAATCATGCCATTTGACTGGTTAAAGATTTATGACTAAAAACTTGCCTTTAGATAAAATCCAAAGGTATAATTGAGGGTTACAGGGCCTTCTTGTCCAGCTTCTCTTCCCCCCTCCCTACTTACTCTGACCGAGATACAAACCTTTTCCTGTTCTCCATTCACACCATGCCCTCCCTCTGTGGACTCTCACAAGTGTTCCCCTTTTACTGTCTTGCTTCCTTCTGTCTCTAATTCTGACTTATCTTTCTCATCTTCTCAACTGGGAATAATCGATCTGGGAAGCTATTTTCTCATGATCTTTGTGGTTCTCCCTGCTCCTTGTATGTGATTCTACTGCTTCTTGTGATTCCTGTTGTGAGGTATGTTACCACTCTGGTGCACTGATGTGTTGGCATCTTTATCTAAGCTCGTAGAGGATTGTGTTTCTCAGTAGCATATCCCCATTACCTATAGCGCCATAGTTCTAGGCATAGTATATAGTGGGTGTTCAACAGATGTTTGTTGAATATGCAGAAGAATGAAAAAGCAGCATGTATGTGATAAGTCAAAATGTATCAATGATTCTTAAGTTCTATTTTTAAAATTAACACCATATTGTGAAACTGCAGCTCAAACTATATTCTTTAAAGCATCTGTGTATATTCTTAGGCAAGATATTTCTATAACCAATAAAAATATTTTATTCTAGTCAATTGTTAAGTATAAAATATATTCTACCAAAAGATGTATCATATTGAATATATTCTGCATTTTAACCTAACATATGTTTATTATAAATAATAAATGAATAAACTAATGTTTATTTTAACCAATTATTATTGAAAAATAATAATTTATTACTAATGAGTATATAGTATACTAACATATGGATATTCCAAACATTATTTTGCCTTTTGTCTCTTAATAAAAATTTAGGTTATTTACAACTTTGAACTATTAAACATAGTGTCTGGATATTTATTTCTTCCTTTATTAAACAATAATTTTAAGATAATCTATGCTTTTCTAGAAGATGACATCATTTTTAACTTCAGTTACTGTGCAAGACTGTAAGATGCACACTGTGCTTTTAGTCAATGATTGTTCAGCTTTCTAAAACTATTCTTAGTTATACATTTTGGCCAAGAATTTGTTCAAGTCTGTATTGCGATTTTTTAGAGTTTCTTTGACTCCACACATAGTTCACACAGAGTACATGTCATGTCGTGTCACATTTCCTTGTGTGTCTGACTACAATTTTTAATTCATTGCTTCTAATCTGCTGAAAGCTTAGAAGCCAGATCACTAGGGTTGCTCAAACTACATAGAAACTAATGTATTATCTGACTGAAGTGCTAGTGTGGTGCTTAAGATCTTCCTCATTACTTTGTGTGTGTGTGTGTGTATATATATATATATATATACACACACACACATATATATATGTATACATGTATATATATACATACATATATATATACACACACACACAGATTTACACATACACATATATTACACAAATATACATTCTCAGTGGAATTTGCATCAATTTTATACATTTCTAAGCATCGCATTTGAGTTAATTGGAAAGGTTTACAATTTAAATATGCCTTCATTATAATGCATGGTTTAGAGCTATAGGCTAATATAAATAGCTACCCAGTAATGTCAAGAAGATTTAAAAATTCCCCAATGATAAATTTGTTTTGAAAAGGTATGGATTGCTTCACAACTACTATTGTCTAGTGCTGGGAACACATTTGACATTACTTTGAGTAGAGTGCAAAAGTTATTTAAAAATCAAATTGTGTTAGATCAACTGAGCTGTAGCCATTTATGAAATCTTCATGTCTACATAGAACTCATAGCTCTTAAGAAATCAGGTATGAAATTTGCATCTTCTTTTTAACATATTACATCCCTAGGCTTTAGTAATGACTAAAGGTAGAAACTGAAGATGAGTTATGTTTGTGAAAACATTCTTAGGCAGTTACAGTTCACAATAGGAAAACCATCTTATACTTGTCCATCTAAACTGCTGTGACACCTAGCACATGCTCCTATGAATGGGCAAATTGTCTGTCTTTAATAAGTGCCCCAAAAGTTGCCATACATCCTACTAAAACACTGGACTTTGTTTTCATAAAGGTCTGAAATGCAAAACATCACCACATTGTATTTAACTTCTATTATCACAATAACGCTTGCATTTAATTTTAGTCCAGGACACAGCAGATGAATGTTACACTATCAGATGCTCTGTGTACATTTGCTGCTCCCTTAAGACGAATAAACATAAATAAAAATCTGGTTACAACCTAACATTGTCTGAATTAGTTTCTTCAGAAATCTGTTTATATAGTCCTTCAGTGTGCGTGTGCACATGCGCGCACAGAAACACACACACAAACACCACAAAACTAACCAAACGGAGAAACCGGCTGGTGAGAGATTACTGGACAATTAAATCAGTGTTGTGTTGGACTCTGCTCTGTAACCAGTGAAAATATTAGTTTTGTTTAATGATCTGAGAAAACCATGTATATTGTAAGTTCTATAAAGTCCGAGATTGAGTACCCACGTTCACCTACATTTTTAAGATGTTTCTTGAAGTAGGTCATTGACGGAAAGAGCATTTTTTAAACTTGCATGCCTTAAGTATAAAATTGAAAGCAAGATTTTAATATAATTTATAATCCTTAGCCATCTAAACAAAAATATATGGCTCAGGTGTTTTTATAAGTATTTTATGAGAAACAGGAACATCATATTTAGGATGATGCAAGAAATAATAATGCTGAGTTAAAAATAAAATTATGTTATCTGCTTATAAATTTGAAAGGGGACAGATTATAATGTAATGTTTTCTACTGGCTTTATTTCTAATATAACAGACATTAGAATAATTATGTATTCTTTAAACTAGCTTTTCTCTGTAGAATGTATTCACCAATATTTTAGTTTATTCAAAAGAAATCAACAAATATTAATCAATAAATAAACACTGAGCAAAGCATTATTGTCATGACTGAGTTACCATAATGCATCCTTGCCTTTATTAGAAAAGTGAAACAATTTTGAAGAGAGCCATCTATAAATATCAGTAAAGGATACTGAAATTTTCCAAACTCTGCAGTGTATTATTATCATGTTATTAAGAATCAGAAATCACATTAGTCTCAACTTTTTCTTCAAGATTTTAACCCATTGATCTGAATGGGAATATTCAATGACCACCAATATTCCTTTTTGAAAGACTTGTTTGGTTGATGTGTATAGGTGAAACATTAATAAATTTGAGAAATATTTTTTAGAAATCTGCATTGCCTTATGTTGAGGACTAAATAAAATGTTTTATTTTTATTAAATTTTATTTATTGAAGCGTAGTTGACTTACAACATTAGTTTCAGGTTTACAGCAAAGATATTCAGTAATACATAAACATACATATATATTTTTTTTTCTTTTCAGTTTCTTTTCCACTAGATGTTTTATAAATGTACACTTCATTTTTTTTATTGTTAACTATAAGACTGAAGCATAAAGACTATTGCAACTTACGTTGGACAAAACATCTCTAAATAATTTTATCACAGAGAAAGGAATAGCTGTAATTCATATTTATTGTTCAAGGAGAAATGTCTCTTAAAATAATCTTCTTTATAATCTATACTGAAAACAAATAGGGCGACTTGAAAGGTGTGTGTGTGGAAGTGTACGTGCATGCATCTTGAGGAGTCAGTTACTGAGCAGGGCTGGAAAAAGAGTAGAGTGGAAGTCCTGAGAGTGGAACAGGTCATCCTGAAGGAAGGCCCTTTCATTCATCAAAGGGATAGGAAGTGGAAGACGCTAGAAGGCCAGAGCAAGCCCGATTCATACTGGTGATAGGGAATGGTGCTGGAAATGAAAGCAACTTGAATTAAATCTGTCCTAAGTTTTCTGACTTTTAGGTTCAATCCCTGTGGTGAAACCACAGTCTCCTTACTGCTGCGATTGTCTCTCTCTTATGTGCAAAAGATTAAAAATGCTGTCAGAGCTGGGCATGGCCAATAGCCACAGGCAGGCTTTGACTGCAAGCAAAGTGCTGTGTCAATTCCCCTTTGCACCTGCGTCAACTACCAGAGAGCAACCAGGTGTATCAGCAGGAAGCCTCACCTCACTGCAGACAGACTGACCAGCTCAAGCAGGATGACTCCTGGAACGTCTTGCCCAGACAGGATGTTCAGGGCAGCCAGCAGGCTTTTCAGGTCTGCTGCTAAGCTGATATTCCTCAAAATGATCTGCTAGTTCCTTCAGTGGATATTTTTGTCTTATACAAACAAAACTTTAATGATTCAATTGTGAAATAAATGTGTCACCATGTAAATAAGAAGATTTTTTTAATCTGCAATTATTCTTATGATCATTAGAATGTTTACTCAGGATTATGGAATGTAAAGAGCATTTTAAAAGTGTTTCCTCATGTATCATTAACCAACCTTATATATCATAAAGTTATTATCATTATTCCAATGTTATGAAGAGAAATAGCACAGAAGCTTCTTATAATGGAAATGTAAAATATATTGTAAAAGTCTGAGCTGACAGCCTCCTGAGTGGAATCTGCCTTCCTTGGTCTTGACTATTGTGTTGGTCAGATTAAGATAAGTTATATTGTTATTTGGACAGGTCATTAATCCTTTTTATTATTCATTCTATAGTGTCATCAATGCAAAAACTTTGACATAAAAAAAAGATGTTATGTTGTATTAACAAATGACCCTAAACATTTTAGTGGATTTTAATAATGTATAATTTTGTTTTCTCACTCGTGTTACATACTTACCATTGGTCAGCTGCATGTTCTTTGCTCAGGGACCAAGAGCTTTAGAATAATCTTAGCTACATCATTGTTGAAAGAAACAAAAATGATGAAAGGAATTGATCACTCTTAATTGCCCTGCTCAGAAGTGGCAAATGTCCCTTCTGTTCCTATTGCGCTGGCCCGAGCAAGTCGCACGGACAAGCCTGCTCTTCCCATAGTGGCTAAGCATTATCCTCACGGGGAAGAGCCGCATGGACATGGCCAGGCCTGACACCCACAGGACAGGGGAATGAACTTACTTCACAGGAATAACAGAACTACCTGGGGAGGATAATACAGTCTTCCACAATCATGAAGGCATCCGGGTAGCTAGGAAGTAATTCCTGATTAGTACATGTCAGGGTAACACCCTAGGTGTGAAGGTAAGGTCAGATTTGGACAGAATCTGGGCAAGAGAATTCTAAGTTCATGTCACAACTGCAAACTTACTCTCTAGATCAAACATTTTTAAGGCAAGTTGAATTTGGGTGGCCCTTATCTATCTAGGAGCAAGCTTGATAGGGCAGGATTGGGGAGCCCTCTATTTTACAGATACATGATTTGTGCCTAATATTTATTTTTTCTTTATTGTCTTTGATAAAGTCTTTCACAGGTTTCAGATGTCTCCTACTAAATGAAGCAGTTTTTGTGGACTTCTGGGACAAACGGTTGAAAAGTGAGTTGTGGGTCGCAGGCAGTGTGCTTTTTAACGGCAGAGAAAATGAATTAAAAGTGCTCAAGGGAAGATAATATTCGCAGTGACAGAGATGACACCGCTTCTTCCTGTGACTTTATTTCTAGAAATACTCCTTCAGCTTCAAACATCTGAAAACACAGGTTTTATTTTATTAGTACAGTCAGCATGCCCTTGCATACCCCTAGGGGTTAAAACGGATCCTATAAACATGAGGAGGTATGACATAATTTTAGCTAGAGCATATTATGAGATATTTGCATTTTTAGAATTATGTTTATAAAATTTAATAAAAATGCATCCTATATTGGCTTTGTAATAACTATTAGACATTATAGGATTCTCACAACATCGTTAACGTCTCCCTTCTTTGTATGTGAAACAATGACTGACAAGCATAGGAGAGTAGAATTTAATTGGCCAAAGTTAGAGTAAATCCAAACAGAAAAGCCCACTTTTGTTATCTTGCCTTTTTTCCCAATTAGAAGTAAACTCAGGTTTCCATCACTTCTAGGCTCAAGGTTTCTAGAAAATCTGACAATCATTTTTATCAGGGCCAAATATTCTCGAGTGTTAAGGGCTCAGGGTTCCCTCAGCACAGGTCTGTTCCACCTCAGCATCTTTCAGGTTTTAATCCTGTTTTGATACCGTATCTGAACAGAATGGAGCTCATGAAATGAACCCTGGGAAGGTCTGCATGTAACTCACGCCGAGGAGCATAACTGGGCTTAGCTTTTCACACTATTATAATTATATTCAGTGTTCTTGCTGCTTGGAAAACTCAGAACTCTGAATCGAGGCTATTTTACCAAAAAGATGAATACTTCTCAGACATACATATCATGATCAACAGTGGTATATTAGGCATTTGGAAGGACAACAATATGACCTTTTAAAAAAAGTATAGATATTTCTATAGGTATGCATTGATCGAAGTAGAATTTCAGTGCTAGAATATGCAAATGTCAAATACAATCAAAAGCACTTGACAGCCCTAAACAATAAGAATGTTAACATGCTGTTATTTCATATTTGTATTTAATTCTTTTGCTTATCTGAGTGTGAGACTGATTTTATTAAGAAATAAATGTCAAGAAATGATAAAATAGTTATGACTTAAAATTTCATATTGATTTCTGGGTCAGTGTTTCTTAGCGTAATATGCTAATTGATATCATACAGGAAAATATTACTGTCAAATTCATTTAGGAGAAAACTGAAGTACATCTCAGAGCCTTTCATTTATTACTATATCTCATACTTTCCAAAATGAAAATGTTCTAGGCAGTATTCCCCAAATTCCTCAAACCTTTTCCTCCGAAGATATTTTTTCCCTACAGAACAACCTTTGGTAGACATTATTCTGAGAAAACCTCGTGGTAACCCACATTTCGCATCTGCACCAAGGGGTGGCCCTCCCAAGCCTGGCCTGGCTGCAGCGCTACAGGTTGGAGTGATGGGGAGTCTCTGAAAAGCCCTCTGCCCAGAAGAGCCATGGGGCATTAGGTTGCTTTAAGAATACTGAGAAAGTTTGAACTCAAACAAGGAAGGGATGAATTGGATAGTAGACTCTATTCTGAGGTAGACAGAGAAAGTAGTTTCAAATTTTGTCTTCCTAACCAGTTTGCATATTTCCCTAGAAAAAGACTGGAGCCTTCTGATCCAACCTAAAATTGGCCTAGTTCTTCAGTGCTTCAGGATAAAAATGACCTGGTGATAGTGTCCATGGACAGTCATCTATCCCTTCCTTATATTTCTGCTGTACCCACCTGGGTCTACTTACACATGTGGACTTAATATATGTAAACTTGTATTAGAACTATTTCATTGCACTTAAGAAGTCATGCTCTCTGGGTTCATCACTTAACAGGTGGTGGTAGACAAATTAACCTCTCTCACCTCAATTTTCTCATCTGTGAAATAGGGCAATTTCCAAAAGAAAGATGAGCAAGACAAAAATAACCACAACAGTGCTTTTATAAATCTGGGTTAAGAAACATGCCTGCTTAAACACTGAGAAATAATAGGATAGAATAAAGCAAGCTCCTTTTGTAGTTAAGCAAAGACTTGTATTATTTAGGTGTTACAAAGGGCAAGATATATTCAGCAAAATAAAACCCAACTTGAACTGGTTTAAGACAACCAAACAAACTTATTGGCTAATTACTACAAATTATACCTCATGGGTAATTCTGGCTTTAAGTATGGCTTCACTCAGGTCTCAAGCAAATTTGTCCATCTCCATTTCTCAGCTCTGCTTTGTCCCTATAGGCAGCATCCTGTGCTTTGTGTGGCCTACCCCAGTCACTCCCTATTCATCTGTCCTTAGCTTCCGGTTCTCATGCTTACAACCCTAATATAGCAGAAAAATAAAACTTTCTAGGATACATCCCACCCATGCTCTAGAATTCACTCTTTCTTACTGGACAAAATGAGTTCACACTCTGAACAATAAAGAATTACTGAGTCTCAAGGTCAGTGAGAAAAGTATTTAAATTCATGTACAGAGAGAGGCGGGAAACTGGTGCCCTCTAAGGGGAAATAAGGGTGTAGGTAGGACAGTAAAAACACTGCTCCATCCTGTTCTGCTATGTTATACTTGCTTGCAGGTAACATTTAGAAAGATGATGAAAATAGGTGACCAACAGTCTGTAGCAACTACAGATTTCCCCACCTACTTAATTTTTTGCGAAGATATGGATAATCGAAATACAGCAGTTTGTCTTCAGAGCATTTAATTTTTGTTTGTGGCATGGTTCTTTTCCTACATCACTTTCGTTCTAACATTTTAATTACCTATAATTATAAATGCAACAAAAACTAGCAATGAGGAAGAAACACAGACTTATGTGGCATCAAGTAAAATGAAATTATTGTAAAACTAAGCCTCAAATTAATAATTAATATTAAATTAATCTTTCAGTGGTATATGGATATAATACAGCTCTAGAGAGTTTCACATCTCTGTCAGAATACGTAGGGAGGCTAAGTTTTATTATTTTAAATTAATGTGAAAGAGACAGAAAAAAATTGGAAATTCAACAAATGCTGCACATCTATACATGTATGTGTGTATTAGCTTGACCAAGACAACACATATAAAAGGTATTAGTATGTAACATTGTGTGAGAAAAATTTCTAATATAATAATTTTTTATGAGTTGTTTTCTGTCACTGTCATTTGTATGCATAAATATCTGATACATATTTAAAATTACAGTATATTCAAATTAAATATCCTACACTAGTGTGTACTAAAATTCTAAATAAACTGTAGAAAATATTTGGTCAGAGACATTGTTAACACAGGTATCCAAGAAAATATAAAACAAATGGAATCAACTTTGCTCATTCATTCATTCATGTATTCACTCAATAAAGATTAATGAGCACCCTCTATGCCAACACGGAATGCACACAAGAAATTCACCAAGAATGAGCCATGTACAGTGCCAGCATTGAGGTTATTTCCTAGTGGATTGTTACTGCTTGATGAGCGCCTGCTGTATGTTAACCATTATGCTAAACCCGGAGGCACAGTGGCTACTTCAAAACAATTGACAATAAACAGACAATATTTTTTTAGTATGAATAAAGGACAAGAAAAAAGTTTGTGCAATGTCCTTCCAGAGCTAATATCAGAAGCACTTGAAGACTGGAATGATGGAATCATTTTCTGGCAAAACTGAAACATAAAGAATGAGAAAAGAGAACTCTCATGCACTGCTGATGGGAATGTAAATTGGCAAAACCGCTGTAGAAAACAGTATGAAGGTTTCTCAAAAAACTAAAAATAGAACTACCATAGGACCCAGCAGTTCCACCCCAGGTACATATCCAAAAGAATGAAAACTAATTTGAAAAGATACATACACCCCTATGTTCATAGCAGCATTACTCAAAGTTGCCAAGATACAGAAGCAACCTAGGTGTCCATCAACAAATGGATAAAGAAGATGTGGTGTGTGCATATGTGTACACACACACACACACACACACATGCACATGCAGAATGAAATATTACTCAGCCACAAAAAATGAAATAATGTCATTTGCAGCAACATAGATGGATGTAGAAGGTATTATGCTAATTGAAATGTCAGACTGAGAAAAACAAATACTGTATGATATCACCTACATATGGAGTCTAAAAAAATAAACTCGTAACTATAACAAAAAGGAGTAGATTTACAGACACAGAGAACACACTAGTGTTTACCAGTAGGGGGAGGAAAGGGGGAGGGGCACCATAGGGTTAGGGGATTAAGAGGTACAAACCATCAGATATAAAATAATATACAAGGATGTATTGCACAACAAGGGGGATATAGCCACTGTTTTATAATAACTATAAATGGAGTATAACCTTTAAAAATTATGAATCACTCTGCTGTACACCTGTAACTTATAAAATACTGTACATCACCTATACTTCAATTTTAGGAAAAGAAATACAAATCCTCTAAGATAAGGAAAAGGGTAAATTGTTCTAGGTACTAAGGGTAACCCCAAGGAAAAGGAGTCAAATATTACCTCACATTATTAGGCAATCTTCAAATGTTTAATATATGTGAGTCACAAAATGAAGAGAATTGAGAGAGACATAACTCAGTGACACAAGCAAAAATCAACCCACGAAATTCCTCCCACTTAAAGGATTTTATTTTTGAAAGTGAAGTAAGCCATTGAGATTTTTTAACAGAATAGCATTTATATATGTGAAAGATCATGGGGACAATGGCATAGTGGTTGAATTAAAAGTGAGAGAGTGAAAATAGAATTTTTTTTTAAATTAGGAAGATATATAGTGATTCAAACAATACATAACTGGAATGGGAACCAAGCCAGTAACTGGCAAATGGAAAGAAAGGGGAAATATCAAGAAATAGACAAAAAAAATAAGTCATAAATGAGAGTTGAATTATAGAGTGCTGGGAAATAGGGAATCATTGTTTCCAGTTTTCTACTATGATAAAGATAATTTCACCCCCTGGTATGGCAATTAAAGAGCAAAAAAAAGTGTCTTGCACGTAGCAGCTAGGTAGGAACTTAGAGAATACTCATTAATTACAAGAGAGAACAAGGTGTACTAGTGACCAATTAGACTTGAAAGTTTTTCTGTCTTCTGATTTAATATTATTTTGTTAAAAGTATTCATGGCATCTTTTTTACTTTTTAAGTGTGATGATCAAAGCAATGACTTTGGTAAGTTAAATTCCACAAGATACTATTAAACAATTTAATATATTTAATCAAATCTGAGTGACCTTGTCCAAGGTGTCTTTCTTTCATTGATCTATTTAATTTTTAGTTCTTTGCCTTGAAGTCATGTTTCAGATGTGCAAACATATACTTCACTTCTTCCTCTGTGGCAATGACAACATTAGGACATGAAAGAAGACATTAGACATGAAAGAAGACAGGTAATAGTTTAAAGCCAAGTTTATTTTCAAGTCCCCATTTGGTAGTCATTCTCCCTGACTGTTCCTGAACTACAGGAAAATGCCCAGATGTGAGAGGCAGCACCTGTGAAAAATCAAATGTGGATGAATGGAGGTGTGCTAAGTAGCTCATGGAATGAATCCACCCTCAAGTCAGGGCCATATAAGCAAAATATGAGCAAAGGCTTGTCAGATGTAAGCACAACAAACTTTATTTTTTACTTGCATGACAAATAATTATATTTTAGATTACTTAAATGTGTAGGTTCTCTTTCATGACATTCAGGACAGATTATAAATCAATAATGGGTCTGAAAAAAGATTATTGGGCCAGGAAGCACTGAAATACAGTGTAAATATGCTTATTGTTCCACTGACTATTGAATGAGTGTTCCTATTTCAAAATCAAATAACTTGACCGTAAGTCTGAGGGGCACCTGGTTAGTTAGCTAGTTAGGTAACTGTTGCAGCAAAAGTTTCCATTCACGGTTCAGTCAAGAAAGCAAGCACAAAAACATAGGACCTGGGGTGCCACAGACATTCTTGACCATGACAACACATCTACTCAGAGGCCTGTGTAGAAGGAAGGAAGAGGAAGTGAGCTAGATAAGAAAAAATCACACTTGAATCAGGAGCTGACGGTTGGCAGCATCCCTTGTTTGTACCGAGGATGTTAACAGCAGACGCGCCTGGTTGGACCAGCTACCACAGTGCTTTGTTAGGTGAGAGAAATTTGATTAAACTGAAGAATTCTGGAAGTGGCCCCAAAGACTTAGGAATCTATGTTAAATGTTATTTTTGTTAAAGAAAGTATGATATTCAAACTTGTAAAACTCTGCAAATGTCATATTTATTTCTTATTTTTTAAGATATTAAATTGTATAATGACAAATGAGGATTTTCTGTTTCTTATACTCATGAAACTGTGCAAATTACTTACACCATATTTGGAGTAGCAAGTTCAGGATGATTACATCAATATGAGTTTCAGATAATATTGATTTTCAGCTGTGAATATGGCTAAACTACTGACAGCTTCACACCCAGAAGATGTTGCCTCTTGTCTTCTGTAATTAATCTGCTCGATAAGTAGGTGCTCTCCGAGTTCATGACATCAGGATGTTTTCTCAGGTTATATTACCACTTTTAACAGTCTTAGAAGAAATCTGTTTAATATTTTTATGTTTAACTCAATAAATAGTTAGTTGATAAATAGGGCTGCATTTCCAAACAAACTGAATTTGTAATATTTAACATCCAATAAAATTTAAATTTAATTATACAAGAACTTGAATCAAGCCAGGTTTGCAGCTTGCCCTATTTTAATGTAATAAATACAAGTATCCTTTTTTCTTGAAATTCAAGAAAATTTTTCATGCTATTGGCACTTTTATTATAAAGTTTTATTGTTTCAAATTAAATTTCAATCAGATCAGTAAAATGATGGCCAGACACTTGGAAATACTTTTAATGCCAAGGCAATATATATTTTAAAATAAAATAACAAAATAAGATAATTGTTTAGTTTGGATAATCTTCCCTGATAAAGTCAGGCTTTCTATAAAATGTGGCTGTTCACAGACAAAATGAAACAAGAAGTCAGTCTCTAAAATGCTTAATGATATTACCACATTTACCATTTTATTTTAAGTTACCAGCAAACTGTAATATTTCTGATAGTAGCTGTCTTGCCTTTTGAAACATTTTTGATCATCCAAAGACCCAAACACATAAATACACAAAGAATAATTAATCAAGAAAAAATATATTCTGAGTAGATAATAGATAATTCTCTTAAATTTTTCATTCACAATTTCTTCAGTCTTTTTAATACCTTTAAAGACTTAGACAGGTTTCCCCATTTTGTTTTTGTTTTAAAGCTTACTGATTTATTATTCACATCTGAATTCAGATAACTGATATTGACCCCTTTGTAGATTACTGTCTAGGGAGGAAGTTATTCTCAGGGTGTTGTACCTTGAATAATAGCATTCTTGGCTGGAAACAAAATCAGAATCTAAACCTGAGGAAGCAGCTTTATTCAGTCTCACTATAGGTTAAACCAGGGAGGGTGTAAGTCAGGTACTTACAGTATATGAAGCTTTCTAAAGAGCTGAAAGTACTTTGACCATGAGACACATTGAAAAATAGACAAAAATACATAAGTAAAGAAAAAGTCATCGTTTCAGCAGGGAAGTACTTGACATAGAAAAGAGCTAATCTGAAGCGGCCAGAGACAGAGTAGGTCTTTGGAATCATTTTCAGTGAACAACGAAGCAAAGAGATTTTACACTCCAGGAGTATGAATGCGAACTCCTTTTTCAAAATTTATTGCACATCTCTTTAAAGTGTGTTTTTTTTTTCATCAGAAAACAATTATTTCTAGATTCTAAATAAAGAATTTGTTTTTCGCGATTCTTTCTACCTCCACATACAACGATGAAAATGTTCACTCTTAAAAACAAAAGAGTCAGGCGCGGAGCCCTGGGCCCAGCGGCGGCCTCAGCGTGGCGGCCTCACAACGCAGCGCGAGCTCGGGAGCCGCACCCCATGGGACCCTCCGCCGCACCCCCGGAGCTCCCGGTTCCCCCCGGCGGGACACTGTCACCCCCCTCCCCAGCTCCTCCCGGCCCCCTCAGGAAGAGCCACAGCCCGGCTCGGCCCAGGGTGGAGACCATGCCGAAGCTGCAGGGCTTCGAGGTCTGGAGCCGCACCGTGGGGTGCGGGGCTGCCACGTGGTGGCCCCTGTGGTGGACCAAAGCGAGCTGGCTTGGAGGCTGCTGAGCCGCCGCCACGGAGCGCAGCCGTGTTACACGCCCGAGCTGCACGCCCAGGTCTTCGTCCGCGATGCCAACTACCTCAAGGAGAACCTGTACTGAGAAGTGCGCCCCGAGGACCAGCTCCGCATCACGCAGTTCTTTGCCAATGACCCAGAGCTGTTTGTCCAGGTGGCTCTCCTGACGCAGGGTTACTGTGACGCCATCGACCTGAATCTGGGGTCCCTGCAGATGATAGCCAAGTGTGGTCACTAGGCGCCTTCCTGCAGGAGGAGTGGGACTTGCTCCACAGAATGATTCTGCTCGCCCGCGAGAAGCTCTCCGTCCCGGTCACGTGCAAGATCCGCGTCTTCCCAGAGATCAACAAGACCTTGCTGTTCGCCCACATGCTGGAGAAGGCTGGCTGCCGGTTGCTGACCGTGCACCGCCGCGCCAAAGAGCAAAAGGGGCCCCTGTCCGGCACCGTGTCCTGGGAGCACATCAAGGATGTGTGGAAGGCCGTGGCCATCCCTGTGTTTGCCAACGGAAACACCAGGTGCCTGCGGGATGTGGAGCGCTTCCTCCGGGACATGGAGGTACAGGGGGTCGTGAGTGCACAGGGAAACCTGCACAACCCTGCCCTGTTTGCGGGCCGCAGCCCCGCCATCTGGGAGCTGGCCAAGGAGTACCTGGACACTGTGCGGCAGCACCCTTGCCCCCTGTCCTACGTCCATGCCCACCTCTTCAAACTGTGGCACCACACACTGCAGGTGCGTCCGCAGCTCTTCAAGGAGCTCGCCAAGGTGAGGCCCTGGAGGGCATCACGGCGGTGAGCCGAGAGCTGAGGCTGCGGTGTTAGGAGGCTACAACCAGGCGGAAGGAGGGAGAGAAGCCTTCGGGTGGCTTGCCTTTCTTCCACTGGGCCTGCCAGCCCTACTTTCAGCCAGAGCCCAGGGAGGGGAGCCAGGAGGGCAGGGCTGCCCATAGCAGGCCAGCCCTGGAGGAGGGGGAGGGCAGCGCGGAAGTCCTGTCCAAGAACAAACCGAAGCAGCAGCCGAGGAACCCCGCCAAGACCTTCGGCCCCTTGCTGAAGCCAAAATACGCCAAATGTGATCCGTGTGGAAATCCAAAGGGCAGCAGGTGTGTGTGTAACCTTTGTCATGGCTGCTGCAAGAGGCGAGCTTTCTGAGAGAATGCCGACTGACCAGGTCATGGGCTGCTCTTTGAAACCAAACTGGAGAAGTCCCTGGCCTGGAAGGGGGCCCGGCCCCAGCTGCAGGAAGCTCACAGACCGGGCCTGGGGAAGCAGGTGGCTTTCCTGAGGTCGTGGGCAGTGCCCTGGCCTGAAGGGCAGTGGCAGCCCCCTGTGCCACCTACCAGGCCCCAGGCCTGCTGCCGAAGCCTTCAGGCATCCCGCTCAAGGAAACGCCTTTCCTTAAGGAACCTCCTGCTGCTTCACGTGGAAGCTTGAGCTGGTCCCCCTCGGCCCAGGCTGGGGACCCGGGGGTGCTGCACTGGGGAGCAGGCTCCTAGGCTGGACTGGCCCATCCTCGTGACTCCCGTGTGTTCACATGAACAATAAATCACTTCAAAGATGGGAAAAAAAAACAAAACATAGTCAGATACCAGGTAATATTCCTACTTTTATACTTAGACATGGAAAAACTAGATACATAAATTAATAAATGAGTTAGCTATGCAGTTTTAGGACGTGCCTCCTAATCTGTGAATACAAGTTTCACATCATAACCCACAGTAATTGCTGCCAAGCTATCACAGATAACCTACAGTTCAGATAATTTTGGTACACAAGGGATTTTAAAAATGTCTCCCAGTCTGTCCGACTAAACGTCACCCAGGAGAGTTTCTTACCACTTCTGTGTGACACGTGTCTGGTGCCCTTCGGGAGCTTCCACTCTATTCTGGATGTCTTGTGCAACGGAGAAATTGCTATTTAGAAATAAGCTAGTTTAGAAAGCCATAGCATTTAGATCAAGAATAGGCGGTGGAGCTCCCCTCTGCCCACACCCATGTTTACAGATGGGGTCAAGTAGGCCTAGGATATGTTCTAAAGTTTAAATAGTGTCACAAAAATGCCAGGAGTGACATTTTAATATTACAAATTAAATTACAGCAAAGGTATATCATGGAAATAGTAACATAAATTTTTTGTTTCTCTTGCCCTGGATTTACAGCAGAACAAGAAGAGAAAATATTGAAATGATTTTGCTAATTATGTCTAAATAAATAAACTAATAAATAAATTAAAACCTCTAAATATTTCACACTAAAACCACTGAAATACACAATAACCTAAAGAATAACATAGAAAGACTAACATGAGGGTCACATGATCTGTGTTAAAGCTATAGGCAAATGAAAAAAAAAAAACAGGAAATCCCAATTAGTAATAAGAATTATCAGGCTTCCTATTATAACATAATACACTGTCCCAACGAATCAAACTATATTTTTCACTGTGAACTATCTTGACCTCCATAAATAAATTCAATATTTTCCCAAACATTTTATACACATAGTACTTTTAATGCTCTGGATACCACTTTTAGTTCTCTCTATTATAACATATTCTCAATTGTTATTATATTTAATAAATTCACAATTTTTAAATTAAATTTTTTTACTTTGAGATAATTGCAAATCTACATGAAGTTGTAAAAACAGAAATAATAAAGAGAGACCCCATGTCTGCTTGACCCAGTTTCCAGTAATGGCACTGTCTTACAAAATGACAGCACACTGTCACAGCCAGGGGCTCTAATTTACATCACAGTCAGTACACAGAAGTTCCATCACCAGCAAGATTTTTTCTATTGTCGTTCACAGCCACACCTACCTACCTCCTCTCTAGCAAGTCTCTAATCCCTGGCAAGCATGAATCTGTTCCCCAACTCCATAATTTTTATTCAATTTTAGCAAAAGTCACAAGGATAAAAGTATGTGAAAGAAAAACTAAGCTTCTAAAGTAGTAAATAGTATTTTACATTATTGTTTTTAGCATATGGAATTCATATTCCTGTAAACTTCATATTTTATTTTCTAGATCATCTATCAATATAGAAAAATTGAGGTCCACCTATGATTATTTTTCTTGTGCAAGGGCAGAATCTCCAAGAAGAAATTTGATCTTATGAAAAGAGGAGTCGGCTGTCTTCATTTTAATACCACTTCAGGGATCATAGATTTCAGAGCTTAGATGTTATGATGTATATTACTCACATTTGTGCCTTGCTATACCCCCTTCTTTCATGCCCCCACTTCTCCCTACACAAATTAACATCGGGATCTAAGGGGAGGAAGAAGGCTGTGAACAAAATTATAAATGAGCTATTCCACTGAAAATTATTTGAGATACTCATGCATTCATCCATTCAAAAATAGTGTGTAATATATGCCAGGCACTTTTCTACATGCTGGGAATACAGCAATAAACAAAGAAAAAAGTTCCTTCCCTCTTGGAGCTAACATTCATAACATCACAAAAGCAGAGAGATTTTGGTAGCACTGTGGGGGAAAAGCAATACTAAGGAAGACAAAATACTATTTTTCAACTCTATAGGGACACAAATTGACTTCAGTGTTTTGGCAGACGCTACCAAGCCCAAGTCCATCGCTCTTGCTATGGGACATGGTGACTTGTTGGAAGTGTTGTGACACTTAGGGGAAACACGGGCAGTGCCAGGCAATTGCTCTTCATGAGCTCAGCAATAAGCTAACAGAATAATCACCTGATAAAGGGAATTTTAACCACAGGGCACAGCTAAAGTGACTCAGTGCTTCATCCACCCAGCAGTGCCTAATCAGAGTGAAAGCAAAATATGAGGATAAAGTAGAATTTTAACAAAGTTGGGAACTACCAGGTAACTGATGCATCTTGGGAACACACACAAAAGATTCTTTAAGAGCTCCCCAAACTATCTGGAAGTCCATTGGTGTTGCCACACTATCTGTAACCACAGCACATCATCTTGGATCACAACTGACTTTAGCTAAAGCTGCCATGAGTAAGTCCTGTGATTGCAGGCACCCTTCCGCTACAACCACAGCAGCTCTCAGCCTTGTGCTTCTGGGCCTCGGAACTCCTGGAAGCCGGATCAACCTGTCCCTAGAATTTTGAGTGTTAACATCTCCAATGTACTCACTCATCAATGAAGGATGTGAGTCAATGGATAATGTCCCAGCCTCTCAACTCTCAGAGAAACCGTTCCACAGTGCACTCTAAATGCCTCCTGACAGGTTCCTCATCATAACAGATTCCTGGCTGCCCACAGGGGTGATCACCCAGCACTGCATCCTGTTCCTTATGTAGTCCTTGTTCCCTGTCTAATTCTCACTGCTCCTTCATGTCAGCTTCCTGAGACTATCTTGTAATAAATGCTGCTGGCTCTGGGAACCTAAATGAGGGTTAGAATTCCTCATTAAAGAGGAATAACATTCCTCTTCTACTTCTGGGATTCTTATTATATGAACATTATACCTTTTATTATAGTCCCACAGGTCCCTGAGGGTCTGTTAATTTTTTTCTCTGTTGTTTGTGTTAGGTAATTTCAATTGTTCTATCTTCCAATTTGTTGATTCTTTTCTCTGTTTCCTCCGTTTACTGTTGAGCCCATCTATTGAATTTTTAATTTTACTAGTGTTTTTCAGTTCCATTTGGCTCTTCTTTGCTGAGGCTATTTCTTCACTAAGACTTTCTACTTTTTTCATTTGTTTCACTTGTTATTACTTGTTCAAGCATTTTCATTTTTCAGCTGCCTTAAAAATCTTTGTCAGATAATTTTAGCATCCGTGTCATTTTGGTGTTGTCATCTCCTTTTTTTCAAGTTGAGATTTTTCTTGGTTATCACTGTGACAGGTAATTTTCACTGAAACTTGCGCATTTCAAGTCTTATGAGGCTCTAATTCCTATTTAAGCTTTCTTTTTAGCTGGTTTCCTCTGACACCACTCCAGCAGAGGGGCCTGGTACCTGCCTCATTGCTGTCAGGTGGGATCAGAAATCCAAGTTCCCCACTTGACCTCAGTTGATATCAAGGTAGGGAAGGGCTTCTTACTTCTGGGTGGAGGTGTGGGAGCTCTGGCTTCCTACTGGGCCTCTGCTCATACCACCCTGGCTGGGAGGGACTGGGGAGCTGGGGGACCTCACTACGGCTCCTCGTGTGGCCTCTAGGGACACAGTTGGGTGGTGGCCTCACTACTGCTGCACAGTGGTGAAAGCTCTGATTCTCCTCTGACATCTCAGCAAGCAGGGCAAGGGGTCTCTCTTACTGCAGGGTAGGGGTGAGGTTCAGGTTTCCCACTTGTGGTCTCCACCTACATGGGGGGAACGTGCATAGGAAGGAGGTGGGGCCCCCAGCACCCAGCAGAGATGACTGTCCCAGCTCCCTGTCCACTTTCTCCAACACCACCCGAGTGGGGATGGGGGACTGGGCCCCTTATTACAGCCTGATGAAGGTGGGGTCTAGGCTCACCACCTGGCCTTTGCTGTCTGGGTGGATGTGGGTCTGCGCCGTTTGGCTGCAGTAAACTAGTTACCATCCAAAAGCTTTCTATCCCACTAGGCTGCCGCACTCTTGTTCCTCCGGCTAGAGAGGGCAGACTTTTCCTGGGGGGCATTTTCGGTCTGCACCTGTCGGTGTTTCCAGATCACTGACTTCTTCAGCTCCGTGTCTGGGTGACACGTGAGACATCATAAACACCCAAGGGCCTCCCTGCTGTGTCATTTCTTGGGTCCCTAACTTGTTTGCCTTCTTCTGCCCGCCTTTCAGAGTCATCTCACAGTTATTTTATATAAAATGTTAGGTTTTTTCATTCTACTACTCTATATTGCTGGGAGCACAGGTCCTGAGATATATCTTTTCAGTGGTGATAGTATGTTTGTATGCTGGCCCGCAGGATTCAGGACAGGAGAGGAACCGTAACAAAGCAGTCTGAGCAGGTGAGAGTGGGCGGACGCCAGTGTGCCCCAGGGCTGCAGGCAGGCGTGTCCTTGGGAGGCTGGGCACTGTATCCTCATGGCCTCATTTTGTCCGTGTGCCAGTCCTGGGACTTATTGCCCTTGGAGACATTCCTTGCCCTCGCTGCCCTTTGCTCTGAATCTCAGTGTCTGGGTCCGGCTCTGGCTTCTGGGTCAGCAGCTTCCTGCTGAGTTTGGCCGGCAGGCGTCTCTGCCGGGGGACTGAGGAAGGAAGAGGCCAGTGCTTGGCGCTGTTTCACCCTGCTTTACGGAGCATCTCTTCTGGGGCCCCAGCCTCTCTCAGAAAGGCCCGCCGTGGTTTCTGCACTCACCTTCTTCCCGGTGGGTCGAGGTTTCCTGCTGCTGCTAGTCTCCGGCCTCTAGTAAGCTTCTCAGCATGTCCATCTCCCGTGTCACCTGTTTGTTTGATTATGTACTCAGAGCAGCTTCCACTTCCTTCTGGGACCCTGGCTGATTCCATCAGTGAAGGAAGGAAGAGGCAAAGTCAGTGGGTGAGATAGAAAAGGAGGGAAAGGAGTGGGAAGGAAATAGGTCAGTGGTAGAGCACATGCTTAGCATGCACAAGGTCCTGGGTTCAATCCCCAGTACCTCCATTAAAGGGAAAAAAAAAAGCTTAAAAAGTTAATTAAAAAGAGAAAAGGAGGGAAGATATATAAGGGAGGTGGAGGAGAGCATGAATGAAAATTGCCTTGGGAAATGCAGTAGGATTTCTGGGCGGTGTTGGGGCCCCCCGGGAACCCTGAATGTGGAGGCAAGGTGAGACCGTGAGCAGCACCCAGGGTTCTCCATGGCCACATCCAGCCACTTAAGGAGCAAGCCGGGCTTGGGGTTTGGCACAGGCAGCAGGTAGACTCCAGGGGGTGCCCTGTGATCCCTACTGCCTGGTGTTCATGCTTTTATGTGACGATCCCCTGCCCTTGGGTGAGGATGCTTCCAACCGATAGAAGATGGCAAAGGTGATGGACAGGATGTTACACTGTGACTGTGTTACAGTCTATGAAGCTCTTCCTTGCTGGTTGACTCGCCCTGGAGATGCTCACTGTTGCTTGATAAAGTGAGCAGACATATGGGGGCCCACATAAGCAGGGGCTGCAGGAAGCCTGTGGGAAGTAAAGGTGGCCTCCAGCCGACAGCTGACGGGAAGCTGGCCCTCAGCCCTGCAGCCACCAGGAAGTGAATTCTGCCAACACCGAGTGATCTTGGAAGTGGGTTCTTTCCCAGCCCAGTGACACCTGAGATCCAGGCAGAAGACTCAGTTAAGCCTGCCCCAGTGGCCCTGACCCACTGACACTCTGGTTTATATATGTGTGTTGTGTTAAGCTACTGATTTTGTGATAATTTGTTATGCAGCAATAGAGAACTCATGTATCAGGTGACCTTGACAGAATGCAAGAGGAGGCAAGTAAAAGGAAAGTGTCTGCTGGACCACAGAGTCTCACCTGGGAAAGGGGAGTGAGGATGTGGTGGTGGTGGCTGACGTGGGAGCAGGCCAGCTTCCTGCCTGTGCGGCACTCACATAACTGAGGGCCCAGGGTGTAGATGCTGAAGCCAAAGAATGACAGGTATAGTGGTGGAGGGAGGGGGAGAGAGACAGACAGAGACAGAGAGAGAGACAGACACCACAGACTAGGGCTCAGCTCTGCAGAGAATGAAGGGACATGGCCAGGAAGACAGCCGTCAGAGTACTAAGGGGTGGGTGGTGTATTCCAATGCCAAGTCCTAAAGCAGCTGGAGTGCTTTAGGGAGGGGAGTTGATGACAGTGGAGAGCTAAGAGGAGACCTTTGTAAACTCACTGAAGTGGGGAGAGGGGGACCTAGTGCAAAATTTGTGTGACCCAATGGAAAATGAAAATGTGGGGCCCCTTGTTCAAAATGCAGGAAAAAAGTGCTGTTAACAGTACTAAAATATAAAAGTTTTCCTTTTCCCCACAGTCTCTCTTGTTTTGTCATGGTGTTTTAAGTTGCTGTTCAATATTATTATTATTACTACTATTTCATTGAAGTATAGTCAATTACAATGTGTCAATTTCTGGTGTACAGCATAATGTCCCAGTTCCCAGTCATCCATATATATACATATATTCGTTTTCATATTCTTTTTGATTAAAGATTATTACAATATATTTAATCAATATTATTTTTCTAAGTAAAGAAAAATTTAAATTATTATCATATATTTTATTGTTCATCTTTATGTTTCGTAACATCCGTTTAAACTGCAAAATGAGAGGATTTAACTTGTAGGTGGAATCATAGATGTCACACAATTTGTATTTTGTGGCTCAGATGTGCATATGGATTTTGTTCCTACCAGACAACGGACACACTGCATGAAAACTAACTCTAATATTTTTATATTAGATACAAGCACATTCTATCAGCACTTTCTGTCTTCTGCTTACTGATGAGTAAGTTATTAAGTTATCTTTTCAACAGAAGGAGTGGGTTAAAGCAGGGAAATCATAGTAATAAGGAAATACTAAGACTTCCTTGGTCACATCTGTGTTTTCTTCAAAAGCTGTTGCCTTTCCAAATTTAAAGTAAATTGTGATTCCACCAGAAAGTGTGGCCTCTTGGGCTGTCAGCGCCACCACTCACTCAGTTGTAGACATAACACACTTACCTTGCGCTTGCTTGGAATTCCTACACGTCGTCCAGAATCTGTGATCATGGGTCATTGCGAGTCTCTGTGAACTGAGTGGCAAGGAATGGTGGACCACGAACTACACTCCTTCCACCCCACAGACACGTACATTGCTTCTCAATGCTGCAAATCCTTCTCAAAATTAGCTCACAATGATTTTGGCTTCATAGCAACTCTTGATAGCGAATCGTTGCTGCTGGTCACTATGGGGTTGTGGGATGCTGCCAGCTGTGCACAAGTAAGTGGCAGTGGGTTGAGACATAATCCCCAAAGTAGAACACCATAGCCTTGCAAGTGTAGTCATTTTTCTCATATTTATAATAGGTATTATTATTTTCTCACTGCAAAGGTACTTGTTTACTAGATGCAAAAATCATTAATCAGAGACAAAGACAAAGGAGGATGCCCCAATCATCTGTAACTCCGCCACCCAGAGACAGCCATGATTTGGAGGCTGTGTGTTTTGGTTTTCTGTTCTATGTATATACTAGGTGCATATTTATTTCAAGGAATATATCCTAGTGTATCAATGGTGTTTATCATGTTTTAAATGTTTCCTAATATCAGTATGTCTCTAGAGAGCATGTTTCATGTTTGCATGGTATTTCCTACTGTGTATATGTCACAAGTTTCTTAATACTCTGTTGTTGAATAGTTAGGTCAGTGCTGGTGTGAAATGTGCTAAAACACGCCCTTAGAGATGAGTAGCCACAGTTTTCCCTATGATGTTAGAAGGCTGAAACACAGGAAGGGCCTCCGTGTAAGAGGTGTTTCTGCTGTACCACTCAGGACTATGAATCCCCCAGGTGCAAATGATATTCCCAGTTTGCTTTTTATCAACAGTGGTTTCTCCCTGGCTGACCCTAGTGAGAAGAGGGCCAGCAGAAGCATGCGTCTAGAGAGCAAAGACGGCCAGCTGGCCTCCGCCGTGCTGGAGATGGAGATACATCAGACGTCTGCCCCCGCGAGTGCTGGCGGGGGCGGGCGGGGGCGGGCCGGGGCTGGTGGGGCCCGACACCAGCAACCGCAGGCCACAGCAAGGAGTCAGCCAGGCAGACCCGCTGGGCCCCCACCCCCGGGGGGCAGCCGGGCGGAGCTGCCGGGCTGCCGTGGACCCGGATTTGGGCTCGTTCCTCGCGGAGCAGAGGTAAGTTTGAAACAATTTTATCCTGGAGGTGTGGATTCCCACATTTTCCCACAGTAGTTCACCGATTTTGGCTTTCCGTGAGCATAGTTCCCGCAGATGTTTTGGTGGGAAAAACTTTCAGATGTTATGGGTGAATCTTTCCAGCGTTAGATCAGTTTCCTGGCCTATTTGGAATGAACGCTATTTTCTAAAGTGTGGCTAAGGTAAATCTGAAAGATAATAAAAAACAGAAAAGCAAATTTTTTTAACATTTTTTATTGGTTTATAATCATTTTACAATGTTGTGTCAAAGAAAAGCAAATTTTTGACAGGAAGGCTTAGCATTTACTATATTATTTAAGGCATTAAAAGTATTACATGAAGCTTTGAAACATATTTATATATATTTGAACATGTTTTATTCCTATAAATATATTAAGTGAATCAACTGAATATTGTTTTTCATATCAAAGAATTCTGGATTTACTTGAAAAAGAAAACTTTGATAAACATTTAAGTATTTACTGACGTGAAGACAGCAAATACGTATAAAGCAGCATCCTATGCGTAGGTGTCTGTGGTGCCCGTGTAGGGCATACTGATTACCCAGTCCTAAAGGATGCAAGGCTAATGGGATTCTGAATTCCAGAAAAAGACTTTGCAGTGAGATGAGAGTCTGGAAAATCAGGAGAGGAAGTGTTTTCCAAGTTCTTTCTCCTTACTTATTCCTTCAGTGCACTAGGAGGTGACCTGAGGACACCCACCGTGGGATTTATGGGCGGGAGGTCCTGACTCTGGGCAGAGTCGAGGGGAGGAGGTGGGGCACACTGGGGGCTGGGGAGGCAGCTGGGCTGCACCAGCAGCCATCTTAGGATGGTAGGAAAGCTGGGGGGCAAGAGAAGGCCTTTTGTGCAGCTTGCTCATACCTCTGTGTCCCCATATTGTGAGGACAGAGCCCAGAAGTTTTCACCTTCCCCAAGAGCAGAGTAGAAAGTAGGTACAGGGCCTGGGGAGCTAGCCTGGAAATCTCAGCAGGGCAAAGGCCCAGCCCTCGGGGGTGCGGCGCTGAGAGTTGATGCAGCCAAGAGGCAATGGCTGTGGAAGGGGACCCCACCACAGATGAGGCCAGTGAGGACCCAGGGCTGCAGAGATGAGCACGCTTGAGACACACCTCCCCCTGGTGAACTGCCAGGAGAGGGAGTAAGAGCAACCAGAACACTGCCAGGGGCAGCTTACAACAGCCCCTCAAGAGTAGCCGTGGTTAGTCCTGCAGTGTGGACAGTGTGAACATACAGCAATGTCAGTAAAATAAAGGATGCTGTGGCCATCCAGCCATCAGCCACTACCACCACCCCCTGACAGTGAGCAGAGGGAACTCAGGATGCAGACAAGCAGGCAGCCTGGCCTCTGCAGTCACCCTAGCGGTGCCCCCTGAGGGAACTCAGGATGGGAAAGAACAGGACGCTGGCCCTAGACAGCTAGGTGCCCATTAAAGGAGTGATTTCAGTGAGCCCAGACCTTTGCACCTTCCTATGCATAGAAAAGCGCTAAATTCCTTAACTTGAGGTATCTGGTTTTCTTTAATTAACAGTAACCTTTTGGTGCTCTGATGACCTGATCTTTGTTGCAAAAACTCATATATCTTGGCTTTCACCTTGCCGCTTTGGAACAGTCTTTTAGAGCGATCTGAGAGGCTGTCATCTGGGACTTAAGTCCTCAGAAATGTATGCCGAATAAAACATAGCTCTCAGCTTTTCAGTTGTGCATTTTATTTCAGTCAACAGCACCTAAGAAAAGGACCAGCTCTGTGTGAGTGTCTACAAGTGTGGAGGACATAGTGCCACCCCACAGGTGCACTTAGCCGAGCTCATGAAATGACATGCAGCTCCTGGGCCCACAGGTGCAGTGTTACCTGGTGGTCCCCAGAGCGTCTCTGTCTAAAGGTTGCTTCAAGGATTCCTTACATTTTGTCCTTCTTGTTTCATGAAGATAAGTGGAAAGTGAAAAGAACAAGTGTTCTTATTGGTGATAAGATGTGCAGATCTTTTAAACCTAACATAGGTGAAGGAAGATGGAAGCCATTAGGTTGGCAACAATACCAACTCTGTAACATCAGTGGATTTAAAAATTTTAAACTATTACAGGTTTGTGAAGAGAATGAGTAAAACTAAAGAATGCTATGAGAGGCCAAGAATAGATTACTTTATCTTGTGCTGAAAATTTGGGATTTCATACTTTTTAACTCTGTGAGAACAGTCTCCTTACAACCTGTTTATCTGCTGCTAGTTTCAAGCAGGAGGGAAGCGGGCAGGGGTTTGTAGCCTGTTGTGCCTCCTTGTCTTTTTGCTGCCAGGGAGCCCAGAGGCAATTTCTCAGATCTGTTACACCACTTGTGTACAAAGTGGTTAGTAAGTGTTTTCTTAGAACTATTAAAATCAGGGTATCGGTACACAAGAAGCAGGAAGGAAGAGAGAGTTAGTTATCTACTGCCGTGTAACAAAGTACTCCACAATTTAGCATCTTAAAACAACACATAATTGTTTTCTCACAGTTTTGTGAGTCATGAATCTGGGCCTGGCTTAGCTGGGTCCTCAGCTTAGGGTTTTTCATAGATGGGGTGAGAACACGTGGTCAGCGGGGGCTGCAGCATCTCAAGGTTCAAGTGGGCAGGGTCTGTCCAGTTTTCCCAGCACCTCTTGTGGAAGAACTGTCTTTTCTCCATTGTATATTCTTGCCTCCTTTGTCATAGATTAATTGCCCATGTAAATGTGGGTTTATTTCTGGGCTCTCTTCTTTTATTCTACTAAGCTATGTGTCTTTTTGTTTTATTATTATTATTATTATTATTATTATTATTATTATTATTATTATTATTATTAGTGCCAGTCCCATGCTGTTTTGATTGCTACAGCTTTGTGTATAGTTTGAAATCAGTAAACATGATGCATCCCATTTTGCTCTTTTTTTAAGATTTTTGGGGCTGGGGAGTACTGTTTGGCATCTTTTGTGTTTCCACACAAATTTTAGAATTATTTCTTCAAGTTCCAGGAAAAATGCCACTGGTGTTTTGATAAGGATTGCATTGAATCTGCAGATTTCCTTGGGTAGTATGATCATGTTAACAATATTAATTCTGATCCACGAGCACAGTTTATCTTTCCATTTGTTTGTGTCATCCATTTAGGATGGTGATCTTTCATCAACATCGTATAGTTTTCCAAGTGTAGGTGTTTTATCTTCTTGTTTAGAGTTATTACTAGGTATTTTATTCTTTTTGATGCAATTGTAAAATGGGATTATTTTCTTGCTTTGTCTTTCTGATAATTCATTGCAAGTATAGAAACAGATTTCCGTATATTAATTTTATATCCTGCAAGTTCATTGATGAGTTCTAATAGTTTCTTGGTGGCATATTTAGGATTTTCTATGTATTGTATCACATTATCTGCAAACAGTGACAGGTTTCCTTCTTTTCCACTTTGGATTTCTTTTATTTCTTTTTCTTGTCGGATGCTGTGGCTATGACTTCCAATATTGTGTTGAATAAAGAAGGTGAGAGTGGGCATTCTTGTCTTGTTCCTCATCTTAGAAGAAATGCTCTCAGATTTTCACTATTGAATATGATGTTAGCTGTGAGCTTGTCATATATGGCCTTTATTATGTTGAGGTATGTTCCCTCTATACTCACTTTGTTCAGAGTTTTTATCATGAATAAATGTTGAATTCTGTCAAAAGCTTTTTCTTCATCTATTGAAGTGGTCATATGATTTTTATTCTTCAGTTTGTTAATGTGGTGAATCACATTGATTGATTTGTGGATACTGAGCCATCCTTGCACCCCTGGGATAAATCTCACTTATCATCATGTAAGATCCTTTTATGTATTGTTGAATTTGATTTGCTAACATTTTGTTGAGGATTTTTGCATCTGTGTTCATCAGTGATATTGACTTGTAATTTTCTTTTTTTTTTAAAAAGATATCTTTTTTTGGTAAGGAGATCAGGGTGATACTGGCCTTGCAGAAAGAGTTCAGAAGTGTTTCTTTCTCTCTGAGTTTCTTAGAGTAGTTTAAGAAGGATAGGTGTTAATCCTTCTTTAAATGTTTGGTAGAATTAACCTGTGAAGCCATCTGGTCATGGACTTTTGTTTGTTGGAGTTTTTGAAAATTTCTAATTCAGTTTCATTACTGGTAATTTGTCTGTTCATGTTTCCTATTTCTTCCTGCTTCAGTCTTTGGAGTTTGTATATATCTAGGAATTTGTCCATTTCTTCTCAGTTGTCTATTTCATTGAAAATTGTTTTTAGTAATCTCTTATGATCTTTTGTATTTGCATAACTTCTTTTTCACTTCTGATTTTATTGATTTGCGCCCTCTTTTTTCTTGATGAGTCTGGCTAAAGGTTTATCAGTTTGTTTATCTTTTCAAATAAACAGCTCGTAGTTTCATTGATCTTTTAAATTGTTTTTTGGTCTCTATTTCATTTATTTCTGCTCTGATCTTTATGATTTCTTTCCTTCTGTTAACTTTGAATTTTGTTCTTTTTCTTCTAGTTCCTTTAGGTGTAAGCTTAGGTTGTTTATTTGAGATCTTCTTGTACCCTGAGGTAGGCTTGTATTGTTATAAACTTCCCTCTTAGAGCTGCTTTTGCTACATCCCATAGGTTTTGGATTGTCATGTTTTTGTCTTCATTTGTCTCCAGGTATTTTTTGATTTCTTCTGTGACCCATTAGTTGTTTAGTAGCATACTGATTAGCCTCCATGTATTTGTTTTTCTTGCAGCTCTTTTTCTTGTAGTTGATTGATGGTCTCATAGTGTCATGGTCGGAAAAGATGCTTGATATGATTTCAGTCTTCTGAAATTTATTGAAATTGTTTTGTGACTTAATATATGAACTGTCCTGGAGAATGTCCCATGTGTACAAGAATGTGTATTCTGCTGGTTTTGAATGGAACATCCTGTAGATATCTATTAAGTACATTTGGTTTAGTGTGTTGTTTAACGCCAGTGTTTCCTTATTGATATTCTGTCTGGGTCATGAGTCCATTGATGTAAGTGGGGTGCTAAAGCCCCCTATTATTATTATGTTATTGTCAGTCTCTCCCTTCATGTCTGTTAATATTTGATTTGTGTGTTTAGGTTGTCTTATGTTGTGTGCATGTATATTTACTATTGTTATATCTTCTTGGATTAATCCCTTTATCATTATGTATTGTCCTTCTTTGTCTCATATGACAGTTTTAAAGTTTCTTTGTTTTAAAGTCTATTTTATTTGTTTTTAAATTTTTTTTTTTTCAAATGGAGGTACTGGGGATTGAACTCAGGACCTTGTGCGTGCTAAGCACGTACTCTGTGACTGAGCTATACCTCCACCCCCTAAAGTCTGTTTTGTTTGATATAAGTATTGGTACCTTGGCTTTATTTTTTTTTTCCGTTTCTGGAGGATATCTTTTCCCTCCTCCCTCACTTCCAGTTTGTCTGTGTTTTTAGATCAGTAATGAGTCTCCTGTAGGTGGCATACATATGGGCCTTGTTTTTATATCCATTCAGCCACTCTGTGTCTTTAGAATGAAGCATTTAGTTCACTTATATTCAAAGTAGTTATTGACAAGTATACACTTATTGCCATTTTGTTTGTTAGTTTTGGGTCATTTTGTGGGGTTTTTTTTCTCTCTTCACTTTTGATTTGATGACTGTTTTTAGTGTTGTGATTGGATTCCTTTCTCTTTTGTGTGTATGTATCTATTACAGATTTTTGGTTTGCAGTTACCATGAGTTTTATATATAGCAATCTCTCTCTCTCTCTCCCCCCACCCCATATATATGTAATTATTTTGAATTGGTGATCTCTTAAGTTTGAATGCCTTTTGACAACCTGGCATTTTTACTCCCCATCATTTTACTATTTCTGACATCATAGTTCATATCTTTTTGTGTATCCCTTAACTAGTTATTGTGGATATAAATGATTTTACCACTTTTGTCTCTCAAGCTCCTACTGTCTTTATAAGTAGTTGATCTATTATCCTAACTGTATATTTGCCGATTAGATTTTTCCTTTAGAAATTTTCTTATTTCTAGGTGTGGCCTTTTCTTTTCTGCTTGGAGAAACTCCTTTAATAATTCTTGTAAAGCTGATTTGGTGGTGCTGAACACTTTTAGGTTTTGCTTATCTATGAAAATCTTAATCTGTCCATCAAAAATGAATACGATGAATATGAATTAAAGCCTTACCAGGTAAAGTATTGTTAGTTGTAAGTTTTTCCCTTTCATCACTTTAAATATATCAAGCCACTCCCTTCTGGCCTGTAGAGTTTCTGCTGAAAAGTCAGCTGACAGCCTTATGAGAGTTCCCTCCTAGTTTTTCACTTGCTGTTCTTAATATTCTCTTTTTATCGTTAACTTTTGCCACTTTAAGTACAATATGTCTTGGTGTGGATCTCTTTGGGTTGATCCTGTTTGAATTCTCTGTGCTTCCTGGAGCTGGAGGTCTGTTTCCTTTCCTAGGTTAGGGGAATTTTCAGATCTTATGTCATCAAATAAGTTCTCTAACCCCTTTTCTCTCTTTCTTCTGGGACCCGTATAATGCAAATATTCATACCTTTCATGTTGCCCCACAAGTCTCTTAAACTTCCATTTTTTAAAAAAATTCTTCTTACTTTTTTCTGTTCAGCTTGTGTGATTCCCACTACTCTGTCTTCCAGCTCACTGATCTGTTCCTCTATCATCTAGTCTATTGTGAATTCCTTCTAGTGTATTTTTTATTTCAGTTATTGTATTCTTTGGCTCAGTTTGCTTTTTCTTTACATATTTTAAAGTCTTTATTAAACTTCTCACTGTGTTCATCCATTCTTCTCCCGAGTTCCTTAAGCATCTTTATGATTGTTACCTTAGAAACTCTATCAGGTGCTTATCTCCACTTGACTTTGTTCTTCTGGTGTATTATCTTGTTCCATCATTTGGAACATGTTTCTCTGTCACCTCATTTTGCCTAATTTTCTACTTTTATTTCTATGCATTGGGTAGGATCGTTATTACATTTCCCAATCTTGGAGGAGTGGCCTTATGTGGGAGACATTCTATGTGTCCCAGCAGCACACTCGCCTCTAGTCACGAGGGCTGTATGCTTTAGCTCTATTTAGGCTGCCTGAGTTCTTCTGCTGTGACAGGCTGACTACTATGGGTGGTCTGGCAGGTATGGCTGGCCCCCAGTCTGGCTGATTGCCAGGCCCTGCCTATTGTAGAAGTTGCTGGCAGCTGATGGGTGGGGCTGGGTCACGAGGTCTTTAGCTGTGGAGCCCCAAAGGGTCCCAGGGCTGGTGTTGGCTGCCCATGGCTGCCACACATGGCCCACATGACTGCCACACATGGTATCAGCCTGCTGGTGGGCTTGGCTGGGCCTTTGGGGCTCCTGGAGCTGGTGTCAGCCTGCTGGTAAGTGGGGCTTAGGCCCAGTGAGGGTCACAGTGCTAGTGCTAGCCTGCTGGTGGGTAGACTTGGGAATTGGGGTCTCAGACCCCAGGGCCCTGGATGTCCCAGATTTGGTGTCAGCCCGCTAGGTCCTGGGGTCTCTGGCTGCAAGTTGCAGGGGGTCCTAGAGCTCGTGCTGGCACTCTGATGTGTGAGGGTGACCGACTGAGGGGTCCCAGCTGTTCCAGGGCTGATATCAGCCTACTGGTGGGCGGGGACAGGGTCCTGAGGGTCCTGGGGCAAGTACCAGCTCTCGCTTGGTGGAGGAGCTGATATTGGTGTCACTGGCTGAAGGATCCATTGTCCTGGAGCTGGTGTTGGCCCGCTGGTGGGCGGTGCTGGCTCACAGCAGTCCATAGAGGTCTTGGGGCCAATGCAGGTGCACTAGTGGGCGGGGCCAGGTCCTGTGCCCTCTGCTGGGTGGGGCTGTATTTCTGGGTGGCTGTGAGTCCAAAGGCAGCCAGCCTACTGGTGAGTGGGGATGTGTCCCCACCTGCTAGTTGCTTGAACTGAGGAGTCCCAGTACTGGTGCCAACAGGCTGGTGGGTGGGACTGGGTTCTGCTGCTAGTAAGCTGGAGAGAGGATTCCAAAATGATGCTGGCAGCACCTGTGTCCTTATGGTAGAGCTTCCCAAAGTGGCTTCCCCCAGCATCTGTGTCCCCAGGGTGAATACCAGTTATCTCCTGCCTCTCTGGGAGACCCTCCCAGGTCATCAAGTGTGTTTGACACAGACTCTTTCAAATTACTGCTTCTGTCCTGCATCCCAGAGCCTGTGAGATTTTCTGTGTTCTCTAAGAATGGAATCTCTATTTCCCACAGCCCTCTGGGTCTCCTGACTGTAAGACATGCTGATCATCAAAGCCAGATGTTCTGGGGTTTCCTCTTCCCAGGGCATGACCTTTGGTCCGAGGAGCCCAATGTGGGGCTTGGATCGCTTGCTCTTTAGGGGGAGCCACTGCAATTGTAATTAACCTCCCATGTGTGGGTCACCCACCCAGAGGGATGGGACTGGATTATACTGCGAATCCACCCCCCCACACCCGTCTCATGGTTCCTTTTTTGTACCTTTAGTTGTAGAAGATGCTTCCTGCTGGCCTTCAGTTCTGTCTCATTGATAGTTGCTCTGTCAGTTGTTAATTCTGGTGTGCCCCATGGGAGGAAGTGAGCTCAGGGTCTTCCTACTCTGCCATCCTCCCCAGCTCTGATTTTGTCCTCTTTCAACAATGATCCTATAACAGCAGAATAAACAACAAAGAAATAGAGAAGCCAGACTTTGTTCTGGTGGCATCCTGCCTCTTGTCGTTGGGATCCTGGACCTCCTCTTGTAGCTGCAGCCCTGGAACTCTGCTGGAAACTTCTGGATGCTACCTGCTACCTGTCCCCGCTGAGGACCTCCACCCTTTGTTGCTCGAGGCCTCCAAGTGAAAGGCATACATTGTTCATACATTTGCAATGACAAAGAACAAACAAAATTGCCAAGTTAAAGGGAAATGGATTTCTTTCCAATATGGTAGTTTTCTTTGTAGAAAAATTAACAGTGTTTCACAAGCCTCCCCCGTTTCTTCTCTCTCCTCCTCATTCCCTTATCTAAGTTCAGCGTGGTTTTGAGTCTCAGATTCAGAAAGTTTTGAAGGGGTGCCCCCTTTTATTGTCAAATAACACAGAAGAGATAAGAGGTGGGCTTAAACACAGGCTCTTGTCAGGCTGGCAATCCTAAATTACGTATTTATTCTCAGACAAGTTTACGTAGAAAGATTTATTTCTAATCAGTGGAGAAAGTAATTTATTTTTCCGGTTGTTTCCGCAATCAGGAATTAACTGACCTTACAATTTGCCATGTCAAAATTAGCTAATTTTCTTTCAGTTTTCCATTTAGCAGTCATGGTACTTGATGGCAGGTGGGATGGGGGAAGCAGATTTGAGAGACTGTATTTAAAATAATGAAGAGAAATTACTGAAAGTCAGATTTTGCTTCTGTCATTGGTTCCTGCATGTTATTATTACCAAATCAAAATAAACAAGTTGCTGAAAATTTATAAATTGAAGGGGAGAAATTGTATCACCACAAATATTACTGTCTTCTGACATTTACTTGTGCTCCCTCTGGCCGCCTCCCACGTGTGAAACGTATTTTTACATAGCTGTGCCCATGCTGCGTGTCTTATGTTGTATTTCTTTTATGTAGCAATATATTGTAAACGCTGTCAGTGTTGTTGCATAGTACTTAAAGCTGTTATTTTATATGTATATATATTTTAATTGAAGTATGGTTGATTTATATTGTATTGGTTTCAGGTGTGTAGCATAAGAGATTCAATAGTTTTATAGATTGTGTTCCATTATAGGTTATTACAAGATAATGGGTATAATTCCCTGGGCTATACAGTAAATCCTTTTTGCTTATGTATCTGATGTGTAGTAGTTTGTATCTATTAATCCCATAACCCCCAATTTGTCCCTCCCTTTCGGTAAACACACGTTTGTTTTCCATGTCTTTGAGTCTGTTTCTGCTTTGCATATGCATTCATTTGCATTATTTTTTAGATTCCACATAGAAGTAATATAGTATTTGTATTTCTCTGAGTTGCATATTCTCTAGGTCCACCCATGCTGTTGCAAATGACAGTATTTTATTCTTTATTATGGCTGAGTAATATTTCATTGTGTGTGGGGGGCACATCTTCTTTATCCACTCATCTGCTATTGGGTACTTGGGTTGCTACCATGTCTTGGCTATTGTAAATATGTTGCTCTGAACATTGGGGTGCATGTATCCTTTTGAATTAGTATTTTCATTTTTCTGAATGTATTCCCAGGAGTGGAAATGCTGCATCATATGGTAGTTCTATTTTCAGTTTTTAAGGAATCTCCGTACTATTTTCCACAGTGGCAGCACCATTTTACATTCCCACCAACAGTGTATGAGACTTCCTTTTTCTCCACCTCCTTGTCAAATTTGTTATTTGTAGATTTTTGTTGATAGTTATTCTGACAGGTGTAAGGTGATATCTCACGGTGGTTTTGAATTGCATTTCTCTAATAATTAGAAATATTGAGCATCTCTTATGTACCTGTTGGCCACATGTTTGTCTTCTTTGGGGAAATGTCTATATAAGTCTTATATTGATTGTTTAAATTCTATTGTTTGTTTTTTGATACTGAGTTATATAAGCTATTTGTGTATTTTGGATATTAACCCCTTGTTGCTTGCATTGTTTGGAAATATTTTCTCCTGTCTGTAGGTTGTCTTTTTGTTTTGTTGATGGTTTCCTTTGCTATGCAAGAGCTCTTAAGTTGGTTGGGTTCTCCCTCCTTATTTTTTTTTTTTTTTTTTTTTTGCTGTGGGAGACTGATCTCAGAAAATATTGCTAAGATTCACATCCAAAAATGTTTCCCTTGTGTTCTATTCTAGGAGCTTTATGGTGTCATGTCTTACATTTAGTTCTTTAAACCATTTTGAGTTTATTTTTGTGTATGGTGTGAGGGAGTGTTCTAATTTGTTTTACATGTGGCTGTCCGGCACCAATTATTGAAGAGACTGCCTTTTCTCTACTGTATATTCTTGCCTCCTTTGTTATAGATTAATTGACCATGGATGCATGGGTTTATTTCTGGATTGTCTATTCTGTCCACTGATCTTTGAGTCTGTTTTTGCACCAGTATCTTGCTGTTTTGATGACTGTAGCTTTGAAGTATAGTTTGAAATCTGGAAGTTTTATACTTCTAGGTTTGTTCTTTTTTCCTCAGGATTGCTTTGGCAACTTGGGGTCTTTTGTGATTCCATATAAATTTTAGGATTATTTATTCTAGTTCTGTAAAAATGTCATGGACATTTTGATAGGGATTGCATTAACTCTGTAAACTGCTCTGTGTAGTATGGCCATTTTAGTAATAAATTAACTCTTCCAAAAGAGCACAGGATATCTTTCCATTTCTTTGATTCTCTTTAAAATGTTCATCAATGTTTGTTTTATAGTTTTCAGCGTACAGGCCTTTCACCTCCTTAGTTAAGTTTATTCCTAGGGTTTGTTTTTGATGTGATTTTTAACAGGATTGTTTTTTTACTTTCTCTTTCTGATATTTCATTATTAGTGTATAAAAACACAACACATTTCTGTACATTAATCTTATATCCTTCAATCCTGCTGAATTTATTTATTAGTTCTAATAGTTTCTGAGTGGAGGCTTCAGGGATCCCTGAATAGAGTATCAGGTCTTCTGCAAACAGTGACAGGTTTACCTCTTCCCTTCCAATTTGGATATCTCTTATTTCTTTTTCTTGTCTGATTGCTATTGGTAGGACTTCCAATACTATGTTAAATAGAAGCATCTTTATCTTTCTCCTGAATTTAGCAGGAAGGCATTCAGCTTTTCACCATTGAGTATTAGGTTGGCTGTGGGTTTGTTGTAAGTGGCCTTAATCATGTTGCGATATATTCCCTCTGTACCCACTCTGATGAGAATTTTTATCATGAATAGATGTTGAATTTTGTCAAATGCAATTTCTGTGTCTATTGATCCTGTGGCTTTTGTTTTTCCTTTTGTTAATGTGGTGTATCCTGTTTATTGATTTGAGTTTATTGAGCCATTCTGTGAGCTTGGGCTAAAACCAATTTATATTCATCAAAGATATTGGCCTGTAATTTTCTTTTTTATAGTTTTGGTATCAGGGTGGTGGTATCAGGTGGCTTGTAGAACAAACTTGGGAGTGTTCCCTTCTCTTCAATTTTATGGAATAGTTTGAGAAAGATAGGTCTAAATTCTTCATAGATTTGGTAGAATTTCCCAGTGAAGCTATCCAGTCTTGGACTTTTGTTCACAGGGAGTTTTTAAAAATTTTTACTACAGATTCTAGTTCACTTCCAGTGATAAGTCCATTCAAGTTTTCTGTTTTTTCTTGACCAAGTCTTGGCAGTCTGTATGTTCCCAGAAATTTGTCCATTTCTTCTAGGTTGTCCAGTTTGTTGGCATATAAATTCATAATATTGTCTTATGATGTTTTTAAATCTCTGTGGCATTGGTTGTTATTTCTCCTCTTTCATTCTTTATTTTATTTATTTGGGCCCTCTCTCTTTTCTTCTTGGTGAGCTTGGCTAAAGGTTTATAAATTTTGTTTATCTTTCCAAAAATAACCATTACTTGTTTTTTTTTTTAATCTGTATTTTATTTCCTCTCTGATCTTTATTATTTCCTTCCTGTTGCTGACTTTGGGCTTTGTTTGTTCTTCTTTTTCTAATTCTTTTAGAGGGTAGGTAGGCTGTTCATTTGAGATTTTCCTTGTATCTTGAGGAAGGCCCATTTTACTATGAACTTCCCTTTTAGAACTGCTTTTGGTGCATTCCATAGACTTTGAAAAGTTGTGTTTTCATTTTCATTTGTCTCAAGGTATTTTCTCATTTCTCCTCTGATTTTATCATTGACCCATTATTTTTTCAGTGGCATGCTTGTTTAGTCTCCACATATTTGTTCTTTTCCTGTTTTTCTTTCTGTAGTTGATTTCTAGTTTTGTACTGTTGTGGTCAACAAAGATACTTGATATAATTTCTGTCCTCTTAAATGAGTTGAGTATTGTTTTGTAACCTAGTATGTAGTCTATCCTAGAAAACAATCCATGCATATTTGAAAAAAATGTGTATTCTGATTTTTTTGGATATAGTGACCTGTAAATATCAAAGGTTCAACTGGTCTATTCTGTCATTTAGGGCCTCTGTTGCTTTATTGATTTTCTGTCTGGATGATCTGTCCATCATTGTCAGTGGGGTGTTAAAGTCTTCTCCTATTTTTTTGTTATTTTCAATTTCTCCCTTTTTGTTTGTTAGTATTTGTTTTATATATTTAGGTGCTGCAAGATGGATGTATATATGTTAATGAGTATAATACCTTTTTCTTGTATTGATTCCTTTATCATTATATAATGCCCTTCTTTGTCTTTCATTATAGCCTTTGTTTTAAATTCTATTTGGTCTGATAAGCATATTGCTACCCCTACTTTCTTGTCATTTCCACTTGCATGAAATATGTTTTTCCATCCTTTTACTTTCAGTCTGACTGTATTTTGCCCTGAAGTGAGCCTCCTGTAGGCAGCATATTGAAAAGTCTAGATCTGCTATTCAATCAGCCACCCTGTATCCTTTGATTAGAGTATTTAGTTCATTGACATTTTGTATTTATTGATAGATATGTACTTATTTCCTGTTTTCCACTTGTTTCTTTGCAGTTTTCTTTTCCTTTCATATCTTCTGGCAGAATAGCCCTTCAGGTAGATATTTTCAGGAGAAGATTTTGACATTTACTGGACAATTACCAGCTTCTGCAACAAGCTGGCTAAGAACAGCCATGCAGTCATGTATGTTTGGCTTTATTGCTAGTATGTCTACTTCATATGCCCAGCTGGGCTCAGTCACCACCTGACCAGCCCAAAAATCTATCTTTTTAAATTATAAACTTGAATTACAAACTTCAAAAATCACACTGTTAGGTTACTAGCTATTTGGGCTTTCTTCCTTACAGGGAAGAACAATTCAAATTAGACTTCAAATACATTTGATTTTCTTACATTTAAGTAAATCCTAAAAATGTTTCTGTAAATCTCAATAAAGATCCAAGCTGTTGGATATACCTTTAGACTTTTTTTTGTGATTAGTAATGAGACAGGAAGGAAAGGAGCAGGGCACAGCCATTAAAAGAATGACACAGCCATTAGCGCCAAGATGGTGGAAGATTCACCTCCCAGTAGACCTTGAGCTTTAATATACACTCATTGAAATACAATCACTGCTTAATGTCACTCCCACAGGTGCCAGGGCAGTTTCAAGGCTGATTATGATCAGATCAAAGGTCAAAAGGTGGGTGATGGCCCATTTCCTGGGAATTCCAGCCCTTTCCCCAAAGTAGTTGGCATAATCCTCCCCCTTGTTAGATATGAAGTCACCTAGCCCAAGGGCTCAACTTGTGGCCTTCCAGTTTTGCTAGTTCACGTGGTGGGGGTGTTAGGCTGAAGAATCAGGAACCTGCGCTCATGTTTCTGCTTCTTTGCTGACAAATGAATAGGGATGCAGCCTCTGAGTAGCCGGGGCTGTGGGCTCTCCTTTCTGTGCTTAATTCAACCGAAAAGACTGGCTCTGCTCACACAGAACCATGACAAACTCTCAGGTGAGGAATTACAATCTCCCAGTCCTTCTGAAAAATTGCACATGAGTGGGCGGCAGCTTCCCTGCTCACTTTACTTCCTCAGTCTGCTTTCTGTCAGTGACGACACACTTTGTTGTTTCGTATGATCGCTTTTGAGGCAAACCCAACTTCTCCTCTGCCTGCTACTTTGCTTTTTTCCTTTTGGAAAGATAGGTTGGGCCAGTGAAGCCAGTATGAAAATTGGCCACAATTGATAGATGGATAGATGGATAGATAGACAGACAGACAGACAGAAATAGAAAGGCACTTTGCATTCCTTGCTGTTGGCCCTAGGCCCCTTGCCAAGAAGAGCTGACCACTGTGTCTGCACTGACAGTGTCTACATGACATAGGGCTGGAGAAAGACAGGGAACAAACTTCTTTCTCCACCACTGATACCCAAATCACCACCTCCCCAGAGTGTCCTTAGCAATAACCGTTGTCTCTTTTCTGGTCTTTAGAAATGTAAATCCTCTCAGAAGAGTACCTAATATATTAGGTACTCAATATTTTCAACTTTCTCAGAGCCTTTTTTCCCTTAATAAAATGGCAAAAGCATCATAGGACTGTCAAGTGTTTGAATCTAAGAAGACCTAGGGAAACAACATGGGAGGGGTGGGAGGTGTGGCCAACATAGTGTGTCCATCCTGCAGGTTGGTACAAATGGCTCTTGCTAATAACCATGGCAGTGGAATTTCTTGACAATGGTGAACTTGAATCAATTCTGGCTGTTTATAATTTACAGCTTGAGGATTTAAAATGTGGCTAATACCCAGGGCTGCGGGGACAAGGATTTGTTCCCTCCCCTAACTGCACCATAATGAGGTCAGGCGCTCTGTGGACCGTGGGCACCAAGACACTTCCTGACCCAGTGACTCCACTTCTAAGACTGTCCTAAGAAACTATCAGAAGCAAACATAGAGACTTATCTACCAGGAATCTCATAACCTTTGTTACTTATCTTAGTGACAAACTAGAAATTCCCTAAATTTCCAACAATAGATTGATGGTAAAGCTTAATATGGTGATCCATGTAATGGAATATGATGCCAACATTAAAATTACTTGTAGATGAATATCTAATAACACAGGAAATGCTAATAACATGGCTAAATTGAATAATCAAAGGACAAAGCAATTTCTATATGTAAGTTATGTCTATTCACGCATATATTTGAACTTGATTTAATATTTATTTATATATAGGAAAAAAGACTGAAAGGAAGTTCTTTAAATGTTAACAGTGGGCATCTCTGAGTTATAGAATTGTATACAATTGTTATTTTATTTGTTATCCTCTTCCATAGTTTCCAGGTTATTAAAAATAAATATTTCCCCCTTAGAAATTTGTAGGCACATATGAATTTTGCAAATATATACAGAGTTACTGAGACATGGGGAAAAATACATGCTGTTTGAAAGTTGTGAATTTTGAAAGCACCCTGGCTTAGATGTGAAGTTAGAGAACTGTTGATGTGATTTTTTTTTTTTTTTAATGGAGTTACTGGGGATTGAACCCGGGACCTTACGCATGCTAAGCAGGCACTCTACCACTGAGCTGTACCTTCCCCTCTGACTTCTTCTTTTTAGAAGGAGAAAGAGTCAGGAATAATACAGATCTTATAAATATTTTCTGCCTTAAGTCAGAAAGAAAAATGCCAGGATTTCAGTTCTGTGGACTGTCATTTTTGTCTTTTTTTTTAATTGAAATATAGTCAGTTACAATGTGTCAATTTCTGGTGTACAGCATAATGTTTCAGTCATACATATACATACATATGTTCATTTTCATATTCTTTTTCATTATAAGTTATTACAAGATATTGAATATAGTTCCCTGTGCTGTACAGAAGAAATTTTGTTAATCTATTTTATATGTAGTTGTTAGTATTTGCAAATCTCAAACTCCCAATTTATCCCTTCCCACCCCCTTTCCCCCCTGATAACCATAAGTCTGTTTACTATGGTGGACTGCCATTTTTATTCCTAGGCTCTTGGAACAATGGAAAATAATATCTGGACAGTGTCAAATTAAGTTTAAATTTGGAACAGCCTGAAGTCTCTTTGGGATACTTCCTAGTGAAATTCATTTTATTTTTGGTGTCTTAGAGGCATAACTAAATATAAAAAAGCTTAGAACCTACTCCCTACACTTAATCACGACTATTAAATACTTTGTGTGCACAAAATGCAACAGAAATGTTAAATAATGAAATCAGGTGAGCGTGGCCACCTCAGAGAAAACACAATGTACTCTTGAATTTTCCCATTTCTGATTTTCCTTTTTCATGGCAACAAGTCGAATTGTCCTCATTGTGTAACGTGATTGTGCTGTGAGCTTTCTGAGACCCTGCGAGGTTGTGCTTTCTGAGGAGAAATAGCACCTCTGCTCTCTTGAACAGTCTCCCCTTTTCAGAGGGCCAGTGGTGATTACAAGCATATTGTTGATTTAATGGCTTAGAAAACTGTTTTATTTTAGTCAAAAAGCCAATCTTATGATGCAAATAAGCTATGATTGCTGAAGTTCAACTCATTCATTATCAAGTATTTGTTAAGAATTTGCACTGACCTGGGTACCACTTAAGGTACCAGATAAAACAAGATGGAAAACATGGCAGTCATTCATAAGGAGCTTATGGTCTAATAGAAATAATTGAATCAATAGCCAAACTCTCTTTTCTGCTTTCCATTTACATCTCCTTATTTAATGCAACAAAACTGAATTATTTCCTTTTAATCTACATTATACAGCTGAGAAAATGAAGCTCAGGGTGGTTAAATAATGTGAATGATGTCACTATAACAGTCAGCTTTCCCAGATGCTGTGTAACAAACCAGCCCAGGGAGTGACAGAAAACACCTGGATATTAATAGACTTATTGGGACATTTAGCTAAATGCACCTGAGGCCCTTCTGGATTTGCAGTTATGAGAGGTGAAAATTTAAAAACCCAGCTAATTGAACAGATAAAAGAAGGTGTACTAACTATAAAATCCCTCAGGCAGAATTCCACTTCCACCTCTCCACTCTAATCTGTGCTTATCAAGGCATTGACACCTCATTCCCTGCCAGGCTCTCCTCCACTGGCTGTTAAAGCCCCTGAAGTCCTCAGTCATCTGTGTTCCCCACTGTAAGTGCCTAGGGCTGCTCAGAGGTGGTGCCCAGAGGACACCAGCTGGCTGGAGACAGACTCCTTCCCTGACTGGAGTGCGACATGATGGGTGTTGTTAGATACCAGTCCGGGACTCTCGGTTTCACTCATCAGCGAGACCAGTCTTCTTGCCTGTGTCACAGGTGCATGCTTGAGAAAGAGAAAATGGGTGGAAACAGTTTGCTTTGCTTTGCTCTGCTCTTATGATCTGAAGTTATTTCCCCAGGTGAGTGTTTCACAGCATCCACAGCAGCTCCACGTGGCCTCGGCGCCTTTAGGAAAGGCGATGTACTAGGATATAAAGTGACATATTCCCAACAATTAGGAATGAAAACGATTTCCACAAGTTTTCATGAAAAACTAGCTGCTTTTAGACATCAGATGTCCCTTAATGAGGGTGATCATATATCCGGGGGCTGGGGGGCTCTGTTGTGTCTGTGCCATTATTTCCCTCTTAAAAGTCTCCTGGTTTGGACGCTAAGTTTATGAACAGGCCAAAGCCCAGTGGAAGGGGTTCAGTGCAGTGTGAAGGTTTGCTTTGCTTCAGTTGTGGCTTCTGACCCGCTGAGGGCCCCCTCCCTGCCATCCTGTTTATCATCTTATTATAACTCCATTGGCCAGACTGCTGCTGCTTGATCTCTCAAGGGAAGTTGAAGCCATTAGGATATTTTAAATGTGGGATATGGAAATATTCCGATATTAGGAAACAGAATTTTCTGGATAGAAATTTCTTAATATAAAAGCGCCCATCATATTCTGGTTTTCTCGAGGAAAAACTGCACGGAACAGCAAAGGTGGCTGGAATCTATTTTAATACTAAAGCGAGCCTAAATGTATGGACCCCACAGCGTCTGGTCTCCTGTGTGAATTTCTGCGTTGCATTTCCAACCTGGTGTTTGCGGGGGAGGAGGGCTGTTTTTAATGGTCTCTCCTAGAAGTCCAGCTTTTCACAATTCAGATAGAACATGTGGAATTTACCACTGACTCTTGGGCTCGTTCTTGAGCACCGCTGTCATTTTTGTGTTGATGATCCCTTTCCTTCACTGTGTCTTTCAGGTCTCGCTCTCCTTTACCCCCGTTCTTCAGCACCAGGTCTAAAGATCCCTGCTTTACAGAAAACACTCCTTTGCTGAGGAATTTCTCACAAGAGAAAGGGTGAGTTATTTTTTTTCCCCTTCCTTATAAAATGAAGACATCTCTGAGAATTACCCTTGGCGCTTATGCTGAAGAACTTCTTCTTGAGATGAACTTTTACCTGAAATGTATATCTCTGCCAGATCCTTGTCAATTCAAGGTGTGTTCCTGTGTCTGGCAGTTGTATTCTGTGGCTGCTGAATTTCCAAGTAACTTTAAACAGCACATGTACACAGTCGCACATGCACACAGCTCTGACAGGCCATCTCGCCAGGCCAGGGCTTCTCAACTGGAGGTGGCACTGGCACTGTCTGGAGATGTTGTTGTCACAGATGGGGGAGGGGCACTACTGGCATTTAAGGGCAGAGGCCGGGGATGCGCTAAACATCCTGCTATGCACAGGGCACTGCCCTACAAGAAAGGCGCATCCAGCTCAAATGTCAATAGTTATGAGGTTGAAAATGTATAATTAAAAAAAAACTCCACTTCCTATGTGTTTGAAGTTCCTTTGGGGGATAAACCCAGGTGGTCCTCGAACTGCTGAGCAGAGCTGATCTGTACAGACTTTCTCCCTTGGGATGAAGGGGTGAACTCAGGCCTCCAGCCTCATCTCCTCTCCCTCCTGCAGACTCCTGGAAGCCTGAGCCACCTGTTCGTTGTCCCGACTCACCACACATTACAAACTTGGTGACGTTGTCGTGAGCTGGATGGAGCTGGCCTGAGAAAGGCTGGAAAGGTCCAAACTCTGAACAAGCAGATGTTTTTTGAAGGTCCACAATTTATTTTGAAGATTGAGTGACCCTGGATGATGTCCGTTGAGCCAAGGCTCTGTGATGTCAAGAAAGACCCATTCCCACTAGTTGGACAGTACTACAATATCTGTGGTCCTTTTAAGAACCAGGATTGCTTCCACATTTCACACTCACAACTGAGATGAAGTGTTTTGGAGGTGCCACTATTTCCGTGAAAATAACCACAAAGCCTCGATTTCCAGGCCACGGCGCATGCCCGTTTGCCATCCGGAGTCCATCACTGCTGAAGAATCTTGGGAGAGCAGCTCGGCTGAGTGGGAGGGAGGATCCCTGCTGGCAGGTTCTTCTGGATCTGCCTCCCCAGAGAAGGGAGAGCTTCTGGACAGCACTCCCATCAGGTTCCGCCGTCTTTCCAAGCTGAGGTAGGAACACTCGGAGTGTCAGTGTCACTGGCACAGGGCTATGGTCGCCGGGCGCGTCCTTCTCGCCTGGGGCAGGGCTGGGGGCTCTTGGCCTCAGGGCATCCTCCTGGCGACAGGGTGGATGGAGGTGAGGAAGAAGGCTAGGCGGCACTTTCCCGGAAGGTTAGCTACCTTTTCTCCAGGCCCTGGAGGACAGCGAACCAGCGTGCAGCCCTCGAGGCTACGGGAAAGCCCAGTTACGGACCTGAATGGCCCCTACACCCCTCGCCTTCCTGTGTGTGACCGGGGCCTTCACACCCCGGAGGCCTGCGGCCGCGGATGGAACAGACGCGCTTCAGCAGTGCCCGCCTGCTTGAGAAGCGCACGTCATCATTCGCAGTTACTGACAGAGCACGTTAATAGCAGGGTTGCCACACCTGCCGGAGGGGAACTGCACACGCGGGAGAAAGCATTTTCGGGGCGCCGGGGGTGCGGGTGCGGGCGGGGCCGCGCGTGCGTGGGCGGGCGGGGGCGGCGCGGGCGCCGGGACCGAGGGCGCTTTGGCAGGACCGCCCGCGCAGGCGGGGGCGGGAGCGCGGTCTCCCGGCTTTGTGCGCTGAGGCTTCCGTGCCAACAGCTGCAGGGAGGCTTCTACTGAGAGCAGCACGTTTGAAAGTGGCATTTCCAGGGACAGAACAAGGCTTGAGGACCAGGACCATCAGGGTGCTCATTCTGTACCTGCTCCGAGGTAGCTGAGGAACCCGCGGGGCCAGGTAGGCCCGTGCAACTGTCTCTTTGTCGCCTGGTGTCCCCCTCGTGCCCCAGCGTTCGGTGAGCTTCCACTAAGACGGTCTGTGCAGAAGCCCGTAAATAGGTGAGAAGACACCACGCAACTATCAAATATTGTTGTTTCTCTACATTAGAGGAGCCGTCTTTTCTGAAGCTGTTTGAAGGGCGGATTGCAGGTGTGCCTGCCTGCATCCCAAAGGGCATCTGTCTGTACCCAGAAAGACCCACTCCCATTGTCCTGTTGATCTTTCAGGCAATCCTGGGTGGTAGATGTAGGAAGGTACCTCAGGGAGGATAGGAATTTTGTTGAGATCATACAGGTTGTGCAGCGAGCTTAGGGGGAGGAATGTGACTCCAGGCCCCCCACCCGTACTTGACCTTGGAGATGTCTTTTCCCACCCAGCCATGTGTAGTTTCTTTGCCATGACTGGTCTTAGCTCTTCTTGTGGGTGTGACAAATATTTGGCTGAATAGGTGTGACAAATATTTGGCGGGTGAATCTGCTGTAAAATTATTTTAATCACGTGAAGACGTGTGAACAAGGATCTGGCCCCGTGGGTCTCCAGGATGGTGAGCTCTGACACTCTGAACACCCTTCCCCAGCTGGCTGGCTCACAGCTTCACAGGGCGCCAGGTTCCTCAAGTATCCCATACCATGGAAAACAGAATCAAATACATTTGAGACTTTACATTCAATGGTGGTTTTATCTTCTACTATTCACAGAATAGCTGCCTCACACTTGCCACTTAACTGAAAGACTTAATCCTTCTTTTTAACATGTCTAGAAAGTACTACGCAGAGTTATTGAAGAAACTTACGAAAAACATTTTGGATTGTCAGCTCTGCTGAATATGTCAGTTATATGGAAAGAAATTTGTGTTTAGAATAGTTGAATTAAGGCTTCATGCTTTAAAAAGAAGTGTTATTTTGATTCCCATTTTAATAGGAGCCGTGGGTCATAATTTGGAAGTGTGAAATGATGAATCATCAGATTTATTAACTCTAAGAGAATGCAAAACAAGATTTTACCATTTTAAAGGATCAGAAAACTTTTGAAAAAGATGTCCCAGTGTAGACTTTCTTCCTTCGTTCTACAAACAGGTGTCAAGCACAGACTGCGTACCTGCTTCCTTGTGCAGGGGCAGAGCACAGATACTCCGGGCTTGCCCTGGAGGAGTGGCCAGTGAGAGAGCACCCCCTCCCCCAGGCCTGGGCAGTGATAGTGTCTCCCAGGAGGTGGGATTTGGAGGGCTCTGGGGAGGTGACATGAGCAGAGATAAGCATGGAGGGGCCAAAAGGGTGGGCCAGGCCCATGTGCACCAAGGGCCTAAAGGCCACAGTTAAGAAGTCTGGTGGCTGGGCCAGGGCCCCATTAGGAGCCCTCAGAGGGTACCAAGCACATGGCCTGATTGTCTATAAAATTATCTCCTGGGGGTAAGTGTTGTAACTCAGTGGTAGAGCTGGTGCTTGGCGTGCATAAGGTCCCGGGTTCAATCCCCAGTGCCTCCGATAAGGGCAAAAATTTAAAATAAAAATAAGTAAATCATTATCTTCTAAGGAATTCTTAGCAGACTTTGCTGGTACAAGTGGTTATAGCACAGCAATGTCTTTTTTGAATTGTTTGGTTATGTCTCAGTCAATGTTTATTTGATGATCAAATCTGTATTCCCATCTTTCAAAAAACTTAGGGGCAAATTATTGGCAAATATGAATCTGAGAGCCAAGATAAGGCTTGTTTCCAGGAAAGTAGTCTTTAAAAGGCTAGTGAAGAGGCCCAAGTCTTGAATTTAAGGGTCTCTGGCCAGAAGCCATGTTCAAACACTCGGGGTTAACTTGGTTCCCCTCTGTAACCCCCACCAAGCTGCATTTCATGAAACTGTATGCTTACAGCAGGCCAGCGGTGTCCTCAGCAGTGTCCTCCTTCAGCCCATATTGTGGAGAGGGTTCCACACATATGCTTTGAGGTGGACATGTCCCGAGATTTCAGCACGTGTCTGAGGTTTGGCATTTCTGGGCCCAGGAAAACAGGGCTCCCGGGGGTGTGACTCAGGCCAGCCTTTTCTCTTGCAGGTGCTGTGTGCGGTGGCTGAAAGTCTCAGGCCTGTTTGTCTTTGTGGTGCTGTGCACTGTGAGTACCACGGCGCCCCCAACTCTGCTGTCCGCCTGCAGAGCCCACATGGGCCTTGGGCCCGGTGGCAGGGCAGCGGGGGTGTGGGGCTCACACATTTCTTTGCAGGAGATGCTGAGGGGTGGCAGTCTGGGGGAGGCCTACTGTTGTCCCCAGTCACACGGGAGAAGGAGTTAACCTGTCCCCCTGGGTCTCAATTCTCACTTTACATGGCTTGCCAAATTCTCTTTTCAACCACACGCAGTAAACATTCTTTATTTGTGTTGTCAAATTAGCATTCATGGGTGGTCCCAGGAATGCCTCAGTGCCCCTTTGAGATGGTGCCCAGCTGGACCACCCTGTTTTGGGGGAGTGAAGTTCTGTGTTTGCCTCTTCTCTGGAGGCTGCCCTGATTCAACTTGCCTGTACATCCCCAGGGAGGGCTAAAGGGCTGGAGGCGACCTGAGTGTGCTGTCTGACTTGAGGGGTCACGAGTTTCACTGCCAGCATCAGCATGCGGTGTGCTCTGGTGTGGCCCTAGCTGGGATCACTCTGCTGGCATTCAAAATTTATTTGCAGAATGAATGGGTGTGAGGCCCTGTGTTTGGCTGTGTGTCTGTGTGTGTGTGCACACGGGTGTGAGGTATCTGTACCTGGCTATGTTTCTGTGTATGTGCATGCCTGTGTGGGACATGTGGGTCATTGGTGGTCTGTGACCATTCTGAGATTTGTGTGTGTGCCCAGGGAATTATTTTTGTGTTTGTACCTGGTTTTAGCAATGGCATAAGACAGTTTGTGTGGGCCGTTTTGGGAGACCCCAGTAGGTGGTTAGTGTGTGCTGCTGTGACAGGGTGTGAGATTGTGAGTGAGAAAGGGATGGGTGATTACCTGTGCCCTGTGGATTCCGGGACTTGGGTGGCTGTGGCTCTTGTCTGTAGGTGGCTCGTGACGACAGTTGTGCTGGGTGCCCTGGGTGACTGGAAGCTGTGTGCGTAACCACATGCAACTGTGAATACATGGTCCTCATTTTCTGTGTGTGGGAGCATGAGGATGGGGGCCACATGTGCAAGATTGAGTTCCTCTTCTCAGTGTGATGTGTAGAGAACAGTGTTGCAACTCATAACATTGCAAAGGTACGTGAAGTCAGTACTGGCTGCAATGAATTGAGTATAGGCAGCTCTTTAAGAACCCACAAAGGATGGGAGTAGTGACCCAGAGAAAGGAAATCTGTGCATCAAAAAAAAAACCCAATTACGTGGAATGCTGAAAACTTCATGAATTTGCTTTTTTGGCTACCAGTTTGCTTCCCTATTTCCTACTCACACAATTGTGTGGTTCTGAAGCCCCTGCTGCTTAGCACAGCGTGGGAGCTAGGTGCACTGGGGTTTCCAAGGAGGAGGTCAGGATGAGCCAAGTCCCCTCTGATTCCCCCGAGAGCTTCCCTGAGCTCTGTGGCTGGTCCTCTGACTTCTTCTGGGAGTTGAAAATGTCGGTGATTGTAGGCGCAGCCAAAATAGAATTTGAGGAGTTTGTTTTGAACTTCTGTAATCTGTTACCTCATCATCACTTTAATTTACTTTGTGATGGTGCGTAAGATGCTTTGCAAATTCCCCAAGCATGTGCTCCCTCTGTCAGTGGGTTGGAGTCCCTGCTCTCCATTATGGGAAAACCACATTTACCCACCTCCGATGATTTGATTTTATGGCTTGGTATTTAATCTTTAAAATTGGCACCTATCAATAATCAAGGTCCATTGTAGCATAAAATAGTATAATGAATCAGAATTTTCTCTTTCTAATATCTCAGAGGAGCTACTTAGAGTAAGCTGGTGAATTGGGGCTACAGCAAGCAACATCATCTTCATACCCCCGTTTTCAACTGTCATCGCAGTTACTTACATCCAACTGCTCTCATAACCACAAGTCCATCGTAAAATGTTTCTGTTACAGGTTTTATTTAGCCTGTATCCAGATCAAGGGAAGTCCTGGCAGTTGTTGGCCATATCACCACTGGAAAGCTACTGTATCCAAACCTACTCTGAGACGGACAGTCGCCCATGGTTGACTCACAAAGTGAAGAGATTCGAGAACTAGAACTATTGTAACTGCTGCTCCAGGTCCCAGCACGGGCGATCACTGTTCCTCCCCACCCGAATTTTGGTTCTCCAAGATGTTTGATGAATGATGAGGCCGCGGAACAGAAGGGGAGGGGCACTAGCGAGACTACAGTTGGTGGGTGGTGGTGGTGAGGTTTTCCATGAAAGGGTGACAGCAGCCAGACAGTGCACTCTGGTTAAGGCCCGGCTTCCTAGGGCTCTTGGACCTTGGTCTGTGCCCCCTTCCCCTCCTCCTGTGTGTTTCAGCTTGTGTGTTTCAGCTTGATCGATTCCTAAGTTCATTGGTTCTTTCCTTGGCTATGTCATCGAGTCTGATGATTGGTCTCTCACGCTGTGTGCTCTTGTCTTTTTGTAGGACTCGTAATTTGTTGTTAAAAGTCAGGCATGTTCTATAGGATAATAGATACTGAGTGTGTTGTTGGCTCGGGCTGCCATCACAGAAGACCACAGCCTGGGTGGCTTACACAAGACATTTATTGCTCACAGTTCTGGAGGCTGGACATCTCAGGTCAGTGTGTGGGCCTCTTTCTGGCTTGTAGATGGCTGCTTTCCTTCCTGCTGTGTCCTCACAGGGCCTCTCTTCTGTGTGTGTGTGTGTGTGTGTGTCTGTCTGTTGCATAGAGAGTGAGCTGGCTCTCTGGTGTCTCTTCTTATAAGGAACTTATCCTCTCAGATCAAGGCCTCACACTGGAGGTGAGGGCTTCAACATACGGATATGCGGTATGTGGCACTGAGGGAAACAGCTTTAAGCTCGGAGATGAGCACACCTGAGCTTCTTGTGGTGTTAGTTGGGGAGGTTGGTGTAAATCTAGACAGAGCTTGGCCGTGTTGTAGTCTGTAGTTGCCTTGGTAACCCTTAGTGCCTCAGTCCCTTGGAGTTCTTGGTCTCTCAGTATCTGTCTGCCAGACCCTGCGCTGTTCCTACCCCCTACCTTAGGGGTAGAATGACCTTTCCCTCTCACCTGCCCTCTGCTGCTGGGGTTCCACTGCACCCCCAGGCTACATACCAGATTTGCTGTGCTCCCCCTGCAAACTCAGGCTTTGTCAGGGGTCCCCCCCATTCTGCCCATCTTCCCTGAGTACCTGCTGGGATTCATGGAGAAGAGTCTATAAGAAGAGGATAACAGCTCTATTCTGTAGCTCCCAGGGGCTCCCCACTCTCATACTAGCCCACATCTGACCTTGAACGACTTAAACATTTTCTGATTTAATCTCGCCTGCTTCTGTGTGTGGTGGTGGCACCCGTCCCAGAACAGCCTTGCTCAGCCCCGTCCCTCTCTGCCGGCAGGGGCCTGTCTCACTCTAGAATCCAGCTTAGGTGTTTGTGGTGCATCCTCAGTCTTGATGGAATAAGACATTAACTTATATCTGTCCGTGTTTCTCTAGTTGTAAGTATGGGAGGGGTGGGTTTCCAGCTGTCTGCATTGGGATATGTGCCCTGACACTACAAGTCTAGAGCCCGGAGCCCCTTAGAATGGACATTTAAATCAGAACCTCTAAAGCTCTCAGTCCTGCTCAGAGCATAGAGTCAGTGGCGGGTCCTGGGAGGAGGAGGCTGGGAGAGGAGGCAGGTGGAAGGGGAGGAGGCCCACGAGGAGGAGGAGGAGGAGGCAGCTGTGGCCAGTTCCAGTATTTCTTTTTTTTTTCAATCTTTTTTTTAAATTGAAGTGTAGTTAATTTACAATGTCGTGTTAGTTTCTAGTGTACAGCAAAGTGATCCAGTTATACACATATATATATTCTTTTTCAGATTCTTTTCCACTATAGTTTATTATGAGATACTGAATATCGTTCCCTGTGCTATACAGTAGGACCTTGTTTTTTATCTGTTGTATATATAGTAGTTTGTATCTGCTAATCCCAAACTCCTGATTGATCCCTACCCCACCCCTAACCCTTCCCCTTTGGTAACAGAGCTCCTTGGTTCTTTTATTTCTTTATTTCTTTGTTTATTTTTAATTGAAGTTTAGTAGATTTACACTGTTGTGTTAGTTTCTGGTGTACAGTACAGTAGTGTTCAGTTATACATATATACATCCTTGTCCATACTTTTTCATTATAGGCTACTATAAGATATTGATATAAGACATTGATACTGTAAGATATAAGTGTATACAGTAGGCTCTTGTTTCTCTACTTTATATGTAGTAGTTAGTGTCTGCAAATCACGAACTCTCAATTCACCCCTTCCCATCCCCTTTCCCCCCTGATAACCATAAGCTTGTTTTCTGTGTCTGTGAGTCTGTTTCTGTTTCATAAATAAGTTATTTGTGTCATTTTTTTGATTCCACATATAAATGATAGCTTAGGGTATTTTTCTTTCCAGGTGAGAGGCCTGGATGGCAGATACCAGGGCTGTATGTTTGGGTTGGAAGTGCTCTGGGAGAAAGCTCCACTCTCCTTTAGCTGCAGAATAAGAAAGCTGCCTTCCGCTGTGAACTTTTATGTCTCTTTTGTAACCATCTGGCTTGTCAACTCAGTAATTACAAGGTTTATTTGAGAAGCTTTGTGAAACAGGAAGTGGCGTGACTGCAGGCACCTGAATTTCTTTATCCCTCAGGTGCTGTCTGAGCTTGTTATAGGGGAGGCCTGTCCAAGGCTCCTAGGTCTTTGGACAGATGTCTGTGAGTCTGTTTCTGTTTTGTAAATAAGTTTGTTTATCTTTTTTTAAGATTCCACATATGAGTGATTTCATATGGTATTTGTCTTTCTCTTTTTGGCTTACTTCACTTAGAATGACATTCTCCAGGTACATCTATGTTTCTGCGAATGGCATAATTTTATCGTTTTTTATGGCCGAGTAGTATTCCATTGTACAAATATACCACAACTTCTTTTTTTTTTAACATTTTTTTATTGAGTAATAGTCATTTTACAACATTGTGTCAAATTCAAGTGTAGAGCACAATTTTTCAGTTATACATGAACATACATATATTCATTGTCACATTTTTTTTTGCTGTGAGCTACCGCAAGATCTTGGATATATTTCCCTGTGCTATACAGTATAATCTTGTTTAATCTATTCTACATTTTAAAATCCCAGTCTGTCCTTTCCCATCCCCCCACCCCCTTGGCAACCACAAGTTTGTATTCTATGTCTATGAGTCTGTTTCTGTTTTGTATTTTTGTATTTATGGTTTTTTTTTTTTTTTAGATTCCACATATGAGTGATCTCGTATGGTATTTTTCTTTCTCCCTCTGGCTTACTTCACCTAGAATGACATTCTCCAGGAGCATCATGTTGCTGCAAATGGCGTTATGTTGTCATTTTCTGTGGCTGGTAGTATTCCATTGTACAAACATACCATGATTGCTGGATCATGTTGTTAGTCTATTCCTAGTCTTTGGCAGAATCTTCATACTATTTCCCATAACAGCTGCATCAAACTACATTCCCACCAACAGTGTAGAGCACAGATCATTTTGATTCATTTTTCTACCTCCACCAGCTTTCTCTGCTGGATCAACATGACTGGGCGCTGCTGTGTAGCATCCACAGCCTCCAGATCTCGTGAGAGTCAGCCTGGCACAGAGAGAAGAAGCCTGAGTAGTTCAGACATCTGGGCAACACACCAACCCCAGATGTAGGAGCGGAGGGGCCGGGGTGTGGTGGGGGCATAGGTACCATGGCAGCTGCACTTTGAGGGGAAGGAGCCTCTTGTCCTGATAACTCTTCCCTAACCAAGAGCCTTCACATGCTTTGAAGGGATTTCTGTCTTCTCACTGCAGTGGACGTTACTGATTTAGCTGATTTTGGATTTTTTAGCTCAATTCTTCTTTGTGATTTCTCATTGGGCGCCTTAGGGTTTGGGCATGGATGCAAATTAGATCATCTGTTCGTTCACACAGCGCTGCTGTCTGCTGCTCACCATGGCTCCAGGAACTGGGGCAGGAGTCTTCTGCTGGCAGCTAAGAGCGGAAGCAGGGATGATAATAGAGTGGGAGGCACCACCTAGATGTTAAGCCAGAGGATTCGGAGCACAATTAAGCAAAGTGAAACCACTTGAGCAGGTCAGGGGTGAGGGGCTGAAGAAGCCGGGAGCCATCAGGACGGCAGTGCGGGTGGAGGGCACATTTCCTTGTGCACCTTCGGAGGAGGGTGCTCCTGGGGAGGGTGGGGGTGGGGGGCACTCCAGGCCTCTCCGCCTTGCTTTGTGGTTCACCTTGACGCCGCCCCAGCCGTGAACCTCAGCAGCCACACAGACTCCACGTTGCTCCAGGTGGACCTGGCAGGGGCCCTGGTGGCCAGCGGCCCGACTCATCTCGAGAGAGAAGAGCAGTTGGCGGTGGAGGTGACCCAGGCAAACACTCCAGGCTCCCGGCGGCGGCGGCCCCAGCAGGTTACATTTATAAGTTAACTTGAAAGGGATTGTAAAAACTTGTTTCATCTCCATAGAGTTTCCTTTTGAATGAACTGGCTGGGAGCAGTGTGGTAATGACACCACTGTTAGGCAAACCTTTGTCTTTGAGATTCTCTTGTCTCTAAGTGGATTATAAAACTGTCACCATTTCAGTAAAGTCAAGCTTTTGAGGTTTTTTTTTGTTAATTCGGAGTGATTTTACTGGGCAATTCAGGGAAACATTATTTGAAAGTGTAGTTAAACCTGGGCCTTACCTCGGGGTGCAGAAGATACTCCAACCCCACGGTTCGTGGACACGTGGCTGAGACGGTCTGGTTTCCCTTATAGAGCTTCTGCTTCCACAGCAATGGGACCTGTGCTCAGCATCCAAGCAAAAGCCATGAGTGCACATCCTGCAAAGGTTCGGAGAGCCAGCAGTGGTATTGTCACTGTGTCCCGGAGCCCAGACAAGGCCCGGCTCCTCTCTGTGCATCCTGTTTTGTCTCCCAAGTCTTGGCCTCGGTGACGCCTCTGGGTTACCATGGTGACGTCTGTATGACGTCGTATCCCTAGTTCCCGGGTTTTCCCTATTACAGCTAAGAGAAGGCAACCTGGCTGGTACACAAGGCTGTGTCATCCAAAATGCAGTGTCTGATGGGTTCCGACACCCATCTCATTTTTCTGCCATGCACAGCAGGGTCCCCAGTGCCAAAGTCTCATTATGAACAAAGCTGCAGTTTCATGGATGATGGCGGATACAGCACAGACATTCTAAACCGGTTGTTCCGGCCGTGGTCTTAGGACATAAACTTACCTTCCCCGCCTGCAGCGCACGGCACCCTGGCAAGGGCTCCCCGGTAAAGACGAGGTGGGCACACTTCTGTCTGCTCCATTGGTGATCTTGCATGGAGGATGGCATGGCCCTTGCAGCCTGCTGACACAGTTGCCTGCCCTTGGATGAGTGTCGGATGTCCTTGCTCTGGAAACATGAAGAACACAAGAGATCTTCAGGGAAGGATTTTTTACTGATACTCTGTTTCTAGCAGAGAAGTGTTCAAGAGAGCTTTTGTTCTCTCATTCAGGCTTTGACTGGTTTCATAGTTCCTATTTCAGTTTCTTTTATGATTTGTGGGTGACATGACTCCTGTCTACCCATTGAAAGTTCCCTGGCCCCCCAGCCCAGCTGCCTGCCTCTGCCCGGCCAGCCCCTGCCTCCCTGCACACATCTGGCCCCACTCAGCTGGCTTCTCCGCTCCCCTGCTCCCGACCAGAGCGTGCAGGCCTGCAGCAGAGAAAGCGCAGCCTGCCGCCCGCCCTCCCACGGGCGCCTGTGACGTGGAGAGGTTCCTGCCTCCAGTTTGCAAACAGGAAGCAGTCCTAAGCAAGCCTTTCTCGTCAGTTGCTTCCAAGGGCTCAAGAAGCCAAGTCTCCAGTAACATGCAGTGATTTCCTTTTAACAAGCCGTATTTATTTCTATACCTATATTGCTATACACGGATGCTGTATTTCTACTTCGGTGTGCTTTTTCTTCAACAAAGCCCCCTAGATGGTGGAAATGCCAGCTCCACACCCCCTGGCCATCTCTGATGTCTCTGTGTGAAAAGGCCTTGTGCTCCTCTCTTTCTCCTTGTCTTGTTCTAAACAAGTACCTACACTGAGCAGCGCTGGATCCCAGGGGACGGCTCAGGTTCAAAGCCTTACTAGAATTTTACGCTTTGACTTTGACAGATCACTCACAACTGGACGGTATTTTTAAATCCGAGAAGAAGTGAGCGCGTGGTGGTCAGCAGGACCTTTGAGGTTCTGAGCAGGTGGGTCTCGGTAACTGGGGGTTCAGGGAAGCTCCTCTGGGATGTGCTCGCCTGGAGATGTGGGCCCCATGGGACCCTGTTGTCGGGTGAATTGCCAGATCAGTTACGGACCTGGATGAGATGTTCTTGGGTAGACAGTGAATGTGAGGTGGTGGCCGGGTGTCAGAACCACACGTGCTGGGAAGCAAGAGGACTGACTGCAGGGTCTGTTTTGAAGCAAATTGTATTTTACAGCTGATACTTTAAATTCATTGATATCTGCAGTGGGGAATTCTAGGAAATTCTAGGATTCTTTTTTTCTTTAATGCCACTCCAAGTTAATCTGTGCTCTTGGTTACCGTATGAGTTTGCGAGGCTTGCTGTAACAAACACCGCAGCCTGGGTGGCTTTGACAGCAGGAACTTACTTCTTCGAGTTGTCGGCAGGGTCAGCCCCTGACGGGGGCTGAGGAGCTCCATCAGATGGGCCTGGCCGCGTGGAGGCTGCACCAGCATCTCCCACAGCTCGCCTGTGCTCAGGGCTCCTCATCTGCCAGGTCGGGCACTGTGCTGAGTCACTCTGCGATCAGTTCAGGCCATGGTTCCGGCCATGGACGACTGGAATTGGGGAGGACACAGAGGGAGCAAGCACTATAGTTGATGTCCAGTCTGTTTCCTCCACCGTGGTAAGACCTTTGCTCCATTCTGCAGGGAACCTGTTTTCATCAGCATCCGAGTGTCCCTCCAGCAGACCCAGATGGTTCCTCTTTTGCTGGCCCATCATTACCTCCGCACAAGCGTGGAAGCACAAGTGACCATCGCTGCGGTCATCCTCACCGCGGTCTACGTGCTGATTATATTTGAGGTAATTTGCGTGTCTGCTCTCCGGGCTTTATCTGTGCCCACAAGTAAGTGTATTTCGAACATGGTGGGCACTTTGGATGGGCTCAGTTTTGCTTCTTAATCAAATTGAATTCGTCTTTCCTAAAAAGTACCTTCATTCTAGGTGGAAAATTGCTCTGTGCTGGAATATTTGCTGAATCTTAGCAATTGACATATGCAAGATGAGTTTTGGCGGGGAACCAGTTTTACTGAGAAAACTGAATATGCACACGATTTTCTCACCCTCACTCTGCTGCTCACACCAAGTCTGACCCTGAGGGGACAAGTGTTGAACCTCTCTGAAACTCAGGGTCTTCTTTCTGTAAGATGGGCATGTTAAGATGCCCCTAGCTGCTTCATAGGCTTGTGTACAAGATGGGAACCTAGGAGACCTTGGGTCAGATGTGGAGAATTATTATTATTTACCGACTCAGCTAATGAGCCTTTTCACAAATGATCTCATGTCCCATAAATTCGATGTTCCTGGGCAACGCTAAGTGTGGCTGTACCTTCAATAGTATGAGGCAAAGCACAGATGCTGCCTGGGCTGGGCAGATCCACTGTTGGCTTAATTGTGAAACCAGACTGACAGAAACACATTGACGGGAGTGTTGGCTCCAGCAGGTTGAGCCTGAAGGGTCAGGAGAGCGTGTGACTGTGAGGCGTGTTTCTTCTCGAGCACGGGGCAGGGATGAGAAATGCTCTGGAGCGTGAAGGAGATGGCCCGAGGGAGGAATGGCCGGGACGGTTCCCCAGGATTCCCGCAGTTGTCTGGTCTGCCTGTGAGGAATGTTGGCTCCAGGAAGTTGAGCCCCAGTTGTCCAGCAAGGTGCACTCGTTGGCTTAGTTGCCATGTCTCTTATGTTTCTTTTATTCTAGGGCATTCTGTTCTCTCTCTTCTTCTGTTTTCCTTTCAATCAATATTATCATTGTTTCAAAGCTCCTATGACCACAAACACACTCTGTGGTTTTCTAGAGGGACTCAGAGATCCAGAGACTCAGAGGCAGCCGCGCTCAGGCCTGGGGTTTGTTGCCAGGACCAGCAGTGGGGAGCGGCCTGCCAGGCAGAGTCTGGAGGAGTCCAGGAGCAGGCTTCTGAACGATCTCCTCTCCAAGGGGCTCCCAAGAACATGCTCCTTCCTCCAGCGGGCGTGCTTCTGCCCACGGCAGGCTCCTTGAGACTCAGAACCCAAGGTTTTTGTTGGGGGTTTGTCACAAGGGCACCCTCAGCCCACCAAAGTCCCAGCCTCCCAGAAGGAAGGCAGATGTTAACCATGAATCACATTTCTGTACCAACAGTCTTGGCACCCTGGTGCAGCACCGCGTGGGGCTCCAGGCCCACAGAACAACCTTATCACTTGGTAACGCAGGGAACAGCCCAAAAGCCAAGTCCCCAAGTGTCAGCCAAGGGCTAACCCTAGAGCAGGCTCTTCTAAAGGCCCCTCTGATGATGACAACCTCAGGCCTGCCAGGTCTTTGCCGCCCCACCAGCTAGCTGAAAAATCGGATTCTGTTGTTCTGCAGGATATCCCGCACCCCGTGTTGCCTGAGGGCTTCCTTAGGGGATTAAGTTTTTGCTCTATTTCCTACGGACTACAATTTGGATCTGAAGCCCTCAAGGTTCAGTTTTGGGGCCCACAGATTCCACAGGTGTGCTGGGACTCAGGGAGGAGGAGAGTGATGCTTGGGTGTCCCCCTTTCAGGAGCACTGAGATTGCTCAGTGAGTTTAGGTGGTGGCAGCCCAGGCTGTTCATTGTCACCCTCCCTACTACCTTTGCTCCTATGGTTTTAACATCCCCCAGGGATCATTGCCTGATTCAGTTGTTTCATTCGCATTTATGATAAATTTTCTGTCATTCCATCTCGTGAGTCGTTCTGTATTGAAGAACTTTCTTCCACCCAGTTTCATTAATGTGAAACACACCTCCTGCCAGAGACATGAGATAAATTATTTTTAATTATTGATTTTCATAGTAATGAGCCACTTCCAGTGCTTTCAGTGGTATCCACTGAGTTATTTTGTGTCTTAGATTTTTCTGACTGTCATTTTGGATTTAATATATTCAATGTGCTGTAATCAGTTACAATCAGTAGTAATTTGAAAAATACAGCCCAATGCCGATTTATTTTTGAAAAGACATTCTGTTATTCTAAGGCTTTTTTGGTCTGTTTTTAATAATTGTACAACCTGTGAAAATTACATAATTTATAAATGTTTATTAATTTTTCATTAAATGACAGCCATTATTAATAGCAATTCAGAAAAACCCTTCCCTTTCCTTCCCTGCTAAAACCATCCTGAGGTTATTAAAGTCCTGTAAAGAGGCCAACTCAACATGGCTTATACCCTGACAGAAACAGTGGATACGTGAGAAGAAACTAGATATATTGTTTCATCGATTATAGCTCATGAGGGCACCCCTGGACTCCTTGTAAGTCAGGTGAACTGGTGCCCCTCGGGATAAGGCAGTGCCACCCCCCCTCCTCCACTGCTGCTCTATATTCTAAGGTACTAGCTATATTACCTATTTTAAAACCTTTTTTTGTTTTGAAATAATTACAGATTCACAGGAGGTTGCAAAGAAATGTACAGGGAAGTCCTGTGCTCTCTTCCCCAGCCTCCCTCAATGTTAACGTGTTACACAGCTACGGTTCAATAGCAAGACCAAGAAATTGACATTCGTACAATCCATAGAGTTAATTCAGATGTGTTCCCTCTGAAAGTCCTGTGAAGCAACATCCATCCCTTTTCTCACCATCCCTAAGGCCTGGAAACTGCTAATTTTTCTTCTCTATAATTATGTTATTTCCCCAATGCTTTATTGTGGACTGTTGAAATGTATATCTTTTAAGATTGGTTTTTTTTTCACTTATCATTATTTCCTGGAGGTTCACCCAAATTGTTGCATATATCAATAGTTTGTTCTTTTTGATTACTGAATAACATTTCATATGGTTGGAATGGTTTGTTTAAGCATCTATCCTTTGAAGGGCTAAAAAAATCTCTGTGTGTGTGTGTGTGTGTATTGAGCTATTATAAATACAGCTGCTGTGAACATTTAAAACTCAACATTAAAAAACATGAAAATGTGTTTTAAAAACATTTTAATATGTTCTTTGTATATTCTAGATGTAAGAACTGTTAAATATGTGGTTTGTAAATATTTTCTCAGTCTAATTTATAAACTTTTCCTTTTATAGATTGTGCTTTTGGTGTCAAGTTTAAAAACTGTTTACCTAGACCTAGATCCCAAAGATTTTTTCCTATGTTCTTTCCTAAAATTTTAATTGTTTTACTTTTTACATTTAAGTCCATGATACATTTATTTTAAGTTAGCTTTTTCTAAGGTGTGAAGTTTAGGGGGAGATTCATTTTTTAACTTATGAATGTCCAGTTGCTCCAGCACCATTTATTGAAAAGGCTATCCCTTTTGAATTGCTTTTGCTCTTTTGCTAAAAATTCATTGTGCATATTCATGTGGATATATTTCTGAGTTCCCACTGATCTTTGTGTCTGTTTCTTCCACCAGTACAACACTATCTTGATTACTACTTGATTATCATAAGTCTTGACAATGTTAAGGGTGATTTCTCCCACTTAAAAAAAATTATTTTAGCTATTTTATAGCCCGTTTCTTTTCATATACATTTTAGAATGGCCTTCCACTTCATGAACATGGTATACCTCTCCATTTAATTAGGTCTTCTTTGATGTTTTAAAAATATTTTTCATCACACAGATCATGTACGTATTTTGCTAAATTTATAACTGTGTTTCCTTTTCTTTGGGACAATTATAAATGATGTTGTCAATGAAAAATCAATTAATAATCAAGTTGAAAGAAAAAAGAGAATTTTATTTGAGCCAAGCTGAGGATTAGAACCTGAGAGATGAACTCTCAGAAGCTCTGAGAACTGTTCCACCTGTGGAAGTCACAGTCATATACGTTTTTGAAACAGAGGATCCTACATCAGAATGACATGCTGACATTTTATATAAAGTTCACCACAGATGTGTAGTCCAGCTAAGCACATTCAAAGTGAGCAGTAAGTCACTATGGCGCCCTACAGAGTTAGGAAAGAATGCTAGTCTTTTCAGAAGTTACATTGCTAACACCAGAAGAAAGGGAGAAAAATTGATCTTTAGAGTTGAGCAGGCACTGCCATCTTCGAGGGGCTCTGGGTAATGTGTAACGCAGACGCACACGGCCCCTTAGAGAGGGACGGAGGAGGCCCAAAGGGAAACAGAGAGAGAGGATTTTATGTTTAAATTTTCTTGTCTTGCCTTAACATGTAAATTTTATTTGATCAATTTCTCCTTTTTTTATCATTAATCTTCCAATAGAAAGTATTAAGTGAGCAAATATTTGGTCTCCCAGTGCCAGAGTGATTGCTTGCCTGCCCTGGATCCGTCGTGTCTCTTGATGCCAGGTCTTAGCAGCTTGGTTCTTTCCTTCCTTTTACGAAGTTAGGCTCATAGAATAGGACTGATCATCAACTCTGGGTGGCCCATAGGACATGCCAATTTTACCCTGTATGTGCATCGTGCATGCCCATTATCTTATCTAGAACTGTAGATATGATCAGTAGTTTCAAGACATTTAGACATCATTATTTTAGTTGGGGTTTGGATATGAACCAAGATGCCCAAGAGATTATTATTCTGGAAATTATATAGAACACAATCAGTATAGCTAATAAAGTCATAAGTGAGATTTAAGCCATCCCAGAGCTGAACCTTTTACCTAAGATTTCACCTAGACTGGGAAAGGGATCTTTCAATGCAGAAATTTGATTTTCCATGTGTGTCATATGAGTCATACTAGAGAGCTCATCTGGTATGAAAATACAATATTTGGTTTATATTATAGCGTAAGTTCCCCTTGCAAAGTGGTTTTAAAAATCAAGAGCCATTTGGTTTTGCAAAATTGCTTTCCCATCATAGGAACCTCAGAATTAAGTAAATTAATCAAATGTAGTAAGCAAACATAGAGATACATGTGGATGGGGAAACATTTTATAGTCAATACATTTTATAAGGCAACCCTAGTATCTAATATTACTTGGGTTAGAGATTTAGGGATGATCTGTTGTGTTACAATGGTTCTGCAGTCTCTTCAGCCTTTTGACCAATGAAGACTGATAGATTTCTGAGTATATCTCTGTTAACATATATACTCCTGCATTAGGCACCAAGATTCCCAAAGGATTTTGCCACCTGGCATCTTGGTATCCTGCTCACATGGCTCTCTTGACTCTGTAATTGGGAGAGAAAGGAGGTGCCTCTATCTCTTTGTATGTAGATGTCCCAGTAAGCATAGACCTTCTACCTTCCAGCTATTAAGAAATTTATGTGCTCACCCTTGGGTCAACTCCTTATGAGACAAAACCTGGTGGAGTGCAAGTGATCCCTCCCAGAGTGCTCTCATGGATAACTTCATCATTTGGAAGTCTGTTAACATAGTATTAATCCTTAAACCTTGATCACTTCTCCTGTAGGCTTTCCAAAAGCCATCTGTACGGTATTTGATATAGGGGAGTTGCTGGCACAAGGTACTCGTGTTTTTCTCTTGAAGACGTTTGTTAAGTAAGGGACAGAGTTAGTGGGAAGATCCTAGAGTGGGTTTTGTCAGTTCTCAGGACCAAGGATAGTGTTAGTTAAGGCATGGACACATTTATATATTGGAGAATTTGGACCTGAAAGGTTAGACCAGAGGGAGGTCTGTCTAAGTATGAGGGGGCTGTGTCAGTCTTGTATTAGCCAAGGAATTTGATGACAGATCCAACAGTTGATTAAATATAGCTACCTCCAGTAGTTATACTTGTAACAACTTTACTAAAGAATTTTCCTTCCATCTGAAGCACTGGGGCAAAAGTATAGCTAGAAGTAAAACAGTAACTTTCCATTTTGGCAGAGAGATAGACATTTGGTAAACAGTGCAATTGACCAGTGGGTTGGGTCTTACAGGCTTGGTCCAGACTCTGGGGTCAGGTGTCCGCTACTGTTGTCATCATCTCATCTTAGCTTGGGGATGCTTGTCTTAGCTGAAGTCAGGGGTTAGAAACAGGAGTCAATGTCCATTGACAGATGACTGGATAAAGAAGTTGTGGTATATTTATACAATGGAATACTACTCAGCCATAAAAATAATATAATAATGCCATTTGCAGCAACATGGATGGACCTGGAGATCATCATTCTAAGTGAAGTAATCCAGAAAGAGAAAGAAAAATATCATATGATGTCACTTATATGTGGAATCTTAAAAAAAAAAAGACAAATGAATGTTATTTACAAAACAGAAACAGACCCACAGACATAGAAAACAAACTTATGGTTATCAGCAGGGGAAGGGAGTGGGAAGGGATAAAGTGGGAGTTCAAGATTTGCGGATACTAACTGCTATATGTAAAGTAGATAAACAACAAGTTTCTACTGCAGAGCACAAAGAACTATATTCAATATCTTGCAGTAACCTACAGTGAAGAAGAATATGAAAATTAATATATGTGTTTATATGTGTATGACTGAACTATTTATTATGCTGTATACCGGAAATTGACACAACATTGTAAACTGGCTATACTTCAATAAAAAAAATTAGAGAACCCCCCTCCAAAAAAAAAGCAAAGAAAAAAGAAACAAGAGTCAAAGCCCATTCGAGGTGGAAGGGCCTTTATAAAATGAGAGATGTGAATCTGTGAATTTATGTCTTTCAGTTTGGCTGCACACGGATTAGTTAATAATACCTGATAAGATCCTTTCCATCATTGCTGCAAATAATCTTTCATTTGATTTCCTCTCCAATAAACAAAATTTCTAGGTTGTAATCCGTGAGTCTTAAGGTTTTTGTTCCTTGGGATCTTGCTATAAAAGCACATTAATACTATAAGAAAACTTTGTCCTTTTAACAGAGAAAAAAACCCCAGATTTTAGTTTTGTGTTATTTTTACCTTTAATATTAAAATTCACTCATTTAATTAAATTTGATCTAATCTTAGTCAGTCCTGACCATGCATAAATTCGTTTTTCAGGGTTTCTTTAAAAAAAGTAATATCTAGAAATGTGTCACTTCAATAAGGTCCAAAATAGATGTATTAATAGTCTCAAAACATATCTAGTGTCTCTGTAATAGGAGGTCAAAAGTAGATAAACCTAGACTATGTTAGCAAGTAATGTTTCAGTATTTTATCTTACTAAAAATGATCTAGAAAAAGACACTATGAACCATCTACAAAACAGAAACAAACTTGCAGACGCAGTAAACAATCTTATGGTTCCAGGGGAAAGGGGGTAGGAAAGGATAAATTTGGGAGTTTGAGATTTGCAAATGTTAGCCACTGTATATATAAAGATAGATTTAAAAAGTTTCTTCTGTATAGCAGAGGGAACTATATTTAATATCTTGTAATAACCTTTAATGAAAAAGAGTATGAAAATGAATATATGCATGTATATGCATGACTGGGACATTGTGCTGTACACCAGAAATCGACACATTGTAACTGATGGTACTTCAATTTAAAAAGTGATCTAGACATTCAGTGAATTTCCATCATTCAATTTCGTGGAATTCTAAAGTTATAAGTTACCAAAATCTGGAGAAACTGTTTTTAGGTAGATATACCATAAAACATAATTATTCTTAAAGAGTTCAGCCAAAAACTTTTGTCTTATTTATCTCTATTTTAATTACTTATGAAAATATTATCATATTAAGTTTGTTTTGTTTCTGACACATTTTGTAACACAGATAACGTGAGCTTATTGACTTTCAGTAAAACCCAGGTACAATAAAAGTATTATACCTAATGTTGATGACTCTATAGACATGTTTATATTAATTAAACCATCAACTTGAACTTGTTTTATTCATTGAAGATTAATCATAGATCACGTGCTCCATTAAAAATCGGGGCTGCCATGAGTGCTCAGAGCACACGGTGATCTTTATATTGTGCATCCCTGGCAAGCAGACTTTACTTCGTGGTTGTAGTGGGATCCCCTGTAGGCTTTCTGCATGTCACGAGGATTGATCCTCAGACACTTAAGCTCGGTTCTCAGTTGACTGAGAATACCTTGTGGATAGAAGGAACAAGTACCCCTCTTCTTCAGAGCGGAGCAGGCTCAGTTTCTCATTTTGCCATCAAGCAGTTTGTTTAGATCCTATATCCACAATCTTCCTAATTTAAGCCAAATTAAAAAAAAAAAAAAAAAAAGGTCAGCCAACCCAGTTCACTCCAGAGCTCCCCCTAGTTCCTGCCTAGGAATTTCTCCCCAGGTCTCTTGCTAGGAAATGTACTAGTACCCCTTTAGGACTCCAAGTCCCAAGAAAAACCGCTCGAATAAAATTCAGGACATCATTTAAAACAATATCTTGATACCAGGAGAGCTCACCAAAGCACCTGAGGAATACCGAGACTGGTGGGACTCTAAGCACCCGTTCAGGGGACTCCAGGCGTCTTCTGCTGGTTGCCTCTGATATCCTGCCAAACACGCCGAACAAATGTCGATGGATATTCAATTAACAATCAAATTAAGATGAAAAAAGAGAATTTTATTTCAGCCAGACAGAAGATTATAACCCGATAGACAGACACTCAGAAACTCTTGAGAACTGTTCCACCTGTTGAAGTCACAGTCATATACATCTGCATTTCAGAAAATGAATATTCATCTTGGAGACAAAGGATCCTGCATTGAAATGACATGCTGACATTTTATATAAAGTTCACCACAGATGTGTAGTCCAGCTAAGCACATTCAACGTGAGCAGTAAGTCACCATGACCCCCTACAGGGTTAGGAAAGAATGCTGATCTTTCAAGAAATTACATCAGAAGAAAGGAAGGAAAGTCGATCTTTACAGTTGAGCAGGCAAAGCCGTCTCTGAGGGGCCCTGAGTAATGTGTGATGCAGACAGGGAGGGAGGGAGGAGGCCCCAAGGGAAACAGAATTGTATGTTTAAATTTTCTTGTCCTGCCTTAAAATATAAATTTTATTTCATCAGCACTGGGCTTGTATTTTGGTTTCCATTTTTCTTACTGTTGGTATATGTAAATGCGTTTTGTGTATGTTTGCATGTTAATCTTATATCCTGTTATTACTGTATCATTAGTAACAATACTAATAATATTTTTACTTATTAGTTCTTGGAATTTTGGGGGTAGTAGATTCTGTAGTAGCTTTCTTTTTAAATCTGATGTTTTGTATTTTTTCTTCTTGCTTTTTTTGCAGTGGCTAAAATAAAGAGTGGATATCTTTGCCTGTTTTTGATCTTTAAGGGGAAGCCTTCAGTCTTCACCATTAAGTATGGCGTTAGCTGTAGGTTGTGTAGGTTTTCTTTATGAGATTGAGCAAACCCCTTTCTTTTCCTAGCGTACTGAGAGGTTTTACCATAATTGGGTGTTGAATTTTGTCGGTGACTTTTTTTGCATCAATTAATTTTCTTCATTAGCTGTTTGATATGGTGCTGATATGATTTATTTTAGAACATTGGACCAGCCTTGCATACCTGGAACAAATCTCTTTTCTAATGTGAATATTTACTACTATAATTTTCCCTCTCAGCACTTCTTTAGCTGCATCCTACAGCTTTTGATTCATTGTGCTTTCAGTTTTATTGTTTTATTTAGTTTTGTTTTTTAAATCTCCCTTGAGACTTCCTCTCATAGATAATTTAGAAGTGTGTTTTTAAATTTCTAAATGTTTAGGGATTTTCTTGTCTTTCTGTTATTGAATTGTGGTTTGACTAACTTATGGTCAGAGAACTTATCTTGTATGACCTCATTTTAAATTTTTTTTAACTTTAATTTAATTTAATAATTTAATTTAATAATTTAATTTTTTATTGAGTTATAGTCATTTTACAAAGTTGTGTCAAATTCCAATGTAGAGCACAATTTTTCAGTTATACATGGACATATGTATATTCATTGTCACATTTTATTTTTTTCACTGTGAGCTACCACAAGATCTTGTATATATTTCCCTGTACTATACAGTATAATCTTGTTTCTCTATTCTACATTTTGAAATCCCAGTCTGTCCCTTCCCACCCCCCGCCCCCTTGGCAACCACAAGTTTGTATTCTGTGTCTATGAGTCTGTTTCTGTTTTGTATTTTGTTTTTTTTTAGATTCCACATATATGAGCGATCTCATATGGTATTTTTCTTTCTCTTTCTGGCTTACTTCACTTAGAATGACATTCTCCAGGAGCATCCATGTTGCTGCAAATGGCATTATGTGTCGGTTTTTATGGCTGAGTAGTATTCCATTATATAAATATACCACCTCTTCTTTATCCAGTCATCTGATTTTTTTATGTTATACCTCAGCTTTATAGCCTATCTTAGTGAATATTCCGTGAGCTTAAAGTAACATGATTTTTTCCTGTATTATAACACTAACATAACTTGAAAATAGAAACTACAAAATCAGGCCAAGCAATAACCTGTGAAACCCCAAGACTGCCCTTTTGTTGTGCTTCTAGTTACAGATGGTGGAGGGTGTCACAGAGGTGTCAAAAGACGGGTATGTTCGACCATGTGTTCTGAAACTCCTGTGCTTCCAGAATTCCCTTGGTGCACCCCACCTGGGGTGGCTCCACTATGAGGGGAGGGATGGATGCATACCCCAGCCCTTTCCACAGAGTCAGCATTGCAGCGTTCCTGAGATGCACTCTGGGAATCTATTCTAGGGGTAGAATTTGCCTTAGGTGCGGACTCAGAAGTTGTTTTGGGGCAACCTGAGGTCTCTATCTTCTGTGGGCAGGTGCCCTCAGGCTGTGTTGCCACCTGAACCCCACTTCACTCTAGGAGAGTGAGTCTTGGGGTTGCCTGCAGACCCGCCCACCTGCCCTTCTCTCTGCTATTTCCAGCTGCTCTCCATACGTGCTCCCTGATCCCTGTTGACTCGCTCTGTGATAAGTGTCACACATCACTTTCTAGTGTGCCATCCAGTTCACATTAGTGTATCGACTACTGGTGTTCAGTGTTGATTCCTGGTGCCTTTGACATTACCTGAAACAGGTTAATAAGTATTTATTACACAAGAAAGTTTCTAGAGCACCTTTAAGTATTTGACCGGGGGCTGAGGTCCTGCTCTGGGTCTGGTCTAGCCTGGCTCCTGGGAGTGGGAGCACCATTGCCTCTACCCATGAGTGGCTGCCGTGGTTCAGTTTGAACTTTTAATAGCTTGATGGGGTGAGATCATTTCAGGGAATTCCTTGGCGTATGTAAACTTCTGGCCCTGCAGGTAATCCTTATTGGGACTTTTATTTTTAACCTGAGGATTTGGTGCTGTATTCTTCATCCTTGCGAAATAACTCTTGTTGAAAGCCCCAAGAATAAAATTGGACTGATCTTCCTAATTCTTGAACTTTGCATCTCTAATAGGGCTTCCAGAGATTTCCAAATGCGATATCCTAAAAATCCCGTTATCACAGCTAGGCTTCTATGCTCATACTGTATAAAGTCGTATCAAAACAGTTTGACACCGTCTTAATGAAAAATATCTCACAACATAAAGGATATAGGACTTTTCCCCCCTGTGCCTTTCATCCAACCCCTGTAATTAGTTTGAAGAAGGATTGCCTTTCTGCTCCTTGCTGCTGGAAACAGCTTTTTCGTGCCCTTTCGTTCACCTTATCTAATTGAAGCAAAATGACGCGGCCTTTGTGTGAGATTGTGTGTCTCATTGTTGGACCCTTTCATATTTAATCTAGGATCTCACGTAGCATTTGGTTCAAGAATTAACTGTGGAGTGCAATTCAAGAAACATGCATAGAGAACATTTTTAGTCATCCAGGGGATGTCTACTTTAATTTACAGAAATGGGAAGTGCGTTTGGAGAGAGGGGAGGTGCCATGTTTCAGAGTGCAGCGCACATATCACAATGCTGTTTCTCAGTGGAAACGTCCACATTCGGTTTTCCTGATTTTTGTCCTTGTATTTTACATGGCTGAGTTTAAATTACAGCCGTGGCTAATGGTTCTGCTCTCCAATTCGTTTCCTTCTATCTGCAAGTCTCTTCCTACTGTTGAGACTATTTATACACCCAGTATTGGGACTCACAGAACAGATTGCTTCTGGCAGCGTCTGGCAAACTTTCTCTAGCAGACTCCATTACCTTGTTCCAGAGGTACCTTTCCTTTTTTTTCTTTTCCCCTCAAATCAGACACTTCAGAACTGCAGGAGAGCTCATGGGTTATGCAACACAAGCCCTTAAAAGACAGAATACGCTGAATTGAACAGACGCGTTTGCAACTGAAGGAGTTGACATGGGGCGTAGGTCTTCCAGCCATGCCAGTTTCTCCTGACAAGTTCACTGTCTGATATTTCAGGGTTTCTCAAAGTGCTTCTTTAGTAAAGCTTGCGGTATTTTGTAGACTTGTCTTGAAGAAGGTGTTCCAGCACCCTCAGCTTTTCTGAACATGCAGTCGGTCACCTGGATCGGCTTGTTTGCAGCCAGATCAAATAAGAGGGGTGTGTGTGTGGAGGGAGGGAGGAACACAAAGGAAGCCAGAGCACAAAGAGCCACAGTAAGACCTGAGGGCTTTGACTTCAAAGAAAATGATGATGTTGGTATTCAGCCGGGCTACCGTGTGTGGGTAGAGAGGGGAAGCCCAGTTCTGAGAATTCTCTGTGTGTGAATAGGACCCCCACCGCGACCCCATTTTATAAGCGAGGAAATGGAAGCACAGAGAAGTCAAATCACTTGTCCAAGTCCTTGAGGTGGTAAAGATGGAGAGAGGGCTGGATCCCTGGTGGTCTGCCTTGGGAGCTCAGGCTTCCCTGCAGGCTGCATAGCTTCTCAAGGAGCAAGGAAGTGTCTGTAGCCAGAGCGGGGGAGAGCAACGTGAGGGGTGAACAAATATCTGTTATGCACCTGCCATGGCCTGCCTTTGTGTTTGACATAGAATAATATGTTCCATTATCCAATTCTAAAAATATCAGAAATAAAGATGAATAACGACTCCTCTCCCTGCCCTCAACCCAAGACATCCACTTCCTAGTCTCCAGAACCTGCTTGTGACCTTATAAGGCAACAGGGACTTTGCAGATGTGAGTAAATTAAGGACTTTGGGAGATTATTCTATCCAGGTGGGTCCATTTCCCTGAATCAGGGTAATAGAGAGGTTTGGGGTTTTGTTAGTTTGTTTTTGGTGGGGGGAGGTAATTAGGTTTACTTATATTACTTATTCTCAGAGGAAGTACAGGGGATTGAACCAGGGACCTCGTGCATGCTAAGCACGCACTCTGCGTACCCTCCCCCCACTAAGTCTGTGTTGTTTTAAGCCACCTGGTTTGTGGCGGCAGCCCTAGGAAATGAACACGGGAGCCTCCCATGAGGGAGATGTGACACTCCTGTTTCAAGGTGGAGAAGTTGCAAGGGGCCCGGAGGGGGTAACTCCATGCAGGTCCCAACCGTGGTAAGTGGGAAAGGCAGGATTGAGCTCAGGTTCAGCCATGTCGAGGTGCCTTCTCTGAAGAGGAGGGTGGGGGAGCCAGCGGATGCCTCGTGGTTACTGGGCTGCAGGGACAGCTGAGAGAAGGTATCCCAGCCTGGCCTCCCCAGCCTTCTGACCCCAGTGTCCCTGGCACGTGCAGTGAAGTGACGACTCGCTGTTGCATGCAAGAGGAAATCTGAGGTTCAGAGGGGGCTTGCCTCACCCCCGAGTCTGATGATCAGGCAAGGCCTTACCTGTAATCAGAAATAAACTGAGAATTCGAAAATCGCACCTCTTGGGGAGTGATGGAAGTGTTAGCTATCTTGATTGTGGTGGTGGTTTCCGGTGTTACACATCTATCAAAATTCATCAAATTGTACACCTGAAATACGTGTAGTTTACTGTACAGGAACCACACCACAATGGAGGTGTTTAAAGAAAAGAAGATCTGGCTGCTGTGAGCTGGAGGGACCCACTGGAAGGACGTTTGGGCTGGTGTGTGTGAGATGGTCTTGCTGCTCTTGTTCATTCATTCTTTTTTGTTCTCCTCTGATTGGGTTGTTTCGGAGTTCCTGTCCTCCAGGCCACTTACTTTATCTTACATTTGATCTACTCTGCTGTGGATGCTCTGTTGCATTTTCCTTCCTAGTCGTTGGATCCTGTAGCTCCAGAATTTCTGTTTGGTTCTCTTTTATGATTTTTATCCATTTGTGAATTTTCTCTTTTTATTCCCGTGTTGTTTTCCTGATTTCATTGAGTTGTCTTTCTGTGTTTCCTTGTAGCTTGTTGAGTATCCTCAGTACAGCTATTTCCAATTCTTTATCAACTGCACACAAGATTCTGTGCCTTTCAGTTCAGTTATTGGAAGACTGCTCTCTTTTGGGGATGACATTTTTCCTAGATTTTTTGTGTTCCCTGTAGTTTTGCTTTGCTCTTTTCTCACTGGAAGTAGCAGACACTTTCTCAAATCTTTACTAGTTGTATTCAGGTGGGATATACTGTTTGTTATATACTGTTATTTATACAGGAGGCTTTCTCTGATCTGGTATGGACACACCTGCTGCTCTCATCTTTATTATCTTTATTTTTATTGAGGTATAGTTGATCTGCAGTGTTGTATTCATTTCAGGTATGCAGCAAAGTGATTCAGATTCACACACACACATACACACACACACACTTTTTCAGATTCTTTTCCATTTTAGGGTCTTATTACAAGATATGGAGTACAGTGCCCTACTGTAATACAGTAGGTCCTTGTCATTTATCTATTTTGTGTATAGTAGTGTGTATATGTTAATCCCAAACTCCTAGTTTATCCGTCCCCCCTCCTTTCTCCCTTTGGTAACCATAGTTTATTTTCTATGTCTGGCGGGTCTGTTTCTGGCTTGTAGATAAGTAATAGATTCCATGTATGATATTTGTCTTTCTCTGTCTGACTTATTAGTTCATTTAATACGATCATCTCCAGGTCCATCCATGTTGCTGCAAATGGCATTATTTCATTCTTTTCTATGGCTGAGTAATATTCCATTGTATATATTCATGGTATATCTTTTTCTACCCTTTTACTTTCAAACTATTTGTGTCTTTGTTTCTAAAGAGTGTCTCATAAAGTGTATTCTTGCATTATTTATTTTAACCTTTCTGCCATTTTTTGCCTTTTGATTGGAATGTTTAATTCATCTACATTTAACATAATTGCTGATGAGGTAGGGTTTATCTGTCATTTTGGTATTTATTTTCTATGTGTCTTGGCTGTGTAAATAGTGCTACACTCTTCTTACTCCTTCTTGTTGCAGAATTCATAAGCTTTTATGGCTTCTCTGGTCCTTACAACTCACCAGGCTGGCTGCTAGAAACCTCTCTTTTGTTTTCCGGAAGGTGGTGCCACTGCTCCGTTTGTGGCTCTCCCTGGCCCACAGACCTGGTCTGTTTTCGGATGGCACTTCATTTACCGTTGACAGGGAGCGCTCGCACTACCCCCCACCCCACCCCACCCCCACACACGGGGCGGCTGCAGAGGCAGGGGAGGGGTGTCACAGGCACCTGTGGGCCTGGGGGGCGTCGGAGGGTGAATTTCTCCCAAAGGTTCCTTGTAGGACTTCCTGCTGAAGGGCTGAGTGCAGGAACTGTGTTCCTTAATGCCCTTTGATGTTCTTGTTTGACCCCTTCCTCTCTCCCTCCCCAGTCATGGAGGCCCTGCCTGAGCGCTCTGGTGCTGGCGGGGAGAAGTGGCTGTCGGTGCGTTGCTGTCCTCCTCCATCAGCTGGTTCAGCCCCATGCGGGGTGGCCTTGGGGGAGGGGCAGTGCTGGCCAAGTTCCTCTCACCCTCTCCAGTGTGTCCTAACCTGTGTTTTTTCTCCAATGATGTGCTGAAATCTCCTCCCAAAAAGGCTGGACTTCTACAAATTCTCTCTTGCCTGCGGGTGTCTGCCCAGGTCAGCACTCTCCAGGTTTTCCCTGACCGTGGCCAGGGGCGGGTTGGGGTCGCATTGCTGGCTTCTGCTGGCTTTGCAGCCTTGGCCAAGGTCTGTCTGCTTATTACTGGACGCAGAGGTGAGCGAGCCTCCTCCCAGGCCCCTTGGCATGTGTGCTGGACCCCGCTGCTCCTACAGAGACACTTTTCTTCATGGGCAGATGCCTAGTTAGCTGTCAAAAACGGGGGACAAAACGGAGGGACATCTCATGCTGCCGTGATGCTGACGTCACCTCCCAGTTTGCTTTTAAATGTTCAGAACCTGAGATGGGTAACTAATGTTCTTCCTTGAGCCTCTTTGGTAAATGGAAGGATAAAAGAAGTGCTGGGAGACCCATCAGAATAAGAATGAGGTGCCTAAGTGTCTGCAGACACGCGGTACCCCCACGGCTCCCATTTCTGCCTTGTGATGTAGTGGCTGCTGGACACTGTCCCCAAGCCCGTGCGTGCTATGCATGTGTGCCTTGGGCTCGGCAGACCCCACATGAGCTGGGAAGGGAAGTCTGAGAGCCTTTACTTTGTTTCATTTCAAGTAAACTCTTTGCCGGCCTGGGGAGCAGTGGGCAGCAGGGGCCCCTTGTTTGGGGAGGGGCTGCTCACGCAGGGCGGTGCCTGTGTCTTCTTGAGCCCCTTCCCTCCCAGTGCCCTGGGGCAATGGCAGGAGCCAGCTGGTCCGTAGTGACGGGGCCGGCAGTGAGGGTGGGTCTCCTGGACGTTCCTCAGCTCTGAGTCCTGTGTTTCTAGACACCCCGGAGAGTGTACAAGTGGTACGGTTCTGGGTCTTGAACTTGATGGCACACGGCCCTGTGTATCATAGGCATTTCGGCACCCCCAGGCTGCATCCAGTTGAAAGCCGTGTACCAGTCACTTCTCACTGCCGTGACGTTGTGGGGTGAACGTGGGCTTTGTGATGCTAAGTAAATCTCAGTACTTCTCTGCATTTCACTTTCTTCGTCTGCAAAACTTAGAGAGCTCTTCAGTTTGTTGTGAGAGACAAACAGGGCGGTGTGGGCGGGGCATGGACTGGCTGTCCCTGGAGGTGCCACCCTGGCCCGCCATGTCCAGCTGTGGGACCTGGGCCAGCTCCTGTTTTCCTGCACTGGGTCCTGTTGGACCACAGGTTAGTAATCGGGCTCTACTTCCTGCACTGCCTGCCAGGTCGGTCCTGCTTCTACCCTCCCTTGTCTCCTAGGAAGAGGATGTTCTGGCCCCTTTGCAGGTGGTGGGCCTTTGTCCCTCTGCCTTCCTTGTGAATGCAGCCTGGTCCTTTGGTTCTTGGTGGACTGCCTGCCCTCCCCTTGTTGCTGCAAAACTGGCCTCTACACCCCGAAAGCCAGATTGAGACTCAGAGATAGAGTGTTGGGAGAAAAAGGACAAACAGCTTTATTGCTTTGCCAGGCAAAGGGGAGTGACAGCGGGCTCTTGCCTTAGAGACTGAGTCCATCTTGGGGTTGGAGCCTTGAGGTTTTATAGAAAAACTGGATGGAACCAAAAAGTAGTAACGATCAGGGCAGTTTACAGGGCGGTGCACTCCTCTTAACCCCAGTGGATCTTCCTTCATGGAGGAGTTTCGGAGGGTCTGTCCTTCTTCTGAGATTATCAGCCCATTGTCTCCTTTCTGGTTAAAGCTATTGAATGTTTGGGAGTTGTTTAGCATAAAAAACAGTAAGGGAGAGAAAGCAAATTACAGCATTTCTTAGTCAGAAAGAATCAGCATCAGGGAAGGCAGTTTGTTTCCTATTCCTTCACCCTATGAGGTCAGGCGTGGTTGTTCCCCATGCCCTGGATGTAGGGATGTGAGCAGAGCGCCCCCCTTCTTCTTGCCTCTGTGGCAGCACGTGTGAGGCAGCCTGGGTCTCACAGAGGCCTGCCCACCGCCCGTGCGGTGGCTCTGCAGGTGCTGTGCGACCAGCTGAAAGTGGAGGGCAGCCAGATCCCCACAGGGAGGGATGGTGCTGTTGCTGGGAGATGGAACCAGTGTCCAGGTTCTTGTCCCATCCCAGAAAGAATTCAGAGCCAGGATGTGGAGGTTAAGAAATTAAAGTGAGGATTTGTTAAGGGGTAGTTAGTACACTCTCAAGGGGAGAGCGGGCAGACTCAGGTGAGCAGCTGGCCTGAGTTTCTTTGGCAAGTTGGTTAAATAAGGTGTGAAAATGAATGAGCAGAATATTCATTGGGGAGGGAAGGGTTTGGGATCCTATTCCCTGATTTTCACCTCAGCTCCACCTTCCCAAAGGGAAGAGGAATTTTGTCCTTATTTAGCGTGGATTGGAAGTGTCATGGCCTTGGTGCATGATGGGTACTTCTAGTCTGCAAGGCTAATTTTACTGAAATGAGGGCATAATGAGCAAAAGCTTGCATTCGGACACTAGAGACTCTTGCCTTTTCCCTGCAGGCCACTTGTCACCCCAAAATGTGTAATTTCTTATCAGTCCAGAGGTTCCTGCTTTTCTTTCTCTGCCCAGGGAGCCCTTGGTGCTTACATGATGTAGGGATTTTTGCATTTGGTCCGTGCCCCTCTTTTTTTGCCCAGTTCCTGCCATTTGGCCTGCATCCCCTTTCTCTGCTTGTATCTAGCTGTCTGCCTGCCCTAACATATACCATAGCAGCAGTCATCACCACAGTACAGTTTTGGATCTTCCATCCCCCCATCAAGTTCCCTAGGGCCTCTTTGCCGTCAGTCCTTTTTGCTGTCTCCAGCCTTTGGCAACCCTGATCTTTTTGTCTCTGTAAATTACCTTTTCTGGACAGTTCATATAGGTGGGATGTTACAATATACAGTCTTCTGTGTCTGACTTCTTTCACTTAGCCTGATGTGTTTTGGGTCCATCCATTACACAACATCTATCAGTAGTTGCATGTTGCAGCATGTACTGCATTTTGTTTTATCAACTCATCATGGGTGACATTTGGAATGTTTCCTTTTTTTTTGCCTATTTTGAATGTTTCTATGAACATACATGCTTTATATGGACTATTAAAAGAGAAACTGAGGTATATTAAATTTTTTAAGAGTTTATTTGTGCAAAAATTGATTCAAATTGGGCCACACCAAACCAGAAGCGGTTAGGAGACTCCACCAACAGGAGCTGGGAGAAAGTTTTATAGAGAAAAGCCAGAAGCAAAGCAGGGAAATGATCTGAGTAGCTATAGCGTAAGCATTTGCCTTGTTTGGGAAAGGCTTGTTAGCTGTTTATAATCACCTGTCCTTAGGGTTTGATTTCTTATCTTTGAGGTATTATAGGCGTAGCTTTTTGTTTTCTTACATAGGCTGCTAAAGCATTAGTGTTACTGAACTCAGGTTCAGTGGTTCACCACTCAGAAGCCAATAATTGAGAGGCAAGTGTTGGTAGAAGGAAAAGTTGCTTTATTCAGAAAAGCTGGCAATCTGGGGAGAAGGTGGACTCATGTCTTGAGACCACCTCCAAAGATCCTGCTCAGCCATGACAATTTTTAAAGGGAAAAGGGGATATAATTCTAGTTCATCATTAAGGTTAGAGATCAGATTCTTTGTCATTTTCCCACCGTGTGCAGACCTGCTGACTTCTGGTCTTTCTCTGGATGCTGTCTTGCCTGCATGGTCCACTTGCAGTTAGATACTCTCTTGCCCATGGGGTCTGCCTGTAAATTTATTAAGGGGAAGGTAGGGGTAGAAAGCCGTCATTCTTTAACTAGTTAATTCTTCATTCTTACTACTTGTAATCCAGGAAAGGAATCGACAGCTTAGGCAAGGCATTGTGTACATTCAGGAAAGCAAAAATCAGGAGTTAGGTTAAATGTTACGTAGTGATTTCATTTTTATGATCAAGGCTTGAGGGAAACAGAGATGAACGGACAGAAAAGGAACAAAAGAGCTGCTTAGATTAGAGCCACCTCAGTATCTCTTGTTTATTTTAATAGGACATGTGCTTTTCTTTCTCTTGGGTAGGTTCCTAGGAGTAGAATTTGCTGGTCGTATGGTAAATTTATTATTTCACTTTGTAAGAAACTGCCAAACTTTTTCACAATGGCTGCACCATTTTACATTCCCACCAGCAACGTTTGAGTGTTCCAATTCCTCTGCATCCTTGCCTTTCTTTATATTTTGTCTTAGAAATTCCATGTCCATTTGAATTATAATTAAATAGAAAAAGTACTTTTGTGGTTCAGTGATAACACTGAAGTCTCAATTAGATTAAGCATTTGGCTAGATACTTCTGGTTTAATAACAGTCTCAGTAATTGGGCAGAATTGATTTATGTTGTGGAACTAATGGTCCAGTTGCCTAGAAATTAAATGATAGATAATTAATGAGAATTTACTGCAGGCTTCCATATAGAACATACTTTATCCAGCCTTCTGCTTCTACTTCATGGTCATCTGATTATGCAGGAAATGAAAGCATCTTCCTTTATTTTTTATTTTTTCATTTTTTTTTTAGTAGAAGTATAGTCAGTTACAATGTGTCAGTTTCTGGGGTACAGCATAATGTCCCAGTCATGCATACCTGTGTGTGTACATATATATATGAGTGTGTGTGTGTATATATTCATTTTCATACTCTTTTTCATTAAAGGTTATTACAAGATACTGAGTATAGTTCCTGGTGCTATACAGAAGAAATTCATTTTTTTATCTAGAAAGCAGCTTTCTTTAGAAGGCAGACTGGTGGTGGTTATGTCTGTCTCTAGGGCATCCACACTGTAAAACAGACAAACCCATGATTTGTTTATTGTCCCAGTAGAGATGGTATAGGATGGCCAGTCTTGAAAGATACTTATACCAAAACCGGCTTCTGTGTGTTTTGAACCCCTGTGGATTAGAATGCAGTAATTTTCTGTGTTTCTTTCCAGATCGTTCACAGAACCCTGGCAGCTATGTTGGGTTCCCTTGCGGCGTTAGCAGCCCTGGCTGTGATTGGTGACGTAAGTTTTGATGCTTTGAGTCGAAGGCTTAGCCCTCAATAGAGCGCCAGATTCAAAGACAGTCCAAGAATTAGGCGTTAGCTGGTGCTTTTAATTTTCATGTACTGTTTTCACGTTTCCCCTGGGAACTGTGCTAGAGGCATGGACAGACTTCACAGCACAGACAAGTAATTAACATTGACTTTCTCACGCATCCCAGCGGCGTTATCCTTCATCCTCGCTGAGGAAAGTCTCATGGTGGTCACGCGTTTGCCCAGGCCGTGTAGCTGAGCCACATTAGAGCTGGCCCTGCATGCTGTCAGCCCTTGGTACCTGGAGGAGGCCATCCTGGCTGGAGCAGAGCAGTGGGAGATAGTGAGGCGGTGGTGGGGGGACGGTTCTGTCCCAGGCAGAAATCAGGGCATCCCTGGAGGTGCATGTGTGGGCGGTGATGGCACCCCCTCAGGCTCTGAGCGTGTCTGTCCAGCGGGGACATAAGGATGGACATGGGGAGGCAGGAGAGGCCGAGTGCCCGCCGAGGTTGGAGGCCAGAGCTGCTTGAGTAGGAATGCTGGGACGGACCACGTGGCAACACACAGAACCTGGAGTGAAAACAACTCTGTGGGAGTCCACGGATTGTTCTGAAAACTGCTACTAAAGGCTGTGCAGTCAACCAAAGAATACTAGCTGGTTTAAAAATCTGTGTGGGGCTATGTTCAGTTAATTAGTTATAGTTTTTTTTTCTTGGTCAGAGTTGGTATAAACAAACACTAACCTTAAGGGTAAAATGTCCCAGAATCCTAACATTGAGACATAAATCACTGTTATTTTTAATAATTATTAAGAAATAGTGTAGTGGTAGTTACTTAATTTTAGAAATCATTGACGTGGCTCGTGGCACGTGCTGCGGGAGGCTACCTGGACCATCACACAGTCCTTTTCCAACAACCGGGCTCTCCAGGTGCCCTCGCTTCATGGAAGTCTGTGCTTCCCAGTTCCCCATGACCCGGCCTTCCCTGCAGGGACAGGGGCCAGGTTTAAGAAATCTGCTTTTCTTAGTACTAAGTGCATAGGTTTGACATTATAATGTTTTCATTATGAGTATTTTTCATTGATGACATAATCTGACTTCAAAAGCAAGTGGATGGTGTGATTTTTGACTCTGGCCCAACGAGTGGGTTTGATGTAAAAGGCTGTGCGTGTCTGAAGCTTATCACCGGGAGGCTGATGTCCGGGACTAACTGGCGAGTTTGTGCTTTGATTGCAGAGGCCTGGCCTGACCCATGTGGTGGAGTGGATTCATTTCGAGACCCTGGCTCTGCTGTTTGGAATGGTAATGGCAGCCTCCCAGCGGGACAGGGCTCCAAGCCTGCGGCAACCTACGACTTCTCTTTTGCTGCTGCTGCAGCTAATTCCTTGTTGTTGTTGTTTTGTTTGTTTGTTTGGGGGGAGGTAATTAGGTTTATTTATTTACTTACTTATTTTAGTGGAGGCACTGGGGAGGGATTGAACCCAGGACCTCGTGCGTGCTAAGCCCGTGCTGTTACCACTGAGCTATGCCCTCCCCCTCTTCTGCAACTAATTCTTAAAGACACCGTGCCACTTGACAGTTAGGGCTTGACTGAGAAGTGTTTGTGCGGTCTAGCTAATTTCTCCTGCGGAGGAGTGGAATGATTAGTGCTCTGGTGAGTTAGCTGGAAAATTTTAGTCTAAAGCCTGTCTGATAGTGAAATCATGGTCATTTAGCAAATTAAGCAAAGTTTCGAGTTACTGTCCTTAAAATTTAAAATGGGATGTCCTAAGCAAATGAACCATACAAGGTTTTCAGTGATTGGAAAAGTACCTTTAATTATATGGATAAAGGAAGAAATAAAAAAGTCATCCCTAATTTATCATTGTCAAGGGGCCATTGTGTCCTGTGTGCTGTGAGGTGTCATCAAATCCACCTGTAGGAAGGGAACTTTAAGACACACTAGTGGGCGAGTGTGGAACATGAATCATAAATAGATTCAACTTTGAGTACGTGGAGTTTGACAAGGGTCTGAACAGCAGTGGGAATGGCTCATATGTTGTTTATTTTTTTTCTTGGTTGGGAGGGTAATCAGGTTTATTTATTATTATTATTTTTTTAATGACGATACGGGGGATTGAACCCAGGACCTCATGCCTGCTAGGCATGCACTCTACCACGGAGCTGTACCCCGTACCCACCCCCCAGCTCATGCATTCTTGAACAGACCCCACAGCTCCGTGATCTGAAGGAGGGTCTTCCCTCTCTGGGCTCGAGGACTCACCCTGTGTGAAGGAGGTCGTCATGTACCCTCATTTCCCTGCTAACAGTCTCCCCACCCCGGCACTGTGGGGGGCCTGCTGCTCCAGGCTTCAGTGGGACCCAGACTGGCTGCCTCCCCTGTGGGTGTAGTGTGGGAGGCAGGTCGATGCTCTGAACTTAGGCTTCTACAGAGGAGCTAACAGTTGTGTTGGGTCCCGAAAAGGCTGTGGGGTTTGGGCATATGGGAGGAAGGAGGAAGGCGTATCAGATGTTCTATAAAATGAGGTTTTTTTTTTTTTAAACTTCAACGATTGGCGTTAGTTTACTGGGGTGCCGTAACGCAGTACCACAGACTGGGTGCCTCAGACAGCAGACATGCGTTTCCTCCCAGTTCTGGAGGCTAGAGGTCCAGGGTCAGGGTGCCAGCAGGGCTGGTTTCTTCTGAGGCTTCTGTCTTCTTCTTATAAGGACACCAGTCATACTGGACGAGGGCCTCATTTTAATTTAATTACCCCCTTGATGTAGTCACCACACTTGGAGCTGCTGGGGGCTTAGGATTTCAACATGTGAGTGGTTTAATTTTTTTCAATTGGAATCAGCTTAGTAAGGTTCTATGATGCTAGGACTTCGGGTGCAAAGACAGCCTATAAAGCCAGGCCCTTCCGTTTCCATCCTATTTCATGCCAGTCCGTCACCCATGGGGCCACTTGCCCAGGCCCTGAGTTCCAGGCTCTCTTGGGGGTTCTGGCAGCAGTCGTGGGGAACAGCTTCCTCACGACAGTGGAAGACCATGCAGGACCTGCCCATCCACGTGGCCATTTGGGTTAGGACGAATGTGGTGGTCACTTTAGACAACGCAGGTGTTGGTACTGGGCTAAATTAATTTTGGGACGTGTTCTGTTTTGCATGGTTTCTTTGAAAGACAGTACTGGGCCCACTATTTTCTAAGTACTTTAATTTACATAATTCTGTTGAATTTTCACAACCATCTTATAAGGAACAGACATTCAGAGGTGAGGCGAGAAAACTAAAGTGCAGAGAATTAAACACATTTTTTTGCTGAAGGTTAAACGTCTCCTGAGGGGCAGGCTTGGCATTTGAACCTGCATCTTCTCACTGCAAGTTCAACACACGGTGCATCACCATCTAAGGGGGTGGAATAGACAATCTTCCAGAAAGTTCAGGCTGGTTGAGGTGTCTGGTTGATTAGACTTAGAATAAATGGGACGTTCCTTTTTGTTACTGACTGTGATGGTTATTCTCACCAACTCAATGTCATCACTAGAAACATGCACGCCAGTAAGCCCCCGGGTCCGTACACAACCCAGGGAATAATCATTTCAGTGTAACTACTCTTACTTGCGTGTGTTAATCAAATCAGTGACAAAAATCTGTTACATTATTTTAGGAAACAAAATTTAACCCAGTATAAAAGTCTTAAAATGTTTTTTAAAAATCTTTAATTTATTTATTCATTTTTTGTTTTTGTTTTTGTTTTGGAGGGGAGGTAATTAGTTTATTTATTTACTTGCTTATTTTAATGGAGGTCCTGGGGATTGAACCCAGGACCTTGCATGCCAAGCAGGCACTCTACCGCTGAGCTATACGCTCTTCCCCATTAAAATGTTTAATTGTTGCTTGTGTGGACATTTAGGTGCAGAAGGCCACATGCTGGCCCACTTCCTTCCCTGCTTCTAGCTTTGTGACTGTGGGTCACCTCCCATCTCTGCTCATTGGTTTCCTGGTCTATGAGACAGAGAGTAATAATAACACCGATGTTCGCTGTGAAGATCGGGTGGAATGATAATGTACCTTGGGCACATGCCCCTGGACAAATATACAAGTGCAAGCCCGTGAGCAAGGGGCTCGGGGCCTCCACTCAGCGATTTAGTCAGCGGACCGCCCTCAGCAGGAGAGCGAGAGGCTTGATGAGGGGGCAGCTTTCAGGAAGCCAGAGCTCAGATTTGTAAGTGACCCCTCTGGTGTCGTTTCAGGATGCTACTCTGCTGAAACATTCTCCTTGCCTCTTTTTTTCTTCTTTTCCCCCACAGATGATCTTAGTAGCCATATTTTCAGAAACTGGATTTTTTGATTACTGCGCTGTAAAGGTAGGTTTGATGTAGCACTTAATGGTTATGTATGACTCGGTTGACGTATTTCTTACGTGTTTATTTTTCTACTGGTACATATGTAGTGAAGAAAACTGCTATTTAAAGAAAGTGTTTAAAAATTCTATCTTCTTTTTCAAAATCACTGCTGCAAGTCTGGGTAGAGTTGCCATCCTGTGTCGGGTGGCTCTGAGCAGTGCTTTCAGCTTCTCAGCAGTCCCGGAGGAAGGGGACCAGGGAGAAGTCGGCTCCAGCTGAGTGTCCGACATTCTTTAAGTTGGCAGGTTGAGAGCTATGCACTAAAACTGTTTTGCTCTCTGAGCATCTAAAGATTTCAAGGCATCAGCTTCTGATTACTTTGCTTTTTGGTGAAATCGTTTCAATGACTGCTTTCTAAACTTTGAACCTGTAAACATTCACTTTTGTCACTGGAACCCTGGGAAACCCACCAGCAAGTTGCGACTGTCAGACTCTGTCCTGGTCCTGTCTCTCAGGGTTGGCAGGAGGAGAGCTTTGCTAATGCAAAGGCTAATTCTGGGCTTGAATTTTTGTTTTTTTGGAACTGAAAAGTTCTTTTAAAAAATTATGTCCTCAACAAAGCGCTTTGCAAACTCTGAATGACAGAACCGTGCTGTGATTTTTGCCGTCTTTGTGAACCATCTTGCACCTTGCCAGAGCTACCTGGCCTCCTCCTCCCAATGCCTTGGTACTAAAAGTACCCCCCAGATCGCCAAAGATCAGCAGACTCTAGGGTCAGGTGGCTCCAACGTCACAGCCCAGGCTGTCCAGCCAGAAGGAGTGTGTGAAAGACTGGAGGATATAGCGGAGGTGGGCCACCTCCCTGTGGCAACTGGACCATCATGGGGTGGCGTGAAGGAGAATCGGACGGAAGGAATGCAGGCCAGGCTGGATTTAGAACGTCCAAGTCCAGCCGTCCCTGCCCCACTGCGTCCGTGGGTCTAAGTTCTAATTGCACCGTGTGATGTTTATTTAGACCCCTAGTTCTTAGAGACCCTAATGAAAAGTCACATCAGTTCTTTGGCCCCGCTGATCCTGGCTTGTTCTTTTTTGTGTCCCAGGCGTAACGACTGTCCCGGGGCCGGGTGTGGGCCATGATCATCATGCTGTGTCTCATCGCCGCCGTGCTTTCTGCCTTCCTGGACAACGTCACCACTGCCCTCCTCTTCACTCCCGTGACCATAAGGTATGCGGAGGGGCCGCCGTGGGCGTCAGGCGTGTGTGGGCTCCTGACCTTGCCCTCTGCCCGTGTGCCCAGGCCAGCCTGCACGCCCGCTGGGACCGTGGCTCTGCCTGCATGGCTGTGACAGCAGCAGTGGTGGCAGCAGAAATGCCTGCAGGAGTCCGCAGACACGGGCCTCCGTGTCCTGCGGGACAGACCGTCAGGGACCAGGAGGTCTAGCCCACGTGCTCCGTGGGGCGCTCAGCCGGAAGGTGGGAGGTGGGGCCGCTGTCCTGCTCTGGCAGGCTCCTCACTGGAGGCTCCCAGGACCTGGCCTGCCAAGGCCTTGCCAGGTAACTTTGGGAAAGGAAAATTCCATTTCATTCCATTTTGCTGCTTCTAATTCCACCCAGTTACTCATTTGACGTTCACCGAGCACAGGAGGCCGACTGCCTGGAGCCTCCTGGGGCTTGGGCTCCGGCCCGGTCATTGTGGGGCCCCTCCAAGGCCGTGGACACCTGTATCTACACTTCATGTTTGTTATTTTAAGGATGGTTCCCAGCTTATCACACATGGTCTTCCCTTCCTTAGACCCATCATGTGCTGGTGCTGGCTGGTCCTGGGGAAACTGAGGGGACGCCGGGGACACGCCCGGTGGTTTTCTGCGAAGCCAGGTAGTGAGGGCCTTTAGACAGGTCTCTTCAGCTGCACTGATCTGGGTTGTACCATCAACGGGGTTAATCCAAACTCGTGTTCTGAGGATTCTGCCAGACAGGAGATTCCCCTGCGCATGTGAATGTCACCAGCAAAGGGGCTGCCTCCAGGGCTCCGGGCTCATTCTGGGCCACGCCTCTGGTGCTGGAGGAGTGGTGACCCTCTGAGCAGGAGTGGGCTGGAGTGTGAGGTGGGGAGAGGAGGAGGAAGCGTGGAGCGAGCAGCACCCTGGGATGTGGCCTGCGGTGTCCGGAGTCTGTCTGATGCCCGGGCTTCAGCAAGCTTGGCCACATTATCCTGGTCCATATGCAGGCATGAATTTGGGGTGAGGGATGCTGGACTCAGCCTCCCTGCACAGGGGATGTGGCACCTCCCAGTACCCAGGGTTCTTCTGAGAGTAAATGCGGGATGGAGGGTGCTGTAAACTGCAGCACATGCTACGCCCAGCTCTGCACCTAGGATCCCTCAGGGGACAAGAGGCCGTCCACACCCACCCCCTCCAACTAGGGGCGTCTGCTGCTGACGCTGGTGTGACAGCCACACACGATGCACCAGACCCCAGCGTGTCGCTCCACTCTCTGACGGTGTGACCCACACTCCCAGCGTCCTTGTGCAGCCTGGACAGCCCAGGGTCGTCTCTGCCTTGCTGGGGTCTGTTTGCATCCTCTCTGTTCCAGGAACGGGCTTTGTGATTTTATATGAGAGTGGCAATTCCATTTATTAGTCTAAAAATTACATCTTTCAAGACTGAGGAGTTAGTGTGCCTCGGGCTCACTGTTTATACCACCGTATTCTTCATGACTCTTTAAGCTGTCTCGTCTAGCCTGAGCGATGTAGACTTTACGGTTAGACAGCTAGGTCCTGCATTGTTGGTGGACACACACTAGTCCTTTTCTTACTAGAAGCAACTCCTGAGGCCTCCTCAGCTGAGAGCCGCTGCTGCTGCTGCTCAGAGTCTGATCCTTTCTTTCTGGACTCATGTCCCTGGTCCCCGTACACCTCTCCCTTCTCAGCTCTCACTCTGCTCTGTAGGCTGGTCCCCCTCAGGCGAGCTGCTGGCTGTGCTCTGAGCGTGGAGATGGTGGGAAGGACCCTTGAGTGCAGCAGGGCCCCCTGCCCCTGAGATTGAGACCCAGGGCCCAGTTTCTGCATGGAAGTGGGCGCTGTGATGCGCTGGTGCAGGAGACACCCTGATGTGTTTCTGATACAGGAAAAATGAGGGGCAAGAGGATGGCTGTGTCTCAGGTCTCGGGTGAGTCCCTGGGGTGTGCCCCACCAAGTGTGGGTCCTTGACTTTATGCCAGAAAGAATTCAAGTGAAAGCCACAGTAGAGTAAAAGTAGATTCATTCAGAGGGATACACACTCCACAGACAGAGTGCGGGCTGTCCCAGAAGGCTAGAGAAAGGCCACAGAGTGCCGGGTTGTTAGTTTTTATGGGCTCAGTAACTTCATATGCTAACAAGTGGCAGGATTATTCCAATTACTTTGGGGAAGAAGCTGGGATTCCCAGGACCTGAGCCATCATCCACTTTTTGATCTTTTATGATCAGCCTTTAAAACGGTCCTGGCACCAGTGGGAGAGACATTGAGGAGCTATTGGGTTACAGTGAGTGTGCATTGAAGCTCAAGGTCTTCTGGGAGTTGGACCTTCCACCATCTTGGTGCTAATGGCTGTGTCATTCTTGTAATGGCTTGCCCTGCCCCCTTCCCTCCTGTCTCATTTCCTAAACTTTCTTTACTCAACTGTGTGCTCACTGGACACCCCCTGGGGAGCTGTAAATGCTGCTGCCCCGCCCCGCCCCCAGGGATTGGTCTGTCTTGAGCTTGGGCCCCAGGTTCAGGGTTCCCAGACAAACCTAGCTTGTAGCCAGGTGGAGAGCCTCTGCTGTAAAGTGTGTGCTGCTTAAGGAAGAAGTCTACAGGCAGTAGTTAAAGGGAAGGGGCCAGGGGACAGCTCAGGGCCTCAGCATTTAGAAGGGAAGGTGGGTAAGTCACTAGGCTGGCAGGCGTGGTGTGAGCCACTGGGCAGTGGTGCCTTCTGCTCTGTCTCCACCCTGACTTGCAGGGGGCCGGTGGCCAGTGCGAGTCCACCTGTGCTCGTGCCTGCCCTGCACTGAGGACCTGCACCCCAAGTGCTCCCTCCAGGCCTGTGCAGGGTGGGGCAGGAGGACATCTTCACCTGGATGGCTCAGATGGGTTGCAGGTTAACTTTCTGAGAAATGTAATTCGGAGAGTCTGCTGTATCCCGTAACTCTCTAGCATTCTTGTCAGTTTATCCCTCAGCATTGCCCTTCTCACCGGAGGGGGTGTGTGTGTGTGTGCACGCATGCACACCCTGCCCTTGTACAAGCAAGTGCTTTAAAAATCTTTAGTTCGCACATGGGCCTTCCACAATGTGAATAGTGGGACTGTTTTCTTCCCCTACAACTCACGACAGATTGTGTGAGGTGCTCAACCTTGATCCAAGACAAGTCCTGATTGCAGAAGTGATCTTCACGAACATTGGAGGGGCTGCTACCGCCAATGGGGACCCGCCAGATGTCATTACTGTTTCCAACCAGGAGCTGAGGAAGATGGTATGTATCATAATGGTGTGGCTTCCAATAAATGCAGACTCCAACTTACTTGCACAGTTAGTAACATCCTCCCCAGTGTGGATGTCACCTCTTTAGAGTGCTCCAGTCACCTGGAGCGTGGGAGTTCAAGTGACTGAGCTGCAATGTGCAGGGAAGTGGTCCTAATTGATTTCATTGCCATTCTGATAACTATTTAAGAAAATGATTGAATAACATGATCTATTTAGTATATTATATTAAACATAGTAGATGACATTATATTAAACATAGTATATTATATTATACTATAGTCTCCAAGTGGGAACTGAGGTTTCTTCCAACTAATAGTAAGAATAAAATGACCTCACTTTTCAACTGAGGTGGATAAATTCACTGATGAAGAACTTAAGCTTTTTTTTACAGGGTCAGAAAATGAAGGGATTTTTAGGGATTTTTTTGGAAAGCGCTTATAAACATTAATATATAATTTCTTTGTCCACTAAAATAAAAAGTATTAAAGAAAGAGTGCAAAATGGTATTTTACACATCATAGAGTTAAAATTAAATTATATAACTAATTTTCATTTGCTGTTCTTTGGACATGAGTTTTTTCAGTCTCTCTTCTCTGAAGTATCAGTAAAAATGCTTCTGAATTGGAGTCATTTATTGTAGATGAGACGTTTATGCGTGTGTGTCCGTGCAGTGTGTCAGTATGTTTTTATATGTACATGCTGTCTTTCATAAAAATATGTGAGCCTTTGAGAGTTCATGGGCCTAAGGTGTCAATGGTCATTTTGTGGGCCCAACATGTTCTAGAGATTCAAAGTATAACTCAGATATTTTGGCTAACCTTTGATACTGGTTGCTCTGAGAAACTGCCTGCAGCACCTCGCCAGTCTTGGGGGGAGAGCGAAGCTCAGTGGGAGAGTGGGTGCTTGCAGTCACGTCACCCTGTGGCGTATCAGAAGGTAGCAGAGCTCTGTGCTCTGTCTTAGGGGCACCCATCACCCAGGATTGGCTGCATCCACGTGGGAGAGAACTATTTTTAGAGAAAAATGCTGTTGTATTATTTTTATTCTACAGTAATCCATTTATTTTTAGAAAATAGAAATAACACGCACACAAATAAAAAATTGTGATAACCCCCCCAGAGATAAATCCGCTTAATATTTTGCTGCGTATAGTCTCCAAGAATGTTTGCATGTGAACATGCATGGATTAAAAAAGATAATTTCTGCTCTGACCAAGATGGAGTAAGAGGGACCAGACTTACCCTCCTGCTTGAGACATCCAAAAAGATAAATAAACCAAAATCCTAAAAACAAAACAAATCAGATTCAGACAATGGTAATCAAGATACTGGATATCAGGCAAAAAGGATAGTGATCCCTGAGAAATGGGAGACAAAGCATAGGTGAGCCTGTGATTGCTCCAGCTCAGTTACCTGAGAGATCTTCCAGGATGCAGTGCAGGGAGAGGGAACCCGTGGGAGTCCCCCCAGGCTCCCTGAATTGAGGGGCTAAAACTGAGTCTGGAGACACCAGGGCGACTAGAATTTGAAAGACAGAGCCCCAGAGAGGAGAGAACTGCACAGAGAGAGAAGCCCAGAAGATTTGCAGAGGTAGACGACCTGTGCCCAGGGAAAGAACAACCCAAAATGATTAGAAGGAATAGAGCTTGGTACACACAGGGCCGGGAGCAGTGTCTGTTCCTGCCAGGAGGCCTGGAAACCTCTGATTCCTGAGGCCTCGGCTAGAGTGCTCTGAAGGGTCTTACCTGGCGTTGGCGAGTAATTATGTCTAGACTGAACAATGCCTTGGTCCCACCTAATAAATCTTAAAGACCCAGAATAATCAGCTTGTTTCTAAGTGGTCTAACTGCATCCAAGAACAAACCTAAAGAATACTTATAGCAACACAAAAATATTCGACAACACACAGCGTAAAATTCATAATGTGTGGTATCTAATCGAAGATTACCAGGCACACAAACAAGCAAGAAAATTTGACCCATCACAAGGTGAATATGAACCATTTGAAGTCAAGCCAGAATAGATCTAGGTGTTAGAATCTGTAATAAACAAGGGCATTAAAGCTGTTTTTAAAACTGTATTTGAGATGTTCATTAAGTTAAGCAGAAACAGGAAAGGTATAAAAAAATGCCTAAATAAAACTTCCAGAAATAAAAATTATATTGTTTGAGATAAAAATCTCCTGTTAGGATTAACAGCACATTGGGAATTGCAGAAGAAAAGATTAGTGAGCTGGCAAACATGGATCCAAAATAAAACAGTGAAAAGATAATAAGTAACAAAAAGCATTAATGAGCTAAGGGGAAAACTTCAGGTGGCCTAATGTATCTGTAGAGCTAGTCCCTGAAGGAGAGAGGGGGACAGAAAACCACATTTGAAGAAAATATGGTTTAAAATTTCAGTTTTTTTTTTAAGTGAAAACAAATTTATTTAGAGAGATACACACTCCACAGAGTGCAGTCTGTCTCACTCAGAAGGCCGACTGGGAGTTGAATTGTCCACCATTTTGGTGTTAATTGCTGCTGTTTCTTGAATGGCTGTGCCCTGGCCCCTTCCCTCCTGTCTCAGTTTCATTTCTAAAGGGAGCCTGACAATAGAAGCTCTGCCAGGGACCACAGTGTCCCCGACAGCGGGGTTCTCTCGGGTGGGTGGGAGGCCTCCTTTGGCTTGGGACTGAGGCAGGCTCCCATGGTCAAGAGCAGGCATTTTTCTTGGTGGGTGCCGTCCCCATTAAAGGTCTCTGAATTGGACTATTGTCTGAAATTTAGTCCCTTCCCAACAAGGGGACAGGGCACACAGGCATGAGCAGAGACTCATGTGCAGAGGTAAAATTTTCTAGCAGGCAGCTAAGGGGAGAGGGGTGGTGAATTGGTTGGTGTGGGGCCTTCTGTACATCCCCGTTATTGTACAGGATTGGGAGGACAAGGGTCCAGGGAAAGCAGTCTGCGCAGAGTAGGTGGCCTCCATATCTAGTGAGAAAACACTTTCCTACCTGCCACGCCAGGGGTTACTAACCCTAGAGTCCTCCGGAGAAATGACCAGTGTCCTTTGGGAGCCAGGGAGGGTCCTGGGCCTGTCAGTCTTTGGTCCTCTTGGCCTTCATTGGTTTGGGAGCCCCAAGCCCCCTTTGGGACTGGGGGCAGGCCTGCTTCCAGTAGCCTCTCATTTGCATATCGGGCAGGGTCCTGGTGGACTTTCCCCTACATGGGGCATTCGTTGTTCCAGTGGCCCTCCTGGCTGGACTTAAAACAGGTCCCTTCTTGGTGACACAGTGTCTCTAATCCAGGAGTCCTTCAGGGAGTTCGGGGTTTTCTTGGGCATGAGCCACCCCGTCTTCCTCACTCAGCCCTGCAATAAACCTTTCTCTGCTCCAAACTCCAATCTTTCCGATTGGCCTCATGGGGCATCAGGCACACGAACTTGCCTCTGGTCACACTGTGAGTCCCACCTTTGGGAGCTCTCGCTGCTGTCTGTGTACGAGTCCCCTCACAGAGCTCCATCCGTTACTCAGATGCTGTTTTCAAGGGCAGCCACTGGATGTGCAGGTGGCTGTGAGAGATTAAGAGCTTCAGGTCATTGCACACTGGCAAGCCGAAATTTTGACGCAGCTTACTGATAATGGCTTCTAAGTTATATTGTATCTTTAGCAATATAATAAATGGTTTCAGATCTTTTCTGGAACTGAGGGAGCCAAATAAGCACATTTTAATAAAAACAATTAATATAATTTAAATCACTCCTTCCAACTCAGTCCTATAGAAGGTGGGCTTTCCAACTGTTGACTTGGGCGTGGTCTCTCAAAGTCATCACTAACGTCCCCTGGGACCTACACTCCCTACCCTCATGTGCGTCCCCCAAAGGTCCCCAAGTGCAGAGCCAGAATGCCTAGGTTCTTTTGGACCACACTGGCCTCATCCCCATGGTCCTTTCTGCCTGGGGGTCCCCCGGTGTTTTGTCATTGCCCCTCTGACCCTCTTTTGTGGCATCAGCAGTCCATGAACACAATAGGAAAGACCTGGAGTTCTCACCAGTGAGAAGTTGGATCTCACGGCCGTTTCCTGGGGACAGCAGCCTTATCTGTCCTGCTTGAGGTTCAGGGGCACCCACCCATATTTGCGGAAGGTTTAAGCACACATTGAAAGAAAGGACAAAACTGACCAGTGATACTGCTGACCTATTCCCTGACAAATTAACCCAGTGGGGACTTCATCCATCCACAAAGATGTCCTCAGCGGCTTACCGAGGCAGGTAGCTCACAGGCAGGCCAAGGAGGTGTAAGGGAAGGGAGGAGGCACCTGCCTGGGACCCCAAGGCCAGTCGGGAAACCCTGAGGGGGCCTCAGTCCCGATGGCCCCAGGGTGACCTGCGGAGGGCTGTGCTCTCCGGGCATGGGGTGCTCTTTCAGATTGATGGCAGTGACTGAAATGAAATATTTATAAAACCCAATTTACTTTAAATGGGTGAATATCGCCTTGTAGTTTTACGTTTTGTTCCCCTCCGTCCTGTTTCACCGGATCGTGGGGGGACGTGTCAGTCCGGTGGTGATAGGTAGATCCGGCTGAGGTTGGGATTAGGTGTGATGTTGTTTCTTCCTCAGGTTGCCTGTCATTCAGGTAAGAATTGGCCTTTCAATATGAAAGAAACAAATCCTGAATGTTTTCAAAATCACAGTGAAGGGGAGGGTAGATAGCTCAGTGGTGGCACGCATGCTTAGCATGCACGAGGCGGGTTCAATCCCCAGTCGCTCCATTAAAATAAAGAATGGACTTCTCCAAAAAGAAGTGAAAATAGATTCCTCAGGTGACCCAAACTGAAAAACAAAGCAAAACACTATCTGGGGGGAAGGGTGTAGTGCAGTGGTAGAGCGTGTGTGCCTAGCCTGCACGAAGTCCTGGGGTCCATCCCCAGTAACACCATTAAGAAATCAATCAATCAGTCAAATTGCCTTCCTCCAACCCCTCCCCCCCAAAAAACCGTGGTGAAGAGTGCCTGCTGTTCAGTGGGCTCCGTGCTGGGTACACAGCCCCCCAGCTGAAGCCTGCCACGCGGCGGGCCTGGCGCTCAGCCCTCTCTGGACCCCTGCCCCCTGATGCCCGCACCTCGGGAGGGGCCATCTGTGGTTTCATTTCTCCTCTGCCGTTTCTAGGGCCTGGACTTCGCCGGATTCACAGCACACATGTTCGCTGGGATTTGCTTCGTTCTCTCGTCCTCCTTTCCGCTCCTCAGGCTCCTCTACTGGAACGAAAAGCTTTATAACAAGGAGCCCAGTGAGATTGTTGGTGAGTGGAAGTGCCTCCTCCCATAGCCTCAGAGTTTACTGCCACAATGTACATATATATATATATATTTTCTTTTCCAGGGGGAGTTGCCACAAAAAGGCAGGAGGTTAATCACATATACGACCTCAGGAAAGTGTCGGTCGCTGGGACACCGTGCACTCAGTGTGCCCCCGTCTGCCTCTGGCATGCAGGGAGCTTTCAGGGGCTTTAAACCCATGAGCTGTGCCCCTCTGGTGTTCTAGAGTGTGCAGTGTGGGAAGCAGTGGCCACCGCTCAGTTTGCACGTCATGACACGTTAACCCACGTGTACATACAACAAACCGCGTGGCTTGTAGACAGACCACAGTGTTCTAATATGTCATGGTTTGAGTCCAAATGTGATTACACAAATGGCAACACAGTCCAGCACAGGGGATAAAACACCGTGTTCATCAAGGTCGTTTTGGTGACACTGTGCTGGACACCGGAAATTGACATATTGTAACTGACTATACTTCAATTAAAAAAAAAAGAGAGATCATTTTGGTGTGACAGCGACCAGGAGGGAGAGGGCTCGTGGCCATCTCATGGTTTTATATTTTCTTCACTTAAAAGTTTTAGTACATGTTTTTTTTATTGAGAACATTGCTGATCAGCATATATTAAAAGCAGTAGGTTACTTGGGAAGCAGCCAGCCGCTGCTCAGCCGGGTCCTGCACAGGTTGCCCAGGTAACAGGGCACACTGGGGTCCAGGAGCGGAGTGGTGAGGGTGGGAACCTCTCCCTCACGTGGTTCGTGGTGGCCTCACAGAGCTTATAGGTTGTGTGTTCACCTCCCTCATCCTGTGTTACTCTTCTGACCTCTGACTTCAGTGTTCCTGATCTTTATTCATTTCCATGTAAATAGCTGGGAATCTGTGTGTTCCCACCAGCCCTCCTGCTCATCAGATGGAGACGACACAAGGCAGATCTGCCTTTCTTTCCTGGGTGACTTTTGTATTCAGAATTTGACTCTCTTTGTTCTAGTTTCTCAAGAGTCATCTATGTTAAACAATCTTATTCTTAACAGAATTTAGTCATCCATCTCTACCAAAGAAATGGGATGATAAGCAGAAATTTCTCTTTCAGGCAACATTTATTGATTGCACACACACAAAAAAACTGGAGTGTTCTTGTGGATTTAAAAATGGTTCTTTACATGCAGTCAGGCAACAAGAAATTCCTTGGTGGCCACTTGGCCCAGCTCTGAGTGAAGGAGATGAAGCTGCAAGACAAGCCGGCAGCTTCCTGCGCATGGCTGCTCAAGGGGAGGGGAGAGTGGGCATAGCCTCACCAAACAGGCCCCGAACTGTGGGGGGTGAGCCCAGTGCTGGGGGCTGGAGGGAACGGGGGACACAGACACAGGTGCTGGGGGCTGAACAGACAGTCCTTTCAGCAGCAGGGCCACGGAAGCTTCCTGTCATGTAGCATAGTTTACTTTATTTAGGAAGAATGTGTTTTCTTGACAGCATTGATAATTCTTCATCCTAGTGGTCTACAGAGCAGGTTACGTGGATTTCTTGAGAAAAAATACTCCTATATCTTCTTAAGCTTTATAGTGGAGGGGACACCTTCAAATAGTCCCATTATTTCTCTGTTTGAAGAAAACTTTAATCAGTGTTTGTTTAAAATAATAGTTCTTGCAGTGAGATATCTTGATCCACTTTTGTCATTGCCCAGTGTATTAGTTTGCGCTAGCTGCTGTAACAAAGTACCGCAGACTGGGTGGCTTAATCGACAGATGGCTTATTTCCGTACATGTTAATGTGTCTTAATAAGCCACCATAGGTGGCCTATTTTCTCACAGTTCTGGAGGCTGGAAATCCAAAGTCATGGATTGGTTGGCTGTGAGGAAGGATGTGTTCCAGGCCTCTCTCCTTAGCTTCTAGATGACCGTATTCCTATTCACATGGCACTCGCTCATGTGTGTGTCCGTGTCCACATTTCCCCCATTTATAAGGACACCAGTCATTTTGGATTTGGGGCCATACTAAAGACTTCCTCTTAACTAACTACATCTGCAATGACCTCATTTTCAAATCAGGTCACATTCTGAGGTCCTGGGGGCTAGGACTTCAACATACGAATTTTGGAGAGACAGAATTCAACCCACAGCAACCAGTTAGAGGTGTTCAAGATGTTTTGTCATCAATTAGTATATATAAAGTGAGATAACTGAATACTTGGAGAGCTAGGAATGGAGAGCTAGGAATACTGCTCCATCGCACTGGCTAATCTGTCTCTTAAAGCTTGTGTGGGCACAGCAGCACCTCTCCCCAGCCTCCCCCAACCTCCCTGGTGATCAGAGTGACCCAGGAATACTTGTTATATATGCAGATGACGAGGCCCACCCCTGGGAATTCTGTGCTGTGAATAAGCTCTTCTGGAGAGTCTTATCTTGAGATGAGTTTGGATATACAGAAAACAAATCTGCATAGTAGACTCCTCTGCTCTTCCTGAGTAAGGAGGTGAGAAAAGCTTTGAGTGATGTGAGAGGGGATGGTTGGGACCTGGATTATGCTGAAACCCTCCAGCAATGCCAAGACAGGCTGTAAGTCAGCACAGAGGGAGCAGTGCAGAGGCAGGGAAATTACTCTGGGCCACTGTTGGGTATAGGGGTCTCCAATTTGGGGATGCTTGATGTAACTACACATTCCCAAGCCCTACTCCAAACCCTATCCATACTCCAAACCTATCCCAGAGATTTGGTTTCAAAAGGTCTGGTGGCATCCAGAGTGTTAGAATAGGCTTGGTTACCCTGCAGTTAAAAAGTAGCTCTGAAATCTCAGTGGCCTCGTGCCCATTGTGGGCTGGCAGCACCCTGCTCATCAGCAGTTCTCAGAGCCCTGAGCTGCTGGTCGTCATGCAGAGATGACCACGTGTTCCACGCCACCACTGATTGATGCAGCTCGTCACCACTGTCACCAGGCCCCCAGTGGCAGGGTCCAGGATGAGTCAGCCTGCTAAGTGATAAGAACGGGAGAGATTTTGGTTTATTTTTTTGAAAAGCACAAATAATCACCAGAGTCTGCCCCTCTGGTCACCAAATATCAGCTCATCTGCTTCTTGCTACTGTTTTGCACAGAACTTTTGTATGTGCACATTAGGGATATTGATCTGTAGTTTCCTCTCTTGAAATGTCTTGTCTTTGTTGTCCTGAAAGGATGAGTATAGAAATATATTCTTCTCTTGAAATTTTTGGAAGAAATGGTGTAAAATTGCTACTACTTTTTCTACTCTCTCTTTCTGTCTCTTCCTTTCTTCCCTCCTTCCTCCCAAGTGATTTTTTTTATTATTTTTTTTTCTATTTTGTTGGGAGGAGGTAATTAGGTTTATTTATTTTTAGAGGAGGTACTGGGGATTGAACCCAGGACCTTGTGCATGCTAAGCATGTGCTCTACCACTTGAGCTACACCCTCTCTCCCCAAAGAGGTTTTTAACTACACATTCAAAATCCTTATAGATATAGGGCTATTAACGTTATCCATTTCTTTTTGAGTGATCACTGGTGGCTTACGTCTCAAGGAATTTGTCCATTTTATCTGTTTTTGAAATAATTATTCTAAAGTCATTTATAGTAGTTTCTCATTATCCTTTTAATGGTTACAGAATTTTTTACATTGCAGTATAGTTGATTTACAATATTGTTAGTTTCAAGTGTACAGCAAAGTGATTCAGTTATATATATATTTCAGATTATTTTCACTATAGGTTATTATAAGATATTGAATATAGTTCCCTGTGTTATATAGTATATCCTTATTTCTTATCTATTTTATATAAAGTATTTTGTATCTGTTAATCTTGTACTCCTAACTTATCCCTCCCTTCTCCCGCTATGGTAACCATACATTTGTTTTCTTTTTCTGAGTCTGTTTCTGTTTTGCACATAGATTTAGTTGTATTATTTTTCAAATTCCACATGTAAGTGACACCTAGCATTTGTCTTTCTCTATCTGAGTTACTTCACTTAGTATGATGTCTAGGTTCATCTGTGCTACTGCAATGTCAATATTTCATCCTGTTTTACGACTGAGTAATATTCCACAGAACTGAAGCACGAGATTCACGTCTGGCGCCTGACCGCACAGCGCATCAGCCCCGCCAGCCGTGAGGAGACCGCGGTTCGAGGCTTGCTCCTGGAGAAGGTGCTGGCACTGGAGCGCTTGCTGGCCCGGAGGCTGCACAGCTTCCACAGGTACCACACTGGGCCCTGCTCACACCACTCTTGGTTTAGCAGCAGTTCTCATCTTTACCAGGAGCCCCAGTTTAAGGATGAGAAAACTGAGGCTTAGAGAATTTGAGCAGTTTGCCCAGGGTTATACATCTGGGAAAGTGTGATGTCAGGGTAAGTACTGCCCACCACGCCTCCACACCTAACACTTGTTGCACAACAAGAATCCAAAACAATTAATATAACAAATAAATCTAACAAAATATTCTCTAAGTAGGTGATTTCCAGGGAGCTCAAAATGTTACTGAAGTCAGGTTCCTGTGGCTGATGCCCCATGAGGCCAAACAAGCCGAAACATCAGAGTTTGGAGCAGAGGAAGGTTTACTGCAGGGCCGATCAAGGAGGACGGGATGGCTCATACCCAGAAAAACCCCCAAACTCCTCAAAGGGTTTCAGCAAAGCATTTTTAAAGGCCAGGGAGGGAGGGGCGTCCTAGGGTAGGTGATCAGCTCCTGCACAATTCTCTGATTGGGTGATGGTGAGGTAAAAGGGCGGTCAACCCTATGGTGCCCTCGGCACCAGGAGGTCTGGGGGCCACATTCTCTCCATTAGCAAGTAGTTAATTGCTTCCCTTTGGTGGTGGTTTTTAGCATCTGAAACACTCAGGAAACATACAGGAGATACTGTTATCAGGGAGGAGCTGCAGCAGAGGACATGGGGGAGGGGTCTGTCCCTGGAAGGCCCCCCAGGGTCCTGCTCAGTTACTAAAGAATACCTAAGTCCTATTCAATTCATTTCTAGGCATTTGTTTTTAATCAAAATTGAGATGTAAACGTTAGCAATAAGACGTCCATCCTTCCTTGGATGAGGTGCTGAGTTCCAACCTGTCCTCAGTCTGGAAGCGCTAACAGGAAAAGCAAGAGCTGTTGCAGTTTGCTGAAACCAACCCTGTGTTCCCAGAGAGCCAGCAAACAGACTGAGGATGGGAGTTGGGCACAGAACCGGCACCAACCCCGAGGGTCGTCCAGTGAGGCTGCAGTCTGCTCTGATCGTGGGGAGAGAAGGCCGCAGGCGAGTGTGTGGGACTCGCTCTGTCCAGACTCACAGCCCAGGACAAAGCCCTGCCTCGCATCCTCGGCTCCATCCCAGCCCAGGCCCTGCCTCTACCCTGTGACGCTGGAGAAGCAGGACCTGTTATCCTCAGGCTACAGGAAGGCCCTGAGTTGCAGGCTGGGGACAGAGTGACCACCTTCAACAACAGGAATAGGTCCCAAAGAGAAAAGCTTTGTAACTCGAAGATGCAGGAGGAAATTGCAACGAATGTATTTACTCTACTGACTTCCGAGTTTCGGGGAGCTCTGTCTGGCATGGATGTCGTCAGTGTATCTCACGGTTACAAATGGGGAGAAAGCTGTGGGCTCGGAGATGCGCCAAGTTTCCATCAGCTCATCCTGTGTTGATAACAGAAAGGGAAATGGAGGCCTGCAGGGGGTAGTGGCTTCGTAAGGCCACTCAGTCACTGAGGAGCAGAACGGACTGAGGGCGATCTGAAGCAAGTGCTCTGCAGGTCTTGTTTCTACATTTTATTCTAAAAAGTTGTCCTGGGAGCCACTCATTTGGGTCCGCTGTGATTTCCTGTAGGGTCTGCACTGGCTGCCTGGTCAACCTCCTTTGATACTTACGACTTGTGAGTGTTCATTAAAGCTAAATTCTCCAACATGCAGCTTCTTTTCCCTAATTGGTCACGGAGAAAATAAAGCAGAGAAAGAAGATGTGCTGATAGGGAAGATTAAAAAGGAAAGGGAGGTTGGAACAAATAGATGTGACTGAAATGGAAACTGAGATGGGCGGGCGCCATGACCAGAGCTGGAAGGAAGTTGATTTCCAAATGAAAAAAAAACATCACCACTAGAGCAAGTAGCATTCCTGTTCCTGTTTTTTCCCTTTAGATAAATTGTAAATGTAACATGCCCTCATTTTGAAAAAAAATGTAGAGAAGTAGAAAGTGAAGAGATGAAAACCAAGCTGGCTTCCTGTCATCCCCCCCCCCCCCCCGTTCCCATTTTGGCCGATTTCTGCGGTGCCAGCAGGTGCTGCTGCGGCCTGGGCTCCTCCCTGCCCTCCAGACTTCCAGCCTTTGGGCGTCTGCCTGCTCCTCTTCCGGAGATGAACTCCTGGTGGGTGTCTGCCTCGGCAGGATGAACAGCCCTGGGAAGCGGCTAGTCTCACTGTGGCTCAGGCTGACCTGCCTCAGCCCGCGGCTCCTCCTTGTCAGTCACACATCCCACTGTCTTGCTTATGCCAGCCCGTCGCCATCTTACTGGAGTCGTAAATCCATGATCCTCCATATACCAAGCCCCCTGCCTCACTGACAGCCAACCAAACATCTGTTCCCCCATCCCTCTGTGTTCACAGTCCCTTCCTCAATAAAAGACCCTGCATATTCATCCCAGTGGACACGCAGTCACCTCTTGTCTTTGTGGCCCGCTGTTGCCAGTAGCAGGGAACCTATTAAATTTTTCCTTTGTTCTTAAATGTCTCTTGGTTTCTGGTAAATTTTCTTGCCACCTGTGATGCCGGCCTGCCACGTGTCCCCCAACAGTTTCCTGTGCTGAGTTCACATATTCCTCCGTAAGCATTCCCGTCATTTCTGGTATTCTTTTCCTTTGGGAAGGTAGCGTGAGCATCCTTCCCAGTCCACGAACACAGCTCCATCAGGCACCTTGCACAGCAAGACCTGCGCTGCTCCCTGGCCGCACCTGCATCACATGATGGATGGTACCCTGGCCGGGTCCCCTGCCAACTGCCACCCTGCTGACCTCACCGCTCCACATCACCAGGAAAATGATGAGTCTGCCCTTTTGTCTTTCAGACAGATCTCACAGGAAGATAAAAATTGGGAGACCAACATCCAGGAGCTACAAAAAAAGGTATCGTGGTTTCTTTTCTCGGGGATTTCTGACCCGCCTCTTGAAAAACTGGGTCGATTCTTTTTCTTTGCTTCATACGAAGCTGCTATAGAAAGTCATCTCCCTTTTTCCTCCTGTAGTTGTGCACAAGACGTAAGTTATTTAGGAGTTAATGGGGGGGTGCATTTTCCAGACATGGTAGGCTTATTTTGTCCAGAAATTGAGAAGTTAAGCTTTTTATGTTCCCTTTAAGACAGGGCAGCCCTTTCTGTGGTAATGTGGCATCAGGGAAGGCTGGCCGATGCCTGCGGCTCTCACCCTCCCTGACCCGGAAAGGCAGGTCCTGTGGTTCCTCTAGTGCAGGTGAGGGGAGGCAGGCTGAGACAGGCGGGTGTGCTGCTGGGGATGGGACGCCTTTTGGGGCAGAGATGGGGTGAGTGTGTTCTGTCGTGTGGCTCTGACTTTGAGGGGGCAAAGCTGATTTGGGGTCATTTTGTTCATTTTCCTGCCTTGGTGGAATTTCTCAACCCATGTGAGGACACACAGTGTCCCTCTCCCAGCCAAGACAGCTCTGCTCAAGATCTGCCAGAAGTCATTTGTATCTCTGGGAAATTTTAAATCCAGGTAGTTTATTTCCTAGGGAGAGATTGTGACCAAAGGCAGGTTCGTGTGCCTGCTGCACCATGAGGCCAAATAAACTGTAACATAAGTTTGGAGCAGAGAAAGGTTTATTGCAGGACCAAGAAAGGAAAACCCCGAACTCCCCAGAGGGTTTCAACAAAGCATATTTAAAGGCCAGGTGAAGGGCGAGGAGGTCACAGGTATGTGGTCAGCTTGTGCACAATTCTCTGACTGGTTAATGTGGAGGGAACAGGGTGGTCAATGCTCTGATCCCCTAGGTGCCAGGAGGTCTGGGGGCCACATGCTTTCAATCATCAAGCAGTTAATGTCTTCCCTTTGGTGCTGATTCTAAGCATCTGAAACACTCAGGAAACATACATGAGATCCTGTTACCTGGGTGCTTCAGAGAGGAGCTGCAGCAGAGGATACAGGGGAGAGGTCTGCCCGGGAAGGCCCCACAGGGTCCTGCTCAGTTACAAGACCGCTTACCCACTCTCTATGATGGGAATGTTTTGCCCTTCGCTAAAGGAAACTTAGACACTGGGGGTCCTAGTAGGTAACAGGTTCATTGTGTCCCTCCTCTCAATCTCTGTCCCACTCAGATGGTTAAAGTTAGGGAAGATGGGTGTGGCTCTGACATTTGTCTGGGTCTCAGGTTTAGACAGACCCTGCCCACCCTTCTAGACCAGTTTGGGCTGTGAGTTAGGGAAGAGGCTGCATACTTCTCTGGGTACTCGGTGGACAAGGGTCGGGGAGAGGCGGAAACGAGAAGCAAGAATCTGACTTTTCACTGTGATGGCCCCTGGTAACCAAAGGAGAAAAATCTGACAGACACCCAAAAATACCAATAAGACAAACTTTGGATCATCTGATACCAGCTGAGCGAGACTGGAATACTCCTTGTCCTGCCTGCCCTCCACTTCCAGTCCTGGAGGGGTCCGCGGTCATGCCCAGTTTCTGTGGTTGACCTGGCTGCAGGGAAGGCTTGCAGTGCCTCCCCTCACCCCCAGTGAGGTGCCCTGCCCCTTTCCTCCTAATTCTCCATCACAGACTCATCTGGCAAAATTGGCCTTCGTTGGAAGGTGGGCGGGGGAGGGGGAAGATGAGTGAGGGCTGGCCAAGCCACGAGCCTTGGTAGTGGGTGGGGAAGGGGGACAGGTGCTCAGGAGGCAGCCCCATGTCCTGTGAGCAGGGGACCAGGGGCTGCAGCCAGAGCCTCTGTGACCCAGAACGATATGCTTGTGGTTTTTATGGAAGCAGCTATAACTGTGTGACCGAAGAAACCAGGAGACAAAGTCTATCCCCATCTCTGTCATTCTGTATGTATACCCACGCCCAGGCTCGTGTCCCTCTCTATGTCTTACCCATCTCTCTGTCTCTGTCTCTGTTTGTACATCTGTATCTTCATCTATACCCATATCTTACCCATATCTGTCTCTGTCAATATCTACCTATACCCATTTCTTTAGCTAGATCTATATTTATAGCTTTATTTATCTACTCACATAGACCTAGATATCTTAGACATAGACCGACAGACAAGTGTGCTGGTGGGACCACACTTAAGAAAGGATAGAGTGCACAGTGAGCGTGACTCGCACAGGGTCCCGGTTAGTGGGGCAGGACGACCCTGTGCCCTGTGTACGTGCGTGTTGGGTCCTCCCTCCCTGCCCCAGCCCCACACAGCTGTGGCCTTCAGAGCACAGCACCTTTTGGGGACCTTGCCCTGTCTTGCCCTGTGGCTCAGGTCCCCTAGAAGGAGGTCTGTGACTCTGAGGTTAATGGAGATGCTGCAGAGCGCCTCCCCTTGGCTCCTGAATGCCTGGGGCAGGATCCCATGGGTGTCAGCTGGTAATCAGGGGGCTGCTAAGTGCCTTCAATGGGAGTCATATTGCAAGAATATTTTAACCTCAGTGCTAGATAAGCAGGGACTTGCATAATAGAGGGAAAGGTGAACTAAAAGGCAGTGAGCACACAGGACCTGTGGAAATACATGTGTCTTAAAAGGCCAGGTCTCTGGAGCTTATGTGTTGGCTCCACAGTGACTTTGCCAGTATCTCATCTAATGCTGGCAGCGGGGCTGGGAACAGCTTGGCATCTCTGTGTCACGCTGAAAATCTCTTTAGTCAGGTGTCTTACAAAAGGATTGTGCTACTGTATTATTGTGTTTATTTTTCATGAAGATTTTGAATGCTGTGATCTTCAATCTTTGTTTCCCTTGTAACACATTGTCTTACCTTCTTTCAAGTTCAAGGTGCTATACTTTGTATCATAAGGAGGAATTTGTAGTGATTCAAGTCATGGAGGCTGGTGGGCCCACTGCAGGACTCAGGCCGTGCTGACTGAGCTGTTTTCCTCTCTCACAGCACAGAATATCAGACAGGACTCTGCTCGCCAAATGCCTGACGGTGTTGGGACTTGTTATTTGCATGTGCTTTCTGAACTCATTTGTCCCTGGTGTTCATCTCGATCTCGGTGAGTCTGATTTTTTGAATTAGCTTTTTGTGATAGGCTATCACAGTATGGAAGGGAAGGTTTCAAAGCTTGTTCCCAAACACCGGCGAGGAGGGCTGAGATGGAGCTTGGCCAGCCTTTGAGGGAAGGTTTTCGGGAGGAGAGGGAGAGGGAAGGGGCTGGGGGGAGACAGATGAACCCCAGGACCATGCACCCTCAGCCCTTCCACAGTCTGACATTAGAAGGGATGGAGAACAGGGTGCGTAGTATCAGCTCAGTACCACATATAGACCAGTGTACCTGAGCATCAGAGCTTCAGACTGGTGCCTGAGAAGCGCCCCCAGAAGAGGCAAGAGGTCGTATCAGCAAGGCCATTGTCCTGCAGGTTTTGCAGCCCGACCCGACAGTTAGATGAGAGACTACCAGTGAGAGGGCCGGAGAGACCGGTCGTGGTCTCTCTCCCTGCCCAGTGGTTTCCATTTTTCCCAGACAGCAGAACGCTGTTCTCCCACCTGCTCCTGTGGGTTTCCCCTCTCTTGCTCTCACTGGGCTGCAGCTTTCCCTTTGTACTTCCTCAAGGTCTAGGTTGCATGGCTCGTCCGCATCTGAGACATCGCCATCTTGCAGAATGAGCTCACTAGATATCTTATAAACCCCGGGACTTTTCAGTTCTCTATCAATTTTCATGTTTCTCAGATCTTTCTTATTGATGTAATAGTTCTCTTAATTGGTGTCATTACTTTAAACTAAATAAAACCACTTCCAAAACCCACCTCAGTTTAAAGTATAGATTTATGAGAAAGTTAAATTGGGGGTGGTGTCAAAGAATGCTTTCTGTGACCAAAATCTTTACTTATGATCTTCCTTCAAAATGAGCTCTGCTAAGATGTTTTAAATATCTTCTAATAAAAATTTGCTTTACTACAACATTTGAAGAATAGAACTTCTGTGGAAAACAAAGCCTCTTTGTAAAATAGATGGGTGATGTGGGCAGGCTTTAGTTATTCGAACCACAGCACTGCTCCTTTGGTTCTTGGCTGCCGCTATTAATCTTTAGAGTTCTAAAGATTAAACAAATACAACAGATTGGGTGTTCTGTGGGCAGAGGGGTTTCATCAGCTAATTCTTTAGGGTGTTCACACATTGTTTTGTTTCTAATTTGAGATTCCACTTTAAAAGGACAGATCATGCATTTAAAAAAATTTTTAGTTTTTAAAGTAAAAAATATATAGGAGTTTGCATGCAATTTCGTTAGCATTTGGCAGTGGTCTTAGTATAAATAACAATACTTTCAAAATTTAAAGTCACATCTTTAACCATATGGACTTTTAAAAATCTTGATTACTATGAAATTTTAAATTTTAGCCTAAGAATTCTTTGCTTTTTACTAAGATGTTGCATCCCTTTTGTGTGGTTGCTGCGTCAGGGATTGAGGAGTGTATTTCATTTCTGCTTTTAAATCTTGTGTTTTCAGTTTTGTGTACAAATGATTTTATATGGGGATTCTGGAATACATAATCTGTATATTTGCATTTTCATTATGATGGGAAAGAATTAGGTTATAAAGGAGAAAAAATTGATTAGCATATCTTTAATGGATTCTCGTCAAATTCATAGTGTTGTGAATTTTAACAAAGATGTAGAGTTACAGAACTGCCACTACAATCAAAATACAGAATAGTTCCATCACGTCGCCCCAAATTTCTTTGTGTTATTCTTTTGTAATCAACTTCTGCCTTAATCCTGTGACTCCAATCTGTTCTCCATCATTATAGTTTTGTCCTTTGGAGAAGGTCATATCCACAGAATCAGACTGTCTGCAGCCTTTGGGACTGGCTTCCCTCGTTCAGCATAATGCCTTTCAGATTCATCTAAGTTGTTGTGTGTATCAGTAGTTCATTCTTTTTGTTGCTGAGTAGTCTTCCATGGTATGGGTGAACCACAGTTTGTTTATCTATTCACCCATTGAAGGACGTTTTGGGTAGTTTCTGTTTTTGGTGGTTGTATGTTACCAAATCCAAACTCCTTCTGCTGGCTGCAAGACAGGCCAATAAATCAGGAGACCAGGTGTTGGGGCAAGGAATAGCAACTTTATTCAGAAAGCTGGCAGACCGAGAGGATGGCACACTAATTAACATCTTTGAGAACCATCCTCCCCCAATCAGAATACAGGCTCCTTTTATATTAAAAAAGGGGGGGTGGTTTTGCAAACTTCTTGGTGTAGGAATTCTTTGTTCTTGCAGCTGTCCACGAGGGCCAGGTCATGGAGCTCCTGCAAAACCTCCAACAAAAAATGTTGCTCTCTATTCTGCAACTTGTTATCTTTACGTAAGTGCAGAGCTAGCAAGACCAAGCTTAGGAAACATGGCACAGGGTTAAAGCCAAAGGAACAGATCTAATGTGGAGTCAGATTTGTTCTTTTCTATTACAACTTGAGCTACTCCAAACAGTCATGTGCAGGGTTCTGTATGAACCTTAGTTTTTGTTCTCCTTGGGTAATTACCTAAGAGTGGGACTGCTGGGTCATATGCAGAGTGTCTGTTTAGCTTTCAAAGAATTTGCTACACTGTTTTCTGGAGTGACTGTAGCACTTTGCACTTCCACAGTAGGTAGGAAATTCCAGCGGCTCCACATCCTCACCAGCACTTGGCATGATTAGACTATACCTCTTTTTTTTTTTTGAAATTCCAAGTTTTTTTTTTTTTAATTGAAGTATAGTCAGTTTACAATGTTGTGTCAATTTCTGGTATACAGCATAGTGATTCAGTTTAAATATATATATACACACACACACATTCCTTCATACTCTTTTTTATTATAGGCTTATTACAAGGTATTGAATATAGCTCCCTGTGCTATATAGTACGACCTCGTTGTTTACCTGTTTTTTATATAGTAGTTAGTATCTGCAAATCCCAATCTCCCAGTTTATCCCTACTCCCTCCCCTTTCCCCTTTGGTTACCACAAGTTTCTTTTTTATGTCTGTGAGTCTGTTCCTGTTTTGTAAGTAAGTTCATTTGTCTCATTTTTTGAAGATTCCACATATAAATGATGTGGTATTTTTCTTTCTCTTTCTGGCTCATTTCACTTAGTGTGATGATCCCGGGTACATCCATGTTGCCGCAAATGGCATTATCCTTTTTTATGGCTGAGTAATATTTCATTGTATAAATATACCACGGCTTCTTTATCCAGTCATCTGTCCATGGACCTTTAGGCTGCTTCCATCTTAGGTATTGTAAATAGTGCTGCTGTGAACATCAGGGTGCATATATCTTTTCAAATTAGAGTTTCCTCTGGATATATGCCCAGGATAGGGATTGCTGGATCATATGTTAAGTCTAATTTTAGTCTTTTAAGGAATCTCCATACTATTTTTCATAATGGCTGCACCAAACTGCATTCCCACCAACAGTGTAGAAGCGTTCCCTTTTCTCCATCCCCTCTCCAGCAGTTATTATTTGTGGACTTTAAATGATGGCCATTCTGAGTGATGTGAGGTGATACTTCTTTGTGGTTTTGATTTGCATTTCTTTAATAGTGATATTGAGCATTTGTTCATGTGCCTATTGGCCATTTGTATGTCATCGTTGGAGGAATGTTTTAGGTCTTCTGCCCATTTTTTCACTGGATTTTTTCTTTATTTTTTTGTTTTGAGTTATGTGAGCTGTTTGTATATTCTGGAAATTAAGCCCTTGTCAGTCTCATCATTTGCAAATTTTTTTTTCCCATTCTGTAGATTATCTTTTCATTTTGTATATAGTTTTCTTTGCTGTGCTATTATAAGTTTAATTAGGTCCCATTTGTTTTTTTATTTTTGCTTTTATTTCTATTGCCTGGGTAGACTGCCCTAGGAGAGCATTGCTAAGATTTATGTTAGAGAATGTTCTGCCTATGTTTTCTTCTAGTAGGTGGACTATGCCTTAAATGTAGAACTCACACGTTCATATAATCACTTGTTTACCTCTCTGCCCTGGTATGCTACCCTGCCCAGTTAGATTCACACACGATCCTAGTCTTCTAAGCTTTTCTCTACTCAGTTCCTTGTGTTAACACCTGACCCATTAGTAGATACAAGATACAGGTTTACAGAATACATAAACAAGCTTCTTATTGATTCTTTTTAAAATTGTACAGTCAGTTACAATGTGTCGATTTCTGGTGTACAGCACAATGTCCCAGTCATGCATATACATACACATATTCTTTTTCATTAAAAGTTATTAGAAGATATTGAACATAGTTGCCCGAGTTATACAGAATAAAATTGTTTTTTTAATCTATGTTTATATTTAGTGGCTAACATTTGAAAATCTCAAACTCCTAAATTTATCCTTTCCCACATCCTTTCCCTGGTAACCATAAGATTTTTTACTATGTCTGCAAATCTATTTCTGTTTTGTAGATGAGTTCATAGTGACTTTTTTTTTTTTTAGTTTCCACATGTGAATGATATCATATGGTATTTTTCTTTCTTCTTCTGCTTTACTTCACTTAGAATGACATTCTCCAGGAACATCCATGTTGCTGCAAGTGGCATTATGTTGTCGTTTTTTGTGTCTGAATAGTATTCCATTGTATAAATATACCACATCTTCTTTATCCAGCCATCTATTGATGGACATTTAGGCTGTTTCCATGTCTTGGCTATTGTGAATAGTGCTGCTATGAACATTGGGGTGCAGGTGTCTTTTTGAAGTAGGGTTCCTTCTGGATATACGCCCAGGAGTGGGATTGCTGGGTCATATGGTAGGTATATTCCTAGTCTTTTGAGGAATCTCCATACTGTTTTCCACAGTGGCTGCACCAAACTGCATTCCCACCAGCAGTGTAGGAGGGTTCCCCTTTCTCCACAGCCTCTCCAGCATTTGTCATTTGTGGATTTTTGAATGACGGCCATTCTGACTGGTGTGAGGTGATACCTCATTGTAGTTTTGATTTGCGTTTCTCTGATAATTAGTGATACTGAGCATTTTTTCATGTGTCTACTGATCATTTGTATTTCTTCCTTGGAGAATTGCTTGTTTAGGTCTTCCACCCATTTTTAGATGGGGTTGTTTGTTTTTTTCTTGTTAAGTCATATGAGCTGCTTATATGTTCTGGAGATCAAGCCTTTGTCAGTTTCATCATTTGCAAAAATTTTCTCCAATTCTCTAGGTTGTTTTGTTTTTCTTATGGTTTCCTTTGCTGTGCAGAAGCTTGTAAGTTTAATTAGGTCCCATTTGTTTATTCTTGCTGTTATTTCTATTGCTTGGGTAGAGTGCCCTAGGAGAACATTTTTGAGATGTATGTCAGATAATATTTTGCCTGTATTTTCTTCTAGGAGGTTTATTGTATCTTGTCTTATGTTTAAGTATTTGATCCATTTTGAGTTTATTTTTGTGTATGGTGTAAGGGAGTGTTCTGGCTTCATTGATTTACATGCTTCTGTCCAGTTTTCCCAACACCATTTGCTTTATCCAGTCATCTGTCAATGGACATTTAGGTTACTTCCATGCCTTGGCTATTGTAAATAGTGCTGCTGTGAACATCAGGGTGCATATATCTTTTCAAGTTAGAGTTTCCTCTGGATATATGCCCAGGATAGGGATTGCTGGATCACATAGTAAATCTAATTTTAGCTTTTTAAGGAATCTCCATACTGTTTTTCATAATGGCTGCACCAAACTGCATTCCCACCAACAATGTAGAAGCGTTCCCTTTTCTCCATCCCCTCTCCAGCAGTTATTATTTGTGGACTTTAAAATGATGGCCATTCTGAGTGATGTGAGGTGATACTTCTTTGTGGTTTTGATTTGCATTTCTTTAATAGTGATATTGAGCATTTGTTCATGTGCCTATTTGCCATTTGTATGTCATCACTGGAGAACTGCTTGTTTAGGTCTTCTGCCCATTTTTGGACTGGGTTGTTGTTTTTTTGTTATTAAGTTCAATGAGCTTTTATATCTTCTGGAAATTAAACCTTTGTCAGTCTCATCACTTGCAAATATTTTCTCCCATTCCACAGGTTACCATTTTGTTCTGTTCATAGTTTCCTTTGTTGTGCAAAGCTTATAAGTTTAATTAGGTCCCATTTGTTAATTTTTGCTTGTTTCTATTGCCTGGGTAGACTGCCCTAGGAGAACATTGCTGAGATTCTCATTATTGTGAGAATTTTGTATATTACTGATTCAGCCTGGATTGTCTAGAGAGCGAAGCCTGAAGCAAAGGCTTGTAGGGGTTCTTCACTGGGGAGTGTTATCCCAGGGAAGAGAAGTTGGAGACAGAGAGGCAGAATGGTGAGGCAGTGAGTCAAAAAAAGGCTGAATCATCATTTAGGCGCCATTATGAGCCACTGGTCACTCCATCCCATAGGACTGTCTGAGAAGAAATAGGAAATGTGTCTCTGGACTGTCCATGAGGCTGCGTGGGAGAAAGAGCCAGTGTTCACCACTGGCACCCATCACCCATTGGTCCAAGTTCCTCCCCATGGAATGCCAACTTGCATGTGCATCCAGCTGATACATACACGAAGGCCACACAACACAGGAGCCCCAGCTGGGAAGCAGTGTTGGTGGGTGGGTTCGAAGGCAGACTTGGTCAGGATGCACCTGTAGGAGGGCACGTTTACACAGAGCTGGCCACTGCCACTGACTTCTGGTGAGTGACAGGAGGACCCCAAGGGACACCCAAAGGTGCAAGAGGTGGAACAGCAGCGAAGAAAGAAAGTCAAGAGGGCCATGGTCAAGTTCATGTGCATCTGGGAAAGCGATAGTACTCCAGTGTGCAAGGATCTTTATCTCAAACATACACTGGAATTAAGTCCCAGATTGCCCAGCTGTTATGTACAGACAGGTCTGTCGTCCCCACATGAGATTCTTGGTGCCAGATGTTTCAAAATTCAGACTTTTTGTTTGTATTTTACAAAGACAATTAAGTGAACACACTGAATTGTACATAATGTAACACCCCTGAGGTGTTTGGGACCAACATCCTGGCCTTCAAACATTAATATTTCTGCAGTGAAATGTGAATATTTACACAAAGTGGGACAAATTGTGATGACAAATAGCCTTATTTTAGCTCAGATCAGGTTTTGTTGAATTTTGACATAGAACTTGTAAAAAAAATTTTGCTTTTCTAAACTTTATGATTTTAGAATTGCAGACAACTGATCTCTAAGAATCGGTGAGCCGACTTTAAAATGTTATCTTTGGCTTTGACATTTATAACCTTGGTTAGCAACTTTCTAGTTCAGAACTAGAGAACCCCTAGGTTCTCACAGTGTGTTTGATTAGATTTCAGTTCTGGAGATACTTCTCTAATTATTTCCCTGATATTGTTTCAAAACTGCCGGTATTGTCAATGTCTTTTGGTGTCCTCTGTTGAGAAATTTTACTGTCTTTGTTAAAGTATTTTTAGCTACCAATAAAGCAATCTACATTACCACTCTGAAGCAACAGAGGGGAAAATTAGAATGATACTGGGCTAACCGGCAGATTCCAAGGGACAGTGGGCTCCGGGAGGGGGGCCGGGGGGGCATCCGACTTAGGAAGTGGAAAGGATCCAGACAGAGGGTGTGTGTGCTCCCGCCCCTGAACAGCCTTACTTCTCCATGGACCATTTTCTTGTCTTTTTTCTGCTTATGGCTGAATAGAGATGGTCTCATTAGTTTCCTGATTATAGGATCTCAGTTTCAGCCACACAGAGAGAAAAGGCTATTTTGAATTCCAGACTCCTTGGTGAAGAGTTTGATTGGCCCTGGTTGGATTAGCTTTTTTTCCTAATCCAGAAATTATGACCAGGGTAATGGGGGCCACATGTTAAAACATGACCAATAAATTTAAAAGGAAAATATAACTAAAATATAAAATATAAAAAGAATACCTATAAATCAGTAAGAGAAAGGCAGAACATCCAATAGAAAATGGACAGGAATCCTGAATAGACATTTCACACAAAAAAGATGTTAAAATAACTGAAATTACCAATAAGCATGTGAAAAGGTGCTTAGCCTCCTAAGTCATCAGTAAAATGTGATTCTAAACCACAGCTTGACACCACTATATCCATACGTAAATAGCTAAAATTAAAGGCTGGCAACACCAAATGTTAGAGAATGTAGAGCAGGGGGAAATGTCGTACAGTGCTGGTAAGGTTGCAAATTTGTACAAAGTCATTTTGAAAATGACTTTGCAGCATCTGCTAAAGTTTAGGACAATGCGTATCTACTGCCCAGAAAATCTGTCTTTAATTATACGCCCAACAGAAATGTACACGTATGCACATAAAAGACATGTCTTAAAATCCTGATATTTATTTATGATATTGATTATATTAATTATGATATTTTAAATTATATTTATTATAATATTTATTTATAATAATAGCCCCAAGCTGGAAGCCATTCACATATGTATCCACCCTAGAACTGATCAGTAAATCGTGGGATAACTGTAGAGTGCAACACTGTACAGAAATAAAAAGAAATGGATTATTGAAACTGAAACAGCGTGACAAACATGTTGAACAAAAAAAAAAAGTCTGATACAAAAGAGTGCATACTGTATGATTCTGTGTAAGAATGAAGACTCAGAAACAGGCAAGTCTACTTTATCGTGTTAGGAGTCAGGGGCTGAAGGGAAAGTGTTAAGGAATGGAAGGAGATTTAATTGTGCTTTTAGAACGTCGCTGATGTTCCGTTTCTTTCCCCGGGAGGAGGTTACGTGAATGTATTTCCTTTAAATTTTTCCTTACAGATTTTTTATTGCGATATAGTTGAGATACAGCATGGAATACAGTATTTTTGGTGGGGGTGGTGTAATTAGGTTATTTATTTATTTATTTAAATGGCAGCACTGGGGATTGAACCCAGGACCTTGTGCTTGCTAGCAAGCACTCTACCACTGGGCTATACCCTCCCCCTGTATTTCCGTTATAATTGAGCTATATTATATTTTGAAATCGATGCCCTTTTCTGGATGTATGCCATAGTTCAAGGAAAATGTTGATTAAATGATTTAATGAATACATTCACTGTATCATTCAGAGCCCTCCCAGAAAACAGACTGCATATACTCACACTTGGTAAGTTGAATAGAATTTACCAGTGGGCAAGATAGAGGAATCCATGAAGGGTAGAGTGGTGTCCCCGAGCCTGTGTGTGTGTGTGTATGACAGAGAGAGAGAGGTTCCTAGGAACTAAAAGGATGCAATGACAAAGCCACCTTGACAAGACCTGTGAGACCTTCAGTGAAAAGTCCCTGTAGGGAGGGGTCCAAAATAGCGCATGCCATGAGCCCTCTCACCCTCACTCCACCTCCCGCTGGGGCTCCCCTTGGCACAGCCCAGCTAGAGTCCTGGGCCCGAGAGCCTCCTGATGTGTGGTCCGCAGGGCAGAGAGCGGGAGGGGCTGGAGGGGTGTGGCGAGGAAGGGGCTGCTCAGCTGGGTCCTGCCCACCCACATTCCCCATCACTACTGGTGGGAAACTTTAGTTGCAGCAAAACAATAGGATCAGTATTTTAAGATCACCTTTATTCTTTCAATTTCACCTCTTTAAAAACAGCTGACTTGTACTCGCGCTGTTTCCTGAGCCTGATTGGAAGCCACACGTTGTGTTTCTTAAACTTGACTGGAAGCTGCCAGGTGTTGAAATGGAGCTGTGAGCTTTACTCCTAGCTTTGACGTCAAAGCTGCTGCTGGAAGTTTGCAGCCACATCCTTGAATCGAGCAGGGAGAAGGCAGATAGGAGGCCAGATTGCTCTGGCCCTAAGCCCAGCTCCAGTCTTCGGTGGCCTGCTGCCGGTGGGCACCTGCAGTGCACCTCAGTGGCCCCTGTGAGGGGGCTGTGAGGACCGAGTCACCTCGTACGGCCAGAGGTCTCAGAAACAGCAGCTGGAGCAAGACTGAGTGCCGCTTTGAAAGGACTGCTCTTAGGCCGGTTGCTGAGCCACTCAGGAAAACTCAAGATGATGAAAAATGGCCTTGCTTTTGCTGGATTTTAAAGGGGAACTAGAAAGAACAGGACTTTTCTCATAATAGGGCACCGTACAGATTATATAGTAATTGCGCAGGTAATGAGATGCTCCCTCCTTTTGGTCCAAGGCCTTTGCCCTGCGTGTGGTTAGTAGAACTTAACCCCTTGGTGACTCCGCTCTTTGTCACCTTCTGATCCCACTCCTCCTGTGCTGCCTGTCCCAACTGCCCACCCAGCTGTGGACTGGGAGCTCCCCAAGAGCAAGCTTAGGCTTGTACCCTGGGAGCTCAATGCTTGGGTGAATGATTGATACAGCGGTAGATGTAAAACTACCCCATGGACAACCATAGTCTTTCTTTGCAACTGAAAGTCCTGAATTATTTGTGGTAAAGTTCATGTGGCCAGTTTTAGGCAGTTGATGGCCAGTACACATGAGATGCCTCACCAAAGGGAGGCAGACAGCGTGGTTTGTACTCTATCTAGTACGCACAAACTATTCGTGAGTTTTTCTGGTTTGAAGGATGAATATGAGGTGTATAACTGTTGAGACATTTTCTGGAGATTCCTCTTGTGTGGCTTAAAACATATAAGTTATGATACCACTCATATGTGGAATCCAAAAAGAAAAAAAGAGGACACTAATGAACTCATCTACAAAACAGAAACAGACTTGCGGACATAGTAAACAATTTTATGGTTACTAGGGGAAAGGAGGTGGGAAGGCATAAATTTGGGGGGTTGAGATTTGCAAATGTTAACCACTGTATATAAAAACTGAAAACAAATTTCTTCTGTATAGCAAAGGGAACTATTTTCAATATCTTGTAATAACCTTTAATGAAAAAGAATATGAAAACAAATATATGTATATATCTGCATGACTGGGACATTGTGCTGCACACCAGAAACTGACACATTGTAACTGACTGTACTTGAATAAAGTATATAGGTTATTTCATCTTAACTTTAGGTAGTGGATTCATCAGGACAGTATTGTTTCTGATCAAAGAAACCTGCAAAATGTCCAGAGCCGGACTGGGTACAATATGTTCCTTTTTTTTTTTTCCATTTGAGAGAAAAGATTTATTAATTTTGGGTTTTTTTGTATACATACTTTTTTTTATTGAAGTATTGTCAGTTTACAATGTTGTATAATATGTTCTTTATAAAAGACACTGCACGGTTTCAAGTAGAACACAATCAAGTTGCATCTCTGAGCACAGGAGACACATTGCCTTTTAGGAGGGGAAGGTTTCACATGTGGAGTTACCAGGTGTGTTTTAGGTGATGGAAGCATCCCATTTGAAGACTGAGCACATGAGAGGGGTCCACCCTGGTGCAATGTACAGATACCCTCACAGACTGGGGGTTGAGTCTTGGTTTTGCCCCCCAGCAAGTCACGTATCCTGAAGAAAACTAGTTAATCATCGAGAGCCTCAGGGTTTCCTCGTGGGTGGGGTTGCTGTGGGGTGACCAGCAGGGCTGTGCCAGGAGGCTGCTCAGCCAGTGGGGGGGGGGTCCTTGTTCTGCCTTCCTCTGAAATGTTTTTAGGGATGGGGTAAAGGGACCCCCATTAGCTCTCTGTTTTGCGTTGAAACCTGGCCCCTGTTGGAGGCTTCAGTGAGAAAGTACAGGGCCACGTAGAGATTTTGCTTTAAGGAACAGCAAAGCTCTTGGTGAGAGATTAAGGCTCAAGGAAGGGATTGATAGATGCTCCACGGGGTAAAGGCGGCTCCAGCTCAGGTAAATGTTGCTTTTACCACTCCATCCTTTATTGTTGGCTGTGGTTGAGGCGCCAGTGCTGAGTGAGAGCAGAATGGAACATTCCAGGCAGTGGCCTGGGGGACCCCTCAAGTGCCACTTGGACTCTTCAGCGAAGGCACCAGGCATTGCCAACCAGATGTGCTTGCGTCCAGGCAGTTTGATTGGCACTGCTGGTTCTGCGGGCAGTGCAATTAAAATTAAGGAAGAAATTGAGGTTTTGCAGGGACGAGGGAGACTTCCTTCCACTGTATGTTATTATAGGGAATTTTTCTGACACAGTAAAACTCCATGAATACAGACCTTCTTCTAAAGTCGGATTCATGAGTGCTATGACAGGGGTTCTGGCCGGAAGGACATCCAGCCCTCCTCAAACGATGAGGAAAAGTAATCTTAGAGGAGCGTCCATCTTCCTGACTGAAATTTCTTTTAGGATCATGGAAAATACCTTGTGTCTTTACTGATTTTGGAGAGATTCTTATTGTCATAGAGCAGAGCAAACAACGGGATGCCGCTTATGGTTGTAGAAAAGCATCACCTGGGGAAAGGGCAATTGGTCCATTTTTTTCTTACTGAGAATTTAAAGAAAAGATCTGATGAGCTGTCAAGGCATCTTTAGAGGAGAAGTCAAGGAATCAACCATCAGGTGTGATGGATCAGGGAAGCAGCTGTTTGTCCTCAGTACTGCGGTGGGTGCTCTGGAGCATTCAGAGAAAATTGATAAAGTCTAGGCAGGTAGATGGAAAAGGCAGGCACTCCCGCTCCTTCGCTTAGAAAACTTCAGTGACTTCTCTCTGTCTACAGAACGAGGTCCCCAAACCTTTGCATGCTACGTAAGGCCTTCCGATCAACCTCACACAAGCAAGGTGACAATGCACTTCCCAAGCAGGACATCTTTCTTCTTTCATTTTTTACTGTGGTAAAAATATATATGTGATATATCACAGAACATTTGTCATTTTACCTGTTTTAAGTGTACAGTTCAGTGAGTGTTAATTACATTCACAATGTTTTATAACCATTATCACAGATTCAAAAGTTTTCATCACCCAAACAGACACTTTGTAACCATTAAGCAATAATTCCCCATTCTCTTCTTCTCTTCCTTCAGCTCCTGGTAACCGCTAATCTACTTACTCTTTTTATCAATTTGTTTATTTAAGCATTTAATGTAAGTGGAATTGTATAATATTTGCCCTTTTGTGTCTGGTCTTTTTCGGTTAGAATAATGTTTCCATGGTTCACCTGTGTTATGGCATATCTCAGAACTTCATTCCTTTTCATGAAAATAAAATATGAAAAATATTCTGTTGTATTTATATGCTATATATTGTTTTATACATTCATCTGTCGATGGACACTTGGGTTGTTTCCACCTTTTGGCTGTTGTGAAAAATGATACCATGAACATGGGTATACAATTAGCTGTTTGGGTCCCTGATTTCAGTTGTTCTGAGTATATGCCTGGGGGCAGAATTGCTGGGTCATATGGTGATTCTGTGTTTGACTTTTTGAGTACCTGGCAAACTATTTTCCACAGTAGTTTCACTATTATACATTCCCACCTGAAATATGTACGGGTTCCAATTTCTCTACCTCCTCTCCAACATTTTCTATTTTCTGTTTTTTTGCCCTAATTATAACCATCCTAGTAGGTGAGAAATGGTATCTTACTGTGGCTCTGATTTCCATTTTCCTAATGACTAACAGTGGTATCTTTTTGTATGCTTTATTGGCTGTTTGTATACCTTTAAAGAAATGCCTATTCAAGTTCTTTGCCCATTTTAAAATTGGGTTGTTTGTCTTTTTGTTGTTGAGTTTTATATATATTTTATATTCTTCGTATTAAACCATTATCAGATACATGACTTGCCAATATTGTCTCCTATTCTGCAGGTTGTCTTCTCACTTTCTTGGTAATGTCTTTTGATGCACCAAAGTTTTTAATTTTGATGAAGTCAATTTATCTATTTTCTTCATATGTTGATTGTACTTTTAGTGTCATATCTAAGAATACATTGCCAAGTCCAAGGTCATGAAGATTTACCTTTATCTTTTCTTCTAAGAGTTTTATAGTTTTAGCTCTTATATTAAGTCATTGATTCATTCGGAGTTAATTTTTGTATATGGTGTGAGGTAGAGGTCTAATATTATTCTGTCACATGTAGAAATCCAGTTGTTAAAGCTCTGTTTGTTGAAGAGATGATTCTTTGTCTATTGAATGGCTGCGGTGGCCTTGTCAAAAATCAACTGGTCACAGATATATGCATCTATTCATGGACTCTAAATTCTATCCCACTGTCTGTCCTTATGCCAGTACTGCACTGTTTTGATTACTATAGCTTTGTTGTTAGTTTGGAACTTGGAAAGCGTGAGTTCTCTGACTTAGTTCTTTTTCCAGATAGTTTTGGTTGTTTGGGACTTCTTGTAATTCCATATGACTTTGAGACTTGGATTTTCCATTTATGTCAGAAAGGCACTGCACTTAATCTGTAGATCTCTTTGGTAAGTATTGACACGTTAGCAATATGAAGTCTCTCTACTCGAGAAGATGAGATGTGCTTCCAATTATTTAAATCTTTGTTAACTTCTTTCAGCAGTATTTTGTAGCTTTCAGTGTATAAGTCTCCTTATTTGTTTATTTATTCCGAGGTATTCTATATTTTAGATGCTATTGAAGTGGAGTTGCTTTCTTAATTTTTTTCAGATTATTTATTCCAAGTATATAGAAACACAACCTGTATTTGTGAGTTGAACTCATACACTGCAAATATCTGTAGCTTTCTTCTGGATTCTTTTGAGATTTTTTTCTTCTGCATCTTGTCACCCATTAATAGTTAGTTTTACTTCTTCCTTGGGTTCCAAATCAGATGTTTTTTCTTCCTTTTTCTTGCCTAATTGCTCTACATTGAACTTCCAGTTCAATTTTGAATAGAAGTGGTAAAAGTAGGCATACTTGTCTTGTTCCTGATCTTAAGGAAAATGCTTTCATCCTTTGACCAGTGAGTATGATATTAGCCATGGGTTTTTTGTAAAGTTTTTTATCATGTTGACAAAGTAATTTCTCTTCTCTTCTTAGTTTTCTGAGTATTTTCCATCATAAAGGGATGCTGGATTTTGTCAAATACCTTTTCTGTATCAGTTGAGATAATTGTGTTCTTTTTTCCCCTTTATTTATTAATGTGGTGTATGACATTGATTTTTTCCATGTTGAACCACCCATGCACTCTTGGGATAAATCCTTTTAATATGCTGTTGGATTCTGTTTGCTAGCATTTTTTGAGGATTTTTGTGTCTATATTCATAAAGGACAATGATCTGTAACGTTCTTTTCTTTTACTGTCTTTATTTGGGCTGGTATTAGGGTGATGCTGGCCTCTTAGAGTGAATTAGGAAGTATTCTTCCTCTTTTGCTTTTGGAAGCATTTGAGGAGATTTGGTTTAACTCTTCTGTAAATTTTTGGTAGAATTCTCCAGTGAAGCCACTACTGCACTACTCTCTCGGATTGGGAGCTTTCTGATTAGCAATTCAATCTCTTTACCTGTTTCAGGCCTGTCGAGATTTATATTTGAGTCACTTTAGGTAATTTCTGTGTTTTTATAAATTTGTCCATTTTATCTAATTTGTTGCTGTACAATTGTTAACAGTATTCTCTTATAATTTTTTTAAAAAATTAAAAAATTTCTGTAAGGTCAGTAGTAATGTCCTCACTTTCATTTTTTTTTTAACTGAAGTATAGTTGATTTACAATGTTGTGTTAGTCTCTGGTGTACAGCATGGTGATTCAGTTGCACACACACACACACACACACACACATTCTTTTTCATTATAGGTTACTACAAGATACTGAATATAGTTTCCTGTGCTATACAGTAGGACCTCGTTGTTTATCTATTTTATATATAGCAGTTAGTATCTGCAAATCTCAAATTCCCAATTTATCCCTCCCCCAAGGTAAGCATCTTTGTTTTCTATGTCTGTGAATCTGTTTCTGTTTTGTAAATAAGTTCATTTGTATTATTTTTTAAGATTCCACATATGTGATACCATGATATTTTTCTTTCTCTGTCTGACTTACTTCACTTAGTATGATAATCTATGGTTCCACCCATGTTGCTGCAAATGGCATTATTTCATTCTTTCTCATGGCTGAGTAATATTCCATTGTGCGTATATGTGTGTGTGTGTGTGTGTATGTATACCACATCTTCTTACAGCAGTCATCTGTTGATGAGTGTTTGGGTTGTTTCCTTGTCTTGATTATTATAAATAGTGCTGCTATGAATATTGGATGCATGAATCTTTTGAATGAGAGTTTCCATCTTTTCCAGATATATGCCTAGGAGAGTGATTGTTGGATCATATGGTAGCTCTATTTTCAGTTTTTAAAGGAACCTCCATACTGATTTCCATAGTGGCTGCACCAATTACATTTTCACCAACACTGTATGAAGTTTCCTTTTTCTTCACACCCTCACCACCGTTTGTTATTTGTAGTCTTTTTGATTCTAGTCATTGTGACAGGTGTGAAGTAATATCTCATTGTGTTTTTTAAAATATTTTGTTAGCAATAAAAATACCATCTTTTTTAAGCCAGAATTTTTTAACTGAATTATAGTTGATGTACAGTATTATATACATTCCAAGTGTACAATATAGTGATTCACAGTTTTTAAAGATTATGCTCCATGTATAGTTATAAAATATTGGCTATATTCCCTGTATCATACAATATAGCCTTGTAGCTTATTTTATACATAAGAGTTTGTACCTCTTAATCCCCCAACCCTATATTGCCCCTCTCTCCTTCCCTCTAAACACTGGTAACCACTAATTTGTTCTCTATATCTGTGAGGCTGCTTCTTTTTTGTGATATTCACTAGTTTGTTGTATTTTTTAGATTTCACATATAAGTTATATCATACAGTATTTGTCTTTCTCTGTCTGACTTATTTCACTTGGCATAATACTCACCAAATTCATCCATGATGTTGCAAATGGCAAAATTTCATTCCTTTTCATGGCTGAGTAGTATTCCATTGTGTGTGTGTGTATACACACACACCATCTTTATCATTTTATCTGTTGATAGAAAATTATGTTGCTTCCATATCTTGGTATTGTCCATTAATGCTCCTATGAACATAGGGGTTCATGCATCTTTTCAAATTAGTATTTTTGTGTTTTTCAGATGCATACCCAGGAGTGGAACTGTTGAGTCATACGGTGGTTCTATTTTTAGTTTTTTGAGAAACCCCCATATGTTTTTCCATGGTGGCTGCACCAATTTCCATTTTCATCAACAGTGTACAATGGCTCCCTTTTCCCCACATCCTCGCCAACATTTGTTATCTGTGTTCTTTTTCATGGTAACCATTCTGACAGGAGTGAGGTGATATACTTCATTGTCATTTTGATTTGCATTTCCCTGATAATTGGCAATGTTGAATATTGAATATTTTTGTGCCTCTTGGCCAGCTGCATATCCTCTTTGGAAAAATGTCTATTTAGGTCTTCTCTCCCTTGTTTTGATTGAGTTGTTTGTTTTTTTGTAATTGAGGTGTATGAGCTGTTTGTATATTTTGGAAATGAAGCCCTTGTTGCATCATTTGCAAAACTTTTTTCCCATTCTATAGGTTGTCTTTTCGTTTTGATGATGGTTTCCTTGGCTGTGCAAAAGCTTATAAGTTTGAGTAAGTCCTATTTATTTATCTTTGCTTTTTTTATTTTGCCTTGGGAGACTGACCTAAGAAACCATTGCTATGATTTTTGTCCAATGTTCTCTTCTAGGAGTTTTATGGTGTCATGTTTAATATTTAGGATTTAAACCATTTTGAGTTCATTTTTGCATATGGTGTGAGGAGCATTCTAGTTTCACTGATTTACATGTAACTGTCCAACTTTCCCAACACCACTTGTTGAAGAGACCGTCTTTTCTCCATTGTATATTTTTGCCTCCTTTATCATAGATTAACTGACCATAGGTGTAGGGTTTAATTCTGGGCTCTCTAATCTGTTCCTCTGCTCTATGTGTCAGTTTTTGTGGTGATACCACACTATTTTGATTACTGCAGCTTTGGAGTATAAAGTAAAGTCTGGAAGGGTTATACCTTCAGCTTTGTCCTTTTTCCTCAGGATTGCTTTGACAATTCAGAGTCTTTCATGATTCTATATAAATTTTAGGATTATTTGTTTTAGTTCTGTGAAAAATGTCCTGGATATTTTGATAGAGATTGCATAGTAGATTGCTTTCAGTTATATGGCCATTTTAACAATATTAATTTTTCTAATCCAAGAGCATGGCATATCTTTCCATTTTTTTTAATTCATCTTTAGTTTCCTTTATCAATGTTTTGTAGTTTTCAGTGTATAGGACTTTCACCTCCTTGGTTAAGTTTATTCCTAGGAGTTTTTTTTTTTTGACACAATTTAAATGGGATTTTTAAAAAACTTTCTGGTATTTCATTGTTAGTATAAAGAAATGCAACAGATTTCTGCGTATTAAATCTTTGCTAATGGTGCTGGGAAAACTGGACAGCTACCTGTAAAAGACTGAAATTAGAGCATTCTCTAACACCATATGCAAAAGTAAACTCAAAATGGATTAAAGACTTAAATTTAAGACCAGATACTATAAAACTCATAGAGGAAAACTTAGGCAGAACACTGTTGGACATAAATCACAGCAATATATTTTTTGAACTAGCTCCTGCAGTAATGGAAATAAAAGCAAAAATAAACAATTGGGATCTAATTAAACTTAAAAGCTTTTGCACAGCTAAGGATACCATCAACGAAATGAAAAGACAACCTACAGAATGGGAGAAAACATTTGCAAATGATGCAACTGACAAGGGACTAATTTCCAAAATATACAAACAGCTCATACACCTTAATACAAAAAAAAAAAAAAGCAACCCAATAAAAAATGGGCAAAACATCTAAATAGATATCTCTCCAAAGAAGACATACGGATGGCCAACAAACACATGAAAAGATGCTTAATGTCACTAATTGTTAGAGAAATGCAAATCAAAACTACAATGAGATCTCATCTTACACCGACCAGAATGACCATTATTAAAAAGTCTACAAATGATAAATGCTAGAGAAGATGTGGAGGAAAAGGAAAAGGAACCCTCCTACACTGTTGGTGCAAATGTAAATTGGTGCAGCCATTATGGAGGACAGTATGGAGGCTCCTTAAAAAACTAAAAATAGACTTACCATATGATCCAGCAAGCCCACTCCTGGGCATATACCCAGAGAAAAATATAATTCAAATAGACAATGTACCCCAATATTCAAAGCAGCACTATTTACAAGAGCCAAGACATGGAAACACCCCAAATGTCCATCAACAGATGACTGGATAAAGAATATGTGGTAATTTTTACAGTGGAATACTACTCAGCCATAAAAAATGCCATTTGCAGCAACATGGATGGACTTGGAGACCATCATTCTAAGTGAAGTAAGTCAGAAAGAGAAAGAACAATGCCATATGATATCACTTATAAGTGGAATCTAAGAACAAAAGGACACAAATGAACTACTTATTATTTATAACTTAGGTGATTGATATCTTGAATATGTGTAAGCACGTTTGACTGTCTTTTATGATTGGATTACTTCATTCTGTTAAGTCTTACTTTGTGGTTGGTTTTATTCCTTTGATAACTATGTAAATTTTAAAAGCTAAAGCTCTAAATTGTTCTTAGAAACAATGAACAGTACATATATGTATATTTTTAAATGGTTTTATCTCTCAATGAGTTACTCTTCCTAGAATAAACTTTCTTTAGCCTCTCAAAAAAAGAGTACCCCCAAAAAATCTTCACTGAATTAATTTATTCTAATAGTTCTGGGTGAACACTATTGTTTTCAGTATAAAGTATCTTGTCATCTGCAAATAGTGACACTTTTATTTCTTCCCTTCCAATTTAGATCTGTTTTATTTCTTTTTTCTTGTCTGACTGCTGTGGCTAGGACTTCCAATACCATGTTGCATAATAGTGGTGAGAATGAGCATCCTTGTCTCGTTCCTGAGTTTACTGGGAAGGCTTTCAGCTTGTCACCATTGAGTATTATGTTGGCTGTGGGCCTCTCATAAATGGCTTTTATTACATTTGAGATATGTTCTATCTAAACCAATTTTGGCGAGAGTTTTTATCATGAGTGGATGTTGAATTTTGTCAAATGCTTTTTCTGCATCTATTGAGATGATCATGCGGTTTTTGTCTTTCCTTTTGTTAATATGGTGTATCACATATATTGATTTGCATTTGTTGAACCATCCTTGTGACCCTGGAATGAATCCAACTTGATCATGGTGGATTTGATATGGGTGCAAACTATGTCTTTCTTCAGGATGTGCTGGTTGTTATCCCCTTGATAGGCGGTGTGGTTGGTGTTGGTGAATCTAAACTCCGTGCAGGATGTGAGGCAGGACTTCCCCTCTGCCCCATGCCTGTTGCCGCCCTGTCAGGGGTGGGGTCTGCTCCGTAGTTGTTGGAGTAGAAGCCCTGACGCTCAGGCTCAGCCAGGTTCCAGTGCCTTTGGGTGTGTGGCCTGCCCCACTGGAGGTGAATGCTGAAGCAAGAGAGGCCCATGCAGTGACAGAGTACATAAGTGCCACCTGTGTCGGCATCTGTGACTCTGCTCAGAAATAGCTCAAGTTTGCATTCTTTTCCCTATTATGTTTATCCTAGATCTAGTGCAAGGCTGTGGTGTGGACTGGGCTGCAGCTGGGGGTCCAGAGGTTGTGGCTGCAGGAACTGAGGTGGCTGCACTGCTGCCTGAGATCCGGGCTGCCTCCATGACAGTCTTCTCCCAGGACCTGTCTGCCCCAGATCTGGCACTGAGCAGAGGTGTGGGTTGGGCAGAGCCAGGATGCTCTTGGTGGAAGATGAATCTCTGGGTGCTCCTGTAGCGCCCCTTGAGTTGCTCCTTTTGTTGTACACCTTGTGATGCTGTTGTTGAAAAAGGGACATTTGCTTGTTACAATGTTGTAACTCTGTAAACCAGGATCTCTCCTTTACCCAGTGTTTTCTCTTTTTATTTTGAATCACTGAAGGCTGTAGCAGTTCATTTGTTTTTTGACTTGCCCAAACTATTTTTGCATAGACTATATTTCTTGTCATGCATGGTCACTCAAAATCTGTGTGCCTTTGTGGGTTCAACTAGTGTTTTGACAGATTTCCTTGATAGCCAGGAGCTAAAAACCAACAGCAAATAAACAAAGAAACATGACAATCCCAGTCTGGATGGTGGATGGCTCTGGAGAACTCCTTTAGATGAGAACAGACAGATGTGATATTTTATGCATCAGGTCTGCTCTTCTCCTTTTGAACTAGGGACCAGGGTCTCACTCTGGAACACAGGCTGTCATCACTTCAAGATCACTGAAGTGTTGCGGGGGGGGGGGGGGGCAAGGGCAAGTGAAAATGCCGCAGAGCTTTCTTACCTTTTTTTTTTTTTTTTTTTACTGAAGTCTAGTCAGTTTACAATGTTGTGTCAATTTCCGGTTTTCCTACCATTTTGAAATTACCTTTTTCTTGATTTAGTATTTGCTTGGTTGCTGTAAATATTTAACTCTTTTCTAGAGTTCTGACAAAGTTTGATTTCAACAATCTGTGTTTGTGTGTGTTTTAATATATTTCTATATAGGGCAGGAGTGTGGAACTGCCTGTCCACCCTTTTGCTGATGTCACTCTGACGTCTTCCTTCTTAGTGCTCTGTGATGTGCTTTTATCTTTGTCTTGGGTGCCCTTCCCTCTCTCCCTGGAAAGTCTATGTTCATCCTCTGAGATCTTGCCTGGATACCCCTTCTTTGTGAAAGCTTCCTTCAGACACCGTATTTTGTTAGTCTCTTTCTGTCTGCTCCCTCGTTGTTAGTGTGTATACACACTATTACATTCAGTATAACTGTTTACTTACAGTTGGGTGTTCTCCACCAGATGGTAACCCTTTTGAAATTCATGTGGCATTTTGCTTACGTTTTCAGCCATAACCCTTAAGCTCAGAGCCTGGCACAGAGTGGGCATCCAAACGTGGGATAGAGAAGAGTTCAGATTAAAGGGGACATTCGGTGAGGGCCAGGTGGATAGGAGCATCCTCTGACATGGTGAGAAGGCTGGTCTTGCAAGAGTATGGAAGTGGCTACACTTTAGAAAAGAGAGATTGGGGTGGATGGTAGTAGATGAGGGGTAGTTTGGATATGTGTCTTCAAATTCTACAGGTCATATGCAGTAACTATCATTTTCCAGAAAATAATCTATATGTACACCCTCAAAGGTAGAATAAGGGTAATGGAAAAAATTGGAATCAGCACATATAAAATTGTAATGTTAGTTTAAATGGAAGGTGGAGGATTGTCAAGAATTGCTGGTTGACAGGATACTTGATTCACCTAAATAATTCTTATTCAAGAGATCTTTCTTCTCAAGGATGTAAATAATTGAGGTCTTAGTACCTTTCTGTTTTTTAATGAATAGTTCTCTGCTTCTCCTGGTTACAAACTGGCCTAACCCACTTTGGTCTTGGAGGACCCCTCTGTCCTTCTTGTGGACAACAGCAGCCTCTAACTCTTGAAGGTGGGAGAAGGCTGCCTCTGTGTTGGTTTAATGAAAACTACATACATAAATATCTATCAAATATACATTTAGTTACAAGCAAGCATAAATCAGTTTGTGCAGCTGTTTCCTTAATCTGATGACATGCAAGTTCTTTGACTTTTAGTTTACCTTACAAGAAACATTTACAATGAACAAAAAGATGGCAGAAATATTCTGGTAAAATTCAGTGAGCTTTAGAGTTGGCATCAGACACTGCACGTTTAGGGATGAAGTGTTGAGCCCTCTCCCCGATGAAGAGCAGAGCTCAGGTGTCACACCAAAGGTTTCCTCAGGCCTCTTTGAAGTCCCTCCTTCCTGACTTTCCCGGCACCTCTGTCCACAGGCAGCCTTTGATTTGTTCTCTGTGGCTGTAGATCAGGGGCTGGCGTGCTTTTTGTAAAGGACCAGAGATCATACATATTTGAGGCTTTGTAGGCTGTTGTGGGGTTCAGCTGGCTGGTGCACAGGCGGTAAAAGAATTTACCAAAGACAAAGGATGCAACTAGAAAAGGAGTGCATTAGGTACACTGCCAGACAGTAGCAGGCCACACAGATGAGAGGGGCCTGTGCGAGCACTGAGAGTCGTTTGCTGAGGTCTTTCATAAGGGAGGGTAACCTCTAACTCCCTGTGCTTACGTGACGTGACGTCAGGCAGAGAGCGGGGCTGCAGGGTGCATGATCAGCTCATGCACAATTCTCTGCTTGGTTAATGCTGAGGTAGCAGGGAAGGGAGGGGTCGTCAAAGGGCAGGGCTGGGGGTTGTGGTAAGGGGCTGTGGCCGCTCCTGGTGGTCAGGCTTCTGGGGATCGTACGAATGATCCGTACCTCAGCTAAGGCAGGGCTGTGCTGGGAAAGGACTGTTCTTTGCTATCTTTAGAGGGCAGCAGCCCAGTGCCTGAGGGGCCCTGGAGTAGGAACCTGCCAGATGTCTGTGGACCCCACAAAGGCCACACACTTTCTGTTACAAATACTAAATACTGCTGTAGTGGCGCTAAAGCAGCCACAGAAATTGTGTAAATGAGTGGTTGTGATGTGTTCCCATAAAAATTGATTAATAAAAAACAGACAGCAGGCCAGATTTGACCCATAAGCTGCAGTTTGTCAAAGCTTGCTACTTACATTTTCTACAGGTTTATAGAAAAGGATTGTATATATAATATTTTTTCATCTGGCGTCTTTTAATTAGCATAATTCGATTAATGAGCGTCAACCATGTGGTAGTGTACATCAGTAATTCGTTCCTTTTTGTTACTGAGTAGAATTCAGCAGTTTGAATATGCCTGATGTGTACATCCATTAACCTGTTGATGGACATTTGGATTGTTTCAGTTTTTTGATTATGACAATGAAACTGCAGTGATCATCTGTGTTCAATTGCTCGTATCATCATGGACTTTAATTTCTCTTGGGATAATACCGGAAAGTGAAATTGTTGGATCATTTAGTGAATTTATGAATGAGTTCTTGAAAACTGCCAAATTGTTTTCCAAAGTGGTTGTACAGTTTTACAATTCCAGCAGCAGTATGTGAGATTTCTAGTCCTTCCTTATCCTTGTCAACACTTAGTTTTGTTGGTCTGTTTGACATTATATATTCTAAAGTACATAGTGAAATGTCATTGTGGTTTTACTTCACATTTCCCTGATAGGTAGTGATATTTAGCAACTCTTCAAGTGTTTGTTTGCTATTCTTGTATCTTCAGTGAGGCGTCTCTTCAAGATAGTCACCATTTAAATTGGGTTGTTTATTTATTTTTGAGTTTTGAGAATTAAAAAAAAAGTATCCTGGTTATGAGTCCTTTATCAGGTAGATGATTTACAGATGTTTTCTTCTAGTCTGTGGCTTGTCTTTGCTTTTTCTTAACAGTGACTTTTGAAAATATGATTCAATAAACAGATGAAAGTTAAGAAATGTGTTTGCATGTGGATATCCAATTGTTGCAGCACCATTTATGGAAAAAAATATTCTTTCTTCACTAAACTGTCATTGAACCTTTGTTGAAGATCAATTGACCTTTAACTTGTGGGTGTATTTCTGGACTCTCCATTGATCAGTTTGACTGTATTGATGTAATACTGAACTGCTTTGATTCACATAGCTTTATAATAAGTCTTGAAGCGAGGTAATATATGTTCTCCAATTTTTTCTTCTTTTTCAAGGTTGTGTTTGGCTATTCTAGGTCCTTTGCATTCCCCTATGAAGTCTGGGATTTTTACAAAGCATTCTAAGGAAAAACTAAAGGAGATCTAAATAAATGGAGATATATACCATGTTCATAGATAAGAAGACTCTATATTGTTAAAATGATAATTCTTCCCAAATTAATCTATATATGGTATCTCTGAGGTGTCCAAACTCCTAATTCCTGATGTTAATACCCGTGCATGTTATGTTACATGGCAAAAGGGACTTTGCAGGTAGAATTAAGGTTACAAACCTTAATATAGGGAGATTTTCCTGGATTATCCGGATGGACCTAGTGTAAAGACATAGGCTTTTAAAAGTGGAAGTGGAAGAGAGGAGAGTCAGTTAGAGACATGCAACGGAAGAAGTGGCAGGGGAAATTGGAACTGTGAGAGCAACCTGACCCACTATTACTGGCTTTGAAGATAGAGGAAGGAGGTCATGAGCTAGGGAATGTGGGTGAGCTCTAGAAACTGAGAACAACTTCTGGGTGACAGCCAGGAGGGGAATGGGGATATCAGTTTTACACATGCAAGGAATTGAATGATGTCTTCATTCCAAATGAGCAAGGCAACAGATTTTCTTCTGGTGCCCCCAGAAAAGACTGCAGCTCTGCCAACACCTTGAGTTTAAGATCAGACACCCAGGTGCGCTCACCAGACTTCTGACCTATGACAACTGTGATGTAATAAGTAGGTGGTATTTTCAGCCACTCCATTTGTGGTAATTTATTATGGCAGCTATGCAAAACTAGTATCCTTTTTATGCTTGTATAATCTATAGCCATATCACTGATCTTATTCTTAATATTGGCATTTTCCCCCTTTCCAGTTTTTTTCCAATTCAGATTGGCTAGGTTTTATCAATCTTCTTGATCTTCTCAAAGAACCAAGTTTTGGTATCATTGTTTTTCTCTCATATTTTTCTAATTTCTATTTCATTGGTTTCTGATCCATCAGATTTTTCTTCTACTTATTTTCGGGTTTATTTGCTCTACTCAGAAACAAATGAGCAGACTCTTTGAACACAGACTTCACAAAAGATACACGGATGGCACATAAGTACATGAAAAGATGCTCAACATCATTGGTCATTAGAGAAATGCAACTTGCAACCACAGTGAGATACCATTTCACACCCTTTGGAATGTCAAAAATCAAAAGAGCAAAGTGTTGAAAATGCGGAGAAACTGGAATTCTCATATGCTGATGGGACTGTAAAATGTTACAATCATTTTGGAAAACAGTTTCAGAGTTTCTTAAAACATAAATATTCCATAACACTAACGTATCATATGATCTAACCATTCCAGTCCCAGGTATTTACCTAAGGGAACTGAAAGCATAATGTACATATAGGTAATTGCATATGAAAGTTCATAGAACATTGATTTGTAATAGGCAAACTTTGGAAGTAATGCAAATGTCCGTCGATGGTGAATGGGTGTGTATATTGTGGCAAAACCATACTGTGGCATACTACTAAACAATAACAGAGAATGAACTATTGGTCCACACATCAACACTGAAGAATCTTAAAATAATTGTGCTGAACGGAAGCAGTCAGACAAAAAAATGCATGCTGTATGATCGCGTTTATAGAAAATGTAAATTCATCTATAATGAGAGAAAAAAGATGAATGGTTTCCTGGGGGTGAGGTGGGGTGGCCAGAGGAGGGAGAGGGAGACAAGAACATGGACGTGAGTAAACTGCCAGGAATGGTGGATATGTCCATTATCCGGATTGTTGTGTTTGGTACTTGGATGTCTACACTGGCAAAATATGACTTGTACATTTTAAAGTATGTTCAGTTTATAGAATATCAATTATCCTCAATAAAAAAGCAATTTTAAGATGAAAAATTAGTGTGTTAACCACTGAAGTACATCCATAAGTCCATTTATTTGTTTTTCAGGGTGGATAGCTGTTCTGGGGGCCATCTGGTTGCTAATTTTAGCTGATATCCATGATTTTGAGATAATTCTACACCGAGTAGAATGGGCAACGCTTCTATTCTTTGCAGCACTCTTCGTTCTGATGGAGGTAAGACTTTAGTAGAACTTTTAGAATATGAACTTTTACTTGATTTTTAGATTTTATATTTCATTTAGTGTATGAAGAAAGCCCAAAGTCTAAGTCTTTTTTTAATTCTTTTTATTGAAGTATAGTCGGTTTACAATGCTGTGTTGATTACTGGTGTACAGCATAATGGTTCAGTCATACATATACATGCAGATATTTGTTTTCATATTCTTTTTCATTTTAGGTTACTACAAGATATTGAATATAGTTCCCTATGCTCTACAGTAGAAACTTGTTGTTTCTCTATTTTACATATAGTAGTTAGTACCTGCAAATCTCGAACTCCCAATTTATCCCTTCCCGCCCCCTTCCCTCCAGTAACCCAGTGACCATAAGTTTGTTTTCTATATCTGTGAGTCTATTTCTGTCTTGTAAATGAGTGCATTTGTCTTTTTTTTTTTTTTAGATTCCACATTTAAGTGATATTATATGTTATTTCTCTTTCTCTTTCATTCTCTTTCTGGCTTACTTCACTGAGAATGACAATTTCCAGGTCCATTCATGTTGCTGCAAATGGCATTTTTCATTCCATTGTGTGTGTGTGTGTGTGTGTGTGTGTGTACACATACCACAGCTTCTTAATTCAGTCGTCTGTCGGTTTAGGTTGTTTCTATGTCTTGACTATTGTAAATAGTGCTGCTGTTGGGGTGCGTGTATCTTTTCAAATTAAAGTTCCTCCTGGAAATATTCCCAGAAGTGGGATTGCTGCATCATACGGTAAGTCTATTTTTAGTTTCTTGAGGAATCTCCATACTGTTTTTCATAATGGCTGCTCCAAACTGCATTCCCACCAGCAGTGAAGGAGGGTTCCCTTTTCTCCACAGCCTCTCCAGCATTTGTTATTTGTGGACTTTTGAATGACGGCCATTCTGACTGGTGTGAGGTGGTACCTCATTGTAGTTTTGATTTGCATTTCTCTGATAATTAGTGATATTGAGCATTTTTTCACGTGCCTGTTGGCCATTTTTATGTCTTAATTGGAGAATTGCTTGTTTAGGTCTTCTGCCCATTTTTGGATTGGGTTGTTTCTTTCTTACTAAGTTGTAAGAGCTGTTTAGATAGTCTGGAAATTAAGCCTTTGTCAGTCGCATCATTTGCAATTATTTTCTCCCATTCTGTAGGTTGTCATTTTGTTTGTTTAGGTTTCCTTTGCTGTGTAAAACCTTGTAAGTTTAATTAGGTCCCATTTGTTTATTTTTGCTTTTATTTCTATTGTCTGGGTTGACTGTCCTAGGAAAATATTGCTAAGATATTTGCCTATGTTTTCTTCTAAGAGGTTTATAGTGTCTTGTCTTATGTTTAAGGCTTTTTTGGGTTTATTTTTGAGTATGGTGTGAGGGAGCATTCTAACTTCATTGATTTCCATGCAGCTGTCCAGTTCTCCCTACACCATTTGCTGAAGAGGCTGTCTTTACTCTGTTTTATGTTCTTGCCTCTTTTGTCAAAGATTAATTGACCAAAAGGCTGTGGGTTCATTTCTGGGCTCTCTATTCTGTTCCATTGATCAATATGTCTGTTTTTTTTTAAACCAATACCATGCTGTTTTGATGACTGTAGCTCTGTAGTGTTGTCTGAAGTCTGGAAGGGTTATTCCTCCAGCTTCCTTCTTTTTCTTTAGTATTGCTTTGACAATTCTGGGTCTTTTGTGATTCTTTATACATTTAATTCTTTCCACATATTCACTAAGTGGAAAATGATGGGGGTTGTAATTAGACTATTTTAAGTTAAACCATATTTTATCTCAGGCACCTAAATATTATCTGATAAAATTAGTTATCTGGTTGCTGTTGTTTTTTTTAACTACCTTTGTGGTTTGTAAATTTGTTCTAATTTCATTTACTACAGAGTAGAATTTGCTCTAAGTTGGGTTTGGAGCAAAATGACTTGTTACAGAAAATTTACAGGGTAATATTAACTTGATGATCTATTCTATGTAACATTTAAGTAAATATTCTGTTATGGAAAAGACTATATCAAAGAAAATAAGGAATAATATATGTTATTTAAGTTATAATTGTTGTCACAAAATTATTCACAATACTTTTCAGTCTTGAGACTTGATTTATAAACCTGTGTCCTTCTCAAATACAAAGCTTTGCTCATGGAGAAAAAATACTATTCCTCAAAGGACCCCTTCAAGCATACCTAATGTCTTGTGTAATTACCTTAACTTGCTGATGGAAGACTCATCTAATATTCATCCTTCTCTCTGTTAAAACTCTGACACTTTTTTTTCTAATTATTTTTTGAAGGAGTCTCTTGAATCACTGAAGTCTATGTCTTTAACTCATAATGAATTGTGTTGATGTAATCAAGTGACTCAGGTAGACCCTCCAGATCTGTCAGGGAGTCATGACTTATATTCTGCTTCCTCACTTCCCTACTGAAAAAATTCACCCTTTCTCTTCTGGGTCTCTTTCCACACTGAACACACAGAATATGGAGGGGGAAAGTCTGGCTGCTGTTTCATGATTGGGCTTTGAAAGTCCCTCCTTCAACTCATGTTTGTTCCAGGTGTAAATTGGTATTCATTTGGCATTTTTGTTCTCAGTTTTTTACTTCTCTTTGTCTTGGTGGGGTAAACATTGGAATCTTTAAAGCTACTCATTGAAATATAACTTACATATCATAAAGTACACTCATTTAAAGTGTACAATCCAATATTTTGTAGTAAATTTCAAATGTTTTCATCCCTATGCCCCTCATGCCTGTTTATAGGCAGTTCTAGCTCCAACTCTGGCTCCAAGCAATCACTCATCTTTTTCTTCTATCTATTGATTTTCCTTTCCTGTACATTTCATCCAAAAGGACTCATAATACTGTGTCGTTTTTACTGTCTGGTTTCTTTAGATCAGAATAATGATGTTGAGGTTCATCCATGTTCTAGTATATATCTTAGGTTAATTTGTTTTATTGCTGAATAGTATTACACTGTATGGGTATACCATATTTTATTTGCCTATTATCCAAAAATTTGTGTGTATTTGTATATCAGTCTTTGTGTAAGCATATGTTTTAATTTCTTTTGGGTAGATGCTAAGTCTTATCATAAGTTTAGCTTCTTAAGAAATTACCAAAATGGTTTCCATAGTGACTGTATCATTTTACATTCCCACCAGCAATGTAGCAGGATTTATTTCTCTACATCCTTACTATCACATGTTATCTTTCATTTTGATAGTAGACATTCTAGCAGGTGTGAAATGGTATTGAATTGGGATATTCAGCATCTTTTCATGTTCTTAGCCATCTCTATTCAAATCTTTTCTCCGTTTTCCACTTGGATTGTTTCCTTTTTATTAAGTCTTAAGAGTCCTTTATATGATCTGGATACAAATCCTTCATAAAATATGTGATTTACAAATATTTTCTGCCAGTTTTTGGCTTTCTTTTAATTTCCTTAATGGTGCATTTTGAAGGGCAATTAAAAATTTTGTTACAAGTTTTGTATTTCTCTTGTAAAATTTATAACTGTCTGTTATATTCTTTTTGATGCTATTTTGAATGCAGTTGTTCTTTTAATTTTATATTTTAATTATATATTATCATTATATAAAAATACGATTGATCCTTTAATATTGACATGTATCCTATGACCTTGCTGAACCTACTTATTAGTCTAGTAGCTGTTTGGATCCCTTAGAGTTTTATTTCATGTATCTGCAAATAAAGACATTTTAATTTCTTTTCAGATCTGAATGCATTTAACTAGCTCACTCTTTCCCTCTCTCCCCCAGCTACCCTCCTTTTTCCTTCTCTTTTTCCTTCCTGTCTTGTTGGCTAGAACCTCTAGTTCAATGTCATGACCATTGACATCCCTACCTTATTTCTGACCTTAGGGGTCAAGTATTCAGTTTTCACTGTTATGCATAATGTTAGTTGTAGGGTTTTTTTTTTTTTGGTAGACATTCTTTACTAGGTAGAGAAAGTTAGGACATAGTCCTAGTTTGTTGCGAATTTTTATCAGAAATATATATTGGAGTTTTTCCAAATATTTTGTCTATATCTATTAAGATGATAGCATTATTTTTAAGCTTGAATCTATAAATTTGAATCTATTAATATGGTATACTACATGAACTGATTTTCATATATTAAGTCTGCTTTGAATTCCTGAAATAAATCTCCCTTGGTCATGGTGTATATTAAGTAGTTGAGTTCAATTTACTTTTGTATTGTTGAGGATTTTTGCATCTATATTCACGAGGGATATTGGTCTGTGTTATTATTTTCATGGGATGTTTTGTATGGATTTGGTATTAGCATAACACTGAATGAGTATAACAGAATGAGTTGAGAAGTATTCTCTGTGGAAGCGTTTGTGAAGGATAGGTTTGAAATACTCAATAAAAGTTTCTAGTGAAACCATCTGGGCTTGGAATTTAATTTGTGGAAAGAATTGTGTGTTTGTTTTCACTAATTCAGTTTCTTTTGGTCAGTGGAGATTTTTTTCTTTCTTTATGAGTAAATTTTAGTAATTTTTGTCTTCTATGAATTTGACCATTTCATCTAAGTTGTCTAATTTTTGGCATAAGTTGTTTATAATATTGCCTTATAGTAAGTTTTTATTTCTGTAAATTCATTAGTGATAGCTCCTTTTTCATTTCTGATTTTGGTGATTTGTGTCTTCTCTTTTTTTTTTCTTGATCAGTCTAAGCAAAGTATGACAATTTTGTTGATCTTTTGTAAAAATGGAAATTTTAATTCCATTGATTTTGTTTTTTTCCATATTAAATCATTGGATAATCTCTTCAATTGGAAACATATTATGTTCTCTTTTTCTTAGCTGGGAAGCCTTTTTAGACCTTACTTTGTAAGCTTTAGCTTGTAGTACATTTCATCCAAAAATGTCTATTCTCTCATTGACATTTTATATTTTTATGATCATCCTCTTTTTCTGTTATAGACATGTATGTCCTTAAAATTCTCAGCCTGAGAAAAACTTCCTCAGACTCCTGAACTAGCCAGAAAGAAAATCCATTTCCAACAAGTTTCTTTTCAGCCAACTGTCAGCTCCCGGTTTCCTCTTGCTGCCTTTGTCACCTGGAGCTTCTCATCTGAGTGGTCCTCTGGATAGATCCAGGTGCCTAGAGGCAGGCCAGTGAGGTTTCTGAGCCTGCTGCCTTGGAGGTCAGATTAATTTCATTGATTTTCTTTGTACATTTTTTTTTGTTTTCTACTTCATAGATTTCTGCTCTTTTTATTACAGTTTGACACTACATACACATTATATTGCATGTAAATACATATATAGAGGATACTGCACCTTTTTTTAGTTTACATATATGTACTGATTATTGTTTCTAAGAACAGATTAGAGCTTTAGCTTTTTAAACTTACATAGTTATCAAAGGAATAAAGCCAACTACAAAATAAGAATCAACAGAATGTGGTAATCCAGTCATAAAGGACAGTCAGATGTGCTTACACATATTGGCTCTAATATTCTTTCATTTCTGTTGGTGGACATGGAGGGCTGGTATTCAGGTGGTAAAGAACAAGAGTGAAAATAGGAAAGGAATGTATTAAGTACACTGTCACGGACACCAGTGGCCACACAGACGAGAGGTGCCTGTGTGAGCCCAGACTGTGAACGTGCAGGGTCTTTTACTGAGGAAGAGGCTGTGAACACAAAGGGATGGGGGAACAGATTTCTGACTGGCTGTAAGTGATGCAAGGGGCTTTGGTATACGGGAGGATAGTGGATTTATGACTCCAGTAAGATGGAGACATGGGCTGACACCAGCAGGATGGTGGGATTTTTGACTCAGATAAAGAGGAAGTGTGGGCTGGGACAAGTCAGCCTGAGCTATGATGAGGTGAGCCATTTCCCAGGGCTGTTAAGGCAAACACATGTCAGGAAAGGCTGTGCTTTGTCTTCCAAAGAGGAGCAGGCAGATGTCTAAGGGCTGGAAGTTTGGGGTCAAAGGGCCTTGGCAGGCACCAGTTGGCACCACAGTTTATTCTACTTGCTCTTGATTTAATGTTCTCTTTTTTCTGCCATTTATTCTTAGGGTAGAAACTTAGGTTATTAACTTGAGAGCTTTTTTATATTTGTGTATAAGCATTTAAGCTATACATTTCCCCTAAGCACCATTTCTCTATGTCCCTTTAAATTACGTGGATTTTCATTTTCAATTGGTTCAAAGTATCTTCTAATTTTTCTTGTAATTTCTTTTTTGACGCATGTGTTATTGGGATGTCTTTTTTAAAATTACGAGTATTTGAGGACTGTCTATATTTATTTCTGTTTTTGACTTGTAATTTAATTCAGTTGTGGTCATAGAACATATTTTGCATCAATTCAGTTCTTTAAATTTTATTGAGACATGTTTTACAGCCTTGTATTTTGTCTTTCCTGGAGAATATTCCACTTGTTCTTGAAAAGTATGTGCATCCTGCTGTTGTTTGGTGGCGGGTTCTATACATGTCAGGTACATCATGCTTGCAGATAGTTTTAAGTCTCATACATGACCTGTACTCTGTGTAGTTGTTCTACCAGTTATTCAGAGTAGGGTGTTGACGCCTTCAACTCTTGCTGTTGAATTGTGGATTTTTTCCCCAAGTGTATCCAATTTTGCTTCATATAGCTTGAGGATCTGTTGTGAAACATGTGTTTTATAAATATTATACCATCCAAATGAATCGAACTTTTATCATTATTAAATATTCCTCTTTTTCTTTAGTAATATTTTTGTGTTAGAGTCTATTTTGACTGATACTGATATAGCCGCTTCAGCCCTCATTGTCGGCTGCTTGCATGAGCTATCATTAAAAAAATCCAGTCTGTCAGTTTCTCTTTGATTTGAATTTGATGTGAATCTATTCTAATTTAATAAAATTATTCATATGGTTGAGTTTATGCCTGCCATTTTCCTATGTCTCATTTCTTTTGTGCCCCTCTCTTCTCCTTTACTGCTTTCTTTGTGCTAAATAAATATTTTATTATGTAATATTTAAATATTTTTCTTTATTTTTTGCACCATATTTTAAAATTATTTTCTTTTTGGTTATTATAGGGATTAAGCCCTATAACATGCATCTTAATTTATTACAGTTACTTCAGGGTAATAGTAAGTTAATTCCAGTAAAATATATAAATCTTCCTCCAGCATAGCTCCAGTTTTTTCTTTCTCCTTTGTGCTTTTATTATCATATATATCTTTATGTTATATGCCTAATGTATAGTTTCATTATCACTATTATTATTTTATGATATTTTTAAATAAAGAGAATATAAAAATATATTCACACAATGTTTTTTATATATATTATGTATGTATGTATGTATGTATGTATGTATGTATGTATGTATGTATGTAATTACCTTTCCATGGCTCTTAATTTCTTTGTATGGACTTGAGTTGCCATATGGTGTCAGTCTGAAGAAAGTCCTTTAGTATATCTTGTAGAACGGGTCTGTTAGCCGCACATTCTCTTAGTTTTTGTACGTGAATGCCTTTATTTTTGCCTTCGTTTTCAAGGGGTAATTTTGCTGGATCAATATAGAATTCTTGGTTGAAAGGGTTTTTTTCTTTCAGCACTCTAGATCTGTCATGTACTGCCCTCTGGTTTCCATTACTTCTTATAAGACGTAAGCTGTTAATCATTGTTTTTCCCCTATGCATATACAGTCATTTTTTGTGCTGCTTTTGAGACCTTTTTGTCTTTGTCTTTTAATAGTTTGACTATGATGCATCTAAGTGTGGATTTCTTTGTGTTTGTTCTACTTGTAGTTCTTTGAATTTTTCAGATTTGTAGGTTTTTTTTTTAATTCAAATGAGTATTTGGGTTGTTTTTGGTTAATATTCCAAAAGACATTATTCTCCCTTCTTTTCTCCCTTTAAAATACTGTATTTGTCTCTCTTTCTGGGACTCCCACTAGTTATGTTGGTTCACTTGTTCATATTCCACAGTTCTTGATCATTTTTTTTCATATTTCTTCATTCTTTTTTCTTCTTGTTCTTCAGATTGGATAATTTCTGTTGATATATTTTCATTTTCAGTGAGTCTTTTTATATCATCTGAAATATGTTGTTGACCTCCTCTGGTAAAGTTTTCATTTCACTCATATTTTTCAGTTTATGGAATTTCCATTGTATTCTCTTTAAAAATAATCTTTACGATATTCTCTACCTAATGCATCATTGTGATCATTTTTCAGTTCTTTAAGCATGGGTTCCTTTAGTTCTCCGAACATATTTAAAATTGTACTTGGAAGTCTTTTCTAAGCTTGACACCTGTGTCCACCTTACAGATAATTCTATTCACTGTTTTTTCCCCTAGAATATGGATTGTATTTTCCTGTTGTTGCTGAAAACTGGAAATCTTAGCTAATGTATTTTAGCAACTCTGGCTGCTGATTCATCCCCCTAGGGGGGTTGTTGTGGATTTTTTTTATATGAAACCATTATAAATGTCATTCTTTGTCTCTTGAAACAATTTTTATCTTAAAATCAATTTTGTCTGGAATTAGTATAGCCATGCCTACTCTTTTTTGTTTTTCTTTTAATACGGTATATATTTTTTCATAATTTTACTTTCAGCATATTTGGGTCTTTGAATCTAGAATGAACTGCTTGTAGATAGCATATAGTTGGATCATATTAAAAATTAATTCAGCCAATATCTGCCTTTTAATTGGTGCATTTATTCCACTTACATTTAATGTAAATACTGAGAAGGTAGTATTTATGTATACCATTTTCCATTTGTTTTTATATGTCTCTTTAACATCTCTTTTCCTGATCTTTCTATTAAGATTTTTACCTCTGTTATCACACATAGCTGTTAGGCTCCACTAATTCCTAAATTATTGCTCTAGTATTTTTTCACAATGCCCTGGATCATAAATTTCTCCACAGAGTGGTCCCGTTAAATTTGCTTCCCTTTGCTGGGATAGTTTTTGAGGCTAATCTTTGAGGTTTGTTCAGACCCCAGAAGGGTTATTCTTAGCTCTTTCCTTGGTTCCCTCTGGTAAACTAGATGGCCTGTAGTTTATCTTGTTACTCTCAAGGAGATAAGAGCTTCCTCTTAATTGCTCACCATCACATCTCCATTGTTTCTGAGAGCATCCTAAGGCTTGAACTTCCCAACACCCTGTTTTAAATAGAATCAGTTCCTTTGGGGAGAGTTCCGGAGCTCTCTTTTCTTTCCTGCCTCTCCTCCTGGGCAAAATCTCTGAGCCACTGCTAAATAGCTAGGAGCAGGGGCAGTGGCCTCTTTCTCTTGGAGTGACAGGTCTGCTTTATGATGAAAGCACTGGGTGGGGTCAGAAGTGTCTGGTCTTCTAGGCTTGCCTCTGCTGCTGTGAAATTTCCACCCTAAAATTGAGCAGAGTGGAGGCAGTTGGGGTCCCAGTCTTCTTGCTCTGATGCACCTCAGGTAGAAGTTTCACATCATGAATGATGACTGGGTGGAGGAAGAGAAGAACCCCGATTTCTTGGCCAGACTCTTCTGCAGTTAGACTCTGCAACACAGAGCTGGAGATATAAGGAAAGCTGGTATCCTGCTCTTCCCAGGAAGAGACTGTAGTTCTTGACTGTGAGTTGAGGGAGAGGGAGCCCTGTGTTCTTGAACATCCCCAGAGAGTCGCCATCATTCTGAGTCCAGGATGAGGAGTGGATCATAATTCAAGTGCCACTGACCCTTGTTCTTATCAAGATTTTCTTAAGTGTCCCTTCACTGGCTGTATGCCCTTAGGACAAATTCCAGAGACTTTCATAAAATTTTTTTTCACCACTTAGCAGCTATTTTGCTGGGGTGGGCCTGCAGGACTCTCCATCTGGCCATTGGCCATTGCATGGTTAAACTCCTCCTGCATTCCTTTTTATTTGTTTCTTTGTTTCTTTAATTTTTTTGAGTTCAATAATTGATGATTTCTAAAGTTATTAATAGTTACAAAACATGAATTATATTAGCAACTGAGTTTTCTTTGAGGAGTATTTCAAAGTATATTTACCTCACTATAACAAAACAAATCGGTCTTCAGCAAAATAAAACCAATTAACATGGTCTTTAAAATTGACCTGGAATATTTCACAAATGCAATGATGTTTCTAACAGGTTTTTTTTTTCTGTTTGTTTAGATAACATTAGCGAGGGAATATTTGGGAATATTTTGCAGTGTTCATTTTATTTTCCTATTTCTTCTTTGAGGCCAGAGTGATAATTATAACATCCAGGGCACTCCGAAGAACTGATGGAAGCTGCAGGACCACACCCTCCCCTAGCCTACACCCCATTCTGAATCTATTAGGACCATGCTTGTGTTTTCTTACTCCCCTATACTTTGGACCACCTCATATAATTGTATCAGAGTAATAATGGTTCTTTGAAAAGAGCCACATCGTATTTACTTTCTTGGATATTTAATTTATTTGTAGACCACTTGGGACTTTTTAATCTTTTAGAATTTCTTATATCTTCTTTACAGCTCCTTTTATTCCCTCTAACTGACTCTAGTTTTTCTTGGGAATTAGGGGAGTCACACTGGGCATCTTGACTTAGTCACCTTGACACTGGGAAAGGCTCTTACATCTGTTTCTTCTCATTATGTTCACTGTTCTGCAGCAAGGCGGAGTTTGTCTCGCTGTTGCCTGTAAAATTTGTATCCTGATTTGCATTCATTATATTCATCTTAATAAGTCAATATCATTTTATAAAATTTATATTGATTTTTAAAAATTTTATAGCAACTATAGATATATAAGAGATTTTCACCTAGAAAAAATAAAGGGATTTCATTTGTGTCTGAACGTATTGTCAACAAAACCAACCCAACAAAGTTGCCGCTTTCTAATAATTAAAGAAAATTCTGAAATAGACATTGGTTCAGGTATTAATTCAAACAGGTGATTTTGGTGCTGAAACCAACAGGGAGGGTTTCTGGTTACAGCTAACGGATACACCCATGCCTTAGTTTCCAACCTCCATGTTTCGATGTAGGTCTTAAACAGAGTAATTCTTTAAATTTTCCTGATACCATACCATCGATCTGGAAAGTCAACAGGGGAATGAAATTTTGATTATTGCATTTTAAATTTTGTTCAAAGTATTGTACAAATTGTAGTTTTCCAGGAAGTTCAATGATTATTCAACTGGAGTAGTCTAAAGTGTGGGGAGTTTAGGATCAACTGGCTCTCCAAGTATAACCTTCACGAGGCCAGTTCAGATGCACACCTTCATCAGCTCAGTGTCGTGGGGCAGCCTAGTGCTCATTCTGACAGGGCCTAAACCCAGAGGGGACAACAATCAACTGGGCAACTGGGCAAGATCCTCTACCATTTTTCGAAATAGAAAAACCACTTGTAGGACTCGCTTTAAGATCCAGATGCTGTCAACTCTGCTGTCTCATCCCCAGATGCTCTTAGCCATTCTGCTCCCCCTCGTCCTTACTCAGCAGAGCCTCACTCTGCCCCTCCTCTCCACGACCACCTCAAGAACTCAGTCAGCCTCAGCCAGAGTTGTATTGCAGCTGGATCTAGCCTCTGACATGATGGGAAATAGGTGGATTGGGAGCTCTCGCCGATGCCATGAGAGCACTACAGAGGGCGCACTTGCGGTGGCCTGTGGACCAGCCCCAGGTCCAGGAAGCCTCATCCAGTTCAGGTTAACAGCTCATGCTTAGCACAATGTCTAAGAACACAAACTTAGCATCAGAGTGATCCATGTTTAGATCCCAGCTTTGCCACCTCCTAGCTGCAAAATTTTATGCAAGTTACTCAGGACCTCTAAGCTTCCATTTCCTTATCTTTAGAATAGATTTATTAGTACTAATCTCGCAGTTCGTGAAGAACCAGTAAGATCATATATTTGAAGTACTGAGCCTTGTGTTGAGCTCATCAAAGACGATACTCAAAAAAGCTTTCTCTTATTTTTATTATTAATTTTAATTAAAAGCTAGTTCAGCCTATTCATGAATCAAACCAATGTCAGCCCAGAAAAGTAGGAAGTATTGTACACAGAGGTTCTAAAAAAACTCTTAACCACACAGTCATAGATACCTGGGTCCCTGCCCCAGGGGCCATTCCCTGCAGACTGGATTGCCCTCATCCTCCTGTCCTAGCCCTAAAGCCCTGGTTTCATAACTGATGTATAATATCTACCTTTGATCTCGTTCAGATTTTGAGGGTTTCTCGATCCTTTTCTCTGCCATTTTGGACCTGAGTTCCCTAGCATACATTTTGGGTCTAATATTGTCACCAAGTCCAAGCTCATACTACTTGCCACATGGCAGGCCAGTAAATCAAGAGATGAGGTGTTTGGGCAAGAAATAGTGACTTTGTTTGAAAATCCAGCAGGCTGAGAAGATGATGGAGCAGGGTCCCAAAGAACCACTGTACCCGAGGTAGAATTCAGGCTTCTTTTGTACTAAAAGGGCAAGGGGTGTGGCTGGTTGTTGCAGACCTCTTAGTGCCCAAATCCTTTGTTCCTGAAGCTGTCCACATAGGACTGGTCACAGTGTTCCTTTAAACCTCCAACAAGACAATCGTTATTTCCTGTTCTGCAACTTTTTAATCTATAGGAAGGAAAAGTGTTATACCTTTAAAGGTCAAGGCTGGGAGGCTGGGCCTTGAGAAAGGGCTGTCATGTATATATTAGGCTCTAGGCAACATTCCTTTACAAAAGGTGCAGATCCAGTGGGACTAAGCGCAGGCAACAGAGTACAAAAGGTTAGAACTAAAGGAATAGATCTCATATGGAGTCAGGTTTGTTCTTCTCTGTCACAGTATCTCATTTCATGTGGCTACTGGCTCTGTAAGGTGCCCCACTTGGAAACAGACAATGAGTCAGCACTGTTCTGTTTTTGGAAAGCAGTGAAACATTTGGGCCCATTAAGCCACCTTGCAGTGACTTTTGTTACCAAGGTCAGATTGTCTTCTAGAAAATTTGGTCAAACCATTGAGGAGTTGGTACAAAGAAAGCTATAGACACCTTCCTTCCCCCTTGTAATTCGAGATCAATTTGGAGTCTTTGTAAATTTGAGAAATGGAAGATGAGAAATGGAAATCCTTAGATCTTGCAGCTTTTAAAATTAATCAATGAAATAGTCTCTGCTAAGGAATATTATCTGACTTTCCTTTTTATAGGGATTTTTATAGGGACTTGGATGTTAAGTGGCCTTTAAAGCTATGTTTATGATTGTCTGGATGACTCTTGGAGGCAGAGCATATATAAACAAGTTCTAGTATTTACCCTTAGAAGAAAACCTTGAATGAAACTGTCTTGGATCTGAACTGATGGACACATTAAATATTTAAAGATTTTCATTGCAGAGTTTTGGCCCCACTTTTTCCTAGATTGTAGTAGTCTCTTATTAAATTTTAATACATTAGGGGAAACCTCCATTCAGTATTCCCACAGATAGCACCCTACAAATGTGAGCTCACGGACCAAAATTGCAAAATACATGGGGAAACAAATCATCATGAGTGAGAGTGAGCAAGACATTCTTAGGCTGTAATATTTTAAGAATGATGAGTAAAATGTTTAAGATTTTATATATGCAGCTTTCCCCTTCTTTTGAGAAAACAGCAAGGAAATAGATTTCTATGTATTACTGCCTCAAATCAGGTAACTTTTTGGCTACTGAAAATAGGAAATAATGACAATGCATGGATATTTCAGCAAAATGCTTTCCTGACCTTTTGGAGATAGTATAATATTTTTAAACCTTTTTATTTTTAAATGATTTTAAATTTATTAAAATGTCTCAAAAATGAGAATTCCCTTCTCAGTGCATCATGTTGGGGGTACATATACCAGCATATCTTATTGCTGATTTTAACATTGGTCACTTGGTTAATGTGGTATCTGCCACTTTACTATAAAGTGAAACACTGGTAAATTATCTTTTGGGGAGCTACTTTGGGAGTATACTGATATTATGTATTTTATCAAACATTTCTTCACTGATTTTAGCATTTATCAATAGCTCTTTGCCACCAACAATAACTTTTAGTGTTTGCCTAATACTGACTTTGTTTATCCTTGTGCCTTACATATTTGTTAACTAAATGTTACTGAGTCCAAACTGGTTCTGCTCACCACACGACAGGCCAATAAATCGGGAGATGAGGTATTGAGGCAAGGAATAGTGACTTTTTTCAGAAAGATGGCAGACCAAGAGGATGGCAGGCTAATGTCTACCAAGTCAGAATTAAGGCTCCTTTTATACTACAGAGGGGAGCGGATGTAGGTGGTTGTTGCAAACTTCTTGGTGCAGGAATTCTTTGTTATTGCAGCTGTCCCCATGGGTCAGGTCATGGTGTCGCTATAAAACCTCTAACAAAGCAAATGTTATTTTCTATTCTGCAGCTTGTTATCTTTATACAAGTGCAAGAGTGTTAATATCCTTAAAGGTCAGAGCCTTGAGAATGGGCTCTCCTGTCTATTTCAGGCTCTAGGCAACTTTGTTTCACAAAAGGTGCAGAGCTAGCAAGACTAAGCCTAGAGAACAGGGCACAGGGTTAAAGCCAAAGGAACAGATCTAATATGGAGTCAGATTTGTTCTTTTCTGTTACGTAAAGACTATCTGTAAAGAAGAACAATCTTTCTCCTTTATTTATTTAAATATGTATTTGCATGAGTAAAATCTCATGGATATTTATTTTGTTCTATAGGTTACCACCCAATACTATCATTGTTTATTTTCTTGCTCAGATTGTTCCAATGTTGGCCATTGGGAGGAGCTTCATGTTGGCTCTTGTGTTTTTTGGACTCAGCTGCATTCATTTGGAAGCATTTCCTAATTTTCTGGCATCATAAAATGTTCCTAATTTACTTTGTATTTTACATGCCCTAGTCCTGGCTTCTCCAAAAAAAAAACAAAAAAACTCTCATCCCTTTTACTGGAGAAGCATATTTAGAAACCAAGATCTGGGTGCTAGATATACTTGCTGCAACTTTAGGTGTCCCTGATTTTAGCCTTTCTCAGGAAACAGCTGGGCATACATGTATGTGTATTAACACACACACATCTACACATCCATATCTGTTTCTATCAATGTTTGTTTATATATTAAACTAAGTGAGTTTATGTTGATACCTTGGATCCCCATCCAGCACTGCAAGTTTATCGCCCTTTGCTCTCCTTACCTACGGGTTGTGGCTTACCAGTCCATACCTGCTTTAGGAAGGTGTATGAAGAACTGGAGTGGGGGTGGGGAACTGGTTCACAATGTAGTCTAGAGGAGATAAACATCTGTGGGGTAAGAACCCAGTGATGACAGTACACAGGAAAATGCAACTCATTTTTATTCTTTTTTATCCTAACTTGAAGTTCTCTAATGATGAAACTCGATTGCGCTATGACCTCTAGGAGCGACATGCAGCTTGGCTCCCCTCTTGGTTTTTGGTTTCTGTTTAATATACTGATATGAGTGTGCAATCTCTGTGTTTGCATAGGCAGACAAAATGAATTTAAGTACATTTTCTAAGATCTTTCTATTGAAATGAATTACTTAAAAATAAATTTTCTTTTATAAGTATATAAATATATAATGTATTACAGTTATATAAATATGTAATTTATATAAATACATAATTATATAAATATATACAAATAATAATTCCAATAATCTGGAATGAATTATAGAGCCTTGGGACTATCTGGTCTTTGGAGGTTTGGTGTAATTCCTCTGTGAAACCATCTGTGTCTGATTTATTTTGGGGGGAGGCAGACTAGTCATTTCTTTAGTAACTTTCTCTGTTTCTTTGGAAGTAGGTCTAAGCTTCTTAAATCAAATGAAGTTAGTGTTGGTAATTTGTATTTCTTTAAGAAACTGTACATTTCATCTCAGTTTGAAAATTTATTGTCACAGAGATCTCCAAGTTAGTCATTCATGATTTTTTAAAAAATTCCTCCTCTTTCAGTAGTTATTTCCTTTTTTATATTTTCTTACTTTGAATATTTGTGCTTTATCCTCTCTCTCACCCCCCACAATCAAGTTCACCTGTGGTTTGTCTATTCTGTTAACTTAAAAGAAAAAAATCCAGGATTTGGCTTATTAGTGAGAGCTACTATTTTTCTGTTCTCTATGTCCTTAATTTTGGCTTTAACTTTAGAATTTCTCTCCTTTATTGTGGTTTAGTTTGTTCTTTTTCTAGTTTTTATATTGAGAAAATAATTGACTTGTTTCATTTTTATTGATAAATATGTTTTGTGAAATGATTTTCGTCTGACCACTGCTTTAAAATGTATCCTTAGACATAGTCAGTGCTTCATGGTTTCCTTTTAAAAATTATACTTTCTTTGTATTTCTCCTTTTACCAAAGAGTTGTTTGAAAAGGGTTTTAACTTTGCATATAGAAAACCTTGTTGTTGCTGTTGTTGTTAGTAATTTCTGATTTTATTAGATTAGAAATAGTGTTTAAAAAATATTTCTACTTTATGGAAGTTACTGGCATTTTCTTTGTAATCTTTGTATATTGTATCAACAACTTTGTGAATGTGCCATGAGCATCAGAAGAAAATTTGTACTCTCTGTCTTCAGGGTGTAGTGTTCGTATGAATCCATAGTATCTTTCCTATAGATTGTGTTGTTTAAATATTTTGTCTCTGTAGTTTTTGCCCATGTCTTACACTGAATGTGGTGCATTTATGTCTTCAATTATTGTGTTTCAGTCTTTGCAACTCTTGTCGTTTGGCTTCATAAAGGCTGTTTCTCTGTTATTTAATTTGTAAGTATTCATGAACGTTATACTTGCATTATTATCTGCCAGAATTGTGGCTTTACCATTAAAAAATGCCCTTCTCTGTTATGTTTCCTTTGTGTGATATCAAGATTACTATACCTGCTTTTTTGTTTGTGTGTTTCTGTTACCTGGTGTTACCTTTCCCTTCTCCTTTAATTTAAACCTTTTGAAATTCATATTTACTGATATGACTGATAATTTTAATCTCTGCTCTGACATAATATTTTTATTATGTGTGTTTTCTTGTAATAATAGCTATATTCGTTTCTCTATAAGGTGTGTATCATTGTTCATTGATAATTTATTTTGATATTTGGAAATATTAGTGTTTTTATTCTAGTGGTTACTTTTATGCTTAAATCTTTTTAATGCTTTTAGTACCTAATGCACTTTTTAACCTTTACTATCTGGATTTTCAGGTTTTTTTCAGTATCTTTATGACTACCTGTTGCTTGTACAAAAATGAGATTTTTCTGTTTTCGTGTCTCTCGCATTTACTCACAGGCTAATAGTTGCATTATTTTTACTTTATCACATAACAATGATTTTCTAATAGCCTTTCACTTAATCTATATATTTATTTTACTCTTAGATGTACATGTCAATATTTTAAAATGCTGGCTTAGTTCTTTTGTTGAAGTTTTCCCAGTAATGATTGAGGAAACTCATTCTCTAGTACAAGGGTCTGCAAACTATGACCTGTGGACCAAATCTGGCCTTCTGCTAGATTTTACAAATAAAATTTTATTGGAATACAGTCCCATTTATTGATTTATTGCTAATAGCTGCTTCTGTATTACATTGGCAGAGTTTTGTAGTTGCAATAAGAGATCTTAGGACACACAGAGCATAAAACATTCACTCTCTGGCCCATTTTAAAAAATGTACACCTGCTTTAAAAGAGTCTTCAGAAAGGGCTAATGGGCGCTGAAATTCCTAAGTTCTTGTATGTTGAATATCATTTTTCTACAGCCTGGATGCTTGAAAGACAGCTTGGCTGGATTTAAATCCTTGCTTTACCTTTTCTCTCATTGATTTTTTCAAAAAATGCCATTGTTGCTTTGTTTTATATTGTTGATTTTGAAAGGTCTAATGTCAGTCTAATTCTGTTTTTGCCTATGGGCCTTGATGGTATTATATTCTTCCATGAAATCTAATGGTTTTATTAGAATGTGTATCAGAGATTTTAGGGTTTTTTTTTTAATAAGCTAAGAAGAATGAGTTGAGGTACGGTGGCTTTTGATCCTTTAAAAAAGGCATTGTTACAATTTGTTAGCAGAATTATGGCAAAGATACATTGGGAACTAAGAAAAATGATTACCTGTGAGGAGGTGTCAAATGCAGAAAGGGGTGCAAATTATATTTCTCAATATACAGTTTATATTCAGTTTTTTTTTTTGGTTTTATTGAGATATAATTGCTATACAGCACTGTATATATTTAAGGCATACAGCATCATGGTTTGACTTACATGCATCATTAAGTGATTATTACATTATGTTTAATGAAAATCTAACATCTCATGCAAATACATAAATAAAGTAATAGAAAAAAATTTTTCCTTGTGATGAGAACTCTTAGGATTTATTCTTTTTTTATTTTTGGACACATGAAAATCTATTATTATTGTTCTTTCACCATCAAAACTTATGATCTTGGTCTTTCCTTCTTGCCTTTGTACAAGGCCAAAAGAGAGACACTGGCTGCTTTGACCACCTTAAAGCAGACTCCAGGAATGTCACCAACAGCATGACCTTTGCAACCAAATCCAGCAACCAGAACTTCATCATTTTCCTCAATAAAATTCAAACAACCATCATTGGGAACAAAGGTTGTGATAAATTTATTTATTTATTTATTTATATTTATATGTATATTATTAATTTATTTATTTTGCCATTCTGGAGTAGCTGAACCCTGACACACTTCCTGATGGCAGAATTTGGCTGTTTGGCTTCAACCCCTACTTTTCCAGGCACAATTAATCCCTTTTGCATGAGAAGTGCTGTGCCCAATTGGGCTTTCCCGTGCTATTTATCATGCCACTTCTGGTCTCATTGGTGGCTTTGGAACTTCCTGGCAGTAGAAAGACTGTGACATTTGCCCATCCTGCTGACGCCACAGGCCTGAGCAAAAGAGCAGAACTTACTCTTTTAACAATTTTCATATATAATATGTGTCAGTGTTAATTATACTGGGCATGTTGCACATTACATCCCTAGTGTTTATCTTAGAACTATTTCCCTTCCCTCTATCCCCACCTCTAGTAACCACAAATCTGATCTCCACTGCACCTGAAGGAATAAAATACCTAAGAACAAATCAAACTAAGGGGATCAAAGACCTGTACTCGGAAATCTGTAAGACATTGATGAAAAAAACTAAAAGTGACACAAACAGATGGAAAGATATATACCATTCATGGATTTGAAGAATTAATATTATTAAAATGCCCATACTACCCAAGGCAATCTATAGATTCTGTGCACTCCCTATGTAAATATCAATGTCATTTTTCAAAGAACTAGAACAAATAACTCTCAAATTTGTATGGAAAACTTAAAGACCCTGAATAGCCAAAACTGTCTTCAGAAAGAATAACAAAGCTGGAGTTACCATGCTCTCTGATTTCAGACTGTATTACAAAACTACTGTGATCAAAACAGTATGGTACTGGAACAAAAAAGGACACATAGATCAATGGAACAGAATAGGAAGCCTGGAAATGAACCCACACTTATAAGGACAATTAATCTAAAACAAAGGAGGCAAGAACATATGATGGGAAATGACAGCCTCTTCAACAAATGGTGTTGGGAAAACTGGACAGCTACATGCAAAGAATCAAACTGGATGACTCTCTCAAACCATGCACAAAAATAAACTTAGAATGGATTAAAGACTTAAATATGAGACTTGAAACCATAAACTAGAAGAAAACAAGCAGGATGCTCTTTGATATCATTCTTCATAATATATTTTTGGATATATCTCCCTGGGCAGGGGAAATTAAAGGAAAAATAATAAAATGGGGGTATATCAAACTAAAAAGCTTTTGCATAGCAAAAGAAACTATCAATGAAATGAAAAGGCCACCTAATAGGAGAAGGTATTTGCAAATGATATATTCAGTATAAGGTTAATATCCAAAATATATGAAGAACTCATACAACTCAACATCAAAAAAGCCAAATTAAAAAGTGTGTAGAGGTTCTGAATAGACTTTTCCAGGGAAGACATACAGATGGCCAACAGGCACATGAACAGATGCTCTATTAATCATCAGAGAATCTCTAATCAGAGAAATGCAAATCAAAATCACAAAGAGCTATCACCTCACACCTGTCAGAAGGCTATTATGAAAAGACAGATACTAGTGTTGGTGAGGATATGGAGAAAGGGAACCTTCGTGCACTATTGGTGGGAGTGTAAATTGGTGCAGCCATTATGGAAAACAATTTGGAGATTCCTCAAAAAACTAAAATAATTTTTTACTAACATATGATCCAGCAATACCACTCCTGCATAGTAGTTTGAAGAAATCAAATCAAAACAACAAAACAATCCTCCCCAAACCCACTATTAGAAAAGATGTATGCACTTCTATGTTCATTGCAGCATTATTTACAATAGTCAAGATACGGGAGCAACCTAAGTGCCCATCAATAAATGAATTGGTAAAGGAGATGTATGTGCACATGCGCACGCATGCACACACACACAGAGGACTATTACACAGGCATAAAAAAGAATAAAATACTGACATTTGCAACAACTTGGATGTACCTAAAGGATATTATGCTAAGTGAAATAGACAGAGAAAGACAAACACCATATGATTTCACTTACATGTGGAATCTGAAAAACAAAACAAATGAACAAAAATAACAAAACATAAACAGAGTAATAGGTACAGAGAACAAACAGGTGGCTGCCAAAGGGGAGGTGGGTAGGGAAAGAACATAAATAGGTGAGAGAAATTAAGAAGTACAGACTTCCTGTTAGAAAATAAATGAGTCATGGGTACTGAATGTACAGTGTGGGGGTACGGTCAATAACTAAGTCATATCTTTGTATGGTGACAAATCATTACTAGATTTACTGTGGTGATCAGTTTGAAATGTACAGAAATATTGAATCATTATGTTGTGTAACAGGAACTAACATAGTTTTGTAGGTCAATTTTATTTCAAAAACAAACAAAAAAATTATTAAAAAAAGAGATCGGATTTGTGGTTACCAGAGGCAGTGGTTTGGGGGGGTAATTGGCTGAAGGTGGTCAAAAGGTACAAACTTCTAGTTATAAGATAAATAACTACCAGAGATGTATTATATATACAATGTGATCAGTATAATTAACATTGCTTTACGTCATATATGAAAGTTGTTAAGAGAGTACTCTTGAGTTCTCATCACAAGAAAAAAATTTTTAAAAATTTTACCTGAATGTGATGATGGATGTTTATTAATCTAATTGTGATAATCACTTTGTACTGTATATAAATCAAATCATTCTGCTGTATACCTTAAACTTATACACTACTGTATGTCAATTATAGCTCAATAAACCTAGAAGAAAAAAAACCAAAGGAACAAACAAAATATATTATAAATTTGCTGACCTGAATGCAACTGTATTTATAATTACATTAAGTGCAAACAGTCCAATTAGAAGGAATTTTTGAGAGAGTGGATGTAGAAGACTGTAACATGTGATACCTAGAAGAGACATAATTTTAATGTAAAAACACAGATGGTTTGAAAGTAAGTGAATGGAAAAATATATAGTATGCAAACAGCAAGCATTAAAGGCTGAAGTGGCATAAAGTAGACTTCAAGACAATTTTAAAAGAGATAATGAAGGACATTTAATAATGATTACTAGAACATCTTATTAGGAAGACGAAACAACTAGAAATGTTCCTAATGAAGCCTTAAAAAAGTGATTGTCATTGAATTAAAACAGAAGAGACAATTCCATAATCATAGAAGATTTTATGACCCTTTTTTATTTTCTCCATTCCATAGATTGTCTTTTCATTTTGTTTATGATTTCCTTTACTGTGCAAAAGCTTATAAGTTTAATTAGGTCCTATTTGTTTATTTTTGCTTTTCTTTCTGTTGCCCCTAGGAACCATTCAAAGGCCCGCGCTGAGAGGTACCCGGCGCTCGCCATTGGCTGAGCCGGAGCAGCCCCCCCCCCGGGCGGGGCCGACCCCCACGCGGACGCCGCTGGTCCCGCCCCGCTGGTGCGCATGCGCGCAGTCGCCACAGGAAAGAGCGCACATCCCCGCCCGGCCTCCTTCGCGCGCCGCGGCTCCCTGGCCTGTCCGTGGAGGCTTGTGGGCTCGGCGAGACAGCAAGAGCTGCGGCCGGCAGGGGGCTGTGCGGACCCAAGGCGGCAGCGGTGGCGCCGGCCTGTGGAAAGTGCCACCAGGCGGCGCTTCGGTTCGTTGCTCAAGTGACGGCCGTTCCTCGCCCCCCCACCCCTGAACCCCCTGCCACCGCCGGGGAACAGCCCGCCCACGCAGGGAGTACCGCACCGAGACGCTTCGGGGGGAACGAGGCCGACGGCCGGCTGTGCCGGTTGCGCCCTTAGGTGAGTACGGCGGCGGTGGCGGGGCGCGGGGCGCCAGAAGGAGGGGGGATGCGGCGGCTGCCGCCCCGGGTCCCCGCGTGGGGAGGGAGGCCGCGCGGGCCTCTGCGGGGCGGGAAGGGCCGGCGCCGGTCTTCAGTTATAATGGGTTCATCTATTTCCCCTTGAAGTTCTATCAGTTTTGCCTCTTAACAGTCTATGAAGTGCATACATTTGAAGAACTGTTATGTTTTGGAGAATTGACTCCTTTATAATTTTATAATGCTTTCTTTTATCCCTGTTTATTTTCCTTGTGCTGAAATCTGCTTTGTCTGAAATTAATATAGCTACTCATGAGTAGTGCTAGCATGGTGTATCTTTCTGTATTCTCTTTTAATCTATTTTTGTTTTTGTATTTAAAATAAGTTTCTTCTAGACATTTGCTTCAGTTTTTAAAAAATCCTCACTGCCAATCTCTTTATAAAGCTTTTATTGATATAGTTGCATTAATACCTACCATGTTTGCTGTTTTCTATTCATTGCATTTGTTTCTTTTATATGTTCCCTTTTTTCCTGCCTTCTTTGATTTTGATCAAACATTTGTGAGTGTACTCTTGGGATTATCACTAATATAAGCACTCTGAATCTGTAAATCTACCTTCCTCTAAGCTAACCCCTGCTAGATCAAAGCAGTAACATGAGAGTGGCAAAGAGAAGATAGTTATTTGTAGTTTGACAATGATTTTGTCATACTACTATTCACTTAAATAATAATTGACTAGTTATATTTTTAAAGAATTACTTTATGTCCAGTATTGTTATTATTACTGTGTATAAAAATATGCTTACAGTTTTACAGTTACAATTCAGTGGAATGAGAGAAAGACAAGAAAGTATAATACAGTTTGATAAGTACTATAGAACAACAAGGAGTAGATGCTTTGAAAATGTGTGTTGGAACGTCTACCTGGGGTATAAGGGGAGTGAGGAAATGTCTGCTGATGGAACATGCATCCCAGATAACATCTGAATTTGGCAAAAGTTGACAGGCAAAGACAAGGGAAGGTTGATGTTTGGGGTGCTATGAGAAAACTGCCCTATCTTCCTTTTAGGACTTCCTACCTTCAGAGCTCCCTGTAGGATCAGCTGAGGCCTTTATTAAGACTACATTACAACCCAATTTTTCAGTCTGCTCAGTTCTGTTTTCTCTTCTTTCCCCCTGCCCCTTCCATTCCACAGCTCTTGATCCTAAGGGAAATCCCTAAGAAATTTTCTGTACTCCAATCTGTGTCTCACAGATCTTTCTGGGGAACCCAAACTTCATCAGTTGGTACCAGGAGTGGTGTTAGAAAGTAGTTGCTAAGATGAGATGCAGGAGCTGTTTCATATGTCAGCTAGCAATGATGACTCCATCATTGAATGGAATGTGAATATATATAAATGTGAATAAATCCTGGCACAAAGTAGGTTTGTAATAGTTAAGTTTTTTTTATTGGTGAATTAGGAAGAGTATACCAGTTTTTGTTTTGTTTCAGTTACCTACTGCTGTGTAAGAAACCAGTCCAAAATTTAATGTTAATGAAAACAAAGTGTTGTGGGTTATCAAGGCTTAGCTGGGGAGTTGTCATTTAGGGGCTTCCATACTGTTGTTCTCTGGTGTCAGCCAAAGCTGCTGTCATCAAAAAGTGCAAATGGAGCCATCTGAAACGGCTCACTCACCTTGCTGGAAGTTGATGCTGTCTGTTGACAGGGAGATCAGCTTGGACTGTGGAGAAGTGTACCTATATATGGCCCATGCATGTGGCTTTGATTTCTCATGATGTACACTCCAGGATCAGAGAGGATACAGCCTAAGAGTAAGTGTTCAGGAGACCCTTACAGCTTAAGTTCTAAATCTATGTGGCATTGCTCTTACTGTATTTTATTGGTCAAAAACAAGTTATAGGGCCCATCCAGATTCAAAGAAATTGCCTACGCAAAGGTGTGAATAATGGGAGATGAATTTCACTGTGGGAGAGGGGGAATCTTTGGGAACTAGCTACCATGTCAGGGGCAGCCTATCAAGTACTTGAGAAGTATGTGTGTGTGTGTATAGACAGAAGGATAATTCTAAGGACACTTTAATTGGGTGACTTGCTAAACATGATTGATATTTTGGAAAAGATATAAAATCAGGGAGTGTTTAATTAGCAATTAAATACTGAATATAAATGTCAAAGGGCCTGCTTAGTAGCATGTAAAGAGGCTGTTATCTCAGCCAGAGGATAGAAAAATCATACAGTATTTTATCCCAAGGACATAAAGATACAAAGATTAATAGATACAGGGGTAGTGGGCCCACTCATATCCCCATTTATTTTTCTAGTCTGGCCACTTAAAATCTAGTTGAACTCTGGAAGATAATAGAGGACTGCTGTAAACTCATCATGGACTGTTATAAACTTAGTACCACCCAGATATAATATCTTTGCTAGAGCAGAGAAACGTGGCCTCAGAAACGTGGTGTGTGGCCATTAATAGGACTAATGCTTCTTCTTCCATCTTATTAAGACAGAGTATCAGAAACAGTTTATATTTACTTGAAAGAGTGGAATGTACATTTATGGTCCTGCCTCTGAGCTGTATTAACTCATTGTCATGGTGTAGTCTGAAGGGACCAGGATTGCCTGGGCATCTCATAAGACTTGACCCTGGGCACATATTGCTGACATCCTGCTAATTGGACCAGCTGTTCAAGATGCAGCCAGTATGTTGGGGCATTGTTAAGATATGTGTGCTCTGGAAGGTGGGAAATAAATTCTGTGAAATTTGAGTGGCTCACAACATTAGTAAAATATTTAGGAGTCCATTACTTTGAGACATCTCATGACATCCTCTCCTTAGTAAAGGACAAACCATTTCATCTCACATCTCCTTCCATGAAGGAGGCCCAGCGGGCCTCTTCAGGTTGCAGACGCAGATGATTCAACTCTTGGATTTACACTATCTCCAGTATATTGAGTGACATGAAAATCTGCCAGCTTTGAGTGGGCGCAAGAGCAGTGAAGTATTCTGCAGCACTGCAGGTTTCAGTTCAAGAGGCCCTGCTGTTTGGCCCATGTGATTAAGAATATGGTATATGTTGTGAGAAAACATGCCATGTGGAGTTATGGCAGGACCTAATAGGAGAACCACCATGCACATCCTAAGGATTTGGGGGCAAGATTTTGTCATTGGCAGTGAAGAGTCTTGCTTCACTTGAAGAATAGTTCCTACAATGATAAAGATAGAGAACCTGGCTGTGGGTCATCTAGTGATCATGAGCCACACTTGCCCATCATAAGGTGGCTTCTCTCATACTTATCAAATCATAAGATCTGGCAATATCCCATAGATGTGAGCAGTAATCCGTAGTAAAATGAAAGTGGTGCATCCAGGATTGGACATGTAATGGGCTAGTGAGCACATGAAAGCTGCACAAGTTGATTACTCAGATTTCTTGTACCTATGCCTCTTCCTTATTTGTGACCCCATAGGGAGGTCCCTTGTAACCAGCTGACTGGGTACAAAAAAGCCAAACTTGGTTCATGGATCATTTGGCTTGGTACATAAGTAAGCCAAAAAATGACAGCTGCTCTAAAACATCCTTTATGAGCGATAACTTTGAAAGACAGCAATTTGGATAAATCATCACAGAGAACTTTGGTCAGGATGAAAAACAGATGTGGCCCATGATTACAATATTTACAAACTTATGGTTAGTGGCAAATGGCTTGGCTGATTGACCTGGAAGGAAAAATTTTAGAAGATTGAAGACAAGGCGACATTGGAGTAAAGGCTTAATTTACTGTGGATGGACTTACAGCAGTAAGCAAACTTTGGTGTGAAGATACTAGAATCGTATTTTAATGTTCACCATAGATATCCATCATAGAAGAAATATTAAACAACTGAGAAGGCAGTGTAGCTCAACCAGTTGGCATCAGCTAGCCTTGGTCATCAGCCATCCCAGTGTTGACATAGTGAACGTGTGAATTCAGTAGCCATGATGGTAAAGATGGAGGATGTACATGGGGCAATAGCAAATACTCTTATTACTAATGATGAAGCTATTGTTAATCCCAAGTGTCTAATCTGCCAGCAGCTGAGATCATTGATGTTTTTCCAGTGTGGCACTATCCCTTGAGGAGACTAATCATCCATTTTGGTGGCAGGTTGACTACACAGACCCTTTCCACCCTGGAAGGAATAGTACACAGAAGCTTTTGGATTGAAAGTGATAACCCATTGAAGCCAAAGCTGAAGTATCAGCTTTGAGAAGATTCCTTATGAGTAGGGGGTGCTATCCTCTATGATACTGTGTATACCCTTAATGAATGATATTTATTTGATGTGTTGTCCTCTTAATACAGATCTGAGAATCAGGAGTTGATACAGAAGTGTCTCTGTTTACCATCACTCCATGTGACCCTCTTTAAGGATTTGTTTCCTGTTTCCACAAATCTGGGCTCCATGGTTCCTTAAGAGAGGAAGCATTTTCACCATTGGATACTGCACGGGCCCCACAGAACCATAAGCTACCAGTTTCTGCCTGGATACTTCTGGCTTCTTGTGTCAAAGGAAAAGTAGGTGGAAAGAGGAGTTATTACCCTAAGGAAGTAACTGACCTTGACCATTAAGAGGAAGTAGGGCTGCTGTTAAATAAAGGGGAGAAGAGAGAAATATGTTTATCATGAAGACGAAACATTTGCAAGTTTCTTGAAATTCTCTTACCAGTCTTGATGGTAAATGGACAAGTGAAGTAATCATGGATACAGAAGGCTATGGTGACCAGGCCATGCCCAAGATCATGTCCCCTTCCCTGGTGTAGCCTTCATTCAGTGGCTGAACTTTGTGGGAGCATAATAAAGGCCTTGCCCCCTCTTCACAACGGGGACAACTAGTAAGGGCCACTCTAGTTTTAGAACTTTCTGTGGGTTGACTGAGACCTTTGACTAGATTGCATAGGAACCTGGCTTCTTCCTTTGCCTAGTTTTGCTCCTTTCCCTTCCTTTTCCTTCCTCAGGTATTGATCCCAAGAGCACTCTCTAATAAATTTTATGCATACCAACCTCCATCTTAAAGTTGGTTTCTGAGGAAACCCAATGTTCAACAGCTTATTGAAGCCAGAGGGAATCCTTTGAATGCATGATTGAGCAAGATGCAGTCATTTTTTCTAAAACTGAAATGGTGATTTAGTAGGAAGAGATGAAATTAGAGAACTAACCAAGGGCCTTGAAGGCCATTTTAATACAGTATGACTTTATACTAGGTACAATATGTAGCAATCAGAATGTTTTAAATGAAGGAGAGAGACAACTGGACTTGTGTTTTGGAAAAATGACTGTCAGCTTGGTGGAAAAAAAAAAGATGATACCGGAGGCAGTTATTCCAGTTAGAAGACTTTTGTAATATTATATAACATGAAGGAGAAGTTGGCTGCTTGAATTAGGAAATTGACAGGAAGGAGAACAGTTGATGGATTTGAGTTATTTAAGAGATACAAGTGGATGATGTTCTGTTTTCTTACTTGAATGATTGGGTGGATAATGTCCTACTGACAGTGCTAGGGAACACAGAAGCAGCATTGGGTTTGTGGGGAGAAAATGAGTTTAATTTAGAAATGATGAGTTTGAGATACCTGTGAGACTTCTGAATGGAGATGTCCAAACAGCTGCTGGATATACAAATCTGTAATATAGGACAGAGTTCTAGGTTAAATGTAGATTTAAATATTATCAGCCTAAAATGGATGGAGCTAGGAGAGCAGATGAGAGAATGTGTAGAGGATAAGATTAGAGGATTTAGGACAAACCTTGCAGATTTAAATAATTTCTGAAGAAAAGGGTCTTTGCAGAGGTAGGAAGAATACATGGTAAAATGTAGTACTGTGGAAGCCCTGGGAAGAAAATGTGTCGGGAAATGGAAAAATAAGCAGGAGAAGGAAGAGGAGTGGAGAGGACAGTGATAGCTAGCCCTGCTGAGTATTTAAGCAAGTTAAGTACTGAAAAGTATTTGCTGAGTTTAGCAGCATGTGGAGGGGCCAACTCATGTGTGTTAATATTCTGAGGATATCTGATACTATTTTGACAGTGGTTGGACTCAGTGACCTTTAAGTTCCCTTCTAACCCTTAAATTCTGTGAAATTGTTTGAGTTGTGTGCTGCCATCTCAGCAAAGAGCTTAGCCTAAGAAATCAATAAATGGGACTAAAACAAATACTGCTCTGGATATAACCGGGGTGATCCCCAGGACTGTTAACAGCCAGAGCAACTTGTAGTTCTAAGAAGCTAGCAATTGGAGGTTAAATATTTTTATCCACAGTCACTGTGTTTTTGTTTTGATTTGTTTTGTTTTGTTTTTGCTTATGTCGTTTCTAATGCAATTTCCAAAAATAAAGTATAAGCTGAAGATCCGTAACATAACTAATATAGTTACTTTGAGAACATTTGGAATGCTGCTTAATTATTTTATTTACAAAGTAACTAATGTTTGCCGACCTTTGAGAAGAGATGGAAAAAACATTTTCTTGGCAAATAAAGACTAAATTTACTTACGTAGATCTGGATTCAAATCAAAACCCTGTAGGCAATAGAAAAATGGTAGAAGTGGATATTCAGTTAGATATCCACCAGTAAAATGTTAGCACTGAGGATTAATTTGGAAAAAGCATGTGTTGTGTCATAACTTGAGTTACTTTGTTTATCAAGATAATTTGTAGTTTAAATAGAGATTAACAGATTAGTGGAACAGAATAGAAGGCCCAGAATTAGAATGACATTTGATTTTCAATTAAGTATTTAAAACAATTAAATGCAGAAAGGGATGTCTTTGAAATAAATGGATAAACTGGATATCCGTATGGAAAAAAAGTAAACCTAAAACAGTGCCATATATCACACCAAAAATTAGTTTGAGATAACTTATAAATCTAAATTTAAAGCTTGAAAAATAAAACTTGCAAAGAAAACATAGGTGACTGTCTTTGAGATTGCAGATAACAAACTTTTTCTTGGACAGGATAGAGAAAGCAATAACCATTAAAAAAATGATAAACTTAATCAGAATTTAAAATTTTTGTCAAAAGATAACATTGAGAGAACGATTTACAAATCCACAAACTGGAAAAAAAAAATTTCCAACACAGATATCTGACAAAGGAGTGATACCGAGGATATAAAAAGAACTTCTACAACTCAATAATATTGAGATAAATAATCCAATTGAAAGTGTGCAAATTGGGGGTTGGAGGAGCATATAGCTCAGCGGTAGAGTGCATACCTAACATACACAAGGTCCTAGGTTCAACCCCCAGTACCTCCATTAAAAATAAATAAACCTAATTACCTCCCCTCTCAAAAAAAAAAGTGCAAAAATGTTTGGACAGATGTGTTTATAAAAGAAGATACACAAATTAGCACATGAAAAAGTACTCAAAATCACAATGAGATACCAATAGACATCCAGCAAATTTCATGGATGATGCTCTTAAGATTTGTACATTTCTTTGCATATACATTATACCTCAAAATAACAACTGTGAATAAATATTGAACTCTAGTAGGTGGTGTGCATTTTGAGGTATTTAGCAAGCAGCATAGGTGAGACCTGCAGCTTAGACTTACAGCAAGTAATAAAATGCATAGATAAAAGGGTGGAGAGTTAGATAAATAAGTAATGAAGCAAGTTTAGTAAAATGTAGAATCTAGGTGCTGTGTATATGCTTGTGCAGAATCTAGATGATACATAGATGCTCGTGCACTGTAAAATTCTTCCACTTTTCTATATATTTGAATATTTTCATAACAAACTGTTGGAATATTATCAGATTGAGTTGAATCCAATGCAAGAATGACTAAAAAGTTCCAGAGTGGATATGTTTGTGAATAAATCTTTAAAATAAATGTGAACTTCTTAATAATAATGTTGTGGGTTTAAAATATATATAGAATTAGATGGTAAGAAGAGTACACAAGGAGGAAGGAAGATGAATGGTATTAAAAGGTTCTGAGTTCTTGTACTGTCTGGAAATGTGAGAAGTTTAAATTTGATAGTTACTAGTAAAACTAGAATGCAAGTTTTAATTGCCGAGGTAAGCAAAAAAAATGTGAATTGAAGAATGTATAAATAAAAAGCTAATACAAGGGAAAATGAAATAATATAAAGATTGATTACTCAAAAAGAAGGCAAGAACAGAGAACCATAAAAACAAAGAAGGAAAAGATGCAGATGGGAGAAGAAAACTAAATACTACAATTGTAGATGTAAATCATATATATTAGTAAGTATGTTAAGTGTAAATAGATTAAATAATTAAAAGATAAATATTGTTAGATTGGAATAAACAACAAAACCCAATAATTTGCTGCTTACAAGAGACTCACCTTAAATACAAGAATACATAAAATTTGAAAGCAAAAGGATTTTATAGAAAGACACCAGTAAAAAAGATACAGTGAAGATATACTGACATTAAAGTAAACTTCAAGGGCAGAGATAACGTTAATGACTGAAACAGGCATTTCATAATATTGTGTAAATTCAACAAGAAGAAATAGTAGACCTAAATTTATATATGCATCTAATATCGTAGCCTTTAAATATCCAAAGCAAAACCTGACAGAAATAAGAAGAAAAACAGATAAATCCACAATTATAGTAGGAGATTTTTAAGCACATCTCTTTCAATAACTAATAGAGCAAGCAGACCATAAAAAATCATTAAAGACAGATGATTTGAATTTGAGGGATACTAGCAAACCTTAATTGCTATGTACGTACATGAGCCAAGAGCATTTCATAATAGCTGTACCAATAAAGCTAAGTGTGCTACTGAGAATCAGAATTTTCTCTAATTATTTCTGAGATTCCCTTGTTTCCAGAATTTGTCAGACTCTGTATTTACAAATGACTAGGTTAAAATGTTCTCAAAGAGATTTGTTGAATACCGCACTGCCATCTTCGGCAAAGGACTAGGTATTAGGCTCCATTTTAAGCCACTTTGTAAAAATCCATGGTCAGTTACCTTGATCTTAATTTTCTGTCAGTACAACTTCACTGCAATAAAATGTGCAGGTATCATGGCAACTAAATTATATAGTAAGGCTCCTTTTCCATGCTGTGAGTCAAGAATGGTTTGGACACAATGCTCAATCTTACCTTCCTGTATTTCCCACAGTAACTTCATTACTTCTAAAAATAATAAGAAAACTAAAATGTATTAGCAACCTCTATATGGCAGGTACCATGCCATGTAGACACTGTAGGGATCATCTCAAGTAACCATTCAGAAAAAGAGTGTACCTCTTTTAGCAGAGTATTCGTATTTGACAGTAAAAGTAAATTGAGTAAACTGCTGCTTATTAGACAATGCTTTATAAAGGACAAAATCAAGTATGCAGGTACTATATATATAGTATTTACAAAGATAAATTTGTATGCCTTAAATTGTATACCTTAGCAGAAGATTGCACTTTGGCCTGGATATGAAGGTTCCTGAAAGCCTAGGAGGCAGATGACAAAGTGAAAGTCTCTTGTGCCTTTCTAGTTGATTGATTGGTTTCTTTCTTTATTCAGCAAGCATTTATTTATTATTTACTATGTATCAGGGACTTTGTTAATAATTAAGAGACTTGTGACTAAGATTGACATAACTCTAGACCCCTAGCTTTTATAAGATCACGTTTTAGTTTGGGAGGGCAATATTAAGAAAACAAACAAAAAACAAAAAAACACTCTCCCTACTTAAATCAATTCATTACTTAATTGTAACTGTTATAAGTGCTATAAAGAAGTATGGGATTGGATAAGTTATTATAACAAGGGATCCTATATCTTAGTGGTGATAGCAGAGAGGGTGGTATGTGTGTCACAGAATGTTTGTTAAAGACAGTGCGTTTGAGCCATGGCCTGATGATAAATTCAGTGCAATGGAAGTGTCTGGCCATGTATCCCAGACTGAAGGAACAACCTATATGTAAAAGACTTATCCCTTCCTTAACAGATATAATGTACCTAATAAATTAAGCCAAATGTGGCTAGAATGACTTGGAAAGGACTATATCTAGACCATGCAAAGCTTTTAAGAAGTGTCAAAGATTTTCTTCTTTATACCCAGCGAATAGAAAGCCTCCAAGGAATTTAAATAAGAGAGTGAAAGAATTTTTAAAAGGTTATTCTGAATTGACTCAGAGCAAGATTGTATGCATGGAGGCCATTGGGAGAAATTAACTACAGTGTGGGAAAAATTCCCGAATGACCTGGACCAGTATGGTAAATGTGGAAAGAGAGAGAAACAGTGTCATTTTTATTGAGAAGGAAGAAATTTTCCTCTGCCCTTCTCGGTTCTTCTGGTTGGTCTAAGAATGAAGCTGACATGAGACAGATTAACAAGAGAAAAATCAAATGAAGTTTAATAACATGTGTTCAAGGAGGAGACTCAGGAAAACTGAGAAACTCACTAAAATGGCTAAAGCCTTCGTCTTAAATACCATCTTCAGCTAAAGACAAGAGAGGGTGTGGCGGGTAGTGGTTTGGGAATTCATGTGGGAGGAAGAAACTGACATGGCGATAAAAAGCAAATGTTCAGTAAACAAATGTTTGCTGGGCCTTGCAGAGACAGTGGGACACGGAGTGGACTCTGGTTCCTAAGCTCTGCCTGAGATTTCCCCACCACACCTAGCCTATATTCTTTGCAGATAACTCTCAAGATACTCTGTTCTGCAAACAGACTATCGAAATTCTTTTGGGCAGTTAGTGGGGTAGGTCAAAGTTTCCTCTTATGACTAGGACTTCCAAAACTTCGTTGAATAAAAGTGTCAAGAGAGGGCACCTCTGATCTGTGAGGAGATGCTTTCAGCTTTTCCCCATTAAGTATGATGTTAGCTGTGGGTTTGTCATATATGGCCTTTATTATATTGAGGTATGTTCCCTCTATGTCCATTTTCTGGAGAGTTTTTATCATAAATGGATGTTGAATTTTATCACAAGCTTTATCTGCATCTATTGAGATGATCATATGGTTTTTATTCTTCGACTTGTTAATGTGCTGCATCACATTGATTGATTTGTGGATATTGAAAAGTCTTTGCATCCCTGAGATAAATCCCGCTTGATCATGGTGTGTGGTCCTTTTAATGCATCTATATTCATAACTGATATTGGCCTGTAATTTCCTTTTTTTGTGATACCTTTATCTGGTTTTAGTATCGAGCTAGTGATGGCCTCATAGAATTTGGAAGTGTTTCTTCCTCTGCAATTTTTTGAAATAGTTTCCAAAGGATTGGGGTTAATTCTTTCTTAAATGTTTGGTAGAATTTGCCTGTGAAGCCACCTGGTCCTGGACTTTTATGTGTTGGGGGTTTTTAAATTATGGATTCAGTTTCAGTACTGGATATCATTCTGTTCATATTGACTATTTCTTCCTGGTTCAGTCTTGGCAAATTGTACCTTTATAAGAAATTGTCCGTCTCTTCTAGGTTGTCCTTTTTGTATAGGCATATAGTTGAGGCTACTAGTTGCTCATAGTAGCCTCTTATGATCCCTTGTATTTCTGTGCTGTTGGTTGTAACTTCTCCTTTTTCACTTCTGGTTTTATTAATATAGTTTCTCTCCCTTTTTTTCTTGATGAATCTGACTAAAGGTTTATCGGTTTTGTTTAACTTTTCAAAGAACCAGCTTTTAGTTCTTGAGTCTTTTGGGACTTGATTGTTTTCAGTTTGAAATAATCCATATGCCAAAGAGACATTTTGGGATTGCGAGTTTTGCTCCCTTACACATTCAAGAAGTATTTAGTATGTGAAACAGAAAACAAAAAAACTGGTTCTTGATTGGATATGAGGGGAGAGGGGAGGGAGAAGGCATGGCTGGAGCCCTAGTTTATTTAATTACATGGAATGGTGCTCTTTGAGATTCTAAGCAGTAGAAGAGGAGCAGGCCGCAGGAGGAAGATGATGTTCAGGGTGAGCTGCCTATGAAACTTCCAAGTAGAGATGCTGGCAGTTACTCTCTAAAACTCAAAGGAAAGAGGTGGACAAGAAAGAAGTTGATAATTAGATGGTATTGCCTAGGAGTAAATGTAAAAGTAAGGCAAGTTTAGTTCTAAACTTTGAGGAACTCATCTAAAGATCACTGAGAAAGGATGAGCAGGCAGACACAGAATGAAAATGATACACGTAGGAGGAAAACCTTTGGGTATAGTGTCATCTAAGGCAGGGGGAGAGTGTTTTGAGAATAACACTGTGCCTCAGAGTGAACTCTTCTCATTGTATTTAAAGCAGGTTTGCTTAGTGCTCTTTAAAATGCTAATGTTACCTGACTCTGCTTAGAGTGAAGGTTTGGTTATTACTGGTAATAGGAAATAAAATCCTTGAGAACTGGTGACTTCATATTGCTAAGAGTACATGGTGCCAAATCTCTTCTAGAATAACATTTATCTCTTGAATGGTGTAATTTAGAACGTCTTCATTTAATTCACTGCTAATGTTGTATTAGAAGTTAATATGACTTGTCAGTGCATTATTGTATTCACATTGAAAAGAATTCTTTCTGACATTAAGTATGAGCATCTGAAGTCTGAATGTGTTTGAAATCATGCATAAATACAAGTATTACATGATCCATTACTTACATAGGAAGTTCTCATTCACTCTCGCATTCAGCAAACATTTCTTAATTGCCTAATGTGTGCCAGCAGTTGCTAAATGCTGGGGATGTCAGAAAAGATCTTGAAACACAGTTCTTGTAAACCATTCCACTCCTGGGGAAAATCTATGTGTGGTGAGGGGGAAGAGATTGAATCTGACAAGACAGTTCAGAGCTGGATTGTGAAGTATTTTCATTACTACAAAGCTTAAAACTACAGTTTAAAGTAACCAAATAATTAATAAGGAAAATTTCTTCTTTATAGACTATTTAGACCTAATAAATCAAGAAGAAATAATAAAATATCACAATTTTGCATCTAATACCTTATAAATTAGTGGATCTAGGCAAAGACTGGTAACATAAAAAGATAAGCCGTTTTTATGCTAGTATGTGAGACAACCTATGAAATTTTCTTGCCTGAAATATTAAATCTAAAACAGATCAAGCCTATAGATATAATCAACAATTTATAGGAAATTTATAGCAAACAAAAGAGCATGTTAAAACATATTCTGGAAATGCAATCAGAAAAGCCCAGCGGAACAAACAGTGCATTTTCTTCAACAGGTACTGTCAATTGAAAGAAAAATGCCCAGCATAAGAGCTGTGAGTTTAAGTTTTATTTAGGGACCTTACTGAGGACTATAGCCCAAGAGACAGCCCCTCAATAGCTCTGAGGGAACTGTTCCAAAGGGGTAAGGGAGGTTTATATATATGACTTTTGACTAGAAAGTACGGGCAGTCAAGTATACATCTTGGTAAAAGACGACTGCTATTCACAAAAAACAGATAACTCAAGTTAATGATTTTAGTGCTTTTCTATGTATGGGGAAATGCAAGAATCAGGGTTCATTAAAACTCTTCCCAAGATATCTATCCATCTAAGGGGCTTTCTTGTCCAAAGCTCAGGTGCCTCATCCTGTTTTGATTCCTCCCAGGGTTCACTGTTAGTGGCTCATGACTTACTCCTTGTAGAACTGGGGGTGAGCAACCATCTCTGTTTCCCTTAGGTTTACACTACCGCAATAGCTGTGACAGAAAGAACAAAAAGAAGTAGACAATCCATAGAGTAAGGGGCTTAAAAGATACAGAAAAGTTGCCGTTTTGATTCCTATCTAGACTTTGATTCAAACTGCAAAAAAAAATTGTGTAAGACTGAGAGAATCGTGAGTACTGCTGGACTTCTTACTATTAAAAATTATAGTTAATTTTTATGTGTGATGATATTTTATAATTAGGGTTTTTTGGTTCTGTTTTGAAAAGAAAACAGTTTCTTTCTTGTACTCTCCAGAGTTGAAATGATATGATACCTTGAGTTTGCTTTAATGTAGTCAGGGCCCAGTAGACTCAAGAAGAGCTTTTTACCTCTCTTTTAACTGCCTAAGAGAATTTAGATAGGGAGCCTGTACCAGGAAAGAGCTATTAACAAAGGTAACTTTTTTACATCAGAAAGAATCCCCACATGGCAAGCATTTATTTACCAGACATTGGCTGTTTGTATCTTCTTGTGAGCTGTCTTTCTCCTCTGAAATCCAGCCCCCTGCCCACTTCTCCTTAGCTTGGGATGTCATGTAAACCTTAATAGCCTGGCTGTTGTGGAGTCTTGTATGTTTTTGTGGGACTGCCATATATATGAAATTATTTTTTTCCTCCTGTTTATCTATTTTGTGTTAATTTGATTATTAGGCCATTCCAAGAGCCTAAAAGGGAGGAAGGGAAAAGTTTTCCTCTCCATAGGTTCATAATCAAAATATGGGAAGATTGACAATTTTGTACAGAGCAAAAGAGGTCAGAGTTTCACACTGGATTATCATAAAATAACTAACACGAATGTTGTCAAGGCTTATTCTTAGAAGAGCATTTTCAGTAAGAATGGAGCACGTTTCAGTACAGATGATCTCAAGATGATAAGCTCTGTTGGGGGTGTGAACCATGAGTTTTCTTTTGTATTGCCCCTATGTTTCCAGTACAATCAGAAATCTAATGGACAGTCAAAGATTTTTAAATTAATGAAGCAGAATGATGATCTGAAAGGGAATTAGATTGGAATGTCTAGGTATGTCTCTGTCACTAATCAGCCTTTTGACAGGGAAAATATCCTTTATTAGTAAAATGAGTGTATTAGGCCAGGTCTTTTCTAAGTTCTAATTCATGATTCCAAGAGGAATTAGTTTTAAATTAGCTGCAAAAAGGTCCTGATGTGCACATGCGCACATGCACAAACACACATACACACACCCCAACAAAACAACAAAGTATCAAACCTGGAATACATTTTCCCTGTGAAAATGAGCTACCGTCAATAAAATGTTGACTTTTTACACTTGAGGCAAAGTAGTCTATATCATAAGTAATGTATTTTCTCCAGTGGATACCACATGGGTTTTCCCAGGTCCCCTGTTCTGGTTGATGCACCCATCCTCTGGTGGCTTGGAATTTCTGCTGCTAGTAGCTCACAGCTGCCTCCCTCCCTAGGCATTGCCCTTGGCTGTAGGAACTGACTCACCCAAGAGTCTGCCCTCAAAGGGAGCTTCCCAAGGCCCCAGATTGTCTGCTATGAGGATAAAGCCCAGAATTCTTGCCTCGTTTGACACAACTCTTAGGAGCCATTCCATCCTTGGAGCTCCCCAGGATGAGTGGATGCCCCAGTTACAGCTGCATTGTAAGTCAGCTTCTCCCACTGCCTGGTTCCACCATCCTTTCCTTTTTTACAGTTGTAGCTCTCAAGAGTATCCCCTGCTTAACCTTCTGCTTATAATTTTCCATCTCACTATTTGTTTCCAGAAAACAGTGTAAGACACAATGTAATCAAATGTGCTTATTTATCCACCTAAATAGTGTATATCTGCCAGTGGGCTTCAGGCTCTTTGTTGGATTCTCAATTGAGGTGTATATGTGTCCTTTCTTTTGTTAGTGGAGACAATACTTTCAACGTGAGCCTTGAACCATCTCAGATGAGACAATTCTTTAAATTATAGTCTTTAACCTGGGATTAATAAAAAATGAAATTCAAGTTCTTTTCCTTTTAGACCAGCTGTGTGGTCTTGGACATGGGATAAAGCTAGGGCTTGAGAACTTTATGATGAGATGCTTCCTTTTGCAACAATATGATAGGATAATTGCGAGAAGAGTGCTTTTACCTAAGATTTCCTTAATTCTCATGTATGATGGAAAATTGCATACCAAACTAAATGCCTAAAAGCCTTCTTTCACAAATGAGAGAAGAGACGTACAGAAACTTCTTAAAAATAAATGACAGAAAGAAAATTTTTCAGAGCTTAAAAAACGAAACAAAGTAACTGATCACAACTTTCTGATAATAGAAGGGATCCCTTTCTGTCATAAATGGTCTGGGGGCAGATATCAAAATGGGTTTTACTTGGTTGTGTGTTCTAATTTAATTTTTACTTCACTTTTGGAGTGAAAAGTTTTCTTAACCATAAGGTAAGGCAAGAAAGAAGAGGAAAAAACAAAAGTAAATTTTGTCCCTAAAAAAGGGAGCACATATAGCACTTATAGATATGTTTTAATATGTTGTTTGGGATTGGCAGATACAAACTATTATATATAAAATAGATAAACAACAAGGTCCTACTGTATAGCATAGGGAACTATACTCAATAGCTTGTAATAACCTATAATGAAAAAGAATATGAAAAAGAATATATGTGTATGATATATATATAAAACTGAATCACTGTGCTGTACTTCAGAGATAAACACAGCATTGTAAATCAACTATAATTCAGTTAAAAAGTTTTAAGTCTAAAAATGTTTGGATAATACATTTTTCTATATGGATATTTCGTAACAGATGCAACAGTTTTGTTTAAACTTTTCGGTTCTTAAAAGGAATGTTGTTGAATGTGAAGAAATATTCTGAGAACCAGGATGAATTGCATTATAGTAGCAAGAGCCTTTATTATGGCCATGAAATCAAATGAGAAAACACTGTCTTAATTTTGGTTATTAACCTAACTCTAATTTATTTTCTATTTTGGTCATTTATGACAAAAACAGGTCTACTTACTGTTAACACTTTGTTTCTATGGTACTATGAACTTGAAAACTTTTGAAAATTCCTGTTACACCTTTATAGCAATCATAAAGCTTTCTGTGCAAGAGGAGGTTGACTCCTTAGTGATTAAAAACACCTCTGGAGGTGTGGAGGCTGGGGCCAGAGAACACCAGGAGCTGTTTATTAGCAGGCACTCTTCAGGCACCCTCTCCTAATGCCTGTTTTCTTTGTGACCAAGTTAGTTAATCTTGCTCCTTCCTCTTTTCACCTTTGGCCCCATTACTTTTCCATGTTAGTTCTATTTTTTTCTTTCCTGGGAAAAAAAAAAAAAGGAAAAGATGTTACTGTAACTACCTTCTTTTGTGCCGGATTTTGTGTAACATGGGACTCTAGGGGCATTCAGGTTGAATGAGTTAAAGAACTCCAACCAAGATTCCTGTCCAGTGCTATGTTGTTTGGAAAACTGGCTTATTAACTGCTCTATTTCTTTGTGTCCTTTGAAATTTTTACTGATGTTTTCCTTGATCTGAACAAGTGATCCCCCCCCCACTACATTATACAGGAGATTTGAGTTTTCTTCCCTCTTTTCCAGTGGCTTGCTGATCAAGCTAGCAGAAAGTTAAGGGCAAGTCATGGTTCTGTTCAACCCATGACATCAAAGAGCTTCTTCCGTGGCTGAAATCCTGTTGCCATCTTGGCCTATTGACAGTGTAACAAGTTTTCAGTAAAACTATTTGTGTCTCAAGTTTATATCCTAAGGTACAAGGAGAAATTGGGTAAAATAAACCATGTTGTCAAAGATTGACACAGTGAAAATCTTCATTTAGGGTTACCTAGTTTTTGGTTACAAAATAAAATCACAGACAAAAGCATATGAAAATACACCTTTCAATAAACAGTTCCAGAATGCTCTAATTACTAGGCAGTACTTTTCTCATTCCATAGAGGTCTGGTGTGTATGTTTCCAGTCAGGCAAGTTCAGGGCTCAATTTCAAGCCGACAATTGGAGGTAGAAGGCAGGAGACTGGTTTGCTGTTTTAAGCAGTATATCTATAAAAATTCTGTTTGGCTTTGCTGTACACCTGAAACTAATATTGTAAATCAACTACACTTCAGTGAGAAATAAGAATTAAAAAATAAAGTTCTGTTTTGACCCATTGCCACTGTAGAGACCTCTGTATATGCTGTCTTCTGACCATGCCTCCTGTTTCTGGTGCACAGTGTGATGCCAAGAGAGAGCAGCTTTTAACAGCCTCACTCTATTATAAATAACCAAGGATATTCTGTGCACAAAAAGCTATTAAGGGTGACTGTCTTATTTAGATTGCAGAAGATCAGTAGGTGGAACCATTGCTAAAACAGTCCCCCAATTCGTGGACAGGGTGCATTTGTAACCTTACTGATCAAATCCAGGAAGTAAAGTGGCAGTTTTCTGTAAAATATGTCTTACTCTCTGTTGTGATTCTAAGTTATAGGAGCAGCAGCCACACCCCAGAGGATTCCAGCAAATTGCACTATTTGGACACAAAAAGCTGCTTAGAATGAAGGGTTAGCCTTTTCCATCATAAAAACATTTTATGTGATTGGCAAATCAGAAAGTGGTCAATCAGCAGACAGTTATAGAGATGTTTTTCATCTCTAGTAAACAGCGGGATGCTAACGGGAGAGTTAAGACGAAAGGGGAAAAAAATACATTGATTTGTTGGCAGAGGCCTAGCAGCTGTCACAGTAAAACATGGTTCTCTTGCACTTAATCAATGTCAGCCTCCAACCCAAGCATTTTGTAGCCCAGATGAGAAGCAATCAAGAGGAACACCTTCATAAGCATGAAGCTTGCTAGATGGGGTTCAATGAAGTGTGTCTTTCAGCTTAGGCACTCAAAATGTGATGCATGACCCAGAGCTAATCAGAAACGCTTAACCCTTTGAAAGGCAGCAATTACTTGCCTGCTTCTTTTTCTTTTTAAAGATAGAAAGTACATTCCCCACTCCATCTATAATTTTAAAATACCTTGTATCTATTTTGATGTGCAGTTCTTTTTCTTTCTGGATAAGGTGAAGCATTGTCATTAATCATGGTTCCCATCTTTAAGTATGGGCGCTATCTTAAATGCATCTCATTTCTCAGAAAAACAATATAGGAACCATAACTAATTTCGCTACCAATTTTTCATGGTTTCTTTCAGTGTGAATATTTACTTTACCAATTGGTACCTTTATTATTTGTGTCTCTGGCCCAAGGTTAATGGCTTGTGTCCTTGCAAATGAAGACCAGTTTAAGGACCTAAGTCATATTTCACATAGAATGATATTTAATTTCATGTGAGTTTCCTTTTCTGCTGACTAGTGGGGAAGATACTTGGAGAAACAGAACGCCAGGGACAGGCTCACTCAAATGCAGAGAAATAGCCAGCAAAGCTTAGGTCTCCCAGCTTGGAGGACACGCCAGCACAGTCCCTCCACACCATGGCTTCAGCAGCACCCAGAGAAGCTGAGTCATCAGGGATTATATATATTTTTTCCAGTTTTCACAGAAATAAGATTCCTAAGTGGTGGTGGAGGGAGTTGGTTGGGACTTGGCTCTGAACTATCTGGGGAAAAGCAAAAGAACAAACGCTACTTCCTCATTTAATGTGAAATTTCAAAGACAGAAATCTGTCTTTTGTGTCAGTTTTCACTTTAGATGCTTTCAGAAATAATCTGTGAGTTGAGAGGGAGGGAGACTAAAAGTCCTTGATATCTAGTGTGGAATGTGAAAAAAGTATTCAGTAAAGGTGAAGAAATACAGACTCCCACAGAGTAATTTATACTTGAGATTGCCAAGAAAAAATAAAGGAAAAATAGACAGGATACTAAAATGAGCTTTTGTCTTTAAGATAATTGTATATTCCTAGGTTTTTTTTTCCTGACAAAGTTATTTTATTCATGGTGCAGGTATAATCTGTATAATGGGTAGATTATAATGCTGAGAACCTGGAGGTTTTATACCAGATTTCCCACTAGGAGTCAAGGCTTTCTTAAATAAGAGTTTAGTTATTCCTCCTGTTAAAAGATAAACTGAGGCATATTAAATATTTTAAGAGTTTCTTTGAGGAAAACTTGATTTGAATTGAGCAGCACCAAACTAGAAGTAGTCAAGAGGGCTCCATGGACAGGAGCCTGGGAAAATACTTTTACAGAGAAGATGTGGAAGCAAAGCAAGGTCATTGTTTGATTGGCTGTTTGATTTGGGAAGGCCTTGTTAGGTATTGTGATTACTTGTCCTCAGATTTCGCTTTCTTGACCTTGAGACATTTCAGGTTTAGCATCTGGGTGTGCTTAGGCAGGCTCCCATGGCATTAGAGCCCCCTCAGTCTAATGGCCTCTTTTCTTAATGGATCTAACACTCCCAAACTCAAATTGACATCATTTCCATATTTGTGAGAGATTGAAATCTAACAAACAGAAATCATTATCTACTCTGAGTAGTAAAACAAAAACAAACATTAAAAATGGGCTGGAGTTCCAGACACATTTTATGTGCCTTTTCATGCGGATGGTATTGTATTAAAGCAAAAAAAAAAAAAAAACTTGACCATCACTGTAGGGAGAGAATATTTTCAAGTTTTTTGTGAGCTAGGGACAGACCAAGGGAATGTGTTGTTTAGAACCACTTTTTACAAATTCAAGATACATAAAAAGACATTTTTAAAATATTTGTACTGTCATCATTCTTCCTTGTTTGGTTTTTATTATATATATAGACAGTGTTTTAAATAATTTCACAATTTTGATTATAAATCTTATCTCTAACCCATGTTTACTTCATAAATTCTTAAGTTACTTGGAATAGTAAATTCTTTATAAGAAATATGTTTGGGAGCATAGGAATGAAGATTGCGGAGAGACAATATACTGATAAATTCTTTTTTTTAACTGAAGTATAATTGATTTACAATATGTTTCTGGTGTACAGCATAGTGATTCAGTTATACATATATATGTTCTTTTTTTATACTATTTTTCATTATAGATTATTACAAGCTATTGAATATAGTTCCCTGTGTTATATAGTAGGACCCTGTTGCTTATCTATTCTTTATATAGTAGTTTGTGTCTGCTAATCCCAAACTCCTAATTTATCTCTCCTCTCCCTTTCCCCTTTGGTAACCGTAAGTTTGTTTTCTATGTCTGTGAGTCTGTTTCTATTTTGTAAATAAGTTCATTTACATCTTTTTTTTTTTTAAGATTCCACATATAAGTAAGTGCTATCATAGGGTATTTGTCTTTGACTTACTTCACTTAGTATGATAATCCCCAGGTCCATACATGTTGCTATAAATGACAGTATTTCATTCTTTATTATGGCTGAGTAGTACTCTGCTGTTAATATATACCACATCTTCATCCAGTCATCTGTCGACGGACATTTAGATTGCTTATGTGACTTGCTGTTGTAAATAGTACTGCTTGTGAATAGTGGGGTGCTTGTATCTTTTTGGAATAAAGTTCCCTCTGGATATATGCCGAGGAGTGGGATTGCTGGCTATTATGGTAACTCTATTTTTAGTTTTTTAAGGAATCTTCATACTGTTTTTCTTAGTGGCTGCACCAAATTACACTCCCACCAACAGTGTAGGAGGGTTCCTTTTTCTTTACACCTTCTTCAGCATTTATCATTTCTGGGCTTTTTCATGGTGGCCATCTGACTGGTGTGAGGTGATACCTCATTGTAGTTTTGATTTGCATTTCTCTGGTAATTAGTAATATTTGGCTTCTTTTCATGTGCGTTTTGGCAATTTGTATGTCTTCATTGGAGAAATGTTTGTTTAGGTCTTCTCATTTTTTGATTGGGTTGTTTTTTGTTTGTTTTTTTGTTATTAGTTGTATGAGCTGTTTGTACATTCTGGAAGTTAAGCTCCTGTCAATCGCATTGTTTGCAAATATTTTCTCCCATTCCATAGATTGTCTTTTCATTTTGTTTATGATTTCCTTTACTGTGCAAAAGCTTATAAGTTTAATTAGGTCCTATTAGTTTATTTTTGCTTTTCTTTCTGTTGCCTTGTTCTCCCTAGGAGAACATTGCTATGAATTATGTCAAAGAATGTTTTGCCTATGTTTTATTCTAGGAGATTTATGGTGTCCTGTCTTATATTTAAGTATTTAAGCCATTTTGAGTTTATTTTTGTGTATGGTGTGAGGGAATGTTCTAACTTGATCGATTTATATGCAGCTCTCCAGCTTTCCCAACGTTACTTGCCAAAGAGATTGTTTTTTCTCTGTTATGTATTCTTGCCTCCTTTGTGAAAGATTAATTGATTGTAGGTATGTTGGTTTATTTCTAGGCTCTCTGTTCTGTTCCATTGATCCATATGTCTGTTTTTGTGCCAGTACCATAGTGTTTCAGTTACTGTAGCTTTGTAGTATTATCTGAAGTCTGGGAAGATTATTCCTCCACCTTCATTATTTTCCTTCTGTATTGATAAATTCTAAATTCTCTTTTCCCTCCAAGATTTTGACCAACTTCTCTTACCCAGAATATCCAAATCCAAAGGATTTACCATCTACCAAGTTAGATGGAATTAGAGGGGACAAGTGCAGAATAAGGCAGCTGTGCTGTGAGGCCTTCCTTACCCCCTGGGTATTCTGTTAGACTACACTTACATCTGCACCTTATTGAGGTGTCAGGGTTTTTGTTTTGCATGTCTGATGCTTCTTTAATGCTGGAGCTTTTGTCTCCAAAAGCCCTTGTGGAAAATCTTTATTTGCCTTCATCAGCACTACTTTAATATTTATCAGATCAGAGATGTTAGATTCTTTTTAGTATCAATTAGTCAGGGCCTAGTATCAACATACATTGATTGATAGCTACTGGGAGTTCAGCGTGGATAAAGACGGGTCATGTACGTTGTCTGAACACAATTAGATAAGCATCTTTAAGTGCTTTTTCCTAATAAGGAGGTATGTTAGATACCTTAAGTACTGGCAAAAGCCCACTGTAAAAATGAACGAGGCAGTTATTACTATGCAGCTGCCAGTGAGGTGGTGGGAATCTCTAGTGAAATGGGACTCTCTGGCCTATGTACTTGAATACATGTGTGTGTAATATTTGATCATGAAAAATTTCAAACAGAGGCAAAAGTAGAAAGAATACTAGAGTGAACAACCATACACCCATCCTCTAGATATAATAATGGTTACTGTTTGGCCATATTTGCTTTATATTTCACAGACATACATACACACTGAAATTATTAAGGTAAATTACAAAACATACGTGTTTTGAAATTACTAGAGCATTGTAACTACTATGTATTCATTTAGCTTATTTTGTTACATGAAAAACACCTGAAATGTCTCAGACAATATATGAAGTGTTAAAAATCTTAAATGTCATTTTTGTTGTGGTAATATCCTTTATTTTTCATTTAAGGATATAGTTTCATAATTGTATTAGTTGTTAATAGAAAACATGGTTGAAGCTCACAGCAAAAAAAAAAGTGACAATATATGTATGTTCATGTATAATTGAAAGATTGTGTTCTACACTGGAATTTGACGCAACATTGTAAAATGAATATAACTCAATAAAAATGTTCAAGAAAAAGAAAGAAAATATGGTTGAAAATGCAAACACTCATTCTGTACAAATTGGAATATTTCTGACAAACCCTTGGGTAGACGTATTCCTGTTAAATTTATCTTCTCAAACCTGTGGAATAAAGGAACGTGAAGATGGTATTCAGTGAAGGCAAACCAAGGCTTGGACTTGGTAGCCTCTTTAGTTACAAGGGAGTTTTCAAAAACTTTAGAAGGATGACTTAGAGATACCTGGAAAGGATACAGCACCTCCTTGTCTTCTGAGGTACATACATAGACTGCAGAATTAGGGTTTAGGCATAAAATTGTCCTGGACCTTTAAGAATAAAAGCAATATGCAAGCAAGTTCACACTGGGTTATAGTGCAGAAAAATTACAGTTAGCCCTCAGTAGCTGTGGGTTCCACGTTTACAGATTCAACCAACTGGATCAAAAATATTTGGAAAAGAAAAATTCCAGAAAGTTCCAAAAAGCAAATTGAGCTTGCCACGTGCTGGCAAGTATTTACATAGCACTTATATTGTATTTACAACTATTTACATGGCATTTACATTGTATTAGGTATTATAAATAATCTAGAAATGATTTAAAGTATGCAGGAGGATATGGAGAGATGGCTATATTAATTGAAACTATTAATTCTCATGAAGATTAGTGACTATATTTGCATCTGACTTGGTGACTATGCTTATCTTAATCTTTCCTGAGGTCTAGATCACACTGTATCTTCCTTTTACTTGATTTGACATCCCTTTTTTATTCTTGTATGTGGCCAAGACCACAGACTGTAGCCTTACTTTACTTCAGTATTTACAGCCTTCTCTGCTTATCTGCACTCAAGCCTGCTCTTTCCTAGAGTGATGCCCAGTATTAAATATAACATTTTCTTACGTATATCTGCTAATTTTTTTATTTTAAGAATACTTTTCCATATAGTCTACTTACTTGTTGGCTGAGCTCTATGGCTTGCCCATTGACCAGTCTTAGCCCGTTTGCTAGAGATATCACAGATTAGGAGAAAGAGGATGGATGTGGATGTTGGCATAATGCTGAGCTCAGGTTTCTCCAAGGACAATGTTGTTACTGTAGTTAAGTTAAGCGAGGTAAAACACCTAGCATAGAGCTTACCTAGCAGTGCTTTGTTGGTGTTTTCCCGTCTTCTGCCTGCCAGAGGAGAAGGAAGAAGGAAAGGAGAGAAGAGAGAGAGAATCTAATATATGTCTGAAAGGATTTTTCAGATTTAATTCAGAAGAGATCATGTCCTTTCACAGCTGTTCATATTCTCATTGAATTTAGCTCATGCCTGTAGCTCTGCTTACCTGTGGAGGGAAATGTCGGGGACAACTGCCTTCAGCAGTTTGCTGAGAACAAGATTTAGATGTGTGACTGCTGTGCCGCCGAGGTCCTACAAACTTTCAGTAGGGCTAACACATCAGGGTGCCTAAAGGCTGTTTGCCGACATCTCTAAATGAGACCCTGGAACTAGGAAAAGGAAAGTCCACATGTCTGTTACAGTCGATTAACAATTTCTGTATACCTGCAATTGACACATTGATAGCCTCTGAGAAGGTTGCAGAAATGACTCACGAAGAGACCGTATTTCCTTCCATTCAATACATATAACCCACACCCCTGAAAGCAGCCACTTTCTGGAAGGATGGTGGTCTAAGTTCTGATTTACAACGTCTGGTCTGCTCACTTATAGATGGTGTATTCCCTGGGATTGACTACCCAAGCAACATATTAAAAAGTCTTCTTACATAATACTTGCGTTTATTTGTTCCTAGTTCTTTTCATATTTTACTTAAGGGAAGGTGAGGCAGATAGCTCCCAAATATTCTCAGTTGTCTATTTGCACATGAAAGCATGTGGAGAGAGGCATGCAGGCCCATGGAGCCAGCAAGAGAGCTCCGTTGGTCCCCATGCTAATGGGAGACATTGTAAGTAGTCAGGCTTACCTCATCTTTTCATGAATGAGTTATTAAAAGGAAGCCTCACAGATTTTTAGTTATTTGGTCACCTCTCTATGCAAAGCATTCGGAAGGTAATTCTGGATGTTATTTGATCAGCGAAAAGTGAGGAATCATCGCACTTCAGTAATACGTATGTACGGGAATGATAAATGAGCAAGCGGTTGGTGTCTGCATAATGAAAGAGGTGCGGGCGATGCAGATGTTGTTTAGTTCTGGATGTGAAAATTAACTGGGAAGGCGCGTTTGTCAGAAAGTTCTCGCTCAGAGTTTTATTAATTTCCCTTTCCTTCACTCCTCATATGTCTTTTCTTAATGCTTAATTAGCGGCCCAAACTGTGTTTAGGTAGCTAAGATCATAACTGATAAGAAATTTTTCTCTTATTTTCTGCTCTATTTTAATTTTTGTACCAGTGTTTGACTTCTTTCTGTGACATTTTGTGCTTAATTCTTACTTGAAATTTCTTTCATTTGAATGTGAAAATTCTTTACATTTAACATTGAGTATGACTTGGTTTGTGGTTTAGTTTATTTGTAACAAAATTAGAACTCTGAATGGTTTCAGAATAAATGTGGATTTCCTTATGCACTTTTGCCAAGTGAAAGTTCATTTAAGAGCTGCATATTTTATCAGTAGCTAATGAGATGAGATCGACGCTAGATGTCTTTGACCTGAAAAGAATAAAAAGGGGTCCAATCAGTGCATATTCTGTGTAAAATATAATTAAACTGTGTTTCTGGGATTATTTGGAGAAAAATTCCCTTGAAAATCAAGCACATTGTGTTTGTAAAAAATTAAGAATTCTTTGTGATGTGTTTTCTTTTTCTTGTTTGATATAGCTCATGGTAGACAAGAAAAGAAAAATGTACTGTATCTTTTCTAAGGTAAGATTCCAAATGTTGTGTGGGCAGAATAATAATCTTGAATCCATTTGGGTTGCCCTTTCCCTCTCTCCTACCCCAGAGGTAGTCCTTAAGGACTATATAAAGCAATTGGTCTGGAGTCCATTAAGAATTTATTATATGCCAACTAGGCACACTCTCTGTTGCTATAGGGTGAGGAAAGCTTGCTGCAAATTAGAGTATATGGCGTTTTATTAGCTCCCTGTGGTTGCTGTAACAAATTGCCACAAACTTCGTGGCTTAAAACACAGAAATTTATACTCTCACAGTTCTGGAGGCCAGAATATGTAATGAAGGTGTGCCAGCAGGGCCGTGCTCCTTCTGAAGTCTCTAGCAGAGAATCTTTCTTTGCCTCCTCCAGCTTCTGGTGGCTCCAGGTGTTCTTTGGCTTATGAGTACATCACTTCAATCTCTGCCTCTGTCATCACATGGCCTTCTCCTCTTCCCCCTGTGTGTCTCTCCTCTGTCTCTCTCATAAGGACACTTACTGCATTTGGGTCCCAACTTGGATAAAACCAGATGATCTCATCTTGAGGTCCTTAGCTTAGTCACATCTTTAAGATCCTTTATCCAAATGAAGTAACATTCACAGGCTCCAGGACTCAGAGCATGGACATGTGTTTTGGGGGGGGTCACCATTCAACTCTCTATAATGGCTTGGGTGGAGGCTCTGAAAAACGTTCTGAATTGAGGCTTGGCCTAGTAGAGCTGCAGTTTTCCACTTGGTGGCACCTTCCTGAAACTGTAATTTGAACATTTCATTTCAACACTGCTCTTTCCCAACTTGTCTGCATTCTCTTACCATGCCAGTAAAGGTCATTTTTCTTTTTTTTACATTTAATTTTTATTGAATACAACATAAAGTACACAAATGTTAAATATACTGCTACATAGCATGTATATGATGAACAATTGTTAAATGAATGAATACATGAGTAAACCTTATATGGGTTTTATTGTTGGAAGCAATATGTGGTCTCTTGAAAGTTTTCCAAATATGGTTTGGAATTATAATAGTGAAAATGCTTTTAGGGGCATGTGTCTCCCGTCTACTCAGTCACTTTTCCTAATGTGATATGCTTCACCAAGTAAGGGTCACTTCTCGAGAAAATTTGAAATCAGTGACTCTTTTGAATCAGTAGAATAGCATGCTAATTCCACCCATAAAGATTGTAGCATAAGAAAGATCTAACACTCAGTGCATCCCAGACTATCGACAGTGAGGGGTACGAGAAGGCCTTGAGAAAACATGGACATCAGTTGGGAAGGCAAAGGGCGACTTGGTGAGGATTCTTCTTTTAGAAACATCATGATTTGATTCCAGATGTCAGGATGATCAGGTGGAGCATACTGTTTAGCTTCCTTTTTACCAAAATGGAAGTTAGAATTGTCCCCACCCCCTCCACCTTCATTGTAAAGATATTATTAGAATATCTTTCTTTAAGGATATTCTAATATATCCTTATATGAGACAATAGGACATAAGGACAAAAAACATTCCAGTACTGCAACTCAGAAATGAATTTGTGCATACCCAAGTAGACAGTTTCATAAAGGCAATTGAAGGTCTCTGACCAGAGGACAAGTTGGATTCATGATGGAGAAAACTGAGTCTTCCTTCAGCTATAGTAGCGGTGCTCACCATGAGTGGTAGTGGGTCAAGATGAATTCCGAGGTCAAAAGCCAGAGACAGTAGACAGAGATGAGGAACTGTGTTGTGAGATGAAGTAGAACGAGTGGTTTAGGATGTGTTCTGTTGGATGATGCCAACAGGTGGCCGTGATTGCAGACCTGATGGGCCAGGGGAACTGGAGAGTCCCAGACAAGGGATGACTGATAGGGGGGTTGGAGGAAGAGTCCCTAATGTCAAGAAATGGTTGAAGCAGTAATTTCATCATGCTATGATTAATGAGGCAATAAATTACACAACAATGATATTCATTTTATTGTATCTTTTTATTGCTTTGTGATTTATAGCCTGTTCACTTGTTTAAAAAGCTTCCACACTAGAATAGTGTAGGTGCAAAACTGCACATTCGCCCAGACTTGCCTCGGTATCTAAGGCAGTGTTTCTCAATTGGAGAGGATGGAGTTGAACTTTGAGCTGATTCTAACACATGCCCAGGGTCGATAGCTACTACTCCAAGGTGGCCAATTTTAGAAGACTTGGTGGCAATTTTGAGTGGTAGCACTTCTCAGTGTCAGGGATATGAAGTGATCTGAGAAGCAGGATCTAATCTTGTGAGAAGGCATTGCAGAAGCAGTCAAGGTCATCATGGTGAGGCTTCAGTTTGAAGGAGCCATGTTGGAGCTCTGGACTTAGAACCCCAGGCATGGGGCTAGTCAGACAGACCAGCACACACAGTGGGGGTGGGTACAGTGGCAACCCCGTGAGCCACCACGAGAGCTTCAGAGCACTGAATTCACTCCTGATGTAGGAGATTGCTTCTTGGCTTACGAGAGTGCTCGTGTGTCAGAAGCACTCACACTCTGCCAGGTTGGATTTCCATGAGTGTAGGAGCTACCAGAGTGAGACCTGTTGAGGGCAGAACTTTGCTACTGGCACCTGGCTGGGACAGGAGCTGGCAGGGAAAGACATCTAGCAGGACTTGTTCAGCTCCTTTTTTGTCTGGAGGATTAGTGGAGAATGCAGAGTGATAGCTGAGGAGAGCCAGTCGGTGCCTGAGCTAGTTACCCTTTGCAGGGCAGGATGGCTGCTGGCCGCATAACAAGAACAGATGCATTTTCAGAGAATTAAAGCTAAAAGCTCCCTTTTTAATCCCTCAGCCTAGAATCCTTGGCATTGTCTTCAGCACCAACTACTTCAAACCCCAGATCTAGTCAAGTATTTGCTAAACCAAACTCACTTATTTTAGAAGATATGGGATTAAAACATTTCCATTTGGGTTGTATGTGTTTGTATGCCTCTGTTGGTGTTGGTAATGAAGGGGTGAAGGATTTTGGGGAAAATAGCAAACTGCTTAGTGAATACAGACAGCAAAACCACTGCATCATCATTAGTTAAAATACAAGTAGGAGTGTGGTGAAATTAAGCTATTACGAGATGATTTCCTGTTGTTTAAAACTAAAGGTAATTTAGATTAAGGGTACCTTCATGCAATACTAAGATAAATTAGCTAATTCAGAGTCAAGGGTTTTTTTTTTTTTTTTTCCCCCTGAGATGGGAAACGTACAACGGGGAATTTGGAAATAGAGGAAAGCAAATCTCTTTAAAAAACAGATTTTAAAGAACGAGAGCGATTTCAAGTTCTGATGAAGGAAGGAATGATACGGTGTGGCTGTGGCACTCACATGTCTCCTTGCAGTGACAAAAGTGGACAATGACAGGCCTTTAGCAGTGATTACTGCTGCTCTGTGAGGTAGGATCCCTGAGATTCAGAGCAAGCCGAGTCCCTGGCATCACTTTCGGCTTGCTGACTTTAAAGCTCACAGGTCGTTTTGGCCTGATTGGTCATCTTTAGCTCAGGGTAATAGCAGTAATTTTCACTTTATTCATTTCTGCCTCTTGGCTGGGGATCCTTGAGCACATCCGTTAGTGAAGGCATTGGCCAGTTGCCATCAGCTTCTGATGAAAAGAAGACTTTTCATTGTGACTAGCATTTTAAGCTCTCACATCTGCCTGTGACTCAGTCATTTTCTGGGTTATTTTACATGTGACTTATATTGGAATAAATGGTTCTTTCTTTTTGTCTTTTTTTTTTTTAACCTTTTCTCTGTGAGGAATTTTTCCTACCATGTAATACTATAATTAGGGGAAAATAAATTACGAGCTGTTGGGAAAATATCAGCTGCCCCCTGTTTTACGTGGTAATATTCTAAAGCTGAATATGGTACTTCCCCTGGAAAATTTGAAAAGTTAAAAAGCACAGTGGCCATGATGAATACTGTCTCCAGAAAACATTTTCAGTCTTACATGTGGGTGAGCCTGGCCTCACAGGAATGCCCTCCCAATTGATTCACAGATTTCTCCAAGCAAATTCCCCAGATCTTAGCAATAAATATTTGTACATAAATTTTTATGGAAAATGAATCTTTCCAAATGATGATTAGTGATAAAACAGTGCAAAAATGTCTTCTCTATAAACCCTTTATTGGGTATCCTCTCTCAGGTCCACCACCTTCTGGGTCACCAGCCTTGGCGACTCTGGTGTAAAAATGAGTTCTTTCAGCCCTCATGTGGGCATTCAGATGGTGTGATACTGTCTCTGAAATGGCCTTTATATCTGGATCATCTGTTCTGTTCTTGCCACTGTTCAAGTTACAGTTCTGATCATCTGTTGCAGATACAGTTGCAGTACTCCCAGGCTCTCTTCTTTGCCATCTTTGCTTTACACTGTCACCATGAAGAACTTTCTGAAACTTCAGTTGGATCATTTCACTTTGGTCTTCAAAATAGCGCCCAAGTGAGGAATAAAAGTTAATTTGCACAACATAGAATGTGAGACCCCCCTCAGGATTCTGAGAGTAACTTGAACTTTTTAAAGATAACTTAGGCCAAATATGCATACTTCAAGTCAATATGAAGAGCAAAAATGGATTAAAAAATCCATACCTATTTGGTTTAACTTCTAATAAATTTATCCAACATATTAAATCTATTTTGATTATTCAAGTAATTATAAGAAAATATCACTTGGTCACTAGAAGAAGTCTACATTGTACAGAAAATTCAGAATCAGTATATTGTAAATACATAGTTATATTTGCAATTATAGAACTTAAAAAGATTCCAAAGCTTCTTAAAATGGTCAGTTTCTTTATTCTATGTAATATGAAAATTCACTTAAAAAATTGAGTTAATGAACACCCCTAACCACAGTACATTTACCTAAATTAGGAAGTTAACATTATTACAATATTATTTTATATACGTTATTCAGATTTTAGTCAGTTATTCCATAAATACCCTTTGTTAGTCCAGGATCTAAACTAGGATTTCATGCTGCATTTAGTTGGCATATTTCTTTAGTATCCTTTACTCTGTCAGTCAATTATTTTGAGATCACAGCAAATAAGACTGTCACATGTCACAGCCCTTACACTTCCACCCTTTGTCAAATAACTTCTAAAACCCTGAAGCCTTAAGAGACTAAACTTATGTTCTAGAAGCCCATAGGAAATAATATCTTACCTAAATCTTGGACATCCCAAAGCAGCATCAAATTTCCTAGAGATTTTGCTCTCCTTTATGCAACTCATGGAAAATGGAGTTTGGATGTCCTGAGGATTCCCAGATAGCTAATTGGAATACTGGTAGTAAATGAACAGATTTGCTGGAGCATGGTGCTATTATTACCTGCCATCCTTTGCATTACAACCTAGCTGGTGATTCCGCCAGACAGAGTCAGGATATAGCATTTGCTCCTCTACTGAACGGTCAGGCATCGTCTCTGAGGAAAATCATCTCTGTACAGTGTGGCAGCTTGAATAGCTAAGAAAGGATTGTGGGCACAAAGAAGTGGGATGTAGAGGTAACTAAATCAAATAATCAGGATAAAACATTGGAATCGGAGTTGTTCCCAAACTACTATTGTGTATTATTTAATAAATAATAACATACTATATCCTGTTATATGACATGGCACATAATCTTTAATGAAATAAAAAATACGTTACATATATAATGGTAATTAATAAAATTAAATAAAAACACCCGCAGCTCTTAATGGCGACACCACTCCAGCTGTCACTGTCTTTTCTCTTCCCTTTCACGGTCGAGGTCCTCACAGTGCTATCCATTCCCTTTCATCTCCTTATCCTGAACCTTCCTCATGTTTCTATTGTACATTTAGAATTATGCACACTTTCATGTATTTCCCATTAGCCAGAAGAACTAGAAAGCGAAATGGATAACATGATTCAGATCCAAGTAAAAACTGGAATCCCAACAAGAACACGTGCTTCTCAGTCGATCTTGTCACCTACCGCACATGCTATTATGACTTTATATATTTAACCTGTCCTCTCAACAGGGTACTTCAAATTTGCTTAGAGTTTAAACATTCGTTCTTCCTCAGAAACCAAATGCTTATATTTGCAGATTTCCAAAATCTATTCTTTCCTCATAATCCTCACAGAAATTCCTCCAAAATCATGTCAGCTTTCTCAGTTACTTAGCATTATTGTCTGAATAGTGATAAATGTGGCATGGGATGGAGATAAAAGAGAAAGCTCCCACATCTGACTGAATGAGTTAAGAACAGCTTCAAGGAGGCTGCATTTTTGCTGACACAAGACAGTATACTTAAAGGCTGACAGAAGGCCTTAGGTGGAAAGTGTATAGAGAGTTAAGTGAGTATGATGTGTTCTGGGAACTACGAGCAGATTTTTATAATTGGATTTAATTTGAATTATTCTATTAGCCTTCATTACGTGTTTTGAAAACTTGCAAAAGTGTATAAAGAAGTGTATGGTTAGAGGTGAGTCTGAAAAAGTAGCAGAAACTAGATTTAAAAAGGCTTCATATAATTTGAAAAAGGATTTAGACTTGTCAATTCTCATTTCAATTCCTTTTCTCTGCCATGCCCCTCATGTTTAAAAACCAGCCATGTCCGTCATGTCTCATTCAAGTGACTCAAATTCTCCCTCCATCAGCAAGCCTTACCTTGTTCAATAAATATGCAATCTATTGTTCTGCTGTGTCTGACCTGTTTCGCGTAGGATAATGTCCTCTGGGTTCATCCTATTGTTGGCAAATGTCTGTGTTTTCTTCTGAATAGTATTCCGTTATTTAGCTATATGTATGCCACATTTTCTTTATCCATTTGCTTCTCAATGGACATTTAGGTTGCTTTCATATTTGGCTAATGTGAATAATGCTGCAGTGAACCTGAGAGTGCAGATACCTGTTAGGGATTCAGATTTGAGTTCCTTTGCCCATATTCCCAGAAGTGGGATTGCCAGATTATACAATAGTTCTGCTTTTAATTTTTTGAGGAATCTCCATATTGTTTTCCGTAATAGGTATAACCAGTTTACATTCCCACCAACAGTGTTCAAGGGTTCCATTTCCCCCACATCCTTACAAACGGTAGTATCTTGTTTTGTTTCTTCATTTTGTTTGTTTGTTTGCTTATAATAGCCATCCTTATGAGTATGAAGTGATAGCACATTGGTTTCCTTTTTTTCCACATTGTGATGTGATTTGCATTTCCTTATTGATTAAGGATGTTGAGCACCTTTTCATATACCCATTGGCCAGTTGTTTGTCTTTTTTGGAGAAATGTCTATTCAGTTCCTTTTCTCATTTTTTGAAATCAGATTGGTGCTTTGCTATTGAGTTTTAGGAGTTTTATATGTATTTTGGTTATTAACACACTATCAGGTATATGGTTTGCAAATATGCTTCTTTCCATTCCAGACGCGGTTGTCCTTTCACTTTGATGATCATTTGCTTTGCTGTGCAAAGGCCTTTTAGTTCGATGGAATCAAATTTATCTATTTTTGCTTTTTTGCCTGTGCTTTCGGTGTCATAGTAGGGAACGCATGACAAGTTTTTTTTGTTTTTTTTTGGTCAAGGAATTTTAGCCTATGTTTTCTTCTATGAGTTCTATGGTTTCTGGTCTTACATTTAAGTTTTTAATCTATTTTGAGTTCAATTTTTGTATATAGTTTAAGTTAAGAGTCTACATTCATTCTTTTGTATGTGGATATCTGGTTTTCCCCAAACTATTAAAGAGACTATTGTTTCCCCATTTGTGTATTTTTGGTGCTCCTGTCAAAGGTTAGTTGGCCTTACATGTGTAGATTTATTTTGAGCTCTCTATTCTGTTCTACTGCTCTACGTATTGGTTTTTATGCCAATTCCATACTGTTTTGATTAATACAGCTTTATGATATAGCTTAACATTAGGAAGTGTGATGCCTTAGGCTTTGTTCTCTTTCAAGAGCATATTTGGGATATTTGTGGTTCCACTTAGATTTTAGAATTGTTTTTCCATATCTGAAAAAGGCCACTAGAAGTTTAAAAGAGGTATCATTGACTCTATAGATCACTTTAGATAGTACACATATTTTAACAGTATTGTACCAATCTATAAATATGAATGTCTTTCCGTTTATTTATGTCTGTTTAATTTTTGTCATCAGTGATTTACAGTTTTCAGTGTAAAAGTATTTTGCCTTCTTGGTTAAGTTTTTTCTAAATATTTTATTCTTTTTGTTGCTGTAATAAATTAGGTTGTTTCTGTAATTTCATTTTTGCATAGTTTGGTGTATAGAAACTCAACTGATTTATGAATATGGATTTTGTATCATGGAATTTTACTGAATTTGTTTATTAGTCCCAATAGGTTTGTGTGTGTGTGTGTGTGTGTGTGTTGGCATGTGTACGTGTGTGTGTGTGTGTGTAGTCAGAATCATCTACATATAAGGTCTTGTCATTTGCAAACAGATAATTTTACTTATTTTCTAACTTAGAAGCCTTTTATTTTTTTCTTGCCTAATTGTTCTGGCTGTGACTTCCAGTACTATGTTGGATAGTAAAAATGGACATCCTTGCCTTATTCCAGCTCTTGGAGGCAAACCTTTCAGTTTTTCAACATTGAGCATGATGTTAGCTGTGAACTTGTCATATACAACTTTTATTTTGTTGAGGTACTTTTCTTCTATACCTAATTTGTTGAGAGTTATCATCAAAGGGTTTTACATTTTGTTAAACACTTTTTCTGCATCTATTGTGATGATTGTATAATTTTTAGCCTTCATTTTTTTTAATATGGCACATCAGATTGATTGATTTGCATATTTTGAACTATCCTTGAAACCCAGGGACAGATTTTACTTGATTATGGTAGACTGTCTTTTTAATATGCCATTGAATTTTGTTTGCTAGTATTTTGCTTATATAAATATATTATTAAAAGGTATTATTTAATGGTATAGTATAAATCATGAATAATCATACATAAACTTAATGTAAATTATATCTGAATTCATCCCCAAAGTGTAGAAGATCAGAAAGGGGGTGGAGTAGGAAAATAAATGTACAAAACATCATTGACCACATATTTACTCAAAATACAGAGTAATGACATATAAAATATACAGAGGAAAAATCAGGAAGATATTTCCAAGAAAAGAAGATATCCTTATTCATGTCCCAGAAACAGAGGAGAAATCATGAGCGAGGCTAAGGACACTGGCCAGCAGCGTTCCAGGGTTGTGAGCAGACATCACTCTCCACATGTGGGAAAGGTGACTTGGAGGACTATCCTGAAGAAAAGAAGTTAGAACCAACCTCATTCTGTGAGCCAGAGCAAGAGAAGGCTAAAACTGTTAAGACTAATGGCCACTTACAGCTATGGCCCAGAAAAATAAGAAGACCCAATCTTACCCTTGCAACCAGGAGGCTATATCCCTAGGAGTAGGAAAGGTATAAAAATGGACCAGTCTTGACTGGATCAGAAGATCTGTCTGCCATTATCTTCCTGCCAAAAGAAAATTAAATCCTCTGTGGAGCAGTATGATGTTTTCCAGTTCCTCTGCATGTATTTTTATAAGCAGTATCCAACATTAAATAAGAAATTATCAGGCATGCCTGGAGCCAGGCCAAAATATTAGGAAATTATGAAAAAAAAGACAATAGAAACAGATCAAATATGTCTTATATGTTGGAGTTATCAGTCACTGACTTCAAGTGAAATATGATTACAATGCTTAGTGTATAAAATTGTTCAATTAGAAATTTGTAAAAATACAATAAGTAAAACTGCAGAGAATGCATAAAAGAGAATTAGTGATCTGAAAGATAAACCAATATAAAATAATTATTGAAACAAAGAAAAATAATGGAAAATATATAAGAACATAAAAGGAACATAAGTAACACATAAGCATGTAATGAAGTCACTAACGTATATGTATACTATTGAAGTAACATGCAGAGAGAGAGTGAGAGATAAGAAGGAGAAGGGGAGAGGTGGAGGAGAAGCAGGAGGGAGGAAGAGTGAGAGAAAAGTGGGATAGAGATAGAGCTATTATTTGAAGAAACAATATCTGAGAGTTTTCTTATCTCGGAGAAGTGGTCAAGCAAAACATCCAGAATCTCTATAAACCTCAAGGACAAAAAAATAAAAGAAAAAAAATAAATGCATCATAGATAAGCTGCTAAACTCAAAATCAAGGAGAAATTTTTAGTAGTACCCAGAGGAGGAGAAAACACATCATTTTCAAACGAACAATCATAAAACTCATGGAAAAGTTTTAATCTCTTTTATATACAGTAGTTACTATTTGCACATCTCACACTTCTGTTCTTTAAGCCACCCAGTTTGCAGTGCTTTTTCTGGCAGCCCTAACAAAGTTGTAGAGACACTGAAAACTGTCCTGCACTGTTTGAAGTGAGCTAGACCTTGGTGCTGCAGAAACAGCTCCACTTACATGAACTAATAAGTATGTGGGAAGAGGAGGCTGACAAGATCCAAAGTCTAGGTGTAGAGCCTCAGCTGAGAGAGGCAGTCCAGACACGTTCTTTCAGGCTCCTCCAGCTTCTCCATTTCTCATTCACTCTCACCTTCTCAGCCTCAGGACTCATCTTGCTTCTGCTTGCTTTCTTTGCTTGCTCACTTTCTCTCTCTCTCTCCCTTCCTTCTCTCTCTCCCTTCCTTCTCCTTCTCCTTTTTTTTTTTTTTCCCCTCATTAAGCCATGGAACACACCCGCCTCCCCGGACAGTTCAGGTGAGGTTTTCCATGGCCTTTTCTGGCTTTGGCCCCTCTATGACCTCATCTGTCATATCCCCCCCCCCCCATTTGCTACCTCGTGGAGTACGTCCACGGTTGTCTTTCCATTCTGTACACCTTCAATTCTCTGTCCCTTACACTCCACACAGATCTGGGCTTAAATGTTTCCACCTCGGAGCGTCCTCCTCTGATCATACTACAGAGAGTTGTGAATTGCTTGCCGCCTCCTCCACTTGCACTGGGCTATGACATCAGGAAAGAAGGAAGGGGCAGGCAGGAGATGATGTTGAGAGCGAAGGAAGAAAGAAGGGTGGGAAGAAAGAGGTTTCTCTGTAGCACAGGGAACTATATTCAATATTCTGTAATAGACCCACTGTTCCTTTCTCAAATCTCAGGGGACACTAGTTTACACACACGTGTCTCCTCCCTTAGCACGCAGCCCCGCCCCCGAGGCCACGGGAGCGAATCCGCGCGCGCGCACTATGCGGCTCCGGCCCCGCCCCAGCGCCCTCCTCAGCGGCGCCCCTCCCTCCGCCGGCCCAACGGGCAGTTCGTCAGGCGGGCAGGCGGCAGTTGGTCGAGCTGACGGCGGCTCGCCAGGTCTCTCGAGCGCTGCTGGTCCTGCTCCTTTCCACAGCGGCAGCGGCTGCCGCGGCGGCGGCGCGGTCTCTCCGGGAAGCGCGGCGCTGGCCGAGGGCCGGCCGCGGAGCTCAGTGCCCGGCGCGGTGGCGGCGGGCGCGCGCCCGAGGTGGTCCGCGGGCAGATGTGCGACGGGGGGCCGCGCTCCAGCAACCTGCTACCTCGGCGAGGGCTCCCACGGCGTCGTGTGGTGAGTGTCCGCGCCCCGGATGCAGGCCGCGCCCGCCCGCCCGGGCCCCCGCCCGGCCTCGGCGGGCGCAGCTGCGGCGTCGGCCCCGGCCTCGCGACCCCAACCCCGAGCCCGGCCCCGACCCCAGAGGGGCTGCCCCGCCGTCCGCGCGCCGGGAGTGTCGGGAGGGGCCGGGCCGCTCGGACTGGGGCGTTGCTCGCGGCGCTTCGCGGGAGGGCCCTGTCCTGGGCGGCCCTCGCTGGGCGCGGGGAGTGGGGGAGGGGCCCGTGCGGGGAGGGTGGAGGCCGGGAACCCGGCACTCAGGGACCCCTAGGACGGGGACGGGCTCTCCTCACCTCCTTGTGCTAGCCGCGCGGCCTTCGCTTGACGTCGAATTGGGAAGCCGCGAATTCCTTAAGATGCTCGTGGAGGCGGCTCTGGTCTGGAAAGGGTTCCACAGCGGCATGTGTGCTCATCCCCTAAATCATCTTGTTTGCCCCCCTCGCCTGCGTTTACCACAAACGGCTTTGGTTCAGCACCTTCCCTGCTGCCAGGGGTGCTCTCCTGCACAGGCTTTCTAAAGCGCATGAAGCGGCACCAGTGTTGGTGTGGCATGTTTCAATCTTGAAGTTTTTAAATGGATTTTGGGATGGTACTGTTGGCGTTTCAGGAAAGGTAAGTTAGCATCGCTGTCTTGATTTCTTAAGGAGTCGTTTGGAGTTGGGCCTAATTTGACTTTCCCCCCTTTTACCCCGCGTGAGCTCCAGTACTAGCATGAAGGCAGCCATACGTTTTAGCACAATGACTGTGGACTTTTCCCTGTTACTGCTTTAGTGCTCGGTGTGTATGCAGCCCTGATGGAGTTCTTGCAGAACCACGTGCCCACTCCCTTGTCTGGCTCCAGGTCCCTTAGAAGCGCTCGTGGAATGGGGGTGACGGTGTTGCTGTTTTATTAGAACGAACTACACGTCGTATTTAGTGCTGGCAGACTTGTGGAAGTGTAGGCTCCCTTACACCTGAACTTCTCCATGTGAGTGTGTCCTTTGTGTTAAGTGAAGGAAGCAAACTATTTCTGAACACTTGGTGTCAGGTACTGTGCTAGGTACTGTTACCTCATGTTACCTGAACAGCCACCTTGCAGGGAGGGAAGGGCAGTGCTCTCTCTGCTTCAGAAGAGAAAGTGTTTCCAGGTGAAGCCAGTTCCTAAGGTCTCACAACTGAAGAGTTTATAGACTCAGATCCGGTTTCTGAGGCCGGAGCCCTTTTCATTACTTCCTATTTTCCTTAATTAGTGTTATCAGTAAATTTGGAATTTTAGCATATTTTACTCTTCCAAGCAAACTTATATCAGTAACGTCATTATTTCAGAAGTAGTCATACGTTTAGAAATGTATAGAGGGAATGTTTTACCAAGTATGCTGGCTAGGTACACAGTATAGTTAAAATTCATTAACAAAATAGAAGACTTAAATGTTTTCATTCGCTTAAGGAACAGAGGGCCTCACAGTATACAGTTGTGAAAATTCACTTTAACTCAGAGGGTTAGGAGCCATAGGAGAAATTAAATTAGGTCAGACCTAAAGGAAATAAGGTCCTAGAAGGTAACGGAGAGATGTTACTGCCCACAGCATCTCGTCTCTGTCGTAGGTCAGATTCCTGTTCACGTGTTGGTAAGTGTGCAAGTCACCAGGTCTCATGGTGAGAGGCTGGGTATTGCCCATCCCGTCCTTGGGCCCTTAGACGAATGAACACTTTTGAGAAGAGGCAGGCACATGAATAGTTTTGAAATTTTGGGAGAATGTAGATCACAGATGCTCTCAGTGGACTTTTGATCATGGCAGGTATGAGATGAAGCAAAGGATAATGAGATCTTACAGGGTAAGAGGCTGAAGAGGAATTTGGATTGGGAGAGATTCTGAGCCAGGACCTGGTGATGTGGTATAGGGAAGGTTGTTAATTCCAAGGCTTCTAGCTTAGGGGCATGGTGGTGCCATTATTAGAGGAGGAATACTGTAGGCAGAGGAAGTTTCTGAAGAAGAAATAGTGAGTTCTGGTTTGTACTTGTTAAGTTCATGATGCTGGTTTATGAGGCCCTTTAGGCTGTATCCTGGAAATAAAAGGGACATAGCATCTAGATGAAAATTTGTGTAAGTGGTAGTCTGGTGTGGATGAACATAGATTTTTATTTGAGATCATTGGTTAGGTGAATTTGCATGCATATATCCCGTGTGTTTATCTTTTTAGTAAGTAATGCATAGCATTCATTAGATTTTCAAAGGGTTCATTATTCCAGAGAGGTTAAGAACCAGTGAGACAGAACAGAAAGACCAAAGACGGAACCTTGGCAAGCAAGTAGTTTTAAGAGGTGGGCAAACGAAGAGGAAATTGAGGACTGGTGAGATGTGTAAGACTTGGGAAAAAAGGGGAAAATGTTGTGAAAGAGAGAAGTTGAAGCTGTATGCTTCATAATCTAATTTAAAATAAATATCTCTGTTGGGTAAATTCAGCTTGAAACATTTTCTGAATGTGACTGAGAGGTCGTGAGGTCATCTCCATAGCGATCCTAATGGAAGCCTTGAGAGGGGAAAAGATGAGAAAAAATGTGTGAGCTGAGCTGAAGGAATGCTTGACTTTAGGTGTCCATAGCGGGCAAGCTACAGAAGAGGAGGAGGTGTGGTCAGAGACCAGAGACCTGGGAGTCCACATTGTCAGCGGAGCCGGGGGACATAGTGGTCACTAGGGATCGGTACTGAGGACTGCAGAGAGCAGCAGTGCAGCTGGAGGACAAGCTGTTGAATTTTCTGACTTTCAGCTCTCCTAAAAGAAACATAGTTTTAACCAAAATTTTGTTGTGCTCATATTCCTGAGGGTACAGTATCCGGTCCTGTTAATGTGTCTGTGATTCCGGCCGGCTAGTAAGAACTACGGTTTAGTCAACGCTTTCTGTTACTTTTGTTTCTTTGTTTCTAAGCATATATTAATTAGTCCTGGTAACCACACTGCAGAGCTGGTTGCTTTCAGTTAAGTGGAATTTGAGACACAGCGAGGTTACTTAATTTGCCCACAGCTACCGAGCTAGGAAGTGATAGAGCACCTCTGCCTGGTACCTGAGTGATACTCAACCAAAGATCAGAGTTGCGAAAACACATGCTTTCCATAGTCAAAAATATCTATTGTCTGCTTTCCGCGTGGGTTGCTTTTTTAGCCTTTTACAAAAACCTTTCATGAAAGGTCATTCCCTTAGAATTCATTGAGCACCAGTTCCCTGCGAGGACTCAAGGGGCACCTGCCCTTCAGTAGCTTCTGCTCCAGACAGTGGGGTGCAGTTGGGCGGGAGCACAGAAGGCCCATGGGGAGCGCTGTGGGGGCAGAAGGCCGGGGTGGCGTGGGGCTGCCTGTGTCTGGCTTCATAAACCTTGGTGCTGGGAGTTTGCCTTGAGAAGTGCACTCCAGGTAGAGCAGAATGCACATGCCAAGGCACAGAGGTCTGAGCTCGGCACATCCGGTCGGGAAAACCAGGAGTTGTCTGGGAAGGGGGGGTGTGGGTGGATACCTTGTGGAGAAGGCTGGAGTGGAGGCAGCTAGGATGGGCGGGATCGAGTTCTGAAGGACTTTGTTTTCTAAGGACCTGGGACTTGAGAGGATAGGTGAAATTCACTGAAGGATGCCCTTTTCTGCTGGTTCCTCATCAAATTTTGTGCTTCCCTCATTGTCTCTCTTTGGCTTTCTACCCACTGTACTTGTTCTCTCTTCTTTCTGCTTACTGAGGGGTACTCAGTCAGTGGGTGTGATTTTTACCCCATCTCCAGGGACATTTCGAAATGTATGTGAGTTTAGTTTTGCGTTTTGTCGTTACATCGATTGGAGGTGTTAATGGCCTTCAGCGTGTATGTGGTGGAGGTGGACGTGCCGAATGACCTGCATGCAACGCGCAGGCAGCACAGTCCGTCCCTGCAGCGGAGTGTCCTGTTAAGATGCCAGTGGTGTTTCCCTCCAGCCCATCCCCAAGAAGGGCTGGGCCCTGGGCAGTTCCTGCCTTCCTGTGAGAGTCGTTTCCTCCATGAACTTCCTTCTGACTCTGGGCTCTAGCACTCTGCCCATCCCTCCCTGGAACTTTGCTGGGTTTTGGTACCACCTGTTTGAAAGGCAGGACCAGCAGTAGTATAAATCCTTTACAGAGGCTCCAGACCAGATTCCTAGTTGTGCTGGCTTAACTCGTTAATGTAACTTCTAATAAAGAAGTGTCTTGTATGATTTTTGGAGCTCAAAGATATGAGGAGACCATGTTACACGAGCAACAGAAAATCCAGAGTTTCTGAACAGTTTTGAGTGCAAGTGAAATGCAAACAGAATTCATTTTGGTATTAGTAACATCCCTAATAATGTGCTCCTGGTGGTGACTGTAGTTGATATGCCATTCTGCTGAATTTATTTTGTATGCTCTCAGTTCTGAAGCATTAATAAAAATATTTTCATGGAAAACATCCACGTGGAGTTTTCTGGGAACTATGTAGAGTTTGTTCCTCACCTTGCTGACAGTAATGTACCTACTAAGTAGAAAACGATGGCTTTCCAAAGAAACATCTCCATCTACACCACCCCGCGTCCAGCCTGCTCTGCCCGCCCACCGGCCTGACCCTGAGATGCTCTTTCTTCCTTTTTGCTTCTCTTTTCTCTTTCACTTCTTGGGGCTCCCGTACATTTGAAAGCCAGCAGGATAGATGTTGTCCACGGTCTGTCTCAGATGCTCAGTGTTTCAGCACGCTCTGGGCTCTGAACCCATCTATGGCTGGTGGGAGGTGGGGAGTGAGGTCTGCATGGACTTCACCGTGACCAACTGACTAGCATTAGTTGCAAGCTTGCCTTAGGTGCTATGGTTTCAAAGTCATTTTCATCCTCACCTTTGCGGTATTACGTTTTTCACTTAGAGATAAGGAACCCAGATCTCAGGTAACTTGTCCAGGGTTCACAGGTGGTAAATGTATAGCAGAACTGAGATTTGTTCTAGACCTCAATACGTATAATTTTTCCCCCATGAACTGCTATAGACTTTCCTCTGTTACAGCGAGTTACCTGGAAGCGTGCTTCCTGCAGTCTGAGTTCCTGAATGTGTTGGCACCAAGGGGTAAAATGATGATCGTGATGAGCAACTTGGGCCTGTTGTGGAGATGGAAGAAGGAGGAGCCAGAAACTTGGAAGGGGTGAGGGAGGTAGGGTCAAAGCAGCTTCGTTTTTATCAGTAGGGTGTTCATCAGCGTTGATTCTTCCGACTCCCCCTGCATACCTCCAGCAGTTTCTTAATCTTCATTCATTTAGGAACTTTACTATTCGTGGACCTGACCTGTGTGCTAAGCAGTAGGATGGAAGTGGGTTTTACGCTTCGGTGTTTACAGTCTTAACAGGAAAGCAGTCAGTTGTACTGAACATGACGAGGCGCAGAGTGCTGCCTGTTACACCCATAAAAAGTGGGGCAGGGGTTCACGGAGTGGTCCGGGAGGGTGTCCTGGAAGAAGTGCTGTTTAAGCTGGGACCTGGAGAATGACTTGAAGCTAGCTGAGTGAAAGGTGGGGAAGGGTGCCAAAGCGTTTGGGGCATGACTTGTAGAAAATGGGTTGTAGAAATTGGGGAGTTTGTGATTCAGATCCTGGGATGATTCTCATGGTGTTACAGGGACAGGAAGAGCAGTTAAAGCTTCAGGTATGGATGTAACCGGGAACTAAAAGCGAGACCAAGGCAGCTACTCCCTTTCCTCTTGACATTTACAAAATCTTCTTGCATCCTGCATCTCTGCACAAGTGTTTTTGTATTTTCTCTCTTTTCACTTTGACCACATCCCCATGCACTTGGCAGAAGAGAGCTGACCATAGCTTCCCAGAGGTATGTGTCTTCAGAGCACTCTGACTCCTGGGGGAGAGAATCTGATCCAGCTTGGGCTAGTGTCCACCGTGGATCCAGGACACCTGAGGCCCAGGCGGCATCATTTGATAAGGCTAGACCTCTCTAAGGTGGCGCAGTGAGGTGGGGGTGGGCATGAGATGTCTCCCGCTGACCTCTGACTAACCAGGTTAGTTCTTGGTGCTGCTTCCCCTGCTCTTGTGCTGGGCCGAGGCCTGCTGTTGGGGGCGGGTTGGAAGGAAGGGGGGGCAAAATAGACAGAACAGGGGTTTGGGTTGCTTTTAGGGCTGTTCAGCATTCCTGTCCCTGGTAGTATGGGCGTGGCAGCCAAACTGGGTGGCATTCTTTACAGCTCATTTAAGTTTTGATACATGTGTAACGTGTGAGTTATGCAGCCTAACAGTAATCACCCAGGAACCCAGCACCCACAGATTGACTTAAGAACAGATATTCTAAGGCCCATGTTCTGATCCGTGGCTGGGAGTCTGTACAGTAGAGCAGATAAGAGTGTGGGCTCTGGACACCTGTATGTGACCTGAGCCTGTTATTCTGTCCTGTAGAGAGGGGGTAGTGATACCTACCTCAGTGTTGGGAGGATTGGATGAGACACATAGGTTGAGCGCTGAGCCCTTAGCCTCGGGTTACTGCTCTGGTTGTTACTCCCTGGAAGTGAATGGGCCTTTCGGGGCCAGCGTCCTCCCTCCCCTCAGTCTCTTAGACATCGTCCTGGAGTGCAAAGCCCAGTCCATGGAAGTGAGTGTGCTAGAGTTGGGTCACACAGTTGTGTGGTCTAGGGCAGCCCCCCTCCCAGTTAGATTTAATAGTCAGAGCATCTCTGCCAGGCCCTGGTCCAGTCCCCGCCCTCCCTGAGGGATGCTCCAGGTCCTGTTGGAGACAGACTGATAAGGAAATAAGATTACTGTGTCACTGTGTGAAAACACTGATAGGAGATCATTCTGGACAGAGCCACTAACTCCACCTGGGCTTCCCAGTTACTGATTAATTCAGCAAGTGGTGTCTGTCTGCAGTAGTACACAGAGCAGCTGTTCAGCTGCTTCCGTGAAGAAAACACCTAGTCCCCAGGCAGCTCGTGGTCGGTGGATGCCTGGCTTGGAGAGAGGATTGAAAAGGCTTGATCAGGCCTTAGCTTTAGGTTCCGTCTAAAGAGTTTCCTTCTTTTTGTCTTTCTTATAGCACTTAACACAAACACAGGTCCAAGATACTTTTTTACTCAGTGTTTATTCATTAATCACTTAATTTTAAGTGGCCCTGTCCATGTTTCTGCCTTTGGAAACTGAAAAAGGTGGCCCATGCACAAACCTATTTTTAAAGTGGGTTATTCTTTTTATTGTTATTAAATAAGGATAAACGACCTCTGAGCAGTTCCTGGAGTTAGCAGATACTTTTCTTTTTTCTTACATATGCCCCCTAAAATAATTTTTGAGACTTTGAAACCGTTGAATGATTGTCCCCCAAGTTTAAGAATGCTATAGTCTGTTGTGAGACATAAAGCTGTGGCTGAGGAATAAGAAGTTGATGGCACATCCCAACCCAGAAACTGAAGTTTCTTTTTCAGCCAGTCAGAATCTTCTACACAAATTAAAACTTTGTCTCTCTAGTGTGCAGTTAGTAGTGGCACTGATGGATTTGTGTCTCCAAGCCCAGGTTCTCCCAGAGCCTCCTGCCCGGGTGCCTGGGGGATGCTGGTGGTGGAGTCGAGGCAGACTCTGAGAATTGCCTTTGAGGCAGACTGGAGGGGCCGGGCACAGGGAGGGAGCATGAGACTGCCGCTGCTGCTGACTGTCAGGGTCCTGCATCTTGCAGTTTGGACTTCGTTAGTTCAGGTTTACAGGCTCCCTTCAGATGCTCATCCCTCTCTTTACACCATCCTGATTTTTAAAAAATTGAGGACACAGCAAGAAAAAGGAGGCTGTCCCTTGTTTTCTACTTTTTATTTTAAAGCAGCTCTATCAACATAGTCCAAAATTCATAAAATTTAAATATGCAGTTCACTGCAAATTTACAGAGTTGTGCAGTCATCACCACAGTCCAGTTTTAGAACGTTTTCATCATTCCAAAAAGTTTTTTTTCTGGTGTTTTCTTCGCTTAAAATATTTTGAGATTCATCCATGTTATTGCCAGGACTAGTAGTTCTGTTGCTTTTGTTTTCAAATAGCAATTAATTGGATGGCTTCACTAGATTATAGACAGTATGTGTCCAGTTTTTGTCTGCTGTGAATGATTCTGCAATGAACATCCATCTCTTGTTCTGAAGTGGAGATACATTTTCAGTTCTCTTGGGTACACAGGGGTAGAGTTGCTGTGGGCGAGTGATGGGTGCATGTTTTGGGGGAGGGGATGGTAAATGATTTTATTGTAAACCATAATAAGACTATAGGTTAACTTATTGAACACATATGAATACACTGTGCACTGGCCACTGTGCCAGCCCTGGAGCAGCATGGAGACCAGACCCGGTCCCAGCGCTTAGCAGGAGTTTACTGTCAGAGGGGAAGGCAGGCTTCCTGTGCACATGATGCTTTAGCTACTGGTAGGTGCTGTGAAGAAAACCGAAATAATTAAAAGGGGAGGAAGTATAAGGGGAGGGTATGATTTCCTTTTATGTAATAAATTAGGATGTTTTAAATGCTGTATGTGTAACAAAAATTTCAGCCGTCTTAAATATATAAAAATAGCATAAGGACAGTACAAAGAGGGTTTTCCTCCGCATCATCTGAGAGTAAATCACTGGTACAGTGCCCCGTCTCCCCAGAACACCACACAACGGCCCTCCTGTGTAACCGTAATGCAGCCGTGCCCGTCGGGCAGTGAGCTCCAGCCCAGGACAGTTTCCTGCTCTTCAGACCCTGCTTGGTGGGCGCATGGTGCGCTTAGCCCCTGTCTCGGTGGTCCCCTTCAGGACAGAGCAGTTCCTCACACTGCCTTTGGCTTTAGTCCTTGACACTTCGGCAGATTGGTGTGTTTTTAATCTTTTAGCAAACCACCAAACCATTTTCCGGAGTACCATTTTACCCTCTGTCAGCAGGTGTGAGGTGTTTCAGTTCTTCACCTCCTTCCCAACACCTCATTTTGATTCTGTCCCGCCTGGAGAGGTTTTAAGTGGTATTGCATGTTGAGCCATTCCATTGGTGTATTTTGCTAACGTCTTCAAGCATCCTTTCAAGACAGCTCTGATCCCTTAGCATTCAAGTGATGATAAAGGTGATATTCTTTAGGAGCATTGTCAATTCTTTCTTTAGTCCCAAGTGAGCTGGAAGGAAAAGACATTCGTGAGTCTCTGTCCACTCTGACAGAACTGCTAGAAAGAGCCCTTTACAGAAATTAGGTGTAAGAAGGCCAAAGTTTCATAGAAACTTCAGAAGTGCTTCTGGTTACCCCAGCAGGCAGGATGTAGCATTCAAGAGCTGGTAAATGTTTCTCTCACACCCTAGAATTTAATGTTTACCTATTCTAACATAAATTGGCGAACACTTTGGCCTTCCATGATTTCTAGCTTGAGGAGGAAAGCCTCTAGTGTCTCCCTGTTAAGTAAGATGCTCGCATTGAGCTGAGGTGTATTTTACTTATGGAAGTAGCCAGCACTTGCCATTTAGGTTATTTTCACATAAATGAGTGAATTCTGTCAAGTGTGTTTTTTGCCTCCATGAAGATGATCGTTAATGAGAGGTTAACACTCTGTTCAGAGTTATGAACATGAGGATCATGTTAATGGTTTCCTTCTGTTGAATCTCCTTTACATTCTTGGAGTAAACCCGGCTTGGTTTTTGGTAGTTTTTTATTGTCTTTTATAATGTGCTGTTGGATTCTGTTTGCTAGAAGCTGAATATTTTGTGTTGCTCTTCATAAGCGGTATCATGTCTGGTGTGTGTGTGTGTGTGTGTGTGTGTGTGTGTGTGTGTGTGCAGGCTGTCTGGTTTGGGGTTTATTGTTACACTTGCATCATAAAGTGAATTTGGAAGCTCTTCTGTTCTGTAAGGTAGTATTGGGACGACCTCATTGTGCAGTGGAGAGTGTCCCCTTGTGACCACTGGCTGTGCTGGTCTGTGTTTCTTGGCCCGCCCTCCAGGTGGTTCCCCACAGCCCCCATGGGACTGCTGTTTCTTCAGCGCTTCTTGTCCGTTAGGCACCTTCATGTATATCCCCCTCCTGTGATGCTCCTTAAGCAGTGTCGTGCTTAGCACTCCCTGGTTTGAATTTTATGTACGTGGAGTCACTGTGTGTGTTCTTCAGGTAGCTTTGTTCACTCATCATGTTCCTGAGTAAAGTTAATCATTTTCACTACTTCCGTATATAAATATACCACAGTTTATTCATTCTACTATTCATGGACATTTTGGGTTGTTTCTTGTTATTCCAGTGTTTCTGAGAATAACCTGGTACATCTCTCCTGATACAGGAGAGTTTCCTTGGACGCACCCCCAGGGGTACATTTGCTGGGTGGGAGGGCACGTGCGTGTTCACTAGGTGATGCCACATTGTTTTCATAATTAGTTCTTCCAGTAAAGTTTTATGCGCTTCCTCTTATATGTCTTTTGTTAAATCGATTCCTTGCTCCCTGATGTTTGTTGTTGTTACTGTAATTTCTGTCTGCTCTGGTTTTGAGAAAGGCATTTGACTTTTACCAGTTGATTTTATGATATCCTGCAGCCTTGCTAAAGTCTTGTTCCAAGAATTTGTGCTGAAATTCTTTTACGACAAGCATAGCATTTGAAAATCATGACAATTTTATTTATTTTCATTACTTAGACTTTTTTTTTCCCTGTCTTAAGAGCAGTGGTGAGTGGGTATTGCTCATGTTAAAAGTAAAGCTTTCATTGAATGAGAAGGGCTGTCAGTTCTGTCGGTGTTCATGTAGTTTTCCTTATGAGTTTCTCTTCTTCAAATTTTTAAAAAGTCCTGAATGATTGTTGCATCTCCACATTGCTTTTTCATTGCTTCTCTAGAAATTTTCATGTGATTTTTCTTCTTTCATCTGTTACAAATTTCAGGTAACATGAAAAGGTTTCTCTAATGCTGAAGCAGCTTTTCATTCCTGAGATTAAGCCCAGCTAGGTCATCATCACTGCTGTGTACTGCTGCCTTTGGTTTGCTCATAAATCCTTGGGGTTTTATCCTTGTGTTCGTGAATGAAATGGGTCTGTAGTCTTCCCTTTCTCATGCTGTCCTGTGGTTTTGGTGTCAAAATTAGACCATCCTTAGGGAATTAGTTAGGCGGTATTCCTTCTTTTCCTGTATTCTATTTCTCTTTCTGAAAAATTGGAATGGTTGAATCCTTTAAAGTTTGGTAGAACTTGTTTGTAAAGCCATCTGAACCTGAATTTTGTTTGTCTGGTTTTGATAGGAACATGTTAAACTACTGATTCAGAAATTCTTTAACAAATGGTTACATGAGTTTTCATTTTCTGTTTTTTGTTGATACTTTTAGTTTTCTAGGAATTTGTTTTAGTTGCTTTTACATTTACTGGACTATTGTATTTTTTTTTTACTACTTCTAATTTTATTTTCACGTACTGAAACAGATGTAAAACGTACCTGTTTAAAAAGTAAATTAATAATGTGATTATTGTACAAATTGTAGAATAGAACATTGTGAGAACCTTAGAAATGTGTTATCAAATCCCCTTCTAGAGGTGACCACAATCCTCAGTTTTGTGATAATTACTCTTCTCTGCTTTTCTTTTTTGCTTTACTTCAAAAAAGTTTTAAAAAATTATTATTTTTTAACTTTTGACTTGAAGTGAAGTGTAATGTATATGCAGAACAGTACAGATATCAAGCTTACAGCCTGATAACCTTTCACAAACTAAACATACCATGCAACTAAGCAGTGCTGGGATCGGCAGTCAAAGTCCAGCATGTTACAAACCCAGCATGTTACGTGCTGCCCCCGCACGTAAATCCCACAAGTCCCACAGCGGCGCCCACTGTCATTCCCCTTTTACACTCCTTTACAGGCGCCCATGAACTCCCTCTCAGCCCATCCCCCATGTGTCCTTGGGGTTAAGAGGGTGCTGCCTCCACCACTTCACCAGTTACAGGAATCCCAGGAGACTAGAGGAGGCTCTCTGGGCTGGCTGCTTCAGGGAAGCAGAGAGAAGCTCCCCAAAGACCAGGGCTGTCTCGAGGCTCCATTCTAGAGAACTGCTTAGTCAGTCCAAAGGTCTGAAAGGCACAAAGACAGCTCTCCATCCCTAGTTTGTTCAGGAATGCTGATGATGATGGGCTGTCCCACAGGCCTGTGGCCAAGCAGACTTGAGTGAAAAGAATGATGTGGGGGTTCCTGGGGACAGTGAGAGCTGGGGGCTCCCAGGAGCATCTGAGGACCATGTGTCAATGTGGAGGAAGATGTAGCCGGCCACCTGTGGATCCATAGCTCTTGGGGCCTCTTCCTCCTCCCTCTCAGGAGCCCTCTCTGTGCAGCAGCACAGACAAATAAGACTAAACTGGTCTTAGAACATTTCCAAACAAAACTTATTTTTATTCCCGTTTTACATATATCACCGCAAGGTGCTGCTCCCACCCACCTCCCCAGCCCTCCAACTCCCACCACCCCACCCCACCCTGGCCCTGATGGACCCCCCCCACCCCCTACATCAGCCAGGATCAGCACTGGATGAGAAAGAGCCCCTAAGCTCCCATGAGGGCCCGCTGGGGGGCTGGCACTGGAGGGTTATTACTTGTTGCAGTGCCTCTTCTTCCTCCTCCTCCTCACACTCCCTGCGACAAATGGGTCACACTTCCTCTTTTTTGGTTGTGAGGGTCGCACCAGCCCCAGAGTCAAGGCTGGTCTCCCAGAGATCCCGAGGTCAGGCTTGGTCTGGGGTAGCTTGTCATCAGACACCTGGCCTGCACACAGATCCCGCTTCCTGGACTTGGCAGCTGGTGCAGGAGCTGGGCTAAGGCTGATTCTATGAGGGGAGGGGGCTTGGGGGGCCTCCTGAGCTGCAGAGCAGAGAAATCTTAAGGGCCCTGGGGCAGAGCTGTGGGACTTCCCTCCCCAGGGCATCAGGCAGTACTGAGTAGCCAAGATAAAATCCAGGCTGGGGGCCGCCTCCTTGGCCTCACTGGACCCATCCTCTGGCCTTGGTCCTGCATCCTCCCTAAGAGGAGAGGCCTCTCTGAGATTTGAGGTGTCCCTGGGTCCCAGACTCGGTGCAGTGTGCCTTTGACCCTGGGGAGGAGAGAGGGGCTGTCCAGCCCGGGATGGAGGGAAACCCTCATGTCCTGGAGAGAGAAGACAGTGTTTTGACGTGTTCAGGCCACTCTCTGTTTCGTTGCACCTTGAAAGTTCCTCAGACTCAATCTCTGGTGGGCTATCTTCGTTGCTGACCCCCAGCTGGGGGCCTTCGTCATGCCTCTGGGCATCTTGTGTAACATCAGACTGATGAGGACTTGAGTCCAATCGGGGTGCACGGTGAGTGTTGGGCGCCCGCGCACCCAACTCCTCCTTCAGGGCCAGGAGTCGTTTCTACACCAGCTGATAGGAGGGCGGTGGTCAGTGACTGGCCCCGCATATATGGGTGAGGGCAGCAGGAGGGCCGGGCAGCCGATGATGGCGGTGAGGGGCTGTAGGGGGGATGCCTCCAGGACTCCAATCGAAGAACGCACACTGGCACTCCTGCTGTCCTCCTGGGCCTCGTTCCCGGCTGTGTGTCCTTCCTTTCTCTCTCGGCCCCCATCCTCTCCTTCCTACGGTCCTGCATTGCCCCAGTCCCTAGCAGGCCCTCCACAATGCCAGGCCTTCCAGGCAGGGAGGGTTGAGTAGAGCGCTGTGGGCCTCCTGTTCTGGCGTCCCATCCCTTCCTTGGCTCACCTGGGTCCTGCCTCACCTTGGTTCCCTCGGTGTCCTTTGCCTTCCTTCTTGTAACTGGGATCCCTCCCTCCCTAGTCTCCCTGAGTGTCCCTCCCTCCTCTGGCTCACCTCTTCAGGAGAGAGTCCTTCCTCCTGTTCTAACTCCTCAGCTAGGGCTAAGGGATCCAGCTGTGGTTCTGGGGAAAGCAAATGTGCCAGGAACTGAGGGTGAATGACGGCCTCCACCTAAGGTGGAAGGACAAGGCTGTGAGCATCCTTGGCCAGGAGTAACCAGTGAGCCACAAATACCTGCAGCGAAAGTGAACAGCAGAGACCCACTCTGTTCTCCTCCACAAGGTGGCATGTTTCAAACCACCGTGGCAATCGGCTACACACGGAGACACACTCACACACACAAAGCTCAGGGACAAGTAGCCGAGCTTAAGTCCCAAAGGCCTGGGCTGAACCCCATTCCTGGGTGCTGAGAGTGCCAGTCCGTGGAATCTTGCAGCCCCGAGGCTGCAGGCCCAGCCCACCTTGGTGACAAAGTCTCCCTGGGAACACAGCTGGTCCATGTAGCTCAGGAGGCCCGGGTCCGGGTGGGTCCCGTCCTCTGGGCATTCTGCATCTGTCTCCCCAGTGGCCGAGTGGACAGGCCCCAGCAGCTCCTCCAAGATGTCCTCATACTCCTTGACAGCCTCCAGGGGAATCTCCTTGGGTGCCTTGGTCTCCCGGGGCCGCTGGGATCTGTGTGGCTGCGGGTGGGCGGGTTTGGCCCTGGGGCCGGCTTTCCTGGGCACAGAGGCTAAGGCAGAGCGGGAGGAGAAAAGGAGGGTGAGGGGCTCCCGCGTCCAGCGCCTGAGCACGGAGTGCGCTTGTCGGGGAGCGCCGTGTTTGGGGGACGTGGACGTGGGTGTGGGTGGGGTCAGGACCACCTGTGTCTTCCCCCACTGTGATGGGGGTGAGGAGGGAGAGGTAAGTGGGAGCAGCTAAGAGAGCCACGTGTGTGAGGAAGTGTGCAACCTCCAACTTTTTCAAAGGTCTCCCCATCCTGCCCTCTTCTGAGGAAGACTTTCTGTGGGGCCCTCAGACAGGGAAGTGGGAGAGGAGTTGAACAGCAGACCAGGTCAATACCCCGTAGTGACAAAGTGCAGCCGAGACCCCCTCTGGGTGGCTGTTGAGGTGGAAAGACCAGTGCCCCCCTTGAGGGAAGAGGACTGACGTGGGGACAGTGGCCATCCCTAGGTCCCTGTTACCTTTGCGTCCGGCTCCAGTGGGCACGTGGGTACCTTGCTGCAGGCCCACTTTTGGGTCTGGGGGCCCCTGAGGTTCCGACTCCGGTGGGGCTGGAGGAGGCAGGCACTGCACCCACTTCATGCACTGCAGTTGCTGAAGTTGTATCTCCTCCTCTGCCTCAAATTCCTTGAACCTGAGGGATTAGGGTGGCCCAGGCCATGCTGAGAAAAAGTCCTGGGCTCTGGAGGCCACCCAGGGTGCAGAGATGGAGGGATCAGGAGAGGATGTGCTGGGGGCGGTCAAGGCCCTGTGAGGTGGTGTCCCCAGCGGGGAGCTGTTGGGGCAAATACCAGATCTGGGGACACCCGTGCCTCCCCAGCACTGCAGGGCGTTCAACGGCATAGACCCAGGTCGCTGAATTGAACCAGGCCTGCGTGGAAGGCCCACAGGGGACCATCCACTTGCCCCCTGCCCGTGTCCAGAAACACAGGAAGGGCTGACAGCCAGAGGCCAGATCAGGCAGGTGTTCCCCACGGGGGTCCTTGCCCGGATCCAGGATCCTGGGCTGATGCTGAGAGTCCTGGAACATAAACCTGGAAACTGGGCCCAGGAGAGGTTGTAGGATGTGGACCCTAAGGTTAGTGGAGAGGCTTTCCTTTCCTCTGAGAAGTGCTTGTTTGTTTTGGTTTTTCAAATGAAGGGTTTACCCCGAAGAAGTTTCATGAAGAGCCAGTGACCCTTGTGGTAAGAGACACGCTGGCTTCCCCAGCCTCTCTGGGAGGGACACCAGGTTACCCAGTCCGGCCACACTTCAGGAGGAGAGAGGGTTCCAAATGCCATGTGAGTGGCCTCCAGGCCCCCAGCACTAAGGAGGCAGCAGGCTGGTGGGTGGAACATGTTTCCCTGCACAGCCGCGAGGGCTGGAGTTTGACCGCACTGGGCTCACAGTTTCCCCGCTCCACCCCGAGTGAGCCCTTCATCAAGGCAAAAGAAGGCCACATCAGGGAAGGGCGGAGCCCTGGGCAGAGGACGAATAGACCCAAGCTGTCAAGGTGTGGGAGAGGCTTCTGGAATGTAGTCCGGCCTCTGGGCTGCGGGGACCCTGTGCTGGGGGAGCTGCCTCCTCCCTCCTCCTCTCTGACCACAGCCAGATCCTGCCCTGGGGTGTCGCCCTCACCCACCGCAGCCCTTGGGTCCAGGACGCGGACTCACTTTGCCGCCATCTCGTAATACATCATTCGGTCGAAGTTGCTCATGCGCTCCCATTCCTGCTCGGCCCGCTGCAGTCCCTCCTCCAGCGTCATAGTGGGCTTGAGTCGGGCCAGGGATCGAAGCACTGGGCTGTAAGCCGTCAAGGTCAGTCTCAGTGAACAGCCCATTCCCCACCAGCCTGACCCCACCTGGCATCATGGACCGCACATCCCCCAACACAGCATGACTGAGCGTCAGGAGGAGCAGAGGCAGGTATCTGGGAGTCAAAGACAGGCCTTCCTGGCTACTGTTGTCACCCCCTCCCACTCACTGAAGGGAGACCATACACTCCCACGCCATAGCTGGGACACGGTGCCTTGGAGAGCTCTTTTCCTCTTCACGACTGACTTTTCATAACACAGATCCCTGTCATCTCTGAGGTCTGGCCTGTGCCAGGGAATCTGATACCACTTCACAGATGAGCCCAAGTGGGCTCCTGCCCAATCCTCTGAATCAGCTGTAATTGTGCCCGTGTCAGGGAACACCCAGGAGAGGTAAAGACACCCAGAGGGGAAGAGGACTCGGGGCTGTCAGGGGCTGGGGGGCTGGTGGGGTGGGGGGGAGTGCGTGCTCTGGATCCAGGGTTTTACTTTGAAGAAAGGAATAGTGTGAGCCTGCATGGTAGCGATGGTCGCATGGCATCGTGAAGGCATCTAGTGCTCCTGAATTGCACAATTTCAGAGGGACAAAGTCTATATTTTATTAAAAGAAACTTAAAAAGGCAAAATAAAGGATGCCATAACCGACATGAAAGAAACAGAGGGAAGTGAAGAAAAACCAAACACAAACCACTTCAGGGGAATGGAAGTCAAGGTCGGGTGCGGGAGGGGATTCATGGTGGGATTTTGAAGAAGAAGGTGCGGGTGGGCGCAGAGGGGGCTTAGCCCCAGGGGCTGGTGACGCCTGAACTGGGTGTCCGTGGCCCAGCGGTCCGGCTGCAGGTGCAGCATCTTCAGGACCTTCGGAAGCAGCAGGAGCTGCGGGACCTTCAGGAGTAGCAGGAGCTGCGGGATCGTCAGGAGCAGCAGGAGCAACAGGAGGGAGCTCGGGGTCTCCTGCTGGATCCTGATGGTCCTGGTTTTGGTCTGTGGCATCTTCCCCTGCCCCCGCCTGCTCTGGATCTGTGACTGTTGGAAGTGGAGAGAGCTTTCAGTCTCGAGAAGGTGCTCGCTCATGCTGTGAGAGAGGAAAACTTGACCCACGTGCCTCCCTTTCCGTGGGCCTCCTCAAGGACAGACATATTCCCAGAGCTTTCCGGACAGCTCCCACCCAGCAAGTGCCCACAGGATGTGTTTTGTGACTGAACTCTTCTAGACAGGTGGTCTGAGGCCAATCTTTGCTCTGGTGCCAGCAGCAGCCTCTGGGGACGCCTCCCTGTGTGGCCCAGCCCTGGGCCCTCCGTCACCTATGCACATGCACCAGCCCCGCCCTTCTCACCTTCGCGCTCTGCCTCGGTGGGCTCCTGGTTCTCCACCTGACTCCCAGGGAGGTGCTCCAGGCAGAGCCGGATCTGCTGAGCTGCCTGTCACCCGCAGGCCTGTCACACCTGGCGTGACGCCTGGGCGGTTTCTGGGGAGGAGGCCGTCATGATGTCGGGGACCCCTCCGTGTGCACACTCACCCGGAGCTGGTGCTGGCCCTGAGAAGCGTGCACCGGCCTCTCAGTCGGGGAGGCAGCGCGGGTGTCCTCACCCAGCGGCTCCTGCAGTGTCCGGCTCTGCAATGACAGTGACCGGCAGCCGGCCCGGCCCGGAGGCCTCAGAACCCTGCCCGGCCAGGACCACACCTGCTTCTGCCCGCTCGGCCCTCTGCTGGCAGATCAGACTGGGGCCTCCTTCAGCTCAGACGGCCACCGGGGAGGGAAGAGACACAGCCAGAGGGCATGGGGTTCGACTCGGGCGGCAGGGCCCTGCCTGGCTCGCCACAGCCCAGCCCGCCAGTTGGGACTCGGGGTGCGGACACGACCGGCCCCCCAGGCCTCTGACCTGCTCGTGCTTGAGGCAGGCCCCCCAACCCCCACCCCACCATGACTGCCCACCTCCACCAGGAAGGAGAAGGGGATGTGGGGCTATACCCGGGTGGGGTTTGAGTGGTGGCCCGGCCTGGGCGGGCCTGCCCCGGGCCTCCCTGGGTTACCTTTGGGTCCCTGTGGCCAAACGGCCAGAGGCGCCTGGGGTGAGAGCTGACCCAGCGCCGTCACCGCTGGCCCAGCCCCTCGCTGTGGGCCTTCCGGGGGCCGCGGCCTCGGGGTGTTGGGACGCAGCAGAACATGTGTGACTGAGTTGAGCTGAGTTCACCAACCGAGTGAGCTGAGTAGGGGCTTCTCGACAGAGGGGGTGCCCGGTGACCTCGGTTCTAAGTTCTGTTGGGTTCTGCTGCCAGGGAAGTGAGGTCACTTCCTGGGGTCCCCTTCCCCAAGCTTCCTCCTTACACAAAGCTCCCCCAGGGCCTCTCTGGGCTGCTGACTGCTCACCTCCCAGCCCGTGCCATGTCCACACACAGTGACACCAACTCAGCCCCCCTCCCCAGTACCCTGCGGAGGCCTGGATGCAGCCAGGGCACCAGCTCTGAGGACGCGGCTGGGTTCGGACCCCGCCCCCCCTCGTCAGCAGTGCTGTCACCCTGGACGAGCCGCCTGCCCCTCAGGGTCTCCCCGGTCCCCTGTTGGCACGGTGGGGTTCATCCTGGCCCCTCCTTCCTGGGGAAGCCATCGTGTCTCCAGAGCCACAAACACCTACTGCACCTGTCAGCCCCGCGGGCTGGCATCACGGGGAGCTCATGCACAGACTCAGCAAAGGGAGGGCCCCACAGAGGGCTTGCGGAGCGCAGAGCACACCTCACGCAGGCTGGGGTCTGCCCTGGTGTCCGGAGAAAGTCACTCCCCTTGCCGCCTGCTTCCAAGCTCCCTGTCGGGGCGTGGGGGGCGGGGGGGGGGGTGAGAAATTGCATATAACTGTGACTTCGTTCTCGCTGGCATACCACCTCCTGGGTCATTCTGTCATGTTTAGATTCAGGCCCAGTGTCTCATCTCGGCCTCTAGGGTGGGCTGCCCCACAGTGCTCTCTGCTTTTATGCCTTCTGGTTACGTGTCCGTGTGTGACCCCCCCACACACACACACGCACCCTCCCCTGCAGGGTGGATGGACATCGGGACCGGGTTCTGACGTGCAGAGTGACGTGTGAAGATGGGCGTGACTTCTGCTCCAGCGTTCCTTCTCCCTCTCTCTGTCTCTCTGCGCCTGTCTTGTCTCTCTCCCTCTCTCTCTTTCTCTCTCTCCCTCTGCCTCTCTGTGTTTCAGTCTCTCTGTCTCTTTTCCTGGATGTCTGTGCGTATACATTTACGTGCGTGTATGTGTATTTGCGTGTTTATATTGTTAGGGCCCAGGGCAGGTCACTTGTGAAAGTGCCTTGATGACATACTGATTCTTTTCATGTTACTGAAAAAAAAAAAAAAACTTCTTTGCAAGTTGTGCGAGCACTTTGGTGGGGTCAGCTCTAAGGATCGGCACTGCCGGGGAAAGGCTGCTGCGCCTGTGTCCCTTTGATGCGTCCTGCACACTGTTTCCCTGGAGAGGTGTTTCTGTTCTCTCGTCCCTCCGGGGGATCTGCTGGGGCCTCTGCCTCCTCACGTTGTCACCAGGGCTGGCTGTCACCAGGCTAAAGACCTGCCAGCGTCATGGTGACCAGTGCTGTCCCTCCACAGTGTGTCCGTCCGCCCGTGTCCTCCCCCGAGAGGTCGAGCACGTCTTAACACACACTGGCCACCTGCCCTGCCTCTCTTTGGAACCGCCCGTGTGTGTTCTGTTTGTTCAGAGCACTGGGTTTCGAGAGGTTTTTGGACCCCGGGGATATGTAGCCTTTCTCCAACCTTGGGTTCTGAGGAACGCTTCTTCCGGGTCGTGGTTGGTCTTTCTGGCTATATTTCTGGGCTTTTGCTGGTTTCTTGATTTGCTTGGTTTTGTTTTTGCCCCAGGGAAGAGCTAAGCATCTCCCTTCTGTCTTCTGCCTGTGGTGTCACAGGGGGAAGGGCAGTGCCTCCCCCGAGGTTATGCACAGAGTTACTGAAAGGGCTTCATTTTGTGCATCACATCTTTAGCCCACCTGGATTTCCCTTTCAAATAATAAAAATGCTATTTCAAGTGAAAACAAAACAAAACATCACCAGCCGCTGCTTGAACCATGTTGGCAGGCAAATGAAGCCATCTTGTATATGATTTCATTGATAGGGCACCCCCAGTATAGGTAAAAACCTGAGGGAGAAACAGGATTAGGGTTTGTTACGGGAGAGCGAGGATGTGTGGTGTGCTTTGGATACAAGCTTTTTGTTCGAGGAAGAAAGTAGGCTGAAACCAGTGGTGTTGGTCTCACGGCGTTGTGAGTGCACTTAATGCTCCTCGATTGTAGAACTTAAAGTTGGAAAAGGGTAAAGTATATTAGTATAAACTTAAAAGTCCAAAAGGTGATAGTGTAATAGAAAAGAACTTACGTGACTCCATATTTGATCTGTTGTTCTGGCTCTAACCCTGTGCCCCATTTTCTAGGCTTAGTCTTGCTCGCTCTGCACCTGTTGTAAAACAATGTTGCCTTTAGTCCCTCTGGGAAACAGGAGAGCCTATTGTGAAGGCTCTGACCTTTAAGGATATTAACACTTTTGCACTCCTATAGAGAGAAGTTGCAGAAGAGAAAATGATGTTGGTTTTGTTAGAGGTTTCACAGGGGCACCCTGATCTGACCCACGTGGACAGCTGCAGATCAAGACAATGGCAGACTAATGTCCTGGGGAACCATCTTTCCCAAATCAAACTTTAAGCTCCTTTTGTACTAAAAAGGGGAGAGGGTATGGTTGGTTGTTGCAGACTTCCTGGTGTAGGATTTCTTTGTTCTTTGAATGCTTTGTTCTTACAGCTGTCCACATGGGTCAGACAAAAAGGTCCCTGTAAAACCTCCAACAAAACAGAGGTGATTTTCTACTCTGCAAGTTGTTAACTTTATAGGAGTGCAAAAGTGTTAATATCCTTAAAGGTCAGAGCCTTCACAATAGGCTCTCCTGTTTCCCAGAGGGACTAAAGGCAACATTATTTTACAACAGGTGCAGAGCCAGGAAGACAGCCTACAGAATAGGATACAGAGTGAAAGGAAAGGAATAGATCTAATACGGAGTCAGATAGCTTTTTTTCTATCACAGAGCCTTTTGGTGAGGGGTAAGGGGATGTTTCTAGGCAGGTCCTCCTCTTCCCAAGGCTGCGGATCAGGCAGGAGCCCTGCCTCATTCACCATGACCGTGGACCTGATCTCCCGCAGAGTAAGGAACAATCATCATTGATTAAAGTTACCTGTCAAAGTCCCTTGAATTACCTGTAAAGTGTAGGGGTGGTGTGGGGAGGCTGGCAGGGGATATCTCATTGGCCCATCGAAGGTCAGCCTCCCTAGATACAAGGGACCAGCTTTGTGGCGGGTTCCTAGGTGTCTTGGCCAACCTGGGCTGCCTGCTTTGCTCTCCAGCCTTGGGCTCCCAACGTGGAACTTTCAGAGTTCCCATCCCTCTTCCCTTTTCCCCTGGCACAAATGAACAGGATCCCTGCACTCACCCGGCCTGGGCCCAGGCTACTCACAGAGCCCCATGCACACAGCCAACAGCCTGCTGTCCATCCCAGGGCTCAGCTGCACCCTTGCCCCTACCCGGCAGGTCCGGAAGCCCAGTGTATCACCAACAGGGCCATCAACAACCCAAGGCCCAGGCCAGTGGCAGAGAGCCCGAGAGCACCCTGACCCACCTGCTTAGATGAGGTACAGGGTGCGGGGGTTAGGGCGCCGGGGCCGGAATTAGAACCGCCTTCAGCCCAGCCAGCAGAGCCCTGTAACTTTGGACACTAGCCATGCAGCTGCACAGCAGGCCAGATCCCTGCTGGTGGCAATCGCCATGGTGATCGGAGCCCTACTTCCCCGCCCCACCTGTGGGCTGAGGAGGTGAGCTCAGGGTAGGAGTGCACTCTCAGTAAGAGGGGATGCCACAGTGAGGGGGACAGGCTGAGGGGTGAGGAGCCGCTCGGTAGTAGAACTGACCTATCTAAGAGGTGAGGGGGACCATCTTGGGATGTTGTGTGAGCTTGGAGCATTGGGGCCATGTACCTAGAAGGGTGGAGTGTTGGGGCGGGGACTTTGGTGTGAGGAGGCTTGTCTTGGGGGTCCCTGCAGAGACTGGGCCTGGCGGGCAGCTTGAGAGGGCAGTAGACAAAGACTGAGAGTGGGGCTGGGCTGTGTGGCCTGGCACAGGCTGGTGGTGATTGGTCGGTGGTGGGGTGAGGGCTATGGGGATGAAGACGGGAAGGGGCGGGGAGGGCAAGAGGTTGCGCCTGCCCCATGGCCCGGCCCATCTTCATCCCTTACACTTTGAGCCCAAGGCCGGTGGTCTGCGCTGCCAGGCGGAGGGGGAGGGGCGCGCACGCGCGGATGCACAGAGGCGCGAACGCCGCAACCCGCCCAGTGCGCGTGGAAGCCGGGCGAGAGCTGGATTCTCCTGGACCAGCTCCCCGAGGAGAAACACGGCCTGGGGTCCGGGTCGCCACGTGCCCCTTGTCTCCACAGCCGCCGGGCAGGTAAAGGGGCGCTGATGGGGGCGCGCAGGTCGGGGAGCCACCGGTGAGGCCTGCCATGCTTTGGGGAGGCGCACAGGGAGGGGTGCGTGGGTGCGGCCCTAGCTGCGCGGCTCCTTAGGATCTTCAGGTGGGTCCAGGGCCAGTCACTGGTTCGTGTTGCCCCCCACCCTTTGGTAGTCCCTGAACCCCTCCGTGTTTGGGAAAGCGGGTGCAGCTTCGGGAGGTGGGAGGGTGCCTGACAGCCCCGGAGCACCTGCGACCTGCCCTCAGACCGTGGCCTGCTCCCAGGGGGCGGGTGCGGTGCGGTCTCCGGGCCGCGGCGGCTGCGGCCGCGGTGGCATGGGGGCTGCCCCATGCGAGCCCCTGGATGTGTACCCTAGTCCCCCGCGGCCTGGGTTCGGGCGGTCTGTGTTTCCCCATGTTCGCGGGGTGCACGTGTGGCAGGCAGCCTTCTCCTGGGAGGCGGGTGCGGTGCTGTCAGGTTGCGGGGGGGTTGGGGGGGCAGCGGCTTGTGCCTCCACTGCCGGGAAAGGGGTCTGCCCCTGCCAGCCTGTTGATTTGCTCCCATCTCTGGCGGCCTGGCCTAGGGGCGGCCTCTAATGCCCCAGGTTCGTGGGACTCAGGTTACTGATCAGTCTGCTCCTGAGGGGCGGGCGCCGTGCGGTCAGTGTGTGGGGGCAGCGGGAGCAGCAGTGGGAAATGGGAGCAAATCCCCGCGGTCGCACGGGGCAGCGCCGATCCCGCCATCTTCGCCGCTGTCGCCCCCCCCCCCCGACAGCACAGCGCTCGCCTTGCAGGAGCAGGCTGGCCTGTAACCTGTGACCCGCGAACCTGGGGTAGCAGAGGCCGCCCCCAGGACAGGCCGTGGGGGAGATGGGGACAAGTGGACCAGTTCACCAGGGGCAGTGCCCCTCTCCATGCCGCTACCCCAGCTTTGCGGGACCTTTGTTTCCAGGTCAGTTGGCTATTGGGAGGGAGGCAGGTGCCGTGCGGTTTGGGGGCGGCAGCGGAGAGGGTTGCTGTCCCCCGGGAGCAGGTGGACTTGCTCCCACCTCCCCCTGGCCTGTCCTGGGGGCGGCCTCTGTTACCCCAGGTTGGAAGGACGCATGTCTTCATCTCAACCTGCTCCTGGGAGGAGGACACAGTGCAGTCAAGGGCAGCGTCAGATACAGGCAAGGACTTCCCAGGACTGGGCTGTAGCCCAGGATAACTAATTTTCCTTTCCTCTTTTGCTTCCTCAGTTGGTGGCTGTAGTGGTTTCTCCATTATAGGTTGTTACCAGCTATTGAACATAGGTTTTTGTGCTACACGGAAGAAACTTTTTAAAAAATCTGTTTTTATATATAGTGTAATATTTGTAAATCGTCAACTCCCAAATTTATCCCTTCCCACCCCCTTTCCCTGGTAACCATGAGATTGTTCACTAAGTCTGCAAGTCTGTTTCTGTTTTGTAGATGAGTTCATAGTGACTTTTTTTTTTTAGATTGCACATGTGAGTGATATAATATGGTATTTTTCTCTTTCTGGCTCATTTCACTTAGAATGATGACCTTTAGGTCTATCCATGTTGCTGCAAATGGTGTTATTTGATCCTTTTTATGGCAGAGTAGTGTTCCACTGTATAACAATACCACAACTTCTTTATCCAGTCATCTGTTGCTTCATTTAGGTTGCTTCCATGTCTTGACTATTATATAGAGTGGTGCTTTGAATACTGAGGTGCAAGTATCTTTTCGCATTGGAATTCCCTCCAGATAAATACCCAGAAGTGGGATTACTGGATCATTGGGTAAGTCTGTTTTTCGTTTTTTGAGGAATTTCCATACTGTTTTCCATAACGGCTACACCAAACTACATTCCCACCAGCAGTGTAAGAGGGTTTCCTTTTCTCCACACTCTCCAGCATTTAATTTAACTTCAAGAAGTTCTGAGTGATGGCCATTCTGACAGGTTTGAGGTCATACCTCATTGTAGTTTTGATTTGCGTTTCTGTGATATTTAGTGATATTGAGCAATTTTACATGTGCCTGGTGGCCATTTGCAGTCTTTATTGGAGAAATGCTTGCTTAGGTCTCCTGCCCACTTTTGGATTGGGTGGTTTGTTTTTTGTTACTAAGTTTTGTGAGCTGTTTATATATTCTGGAAATTAAGCCTTTGTGAGTCGAGTCATTAACAAATATTTTCTCCCATTCTGTAGGTTGCCGTTTTGTTTTGCTTTTGGTTTCCTTTGCTGTGCAAAAGCTTGTAAGTTCAGTTAGGTCCCATTTGTTTATTTTTGCTTTTATTGCTGGGGTAGACTGCCCTAGGAGAACATTGCTGAGATGTATGTCAAGTAGTGTTTTACGTATGTTTTCTTCTAAAAGGTTTATAGTGTCTTGTCTGCATGTTTAAGTCTTTAAGCCATTTTGAATTTATTTTTGTGTATGGTGTGAGAGTATTGTAATTTCATTGGTTTACATGCAGCTGTCCAGTTTTCCCTACACCATTTGCTGAAGAGACTGTTTTTATTCCATTGTATATTTTTGCCTCCTTTGTCAAAGATTAATTGATGAAAAGTTTGTGGGTTTGCTTCTGGGCTCTCTGTTCTGTTCCATTGATGTATATGTCTGTTTTTGTATCAGTACATGCTATTTTGATTGTAGTTCTGTATTGTCTGAAGTCTCAAAGGGTTATTGCTCTAGTTTCATTCTTTTTTTTCAGTAATGCTTTGGTAATTCTAGGTCTTTTGTGATTCCATATACATTTTAGTATTATCTGTTCTAATTCTGTGAAAAATGTCCTGAGTAATTTGATAGGAGTCACATTAAATCTTTAGATTGCTTTGGACAGTATGGCCATTTTAGCAATATTAATTCTTCCAATGCAAGAACATGGAGTATCTTTCCATTTCTTTAAGTCCTGTTTAAAGTCCTTAGTGTTTTGTAGGTCTCTGCTTATGTCTTTCACGTCCTGGGTCAGATTTATTTGTAAGTATTTTATATTTTTGGATGCAGTTTTAAAACATATTATTACTTTTGTGAAAAGAAATGCCACTGATTTCTGTATGTTGATGTTGTATTCTGCTGCCTTGCTGAATTCTATTAGCTCTAGCAGTTTGTGTGTGGAGCCTTTAGGATTTTCTATAAATAGTATGTCATCCGCATATACTGGCAGTTTTATTTCTTTTCCAATTTGAATCTCTTAATTGTTGTTTAATTACTATGGCTAGGACTTCCAATACTATATTGACTAGAAGTGGTGAGAGTGGGCATCCTTGTCTTGTTCCAGATTTTAGTGGAAAAGCTTTTAGCTTTTCACTGTACAATACTGTGCTGGCTGTGGGTTTGTCATAAGTAGCTTTTATTATGTTGAGATATGTTCACTGTATATACCCACTTTGGGAAGACCACGGGCTCAGTGTGGTCAGGGGGCTGGGAGGATGGCAGCAGCACTACAGGTGTTGGGAGGATGGGGGCTGCCCCTTGTGAGCCAGTCATTTGCTCCCATCTGCCCCAGGGCATGGCCTTGGGGCGGCCTAGTTGCCCCGGGTTCACTGGACCCATGTCCTTAGGTCAGTCTGCTCCCAGGACGCTGGCATGGTGCAGTCAGGGGCGTTGGCGGCAGTGGCAGGATGGGGGCTGCTCTGTGCAAGCCCTTGGATTTACTCCTGTCTCCCCAGTGGCCTGGCCTGGAGGCAGTCTCTGCTGCCCCAGGGTTGCAGAACTCACACGTTTAGGTCAGCCAGCTTCCTGGAGGCCTGTGCGGTTTGGTCGAGTGGGGAAGACTGCAGTGGTGGCAGCTGCGAGGGTGGGACAAGGGAGGCTGCCCTGTGCCAGCCTGTGGGTTTCCTCCCATCTCCCCTGCGGCCTGGACTAGGGGCGGCCTCTCCTGCCCCATGTTCCCTGTAGGCAGGTCCCCTGTAGGCACGTCCCCAGGTCAGCCACCTCCCAGGAGGTGGGTTCTATGTGTCAGAGAGCTGGGGAGGGGGGCGCACAGGAGTGGGGGGAGCAGGGGTGGCAGCTGGGGGAGGGGGCCTGCCTTGAAGGTGCCAGTCTGTTTGCTCCAGTCTCCCTCAAAGCCTGGCCTGGGGGCAGTCTTTACTTCCCCAGGTCTCAGGACACAGGTGTCCCAGTCAGCCTGCTCCTGGGACGTGGGCACATCTCGGTAGAGGTGAGGGCGGGGTGCAGGAGCCACCTGACTACCACCAGCTGAACCCACGCTGCCAGCCTGTGGTAAGCCAATTGAGTGGGAAATGTGTGCCCCACCACCTCGGGCAGCAAAGGCCACCCCCAGGCCAGGCGTAGGGGGGACAGGGGAGCCTGGGGCAAATCCGCCGGCTCCCTCAGGGCAGCCCCCCTTCCCTTGCCTCCGTGGCCGCCGCCCCTGACTGCACCGGGCCCAATTCAAGCGGCCTGTCCCCAAAGCCCCAGCTTTGCTGGTCCGTGGTGTCGGGGACCTGCAAGTCAGTGCACGTAGATGAGGCTTTCTTCTCGTCGTGTTCTAGAGAGAGGGACGTGCGTGTGAGGTGCACAGCATACTGCTGGCCTGCCTGAGCGCGCGTGCCCTGCACTAGGCCCGTCAGTGGGGAAGAAGCCGCGCACGTGTGGTCCTCGTGGCCGAGTGCGAAGGAGTTGGTATAGGAAGGGTAGTTGTTTTCACCGTGACGGTGGTGTGGCATGGATGCTGACATCTAATAAAAAATGCTTTTTGTTTGCCCAGGTGCTTGAACCTCTCTGTCGTCCTGACGGTGACTCGTGGCGCTCTCAAAGACGGCGGGTGTGAACTGCTGGAACTCTCACCTGGAGAGCGGGGAGAGACCAGAAAGACCCTGAGCGCTAGACCTCACCAGGCGTAAGTAAGAGGGAAATGACTCACGCCAGACCCCAGTACTAAGCTAGACAGTGGCAGCAAGAAAGTGGTGTGGCTGGTTGTCAGGTTGAGCCTGTGTCAGACTGAATTCCCGGGCAGCCGGGGACCTGTCTTGCGTTAACAGGACATCACAGCGAATGCGTGCGGCCCTCTGTTACGTAGCAGCAGTCGGCACCTGTTGTGTCCTGCTTCCCCACCAGTGTCGTGGATCTGGTCACCACTCCTAGCTGTCACGGTCATGAGCCAGAAAGGCTCCAGGCTCCGGAGTTGTGGGACGCTCACTTTTGGGGAGTGCCTGATAGATAGTCCCCCTGCACTAGGGCTGCCCGTTTCTGCAGACTAGAGTCCTCAGTGCCTCCACTAATCACTGTGAGAAAGAAGCTTTGATTACCACTTACTTGTGGCTTATACCTCGTTGTTGAGGGTCCTTTCACGGAGTAGGATTTCTTAAAAGCTTACCCACTGTAATTGTGAGCACTAAGAGAGCTGGTCTCTTTAAGATTGCTAGCCAGACTGTGTCAGGTAAGTAAGCTACAGAAATTGAGTGTTTTGAGAGCTGTGCTGATTCCTCGTGGTAATAGTGCCTGGCTGGGAGGATGAGACTCAGGTAAAGAACATAGAACAGCAGTGAGCCCTTCTTGGCGCAGCTGCGGCTCTGTGACGGCTGCAGGCTGTGCTGTCTTAGGGAAGAGAACAGCTGCTAAAATTTTGATTGTCTCTTAAATTACATTGAATAGAGATGCGTTTCTTTAGGACAGTGTTTCTCAACTTGATCCCTGGTCCAGCAGGGCAGCATCCGCTGAGAAGGGGATGGAAGTGCAGTTTCGGTCTTCACCTCAGAACATCTGAATCAGGAGCTCTGGGGACAGGGGCAGGGCTGGCAGTCTGTTTTTAACAAGCCTTCCTGGTGACTCTGATGCATGTTCACACTTGATCGTCCCTGTGATGGCCTCAGTTAACTGGGATAAACACTTTAAGTTTCGCATGCCAGCATCAGAATTTAGTGAGCCGAGCGCCCAGCCTCTGGGTCAGGCCTGTGTCACAAAGCTGTTAATTTGGGGAAAATTCCCTTTGCTTAGATGTAATCCCTCCTCCTGCAACTGAAGCCTCTTCCAGTAAAAACGGGGATGCTCTTCACCACCTTTATGACCCCAGCTCGTTCTCTCTGGAGCCCAGGGGCTCCCCCCTGTGCCTGTTGACAAGCTGCACCCGGGGTACAGGTGTGTTTGGGGACTGAGCCCCTCAGCCCTTGGGGGTGGCTTTTAGGGCACTCAGAGTCCCTTGTAATCAATCTTACTTCACTCTGATGGGCCAGACAAATCCTGTCATTTTCTCTGCTCTGTGACATGAGGAAAACCGTTGCTTTAGACCATCAACTTTTCTTCAGAAGGTTAGTTTCCCAAGCAGTCATTCTTGTGTCTTATTAACCGTCTTCCAGCTCTGTGTGTTGAGGAATTCTGAAGAGAAGATAGGACTCCCAGAAGGAGCAGACTTCTTTTGAAGTTAAAGAGAAAATGATTCTTGGATCTCCAGTGAACAGCAGTTGGTTTTCTAAATAGTTCCTTTTGGCCCCTGGTGGTAAATCCAGCACTGCACTGACACAGCTTCTGTGTGGGCGCTGTGAATGGTGGGCTTGGGGAAGAGCTGGCCTGCAAGGCAGATGAAGCATAAATGTGGTATATTCGACTGTTCATTCACTTATTTGTTTTAACGACTACTACATAATTAGCCCTTGCTGCATGCAAGACACTGCTGTAGGCTGTGAGAATTCACTGTGAGAAGGTGCCTGGTGCCTACCCGCACAGAATTCTCTAATCTTTTAGAGAAGATACAAAATTAAAGAAGTAATTACAACACGATGTGACTGGTGCCTTGAGGTGGGCCCTCTCACAGCTCTGTCTCCCTCCAATCAGCTGGGCAGGAGCTCTCATTTGTGGGGGACAGTAATTAGGGGTCCCCCTGGCTGCTGTTGCAGGAGGGCTGTAGGCTGAGGACGTTCTGCAGGGGTGACGCCTGGCCACATCAGCCCTGTCGGGGCCGCTTGGAGAGAGACTGCAGGCCGTGGCCCTGCCCCCTTGTTCCCTGCCACAAACTCAGAAATAGACTAAAATAGGAAAGGGCCAGATCCTAGGGTTGTGGCTGCTGCAAAATGCAGGTTAGGATGCGAGGCAGGGTGGGGGTGGGGCCAGCGGCGCCTCCTTCGGTGTCTGACCCGAGCTGAGGGGCCCGACGTGTCTCCAGGGAGGCGGTCCAGCCCGCTCACTTTGGGTGACCACTGAGTCCTCACAGCCACCCGGGGAGTTGGTGCCATCATCCCCGCCGGTGAGGAGACTGCGGCTCCAGGAGGCTAAACGGCTGGCCAGGGGCCTCGAGTGGATGTTGGGAGTGCTCGGCCCTCCCCCAGCTGAGCTCCTGGGCTCCGGGGATGCCGGCTGTTTCCCCAGACGTTTCAGCTGAGACGCAACACCGGGCTCCCTCCCCCCGACTCCCTGACCCTCAGCCTGACCTTTAAGTGGAGGGGAGTCAGCCGGCCTCCCCGGGCCTGGCTCCCAGCCCTGGGGAGAGCAGCACTTTGTGTGTCTGTTCTCTCCAAGGAGGTAGTAGAGTTGGTCTGAGGAAGCTAGCTGTCCCAGGAAAGGAAGGAGAAGGAAAGGACGGCCTCTGATGCTTTTTGTGTGGTCACCAAATCAGCGGGCAGCCTCTGTCTTCAGGGACAGTGGAGACGGCTTGAAGCTAAGACAGCTGGTTGTTTTTCTTTCCGGGGCCCGCTGACTTCGGACAGCTGCCTCGATTTGCCCCCTTTATATAAGCCACTCCTGTTCCCATTGTCAGGCCATGATGGGGAGTAGGGTGAAGAGGAGGAGCCTGGGCTCTGTGACCTTGGACAGTTTATTTAGCCTCTCTGGGCCTCAGTCTCCCCATCTGTGAAAGGGGTGCAGCAGATCCTTCCTTGTCTGTGGAGTAAATGGGCCTAATCCTGTATCCACAGTGTGCGCAGCGCTAGTGGGTACTTAGTTAAATTGTAATCCTCAGGGACCTTATCACATACTGGTTCTTACTGGCTATTTTGATTCATTTTCCTGGCTTGTCTTAGAACAGAGGTCCAGTGGCTTTTTCTGTGAAGACCCAGATAGTAAGACATTTGTGGACCATAGAGTCTCTTGGGATTATCTGACCCTGTCACTGTGGCCCCAGGGCAGCCCCTAGACAATACATAAGTAGATGGGTGTGGCAGTGTTCCAGCAAAGTTTTATTAATAAAAACGGGGTGGCCCCCCTTCGCCCACAGGGACCGAGTTCGCCGCTCCCTGGGCTAAAGGGTCTTCTTCCTGGCGATGAGTGAGTTTGGGCTCCTTCTCATGTGCTTGCCGCCCCCTTAGGTTTTCCCATCTGTTAATCGCCTATTCATTTCCTTTGCCCATTTATCTGTGACTTCCCCAGCTTTCTGTGATTGATTTATTGGAGTTTCCTGCCTATTCCGGATATTCCTACCTTGTTGGTTGTAGTCAGCAGAGTTGGCTTTGCGTCTTCGGCCTGCCTGTGGCCTTGCTGAGTGGAAGTCCTTACTTAACCCTGGGGGTCTTTGTTGGGGGCTCTTGTACATGAACTCCTTCTCTGCTCTAGGACAGATCTCTCCTGCATTTTGTTGTGAGCTTTAGTTTTCCTGTTCATGTTTAGGTCTTTAATCCAACAGGAGTTCATTGTTGTGTATGATGTGAGGCAGGGATCCAGTTTTGGTTTTTTCCCATGAGTGGGTCAGTTTCCCCTGTACGGTCAGTGGACTCTCCTGCATGTGACCATCCATCCTCCGTCATGTACTCAGTTCCCATAAACACAGTGTCCTCTGGTGTGGTTGCTGTTCTCTTCCGCTGGTTCTTTAATCTATTTCTGCTGTAGTTCCACACGGTTTTGGTTACGACGGCTTTGTGATATGCCTTTGTAGCAGGTGGGCAGATTGAGATTTTTCAAGAGATGTCCGAAAGCCAGACTTCTATGTGACATTTCCTTATGTGTTAGCATTGGCACCTGATTCCATTCAATAAAACACTCTGGTGACCAAACCAGAGTTGTCCAGGGGCTGGCTCCGGCCTGTACCCGCCAGTTGGCAAACACTGCCGAAAGCCCTCCACGTGGGCCTGACCCCATGCTCGTGTGTCTGTGGGTTTGCAGTGCTGGAGAAGAGCGAGTTGAAGGATGAGTCCCAGTACTTCTGCTTCCACGCAGACGAGGAGATGGAGGGAGCCAGCAGCAAGAACAAACAGCTTCGCAGCAACTTCAAGCTGGTGGAGAGCATCCTGGCCAAGCGTCTGCTGGTAGGAGCAGAGCCCAGCTGTGGCCTCTTCCTTCCCAGACCCGCCTGCAGGCCTGGGAACCGGGCTGCCTTCCGGTTATGGCTCGAGAAATTGTGCTCAGCTTTGAGCACCCAAGAGGATGGGGGATTCTGAGAGGTGGCCGGCAACACCGCCCAGAGGCCAGGTCCCTGTCCTGGCCGAGACCAGCTGCTCGCAGACGAGACTGGGCTTAGTGGGCTCCCTTTCCTTCCCTTTCCCTCTCATCTTGTCCGCCCCACTCCCAGCCCAGCCTTGTGCGGAGAGGGTGGCCTCCTGAAATGGCTCCTGCATACCAGAGGCATGGGTCCTCTGGGCCGCCACCCTGTCCTTGTTCAGTTGTTTTAAACAGCCTTGCAGTTAGCATAGATTTACCAGCCTGTTCAGGTATTTTACCAGCCTCACCTACCAAATCCTGTTTTTCTGCCTCTTGGTGGGCAGCAGCCCCCATCTTCCTGGCCCAAAGCAGGCAGTCAGGAGAGTGGCTTGGAGAGGTTAGGTCTCTTGCCAGAGCCAGAGTTGGGGCCAAAATCTGCCTAATATGAAGACGGCTCCATTAACTTCTCTCCTCTGGTACTAGTGGGGGCTGCTGTTCTGATTCCCACTTCCCCCACTATAAAGCCCACCAGCGCTCCCCATCACACCTGGGGTAAAACCCAGCCTCTCGCCATGGTCTACAAGACTCTACCTGCCTCTCCAGCTTCATCTGTGTGCTCACCCCTTCCTGGCCCCACCCATCCCAGCCATTCTGATCTTCCTTCTTATCCTCCAGTACCTTGGAGCCTGACTCAGGGCCTTTGCACACGCTGTGCCCTCTGCCTCAAGCACTTTTCTCTACTCCTAATAAACTTCTGTTCCCACCTCATTCAGACCTCGGCTCAGCTATCATCTCCTCTGGCCCCACTGCCATGCCACATCCTGTCCCTTTAAGTGCTTTATTTTAACGCAAACCGCATATAATCCCTGCATCATGTTCTATATTTGTTTGTTTATAGTCTCTCTCCCCCACTAGACATTCAGCTGCACGAGGGCAGAAACCATCTGTCTTGTTCAGTGCTTTTTCTGGAGCCCAGTAAAATACCTGGCCCATATAACAGGCAGCCACTCGGCAAAGTATTTGTTGAATGGATGATTGCGTTTCCCTTTAATCCCACCGCCGCTGACCCCCCAGCCCCTCCCAGCCTCCTGTCGTCCTGTGCTGGGGAGGGACGGCTCCTCCCTGAACTCCTTTCCTGCCCCCAAGTTCTCAGTGGCTGGACATCTGTGAATCTATGTTATTCATTAACCATTATTGAGCACCTATAGTATGCCAGCAGGTGGGGAGACAGTGGTGCATAAATGAGGAGACTCTGTCCTCAGGTTGGGAGGAGGAAGGGGTGACAGGCAACGAAAAGTCAGCTAATAAGTGGTCAGCCCCAGGCCGAGGTTCGAACCGGGTGGTGTGTCTTCAGCTGACAGCTAGGTATACAGCACCCACCATGTCCCCGGGCGCTGTCTATGTTTTTCTCCATCCCGCTGCACCTCCCCCCACCCTTACCCCATGTACCTCTGGGGCATGAGGAGCTGGCATAGTCACGGTCCCGTGGGGGCCAGGGCTTCAGGCCTCCCTCCGTGCCTCACCGGTCTCTCCTGCCTCGGGCCCTCAGATCCTGCCCCAGGAGGAAGACTGCAGCTTTGACATCAAGGAGAAGAACAGGGCCGTGGTGGTCAAGTCAGTCCAGAGAGGCTTGCTGGCTGAGGTGAGGCCGCTCAGAGGGACCCCCGGGTGGGCTGTGTGTGGTGGGAGAGTGGGGCATTTCTCCTCATTCCTCGAGGCAGGCCAGCTCAAACTCCAGGAATGTGAGTGATTCCTCCTTGCTCATCGCCCTTGTGGGGAAACTGAGTCCAGGGCCATCTGGGCTGCAGTCCCTGGGGAGCTGGGACAGCCCCTGGCTCCGGGGTGCCCTCCCAGCACGTGCCACCAGCTCCCTCTGCTGGCCCTGTGTTAGAGGCGGTGTGCAGGGAAACGCCCCGAGAATCTGCATTAGTTCTAGTAAGGGACAAAATTAGTGGTCAGTGTTCAGTGGCTTCAATAAGACAAGTCTGTTGCTCTGACTTGGATACAAGGCCTGGAGGAGGAAGATCAGGGATTCCACCTTTCAGTTCTTCCCAGGGAGTGTGGAGGTGGCTGGGGGAGAGGCACCTGGCACCTCGTCCAGGTGCTCTGCTTGCTTCTGGGCAGTGATTAGGAATGCGCTGGAGCCGTGGGGCTTCATTTTTCTAGTGACTTCAGTGGTTATAAGGAGGTGGTTGTGGGTCTTGGTTTGGGGTCATCATCTCTTCGACTGTCCTGGCTAAGCCCTCGTGGTCACAAGGTGGCCACCCCAGTCCAATACCTCGTGTCCTCACACGGCAGGGCAGGAAGCAGGGGCCGACTGTGGCAGCCTCTCCTCAGGGAAAAGCATATTTCCCATTAGCACCTCCTGCAGGCCTCCCTCCATAGCTTGTTGGCCACAGTGGGTCTCACCAGCCTTGTAACTATTTGCCACAGAGGGGGATGGGGTTGCCCCAGTGGGCTCGCTGTGGTTATTCTTGGCTGCCGGGGCTCTTCTGTGCTGCCTAAGGGCATTCAAGGCTCTTTCGAGAGGAACAGAAGGGGCCAGTAATAATGTGCATGTCTCCCCGCCAAGATGGCCGGCCTGCAGGTGGGGAGGAAGATCTACCCCATCAATGAGGCCCTGGTGTGTCTGCGGCCGTGCGCGCAGGTGGAGTCCATCCGCAACCAGTCCTGCTCCTGCCGCCCGCTGCGCCTCATGGTGGCCACCAAGGGCAAAGAGTGAGTGTCCTCAGGGGCAGAGGTGTCTGGTGACCTTCCTCTCAGGTTGAGGAGTTGCCTGAGCCATCATGGTTCCCTGCGGATTGGGCTCCTTCTGCAGGCCTGTGACACATGCCTTCGTTCAGTCAGGAGACATTTAGTGAGTGCCCTCTGTGTGCACTGGAGTTTTAGGCTCTGGGGAGCCAGCTCAGTCTGGATACATTCATTTCTACTCTTCACAGATCTCAGTCTAGATGGAGGGTAGAGCAGGAGACAGAAAGCAAAACAGAGAAGTAAGAGGCATCCTGAAGCAGGTGGTAGTAAGTGCGGACCAGTGTGCAAGTCCAAGGCTAGGGAAGGGGGTGAGCCGTGTGGAAGGATGGTGGTCAGGAAGACGCCACTGAAAACCCAGGTGAAGACCTGGAGGAGGTAAGGGAGGGAGGGAAGGGGACTTCTGGGGGAAGAGGGTTCCAGGCAGAGGAAATGGTGAGTGCAAAGGCCCTGGGGTGGAGCTGTGACTGGTGTGTTTGAGGAACAGTGAGCAAACTGATGGGGCTGGAACAGAATAAGTGAAAGAGAGGAATGGGCAATGATGTCAGCCTGACAGTGACTGGTGCACACAGTGAGGACCCTGAAGCTCCTGGGAGGCTCTGCGCAGAGGCGGGACATGATCTGATGGAGGTTCTGGCAGAACCTTTCTGGCCGCAGGTGGAGTCTAGATTGTCAGGGGCAGAGGTGGAAGAGGGGGAGCGGTGAGGAGGCTGGTGGCCCAGCCCAGGGTGGCAGCAGTGGGGGTGGTGAGAAGTGGTTGGGTACCAGATACAGGCACAGGGAGAAGCCTTTTCTATTTTAAAAGATGTGCATTTGGTTTTCACTTCTCCCTTCCATTTAAGGCAGATGCTCTGGGTTTTCTATTGATGGGAGTGATGGAATGTTTTAAATACGATTATTTCAGTAGAAAGGCAATTCAGTTTAGGGAAAATGAGATCGTTTGGTTGGTATGTGGCAGTGGCAGAAATCACCCAGGAGGAATGTACCTATTTCAAGTTTCAGAAATATCTGTGGTTTGAGGACAAGCCCCCAGGATGGCTTTATCTGGCAGGTGGGGACGATTCTGAGGCCCACTGTTGGGGGGCACGCCCTCAATAGGGCAGCAGATGGCTGCATTGAAGCCCCTGGATTAATGACACCCACTGTCCATCCCTGGGCAGATGTCACCTGTGCTGCTCTGGTGTCCCACCCACAGAATGGCCAAGACCTGAACTTCCAAACCATGTTCTGTAGGGGACACATGGACGTTTTTCTAGAGTCAGCACCAAGATGTGCTAGGTCACTCGTCACCCCCCACCCTACTCTAGTCTGTGATTATGGGATAAAATATTCACTGGTTGAGGTGCTGGCCTGGCCACCATGAGGCCTCCCCTCACCAAGAGAATGAAGGAGAAGGTGTAGGAGGGTGATCAGGAATTTCTGTTCAGGGCCTGAATTTCCAAGAGCAGGCCAAGTGGTTCCGTTCATCAAAGATCCTGGTGCCGTGGGCTCTGGTTAGATCAGTTTCTCTATCCATTTGGAAAGCTTGGTGCTGCTGCTGTTTGGGGCTGGATTTCCCAGAAGCCTGGGAAGCAGGGGCACCCCCAGGGTGGCCCCCTGGGCTATGGGGAGTGATACGGCTTCACCTTACGGCTGCTTTTGCTTGGTGCAGGGTCATCAAAGTCCACAACCATCCAGAGGCTCTGTGCTTCCAGATCCTTGGAGCTGCCCCACCATACGTCTATACTGTGAGGAGAGGTGAGCCTGAGAGACAGAGGGGAGCTTTGGGAGATGGGTCTGTGTGTGTGGTAGGAGTTGAGAAGCAGCCAAACCATTTCCACCTGGCCCGAGCCTCTTGGTGTACTGTCAGCACTTAACCTTCCTTTGCTTGAACCCAAGGCTTGCAGATGCAGATGCAGATGCAGATGCTTGTGGGTCAGGCCCATTACAGGTGGATAACTGAATGGAAGGCACTAGGGAGTGGTGAGGACTGTGACAAAGTGAAACAGTCCATGTGCATTTGAAAAGGGGAAGTTGTTGTTCTGCTCAAGCTCATTATTGCTAGGCAGGAATGTGGGCCTCCTCTGGTCAGGTTTGTTTTTTTAAAAAGAAGCCAGAAATAGGAATTTTGGCCAAATTTCTTTGGCCAGATCCAGCCCATAGGTCAAGCATTTGAGACCTCTGCTTTCTGTGTTTGTTGCCTTCTCCTGGCGTGCCATTTGAGGGGTTACTCTGTCCCAGAGAGGAAAGCAAATAGACCTTAGATACTGGGTTCCCAATCCTCTCTCCATCTGAGGGCCCACCTTTTAAAGCTTAAAGATTCATTGTCCACTCTTGTGGTCATAGTTATATTTTTAAATTGACTGAAAATGCGTGTCATGCCAGAAAGCTACTGAGAATGTGTTAATCCAGTGGGTTTTTAGTGTATTTGTCCGTAAAGCAGTGGTTCTCAACTGGGAGCAGTGTCACCCTCCAGAGGACATCCGGCAATGTCTGGAGACACCTTTGTTGTTACAACTTGGGGTGCAGGTGCTTCTGGCCTCTCATGGGTAGAAACCAGGATGCTACTAAACATCCCGCTGTGCCCAGGACAGCCCGGGATGTCAGTGGTGCTGAGCTGAGAAGCCCTGCCTTAGAGCATCCACAGGGAAGGAGAGGTGTTTATGGGCGAACTCGACAAAGATATCGAAACAGCTGATACTTCTGGAGTCCTTTCTGAGAGCTGGGCACAGGGCTGAATGCTTTGTGTGTGTAACTTACTGACTCTCTCAAGAACCCCACGAGTAGATGTTGTTGGTGTCTTTATTTTCCAGATGAGGACACCGAGGTTAGTGGCAGAGCCAGGTTTTGAACCCAGGCCCCTGGAGTTCAGGCCCATACTTTTCCCCATCACAGCACGCCCACCTGTTTGTCAGTCTCCTGTGCACAAAGCTTGACACACATTTGCATTTCTAGTCCCTTCATAGTAACCCACATAAACCCCGGGGTCCAAGACCTACAGTTTGGGAATCATGGGATAGCTGGAAAAACATGCCCTTGGAGCCTGGGAGACCTGCGTTCAAACCTGGCTTCTCCTAGGTCTCTGGAGTGAGGTGTTCCTGGGCTCAAGTTCCGCCTTCCTGGCTGTGTGACCTGGGGTGAGCTGCTACTTCTCTGAGCCTCAGATTCTTCTGCGAAATAGGAACACCAGTCCCTGTCATGCCCACTGGAGTTGGGGGAGAGTGGCTCCAGGGTGGTGTCTGGGGATTTGGGGTGGTGGGGAGGTTGGGGGACAGTGTTCATCTGGTTTCTGGCCCTTGCCTGGCACTGCCCCAGCCTCTCCTCGCCTCAAGCACTCCCGTCCCCTTCAGGCTCCAAGGCTGCGGCCGCAGGGCTATGTCCTCCTGGCCAGTGCATTCGAAGGTCAGTGGCAACAACGTGGTGAGTGATGGTGTGCCAGAGGTCCCAGAACACCTCCAGGCATTCCGGAGCCACCTGGAAGAGGCTCTTGTGAGCTACCCAGTGACCAAGGGGATCAGGGAAGCCCTGCTCATTGGGGAGAGAGAATGAGGGCCACCCTCCTTTCTCTGGGGAGAAGATGGAAGGTACCACAATGTTTTGGGTAGGGTGGGGCTGCCTACCTGGGTGGGCTGAGCTGGGCTTGGGTTCTAGGACCCCTCTGCCTCCCTAAACCTCTTGGCCTCAGTTTTCACAGCTGTGAAGTGGGTTTAAAAAGACCCTCTTTTCTTACCATGCAGGCACACTGGGCAAATAGTCACGTTGATTGTAAAAATTGATCGTATACTTGGGTTGTGGCCGGGCTTCTGTGGGGCGTGATCCCATTCATTGGTTCATTTAATAAGTGTTTACTGAGCGCCTGCTGTGTGCCTGGCACATTTGTAGGCCCTGGGTCCCTAGGGGGGAGACAAGATTTCTGCTCCCATGGATCTGATTTCCATTTTCAAAGGCTCCCCACTTCCCTGGCTTCTGTGCAGAGTGTAGATTATGGAGGGTGAGCACTGACTGTGACTGAAGGTCCCTCAGGAAGGTTCCAGAGTGAAGTCTGGGAGGGCTGTCCAAAGGTGGTGTCACCAACAGGGTAAAAGCCTGAGTTTTGGAATCGGGAAACTGCACCTCGGCCCGTCCCCTCCTCCCTGGGCTGCTGGCGTGGTGGCCGCCCCTCTTACTCTGCTCCCCCTCACAAGGCCTGTAGCAGTGGGCCTGTCACACCCACGAGGTTGCACAGTAGGCCAACGGTGAGGACCCCCATGGCAAGGGGGCCAGAGAGGAAGACCAGCCCAACTCAGGCAGAGGGATAGAAGAACGTTTGTGATTACACTGGGTTCACCTGGGTATTCCTGGCTCCTCTCCTCGTTCTAAAGGAGCTGACCAGCAACCTTCTCTCCAGCTGCAGCCACAATCCCTCCTAGCCAGGTAACGCCGCGTGCTCACAGGGTCTGGGGATGGGATGGGGCATCATTCTGGGACTGCTATTCTGCCCACCGGGGCTCCCACGTCTCTCTAGCCCAGCCTCAGCCCCGGACCCTAGCCCTGTCTTTCTCCCTGACACCCGCTGGATGTCTAACAGGCATCACACACTTAGTGTGGCCAGAATTGAACTCCTCGTCTTCCTCTGAGGTCTGTTCCTCCCCTCGGTGTCCAGTCTCCATCCGTCCAGATTCTCAGGCCCCAAACCCATAGGCCTCCTTGACCGTTTTCCTTCTCCTCCATCCTGCCACCTTGGTTCCAGAGGCATAGCTCATTGCCTGTGCCTTCCCCGTGTGACCGGAATCTGACCGCTTCCCACCTCCATGGGGGAGGGGGAGGAGCCTGAGCCTCAGGACGCTCCTGGCTTTAAATCCTAGTCCCACTTAACATCCCTGAGCCTTGGTTTTTTTAAATTTATTTATAGAAGTGAGAATACCAACACAAATCCTCAAAAATGTACTCAGATTAAATGAATAATGTGTAGGCAAACACCCGGGGAATGGTGCTGGCTCCGTTTCCCTCTCCGGTGCACACCTGGCATGTGCTAGGCACTCAGTAACTGCTCCCTTCCCTTGGGAGTTCCTCACAGAGAGAGGGACGGCGTCTTCCTGGGTGCTTTAGACATTTACCTGCCTAAAGGAAGGAAATTGGACCAAATGATCCTTGGAGAGTTTTTCAGCCTCAAGAGTCTCTATTTACTGTTTTATCTTGGAGACAGAGTAATACAATAGAATTTCTTTTCTTACAATTTTTTTTTTATGGGAAAGATTGTCTAGTCAGGGATGCAGTGTTTGATACTGTGGTTTTGCTCAGTAAAAAGGAAGATGCAGAGTGTCTTGAATTACTATTTGAACTGCATTGAATTCTCGTGGGAAGTTAATGAGAGCTTAAGTTCTGAGTTAGCATCTTCCTAGTAGCTTGGACTGCACGGCAAGTCACAGTGTGTGCTCTGCACTCCAGCATTTTTTACCTAAGTAAACTCAAGGCAAAGTGACTGTAAAGGGGGAGCGTAAAGAGACTTCTGAAGGGCAGCGTGCAGCTTTGAAGAAATAGAGGGAAATAAGGTTGAGCTCAGTTAGTCTTGGTTCTGAGCCACTACCTCATCACCTGTTGTTACCCCCGGACTGACTGCTGAGAACATTGTTTAGCTGTAACTGAATGTTAACATTAACTTTTGAGAAAATAGTTTAATTTCCGACTTTCACTGCATGTTCAAGGAGGAGGAGACTGCACTTTTGGCATGAAAACTTTTAAACTATTAGGAGGATTAATATTTGTGTAAAAACAATAACTTTAGAGTCAGTATACGTTTTAGTCCTCTCTAGTCATTCCTTTTATATATTGAGGATAAGCAAGGTAAAAACAATAAATAATTGGCCTGCAGTCATAGTCACTAGAAAAGAACTTTGAACTTTTAATAAAGCTCACATCTGTGCTAGTAAATCCTAATTCCTGTCCTGAGGGGGTAAGGAAGGTTGAGAAACTTCACTACAGAACGGGGGATGCAGTCCTACAGACTTTCCAGAGCCTGGCCTGACTGAGTTGAGGATTTTCACGTTTAGGAGTGCTGACACCAATTTTACTGTACGCCGGAAGTCTTCAGAATTAGAGAACGCTAAATAATACGTAAAGTCCCTTACCCTAGACCTAGTGAAACAGGAACTTTGTTTATCCGTATTGTTGAAAGTCCTTCGAGTGATTCTGCTGATCCACCCGGTTTTGGAATCGCTGGTTTAAGTAATAAGAGATTCTATTAATACTTTGTGAGAGAAGGGCATGTGGTTCCTGTCTCCGTCCTCAGTCCGCTGCATGCTGGCTTCCACGGCCACCTCATCCGCGCAGTCGCTCTTGGGCGGGTTACCCATGACCTCTGACCTGGGCGCTGCAGTGGGCACTTCCCTTTCCTGTCTCACCGCTGTGGCAGCATCAGTGCTGGCCGTCCCTCCTCAGTGCGCTTTGCCTTCCTGTCTCCCACGGCATCCGTCTTCCCTGGTTTTCCTCGCACATACATCCTCTCCTCAGTCTCCTTCATACCCTCTTCTTCCTCAGCCTGCTTTTAAAATAATGATTGCATCCAGAATTCTGTGCTTTGACCTCATCTGTTCTTTTCACTTTTTCATACTGTCTAATACTGCAACCATCATCCACATGTGACTTCTACTCCTTTGAGATGTGGGGAATCTGAACTGAGATGTGCTGTTAAGTGTAAAACAGACGTTGGATTTCAAAGCCATCGGAACAAAATCTTGTAAAATTTCTCATTAATGAATTAAAACTTTATTACACTTGCAATAATGCTTTAGATATATTAGGTTAAATGAAGTGTATTGTAATTAATTGCACTTGTTGCCTTTTACTTCTGTTTACTGTGGCTAGTAAAACTTTAGTAATTTTCATCCTGTTCATATTATATTTCTTTTGGGGAGGAGTGTTTGATACGTTCTTCCTAGGGAATGTCTCAAACGTATTGTGGCTTTAACTACCATGTAAGGTGTTTTGCTGCTCAAATTTGTATCTTCTGCCCAGTTCTTTTTCCCTTAATTTTTGGGTTTGCATGTTCAAGTCTTGATTGGATATTTTCTAAGCTCTTTAAACTGAACAAACAAAAAATCAGTTCATCAAACTTACTTCTCTTTCCTTTCATCCTATCTCAACTGAACTATTAACCCAAACCCAGAAACTTACACTTCTACCCAGACAGTTACTAAGTCTGATTGGTTCTGTGCTACAACTCCTGTGACCATTCGTTCCATCTTTTCCTTCCTACTGCTGTTGACTTAGTTTTGCCCCTGATTTTTCTCATGAATAATTGCAGTGATTTCCTACTTGGGTCCCTGCCTCTAATCTGAAATCTTACTATTCTTACTCTTGTCTCATCTACAGAGTGATACCAGTAGTAATTTTAATTTGTATTCAATACAACTGACCTTGACACTTAAAAAAAAATCCTTCAGTTATTTCCTACCATAATTAGGGAAACAAACAACCTAACCTCATTAGATGTGGTACCAGGCCTTCATGATTTATCTTAAGTTGCTATCCAGCCTCATTTCTTATCATACCCTCACATTCATTGTTTGCTTCAGTCATCAAAACTACTTGCAAATTCTTCTCCACGTTTATAAATGGATTTTAAAGGAGTCATAGGCTTCTCTGAAAATTCGATGAAGGTTGTTGAACCTTTCCTAGAAAACATACAGAATTTTTGTCTATATTTTAAGAAGGATCTTGGAACACCTGAAACTGGGGCAAGAACTATACTTTAGATCCTTTTGTTTCCCAGGCATTTCTTCTCCTTTGTATGACAGTTTTCTTCTGGGTCATGTGGAAGCCTTGATCTCTATTCTGTTAACAATTACTGTGTAACAAATCACCTTGAAACTCGGGGACTTAAAACAAGAGCAGTCATTTTGTTAACTCTCTTACTTTCCATGTGACGGTCAGGAGCTGGGGTAGGGCTCAGGTGGGTGGTTCTGGCTTGGTATTTCTCAAGCAGTTGCAGCCAAAGCAGGAACAGTGGGGGCTGGAGCAATCTGGGGCTCCCAGGCGTCACTCCATGTAGTCTCAGGGCTTCTGCATGTGGTCTCTGAAAGAGTTAGTTTGGGCTTCCTCACAGCGTGTGGCCACATAGCAGTCATGCTGGGTAAGTGGAGGCTCAGGGCTCTACTAACACACGTGTTTCAGTGAACAAGGCAAAGTCGCCATTGGATACGTTTTGTAACGTAGTTATGGAAGTCATGCTCTAACCCTTCTGCATTTTACTGGTGACAGGCATGTCACAAGCCCACCCAGATTCAAGGAGAAAGGAATTAGACACCACCTCTTGATGGCAGGAGAGACAAGGTACTCAAAGGGCACGTGGGATGGGAGATACTGCAGCCAGCTTTGGAAAATATAATCTGTCACAATCTCTCAACATGCTGCAGTACTGTGTAAAGAGAATTTGGGATTTGGACAAAGTCTTTCCACTTTGTGGAGAAATCTGTTAGTAACAGTGGACTTTTTGTAGCTTTAATTGATCTTTTCTTGGCTCTGTCTGTGGTAAAAAATGGTTATGGATTAAGCTTACATGATCTCAATATAAATATTCTCTGTTACTAGTGTCAGAAACTAATTATCAAAGAAAAGACCAGAATGAAAGGAACAGAACAGCTATTTCTTGATACATGAGATGGCAATTTTGAGTGGGTAAAAAGGATGTTTTCACCATTTATTCCACACTTCTAAAAACATGTATCTTAGTGACTTGAGAATCCATTTGGATAAAACTAATGCATTGCCATACACAGCGAAAAGATAAATGTTCTCCTCCATGTTGATGGGTTGTTACCATGTTCCAAGATTGTCTTAATTGGCCACTGCTTCCATCTAATTTTTGTCATAATTAAATAAGGCTAAAATAACGTTTTAAAAACCACATTATCTCCTGATTTTATTTGGCTTATTATAGAAGCTCTGGGCATGTGGTCCCTACAGGTACATAGAGTGTTTCTATCAGGTTTATCTTGGAGGTTTCAGGAAGAATTATATTGGATAACGTGTAACACTGGTGTAGAAAGATTTTTCTTTTGAAAGTAATTGCATTCCAAGTCCATAGGGTAGTTGTTTGAGACATTATTTATTGATGAGAAATGAAAATTAAACCAAATAGGCAAAAATTAAAGGACAGTCCTCAAGAGTTCATCTGTTTCGTTACTTCTGCATATGGCTTAACTTAGCTAAATCCTTACAAGATGCAGACAACTCTTGACTAAGATCAAGAGTAGTGGTCTGGAGCTGCCTTCTGGAATATATAAATGAGTTCAGAGGAGGCCTCTTACATAGAGAAATGATTATATGTGGATCTTAGTGGATGTGAACGTTGTTTTGTCTCAGGAATTAGAGACATTGACATTTAGTTTAGATTTATTTTTGTTTCTCTCTGATCCATTAGCCCTGTAAGTTGTAGCACAGAAACTATCACTAGGAAACCTTTTCTTGAAGAACAACGTGGAAAGAAATAAAACAACTTTTTGTATTTTTTCTTAGGCCACCCCTTAAAATACCACAACTCCCCAACCATCCGTTCCATTTTCTCCCAGTCTAGCCCAATTTAAAATCAAGAGGACAACCAGGCTAGATGAGAGTTGGGGCATCTCCCTGTGGGAGCTAACTCAGGATGATTTACATGGTATTTAATCACTGGACAAGAAAATAGTACGTTTGGTGTGTTAAGGGATCTCCGAAAGTTTGTAGTTTTACCCACTTCTTGATTTAGTGGGCTCCCAATGAATGGATACTATCATTTATTTTCTGAAAAGCATTTTGGTTTACATTTTTCAGAGTGGTAAAAGCATGCTTCTCTGTAGATGCATTAGATTGCTTGCTATTCACTTGAATTGTACAGAACAAGCCATCTTGTATCAGGACTGATCATTTCTTAATTGTAGCTGTAGAAATGACAAGTCAACTCACACATTTACAGTTTTTGCTTCCTGTGGTTGTCTGAAAAGGAGAGATGATGAATTAGAATAATATATGGAGGCAAGATGGTAGTGAAAAGAACAGAAGCTTCGGGGTCAGAATTCCTGCGTCCCAGTTCCAGTTGCATCATGTGCTCTCTGTGACTTCGGTAAGTTAATTTATCATCTAAATCTTTCTTTCATAATCTGTAAAATAGGGATAATAATGGTACTTACAGAATTTTTTTTGTTGAGAGTTAAATGTAACAACGTATGTTGAAGCACTTTGAAGAGCATGAAATTGTACGCGACATTATGGCAGGAGACCTGTTTGGTTGTGTCTTGTTGAGGATTTCTGTATGTGTGTGTTCACATTCCTAAGATATTGGTCTGTAGTTTTATTTTCCTTTGATGTTTTTGTGTGGTTTGACTTCAGTTTTTAGTGGCCTCATAGAATGACTTGAAAAGTGTTTCCTCTTTATCCAGGTTTTGTAAGTTTTTGTAAAGAGCTAGAATTCAAGAGTGAAGCTAAAAAAAGGTCTTCTTTTGTTATCATTGGAAGCTTTGTGTTTCCTAAATCAGTTACGAATTCAGTTTCTGTAATTGTCATGTATCTATTCCGTTTTTCTATTTATTCATCAGCCAGTTTCAGTATTTTATGTCTTTTTAGGAATTTATCCATTTCACCCTGGTCATGTGTTAGTGAACAGCTTTTCATCGTGTTCCCATATAATCGTTTTTATTTCTGCAAGATTGTTAGTGATGTTCCTTCTTTCATTCCTGATGTTAGTAATTTGAATCTTCTCTTTTTTTTCTTGGACAGTTAAGCTAAAAGCTTATCGGTTTTATTAATCTTTTTCAAAGAGCCAACTTTTTGTTTTGTCGATTTTCTCTATTGGACTCCTATATTGTGTTATTTTTTGCTTTAATATGTGTTATTCTTTCCTTTTACTGGCTTTGGGTTTAGTTTACTCTTCTCCATGTCTTAAGGTAGAAGGCTAGGTAATTGATTCAGGATCTTTTTTCTTTTTTAATATAGGTACTTACAGTTCTCAGTTTCCCTCAAATACTGCTTTAACTATATCCATACATATTGATGTGTTGTGCCTTTATTTTCATTCACCTTAAAGTATTTTCTAATTTCTTATATGACTTTCTCTGTTACTCATTGTTATTTTGGGAGAATGTTGTTTACTGACCACATACTTTTGAATTTCCCAGATATGCCTCTGTTACTGATTCTAAATTTCATTCCATTGTGATCTGAGAACATATTTTGTATAAATTCATTCATTTAAAATTTATTTTAGCTTGTTTTATGGTCTAGAATATGGTCAGTCCTAGAGAATGTTCTATGTGCACTTGAGAATGTGCACTTTGTGTTCATTAAGTATACTTGGTTTATAGTGTTGTTTAAATTTTTAATTTGTTTTTCAGTCTTCTATCTAGTGGTTCTATTCACTATTCGTATTTCAGTATTGACGTCCCTACTATTATTCCTAAGGGGTTTATTTCTCCTTTCAAGTCTGTCACTTTTAGTGGCTCTATTATTGTGTCCATGTATGCTTATAATTATTGTATCTTCCTGAGGCACTGACCCTTTTTTCATGATAAAAATCTCTTTTTCCCAACTTTGTTGTTTGTTTGTTTTAAATCTTTTTTGTCTCTTATTCGTATAGCCATTCCAGCGTTCTCATGGTTGCTGTTTGCAGGATGCCTCTTTTCCCATGCTTTCATTTTCAGCCTGTCTGTGTCTTTGAATCTGAAGTGTGTTAAAAGCCTCTTTTAATTAGTATTTCATTAAAATTATTTGGCACAAAAGGTCATGTAGTGACAATGTTGTCTCTAAAGATGGATGACAATGTTTGTTTAATATTTGTACATCTCACAATATTATTATGCATTATGTAATGATGTTTTTTGAATATTAGGTGTAGTCTCCACTTCTCAGGAAATTTACAATATAATCTAAAGGATTTATTATCTTATTTATTCCTATTGGTCTGAGAATTATAGCAGATAAGAGGATTACATTTCTATTACAGTAAGACAGCAGATGTCTTAAACAAATTTGAACTTGACTCTCACTTTTAATACATAAAATAATCTTAAATCCAAATGACAGAATTAATTTTAAACTTATGGGTTCAAGCCACTACATTTATGCCAATAAAAATAGAAGCCTCCCAGAAGTTTCCAATTTTTATGTCAATATGTCCTTTGAAATTGTGTTGAAAAGCAGGGAAATAAGTTTACTCACTATATAGTCTCACTTATTGATTTTAACATATTTAGCTGTCTTGTAAGATGATTAACATAGTTTATGTATGAGCTTCAGAAAAGGAAAAATTAGCTTCTGAAAATGACTGAACAGCAGCTGGAGTTAATGAATAAGTAAGTGAATGAATGAATGTATCAACCAGATGAAACGTGAAATGTAGGTTTTTTAGGTATTATGTGCAATGAAAGACTTAGCAGAATTCAAGGTAATGAAAAATAGGAACTGTCTATTCTAATATCTTTACATGTGGTGAAGGATTGGATTGTCAAATCAGACCTACATGAATTGGAGACGTTAATCAGTTCAAGCTTTACTTGTAATTTTAAGGATACAAGCAATCAAAAGACCCGGGAGAAGCAGAAAGGGCTTCTGGACATTGAGAGAGGCCTCCAGAGCTTTTCTCCTCACAGTGACAAAGTTCTCAATCCCACAGCAGTAGATACAATCGCAAAGGAAGTTCACGGGTTACCTCTTGTAACTCAGAAGTGATGGACTGTGACATGTTTCCATTTACACCCAGGTAGTTGCATAGCTCATGCCTTGTGCCCCATAAATCTGTAGATTCTAGGTTTGTTTACCATCGTCATTCTAAACCAGGAGTATCCTGCTAAAAGCCTTTATAGATAAATATTCTTTTTTTTTGTTTTTCAAAAAAGCAAATACCATTAGTATATTTGCCAGTTTTTAGCACACTTATAAGGAAATTAGACCAGGTCTTCTGTCTTCTTCTTTCCTGGGAGAGCCTCTTACCCAACAGGGGAAAAAAAAAAAAAAAAAAAAACTTCTTTGACTCTTTCCTCTCTAACAGATTAACTCATTTAAATTCAAATTCAATTATTAACTTTTTTGGTATGAATAAGGTTAAATATATTAAGGAACTTCAGACATGTTTTTAAAAATCTTTTATTTCATGTAGTTTGGCTTAGTTTGGTTGGTGGGAGTGGGTTGAGAAATATGATCAATATGCAGTTAATCTAAATATGTTCTCACCACCAACAGGTATCTGTAAGAGCAGCTTGTTGTATTTCATGTGTATGCATGTGTGTGCACATGATATGCAGTTCTTTCTTCTACTTGACGTTAGCATATTTGAGAAATCATCAGATGGTTTTAATTTGCAATTCCTCTTGTTTTTCTCATCCCACCCCTTGGATCAGGATGGAGATCCAGTTCTTCCAGGAGTGGCCATGACAGATCTTGCCACTGGCCTTTATGCATGTGGAGCCATTATGGCTGGATTGATACACAGATCTAAAACTGGAAGAGGACTGTTCCTTGATTGTAACCTGCTGTCATCCCAGGTACCAACCCAAGTGACATTTTAGATAGTTGGGTAAAAACAGGTATCTGTGTTATGCTTTTTCATGTCAAATCCCACAGTCACATGTGCAGAAACAAAACCAAAACAGCAAGACCCACCCCAACCCCAGCCGACAGCAGTAAAAGCTGTTCTGTTTTGGGTTCTTGGTGTTGTCAAATTAAAATTATTAAAACCACAAAAATTTTGTTATAATGCAGACATTGCAGTTGAACCAAAAATTTTAAAGACTGTCTTTTGTTTGAGTAGGTCTGTTACAGTTTTTCAGACAGAGTACAGTTGTTTCTATTTGATTGTCATGTGAACTCTGTGACTTCTTTTTACGCAAGCTTATTCATCTTTTTTCGTGCTGTGGACCCTTCGGGTAGTCTGGTGAAGTCTGTGAATCTTTCCTCACAGTTAAGTTTTTAAATGCATAGGATGAGATACTTAGGATCACAAAGGTAGCCAATTACATTGAAATATACTCATTTCGGTGTAAAAACCAACTTTGTGTCATAATAACATACATGATTTTTTTACTAATATATTAAACCAGATCTATTCATGGATCCAACATCTTTCAATTCTGAGGTAGTGTTGGGCATAAATGATATTTTTAAATATCTGCTATATGATACTATGATATGATACGAAAATCCTTAGTTACTGCTAATACTCTTGTGGTTTGTTGCCTACATTCATAATTAAAGAAAATGCTAAATTTTAGTTACAGTGTGATGAAAATAAAGATAGAATGTTTTTCCTTTCAAGTTAATTACTCCCCCAGATTCTTTCCATGAACTCCAAATTCAGAGCCCTTGGTTTAGATAGCTGTCAGTTATGTTGAGCTAAATGCTGAGTGGGAAGAATAAAAGGGTTAACTGACTCTCAGATTGACGTTTTGCCTCCTTGTAACTGGATCAGATCTAGATGCTGCACCGTATGTGGAAGTTAATTCTGAATAGATAATTTTTCAGGGATAGGAAAAAAAGAAAACATCTATTTTATGCAAGGAGACATTTTACTATGGGCAAAATTGCTTTATAGATAGAGACGTCAGTTGGGAATTTCAGATGTAAATGGCATACATGGGAAAATAGTAAACTTGGAACTCTGCTGTGGAGATTTTTTCTTTTAGCCAAATTAAGGTGGTGTATAGAGGTAAAAAACATTAGTATGGTTGAATGTGAAACAGTATATTATATGTGAGTTTTTAATATTAGCTTTGAGTCTTGGTCCGAAGTTTAATGGTTATATAGCAGTGTAAAAGAACTCTCTCCAAATGAATGATCCAGCTCCTTCACAGAGAAACCCAGATGTTAGTTATGGGGAGAAGCTGGAAGTCTTTTCTTCCCTCCCCTAATGTTACAGCTGTAAGGAAGCTGAGGTAGGTTAAGTGGGTAAAGGTTGCACACCCAGTAAACATGGAAGCCGCGAAGGTTTCATGGGGGTATGGCCTGTGCAGCCATACCAGGCCTTAGGCTTAATTTAAATGCTCTGCTGTCACTGTCTTGAAATTCTGAATAATCTTTGAATGAGAAGCCCTACGTTTTTTCATTTTGCACCAGTGCTCACAAATTATGTAGCTGGTCCCACATTTGGGACTTAGGCCTCCTAATCTCTGCCTGGACAGCTCTTCTTACAGTATGTCAATGACTAATGAATTAGCTTGGAAAAATTCTCTTGTGGAGTATTACAGAGTTTAATTCTCCTGTAGCGCTTAACACAGTGGTTCACAGTCTGGGGGTGTGTGGTTCCATGGGGGTGGGAGTGGAGGTGGGCGGAGTCACTGGGCTGTTTCAAAGCGAGCGCACAGTAAATGCAAGCTCATGCCCACGTCCGCACACCCAGACATTTCAGCCGCTTTGGGAGTGTGTCTGTATTTGTTGTGCATGTTGCTTCTTGAGGCTGTGAGTCCCGTGTGTGTAGGAATAAGGTTTGTTCTTGCTGACAGTGATCCCCGCCAAGCCCAGCCCAGTATCTGTCAAACAGCAGGTCTGCTGATCTTTGGAGGTCCATCAGAGAGCCACCGTTACCAGTCGGTGTGTCTCGTAACTCTTACATCTGCTGGGAAAACTGGGAAAAGGTGGTAATCCCTGGACTTAGGATAAGTACTTGATAAACAACTAAGATGAAATGATTTGCTTTCTGCAAGTGTGGTAGCAGTGAATTAGCCTATTGTGCTGAAGCTAATCCAGTCATAGGTTGCTAAAATTATTAGTATATTTAAGACTCATTAGTTACCTTTTTTGGGGGGATGGAGGTAATTAGGTTTATTTATTTAATGGAGGTCCTGGGGATTGAACCCAGGACCTTGTGCATGCTAAGTGCGCACTCTACCCCTGAGCTATACCCCGTGTATTAGTTCCCTCTTTATAAGTGACATATTGTATTAGTTTCAGGTAAATATAATGATTCAGTATTTGTAGATACTGTGAAATGGTCACCACAGTAAGTCTAGTTGGCATCCATCACCATGCATAGTGACAGAAGTTTTTTTTTCTTTTGAAAACGATCATGGCATTTAACCTGACAGACAAGTGTTTTTGTTGAAAATGAGAATTTTGAGGAAGATAGCATTTGGAGTCACGAGATGACTGGGTGTTATGTTTCCGCTCCAGGCACCTGAGTGCTTGCTGTGTCCCGGCTCTGTGCTGGCTGGGCTTGCAGTTGGAGGCCACGCGTCTGTTCCCGGTTTACTACTGGAGGCAACCAAGGTGTGTGAGCAAGTTGGAGGTGAGTAGAGCAGGTGGCCCTCGATCACGTGGGCTCCATCAGTGGTGGGAAGAGTGTTGGGGGCTGGGAGCCTAGGAGCTGGCAGACACCAGTCACAGAGGAAACACTCCTCAGTCCTGAGCGGGGCGGACAGCCTGGGGGGACGGTCCATGCTGGGGGAGGGACGTGAGCAGATTGCTTTGGGGAGGGGGAGGGACGTGAGCAGATTGCTTTGGGGAGAGTGAGCGTAGTGCCCTAAATGCAACTGATGGTAGTTTTGCTTAAATAATCCCACTGTGGAGGTGCGTTTCTCCAAAGCCTGATTGCCACTGCATTTGACAATTTGCCTGATCCCAAAGATACTTATTTTTACTTTTTCCACCTGAATTTTTATCTTTTCTGTATTTAACATAGCAAACCCATTAATAAATAGCATTATTTTGCCTCTTCTTTGCAAGTAAAATTCTTTCTGGGGTTTCCACTTTGTAGTTTAATAATCATTTACTTATTTTATGTATTTGCCGCCCTGAAATACTGATCCTCTTCACTTACTTATTCAACACAGATTCACTGAGTGCATACTGACTGCGAGGCACAGTGTGTAGTTATGCCGTTAACTTCTGATCAGCCAGCTCGGGCAGCCCCTGTCTGTGTGAATGTTGCAGGTGGACGGCATGCTGCGGCTTTAACCGTCGATGGGAAAGTGTCTTCTTGGGGTGCAGGTGATGATGGCAAACTCGGACACTTCAGCAGAATGTAAGAAACTTCATTACGTGCTAATAAGAAACTTACTGATAAAAAGAGTGAAGGCATTTTGAAAGTTATTTTGTAGAAAATTGAATGGAAGTCATTTATGAAAATGAAACTGAAAAATATATTTTTAAAAATCTCTGTGAATGTGATTTGGCCTCACAGGTTCTGTTTTAAGGTTTGCTAGTTCAGCTGATCTGTAGCCGTTGTCTTGATTAAATGTGGATCCGTGTAAATGTCCTTATTTTTCTTCTTTCCAAAAGGCTGAATGGATGGTAGGGAAGATTATTTGATCTTCTCTAGGAACTGTGACAAGCCCTGGCTGATAGAGGCCCTGAAAACCAAGCACTTTCTGTCCCTGTAGATCAGCTGGCCTTTTTAGAGTTTGATGTAAATGGAATTATACAGTGTGTACTCTTTCCTTAATCTCACTTTTTTCAGTCACCATAATTATTTTGAGACTCATCGACGTTGCATCAAAAGTTCATTCTTTTCAATTGTTGGATAGTATTTTACTTATGGGTGCGCTGCAGCCTGTTCCTCCGTCTGCCAGTTGACGGACTCTTGGGTTGTTTCCAGTCTGGGGGCTGTACCAACAAAATTGCTGGGAACGTTTGTGCACAGGTCTCACAGGGACCTGCACTTGTGCTCCTCTAGGGCAAGGGCCCAGGAGAGGAATGATTGGATCACATGGTAGGTGCATGTTTACCTTCTTAAGAGACCTACAAACTGCTTTGCAAAGGGCTTGTTCCAAAGCTCCTCCATATTTCTGTCTGTACGTGGTCTGGCCAGTCTTTAATTGTAGCCTTCCTTATAGATGTGTAGTGGTATCTCATTGTGGTTTTACTTTGCATTTCCCTAATGACTTAGGAAGCTGAGCATCTTGTTTATTTAGCATCCAGATACGTTTTCTGTTAAAGTGTCTGTTCATATCTTTTGCCTGTATTTAAACCTAGGTTGTTTGTTTTTTTATTATTGAGTTTTGAACATTCTTTATGTATCCTGGGTACCAGTCTTTCATCAGATGCGTGATTTGCACGTATTTTCTCCCAGTGTGGCTTGTCTTTCATTCTGTTGGGTGAATTTTAAAGGCCAGAAAATGTCTATTTTGATAAAGTCAGTTGATCCATTTTTACCTTTTATGGATCGTACTTTGGGTGTTGTGTCTAAACAACCTTTGCCTAACTCAAGATCATAAAGATTTTTCCCCTGTGTTTTCCTATGAAAGTTCTATAGTTTTTGATATTTAGGCATATGCTTGAACTTGAGTTAAATTTCATATATGGTGTGAGGTATGGGTTGAATTTTATTTATTTATCTGTGGTGTAAAGGTATTCAGTTGTTTCAGTTGTATTTGTTGACAAAAACTATTGCTTCTCTATTGAAAGAATTTGCACTTTTGTCAAAAATGAATTTTCGTGTATGTGTGGATCTATTTCTGGATTCCCAGTTCTGTTTCATTGATTTACTTTTATGTTTTGATGCCATTACCCCAGGGTCTTGATTACTGCAGCTTTATAAAAGACTGAATTCGGGCTTTGCTGATTCTTTCGCTTTGTTCTTTTTAAAACATGTTTTGGGTATTCTGGGCCCTTAGCATTTTCCTTGTAACTTTTAGAATCAGCTTGTCAATTTTTATAAAGTAGCCTACTTGGGATTTTGATTGCATTGAATGTATATCAGTTTGAAATAGCTTCACAGTATTGACTCTTGCAACCCATGAATGTAGTACTTCTCCCCATTTGTTGAAATCTTTCCTATTTCTCAGCAGTGTTTTGCAGTGTCAGTGTACAGATCTTGCATATCTTTTGTTATATTTATTCCTAAATATTTCACATTATTTATCCTGTTACAAATGGTTTTTTAAAAATTTGTTTTATTCTTTGCTGTTATCTAGAAATATTCAAGTTGCTCCTTGCTAGTGTGTAGAAATAGAACTGCTGTTTTTACGGACATTTGGATTACTTCTAGTTTTTGGCTGTTACCAATAAAACCTGCTATGGATATTCGTGTACAGCATTTTGAGTCAGTCTTCCGTATTTTGAATAAGCCACTCTTGGTTTTGTTGCTTTTTTGTTTCTTTGATTTTTCTCTGTTGTTTGTCTGTTTTCAGTTTATTGGTTTATAGTCTCACCTTTATCCTTGCTTTATGTTTATTTTCTATTCTTTTTCTAGTTTTTTTGACGTGAGAGTTTAGATAATTGATTTGAGACCTTTTTTCGAACGTAAACTTTCAGTACCATGAATTTCCCTCTCACCACTGCTTTAGCTACATGTCTCCAATTTTGGTATGTTATAGTTTCTTTTTCATTCAGTTTTATGTATTTTAAAAATTTCTTTTCAGACTTTAATTTTGACTCATGGGTTATTCTTTTGTACCTTGTATTTGGTTTGCTAAAAAAAAAAAACGAGGTTAAGAACTTTTACCTCTCTGTTCATGATAGATATTTGCAATTTTCTGTTAATATTCTCTGGCTGGCCTCATAGAATAAAGTGGTAAATGTTCCAACTTCAGTTTTCCTTTTTAACTTGTGTAGAATTGGCGTTATTTCAATAGAATTCACCAGTGAAGCCATCTGGGCCTAGAGTTTTTGTCGTGTGGTTTCTGTATTATTTTTTAACCACAAATTTAGTTCCTTTAAATAGCTTCAGGGTTATCTTGTTTCTTTTTCTAGTAAGGTTTCTGTCTTTGATGGAAGTTGAAGTTATTGGTATCAGGTTGGCCTCAATGTTTGCTTATTTTCCTCTTAACATTTGCAGACTGTAGTGATGTCAGCGCTCATTCCTTATGTGGGTAATTGTGTCTTCTCTTTCCAGTTTGTCTAGAGGTTGATCAATTTTACTAAATTTTTTTCAGAAAACAAGCTTATGGTTTCCTTGATTTTCTCCATTGCTTTTCTGTTTTCTATCTCGCTGAACTCTGCTCTCATCTGTATTAAGTCTTTGTTTCTAAAAGCTTCGGTCATTGGCTTAGGCTCTTCCTGCTTTTCTAAGGAGACGTTTTTCTTTTCTAGATTAATTGACTGCTCTTATCATGACCAGTTACCCTCTTTATCCCTTTGCTTTGAAATTTCTGCTTTAAAATCAAATTTGTCTGATACTAATACAGATAATACGATACAATAACATTTCTTTTGATCAATGCTGTATAGCATTTAAACCATGATATTCCATATACCATGACGAGCCCTGGTACATCTTTTCCATTCTTTTACTTTTAACCTATTTATCTCTTTACGTTAAAAGAAGCTTCCTTGTAGGCAACGTATAGTTGGATTTTGGTTTTTAATCTTTTTCTCTTGACAGTCTCTTATTGGGGTATTTATTCCACTTACATTTAATATGATTATTGATGTATTTGTTTTCTATCAGTATCTTGCTATTTGTTTTCTGTTAGTTCTAAGTGTTCATTGTTCTCTTCCTTCTCTTTTTCTTCCTTTGAATTAATTGTTCATTATGACTTTGTTTTTTCTCCTTTGTTTTCTTTGAGCTCTGACTTCAATTATTTTAGTGATTGCTTTAGGATGTAAATCATGCACATGTAACTTATCATAGTCTAGCTTCGGATGATACTACATTGTTTCACATACAGTAAGTGAATCATACACTAGTGCATTTCTATTTCTTCCCTTCCCGCCTTTGTGCTATTATATATTTCTGTGTCTGTTGTAAACTTGATAGTATTTTTTAATTAATTTTTTTACACACTAGGTTATCTCTGTAAATAAAGTAAATAAAAAGAATGTCTCTGAATTTGCTCATGTGGTTACCTTTTCCAGTGCTCTTCATTCCCCTGTGGAGACCCAGGCTTCCATCCGGCGTCATTTTCGCTCTCCCTGAAGGACTTCCTTCATTATGTCTCGTAGCTCAGATCTGGGATTCATCCTTTCAGCTTTTTATGTCTGAACTAGTCATTGTTTTGCTCTGTGTTCACAGTGTATTTTAGCTGAGTATGAAATTTGGGGTTGACATTATTTTCATTGAGAATTTGCTGTCGTTATCTTTGCTCTTCTGTACCTAACATGTCTTTTATCTCAGACTACTTTTAGGATTTTCTCTTGATTTTCCTGGTTTTTATCTTCGTGGTTGGTGTACTTATAGTTCATTATGTTTCTTGGATCTTTGGTTTATAATTCTCATCAAATTGCAAAATTTTTCATTGTTTCTTCAAAAATATTTTTCTGTACCTCTCTCTCTCCTCTCTTTTGGGAGGTCTAGTTTTCATGTATGTTAGGTCTCTTGAAGTTATCCCACAGATAACTGACGCTTTGTTCATTTTTTAACTTTTTTTCTGTATTTCACTTTGGATAGTTCCTATGCTGTATCTCCAAATAAACTAGTCTTTTCTTCATTTTCTAATACACTGTTAAGGTTACCAAACTGTTTTGGTCTCAGACAATGTAGCTTCCTCTCTAGAATTTTTTATAAAGAGCTAAACCTTGGTCACCTCTTAACTCTTTGTTTTTATTGAAGTATAGTCAAATTTGTTATTATTTTTCAAATTTATTTTTATTTTTATTGTTTTCAATGGAGGTACTGGGAATTGAACCTGGGACCTCTCATGCATGTTAAGCACGTGCTCTACCGCTAAGTTATACCCATCCCCCCCATCCTCCCCTAGAAATTTGATTTGAGTGTTCTTCTGTCTTCCATGTCTCTGGTTCTCTTCTTGAACATATGTAATACCGATATAATAAGTATTTTAATTTGCCTGCTGGTTGTAAGATACGTGTCAGTTCTGAATTGTTCAGACCTATTGATTTTTCTTATTTCTGAATCCCAGATATTTTCCTGCCTTTCTGCCCACCTGGTAACTTTAATTAGGTGGTGTACATTGTAAATTTTACTCTGAATGTTTCTGGAGCTTTTTGTATGTCTATAACTTTCTTGAGCATAGATATAATTAAGTTACTCTGAAGTAGTGTGATCCCTTTGGATCTTGGTTTGGATTTGTTAAGTGGGTTCAGTCCTGAAGTTAGTGTGGGGCTAGTTGTTCTACTCAGTGCCTGGTGAACGGTGAGGTCTTCCCACCTGGCTGATGGGAGCAGGCACCGTGCCGGGCCCTCTGTGCCCTCCCAGCCGGCGCGCCCCAGCACAGTCCTTTCCTGCAGTTGGTTCTCTGGCTTGGGGCAGTGCCCTCTCATGTAGGCGCCCATCAGCTTCTGCTGCATCCTCAGCTGGGTGAGGGGGCACCTGCACGTCTCCAGGGGGCTCTCTGGGCAGTTCTTTCCTCTTGCATCCAGTATGAGCTTTGGCCACGCTGGACTCCCTGGCTCTGAGCTCTACCTCCTGTGCCCAGAGAGACCACTGGGTCTGCCTGGTTCCTTCCCTCTGCTGAAGTCTGGGAACCCTGAGGGCATTGAGCTGGAACACGTATCCACTAAGACTGTATATTGTAAAGTCTTGTCTTCTTGCTATTGCTTTAGATTACTTTTTGTCTTGCATTTCAATGACAGGCAAACACACAAATAGTTTATTGTGGTAGTGTTTTCACAGCTTACGTCTGTACAGCTGAATTGCTGTAAGTGCTTTCTGCAGAAGGATTTACATCTTTTTGCAGTTACAGTGAACCTCTGCTGAAAGTGGCTTCTTTGGAGAAGTATATTTTGTAACTCTGAAAGATAAAAATGAACCTGATACTTAATCTGTGAAATAGGAAAATGCATACTGCAATGTGTTCTACACATTACAGGAGGTCAAATTATAGAAATAGAGCAAACTGTAATCTTAAGAATTGAACCCAAGCTTTATTTTTCTTTTTCAGGTGTGCCTTCAGGTGCTGATTCTTCTGCTGCCGGTAGTAAAATCAATGGTGCAAATAATTCTAAACCAAATCGCCCTTCTCTTGCCATGAACCTCCTGTCATTAGATGGGGATCTGGCCAGACAGCAGCCTTGTCTCATGTACTGACGGCCCTGCAAGTCACGTGTGCCAGGTAGGCTTGTTTGCTGAGTTTTGAAATCCCACAATTATGTAAGCACAGGGTTTTGTAATGTTTTGATTGATCAAATGTCTAGGAGAATGTTAGGTTCATGTCTCTAAATATTGTGAGTTTTAGGTCAGATACCATTTCGTGAATGATGGTATCTTTGTGCTTTCTTAAATGAAGTTGAAATACGAATTAGAAAATCAAGTTAAAGAACATTTTCATTATTCTTTATGACCAAAACCCTCTAAACTGATTTGGGGGGTTGAGAGGAAGAGTTAGATGGTACTGATGCACAGTAAGGTTTTAGGCCCTTGTCCTCCCCTTCAGTCTTGATAAGGCAGAGCGCCCCATCTGTCCTTGTATCCTGGCTACGGGTCTGATCACAGAAAGAAATACTCACACAGGAACTTGACTCAGTCGTTGAGAGCGCGCTAGTCCTGGCTGCCTCGCGTGAGGCGCCTTTGGTCTTTGGCTTTCAGTAAACACAAAATTACCCCCAACCTCCACCAACCCAGGGAGATTTCTCGGGGACAGTCAGAGGCTTTTTCTGCTTGGATTTTTATGTTGGCAGTTTTTCTCCTGTCTTCACTGTGGTGAGTCAATAAATACAATCAGGACTGAATACTTTAGCTTTTAGCCAGGGGATACGTAGTAGTAACATCCATTTTTTCTCTAAAACTCCTTTATACTTACCCTATATAAGTGAGTGCTCTGGTGAGTGCTTGTCCTGCCCCGACCCTGCTGCCCCGCGGTGGTGACGGGCAGCTCCCCCAGGCCTGGCTCTCTCTCCTGACAGAGACGCTGTGGTCGGGGCCCTGATGCCCGCCAGCATGGTCGCCCCAGTGTAGTGTCCCTCGTTCTCTTCCTCGGCACCCCCTTCCTACATGTCTGCCGTGGCCAGTCCCATGAATGCAGAGGTATGTGTGCTGGCTGTTGATACTGAAGACAGGCTGGATCCCAATCCACGGCAAGAAAAGAGAGGGGAGGTAAAAGCTCACGGGAGAGCGGTGACGCAGCCTTAGATCAGGAAGGAGGAGGCAGCTGCTTCACGTCACTCTCTCCCTTAATGCAGAGTGTTTGTGCTGCTGCTGAGTTTTGGCTTGAATGAGAAAATACTCCATTTTAACAGGAGGCTTTTTTAGTGCTTCAGTGGAAATAGGTTATTCTTTTTAAAAGTTGCTAAATGCAAGTCCACAGTCCTTCTTTAAAAAACTTTTTTTGAGGGGATTAAGTAATTAGGTTAATTTGTTAATTTTTAGAGGAATTACTGGGGATTGAAGCCAGGACCTGGTGCCTGCTAAGCATGCGCTCTGCCAGTTGAGCTATATCCTCCTCTCTAGTCCATGGTCCTTTATCTGCAGCTCTGAAACCTGAAAGCTTTGAAAGCTAAAGGTTTTTGTAACTTACTTTGGAGGAAGAGATGTGAGCTCATTTCAGTCGCCTTCATGTGACCTGTTGTGAATATTAATAGGTTTTCCTGGAGTATGCATGTGCTTGGCTTTGCAGGGCTGCCCCAGACCCTGCTGGAGGTGGTGACTGGTGGTGTAAATGCCTCGCTACATCTATAAAATCTGGAATACTCCAGCTGGCCCACAGGGCTTTATTTAATAAGGTTTTTGGAGGTGGGTGGCAAGTGTGCCATGTTGCTGAGTCTCTCCTCTTCTGTTTTTGTACTAGAGTGTCTCTTCTGAGGATGCTGTGACCCCCTCCACAGTGACCCCGTCCGCTTCCTCAGCTTCTCGGCTGTTTATCCCGGTGACGGATGACCCAGGAGCTGCCAGCATCATTGCAGAAACCATCACCAAAACCAAAGAGGTCAAGGGGGTTTCTTCTTTACCACTTTATTTTGAAATAATCTTAGATGTACACGCAGCTTGCAGAAGTAGGATGTAGAAATAGAGCACATTGCCCTCCTGTGTGCCGTCCACCTACGTTCTCTAACTCTACTCAGGTTTTGCTCACGGTCCCAGTAGTGTCCTTTATCAGTAGGACCCAGCCCAGGGTTGAATGTGGTCTCTTTGGTGTTCAGTATGGAACACTTTTTCAGTCCTTCCTTTTTGTCAGAAACCACAGGAATGATGCAGAGTGCTTTCCAGCGCATCCTAGTGAGATGTGCGATGTGCTGCCTCACTGGGGGTGTGAGGTCTTACCACTAGGTCAGGAGTGTTTGCCAGGTTTCTCCACTGGAAATTAGAAGAATGGTAATATAAGTGTTCATGGGGAAACACTTTGAGCCTGTGCAGGTATCTTGTCCCTCATCGTATTTTCACCTACCAGTTTGTAGTATCTGTGATGATTCTAGCCGAGTGCATCATTGCTGTGGTAGTTGTCCTGTGGTAGTTTTTCAGCATTCATCGTTCTTTGTGGACTGTGATTCTTCTGTAAGGGAGGACTTTCCCTTCTTGTCTCCTCTGTCTGCACTGGTGTAGATTCATGGGATCCTATTTTACTCAAATAATGACATACGTCACTCTCATCATTTGACACTCAAATTGTCCCAGACTTGGCCATAGGGAGCCCTTTTCGGCTTATTTGTCCATCTGACGTCTCCCCATAACTCTCTGAGCATTTCCTTCCTTTCTGGCACGTTAGTGTGTTCCAGTCTCATCTTTCAGCTGCCCTGGCCCTGCCCCGGAATCAACCATTTCCCCAGGGAGCCCTGGTTCCTACTGGTGGATCGTTAGGATTTAGAAACAAGATCTGGGAGCTTGGTAAGCTGATTACCCCTGGGTGTCCTGAGTTTAGGCCCTCTCAGCAAACAGACATGCACACACACTCACTTACCCAGGATTTCTCCCTTGATATCTTATCTGTATAATGAAAACCATGAGTGGTTCAAACCGGTACTTTCAATTTCAGTCCAACACCACAGGGTTTATCCTTGCTGTCTCCCTTTCTGTATTTTAGGTGTATAGTACTTCTGTATGTTGCTGGATTGCTTTGCTGTGTTGCTGATTTTTGTGCCTGTATTCATAAGGTGTACTGAGCTGTAGTCTTCTTATGATGTCTTTGCCTGGTTTCGGTACCTAATTAACACTGGCCTCCTAGAATGAGTTAGGCAGTGTTCCTTCCTCTTCTGTTTTTTAAAAGAGTTTGTGAGTGATTGTTGCTGACACTTTTTAAAATATTTGGTAGAATTTTGTTTATTCTTTTAACATGTTCCCATTATTCTTTTATTTCCTTGTTTCCTGGCACAACACAAAATTCTAGGCTCAACAATACATTTTATGCTCCAGCACAGAAATTAGGTGTTCCTCCAAGAAGCCTTGGTTCTTTGCAGTGGGGAGGGTGTTTAGTAGCCAAGGTCTGGGCCTTCGTGTGCTCATTGCTGTTGGGAGGTTGCTGGTCACAATTCTTCGTGTGCACAGATGTACTCACGTAATTAAGTTAGTGGATCATATTAATGATTGCTTTGTTATGTATCTACATATATTGGAAACCACTGGTTCCTAGCAGTACAGTCAATACCGGTAAGTGCACAGGATTCATTCTGGCGTTCCACCCCTCTGTATGTATAACTTTTCTCTGAAAATGAGAAGCCTGGCCCCTTACAGATGGTTCCATAGCTTCCCCTTAGGTAGCCTGCCTCCCATTTTGGCCGCCTCTCCTCTCCCACATGGGCACCTCCTTCCCCTGCACAGCTTATGGTGCTCAGAACCAGTTTGCTCTCTGCAGAGATGACCTCTCACCCTGCTTGACCTGTGACCTCCCCCACCCTACCCCCCAGGCCAGCTGGCCCAGAGCAGAGAGACCTTCCACCTAGCTTGGCTCTGTCACACCAGCCACTCTCCCAGCGGGTGCCCTCCCAAGCCTGCTCAGGTGCTTCCTGTGCCAGGCCCCCTCTCCCTGCCCACACTGTCTCCCCGCCGGCACATCCAGCTTGGGAACAGACACATTATTTTCAATTACATTTGGAACTCTTGATTTACTGTGGTGTTAATGCTGACAGAAATCTGTCCTATGGGAATTATTCATAACCACCTGTGGTAATAATTGCTATTTATAAATTAGGTGTCTGAACTGAACTTCTGATACTTGGCAGTCTTCCACGATGAGGGTTTAATGCAGAAGTTACTCTGAATTATGGGAAATTTTTGCTTTTAGGGAGAAGAGGGATGGTGTCGTTTACTTCCTACCAATTTATGAGACATAGGCATTATCCAGAGTATTCCCCTAAATTCCTCCCATTTAAGTTTTGGTTTGATTCATAAATTATGACAAAGTAATCTTCATGTTAGCTTTGGGCTATAATTCACATTCAAGGAGATATATATAGCTAGTGATTTTATTTTTTAGCAATTCCCTTAGACTTGTTCTCTCTCTCTCTCTCTCTCTTTTTTTTCCCTCAAATACCCCCGTACCCCCACCAAAAAAATGTTGGTACTTTTTCTTGTTGTATACGATTCGTATATTCCACCGAATGGTTTTGCTGCTCTTCAGCGAGTGAGATTCTGGAATGTCATTGTTTCTGGTGAGTTTCACTTGCTGATTTCCTAGGTCTTCACTAAGAGGTGGGAGCAGGGTCTGTTTGTTTACAGGAAAAAACTGTGCTCCCACCTCAGAGAGCGCTGGTTTCTAGGGCCAACTTGGACACTGATGGCATTTGCACATCAGATGGGTCCCATTCTGATTGAGGTTCCTAAGTGGGGCTTGTGCTTCCCCCGGCTCAGTTGTGTTTGGCAGGCAGGTTTCACTGAGATCCCGAAAGCAAGGGAGGAGAGAAGGCGGCATCTCCACCATCATGTTCCTCCTCTGGCGAGCTGGACTCTGCCTGTGGGACTGAAAGGAACCAGGTCCTCCCCTGTTCAGCATGGGGTCTCAGTGATTCCCACTCCTGAGCTCAAAAGCTACGGGATTTCCCAGCTCTGATGGCTCCCTGTTCCTTTCTGTAGGCCGAGTCCCACTGCCAGTGTCCAAGAGGCTCTCGTGTGGTGGGCAGCAGGCTGGGGATGGCTGTCCCGGGCGGGGCACCCTCAGGAGGAGGGGTGGAGGGGGCGGAGATACAGCAGGCGGCCCGTTTCCTCTGCTGATGTGGAAGGGAGGTCAGTGACCGCAGGTGTGGTGTGTTTTAACTGAGACACTGTGAATGGGAAGTAAAAGGGGAAGAGAAAAAGGAAGAGAAGACTCTCATACTTTCTTTTTTTCTTTCTCAAAGAGCCCTGGGAACAAGAGATTATGGGCAGTGTGTTACACACCAGTGCGTCCGTGAAATAAGACCCTGGGGAGGAATTATGAGGAAGATGTAGAAAAAATATGTAAAAGTGCAATGTACAAGTTTAATTGATAGAAAACTCCCAATCATCCCCTGTGAGTGGGGGCGGGGATAGATTTTATGTGGTGTGACTTCATTCCAAGTCTCCCCTTATAAGGAGCACCTGTGGTGTGAACTTGATCACAGTATAAGTCGTCGTTCCTTCTGACAGCTGCTGTGGGTAATTCGTAAAATAGTTACTTGGTCCTGAGAGCGCAGTACGTGGTGGTGGAGATTTTAGGGGCCTGTCATCTATTATTTCACAGTATTTCATGGTCTTAGATGCCTTATCAGCTCCCTAGTTCCTCAGCAGTTGTGATGTATCCTTGGAGTTTATGGGTAAACTGGTGACTGTTTGTCTCTGGATACATCTTTCCTCATTTTATTTGTTGGACTTTTTAGGATGCTGAAAGCCAAACTAAAGCATCAGACCCAGGACCTCAGTCCTTGGATGAGTTCGCCAGTCTGCTGGTCACGGACAGCACGTGTACCTTGGACCTGCTCAAGCTGTCTGTGTGCAGCCGGGCGGGGCACACAGGCAGGGACGTGCTTTCGGCTGTGCTGTCCGACACGGGCACCGCCTGCCCCCAGGTGAGCCGCGAGCGGGCGGGCGGGCAGGCAGGCAGGCAGGTGGGAGGTGCTGCCGCCATCCTGGGCTTGAAGGGCTCCGGGAAAAATGAATCCCCTCTCTGTCTCCTGTGCTGCAGTGGCTTCTAGCTTTACATTTTGAAATCGCTTTGATATTTTCGAATTTAGAAATGTCTAATTTTTAGAGTCGGATCGGCCAGTTTTTTTCATTAATGACTTCCGGATTTTGTATTCTGCTGAAGATACACTACCAATGTGATACTGTTTAAAGAATTCTCCCAGGTTGCTTCTAATCATTTTTTTGACAATTTGTTACTATATTTACCTTTTTGAGAGATAAAGTAGGGATTCAGCTTTATTTTCCTAGGCAGTAAGCATACTGCCGCAGCATTACTGACTGAATCATGCATCTTTTCCCCAGTCATTTGAAGACCACTTTATCATATTCTAAATTTCTGTGTGCATTTCGGTTTCTTTATGGACTCTTTTCTGTTCCATTAATCTAATTTCTTTATGCTCTAATACCACAGTATTTTAACTATGAACTGTTTAAAATAGGTTTCAGCATTTGCTAGCTCTGGGCTCTGTGGGACTTCCGGCCGTGGTGGTGTTCTGTGCCTGGCAGCCTCCAGCCACAGAGGCTGTTGAGCACTTGAAATGTAGCTGGTGCACCTGAGGCACTGAAGTTTTCATTTTACTTAACTTCTTAATGGATTTAAATTTCAGTAGCCTCATGGGGCTAGTCTAGGGTGTACGGTCAGTGCTATGTTAATATCTCTTAGAAACAGCTGACCAGTCCTGAAGCCCTTGGGCTTCCCGAAGGGCTCTTGCTTATCAGTGGCCTTGTTCTCTGCCTTTTCAGAGCTGGGTGTGTGAGGGAGGCCGATGCCCTGTGCTCTGTGCAGGTGTGTTGTCAAGTGTCTCTCTGAGCTCCGTATCACTACCACCGCCGCCACCACCACCACCACCACCACCACCACCATAAAGTACTTAAGTATGGCTGAGTGGTCTTGAAATCATAGTTCTGGTTTAGGAGCTGTTTTAGGGGCATGTTATTTCTTAATTGTATTCAGGAAGAACTAAAAAGTGGTAGGTTTCCTACTTCTAATTTTTTGAGGCTAATTCTGAGATTACATCAAGGTAGACTGCCATAAGCAAACTATTGTTTTCACAAGTTTACTGCATTTGTGAGAGGAAAGGATGGAATGAGAAGAACTCGGATCTAAAGTAGTAATGCCCCGTATTCGTTGCACACACAGCTACGAGGCCTGGTTCTCTGTGCGTTTGCTCAGTATGGAACACAGGTGTTCCCTTTGTTTACAGATAAGGCAACTGAGGCTCTGAGAGGTTAAGTGCCTCCAAGACACTCGGGTTGCTGGTGGATGGGAGAAATGATGTCAGATCCTATGCACTCTTAGGGCAGAACCACAACTGTGACCCCTTTGTCACCCTCTCCTCGGAGCTTACTCGCCTCTCCTGGGGGACTGACTGGCTTTCAGAGAAAGTTTGTAAACCCCAGAAGAGCCCTGGTGGGCTGTGCATTAAGGTTTGATGATGTCAATGTCTCAGATTCAGGGGGGAGAGAGAAACAAAGATGGGATTGTCTTCCAACTTTCCTGGCCCAGTGGCAAGATGCTACTCCTGTGTCCTACCCTGACCTAATTTGGGGGACTTTATTAAAACAGAGAAACATTTGACTTTATAACAATAATGCCTAGATGGCAGCGATCTCAGTTTGTCATTAATAAAACTACTTACTAGGCTAATCTATTTGTTACCTGATATGCTATGAGAAAAAAATAGATAAAAACAATCATATATTTCTGAAAAGTACAGACTAGAAAATAGTGTTATTGATTTTTGTAAATTAAAAAATTTGGCATTTACTGTGTTACTGCTGTAATAACATTCTCATTTGTTTTTAAAAATAGCAATCAGGGAGTTTATAGTCAGCACTATTAACCATTTCAATGGTGTGAATAACTAAAATTTTAAAATGCAGTCAAGTATGGATTGTAGGGAGAATGTGGTTCTGGGAGCTGACCCTCAACATCTCTGGTCAAGAGACACCCCCAGGTGTGCTCGTATTTGTAGCCCTCATTTCAGACAGTCCGCTGCTGTTTGACCTGGATGGCTTGATCATTCCTCTTTGCGCCTCTCCTCTCCTGCTTGACCCCAGTGCCTTCTAGGATCTGGGTCATCTTTATCACCGTGCTGCTGCTTCGCTTGAGAGTTTTGTTCCTGAGGCCGACTTTCCTCATCAGGTTGTGTATTAAGAGAGATTCGTGTAATCAGAGGCCTTTTGTTTCATCAGTTGGTATGTGTTGGGTGTTTTGTGTGTGTCAGGTGCCTCCTGGCTACTTGTACCTAGATCTCTCCAAGCATCTCTGTGAGCTCTGGGCTGTCTTGATTGTAAAGGTGAGGAAACCAAGCCCTGATTAAAAGTAGATTTCTCAGACTCCCACATGCTTCACTCTGCCTCATCCCTGCAGAAAGATCTGGATCAGAGTGGGCATCCTGACATCTTCCTGCTTTGTCCCCCACTTCCTCCCACAGGTGGCTGATAAAGTGGTTGGTGCTCTGGGTCACCGAGTTGGAGGACGTAACCACAGACTCAGAGTGGCCGCCTGTCCTCCCAGCCCGTGGTGGTGGAGAGCAGCCGTCCCTACGCAGATGACACTTCCTCCAGTGGCACAGTGAAGATACCAGGTACTCAGGGCTGGTCCCAGGGAGGAAATGTGGGGGTCCCTGCCTGTAGAAGAGCTTCATTTCTGCCATGGCATCAATAGAAGCAACTGTCATTTTTCATAGAAAAGCTACAGAATTGCACAGCTCCCTCCTTGGGTCTGATGAACTTGCTAGAGCATCTCCCAGAACTCAACGAAACATTTATTTATGTTTCCTGGTTTATTACAAAGTATAGGAAAAAGGATGCAGTGAACAGTCAGATGAAGAGGTGCACAGGAGGGTGTTCTGTAAACGTCTTTGAGGTGAATGTGTAGGTGGTCTTGTTGAAATCACCTGTATCTTTACTGATTTTTGTCTACTTGTTCTATGAGCTGCCGCAAGTTGGGTTTTGAGATCCTCAGCTGTCACTGTGGATCTGTCTCCTTTTTAATTTTCTATCAGTGTTTCCTTCGCGTGTTTTGGGACTTTGTTATTAGGTGTGCGTATCTTTGTAATTGTTACATATTCCTGATGGTCGACCCATTTTTCACTGTGAAATGTCTCTGTTTTGTCTCTATTAACATTTCTTAAAGTCTATCTTGTGTAATATTAGTATAGCCACTCCAGCTCTCTTAATGGTTACTGTTTGCACTGTAGATCTTTTTCCATCCTTTTACTTCCCACCTTTTATGTCTCTTGAGTCTAAAGTTTGTCTCTTGTTATGCACCTTTTAGTTAGCTCTTGCTTTTACTTAAACCAGCCTGATAGTCTTTGTCTTCTGGTTGAGATGCTTGGGCCATTCACACTTAATGTAAGTATAGATGTGAGTGGATTTGTATCTCTTAGTATGCGTATATTTGGGAATGTTTTTATTTTGCCTTCATTTTTGAAAGATAGTTGTGCTGGATGTTGAATTCTTAGTTGATAGAATTTTTTTCCTCTTACCACTTTAAATTTGTCACCCTCCTGGTTTCTTGCATTCATTGTTTCTCAGGAGAAGTCATAATCATATTTTATGTCTTTTTTTCGTATTGTGGCTTTCATGGTTTTCTCCTTGTCTTTGGTTTTCAACAGCTTCGGTCTAATGTGTCTGGGATGTGGATCTCTGTGTTTATCCTACTTGGGGTTTGTTAGTTCTTGGAGCTGTCGATTAATGTTTTTCATCCAATTTGGAGTTTGGGCCTGTATCTGTTCAAGTACTTTCTCTGACCCATTTTTCTCTTCCCTCTTTTTTTTGTGGGGGTGGTGCAGAATTCCCATTATGCGTATTTCTATACTTAATGGTCTCCCAGGTATTTGAGACTATTTTTATTCAGTCTTTCTTCTTCTGTGCTCTGGATAGAGAGTAATAGAAATTGCACAGTCTTAAAGTTGTAGTGATTCTTTTTTTCTGCCATTTTAGAGCTGCTGTTTTGTCCAGCTGGTCAGTTTCTCACTTTGGTCATTGTATTTTCTACCCCCCAAACCTCCTTTTAGTGCTTTTATCATTAAATCATTGTTACCATATTTTCCTTTGTTACCATGTTTTCTCTGGTTTTCTTGAATGCTTTGAACATACTTATTACAGCTGCTTTGAAGTTGTTGTCTGCTAAAGCCAGCATCTGGCCCATCAGAGTTAGTTTCTGTTAACCGATTTTCTTCCTGAGTACTGCTCACGCTTTCCAGTGTTTTTGTACAGCTCATAATTTTTTATTGAAAACTGGGCACTTTAGTTTGTGATGTGTTGTCTGGATTCTGACCTTTTTTTTTTAAGATTTGTAAATGTTGCTACAGTTCTTTGACTGTTTTGTATGTTTGTTTTGTAACATCCCCGGAATGACTTTGAAATCTCCCTGTCGATGTCACATAGCTGCTGATGTCACGGCTTCACTTTTCTATCTTCATTTTTGTTTTCTAGCCAGACTTCTAGGATTTGCTCCGTATCTGCTTGGCATAGCGCCGAAGCTCGCTGCATTTTCCTTTCTGTGGTCAGATCTCTGCATGGGTAGGGCAGGGAGGGAGTGGAAGTCAGTGTTCTGACAGCTTCATGTTTTCCTGATTTCATATGCCCTGGGTCATCCAAGCCTCCAGGGTGTCCTCACTGAGCCCTTCTCTGCTCTCTGACTTCCAGGGTTTTCCTGCTAGATCTCTGACTAGTTCTCGGGTCTGGGATCAGGGTGCCTGGGCGGGAATTGGAAGTGCCTTCAGCCTGGCACACAGAGCCCTGTAGCCTCCAATACTAGCTGTGCCAGATCCCCCACTGGGTGCAGTCCTGTGTGACGGGAGCCTGGACTTCCCTGCCCCACCTGCAGGGTGAGGGGTGAGGGGGTCAGCTCGGGATAGGGGTCCACTTGGAGTGAGGGGGCATCCTGAGGTGAGGGGGGACAGGCTGAGGGGTAAGGGGCCAATTTGAGTGGAACTGACCCACCTGAGGGGTGAGGGGGACCATCTCGGGATGTTGGGGGTCCTACAGTGATGCATGAGGGGTGAGCCTGGGGTGTGGGGGCCATAATAGGTTAGTACCTAGCGGGGTGGAGTGTGGCGGCTGGAACCTTGGTGTAAGGAAAAGGATCCCCGTCTTAGGGGGTCTGGTTGGCGACTGGGCCTGGCCAGGGATGGGGTGGTCAGTAACAGAGAGGAGGAGGCAAGCGGCCGGAGTGGGGCTGGGGGGTGTGGCCTGTCCCTGGCGCTGGCGGTGGTGGTTCTGGTTGAGTGCCAGGACCTGGTTGGTGGCAGAGTAGGGGTGTTGGGTATGGAGACTCGGCTGGGCGGGCAGAGGGTGCCCTACCTCCCCACTCCCCACTCAGCTCTGCTCATCCCCACCTGGCCTCCCTTGGCCCCACTCGCCACATCCTGAATAGCGGGAGCCCCCGCCCGAGGGTCCGCGCTTCTGGCGGGAGGAGGAGGGGCGCGCATGCGCGGACGCACAGACGTGCGGACGTGGGACCCACCCAGAGTTTGTGCAAGCCTGGCGGGAGTCGGGCGCCCCTGGGACCAGCTCCCAAGGAAGAAGGCGGCCTGGGGACTTGGCCGCCGCTTGCCTTCACCCCCGCTGCCACTGTGGGGCAGGTAAGGGGGCGCTGGTGGGGGCGCGCAGGTCCGGGAGCCGGCGGGTGGGGCCTGGGCTGCGCAGTTGGGGAGGCGCACAGGGAGGGGTGCGTGAGTGAGGCCCAGGCCGCGCCGCCCATTAGGACCCTGAGGGCAGTACGGACCGCCGCCGTGGTTCGTGGTGCCCTCTGCCCCCATTAGTAGTCTCTGAACCCCCACCCCTTTGCTGCCGCTTGTACCCGGGTTTGGGAGAGCAGGCCAACCCCGGGAGGTGGTAGGGCGCTGGACGGCCCTGGAGCCCCTCCGACCGGCCCTCTGGCCGTGGCCTGTTTCCGGGAGGCGGATGTGGTGCGTTCGCGGGGCCGCGGTTGGGTGAGGCTGCCCCATGAGAGACCCTGTATTTGTTCCCTATTCCCCCGCGGCCTGGGGCGACCTGTGCTTCGCCATGTTCGCGGGAGGCACCTCTCGTGGTCACTGCTCCTGGGAGGCGACGTGGTGCTATGAGGGTGCAGGGGCGGTGGCATCGGTGACAGCGGCAAGGGAGGGAGGTCTGCCCCTTGTATCTTGTTGATTTGCTCCCATCTTACCCGCGTTGTGTCCTGGGGGCGGCCTCTGCTGCCCCTAGGTTTGCGGGACCCAGGTTACAGGTCAGTCTGGTCCTGAGAGGTGGTCGCGGTGCAGTCAGTGTGCAGGCATGGCGGCAGCCACAGACGTAAATGGGAGCAAACCCCTGCGCTCGCACAAGGCAGCCCAATGCCGCAGCCGCCGCCTCCGCCCTCGACTACCCCTGACAGCACAGCGCCGGCCTTCCAGGAGCAGGCTGCCCTGTAACCCGAGTCCTGCGAACCTGGGGCAGCAGACAGAGGTGGAGGCCAGGACAGGCCGCAGGGGAGTTTGAAGCAAATCCACAGGCTCGCATAGGCAGACCCCTAAACGCATCTCTGCCGCCGCTGCCAGCCCTCCTCGCAGGAGCAGGCGGACCTGGGGACGTGCTTGGGGCAGCAGAGGCCGCCACCCCCCACCGGCCCTGTCGCGGGGGAGATGGGGGCAAATCAAACAGTCTCCATGGGCAGCTTCCCTGTCCCGCCGCTGCCCCAGGTTCGCAGGACACTTGATCCCAGGTCAGTGGGCTCCGGGGAGGCAGGGGCAGTGAGGTTAGAGGGCGGCGACGGGGAGCGGTGCTGTCCTCCTCCAGCAGGTGACTTGTTCCCACCTTTCCCGGGGCCTGTCCTGGGGGCGGCCTCTGCGACCACAGGTTCGCAGGGTGCTTGTCTTCATGTCAGCCTTCTCCTGGGAGGAGGGTGCAGTGCAGTCAGGAGTCAGGGGGCAGCGTCAGCGTTGGGCAAGGACTGTCTGAGGACCCGGCTGTAGCCCAGGATAACTAATTCTCCTTTCTTATCTTGCTTCCTCAGTTGGTGGCTGTAGCAGCTTTTTCATTATAGGTTATTTTCAGATACTGAATGTAGGTTTCTCTGCTATGCAGAAGAAACTTTTTTTAAAATCGGTTTTTATATATAGTGGCTAACATTTGTAAATCTCAAACTCCCAAATTTATCCCTTCCCATCCCCTTCACGTGGTAACCATATGATTGTTTACTAGGTCTGCAAGCCTGTTTCTGTTTTGTAGATAAGTTCTTAGTGTCTTTTTTTTTTTTAGATTGCACATGAGTGATATTATATGCTATTTTTCTTTCTCTTTCTGGCTCACTTCACTTAGAATGATGATCTGTAGGTTCATTCATGTTGCTGCAAATGGCGTTATTTTATCCTTTTTTATGGCAGAGTAGTATTCCGTTGTATAAATACACCACAAATTCTTTTTCCAGTCATCTGTTGCTTTTTTGTGTTGGCTATTGTATATAGTGGTGCTATGAACACTGGGGTGCAGGTATCTTTTTCGCATTGGAGTTCCCTCTTGATTTATACCCAGAAGTGGGATTGCTGGATCATAGGGTAAGTCTATTTTTAGTGCTTTGAGGAATTTCCATCATGGTTATACCAAACTACATTCCGGCCAGCAGTGTAAGAGGGTTCCCTTTTCTCCACACCCTATCCATTTATGTTCATGAACTTTTGAGTGATGGCCATTCTGACTTTGTGAGCTGATACCTCATTGTAGTTTTGATTTGCATTTCTCTCATTAGTGATATTGAGCATTTTTTCATGTACCTATTGGACGTTTGTAGTCTTCATTGGAGAAATGCTTGTTTAGATCTGCCCATTTTTGGATTGGGTTGGTTGTTTTTTGTTATTAAGTTTTATGAGGTGTTTATGTGTTCTGGAAATTAAGCCTTCGTCAGTGGAATTATTTACAGATATTTTTTCCCATTCTGTAGGTTGTCATTTTGTTTTGCTGACGGTTTCCTTTGCTGTGCAAAAGCTTGTAAGTTCAGTTAGGTCCCATGTGTTTAGTTCTGCTTTTATTTCTGTTGCTTGGGTAGACTGCCCTAGGAGAACATTGCTGAGATGTATGTCAGGTAATGTTTTGCCTATGTTTTCTTCTAAGGTTTATAGTGTGTTGTCTACATGTTTAAGTCTTAGCCATTTTGAATTTATTTTTGTGTATAGTGTGAAGGAATATTCTAACTTCATTAATGTACATGCAGCTGTCCAGTGTTCCTTACACTATTTTCTGAAGAGACTGTCTTTACTCCGTTGTATTTTCTTGCCTCCTTTGTCAAAGATTGACCAAAAGTTTGTGGGTTTACTTCTGGGCTCTCTATTCTGTTCTGTTGATCGGTTTGTCTGTTTTTGTGTCAATACCAGGCTGTTTTGACTGTAGTTCTGTCATATCGTCTGAAGTCTGGGAGGGTTCTTCTTCCATCTTCATTCTTTTTCTTCCGTAATGCTTTGGTAATTCCGGGTCTTTTGTGATTCCATATAAATTTGAAGATAATTTGTTGCAATTCTGTGAAAAATGTCCTGGGTAACTTGATGGGGATCACATTAAATCTGTAGGTTGGTTTGGGCAGTGTGGCCATTTGAACAATATTAGTTCTTCCAATGCAAGAACATGGGATATCTTTCCATTTCTTTAAGGCCTCTTTAATTTCCTTAGTGTTTTGTAGGTCTCCGCATATGTCTTTCACTTCCTTGGTCAGATTTATTCCTAAGTATTTTATGTTTTTGGATGTAGTTTTTAAAGGGATTATTACTTTCATGTGAAGGAAAGCCACTCATTTCTGCATGTTGATGCTGTGTCCTGCTACCTTGCTGAGTTCTTTCGTTAGCTCTTACAGTTTTTGTGGGGAACCTTTAGGGTTTTCTGTGTATAGTACCATGTCATCCGCATATAATGACATTTTTACCTTTTCTCTTCCACCTTGGATCAATGACACTTTTACCTCTTCTCTTACACCTTGGATCCCTTTTCTTTCTTTGTGTTGTCTAATTGCTATACTAGGACTTTTGATACTGTATTGAATAGAGTTGGTGAGAGAGGGCATCCTTGTCTTGTTTGAGATTTGAGCAGAAAGGCTTTCAGCTTTTCACTGTAGAGTATTATGCTGGCCATAGGTTTGCTATAAATAGCTTTTACTATGTTGAAATATGTTCCCTCTGTACCCACTTTGGCAGGACCATGGGCTCAGTGCAGTCAGGGGGCTGGGAGGATGGATGGTAGCAGCAGTGGCAGCAGCGGCTGGAGGAGGGGGGCTGCCCCTTTTGAACCAGTCATTTGCTCCCATCTCCCCTGTACCCTGGCCTGGGGGTGGCCTCTGCTGCCTCAAGTTCGCTGTAGGCAGGTCCCCAGGTCAGCAAGCTCCCAGGAGGTGGGCATGGTGCAGTCAGGGAGGAGGGGGCAGCTGAGGGAGGGTGCCTGCCTTGGAGGAGCTGGCCTCTTTGCTCCAGTCTCCCTTGTGGCCTGGCTTGGGGGTGGCCTCTGCTGCCCCAGGTGGCAGGACCACGTGTCCCAGTCTGCCTGCTCCTGGGAGGTGGCGGAGTGCGGTGGAGGTGGGAGGCAGGGTGCAGGGGCCACCTGACCGCTACCAGCTGACCACATCTCACCAGCCTCCAGTAAGCAAACTAGGAGATGTGTGTCCCGCCACTGGGGGCAGCAAAGGCTGCCCGCAAGCCAGGTGTTGGGGGATGGGAGCCTGGGGCAAATGCACCTGCTCAGTAGGGCAGCCCGCCTCCCCCTGCCATTAGCTCTATATTCTTGCTTGATTTAAACATCTTGTCAATCTAGTGTATGTGTAATGATACATCATTTCATTATATTTTAAATTCACATATCCTTAATTACTAATGAGATTGGTAGCCTTGTTATATTTGTTGGCCATTTAAATTTCCTTTCTGTGATGCGCTGATTCAAGTCTCCTGCCCATTTTTCTGGTGGAATGTCTCTTGTCCTCATTGATCTGTAGGAGTTCTTTATGTACCTGGATATTAAGTCTTTCTGTCAGTGATACCTGTTGCAAATATTTTCTCTGTGGCTTTTTTCTATGGTTCTTTTTAATAAAAGCTTTTTTTTCCCCAAGTAGTCAAAATAATTGTTTTGTTTCCATGTCAAAGGAGAAGTCCTCCTTTATTATCTAGAAGTTTTTTTTTTCATCTTGAATTCTTAGATCCATCTGAAAGCAGCTTTTGTATATAGTTTGAGGTGGAGGTCCATCTAATTTTTGGAAATACGGATGCCTGGTTCTCCCAGCAGCAGTTGTGTTGAAAGATTGCCTTTCCCCATGCTCAGCAGTGTGGCCTTACCATGAGTGTATCAAGGGTCTACATGCTCGGTCAGTTTTTCTGGGCCCTGTTATATTTGATTGATCTTCGTCTCTACATCAGTACCACACTGTCCTAAATATTGTTGCTTTATTGTAAGTCGTGATATCTTTAGGAGAGTATTGGCTATTCTTGACCTTTGATACTTCCAAACACATTTTGGAATCAACTTGTCAAGTTCACCCCAAAAACTGTTTTAACCTGACAATTCTGTTAGGGATTGCATTGAATGTGTCATTCAATTTCAATTTCAATTGACATCTTTACATTGTGAGTCTCCTATTCAGTGACCACTTAGCATAACGCTTTATTCAGTTATCTTTCTATAAAGTTTCATAATTTTCTCTGTAAAGATTTTTCATCTCTAGATTGTTAGATTTACTGTCACAACTTTATATTTTTTAGCACAATAGTGCTATTGTTAATATTTAATAAATTTGATTTCTAATATGTGTGGTGTTTACTATAAATTTTATTATGGAAGTCTTCTATTTCTAGTATGCTAACTTTTTCTCAAGAGTAAATTTTATTACCTTTTTCTCGCTTATATTTTCGTTGTAAATTTTATGTGTTGAACTCTGGGTAACTAACTTGATCTTTTTTATACATTTTGGATTTTGTTTTTATTTAGGATGTTTGTATCTGTTCACGATTAAGATGGATCTGTAATTTTCCTTTTCTTTCTTACCTTCTGTTGGATTTAGGTATGAGAACTTCGTTAGCCTTATACAGAGAGCTGAAGAAGTTTTTTCTCTTCTATTGTTCGTAATAGATTTAATGTTGGAAATACTCCTTCCTTACGTGATTGCTAGGACTTAACCAGTGAAGCTGTTTGGGCCGAGAGTGTTCCATGTGGGAAGATTTTTGACTGTTTATTCAATTTCTTTAGTGGTTGAAAATCAACGCAGGTTTTCCATTTCTTACGTCAGTTTAGTAAATTACATTTTTCTAGGAATTTACCCGTTTTGTTTAAATTGTCAAATTCTGAACACAAATTAATTCATAATAGTTTCTTTTTAATGTCTGAAGATCAGTAGTATCATTTTTTTCATTTGGGATATTACCTTCTCTGTTCTGAGATGTATTGCATAAAAGTGGTGTAAACTACAGTTATTTCTGTCAGCTAATTATTATCCATCTACAGATATTATCACAAAATTACTATTTATGTCATACATTTTGCTGCCACAGTAACTTACCGTATTCTTACTTGAGAATATAATATGTTGATCTGTAGCCAATCTTTGCATTTTAGCAATAGAACATGGCAATTGAAACAGTGCAATAGGGTCACAGAAACCAAGTATGCAGAGAGTTTCAAGAAGAAAAGGAGAGCCAGTGGTATGTAGGAAAGTTCAACGGGGGGGCAGATTGAAAGTCTTCGATTCGACAGAAATAGGCCTTACGAAGAGTGGTCAGCCTCTTCAAGTTAGGACCTTTAGTTTCTTAAGACAATTCTGATTTCAAAGTCCACCAGGCATCAGAAGTAAAATTTCAGAATTCTTAGTCAGAGAAATCACAACTCTATTCTTTTTTTCATTTCTTTGAAGTTACTGCTTTGCTATCAAGGGTGAAATTCCCTGAAGGGGAATTTAGGGAGGTGTGTTTTCCTTTTCATCCTGTAGAAGTCATCGCCTAAATCCTGAATTTTTAGTGCTTTGATTTTCTAAGAATTCTGAATTATGTTTTATATCAAAATCTGATTTTTTTGAATGGTACTTTTAAAGTTTTGCTAATTTGTAATATGCCTTTCAGTAAAATTGAGGCCGTGTATTGAGGTCTCCTGAAAGGCAGTGTAGAAGCTCGTGAAAATTTTGAAGTAGGTGTTCATGCTTCACATCTGTGGAAATTGTATTTAAATTTAGCATTAAAGATCATTTTATCTTTGTCTTTCATTCCAGGAACTTGTGTCCCTGAAGCCTGGTAAAGCTGCAGAGCTGGTTTCCACTCACTTCCCTGAACCGATTGAAATAGTCATTAAGGAACTTCAGGTAAATTTTGCAGAATATATTGGGAAGAAACATCTAGCTGAGAGACAAGTATTGAACATCCACTTAAGAACTTTTGATTGTGATCATTTCTTCAGTTGATAGTTCCTTTTAATAGCAATTTCTACACATTGTGTGTGTGTGTGTGTGTTTGTGTTTAGATTTGGGAGCAGTTGTGGATCTCTAAGTCTGGACATGAGGGTGCCCATCTTTGTACATAAGAAATACTAAGATCACAGAGATATTTCTGAAGCTGTAACCTACACTCACCCTAGACATTATCACCACAGGGGCTCCCCCCACCTCCCCCCATACCTTCTGCTGTAGTAGATGCAACTGTATTCTCTTTGGGCTTCATGTTATTTGTTCAGACTTCTGTCATCCTCAGAACGGGTTAATGATGACTAGAATTTTTCTTGGGAAATCTTCCCTAGAATACAGCTATATTAATGTTGAGTAGTGAGATGCTCAGTTGAAAGTACTGTGTCATGTAGCTAGTATTCCACTCGTCACCACCACGGCACTGCTGGGAGAGTGCTTTGCTCACTACCATTATGGCCACAAGTGATAGAGATAGGGAATAGGACAGTGACAGGGACACGTAGCACAACCCAGGATTCCCACGTGGCAGTAATAATAGTAGGAGACGCGTACACAGGATGGAAACCACAGCAGTGAGTGGGAGGCAGCTGGCCTAAGAGACAGAGATACAGAGGTCATTCATTGACACACTTCATTTTCCCACTACTGTGCCCCCCACCCCCCCACCTACCACAGTACGGTAGGCTCTGGGGGACACAGATAAGTGTATAATGTTTTCTTTAATTTTCTCATATGGAGCAAAGAAGCACTTATGTAAGTGCAGTATAGTGTTAAAAGCACTACACCGGACATAGTGAAAAAAAGTGCTGCAGGAACAAGAGGAGAGAGAGAGAGACTGAGAGAGTCAGACAGAAGTTCCCAGGTACGTGTGGACTGGGCTTAAATAATTGATGTCAGTTTTCTAGGCAGGGAATTGGGAAGGGGTTCTAGATGAAGGGTCCTGGGTGTGTAGAGACTTAAAGGCACAAAGCAACTTGCATCTTCAGAGGGTGACGTGGTGGGGAGGATAGCAGAAGATTAAGCTATACATGGTGTGTCGGGGGGAGGAGTTAAAAGTATAGAGACTGGAAAATAGGGTTTGGGGGCTTACAGTGAACAATTTAATATGTAAAGCTAAAAAATAATGTACTGAATCTTCTGTGTACTGGAGAACTACTAAAGTTTTTTAGGCAAGGGAACTATACCATTAGATTGATTTTATAGAAAATTAACCCTATAGTGTGAGTATGACTTAGAGGCACCACCACTGAATATTGTTACTGAAGATTGTTTTTCCACGTAAAGTGAGAAATACCGTGATTTAGAAGATGGCTGCTGTTAATTCACAGTTTTACCTGGCTAAAAGGTGGTCTTGGTTTTAAGGTAACATACTGTTTACCTGTAGCCTTAATTATAAATGTGATTACATAATGCTGCTCTCTTGTCTTTTTTGTTTCCAATGATGCCGTTCTTAGGAATCTGCAGCCAGATGCCCCAGACACCGTTACAGTGGTTCCCCTTTATCCTGAGGGTGATGGAGGGCGTACACCAGACACTGGAAGAACATGGAAGTAAGAAGGCAGACAAATTTAGCATCTTCATGATGCATTTTGCTTTTTAGTATAGCGTTAAATTTAAAGTAGAAAGAAAATTTGGGAAATACATAATGACGGAATAAAAATGTAACAATTGCACAGTTTACCTTCCAACCCCCACCAATTGTTAATATTTTAGAGTATGAACTAAAAATGACATTCTTCTGAAGTGATAACTTCAGGATTTCTAAATGTGTTTACAGTTATCAGTGTTCTCTGTCACCGACAAAAGTTCATGGGCTTTGCTTTGTGCTCAGTAAATTGTACGAAGCAGTGTTTTGTCACTAGCTTTCAGCGTTGGTTGTTGAAATCTGCTGGTCGTGTTACTTGATAGCACATTCCTCTGCTGATGAAGTGCTTTTTGGCATTGGAAATCTCTGTGCTTTCATTTGCTATTAATATGTTAAGAAACCAGTTTATAGTGGTTTTACAATTCTTTGTAGTATTGTTTAAAGGCTTCAGTGCATACCTCTAAATATTTTTTTTGGCTTAAAAATATACGTGCTGATGGCTCAAAGAAAGCAAGTGTGGATGACCTCTTTTGGCAAAAGATTAGTGGTCTAGAGAAATGATGTTATTGGTAAAGTGGAGTTTGGAGATAATACATGGATTTAATTTGCATGTTTTTCTAAGTCCGTATTGGGGCAGTTAATTGAGAACTGAGTGTATCTTTGATTTCTCCCTATGTTTGCCTTTTCTTTGAATCACAGAAGACATTCAGTGTCTGTTGAATGAGAAGAAATGAATGATTGAAACCAGCTAATCTAGCTGCCCGGATTAGATGGGCGTCTTCCATGTTGTCAGTTCTCATTTAGAGGCAGAGATGATAGAATCCTCTTGTGTCTCTCTCCATGACCTGGGCTGGAAAACTGAAGCTGCTTTTCCAGTTTCTCGCTCTTGCCCTTCGTCCCTTGTTCTTTTGTGGCCAACCCAGTATTACTACTTTTCCTCCCTTGTTTTTATTGACAACAACTTAGCTTCCATAGAGACCAAGGCCCTAGTTGGCTGAGTTTGGCTAAATGTGGATTTGGAGAGTTTTCATGTGCTTTTGTGTGTAGATAATTCAAAGTTTAAGGAAGTCTCAGTATTTCTCCTACTACAGAGCAGAAGTTCAGGGTAAGTGATAGCTTGCCATGTGTAAACAGGCGTAAGAAATATGTGTTGCCTTTTCTTTTCTCAGTGGTGAGAGGACTGGCCAGAAATGTCCAAGTGTACAATCCACCGAACAGTGGGGACGTTGGCCGTACCCTGCCCCTGGCCGGTGCAGCAGCGCCGCGTGTGTGCGCTCCCCTGGCTGTCATGAGGCCCGTGGAACCTGTAAGTACTGTTGTCGGCTCAGAGCTGGCAGAAGAATTTCGTAGATTTTATGGCACCTCCTGCTGTGGTTGCTGGCGCAGGGCAGTAGATGAGTTGGTGTGGCCCTGGGTCACGTGCACAGTCATTTCCTGATGAGCTTAGTCTCATGTTTGTGTCGTGCTTGGCAGCCTGTGAGAACGCAGGCCACAAACATGCCTGCGTACAGTGCTTAAGTGATTGCTTTTGATGAATTAAATCGTAAGGGTATCAACTGTAGGGTTAGTAAGCAAAAATGAATTTGGGGAAAATGCAAATTAGCTATATATGAGTTAAACAACCCCAGTAGTAAACGCAAATCATTCATAGACCCTGTCAATATGGGCTTTCATTGTAACAGACACATCTTTGTTAGGAACCTACCTGAAAGTTTGCCTTCATTGGCTCGTAACAGATTGCCAATCTATCTTAGTACTATTCCATTTTCTAAGTAGATTAATAATACAGAGAGCAGAAATTACTAATTTGAGTAAGAAGAATATCAGAACATCTGAGAGAAAGTAAACTTACAAGACTTTACAAAAAGAAGCAGGGACCATGACCAAAGATAAACACAGCTTGAGCCTGTCCGAATGTTGACCTGCATCCTGTGTGTGGCAGGACGTGTTCAGACAACACTGCTCTTATCCACTACCTGGAGTAGCTGTTTGAATAGAGAGATCTCTCCCCGAGAAGTGTATCTTAGGTGTACATGTCTCTAACAGTTGGGATGCTTTGGGGTCACGATCATAATCCCTGGATGTTGTATGTGAGAACCTTCCCCAGGAACCTAAATGGGAGGTTGTTGAAGTAGCTAAGGGTCAAGTGTGAGCTCACATTTAATGGAGAGGGAATTTATGAGAGTAAATTACATCCAGTGCTGTGGCCTGGGCAGATCTCACGAGATAGCGCAGAGGTTGACTTGTGCTGTGTCTGGGTTCAACTCTTTACTATAAACGTTATAACGCTGACTAATAAAAGACTCGGTAAGCCTTTGGATTGTCATCAGACAGGATTTGTCAGGTCATCCCCTCTAGATTGTGGTGCCAGGAAACACCCACACGGGGCACTTGGAGCAGCTGATTCCAGACACACCCTGTTCTGGGGACATCATTGCCATCCACTCAGATGGAAGGGGAGTCCCAGCCCCACCCAGGGCCAAACACATGAGGCTGAAATCCTTTCCACCCAGTTCCCTTGTGTCTCAGTGAGAAAGGCTGGTGAGGGAAGGGCTCACGCCTACTTCTGCCCGGATTCTCCATGTTGACATTCAGGGTGAAGGCCCTCTGGGCTGAGTGTCACTGGGCCGTTTTCTCATCTGGGACCTTTGTTAAGGAGATTCCTTCCCGTCTCCTGCGCTGCGGTGGGTCTTCTCACCAACTGGGCACTTTTGAAATGGGAGGGCTTGGTCAGAGTAGTTGAAATCCCTTTCTCTCCCAGTCTGTACATTTAGGTTCCAACCTATTCTCTGTCCCTAAAAGATCAGCATGTAACCATAGGTCTGCATGGAGCACTTTTTTTTTTTAACATTTTTTTTATTGACTTATAGTCAGTTTACAATGTTGTGTCAATTTCCAGTGTTGAGCACAATTTTTCAGTTATACATGAACATACATATATTCATTGTCATATTTTTTTTCCTTGTGAGCTACCATAAGACCTTGTATGTATTTCCCTGTGCTATACAGTATAATCTTGTTTATCTATTCTACATGTGCCTGTCAGTATCTACAAATTTTGAATTCCCAGTCTGTCCTTTCCCACCCCCACCCCCTTGGCAACCACAAGTTTGTATTCTGTGTCTATGAGTCTGTTACTGTTTTGTATTTATATTTTGGTTTTTTTTTTTTTTTTTTTTTAGATTCCATATGTGAGTGAGCTCATATGGTATTTTTCTTTCTCTTTCTGGCTTACTTCCCCAGGAGGGAGAGGGCAAGACCAGGAGAAGGCAGGCCCAGGTGTGGGCAGGCCAGGAGAGGGCAGCCCCAGGAGATAGTCGGCAGGTCCAGGCAAGGGCAGGCCCATGTGAGAGCAGGCCCAGGTGAGGGCAGGCCCAGGAGATGGCAGGACCAGATGAGGGCAGGCAAAGGACAGGGCAGGCCCAGGTGAGGCAAAGCCCAGGAGATAGTGGGAAGGACCAGGAGCGAGCAGGCCAAGGAAAGGGCAGGCCCAGGAGAGGGCAGGACCAGCGTAGGGCAGGAACAGGAGAGGCTCAGCACAGGTGGGGGCAGGCCCAGGAGAAAGCTGGTCCAAGTGAGGGTAGGTCCATGAGAGGGCAGGAACAGGAGAGGTCAGGCCCAAGTGACAGCATGTCTAGGTAAGGTCAGACCCAGGTCATGGCAGGCCTAGGAGAGGGTAGGTCCAGGAGAGGGTACGATCAGGAAAGGTCAGTCCCAGGAGAGGGCAGGCCCAGGGGAGGGCCGGCCCAGGAGAAGTCCTCTTAAACTTCCAAGAGATGACATTGAGAGGCAATGGGTATTTGAGTGTGGAATACAGGAGGGAGGTCTGGATTGGAAATAGCAGTTTGGAAGTTACCAACTTGTAGAGAATACATAAAGCCCTAAGGCTGTTGGGGGCGGCAGCAGACAGTAGCAGAGGCCAGAAGACTGAGCCTCAGGGGTGCTGTGTGCCAGCACTCAGGGGCTGGGACTGAGAAGACCGGCCAGGGCCATGGGAGGAAACCAGAGCAGCCTGAGACCCGGGAAGCCCCGTGAAGAAAGGGCTTCAGGAAGTTGGGGAGAGCAGCGGTGGGAAGTGTGGCTGCTGGGCTGTGAGAAGAGAGGACTGAGAGCTCCTCATGGAGTCAGCACCTGGTGGGTGGTGGGTGACCGTGTTGAGCAGTTGCAGTGAGTGGACACACTTGGCTTGGATGGAAAATGAGAGGAATCAGAGGCAGCGAATGGGAACAGCTCCTTTGCAGGGGCAGGAGGCATGTGTGCTGGAGAACAGAGAAATGGGGCTGCAGCTGGAGGGTGAACACATCTTTTTTTAATAAGATGAGGGCAGTAACAGTGTATGCTAATAGAGAAGATAGATTAAATGGGGAAGTTTGTAACACCACATTCCCTTAGGTCAGGGGAGTTGCAGGTGAGGGCAGGTGGGGGGCACAGAAATGCCCCTGAGAGAGTCAGCTTCAAAACACTTGCCAGGTCCAGTCCACTCAAGACCAGCTCCCAGGAGTGTCAGCCCCTTAGGAACTCTAGCGCCCCCTGCAGTTTTGATCCTGGCAGGGCCAGAAGCCATAATTAGCCAGCTGAGGGAGGAAGGATGGAGTTAGGCAAGAAGAAGAGGCCTGCTCTGCCTCCCCCCCCCCGCAAGTGGTCAGCCCGCATCGTGGCCTCGCTGAGTAACTGATGTGGTGTTTTCATAGTTAACGTGGTTAAAAAGTTCTCAAATGTTAAACCATGCTCCCACATAAATCTTGGATTGATTGAAGATTTAATTGGTGGAAATAAAAGCAAAAAATAAAGTGAAGAAGGCATGTGAACATAAGGCTGAGCCACAGAGCAGGGTCAGCAGACATGCGGAAACACATTTTCGTTTCATCTGGAGAGCGTGTATTGGTTTCTCAAGTTTGTACTTAATGATACATATTGCCACAATCTCTGAAACCATGAAAACAGCTTTCTGCTGTTTGCATCTGCTAAATTCCCTGGAGACTGGCTGGGGCCCAGAGGGATGGGGAAAGGAATAAACTGAGGGATAAGGAGATACAGAGACTTTCGGTGGGGAGCTCTCTGGGGGACTAGGCCTTCAGCATCCTGTGTTTCCACCCCACTCTAACCACAGTCGCATACAAACATGGCTTTGTCAGGGGCAAGCCTCACTTCTGGAAATGTCCCAAAACACTCGGCCACCTAGCACCGACATTTGAAAGGAATCCAAAATGGCCCACAAGCAATTGCAGAGATTTGAAATGCCTTAGGCTCCCGAGTGCGCACCAGGCACACTGGGCCTCTGGGTCTCTGTATGCACTCACAGGGACACTGGCTCTGGAGGGACAGTTGAGGGGCAGTGCTGTTGCTAGGCTACGACTGTTCCGGACCAAACATTCCGAGCCGTTGAGCTTTGCAGCCAAGGTGTGGCAGCGAGACCTCTGTGGCTCTTCTATAGCGCCGGCGCTGAGATCGGGAGGCGGCAAGAGGCCAAGAGGGAAGTGAGCGGTGTCGGAAGGCGATAAGCCAGATGAAGAAGAGACTCGTTGAGTTCGCGAGCTGCGTGGGCTTCAGCATCCATCAGAGAGAGCGCAGGGATTGTGAGCACCCCGTGCCTGGGTATCACGTCCGTAAGCGCGACCTAAGTCTGTTCCACAAAGCAGCATATTTTGGTGATCTGGACACAGCGGAGGCGTTGCTGTTACATAACAAAAATGTCGTAGACAGCAGAGACAGGAAGAACAGGTAACAGTGGCAGGACGGGGCGGGGGCAGGCCTGGGAGGAGCTGCCAACTATGGTTTTAAGATATGAATTTTAAATTGCCTTCCCATGTCAGAGATGTTGAAGAGTGGGAAAATGAGCATGTTAGAATCATTGAAGTACAGTGTTCTCTCTCATCCTTGCAGCAGCAAAGTAGATACGTTATCATTTTACTTAATTGAAATGTTGTTTTTGTAAAATAGTAACGGTAACAGTTACAACATTATCTAACAATTATCGAGCTGTTATTTTGTGCAAGGAACTGCCAGACACTTTGCATAGCTTTTCATTTAAGCATCACAGCGGCGTCCTGTAAGATAACTACTACTTCATGCCCATTTTGTTGATGAGGAAATTGAGGCACAGACAGGCTAAGTGAGAGCTAATAAGGGACAGTGTTAAAGTAGAAGTCAGACCCAAGGTGAGCTGAATCTCAATGGCATGTCCTTTCTATTCAAACAAGTAGTTCTTCCATTAATGTGGTGAGTAATAAGAGCTAATAAATATTGTTCTTTCCCCGTAGAAAGAACTGAGATAAGAAGACTAAATGTTAGTTTTAAAGGGGTAGGAAAAGCATGCTGTTGAATGTTTACAATTACGTGAGTAATTGTGTCTTTGAACTAGTACGCTCTACTTTCCTAAAAAGTCCTCATGTTCGCAGGACTGCCCTGCACTTGGCCTGCACCACCGGCCAGTCAGCAGTGGTGAGTCTCCTCATACACTGGGATTGTGACCTGAATGCTCGTGACGAGGAAAGCAAGACAGCTCTCATGAAGGTGTGTAGCAGCCAACCATGTCCACGTGAGATGGATTCGATGTACTTACTTAGAATAAAAATGAATTTATCTGTTTTAAATATAACGAACTAATGGAACTTGAGGAATGTTAACTTGGAATGCCTAGCACTTACAGTCTGTTTCTTGGCGTGATACCAACAGGCTGTACAATGCCAGAAAGAAGTATGTGTCACCGTCCTGCTGGAATACAAAGCTGACCCAAATCTTGAGGACAACTGTCAAAACACTGCTCTCCATTACGCCGTCTTGGCTGGAGATACGTCAATTGCAGCAAAGCTGCTCCGCTATAATGCAAATATCGAGGCGATAGACAAGGTATAGCTCAACTGACTTTATTTACAAGTTATTTGAAATACAGGGTCTTTTCTAGCTACAGGTGTTTTATTTATAGTAATATGTATACTGAATACAACACATCAAGCCCTGTTATCATGGAAACAACTCCAAAGCCAAGGCCAGGGGCTAGAGGTAGTGCCCACAGAAAGGGCAGAGCTCTGTCTCCCAGCCGCACTTCTCCCCCAGAAGGAACAACTTCCCATTAGGAAGTGCCTGGGAGTGGGTGGTAGGCTCAGAGCCTGCAGAAGATGAAGGCTTGCGGGGAGTGAAGTGATGGCAAGGGCTGGCTGCCTGCCTGGGGATGGGTGGGAGGAGAAAGGAACCCAGTACCCAGCAGGGGGAGCTGAGTGACTGCACCTGGGCAGGGGAGGCAGCAAGCCACAGGCCCTGAGCACCCCAGGATCCCAGGTTCTAGAACCTGGGCAAGTGAGGTCAGGTCGTGGGGCATTCGCTTTTGTGCTGGTGGCCACATGGCCCTCCATGTACACCTTCACCTTGGGGTCTTCCATGCTCAGCCTGGTGTAGCTCCCCTGCGGGGCTGTGGCTGTGGCTGTAAGTGGGGAGCAAGTGATGGCGAAGCTGGTCCTCCTGCTTTTTCTCCTGGTTCTCCCCTGAAGATTTGGATTGAATAAAGGTACTCAGGTCTAGACACAGTATTTAGAAATACTTCCCTGAGATTCTGATACAACCCTTGGTTAAGGACTATTGAATGGATACATGGAATACATGTAAATTCACAGATCTCAAAAATAAGACATTTCTGGAAGAGCGGGAGTTTGATAGATGCTGCTGCTTTCAGTGCTCTCCTTTCCAGCCGTGTTAGCCTGACTTATCCGTCTCTTCCTCTGTGATTGAGGAGTTTATTGGCAATATTACTGGCAGTATCGATTGCCTTGAAGAATAGCTCCTTTTCCCTTCTAACCACTGATCACTCAGTGGCACTCCGACAGTCTTAGAAACTTGCTTGTGGTGAATGATTCAGTAAGTAGAGTCGGACCCTTTAAAGATTTTGCACCTTCTGTTCCCATCCAGGTCATTAGGTCAGTAGGGCTTTTTCTTTTTTTAACATTTATTATTGATTTATAATCATTTTACAATGTTGTGTCAAATTCCAGTGGTCAGCACAATTTTTCAGTCATTCATGGACATACACACACTCGTTGTCACATTTTTTTCTCTGTGATTTATCATAACATTTTGTGTATATTTCCCCGTGCTATACAGTGTAATCTTGTTTATCTATTCTACAATTTTGAAATCCCAGTCTATCCCTTCCCACCCTCCACCCCCCTGGTAACCACAAGTCTGTATTCTCTGTCCGTGAGTCTATTTCTGTCCTGTATTTATGCTTTGTTTTTGTTCGTTTTTTTGTTTTTGTTTTTGTTTTTTAGATTCCACATATGAGCGATCTCATATGGTATTTTTCTTTCTCTTTCTGGCTTACTTCACTTTGAATGACATTCTCCAGGAGCATCCAAGTTGCTGCAAGTGGCATTATGTTGTTGGTTTTTATGGCTGAATAGTATTCCATTGTATAAATATACCACATCTTCTTTATCCAGTCACCTGTTGATGGACATTTAGGCTGTCTCCATGTGTTGGCTACTGTAAATAGTGCTGCTATGAACATTGGGGTGCAGGTGTCATCCTGAAGTAGGGTTCCTTCTGGATACAAGCCCAGGAGTGGGATTCCTGGGTCATATGGTAAGTCTATTCCTAGTCTTTTGAGGAATCTCCACACTGTTTTCCGTAGTGGCTGCACCAAACTGCATTCCCACCAGCAGTGTAGGAGGGTTCCCCTTTCTCCACAGCCTCTCCAGCATTTGTCATTTGTGGATTTTTGAATGACTGCCATTCTGACTGGTGTGAGGTGATACCTCATTGTAGTTTTGATTTGCATTTCTCTGATAATTAGTGATATTGAGCATTTTTTCATGTGCCTTTTGTTCATTTGTATGTCTTCCTTGGAGAATTGCTTGTTTAGGTCTTCTGCCCATTTTTGGATTGGGTTGTATATTTTTTTCCTTACTGAGTCGTATGAGCTGCTTATATATTCTGGAGATCAAGCCTTTGTCGGTTTCATTGGCAAAAATTTTCTCCCATTCCGTAGGTTGTCTTCTTGTTTTACTTCTGGTTTCCTTTGCTGTGCAGAAGCTTGTAACTTTGACTAGGTCCCATTTGTTTATTCTTGCTTTTATTTCTTCTAGGAGAAAATTTTTGAAATGTTATGTCAGATAATGTTTTGCCTATGTTTTCCTCTAGGAGGTTTATTGTATCTTGTCTTATGTTTAAGTCTTTGATCCATTTTGAGTTGATTTTTGTATATGCTGCTGTCCAGTTCTCCCAACACCATTTGCTGAAGAGACTGTCTTTATTCCATTGTATATTCTTGCTGCCTCTGTCGAAGATTAGTTGACCAAAAGCTTGTAGGTTCATTTCTGGGCTCTCTATTCTGTTCCATTGGTCCATATGTCTGTTATGGTACCAATACCATACTGTCTTGATGACTGTAGCTCTGTAGTATTGTCTGAAGTCTGGGAGAGTTATTTCTCCAGCCTCTTTCTTTCTCTTCAGTAATGCTTTGGCAACTCTAGGTCTTTGATGGTTCCATATAAATTTTATTATGATTTGTTCTAGTTCTGTGAAATATGTCCTGGGTAATTGGATAGGGATTGCATTAAATCTGTAGATTGCCTTGGACAGTGTGGCCATTTTAACAGTATTGATTCTTCCAATTCAAGAGCATGGAATATCTTTCCATTTTTAAAATTCTTCTGTAATTTCCTTCATCAGTGGTTTATAGTTTTCTGTGTATAATTCTTTCACCTCCTTGGTTAGATTTATTCCTATGTATTTTATTACTTTGGGTGCTATTTTAAAGGGGATTGTTTCTTTACTTTCTTTTTCTGTTGATTCATCGTTAGTGTAAAGAAATGCAACTGATTTTTGAACGTTTTGTAGCCTGCTACCTTGCTGAATTGAATTCTTCAATCAGCTCTAGTAGCTTTTGTGTGGACCTTTTAGGGTTTTCTATATATAGTAACATGTCATCAGCATATAGTGACACTTTTACCTCTTCTTTTCCAATTTGGATCCCTTTTATTTCTTTCTCTTGCCTGATTGCTGTGGCTAGGACTTCCAGGACTATGTTGAATAGGAGGGGTGATAGTGGGCATCCTTGTCTTGTCCCAGATTTTAGTGGGAACCTTTTGAGTTTTTCACCGTTGAGTACTATGCTGGCTGTAGGTTTGCCATATATAGCTTTTATTATGTTGAGGTATGTTCCCTCTATACCCACTTTGGTGAGAATTTTTGTCATAAATGGATGTTGAATTTTATCAAATGCTTTTTCTGCATCGATTGAGATGATCATGTGGTTTTTGTCCTTTCTCTTGTTGATGTGATGTATTACATTGATTGACTTGTGCATGTTGAACCACCCTTGTGTCCCTGGGCTGAGCCCCACTTGGTCATGATGTGTAATCTTTTTTATGTGTTGTTGGATTCTATTTGCTAAAATTTTGGTGAGGATTTTGGCGTCAAAGTTCATCAGTGATATTGGCCTATAATTCTCTTTTTTTGTAGTGTCTTTGCCTGGTTTTGGTATCAGGGTGATGGTGGCTTCATAGAATGAGTTTGGGAGTATTCCCTCGTTTTCAATCATCTGGAAGAGTTTGAGAAGTACTGGTATGAGTTCTTCTTTGTATGTTTGGTAGAATTCCCCGGTGAAGCCGTCTGGTCCTGGACTTTTATTTGTAGGGAGGTTTTTATTTGCTGTTTCTATTTCCTTTCTAGTGATCGGATTGTTCAAGTGTTCAGGTTCTTCTTGATTCAGTCTTGGTGGACAGTATGTTTCCAGAAACTTGTCCATCTCCTCTAGGTTATCCAGTTTGGTTCCATATAGTTTTTCATAATATTCTCGTATGATATTCTGTATTTCTATTTTGTTTGTTGTAATTTCTCCATTTTCCTTTCTTATTTTGCTAATTTGTGCTCTCTTTTTTCTTCTTTGTGAGTTTGGCCAGAGGTTTGTCGATTTTATTTACTTTTTCAAAAAACCAGCTTTTGGTTTGGTTGATTTTTTTCTATGGTCTTGTTAATCTCTATTGTATTTAATTCCTCTCTGATCTTTTTATTTACCCTCCTGCTGCTTTTTGGGGCTTTTTGTTCTTCATTTTCTAATTCATTCTGGTGGTGGGTTAAATTGTTTGTTTCAGATTGTTCTTTTTTGAGGAAGGCCTGTATCGCTATACAGTAGGGTTTTTCTGATTGCAATAATAGGAAGTCATGAGCCTTCTTTTGGTTAAAGCTGTTAGATTCACTGAGCCCTAGCATAATCAAGATGACAGTTTTTTTTTTAATTAAAGTCTAATTGATTTACAGTGTTGTGGTAGTTTCTGGTGTACAGCAAAGTGATTCAGTTATATATATATATATATTCTTATTCAGTTATATATATTCTTATTCAGTTACATATATATTCTTTTTCAGTTATATATATATTCATATTCTGTTCCATTATGGTTCATTACAGGATATTGAGTATAGTTCCCTGTAGTATATACAGTAGGACCTTGTTGTTCATCTATTTTATATACAGTAATTTGTGTCTGCTAGTCCAAAACTGCTAATTTATTCCTCTCCCACCCCCTTTCCCCTTTGGTATCGATCAGTTTGTTTTCTATGTCTGTGAGTCTATTTCTGTTTTGTAAATAAGTTCATTTGTATCGTATTTTAGAATCCACATATTAAGTGATATCCTATAGGATTTGTCTTTCACTGTCTGACTTACCTCACTCAGTACGGTAATCTCTAGGTCCCTCCATGTTGCTGCAAATGGCATTATTTCATTCTTTTTTATGGCTGAGTCGTATTCCATTATATGTAAGTATACCATGTAAGATGGCAGTTTTAAACATCAAGACCCATGACCAATTAGTAACAAATTGGAATTGTTGTAATAATTTAGTTTCGGCCATCTTCTGAACTAATAATCCATTTGATTAACAATTGGGGAGAATTAGATCCAGGTCGATTGTAGTTTTAGTAGGCATTGGAAAAACTCTTGTGAGTCTTAATCACAATTTTTATTACGTGTTGGGGCCCAGTGTTTTTGTATGTAAGACATATGATTCTAAAGAAAGGCACGGTTTTACACACAAATACTTGATTTATACCCAACTGTTTGGAAACACAGCAAACATAAAAACACAAGTGGGCTATAGACTAAACATGGCCCTGGATATGTTCAGTTTGTCTCCACACATTGAGTCAACATTTAAAATTTAGGAGACTTGTGCAGAAATCTACACTTCAGAACTTCTCCTAAAGAATCAAATCTGGTCCCCCTTGAGCCCAGGCTCCTATGTGGTCTGCTCTGCAGAACTGGCCCCTTCTCGGTAGGGCATGTGTTCTCCAGTTTGCTCTCCTCACTTGTGACCTTCACTTACTCGGGCTACCTATGTTGCCTCTGTTAGCATTTGAATGTACAATTCCTGTTGTATATTTTGATTAATATTTCAAGATTTTAAAGACAGTCTATATTAATTAATAGTCTATTTCATATTTTATAATAATCCCTTAAGAGTGGGATGGAAGTTTTCAAATTAGAATGTATAAGTTGGTTTAAGAAAAACTTTTTCTTTACATGCAAATAATCATATTCCCATTGGAACGTCTGCAAGCTTTATGAGATTAGTCATTGTTGTAACTGGATAGGTTATGCATGTTGCAGACAGTATGGTATCTTTGTCCTCAGCGTGGCTCCTTAAAAATGTAGTTGATTCAGCAGCTAAATGGCTCTCTCTGGAGCAGTGTTTAGAGTGTCAGGAGTAGTAGTTGAGCAGTCAGGTAACTAGAGAATGCCTGACACACACTGCGATAGACGCGAAAGTTCTTGGAACCAGCAAATGTCTGAAGTGAGTTTCAGAGAATGACTTCACAGGGAAACTTTCGAGGCGGCCAAGGAGGAACCTTTTAAAGAGAAGGGGCACAAAGGGGCGAGGAGGAAGGGGCTGCTTGTTATTTACCTTATAGTATATGTTTAAGTTCTTTAAGAGACTTACGTTTTTAAATTCAGTTTTGAAATTTATACGTAATTTTACACATTGTCAACTGTTTTTAATATTTTACAGGATAACTTCACACCACTTTTACTCGCCATCAGGGAGAACAAAGAAGAAATGGTCAAATTTTTGATAGAGAACGGGGCAAATGTACATGCAGTCGACAAGCTGCAAAGGTACAATAGTTTGTTCTCTCTCTCTTTTTTTTTTTTAAATCTTAAAGTTGTTCTAGAGTAGTAACAGCCAATCAGAAAGATTAACTTAATAAGAAGAGGATTAACTTAGAATCAACACATCATCAGTTAGGTAGAAAAGCAATTATTCTGCCTGGTGTCACAAAGAACAGTATGCAGCAGGATTCATCTTCCTTTATGATAGCGACTGATGTCATTTGCAACCTGATTTTTTTGGTCATACGATCTTACAGTAGTTCAGGGATTTCATTTTAGTCCTGTTAGTATGGGCTCTAATTTTAATTTACCTTATGAGACAGTGTTGAATTTCTTCATTCTTTTATAACTTTTTTTAACCTCTTCTTGGTCCTTTTTTTTCCTTAAAAGATGCGTATTAAACAGAGAGGAGTTTGTTTTGTCTTTTGGATGACTCTGCTTTACATTACTTTCTTTGAAGGATATTGATGTTACTAGGTTATCACTAAGAGAGTAACTATTACCAGATACTGTGGGCTCATCAGGCTTTATCCTTTTTAATTTCTAGTACACTTTGTTTTTATTTTTAATTGATAATGGTAGAAGAAAGAAAAATAGCTTTAAATATTGAATAAACATTCCCTTTAAAGAAGACAGGTCATTGGTGGATGATAAAGAGGAAAGAGCTGGGCTTTAGAGTCAGACGAGGTTGAATTCCCAGCTCTCCTGCTGGCCAGGTGTGTTACCTGGGGGACGTGACTTATTACCAACCAGTATGTTTCCTGTCACGTAAAGGAGTCGTAGTACATCCTTCAAGGGTGGTTGTGCCTAAGAAAGACCACACGTAGACTATTCAGGTTAGTGCCGGGCACATGCTTCTCAGCGTGATTCACTGCAGCCGTGACTATTTTTGTTGCCATTTTTATTCATATTACTGTTTTCAGCCTGCAAACAGCTTCACCTTACCCGACCTCTAGCTGATTTTAAAGTATTATATTTCAGACTAGGAAAGAAATGGGGAATCCTTTATTTAAATCTTTACCTTCTCCAGATAAGTGACCTCAGCATCCTTTCTTGTCCATCAGAGGACTTTAAATTAGCCACTTCCACTCTGTGCTACCCAAGTAGGACAGGAGGCTTCTGTTTTGTCCATTTTGGCCTTGGAGGTAATTTGCAAAGATGAGCACTCGAGCATGTAAATGGTCAGTTCTCCAGGGGTGGGCAGGATATTAACTTGGTAAAATAGATCAGATGAACTGTTTAAGTTAAGCTAACTAAGTTCCTAAGGGTGAAGTTGTTTCTTTTAGATCAGCACTCATGCTTGCTGCATATCATGACTCACCGGACATAGTCAAGCTGCTGTTTCAGAAACGTGTTGATGCCGATTCTCAAGATGCACAAGGATGGCCTGCTGAAAGATACGCTTGTTATTATGGTTTTAAACAGTAAGTGTTTACATTAAAGTGCCAGTTATCTCTAAACTGAGGTTGGAAGTGACCTGTTACTTGTTATGTGACAGGTAAGAGTTCCTAGTTGGGAGCAGGCACTTTGGGGATGGCAGTGAGACCCTTCACGTCATCAGCTGGAAACCAGCAAAAGGCCGGACTAGTGAGATGGAGCAGTGGGCACAGGGTTCTTTATCTCAGGATTTGTAAGACGTTTACCCTTAGGGTCCTCCTGGTCTCCATTTCGTTCCAGTGTAACCCCTATGCATGGGGTCCAAATAATGTCACAGATGTGATTTTTCTAACTAGTTATTTGGGTCTTGAAATGTTCAGCAGAGCAGAAACTCCTGTATTTTCCTTTGGGGACTTTCTTCTATAATCTTCCTCTTGAATTTTCCAGGAACCTAAGGGATTCCCTAAGATCACAGTGACAGTCCTCTCCCACAAGGCATTGGGGCAGGGCGAGGGCATTCTAATCGTTCTCTTGTTTCCCTTGATTCTGTTGCTGCAGCGTTGGTACTAAAACTAGTTTTAACAGGATCTCCATGGCAGCTGAGTCTGGAGTCTGGATGTTGCTCTCTAAAGAGCTTTAATAAAACTTTAAAAGAAGAAAAGGAAAAAGAAACTGGTCCTGCAGTCGGGTCGTGATTGACCTGTGCTCCCGGGATGCCTGTGCTGATCCAGTTTCCGTGGTCTTCGTGGTGATCGACACGTAAACTTCAGCGTGACGGCTTGTTTAGTTCTCGTACATATGCTTGTATGAGGTCATATATTTATAAATAAATGTAGCTACAAATTATGTAGTAGCCGAGGTGCCCTGAATTATAAACCACGAAGAACAGCTAATCACCGTAATGTAATTTGTAACATTTTCTGAAAACTGCCACATTTAAATGTTACACCTAGGAAAGAAAACACACATTGGGTTTTATCTGGGATTGTCAAATAGTTCCAGCATTTAAGTTCAGGAAGAAATTATTCCATTCTTCCACTATTTCTCTGAACATCTGGGGGATACATTATCTCATTAAATCTTCGTAATACTCATGAGTATTAATAACTAACTGCCTGACAGTAAGATCCCAGTTTTATAAAGGAAGACTTTGAGCTGAAGAGAAGCAACTTTTCCAGGAACAAATAGCTGTTGGTTATAGAGCTGGGACTTCTGAGTTTGAGATACCTTCCATATGTCAGGCTTGCTCTAGTTAACTTGCTGAGCTGTACTGCCCTCAGCCCATGACTACTTCACCTTAACGTTTTTTTCTTTTTTAATTGTACATGCTAAATTTAAAAGTTTGTAGATTGTACAAATTTGAAGTATATGGGACAATTGAAGGTTTGATACTACCTCTGATGTTGTCTGAAATAATCTAAGAATTTAATATATTTGGTAATTGTTTGTCATATTAGTATTCAAGTAGTAATATTTATTTATCACTGTTTTTGTACGTAGCATTTACCAACTGATTGTCGACTACAGAGGCGGAAAGATACCGAATACTCCCCCTCAAAATAGCGACCTAGGACGGAGTTCTGGTAATAAGTTACTCTTGTTGGGCCTACCATAGATAAAGAAAGTAAGATTGAGGAACTTCTGATAATGAAAGAGCAGTGAAAAAAGCCAGTGTGTAAATTTCATGTGTTGTTTTTTTTTTAATTAATTTTTTCTTAATGGTCTAGTATTCAGAATTATTTAAGAAGTTAATTGTAGGTAATTTAAAATCTGAGACAATATTGTCTGAAAAGAAATTCATTTATTTAATCATGGCCCCTGAAATCCCATATTACATCTTTGTGTAAATAAGAAAAACAGGTTTTTAACTTTGTTGTACATTTCCCCTAACATTATAACAAGTTGGCCTTGTTACAGAACGGAATCTTTAATTTTTACAGCAAATGGATTCCATTGGGTAAATGAATGGTAGTTATTGCATAGTGATTAGCCTCACTAAAAAGTGATTGTCTTTAAAACTGGGAGCTCGGCAATACCTTCCTGGTGCTATAAACAAATGGCCAACAATTAGAGCTGCACAGCTGGGCCAGTGTGCAGCATACGAACAAGAGATTGTTTTTTAAACATACCTAGTGATAGTGCAAAAGTCAGGAAAGCAGTGCCTTGTTGAGAAGCACTGGTTACTTTTCACATCATTATACCAACAAGGTCTCACTCTCACCGATTGCATTCCTCAGAAGTGCAAACAGAATGTGACATGTTGCCTTCGTGAGAGTCAGATGTTTTCTTCTCTTTTTTGGGATACTTGTCATGAAACTATAATTTTGTTAGATAGAACAAGAGTTTCTGTTGCCATTAGTTAAAGGATTGTCGTAATAATTACTCAAATAGCACAACTCAGGACTTAACAAACTGTAATAAAAGCACAGAAGTACTTCACATAAAAAAAATAAAAAAAAAAAAAGACTGTGTTGCCTAGGTGTGACCCCTAGCATGCTGTTCAGTCGGAACTGTATGAGGGCACCTTTAACTTGGTAGACCTGGATCAAGCAAAGAACTTCTGTTGTAGGAAATTCAAAGATGGGATAGACAGAGTTTTGGTCTTCAAGGTGCTCATAACACAACAGAGTTGTCCCTGGTTAATGCCTGTATTTTTTTCAAACAGGACTTTCAAAGAAAACGTTCTTATCTGTTAATTGATTCACTTAACAGATGACTATCGAGTGTCTTTTAGGTACTAGGCACCACTCTGACGTTACAGAATGCAAACAGGTCAAAAGCACAGTTCCTGGCCTCCGGGAGGTTGTTACTGTCATCCTCATTTTTATGATTTGCTTTACTTTATTCTGTGCTTACTGTGTCCCAGAGCCCACTAGGACTTTGTAACTGTCTTTCTGTATTTTTTATTGGTATTTAATATGTGCCAAATACTTTAAGTCCATGGTGAGGAAAGAAGTTTTTTAAAAGTGGATAGGATGTCAGGTAAGCCATGCAGAGCGAGTAGAAGTTTGCCAGGGAAGGAGGCAGAAGGGCAGTGTTTGGTGGGTGGAACATCTTTGAAGATTACATTTGGCAGAAAGGACAGCGGTGCAGAGGCTAAGATGTGCTAGTGAACTTTGCAGGATCTGTGAGTTTCATGTTGTTGGTGCAGAAAGGATGCTGTAGGAATGGTTGGGAATGAGGTGACTACCTAGCTCAGGCACACTTCTGAAAGCCTTTCTAGTACTGTAGAAAGGAGGAGGTCTGCTGTAGACCTTGGGAAATTTGTCAGAATGCTTTCATCTGCAAATAATAATAGGGGCCCTAAGTAACAGTGGCGACAGCAACAGGAGTCAGGATTGTTTAGAAGGTTCGGTGATGTCATCAGGATCCCAGATGCCGTCCCTCCTTCAGCTGTGAGGCTGCTGGTGTTTGATGTCGCCTTTCCTGGTCTGCTGATTAGCAGCAGCTCCAAGGATCATATTCTCGCATGACAGTATCTGCAGGCGAGGAGGGCTGCTTCTCTCTGCATGTTTTCTGTTAACTAGGAAGAAAACAGAAGCTTCTGGTAGACTTCCCCTAGCATCTTATTGGCTGGGTTACATCACGTGCTCCTTCCTAAACCAGCCACTGGGGAAGGAGATGAAGTTACTGTGATGGCTGTAGAATAATCATTTCTCTTTTTGCAGCTGAGGAGAGCTTACCTTCTTCGCATACTGGAGCAGAGAATATCCAAGAAAAGTTGCAATTGTCCGGCAAGGACGACGAAGAAGAAATGGTTGTCGAGTTGGGAACCAGCAATGGCAGCTGCACGGATTCACCGAAGAATGTTGAGCAGAAGAGTAAGAATATTCGATTTGAGTCTTAGGGTTTCCTGTTATGACATAAAGCAGGGATGCACAAGCTTTTTCTATAAAGGGCCAGAGAGTCAATATTTTAGTCCATGTGGTGTCTGTCACATCCACTCATGTCTGCCATTGCAGTGTGAAGGCAGCCCTAGGCCGTATGTGAGCGAATAAGGATGACCGTGCCCAGATAACACGAGGCCGACAAAGCCAAATGGCAGGGTGGGTTAGTCCCATGGGTGTCGTCCAGAAACTCCATGCTGTGTGAGCTGGACATTGTCAGTTTATGATGCTGATTCTACTAACGATTACCATTTTTTTGTGAGTCTCATAAAGTTTGGTTGGGATTTTGGTCCTTGTAAACAGCAGTTCACTTTAAGATATCAAATTTGGATAAACACCCTTTTTTTTGATAAATATGAAGGAGGGGAAGTGGCTTTTATGCATTAATTACCTACCAGGAGTATACTCAATATTCACTGAAGTGTGTAGTCCCCAGGTGTGGTCCCAAAGGAATGCTTTTTAACAAAACATTGGTCTTACACTTTTAATATTCTGTATTTTTCTATTGCTGATATAGAATCTATTTTACTTTTTTCTTTAATAGCGGATTTAGTGGTTGAGTTTTCACCGAGGTTTGAAGACATCTCTGTCATCGGGTAGGATTTTATGGATTTTTCAAAATATGTTGACTAAGGGAACACAGAGAAAAGAAACAAGGCTTGTTGAGTGTCCTACTCTGGGTTAGACACCGTGTTGTGTACTTGACATTTGTTACCTCGTACAGTCACCACAACAGCTTTGCAGAGTAGCTGTGCTGTTGCAGCTTACTGTTAGTTAGTTAGGCAGCTGTGGTTTAAGGGGGTGACTAGTTGAGCCGTGATTCCATGGTTAACAAGTAGTTGACCTGTGACTTAACCATCAGGCAGCCTGGCTCCCAAATCTGCTTTCTTATCCCTTAGCATAGACTTTTGTCACTTTTGTTTGTTGAAAGAAATGAACTCACTCATTTTGGATGTGTATTTTTGCTCCAAAGTATTTCACCCAAACGTGATGTTGATGATTCAAGGCCTCCATCAGATGGTGACTTAGACCTTGCTCCCAAGGTAAAGTGTTTTCTTGTGAAATTAATTTTTCTGCTCTGAATTTAGTTTTGCATAGTATTTACTCTTAAAATTTAGCAGTGGTCTGCGTATCATTGTTTAACATTTGTATCAGAAAGTTGGTCAGAGTAAACCATTTTATAAAAATATGACAGGTTGAATTTTTTTCTTCTTTTTTACTTTGGTAAATACTGAAGATGAGGCTGAAGCAAAATGGACTAGAAAATAGATTGTGACAGGAAAACTACTGTGAAAAGGTTTCCCCACAGCAGAGGAAGTGTGAAGCTTGGCCAAGGATAAGGATTCTTTGACTTTTAAACCACACTGACGGCACTTGTATAGTACTCGTGCCTCAGGGACATCTTCAGTGCACACGGCTACTTACTGTGATCATCATGGCCTCTTCCTGGGGCCTTTCAGTTCCAAAACAACGTGGCATGTGTCTTTTTTTTTTCCCCCTTGGACACTTTTTATTTTGGTATCAGAGAGTTGTGAGGAAAGAGGATTTTTTTTCCCTTTACTTCTATCTCTGGTTCTGCATTAAGACTAAAATAATAGTTGAAATTACAGAAGTTTAGAAATTAAAATTCTGTTTCTCAAAATCCACGATATAAAGAGATTCCTCTGTGTTTTCTAAATTATCTCATTACGAGTATATTCAAAACTCTTCATCTAATTGAAGAGTACATGTTTTCCTTAAAATAACAGCCAGCTCTCAAAGTAGACTCCTAATAACAACCATATGATAAAACCTACTTCAGAATTCTTTTGTATTATAGTTTTAAAAAGTATGTGCAGTCCTCGTGTCCCATTCTAAAACTTCAAGTTTCAGATATTTTGTAGTATAGTTATTTACATACTCATTTTATAGCCCCTGCATCAGCATACACCGCTAGAGATTAGGGAACGTAATTGTGCATTTCCTGGAGCACCGAGAATAAGGTCTTAAATGTAAGAAGCATTTTATTATTTTTGAATGTGAATGCATGAAGAGACATGGAATTCTGCATCATGCTACAGGTACTATAACATGCACACTCTATCATAATGAAATCTATTTGATGGTACAGGTAATATAATATGCGTACTATGTCATAGTGAAATCTATTCAGATTCTAAAAATACGACTTAAATTTCTATTCCCTTTGTTTAGGCTGTGAAAGTTCAGTTGTTACGAGGGGAAGTATGTCATAAATGCCAAGGAAATAGATAAGAAGTATATGAGAAATAGGAAAAGGTTACAGTCCGTTTTTCAGTGTCCACCAACTGTGAGCTTAGAATTTGAGATGAAAACTTTTTAACCTTCTTTTAGCCCCCTCTAATGTTCTATTCAATATATCTTTTCAAGCTGTATATTATCCTTAGAATCCTGACCACCAGTTCTTTCTCTAGGTGGAAAGCTGATGTGTTAGGAACTTTTAAAATCTATTTTTCTCTCTCTCTCTAGTAATAATTTGCAGCGTTCAGGTAGGGAGAGAAGACCACGTTCAACTGAGTGACTTTGACAAAATTTAACTCTTACTATTATAGTGGTATTTACAAACAAACAGTTGTAGAGTAATACAAGTCAGCATTATTGGGGATATACTATGAACAAAGGCCTTTGTTTTATATATATGTTTTATATATCATGTATTTTGATATTTTTATAAAACTTGCTGAAGAAGAATATATATACTTTCATATATAATTTATATATTTTTACATATATAATAAAAAGGTAAAACAGAGGCTTTCGCTCATAGTATATACATCCCTGACAATACTGATACATCCCTGATCTATTATATACAAATGCTGAACTATATGTATTTCTCCACATGCCTTGTTATACTTACATTTTCCTTTTTTTCTTGCGTGAAGTTTGTACTTGACTAGTCCTGTCTCATTTTTTCTTTTCTTCCTCCTCCCCACTTTTTTTTTTTAATGATTTGCCCCAAACCTGATATTTCTTTGCAGAAAACACTTCTTCAGTGTCTGTTCTTTCAGTCCGTCTCACTCTGCCTCTGTGAATGTATATTAGTGACAGCTTTCTGTTTACTATGTGTGTGGCTTTCACTCATGAGCCATTGCCCCTCAGAATTACTTTTGCTTTTATTCCTCTTTCTTAGAAGTAGCTGAATTTGAACAATCATTTGTCTTTAGCTTTTTGGCGAATGGAATAGAAGTAGCTTATACTGTTTGCTGTTCTAACTCATCCAAATAAGATACTGCTAAAAAGTAAACTCTCATATTTCCCCCATGAGAGATTATTCACACATATATAAATCATGCAAGCACATTTCAAAATGTAACAACTACTTCAAATTTCTTAATGTTAGTTTTTTCAATAGGATTCTAAACTATCAGGGGTATGTTTTTGTTCTAGGTCATTTTGGTCAAGAAAGTCATCTAATGGATACCATAGTGCTTGTATAATAATCAATGGAGGGTAAAGAAAGTAACATTTTAGGACCCCTGAGGTCATCTCTCATAATCCTCACCCCGTGAGAAGATGTAGGTTGGTAAATGACAGACCCAGGACTTGAATCCATATCTGAATGACTCCAAAGCCAGCGCTCTTTGTGTTAGATCATCTGGGAATGGGAAATGTTCTAATTACTGTGTTCAATTTCATATTTGTTGTTCTTAAAGCTGTTATTTTCTTCTCTAGAAAGTCCGACATCCAAGATTCGCAAAGCCAGTTCAGGCCAGGCAAGAACCCATGACAAACAGTAAGTTATTTGAAGACTGTCTTTTTGCGTTTTCACTGATGAGAAATTATAGACAATTTCATCTACCATACCTTGTTTTCACTACAGCAGAGGCAAAAGATGGTGTTTCGAAACCAGAAACTAGCACTTTCTTTGAGGACAATAATTCTAATAATGAAAATGAAGATGCGGTTACAACCTTTTCCCAACCATCAACCAAAGTTCCAGGCTTTTCTCATCCTGCCTTCCCAGCACCGGAACCTCTCGCGTCTTCAGCGGTCCTTGGTGTTACAGAGGCAAGTTGTTTTGTTTTCAACTTTTCCTTCCTGTGCTTTTTCACTTACCATCCCCCTGATTCTCATGGGGATGAAAAGGATCCTACACAGAAATGGAAGTCTTCAAGATCACAATAGAAAACAGTGTGATAACAAGAGGTACACGTGCAGGACTGAGATTTGTAAAGGTTGGTGGCAATAAACAGTTCTCAAATACGCCATGAAGAAAAGAAAGAATAAGGAAGCAACTGGAAAGAACAGCTGGATGAATATGAAGATGGGCAGGGGTACAAAGGGGAAGGGTTCATCTAATAAGGACAAGATGAATATAAAGATAAACGAGTGTCAAAATGAGAGAGATGATTATACAGACACAGCAGAAACAGTGGGGTTAAGTGAGATTATGATAGAAATTACCTCAAATTCAAGTTAAGAGAAGGAAAAGTCAGGTCATGGAAAAAAGTGCTCAGACTCTTCTGAAGGACATAGAGCTGATTTTATGAACAACAGAAAGAAAATGTGATCCTCACCTTTTTTCTTTTTGGTTACAGAAGTTTTTTTTTTTTTAATTCAAATGTAATTGATGTACAGTATTGTATGAGTTACAGGTGTGCGGTAAAGTGATTTGGTTATACATATATATGTACATATCTAATTCTTTTTTCTGTTTTTAGAAATCCTCATATTTAAATTAATGAAGCAGTGTCTTATATTTAATCTAGCAGATTTTGTCTCTCCATTCTGTCCCCAGTAACTGAGTCCTAGTTTTCCATGTGACTTCTCATGCTGTTTCACACCTCGACCTTGGGCTCAGGCTGCCCTTTTTAGAACCCCCTTCACATCTGCTCTTTGCACTGGGTCTGTCTTTTAAGACACAGCCTGGTCTTCCCAGCATTCCCGGAGCTATTGACATGCAGCAAGTCTCTTCTCTCCTTTGTGCCCTTACTGTATCTGTTCACTTCAGGTGTAGAGCTGTTGAATGATACTTGTCTGTGTTGACTGATTTTCATGTGTCTCTGCCTCCCCTAGAATATAGAGCAGAATCTGTCTTGTGTATTTATTGCCAGCTTCTCCCAGGAGAATGCCTATGATCTGATGGATATAGTAAATATATGTTGTCTTCCTGACTGATTGATTGAATGACCAAGTGTGGGAATATGATGTTTTCTGAAGTTGGGTTTTTGTTACACTTGGTTTTGTTTTTATAGGAAGAAGCAAGAAAGCCACAAACTGGGGGAAAAGAGAACGGCAGTCGGACCGTTGACAGTGTTCTAAAGGGGCGAGCAGATCATAGCAAGTTGATTTCTACTGATGGAGATGGAGCACACAAAAGTGACAAAGGTGGTGAGTCAATGAGCATCTGTGGATTTTCTTCTCTGCTTAAAAGCTAGTATGGTTGGAGGGGGGAGGGTACAGCTCAGTGGGAGAGCGCACGCCTAGCATGCATGAGGTCCTGGGTTCAATTCCCGGTACCTCCATTAAAAAAAAAGCTAGTATAAAAAATCTGAAGTGTGTAAATCCAAATACGATATCCATTTCTCCTTAAGTGTTTTTCTTTTGCCATCTTCTTTTATAAATACCCCAACTGCGACCAACTTTTCTTCCAGAGAATGTTTCAACCTTCTGAAATTCTTTTCTGCCACTTTAATTTATTGACATATTCATGAATCGAGATAGACTTATATATATATTTAAACTTCCCAGTGGTATGTGTTCTCATTAATGTATCTGTGACTGCATTTTGTAGGTGCAACTTCAGCATTAGGATTAGAAGAAAAGGAGGATGTCAAATCACCCTTGGATTCTGAGGTGCTGCCTTCTATTATTATTATTTTCAAATATAAGCATTGCGTGATGTTAAAACATAAACGGAGGGATGTTTTGACTTTGCTTTCTCACTTTTGCTTTTGCCCAGCAAAATTATTTCCTCATTTTAACCTACACTTAGTAAAGTCATTCCGTGCCACATGTCATACAACTGCAGACTGCACTTCTGTTAATTTTCCAGACTCACCTAATGGAACTGGTGTATGTAGTGCAAAAACCAAGGCTTAGAAGTCATAGGGAATCGGTTTGGGTTCTGAAGTTACATTTTCTAAAAACTAAAGAAGATGTTCTTGGTCGGCCTGTGACCAGATGTTTGTTTCTTTGTTATAAATTAATGTGTAAAACCCTTAGTGAGATTTAGAGAGAAACAGGTTGTACTTAAAAACACACACACACACACACACACACACAAGAAAACTGTGTTTTTGTTTTACCACTTTGACCTTGAAAAGACAGTGCTTGTGACTTCAAAGTATTATATTTGGATTGTCAAGTAGATCTGCAACGAACATTTCAGGAGAAGCAAAAGCATGGGGAATAGTAATAAGTATGTGGGGTTAAAATACCAGCAGTTTGGTTTAGTGATGTTTCACTGAGGACAGCCCATTTCGGGTAGAAAATAGCGTGCACTGAGTACCTTTATGGCGACCGAACTTGAAGGCAGCTAAGCACAGGGTAGTGATGACCTATTCCAAGGTGATGGCTGTGAAAAGAGGTCAGAAGAGCCTGAACTCTTGGATCTCGGCAGCTCCTGCCTAGTGGTACAGCACCGTACTTGAAGTCAGGAGATGTGGTAGCATCCTGGTTCTGACCCACTGTGGGATCTTGGAAAAACTTGTCTGACTTGTTTGAATGTCAGTGACCTCGTTCAAAAACATGGTGCTGATACCTACCTCTCAGGTTATGTGTCATGAACAAAAATGTGGTAACAAGTGTGAAAACACATTGTCAACTGAAAAGGGTGCTACAGAAATGTAAGGCAGAATGATCACAGTGGCCACTAGTGACCTACTGAAATGTTGAGGACACTTTTTTAAAATCTGAAGGAGAATAAAATGGGAAATTTAGAGCGGGCATGGGGAGTTCTCATTTGGGGTGTGTTCAGTGTCAGTAAACTATTATCGAACATCTCCGATAGGTATATAGTGCTTTGGTACTTGACGCCTTCTGGGGATTTTTAGATGTTTTGACCTTAAATAAATTCCTGTTCCTGAACACCAACTAGCACCAGGCAGTTAGACACTGAATGTAGCAGTTGAGGGGTTAGGCTGTAGTGGCAGGAACAGAAGAACAAGTAAACAGAAACCCTGTATCAGGGACAGTAAGTCCTTCACATAAGGAATGTGGAGAGCCTGAGGTTCGACAACAGTGGGGGAGTTTGTAGTTAGGACGGGGGTGGAGTAAGGGTGGAATTTAGGTAGTCAGAAAAGAGCTGAGTGTGACCAAAGCTGCCAGGTGACGGACAGGAAGGAGCCAGTCACACGAAGGTCCAGGGGAGGGATGTTCCGGACAGAGAGAACAGCGGGTCACATCTGCTCATCACGGTACTCCAGCATCTTGGAGTGGCCAGGAAGCAGCAAGTGGGTAACCGTCCTTAGAATCACTTTTACTATCGTTGTGTGTAGAAAGGAGAACGTGCATGATAAGGGCCTGGCACATGCGGATGGTCACTAAACACTGTTCTTATTCTTCCCTAAGTAAAGTAAAGCTTATGGTACTTTTTTGAAGAGCTGCATAACTACATTTAAAATTTTTCTGCTGTTAATTTAAACATAAATGTTTTTCTTTCTACTTTGGTACTTTATTCAACTATTTTTCCTATCAATAGAAGTTTTATCAAATAATCGTTAGATTCTGCTAAGCCTTTCTTTACTGAAATGTAGCAGTTTCCACAGTGTTCTGTTAATACTCAACATGACAGACTCCAAGGCTTCTTTTCGTGCCAAGTATGTTATTTTAATATTAAAAACAATGTCTGTCCTAAGAAACATTTTAAATTTATAGCACGTATACTTACTGAAGAATATGTTTATTTATTTTTAATTTTATTTTTTATTGAAGTGTAGTCAGTTTATGATGTTAGTTTCAAGTGTACTGCAAAGCAATTCAGTTCTACATATAAAAATAGGTATTTTTTTAAGTGTCCTTTTGTCGAGGAATGCAAAATGGAATTTGGTGTTTTGAAGTTAATTCTTTGTTGAAATCTGCACATAGGTCAGTATTTGGTCTATGAAAATATTTGCTCTGGCTTTCCATGCTCAGTTTACAGAGTCAAAAGCCAACTGAAGATAAAAGATAGACTTGATCGAGAGAGTGTATATGAAATTTTCTATTTAAATGTTTGGGTTTCCAGGATATGCTTATTTTGTTTTTAAGTCTAATTGCTTTTAAAGTAGGAAATTAAAAAATAATAATAAGGTAGGAAACACAGGTATTTTCTTAGAAAGGGATCAGGAAATCTTGCATCTCATTATTAATATTAATTTTAACAGAATACCTCCAAGATTGAACTACCGAACCATGTTGATCATTCATCTGGAGCTGCAGGTCTAAGAGAAAAAAATATATTAAATGGACAAATAGAAAGTAAGCACTGTATTTTATAAAAAAAGTCATTTAACAGAATGTTGATTTAAAACAAGGATTTGGATCTATTCTCTCAGCCAAAGAAAATCACCTGTTGAACGTATAGTGAGAAAGAAGAGGAGGAAAGGAAGTAAATTGTATATCTTACCAGGTGTCAGCAAGAGATTAAACTAGAATGCCGTTTAAGGAGCTCAGTTGTTAGCTTTCTTTCAAGATGCTCTGTGACCTGAGGACAGTCAGGAAATCAGGAGGAGGGAAAGAGGGAGTGAAGAATGAAAGAGGTAGAGAGGAGGGGAGTAAATGAAGAAAAAGGAGGGGGGTCCCTGGCAGGAGGTGGTAATGAATGTAGAATAGTTCTTTAGAAGAAGGAAGAGGAGTGTTTGAAATGAGATGGGCATGAAGTGAGCTGCTTCCAGCACCAAAGCTTGTCCGGGAAGCACAGCAGAATGTCCCACTCCCCCGTCCCCTGATCGTTAGGAAGGCAGTGAGGACTGCGGTACCTGATCACGCAGAGCTGGGTGTGGCTGCCGTGGGTGAGCACAGGCGCGTGTGGTCAGCTATCAATGTCTGGACCTTCGTGTCATGCAGTGTGCTGCTGCCTTATAAGATGGTGTCTCATAGGCCAACAGAAGAGAGTCGGAAAGAGGAAGAGGGCAGGGGGCGTTCCGGGGAGGTCAGGGGCGCTGGAGCCTGGTAAAGAGTCCACTGGAAAGTCTGCAACTCCTGATGGAGCTTTTGGGGACGTGTTACAGTGAGACGCGTGCGGCTGGATTTCAGAAGGATCAGTTCAGTCCGAGTGCTGCAGAAGCAGACTCAGTATAGACCGGAGTTGCTCACATTTTACTCTGTCACCTGGGGACCCAGTGAAAAGTGCACATTGTGAGCAGTGGGCCTGCGTTTCTAACAAGCTCTCAGGTGATGTCCTTGTTGCTGGTCTTCAGATCACGCTCAGAGGATAGACTTGTGTTTAGGGCAATCTAGAAGAAGAGCCACTGGGGAGTTAAAGACATAACAGCATCAAGGAAAAGCACAATTTTGTGTTTTTCTTTCTGAGCACGTTCATAGCCAGAGCGAGGCAAAGAGTTGAAGTAGAAATTAGAGATGTAAGATACTGCTGCTAAGCAGAGAGGGAAAAGAAGTGGTGGGCATCATCCGTCCAAAGAATGGAGAAGGGGAAGCATTAAGACCACAGATCTAGAGGTACCTTTGAAGAGGAAAGTGAAAGGAAGGAAGGAGGGGAAAAAAGGCCGCAGGTAGGTGATTTTGGAATTGAGGGGAAACTTGCGAGAACGCCTTTTTGATGGCGTCAGTATATTTGTACAGAAGCAAGGTTAGATCGTTGCCACTCCAGAGAATACTGGAATCAGGAGGCGGCCTAGAATTGGGGTAAACCACAGCCACTCCTCCTATCAGGCTTCAAAGATACTATGTTGTATTGGTATTTGTTATTCAAGTGAGATTGATTTGAATATGAAGCATTGGCTGTGGTGTTTGTTTGTTTGTTTGTTTTTTACTGATACCTAATTTTTTGATAAGATAGTTGTTTCACAAACATCCTTTTAAACATTAGCCTGACTTACCAAACCAATTTTGGAAATAAAAGAAATTATAATAGAATTCATTCCATAAATGCTAAAGTTGTTATTTTCAGTGAATACTACACAGGTTTTGAAATATAAAAGACTTTTAATGTCTAATAATTCTGTGGTGATGAATTTTTTTTTAATCACCAGATTTCAATATTGAAAACAGTATACATTCTCTCTTGTATGAGTGGATCAAGAAACTTTGATGGCTAGAGGATCCAAGAAATGTAGGCATACCAATAGCCCATGTGGGTATGGGAAAAAAATGCTTATGAACGATTATTCTACAAGTGTGTATCCAAGCTGATCAATTCATAACACTTTCTCTGACGAGAAGTGAATTGCACATTCGAATGAACTGCCATCACAGCTGTGGACTTCCTAAATCACAGGACAAATTGAAGGGCGTGATAAATACTTGTAGTCTAATGGTGTCAGTCGCATTAAAGATGTGCTGTTGCATTTTACCATCAGCTTTCACATTTGTCTTCTTGGAGCCGTGACTTGTTTCTCTGATTGGAGATCGCTTTTCTCCTCCTCAGGCAGCATGTTCACATTGGTATACGTGCACGTTTCTATTTTATAAAGTCATTTGAAACATAATCGTACTTTTGAGATCTTAACTGCATGTTTCGTTAAACCTATATTCCTGCTCTTTATTGAGTATGTATAATGGATTCAAATTTCTGTCTTGTTGCTGTCCTAACTGCCCCTGAAAAACAAAACACCGAAACCTAACGTGTTCATTTCTAAAGCAAGCATGAGGGTTGCACTCAGTACTAACTGCATGAATGGATAGTTGGCTTTCATATTTACATATAATTGATTATGTGTCCCTTTTGGCTTTTAGATTCTACTGAAAGATATCCTCACCTGAAGGTAAAAACTTTTGTACTTTTATCTTGAATTTTTTTTTTAATGAGGGTGCTGGGAATTTAGCCTAGGACCTCATGCACTGCTAAGCAGGCACTCTGCCACTGAGCTAGACCTTCCCCCTTTGAATTATTACAACAGATTGTATCAAATGTACATTATTAATCGGTTTGTTTCAAAAACCATTCAGCCTGCAGTTGGAGTGAAAGATTCTGTTCCTAATAAAACAGGAGAAATGAAGAATTTACAAAGATTGAAATCAGGTAAATTTTGCAATACAAATTTAACTCTGCAATGGAGTACAGCCTTCTCATTTCTAATTCCTTTTATTTTTTCAAATTTAATTGAAAGATGACTTAAGTAAGGCAGATGTTATTATTGGTACCCATGTTTGAAAAATGTATATAAGCATAAGAAATAGATTTTTAAAATGTCAGCTTTGACTTGGATGTTTCTGTTGATGTTAGGAGACACTAAAGTGCTCAGTTTGGAGTCCCTATACTTCTCAGGGATTCTGAGAGATTGATTATTAGGTTCAAGGATTTTTCCAGAGTTTTAAAATGCTTAATTGAATTCTGGCCTTTACGTAGGGTAAAGCTTTACTTGCTAACATGTCAGTCATATTTCACTTTAATTATTTCATCTAGTGCTTGCTATCACATTGATGATATTTATTTATTTCTATATTTATTTATTAGTGGAGGTCCCTAGGGATTGGACCCAGAACCTTGTACATGCTAAGCATGTGCTCTACCACTGAGCTATTTCCCTACCTAGCCCAAAGATCTTAAGCCAACTGAATGTTTTGATTAGGAGAGAGAGAGAGAGTGTGTGTGTGTGTGTGTGTGTGTGTGTGTTGTTTTTGATTATTAAGAATGATGGAAGTTATTAGTCCTACCTTAGTATTTGGTAGACGTGATCTTTTAAAACAATAATCCTAAAAGTTCTGGGGGTTTTGGATATTTTTATAGTATTAAAAATTACTGAGAATTCTGAAAAACTTTTAAGTCGGTTGTATCTATTGATGTTTAGTATATTAGAAAACAAAACTGAAAGGTTTAAAAAACAAGCACATACAAACATTCCATTAGCCATTAGAGCTATGATGTTATCACATGTCATGTATCTGGAAACCTCCACTGCACACTTAACGGGGAATGAGAATGAAAATGGCATTCAGTATTATTGTGAAATTAGTTTTGACCTCCTGGACTCCCTAGATGGAGGGAACTTGGGACTTTCAGGGCTTCTCAGATGACACTTGAGAACTGCTGTTTTAAACAGGGTTCATGGATGTGAAATGTGATGAAGTGGGCTTTAAAGTTCACTTCTACATTTCTTGCCTTTTTTTCTTTAACTTGTCTCTAAAAGTTTAAATCTAACAGCTTAATTCTTTTAAGAAAAGGAAAACATTTTTGTTATATATTCCCTGCCTCGTGGCACTCTGTACTCTTTGGATCTAGTTTGTACCTAGCCTTATCCTATTTTTATATGGAAAAAATAAGTCACTCAAGGCTATCCTTTCTTATATAAATTTATGATGTTTATCCAAGGCTTAAGGTAAGAATTCTGAAGATATTGGTACATTGAGGAAAGACTGTCTCACTGTAATGTAAGTAGTACCATTCAGTAAATTTTTCTTAAAGCCCATGTCTCTAGGACACAATACTGTCATGCATATTTAAACGTCTAGTAAGTGGCTGGTTAGACATACATTTTGTGAATGAAAAAATTCATATGAAGAAGAATCATAATTATTCATAAAGGTCTTATGGAATATAGACTGTTTTATAGAGAGTGATGAGTGAGTCCAAATAAGTAATACCAGGAAATTAAAAGTAGAAAAAAGAGAGACAGTGGTTCCCTATGTGAACAGCAATGACATTTAAAGTACAAACAGCCGGGAAGGAGCAGTGTGTTTGGGGGAAGAGGAGGACGTGGGGCTGCTGCTCTGGAAAGAGAATTCGTACAAGTTAGTCAAGTTTGTGTTGTTACTCACATTCTAATAAGTGGAACCTTTGTTTTCAGTTCCTTCAGACTGGGATTCTACTTGTTTGAGCCTCAATAATGAGGCTGGTCAAAGAGCCGAGCATTTGAAACTTGATAAATGTTCTTTGGTATCACAATCAGTGACCACAAACCAGTCAGCACCCACAGAACTGAGGCAGACGGCCCTAGTAGGTAAAGACCGGATGACTATTGAAGCCGTGTCTCTGTCAGAAAATGCAGCGCTCCGTGGCGTGTGTGAATCACAGCTGCCAGAGAACAGAAGCAGCAAAGAAGGTAATAAAGCAGCATAGAGAACTAGCCGTGGTCTACCTGTGCGTGGCTTCACCATGCTCTGACTTTGCAGAAATCCCTTTGTGGCAGGATCGCCTTTGTGTTTACTCCTTTTATGCAGCCTACAACCAGACAGTACCTTTTGGCATGACATTTACATTCATCCTCTGACCAGAGCAACATATTAAATAGCAAAGAGAATTAGGAGAAAGTAAGTTCGTTCAGAGTAGTATTTAGCACGCTCCTGAGAGCAGGTAGGAGAGTGATGTCTAGAGCTCTGTGACTAGTTGGAAAACCTAGGTGGACATCCAAAGATTCCCTTCTGAAAATACGGTTTCTTAGCTTTATTTTTATCTAGTTCTGAATTTATAAATGCTAGTTACAGCTATATTCAGTGTAACTGAAAAAGCACCTATGCAACTGAATACCAAAATATTTCTGGTATATTCTCTGCCTTTCTGTATTTTAGAAGTGGCTCTCCCGGCGGTAGTGGCAGTCATTGGGAATTTGCTACACAGGACCTCCTTCTTAACTGTGTCCACGTAGTATATCAGCTTGTTTTATTATTTTCAATGGATTGACAGGGCGAAAAGGATACTGGTTTTTAAGGAGTGCTTTATCACTTAAAAATAATATATGGAATATCAAGTCTAATTCTTCTAGGATAGCCATTCTGTTGATTAACCACATCTAATATGTGTTCTGCTTTATATACCAATTAATTTAGTGCCTTAATGAGTGATATAATCAGAGCTGTAGTAGTAAGTCATACAGTATTTTTTCTGCTCCTATAGTTTTATCCTTTCTTCCCTTACCTGTAGAATTAATGTCGTATTTACAAAAGATTCTCAGCTATCTCCTATAGTAGTGACTACAAGCTATAAACTCAAAGTTTTTCTAATAAGTACTGTTTATACAAGATACTTTTAAGAGTTTGTCCTCTGCAGCATAGGAGCAAAGAGGATAGACATGTAAAGAAATAGTTTACAGTTCAGCTGGTGAAGACACACTAGAAAAGTCTGTGAAGTACCAAGGTAAATCCAAGGAAAGAGATCCCTGTGTCTCTGCAGAAAGACAGCTGCAATCAAGGAGGACTTCACAGAGCAGGCTGAGTCTTCAAAGAGGAAAAGGAACTTGTCAGAACAGTAGAGGGAAACGTTTCAGATTAAGGAAAGATAAAAGCATAAAAAGTAACAGTAATTTTGGAAACCATGAATAACATTGCTCTTGAAGCTTGGTATGTGGTTAAAAAGGTACTGTTAGGAGAGTAGGGTCTATTGTGACTTTGTATATTTCTACTGTATTTTTAAATTTGGTTTTATTTCTCTTTGTTTTGTTCATGTCTGGTGAATCAGTCTGTGAGTGGAACTTTGAGATGTTTGTATGCCTTTAATCTGGTAACATCGAGTATTTCCCAAATAGTTTGTTGAAGTTTTAGATAATTAGAAGTATTTCTTAAAGAAGTAACTATCCAGCTAAAGATTAAGCTTAATTTAAACTGTCAATTGATGAAATGTGTTTTATGTTTTTATAAAGAGGATGCCTTTTATCTAGCTGTTCTAAGTAGTGAATTTTAACTAAGCGTATTCATTTTTCAGCAGACCTAGACTTAGAAAGGACACCTGAGGAAGAGCAAGAAAGACTTGATGGAAGTCAACATAACCACTCACAGGTATGTGAAAATGTAAATTTAAATTTCTTGTTTAATACCGTTTTCTGTGCTTTAATAACACAGTTCAAAAGAAATTGCCTTTCAAACTAGGCTTTTAAAGTCAATAAATAATTATTTAATATTTAGTTTTTAATAGCATTTTATCTAATTACAAAACTTAACGTATTGTTAGGATCTATAATGATTTATAGTTAAACTTTATCCTTGGAATTGAGGCAGAAATCCTTCCTGAATATTGTTTACTTCTTCCATTCTTATAACTTCCTCACATGATAGTAAAGAAGGTGATATCAAATATTAAATCATGTGATGAAACAGTTGAAATTGTAAATAACATAGCAGTGATGGCCACCAAGTTAGTCTCATGTAAGGAACAGTCATTCCCAGTGGTCCAAAATTTGCAGTTTCAAATTGCAAGTCATTAATGCCAAGATGAAAGATTTCTTCTGTCTTGTGATCTCTATGTAATCGATTTCAGAATCTGCAATCAGGGAGAGAATAGGGGTCATAGAGTCAACCCAACTGCCTAGTAAGAGAAGCAAACCTTCCAGGATTGGACCTTTGCTGTTAGGGAACAAACAAAAACTTTCTAACTTATTTCATTTCAGGGTAGGAAATCAGTAAGTATTATTAAAAATTCTTTTACTCACTCTCACTAGCGAATGTTAGAGTGTAATATAACTCGGTGGATGCAGAGAATACATATTGAGATAAATCACTATGATAGTATATCGTTTGCATTAAAATTCAGGAATTTGTTCCTCTTTCTGATTGATGTTAATTGATTTTGGCACCTAATAGTTTACAGTTTGCTTATTCTCCAGTTACTAGTCCTTTAAAAAAAAAAAATCTTTACATGCACTGGAGGGGCTCACTATTTAAGGTATGAGAGGTGAAATATTTTTTAGTGAGGAAATCTTTGTAACGTTAAAAATCTAATCTCCTCTAATTCTTGGTAGATTTAACATGTGTGAATTGTTTAGTTCAAACAAGCAGTGACAAAGTTAGGTTTCTGAGTTCCCGTTTTACTCCTATTTCAAGGCTAAGGCAAGTTACGTTTCACTTCTTAGTTTGTGAGTAGCCAAACATAGATTGGTTTGTTAAATTTTAATTATTTTCTAATTTTTCTTTATCCATACTTGACTACTTAAGGATAAATGTGTTTTACAAGCATGTACTGTGAAAGAAAAGAAATCTGAAGATCAAATCAAGCAGATTAATCTTTCACTTGCGCATCTGCAAAAAATGCCTAGAGAACCAGAAATGAATATGGAACATGACAGAAAGGACATACCTGTATCTTCAAAACTTTCTTGTGTGGAGAAGCATGAGGGCATGTGGGTCAAACAAGGCAAATTGTTCTGGAAAAATACTTCAGAAGTTATCACAAAGAAGTCAAGTCAGAAAATCAGTAAAGTCCTTGGAAAATGCAAAATTATTTTTCATCGTAAGGGAGGGTCACCACGTGACAACCCTGAACTACATGGTAATTTAAAGGAACTACCTTCCAATATGACAGATAATATATTTGATAGTGGGGAAAAAGATGCACCTGGAGCCTCTGTCTCTGTAGGATTCCAGGCATTCTCTGAACACAAAGAGCCCAGTCTTGAAAAAGTTTTTCCATCTTATTCCAAGTCTGAGTCAACAGAGTATGGTTGCCAGCCATCTTCAAAACTTTATTTAAATGAAAAGAAGTTAGATGAAAATGATAAACCAGACACCGAAGATGTTTTTAACAAAAATGAGGAGAGTTTTTATCATGATAGAGAAAATGAAGTAAGGAGCCGAGTTCCCTTTAAAGTGAAAGAAGACCAAGAATTTGGTACAAAAAGAATACAAAGAAGGAACCAAAATACTCACTGGAAATCAGACATTGGCCGTGCACCTCAGGTAAGTGGTCCTGAAAGCCTTTTTTGGTTTGTGGCTTGCCCGCTCCAGTGAGGTGAAACACACGATTCAAATAAAAAGTCACGATATGTCTGCTGTTTCAAATACTTATAAGAAAACCAAACGAACTCAAGACCAGCTCCAGAAGCCATTGCTTGCAGATAACAGCGGTGCTGATAACTCTAAAATCATGGACCCTGAATTAGGAAATGTGAGTTCTTCTCCATCAAATGGTAACAGAACATCCAAAGTATATCTAAAAGATTTACACCAAGATATGCAAAGGTTTAAGAATGAGGTAGGCATGTTACAAGTAGAATTCCTGGCTTTGGAAAAAGAAAATTCAGCTTCAGAAAGAGGTAGAGATTCCTTTGCTGCTACTCTGTTTTTTCTCTTTATCAATAATCTCTTCCACTCTGATCCATGTTTGATCTGATTTTCCACTTATGAAAATAGCCTGTGTCATCTAAATATGTAATCGTGTAGAAACAAGACTATTTCTGCCATCTAAATAACAGGAACTCAGGGAAGTATTTCCCTGGGTTTTGTTCTTTAATCAACCTAAGTCTCTGTGCCAGTCTTTCGTATGAAGTGGGAAAGTAATTCAGCTGTGTGTGCCACGTGACCTGAGCCAGAATAAACGCGAGTGAAATGGCTTAGGAGATATAATAAGCTCAAGGGTTTTGTTTTTTTGTTTTAATGTATTGGCTTCAATGTAAGTTGCACTTCCATAGAATGGGAAGAAAGCAGTGACTGAGAGAAGGGATATGAGCACACACTCCCACTAAACTGATCTGTGTGTTGTGCTTTAGTGAGTGCGGGCTTATCTGTCTTACTGATCACTGAACACTCAGAATTCCATCATGGCCACTTTGACATATTCTTAAGAACAAATACATGTGCTCCCACATATTCTTGAATCAACACTTTCGGGTGTTTCTGTTGAGTCAGACACTTACATTGTATTATGTAATAAAATGTAGTAAGTAAGTTTTGACATGTATGATTTTACCATACAGGTAGTATGAACCCTCAGCAAAAAAAAAAATTCAGTATTTATCGCCAAAGGAGAAAACTTGAGTTTTGAGATGCACTGAATGATTTTTTTTTTTTACTTCTAGTAATAGATTTTTAAAATGTGTGTGTTCTTTTGTGTGAGGTGCAAAGAATGTTAAAGATAGAAATCTGAAGGTGTTCTCCTTTAATAGAAAAAGGAGATGAGCCCTGCCCCCAACTTTGCCAAAATCACACTTTTAACTTACCTGATCAACTTGATGAATTTATTTGGTAGCTTATTCGATTCAGTGTTACAGAATTGTATCATCTCTTTTGACACCGTAAAATGCTGGGGAATACTGCTTTAGGGAATTTGGACAAATTGCTTAACCTTTCTTGGTTGTGTTCTCATTATCAGTAAACAGTGGGGCTAAAGTAGATCATTCATTACTCCTATGCCATCGAGCTATAAAATGGTCTTGGTTATTGAATGTGAAATTGGGAAGCATTATTCCTTTTGCAGAATTCCACACTTACTGGGAATCCATCAGTTTCACTCTGCTCCTTTCGGTAAACTTGGGTTTATATATTTTATTAAACACCACTTTTTTGATACCCCAGGATCCAAATGAAACAAGAATTCTAAAAAGTAGTGGGGAAAGGATAGCTTTAGCACAGAAAGCAGAATGTTTCCTTTCTGTTACTGAAGCACCAAGGTGTGACATCTTCTAAATCTGGCTGTTTAACACAAAATCTAGGTGGTAAAGACAGGAGAGGACAAATTTTATGCCTTTGTCTTTTTATTTCTTTGTCTCTGTCATTCACCTAGGGAAGAGTGGATGTAAGAGCACAACACTCGGAAAGTCCTTTTTGAAATTTTGGAAATTCTGTTTCTTTTCCTCAAAGAGAAAGAAGCAGAATTGACAAACATTTCAATGACTTGAAATGATAAAATTAAAATAAGCACAAAAATATTTTAATCATTGAAATCAGGGCAAACTCTGAGTCAAGTGATAAAATGAATGAAAAAAGTCTTTATAATGAATGAAATCATAATTACCTTTTGTATCAAACTTTCACTAAAGGTTGAAGTACAAGAGAACAGGAACAAAAGTAGTGAACTGAAAGGATCAGAAACCATGTGTGATGGCAGTTATTACAAAGGATTGACTCAGCAGAGGAAGAGGGGAAAAACTGATGACCAGCAGTTTCCTGCTCTGCAGAAAGGAAATTCTGATAGGTAAGCCTAAATCAGTATTCAACAGTAGGTAAGTATTATTTTCCTAGATATTGTTCAGAATTTCTTTCCAGACTCATCTCTACTTGCTTCCATGTATTTTGTACTCTTCCTTCCAGGTTCCCAGGGCACACCTAAATGCCACGTGCCTAATCTTTGTGCTCACATTCTAATCTCTTAAGTAGAATAATTTCCTTCTGTCTCTTCTGCTCATGACCTCCTGTTTATTTTCCCTCTTCTTTAAAGCCTTCCCTTATGCTCACTTCAGCTGCTACATGTCAGCTCTTGCGTATCACAGTGTATCGTAATTGTGTATCTGTCTTTGAAGCAAGAATTTGTGTTTCCTTGCGTATGGTTGGCACTTGATAACCATTTTGTGAATTCATAAATGATTGAAGATAGGTAGGAGTTGGAATTTTACAAAAATTGTTGGTTTTTAAAATATCAGTAGAATTAGTTTATAAAACTTGGCTTTCTTATGGATTGTTTTACAGTAGCTGTCCTGGCTTGTATATGACAGAAGTAAAGAAGAATGAAAGCGGAAAACAGACATTAAAAGCATCTGTGACTTCGTGTGTATTTGAGAAGACTGCCTCGCTGTCTGGTGGTCTCCTACACGTGAATGGCAACAGCAGTTTAAGTGAAGGAGATCAAGGTTGTGGCAGGTAAAACCTACAAATTCTTTATTTCTAGGTGAAGACTTATTAGCGGTGATTACCTTCTCTGGAAATAGAACCGCAGCATATAGCGCAAAGGCCAGGGCAAGAGAATCCTCAACTGTATCGGAGGAACTCTGCCGGAAGGTTAAGATGGGGACAAGTGCCTTTGACCAAAAGTAGTTTCAATAAAACATCCCCATGGAAGCCGGGCTGCAGTGAGTCAGTGTGAACAGCCCCTCAGAGGACATTCCCTGGGAAGGCAGGAGAGGACTGGGCGATAACTGAAGGGGAACGTGGGGCTCGTGGGGGTTCCCTTTCTTTTTTTAATGATGACATGGTAGTTTGTAGAGCACGTCTGTGTGCTGTTGGATGTGATTCCATAGAAGACGTGTTTTTCAATTTCATCTTGTTTGCATTTCTGGTATTAGAAAGTGTATTGATTGTACTGTGTTATCTTTAAAATAGAGTAGTAAGCTTCTATTCGTGTATAGTTTTGTTGTAAGGTCTTACTCATTAGTTCTGAAGCATAATATTCTTATACAATTGAACATATTCAGATAATGACTTTAAAGTTACACCATTGTCCATAGATTGTTAAAAATTGTATACTCATAATAACTATACAAACACTTAGGCCATACTGAATAGGGTTTAATCATTCCTTGATGACTCTAGACTTTATAGTGTCCTTGACAGTATCATCATGAGTGGCTGTGGTTTTTGTATGCTATTGTAAAATACCAGATTATATTAACAGTATCTGTTTAGATTCTAGGAAGAACGGGAAGGTTTTGTTTATATACAATAGAATAATAAACTATTAACAATCTATCACAGATGATTACTTTTGGATTACTAAGTTCTAAATTAAAAAAGCCATCATGCTCCATAAGGACATGTCAAATGCATGAACAAACAGCTGAATGGATAATGAACGCCTGCTGAGTAATGTCTTTAGCAAAAGCAAATCTTTATTAAAAGTAGATTTCCAGGATTGCCTAGGTCTAAAGTCTTTTTATTTTGAAAAAATAGGTGTTAAGATTCAGAAATTATTATTATTTTAACAGTTTTTTCTTGAGTCATAGTCGTCTTGCAATGTTGTGTCAAATTCCAACGTAGAGCACAATTTTTCAGTTATACGTGAACATATATTCATTGTCACATTTTCTTTTTTGCTGTGAGCTACCATAAGATCTTATATATATTTCCCTGTGCTATACAGTATAATCTTGTTTATGTATTCTACTTTTTGAAATCCCAGTCTGTCCCTTCCCACCCTCTGCCCCCTTGGCAACCACAAGTTTGTATTCTATGTCTATAAGTCTGTTTCTGTTCTGTATTTGTTTTGCTTTCTTTTTGTTTTTAGATTCCACGTATGCGTGATCTCATATGGTTTTTTCTTTCTCTTTCTGGCTTACTTCACTTAGAATGACATGCTCCAGGAGCATCCACGTTGCTACAAATGGCGTTAGGTTGTCGGTTCTTACGGCTGAATAGTATTCCGTTGCATAAATATACCACATCTTCTTTATCCAGTCCCCTGTTGAAGAACATTTAGGCTGTCTCCATGTCTTGGCTATTGTAAATAGTGCTGCTGTGAACATTGGGGTGCAGGTGTCATTTTGAAGTAGGGTTCCTTCTGGACATATGCCCCAGAAATTATTATTTATAATTATACCTAGATACGGAATAATAATAGAGAGTCATTTACTCCATTAGTTAAACATACTTAAAAATAAATATTACTTTCTTCGCATATTGTGAAATGCAAGTATTGAAGCCAGATTGCCTGGGTTGGAATTCTGGGCAGACATAGGGGCTTCGACAAGTGACTTGGCTTTTCTCTGCCTCATTTTCTTCCTGGGTAAAGTACCTAATGTATTACCTACCTCCCAGGATTGTTGTGAGGATTAAAATGTCTTTAAGACATGTAAAGTGCTGATAATGATGCACAGCAGTTGCACACTAAGTCCTCAAAAAAGCTAATATGATTATTAGAAAGGGTTTCTTTCATATAAGGACTTAAGTAATACTTTCCAAATGGGTTTTATTGTCATAAAAGCCAGTTTTTATTAAAAAAGACAACAACAAGAGAATCCTGGTATATTTTTTCCTATCAAATAATACAAGTAATGTTAGTTCTTCCTTTTCCTTTGCTTGTCCGCTTGATCTAAATTTAATACTTTGTTAATAATATAATTGATATACTTTCTTTGTCCTTTAATGTTACTGTTTCATTTAATCTCTTTTATTGAAAATTAATTATCAATGCAAAGACTTTATATAAAAAATAATAGAGGTACATATTTCTTGTATTTTCAATATTTAGTATTTGGCTTAAATGAAGTGCTTTTTTCTTTTTTCAGGTCTTCAAAGAAAACGTCTGCTAAAAAGGACCAGGTAGAGTAAAATACTAATTATAAAAGTATTTTCCTGTAGTAAAAAAATTTATAAAAGATAGAGTGGAAAAACAGAAAATCCTCCGTTGCTGTAGAGACATTTACTTAAAAATAATTTAGAAACACTATAGATTAAGTTAGCCTTTTGAGAAAAATCGGTTCTTTCGAGAAGTGTCTGTGTTTTTGCTCTCATAAAAAGATGGGTATCTATCACCTCTGTACACTGAGCATGTTTTATAACTATGTTGGAGACACTGTGAAATAGCATTATTTATTTGTAGGTCAAAGAGCAGATTAATTCTGTGGATGGCCTCGATGGCTTAACTCTGTCACTGGAAACAGCTTCCAAGGATTGTGAGTCGCTCTTCCCTAATTATAAGAATACCCTGAGGCTAATCGAACAACTTGGCCCGGAGAGTAAAGGTAGGACCCCCGTATGACTGCACAGCCTTTTTAAGTATCTCGTGGTAAATAACGTGTGCCCACCTAGTACTGCCCCAGGGAGCACGGCTACATTACAGTCCGCTGCGTGTCAGCAACCTGCTCTGTGTTGAAGCAGAATCAGACGTGTTGTGCGCTGCCAGCCAGGGGCTGTGACCATTCCCACTCCCTGTGCTTTCTGTTGACTCTGCTGCTCCTGTGCCTTCACCCAAGGTCAGGTTATCATTACTTCCCTCTTAGAACACTGAAATCACCTCAGGACTTTCTTCTATGCTGTCCACCTCCTGGAACCTTGGTCTACACCACAACCATGATTACTAGATGGTTTTTAAAATTCAGATCTTTGTTACCCCCTTGTTTAAAATCCAGCTACTGCTTCTCGCAGCTCCATGGTTAAAGGCCACACTCCTCTGGCTTCACCTTGTTTCCTTTTATTACCCTTCTTTCCACGTGAATTTTAGAATCGGCTTGTTAATGTAAAAAAAAAAAAAAAGAAGAAGAAGAAGAAGAAGAAGTCTGCTAGTGTCCTGGAAATTAGATGTAGATTATGTTGAATCTGTAGATTAATTTGGGGGGAATTGACTTCTTACCAATACGGAATTTTTAACCCCGAACAAAGTTTATTTCTCCGTTTACATAGGTCTTCCTTGATTTTCTCACTAATATTTCAGAGTTTTTAGTGTCTGGGTCTTTCCGTCTTTTATGAGTTTACCTGTATTTCTTATTTTTCAGTGTGGTTATAAGTAGTATATTTTTATTTGTTTGTTTGTTTTAAAATAATATGTTTTGAATTTTAGTTTCTGATGATAGAAATACAGTTGATGTCTGTATACTGACTGTGTGCCCTCCAACCTGACTGAACACATTTATTAGTTCTAGTAGCCTTTTTATGGATTCTCTCAGATTTTGTACGTAACCAAAGGTGGCCAAGATTGTTCTTCCTTCAGCTACTGTCTTACTAAAGATAGTTCACATTTAAGACTTGCAGCCAATAAATACATTCTCTGTTACAGCTAATCAGCTCTGTCACCGTTGCAATGAGAGTAGCCATAGACAATACACAAGTTAATGGATGTGGCTGTATTTCAGTAAAACTTTGCTTACCGAAGCAAGCAACCCAGCCCACAGGTTGGAGTTAGCTGACTCGCACCATGTAATCATATTCCCCGCTGATTAGCAGTTTTACCTCATTTCCCGTCTAGATGTCTTTTGCTGCTTTATTTTGCCTGATTGCACTGGCTCCAGTATAGTGCTGAATAGAAGGAGTAAGAGAAGCCATTCCTGTCCGGTTCCTCACCTTCTGGGAAAAGCATTCCATTTTTCACCATTACATGTGGTGTCAGCTGTAGGCTTAGCACAGATCTTTGTCATATTGAAGACGTTCCCTTGGTTCCTAGTTTGCTGGAAGTTTTTATCAGGAATAGATGTTGAGGTTTGGCAAGTGCCTCTTTTTATCCACTGACATGATCATATGGTTTCTTTTTTCGTTTGTTAATATGATGAATAACATTGATTTCTACGTGTTAAAACAGCCCTGCATTCTTGGGATACACCCGACTTGGTCACGATGAATTATCCTGTATTGTTGGATTTAATTCGCTAATGTTTTGTTTAGAATTTTTACCTCCATTTTCATGACACTAGTTTTCTTTCTTGTAATAGCTTTGTCTGGTTTTGGATTCAGGGTGATGTCAGTTTTATAGAATGAGGACATATTTCTTCCTCTTCGTTTTTTGAGGAGAATTTGTGTAGAACTGGTATCAAATTTTCCTAAAATACTTGGTAGAATTCACCAGTGTAACCACTGGGACTGGAATTTTCTTTGTCGTCAGGTCTTTGGTTTTGGTTTTTAAGATCTAGGGCTTTTTAGCTTATTTGTTCTTTCTTAATTGAGCTTTTGTAATTTCTCTTTCAAGGAATTTTACCCACTTCATCTGAATTGTCAAATCTATTTGCATAATGTTCATAATATTACTTTGTCATTCTTTTAATATCTGCAGAGCTTAGAAGAATGTCTTCCACGTTATAGATGCTCACTATCCATTTGTTCAATGTATGGATGAATGAATGTGAAAGTGCGGTCCTTTATACACAAAAATTATTCATGTATTTTGTTTCTATTTTTGTTTTCTTCCTAATGCAGATTCTGATAGGTTATTGAAAATTCAGGATCCAGTTCATTCATTCAGATCAATAGAACTTAAAGAATCTGACTGTGCACTACTTAGAGGAAAAATTAAAGAAATGGAAAATAAGGTGAACTGGCTACACACAGAGCTGCTGAAAGCAAGAGAAGCAAAATCACAGTTAAAACTTGAAAATGTGGAGCGGGAACGAGAGCTCTGCCGCATGAGGTACTGAATTTCTTGGTTTTAAAGAAATATTTGAACTCTATATTTACTTTAATACTGTAGGTATATAGGAGAAGTCTTATAATTGCTAACTTACCTTTTGGGATTTTACAGGGGAGAAAATTTCATTAATATTGTGGAATTTGAGACTCTTGGAAATAACACAGCAATATATATATATATCTCCTCATTCTATATTTCTTTAAAAAAAAATCTTTGATCCTTAGCTCTCAATTGTCCTCCAGAAAGTTTGTATTACTTTACATTCCCACTTGCAGAATTATGAAATGACCATTTTTCTCAAGGCAGAAACTTTAAAAAAAATTTCTGCAGTTTGATTCTTAACATACGAACGGATGGACTAAAAAGTAAAGTGGAAAGTGATCACT